>NC_136068.1:1765987559-1768857560 GCF_964261635.1 Lissotriton helveticus
CCATGACTTGCAGTGGGCACTTTCAGTTCATCACGCCTTAGCTCCTTCATAGTCCCCTCTTCTAGACAGTGTCTTCTTAGTGCAAGGGTGCCTCCAATGCTTCTCCTAAGCAGTCAGTTAGTTTCTTCAAAGAAGGCAGGTTCAACGTGGCTTTCTCCTAGCACTAGCAGATGTTTGAACTCCCATTTTCCTGGTTCTGAGTCTGACAAAGGGGAGTTTGGAGCACAATACTCCAACCCTGGTGCACAGAAGAGTTTCTCAGTCACCACTGCTGTAGGACCATAGTTTTTGGAAGAGAATTCTTGGGTCACTTACTGGTAGTTTCTGCTCCACATGTAAGCTACATACCGAGTTTGTGCATATTAAAGTCCACCTTGGACTTGGTTTAAGACAGACCTCATTTGCTTATCCTTCCCAGACTGGTCCAGCGACTGTCTTTGTCTCACAGTGTCAGCAGAATGGCCAGATGGAGTTGGAAGTTTCCTTTGCGTGGCGACTCAAAACCAAAGCACAAATAAAGGAGAGGCTTCCATGCTTAACCATCACTGTGCCTAGTTTGGGTAAAATTTTGGTGAAAGAATAAACCAGGAAAGGTAATGGTTTTCCAGACACTACAAAGTGAAGCTCTCCAATCCTAATGTCTGACCTATTCCGAAGGATTTCACAAGTAGTGTGGAGAAGCCTTGCAATTCATATTGTCATCTGGGGCACTCTCAAGCCTACAAAGTTAGCTTCCACTCAAATGCAGGAATTCAAGATGCATTTCTGTGATGCTGCAGCAACATACATCAGTCATACACTCCACAGACTGTTTACTGTACACTCATGGGTTACACATGCATACAGCATCCATGCCCATCTTGGATAGAGGGAAGGACCCCAATGCATGTAGTGACAGACCAATTTAAAAGACATGAAAGACTCGTAGGCAACTCTTATAGGCAGACATCAGGCTAGAAGAATGTATTTCTGCTACCACTTCGAGTGCTCTGCGGCCCGGTGATCAGACATAAGTCACTCTCACTAAACGAAAAGTGAACATGGTGTGCCATCACAGTTCCCTGTGTTTGGTTGTATTTTGAGTCATATAAAGTTCTCAGTGAGGATTGTGTGTGTGGAGCTGAAACAGTAAAACAAAACAAAAAACCCGCCTTAGGGAACTTGAGGCAGATGTGCACGCAGTCTACAGTCGTGCAGGGTATCTTGACTGTCCCAACAGCTACAGTGATACATTTGTTTGCATGCATGAGCAGGGGCGTAGCTTCAGGGGACCCGGGGGTTGGGTTGTTACACCCCCCGCAATCCATTTATCGTCTGATAATTTGTTGGGTATAGTTTTTTTCAGTTGGGTATGGTGAGGTGTCTGTCGGATTTCACCAGGAATTTTTACATACACACAGACAAAAAAGCACACACACACTCGCTCCCTCTCTGTTTTGAAAGTCCTCAAAAGTGTTGGTTATTTTACAAAACATTGCGTTTTCCCTCGCTACCCCTACCATGCCTGATTTGTCTCCCTTTCCACTGCCCATTAGGCCCCTCTCTCGTGCCGTTTGTCGTATAATGTATTGAGCAGTAGTTCAAGGGAGAGGAGGCATCTAGAGAGGTTTTAAAGAGACGTTTTACCACTACAGATTTAAAGCACTGAGGGTAGGTGACAGTTATGGGGCAGTAGATGATGAGGAAAGTATGGCAGAGGACAGTTTAGAGAGGAGAGAGCCCAAGGCCTGATAGTGGCATAAAAGGATTAGACTAAGCCCAAAAGAGTATGGCTGATATGATTATAGGGATGAGCTTCCCCTCTCCCCGAGTAATGTGGTGGTTAAGTCCATGAACAGTGTAGGATGGGTCTGAGGATTAAAGGCAGTGTAGAAGGCTGTGAGTGTAGTGGTTGGTAGCATAGTAAGAGTTTCACTTATAGAGGTGATGTCAAGTAATTTGCTGGAAGTGACATATGAGAGAAAGGTGTCCATGTAAGCAAGATAATGTTGTTTAGAGGACGTACAAGGGTGTTGTTGACATTAGATGATGAGGCTTAGGCAGAGCTGGCCTTAACACTGGTGATCCCCGGTGCGAGAATCTTTTTTGTCTCTCCATGACCTCCTTTTTCACGGATCCCCTCACTACCACCCTCCAACAGTGCCCTTCATCTCTCCATAGCCCCTCTCGCAGATGTATTTCATTTGTTTTATAGTGCTATTCATATCAGTGTAAGGTGTAGGAGCACTATACATCACACACACACATTATACAGAGACAATGAATGACGCATGTGTAAATCAGTCTATAGGAAATGTTACATAAGACAATGAGGATTTCAAGATGTAGGAATCACAGTCCCTAGGACTGAGCCGAGCCAACAACATGTGCACAAGGCTCGTGGTCTGCACTATGGACTCCTTAACACTCGCTCCCTTCAGAAACACAACTTGGAGGTATTTAGTTTACTGGAAGATGGGGAACTGGATGTTCTGGGAGTGACGGAGACGTGGTTAGAGGACTCCTCTATGTCAGATCTCATAGCATCTCTGCCAGTGCAATTTTCGGCCCTTCATCTAAACAGAGCGGATACGAAGAGAGGGGGTGGGGTGGCCCTTCTATATAGCTCACGCCTACAGGGTGAAAGACTCCTAGCCGAAAATATGGGTGGTGCTGAGGTGCTGAGTGTTAGACTCAAGCTGGGGACAGACTGTATAGTCATTCTTTTGGTCTATCGCCCTCCATGGGCATCGCCGGATTTCCCTGATTCATTCTTGAGATTGGCCCAAGATACGCGCTCAAGATATGACAAGGTGATTATCATGGGTGATTTTAACTATCATTGGGAGAAAGCACCAAAGGAAGGACAGGCCCTTCAGATTGATGAGGCATTGATATCTCTAGAGTTTGCCCAACTAGTGAAGGGTCCAACACACGTTAAGGGCCATACCCTGGATTTGATTTGGACAACACCTCCTGTACAGGATACGGTGGTGGCCCAGCCATGTGTTTGGTCTGATCACTTTCTGGTGAGGGGTGAGTTCCTGCTGGACAAACAAATAATGAAGCCTAGGGAAGGATGGAAGGCGGTCAGAAAATGGAAAAACATTAATGGAGATAAACTGTTAGACCATCTCCTAACCCATCCATCTCCCAACATTAAGGCAGAAAACTCTGAGATCCTCTGTATAGAATTATTGGACAAACTTAGGAAGACTATGGACCACGTGGCTCCTATACGTAGGTTGAATGTAACGAGTAGAGGATATGGGGCCCCCTGGTACAACGAATCCCTTAGGGAGAGGAAACGAGGACTTCGGAAATTAGAAAGAGCCTGGCGGAAGCATTATGATTCCAACTCACGGAGCCAGTATATACAGGCACTCGCTCAATATAAACAGGCGATTATAGCCAGGAAAGCAGAGTTCTTTGAGGAGAGAATAACCACTGCTAATAACCCTCAGAAAGAAGTTTTTAAAGTCCTCACGGAACTCAGGAAAAACAAAGAACAAGCTTTGGAGTTCACGCAAGAGGACTGTCAAAAATTTCAAGATTTCTTTGTCAACAAAATCTCCGACCTAATAGCTGAAATTGGCACAACCCCCGAGCTTGACTGTCCCTCGCTGGATACACCTGGCAGAACATCGGTGACTAGTCCGTTAACGGCCTTTTCCTTGATTACGAAGGAAAGGCTGCCAGCTCTTCTGAGTCGGGTTAAATCGGGTTCCTCGGCAGACCCGTGCCCACCAGAGGTGTTTAAACTAGTACTGCCAGGTATAGAGGACGAAATGTTGAATTTACTAAATACTTCTTTACTAACAGGCCAAGTCCCGTCCTTCTTTAAGGAAGCCCGCCTGATTCCTCTGCTGAAAAAAGCTGGGGCAGATGTGAAATGTTATAAAAATTTCAGGCCCATATCTCAGCTGCCGTTTCTGACGAAGGTGGTTGAGCAACATGTACTCACTATCCTGTCAGAACATCTGGAAAATAACAACTTATTTGAGCCAAACCAAGCTGGGTTCCGTGCGAATCACAGCACGGAACTCGTTATGCTGTCCATTCTGGATGATTTGAGGAACAGGGCAGATAAGAAAACTCCAAGTGCCCTGGTGCTGTTAGACCTCTCCGCGGCATTTGATACCGTCTGTCATAAACAACTATTGTCGCGGATGATGGATTTCGGCATCGTGGGCACAGGACATGCCTGGCTCTCCTCCTTTCTTGAAGGGAGGTCTATGAGAGTACAGCTCGGTGACCTTCTTTCCACCACTACATCGATCACCTGCGGAGAGCCACAAGGGTCTGCCCTGTCGCCCCTACTCTTTAACATCTATTTACAGCCCCTGATTAGATTGCTTAACCAGATGGACTGCCATGTTTATAACTATGCGGATGACACCCAAATAGTGATCCAACTTGACCAGGGTCCGGGTGGCCTCGTAAGACTGCAGAACATCTTGAAGCACACAGCCAACTGGATGTCCAGAAATTCATTAAAAATCAATCCGGATAAGACCGAGGTACTGCCAATTACCATCGCAGGGAACCCCTGGACCGAGGATTTCTGGCCAAGAGAATTAGGGTCACCTCCGGAACCAGCTGCTGTGGTCAAGAGTTTAGGCATCCAGGTGGACGGCAGGCTGTCCATGCAAAAACAAGTGAGGACGGTGGTAGGGACCTGCGTTGGCCTCCTCCGACAACTTAGAAAAGTCTCACCTTTGTTGTCCTTTTCCACTCTGAGGCGAGCAGTCTCCGCCACGATCCTGGCGAGGCTCAATTTTGGCAATTCGCTGTATATAGGACTGCCACAAAAACTCTTGTATAAGCTGCAGGTTGTCATGAACGACGCTGCTAGGCTTATTTTTTAAAAACCAAGGAATGCTCATGCATCTCCCCTTGTGCAAGAACTGCACTGGTTGCCGGTTAAGCAAAGGGTGATGTTCAAAGGACTGTGCATTGTTCACAAAGCCCTGTACGGCAAGGCTCCAATGTACATGAAATCCCGCCTTATTCCCTATTGCCCAGCACGGACACTTCGATCTGCTGACGCCTCTCTTCTTACTCAACCACGGTGTAGATTGGCCACAGTAGGCGGACGTGCCTTTTCATATTTGCTCCCAACAGCCTGGAATAAGCTGCCAATTGAATTACGGAAGGAGACAAATTTGTTGACCTTCAGAAAAAAACTAAAAACAGTGCTTTTCCAGCAAGCATGGGGTGTTTTGTAACTTTTATGAACAGTTGTCCTCCACAGTACTCGATGTTTGGACCCTGATCCTGATAAAACGCTTAGAGACCCCCTAGGTTATAACGCGCTATATAAATCGAAATAAATAAAAATAAATACATTTCACCGAGACTAGCACACAGTATATTTTAAGAGTGTTTGGTCTGGAGAGGCACAAACTCAGGATTTAAAATGTGTCTCAATGGTTGGGGTTGGCTTTACTCATAAGAATGTATTTCTAACCCAACAACCCGTTTGTAGCAACATTAGGATAATGACATTAGGATAATGTTCTAAGCTATATCATGCAGTTGGCATGCAGCTCCTTGATGACAGTTCATAGGTCACTGTGCTAATTAGGATTGTAATTTATGAACTGCAAGTAACAAAAGGATCTGTGACAAAAGCAGTAACCCACTGAGCTGTCCACATAAAATACAATTCTGTGATCTGCACGGGAAACGTTCTTTGCTGTAGGCATATTAACCATCTATGATACTTTATGATGTGTCAAAACTGCCACTAGACAAAACTCTGATCTCTCTCCATCTAAACATCCTGTAATCTTGACATGTTTACTGTTACCTGGAAGCTGCTGGACATACAAGGAACTCTGCAGCAGGTGCTTTTAAACATATGTTATTCCTACACACAGCACATCCCGAGGTCAGCACCAGGTGCAGTTGCACCAGTCGCACCAACCTATAGCCAATCCTGGGCTTTGGAGACAGTAAGGTTTTGCATGGTCTTAAACCAGAGATAGCATGTCTAATGCCTGAGTACAGATGGTAAGATGTTGTAGTTGATTGATATTAGTTACCTGCAGGCTCGGGAAAAATTCGAATTATGTTGGTGTAATCTGCAAAATTCGGGGATTTTCGATTATGATGCAAAGTTCCGGAAATCAGGCCATTACGCCACTTTTCTTAATTATGCTGACATTTGCAGGAAAATTATATTACGGTAACAGCATGAACAACCAGGATGAGGAATGCCTCTTGCTCAATAAAACTATGTTTGCTGCACTATTTATTTTAATGTGAAATATGTCCTAACATCAATTTTTGATGTGAGGGCGCATTTCGAGCTAAACAAAAGGCTAAATGATGGATTGGCATTTGGCGCAATTATGTGTAATTTCGTGTCATTTTCCGAAAATTTTACATAATTATGCAAATGCAAATTACTCAAATTCCACACATCCAAAGTCACTACAGATACCAGTGCAGTATTGGTAAATGGGTACTGTAAGGATGGTGGTGACCTCATGCAATGTGCACAGAAGAGGCATTGATTCATAAAGTGCACACACATGATCTCATGTGCTCCAGGTGGCAGTGTGGTTCGGTGGCACAAGTGATATGTACAACGACTGCAGGTTTCTGGCTTCTTGGCATGGTGCTGCTGTGGAACCCACAATAACATGGTAAAAGTAAAGCAGAAGTGTGTACGGTCCCCGATTCCCAGCAGCAGTTTCTCCACCTGAGAGGGGCTGAGAAAGAACCTGTTCTGCTGCATCCAGGACTGAATATCTTATTGTCAATGACATCCAGGCAGGGACCAAGATCAATGCAAGCCCAGCTCATGACTACTGAGGGCCTCCATAGATGCACCTTCAAGGCTTTCTTTAACACCAAAGGGGTCACCTCGCAGACATTAATAACTACTTATTCATCACTGTGCAGCAAAAGTGGATATGTTTGTTAGTAAAATAATCATATTGCTCAATAATTCATAATTTCCTGCAACTTTAAATTCTCAATTGGCAGTACAATGTTCCCTCTTTATGCAGAATATCTTCATTGTGTGTTCCCAAACATTGGCATAGATCGAAAGATCCCAGTGTCAGTCTTACAGTTTTAGAAGCAGTGTGAAAAGTAGTTATCAGTATAGCTCAGAGGGTTATGTGGAAGAAGCAACAAGCAACCCGCAAGACTCTGTTTTATTTCCTTGTACGGATATTTCAAAACATTCTTTCATTTGAAGTTGAAATGTTTACCATTAGGAGCGAGTGTCGAAACTGCGGGGCATTTTCTCAAGAACGTGTGATAACCATTGCAAAAGTTACTTAACGCAACTTCCAACATCGCAGTCTATCGCGGGAAAATAACGCTGTGATAACCAAGTGGTGGTACCATGCGATAGTCTCCAGATAATGCGTCAACTGACCTTGTTAAAATCAATGCCATGCCGCAAAAATGCAAGACACAAACGCTAAAATAGCTGTGATGAGGCCAATCGCAATAGTAAAATCAGCAAAAACCAGCAATAGGCCTGCAATCCACACACTTCAGGTGGGAAAAATCACCATAAAACTAGAAAAAACTGACAAACAAATGCCAAACAGCGAAGCACAATGGATGTTGCCAGAGCAAGCACGGAGGAGAACCAGAACCCCACAAGCCCTCCGGAGGACCTGCCTGGGACCTCAGGGTCAGGGAAGAACAAGGAGAAGAAGAGCAGGAGGAAGTGCTTCAGTCCGCAGGAAAACAGTATCCTGATAACAGATGTGGTAGAACACCATAAACAACTGTTCATCAGCTCCATTGTGTCATTGGCAACAAAAAATGGACTATGGCAGTCTATCGTGGACAAGGTCAATGCAGTGGGAGTGCTGAAGAGGACAATGGAAGAGGTCAAGAGGCGCTGGAATGACGTCAAGCTCAAACTCGCCAACAACCGGAAGGCAGCAATGTAGACGGGAGGTGGGAGTCATGCGCCACAGGAGGAGCTGGACGAGATGGAGGAAATGGTATCCACAGTCATCAGTGGGGAGACAGTGACTGGAGTCAGGGGACCGGACACTGCTCAACAAGACCCGACACAACAGCAACAGGGTGAGTAACGATTAGGGACTGGTGGGACGGGGGAGATGGCCACAATGGCATACATACACAATTGAGCTGAGCACATCCGCAGACAAACCATGCCCCAGACCCCAAGTCCTACCAATGACCTATGTACGCAACATCTCAGCACTGTAGAAGCACAGAAGACAAAGGCACATCGCAGAAAAGGGATAAGGTTCAGCAAAACAGACCAGCAGGGGCCACCCCCCCGAAATGCAGCACACACACATAACATACAGAGCACATCGACACTGACAACAATGTGGTACAAACCGCAACACATCCACAATAAAACACAGGACACAACTGGTGCCAACTCGGTGTAGACACTGGCCAATCACAAGGGGCATTGTGAGATGACAATGTACAAGTACAAACACACACACGTCTGTTGTCAAATTTCCACTGTCCCCCATCAAATAGGCAGCTCCTCCCAAACAGCCACGATGTACACAGTCATGCAGTCTGTATGTAAACATGCACAATGCGACAACACACATGTGAACATATTGTTAAACTGCATTTTCCCTTCACATTGCAGAGAGACAATCAACACCTCCTGCAGAGCAGCCCAAACCTCTCTTCTCTGATGATAAAGAGGACCACCACAGCTTCGACTCCGACGTCTTCCAACAGCTCGTGGAGAACCTCCGCAGCCCACTTCCAGGAGCAGGACAGCCCAGCTGCTACAAGGAGACCCCACGCCCTGCATAGACCACACAGCAGGTAGCACCCACCAGCACGGCTGCTTCCCAGGACCCCCCACGAAGAACACATGGCCTTACAATGCCGTGTGTTGGGATGCCAGGAGTAGCTGACTGAACATGTGCAGGTGGGCTTCGACCGTATGGCAGACAAACTAGATGCCATACGTGGGTGTCTAAGTACCATCAGGGACCACTCACAGTCCCTAACAGACATCCACAGTCCGCTCCACGCACTCCAACAAACCGTGGCTGACATCGCCAGAGTCCTGACTCAGAGACAAGAATGACTGACCAATCAGAGTGGCTCCAGCGAGCTCACCCGTGAGGTGGGAAACATGCAGTGGCTGATGGAGACCATGGAGCGGGCCAATGCGGAAAGAGCAGCTGCAATGAGTGGTAGCTGGGTTCCTCAATGACCTCAAAACCATCCTCATGGCATTGCTGACACAAGGCCTGGCGATGATGCACACTGCTACTACCACTACATCCACATCTCCGGCCCCTGAGGTGTCACTGCCACACAGTGCTGGAGAAAGGCCAGCACCACCCACACGTGAGGCACATGGAACAGCAGAGGATGAAGCGGGGATGAAAGCACCATTGTGGCAAGAAGGACGCAGTAGCATTCATCTCCGCCATATGGCCGGTTTCAGCTTGGTTCTGCCCTCTGCATCCTCCCCTTCAATGGATCCCTGATGCACTCTGTGACACTCACCTTGGTCCTCGCAATGGACTGCCATATTCTGTGGGATGGCGAATGACACAGCAATCATACTGCGGACTGAAATATTCCTCTTCCTTTGGACTTGTCATTCTCTGAAGGACTCTGACTGGCCCTCCATGGGCTAACATTGTAAATTGGGGTTTGCATGTCCCTCTACTGCTCCAGATGCAACACTCCACTGAATGTGCATTACACATTCCGACTCACACAGATGTGTCATGTCTGTGGTCTTTCATGTGTGCTAGCATTTATGAATGTAGGGTTAGTGAATTCCCCCTACGTCCATGTGTCTCATGTCGCTGGACTTGGGTCACAGGGTGACCTATTGCTGGCGCAGATGCAACAACAGTGACACACGTATTTGTTACTTCCTTGACCAGCCCCATACGGAATCATGCCCAGAGCCTCGGGGTCATTGTACAAACCCTTACGGTGGACTGGCATACACCAGGCCAGCCCACTACGCTCCAGGGGGGAACAACAATGCCAACTGTGCCACGACTCCCCTGTAGTGATCTGTTGCTCACTGGTCTAGTTGTCAGCATGCCACGGACACTCCCTCATGACTGGTATACATCCACACCACACCCATCCAGCACACGCGTCATAGCACATGTGACCCTGCCAATAAAAAGGGCTGGGAACATGTGCACAATGCCATTTCTAACCTCTCTCTGGGTGTATCTGTGTGGTGTGCATGTAGGCATGGGGGCCCAGGGGCCTGCGACATTACATTCCGCAGGCCCGGAGGTGACATGATGGCGTCTGTACCACGATACCCAATTATAGAGGGTATATAACTAGCAGGGCAGAGACTTGGTGGCACCGGATCCACTGCGGCAGGCACAGACACACCGCCATGGGACGGTGACTTTCGGTGCACCGAGGTAGGGTCACCTTAAGTGCTGAGCAGGTGTGCAGCCTGCGATGATGCCCCGTCCCGGCAGTCCGGACGGCTCAGGTTTTGCGTGCCCTGCTGGACTGCAGTGTAGGCCTGAGCCAGCGGGCAGCGCGGGCCTACTGTTACATGGCGTCGCCTCCTGGATCACAGACTTAGTGGCACCTATGAGGCTGAGTGGGTGTGCAACCTGCGATGATGCCGGGTGCACTGATATGTCCTCTTCATTGGAGAAATCAATACCCAGCACCAAATGTGAGACCTGGGGGCCCGCGGAGCAGAGCTGCATTATGTGGACGAGGCCATATCCGTGGGCCCCGGGCTTGGGGCTTGCACAGGCACGTGGTGGGCCCTCGTTTCTACACACCGGTGGCAGAAGGTGAGCAATGAGGCCTGGGTGCGCAGGGGTGGGCATGCCACGCTAGGCGGCGGGAGGGGCTGGGGTGCAGCTGCTTGGGTGCACAAGGGCGGGCATGCACCACTGGGTAGCGGAAGGGATTGGGGTGCAGCTGCCTGGGTGCGCAGGGGAGGACAGGCGATGATGTTGCGTGCAATTGTATGGACTTTGCCATTCAGGTATCTGGACTCTGTTTTAGATGACGGGACTCTCTCAGATGTGGGACCTGGTGAATTGCACTACATACTGGCACGTGGTTGGTGACACACCGGTGGCAGCAGGTGAGCAGTGTGGCCTGGATGTGCAATGTCGGCACTCTCTCTCCCTGTCCCTTTCTTATTTTCTCTTTGTCTCTCTCCCCCTCTCTGTCTGTCTATCTCTCTTTCCCCCTCTCTGTCTGTCTATCTCTCTCTCCCCCTCTCTGTCTGTCTATCTTTCTCTCCCCCTCTCTGTCCGTCTATCTCTCCCTCCCTCTCTCTCTCTCTCTCTCCTTCGCTCTCTCTCTGTCCCTTGATGTGTGCGGACACACCTTCTCATCATGATTTTTGTCTTGCAGGATGTGACCTACGGGGTGTCCGGAGGGGTGCCGCCACGTGTCTTCAATCTGTTCTCTTTGTTTTAATACATTTTCATTTATTGCTTCGAAGGTGAATGTGTGATGCTCATTTTTGTGTCGACACATGCATGTAACCAGATGTGATTGTGCGGCATCAGGCGGAATATTTGGTACATGATTCCGTGTAGTTGATGTTGCATGTCTTTGTACGGGGAAAGGGGGGGCGGAGAGGGGGGTTTCTGGGGCAAGTGGCGGTGGGCGTTGTGACCCTCTTGGGTGTTCTGGCTGCATAATCAGTGGCTCCATGGCATCTCTTGTTCTTCAGGTGTGGCTCTGGCGTTGGCTCCCGTTTGTGGTGCAGGCTGTGGTCTGACTTTACACCAGGTCAGAGCAGGTGTTAGTTTCCTGCTGCTAACGCACCTTAACATATGTTTTGTGATCTTATCGCTGATCTGGCAGGTCGTTGAAAATGGTGGGGAGTGTGGTTGTCGCAGCTTTTTGCTTGGGAACGCCTACTCTGCATCTCATTAGCGATAGTTGCAGGGGTCATCTGTGGTGATGTTTTTTGCGGCTGCTATCTCGGGTAAATTAGTGCTATGGGCTGTTAGCACCAGCTTGTGAATGGGGTGATACATTTATCACGGCTTTGGCTGCGATAAAGTGCTGGTAACTCAGCGATAGCTTCTTGAGTCTCGGTTTCCATTATACCTATGCATGCTTGTTCTACCCACACAAACACATATATGTGCAATATGTAATTTGTGGGTTGCACATATATACCAATTCCCTTACCAATGTGAAGGGCAGGTTCTCTTGCATCAATTTTGGCTGTCAAGTATGGCTCTACAGGGAGCATCACTACTTTCCTCCACTTTTTCTTTGCAAATCCTTTGTATTTTTAGAGAGCTTGGTGAGTAGATTCCAGGCTATCTCTCGGGCAGCTTATGTAGCGCTCCCTGTGGCTTCTTGAAGCTCCTACCAGCCTGAGCTTGCAGTAGCTATTAGCCAGTATCCTTTAATGCGCTTTAAGCACTGTGATTAGAGAGAGGACCGCCCACTCCTTTCACAAATCATTCATCCATTGTTTAGTACAAACCATATCTACAGTTCCCCAGGGCAGTCTCAAAGCCAGACAAAAGGCTTGTGTGGTTAAGTAGTCAAAGGGTGATCTTTTATGCCTCAACTAAAATAATACAACACATGTAGAAATAATGTGCTATGCACTGCCTTTGTGTGTGCACTTTGTATCACTCACTCTTAACTGGCACTCACTTCATTGACCATGGAAGGCTAAAGGGCGATCAGCTGCAAATCTCGTTGAAGAATGCTTATCATACCATATACATGTCTTCACTGCTAAGATCTAAGAATAACCAGATTTAAAAAAATGGCGGATGTGGCTAAATAGAATCGGGGGGCTATTCACAAAAGTAACTTACACCTGTGAATAAGTTACATATGTAAGTTTATTCACTGGTACGCTTTTTAGTAACTCTACTACTTATGGCAATTCATCATTTACAAGTTTAAAGTTACTCAAAAGTGTAGACTTACGTATTTACACTGCCGAAACAGGGAGTGGAGCCAAATTTAGGAGTTTAAGGTTACTACAGCCAAAAATGAGTACTAGTAAGTCCATCCCCGCACATGGCCAACCACTGATACCCTTATACCCTCCCCTTAAAAATAATGGAGGCAGACACATCTAATAGTAAACAATGGAAATAACTATATTTCAAAATAAAATATTTTACTTCCTTCTTCAAAAATTATAATAATATTAATTTCATGTATTCTATACCTAACTTTTTGTAATTTGAATTCATAATAAGTAAATACAAAAACAATTTGTAGGTGAGAGTAAATATTTAATGCAAAATGAATCTAAAAGGGCTGTACCTTTTTCTGTTCTACATTTAAAATAAATATATTACATTACTTTCTATGTTTCATGATCCATTTAAAGTGAGAAAGGCTCATGAGTGGTACATGGTATTGGTAAATGGTCATAAGTGGAATATACATAGAGATGCTCTTCATCAGAAGGCAGGCGAACGTGATGCAAACAATGAAGAGGACGAATGGAGTGGTTTCATATTGATGGAGATGAAGAGTTGAAGAGTCTGAGGAGAGCGAGTGACATGTAACTGGAGGAAAAGATGTTCGTATGCGCCAAACTCAGAAAGAGAAGAGGCCCTCCCCTGCGTATTTAGAGGTCTATTTACAGAGGTGACCTTCCACTGTGTCCTGTTATATCTTGTTTTCTTTCTCAAAATTGTAAACCTTATTTTACTTTGTTTTGTTTTTGTTGATTTGTTATTTTTGGTAAGAGAAGAAGCGAGATATGTTTTTCCCTTTAGTTGTGATGTGGAATTCTATGATAAGTTTCTGCTGTTTATTCCTGAAGTGTGGATTCCAAGTGAGTTGTTCTTGAAATTGGTGCACAGACATAATATTGAGCTCTTAATTTCGAACAACAGAAATATTGAGTTTTGATTATCAAAGGGACAGACTATCGACATCAAGAATATCGGTGTCAAGAATATCGACCTGAAGGTAAGAAATATAATTTTTGTCATTATCGAAGTCCATAATATAGTTTGCAAAAATATTGTTGTTAATAATACCAATGTTTATATTAGTGTTATGTATTTTAGTATGTATTTTATATGTATGTGTTCTATGTTTTTGTAATGTATTGTATTTTTTTTAATATATGTATTACATTTTTAGAAGTTAGTAATTATTTTTAAAGTAAATTTTGCGATTAAGTACTGTAGCGTGGTGGTAGGTTTATAGGGGTATAGGGTGGGAAGTAATTTAACTATAGTAAATTAAATAATAATTTATCTGAAATCATGAATTATTTTTAATTACATTTTGCAGTTTAGTTCAGTAGCGGTTATGGGTTTATAGGGGAAGAGGGTGGGAAGTAATTTATTATTATTAAGTAATTGTTATTTATTGGTATTGATAATTAATGTTTTGTTATTTAATTAATAATTGGTAATTAATATTGATTCATTGATTAAATGATCATTATATTAATTGTATTAATTTAGTTTAGGAGCTGGTTGTGGGTTTACAGGGGAATAGGGTGGGAAGAAATGTATTATAATTAAGTAATTATTAAATTATATTTATTGGTACTGCTAATTAATTTATTATTATTAATTATGTATTCTTTGGTAATTAATTTTATTAATTGATTAATTGATAATTATAATAATTGCCTTAATTTGTTTTCAAAGCAGGTTGTGGGTTTATAGGGGAGTAGGGTGGGAAGTAATGTATTATAATTAAGTAATTATAAATTTTTGTGTATTGGTATTGAAAATGTATTTATTGTTAATTAATTATTAATGGGTAAATAATTTGTATTAATTGATTAATTGAGAATTATATTAATTTTGTTAATTTTTTCTGGGACCAGGTTGTGGGTTTGTATGGGAATAGGGTGGGAAGTAAATTAATTTTATTAAAGTAATTGTTATTTGAATGTATTGGTATTCATAATTAATTTAAAGTTAAATAATTATTAATTTGTTATTTAATTTAAATAACTATTTAATTGATAATCATGTTAATTTTAACCCTCTGCTATCCAACACTTTCCCTACTGTTGCACTCATTGGAGTTGGAATAGTAATTTTTACCCCTATGCTATCCAACACTTCCACTACTGTTGCACTCTCTGGAGTGAGAATATTAATTTTAACCCCTTCGCTATCCAACACTTTTCCTACTGTCGCACTCAGTGGAGTGGGAACAGTAATTTTAACCCCTACGCTATCCAACACTTTCCCTACTGTTGCACTCACTGGAGTGGGAATAGTAATTTTTACCCCTTCACTATCCAACACTTTCTCTACTGTTGCACTCACTGGAGTGGGAATAGTAATTTTTACCCCTACGCTATCCAACATTTTCCCTACTGTTGCACTCTCTGGATCGGGAATAGTAATTTTATTCCCTCTGCTATCCAATATTTTCTCAACTGTTTTTGTTAATGTAGTCTATAATTTATTTTTAAAAGATTAAAAGTATTGTATTTTTTTATTGGTTATATATATGTATTATATTGTTATTGATATTATTGTTGTAGGTGTATATATGTTTTCATAATTTATAAAATGATTTTTAACAATTTATAAGTTATTAAAATAATTATTTATGAATATAAGTAAGTATATATTATATTTTATATATATGTTTATTTTATTTTTATGTTGTATGTATTATACATTTTTAAATGTTTTAAAATATGTTTTACTGTTTCTTTTAATTATATGTATTAGTTACTTTATTTTACATTAGTTGTTGACAATATATTTTTTCCGATATTTTTGTACTTACCATAATGTAGATAGGACTGAGATATTCTGGACATCAATATTCTTGCGTCAATATTTCTGTAGCTCGATGATCTGACTGTCGATATTCTGTCAGTGATCCCTTGAGTTTGCTCAGTTAAGATCACACTCCGGCATGCAGCTACAAATAAATCTATAATCCACTTCAACTTGTGTTTGGAGTCCTTTTCCACAAGACTGTGTTCTTCAAATCTGACTTCTGAACTAGTTGTTTCTTCCTTCGGTTCCTAAGAACACAAAGTTTGAAAAGGAAAAGCTTTTCAACTTTTACACAGCTGTTCCCTACTTTCTCGCGAGAATATTCTGATATTTTACTCCATTACACTGTTTTGAATTGCTCAGATGTTACATGTAGGAAGGTAGATCCCTGACTATGGTTGCCCCCAACTTTTTGCCTGGTGTTTTGCTGGTTTTCTGACTTAGTTGACCTGGGGCCCTGCTATTCAGGACCCCAGGCCCACTGCTCTCTCTGTAAAATGGATTCCATGTACCTTAGGTACATATCTAATTGGATACTGAGTCACCTTATCAGTCCCTGTACAGTGTACCTTAGGTACCCAGGGCATAGGTGTACCCAGGGCCTACCAGGGGCTGCAGCATGTATTATGCCACCCCTGGCTGGCCATCCAAATCTGACACAACTGGCTGCACGACAGCTGGGGCAAGGTGGTGTAATCACCCTTTGCTTTAGATATAGTATACCTATATCTAACCCTAAAATGGACACATGTATTCCTATCAGTCACTCCTATGGCAGGCCTTAACAATCCTGAAGGCAGAGTGCTTGGAATCATGTGAGATAGTGCTCTGGCATGAGCTGAGCCTGTCTGCGGCTTTCGGGATCCATCCCTTAGCCGTTTCCATGATATCGCATACCATATACTCTTAAGTGCATTATAATCCTCGCGGTTATATGCCAACTCTGGTATCGCTTTATCAAAACATGTCGAGTAAGGTATCATACGAATTGGAATACTAACCCCTCGCCAATTCTGGCGACGGGGTTATCATTCTACCCTTCTAGAGGGACACGACATGTATGTAACCTGTAACCCCGGTTAAAGTCAGACAGAGCCTTAGCTCCACAAAATGGATGCTGCCACCGAGACACAAGTCTGCCCTCCTGCTGCTGGGAGTCCTCCCTGCCCAGGAGGCAAGGACAAAGGGTTTCCTGCCAGGGGCGGTGCCAGCACCGTCCCAGACAGGATTTTGTGTATCCTAGGTAGGCAGGGCTTTAGAGGAAGGTGACTGCAAGTGGCACCCCGGTGCTCACTGTGCATAGGCCGGCTGGAACCAATTCCAGGGGCACTCCAGCCCCTGATCTGGGGAAAGCCCGCCAAAGGAGAGGGGTGTAACCACCCCCCTCCTAGTCCCACCCATAGGGCAGGACTTAGTCGCGTGCTAGCCCCTTTTTGCAGGATAAAGGTAGGAACTGGCCCCCTTCCAAATTAGATCATCTTTGAATCCTGAAACTACTTTCTCCAAGAAGGAACTCAAGACTCTTCCTAAGATTTCTCCCTTGTGACTAAGGAGTAGTCACCCTGCAGCAGCAGGCACCAACCAAGCATCGCGGTTTGTTGCCAGTCTCTCCTTCGGATCAAGACTGCTCCAGCACAACGTGAACTGGCTTCCCTGGCACCTCTGACCTCAACCTACATCATCAGCCCAGCTGTGATCCGTGGGTGTGACGAGACCTCGAGGGACCGGCCATCTTCAGAACTGCACGACGCTTGTCCAGCACGACGCCTGAGTGACCCTCGACTGAGTGCCTTGGGGTAAGAGAAGCCCCAACCCTGAGCAGCTCCAGCACCGAAGTCCAGCCCCCCTGCATCCACGAGATCGGCGTGGGGCCCTTCTGCTTTTTGCTGTTCACCGCGTTGTCCAGGTCGCTTGCCCGTTGGCTAGTGGCCCCCTCACGACGCTCCACGACAACTAACACGGCTGGTCTGGTTGCTCCAGACTAGCCCGTGCTTCTCTCCAAAAGAGGAGCACCCTGGACCCTCCTGGTCCCCTCAAGACGCCATTTTAGGTCCACCGCGTGGGCCTTGCATTTGCCAAGACTTGTTGCCCAATCCTGGGTCCAGCGACGTCGACAGCAAGAACCTTCGTGGGACAGCTCGCACCTCCATCCTGGTCACCGACAACGCCTCCTGGTCCGAGAGACTGCAGAGCCCAGCAGCGCCCACTCACCTGACTGCGGTGACTTCGCCCGGTGCCATCCTGGTGCCCACTTAATCACTGGCTAGTGATTCAAGAACTTGGTCCCCTCTGCTTTCAGGTTTTCTTCTTCCCTGATCCAGGCTTGGATCTCTTCAAACTTTTCTTCACTGGCCGCCTGCCAGCAACTTCTTCTTCAGGCTCCTGGTCCGTCAACGTGGGTTTCCGACGCAACTTGAACCCTATGCAGCCGCAGCCCCTGGGCTAGGTAAATCCAGCACTCCGGTGCCCCAGCATAGTCCAACACTCCAAGTGTTTGGATCCACTCCCGTTTTCGTCCCAACTAGTCGGGTTCGCCCGAGAACAGTAACTTTGCAAATGCTAGCCTCCATAGACTTTTTCCCGCCTTACGCGTGAGAGTTCCCACTCTGCACACGACGTCCACAGGCCTCCTGCATCTAATCCCAGTGTTTAGAATTGTAGGCCTAGCGATTCCTAAGTCTAGAAAAGTACTACTTACCTGCTAGCAAGTTCGCATTCCACTTACTGTGTATATGGTTTTTCGTGCCCCTAGGGCATTTGTGTAAATTGTGCGACTTAAAGTATTTTCTTAAGAGTTTTGTATTGTGCTTAGCTCCCTGACTCATAAAGAGCTCAGGGTAGACTTGTTAGAAATAAATATACATTTATTTTCATAACAACTTGTGTGGTGTCCTTTCACTTGGTGTTCAAGGGGTAATGTGATGGTGAAACAGCTGGCTTAACACGCCCTCTAGGGTCTTAGCCTTAGACTGCTCGTATCCATGCTACTAGGATAGCTGGTCTATAAGGTTGACTTACAACCAATCATCAATAAGGGTTGTGTGGACTGATACATAGTGATCACTAGAATAGTGAGCACTGCATATCAGGCCAACTTCTCACATTGGTGGCAGCGGTGGGATTTGAGCTTGCTGTTGTTTTACCACACATATCCTAAGAATATCATTTGAAAGATCACATAAGTACTAAGGTACATATAACTTAGCTTAGAATACTCTGAGTTCTACTGAACCAGCTGTTGTAGCTCCTAGGGCCTAGCACACCCTAAACTACAACTCTAGCAAGGGACCAGTAGGTAAACATATAGTGTAGGGAAGTGCACCACTTACACCTCACAAGAAAAGCATGTCTACCCATGGAGAGTCTACTGAGACTCCCCTTGTGGATCTTGACCCTCCACAGGTCAAGTCAAGATATGCAGCTCTCAGTTTCCAGGAGATGAGACAAGTGTGTACCTCCAGGAAACTGAAACAGGGGTCTAACCCCACCATTCCCTTTCTAATAGGTCTCTTAGAGACATATGATGCGAGAAAGATTTCTCAGTTAGATGGGAATATGCCAGCCCTAGAGGGTACCATTGGAGATCCAGACCTCCTTAACACTGAAGACAGAGATGAGGAGGGAGATCAAGATGACCTCTCTGAGGGTGAGGCAAACAAGGGTCCTGAGTTAGTCAGCAGACTCACTAGGGCCAACTTAGACCTACTTGGGCAAGGATCTGGGGGACCCCCAGTACTGACCCTAATGAGGCCTAACCTTGGAGTTAGAAGAGGTAGATCTCCTTCTAGGGACTCCAGTATATCTCTGCACTCTAATGCCTCTTCTCAGAGGAGAAGGATTTCTCCCCAGAGGAGATTGACTTCCCCTCAGAGAAGAGAGCATGAAGCAAGGATGAAGCAGGCTAAACTGAGGATTGAAAGGGAAGAACTTGCCCTGGCCAAAGAAAAGCTTGCCTTTGCTAGAGAACAGCAGATGAGTGGGACAGTTCCCACTGGTGGCAGCAATCTCCCAAGAGAAAAAGAGAAGGGTTTAGATACTAAACACCTGACAAAAATAGTGCCCCCCTTTAAACAAGGGGATGACATCCAGAAATGGATGGCTGCTTTGGAGAGGGCCTGCACTGTACAGTGCACCCCCCAAAGTCAGTGGGCAGCTATACTGTGGCTCTCCTTTGATGGCAAAGGTAGAGATAAGCTCCTCACTACTAGAGTTGAGGATGCTAATAATTACCAAGTCATGAAAAATACACTGGTTGATGGGTTTGGCTTAACCACTGAGCAGTACAGGTTGCTGTTCAGGGATACCCAGAAAACTCAGTCTCAGGATTGGGCTGACTTTGTTGATTGTGCCACTAAGGCTCTGGAAGGCTGGCTACTGGGTAGCAAGTTTACTGACTTCACAGGATTGTATAATCGTATTATGAGAGAGCAAGTCTTAAATAATTGTCAGAACCAGTTATTACACCAGCACCTGGTAGACTCTGATCTGACCTCTCCACAAGAATTGGGTAAGAGGGCAGACAAATGGGTCAGAACCAGGATTAGGCCTAAGAACCAAGGTGGTGACCAGAAAAAGGAATCAACCAAGCCTCAAGAGAAGGGTGGGAATAAATCTTCAGATCAAACCACATCAGGGCCCCAAAAATCCTCTGAGGGGGGTGGGTCCCAGCATCCTTCCAATGCCCAGAAGAAACCTTATTGTTATCCCTGTAAACAGGTGGGACACTTGAAAACTGACAGCAGTTGCCCAAAGAATAACAATAAGGAGAACATACCCCCAAGTAACATTCCCAAACCTCCTGTTACTACTAGTAGTAATCCCCCAGGTGGTGGGAGTGCCCCCAAGAATTTGGGTGCATTTACTTTGGGAGTTCCTGGGGACTCTGGCCTAACCAGGTCCCCAGACTTAGATACTCTTGTCTGTGAGACTGGCATGGGGTTTGCCAACTTCACAACTTGTCCCAACACTTTGGGCAAGTACAGACAGGAGCCCCTCATCAATGGTTCAAAAGTTGAGGCCTATAGAGATACAGGGGCTAGCATCACCATGGTGACTGAGAGTCTAGTCCCCTCAAGGCAACTTTTACCTGGTGCCACATACCAGGTGACCAATATTGATGAAGTACAGAGAAATCATCCCATGGCAGTGGTAAATCTCAGCTGGGGAGGTGTCACTGGCCACAAGAGAGTGGCAGTGTCACCAAACTTGCCTGTAGATTGCCTACTGGGGAATGATTTAGAGCTCTCAGCCTGGGCTGAGGTAGAGCAAGAAACCCATTTTAAAATGGTGAACCTCCATGGTAAGGTTAGTGGGGCAGTGATAGCCACAGCCCCAGTCCAAGATGTCCTCCCTGAACAGGTCAGGAGGGCTGTGCCAGTCACAGCCCAATCTCAGACAGCTTCATTCCCAGAAAAGGTTAGCAGGGCTGTGATGGTCACAGCCCATACCCAAACTGAGTCCCTTCCTGAAAAGGTTGGTGGAGTTGTGATGGCCACAGCTCAAACTCAGACAGATAATAGTGTTGTGAAGCCTGAAACTATGGATCACTCCACTCAGACAGAGAGCATTGAGGAGGAAGAGAAATCTCCCTCCCCCCAGACTTTAGGAAAGGATCAGCCTCTTCAGGGAGCTGACCTGACCCCTTGTGAAGAAACTGCCCCAGAGGTAGTCAGGCCTAGCCTGGCAGAGCCCCTGATGTCAGTGGACCCTTCCAAGGTGGGACCCAGTCTGGAGCAGGTAACCTGCCCCTCTCTACCCTGCCTCAGTCAGCCCAGGGCTGTAGAGGTCAGGGAGGCCAGTGGTGGACCCCAAAGGGCCCCCTGTCCAAAAGAACTTCCCAATCAGCAGATTAAGGGCACTGAAGCTAGTAATCCTAGCCAGGTGAAAATAAAACAAACTCCTGAGGGATCCCCCTAAACCTAGTTAGGGAACTCCCACAGATGGACACTGTTGGGCACAGCCAAACCTGGGACCTGAGGGCCCCAAACCTGACCTGTCCCCCCAGTAAGCCAAACAGAGGGACTCAGCCTCCAGCTTTAGGTAGCCAGAGGTTGACCCTGAGAGCTCAACACAACTCAGTCTTGGAAAGAAAGGCCTCTATGGTGGATAATGATTGGAGGAAGCTGAGCCCAAAATTAGTGGAGCCTCACTTCAGTACTCCATCTCAGCACCAGCCTTTTACTTTGCCAAAACACACCACAGGTAGAGATTCCCTATGGTGGAGACCCTCAGACACCCTTAGGGTGAGGGATTGCTTAGTGGACCATGAGATAGGGGGTAACCATGCCAGTGCTGGTACTTTCTTATATGGCCACTTAGGCAATATAGGCTTACCTGTCAAGGATAGCCTTATCTCCTTTCGTTTGGGGGGGGGGGTTATGTAGGAAGGTAGATCCCTGACTATGGTTGCCCCCAACTTTTTGCCTGGTGTTTTGCTGGTTTTCTGACTTAGTTGACCTGGGGCCCTGCTATTCAGGACCCCAGGCCCACTGCTCTCTCTGTAAAATGGATTCCATGTACCTTAGGTACATATCTAATTGGATACTGAGTCACCTTATCAGTCCCTGTACAGTGTACCTTAGGTACCCAGGGCATAGGTGTACCCAGGGCCTACCAGGGGCTGCAGCATGTATTATGCCACCCCTGGCTGGCCATCCAAATCTGACACAACTGGCTGCACGACAGCTGGGGCAAGGTGGTGTAATCACCCTTTGCTTTAGATATAGTATACCTATATCTAACCCTAAAATGGACACATGTATTCCTATCAGTCACTCCTATGGCAGGCCTTAACAATCCTGAAGGCAGAGTGCTTGGAATCATGTGAGATAGTGCTCTGGCATGAGCTGAGCCTGTCTGCGGCTTTCGGGATCCATCCCTTAGCCGTTTCCATGATATCGCATACCATATACTCTTAAGTTCATTATAATCCTCGCGGTTATATGCCAACTCTGGTATCGCTTTATCAAAACATGTCGAGTAAGGTGTCATACGAATTGGAATACTAACCCCTCGCCAATTCTGGCGACGGGGTTAGCATTCCACCCGTCTAGAGGGACACGACATGTATGTAACCTGTAACCCCGGTTAAAGTCAGACAGAGCCTTAGCTCCACAAAATGGATGCTGCCACCGAGACACAAGTCTGCCCTCCTGCTGCTGGGAGTCCTCCCAGCCCAGGAGGCAAGGACAAAGGGTTTCCTGCCAGGGGCGGTGCCAGCACCGTGCCAGACAGGATTTTGTGTATCCTAGGTAGGCAGGGCTTTAGAGGAAGGTGACTGCAAGTGGCACCCCGGTGCTCACTGTGCATAGGCCGGCTGGAACCAGTTCCAGGGGCACTCCAGCCCCTGATCTGGGGAAAGCCCGCCAAAGGAGAGGGGTGTAACCACCCCCCTCCTAGTCCCACCCATAGGGCAGGACTTAGTCGCGTGCCAGCCCCTTTTTGCAGGATAAAGGTAGGAACTGGCCCCCTTCCAAATTAGATCATCTTTGAATCCTGAAACTACTTTCTCCAAGAAGGAACTCAAGACTCTTCCTAAGATTTCTCCCTTGTGACTAAGGAGTAGTCACCCTGCAGCAGCAGGCACCAACCAAGCATCGCGGTTTGTTGCCAGTCTCTCCTTCGGATCAAGACTGCTCCAGCACGACGAGAACCGGCTTCCCTGGCACCTCTGACCTCAACCTACATCATCAGCCCAGCTGTGATCCGTGGGTGTGACGAGACCTCGAGGGACCGGCCATCTTCAGAACTGCACGACGCTTGTCCAGCATGACGCCTGAGTGACCCTCGACTGAGTGCCTTGGGGTAAGAGAAGCCCCGACCCTGAGCAGCTCCAGCACCGAAGTCCAGTCCCCCTGCATCCACGAGATCGGCGTGGGGCCCTTCTGCTTTTTGCTGTTCACCGCGTTGTCCAGGTCGCTTGCCCGTTGGCTAGTGGCCCCCTCACGACGCTCCACGACAACTAACACTGCTGGTCTGGTTGCTCCAGACTAGCCCGTGCTTCCCTCCAAAAGAGGAGCACCCTGGACCCTCCTGGTCCCCTCAACACGCCCTTTTAGGTCCACCGCGTGGGCCTTGCATTTGCCAAGACTTGTTGCCCAATCCTGGGTCCAGCGACGTCGACAGCAAGAACCTTCGTGGGACAGATCGCACCTCCATCCTGGTCGCCGACAACGCCTCCTGGTCCGAGAGACTGCAGAGCCCAGCAGCGCCCACTCACCTGACTGCGGTGACTTCGCCCAGTGCCATCCTGGTGCCCACTTAATCACTGGCTAGTGATTCAAGAACTTGGTCCCCTCTGCTTTCAGGTTTTCTTCTTCCCTGATCCAGGCTTGGATCTCTTCAAACTTTTCTTCACTGGCCGCCTGCCAGCAACTTCTTCTTCAGGCTCCTGGTCCGTCAACGTGGGTTTCCGACGCAACTTGAACCCTATGCAGCCGCAGCCCCTGGGCTAGGTAAATCCAGCACTCCGGTGCCCCAGCATAGTCCAACACTCCAAGTGTTCGGATCCACTCCCGTTTTCGTCCCAACTAGTCGGGTTCGCCCGAGAACAGTAACTTTGCAACTGCTAGCCTCCATAGACTTTTTCCCGCCTTACGCGTGAGAGTTCCCACTCTGCACACGACGTCCACAGGCCTCCTGCATCTAATCCCAGTGTTTAGAATTGTAGGCCTAGCGATTCCTAAGTCTAGAAAAGTACTACTTACCTGCTAGCAAGTTCGCATTCCACTTACTGTGTATATGGTTTTTCGTGCCCCTAGGGCATTTGTGTAAATTGTGCGACTTAAAGTATTTTCTTAAGAGTTTTGTATTGTGCTTAGCTCCCTGACTCATAAAGAGCTCAGGGTAGACTTGTTAGACATAAATATACATTTATTTTCATAACAACTTGTGTGGTGTCCTTTCACTTGGTGTTCAAGGGGTAATGTGATGGTGAAACAGCTGGCTTAACACGCCCTCTAGAGTCTTAGCCTTAGACTGCTCGTATCCATGCTACTAGGATAGCTGGTCTATAAGGTTGACTTACAACCAATCATCAATAAGGGTTGTGTGGACTGATACATAGTGATCACTAGAATAGTGAGCACTGCATATCAGGCCAACTTCTCACATTACACCTTGAGAGAACCCTGTCAGCCAGGGCCGGTTTTAGGGCGAGGTGACCAGAGGGGGAGGCGAGAGGCGTTGTTTAGCATTAACTTACCATTTAAAAGTTCAGATTTCAGACTGCAATAAAAATGTCAAGTTAACTCTTGTGATTAATGTTCCTACTAGAGAGATCGAATTTTGTCTAGTGGCAGTTTTGACTCATCATAAAGTAGCACAGAGCCTGCAAATAACAGATCCCCCCGTTGCACTCAGAGGCCACCAAGATCATCTGCGGCGTACCCCAAGGCTCATCACTCAGCCCGACGCTCTTCAACATCTACATGAGCCCCCTCGCCGACATCGTCCACGCACACGACCTCAACATCATCTCCTACGCCGACAACGCCCAGCTGATCCTCTCCCTGACCAAAGACCCAGTCACCGCTAAATCCAACTTCCAAGAAGGGATGAGGGCCGTCGGCGTATGGATGAAGAACAGCCGCCTGAAACTGAACACAGACAAGACAGAGGTCCTCATCCTTGGACCATCCCCCTCCGCCTGGAACGACTCCTGGTGGTCCGCCGCCCTGAGCACAGCACCGACTCCCACCGATCACGCACGCAACCTTGGGTTCGTCCTGGACTCATCGCTCACTATGACCAAGCAAGTCAACGCCATCTCCTCCTCCTGCTTCAACACCCTACGCATGCTACGAAAGATCTTCAAACGGAGCCCAACGGAAACAAGAAGGACTGTCACCCAAGCGCTTGTCACAAGCCGGCTCGACTATGGCAACGCACTCTATGCAGGGACAACGGCCAACCTACAGGAAAGACTACAACACATGCAGAATGCCTCCGCACCCCTCATCCTGGACATCCCCCGCCACAGTTACATCACCACCCACCTGAGAGACCTGCACTGGCTCCCCGTCAACAAGAGGATCACGTTCAAGCTCCTCACCCATGCACACAAAGCGCTCCACAACGCCGGACCCGTGTGGTAAATAATTTAATATTACCTTATCTTAGAATTTCTATATTAGCAAATACTTTAAATTAAGTAAAGAGAGGAGTCCGTGGTATTCGAGTAAAGAAGGGTTTATTCAATAACTCGAGTTAAGGGAGAGCTCCTTCACCAAGCGGGTTCAGGAGTGGTCTGATGTTTTATTCATACAGCAGGGTATTTATACAGTTCAGGCAATAGGCAGAAAGAAGAAGAAAAATAAGGAAGTGACAAACAGTAATTTCAAATAAGATGTGTCAAGGTATGGGCGTCTCTTGTATCTCGTGAGAGTGCATGCAGTGTGTCGAAATGTGCTCCCTTCAGTTGAGGGTCCTTCCTCAGTGTCGAAATGCTCTTTCAGTTGAAGGCCCTTTCTCAACCAGGGGGTTATTTCTGGCTTAGAGTCAAGAACAGGAACTGTCTCTTAAAACAGGAACTACCTCTTTGGTTCTCGGAATTGGCCGAGCCACAAGAATGTGTGGTCAATGAACAGAGGGGCCAGGTGCCGGGTGTCTTGCTCGTGGGTTTGGAGACAAAATGGATGACACACGCAAAAAATGGATGCTGTCTGAATCAAAATGGCAGACAGGCGCAGAAGGGAAACGATGGGGCACAATTGCCAATTTTATTTCCTCATTCCCTCCTTGCCCCAGAGTGTACCTGTATCTATATTAAATTTGCATGAGATTGTTTATGCATTCCGGTAGCATAATTGTTTCGTTTTCTTTCTGCTGGATATGTGGTTTAGGAATGCAGCTTGCAGCGCACAGCCCACACAGGGTAGGGCCATATTGGATGCAAAGGCAGCATCCAGTTATTACCAGGAATATTATGCCTGCTGCTGACAGCAGTTTCCATCCCCAGGATGATATTATTGTCCAAAACCAGTCAGACAATGTCCAAGTGCCAGGTTCTTGATGTAGGCTGGCGGCTATCTTGTGTAATTTTGTTATAGCCGTATATACAGACAGAGAGTTATCAGGGATAAAAATACAGCAGCTAGAGCCGGTAATTCTACAGGCTCCGCCTCTGTCAGCCAGGATGACATCAAGGACAAGGTGGTTTTGGAGTGCAACCAATCTTATGGCAGACTGTTCCTGAGTCAAGTTCCCCAGGGCAGACGCCGTCTGATTTACAACAGCCTCCAAGGTCCTTGTCAACTTGCGTATGAGCTTGCTGTTCAGCACAGGGCCGATAAAGAAAAAGAATCCTTTGTTGAAGTCTGTATATTGGTCTAATGTAGTTTCCGTGTGATCAATCCCCGAGATATCGATCATTCTCTTATGTCTAACATGGGGCACTAGGAGGTCGCGGTGGTAAGTGGATAGAGCCACAAAGACAGGAGGTAGCAGAAATGCTATATAGCACGTCCCCCCCAGTTGAAGGGCAGCCTCACATAGGCTGTTTGCCCGCAGATGAAATAAGTATGGCGGGATGCTAGAAATGATGATTTTCCCTTGTCTTCAAAACTCACAGTGGTATGGCAGTCACTGTTTCCTAATGGGACAGAGCCATTTTTCTGGACGCACAGGTGCCCTTTTACTGTTGAGACCGAGATAGAAGGGAGTCCAGCATTCTTTTTAGATTTTGTATTTAATATCCTGTAGGACATGCTCATGTTCCCCTGTTTGTACTCTTTGCTTTCTAGGACCATACCTGTCACCTGAGGATCTCCATCCTTATTCGGGTAGCAGACAGCATTAAGGACCTTATTTAAGTCCCCCCCAAGGCCACCCATTCTTGCATGACTTATTTCCATCAGGACAGGAGGTGGGGGTAGTCCTGTCGGCTGTTATTAGGGCAAACCAGGCCTCGCAAGTTCCATTAGAAGAAAACGGGAAGGGGAAGAGAGGCATCCCTCCCTCCTTTTGATGTGGTGGGAGGCGGCCACATATCCAGCAATCTGTGATATTGCTGACCTGATGCGTATAGTGTAGCATCTGTATAAAGGTATTGTTTCGGAGAGCTAGCCTATGGGCTTGCTCATGAGGGGACAAGTCGAGGTACGTGTGCTCTTGAGTGTTGTTAGGTGCAGGAGAGGAATGTGGTGCTGGCGGGAAAGCAATGTGGAGGGCCCAACCGAGACACGTCATGATTGCCATCAAGAAAAACAGTATGATCAAACACATGATAGGGCCGCTATGCAACTTCTTAACATTCTTCTTTAGGCATCTCATTTTCTCTTTTTTCCCCATAGTCAGGGTGTCTGAGTCTGCCCCAATGCTCTGACCGCTTCACCACGAGACCTGTGTCTGTGGGCTTAATCAGCCAGAATCCTGGTGGCGGACCTCAGCTTTGATTTGTATTCCTGTTGTGGGGTCTGTTCCAAGGGCAATGAGGACTGTTCAGTTACAGTGTCACTGGATTTGGCGATATCGCCGGCAACAGAGTCTGTTTCTCCAAAGTATTTTTTACAATGACTGGCATGTAACCAGCCCTTTCTGCCTTCGATCTTCACCGCCGTCCGCGTAGTTAGGAGGACCAACTTCGGTTCCTTCCACCTGGGCTGGAGGGGATCTGTTCTGTCGAAGTTCCGGACTGAGACCCAATCCCCGGGTCGGATGGTGTGTTCTTCCGGGTTGGTTTTGTCTGGGAAGGCTGCAGCCACCCGTGAACGACAAGAATGGAGTGCAGATATCAAGGAAGCCAGGTAATCAGTCAATATTCTGCTATCTACATCAGTAATAGATTTTGGTCTAGGAATTCCCCACATTTTTGGTGGTCGGCCAAAGACCATTTCGAATGGGGCTAATCCTGTTCGTGAGTGTGGTACCATTCGCATATAGAACAGGGCTACTGGTAAGGCAGTCATCCAATCTACGCCCTTCTCTGCTGTAATTTTGGCTAACGTAGTTGTAAGGGTTTGATTGTGTCTTTCTATCAATCCTGCTGCCTGGAGGTGTCTCACGCATTGAAATTTTCAAGTATATCCTAATAGAAGGGAGACATGTTTCATCAGCTCGGAAGAGAAAGGTTGGCCATTGTCTGAATATATGACTCTTGGCAACCCATAACGGGGGAAGTACTCTCTTACTAGAACCTTAGCAGTCGTCGTGGCGGTATAGTCAGGGACGGGGTAAGCTTCAGTCCATCTTGTTAACGCGCACACCACCACCAGTACATACTTGTAACCTCTACATCTCTCCATCTGAATATAGTCCATCTGGAGAGCTTCAAATGGATGGTCAGGGGGTTGGAATCCACCCTGCTCCACTTCGTGCCTTTACCTGGGTTGAACTGGTTACAAATCATGCATGTTTTTACTTTTTGTTTGGCTGCAGCTCTCAAATGTTTGTTATTCCATATGTTCTGTATGCTATCTAACATTGCTTTTTCTCCCAGATGCGCTGGTCCATGTATGGTGTTTACTATAACCTGAACCATAGCATACGGTAGTAGCCATACTGCTCTCTCAGGTGTCATCCAACCCTGGTCTGTAAGGACCCCTCCTTTTTCCTTCCATTCTAGCAGTTCCTGTGGTGTGGTGTGACTTTGAACATCCTGGATGTCAGAAAAGCGGTCTCTTATTGCGTATTGGCGGTGTAGTGTATTCAATTCTGTGTTCGCCGCCAGTTTGGCTGCATTGTCTGCGAAATCATTTCCTTTCGATATTTCATCTGTTCCTTTTGTGTGTGCCTTACATTTCAGCACCGCTATTTTGGTTGGTAATTGGCTAGCTTCCAAGAGGGCAGTGATGAGGGCAGCATTTGTATTTTGGACCCATGTGATGTGAGAAATCCCCTCTCCCTCCATAAAGTGCCAAATTGTGTACAACCCCAAAAGTGTATTGTGAGTCAGTGTAGATGTTAACTGATTTTCCTTTTGCTAAGTGACATGCTCGTGTTAGTGCTACTAGTTCGGCTGCTTGTGCTGACAGTATCTCTATTTTGTGTGCTTCCAAAGTGTTTATACCATTTGTGACGGCATAAGCTGCTGCCAGTTCTCCAGTGGGGAGTCTCATGCAAGACCCATCAACAAAGACCAGAAAGGGGTGTATCTTGTAAATCTGGTCTGGGTTTGGTCACTAAATCAATTGTATTAATACAATCGTGAAGTTGTTCAGCAGGGGAGGTAAGTGGCAACAGTGTTGCTGAGTTTAAAATGTTGCATCGTTGGATCTCAATGTGTGGCTGGAAAAGTGTCATCTCGTATCCTGTGAGTCTGGCTATTGTCAGATGTTGTGTTTTTGTTCTGTTTAGGAGAAGTTCAACAGCATGTGGAACCTGGACTACCAGATGGTGTCCTAGTACGATAGTGTCACTTTGTCTAATGGCTTGTGCTGTGGCAGCCACTGATTTGAGCCATGCAGGGAGTACTTGGGCCACCGGATCTAATGTACTGGAAAAATAACCACATGGTCTATGCCTGTCTGCCTGAAGTTGGGTCAGGACCGACAGGGCTGTACCTGAGCTTTCTGTTACAAATAAGGTAAAATCTTTGGTGTAATCAGGTGTTGCCAACACTGGGGCTTGACACATAGCCTGTTTAAGAGACTGAAAAGCTTGTGTGTGTTCATCCGTCCAGGGTAATTTTGGGGTAGCGCCAGCTTCAAGTGTTGTCAGCTGCACTAATGGTTTTGCAATGAGGGCAAATTGTGGGATCCACTGTCTACAATATGAGGTAAGGCCAACAAAAGCTCAGACTTGTTTCTGTGTTGTTGGCTGTGACATTTGTTGTATAAGTTGGATGCGTTCCTGTGTAAGCTGCCTACCCTCCTTTGACAGCAAGTGCCCTAAGTATGCCACTTGCTGCAAACCAAATTGGAGCTTACCAGGGGAAACTTTATGGCCATTCTCAGCTAAGAATTTTAGTACCAGCAATGATGCTTCAGCACAGGCTGGGTCAGATCTGGCCGTAATGAGGATGTCATCTACATACTGCAACAATGCAGTGTCAGGGGGCATTTCAATAGTATCCAATTGTCTTTTTAATGCTTGGCTATATACACTTGGGCTTTCGGTGAAACCTTGGGGAGCTCTTGTAAATTGGAAGCTTCGTCCTTGTAGGGAGAAGCCGAAAAGGTATTGGCTGTCTGGGTGAATGGGTATACTGAAGAATGCGTTTTTAAGTCAATTACAGTAAAGTGTGTCGCTTCTGCATCTATGGCTGTGAGTAAGTGGAGATGTCTGGGACCACGGGTGTTGGGGAATGACACATTTATTAAGTTCTCTCAAATCCACCACTAGTCTATAGACAGGGGGTGTTCCCAGTTCCACTTTTTTATGAACTGCTAAAACTGGGGAATTACAAATATTAGAAATTGTTTCTTTAACCACACCTGACTGTATTAGATCCTGAATATTTAACATTAACGCGTGTTCAGCTTGAGGTGGAATTTTGTATTGTCTTATGCGTGGCAGTTGGGCTCCCTCCTTCAGTGTAACCTTGTGAGGTGTTATTTCCATACTCCCTATTGTGGTGGAATCAGTGGCCCAAAGGGTGTGTGGCAAATCTTTCAAATGTTCATCTAATTCTCTATTGGTGTAATGGCCTTTAAAATCTCATAGGAATAATCTAACATCCATAGGTGAGCAAACAATAACAGCTCCTAATTCTTTCAATGTCTTGATACCAAGTAAATTTTCTGGACATGATTTTGTCAATATAAGATCTGTGGTTGTCTTGAGGGGACCAACCTGTAAGGGCAGTGGTTTTAATGTGACGTTTGTCACAGGCTGTCCGGAGAAACCCAGAGAAATACTTTTTGAACCCGAGAGAGGAGCCTCTGGGACCTCTTGATGGCTTATTGTTGTTTAACTGGCCCCAGTGTCTAGTAGAAACTTTCTATCCTCCCCAAGAAGTCGGACCTCTACAAATGGACCTTTCTGATCTACTGGGATGGGGATTAGGGGCAGTTTGTCATCTTCTCTCCCTGGGCAACATCATGAAAAATCTGGGTAGTATTCAGTATAGCCATCATCTCCAATGTACATTTGGGTCATTGGTGTTGTCCGTGGGACTGGAGATGCTGTAGTGCCTTGTGGGGCATTCTGTTTTGGCTGATATGGACGGGGTTGTGTCTTACCAGTGGCCAAATTGTGTTTTAAGACAGGACAGTCTTTAATGAAGTGTCCCGACTTTTTGCAATAATTGCAAGTACTCTTTGCGTTTGTCTGGCTACCTGGTGTCTGTTGGCGCTGGGGTACAGTCTGGGCTACTAATGCTTTCATCTTTGTGTCCTTCATGCGCTGCTTATCATTCTCGTCTTCATCCCTAATGCGGTTTTGATGGTATTGTAGCATTTGTAACACCTGTGGCGGTGTATGGGCTTGCCAAGTACTTTCTACCTTCAGTACTCTTTCCTTTATAGCTGGCAAGGCGTTGTCTACTAATTTGGAAACAAACAGATGCGGGTAAGCTTCGCTTGTCGGTGTAAGACCGCTATTTACCGCAAAACATTTTTCAAGTCTTGTATAATAATCGCCTATGTCTTCACCATGTTTCTAATTGCAGGAGGAAATGGCATCCCAGTCCTCATTTTTCACTGCCAATAACTGTGGTAACACCTTCAAAATAGTGCCGGGAAGTACCTTGAGTTTGGCTCCTATACCTTGACCTGCTACCCTAGTATTTTCGTCATTCTGAAGTTCTGTCCATTTAATGTGTTCGCCTGCCACCTCCCAATCTTTTTCCCGTAATTTGTCATATATACCCGAGGGCAACAATAATTTCAGAATTGCTGTGATATCAGAAAGAGTATATGTTCCCATCATTAATACATCTCCTAGGGCTAGATGTAGGTAAATGATATTTACCGATTCATGAATACTGAATTTTACCGATTCTGTATTTATGAATCGGTAAATATTAAGGGGGGAGATGTAGGTATTTCCAGATGTGGAAATACCGAATCGTTAAAATTCAGTATTTTCCGATTCGGTAAATACCGAATCGGTATTTCCTATTGATTCCTTTTGACTGTGAAGCCCATAGGAATCAATGGGAAATACCGATTCGGTAATTACCGAATCGGTAAATACCGATTCCAGCAAGGGTGCAGGGGGTGTCACTTTGACACCCTCTGGCACCCCAAAAATAGGCGTGTGCGCCATGTGGCACACAGACATGCCCTGTCACATGGCTAGGTGTGCATGCACACATGTACATGCACACCTCTATTCGGTATTTTAACACCCAATTGGATTGGGTGGTAAAATACCGAATTTGTAGGGTCTTTGGGACTCAGAAGAGTCTTACCTACATCTGGGATTTACCGAATCGGTAAAAATACTGATTCGGTATTTTACAGAATCGGTAAATTTACCGAATCGGTAAATTTACCGATTCTGTAAAATTATGCCCCTACATGCCAATTCTTAAATCGTTACCGACCGGTATTTTGGCTCCTACTTCCTTAAAAAAACCAGCAGGATCTTTTGAGTGAGGGGGAACCATCTCTTTCATCCTTAGTAATTCAAGTTTTGTCAAGGGCACATAAATGAAAACGCGTTGTAACGCACCATCTGCGTCACCTCTGGGGTGAACCTCCCTCATGGGGAAGTGGCGTGTTTGAGGAAGTCTATTAACCGATCCACAAGTATCAGTGAAAAATCTATATTCAACCGCTTACTGGTATTCCTGTCTAAAATCTATGAATCTGTTGAGAAAAACTGAGCCATTGTAGAGGAATATGTTGTCAGCACAGTCAGACAGAAAATCTTCTAGTCTTGGATCATGTTTTAAGAAAGTGTCATTGAGAGTGATGAGATGCTGTACCATGTAGAGACTCGCTAATCTTTGATGTGGTGCGTGGTAATGCTAAAAAGAGTTGGGCTATGAGATCACTGTCATATATCTTAGATTGAGAGACCCATAGGGTCGCAGTTCTGGCTATTTCCTTCTCCTCCGATGTAAGCGGAGGTTCCTGGTCTAGCCAGTCGTCTAATGCTACTACCGTTGCTTGAAACAGGTCATCTTGAGACAACCGTTCTGGATGGCCTTGGAGGAATGGGAGGGGTGGGGATCGTGACATGGAAATGGAGCGTCTTACTGGTAGAGCCTTTACAACCGGTGGTGTTGTGTTTTCCTCACCTTTGTTCTCGTCCTCCTCGGCCTGTACATTTTGCCAAGTACGTGTCACTTTACGGGTGAACCTATCAAGTGCGTCATTTACCAAACCTACATCGGTATGGTCAGAAGTTGAGTCCAATAACTCATAAAATGACGTGGGTACATCTTTTCCTCCCACTTGTAGGTGTTTAATAAAACAACAAATAAGGAACCTATACATGTGTACCTTAATAGCGTAAAGTCTGCTTTTGGTTAATCTGTTAACAGCCTTAGAGTCCTCCCCAGTACGGAGATACTCAGAAGCTGCCTCAAGGAGTGGGCCTATAGCGGGTAAACCCTTGATCTCTATCCATGAGTCGTGAAGTATTTTTGTTATTTGGCCCGCCTCCCCAGTGGTACTTGGGGCTGGATCATTGGGACACTCGGGAATCGTGTCCCCTGTGGCTAGTCCCTCTGCACCTTCGTTATTTCCAGGCCGTGGTTGGACTTGTTCGGTATTCATGGGCTGTTGTGGGGGTGCCTGGGCTATTGGGTTGTCATATGGAGGTGGGGTGTCCAAGAGGAAGGTGGTGAAAGTATCCTCTGTAAATGGGGCAGTAGGTTGTGTCTTAGGTGGGACGGTCTCCATCTGCGAGGAAGTATTAGGTAATACAGGATAGAGACCGGTGGAAACGGCTAGTCGTTCCCTATTATTTCTTTCATTTTCTAGTTCTCGTCCTATTTCTTGTAATCGTTCATTCCGGGCCTGTTCTGACATTCTCTTACCCTTTTCGACTTTGTTCAATGCCTTCTCCTGCCTCCTCTGGGCCTCTTTTCTCCATAGTTCAACCGCGGCACTTTGTGACTGTCGGACCTTTCTTTTCCACAACTGTTCTTCTAGTTTCAGTACACATTCCATGTCAAAAGTCCCTGTCTCGGGCCACCTATATTTATATTCGAAATCTTTGGTGCAATCTACCCATAAATCACAATAAACAATTGCACCAATGCCATGTTTTGTATACATAAAATCTCCTGGGGTATCTCGAGAAGGAAGGGGAATCTCCTTCTCGAAAATACTTTTTCTAGTTCTCATCTTATGTATTTTCGAAAAAATAGGCATGATGGCAGACTTTCTATTAAAAATAGAAATGAGAAACAACAAACATATATCATTACCGTACCCACAAAAGTTGTGGGTCCGTCTTTATACTTTCAGCAGTACTCACCGAGAAGCAAACTAGAAGGCCTGTTGATCTTTAAATGCGCTCAGCTTCTGATACGGGGCTCACAAGACTTCGCACTAGTCTTCTTCACGGGTTGGGCTCTGGGTCTGGACGTTCCGCAATCTTCCTCACCGCCTCGTGTGGATGACGGGCCGCAGTCGGTCCCCCCCTTCGTCTCGAGGGAGTTAGCAGGAATTCCCCGCGTCTGTGCACTTTGAAGTCCGTCGAAGGTCAGGAGGAGGCAGTACCGGGTCCCACATTGCCGGCGCGTGGGGGAGAGGGAACGTCCCTGTTCAGGCACCAGAAATGTGGTAAATAATTTAATATTACCTTATCTTAGAATTTCTATGTTAGTAAATACTTTAAATTAAGTAAAGAGAGGAGTCCGTGGTATTCGAGTAAAGAAGGGTTTATTCAATAACTCGAGTTAAGGGAGAGCTCCTTCACCAAGCGGGTTCAGGAGTGGTCTGATGTTTTATTCATACAGCAGGGTATTTATACAGTTCAGGCAATAGGCAGAAAGAAGAAGAAGAAGAAAAATAAGGAAGTGACAAACAGTAGTTTCAAACAAGATGTGTCAAGGTATGGGCGTCTCTTGTGTCTCGTGAGAGTGCATGCAGTGTGTCGAAATGTGCTCCCTTCAGTTGAGGGTCCTTCCTCAGTGTCGAAATGCTCTTTCAGTTGAAGGCCCTTTCTCAACCGGGGGGTTATTTCTGGCTTAGAGTCAAGAACAGGAACTGTCTCTTAAAACAGGAACTACCTCTTTGGTTCTCGGAATTGGCCGAGCCACAAGAATGTGTGGTCAATAAACGGAGGGGCCAGGTGCAGGGTGTCTTGCTCGTGGGTTTGGAGACAAAATGGATGACACAGGCAAAAATGGATGCTGTCTGAATCAAAATGGCAGACAGGCGCAGAAGGGAAACGATGGGGCACAATTGCCAATTTTATTTCCTCACCCGAATACCTCAATGAACGCCTCTCGTTCTACGCCCTGACTCGCCAACTCCGATCAGCCAGCCTCGCCCTCGCCACCGTACCACGCACCAGAAGAACAACAACAGGCAGCAGATCTTTCTCCTACCTCGCCGTCAAGACCTGGAACTCCCTCCCCACCCACCTCCGACTGACCCAAGACCTTCTCACCTTCAGGAGACACCTCAAGACCTGGCTGTTCGAGCAGTAGCAGCCCCCCTCCCCCACCCTCAGCGCCTTGAAACCCTCGCGGGTGAGTAGTGCGCTCTATAAATGTACTGGTTGATTGATTGATTGATCTGTATTTTAAGTGGATAGCAGAGTGGATTAGTAAAGCCAGACTTTACCAGTGCTATAAAATAAATGTAATGCATGTGAGAGATAAGGGGCACTTTTGCCAGGTTGTATTGAGGGGATCGAAGGAGGTCATGGGGAGTGGGGGGTGGGTGGAACCTCCAAAAATTAATGTGCACAGGGAGCCACCAGCGCTTAAGCAAGCAAGTGCAGCATGGGGAGTTGGAGTATTAGAGTAGTGGGTGGTATCGGTTGTGCATTCACTGTATTGCTGGCAAAAAGCAAAACAAATTAGGAAAAGGAGGGAAAAATGCAGTGGCAGCCACAACAATGAAGAGGTGGTGGGGCTGATGGTGGGAGCGCATGAGGGAGAGCGATCACGGGGGTTTAATAAAAAATAAATAAACACTTACCTGGAGCTGCTGCCCACTTCCCACATCGCGCCTCCTCCTTCCTGGTCACAGCAAGCACTGGGACACAATCACGGACTCCCGGTGCAATCCCTACGCTGCTTCCATACTATGAGAGCAGCGCAGGGATTGACCTGAGTGGGCTGGAAAGACACTCCATTCAGACAAGGGAGTCAGTGAGGATTTCTCCAGCCCGGCTGTTCAATGCACCTGGGCTAGAGAAACCTAAACGCACATGTGTGTTTTGGTGGGCTAAACACATATGTGCACTTAGGGAGTGCACATAGCATTACGCCTCCCCACTCCCCAGCCCTCCCTGCACATGCTGGCCCAAAGCCAGCAGATAAAACAATTCAAGAACACTGTTTTATGTTTCCTTTGCTGCCTCTGATCCAGGCAGTGGGCGACGCTTTTCCGCCATTGCTGAGGAGCCGCCACTGGACAAATGCAGTCTTATCTCCCTATGGTCCACACAAGATCCTTCATGCACTCAAGCATCCCCATTTCATAAACTTGAAAAGAGGGACATTTTGAGTCTAAAAAAACCCAACATTTTGCGATTTTTGATCATAATGTATTGGATAAAGGGCAGTACAGATACAGTGTGGTTCAAAGAGGGTCAAATGGTACCAGGGGCGTAGCTTGGTCAGTAAGACGGGGGGAGGTGAGCGTCCGATTTTCCAACAATCTTGCTGGCATATAATGTTAGAATACATTATACGACAACAGGGCGCATGAGAGGGGCCTTATGGGCAGTGGAATGGGAGAGTAATCCGGATTGGTAGGGGTAGTAAGTGAAGAAAACCACAATATTTTTTAACATAAGCAACATTTTTGAGGACTTTCAAAACAGAGTGTGTTTACGTTTTTTTCTGTGTATATGTAAACATTTCTGGTGAAATCCGAGACACCTCATCGAACCGGACTGAAAGCACCAGTAGCCAACTATCAGAAATTACATATATTGGGGTGGTGTAAGCCATCAAACACCCCCCTAAGGCTATGCCCCTGATTGGCATCAACTTCCTCCTTAAAAAGAGGCTGATTCCCCCGGACAGTCTGTATTGGAGTCTCCCCTCCCACATCTGTGGGGCGGTGGGAGGGCGGCGGGCAGGCGCGCGCCCTTGTGCCTGGGAGTTCCCCTCCTGCAGCTGCCCAACCGGGGCCTGCGTCAGCACCGGGTAATGACCGCGTCCATTAGCGGACACTAATAAATGCGAGACAGTCACTGATTTTACTCCCAAACTCCTAGACATTACCAGCTGAAGTCTGCGGAGACAGCGCTGGGGGCGGGTGTTGGGAGCTCTGTGTGCTCACCCCGCCAGTGGGTGACGCCACGTGCCACCCCCGCTGCAAAGTGCCACCGGAGTCCTGATGAAAGCATGGGGGTTCAGCCCAGGCCCGCTGATGGTGCAATTTGTATATTTACTTTTATCATGGTGCATATATATATATATATATTCACTAAGACATCTTTCATAATTTTGTTCATTTTGAAGTACGCCAGCTTTGCCAAAAAGTGCTCTCCCTGGTCAATAAATGTATGACAGTATGTCGGAGAAGTGCTGCTGACGTAAACATGTCACAGATAAGTTTCCATACTGCCCTATAAAAAGAAAGGCGTCCCTTTAAAGGAGCTCTGGTCCGGCCCCATTACATGCACTACTTCCAGGCCGAGCACGTTTATTCGTGAAATAACTAAATAGAGACTTTAGTTTGACTACACCAGGCAGGTATCCTGGCAAACTACTAAATAAGTGAAAAAAGTCACCAAGGAAAATATGTTGATAGTTGTAAAAAAAGATCAAATGGCTAACTCCGGGAGGATGGTTTCATTAAAAATGCAATCATGACAGGGCCGGACTGGCCATTCTGCCACCACCCCAGCAGGCCCAAGGCTCTGGGGGATCTTTCAGAGCAGGCTGGGCTGCCAGGAGCCATTCGTATGCTTTTGGCTCCATTCTCCTGGTGGCCTCGGACAGAGTAGGGGCTCCCTTGAACTCTTTTTGCCAGGACTGATTTTGGCTTCCCTGAATAAATGATCATAATGTTTTCGTATTTCTAGCATGAGGATGCAGGGGTGAAGGTTGAACTAGAGAAGAGGAAGACAATGCAGAAGGAAAACGGTAAGGATTGTGGGGCAGTGGTGCGTGTGATGTGTGAGTGGAAGATGTTACCATTTGATTTTAAAGTCAGAATGAAGATAATGTATTGATATGAACCCAGAAGAAGCTGATCAAAAATATAAGTAGGTGTAAACTTCATGGGACAGAAGGGCAGGACCTTGAGAGAGAAATGAATGTGTGCTAATGGCTCCATTGACTCAGTGTGGGAGAGAGAGGGGATGAGGACAGCAATAAACTTCAAACACTTTATAACTTGTGTACTGTGCCTCCAGTGATGTCGGTCCCAAATGAAGCCAGAACACCCCTACTGCCTCTCCTGATCTCAGATCTGCAGACCTGACTGCTACCACCTGAGAATGAGCATCTGGAGGGAGAGTGACTCACAAGCATCCCACCTAAACACATGTCCCTGGATGCAAAGCATGGAGGTGGCCAACCTGAACAAGGACCTGAGATTCCAATCTCTGGTTTCCTTTCGATAATATCCTGGGAATGAAGTATAGTGTAGAGTGATCCCATGTGAGGTACACACCTCTACTGATATCCTCGACAAGACTCCCCAACTCATGAAAATTACTGTGGCAAGTCACTTTGTGGCATATTTACAAGCCCCATTCGCCACCTGAGAGTAACTTTTTTGGATGCCACTGGTGCAATTTCCCATATTTACAAGGTGTTGCTTAGTCACTTAACAAGGCTTAACGCCACCTTGTAAATATGTCCCTTTCCTCCTAAATCCTCTGCGGCAAAAAGGAGTGCAGTGGGTGTTGCAATTGGTTGAGGCAGCGGCAAAAACAAATGCCAGGGAAAATGATGGCAATACAAGAAGTTATTAATTTCTCCTCGTTTTTTACTCTTTCTATGTGTGATGCAGAATATGCAGCATGCACAGAAAGAACAAATCGACATTATTCAGTGTTTATGTGAGAAGTGTGGCTCAGGGGTTAGAGGCAGCAGACCCGGAAGCTGAGATCGGTCCTGGACCAGGGTTCAATTCCCGCCTCGCCTGGTCTTGGGCTAAAAATTCCACGGACTCGATAATTCTCGCCCCGGTGCCTCCTCGACTCATGGGTTCACACTCTGCGACTCTGGGCAATAGCTTGCTTAATCTCCACAACGGCCCCTCGTGGCGGGATGCCTGACTTTCACCTTGTGGATACCCTGCTATCTCACAGGGGAATACCAGGAAGGGTTCCCTAAGCAAGCGCCGGGAAACCCACTGCGGGTAGCTGTGCGCTATATAAGCTCAACTACATGTGCAGGAAGGCGTCCCTTCCTGCACATAAACAATCAGTGCAGGCACCCTTGTAACATGACGGCAGGGAGCCTGCAATGGTGCAAGGCACCTTTTTTTGATCCAGGGCTAGAGGTAACATAGAGGTGCACCATATTCTTGTGAATATGGCGCTTCCCTGCGCTTAAAAAATGTTGGAGTGCGCTGTTGCCAAATTTAGTGTAGCACTAAAGTCCGACATTTATTTGTAAATATGCCCCTTTGTGTCTCCAGCTCGCTGGGTTTTCAGACCTGGGTGTTCCTTTACTACACCGATGTCAGTCCATGGCTTCCCATTGACATGAACCAAGACAACAGCTCCCAAAATGCATCTTGTTTCTAGGTGAAATCCCCTGACTGAAACTGGTCAAGCTCATTACAATGTCAACTCTTCTAGCTCTGATCTAACCCCTCCCTGGGCCAAGTGAGCCAGTCTTCAGTGCCCAGCTGTTCAGGTTTAGTCACTCAATTTGAATGCACTGAAAACGCGTGCAGTTGCAGGCCCCTCGAAGGCACAGCCGCTTATATAAGAGGTGTCAGTATTAGAAACATTATGGACATGACAAATGCACCCATAAGAATGCGCAATATTTCTTCTCGAAATAGGGATTGGCAGAGTACAAAGTAGGTGGCACATCCTTGTATATCAATTGAGTAAACCAAGTACCCCTGGACTCTGTGCGCACAGCATCCAAGTTACCAGGGGTGTTTGGCTTTATTCAATTGCTGTCCAGATTACGCCTGCGAGGCAGCGTACGAGTCAGTGCAGCACCACATGACAATCAGTGTTACAGACAGTTTAGTTACTTCGCACACAGGAGTGCACAACACACTAATTAGTTACGCCCTTGGTAAAAGAGCTTTAACGGGGGACTGATAGGGCCAGATTGGGAACCAAAACCAGCCCTGGCAACGTGCTCAGCCGGCCCATGGGGGGTTGGGGTGAGGCCGAGCTGTTTGCCAGGGCCGGTTTCAGCCGATTTTGTTACAGGGGGCAATATTGCTGCTATGCTGCAAAAACGGCCCTGTAACAAAAACGGCCTCCCAGGGTGAAATGATGCAATTGAATCTTGATTGAAGTTATTTATTGCAGAAATTGAAGAGCTCAAGGAAACACATCCAGCTCAAGCTTGAATCACAAAGTAATACGTTTGCATCTGAAAGATGCAATTCTAAATGGCATAACAGTATTCTAAGATTACCTGTACATATTCTACATTACATCATAACATGTTAAGAATACAAACACAACACATCCCCCTTTCTCTATGCATTAAAAAAAAAGAAAAAAATTATAATAAATAAAAAAAATTACATTTGATAAAAGATTTAACTATTTACTGTGACATAATCCTTCCATCATGAAGGAATAATAAAATACATTTCATAAAATATTTATCTATTCTCTGTAACATAATCCTTCAACCAAGAAGGAACCATCCTCCTCCTCAATGAATGACGAAGAGAATTAGAATCCTCACACTGGGAGGTAGAAGGTACAGGTTCATCTAATATGGTGTCTTGCACAGATGAACCCTTCTCACACTGAGTAGCATCTGAAACCACTTCATTCTCATCGACCCTCTGAGTAGTGTTAGACACTTCCAAATTGTGAGTATCTAAACATTCTTCTGAAGGAGCAATCTGGAAATCTTCCCCATCTACATCTTCAGGTTTCCATTTGTCACTAGAATTCTTCGGTTGACATTTAGCAATTCTATTCAAATTCCATACTTTACCATCAGTAACTCTTACAGCATTGAGCAAAATTTCCGTTACCTGACATGGCTCAAAAACTGGGAATCACCTTTTTGAACCTTATTGGGGTTTTTGATCCGAACCCAATCACCAACATTAATAATAACCTCTTTAGTGCCATGTTTAGAATCATAATAAGTTTTGCTCTTGTTATGTATATGTTCCAAACGTGATCTCACCATATCTCTAGACCACGGCTCACTCTCATTAGAAAATAACCATGTTTGAATAAACTTGGAACGTGGATTTCTACCTTTCATGAGAACGAAGGGGGAAAACCCTGTAGAATCACTAACAGTAATGCGATAATTCCACACTATTTTCCCAATCTGAGTAGGCCAATCAAGATTACTGTTCAGCGATAACTGAATTGTGTTTTTCAGCAAACAATTAAATCTTTCTACTACACCATTACCACTTGGATTATAAAGCGAGGTGGTTTTATGAGTAATTCCTAGTTTCTTAAAGTATGTTGTGGCCTTTATTGACAAAAATTGTTCACCGTTATCTGTAAGGATGCAAGAAGGAACAAAAGTTTCATCTAGGAAGGAAAGGACAGAACCAGTGTCCGCTTTACTAACATTCTTAACAACCGGCCATTTAGAAAACAAATCCATGAGCACTAATAAATAACAATGAGATCCATCAGGCTCCTGAATTGGACCCATAATGTCTACTGCTACACATTCCCAAGGACTATTAGGAGAAAACCCTTCCAACATAGGAGGGCGAAGTGTATGTAGAGTCATATCAGCAGATGAACATGAAATACAACTCCTAACTTGTTTCTCAGTTTGTGAATCACAACCAGGCCACCAAAATAATCTCTTAACTAAGGACTTAGTCCTCACAATTCCTGGATGTCCCTCATGGCACAGTTCAATAATTCCTTCACGTAATTTCTCATGAGGAATAATTCTTTCTCCCCTCAAAAGAGTATTATGTACAACAGATAATTCAGACCTGATGTCCCAAAATGGTCTATGAATGGAGTTCAGCAACTCTTTTTTAACTGGCCAACCATTAACCGTGTAAGAAACACCAGCTTGTAAAGTACTATCCTTTGTATATTCATTGTCCCATTCTTGCCTACTAAAGGCAGCCAAACCATCATCATGTACAAAGGCAATTTGCTATTCATTCCACTCTTCACTATCACATTGTTCTAACATTACTGGCATTCTAGACAAAAAATATGCAATCACATTACTCTTACCTGGAACATAAATTATTTGGTAAATGAAATTTTGCATCCTCATAGAAACTCTCGCCAATCTAGCTGACGCAGAAATAACTCCTTCTGTAGTTAAGATTTTCACTAATGGTTTATGGTCACTACGTAGCGTGCAGATTTTTCCCCAAATAAAAGATTTAAAATGCTCTAAGGCCCACGCACAGGCTAAAGCTTCCCTTTCGATAATTGGATATTTCTCTTCACAAGGGGATAAAGATCTCGAAGCATAAGCAATTACCTTATCTCTCCCACTCTTATCAACGTGTGACAAAACTGCTCCCAGTCCTTTATTACTTGCATCGGTGGTAATTATACTCTCAAGTGAAGGGTGAGCCGGAGTCAGCATATATTTTAACCTCTACTCCCCCCAATATCCATTAAACAAATTGGTTTATTTATAACATCCTCATCTTGAATCTTCAACACAAGCTTGTCATGTAAGTTCATGACCAAACTGTTTTCCTCATTGTTTTCACAAGTATCATCATCTTCCTCCACATCATTTATAAATTTAACCTTGTTTCTTTTCCTGTTGCAAGCTTTGGTAAAATGACCTTTTAAACCCCAATTCATACATTTCGCTTTCAAGGCTGGGCAACCCTTATAATCAGCCAAGTGTTCCGGACTACTACACCTAAAACACTTCGGTCTAAAATTAGTGGAAGCTTGAGAGTGCTTAGCATAAGTAGATTTAGTGCTAGAATAGTGTTTTGAATTAGGTGTAAATTTTTTCTTTTCAGTGACGTTCACTTTGCCTACAACATCAGTAGTGGAAACAGAGTTGTCCTGTTTAAGAATATTTGCACACCTACCCGACATTTCTGCTTTAAGCACAATAGGAAGTATGTCATATAAAGACACCGGAACGATATAAACACCATCTCACACAACTGACACTGTCCGGAAGAAAGTAGCATTTATTTACATTATGTCCCACGTGTTCATTAAGACAATATGGGATTTTCGCCATGATTGATACATTAGGCTGGACTAACATTTATGATGTAGAACCTTAGATGTCCATACTAAAAAGTTGGTTGAATGGCATGTAGTTAACAGTCCTACCTCGTTGTTCAGTGTTTGCTGGTACGAGGTAAACACCAATGAGAGTAGCGTCTATTTACGTCATATCGCCGGTTGAGTATCTGCTGGTAAAAAGTAAACACTAACAAGAGTAGCGTCTGTTTACGTCATGTCCCACGTGTGTATGAAGACCACTATTTAAGTGCTTATACACCAATAGGTAGCTGATACCTTCCCCCAGATGATACAACACGCCGGCGGCCATTTTCAGCCTTGTACCGGGTGACATCAGTAGAAACACGCTTAAGGTAAATATTCGTCCAGATAGGGATATTTAGCGAGCCAAGACCGCCCGTATTTAGTCTCTTCTCATTTCATCATTCTATCTTCTTATTGTCACAGATTTATATATCTGGAATCCTGGAACATGACAAGTCTTTCATATTAGAACAGTAGCAGTTATTGTACCATCTTAAAGCGGGTATCAGAGATTGAAAGTATGGTTCAGGTTGCCCTCTATCTCCTGTTATAATCACTAATACGAACTAGAAAGGATTTCCCTCCAACATTGTGTTGTTGTCTCCCCACAGGGCGGATGATATAACTCCAGCGCCTTTTTAAAAAAATAATTATCGTGCCATCTTAGGCAGTGCAGGTATCCAAGATTTTTATCAGGTAATATGTATATCTTTTTAACGAGATATAGACTATTCGTATTTTGTAGTCACTCATTATTTACTTAACCCTATACATCTTTTCTCAGGTCGACATCATAGACCCAAACAGTGATATAATTTTGACCACATAAATCGTACCGTGGAAGCATTGTTTTTCATATACAGTGGTCCTTAACTCAAAAGGTACTGTGTTTTAACTGTCACATGTTGTCACTAGGTGATAAATAGAATTTAGATTGTTGAACAAGTAACTTTATATATAATAGGGATGTCTATCTATATAGACTGGAAATGTGATATATATAATAGCAACGTTTACCACCTTCTAAATGTGTTGTTGTTATCCTATTTAAGGAGCTGATTTCAAATAGATCCCGGATACAAGATTATCCTTACAGTTAGCTGCTAGTAAGGTTCAATTAGTCAGAGGCAATATCAAATGTAAGTCTCTTTCCTTTATACTATATCATATGATTTACTATCTGATTGATGCCTCTTTTTTTATTTATTTTTTATTCAGCATACCTGTATTGACAGGTTTGGATACTATCATTAGGAGACTCTATTGCTCTATGAAATTAGACACCCTGGTTTTTACCAATCTTTACCGCCTTATTGTGTGAGTGACTCCAAGAGCACCTAGCTAGTCACTCGTATATTTATAACCTCTATCCATTGCTATCAATCTCCCTATCCCTATTGTTTGCTTCAGGCTCTACACTATATAATATGAGTACTCAGATAATAGAATTATCTGTAAAGGAAACATGATCTAATATTAAGGGATGAATTTGAGATTCTGAACATTATTAATTTTTAAATAAGTTTTTAGGAACAAGTAATTCTCTGAGAAAAAATGTTGTTGGTTGGTTGTGATAATAAAGTTTTTAACAAAAAATAAAAAATGTAAATTACAGAAGATTTTTATAATATTGAATGTATGTCTATTATTATTTACAGGTGTATGTGTGGCTACTCCTGAAGAGCACGAGTTTCTTTATCCTTGAAGTTGTAATCACTTGCGAGAGGCAGCAATAAAGCTTTTTACGCTTTGAACTTTACAACTGAAGGGCGCTTTAATGTTATGAACTGACTGGCCCTTTAAGATAAGACGTTTTCAGTTCAGCGGTCACGTGCTCCTTACGCAAGGAACGCCGGTTGTACATTCATATAATCAACAGGTTTCCACGGGCCCAATGTCTACAGGCCGTGGATGTGAACAGATTAGGTGTTCCTACGGGGAGTCGTTTAGATGCAAGTAAGTGAACTCAGCATTACGGCAGCATGGTGACATATCAAAGACCCGTATCCAGAGACATTTATCCAGAGAGATTAATGCAGTATACAGGGCTATTGACAAACAATTCCTTCTCTGTTGTATTTGTAGATTTTCTAAACGTGAAGGTTTCCCCTACCACGGACCTAAGGGGTAATTCCCATAATAACATAAAGTAAGTGGGTCTTTTATGGCGTTTTGAGTTTTCCATGCTGGATATGTTTTTAATTTCGAGTTGGTTCTAACAGGCACTCTCATATTGGAGTAAGATTCAAAGGCCCGGTTACATTAAAACTTATATTGGGCTCGCGAAGGCTTCCCATAAAACTGTTAAAGCTTTCCTAACAAAACTATAAATTTAAAAGATTCAGTGTTCTTATACAGATTGCCACAAAAGGTGTAGCAGTTTATTAAACTGGGATTAAAGTTTTTTTCCCCAATTTTTTGACTACCTGCTGATATTTCGGATATGTTCAACAATTACAAGTGTTAATTAAAAATTGAATTCATGGATATTACGGGGGTTTTATGAAATGCATTTAACACAAGCTATTCTTTGGTAACTAGCCAAAAAGGAGTTATTTAATGAGACTGCCGGAAAAATTACAAGTAATGATTTATTGTTTCAGATCGATCATCCCTCTACAGTGACAGGAATTCTGCACGGAAGTCTACGTGTATGATTTTACAGATAAGTTTGTAATTTTAAATATATTTTCTAACATATACTTTGAGACCCCGCCTCTTATGACTATGTCGCCACAGTGAGCACGTAACATAAGGCTAGGGTCCATTTGGTCCTGATGAATGCTGAGCCGACGTTAGGCTCCTGCAAGAAACATGTCGACCCTCTAGGACATTTGGTTCTAACTAACACAACCTTATACATGTCCGATTTTGCACGATTACTTTTAAACAGAGTTAGAGCTACCCCTACATTAAAATTCTGGTCTGGGGTGTAGTCCATACTTTTTTTAATTGAGCACTTTCTTTCTCGTTTTTTGACTATGTAGTTCTTTCACGTATTCACAATAAGGACCCAATGAAGACAACTGGCAACCAATCTATGTAGTTGGTGCCTGAGGGTTCTTTCTCCTCACTGAGGTCTGGTCTATTTCACCTTGTTTATATTTGGTGTAACACATCTCTTTCACCCGAAGGTGGTGGTCATTAACTCCTTATCTTTTTAGCTCTTAATTTTAGTTCCAATTCAGTCTTTCATAACTGGTACTCTTTTGTTGTTTTTGATATACTCCTGAAGAAGGCGTTGAATACGCAGAAACGCGCATCGATTGATTATGCCACTTATTGTATTAAAAATATCTTTTTAGCATTTGTATTTTATAAACTATTGTGTTTTCAGATTATGTATTATACTGTTCAAACTTTTTAGTTTGTGGTCAACATAATTTTTAACTTGTATGATTATGATATGATATCATTAAAGTGAATGACTTTTTATATGTTCGTCTTCCTATTTTTTTCCCAATGCACATGTTTCCTTTCATCGATTGCCTAGGAAGTTTTCTCTCATATAGCTTATCCCTGTCCTGTGAATTGAACGAATCATAGTTCAGGGGGTCCTTTTTTTTAAAAATTGTTTTATCTAAAGAAGAATCACCATTGATCCATATTCTATCCTGTATGGAAGAATTATAAGCGTGCATAACAATCTGATCTCTTATAAATTCTTCCTGTAGTACACCAAATCTACAATCGAAGTGCTAATTTTTTCAGATCAGCAAGATAAAGAAGAGTCACCATTGATCCATAATCTATCCTGTATGGAAGAATTATGAGCGTGCATAACAATCTGATCTCTTATAAATTCTTCCTGTAGTACACCAAATCTACAATCAAAGTGCTAATTTTTTCAGATCAGCAAGATAATGATCAATATTTTCCTCTTTAAGTTGTTTCCTGGAAAATAATTTATATCTAGTCACACCAATACAGACTTTGGGTGCAAAATATGTATCAAGATGAAGTAAAGTTAAAGCATAAACATTTAAATCCCCAGGAAAACAAGGTTTAGTCATATTCTCATATGTCTTTAACCCACGGGACATAAAGCATGCAACAATAACCTATTTTTTTGGGCCTGTGACATTTTACCTTCTTCGTCCAATGCATCAATGTAATTGCAGAAATACGGTTTCCACTCCAACCATTTGAGTGGAGGTTCTGCACCTGAAACCCAAAATGCTTGGGGGGCACTGATGTTATAATTAGGTTGAGTCATAGTAATCAATTAAAGGTTCATAAAATATCAATAATAAAATATAAGGTTATTAATTACTTCAATGAAAGTAGAAAGCAACAATCTAAAAAATGCTGGATAACAGACCTAACCATAAGGAAAGAAATCGCACAATTGCAAAAAGTTAATTAAAATTGATGAATGGTGTGCGAATCACCGGTATATATGTTGCGCCAAGTGCTCAATGTTGACTCGACGAAGAAATGATGTCGCACGTTTAAAGTTAATTGCTGCACTGGAATGTGAAGAAAATTCCTTCGATCTTCACAAAGATGGCTGCCGACGTAGGCAGCGTACGTACGAAGTAACACACAAGTTCCCAGAATGCACAATGTAAGGACGTAATACGTTCCAATGACGGCCAGTAGTGGAAGGGTAAAGAATGCAAACTTCGGAAACCGAACCACACGGCAATGTTTTTCTTCAAAGGGGCATTGCTCGAGTAAAACAACCAGAATCCAACGGAAGATGCAATTTCTCCAGCGGCAATCACGAAGAAGTAAGCAAATATGAATATGCACGCAAGGGTTACTTCAACCAATCGGAGGTAGTCAAAAAAAAAAAGGAAAAAGGGCAACTCACAATTAAATTCCCTCAGTCCTCAGTGAGTTGATGACTCGAATGACGAACTCGAACCGTATGGTTAAATTATTAATCCGATGGTTAAATACTGATAAAACGAGCTAAAATAACTCACAGCATTTGCGATGTAAGGAATCGTCGAGATGAGTCCTAGTAAAGCTTCAGGACGAAATCCTCGGTACTTCCTTAAAAAATGTATTCATATTTGTAGTTCATAAATTCTGCTCATATAGGTTCTGCTCTTCAAAATCCCATCGCCAGTGAAATGATGCAATTGAATCTTGATTGAAGTTATTTATTGGAGAAACTGAAGAGCTCAAAGAAACACATCCAGCTCAAGCTTGAATCCCGAAGTAATACTTTTGCATCTGAAAGATGCAATTTTAAATGACATAACAGCATTTTAAGATTACCTGTACACATTCTACATTACATCATAACATGTTAAGAATACAAACACTATTTTTAAGAACAATGGTCCTTGAGTCACTAATGTATGAAAAAGAATAACATATAGACCATACTAGGTACTATATAAGTTCTCTGTCCAGCCGGACAAGAAATTTATTAAAGTATTAATTGAAGTATGTATATACAAAATACAAAACTGCACGGAAATGAAAAAAAAGGACACAATCCTCCATCCAACGTGAGGGAGGAAAAGGTTTACATGGAGGGAAAAAACAAATACATTAACATACAAGATTACAACAGGCAACAAGAGAGCAGCGGTTGCTTGGTATAGTCATCAAATCAAGCAAGCTAATCAACAACAGTAACCACCACTTAATTCAATGTAAGCAGGAGTGGTACTGATAAAAGTCGACGGCGTTTCAATCCCACGCTCTTAGGATGAGGGGATCATCATCAGGACTAAGAAAATTGCAGTGCCTGATATATTATAGCGATGCCTAGGGGGGGACAAAAAGGAAGAATAGACAGTGCGAAAAAGTTTTCAGTGTCACAAAAACGATACTTGGTCCAACATTTAACAAGGCATGTAACATAGTACTCCTGACTATGAATTAAGCAATTTGTTGACCACTTGGTAGAGACCATAAACCATTTGCGCGAGGTGTGCGGCCTCATTGCGGGTGGCCTAGAGAACAAGTGACAGGCATTGTGTTGTGAATTACAGAGCCTATTGACGAACAAGGGTGTGTCGCGAGTGCGGAAGCATGTGTCTAAGGAGGCAGTTTTCCAAGACATGCACATTGAATTGAATCCGCGACTAGTGTCTAAGAAGGCGATCGTGAGAGTGAAATGTGGTGGTTGTATTTAAGGGAGAGAGTTGTGAAGCGTGAATGACACTGTTACCGGTAAATAATTTAGTGACGCCGTGTGAGAGCGGAGTGTGGTGGTTGTGTTTCGGCATGAACGGTGTACGATTGGTGCCAAGTAAAGGAAGAATATACCTCTCCGGGCAGAGCGAAAGGATGGGCCCTCTAAATAAATTTAAAAGGGGGGGGTCAGGGAGCAACCCAAAAGGGTATCACGTGATGGTGGAGACTTAAAAAGGTGGCAATAATTACCTGCCAGTCATAAAATGCGGTATCCTTGAAGGGGGTTCCAGTTCAATTGTTGGCACCGCGGTGCGAAGGGTGACCGGAAAGTTCCGTGATTACGGCTGATCCTGGGCAACTAGCCTTGCATGTGGGGAATTGGTTCAGGGAGTTGTAACGGTCTATGCCGATTAGACGTGAGGAGCTGCGGAAATAAAGGGGGTTATAGCGCGGGAAGTAGAAGAAATATCTGGGTGGGTGGGGGACAGGGATAGTAGCAGCTTACCTCAGTGGCTTGGAGCGCGGAATCGCGTCTCGTCTGTATGCTGGATAGCAGGAACTGTGGCTTAGGCTAGAGGGGTTTGAACTATATGGGTGGCGGCCATCTTGGGTGTGGGGAAAGATATGAAAGAAAGACTGCCGTGACGGAGAGTGCTAGAGTGCGAGAACGAGAGTGATGCCGGGTGAACCGTGGGTTAGCCTACTAATGGGTATTGCCCCAACATTAAAGGAATTTAATGCGAGCTCACTGTATAATAAATAGTGTGTGAAGGGGATTACCTAGTTGGTGTTTGGTCAGCTATAGGACGCACGTGGCATCAAAGGCGCAGTGGTGACAACAATGTGGTGCTTGTGGTTGGCATTTTGTAAGGCACAATAAAAGGCTAATATTGGTAATTAGAAACATTGGTTATAGCCATCATTAATTATTCAGTAAACATTGTATATAACAATTGGGAGAAATTGTGTTTATACATTATAATCGACACAAAAAAAAAAGAATACAAACACAACACAGGGGCCCAAAACCAACCCCTACCCTGGTGGCCCACCAGAGAAACGCCCGGTGCCCGCTACGGCCAGTCCGGCCCTGCAGACTGATGGTTTCGCACCTCGTGCCTGTTTCATCAAATTAGGAGTCCCATGCACTGAGAGCCCGGCACCAGCCATTGCGTGGTACCTCTGTGCCCAGATCCTGAAAGTATGATTCATGGCGGCTACCCCTTCTACTGTTTTAGGGTGAACACTCAGTCTCCCACTTGTTATTTTATTAATAGACTGATGATTTTACTTGCAATTATATACCACTTCTTTACATGGACCCCTATTCATTCCACCTTTAAATCTCATACTGCTTGGCATTACCTGGCCCTGGGAATTTCCTCTTGTCTCCGGAGCAATACCCTGGAGCGATTATTCTGGAGCTTAAAGATATGTTCTGTTGAGGACACTTTTTTGCTTTACACAAGATAAGTTCAGGGTCCTTGTGCACTTTCACTCAAGGACAGATTACTGTATATATAAGCACTATTCCTACAACTTCTTGCTAAATGACTATACTCCCTATTTCTATTCACCAGACCCTTGGCGTTGCGCACTACTTAACCCATTTGTGCCCAGCACTTCACACTAGACTACTCACTTTGGATATGTATCCACTTACCAACATCGAGATCTCATCAAACTATAACTCACGGTAAGATCTCAATTCTGGGATACTTTGACTACCCATGTCTCGCTCCAGAGCGACCAGCATGGGATATATACCCCCTTTTTTGCCTTGCTCTTGCACTCTGTTCTTATACTTTCTTGTTCACAATAGAGCACGCACAAGTGAGAGGGGTCATGTACCACAAGGATAACAACAACCTCTGTGTCACAACTGCTCCAGGTTTTTAACTCACACTAAATCTGTGTGGCATTGAACATTTGGATGTCATTTTTAAGAGGTGTTTGTGTTGTTTATGGTCCCATTATCTGTCATAATTTTAGTGTCTCATGATTGGTGTGTATTTATATCTATTTACATGTTCATCAGTGATTCCTGTTGAAGTCCTGTGTTTTGTTGTCCTATATGGTGTTGGATTGTTTTTTGCTTTCTGTACTCTTATTTTTGTATTTTGATTTGTTGTCCTTTTACATATGATATTCAGCCCTGATGAAGTTCTCAGAGAAGAATGAAACGCATTGGTTGAGCGGAAGTTGTCATTTATAACCTGAAAATATTAACTCAAATAAAGACTTTATATATTACAAGAATGCCTTGGACTTCTTTTGCCTGGTGCACGCCCACTCTTAATCATACTTTCAGTTACACCCTTGTATACACAACCAGAAGGCTTAGCTATAATTGCAGTGGCACCAAGACTCAGAGGACTGGGGGACTCCCTGGACCCCTATAAGTGCTCTGTTCCACCCAACATTGGGCTAGGATCCATTTCCGTTCTTCCTATAGCGCTCATTGCATCCTCACAAGTCACTGTCACAATTCCTATTTTCTTCTCTCCATCTAGTTCTGGCGTCTTCCCTTCTCTTCCTGACATGGGATATGCATCACTCTGTATAATTGCCAATCTCTCATTTATTATTTTACCTCACTTTCTTCATTTTACAACTTGATCTTGATTCATATTTTTTTAACTTTTCTATCTTTTCTTTTTCTATTGTTTACTTTCACTCTCTAATTTAATCTGTTTTACTTTCCCCCGCTATTCGTTAACCCATTCTTTTCTATTTAACCCATTTACCGCAGTGGACAATCTGCCGTGGTGCGGGCGTTCTATTGCGCGGGCGGCTGCGTCGGCCAACAGAAGTTGTAGTAGGGCTGAGCCTTGCATTTCTACAGTGTTAAATTAGCATGAGCTTATTAGAAGTTTAAAAGCCATTTAACCTTTTTGCTTTCTGTTGCACACGACACACATGTTAGTTATTTTTTCACGTTAGGCTGAGAGTTTTGCTTCACATGAGAATAACTTGTTTTTCCACATTGCTAGATTTGCCTCATAAGCATAGTCTGAACAGTGGGTGCTGAGGCCTTCAAGGTTATCAACACTGTTGCTTTTGTTCGAACTGATCAGCGCACCTTCTAGACATAACATATATGCAGCTGCGGACAGCTCAGATATTGGCGCCTTTAATAATACACTGTGTAGGCATGATTGAACACACTTGGAGAACTTTCATATGCTGAGAGCTTGTGCAGAATTCGTTGTGATTCACTTCTGCTAAACTGTGAGGTATGGGATCGCCTATGCAACCCTAAGAGACCTTCTGTAGGTATATATTTAACCTGTTTCCATTTAGCATTATTACATGCTTTTTACCTTTGTATTTAATGGAATAGTAACTATGCTGACAATCTTATTTCTTATCATATGTCTGCTTGTATTAGCTAAGATGCTGCACCTGAGATCACGACGTTGAAATACATATTTTAAACTTGCTTGTGTCTCCCTTTACTCCCTATTCTGGACTGGTATGAAAGTATAACGAAAGAGTGCTCATGTTTCCCACCTTACCTGAGGTATCCTAAGTCGCATGTTCTGGGTTGTCTAATCATTGGTGACTTTTCTATAGGACGAAGAGCTAATGTGACACTGATGATAGTCTGGTAGGGGATTTTGGGTACTAAGATGAGTTTTGGCACACCCTAATTCACTGAGGTCCTGAGTCTCTGTGCACAGTTCTGTGACTGAGCAGAATCCCTGCAACTAGGGGGTTAATTCTTCCTTTCTTCTCCTTCCCTCTCTCCCTTCATTGCTCATTCATTCCATTCTACATCTCCATATCTTTCGCGACATCTTGTAAAAGACTTGTTTGCTTCTGCCGCTCACCTCATCTGTGTCTTCTCGTGGGCCCTCTTTACTCCTGGTTCCTCTATTGTTTCATCTCTGAGACCACGCGCAGTGTCAGGGAGGGGCGCGAGGGGCGCGAGGGGCCTGTCTGATTCCCATGTACTGGATCTGCACACTGCAGCAGGCACAGGATCTCCCCAGCTGAGTCTCACATGCATGGATGAATACACGCACAATTACTGGTGGTGAAGCTTTGCACTGACCCTCCTCCCGGCTTCCCAGCTCAATGTTCCTGTGGTTCATCCCCTGTACCCTGACCCCTAAGAGTGCCCCTCCCCCCACCCCTCAACAATATGATCTGCCCGAGTAGCGTCAAAATATGCTCTCCTACTGGCTGAAGTATTTGATAGATGGAGGGAGGAAAAGAGAGAAAGATAAATACAGTTACACCGCTGACTGCTCCATAGCTAGTGTGTGAATGTGAGGGAAGCTTGCCCTGCTAATATCCATATGCTGCCTGTTCTGTATATGTGGGAAGAGGGAAGCTTGCACCCTGCAAACCTGCAGGCACCATTCACTCCCCTTGCACCTGTTGCTCCCTCCTTGCACTCTGAACTCCTCCTCCTCGTTCTTTGTACTCCCAAATGCACCCTGCTGGTTCTCCTTGCGCTCAGTGCCCCTTCTCCCTTTGAGTCTCCCCTTCCCCTTCCATTGTGCCAATCATTGTGCCACAGTATAGTGAAAAGGTGTTCTCCGAGTTTCACTAAGAAACAGCTTGTGTACAAAGTAAGAAGCAGCAGTGCAAGCTTCTTGTGCACGAAGAACAGTTACAGACAGGGGCATAGCCACCAGCTGTTCAGCAGGTGCACTGGCACCGGGGACCAGAGGTCCCAGGGACTCATTATTGCTGTATTTCACTACCCACCCAATGGTCGTCAGGCATTCTTCTTGTCTGCACCACGACCACAGCAACCTTGCCACACCACTAGTCACACAGCAGGCGGCTGCAATGTTATTTTCTTCACTCACTCAAGCGGTGGTTGTGCGTTAGCAGAATGTGGTAAACAAGCACGGCCATCCTCAAGTGCTATTCATGTTCAATCTCTTCTGTGCACTAAAAATCTTTTTCTGTAAGCAAAAGCCACCGGGATTGGCATCAGCAATGCATGTTATAATATAGCTCTACTGATTTAGTATTCAGTATCTCAGCTGCCGCTGCTTTACCTCTCAGTGTCTACTTAGCGGTTGGAAGCTGAGGTGACTACAAGGCGCTGCTCAGATAAGGAATAGTAGATGAGCGGGCCTTTAAGCAGAAATATGCGCATCCATCTTGTTAGATTGGGCGGTCCCTGGGGGGCAGAGGTGAGTACATCTGTCCCAGCCGGGACCGGCCTCCTTTAGTTAGGATAAGGGGCTATCCCTTTAGTAGCATCACTAAGCAGTCAGACTGAACCTCGAGGGCCAGTGTAAAGCATTTATGATCATATACAGCAATATCTTGCCACACTACAAATGGACACCACACCGGGTTTCTATGAAAATATAGTATCTTTATATATTGATTTAACACAAGGCCCAATGGCAGTACACTTCCACAAGAAGTTGGTTTGGGTGCGGTTCGAGTAGCTAGGGCGACTCGGTTACTCACAGTCCAAGGGTAGGGGTGCGATTCTCAAGGTTTGAGCCACGACAGAGTGAGCAGGGCTCAGGATGGTGAAATGCTTCAAGTACCGGAGGTACGATTCTCAAGGTCCGAGCACGACAGAGTCAGCAGGGCTCGGGATGGTGAAATGCTTCAGGTACCGGAGGTACGATTCTCAAGGTCCGAGCCACGACAAAGTCAGCAGGGCTCGGGATGGTGAAATGCTTCAAGTACCGGAGGCACGATTCTCAAGGTCCGAGCCACGACAGAGTCAGCAAGGCTCGGGATGGTGAAATGCTTCAGGTACCCGAGGTACGATTCTCAAGCTCCAAGCCGCGACAAAGTCATCAGGGCTCAGGGTGGTGAAATGCTTCAGGTACCGGAGGTATGATTCTCAAGGTCCGAGCCGCGAAAAAGTCTGCAGGGCTCGGCATGGTGGAATGCTTCAAGTACCAGGGGTACGATTCTCAAGGTCCGAGCCGCGACACAGTCAGCAGGGCTCGGGGTGGTGAAAAGCTTCAAGTACCAGGAGTACAATTCTCAAGGTCCAAGCCGCGACACAGTCAGAAGGGCTCGGGGTGGTGAAAGCTTCAAGTACCAGGGGTACGATTCTCAAGGTCCGAGCCGCGACACAGTCAGCAGGGCTCGGGGTGGTGAAAGGCTTCAAGTACCAGGGGTACGATTCGGCAGATCTGAGCCGCGACACAGTCAGCAGGGCTCGGGTGGTGAAAGGCATCAGGTACCAGAGGTACGATGCTCAAAGTCCGAGCTGCGACTCAGTCAGCAGGGCTCAGGATGGTGAAAGGCTTCAAGTACCGGGGGTACGATTCTCAAGATCCGAGCCGTGACACAGTCAGCAGGGCTCGGGGTGGTGAAAGGCTTCAAGTACCAGGGGTACGATTCTCAAGGTCCGAGCCACTACACAGTCAGCAGGGCTCGAGATGGTGAAAGGCTTCAAGTACCAGAGCTACGATACTGAAGGTCCGAACCGGGACAAGGTCAGCAGGGCTTGGGATGGTGAGATGCTTCGTGTACATGAGGTACGATCCGTGAGCCGCGACGGGGTCAGCAGGGCTCTCTTGTGTCCCAAAAGTGATCTACCCTCCAGTTCAAGGTTTCCCTAGTTATATCCCAGAAAGTCTTTGAAGTCTTTGATCCGGTAGGGTGTTCCCCTCCACCCAGGTCTCTGTTGTCGGTCTATTCGGCCAGATGGCACCCTCGTACTTTGAAGGAGGGAGGCCGGGGTGTCAGACGCTCCGCGGGGAGTGTGGCCGGCATTGTTGTAAGCAAGACACTTGCCAGGACTACCCCGCCTCTCTGATCTGGTGGCAGCCAGCTACCCCCAGGCTGTGGGAGATAGCCCAGACATTCGACTACACATCTGAGGCCCACTACGAGGTTAGGAATCTGGACATTTCTCTGCAAAGGTCATTTCTATGCTTCGGTTCTAACCTGCATTCCTCGACAAGAATATCTCACATACCCCTGACGTTAGGGACACTAATCTGGAGCTCCTACCATTTACTCCAGGTCAGAAACTCTGTTCGTGGTTATACTTTGAAAGTCAGCACTCGCATCGTGGCCCTGGTTAGCGGGGGTGCAGTCCGCAGCGCGTCGTAGTCCAGCACAAAAAGAAAGTGGTCATACGTGCGAGGGCTAAAATGTGGTTGGGGGACCCACGCCAAGGATGTCAGGTCTAACACATCTCGTCACGTTTCTCTGTCAGCTGAATGCCCTCAGGTAGTCTGTGGAAATACATTATTGAAATCTGTGGGCTACATATGATTTTGCATAAGTGGTGTCCTACAGGAGTTCCCACCGCCAGGTGCAATGACGGCTTCGCGTTCACCCACACCCAGCGTGGCCACAGGTGAATATACTCATGCCTCAGAGTTTCCGGTTCCACACAGTGTATGGTGTCTCTGTGCAGTGAGGCGCGCGCACAGTCACATAAACACAGCACTGTCGTTGACAGGGGCAACAGGGGTCTTCTGTCAGCGAGGCCAAAATCCAAATCTGCTTTGAGAGCAGCACGCACAGGAAGTCAGGGCCCATGTGTCCCTTGCTCAGGATGCCTCTGGGAAGGCGAGGTGCACAGTTTCCTGACCTGTAAACATTGTTTTTCATTCATGGAGAGAGGTTTTCAGATGGATCAGTGCTGGGTCTGGGGCAGCGTCCATTTAAGTGCATGCTGTATGTGTTTTTGACACAAACACCCAACCTGCAATGCTCACATCTATTTCGTCACAGTATTTTATACCCTTGCATATTCAGAATATTAGTTTCTACATGGGGCATTGTCTGACGAGAATTTAATTGAATTTGGTGAATAAATGAATTATTTTGTGGGGGTGCAATCAATATTAACTACACTTGGAAAATACATATATCTGAGGCCTTGTTTATGAGTCAGACAGAGAGGTATCTCTGAGCAGATATGACTCAGCCTGTTTTCAAGATAGCCAGTGTTTCAGAGCCAGAATGCACTTTTTGGTTTCAATGCATGTCCTGAATATTCTCAGGTCCAGGAGTGTTCTGAATTCAGGGTCTGAGGGTGTCTCTTTTATACCCAGTGCCTGTCTCTGGATGGGGACAGTCTTTTCTCTCCCCCCAAACTAGTTCTGGTCAGCTCTCCTCTCCTCCCTGAGTTTAGCTCCAATCTGTCAAGTGAAACAATGGGCAGGCAGGCCCAGTTGTGCAATGCAGCTGTCAGTAACAGTTTAGGCATCTTCTGAAATCAGGAAGGGACTGGGTACAGCCTTCATGCTACTATTTGAAGAGAAAGAATACACATGACACCACAGGAGTGCCATTAACAAACGTGTCCCTGGAAACTGGCTGAAAAGCACATTTGGTTTAAACAAGTAAATGACAACTTTCTAAAAGTTGAGATTTTACAAAGGAAAACCAAGAATTGTTAGGGACCTCTGGTAATTAACTGTAACACACAGCATTGGCCCCTGAACATGCAGATGTCAATAATATTGCCAAACAAATGACCATTTATCCACAACATAAAATATGCAAACAATATTAAAGGGCGTTGTTGGTGAAACAAACGTGCTTGGTGCTCTATCAACATCAGTGATACACGCACACATCAAACAAAAATCAAAGGTGTATATCTAAAAGGCAAGAAAAGCATGGCCTGTTGCTAATGAATCAGTAGTACAGGGAAGGGTCAATGAGTCAAGTTTTGAAGCTGTTTCTTTCATGTGCTTTTCTTCCCCTTTTGTGCTCCATGTAGTTCTCTCTCATATTAGTGCTTTTCCTGCACAACCCTCTAGTTGGGCTCTTCAATGTGTGCCTCTCCCGTGACCATATTTTTTTTTTCTTCCTTGGGTGCTTCTCCCCAATCCTCACTGTTGCTTCCTTCCTCATGTGCTGCTGCCTTTTTTTTGTACTTTAGTCTCCCGACTTGTTCCTCCATTACGACATTAAGAATAAGGGCCAGATGTAGGTAGGCATTTACCGGTCGGTAACGGCCGAATTCTGCCGTTACCGACCGGTAAATGGAATTTGAGATGTAGGGGGCATATTTTTACAGAATCGGTAGATTTACCGATCGGTAAATTTACCGATTCTGTAAAATACCGAATCGGTATTTTTACCGATTCGGTAAATTTGATATGTAGGTGTGACTCTTCTGAGTCCCACAAGCCTTACCGAATCGGTATATTACCATCAAATTCAATTTGATGGTAAAATACCGATTCCGGTGTGCATGCACATGTGTGCATGCACACCTGTGCCATATGACAGGCAGACCTGCCCTTAGGGCAGGTATGCCTGCCACATGGCACCGAACCTGTTTTGGGGGTGCTAGAGGGTGTCAAAGTGACACCCCCTGCACCCTTGTGAAATTCGGTATTTACCGATTCGGTAAATACCGAATCGGTAATGCCCATTCATTCCTATGGGCTTCAAAGCCCATAGGAATGAATGGGCAATACCGGTCGGTATTTACCGAATCGGTAAATACCGACTTTTACAGATTCGGTAAATCCACATCTGGATTTACCTACATCTCCCTCCTTATATTTTACCGATTCATAAATACCGAATCTGTAAAATTCGGTATTTATGAGTCGGTAAAATATATTTACCTACATCTGGCCCTAAATGGCTTATTTTTTAAGAACTTTTTTTGGGTAAACAACCTTTACAACGCAACTTTTAAATCGCAGAGCCTTTACAACGCAACCATTACAACGCAAACTATTACAACGCATTGTTCTGGGGGGCGCTCTAGGATAGGGAATAGGTTAATTTACTATCCAATAACCTTCCCTAGTGTCCACGGGGACTGGAGTTGGAATAGTAAATTAAACTATTCACTATCCAGCACCCCAAAGCACTATGCGTTGTAATGGACTGCGTTGTAATACTTGCGTTGTAAAGGCATGCGATGTAAAAGCATGCGTTGTAATGTCATACATCCCTTTTTTTGAGAGCTGGGCAGCAAATTGCTGCTGGACCTCTGCTTTAAAAAAGCAATTTTCCATTACTTACATTTCATTTTTGCTTTTGTTTACCAATCCATCTTAGATCTTTAAATAAAAATAAATGCCACTTACATCATTCTGTAAATATGTACATGTGGTGACCCATACATTAGTGCATTCTACATACACATGCCTACAGAATAATGCAACCACTGGCAGTTGTGTCATCACACCGTCTTCCTTTTTTCTTTTGGCCTTAATGCACATTGTTGAGAAATGCTTTTTGTGATTGTTGGAAAGTGGTTTTTTAGTAGTGGTAAAGGTGCAGCTACCACTGGCAATAAGCCCACTGACATGGTCTAGGGCTCAGTACAAGTCTCAATAAATGTTTCCCATGCTCAAGCCTTGGTATCATGGCTGCGAGAAAGCAGGCTTAACACCTATTCACTAAATAATTAAGACACAACACATAATAAAAATCCCACACCAATTTATAAAAATAAGAAAAATTGTTAACCTTAAAATGACACCAAAATGTCAATGTAGGGAACCAGAGATATTCATTTTTAAATATTTTGCACTATATAGCTAGTAGAAACCTATAGCGCCACTCTGGGAATCTGGTCGACCTTGACCAGGACGAAGTCAAAGTTTCAGGCCAACCACGATGAAGCCCTGCTCGGATACCCCTCGTGGTAGGAATCGGTCGAAATTTTACCTTCGGACTTGGAAAAGTTTCTGGAGCTTTTCCTACCAGGGTTCCACGATGCACTTCACAAGTACAGATATGGAGAGGGTTTGCTTTTCAGTTAGCTCCAGGTCAAACACTGGAAGTCAGACCACCGTAGCTTTTCAGCAGGACAAACCAGCAGGGCAGGCACACTTGGGGTTGAAGGTGGCCAGTATGGCTCTAGCAGTTGAGTCGGTCCCCTTATGGAGCTTTTTTCCAAAGTTGATCCACACTTCTGGAACTTCTTCCTCAAGTTTTTTTTGAGGGTTCAAAGAGTCCAAAACAATCCAAGGGTCTTGAATCTCCAAGAAGGTCCTTGAAAGGTTGGAACCACGATTCCCGCAATGCACCTGGACAAAACCCCTACAAAGCCAATGGACGCACTCCAGGCAGCGAGCTCCTGGTGTTGATCATCCAGGTGAGCTTTGTTAACCTGTAGCTTGGAGGGAGTTCACTTTTTAATCCCCTTAAAGCATGGTATATACAAAGGGCCATAATTCCAGATAATGCAACAGGAGCAGTCAGTCAGAATGCAGGGCGTGATGGTGCAAATCAAGTTTCCAGTTTGGCAAGCCTTCTTCTCTTAGTTTCAAGCAGTAGAACGTAGAGCCTCTGCACCTCTCCAATATTTATTCAGTGTTCTCTGGGGTCCAGCACAAAGACGGACTGGCCGCAGCAGACACCAGGTATTTTCCCAGTGGGTGGAAGGGTGGGGGCTTGTTTTGTTACAAGTAGCCAGTTTTGCAGCAGTGCAGCAATATCAGCCGCCTGTAACAAAAGTGGCAGCGGGAGTGATGCTTACAACTAGCATTCAACTCCCCCCCCGGGGACCGGTCGAGCTGACTGCCAGGGTTGGATTCAGTTCCTAGTCCGGCCGTGGTCAAGCAGGAGAGCACTCCTATCCAATGAGGCATAGGGCAACACCCCAGAGCATGACCACCTCCACCAGTGATGTCATTTGAGATGTCATCAGTGATGTCATCAGTGATGTCACTGACCATGTCATGAATGATGTAATATGTGACATGATCAGCAGTGGATTGCGGGTGCGCGATATATAGTTAGTGCAACTAACTATATATGGAATTTCAATGGTTTTGTGTGAGTAAAATAAGGTTTTTTAAATGCTAATTCCTAACTATATATGGTCTATAACCTATGGTTTTTTCAGTGAATTTTCAAGGTTTTGTAAATGCTAATTCCTAACTATATATGGTCTATAACCTATGGTTTTTTCAGTGAATTTCAATGGTTTTTTAATAGCAAATATCATAAGCTGTCGAATGTCAAGTACGTGGTAAGTGAAAACATTTTCGTGTTTATGCACACTGATCTGCTTTGAATGGTGTCCCCCCCCCTCATTTCTATTAGGAGTACTCTCTCTTTGCACATAGTGAAGGGTAGTTAACGCAGGCCTTTGCCCCCGTTGTAATACGTCGTGCCTGCTTCTCTCTCCATTTGATTGATTGTTATCCAAGTATTTACTGTTTTAGAATTGGTTCTCTTTGGTTCATTCTCTATTTACAAACAAACACAGAGTCGCAATACTCTGTTTAGTCTTCGCAGATAACGAAAAATCGTGTAAAAAAAAAAGAAAAGGAATCGAGCAAAATCAGTAGGCCACTAATGGGATCTCTTTTTGACCTCGCTAAAATAGAAACATTAGGAACAACCCCTCATGACAAATACAAAACTAGTGAGATGAACTGAACTCCACACAATGATGGCTGCAAAACAGCTTGGCTCCGCCACCCACCCCGCCCAAAATAACGATAAAGAGCGGCTGCCATGATTGGTTGCGGAATGGCCACGACGGAGCTACGAAATGGTGCTGCTCTCATGCTAACCCCAGCTTCAGTCTGAATATCCAGAAACACTGTAGACTACCAATTCGATCAGTTCCGGTAGCGCCCCAATGTAACCCGGTAGAGAGGAACTAGCCCTCCCCTCTTTGACTGATGGTTCTTGTTGCCTGTCCCTTCTGTTGTCATTTAACAGAACTATTTAGCCTGCTGAAAGGGGTTGTGTTGACGCGCCGCGTTAGCGCATCCAGAAGTCATCCGGGGCGCGCAGCGCGTAACGTAAGCATAACAAGTCATGTGACTTGTTAATAAAACTTTTCATTGGTTCATTTTACTTTTCTTATTCTAATGATGAAAGGCTTGGTCATATGACCTAAAAATTACGCTTTTTATTACTTCCGAACATTATTTTTTCTTAAATATATGTTATAATGTTCCTGGCTAATGTACTTTCCCGGAAAATTTACAACTGTCCTGCAAGTAAAATATATTCTTTTTTCGAGAAAAAGAGCGTTTCTTCGTCCCATGACGGAGCCGTTGAGCAAAAGAGGGTCGACCTGCTGTCTTAGTCGCCGATACGCCTGAATATGAGATTCTTATCGATCACTTTATGTTGCAGGAGTAGAAAACACAACAGCCCTTGACCATTTATCTTTACTGCGTTCCTTCGAATTATACCTTTTACCCTTCATGTAATTGGTCTGCTTTATTTCACTTGCCTTTTACTGATTCTAAAACAGTGACTATTATTAAAAACTTTACCAATGTATATACTACTACCATGTTTTCTTTTAAAAACCTTTATTGTGAAAATTTCATTATACAAATACGAGCCTATAACCACGTGGGCCGGCCACGGAGCAAACTGTAATCGTATATGATGAGTAGACATTTACACTGTAGAGGAACGTAACGGGCGGGCCATTAGGTTGCAAGAACTAAGGTGTCTAACAGTTACGGAATCGGTGGACGTACATTTTATAATTAAAATACGACAGGGCCAGTTACAATAAAATTATCTAGATATACATTTGCGGGCAAGTACCATGGGTGACGTTAATTCGAACTTTCAATAGTACAGTAATCAATAACACATCAGAACTTAATATCAATAGGGATGTCGAAATATTCAATCAATTCTCGTCCCCGCCCGCCATGTGCTTCAAAACTGCATACGTATCTCGTGATTTCAAGGTTCTGCAACCAGTACACAACAAGGAGTTACGAGTCCCATTTATTCCGGCGCCATTTTGGGCGAGGACGGGCAGGTCCAGGATATAGTCAAAATGTCTCTACCAACCATCGACTATGATGATGTTCATATGCTGTATTTATTAGAGTAACACTCATCTGTCCACATGAAATTAATTTGCCACAATCTAAACATGTCATTTTAATCTTTCCAAAGTTCTTCTAAATATTTGGGACCGTTTCCCTTGCCTCTGATGCTGTCAGTGCCACTTCTTTGATGAATGTACTAGCAGGTCAGGGGTTCTCCTCCAAATCTCTCTTTTATGCAGCACTATAATTAATTGGTGCCACCTCTCCATATGACGATGCATGGTATAGTTACCATAACTATATTTTTTTTTGGTTCCTCTGGAGAGTTCATCGTGGCAGATGAAGCGTGTAACGTACCGGGCATTTACCTTTTTTTGCATGTACAGGAAAGGAAAAAAAAAATCGAGCGTCCGAGTTCTAAGGTGTCCCAGGGCCATTTTAGTGGACCAGGCCCAAATCCAAAGAACAGGCCGCCATTTTGAGAGTCCTGTTGCAGCAGCCTGTCGTTGTAGCATCAAGAGCAGCCGAAACTCAGCTGAATGGCAACTGAAACGGTAAAGGGGCGCCCCACTACAGCAGACGAGCCTCCACCTAGGAAGGCCCGTTCACGCCGCCTCCCCCCCCCCCCCCCTTCGGGCACCCCACGCCGTTATTCGGAGCAGTATTGTAGGATGGCCACACCAGTGCGGCAACTTGCTAGACATCACCTCGGTGGTAACCGAATCTCAACGCCTTGTGGCGTCTTCTATTCAGAAAACATTGTTATGCTGCCTTCGACCTATTCGCCGCAAGTGCGCACACAACTCAACTGCATAGCTTGCTAGACACCACCTCGGTGCCATCCGGATCTTGGAATCTCAGCGCCTTTTGGTGTCTTCTCTTCAGAAAATATTGTTGCGCTGCCTTTGGCCCCATTCGCACATCGGTCCGCTACTGACGCCATCTCACAGGCTAATGGGGCGCCCCACGCCGACTTTCAGCATTGTAGGATGACCACACCAGTACAGCAACTTGCTAGACATCACCTCGGTGCCATCCAGATCTCGGCGCCCCACTGCAGATGAAGTGCCTCTCAACTATGAAACCACCACGGTGACATCCGGATCTTGGCGCGTTGTGCTGCCTTCGGCCTATTCGCACATCGGTCCGCTACTGACGCCATCTCACAGGCTAATGGGGCGCCCCACGCCGACTTTCAGCATTGTAGGATGACCACACCAGTACAGCAACTTGCTAGACATCACCTCGGTGCCATCCGGATCTTAGCATCTCAACGCCTAGTGGTATCTTCCATACAGAAAATATTGTTGCGCTGCCTTTGACCCCATTCGCACATCGGTCCGCAACTTAGACATCACCTCGGTGCCATCCGGATCTTGGCATCTCAGCGCCTTGTGGTGTCAGTCAGAAAATATTGTTGCACTGCCTTTGGCCCCATTCGCACATCAGTCCGCTACTGACACCATCTCACAGGGCAACAGGGCGCCCCACGCCGACTTTTACCATTGTAGGATGGCCACACCAGTGCCACAACTTGCTAGACACCACCTCGGTGCCATCCAGATCTTGGCATCTCAGCGCCTTGTGGTGTCTTCTATTCCGAAAATATTGTTGCGCTGCCTTTGGCCCCATTCGCACATCGGTCCGCTACTGCCGCCATCTCACAGGCCAACGGGGCGCCCCACGCCGACTTTTAACATTGTAGGATGGCCACACCAGTGCGGCAACTTACTAGACACCACCTCGGTGCCATCCGGATCTTGGCGCGTTGTGCTGCCTTCGGCCTATTCGCACATCGGTCCGCTACTGACGCAAACTCACAGGCCAACGGGGCGCCCCACGCCGACTTTCAGCATTGTAGGATGGCCACACCAGTGCTGCAACTTGCTGGACACCACCTCGGTGCCATCCGGATCTTGGCGCGTTGTATTGCCTTCGGCCTATTCGCACATCGGTCCGCTACTGACGCCGCCTCACGTGCCAACGTATATTCTCCGCATTTTATACCCTATGCCGCATAACAGGTCACGTGACTTGTTTATAAAACTTTTCATTGGTTCATTTTACTTTTGGTTTCCTAATGATGGAAGGCTTGATCATATGACCTAAAAACAACACTTTTCATTGGATGAAAACTTTTTTTTTTTCCCAAACGATGAAAGCCCCACCTTGTTTCTGGATGTTTCAGACTGAAGCTGGCTTCAGCATGAGAGCACCACCATCTCGTAGCTCCGTCGTGGTCATTCCGTGAGCAATCATGGCAACCGCTCCCCACCAGAAGCCTACAGGAGTCGGGGGCCCCCAAAACTTTTGATAAATCCTCAAGGCGGAGGGGACGCTTTCGAGAATGGGGTCCAAGACCTAGCAGACAAGCGTCCGATTTCCAAGGTGTCCCAGGGCCATTTCAGTGGACCAGGCCCAAAAAGGAAAGAGCCTGCCGCCATTTTGAGAGTCCTGTGACAGCCGCCTATCGCTGCACCGCAAGAGTGGGCGCAACTCAGCTGAATTGCGGCTTTTGACACAGTGGACCAAAAACAGACGGAATGGCAACTGAAACGGTAAAGGGGCGCCCCACTACAACAGATGACACTCCACCTGGAGAGGCCCGTTCACGCCGCCTCCCCCGGGGCGCCCCACGCCGTTATTCGGAGCAGCATTGTAGGATACCAAAACCAGTGCGGCAACTTACTGGACATCACCTTGGTGCCATCGTTCTGCTGCCTTGGAACTATTCGCACAACAGTTTGCTACTGATGACCCACCCCCCGCGACGCCCCACGCCAGAAATCTGGACGTTGTGCTGCGTTGGGACTATTCGCACAGCCGACCGCTACTTCGTTGTTTTTCCCCAAAAATGTTTATATGTTATTACTGTTTTTGTTTTCTTGTATATATTTATAAGTTATTAAAGTTTTATAATCTTACTACTTTGTTGGAGTGCTATATATTTTTAATGTGACACATAATTGTAAAAACTTTGATGTACAAAGAGTCATCCCTGGAATCTTCCGCTTCAGGCTCGGTCCCCTCCCCAATCACAATACAGGATGGTTTTCAGATAATAGGAACGCGTCTGCTGTGACGGATCTCATCGAGTGTGGGCCTTGATCTACTATAACTCCTTTGAAGAGGGGTGATTCTTTACAGCTGGGGCCATAAACTACATCTGCAGGGCTAGCTGATACCCTAGGACCGGCCTGGACAATCGGACACAGAGGAAAAGGAGTGTCAGAGGGTGCGGTAGTGAATAGGGCGAAAGGGAGGTGTCGGGCGGGCACAGGGTGTGATTCTCAGGGAAGAGCAGCGCAGATGGGGGGTGGTTTATTACCCATGCATAAGACAGAGAGCGGGGGTGACCACTGCCTGGGGGAGATGCTTGCGAGGGTGGGGAGTCATGCTAAGGATCGACAGCGTGCACAGAGTGGGTCTGGTCAAGGCATCTAAAATGACTGCCGTGCACGACAAAAGTGTGGCATTTGAAAAAAGGCAAGATGGCGCAGACAATGTTTTTCAACACTTCCTGATTTCCTTCGAATCGAACGGTAACAGACGTTGGGGCATATTACCAAAGTTAAGCGATATTTATCCCTAACGATGCTTAGCAACGATTTTTTTACCGCTAAGCATCGTCAGAAATTATCGCAGATAAACCTTGCTATTATCAAGGTTTATCGCAAATACGATAAAAAACGACCGCAATGCATTAATATCGCTGAAAACTCAGCGATATTCATGCATTACCGAGCTAATGCTCTTAGCCATGTTATCCACCTCCCATTGGATAACATGCCTTAGAACTGCTCAGGGCAGGTGCTAGCTTTTGGAGATATTCTCGCTTATCGCGAATATTTCCAAAAGTTGATAATAGGAGATAGCGATGTTAGCGACTGTTTCCAGTCGCTAACATCTTGGCATGCCCACTTTGCATGTCATTAGTGATAAATATCACTCACATGCAAAGTGGGGCCCAAGATGGTCGCTATCTCCTACTAGCCGTCGCTAACTGGTGTTAGCAACAGCTAGGTAATACAGATATAATTTTATCTCCGCGAAGCGGAGCGCTGTTACAGATATATATCTTTTTTTGAACGTTAATTTCTCAAAATCCACTGGAGCGCATATATTGAGACCTAGCAAAGGCACATCGGACTACCAGTCCCTACAATTTTGCCAAGTTTCGTGCAAATCCATTCAGCCGTTCGATTATTATTATTTTTATTTTTTTTGCCTCGCGGGGCCCTTTTAAAACCTCCACATCAAACCTAAGAGGTCAAGGAGGATCTACTATGCCCCCTTATGGTCATTTGCCCCTTCGCTTTGGCCTCCTCTTGTCTCTCGATCCTACCGAGAGACAAGATGGCGGCCGCTACGGACTGTTTGCAATGTTTACAGACGCCGGAGAACCAATCAGCTTCGCAAACCTCCGTTACGCGAAGCGGAGCGCTGTTACAGATATATATCTTTTTTTGAACGTTAATTTCTCAAAATCCACTGGAGCACATATATTGAGACCTAGCAAAGGCACATCGGGCTACCAGTCCCTAATATTTTACCAAGTTTCGTGCAAATCCATTCAGCCGTTCGATTATTATTATTATTTTTTTTTTTTTGCCCCGCGGGGCCCTTTTAAAACCTCCACATCAAACCTAGGGGGTCAGCGAGGATCTACTATGCCCCCTTATGGTCATTTGCCCCTTCGCTTTGGCCTCCTCTTGTCTCTCGATCCTACCGAGAGACAAGATGGCGGCCGCTACGGACTGTTTGGAATGTTTACAGACGCCGGAGAACCAATCAGCTTCGCTTCACAAAGCTCCGTTGCGCGAAAAGTACGCGAACTGGAGCGCTGCCCGGTCCGCTGTTACAGATATATATCTTTTTTTGAACGTTAATTTCTCAAAATCCACTGAAGCACATATATTGAGACCTACAAAAGGCACATCGGGCTACCAGTCCCTACAATTTTGCCAAGTTTCGTGCAAATCCATTCAGCCGTTCGGGCTAAAAGTGAGGCCAACCGCCCTATGGAAAACTCAATGTTAAAAACACGTTTTGGGACCCCCCTTTTTTCTCGGCCCCCCCTTGACGAACCCCCCCCCAAATTTTCAAGGGCTGCTCAGAAACAAAATGTGCCATTTTCCTGAAAATTTCAGCCAATTCCGTCCACAAACGCCAAAGTTATTAGACATAGAATTTTCAAAAATCCCATAGGGAAAAAATCCTAACTATATATACCTACTGGCGACCGCCAGTAGGTAATATACATATATATATATATATTTATATATATATATATACTGTATATATATATTATATATATACACATACACATATACATATATATATACATATATATATATATATATACCCAGCTCCGATTGCACCAACCGGCGGAGTCACTCTACGAGCGGGTTCTGTTTTGCGGTGGTGCCCCGCAATAATATTCCTGCTACACAATCCTTTTTCGTCTTTGAAAAAGAGAAGACAGCACTCTCGGGATCTCATTCAGGAGTGTTTTATTCTTGCAATCGACAGACGCGTTTCGGAAGCAATTCCTTTGTCAGTGTCAACAAATAGCTTGGAACGCGGCGCCATTTTTGAAGCACACACATTTCATTTTAGAAACAAACAAAGGCTAGGCTGCGTACTGCATAGTGAGCGCCATCTTAAAGTATATACTTTGTCAATGTTTAAACATAATCAGGTTGAATTCTTGCATTTTTCTTCGCATAAGATTAATCAATCTTAAATCTATGCGTGTTTTTTACAGATTTTTAAAATTTGCGTCAACCATGAATTTATTGTTAATAATCTCGCCGTGGATCTGCAATTGCATACTCTTAAATGAGATTGCTACATTCCCTTTTAAAATGTCTTCGATAATCTAGCCATGGATCAGCTTTTTCAAATAGTGCATGCTAGTGCCAAATAACAGATTCGAAACAAATTGAACAATCTACAGCAAAATTTGTCCTATACAATAGTCAAAGCTATGGAGAGAAGACAGAAAGTTAATTCCCCAAGTGAATGGCTAGTTCTTCCCCACTATTTAGTCCATTGGGGGACTTGGCATGTAAATCTACAATGTAGCGTGACTCAAGCCTCCTTAATTTAAGTACTCTATCTCCACCTCGTATATTTTGTGGTACGCAATCAAGGCAAAAAAATTGCAACAGGTCCCTGTTGCTATTGTGTTTGATTGAGAAATGTCGCGCCACAGGATAATTAAAGTCCTTCTTGGCAATGGCCCGCATATGTTCTAGAATCCTCAGTTTAACACTATTTATGGTGCTCCCTATGTATCTAAGTCCACAGGGACATTTCAGACAGTATACTGCATATGGAGTTTGGCAGGTCATGAATTTGTTGATAATTTTACCTTCTTTCATTCCCTTAATCTCATAGGATAAAACCCTCCTGCTGAAGGCACACGCCTTGCACCTTCCGCAGGGGAAAAATCCCCTCATTTCCTGCAGTGTTCCTTGTCTGACTGGGATAATGTCTAGATGGCTGTGTCCAAGCCTGTCTTTTAATGAGCAGGCTTTTTTAAAGGTGATGAGAGGAGTAGGCGGAATGTCATTACCAATAATGGTATCAGTTCTTAACACATGGCAGTTTTTTTCGTAGGATTCTCCTCAATGTATTTGCATCTTGGTAAAAAGTAGTTATTAATCTAAACGTATCGTTTTTTTTCTCTTTTGTCTTATTTTTTAGTATTTCCTCTCTGGATAATTGTTTTACTCTTATGAGTGTACTCTCTAAGAGATCTGGATTATATCCTCGTGCTCTGAATCTTTTAAGACTATCTTCAGCTGCTAAATCAAAATTACTATCTACAGAACAGTTTCGCTTCAGCCTAAGAAGTTACCCGTAGGGGATACTGTTCTTGAGCTTTTGCGGATGACTGCTTGACGCATGGAGCGTGCTATTTCCTGCAGATGACTTCCTGAATAAGGCAGTAGTGACTTTACCCTCTCTGATCTCAACCTTCAGATCTAAGTAGTTAACTTCTTTCACATTTATTTCTCCTGTGAATCGTAGATTCATCTGTTTGGTATTCAGGATAATCACATATTCTTCTGCCTCACTTATTGGACCATCCCACACTAGAAAAAGATCATCTATGTATCTATACCACGATATGACGTGGGTGGTCCACTTTTTGTTATCGGGTGCCCAGGCCACCTTCTCCTCCCACCAGCCGACGAATAAATTCGCGTAGCTGGGGGCGAAGCAGGTGCCCATAGCTGTCCCGGTAACTTGTCTGTAAAGATCTCCCTGAAAGAGAAAGATATTATCGAATAGGCAGAACTCAATTAGCTCCAGTAGCATGCTGTTGTGCGTTGCAAATTTCAGAGGGCGTTTCTGTAAAAAGTATTGTACTGCATGTAACCCTTGTTGATGATCTATACAGGTATACAAACTTGTAATGTCTAATACAATTAAACAGTAGGAGGGCTGCCATTATAATCCCCCTATTCGGCCAATGAAATAAGTTGAATCTTTGATATAGGATTTTAGATTTAGCACAGCTTCAAATAGAAAGTGGTCTAAAAACCTAGAGAGGTTCTCGGTAAGACTGCCCATTGAGGAGACTATCGGTCGACCCGGTGGATTGTTCCTATCCTTGTGCACCTTGGGCAGGTGATAAAATGTCGGCAAAGTGGGATTGGTAGTTTTCAGAAATAGATATTCATTCAGATCTATCATTTGTTTTTTATGCCATTTCTTTATTAATACATGAAGTTTTTGGATACTCTCATGATATCTTTCTGTGGTGGTTAGTTCGTAACAGTCTTGATTCTGTAACTGTCTCAATGATTCTTCCACATAATGCTCCGTCGATAGCAAGACAATATTTCCCCCTTTGTCTGAGGGTTTACAGATGATCGTTTTGTCTCCTTCTAGATTCTTTATGGCCGCTCTTAGAGCTTTGGTTAGATTGTCCTGCCATCTCCGCTGAGTCTTTTGTTCTCTCAATTCTATTAGATCTTTTACCACTAGGTCTGAGAAGGTGTCTATGGCATCCAAGGGCATTTGTGGGAGGAATTGAGAGGGTGATTTTAGTCCACTCATAGGTGCTTCTTGGTCAACATCTATTCTCCTAGTTCATTAACTCAATGTTGTAGGCTGTTCCGAAGTTTCCATGGCATTCTCTTGGCGTAGATCTCCCAATATTTCAAGTGCTGTCAAATCATTGACAGTAAGTAGATCTGTCTCTCTATTCTGTAGTTTGATCATTCTGGATTCTTTCGTGGTTGGTCTTAGTTTGAAGAATTTGTGCAATTTTAATTTATACGAATAAACTTAAATAAGTCAATTCTTGTTGGCGTGTACTCTAGATTGTTGTGTGGACAAAAAGTGAGTCAGAGTCTTAGAACTGGTTCTTCAATTGGAGTTAAGATTTTCGATGAGAGATTGATTATGGTTGACTGATCCTCCTCAGTTACCATCTCCCTCCTCGTTTTCTCCAAGTTACTCTGGTTGTTGGTATGGGTTTTGCTCTTCCCCTTCCGACCGCCCCGTCTGGTTGTACTCCTTCCTCCGGTGGCTTGCTCTTGCCTCCTCTTGATAATGATTGACGGATTATGTGAAACTCCTGCTGAAAAGGAGTCTTCTGTTGTCTGTCAGAGGGGCCTGCGATTTCATCTCCAGATTGTTCATTCTCTGTCACTTCTGATTCCGAGGTCTCTACCCTCGGTTCTTGCTCATTGACAGGTATTTTGTTCTTATTAGCCATTTCTTTACGTGATTGGTTGAACTTTTTTGCAAACGTGAGTACTCTGCCCATTTCATAATCACTCTCGTCGCGGTCAAATTTTTCTTGTTTCCGCTGTTTGATTTTGATTTCGTATTTGGTAAGCCGTTTCTTCATAGCTTCTCTCAGTTGTTCTTGTTGTTCTTTGTCAAGGTTTGACTTAAGTTCTTTTTCCAATGTTTCAATCTCCTTTAACGTTTTATCTTGGTCACTCCACGCAAATTGCACAAGATTCTCCAACATTCCTTTGCATGAAAGTGCTGTGTGAGCCGCCCATGCCTTCAAAAGCAACCGGTCTGGGTTCTCATACGCTGGTACTGTGTATATTCGTAGGCCCCTTGGAACCCTCTCCACCTCTATATAGCTTTGTAGTGAGGTTGCCTCCCACCACTTACGGACTTCTCTTTCATAAAGTCTCTCCAATTTGATGTAGCATGATGTTACTGAGTTCGGGATATTACCCGTTCCCTTTGTTTCAATTTGTTTCTTCTCTGTATTTGTTTTTTTAAACATATCGACTGCCGCCTCTCGCCGTTCCGTAACGTTGAACATTGTAGCAAGATTTGCTCTAGGCATAGCTCCGGTCCCGGGCTACACTTGCCGCTACACTGCTCTTTCTGAGTCCCTCGCTCTATCTTGGACACAGTTCAAATAGGCGCAACACACTCACACGGGCTTACTGCTGATTTTAGTGGTTTGCCTTCTGCGCTCGACGTTGCCTCTTTCGATTCTTCGTCCGTGGCAGCAGGTGTCCCCCGATGCCTTCTCGTTTGTCCAAGATGGTGCTCATGCCAAATACATCCAGCTCCGATTGCACCAACCGGTGGAGTCACTCTACGAGCGGGTGCTGTTGTGCGGTGGTGCCCCACAATAATATTCCTGCTACACAATCCTTTTTCGTCTTTGAAAAAGAGAAGACAGCACTCTCGGGATCTCATTCAGCAGTGTTTTATTCTTGCAACCAACAGACGGTTTTCGGAAGCAATTCCTTCGTCAGTGTCAACAAATAGCTTGGAACGCTGTGCCATTTTTAAAGCACACACATTTCATTTTAGAAACAAACAAGGGCTAGGCTGCGTACTGCATAGTGAGCGCCATCTTAAAGTATATACTTTGTCAATGTTTAAACATAATCAGGTTGAATTCTTGCATTTTTCTTCGCATAAGATTAATCAATCTTAAATCTATGCGTGTTTTTTTACAGATTTTTACAATTTGCATCAACCATGAATTTATTGTTAATAATCTCGCCGTGGATCGGCAATTGCAATCTCTTACATGAGATTGCTACATTCCCTTTTAAAATTTCTTCGATAATCTAGCCATGGCTGTATAGGTGAGTGAGTAGCTTTGTTAGTAGAAGTATGGGTGAGCGAGTGGCTGTCTGAGTGACTGTATGGGTGAGTGAGGGGTTTTGTGAGTGGCTGTATGAGTGAGCAACCGGGTGTGTATCAGTAGTTAAACGGGTCTGTGAATGGGCATGTGAGTTGTTGTGTGGGTATATGAGAGGTGTATGGTGTGTGAGTGGGTGTGCGTGTGTATTTCTGTGAATGATGTCATAAGTTATATCATTTGATATGTCATCAGTGATGTCACTGACTATGTCATGAGTGGTGTAACATGTGAGGTCATAAGCAGTGTAATGTGGAGGCATAAGTTGTAGTTAGCTCAGGTAACTATAACTGTTAAATTTCAATGGCTTTTTGTGAGTGAAATCTGAGCCAAACTATAACATCCCTGCAACCTTTGTTTTTTCAGTGAATTTCTAAGGTTCTTTTTTTTTATTTCCAAATTTTTATGTCCCTAAACCCGTTGCATTTCTTCAGGAAATGTATATGTTTTTTAAAAAAAAATCTATTTCCTAACTATAACGACCCTGAAACCATTGTTTTTTGTCAATTTCTACATTTTTTTAAATGTGATTTCCCAACCATAAGGTCCCTGTAGCCTTTGATTTTTTAGTGAATTTCTAAGTTTTTTTTTTAACCATTTAGTATAGTAACTGTAACCCGTGACCTTTGTAAGTGGGTTTGTGATTGGCTGTACAGGTCAATGAATGGGTGTGTGAGTGGCTTTATGGGTCTGTGAGTAGGTGTGCGAGTGGTTGTGTAGGTGTGAGTGGCTGTGTTAGTAGCTGTATGGGTCTGTGCATGGGGGCATGAATGCTTGAATGGGTCTGTGAGTGAGTGCATGAGTCTCTGAGTGGGTGAGTGAAGGGGTGGATGAGTATTTAAGTCAGTCTGTAAGTGGATGTGTGAGTGTCTCTGAGGGATCTGTCACTGGGTGTGTAAGTGTCTGTGTGGGTCTGTGAGTGGGTGTGTACATTTCTGAGTGAATCTGTAAGTGGGTGTGTCACAGTGTCAGTGGTTCTGTGAGTGGGTATGTGAGTATATGAATGGGTCTCTGAGTGGATGTGTGAGTGTCTGACTGGGTCTGTGAATGGTTGTGTGAGTGTCTGAGTGGGTCTGTGAGTAGTTGAGTCAAAGTGTGAGTGAGACCGAGTGGGTGTGTGAGTATGTGAGTACATGAATGGGTCTGTGAGTGGGTGTTTGAGTGCCTGAGTGGGTCAGTGAGATGGTGTCAGAGTATGAGTAGCTCTGTGTCTGGGTGTGTGAGTGTCTGAGGGGGTCGGTGAGTCGGTGTGTGAGTCTATGACTGGGCCTATGAATGAGTGCATGAGTGTCTGAGAGGGTCTGTGCATGGGTTTCTGAGTGGGCCTTTGAGTGAGTGCATGGATGAGTAGATCTGTGAGGGGTGCATGAGTGTTTGAATGGGTCTGTGAGTGGGTGTGTTGTAGTTTTAGTGGGCCTGTGAGTGGGAGTATGAGTATGTGAATGGGCCTCTGAGTAGATGTTTGAGTGTATGACAGGGTCTTTGACTGGGTGTGTGAGTGAGTGGGTCTGTAAGTAGTTGTGTGAAAATGTGAATGAGTCTCTGAGTGGGTGTGTGAGTGAGTATGCAAATGGGTCTATGAGTGGGTGTGTGAGTGTCTACGTGGGTCTGTGAGTAGGTGTTTGAGTCTCTGGATGGGTCTCTGAGTGTGTGCATAAGTGTCTGAGTGGGTCAATAGGTTTGTGTGTGAGTGTCTGGGAAGGTCTTTGAGTGGGTTCATGAGCGTCTGCGTGTGCCTGTGAGTGATTGTGTAAATGTCTGAGTATATCTGTGACTGGGTGTGTAAGCCTTGACTGGGTCTATAAGTGTGTTCATGAGTGTCTGAGTGGGTGTGTCAGTGTCTGATTGAGTCTGTCAGTGTGTGTGTGTGTGTCTTTGAGTGGGCCTGTGGGTGTGTGCATGAGTCTCTGAGTGGGTGCCTGAGTAGGTGTATGGGTGTGAGTAGGTCTCTCAGTCAGTACATTAGTGTCTGAATGAGTATGACACCCCGACAGAACAAGATTTTACAAGAACAGCCCTCAATATAACATCAGGATCCCCCTTGGACCCTTTACCTCATAAAATAGTAAAGGAGTTCAGGGACGAACTCTTTCCAGTACTTCGGCAGCTGTGCAATCAATCCTTTATTACAGGCACGGTACCAAAACATTGGAAACTGGCGGTTGTCACCCCCCTACTGAAGAAACCAAATCTAGATCCGAATTGCTACAAAAACTATCGACCTATATCGCTCCTGCCATACCCAACTAAGATCATGGAGAGGCTTGTTAGCAGGTCACTAGCCCTCTTCTTGGAAACTAACAACATCCTTGAAGAGGAGCAATTCGGTTTCAGACCAGCCCATGGAACCGAGTCAGCTTTGCTGACGGTTTTGGACGACCTACGAATGAGGGCGGACAGGGGAGAATCAGCAATTTTAATCTTGCTAGACCTGTCCGCCGCTTTCGATACGGTGAGTCGCGACATTCTGCTGACAAGACTAAAAAGTATTGGAGTTGGGGGAGCGGCGCTCGACTGGTTTCACTCCTATTTGACGGACAGATGGCAGGCAGTAGCAATCCCCCCGTACCAGTCTGAGTTTGTTACAGGGGTCTGCAATCAGCCCGATACTTTTTAATATATATATGCAACCCCTGTTGGGCATCATCAAGGCTCATGGCATCAGCGTGATCAACTATGCGGACGACTCGCAACTGATGATTTCTCTTGATGGGGCCCACGCAAACTCTCTTGAGACCTTTCACACCTGTATGTTGGAAATGTCATCCTGGCTAAATCAGAACTCACTACAATTTAATAGTGACAAAACCGAAATACTACATTGTAAAGTAGGTAAAATCACTAGAAGTCTACCCACGGACTCCTGGCCTCTGGAGCCAGGGGAGTCACTGACCCCAGTAAAATCAGTGAGGAACCTTGGAGTCAGCTTTAATGACAGCCTGAGCCTAGAGACCAATGTTAATAAGCAGGTAAGTAGCTGCTTCGCCTTAATGCGAGGACTTCGAAAGCTACTACCTCTTTTACCATCACAGGTCAGAGCTACCATAGTTAGGAGCACCATTCTAAGCCGCCTGGATTACTGTAATGCTCTGCTACTGGAATCCCCTGCCTATCTGATCTCCAGACTTCAGAGCATCCAGGCGGCTGCAGCCAAACTGGCACTCTCCAGAGAGCGAAGATCCTCTACCACCCTTGCTCTGGCCGACTTACACTGGCTACCTGTACATCAGAGGATTCTCTTTAAATCCCTATGCACGGTGTTTAAGGCAGTGCATGGGTTGGGCCCCCGACCACTTCAAAACAAATTCAAGTGGTATGAACTCACTCGGTCCCTTTGTTCTTCCTCATCCAATCTTATCAGCATACCCAGGATTAGGAAAACCACCTGCGGTGGCAGAGCCTTCAGCATAGCGGCAGCTCATCTGTAGAATAGACTACCTATTGATATCAGGAAAACAGATGATCTGATGGCCTTTCGAAAAAAGGTGAAAACGTGGCTCTTCCCTAAAATCTAAGCCACCAACCTCACGAAATGGATCAGCGACTGCGCAGACGACCTCGCCCCGCTGAAGACCCCGCCGAGCAGACCCGGCAGCAAGAAAGCCCCATGGTTTAACGACGACCTCAAGAGCTCCAAGAAGAACTGCAGAGCACTCGAGAAAACCTGGCGCAGAGACCCAACACGGACAACATGACTGCCCTCAAGCTCGCCACCCGAAAACACCACCAGCTGATCCGCGCCACCAAGAAAACCGCTTTCAAGGAACGACTGGACAGCAACGCACACAACAGCAAGGAACTCTTCAACATCGTGAAAGAGCTCTCCAACCCCAACGCCGGAAACAACGACATCACCCCTTCGCAAGACCTCTGCAACTCCCTCGCCTCCTACTTCCACAACAAGATCGCGGACATACACAACAGCTTCAGCACTCAACCGACGCACGCCACGACCGAACCACCGCCCCCCACCACCACCCTCCGCGCCTGGACCCCGATCAGCACCGAAGACACCATCCGCACGATGAACTCCATCCACTCCGGATCTCCGACAGACCCCTGCCCTCACCACGTCTTCAACAAGGCCGACGCTGTCATCGCACCCCACCTGCGGGACATCATCAACACGTCCTTCGACATCGCCACCTTCCCGGAGAGCTGGAAGCACGCCGAACTCAGCGCTCTACTCAAGAAACCATCAGCAGACCCAACCGACCTCAAGAACTACCGCCCCATCTTGCTGCTCTCGTTTCCAGCCAAAGTCATTGAGAAGACCGTCAACAAGCAACTGGCCGCCTTCCTCGAGACGAACGGTTCCCTCGACCTCTCGCAGTCGGGCTTCCGGGCCAACCACAGCACCGAGACCGCCCTGATCGCAGCCACCGATGACATCCAAGCCCTGCTCGACAACGGAGAAACAGCGGCCCTCATCCTCCTGGACCTCTCCGCGGCCTTCGATACTGTCTGCCACCGTACCCTAGTACAGCGCCCCAGCTACGTCGGAATCCAGGAAAAGGCACTGGAGTGGATCACCTCCTTCCTCGCCGGAAGGACACAGAGAGTCCGCCTCCCCCCGTTCAGATCGGAAGCCACCGAAGTCAGCTGCGGCGTTCCTCAAGGCTCCTCGCTCAGCCCAACACTCTTCAACGTCTACATGAGCCCCCTCGCAGCCGTCGCACGCCAGCACAACCTGAACATCATCTCCTACGCCGACGACACCCAGCTGATCCTCTCCCTCACTAACGACCCCGCCACCGCCAGAGCCAACCTACACGAAGGGATGACAGACGTAGCCAAATGGATGTCGCTCAGCCGCCTGAAACTGAACTCGGATAAGACGGAAGTCCTCATCCTGGGATCCTCACCCTCCGCCTGGGACGACTCCTGGTGGCCCCCCGCCCTGGGCAGCGCACCCAAACCAACAGACCACGCACGCAACCTGGGCTTCATCCTGGACTCCTCCCTCTCCATGACCAGACAAGTCAACGCCGTATCCTCGTCATGCTTCAACATCCTGCGCATGCTACGAAAGATCTTCCGATGGATCCCCACCGAGACCAGGAAGACGGTCACCCAGGCCCTCATCACCAGCCGTCTGGACTACGGCAACTCCCTCTATGCTGGAACCACCGCCAAACTCCAGAAGAGACTCCAGCGGATCCAGAACACCTCAGCACGACTCATCCTGGACATCCCCCGCCGCAGCCACATCTCCGGACACCTGAGAGACCTGCACTGGCTCCCGGTCAACAAGAGAATCACCTTCCGGCTCCTCACCCACGCACACAAAGCCCTACACAACCAAGGACCAGGATACCTCAACAGCCGCCTCAACTTCTACGCACCCAAACGCCAGCTTCGATCGACCAGCCACGCCCTCGCCGCCGTCCCATGCATCCGAAGAGCCACCACAGGAGGAAGATCCTTCTCCTACCTGGCTGCCAAGACTTGGAACTCCCTTCCGACCCACCTCCGCCTGACCCAGGACCACCTCGCCTTCAGGAAGCAGCTCAAGACCTGGCTGTTCGAGCAGTAGCGGACCCCCCCCCCCCCAGCGCCTTGAGACCCTCCGGGTGAGTAGTGCGCTATATAAATGATAGGATTGATTGATTGATTGACCTCATGATATCCCTCCTGCCCATGATGCACAGCGTTAATTAGCTATTTGAACACAGCGCCAGGATGCCCGTAGGGTTACAGAGCGCTCTATAAATACTATAAATAAAATAAAATAAATAAATAAATATCTGAATGTATTTTTTTTTAAATATCAGCAATATTCATAAATATGTTAGAAGTGGGTGAGTGAGTGGGTGCATGTGTGTCTGAGAAAGTCAATGAGTGTGTGCATGAGTGTCTGAGTGGTTCTCTGAGTGGGGGCATGAGTGTCTGACTGGGTCTGTGAGTAGGTTTGTCAATCTCTGAGAGGGTCTGTGAGTGGGTGCATGCATGTCTGGGAGGGTCTATGAATGGGAATGTGGATTTGTGAGTGTCTGAGTGGGACTCTGAGTAGATGCCTGAGTAATTGTATTATTGTAAGAGTATGAGTGGGTCTCTGAGTAAGTACATCAGTGTCCGAGTGAGTATCTGATTGTATTTTTTCAAAATGTCAGTAATATTTATGAATATGATGCAAGTGGGTCTGTGAGTGGGGGTGTGAGTCTCTCAGTGGGCCTATGAGTAGGTGCATGAGTGTCTGGGTCTGTGAGTGGGTGTAGAAGTGCCTAAATGGGTCCGTGAGTGTGGGCAAGAGTACCTGAGTTGGTCTCTGAGTGGGTGCATGATTGTCTGACAGGATCCATGGGTGGGTGTGTGAGTGTCTGAGTGGGTCTGTGAGTGGGTGTTTGAGTTTCTGTTTGGGTCCGGGAGCTGGACTGTCTGAGTGGGTCTGTGAGTGGGTCCATGAGTTTCTGAGTGAATGGGTGCACGCGTGTGTGTGCCTAAGTAGGTCCATGAATGGCTGGTGATTGAGTGGGTGTGTGTGTGTGTGTCTGAGTAGGTATGTGAGTGGGTGCATGGCTGTCTGATTGGGTCTGTCTGTGGGTGCATGAGTGTTTGACAACATCTGTGAGTGGGTGTGTCAATCTCTGATTAGGTCTGTGAGTGGGCGTATGAGTGTCTGGGAGGGTCTGTGAATGGGTATGTGACTTTCTGAGTGGGTCTGTGAGTGGGTGCATGAGTCTGAGTGGGTGAGTGAGTGGGTGCATGAGTGTCTGAGAGGGTCTGTGAGTAGGTACATTAGTGGCTGAGTGGGCCTCTGAGTTGGTATGTAAGTCTTTGAGTGGCCCTGTGAGTATGTGTGTGTGAGTCTCTGAGTGGGTCTGTGAGTGCATGAGTCTCTGAGTTGGTATCTGAGTGGGTGTAAGAGTGTGAGTAGGTTTTTGAGTGAGTACATTATTGTCTGAGTGGCTATCTGAATGAATTTTTTTAAACTTTTTGGAGATATTCACAAATATATTACGACGTTACATGAGAGGCTGGGCTAAGCATCACAACAAATTTACAATTTCCCATGTGCGGTATGCACATAGGAAAAATATTTTTTTGATATGTTGTACACATAAGGGTTCCCACAAACACCCCTATATTCCACCAATGGGGTCAGGGTATCTCTACCGTGACCCCTTCTATCACTCTCAATGTTTATTTCAAGTCACCAGGGACTATGTCCTGTTACATAAAATGGGAGCCACAACTTTCTACACAGGTTGTGGCCAGCCAATGACTGTTGGCGCATGTATTCATGACACATCACGAAGTATTTTTGAAGGTTTCGCATCCGTAAATGTACACATTTTGTTTTCCCATTAATATCTCAAAAACAACTGAACGGATTTACACCAAATCACAAAAGGGCTCTTTCCGGACCAAGAGCTAACTTTCTGCCAAATTTGATGTAATTCCATCCTGCGGATTAGGCTATAGTCATGTTCAAGATCCCCATAGGAATTAACATGGGAAACAAACTTTTTTGATCTCCCCATTTTTTCAACCACCGCTTGATGGATTACCCTGAAACTTTCCATGCACAATGAGACCCAGCAGCACAGATGATAGATATATATATATATATATTCGACAACAGACACACTTCCCAAATCACAAGCGAGCTCCGACAAAGCTGGAGGTCATTCTGTGAAGGTATCATGCCACAACACAGGACTCAAGTGATCTCAGTTTCCAGGTCAAATTACAACACCATGCAGTCATGTTTTGGTCTTGCAGCCGTCTCATTGTTGGTTAACACAGGAGTGTCAGATTCAAGTCCTTAAAAGTCGAATAGACAACTCCTGTTGGAGAAATTACATAGTTATAGAAAGAGGACTGTCACAATTCTCGTATAGTACTAATTCATCGTACCACCCGCATCAGTTGTTATCACCGATATGGAGCCTTAATATGCATTTTTGTGTGCCGTTTTTTATGTCCAATGTGCAAATGACATCTCTCTCCATATATGGAAACAAACACGTCAATCTCACTTGTGTGGTTGTACTATCCCCAGTCCTCCTCTATATCTCTGATTTCTTAAGGACACATTCCTCAACTTACTTGGCCGCATAAACAGTGCCTTCAACACACAATACCACAAGTGTTGGTCCAGTGGACTCTGCTTGAGCACATAACAATGCCCTAATTAAGCACGGGCCAGGAAGGTGAAGCCTATAGGGGACCGTGGCAAATCCCGCCCGGGGGCGGGATCCCTTCCCCAGCGAGACCGCGAAAACAGGGGTGTTCCGGATTGGTCACCCGGCAAACAGCCACTTGCCACCCAATCAGGGAAGGCGGTGGCTGAGGGGTTCAAAAGGGGAGGCGAACCCCAACATAGCACATGAACCCCCCAGGAAGAATTGGTAACCCACCCACCCACACCAAAAGGAAGCAGGCATAGCAGCCACAGGGTCAACGGGGAGGGTAAGGTTAAGGGCGGTGGAAACCCAAGAAAAATTACCCAAAAGAAAACAGTTACGTTAGGTAGATGTGCTGCTCACACAAGTGTCCTTGGGATGCCTAACGCCAGGGGCACTGAGTGAGCGAATGACATCACACAGATACAGACAGAGTAGATGAAATACTCGCAAAGGGTCCTTGGGATGCCACATGGCAGGGGCACTAAGGAGCAGGCGAGTGGCCAGCTAGGGTCCAGAGCAAGCCAAACAGCATTGCAGCAGGGTAGGTCCTAACAGATGCCCACAAATTCGGTAGCAAGGAAAGCCTGGAACTGTGAATGCAGAGACCTTGCTTAAAGGGGCACCTTGAGCAAGGACAGTGCTGTCATAAAAAGGGACTACAACAAATGTTGGAGGACAATGTACATTGTAAAATTAACTTGATGTTTAATGAATGACCAACCGTAAGTTGTGAGATATACACATCATGTTTAATAAACAGCAGCCTTTCTATGCACCATATCATGTTGTAACGATAATGATTATTGGAGAAAGGGAAACAGTTTTGGGAAGCGGGGGGGCAAAGAAGGGGGAGGTGATTCCTCCCCTGGGAGGGGTTTTGTTTCGGCAACTATATCTTGTAGCACTGAATGCGGCGGAGTCATTGTGGGCTGACCTTACCGCCACAAGATCTGTCTTGTTGCGTGATAAAATACCACTCTCCTCTCTCCCCAAGGAGTGGAACGGCTTCACAAGCCTCCCCACGTCATCGGACACTAGGGCGCCATTACCGGTCCAGTTATCATCTCCACTGCTATTTAGATATATAATTATTGGCAGTCTCCATAGGTGAGGAGCACTTGCTCAAACACTGTGGCCAAAGGTTCCATTCTAAGTTCAAGTAGAATTTTATTAGGGGAAACAAAATTGTTATTACAAAGAGCGAAATGGAATACAACATCAGCAATAAGGATACTAAACTAGGGTATCACAATAAATATCATAAGATAAAAAAAAAATGCAGAGGGAAGAAAAAAAAAAAGAAAAGGGAAAAGAAAAAGTAAATGAGGCTGGAAGTGTGAATTATACACTCGAAGAGGCTTTTTAACATGGGAAACAATGCAAATATATGCAGGTAATTAAATACTATAGAAAAAGAAGGAACAAAAGGTAAGTCAGGGGGGTTTCGAAACCTCTTGCTGAAGTGGGGGTAAGTGAGAGGAACGTTTGGCACAAACATCCAGATAAAGGGTGACAGGAAGCCACAGCGCATGTCTTTTCGGGGCCAGGGTTATGGGATAAACAAATGCAGTGTCCAGTCTGTGATTATAACATACATTGAACCACCAAGCTATAAAAGTAATACCCTCAGTATTCTTCCAGTTAACAGTAATCTGTTGAAACGCAACAGCTAATAACAAATCAATAATATGAACATTTATAGCAACTTCGGTCCAGGAAGGGGAAAGTGAGCCAAGGAAAATGTCAGTGATAGAGAAGGGGATAGAGGTCTGGAAGATAGAGTTGATTTGATTCCATACTTTAGTCCAAAATGCGTGCGTGAGAGGACAGAGGAAAAGCATATGAAAAAGCGTGGCATTAGGGGTGGAGCAAGACCAACAGAGGTCCGGAGTTGCGGGGAATCTTTTGTGTAGGAGAGATGGCGTGTAAAGGAGTCGGTTGTAAAGGAAGAAAAGTGTGTGAGAGAGGCAGCTCTGGAGGACTTGCGGAGCTTAATCCAAATTTTATCCCATAAAGATGTGGACCAAGATACGGCTAGTTCAGATTCCCACTGCTCCTCCACCGTGGTTTTAGGCCGAGGTGATGGAGGGTTGTGGAAGGAATGATAAATGGAAGACGCTGAAGGGTTGGAACGCAGTTGGGAGTGTAGAGAGGAAATCGGAGTAGTAGGGATCGCAGGTGAAGAAGAATGAGAAAGGGAGTCATAGACAGACATAACTGCGGTCTTGAGTAAAATGTACTTGTGGACAAAGGAGGAAGGGAGAGAGAAGGTTCGACTTAGAACAGGAAAAGGTGTGAAGACAGATCCAGTAAAAAGTTGGGAAACCCAGATTAAACCTCGTTGCCTCCAAGTTTTCCAGTAGAAAGGTTTTAGTTTGATAAGAATACTATTATTATACCAAATCGTGGTGGCAAGAAGTTCAGTGGTGGAGGAGGGAGGAGGCGGAGCAATGGCTAAAAGTAGTTTCGCAGTGTATTTGTGAATTGGAGTGGACAAGAATTGGGGTTTGCGGGAAAAGGAGAGATACTCGGCAAAGGAGAAGGGAGAAAGAGAAAGGCGTTCAAGTTCAGCCCAAAGGGGAAGAGGGTCAGTAGGATCAGTAGGATCTTTAAGCCAGATAGCGGCCTGTTTCAGGAGGAAGGCTTTATGATAAGCGGGAAAATTTGGGAAATTAACCCCACCTTCCGATTTGGGGAGACGTAATCTCGATAGAGACATGGGCGGCTTCTTGCCAGACCATAAAAAGGAGGATAAGGCGGTATTGATTTTAGCAAAAAATTTGGCAGGGATGGAAACAGGAATATTAGAAATGGTATAAAGGACAATTGGAGAAAGCATCATCTTAATGGTGTCAAGGCGACCCCACCAGGAAAGATATAGGGGATGCCACCTGGAGGTGAGGTCAGACAACTTCTGAGTACATTTAGTAAGGCATAATGAGATAGTATCCGAGACAGAAGGAGTAATATGCAAACCGAGATATTTTATATGGGACGGACTCCATTTGAAGTTAGATGCCGCAAAATCAGGCTTAAAGGTGAACTTGGTGAGGGGTAGAATTTCGCACTTATCATTGTTCAATTTATAACCAGAAAGATGTGAGTACATGTTGACTTCAGCAAGGAAAGCTGGGATGGATACCGATGGGTTCGAAATGAAGAGTAGAATGTCGTCTGCATAGGCAGCTAATTTGATTTGCGAGTGAGAAAGAGGGAAGCCATGAATGTTTGGGTTTTGACGTAGTTTAGATAAAAAAGGTTCAAGAGCAAGGTTAAAAAGAAAGGGGGAGAGAGGGCAGCCTTGTCGAACGCCTCTACCAAGGCTGAAAAATGAGGAAATCAGACCATTGGCACAGACCGCTGCTCTAGGGTTTGCATAGAGAAAAGAGATGAGGGAAATAAAATTAGGGCCAAACCCAAACCATTGTAATGCGGAGAAAAGGAAGGACCATTCTACTCTGTCGAATGCCTTCTCAGCATCCAGAGCGATTGCGGCTAGGGAATTACCCAAGCGTGATGACTTAGACAAAACATTAAAGAGGAGTCTGGTGTTGTCTGAAATGAAGCGACCCTTAACAAATCCTGATTGTTCAGGGCCAAGGAGTTCTGGGAGAAAAGAATCCAATCTGATGGCTAAAGATTTGGCATAGATTTTGTAATCGATGTTGACAAGTGATATCGGTCTGTAATTCTTACAGTGTTGAGTGTCCTTCCCCTCCTTTGGTATAATACAAATATAAGCATCTGAGAAAGTACCCGAGGAAGCACCACTGGTTTTGAAAGAATCCAGAAGGTGGAGTAGTTTGGGCAATAAAAGAGTGGCAAAATGTTGGTAAAATTCGACAGTAAAGCCATCTGGGCCGGGGGCTTTGTCTTTCTTAAGGGAATGAAGTGCCGTGTGTAGTTCACGAATGGTAAGGGGAGTTTCAAGGGAGGCGAGGTCAACAGGAAAGTTGGGAGGAGGCTGAATGCTTGTAAAGAAGGTGGAAAGAGAGTGATCAGAGGGCTGAGTGCCAGAAGAGTAAAGTGTAGAGTAGAAGCGAGAGAATTCCTCCAGAATATTCGCATCTTTATGTTGCAGAACTGAATTAGCATCAAAAACAGACTCGATATTCAATTTGTTTTGTTTAACTTTCAGATAGTTAGCAAGAACTTTCCCCGCCTTATTCTTCCCACCATAAAATTTTGAGCTGGATTTCAATAAGTACAATGAAGCATCATCAGTAGACTGTTTGTTATAGTTCATTTTCGCATTAACAAGAGCTGTTAAACTTTCCTGGGTGTGAGAGGTATAAAAGGCGTGTTCTAGAGCTTTGATCTGAAATAAAAGATCATTGGTGCGTTTACGGGCAAGTTTACGCTTTGTGGCAACACGTCTAATGATAAAGTCTCTGGCTGCAGCTTTATAAGCGTCCCAGATAGTGTGAGGGGCTAAGGAGGGAGTTTCATTAATGACAAAAAATTCGGTAGTAAACTCAATAAAGGATGCAGTAAATTTGGGATCAAGAAGGAGGGCATTGTTGAAACGCCATCTTTTGGGACCGGTGGATTTGGGTAAAATGTCAATGTTAATTAGAACTGGGGCATGATCAGAGAAGACAATGGGGCCAATTTCAGCTTTGGTAAGGGATCGGGATAAATGGTGAGAGAGAAAGATATAGTCAATACGTGATTGGGAGTGATGAGCCGGGGAATAGAATGTAAATTCTTTACTGGTTGGGTTACATAGTCGCCAGGCGTCAATCAATTTATGTTGAGAGATGGCGTGCGTGAAGAGTTTGTGGGATTTATTAGGGACAAAAAAAGATTTGGAGTGCCTGTCCAAAAAGGGATCCAATGGTAAGTTGCAGTCGCCTGCTAAAATGAAGTTTTCATCAATACATTCAGTAATACGAGAGGCAAATGCATTCCAGAAAATAGGATTCCCACCTGTGGGGGCATAGACATTGAGCAAGGAAAAAGGGACACCTTTAGAGGAAAGTTTAACAAATAACCATCTGCCGTCTGGGTCAGATTCGGAGTGTAACACAGAATGAGATAAAGACTTTCGAATTAGCAAGGCAACACCATTTTTTTTCCATCACCAGGAGCTGAAAAAACCCTTCCCACTCAACCTCTTTGGAGCTTAGCAGCCTCGGTATCAGATAAATGAGTTTCTTGCAGAAAGGCGACATCTACATTCAATTTAGCTAAGTGGGAAAGGATCTTTTGTGAATGTAAACCTTTAACGTTCCAAGAAACAATGCGTACTGACATCAAGAATAGTCAAAAAGGGAGAGTGTAAACAGGAAATATAAGAAGGCCTCATAAAAATCGAGAGAAGAGAGACGAGAGAGAAAAAATAAGAATGCTCGAAATAGAAAAGAACAGATAGAGCAGAGTGAGGGACGATCCTGAAGAAGAAAAGCTTTGTGAAATAATAAGGAAGTCGTGGTAAGAAGATAATAGTAATCTGGGCAAGAGAAAAAGCAGCAGAGGAGAAAAACCATAGGAAATAGGTAAGAAATATTTTGAAGAGATGACAAGAGAAGGGGACAAGGCAAGAAGAAGAGCAGACAGTATGAATTGGAAAGACAAGAGAAAATGGAGGAAATCGCAGAATATTGCATGAGAGTAAGTAAGAATTAGAGAAAGAGATGAGGAAAGATGATGTAGAAGAAAATTGCATAAGAAAACTAGAAAAAGAGAGAAGGAGCTGAGTAGTAGTAAGAGAGTGAGGGAGTAAAATCACAAAGAAGAACAGGAGCAACCTAAGGAAGAGTGATACCAAAAGATCCAACAATAACCAAGTAAAAATCAAGACGAGAACATGCAAAACAATAGGGAGCATGTCAACAATGGAAGAGGAAAAAACAGGGCGATACTTACAAGGATGATGGGAAGTGAGTACGATCAAAAGGGCAGGACACAAAGGGGAGAAATTGGAGATGAGAGGAGGGAGGGAAGGCCAACCAACGGAGGACAGGCACACGGGGCCACAAGACGTCCAACCGGAGAGACGTGACGGAACACAGGGAAGTAATCTGTGAGAGATAAGGAAAACAATAATATTAGAAACAGGCGAACGACACAATTTCAGGTAAAAAAAAGAAGATTAAACATTTGAAAAACAGGGAATGAAGCAACACAGGCGATGAGCGCGGAAATTGTGCACCAGCTGAGGAACCTGTGGAAATAAGAACATAACAGTGTATAGAAAATTAGGAACCATGAGTATCAAGGTAAACAGAAAATATTAGTAACGAAAGTCAAGGTGGAAATGAAGAGGAGGGATCAGAGAACTCCATATCAGCAGTTCCGCAGGAATTCAGAAAACTTCGGAGTCGGAGAGGATCTTCAAAAGTCATAGTCTTGTTGTTATGAGTGACTTTGAATAAGCATGGATGAAAAAGTCCATATCTGGCTCCAATGGACCGCAGCTCCGCTCTCATATCAAGAAATGCTTTGCGACGTGAGGCAGTAGCTTTGGCATAATCCTGGGCAAAGAATAAGGTGGAATCCGACCATTTAAGATGAGGTATAGCTTTAGCCGCTAGAAGAACCTTCAGCAGATCTGTGTATTCAAGAAAATACATTATTATACCTCTAGGCTTCGTCGCAGGGGAGACATTGGAAGGAGGTCGACCAAGCCTATGTGCTCGTTGAATATTGAGAGAGGTGCCCTCAGGAAGATGCAAAAGCTTGGGTAAGAAGGATTTAAAGAAGACAATGGCGTCATTCCCCTCGCAACCTTCCTTCAGGCCGTAGAGGCGCAGGTTGTTGCGCCTATTTCTATTTTCAAGGTCCTCCACCTGCTTCTGGAGTGACGAGATTTGCATATCCATGTGGACCGCCTTGGTGGCGGCTTCCTGGAGGGATGAGACAGTTTTTTCAACCTTGGAGACCCTGGTATCCATTAAGGACCAATTATCAGTCAATGTTTGCAACTTGGAATTCGTCTCCTCCATGAAGGGACGTAGTGCTCTTATTTCCTCGAGGAGTAACTCCATGGAAATGGCTGATGTTGACTTTGGGGGAGACGGTGGATTATGTTTCAGCCTCTTGGGAGTAGTTTTCGACCCTGGTTGAAGAGGAACATCCATGGTGAAAGAAGGTTCACAAATGGAGGAGTCTGCAGAAGCTTCTAAATGAGCCAACGCAGTAAAAAGTTTTGAATTCTTAATAAAATTGCGTTTGGGCGTTTTACCAGGGCACTCCGCCATAAAAACACAGATAAAAAGGGTCACCAGTAAAGTATGAGCCAATGAGCACTATAGGTGGTAGGGAGACCCAGCAAAGTCAGTGCGAGGAGGAGCCAATAAAGATTCGAACAAGAGCCTGATGAAATTGGGAAATTAATGCATGAAGAATGAGGAAAATCAGGCTGCACTAGAAGCAGTAAGCAAGCTGACGCAGTAGGAAACCCAAAATGGCTGCCAGAGCTGAGGAGGAGGCAGCAGTCCAAGTAAAAAGGGAAAAAACGATTCCAAAACTAAAATAAAGTCACCTGTGGAGATTATAGCAGATTATCCTCATTTCCTGTAGAATTGCGACATTTCCAGCAATGCGCCGGTGTCAGGAGGCTGCAGTCGCCGCAGACTCGCTCCTCAGACGAGCGCCGTCCGAAAATACAAAATGGCGGTCGCGACTAAACCAGAGCCGCGACCGGGAGAAAACGGGAGCTGCTGGGCGAGGTCGAGGGAGTCTGGAGGCGGCATGCAGTTTAATAGGAGCACGAAGTGTTCCGACGTCAGCCGCTGCGGAGCATGTTCTTCAAAGAAGGTCGTGACCGCCAAGAATCTCCGGTGTGGACGGAGCTCTACCCCGGAACCTTCATCCGTCTCGGGCGCTAAGCCACGCCCCCCAAAGGTTCCATTCTAGAATGCGCATGGTGCATGACGGCTGAATCTGGGAGATCTGAATAGGGTGATCATTCAGAGATAATGAAGAATTCCAATGATTGCGTCATTGTGAGACACAACAGTTTCGCAAGCCAGCCCCGCCCTCCCTTAATGTGGTAGCTGCTTAGGGAGTGTGGGGCATATTATCAAGGGGGTTTATCTCCGCTTTTTTGGCTTTAAAAGCCAAGAAAGCAGAGATAAAATTATCTCCCTATTACCTAGCTGTCGCTAACACCAGTTAGCGACAGCTAGTAGGAGATAGCGACCATCTTGGGCCCCACTTTGCATGTCAGTGATATTTATCACTAATGACATGCAAAGTGGGCGTGCCAAGATGTTAGCGACTGGAAACAGTCGCTAACATCGCTATCTCCTATTACCAACTTTTGGAGATATTCGCGCTAAGCGCGAATATCTCCAAAAGCTAACACTTGCCCTGAGCAGTTCTTAGCCATGTTATCCAATGGGAGGTGGATAACATGGCTAAGAGCATTAGCTCGGTATTGCATGAATATCGCGGACTTTTCAGCAATATTCATGCATTGCGGCCGTTTTTTATCGCATTTGCGATAAACCTTGGTAATACCAAGGTTTATCTGCGATAAAAATCGCCTCAGCTCAGCGGTAAAATTTTGTCTCTGACCAAGCAATAGCGATAATTATCGCTATTGCTTGGTAATATGCCCCTGTATTCCCGAATACCGCATGGTGTCTCCCTGAATCCTGTAAAGGCCAGGAAGGCACCCACTGTGTCAGTTTCTGTTCGTTTCTTGCGTGACGTAGAAATGTTCGGTATGACCACGCCCATCACTAGGACAGTGCTTGTAGTTCTGGGTTTTGCTTTTACAAACCACTATTTGTGAGTCACTGTCTGCCCTCCACGCAATGCCCTCTCCTACTCTATCATATCATGCCTCTTCCAGAGCACAGCTACCCCAGTAGGATGTACATTATCTACCCCACAGCAACAGAACTGCCTACTACTACTGTGAAGATCTTGTCTGCCTACAGAGAGTTAAACGTACAGTGGTTCTGCAGCAACACCCTTAACTGAATCTAAATTTCTTCAAATTTCTATACATCTAATGTAGCAAAGAGAGACACACATCTGTCTAAACAAATGTCTTACAAAGCAGCTGAACATGTGGAATTACAGTTTCTGGGGAAAGGTGTCATAATGTCTCCAGCAGTAAGTTTCACACTGCTAGGGGTATCAGACCGAAACTGCAACTTTTATTCTTGCGTAATACATGGAAATGTGAAAAATATACATATTACATTAAATATACATTGTGCAGTTTCAGTCAAAATTGAAACAATGGCATACCTCACTTAGAAAAGTGAACTAGGATACCGGTGAGTCACTGGTCTGAGCAGGAACTCTATGGGGGCGGAATCATTTTGTCAGTTCCTAAGAAAAGTTTTCAGCCTGAACCTGCCTTTTGTGAGTTAAAATTAAGTGAAAAAACGAAACTGGGAAGAGAAAAAAATTCTGTGCCATGCCTAGCACAGGGGTAGCACAAAATGACGGGGCCTCCAGCCAGAATGTGAAGAGTAACCCCTGAGTCTCCCATATCTCAGAGACATTCATTGGCTGTGGGCTGAATGAGGTCCACTGATCGGTTAGAAGGCCCCTGAATGGCAGGGGCACCACCTGAGTATCAGGGGTCTGAGTTACAGCCGTAGTAAATAGTGCAAAAATCTGTATTTTCGCAAGACGTTGTTTGGGCAATACAAATTTAGGTGCTTATTTATGTGGAGAAGTGTGGCTCACTGGTTAGAGGCGGCAGACCCTGAAGCAGAGGTCAGACCCGGGACCAGGATTCAATTCCCGACGCGGCAGGGTCTTGAGCCCAAATATCCACGGACTCGATAATTCTCGTTTCGGTGCCTACTCGAGTCACAGGTTCACACTCTGCAGCTCTGGGCATTAGCTTGCTTAATCTCCACTACGGCCCCCCCGCGGCGGGATGCCTGGCTTTCACCTTGGAGATGCCCAATACGGGTATCTCACAGGGAAAAACCAGGACGGGTTCCCAAGGCAAGCGCCGAGATGCCTACGGGTAATCGAGCGCTATATAAGAACGCATAATAATAATAATAATAATGAGCCCTTCGGTCACTTTTGCGCCGCTTGTGCATCATTTTTTGTGACGCACCAGCAGGGTAAAAAAGCACCATGTTGCGTCATATTTACAAAGTGACGCATCTAGATAGATGCATCACTTAGTAAACCCCTACGCCACATTATACCTGCGCCAGGTATAATGTATGCAGGGTGGGTGTTCTGACACAAGTAAGCCTCGTAGAAGTGATGCAGTGAAATCAATAAGATTTCACTGAGTCACTTCTAGGACGCAAATGCATCATTATCTTACGTCTGCCTCACAGCAGGATTAAGACTGACACAGGCACATTTTAAATGGGACGCATCACTGTTTTCACGCAGTGATGCGTCACTTTTCATAAACGAGGCCCTTAGTGCAGCCTTTGTTTCCATTGAATCAAAATCAATCACAGGACTTACCACTAGGTGTCTTTAGCCACAAGTGACATGTAATACGTGAAATAGGTGAAATTCGATGCATCCAAACGTGTTGTGAAGTCCTCCATGAGTGTCAATTCAGAATCATATAGGGCATGGGTACTCACAAACATTTTCCCGGGGTCTATGTTGTGACCGAGGGCCGCACTGATGCCATTGGGGTATGCAAAGTGGGTGTAGTGGAAGCAAAGAAAGTATATCTAGAGGCTGTCTTAACAAATGAAGGTGTTCCTAAAGTTAAGGACCTAGTTACTTCCTGTCCCTAACTGCAGTTAACCTTTAAATAAGTGTTTGCTATATATTTAACTTTTTTTTTCATGTACATGTTGAGTCGGGTAAACTAAACGTCAGCCCACTGTTGCTGCAGCCCATGGGGTCGCATGTAAAGGTCAGGAGGGCCATACTTTGAGTATCACTGATATGGGGAATAAATTAGGACAGAGGCATGTACACCTTCTTGAGTGAATGGCTTTATGTTTATAATGCCATTTCACCAAGAGCTGAAATGACAAATTCTCATATAGAATTTCAAGGGGCATACGAACAACAGAATGACGGAGCGTGGCGTTAAACAAAACTTGCTAATGACATGCTCGGCCATTCTGAAAACGCAGGGATGCACCATATTTACAAAAATACAGTGCACCATGTGTTTTCCATAGCACTGGCACAAAATTAAGATGCCTAGCGCCTACATTGGTGACACATAGAAACAGCAAAACACCCTAAATGATTGTTTATGTGCAGGAACAATCACAAATGGCGATTTGTAACTCCTATGTGTGCTGCATTGTTCAGCACACATAGAAGTTGCAATTCGTAATTTTTTTAATGATTGTTTATGTGCAGGAAGGGACACCTTCCTGCACATAAACAATCATTCATGAAGTTTTGCTGTTTCTATGTGTCCTGCACAATGCAGCACACACAGAAACAGCAAAAACGAGGAGAAATAAAGTATTTCTTGGTGTTTCGCACAGATAAGACCAGGTTTTATTTATTTATTTATTTTCATTTTCGGTATTTATAAAGCGCGACACTCATCCCAAGGGATATCACGGCGCTATGAACCAAGAGAGACTACTGAGGCATTGCTGGGGGGTTGTGTTTTAGGGAAGGATTAAGTTTTAGGGAAAAGGTGGGTTTTCAGTTTTTGTCGAAACTGAAGATAGTTTGTGGTGTGTCTAAGGTCGGAAGGTAGGTCATTCCATCTTCTGGCTGCCAGGTAGGAAAAGGCGCGGCCACCTGTTCTGACTTTGTAAATACGCTTAGGTTTGGCCAGAGCTGATTGACTTGAACGTAGATTTCTGTTGGGAACGTAGAAGTCGATCCTCCCTTGGAGAATTGTGGGGCCAGTTCTGTGAAGAGCTCTGTGCGTGTGGCTTAGTAGTTTAAAGGCAGCTCTCTGGCGCATCGGTAGCCAATGAAGTTTCTTTAGGCATTCCGATGCCGAGTCTCGCTTGCCTTTATTACAGACCAGTTTGGCCGCCTGGTTTTGCAAGACCTGAAGGCGGGAGAAGAGTTGTTCGTTCATCCCTTCAAATAATGCGTTGCCATAGTCCAGGCGGCTAACCAGTAGGGCTTGGGTGGCTGAGCGTCTGCAATCCAGGGGTATCCAGGGGAATATCTTTGAGAGAAGTTTGAGTATGGCAAAACCCTTGCCCCAGAGTGATCGGACGTGGTCCTTCATGGACAGGGCATCGTCCATGATGATCCCCAAGTTTCTCGCGTGTTGTTTTGGAGCGGGGGCCAGTCCTAGTGTGGGTGGCCACCATGTGGCGTCCCATATAAGTTTGGCTCCCCCGAACAAGAGAATCTCCGATTTGCCGGCGTTTAATTTTAGGCAGTGGTTGTGCATCCATTGGGCCATCTTGGAGAGACAGTCGTGAAGCTTTTTCTTTGTTGTCTCAGGCCCTTCATCCATTGCCACCATCAGCTGTGTATCATCAGCATAAGAGCATATGCCAATGCCCCACTTCCTTCCAATGTCGGCCAGTGATGAGATATAGACATTGAAAAGAGTGGGGCTCAATGAGGCCCCCTGGGGGACCCCACAGCCGATGGTGTTGGGTTTTGAGTGGAACTGACCCATATGCACTGCCTGGGTACGATTGCTCAGGAAGGATCGAATCAAGTTCAGTGCTGTTGATTGCACTCCTTTACTCAGGAGTGTGTTTAGCAGACAGTCGTGGGAAACCGTATCAAACGCCGCTGACAGGTCCAGCAGTATCAGTGCCACCGATCCCCCTTGATCAGTGGAACATCTGATACTGTCCGACACTGCCAGCAACGTTGCCTCGGTGCTATTGTTAGCTCTAAATCCGGTTTGAGATGGATCCAGGAGTTATTTGTACAATATCCGGTACGACGCCGAGGTATTTGGGCAGAGATTACCCTCCGAGGAACCCTGAGGTTCTACATACAGCAAAAAGGCTGGCCCAAATTTTAAATTGGTATGGGCACTATTTATGTCTTTTTTCTAGACTTTTTCAGCTTAATTAAACCCTGACCATTTCTTATATACTGTGTTGGATTTACCGAATAACAATGGTCCCATTTTTCCATGCTTTTTTGGAACTGGGAGGGTTAACACCTGGGTAAACTTGCATGTTGCGGGTACTAAGCCTAGTATTTTTGATGGGGCTAGCTGTGTAAATCAGTGTTGCCCCAACCTCAAATAACAGCCTGACCCCCACTTGTTTGTATTCTAACGCTTGTATTCACTATGAGAAATATGTATGTTGCAGGCATTGAGTTCGGGTTTATGGATGGTGCAGGCAGAGTGAACCAGTTTCGCCTTAACACTAAACAATAGCCTGACTTTCTTTTAGAGAGCTGCTTTCAGGCAACTTCTACTTTTCCAATTGTGAACCTCTCTTAAATAAACTTTTATTCGTTTCATTCCGTGACACCTATAGGTTTCTTGACCTCAAGACGGGTAATACAAGTTCGCTTCAGGATACACAGGCAGATTCCCGCCATCTCTCACTCTCGAGGTATACTAATGTCAATGGGAGTGTTATGACTTTGGGGGAACTAGTTAGTTTTTGTTTTGGGAATATGGTTCTAAGACAAGGCTTTTCAAGTCCTCGCTATGAAGGCAGAGGGGTGGATGGCCATTCAGATTGTTGAATTAGAAGGGATTTATCTCGCCATTTGGGACCATTAGGAGGTGTAATTCTCCGTTCTCGTTGACCTAACCTTAGGAATTTCTTTGCACGTATTTGGGCATGTCGGGATTATTATATTATATATCTTTGCTTTATAGAGCATACGCCTGATCACAGTTCAATATTCGGATCCACTTGATACTCGGCATCCACTATTCTCTGAAGTTTTGAAACTATCAAAATTTCTGGTAAGCATATTTTGTTTTTTGGAGATTACCACACCAGGCGTAGGATAGTTAGTGCCCCCGCTTTTACATTTAATTTGCGTCACCTCACTTATATATGGGGTTTTGTTGAATTTTTCAATTAGGCATTTTCTATTTGTAGAATTCTTTAATATGGCATATTTGAAGCATGGTTTTTGATAATGGGGGACAGTGGAGGAATGGTCTATTTATTATGACAAATGGCCAAGTTTAAGGATTAGAAAATCATGTCATGTCACTTTCGTCATGCTACTTTCGCCCTTCAATAGAAACAGAAGGGTTTTTAGGATTGAAAATTTTAGAATAAAGAGTCTGCTTCATACCAGTGTTTTCACACTACTGTAAGGTAATGATGATGATGCAAAAAACCGCAATTTTGGTGGGTGAAACATTGGTACACTTTCTTAAGTTAATAAAGTTGATGCAAAGAACTGTATCTGTTTTTGGTGAAACTTTGGCAGAGGACATTACAGGGGTGTCCAAAGTGTGTGTTTTATTAAACAAATTGCTTTTGTATTTATAATATGCGTGTTACCATTGGATCATGTTATTATTCGATATGTTCTCTAGTCCACATGATTCTTTTCTAGGATTATGGCAGTTAGGTGCTCTGTTGGGACTGCAGACATTATCATTTGATCCTAATGGTTTTTAAATTAAATTATGTGTATTTCGTGCTGTCCTGGGTTTTGTGAATGTGCATTTTTGTTGTACTAACATGTTAAGAAAAAAATTCTTTTTGTATTTGTACTTTTCTGTTTGGTTTGTTTTGTTTTATGTATATTCATGTTATATATGTTGTAATTATTACAGCCCTGAGGAAGTTCCAAAAACCAAGAAAGGAACGAAACGCGTTGGCTGTGCCTATGATGTCAAAAGAATTTTGGAATAAAGAAGAATTTATATAATTTTGAGAGTGCACCTTCTGCTTTGTTTCTATATTTCTTCTGTTTTACGCATCCCAAGGCAGCGGATGTTAGAAGAGTTTGCACCATTATACATTGGGAACTATATGAATTGTTGTGCATGACCTGGTTGGCTGCTTTGGTCCTTCTGTCTAACTGGATCCAGGAGAGAGTTATCTTCCAGATACCGGGTCAGTTGTATATTGACCGACTTCTCCAAGGCTTTGGAGAGATAGGGAAGCTGGGAGATAGGTCTGTAGTTCTCTGGATTAGAAATGTCGGATCCTGCTTTCTTCAAGAGGGGGGTCACGGAGGCGTGTTTCCAGGCCTCCGGGAAGGTAGCGGTGGTTAGCGACTTGTTGAAGAGTTGGGTGACAAGGGGGCAGAGCGTGGGTGCGATTTTGGAAAACACGAAGTGGGGGCAGGGGTCCGAGGGGGATCCGGATTTGACTGTGCTCAGTAACGCTAATACCGCCTCTTCAGAGAGTAGTTGAAAACCAGTTAGACGAGGTGTATTGCCTAAGTCTAATTGGTCGTTGCGTCTCTCTGATGTCATTATGTGCTCGCCAGGGTTATCCGGCATGCTAGGGGTATTTAGGGGAGTGAAGGTGGAGTATATTCTATTGATTTTATCGGAAAAGAAAGTGCTGATGCACTCACAGGCCTCGGTTGAGGGGGTGAGGGTTTGTGAGGTGCTGGATGGTTTGCTAAGCTCCTTCACTATTCTGAACAGTTCTTTTGCTGAGTTGCTGTTCTCATGAATACGTTGAGTAAAATACGCCTTTTTTGCATCTTTAATGGCCGAGATGTATTGGTTCCGTTTGGTAATATAGTTTGCTCTCGCTTCACTATCTTTCATCTGTCTCCATAGATGTTCATTTTTTTTTTTTTTTTTTGGGCATTCCTTTTTGAGTTTTTTGAGGTGAGGGGTGTACCATTTCTCGTTTGTGGGTTTTTTCCCCGATTCCCGCGTGGGGGCTAGTTTGTCTAGCGTTTGCCGGATTCCGGCATCTATTAGAGCGACGTCTTTACAGACGGGGGAATCATCCGCCGGTGTGGTGGCTGTCTCAAGAAAATAGTTTTGAAAGTTTGATTCATTAATTAGCCTCCAGGCTCTGCTGGACATGTGCAGGGTAGTTCTGGGCTTCGGATGTTTCCCGGGGAGTGTAAATGAGAAGGATACCATGGAGTGGTTGGACCAGGATAGGGGTAGGATTTCTTTAATATCGGTCGACTCAATGTTGGTGAATAGTAGGTCTAAGGTATGGCCAGCTGAATGTGTAGGGCCCACTATCCACTGCTTCAGTTGTAAAATTCCCATGTCGTATTCCAATTGGGAGGATCCAGGGGCATCCGCTTTTTCATAATGGATGTTGAAATCGCCGACTACCATATAGTTTTTGTTTTTCAGACAAAGTGGTAGCAGTTGGTTCAGTAGTTTGGCGCTTAAGCTAGCTTGTTGCCCTGGGGGGTTATATGTGACCGCTCCGGCTATAATGGTAAGACCTTCAAAAAGTACTTTGAAAGGTAGGGTCTGATGTTCGGTATAAACAGTTGTAGGTTCGGCGAGGCACGTTAGGTGATCCCTAAAGATCACAGCTACTCCGCCACCTTTTTTTTTGCCCGGTCTGTCTTGTGTAATAATTTTGTCATTAGAAGGGAGGGCATTTGCTAGGTCTGGAGCACTGGTTTCAGATAGCCAGGTTTCGGTAATAAAAACCAGGTCTGGGGCCTTTGATGTCAGTAGATCCCAGATGTCCAGGGCGTGTCTAGGTAGGGATCTGGCATTAAAATATAGACATTTCAGTGCCAGATGGTTTTGGTTTTTCCCGATGATTGTGAGATGGTCAGTTGGGGTTTGACCTACGCTAGACCAATGGCAGGCGAGGCAGGAAATGGGTCCATAGGATGAGCCAGGTCCGGTCTGGGAGCACAGATGAGTTTTTGTATTCGTATTAACTTTGTTAATGGCTAGCAGCTCACTGCGCGAGTAACGGATAGGTAAGGGCAGAGTTGGGGTAGAACCGATAGGGGGTGTAGTCCCTAGTCCCGGTCGGTCGCGGACGGGCGCAGACGGGCTTGCCTTAGGCACGCCTTTGGCGCGCAAACGTCGCGCCTGCTGCGCTCGCTGCGCGACCGGAATATGCACATGGTTTATACCACTGCGGGGGGGGGGGTGGATCGACTTGGGGGCGTGGCCTAAAAGGGGTGGTGGCCTCTGCTCGTGGCGAGGGCGCGAAGGAGTAATGGAGTTTACCGTGCAGCGTCAGCACGGGCTCTGCTGTGACTAACTGCTGGTTCCAGGTGAGTGATTAAAAAGTACATAAGTAATCTGTGACAGTTTGAAATTTTAAAATAACACAAGTAAATCTGTGACAATCAAATTTTAAAAGAAATGCCTCGCTCCCGGCTTCCGCCTCAGGAGCACAACTCTAAGTTTTGCCTGGCGCCCAGAATCGGCGTCTTTTGTAGTAGTCGGCTTGGGGGCGTGGCCTAAAGGGGGCGTGGCCTAAGAGGGGGCGTGGCCTCTGCTCGTGGCGAGGGTGCGAAGGAGTAATGGAGTTTACCGTGCAGCGTCAGCGCTGGCTCTGCTGTGACTAACTGCTGGTTCCAGGTGAGTGATTAAAAAGTACACAAGTAATCTGTGACAGTTTGAAATTTTAAAATAACACAAGTAAATCTGTGACAATCAAATTTTAAAAGAAATGCCTCGCTCCCGGCTTCCGCCTCAGGAGCACAACTCTAAGTTTCCCTGATATTAATTTTGTCCCTTCCCCATATTTATGCCACTTTTGTAAATATGGGGCAGTGTCAATATCAGTGGGTGTTGTGGCGGAACGGCCACCACGAAACACACATTGCTCACCCCTTTCAAACTAAGTATAGCATGAATGGGGGCCTTATTTACAAGGCGGCGTTAAGCTACGTTAAGTGGCTTAATGTCACCTTGTGAATAAGGCAAAGCCCATATTACCACCACAACTCGAGAAAATTGACGCTCCTGTGGCAATAGGGGTTTGTAAATATACCCTCAAGTCCCTTAATCACATGGAAAGTATCAGTACATTTTCTGTAGGACTTTTTGAGTTAATTAAATATATGGCATTATTGTATACAGGGTTTTGTAACGTAGGAACTTCTTAGACCTAACTCAGTTGCTTTCAAAGCAGGCATTATTTTCCAATTCCATAACATAGGGGCTCGATACAATGGCGGACGGACTCCTGGTCTACAAGGCATCAGTCCCACAGGGGGTGTTAGGATGCGACCACCACCGTGGCAGTCGCACTCGCCATACTTTGCATTGCGATGGGTATTAGGATGCAACCACCACCGTGGCAGTCGCACTCGCCATACTTTGCATTGCGACGGGTGCTGTTGACTTCAGCACCCACCGCAATGCAAAAAAAGCACTGTTTACATTTCCCTGCACTATGTGGCAGGCACCATGCGGTGCCTGCCACATGGTGCAGGGAAATTTAGAGGGCACCAAAGGTGTCCCCCCAAACCACAAATGAAAGTGCCCATGACGAAGGGGTGCCCTGTACAGGCCACCAAAGTCCATCCCTGCCAGCCTTTCCATGGCGGGTGAACCGCCATGGAAGGGCTGACGGGGATGGACCATCATAATCCCAACGGTGGTGCCTGGAAGGCACCACCGTCATGTATGGAATTGTGAGGGCCTGCACAGCACCGGCGGGCTCAAGGAGCCCGTCTGATATGTGGCGGTTGAAATTTCTGACCGCCACAAACCCGCCCACCATTATAATATGGCAGGCGGGAAATGGCCTCACGATGGCGGGGAGCCCGCCACCAACAGCCTTTTGGTGACCGGTTCACTGTCATCATAATCAGCCCCATATTTTGTGAATTCTTGCAGTTTTTCAATGTGGAGGCAAATATTGCACCTCTTTTGTTATTGGGAGTTAGACCACTAGACCATTCATCCAGCCTTAGGTATCCATCACCACTGTTTACATTTTCATCTTGGTGTAATTTCCTGAATTGTGACAGATGCACCGTCTTTCACACAGAGCTCCTAATCTAGTACTCAATGTGAGCAGTTGATTGCCAGTGGTAGCCACCAGTACTCCTTTTTGGGCACCAGCATTTATTTTTCCTCATCAGATATTTACTGGGAGCAAGATAGGGAAAAACACACAAAGTGGAAAGCAGGAGGAAGAGAAACACTAAAATTCCAACACCAAGGGAGAAAGTTGAAACCTGCAAAAGTGAGATAATGGGGCAGGGAGTGTCTGGCAGTTAATTAAAAAGGCCTGAGGTACACTCAGAACTACTGCCCTTTAATATTCGTCTCTCTGACATTTTATTGGGTGAGCAGTGGACGTCTCAGCTGTGGGTCGATTTTAGAACCCTTGTGCCGCTACATTGATGTTTTTTTGAAGCCTTTGGCTGAACAGACTGAAACGTACATACGCGATACCACCCATACTATAAACATCATGGACGGACGTCCATTCAGATCCAAAGATCAACTCTTGGCAACATGCGACATCGTGTCTTTATACACGAGCATTCCCCAAGACGAAGCACTTGAGGTTGTGGCCATGGCCCTGGAACGCCGTGTAGCACCAGTACGCGTCCCCACTTAATTTATTATCCTACTTTTAAAAATTGCTATGATGCGGAATTTTTTCATTTTTCAGAGTTGTTTTTATTTGCAGATGAAGGGAGTCGCCATGGGGGCAGCTTTCGCTCCTGATCTAGCTATAATATTTATGTCAACATTTGAGAACACCGTCATCCTGAGTGACACCAATCCATACAGATCTAACATCCAATTATGGATGCGATATATTGATGACATCCTTCTAGTATGGACAGGAACTAAGATTGAGATTTTGGCCTTCCATTCATGGCTTAATTTGATATCCCGGGATATCCAGTTCACCATACAATCTGATGAAAGAAAGATTGATTTTTTGGATTTGACTATAGTAGCTGAAAATGATGTACTGTACACTACTCTATTCAGGAAATCGGCAGAATGCAATTCATTGCTACAATATTCCAGTCATCATCCCCGTGGCCTCCGTGACAACCTGCCTTTCGGACAGTTCTTGAGGATCCGGAGAAACTGCAGCAAGAAGGAACATTATATGGATGAGTCTGCTGAATTGTTGGAACGGTTACTTGAACGTGGGTACCCTAGGCGATTGACCAAAAAGGCGAGGAAGAGAGCGTGGTTCAACCATCGTGATTCACTCCTAGAACCTGCCGAACGGTCAAACAACGAAGAACAGCGTATGATATATGTGACTACCTATTCCACCAAGAGTAATGCTATCAAAAAAATAATCAACAAACACTGGACGCTGATATCGGATGACTTGGGCAGCAGTACCCTACCGATGCATTCTTTCAAAAAAGCCAGAAGCATCCGGGATTATGTGGTATGTGCATATTTGGAAGCTCCGCCTACACCCACCCTAACGTCAATGTGGAATTTGCCACCTATCTTGGGACATTACAAATGTGGCAAATGCAAAGCCTGTCCACAAACTATTCAGACCAAGGAATTTGTTTTCCAACAACATCAGATCAAACTCAAGGCACACACGAATTGTAACACCATGAATGTCGTGTACTGCATCATCTGCCCGTGTGACTTAATCTATGTGGGGCAGACTCAACAACGGGTTAAATCACGTTTTCTGCAACATTGCAGTCGTATTAGATGCAGAGTTGCTGGGGCACCCATGGTGGAACACTGTGAGAGCAAGGACCATGCACCAGAAAGTTTAAAGTGGACTGTCCTTGAACATGTGAATCTGGGACCCAGGGGTGGTAGCATCACCTCCATTCTTAATGTGCGTGAGCTGAAGTGGATTACACTTTTTAAATCAGTACAGAACGGGCTGAATGAGTCAGAAAACAGTTTTGCACAACTAGCCAACCTGTAATCTAATGCTCTTATCTCGTCTCCAAACCTGTATTTTTCTACCTTTTCTATTTTCCAACTGAGGCACATTGAGTCTTATTCCTTAATGCTTATAACATCGCTTGCAACTGATATACTATGCATCACCTATTAGGTATGTAGTTTTCACCACCCTGCGATGGTAGGTGCACTATATTGAACGTGATCATATGTAACTGGCAATGAGCGTATATACGTAACAGCTTTCACTGCCCTGTGAGGTAAGTGCGCTGTTAATTTCCTTTTTCCAGTCAAGAAGAACTAATTCTAAAACACATTGCAAAATTTCTCTTTGTAACCATTTTACTTGGTATACATATTGAATTTCGAGGTCTATTGTAAAACCTTGACCTAAAAGCAACCGGAGGACGAGCACTTTCTTTCCAAGTGACCCGTAGTGTGTAGTCTTTCTACGGTGTCCATCCCCTCTGGAATGACACACCCCTCAACTACACTTCCTAGTTACCGGCCAGTAATGCAGATATCTGCACGAGCAGTGACGCCGTGAGGTGATACTTCGAGTGATCTGCCGAGTTTCCCCCTTTTTGTCTAGCCTTTTTGCCAACTTTAGGTGAGTGCCGTTTGGTTTCTGCCTCTTGAGTTTACCTCGCATAACAGTGGGGAAGTGTAACTACCAGCCCGCTTCCCATATTAACGCAAGGTTTCTTCATTTTAGCACCAGTATTTCCAGCGCCAACCTAATTACGTCTTAAGGCGGAATACCATCTGAAAGCACAGGTACCTATTTTGAATAGCATGTAGGAGTGTATTTTGGGACTGTCACTTGATGTCTATTTGGAGGAGGTGCTCCAATCATTGTCTAACATGGCCCCCCCTGTTTTTTGATTTCTAGACGATTGAAAGTATAAAACATACGGAGTTCCCGGGTTCACCCGTGGTTGGGCTCCTGTAGGTGAGACAACACGCAATACATTTTTTATGATGTTTTTATGGGATTTTCTGCTTTAAGGTATATATTCCAGAGAAATCACGAGGATTTCTAAGCTCCAGTTAAACCTGGCATCTATCAGATTGGAGTTGATGTGTATTGATTGCCCATTGGTGTACAGTACTCTTGGTTGTGCGTGTAGATTTCTCTAAATTACCCCTAATGGGTTTCGGCCCACTAAGGGCTACATAAGGATCTTCCACATAGACCCCAGTGTAATTTCGTTTTTAATTTTCTCTTTCTTAGGAAGTTTGCCCACTTCACCACCTGTCCTGATGAAGACCCGTTTTGTAAGGGCAACTTTCCCTACCTACTATAGGGTCGAAACGTAGACCGCTTACCCCACCGGTACCAGCTTCTACCCCAAAGCAAGATTGATGCTGCCATAATAGAAGTCTGGTTTTGGATTTAAAAAAAATTTGATTCATGCTGCTAATTGTGGCCCCTTGATGGGTGACCACTCAGAACAATGTGTTTAACAAACATAAAGAATTGAATGTATTGGTTTGTTATGAAATTGAAAAATCTTTTGCACTTTTCACTGAACACCCTTCACAGTACCTCACTCCCCTTTCCCTTGCGTTGTGTATTTGGGCACATAATGTTATAAGAAAATTTAAAAATCCAAAAATTGTTGTGTATAACCCATTTCTATGGTTGTTTGGTACCTTGTGAATTAAAACATCGTACTTTATTATTTATTTTTGATTATCTTTGATTATTTACGTAGCATTTACCTTTGAAATCTATTTTCCTCTTCCCTGTCTGGGACCCCTTTTTTCTATAACGCTCTATTACCCAGGTCCCACTGACTTTGAATGGGTGAACCCTTTATTACAACGCACTTTGGGCACCAGCACATATTATTTTACAATTATTGCACTTTATTGCATGTTAATACTTACGCAAGTGGATTATTCTCTTAGGGGTATGAGAAAGCAAAGGTTACATATGTTTTGGTGGACTTGGGCCTCTCTGCAGGGTCACCCCCAAGATTGTTGCCTTTACCGTCCTCTTTTCTGAACCCGTTTTTGCTGGCTTTTAGAACTCTGTGCATTTACTACTGCTAACCAGTGGGATTGTACTATTCCTCTCTCCTTTAAACATGGTAAATTTGGATTACACCCAATTGACACATTTAATTTACTTATAAGTCCCTAGTAATGTGGTAATACATGTACCCAGGACCTGTAAGTTGAATGCTACTAGTGGACCTGCAGCACTCATGGTGCACCCACTTAAATATCCTTTCAAACATGTCTTAGGCCTGTCATTGCAGCTTGTGTGTTCAGTTTTAAAGCTACCTTTTTTTACTAGGCAAAATAAACTTTTTGCCAGGAGTAAATGTTCCTTTTGTTACATACAGATCACACCTAGGACAGGCCCTAAACAGCCTATAGGGCAGGGTGCGGTGTATTTAAAACGTTGGACAGACATTTTTAAGTTTACATGTTCTGGTAGTGAAAACCTCCTAAATTTGTTTTCAATACTGGAAGGCCTACCCCTCTCATAGGATAACACTGGGTTAACTTATCACATTTAATAAGTGATAACTTTCAATTGGGACCAAGCAGGAATGTCAAGTTTTATGTCTTAATAATTGTAATGTAAAACATGTTTTAATAAAGTCAGGTTTTAATACACAATTCTGAAAATGTCACTTTCAGAAAGTTGGCATTTTCTTGGCCCAACCATCTGGTGCCTGCCGCCTGTATTATGTGTCCAATGACTAGGTGTCGCTAGCAGTTGGTCTTTGTGTATTGATCTTAGACAGTGAGACAAAGTTTTAGACTATATCTACAGTGCTGGCAGGCAGGAGGCTGCTTAGCATTCTAGATGTTGTGACCCAAGCTCCTGCAGTCACGGCACTTACCTTCCCGACTTCCTGTTTTCCTTCACATTGTTGGCAGTGTTCTCTGTGTTCCTGCTCCTTGTCAGCGGTGTCAGGTGTTCCTCACATACGCTTTGTCTTAGCGTTGGACTCCTGCACCCCTCCTGCTCTAAGTCAGTGGTGTTGGGTGTTCTTTGCATCCTCTTTGTGCCGGCACTAAACTCCTGCACGCCTGGACAAACAGTAAAGGGACAAGAATCACAAGAATCAAGAAAAGAACCAACGGGTAACACGGACTCTACAGCAATGCCAGCACGAGGACAGCTGAGCATCAGAGTCCCGACCATAGACCTTAGTTTCTGCACCGGAGCCCAGGGATTCTCCGCCGACGCTGCCTTCCACGCCTGTCTCCAAAATGGCGGCTCCTGAAGACCTCGCCTGACCGGAGCCTTCCCCCAGAGCCCCGGCTTCCACCATCCGAGGTTTTTTAAAAGTTATGAGGGCGCTAAGCTACAGCCCGACCACCACTGGCAGTGATTAATCTCTCCATCCGGAGCACCAGGACTCCCAACGCGGTCGTCCCCCCGCCTGGCTTAAAAATGGCAGCCAAAGAGGACGTCGCCTGACCGGAGCCTACTCCGTAGCCACCTCTCTTCGACACCGTGAGTACTGACTTTCTTTGGGGCACCTCCAAGCTTCAGCCCGACCACCCCACTAAATAAAGCCTCTTCATCAGAGCCCCATGTTTACTGCCACCGCCGGCCCCGTGCCTGACTTTAAAATGGCGGCCAAAGAGGACGTCGCCTGACCAGAGCCTCCATCGGAACAACCTCTCCCCACACAGAGAGACACTGGTAGATACGGGGGGCGCCAAACAGAGGGGCAACTGGGATGTCCTGCCTCATCATTCATAGGGAGCTACAGGGGCCCTTGCCCTATCTCCAGTGTGACCAGTTCTCGTGAACTTATAACCGGGACACTTCAGGAAAACAAAAGTAGGACTACATCAAGGGCGAATGAAGAGAGCAGCAAAGGAAGGGAAAGAGGGCCTTCCACCTAAGCAGAGGTCCTGGGTCTAACTGCCCTGCCCCCGACCATCACTTGCACGCCCTTGCGCAGAATAGCGGACCAGGAGGGCCTGCAATGCCCCACAAGACTTCTAACCAGATGTCCTACTGAACAGCACCTTCGATCTGTCGCCTGCCCTCTGGGCCACCCTAGCGCCACACCCCTACCTAATCAGGCTCCCCCTCCACCACACCCACGATGGCCCGGGACCAGCCCCCCCTCCTCCACCAGCCCCACTTGCCCACCTTAAACCTCACAGCCGGAACTCCTTCACCATCATTTTCCCCCCACTCCTCTCTACTAAGTTGCGACGCACCTTCAAGCAGAAACTCATGCGCAATCACAAAGAAACCCTAATCACTGACATCTACCACTCGGCCTCCAATGGACCGACGAAGATGGACCTAATATTCCACACTGAAAGACCGGAATACTGGATCTCCACGATTAGATCGCGGATGTTTATCGCCAAAACAACTTCCACTCTCCACAGCTGCAAACTAACCGCGACTCTCCCGTTTAGATCAGCCGGCAGAGGCTATATAACCGTGACCATCTTTACCAATGGCACAGTCCTCATCCAAGCTAACAATGAGAACCTGGAAGCTTTCGACTCCATATTCCCCGCACTCAGGTCAGCCCTTCCCTATCGGCGCCCCTACGCCGCCTCCGACCACGACCACAACTAACAGAGAAGACCTCGATACTCCCTTCCGCAACCCTTATCCTGCCCGACAGGCCCCCCTTCCCCCTGCAATACCTCACCCTCCATGCACAGCCACCCAACATCCACAGGACACTCAATGCCCCTCCTTTACCCCTTCCTCCAACCACCTCACCTCCCCCAACATTAGGCTCCTTCAGCCTCCTACAGCAATCACCCCCACGCCAACAGGCTGCCTCCAGAAAACGAGCCTCTTCCCCTCGAGTCTCCCTACATCTCTCATTCCACCCCTGTCCAAACCCCCTCCTGTCCTCCTCCCTTCCGCCCCCTTGTCTAAAACCCCGCCTAACCCTCCCCTGAACACCCCCGTCCTTCACCCTACCCCTATCTCCCAACCCACCCCCCTCGAACCCTAACACTCTCGGACCTACTGCGGATGCCCACATCCCCTTCCTTGAGTCCATATCAAAACGGCTCGCAGCCCTGGAAAACCAGGTCAACACTATCACCCATGGTTTATCAGAAATCATCTCTAACCTTGGTATAGTCTGTAACCCCTACAAACTCTCCCCCCGGACTACCCCCCACGTCAAAACGTCCGCTATTTCTTCTCCCACTCCAGCGGGCTTAAATCACCCGACCTCCAGGCCGATTAGATCAGAAGCCCCTATGTCAGACAGGGAAGCAGCCTTACTAGCCGCCACCTATGACTCCTCCACTACGGAGTCACCCAAATCCAAAATCCAAGTTATCACAGGTCACCGGAAAGACCTCCCCATCGTCAAACCACAGAGATTACCAGTCCTCACCGCTATACCTAGAGAGACTAAAGACGGAACCACCAGTAATCAGGAGAAATTCACCAAATGTCTCCTAATCAATTGCAGATCGGCCTCACTACATGCAACGGACTTAGCCGAAGCCATCCTCACACATGACATTGACGTTGCGTTCCTCACGGAGACTTGGCTTAATAAGACATCCCTTCCCTGCCTAGACATGCTGGTTCCACCCGGTTTCTCCCTCATCTCCAAAGATAGGATTAAACAACGAGGAGGTGGGGTCGCTATCATCCACAAGGACAGCTGGAGCATCACAGAAACCTCCTCCTTCGAGTACGACTCCTTTGAATGCCTATCCACCGTCATCAAAACAAAAGACAATGACTCTCTACTGTGCCACCTACTCTATCACCCCCCAGGCAGAAATAATGAGTTCGGAGAACAACTATCAAACCTGATTGCACAAGACGCACTTGGCGACTCCAAAAACTTAATTCTTGGTGATCTGAACATCCGATGGAATGAGACCCATAACCCTCTAATCAGATCGCTATCTAGCCTCCTTGATGAGAACAACCTCACCCAACACTGTACTGAGGAGACTCATTACAAAGGAGCCACATTGGATGCCATCATCGCCCAAAAGAATTCTATCACGGTCAACCACATACTACCAGTTGACTGGTCAGATCACCACATGATCTTATTCCACATCAATCACCCCATCATCTCGCTTAAACCTCCGCAAGACCCCCCTAAATGGTCGAGAAACCTCTCCCAAGTACCCCAAGACATCCTGGAAGGTCAACTAAGCGCACTTCTTCCAAACAACACACTGCACCTCTCGACCATCGACCTCGTCGACCACTACAACTCGGGGGTAGTCTCCATACTTGACAAGATAGCTCCTCTAAAGCTCAAAAGAAGCCAAGCCACTCCATCCAGAACCTGGTTCACTGTGGACCTCAACGCAGAAAGAAGAAACCTGAGAACCAAAGAAAGAAAGTGGAGAAACAACCCAACCGCCATTCTCCGCCTCCAACTAAAATCAGCCCGCAGGAAGTACAACAACCATATCAAAAACAAGAAATTCAGCTTCTTCCGCGAGGCATTGGTCAAATCCAAAAACAGACCCAAAGAACTCTACAACATAATCAGACAACAAACAACAAAGCCCCTGCCCTCAACCCTACATGCTTCCAAAGAACTCTGTGACAACTTCGCCAACTTCTTCAACGATAAAGTCCTAAAAATCGAACTATCTCTAGACATCAACAACCCACACCTCCAGAAGAGCCACTCGGCCACCCCAGTGGCACTCCCATCCGACTCCTTTCCCTCCCCCTGGCTAAGCTTTCGCCCCGTCCAGGAAACTGAGATAATCGCGCTGATCTCGACCTCCAAACCATCAGCACACATTTCAGACCCCATTCCCCCATCTTTAATCAAAAAAATGAAGCTTACCTTAGCGCCCATCTGGGGAAGAATCATAAACAGCTCCTTACAAAGCGATGTGGTCCCCGATTGTCTAAAAATGGGACAAGTCACTCCTCTACTGAAAAAACCCGGTCTCGACTCAACTGACTTGAACAATTTCAGACCGATATCCAACCTCCCTTTACTCTCGAAAACACTTGAACGCTGTGTACTCCTGCAACTGACGCAACATCTGGACAACATCAATCTCCTGGACCCCCTCCAATCCGGCTTCAGTCAAGGCCGCAGCACAGAAACCGCGATGCTGAACATCATAGACGACATCCATGGATCTCTTGATGCTGACAAGTGCTGCCTCCTCATACTCCTTGATCTCTCAGCAGTGTTCGACACGGTGGACCACAAGCTCCTCATCATGACCCTTCAAGAAAGAGCCGGCCTTGGCGAGGTAGTTCTCAAGTGGTTTTCCTCCTTTTTACATAACCGTTCGCAATTAATAAAAATCAAGAACTTCACCTCCGATACCCAGCAAGTCAACAAGGGTGTCCCTCAAGGATCAGTGCTCTCCCCCCAGCTCTTTAACATCTACATGGAACCACTCGCTAAGCTACTCAGGAACGCCAACATCCACTTCCACCTCTACGCGGATGACACGCAGATTTACCTGGAAACCTCCTCTCTCAAAGACATCCACAGACTCAACGATGTCCTAAATGAAGTTCAAGACTGGCTGACAAAGAATCACCTGAAACTCAACCCTGACAAGACAGAAACACTCCTCATATCAAACAGAGAAGATAACCCTCAAATCACAGAGTGGCTAAAGTCGATCGATGCTCTCAAAGGTAACCTCACGTTAGCCGACTCCGTTAAATCCCTGGGCTTCACCCTAGACCCCAAACTAACCCTGACAAACCACATTAAGAACTTGGCGAAAAGCGCATTCTTCAACCTCAGACTTTTGAACAAAATTAAACCTTACATTCCCAACAAGGACCTCAAACTAGCCACGCAATCTCTAGTTCTATCAAGACTGGATTATGGGAACTCAATCCTAACAGGCATCCCCAAATCGCACCTGGCACCACTAAAAACAACACTTCACGCGGCAGCGAGAATGATCACAGGCTGCAAAAAATCTGACCACATCTCCCCGGCACTCAAAGAACTCGAATGGCTCCCTGCGGAAATGCGAAACACCTTCAGAATGGCCTGCCTAACCCACAAGGCCCTACACACCGGCAAACCGGAATACCTGGCTAACAAGCTCAAAAAAGCAGGCCAAGCCAGAAATTTGAGAAGCTCTAACTCCCTGCTGCTCATCCTACCAAAAACCAGAAGGAAGAGAACTGCGGACTGCTCTTTCTCAGGAAATGCCCCCAAAATATGGAACGCCATCCCCCCGCACATCAGAACCCTACCATCCTATGCAGAATTCAAGAGCCAACTCAAATCCTTGTGCCTTATCCGCTCCCTCGGTTGTAGATAACTTGGAGCTGCAAACGTCCCAGAATCCATGCGTTAATGTTGATTCCTGTACCAAGAAGCCCTGTTGTCCGAACTTTTCTTCTTTCCAAATTGTCACTCGCTGATTGCTTTTATTGGGTTTGTTTCATGTTGTTCTCTTTGTCATTCCCTCTACTGTAAAGCGCTCTGATACCTTCGGGTCTTGTTAGCGCTATAGAAAACTTCTAAATAAATAAAAAATAAAAACTTATATGCAGAACTGCTTGCAACCTGAAGTTTATTCATATACTTATCTGATTGTAAGCCTGATTTGACTTTGCCTGTACTTCTCATGCTCTAAATTACTCAGAATCTGAAGAACAAAATGCAAAGACAATTAAATATGGATATATGACATAGTGACTATATTCAAGCATATTTGACAAAGCTATTGTGCTATTGTTTTGTTGCATGTAAGGCTGTTTTGCTTATATATTTATATATATATTCACTGAAAAAACCATAGGTTTCACACCAGTTATAGTTAGCTGGAAGTTTTACTCGCATAAAACCATTGAAATTCCCACGTTATAGTTAGTTGGACTCACTATAACTTGCGCGTGCAATGCACTGCTGATGACGTCACATATTACATCACTCATGACATGGTCAGTGACATCACTCATGACATCACTGATGACGCCATCCAGTGAATGTGTGTCTTTCTGAAAAATAAATATGTGTTATATATGTATATGTAAAAGTTGATGGAAGAATAATTGTTTAAATAAGTGTTTACAAAGATTTGTTTTTTTAATTAATTGGTTAACTGGTTTATTAAGTGTATCTTACTGAATACATATATTAGAGAGTAATGTTTAAATATTTAAATATATGTATTAGTGTTTCACTTTGTGTATAAGTGGCTGCATGGGTTGGTGAGTAGCTACATGTGTATGTATATGGGTTATAAGATGTTTTTCTTGGTATCAGTATGAGTGTTTGTATGGTTTAGTGGGGGTATTACTTAGCACATAGATGCATGAATGACTGACTCTCTCTTTGTATGTGTTTTGAAGACAGCATATGTGCAGGACTGTATGGGTGGATGAGTGTGTATATCTGTGTGTTAGTGAGTGAATGACGGTCTCACTAGTGTCTTTATCAGTAACTAGATATGTTTTAATGTAGGATATGTGAATATTGATGTATATAAGTGAGTATATGTGAGAGTGAGGGATTGTAAGAGTTCCTGTTTAAATAATTATGTGTTTCTATAAGTGATTGTTTAAGAGAGTAAGTATGTGTAAGTTTCCTTAGAAGTAAGGTGGTAGTGTATGTATGCTGTATATGCAAATAAATGGATGTTTAATAGTTTATTTGCATGTGTGAGTATGTGTGAGAGTATCTTTTGGATGCCTGTCGGTGTGTAACAGGATGCATAGGTGTATCACTACATATGATGAGTGAGTACATGTATGAGTGACTATATAGAACTGTTTGTGAGTGAGTGGATGTGTATATAGATGGTGGAATTACTGAATTGGTTGTTGTAACTGGTATGGGTATCTGCATTTTTTTGAAAATTTTATTTTTTATTTTTGAATATGTGTTTCAAGGGTTACATTACAGTGAAAGGAGGTCTGTCACTCTGTCACAAGGATGGCGTCATCAGTCATGTCATGAGTGATGTCACTGACCATGTCACGAGTGATGTAATATGTGACGTCATCAGCAGTGCATTGCACGCGCAAGTTATAGTGAGTCCATCTAACTATAACGTGGGAATTTCAATGGTTTTATGCGAGTAAAACTTCCAGCTAACTATAACTGGTGTGAAACCTATGGTTTTTTCAGTGAATTTAATAGGTTTTTTAAATGCTAATTTCAAACTATAACTGGTGTGAAACCTATGTTTTTTTCAGTGAATTTCAATGTTTTTTTAATAGCAAATCTCTATAGGTATGAAAAGTAATATTTTTTTTATAACTAATTTTATATTGTATAATTATGTAAAACGTTTTTATAATATTTTTTGCCCGGAGCGCTCCCGGGGCGCGTACCGGTGAACGCACGGGTAAGCGCAATGTTACGGCGCGCCCCGGGGCGCGTACCGGTGAGCGTCCCGATAGCGCCATTGCCGCGAACGAAAACAACATCGTGACGTATCGCGCAGCCGCGTGATGCGTCATATGACGTACTGCGTAAGCGCACCCGGAAGCACGCGATTGCATACGATCGCGCAACGTCTCGACTCGCTTACGCCACGCGCCTACGGGCGCGCCCCGGGCGCGTAGCGTAAGCGCGTCGGGTCATGTGATCTGAAAATAACACTTTTCATTGGTGCAGATCAGTTTTGGTTTCCAAATGATGAAAGCCTGGATCATGTGACTTGAAAATAACACTTTTCATTGGTCCAGAACAGTTTTGTTTTCCAAATAATGAAAGACCCCACCTTTTTTCCTTATTCTGACTTTGTCCTTTGACTGAGGAAGACCTGTTTTGAGTTCTATCTCTACTCTTTACTAGTATAAAATGGCTACAGTAGCAGCAACAGCTGGAGCATCTGCCCCACCACCACCACCACCACCATCTAAAAGACCACCAGAAGATTACATTGGTGGTCAAGAGGAAGAGGAGGAGGATGATGAAGAGGAGGCACAGACAAGGCAGTTCCTGCCTGAAGATAAACAGCCCTACAAACCAAAAGAGCACTTTGTATGGGAGTTCTACAAAATCCCAAGGGGTTTTAAAAAAGTCAACGCTGCAAAGGTGACTTGCTTGATTTGTGGTGCTGAGCTGTCCAGGGGGAACCCTAACAAAAAATATTCCTTCGGGAATCATACCATGATTCGCCACATGATGCGTTGGCATCCAAACAATTACTCTAATGCAGAGTTAAGGGACCTCTGCAGTAAGCTACCCCCATCAACGTCTAGACCCTCAACATCAAAATAACCCACTCCATCGGGTCCGGGGGCAAGAGACACATTGGCTACTATTCCACCTAAGTTTGCCGATTACAAAATCGTGTGCAAACATTGTAACAAGACACTTTGCTATGGTGAGCAAAGTATCGAACTTATCATGGTTGCTGGTGATAACCATAAGTGTCCAAGAAAACCCTAATTTTTCCTGATTTTTTTATTGCTCCAATTGAGCCATTTACAATTCCCTGTTTTTTTGTTTCTCCTCATAAAAAATACAAAAAAAATATAAAAGTGTTCAGAAAAGCCAAAAAAAGTACAAAATGTTCAAAAAAACATAAAAAAAATAAAAACAACAAAAAGAAGAAAAAAACAGTTCTTTTTAGAACTACCTTTACTTTATCAAAATAAACCTATATTTTTTAAGAATCTCTGTCAATCTTTTTTCTGCAGGGTACGCGTACTGGTACGTGCACCGGGGCGCGCACCGAGGCGCGCACCAAAAAAAAAAGAAAAAAAAATTAATGAAGGAGTTAGCATGAGGGAAGAACACAAAGAGAGTAATGTTAAGAGAAAGAGAGCTAGAGGGAGAAACACCGAGGGATTGTTAATTACATAGTAAAAAACTGAGAAGGTGTAATAGGGTGAAAGTGAGAAAAGTAAAATGACTAAAGGAGCGAAAGAAAGGAAGAGAGAGGAAGAAGACTATAGTAGAGATAGTGGGAGAATGTGAATGGGTGTTGAAAGAAAAAGAAAGGACAGTAAAAAATGGAGAATGAAGGGTAGTGGCGGAACCGGGATAAATGAAGAACGGTGAAGGAGGGTGAGAAAAGACCAGTTAGTGTAAGTAAAGAGGGGTGAAAGAGGGTGAAAAATTGAATTAGGATAAGACATGGGGAGTGACAAAGAGAAAGGAAAAAGAGAGTAAAGGAAACAGTGCCTGAATGGGTTTGAGTGAAACAGCAAATAAAGGTAAGTAATGCAGTGTGCGACTGTGCGTGACTTATAGGGAGTCAGTGGGTGTACGTCGGGGTATGGGTGTGTAAGGTATGTCTGTGGGTGTGGGTGTGTGGGGTGTTTCGGTGTGGGTGGAGGTGAGGGAGTGTGAGATATCTGTGTGGGAAGTATGGCTGTGGGGGGAATGTGTGTGGGATGTATGTGTGTGTATGGAATGTGTGTGTGTGTGAAGAGTGTGTGCGGGGGGTGTGTGTGTGTATGAGGTGTGTGTGTGTTGTGTGTGTGGGGTGTATGTCAGAGGTGTGTGTATGTGTTAGGAGGGGGATGAGGTGTGTGTGTAGGAGTGAAGTAAATAATTAAGAAAAAGTGAATGAGTGAAGAAGTAAAGGAAGGGAACAGAGGGTAAGTGAAGTAAAAAATGGGAACTGAAAGAAGTTGAATATGAGAGGGGGAATAGGGAAAGGGGAGTAAACATGGAGAATAAGTGAGGGAAGCAGAGTAAAGAAACAGGAGTGAGGTTCGTTGAGAAAATATTAGTGAGGTTAAAGCAAAGGGTGATGACAAACTACATTTTTTTAGTCACACTTACCATATAATAAATGTAACTTTTATTACATTTTTTTACTACACTTTGTATCTGTGAAAGAGAGAAGAAAAAATAAGTTATAATTAGTAAAATATCTATTTTAAAATAAAAGATAAAAATGAAGAGGTTAAAAATCATAACAGTGTATTTAGAAATAAAGTAAGAGTGAAGGACACAGAAAGAGAAATAAAGTAAGGTAGAAGGACAAAAAGAGAGAAAAAGAAATAGAAGGAGAGCAAATTACTAAGAGTAAGGCATATAGATTCACTGACAGAGAGGAAGAGAAGAACAGAGAAATGGACTGAAGGTAAGAAAGATACTAAAAGAATGTGAGTTAGCAAAACTTAGAGGCCGATTAGGATCGCGGACGGAAACGTGTCCCGTCCGCCAAGGAAGCGGGCAAGATACTCCGGACCGCTCTGCGGATAAACCGCCGTAGCGATTAGGATCATACTGGTACGAACCCCCGACCGCGGCGGACGGAGAAAACCAAAGTCCGTCCGCGGCGGACGGAGTACACCAGAGCCCGCCGCTAGCGGACGGAACTGACCAAACCCCGTCCACCGCGGACGCACATGAACGCGGGAACAGCCACCTCCACCGCCATACCTGCGAAGGCTCCGTGTCCGCGATTAGGATAACGCCGCCTGTACCCCGGTACGCACCGCCATCCACATCCGCGGCGGAAAGAATGCAACAAGAAACAGTGCATCACAGCGGAAGCCCAACACGAACAACATCCCTATCGTCAAATCAATGTCAAAAAGTGTGACGGAAGTAAATTGCTAACACACGAAAAAGGACTACCCCCCACCTGAAACACCAACACCAATCACAAGCCACAATGACACCCCCCCAAGTACCCAATAATGCACACTAGTCAACACACCCACCTACCACCTGACTGCCAACAACCATTGAGACACGACTATAAAATGACACACACCCACTACCACAATCCTTTGCATCACAGCATAGCTGCTAGCAAGAGGCCCAATACGAGCGACAGCATACACCAATTGAAGACACACAACCACCACCCTACCACACCCACCACACAAACACCCACCACACCATTCCTACACACCACACAACACACACCTGCACCCCCCAACTTACTCAACCCACACCCTGAGCACCACACACCATGGCACCCAAAAAAAAAACTAAATTCACAGAGACGGAGTTGAAGGTAATGGTGGATGAAATTATCCGTGTTGAGCCCCACATATTCGGGGCCCTAGTCCAGCAGACCACCATGGCGCAAAAAAATCACATGTGGGACAGGATCGTCAGTCGGGTGAATGCGTCAGGGACCGTGCCAAGGACAAAGCACGAGATACAGAGGGGGTGGCATGACCTGAAAACCAGGATGAAATGGAATCCGTGCCAAAAACAATGTGAGAGCTAATCACACTGGCGGCGGCACACCCCCGGAGCCCATACCCTACACTGATTGGGAGGAAAAGGTGCTGGGCATACTGCACCCAGAGAGCCTGGAAGGACTTGAGGAAGGAGAAGAGGCCGGTAAGTACTAACCAAGCACCACGATCAGAACGACATGGTCAGCCTCACACAACAGAGAAGACACATCTCCCAGGCCCCAACCCATGCACGTGGGCCACATACTCACCAAAATGTAAATGGCTACCAACAGGCCCCCATGTCCACAGGGTGTGTGTGAGAGGTGGGTGGGGTGTGTGAGAGACCAGCACTACAACTCCCAACAGGCCCCCATGTCCACAGGGTGTGTGTGAGAGGTGGGTGGGGTGTGTGAGAGACCAGCACTACAACTCCCAACAGGCACCCATGTCCACAGGGTGTGTGTGAGAGGTGGGTGGGGTGTGTGAGAGACCAGCACTACAACTCCCAACAGGCCCCAATGTCCACAGGGTGTGTGTGAGAGGTGGGTGGGGTGTGTGCGAGACCAGCACTACAACTCCCAACAGGCCCCCATGTCCACAGGGTGTGTGTGAGAGGTGGGTGGGGTGTGTGAGAGACCAGCACTACAACTCCCAACAGGCCCCCATGTCCACAGGGAGGGCGGTGGTGGTGGGTGGGGTGTGTGAGAGACCAGCACTACAACTCCCAACAGGCCCCCATGTCCACACGGAGGGCGGTGGTGGTGGGTGGGGTGTGTGAGAGCTCACCACCACAACTCCCAACAGGCCCCCATGTCCACAGGGAGGGCGGTGGTGGTGGGTGGGGTGTGTGAGAGACCAGCACTACAACTCCCAACAGGCCCCCATGTCCACAGGGTGTGTGTGAGAGGTGGGTAGGGTGTGTGAGAGACCAGCACTACAACTCCCAACAGGCCCCCATGTCCACAGGGTGTGTGTGAGAGGTGGGTGGGGTGTGTGAGAGACCAGCACTACAACTCCCAACAGGCCCCAATGTCCACAGGGAGGGCGGTGGTGGTGGGTGGGGTGTGTGAGAGACCAGCACTACAACTCCCAACAGGCCCCCATGTCCACAGGGTGTGTGTGAGAGGTGGGTGGGGTGTGTGAGAGACCAGCACTACAACTCCCAACAGGGCCCCATGTCCACAGGGTGCGTGTGAGAGGTGGGTGGGGTGTGTGAGAGACTAGCACTACAACTCCCAACAGGCCCCCATGTCCACAGGGTGTGTGTGAGAGGTGGGTGGGGTGTGTGCGACAGGACACTGAAATGTAATCAAATTGATATGAACATGTAATGTCCACAGTACTGATCTGCACAATCTTGTCCCTCAGGTGATCGTAATCTGACTGGTGGAACCAGCAACCGGCCGCAAGACTCGCCTCACACCCATACCGGACTCTCTGGGGAAGATGCCACAGCCAGCTCCGGGGCGGAGGATGGTGCGGGCCCAAGCAGACTGCCAGGGCCATCTGGCTCACAGGAAATCCCGGCCCCTACAACCGTCGCCTGTGTAACTCCTGCTACACCGGCCACAGTGAGCTGCAGACTCACCACCACCACCAGTACCACCACTCCTGCCTGTGCCACCCTGCCTAACCCACCGCACGACGCAGGGCCATCTGCCTCTCACCCAAGCAGGGAGAGTGGGCCAGACAGGAGAGAGGCGAGGCCACATCAGCCAATCAGGAGATCCACACACCGTCGCGCTGAGGAAGGCCACCCACCCCATCCTGTGGCAGAGTCACTTGAAGCCCTAGCCAGGTGCCAGGCTTCCTACGACCGTAGCCAGGAACAGGCAGATCGTGCCCACCAGGACTCGGTGGACAACACAAACATGTTGCGGGACATTGCGGGCAGCCTTGGCCAGATAGTGGACATCATGGGCCAGCAGACAACAATGTGGAGGGAATGGATAGCCCGCAACAACCCCACCCCCCCTCAACCAAGTGTCCAGACGCCACGGCCAGCAACACCACCGCCACCTGTGCCCCTGGCGACGGATGTGGCCCCTCAGCAACCTGCCCCCCCAGCTGACTCCGTTCCACCTCAAAGACGGAGGGGCCGTCCGAGGCTGAAAGTGGGTGAGAGCAGTGGGGGTGCTCCATCCACACGCACCAAGAGGGGCCGACAATGACTCTGACACTGCCTGAGCCAGCCATTCACCCTGGCAACTATCCTGTCCCACATAGCCAATCATTGGCACAGGTCTGCTGGACTAGCCTGACATCACCCAATGTGGTGTCAGCACGGACATTTCATCTGCCATTACCTTCAAGTCACACTCCCCCACCCCACACTTACTTGTAAATATTCACCAGCACCAATGCACAACCTGTAAATAAATGCCACTTACACACTCAATGATGTGTTGCCTCCATGTTTAATCACATGATTGCCTCAGAAACAGACGTAACCAGGTGCAGGGATCCAAGTCGTACAAAATCATGCCGCTGCAGGAGTGACCTAGGGAAATTCAGAGACAGCAAACACATGTCAGGAAACATATGCACACCCATCACAACACACAGCACAGCAACATTCCACAAACCACACTCAACAAAAAATCATTGGATGAGAGGACACACATCATGGAGACTTGCATGTCCAAATAAATGAACACACACCTATGCAATCATCACATAGCAGAACACCCAGCTGATGCACACCACGTCCACACAACACCAGCAAACATACATAAGCCATTGTCAACCGGCACAAGAGGTAGTCACTCACATTCAAGGGAAGTAGCGATCAATGAGCTGGCGCCTCTGGTCCACACCTTCCTCCTCACCACTATCCTCATCAGTCGACATGGGTGGGATGGGAGGCCGAGGAACTTGTTGGTCTTCAGGGTCCAAGAGCAGTTCAATGTCATTGTGCACGGCCAGGTAGTGGAGCATGCAGCAGGCAATCACGATCCTGCATACTTTGCCTGGTGAGTAAGGCAGGGCCCCTCCGGTCTTATCCAGGCACCGAAACCTAGACTTTAGCAGTCCGAAAGTACGTTCCACCACTCTACGTGTCCTTCCATGTGCATCATTGTATCGCATTTCACCCGCTGTAGTAGGATTACGTATGGGACTCAGGAGCCAAGGCCGGTTTGGGTACGCCGAGTCGCCTATGTAGGGGGATGACAGACACAAATATCTCAACCAGAATTGGTGGGTACCCCATGCCACACACAAATCACAAAAGTCCCCACAGCATACTCACCAACAAGCCACGCATGACCGGGACGCAGATTTGCCATCAGTTGGGGGACAATGCTGCTCCGCATGATGTGGGCGTCATGTGCGGAGCCTGGAAATCTTGCACACACATGGGAGATGAGTTGTCGGCCAGGCACACCACCTGCACGATCAGCGAATGGAAGTGCTTCCGATTCCTATAAACCTGCTCACGTGCCCGTGGTGGAATGAGAGCGATATGTGTGCCATCAATTGAACCCACTACGCGTGGTATATGGCCCAGTGCATAGAAGTCTGCTTTGACTGCTGGCAACTCTGCCGGCCGTGGGAAATGGATGTAGTCATCCTTGTACAGCATCATAGCTTTTAGAACATCCCGAAGTACCATGCTGAACATGGACTGTGACATCCCCCCGGCATATCCAACTGTGTACTGAAAGGTGCCAGTAGCAAAAAAGTGTAGTGCCGCCATCACCTTTGCTGTGGGTGTAATGGAACCAGGATACATCCTTCGTGGCTGCAGATGAGGAGACAACTGGGCAACAAGCTCCATCAATCTACGTCGATCTAGCCGGAATTTCCTGATCACCTCCTCGTCAACCATATCCTCCAGCACAGTGTATGGCCGATGCACATTTGGAGCCCTCCTGTGTGGGAGAGAGATGTAACTTGAGTCAACTTACAAACAACGCATAGGTGTGCAACTCCATCACATGTAAGCCAACATTAGCAAGAAGATAAATGTTGTGGACAATGGTCATATGTGTGACATCTCTGATAGTAACTACAATACGGAGTGCCCCATTAACAATGTGCAGCCACTACCAACAGGAAGTGTGTCAACACGTACAACGCAACTTAGTCACATGTCAACATTACTGACAAGACGTGTGTCATGACCCTAATGTGTAGAAGCCACATCACAGACACACATGCTAGTGCATGCACACAAACGATAATGATACGCACACACCATGTCATCATGCAGCAATGCCAACACCAATAATGGTGAGCATACGGACATTACATGCATGGTGACACAACAGGCAACACACATACACTGAATGCATGTGTACCCCCACCATTGTAGTGACCTCACATGAACCACACACTGACAACAGATTCAGAATGTGGCGATACAGCCGTGATATACTGTGTAGATGTGCAGAAGTAAAAACGTGTGTAGGGTCACACCCGACGTCAATTGCAAAAAACAACAAGTGATGGACTGAATGTGGATCAATGTCACACACTCCCCCAGTCAAAAGATCTGGGCCCAAATCCATCGTTTTTTTGCACTCCACACCACCCTGGGTCAGATAATGGCTTTATGCAAATCAGCTCTGACCCTGTTGCCCCATGGGAACAGTCCAGTCCGAACTACAACAGCCATATCTTTCCCAGACCGGAATCAAGCATCCGAGGACCGGACCGGTTTCGAGGTAACACCTCTCTTCAGCCCGGCTAGCTTGACTCCAAGTGGTGTGGAGTGCCTGGGACCCACGTCTGGGCATCCCCAGCGCACTTAGGGCGGCAATTGCAAAAAACAACAAGTGATGGACTGAATGTGGATCAATGTCACACACTCCCCCAGTCAAAAGATCTGGGCCCAAATCCATCGTTATTTTGCACTCCACACCACCCTGGGTCAGATAATGGCTTTATGCAAATCAGCTCTGACCCTGTTGCCCCATGGGAACAGTCCAGTCTGAACTACAACAGCCATATCTTTCCCAGACCGGAATCAAGCATCCGAGGACCGGACCGGTTTCGAGGTAACACCTCTCTTCAGCCCGGCTAGCTTGACTCCAAGTGGTGTGGAGTGCCTGGGACCCACGTCTGGGCATCCCCAGCGCACTTAGGGCGGCAATTGCAAAAAACAACAAGTGATGGACTGAATGTGGATCAATGTCACACACTCCCCCAGTCAAAAGATCTGGGCCCAAATCCATCGTTTTTTTGCACTCCACACCACCCTGGGTCAGATAATGGCTTTATGCAAATCAGCTCTGACCCTGTTGCCCCATGGGAACAGTCCAGTCCGAACTACAACAGCCATATCTTTCCCAGACCGGAATCAAGCATCCGAGGACCGGACCGGTTTCGAGGTAACACCTCTCTTCAGCCCGGCTAGCTTGACTCCAAGTGGTGTGGAGTGCCTGGGACCCACGTCTGGGCATCCCCAGCGCACTTAGGGCGGCAATTGCAAAAAACAACAAGTGATGGACTGAATGTGGATCAATGTCACACACTCCCCCAGTCAAAAGATCTGGGCCCAAATCCATCGTTTTTTTGCACTCCACACCACCCTGGGTCAGATAATGGCTTAATGCAAATCAGCTCTGACCCTGTTGCCCCATGGGAACAGTCCAGTCCGAACTACAACAGCCATATCTTTCCCAGACCGGAATCAAGCATCCGAGGACCGGACCGGTTTCGAGGTAACACCTCTCTTCAGCCCGGCTAGCTTGACTCCAAGTGGTGTGGAGTGCCTGGGACCCACGTCTGGGCATCCCCAGCGCACTTAGGGCGGCAATTGCAAAAAACAACAAGTGATGGACTGAATGTGGATCAATGTCACACACTCCCCCAGTCAAAAGATCTGGGCCCAAATCCATCGTTTTTTTGCACTCCACACCACCCTGGGTCAGATAATGGCTTTATGCAAATCAGCTCTGACCCTGTTGCCCCATGGGAACAGTCCAGTCCGAACTACAACAGCCATATCTTTCCCAGACCGGAATCAAGCATCCGAGGACCGGACCGGTTTCGAGGTAACACCTCTCTTCAGCCCGGCTAGCTTGACTCCAAGTGGTGTGGAGTGCCTGGGACCCACGTCTGGGCATCCCCAGCGCACTTAGGGCGGCAATTGCAAAAAACAACAAGTGATGGACTGAATGTGGATCAATGTCACACACTCCCCCAGTCAAAAGATCTGGGCCCAAATCCATCGTTTTTTTTGCACTCCACACCACCCTGGGTCAGATAATGGCTTTATGCAAATCAGCTCTGACCCTGTTGCCCCATGGGAACAGTCCAGTCCGAACTACAACAGCCATATCTTTCCCAGACCGGAATCAAGCATCCGAGGACCGGACCGGTTTCGAGGTAACACCTCTCTTCAGCCCGGCTAGCTTGACTCCAAGTGGTGTGGAGTGCCTGGGACCCACGTCTGGGCATCCCCAGCGCACTTAGGGCGGCAATTGCAAAAAACAACAAGTGATGGACTGAATGTGGATCAATGTCACACACTCCCCCAGTCAAAAGATCTGGGCCCAAATCCATCGTTTTTTTGCACTCCACACCACCCTGGGTCAGATAATGGCTTTATGCAAATCAGCTCTGACCCTGTTGCCCCATGGGAACAGTCCAGTCCGAACTACAACAGCCATATCTTTCCCAGACCGGAATCAAGCATCCGAGGACCGGACCGGTTTCGAGGTAACACCTCTCTTCAGCCCGGCTAGCTTGACTCCAAGTGGTGTGGAGTGCCTGGGACCCACGTCTGGGCATCCCCAGCGCACTTAGGGCGGCAATTGCAAAAAACAACAAGTGATGGACTGAATGTGGATCAATGTCACACACTCCCCCAGTCAAAAGATCTGGGCCCAAATCCATCGTTTTTTTGCACTCCACACCACCCTGGGTCAGATAATGGCTTTATGCAAATCAGCTCTGACCCTGTTGCCCCATGGGAACAGTCCAGTCCGAACTACAACAGCCATATCTTTCCCAGACCGGAATCAAGCATCCGAGGACCGGACCGGTTTCGAGGTAACACCTCTCTTCAGCCCGGCTAGCTTGACTCCAAGTGGTGTGGAGTGCCTGGGACCCACGTCTGGGCATCCCCAGCGCACTTAGGGCGGCAATTGCAAAAAACAACAAGTGATGGACTGAATGTGGATCAATGTCACACACTCCCCCAGTCAAAAGATCTGGGCCCAAATCCATCGTTTTTTTGCACTCCACACCACCCTGGGTCAGATAATGGCTTTATGCAAATCAGCTCTGACCCTGTTGCCCCATGGGAACAGTCCAGTCCGAACTACAACAGCCATATCTTTCCAAGACCGGAATCAAGCATCCGAGGACCGGACCGGTTTCGAGGTAACACCTCTCTTCAGCCCGGCTAGCTTGACTCCAAGTGGTGTGGAGTGCCTGGGACCCACGTCTGGGCATCCCCAGCGCACTTAGGGCGGCAATTGCAAAAAACAACAAGTGATGGACTGAATGTGGATCAATGTCACACACTCCCCCAGTCAAAAGATCTGGGCCCAAATCCATCGTTTTTTTGCACTCCACACCACCCTGGGTCAGATAATGGCTTTATGCAAATCAGCTCTGACCCTGTTGCCCCATGGGAACAGTCCAGTCCGAACTACAACAGCCATATCTTTCCCAGACCGGAATCAAGCATCCGAGGACCGGACCGGTTTCGAGGTAACACCTCTCTTCAGCCCGGCTAGCTTGACTCCAAGTGGTGTGGAGTGCCTGGGACCCACGTCTGGGCATCCCCAGCGCACTTAGGGCGGCAATTGCAAAAAACAACAAGTGATGGACTGAATGTGGATCAATGTCACACACTCCCCCAGTCAAAAGATCTGGGCCCAAATCCATCGTTTTTTTGCACTCCACACCACCCTGGGTCAGATAATGGCTTTATGCAAATCAGCTCTGACCCTGTTGCCCCATGGGAACAGTCCAGTCCGAACTACAACAGCCATATCTTTCCCAGACCGGAATCAAGCATCCGAGGACCGGACCGGTTTCGAGGTAACACCTCTCTTCAGCCCGGCTAGCTTGACTCCAAGTGGTGTGGAGTGCCTGGGACCCACGTCTGGGCATCCCCAGCGCACTTAGGGCGGCAATTGCAAAAAACAACAAGTGATGGACTGAATGTGGATCAATGTCACACACTCCCCCAGTCAAAAGATCTGGGCCCAAATCCATCGTTTTTTTGCACTCCACACCACCCTGGGTCAGATAATGGCTTTATGCAAATCAGCTCTGACCCTGTTGCCCCATGGGAACAGTCCAGTCCGAACTACAACAGCCATATCTTTCCCAGACCGGAATCAAGCATCCGAGGACCGGACCGGTTTCGAGGTAACACCTCTCTTCAGCCCGGCTAGCTTGACTCCAAGTGGTGTGGAGTGCCTGGGACCCACGTCTGGGCATCCCCAGCGCACTTAGGGCGGCAATTGCAAAAAACAACAAGTGATGGACTGAATGTGGATCAATGTCACACACTCCCCCAGTCAAAAGATCTGGGCCCAAATCCATCGTTTTTTTGCACTCCACACCACCCTGGGTCAGATAATGGCTTTATGCAAATCAGCTCTGACCCTGTTGCCCCATGGGAACAGTCCAGTCCGAACTACAACAGCCATATCTTTCCCAGACCGGAATCAAGCATCCGAGGACCGGACCGGTTTCGAGGTAACACCTCTCTTCAGCCCGGCTAGCTTGACTCCAAGTGGTGTGGAGTGCCTGGGACCCACGTCTGGGCATCCCCAGCGCACTTAGGGCGGCAATTGCAAAAAACAACAAGTGATGGACTGAATGTGGATCAATGTCACACACTCCCCCAGTCAAAAGATCTGGGCCCAAATCCATCGTTTTTTTGCACTCCACACCACCCTGGGTCAGATAATGGCTTTATGCAAATCAGCTCTGACCCTGTTGCCCCATGGGAACAGTCCAGTCCGAACTACAACAGCCATATCTTTCCCAGACCGGAATCAAGCATCCGAGGACCGGACCGGTTTCGAGGTAACACCTCTCTTCAGCCCGGCTAGCTTGACTCCAAGTGGTGTGGAGTGCCTGGGACCCACGTCTGGGCATCCCCAGCGCACTTAGGGCGGCAATTGCAAAAAACAACAAGTGATGGACTGAATGTGGATCAATGTCACACACTCCCCCAGTCAAAAGATCTGGGCCCAAATCCATCGTTTTTTTGCACTCCACACCACCCTGGGTCAGATAATCGCTTTATGCAAATCAGCTCTGACCCTGTTGCCCCATGGGAACAGTCCAGTCCGAACTACAACAGCCATATCTTTCCCAGACCGGAATCAAGCATCCGAGGACCGGACCGGTTTCGAGGTAACACCTCTCTTCAGCCCGGCTAGCTTGACTTCAAGTGGTGTGGAGTGCCTGGGACCCACGTCTGGGCATCCCCAGCGCACTTAGGGCGGCAATTGCAAAAAACAACAAGTGATGGACTGAATGTGGATCAATGTCACACACTCCCCCAGTCAAAAGATCTGGGCCCAAATCCATCGTTTTTTTGCACTCCACACCACCCTGGGTCAGATAATGGCTTTATGCAAATCAGCTCTGACCCTGTTGCCCCATGGGAACAGTCCAGTCCGAACTACAACAGCCATATCTTTCCCAGACCGGAATCAAGCATCCGAGGACCGGACCGGTTTCGAGGTAACACCTCTCTTCAGCCCGGCTAGCTTGACTCCAAGTGGTGTGGAGTGCCTGGGACCCACGTCTGGGCATCCCCAGCGCACTTAGGGCGGCAATTGCAAAAAACAACAAGTGATGGACTGAATGTGGATCAATGTCACACACTCCCCCAGTCAAAAGATCTGGGCCCAAATCCATCGTTTTTTTGCACTCCACACCACCCTGGGTCAGATAATGGCTTTATGCAAATCAGCTCTGACCCTGTTGCCCCATGGGAACAGTCCAGTCCGAACTACAACAGCCATATCTTTCCCAGACCGGAATCAAGCATCCGAGGACCGGACCGGCCCGGCCTAGGAGCGCCGTGCCGGCCATGTCAACCACCGCCATGCCAGGCCCGGCCTAGGAGCGCCATGCTGGCCATGTCAACCACCGCCGTGCCAGGCCCGGCCTAGGAGCGCCGTGCCGGCCATGTCAACCACCGCCGTGCCAGGCCCGGCCTAGGAGTGCCGTGCCGGCCATGTCAACCACCGCCGTGCCAGGCGACTGAACACCCGTCGGTGGCCGGCACGGCGCTCCTAGGCCGGGCCTGGCAAGGTGGTGGTTGACATGGCCAGCACGGCGCTCCTAGGCCGGGCCTGGCACGGCCGGTATACGGTGGATGATGCAATGTGACTGTAAGGGGGGTCATGAACTGCCATGTCCATTGACTACATCTAATGGTTGTGTTGGCCTGCACCTCCCCCACCGAATACGTGCACCACCATGGTGGCGCCAGTGATAGAACATTATTGCAAAACAAACATCCGTTCCGGAAGCTTGCACATGCGCTTGCCGATGTGTGACCGTGACGGTCCGTGCACATGCAGCCAATGGGGAGAGGGAACGCTGGCCGCGTATGGCCAATCGAAAGTAGCGGAAGCAGTGCACCGCCACTCCAGGGCCAGTCATTGGCCCTTTTACAAACACGCATCCAGGGCTGACCAATTGCTGGCGACGTATACCACTGACATGTGCTCAGGGCCCTATATATGTGTGATGTCAAAAAGCACACATCCTACCCTGGGAACCAGTGCTGGCTGTTCACCTCGACCTGCTGCTGCTGAGCTGACCACCGACTGCTGCCTGTGACCATCACCTCGACCTGCTGCTGCTGAGCTGACCACCGACTGCTGCCTGTGACCATCACCTTGACCTGCTGCTGCTGAGCTGACCACCGACTGCTGCCTGTGACCATCACCTCGACCTGCTGCTGCTGAGCTGACCACCGACTGCTGCCTGTGACCATCACCTCGACCTGCTGCTGCTGAGCTGACCACCGACTGCTGCTCTAGTGCCATACTCCGTGATCTTGCCATGTCCAGAGTCAAAGAGATCCGGTCTCGTCCCTTCACCGCCGAGGAGCTTGATGTCCTCGTGGACGGTGTGCTCCGCAACTTTGGACGGCTCTACGGCGCACCCGGACAGGTGGTAAGTGCAGTGTGGGACATGTTGGTGTGCATGAGGTGGTCAATGACTCCTGGCTTCTGCAATCTTAGCTGTGTACTGTGGGCCCGACATATTTGTCGAAATGTGCATGGCTGCTGACAGATACGTGTTGCCCCTATCTGTGTGACAGGCCAACTGTCCACTGACTTGCACCCTTTTGTTTCCCATCATGGTAGGTCAAGCTGCACCTTCGCAAGGACGTGTGGAGGAGCATAGCACGTGATGTACGGGCATTGGGGGTGTGCAATAGACGACATACACACTGCCACAAACGCTGGGACGACATTTCCAGGCTGAGCAAGAATGTAGCAGAAGTGACACTGGGGATGATTCCAAGGACGCCACGTCTGGCCCGACGCTCCATGACCCCTCTCATGCACTGTATCATTGCTGTGACGCATCCTGACCTGTCCGAACGGCTGAGTGTGGATCAACAGCAAACTAGCGGTGAGCAGACTGTCTGTGTATGTTACTTGGGAGTGCAATGCATGTATTGGTGCCCAGACAGTAGTGACTTCCGTGGTGCGTATGTATCCCAGCGATGCCATGATGGTGCCATTGGGTGAGTGTAATTTGACATCCAGGTCCGGCATGTTGACACGCCACTTGCTTAGTAGTTGAGTGTTTGAGCACATGCCGTAGTGGTCCGTGGCCCCATGGCAAGACATGTGTGCAGATGTACATGCTCCTGCTCTGTCCGCATGCTGTACATGTGTCACGGCCAACAACGCTGATGTCATGTGAGGATGACTGGTAGAGGTGGGCCGTGTGCAGGATGGGGGCTAGGAGAACTTTGTCAGCAATGGAATTAGGGATTCCTTGTCCTTCTGTACGTGAGTGTGCCCATGACTTACACCTCTTTTCTGTGCATTTCAGCTTTGGCAGAGGGCACTCAGCCACAGACGGCGGAGATGAGTGGAGGCAATGCATCCGGATCAGACTTCGCGCACACGCAGACTGACACAGAGGAGGGCAGTGCCGGAGAGGGGGACAGGACCGTCCCTGAGGACTCGCATGTGGAGACACCATCGTCCTCATCTACCGAGAGTGTTGGTGAGCCAGCACTGTTGTCACGGACTGGGAGTGGGCAATCAACACCTTCGGTCAGGACACAGCACACAGGGCCCACACTGCCGCCAACTGCACCATGTACTGTTCGTGCACGCAGGAGTAGGGGGAGCAGAGTGGCGTTCGGTGCAGGCACCGCTGCCCCTGCCACGGTGACCCAAAATGCAGTTTGTGCTGAGGCTGTTGATCTGCTGCGACAGCTGTCTGTGGGGTAGACCAATATGACAAATGCATTCCAAGACCATGATAGGAAGTTGGGGCAGGTGGTGGAATTCATGGAAGGGATGCATGGCGATCTTGCTGGTCTACACAGGACAGTTCAGTCATTGGCAAGCAGTGTGTCGTCTGCCATTGTACACTCGCATGGACAGGGTCCTACTTCTGTTTCCCCATCTACACCACTGGAGGTCTCGGGGGGGGAGTGAATATTCTGACCAGGACTCTAATACAGGTTATTGCACTAGAAGCAGCGTCAGACAGCACGTCAGGGCACGGAGGGCACAGACACCATCCCCTAGGTCAGAAAAATCTGTTCACAAAGACAACGTCAGATACACTGGAGTACACACACAGGATCCACAAGTGGTGTTGGGGACAAGCCTTCACATGCTACACAGGCATTCCACACAAAAGATACTCCCAAGGCAAGGGATAATCCCAAGTCCATGGACACTCCCTTGGACAGGGACAGTCAGAGGACAAAGGCACCTCAAAGGAGCAGGGACACTCCCAAGGACAAGGACGATACTAAGGAAGGGGTCACTCCCAAGGACAGGGACAGTCAGAGGACAAAGGCACCTCAAAGGAGCAGGGACACTCCCAAGGACAAGGACAATACTAAGGAAGGGGCCACTCCCAAGGACAGGGACATTCAGAGGACAAAGGCACCTCATAGGAGCAGGGACACTCCCAAGGACAAGGACAATACTAAGGAAGGGGCCACTCCCAAGGACAGGGACAAGGACAGTCAAAAGTCAAAGGCACCTCCAAGGAGCAGGGAGAGTCCCAAGGACAAGGACAATACTAAGGAAGGGGCCACTCCCAAGGACAGGGACAAGGACAGTCAAAAGACAAAGGCACCTCCAAGGAGCAGGGACACTCCCAAGGGCAGGCACACAACAGAGCAAGGGCCATCTCCCAAGGGCAGGGACACACACAGGGAGAAGGTGTCTTCTGGAGACAGGTACACCACAGACGACAAGTCTGCTGCCAGGAACAGGGCACAGGGAAAGTCCAGAGGCAACACTCCTCCTACGGATAAAGCACATCCTAGGGACAAGGCTTCTCCCCTGGACACTGGCGCAATCAAGGACAGGCATACATCACCTCTGGATGCACTGAGGCTGATGATGTCGAAGAAACGGAAAACAGATGTCTCCGCGGCGGAGTCCCCCCATACCTCCACTCCCATCCACGCCCGTCAGAAGCAGAGGAGGGAGTCCCCTGTTGTTGCATCCCCCATTACACATGATTCTGAGTCCAGGTGGCAGGCACACAGCAAACGACAAGCAGGCTCCAGCACGTCCCCAGAAAGCCGACCCCCGGCAGCAGATGCTCCACCAATGGTGGGTGATAATTCTTTAGAGTCCCCACCACTTGCTAGTCCTGTCCTGTCCAGGGTGCACTCGCATATCCCTAAGAAACGCAGACACACACCATTGACACCTGCCCTCCCCAATGTCTCTCAAGTACAGCTATCCCCAGCTCCCAGGGTCACCCTGCCTCCTGGCCCATACAGCCCTGTGGCTCATCATTTCTGTGGTCCCAGTGGCGCTGGTGCAGTAGACTCTCATGTATCAGATAGTGGCACTGTGTCTGTTGTTTGCTGTCATGCATCATGTAGTAGCACAGTCTCAGTTGTGCCCTCTCCTGTTTCAGGTGCTGGCAGTGTATCTGGGTCTATGGCTCATTTGTCAGTCAGTAGATCTGTGGCTGTGTCTCACACTCCTGTTTCTGGTGCTGGCAGTGTGTCTGGGTCTGTGGCTCACGTGTCAGTCACTACATCTGTGGCTGTGTCTCACATTCCTGTTTCAGGTGCTGGCAGTGTATCTGGGTCTATGGCTCATGTGTCAGTCACTCGAGCTGTGGCTGTGTCTCACACTCCTGTTTCTGGTGCTGGCAGTGTGTCTGGGTCTGTGGCCCATGTGTCAGTCACTCGGGCTGTGGCTGTGTCGCACATTCCTGTTTCTGGTGCTGGCAGTGTGTCTGGGTCTGTGGCCCATGTGTCTGTCACTCGGGCTGTGGCTGTGTCTCACATTCCTGTTTCTGGTGCTGGCAGTGTGTCTGGGTCTGTGGCCCATGTGTCAGTCACTCGGGCTGTGGCTGTGTCTCACACTCCTGTTTCTGGTGCTGGCAGTGTGTCCGAGGCAGGTAGTTCACGCAGTCCACCTGATTCTGTTATGTGAGGTGCTGTTCACTGCATTGTGCCCTCTCACGTGCTGCCTCTGATGTACCTGCTCTGTTGGGCACAATGCCCTGTTGATGCTCTGATACTGCATTCTGCCCTCTGATGTGCTGCCAATGATGTACCTGCTCTGTTGGGCACAATGCCCTGTTGATGCTCTGATACTGCATTCTGCCCTCTCACGTGCTGCCAATGATGTACCTGCTCTGTTGGGCACAATGCCCTGTTGATGCTCTGATACTGCATTCTGCCCTCTCGTTTACTGCCTCTGATGTACCTGCTCTGTTGGGCACAATGCCCTGTTGATGCTCTGATACTGCATTCTGCCCTCTCGTTTACTGCCTCTGATGTACCTGCTCTGTTGGGCACAATGCCCTGTTGATGCTCTGATACTGCATTCTGCCCTCTCGTTTACTGCCTCTGATGTACCTGCTCTGTTGGGCACAATGCCCTGTTGATGCTCTGATACTGCATTCTGCCCTCTGATGTGCTGCCAATGATGTACCTGCTCTGTTGGGCACAATGCCCTGTTGATGCTCTGATACTGCATTCTGCCCTCTCACGTGCTGCCAATGATGTACCTGCTCTGTTGGGCACAATGCCCTGTTGATGCTCTGATACTGCATTCTGCCCTCTCGTTTACTGCCTCTGATGTACCTGCTCTGTTGGGCACAATGCCCTGTTGATGCTCTGATACTGCATTCTGGCCTCTGATGTGCTGCCTCTGATGTTCATGCTCTGGTGCCCACTTTGCCCATGCTCACGCATACACTGTGAATAAACCCCTATTATGTGTAATAAAGGTAGTCAATCATGTATCGTGGTTTGTCGTAGTCATTCCTGTTTGCGTACTACAATTGTGTATTTGTATTTGCTTGTGATCAGTGGTTTCGGTAACATGACACTGCCCCTCCCAACGTCACGACCCTTGCAGGCATTCCCCTCGAGACAGCGATTGGTTTGTGCCTTACCTGCGTCGTCGTTGATAGTGGGCCAAGACTTGGACGTGGTGGATCGCGAAGAGCATCGGGAAAGCGTGTAGCGCTGGGTCCATGGTGGCGAGCAGCTTGCGGTGGGTATCTCTGCTATGTATGGTAGCTTCGCTGTGGGGAATCCGCCGTGTTCAGACAGGTTGTTTTTCCGCAGCGGTTTTATGTGTATTTTCCGCCATCTTGATGTGGGGGACGGTCGTAGACGTCAGTCCGTACGGCGGAGTCTCTGGATTGGTTACGTCCGCCGCATGGTCGGGTGTAGTTGGGCGGCGGTGCGTGCTCGTCCGTCGCGGACGGAATTTTGACACTCTTTCCTATCCTGATATGGCGGACGGAGTGTACGCGGTAGGCGGACACGGAAAAGGCATTTTCCGCTTACTCCAGGGCTGAGGACGCACTTCCGTCCGCCATCCTAATGTGCCCCTAAATCAGGAAACAGTAGTAAGTAAAAAGATAATGACTGAGACGGAAAAGAGTCTAATTAAGGATGCATTTAGAAGAATGAGGAATAGAAGATAACTGAGAGTAAGTGAAGAACAGTCATAGAGTGAAGGGATGAAGGGAGAGGGGATAATATACAATGATTGAGGGAAATGGAGTGAGGAAGTTAGTAGACAGACACACTAAGAGAAAAACTGAGTGAGGTGGAGTACAATGAGTAAGCAAAGGAAATGAGTAAGGGAGCAAAAAAAGGAAAGAGAGGAGAAGGTGACTAAAACAGTGGTACTGAGAGAAAATAATTTGGTGATGAAAGTAAAGGGAAGGACATTGAAAGAAAGGAAATGAGGGATAGTAATGGAACCAGAGTAAAAGAAATGGGATGAAGAACGATGAGAGAGGAGCAGTGAAGTTGTTGTAAAAGAAATGATAGAAGGTAGATAAACACAAGTGAACATAACACAAGGAGAATGAGGCACTGAGAACATAGAGGTAGTGAACGAAAAATAGAGAGAAGAGGTCAAAAGAAAAAAGCAAACAAAGATAAGCGAGGGAGAGTGGGTGATTTATAGTGATAGAGTGCGATAATACTGCTGAGTGAGTAAACAGGAATTACTAAAAGAGCAAAGGAGGAAAATATGGAAAAGGGAAGTAAAGCAGAGAGACTGAAAGCTGAAAAGTTATGCAAGGGAGAGGGGGGATGCAGACAGTTGAAATGAGAATGAGGGGTTGTCAAAGAAGTGGAGTAAAGGAACGGGGGTTACAGAGAGTGATAGAAAGACATTATAAGTGGGTAAAAAGAGCTGAAAGATGATGGAAAAAGGAAAGTAAGTGTCAGAGAATGGGAATACAGTTTAATTTACACAATCCAAAGTATAGAATAACTTGTACAACATGTTACATAGTTTATTTTTGCTGTTCTCAGAATATATTGATTTTCACTTAAAACAGCGAGTTCAAATTACTCATCATATGACAGCGGGAAAAAAAAACCACAATCTAAAAGATTGTGTTATTTAAAAAAACTTAGATACTGACAAATGTACACTAATCTTTGATTGACTTACTTTTCCTTGAGGCCAAATAGTATATCATGGAGGTCCTTTTCTCGTTGCAAAGTACTCTGCTGTTCACTAAAAAATCAATTTAATCGACTTTCTAGAAGAAAAGCTCCAAGAACATCTGAAATATTTTCATTATTTTCATATACTTCTTTTTTTCAGTCATGAATCTTTACTCATTCCTGTACCTTTCCTTTTGGCCAAATAGTGTCAGATGTATGAGTATATTTTCAAATTAATTCTAAGAAACTCTGAAATTACCTTTTTTCTGACGTTCTGAAAGAAAAGCTCATACAACATTTTCACAATATTTAAGTATTTGTAAAACCATCTCTGACTCACTCATGTTCCTCATTTTGTATAATACTAATAGCACTTACTATGAGATCCACTTACAGTACCTATATGACAAGTCAATTTTTTATATTACCTGGATCACTTTTACTCAGAATATATTTTTAAACAGCAAAATAACCTTTATTAACTGCTCCCGTCTTCATAGACCAATTACCTTTACTTAAATTTTGGTTGTAAAAACACTAGGTATGAATTTTTTAAGCCAAAAGGCAAACGTTGTTTGAAAGTCAAATGAGTGTCGTTACAGTGGGTCCAACCTTTACAACTTTTTAAATAGCACGTGTAATGCCCTGATGTTGTAGAAGGACCGTCATGAAAAATAATAGCTACAGTTGCAAAGGTTCTTCCTGATATTGATAACTGAGAAGCCACGACATTTTTAATAGAAGTTGTCAATTTAGTTCCATCAGGTCTACATCGTTTGAACATTAAAATGACATACTGACCATAATTTTGTAGAAATAATGTGGACAGCATTGCAGACTTACATTGGGTACACACCATATTGTGATCCGCTGCTTTAACTAGATTATTAAAAGGCACTGATTTGCAGTCTGGTAAAGTCAAATATATAAATCTTTCAGTGTCTATTCTAGTAGTACTTGATAAAGTACAGTTGTCGCAGTCATGCTGCCATTGATAAGAAAGGCTACAAAGATTTTTTATATCTACACCTTCATCTTCCAATACATCAAACATATACATTAAAAATTCCTGACAATCCTGCTGAATATTCTGTGAAAATTGATTTTGACCAGAACATATGTCTAGAAGATTTCGAATTTCTGAAACACTTTCTATTTTTGCTCTATCACTGCTACATTTCTCAAACACGGAATTCAACAAACAACAGAATCTTTGATCCCAATTTTCAACAATCTGTTCTTGTATATTTTGAAGAAAAAAAACAACATTAACCACTACATTAGCATAGCAGTTGACACCAGAACTGTTTTCAAACTGAAATCCAACAACATCTTCAACAGAATCCTTTTTCTTTCTCCTTACAATTAGAGTTTCATCTACTTTTTGTCTTTTTGCTACTACCTCACTGCAATTATTCTCATTTCTTCTTTTTCGGCCTACCACACGTTTTTCAAACAGAGGATATTGAGGCAAATGTGGAGCATACTCTCTTCTTAACCTATTGTATTCTTTAACACAATCTAGATCTGCACAAATCTTTGTTTCATCACACTCAATCAAGTACAATCCTGATAAAGTTCTGACTCGTGATAATGCCACATATGCCATACCCTCTTTAAAAACAGAACTTCCAATGTTCACCAAAGCGCTATCTACACTTTAACCTTGAGATTTATGAATTGTCACCGCATATGCCAAACAAATAGGAAACTGTTTTCGGCGAACATATATGTCTTTCACAAGCAAAAATCTAGCTGAACAACGACACATTTGTTCTATTTCATCAATGCCATCAAATTTAATTTTTAAAATGTCAATTCCATCTCTATTTTTGTAATTCACAAAACCAACAACATGACCCATTGCTCCATTTACCAGACCTCTTTCAACATTTAAATTCCTTCTCAAAATGATACGACAATTTAAACACACATTCAGAGTCTTTTCAAAACCAGCAGTTTTAGATATAGTCTTCTCTAATGAATCCAATTTTGATTTCAAATTTTCAGACAAAATAATTGTTGCTCCCATATGTTCAATTTTATCTATAGCTTCCAGTTTCACTATCTCTTCATTTTCTAACTTTAACAGTTTGTTGTTGAACATGGAACATTCTTTCAGAGTTGGCATCAAACATATGCCAGATTTCTTCTCGTTAATTTTCTTAAAAATATTCTCTGGAAGAATGTTTTCATTTGGGTACAAATTTGAAATTAATCGTCCATGTAAAGCTTCTTTCCCTTGCTGACTTACTTTTCCGATTCTTACATCTTGTAGAATATTTTTATAATCTTAATCCTTTGCCTGCCGCATATTTTGAAGCAGTTCTGCATATTTGAAGTTTAACCATATATTAACGTTTCCAATGCTTCCTATGCACTTCCTGGTATCTTCATGCGTGAGCATTTTGAACACAGGTTGTCCTTCCACTGGAGTCAACTGCAGTAGATATCCAAAAACAATAATATGTTTTCCTCCAAATAAGACATCATAGTCTGTTCTAAGAATTTCTTGCATTCTCAAATGCACAAAAGCAAGCATTATATTTCACACCATGCTTACTTCATCAATGATAAGAAGTTTCATTTTCTTCAGGACTCTCGAAACTTCGGAACACGCATCTCCAGATAGCTTGTTCTATTGCAATTTGTTATCATGCTCCACTGGCAGCATCAGTAAACAATGTAAAGTAATCCCTTTAATATTATGTGCTGCCAGCCCAGTTGGAGTGGTAACAACACAAGATAGCGGTGATTCAGTCCTTTTCTGCAGATAAGTTGCAATTGCTTTAATCAGAAAACTTTTTCCAGTTCCCGCTTCTCCACTTACGTACAGTTGGACTGGTTTAAATGATGTACATGAGCACTCTTTTTTCTCATGAGTGAATCCATGTTCAATCTGTTCTGTGACTTCGTCATATATCTGTTTCTGCTCAAGGTTTAGCTGTTTCACCAAATCTTCTAAGTTAACTACATCATCTTGAGCTTGTTCCATAGCTCTTTCCACCTCATCCATGGCAGTGGCAGCTTCATTTTGAATAATTGGTCCTCCAAGTGGATCCTGACTCAATGAAGCACAACTCTGACTGTCTTGAGAACTGTCTCTAGCAATCTCTGCAGCAATTGTGGCTTCTTGCTCTATTTCTTCGTTCAACATTTGCAGATAATTTGGAAAAACAGGACATTCTATGGTGTCCTTGGTTGCATTAAAAGAATCTTCGTAACAGAGAAAATCTCCAAGTAGTTCCTCTTCTGTACGCCATGGCTTAAAGAGTTGCAAAAGAGCTAAATAGTACAATTCCCTTTTTTCTGGATTTTCGTAACTCAATTTTCGATGATTAATCAAATGGCCTTTTTTCTGTCTCATTAGACATCCTTCACACCCAATGATAGCATATATTCCATTGTTGATATCTTCTCTGATGGTTCTCTTATATTTTTTTTTTATTTTTTTTTATTTTTCAAAGGCAGAGGCAGAACAAAATACAAAGATGGAACAAGGTACAGTAATAACAAAAATAAAACAGTAATAAGGCGATAGACATCAATGACAAAATTCAAAACAAAACGTAACAGAATACTGTCACTTTAAATTATGAACATATTTAAATTAAATCCAATTATCAATAGGAAGCCATAACTTCCTAGCAAATAACTTTTTTCTTCGTCCTTTCAGTTTATAAACTGCATTGTCCATTCGGTAAGTATCTAACAATTTACCTAGCCATTGTTCAAATGAAGGTGGGTCAGCGTCTAACCATCTTGAAGTTATACAAAAGCGATAAATGGACATTCCAATGAAAAGAAAATACTCTTGATCAACAGATAAACTCTCGGGTGGAAAGTATACACCAAAGATAGTGACAGAAGGGCATAATTTGATGTTGACATTTAACAAATTAGTCAGAAAATGTTCTATCTTATTTTTATATACAGTAAGTTTAGAACAGCTAAAGAACATATGGCATGAATCGGCTGCTACAATGCCGCACCGACTACAATTGATGCCTTTCGTAGCTTTCCATTTAACAAGTTTAGCAGGTGTATAATACAGATCCAGGGAGGCCATATAATGTTGACTTTTGAGAGAACTGTTAATTAGTACTGTGTTACTGAACTCAAATGCCCTTGCCAGATCAATCCCTACTATAGACAGTTTCCTCTCCCACTTCTGGGCTTGTTGATCCAGGTCATCGGGTAGCCGATTTATCATCAGCTGATAGATGGTGCCAATACGGGCATCCTTCCTACCACTCTCCAAAACTTCGTTAGGCTCCATTACATCACTGTAAAGCAGATTTTTCCTATCCAAAAAACTCCGAATTTGTAAGTACTTAAAAAAATCATGTCTAGAAATACCAAATATATTTTGGAGTTCAGAGAAAGACATTAAGGTCCCAGCTGAATACAATTGCCCAATTAGTTGAATCGATCCCAAACGAAATCCAGAAGTAGGAATACTTTGAGGCATCCCTGATATTGAAATGTTACAGCGTATAGGTGTATAGAAATTATATTTAGGGATAATCCGCAAAACTTTATTCATCTGTTTCCAGGCCAAAAAAGCAGAGAGCAAAATCTTAAATTTTGTTTTTTTATAATAGCTCGGCTCCGTAAATATTAATAATGATTGACGCACATAATCACCCATAAGCATTTCGAAAATGGAAGGTGCCTTACTGATTTCATTGACATGGTCATGAAATAGTAAAACTTTAATAGTTTTAAGGGTAATGGCCCAATAGTATAACCTAAAGTTCGGGAATCCTAACCCAGCACGCCCTTGCGAAAGTGTACACCACTTGATAGCTCTTCTTGACCGACGATACCCCCATAAAAATCTAGACAGCATCCTATCTATTTTATTAAAAAGAGACATACTAAAAAATAAAGGGATAGTACGGAAAAAATAAAGAAACTTGGGGAAGATTAGCATTTTAATGACGTTAGTCCGTCCAAATAGAGATAGATGTAAGTTGTTTATCCTTTCCAAAGTCCTATTAGTAGATACAAGTAAAGGGTCCAGATTTAAACCAACAATGTCATCTATTTTGGAAGATAAAGTTACACCAAGATATGTAGCAGTAGAGTTAATTGGCAAATCCAGGGGCATACCCGTTTTAGAATGTATAATTTGAGTTTTAGAAACATTCAATTTATAGCCGGAGAATTTGCCAAATTCGCTAGCAACTTCAATTATTTTAGGTAGAGCTGTAGAGGAGTCAGAAGTTACGATGGCCACGTCGTCGGCGTATGCTAAAACTTTGTGGTCTACTTCATAGAGTCGGACAGGAGGAATACCAGGTTCTATAATTAATCTGTTCAGATAAGGCTCTAAATAAAGTGCAAATAAAAGTGGAGAACAAGGGCACCCTTGTCTAGTCCCCCTAGTGATAGAAAATGGTCTAGAAATGTCGGTGCCAAATCTTATTACTCCTTTTGCATTGAAATAAAGTGACTGTATAGCTTTGATAAATTGTGATGGGAAGCCTTTCCATTCTAGCACCGACCAAAGGAACCCCCAGTCTACTCTATCGAACGCCTTTTCAGCATCGAGTAAAATCACTCCGACTGGGGATTCCTTTGCTTGAGCCCAATCCAACAAGGCAATAACACGTTTGACATGGTCTGTAGTATCCCTATGTTTGATAAACCCGTGTTGTATATGAGAGACCAGACTGGCCATGACATCGTTTAATCTGTTGGCAAGAATTTTGGAGTATATCTTGCTATCTGACGTGATAAGGGAGATGGGACGATATGATCCTAATTCCTTTGGATCCTTGTTTTTTTTTACAAAGACAACGATAATGGCAGTCGACCAAGAATCAGGAGGATAATCTTGGAATGCTACATTAAAAATTTTTAATAGTTCTGCCTTCAACAGATGTCTAAACGTCCGATAGAATTCGAGAGGGATCTGATCGGACCCCATAGCTTTGCCGGCAGCTAGGCTCAAAATAGCCTCTTCAATCTCTTCCCAGCTTATTGGCCTAGCAAAGGAATCATTATCATCTGTACATAGCGACAGTTGATTAGAGTTTAGAAGGTAGTTTATAGGATTAAGAGTCTTGTCGACTTCGTTATTTTCGTCATTATACAATGCTTTATAGAAGCCATAAAATGCATCTAATATTCCTGCCTTGTTTTCTTTAAGTGCCCCATTTATGTCTTTGATACATTGTATTTCACTAAAAGAAGATTTTTGGCGTAGTCGCTGCGCTAAGATTTTCCCCGTGCGTTCGCTAAGTTCATAACGTTCTGTTTTATGTTGTTTAAATTTTACGGCTACTTCTTCAGCCAAATGTGTTCGGAGGCCTGAGCGTACAATAGTTAGTTGAATTTGTGCATCCTCTATACTAATATTGTTTTTACAAGCGGTAGATAATTCGAGCTCGGCCAGTCTAACCTTATTTAGCCTATCTTTGAAATCTTTTTGGTTTTTTTGCTTTCTATAATTTGCGAAACTAATAGTTTCCCCCCGTACGACTGATTTAAAAGAATCCCAAACTACCTGAGGAGAGGCAGAATCATTGTTTATAGAAAAATATTCTTTAATAATTGTGACCATAAACTGAAGATACTCTTCGTCTAATAATAAACTCCTCTGAAATGACCAAGATCTGTTGGGACCTTGACCATCAGTAGGAAGTTGAATCTCGACAATGATAGGATTATGATCAGAAATGACCTGTGGTAATATTTCAATACGAATTTGCTCCAAAAAGACAGAAGATACAAAAAAATAATCAAGACGGACAAATTTTCGATGGGGGGTAGAAAAAAAAGTATAACCAGGATCATTATAAAAAAGCTTATTCCAAACATCAGTTAGCCCGTTACATAAGACCAGATCTCTAAGTGCTTTGTAGGCTTGAATCTTACGGCCCATATATCTTTTTCCTAGTTTAATATTCCAATCGGCTGGTATATGGATATTAAGGTCCCCACACATTATTATCGGTTGTGTCCAAGTGGATAATTCTGTGTTGATAAGATTGAATAACTCAGCGTCATCCAAGTTGGGGCCATACAAACAGCATAGAGTGAATCTGCAACTCCCAATTTTTAATTCAGCAAGCCCCCATCTCCCCCATTTATCAGAGGATGTTTTAACACACTTCCCTACTCCCTTTCGCATACAGATAGCAACGCCTCTCTTGATACCCATTTGTTTAGATGTAATCAAAACTTCTAACCCTAAATTATTCAGGAGAGAACGTTTGTCCCAAGAAATATGAGTTTCCTGAACACATAACAAGTCAATATTCAAAGTTAGAAGCATAGTACGAAACATAGCAATCTTCTTTAAATCATTAAGGCCATTAATATTAATAGTGCATATTTTCAGCCGTTTATACATTTCAAAAACAATATAGAATAACAATTACTGGCCATCATCACAAAGATTTGCACCTCCAAATTATACTTTATCCACATTATAACCATCCCTGCCTTAAATACATCAACCTTAGTAACCATCATTGTGTTGAACACCTCTGCCTTACACCCCCACCACCCCCCGCTGCCCAAACCCACCCCCACCCCAACCCCCGAAACCCCTCCCCCCACCCTCCCCACTATAGGAGGCACAGGAACTAATAGCTCCTGAAACATATGGATGCCGTGTCCCTAGCTCCTAGCATCTTTACCAAAAAAAAAACACGAAGAAAAAAAGAAAGAAGAAGCAGGATAAGAGAGGGGAAAAATTCAAAATTCAGACAACGTTCAGACAAAATTCAAACAAAAAGAAAAAAAAAAAAGGAGTATAAGAAAATTTAAGGGCAAAGAGAAATATAGAGAATCCTACATGAAAACAATAATTATTATTACTCAATGTAATTCCTGAACTTAAATTCAGGCATTTTCTTACACACGTTTGAATTGGTCAAAATCGTTCAAAGTGAATCTAAATACTCCTTAGCTTTAATAGTAGAAATGAAAAACTTTGTTTGGCCTTTATATATAGTTTTAAGTTTAGCAGGTCCTTGAAGGAATACTGCAGCTTCCTTCTTCTGGAATTCAGGGATCAATTGCTTCAAATGCCAGCGTTGGGCCACAGTGGCTTGACAATAGTCTGGTCGAACAAAGAACTGAACGCCAAGACCCTCCGCTTTCTTGTCTGGCCTTGCATTAACAAAGATGACTTCACGGGCAAGAAAGTTGTTGAATGAAACCAGAATGGCCCTGGGGTAGCTTTCCTGGCCTTGTCGCGGGGTCCTTGCAGTAAAAGGGAATCTATGAGCTCGTTGAATCTCCCGGGTCCAGTCCCAATCAGTAATTTCTGGGAAAGCATCGCTTAGTAGATTAGTAATGAACCGCCTCGGGTCCCCTCCTTCCTTGTTTTCAGGGATTCCCAGAAAACGCAAGCTACACCTGCGGGCCTGGTTTTCCAAACTAGCAAGCTTATCAGATAAATCATTTTTTTGCATTTTAAAGTCTCCCACTTCTTGCCTTTGAGCCATACATTCTTCTTCCAGGACAGATATCCTGGCCTCTGCTTCAGTGACCCTATCCGCAGTCTCTGAACATAGTTTAATTGCGCGACGTACTACATTTTTAACTTTGGCACATGTCATTTGAGTACGTTGATTCTCCGCCTTACTTTCTGCCCTATGAGTCATCATAGTGTCAAATATCGTTTTAAGTGTAATCTCTGCAGAATCGTCTAGTGGCAGAGTTGGGTCAGATAAGCCATTATGATTAAATCGAGGAGTTTCATCAACAGCAGCAGAAGCAGTAGCTACTAAATCAGGAGATAAAGAATCCGTATTGTTTGTTGACCTAGGAGTAGTCTCTTTGCTCGCCACACGAAAGGATCTTTTCTTCTTCAGCCTCTTTTTAATAATAGTAGCTGCGTTTGCGTTATCAGGGCTGAGACTACTCTCTCCAGGAGAGGATAAAGTCTCGCAGCTAATATCTGCCCATTCTTTATTTACGCCTGTCGCCTCATCAGATGAAAGATCCGAAAGAGAATAAAAGTTTTCGGGAAGTTCCTGGCTGTTTTGCTGCATAGTAATTTCTTTTTCAGAACACAAATCACTAGGTAAATCGTTTAATACCAATGATAATGATGGGAGCGAGCAAGACCGATTGGAAATAGCTCCAGCAGGGACTACATTTCCCATAATGCCCCGCCTCAAAGAATCAGTTGGTATCGATATCGGAATCGGAGCCATTATCAAATTTGAAAGAGTATTAGTATTATGCTGAATACCACCGCTAGTAGGTGATTGAGTTGAAGACTGTGTAGCAGTTAAATCAATACTTTGATTTTCCACTCCATTATCCAAATTTTTCTTTTTAGCAGCGTGCTTCTCAAACAAGACAGGCAATGTTTGTGATACATTAGATTTAATAGCAGCCCCCTTGCTGGAACTCTTACCCGGTTTAGTAACAGGTTTGCCAAGAATCAATGGGGCTGCCTCTGCCATCGCGACCTCCACGTCCTTCGGCTTAGACCCAATATCGTTTTTCTTACTGCTGCGTGTTGCAATAGAGGAGGGGAGCGGCGTCCTCTTCTTCTTTCGTGGGCCCCCTCTGCCCGGAAAAACGTTCCTCTGTGCCCAGCAGAGGCAGAGTGTAGCACGCCACAGCGGAGACCGCCGTCGAAACTCAGAGAAATTTAGTATCATTCGTAGACACCGCCCTCCACAAGGATAGTTTGTTGCAAATAATAGTTCGTAACAGTTAATAGCAGTTTAGTCAGAGCTAGATACAGCTATTTTCCACAAGATTTCGCCGGTTTAAATTGCACTGGTTCCAGGACTTCGAGGAAAATTAGCGTTAATCACCAGAAAAACCAACCGACGTCTCTCAGCGGCTGTAAGGCTCCAAAATCAAGTCCGTAGGTAGTAGACGGAAGTGGGAAACACCCTTCAGTCTCCCAGTCTCCGCGCAGCTCACGGCTCCACAGCTGCCTCCGAATAGCCCAGCCCAGGGCAGCCTCCGCCAGCCTCCGCCAACAGCGGCAGCGGCAACGGCTCCAAATCAGCCGACTGCAATCGCGCCGCTCTGTAGCTAAACGGTAAAAGTGCACCCACTTTTTTACTAAATCGACAGGAGTTACATAGAGTCTCGAAGTCGGCTCTTATGGAACTTTAGCCAGAAGAATTAACTGGATATCCTCCTCCCTTCACGTTAAGACGCCAGGAGCAGGGGAGCAAGCTGCCTACACAGCCTTCCCCACGGCAGCCATCTTGCCTCTTCTCCGATGGTTCTCTTATAAATATAGTTTTGCAGAACTTCATACAAACAACTGTTCTCAAGATGACTACTTCTATTTGGATAGTATGTATCCAACATGTTTGTCTTCAAAATATCTGTACTTTCTGGTTCTTTCTCCGCCAAATACTCTATTTCTTGTACAGATTTCAAAACTCGATTTTGTGTTGCAGCAAGACCTAGACTCACCCAAATGATGGTTCTAGATTTGGCATAGAGACTTGCTGATGACAATCGATCAGAACATTCATATGCTCCAATTTCTCGATGCGACAACATCTTCAGACTGTAACTGTATAATTTCTTGCTTAGACTCTTTTCATGTGAAATGTCCTCCCACATTTCCTTCAGTTCTGTCTTTTCGTTTTTTGTGATGTAAGACGTCACATATCGAGCCACAGCAATAGAGTTGTCAGCAACGAATTGAATATCCATGTTAGCATTCCACATGGACAAAATCACTGGGTTGTAGTCGTTGATGTACTTGGACTCTTCGTTTCTTTTTAAATTGTATGTATTTTTTGGTGATTTGCTCGTCACAGTATGTCGCAGAGAAGACATCAAATTATTTACTCTTCCTTTAGAAATCACTGGTCGTGGAAAGCCGAAACGACATTTTGTGTAGAACTTGTCCTTGTTTCTGAATTTTTGACGACAGTACTTTCCACAACGATGGGATTGAAAGCGTAAAACTTGTTGCCTTAAACTGTTTTCTTCGGTAGTTTTCGGAACAGCACATGTTAAATACTCTTCAATGAAGCTCATCACTGTCTCATCCGAATCTGTTCCAAATTTGGGTGCATCTTTAATCCACAACAACATATGTATATGAGGAGCACCTCTCGCTTGATACTCCTTTCTCCAAAAGAAATCCAAAACCTCTCCAAGGGGAGAATTTTTTTTGTTGGTAATAAAAGACATCATAGCTTCAAATCTATGATTGAAATATCTGCACACATTCACTGGATTCAAAGAACACAGTTCTCCAGCAGTTTTGAATTCTATATTTTGAATATTTGCATTTGCCTCTCGTAGAAATTGAAGTAAGTCGTCCCATGCATACTCAGCACAGCTAAGAGTGAGGAACCATGTAGGAGTTCCTAAGTTTCTTAGCATACATTTCAATTCCCCATGACGATGGAACCAATACTCATTTGTACCACGCTGACATGCCATGAGATTGATTAAATGAGATTCCAAAATATTATCTTGCAGATTCACTTTCTCCATAAAGTCCCTCGCCGAAACATTTTGCAAATGTGCTCCACTTTTCAGTATATGGTTTACTGCATAAGAAAGCCCAGACAAGTCACTTTCATACAGTAGATGAAACAAATAGGGAATGCATTGACGAAACCTTGGATCTTCAGCATATAATCTTACAGTTCGATATTCAGATGCAGGAATTTGAAGTGGTCGATCGTCATATCGTCCACCTCGACCTGTTGGAAATAGCTGTGGAAAACAACGAGCTTCCAAACTTTCTTCCCATACACTAATGGGACTTCCTTTTGCTGCTTTCATTTGAAACAATTCAATTGCATTCCCCATTACTTCTTTGGAATGCAGAGGATCAACAGTATAATGTTCATATATTTCTTCACTTCTAGACACATCAACTTTTTCAATTTGGCCGCCTGAACAATCACTGTCTTCATCTGCAGCTGTTTCCTCTGCTGCAACACATACATCTTTGTAATACTCATTGTTTTTGACTAAATACAACCTTGCCTTTTTGACTTTCCTAACATCCACTAAATCTTGCCAGATTTTCTTACTCTTGGTCAGAACCCCATTAACTAGAATAACTAAAGGTTCCTCTTCTACTTTTTCTATACAAATTGTATCAATATTTTTTTTTTGAAATCTAGAGGCAAATAAACAACTCTTCCCTTTAATCCTCTCTGCAAATCTGTAGGAGGCAAATGCCCTATCTTAGGCTCCATGCGAACAATTGCCTGAAAAGGATGGACACATTGAATCAAAATAGACTCATATGTATTTAAATCCATCAATTCACGGGGAATGTCTACCAACTCCAGATTATTATGAACAGCTCTAGCAGGCATTCTGTTTTGATTTAATTTATCATAACAATATTTACAAATACGCTGATCAGAACTCAAATCAAAACAATTCTCCACCCACAAATAAGTTGCAAAATCCTTCCACTCATAATTATTTATCTTTTCACTTTTTACGTATAAATCAACTAATCTAGTTTGATGCTTATAATGACTTCGTCGACAACACACACAAGTAAAATTCGGCCTTTCACTTGATTTCACCTTAAACCTGGTAATTTCCTGCTCAAACTTTTCTGTACTTGAAATCTGTACATTGTCTTCCACATTACCTTGAATTGCTGTGTCAATTTCTAAACTGTCCTCTTTTTCACCAAAATAACAAATCTCAATTTCTTCACAAATCTTCTTCACATCTAATTCAGTTCCATGCAAAAGAGCACTGTTTAATTGTTTACGCTTAAGTGCTGGACTTTTTGCATAATACAACATTCTCACTAATTTCCTCATTTTGGTATGATGCACTGCTAACATCCTAAAATGATGAAAAACACTCTGACAGACTTTTCTAGAAAGACAAGCCAGTGAATGCCCTTGCAAACCTGTGTTTTCTCTCACTCTGCAAGGATCTAAGTCTTGCAACAACTTCACTTTCTGCTTTAGACTTTTCTTACTATATGTACGTAAGAAATTACAAAACAAATCAATTGATTCCTGTCGCACACTACAAATACGACTACACTTCCAAGTGTACACTGGACCCTTAGTACGTCTCCCTAAAACTTCATCAGTTAACACCTCTTCTGGTTCTCTAGGCACAAGTTTCTCTTTTTCAATCGGACAACAGTCTTTCACTTCATACGCTCGACCACTGGTGTCAACTGCATGCACTAAATCATTCTCCTGGAAGTAACTCTCCTCATTAAAAAATGGCTCACAACTTGAACTGTGCATCCATTCTCCTGAAAAAACTTTACAAAAATTAGTCCGATTAATTACTCTTTTCCATCTACTGTTTGATTTGAAAACATCAATTGTCTTGTTAAGTGTCCTAATTCTATTAATTATTAAAATAAATAATTTTTTCTTAACTTCAAAAGCCTGATCAACAATCTTCTCTACAATTTTCTTTTTCTTATAAAAAGCAGCTCTCTGTTTACCTTTCCTAATGTTTTTTAACAAATTTAAAACCACCCTATTGCGAAACATTCGTTTATGAATGTCTCTAAACTGATTCTGCCTTCTATTCCTATACATATTATTCTCTCCTACTCCAGTTGTAGGATTCTTTGAGGGTCTTTCCTTCCTTTTCAAATTTACTCTCTCATTCTCTTTTTCTACATGCCGTCCAACATTTTTTTTTATCTACATATGTTCCGTAAGAAAGACTTAGTTGTCTCACCAGGAGCTTTGTTCCTGTTTTTTGAAGTATTTGTTGTGGAAGAGTGCTGTAATTCCGTTGCAGTTTTAGTTTTTTGGCGGTTATCATGTTTTTTTCTCCTTTGCCTTGAGGGCATCTTTCCTTACAGGTTAGTGGCTCATTAGGATTTATTCTTGGCCTTTTTTCTTTTGGGGTGGCATAGACTGGTTCACCTATGTTTCTGGGATATGAGACCAGGCTTGGTCTGTCAAACTTTTGCTAGCCTAGATCTAAACCTGCTACAGTTTAGCTCCATCCTATTTAGGACACTCATATTTAGAGGAAAGCTTTTTACATTAAGTGATGGATCTTGGGAACCTGGGACTTTTGTGGGCTCTGTGACTTATTCCACCCTTAGGATTTTTTGTGGCTCTGTGAAGCTTGACTGTTATAGGGGCTATATTATGTATTGGAGGGAGAGATAGAGTAGTACTGTCCACCCTTCCGTTCATTACCCCTTCCTTGCCTTCACAGAGCGGGGCCTCCTTCTTCCTGAGCTGGGTTCCAGGAGAGGTGAGGTACACTCCCTGTACTATTCAGGTGAGTAACATTAGTAAAATAAATTGGCTTAATTAGTAGAAGCCAGTGCCAGGTCTTTCCTGTTTTGATAGGACTTACTACAATTTATTTCTTGTTTCTTGTTAACAGATGTAAGAGACACCGTTTGGTACAGAGGAACACGATTTTTGACTATTTATGTATATCCTTTACAGATTGTCGTTACGTTCACTTTATGTATGCAGTAGCTAATGCTTAGAACTCTGGCCCTGAAGAAAGCCATGGGATCTTGTCCCTACCGGCTGAAACATGTTGGCCTTGTAAATGCAGTTATATGTTTAGACTGCTTCCTCTGCATTGTTCTTGTTTGTTTGAGGGAAAGGACAAATTACATTAGAGTTTTTCGCCTATTGATCCTTTTACCCCTTGTTTTAAACTCACACATCTTTTGATTTTTGCACTGCACTCGATCCCATCTTTATCATTTGTTCATGGGTACCTTAGCGATTGATGGTGCGACCCAATTGAGTAAGGGCGATGGATGGGTCTCATTGATCAAGAGACATACCACCCCATTTTTGGATGACCAAATGAGAACATTTGATCTACATACCTATTTGATGGGAATCCAACACATCTCTGTACGGGTCTTACCAACAATCTCAGTAGGTCCTTCGACATGTTTGTCCTGGCACACATTCAGATATAGAGACTTATGTAGCTCTATTAGCGCCTAACTCACTTATGTAGGAGTTTTGCAGCAGCTCGGAGTACTTGAAGCTCCGTTATAGACCCCCGGTTCTTTTGTTGTTAGGATTAAAGAAAAAAATAGCACATTATAGACCACTATTACCAAACAACAAAGCAATGACAAAAAGCAAACGGTCTATTCAGGGTTACAGATCAGGTGAGGATTCTCCAGGGGTGCAGAAGAGGTGAGGCCTGTATTGAAGAGTGTAGTGGAAGACAGCTCTGTCCACAGGTACAAAGAAGATGAGACCTGTGTCTAAGAGTGCAGTAGGGGATAGGCTTCATGAAGTCTAGTCCACTGCACTCTTACACACAGCCTTCACTACCTATGCTTCCCAGGAAAGGCCTCTCTCCCACTACAGGCTTGAACATAGGCCTCACCTCCTCTGTCCCTCTGGACATGCCTCACCTCATCTGCATATTCTACTTCCTAATCTGAAGTAACACAGGTGACATTATTGTGAAAGGATGAAATATATGTATCTAATCATGCAGACATTATTTATTCCTTCTCAAAAATCTAAAACTCATTGATTTGCACCAAAATCGTTTTTTAAATAACATTTTAGACACACACTGCAGGTCCTATGTACAAGCATTCAGTGTCCATGAGTACAGTGGAGAGGACTGACCTCCTCTCACCCTTGGACAAGCCTTACCTCATCTGTGTCCTCTGGACAAGCCTCAATGTATTGAGTATAATTGATGGTAACTGGGTGCAGATGGGATGACGCATGTCCAAGGGTGTAAATAAGCTGAGGCCTGTCTAAGCATGAAGATTAGTTGAAGTCTATTCAGGGTTGCAGATGAGGTGAGGATTGTCTAGGGGTGCAGAAGAGGTATGACCTGTATTGAAGAGTGTAGTGGAAGTGAGGTCTGTCCACGGGTGCAAAGAAGATGAGACCTGTGTCTAAGAGTGCACTGGGGGATAGGCTTCATAAAGTCTAGTCCAATGCACTCTTAAACACAGGCCTCACCACCTATGCTTCCCAGGAAAGGCCTCTCTCCCACTACAGTCTTGAACATAGGCCTCACCTCCTCTGTCCCTCTGGACATGCCTCACCTCATCTGCACAATCTACTTCCTAATCTGAGGTAACACAGGTGACATTATTGTGAAAGGTTGAAATATATGTATTTAATCATGCAGACATTATTTATTCCTTCTCAAAAATCTAAAACTCATTGATTTGCATCAAAATCGTTTTTTAAATAACGTTTTAGACACACACTGCAGGTCCTATGTACAAGCATTCAGTGTCCATGAGTACAGTGAAGAGTACAGTGGAGAGGACTGACCTCCTCTCACCCTTGGACAAGCCTTACCTCATCTGTGTCCTCTGGACAGGCCTCAATGTATTGAGTGTAAATGATGGTAACTGGGTGCAGATGGGATGACGCATGCCAAGGGTGTAAATAAGCTGAGGCCTGTCTAAGCATGCAGATTAGTTTAAGTCTATTCAGGGTTGCAGATGAGGAGAGGATTGTCTAGGGGTGCAGGAGAGGTGAGGTCTGTATTGAAGAGTGTAGTGGAAGAGATGTCTGTCCACGGGTACAAAGAAGGTGAGACCTGTGTTTAAGAGTGCACTGGGGGATAGGCTTCATAAAGTCTAGTCCACTGCACTCTTAAACACAGGACTCACCACCTAGACTCCCCAGGAAAGGCCTCTCTCCCACTACAGTCTTGAACACAGACCTCACCTCCTCTGTACCTCTGGACATGCCTCACCCCAACTGCACAATCTACTTCCTAATCTGAGGTAACACAGGTGACATTATTGTGAAAGGTTGAAATATATTTATTTAATCATGCAGACACTATTTATTCCTTCTCAAAAATCTAAAAGCCATTAATTTTCCCCAAAATCGTTTTTGACATCACATTTAAGAAACACAGCACAGCACCTATGTACAAGCATTCCATGTCACTACTAAAACTTCACAATTTTACAAAATACAATTCCTCTATGTAAAGAAACTCAATATGCTTCCTACACTGAATTAACACAGATAACATCATTCTGAAAAGGTCAAATTTATTTTTTTCAGCATGCAGACACTATTTATTCCTACTCAAAAATGTAAAAGCCATTCATTTCCCCCAAAATCGTTTTTGACATCACATTTAAGAAACACAGTACAGGTCCTATGTACAAGCATTCCATGTCATTACTGAAACCTCACTATTTTACAAAATACAATTCCTCTATGCAAACAAACTCAATGTGCTTCCTACACTGAGTTAACACAGGTAACATCATTGTAAAGAGTCAAATTGACGCCTGTGTCTAAGAGTGCAGTCGGGGATAGGCTTCATAAAGCCTAGTCCACTGCACTCTTAGACACAAGCCTCACCACCTACGCTCCCCAGGAAAGCCCTCTCTCCCACTACAGTCTTGAACAAAGGCCTCACCTCCTCTGTACCTCTGGACATGCCTCACCTCATCTGCACAATCTACTTCCTAATCTGAGGTAACACAGGTGACATCATTGTGAAAGGGGCAAATTTACTTCTTTAAGCATGCAAACACTCTTTATTCCTTCTCAAAAATTTAAAAGCCATTCATTTCCCCCAAAATCGTTTTTGACATCACATTCAAGAAACACAGCACAGGTCCTATGTACAAGCATTCCATGTCACTACTGAAACTTCACAATTTTACAAAATACAATTCCTCTATGCAAAGAAACTCAATGTACTTCCAACACTGAGTTAACACAGGTAACATCATTGTTAAGAGTCAAATTTATTTCTTTAAACATGCACACATTATTTATTTTTTCTAAAAAATGTAAAAGCCATTCATTTTTCCCAAAATCGTTTTTGACATCACATTTAAGAAACACAGCACAGGTCCTATGTACAAGCATTCCATGTCACTACTGAAACTTCACAATTTTACAAAATACAAATCCTCTATGCAGTAAAAACATTTTACCAAGCATTATCAAAAAGCATGCCACAAAGCAACATTAAAAAACCACCATTTGCTTCCAAATCTTCTCCATAGAGTATACAAGTCTCTATGTATATTAAATGAATCATTAATCACCTTTACAAATGCTTTAGGATATTGAGAACAGTGTCAGACACACACACCAATATTTCTTTAGCAGAGCAAAAGGTGTGTACTCCAGGCACTGCAACCATGAATGGCACAGAGAACCTCTAATTCTACACACATATTGCACATGATAACCAATCAAAACTATTCCCTCTCTATTTTCAAACCAACACCCTTCCCCCCTCAGCCTTTTTTACCTGTTACCATAGCAACTCCCTCCTCACTAAGCTCTCAGGGTTAAAAGTGTATTCTACAATGTTGCAAATGAACTAAGCAAGGATGTTTGACCTCTCAATACACCAGCTTATCCGCTGCAATCTTTCTTTAAATGACTTTTTCTTAACCATTCAAATTGATTCTTTCACAGAACAGAACCATGCACCCTAACTTCCAGTTTTCAACTATCTGAATCCACCAATCATTGCTTGTGATTGAAGAGCACTGAAACTCCACAGTTTTTGTTGTTGCAAACTCATACTGTTCCAACTGCCATTTCATTCCCACACTTCATCTGACTGCACCAGAACCTCCTCTTACCATGTATTCTGTATGGATTATTGGACATAGCTACATCCACTAGGCTCAAAGGTATGCAGCTACCAGAAATTTTCACAACCTTGACTTACCAAATGTAGACATAAAATGGATTGGCCAAAGAGGATTGAGATGTCATCAATTGATACCATTGGTGAAAACCTTTTTGCATCTGCCACACCCATACCTCATAATTCTGCACTGTGGTGGAAATGACTTAGGCACTTTGACTGGGGTAGGTCTGGAAATGCTTTTAAAGGACACCTTTGAGCAATTGATGGCACTTTTTCCTCAAACTGCCTTGGTATATTCCTATATATGCCAAAGACAGAAATGGAAGTGGTCCAACCAATTTTTCCACAATTTGAGAAAGCACGGAAACATGTGAATAAATCTGTTTCTGCTTACATGAGAGACTATGGAATGGGTTCAATATACAACAACAACTTGCGTTACAACATGCAAGATATCTACAGAGGAGATGGTGTGCACTTCTCAGATGAGGGGAATAGAATATTCCTCCTGAATATAAGACTGTGCATTGGAACCTACTTGTAGGTACCTAAATCAGCCACAGAACCCAAAAGCTCTTTTCAGAGCTACCCTACCTCTGATCACTCCAAATAATTATCTTTTTCTAACTTTTTTCACTAAAGTACGCTCCCCGGTACGCTTCCCGGTGCGCGTACCGGGCGCTCCCCCCGCGAAAATTAGAAAAAAAATTGGGTTTTTTGGGCCTATATGGGCCTTCTAAGCCCCCCTCAGAAAACCTAGGGGATCAGGGAGTGTCTACCGTGGGCCCTTTTACCCGTTCCCAACGTTGTTTGTCCTCCATCTTGTGTCTCAATTCTTCCGAAACACAAGATGGAGGACTCCCGTAGCGCTGCCGGTACGCGTACCGGGGCGCGCACCGGGAAGCGCTCCCAAAAAATTTTAAAAGTTAATTTACATAAAAATCACTGGAGACACTTACACCAAATATAGAATAGGCCCTACTACATACCAATCCCTACCATTTCCCCAAATTTGGTGGAATTCCATTGAGCCATTTGAGCTGTAGCATTGTCTAAATATCCTGAGGTAAATTACATGACAAAAAGACTTCTGAAGTGTTAGAATTTACAACCAATTAAAATGTTACTTTCATTTTCTACTTTTTTTTCCTGACATTTGATTGGTTATGTACATGAATATAAATGAAAAATTAGAGGGAAACACGGCCATTTTGACTACAACTACCTGAGGTACATCTTGAAAGGATTTTCGCATTTTTTCTTCTTCACCTCTCTGCAAAGTAAGTTGATAATTTGTAAGGGGCACTTTAAGTTAATTTGTAAAAACGTTTTCTGATAGTTATTTACTGTCCCTCTGCTATAGTTATAGATAGAGATAGGCTCCTCTGTTATATTTATGGATTGACTTAGGCTTCTCTGCTATAATTATGAATTTACTTACGCTTCTTCACAGGCACTTTTTTATATTTCTACTTCCTGCCTGTTACCATACACTGCCCAAAGTTAACTTAACTGTTAAAAAATCAGAACTACCTGTCTGAACTTAAACCCAACAATGCCCTAACTCTACTGATATAGTTATTTTTTATGCAATTTACAGCAAGAAAATGGAAGATACACCACAGACCAACAATATTTCTTTCGAAAAAACTGATGAGCAGATTCATTTCGAAATAACTGATGAAGAGATTGTTGAAGAAGATTTATTTGACTTCCTGGATGAGTCTCTTGACCAACAATTCATAGACTGTTTAGATAATATGGAATCATGCAGTACAAATTTGGAGGAGATTTCGGATAATGAAATGTTGCAAGTGTTATTAAATTATGAAAATTCAGAATAATAAATTAATATTTAATAATTAAAAAAATTGAGACATTATTCATTTTTATATCAAATTCATGAAGTACTACCAAAATGATTATGTTTATATTATAGTATAAAGTGAAACTTACAGTATACTGTGTAATTTTAAAACATCATAAGGGTGTGTGTGTGTGTGTGTTGGGGGGGTGAGGTGTGTGTGTGGGTGTGTGGGTGTGGGTGTGGATGTGTAAGGTGTCGGTGTGGGGGTGTGGGGTGTTTGGGTGTGGGTGGAGGTGTGCGTGTGTAAGGTATGTGTGGGGAGTGTGTGGCTGTGGGGGTGTGGGGTTGTGTGCATGTGGGTGTGTATGGGACGTACTTGTAGGTACCTAAAACAGCCACAGAACCCAAAAGCTCTTTTCAGAGCTACCCTACCTGTAATCACTCAAAATGATTATTTTACACTATTATTTTCACTATTTTTCACCAAAGTACGCTCCCCGGTATGCTCCCCGGTGCGCGTACCGGGCGCTCCCCCCGCGAAAATCGAAAAAAAAAATAAATAAATGTTTTACCCGCGGGACCCTTTTATGGCCCCCACATCAAACTTAGGGGGTCAGGGGGGGTCTACCCTGCTCCCTTTTGGTTATTTCCCCCTTTGTTTTTGCCACCTCTTGTGTCTCGATCCTACCGAGACACAAGATGGCGGCCGCTCCGGACTGTTTGGAATGTTGACAGACACCCGAGAGCCAATCAGCTTTCCGTGCGCAAGTTGCGTGGCGCGCCCGGAGCGCTCCCCGGTGCGCGGCCATAGATATATATATTTGTTTGAACCTAAATTACTCAAAATCCTCTAGAGCATATATCTTGCGACATAGCAAAGGCACATCGGGCTACCAGTCCCTACAATTTTGCCAAGTTTGATGAAAATCCATTCAGCCGTTCGAGCTAAAAGTGAGTCCGACCGCCCTATGGAAATTAACATGGGAAAACACGTTTTGGGACCCCCCTTTTATCTCGGCCCCCGCTTAACGGATCCCCCCAAACTTTCGGGGAAGGACCAGAGCGCCGCGAGGCAAAGTTGAGGAAAATTTCAGGCAGATTCCTCAACCGGCGCCAAAGTTATTCCCAATAGAATGTTGCGATTTCCCTATGGAAAACAATCCTAACTATAACTACCTACTGGCGACCGCCAATTGGTAATATAAACAACACGATTTCTGTCACACCAGTTTAACACCACAGAATTACGGACCACCAAGCAGCGCGTAAGTATTCAAGTCAGGTTTATTATCCTTTCCAGGGTCAATTTTGGCATGACGCGTTTCGGGTAAAGACTACCCTTGATCACATAGCGACCATGCAGTACAACATCACATTTAAATACTATTTTTTTCTCTCCTTTCTCATTCATTAACCACCACGTGACAATAGACAGTGAAGATATACTGAAGTGTAGAATGGCAATGTTTAGATGCTTTAAAAGGTGAATTAGCTGGTGTAAATTTTGCATTAATTTTTATCAATCATATTTTATATTGCATTGTATTGACGGCAGCATAAATACGTATAAACTTTTGTGCACCATATTGCAATAAATATAGAATACATACAATAATAAATACTCATCATACTATTTACACTATTTACAATTAAGAGAATCTGTCTTAAAACATACCATCTCATAGTCATTGTAAAATTACGAGGTTGATAATCTCAACAATGTCAATTTAAATGTTATAATAAACATGTGTAAATTTACGCAAGGTTTGGTGTAAAATTGATTTCTTCTGCCTCAATGCAGGTATTTGTGTGCAAATGTCGCAAAACTTAGCTGCTCATTGGGTTCTACCAGCGTATATGTACTATTCACAGGTTCACCTTTATAAAGTGCATATCATAAGTTTCTACATAAGTATAGTTGACATCCGGTCCCGGATGTCATACCACCTTTACTTAATAGAACATTCTATTTTATCATTGCCCAAAGTGCTCAGTGCAAAAAGTGAAAAAGATATAATAATAAATAAGTGATGATAAAAAACGATTTACAATAAAAAGTTGCGTTTGCATTTTATTCTAAGGGATTAATCCACTTATTTTTAACTGCTCCTTATTTTCATAGTGTCCATTGTTATCTAACTATAATGATTTTGTTTCTTCTTTTTATGTTTTTCCTTTAATTTCAAACACTATAGATTTAAGAAGCTTTACTGTGCTTTGTCCTGTACTGATTCTCAGGCAAGGAGGAGATTTGTAAAGGAATGTGTGCAAATCTTCGGTGTTGTTTAAGCCATTCGGAGACTTACTATTCAAGTTTAAAATATATTTTGTCTCCAATTGCCTCAATAGTTTCCCTCAATCCCGCCTCTTTTGGGTACCGGTACCATATCAATGACAAAGTACGAAAGACAATTGATATCTTTATCGTGCATTGCTTTAAAATGTCTCGCCACCGGATAGGCAGGGTCGCAGTTGATTATGGCTCTGATGTGTTGTAAAATCCTCACGTGCACCGGGTGCTTAGTACTTCCCACGTACCTAAGCCCACAGGTGCACATGAGGACATATACCGCAAATTCTGTGCGGCAGTTGTAATTTCCCTTGATATCTATTTCATGTTCTTTAAAGGGTGTGCTGTATTTGGTGGTGTTTATCCCAAAATTGCACGCCCGGCAGGTAGCGCACTTAAAGAACCCATGTTTGGCAGGTAGCCAAGTTTTGGTAACAGGAGCCCCTGTTACTGGGGTTTTAGATAAATAAGCGGCCATGTTTTTGCATTTCCTGAAGGTTACACTGGGCTTGTCAGGTAAACTCTCTTTTAAAATGCTATCAGTTAGCACAATTGGCCAATTTTATTTAAGATGGTTCTTATTTTGCGCTCCTGTCTACTGAATGTTGGTTTTAATCTCGGTGCCTCATTATCCACAGTGATCTCATTTTCTACATTGTTAGTCTTTGACAATAGTTCAGATCTGGGCTTTTCACTGGCTTTGAGTGTGGCTTTGGTTAAGATGTCTTCTGTATAGCCCCTTCTTTTCATTCTTTCTAAGCTTTCCTTGTTACATTTTTCAAATTCTTCAGGGGTGCTGCATATGCGCTTCAATCACAAGATCTCCCCATAAGGGATACTTGCGATTAGATGTTTCGGGTGTGCGCTTGAGGCATGAAGCGTTGCATTTCCTGCCGTAGGTTTCCTATAGGCAGTTGTGGTTAATTTGTTATCAACAACCTGTACCCGCACATCTAAAAATTAAATTGTGCTAGAACTGCAGTGTGACGTGAAGTGCAAATTGAAGTCATTAGTGTTAAGTTTGTCTATGAATTCATTGGCACTTTGCTGGTCCCCCTTCCAGACTATGAAGACATCATCTATAAACCGAAGCCATAGATTAACCTTTTGTTCAAATATTTCCTTGTGTTGCCCCATGAGGACCTGCCTCTCCCAGAACCCTGCGTGCAAGCACGCGTAGCTCGGGGAAAAGCAGGCACCCATGGCCACACCCCGTTTTTGTCTGAACAGATCCTTGCCAAAGGAGAAATAATTGTTATTGAGGCACCAAGTAATCAAGGATATCAACATCTTATTATGCAACACATATTCTGCTGGTCGAGAGTTCAAAAAATGTTCAACGCCTTGCAAACCACACTCATGTTGTATGCTGGTGTATAATGACTCTATGTCAAGAGTCAATAACAACAAGTCTTCAGTCCAAGGGATATTGTCAATTCGTTTCAAAAAGTCTCCTGTGTCTTTCAAATATGACGGCATTGTTTTGACCAAATCCTGCAGGAAAAAATCGATGTATTGGCCCACGTGTTCTGTCATACTATTGATCGCAGAAATGATTGGGCGTCCTGGTATAGGAACCTTTCCTTTGTGTAGTTTAGGTAGTAAATACAAAAAGGGCAATTCTGGGTGGGTCTTGAACAAAAAGTTAAATTCTTCTCTGGTAATTAAACCCTCACTTTTCCACCTTTGTAGTTCCTTTTTAATGTTGTCTTTGGCCTTATTATAGGCTTTCTGGGTAGTTTTTTCATAGCAATTGGAATCTTCCAACTGTCTCATATAAATATATATATATGTGTGAGCAAGGCGGCCTGACCGTCGAAACTCGCCAGGGCCTCTTTGAAAATAAATGTGGTGTTCAAAGTCGGCAGTATCACCGCCTGTTTTTATCATGTGAAACAGGATTGGAAGAAGGTACTTTGCCGAAACGTGACCTCGTCTGTTGCTTGTTGGTAAAATAAAAACCTTTTTTTGCAAGATACCCCGTGAGTGCGGAAAATTCCTATTGAAATGCATAGGATTTTGGAGCTGTTGCCAGTAGGTAATTATAGTTAGAACCTACTTTCCATAGGAAATCCACAACATTCTATTTGGAATAACTTTGGTGCTGGTGGATGAATCTTTGCGAATTTCTAGAAGAAAATGCCCTGCTCCGCTCCTTCCCTGAAAGTTTGAGGGTGATTCATCAAGTGGGGGCCGACAAAAAAAGGGGGTCCCAAAACGTGTTTTCCCCATGAAATTTTCCATAGGGACTTTGAGCCAGGGCTAAAGCCCGAACGGCTGAACGGAATGGCACCAAATTTGGCAGAGAGGTAGAGTTTGGTTTGCAGATGTTGCTTTTTGTTAAATGGTGTAAATCCGTTCAGTAGTTCCTGAGAAAATCAAAAGTAAAATCATAGTGATATCTATAGACGAAGTACTGCTCGTGTATGGAAATCCGTTCAATTACGAGCACGAGCTGCATGCTGATTGGATGTCAACTGTCTGTCAACACTCCAAACCAGGAAGTGTTGGCAGCCATCTTGTGCCTCGGTAGAACCGAGTCACAAGAAAACAGTAAAACAAAGAACTCACAGGGTACGTGTATTGTACGCGTACGCGGTGGAAAAGGAAAAAAAACTAGAAGTCCGTTTTATTCTTAATTAGCCCCCGGGGGACCAAATTCCGGAGGCAATTTTTTTCCATAATGGGGGGCTTGCAAGGCCTCCTGAGACCCGGGCAAAGCCATCCCCCGTGGTTTTATTTTGAAGTATGTGGGGGGGCTCACGTCCCCCCTCCCCGCAGCCTCGGGGACCGGCACACCCTCGGGCCTTTTTTTAAAATATTTTTTTTTTTAAAGAATGTTTTCTGCTCCCCCTCCGTCTCCCCCCGTACACGTTCCGGGGACCGCCACCTTCCTGGGGCAGTAATATGTAAAATGACCTTCCAGCCCCGGGGACCTGCCCTCCACGGGGCTTTTTAATGTTGGGAGGGGGTCGTGTGGCCCCCCTCCTGGAGCCCCTGATGGCCCTGGGGACTACCCACCTCTCAGGGCCGGCTCTTGCAGTGTCTCGGGGTGCTTATATTTCTATGATAGCATGTAAAACTTTCAGGTTTTTTTTGTGCACCAGTTGTACTCTCTACGGATGCGCAGGCTTGTTTCCAAGCCCACGTTTCTTTCTATTTCTTCAAGTTTGCCAAGCAAACCTCTCCTCGCTTCAGGTATTAAATTTGCTGATTTCTTTTCCCGGGCCGTGTATGTCATCCGCTGCTATACTTTTGTAATATATTAATAATTATATTTTATCTATATTTATTTGAAACGTATTGCCGAGGCGCAAAACGTTGATTACGTACTCCGTCCACCGCCATTTTAGTAGTTTTCCTCCGTTATTTTTATTATACCTGTTACTTTCATGTTACCCTCCGCATATCTTCTCTGTGATCGATGAGATTTCCTGCCATAGACACCACGGTGTTTGTCCTTGGCCTCTGATGTTATCAGACTTGGTCACACTCATACCTAAAAACTAATTTGAAGCACGTAAGCCACAGCCATTACAACGCGTGTCCATCTCCACAAAGCCATTATCATGCTTATGCCTTTATCATGTGTGGTAAATGTATACTAGTTGTAAAAGCATGCATGGTAAATGCATGCAAGGTAAAGCCATATGCGTGCTAATGAATTTGTGGTGACGATCACGCGTGGTTATGACCGCGTTGTAATGGCTGTTTTTCCCCAGGACACTGCAGGAACCGGGTCTGAGTGTAGCGGACTCCAGGGCATCAGGCGGTGGGCCACGCAGCCTCCCTCACACTATATAGAAATCTCCGGGGGGGTGGTCGTTTTCGTGCTTGAGGGGTGTCATTGAGGCCCATATAGTTAATTTTGTATGGGGGGTAGGTTTGCACCCGAAAATGTCGCAAGAGGTTTGTAAATGTGGTACACATTGTTTTACTTTGATTTCCTTTCTATGTTGTAGTCCATCCAGAGAAAATATAAGTTATTGGACAGCCAGTACTTTTCAACCCTACTGTCAAACATCTTACTATAGTATTTCAAATTATAAATATTTTTGTTGTGGACCGTCCCCCCCCAAGCAAAAACAAATATATATACATCAACCAAAAATTATTTGTGTTTCAAGAATAAAAACTACTTGCAACTAAAAAAAAGGCCTCAATCAAAATAAAGTGTGTTTTGAGATTATAAATTACCTGAGATTAATACTCATTAATTGAGTTTACACTATTTTTTAGACCTCAAAAATAGTCAGAGTTTTTAAGCCTGAACTTGTAACTTTGTCCTGGCCCGGCTCGATCAAATAACCACAGTTGATGCCTTGAACTTTTAGGCACTATTATTATCTAAATCTTTAAAACTGCATATCTCCAGATCTACTAATTGGATTTTTGTTGCACTTGTCTTGGATAATTTATTAGATTTTACTTGATTTTTCGAAATTGGTGTGGGGTTTTTATTGTGTTGTGTTTGCACTTTATTACTGTTTGAAGTGCTCCAGAAATATTTTCCACCTTGCCTCTAAGTTAAACCTGACTGCTTTGTGCCAAGCTTCCAGAGAGTTAAGCTCATGTTAATTTGTTACTTCACCCTGACAGGAATTTTGGTTGCTGATTGAGAAAAGTTTCACCCCCACAACCAGTAACCTAATTTTCTACAGTTTTGCTTTGGATAAAGACATGGATAAAGAAAATGGTTTATGCTGGTTCCACCAGGCCTTCGGACTGCCACTAGAGGAAGGATATCTACAGTCTTTGTAATACTAGTGATAGCACAGTATTTCAAGATGACATACTCCTCACTATTCTGAAAGCCAGACCATTAATATATAGGTAACGAAAATTATACAAATTAAATTATAAGTTTAAATGCTTAAAGTTCCTCTTTAGTTTTTAGGAAATTGCCATGCTACTCTCATTTTCAAAAACAAATTAAAATGTGTAGCAGCATCATTATCGTCATCTCTATTTAGTCGGTCATAAAAAAACCTATAAAAGATACACAATACAATAAAATCACAAAAAATGCGGATCTGAGCATGCACTGCAACTGAAGGCATTTCTGCATTTTTTAACATTCTTTCCTCTGCACATTTAGCTTAGAATAATGTCTTCAATGGTCCAAAAAAGCTGCAAGAAAAACCACGGGTTGGAAGAAAAATCAAGGGAGTGGAAGAGAAAGCAATTATGAGAATGAGGGACTTGGCATATTAGACATACACTGACAAAATATTCAAAAAGTATAATAAGTGAGTGACTGCTTGATGGCTTACCTTCCAAAACATGATTTCACCTGCTGTAAAATATGTTGCCTTCTGCATGCCAGTGGGTAACCATGACCCTATGTTCTCACTTGCTTCCTAAATGTAGTGCTCCGCAAGCCTACAGAGCTGATTTACAGTGAGTCTGTCTAACTTCCCGTGAAACACCAGGGCACAAGTCCTATAAAAAGAAGTGGGGGGACAGAGCAAGGTAGGCAGTATGCAAGTGACATCATGACACGTGCCATCACAACACATGAGGTAACGTTGTGTGACATTCCACGTGGCAGCAAGTGACTTCACTGGAAGTGACATTAGATACTAAGATCTCACACATATGGTTATCAGTGTATCATGAGTACATTTAAGTGCATTATAATAATTAACAAATGAGATTTGGAGCCGGGGTTCTACCAAAAAAGTAGCGCAATCCTGTCACAAAATCTGGATATCAAATAATAAATTTTTTTAAAACCCTGCCAAAAAGAAATTGGCAACAAGGAGAAGCATGGTAATAGATCTGTTCTGCTTAATTGGTTGTAGAGTATGCATCTTAAAATATTTTATGGGGTTAAGACATCATTTGCAGTGGTGCCCAAAAAATCTCAGGGAATTGTTATAATGGTGAGATAACTCTGGAGGATAACACATTTGTTGGTGAGATCTGTGTTTTGTGTATTCTAAATTTGAATTAAAAAAGTATAGAATATTAATTTGTCTTCTGCAAAACATAATCACCCACTGTTCTTAGGGGGTAGGGTGGGACGAGGTGATTGGGGATTGTTGAACCTCTATTTTGTTGCTATCTTCTTCACGTTTGTTATACGTGATATCGCAACACACATGGTGTGCATCTTATACAATGCAGTAAGTATAGTTTTCGCACGAGCGCGCGATTCAAAATGGCCACCGCAATGTGAGCTCTCTCGTTTTTTCGCCCGTTTTTGATGAAAAACACCAATTTTCTGTCAAACCATTACTGCAAATGTGGTCCCTGGCTTAGTTAGGCTGCCACTTACCTTTTGAGGAGGTTTTTGTGTGTTTTCAATCGACGGAGGTGGTGCTTCCAGCTTCATGGTTCCTGCTCCCTGCTTTCCACAAAGGTACTGCCTGGAGTGTCTGTCAGGGGGGCGGAGTATACTTCAGGAAAGGGCCTGGTTTTGGACCTAGCCACACCCACAACCCTGTTTAGCTGCTGCACCAGTTCTTTCTTTGTGGAGTGCTTTACATTATTTTTCCTATTTTTTCCAACATTAGCTATTTACTTATTTTACCTCAAAATAAGCTAATTTTCTCCTAAACAAAAATGGAAAACAAAAATCCTGCCAATAATAAAAGGAGACAGCAGGTCTCACCTCTTCCATTAAAAGTGGTAGAGTCTTCTGAGCCTTCGTCATCTTTAATTTTAGAAGAAATTCAAGCACTTCGTACTAATACTGAGACTATTGCGACAGAAGTAAAAAATATACGAAAAGAAATGGCTAGTTTATATATGAAAATCTCTGATAATTCAATCAAGATACAAGATAATAAAGCCAAAATAGATGCTTTTAGCACATTGATGTCAAAAATAGCTCCTATGAGCACACATCTTTTGGACATGAAAAATCGTAATAGGCAATACAATCTTCGCATCTTTAATTTACCAGAAGAAGTTGAGGGATCTAATTGCCGGCTACATTTGGAAACTTTGATTCCTGGTCTTTTAAATATTAAATTTCCGGAAAAATTTGAGGTTGAAAAAGCTCACAGAATTTCTTCTCATCGCAATCCTCAACATACCAAACCGCGACAAATGATATTTAAAGTATTTCATCATGATCGTTTGGTTTTGATCAGGAAAGCTGCAGGAGAAATTCCCTCATTGATGGTCAATGGCTCTAAAATTTTTATTCATCAAGACTTTGCTAAAGAAACCGTTGCACTGCGTAAGGAATTTTTTGACCTTCGTCCGCAGCTGAGAAGTCTTGGTTTCAAATACGGTCTTTTTGATCCATCTATGATGCGCATATGGAAAGACAATTTTTCAAAAACCTTTCAGCGTCCAGAGGAACTACGACATTTTCTTGATCTCCAATTGCAACATTCAATGGACTCTCATGACCCTACTACTTGAAATGGATTTTTTTTTCTGACAGTTTTTTACGTAATCTCTTCCTTTTTTAGGGGTCCAGCGGTTTTGGCCATGCTTGTAAAGCGCGTGTGCGTTTCACTTCTCATATTTATGTTTGTTGTTGTGTTTGTTGTTTGTTTGTTTTTCCATGTTCTACCCTCTCCCATACCTTTTCTATTCTATACAGCTACTCATACTCTCTTATATGTTCTTTCTCCCATTATCCTCTTCTTATCTTTTTCTTCTTTCTTCTTCCATTATGGCTAACATTAAAGTTATTTCGTTAAATGTTAAAGGTTTGCGCCATCCAGTTAAGCGTACTAAGATTTTGGATTATCTAGGCAGTTTCAAAGCTGATTTTTGTTTTCTACAAGAAACTCATGTTGATGATAAAATATTAGACTGTATGAAAAGAAAGTGGGTTGATAGTATAGTTTCTTCTCCTGGTAATGGTAAGAAAAATGGTGTAGCGATATTATTTGCAAAGAAGTCTCATTGTCAAATATTGACTACATTTACTGATACAGATGGTAGATACTTAATTGTTAAATTTAAAGTTAATGATTCCATTATTTATTTACTAAATGTTTATGGGCCAACTGCGGATGACCCTGTTTTTTGGTCTAAACTTACAACATAAGTACTAAAAATAGGGAATGTTCCTTTGATTGTAGCTGGTGACTTTAACGTTATCTCTGATCCTTTATTGGATAGGTGCAGGTGTTCAACATACTAAAGCTAAAGCTAAATTTAGTTTCAATGCAAATAAGTCTGTAGGACTTTTAGCGAATTACCTTCGTATTAAAAAAGATAAAACCCAAATCACTTCCATTCATAACCCCACTGGAAAACGTGCCATATCTCATAATGATATTGTTAATGAATTTTTGGACTTTTACTCTAAACTATACGATAAACCTGACTTTAATGATGATTCTTTAATAAACTCCTTCCTATCCTCATGTGATCTACCTAAGATTTCTCCTTCAGATAAACTTGAATTGGATTTGCCCATTACTAAGGATGAAATTCTATCTGCTATTAAATCTCTTAAACAAAATAAATCTCCGGGTCCTGATGGTTTACTAGCAGAATTCTATAAAGAATTCCAATCCCAACTCTCACCACTTTTACTTCAACTTTTTACATCATTTGCTTCATTAGGAAGTACGTCTGGTTCTTTTACAGAAGCTTTAATTATCGTTCTTCCTAAACCAGACAAGGACCCCGCTCTTGTTTCTAATTATCGTCCTATTTCCTTAATAAATCAAGATTGTAAATTATATCCTAAAATATTGGCCACACATTTATCTCCTATATTAGACTCTATTATTCATCCTGATCAGTCTGGGTTTATGAAGAATAGATACTCAGCTAATAATACACAAACTCTGTTACATGTTATTGAACAGGGTCAAACTTTAGTTGGCCCTTCAGGAGTCATGGCTTTGGATGCTGAAAAAGCCTTTGACAAACTTTATTGGCAATTTTTATTTCGTACTTTAACGTCTTTTAATTTTGGTGATACTTTTATCCGTACGATTTCAGCTTTATATTATGCACCTACTGCCCGCCTATTTATTAATGGCCAAGTTTCTAATCAATTCTCCCTTTACAGAGGTACACTTCAAGGATGTCCACTTTCTCCATTATTGTTTTTAATAGGTATTGAGCCCTTTCTTGCCTCTATCAGAAAATGTGATACTATTACAGGAATTAAGGTTAAGAACGTTATTATAAAAACATTAGCATATACTGATGATGTATTGTTATTCATCAGTGATCCAATTTCCTCTTTTCCTTCCTTAATAGACATAATTGCAAAATACTCTTTGGTATCTGGGTATGAATTGGATACTAATAAAACAGAATTTTTCCCTTTAAATGTTTTTTCTATTCCTGATATGATTCCCATGCATGAAATTATTTGGCAGAAAAATAAATTAAAATATCTGGGTATTTTATTCTCCTCATCTATAAAATCAACCTTAACTTTAAACAGTGATTTTGTTTTAAAATATATCAAAGATAAAACATCCAAATGGTCTTCATTGCATCTTTCATGGTGGGGAAGAATGGAATCTATTAAAATGACTATTGCTCCTAAAATATTTTACACTCTCGCTATGCTCCCCATTCAATTTCCTTAAAACTTTTATAAAAATATTGATAAACTCCTTTCCAAATTTCTTTGGAATAATAAAGCGCAACGTATTAGTTATAAAAAATTAAAAATTTCTAAATGTAATGCTGGGTTTGGTATTCCAGATTTTCTTCTTTATCATAAAGCGTTTATTTTTAAACAAAGTGCTGTTTGGTTTAATCATTCCTGTCTACATAATCCTCCCACCTGGCTCCATATCAAAAATCCATTGTAAATTCCTTTCCCTTTCCCACATTATTAACAATGTCTAACAAATCATAATTTTTTCATAAATCTATTATCCTTAAATCCACCAAAATGATTTTCAATGATATTGATTCAATTTTTGAACATCCCATGTCCAATACTGTTGAATTATCTCTATGGTATAGCAATGTTATTAAACTAAATAAAAATATTAGTTTTTGGTCTTCATGGATTAAAGCTGGTATTTTTTATCTTAAAGATGTTTATTCTAATAATACTTTTATTTCATTTCAAACGTTGCAAACAAAGTTTGGTTTAGCTGATTCTGACCTTATAAAATATGAATATTTAAGTAATTCAATTTTGGATTCTTTTCCCAAGCTATTCCATCTAATATTCATGCTGTTTTATCTATTTATATTCAAACTGTATCATCCAATGTTCATGGTGTTTCTATTTTTTATAAAACATTGTCCAATAATCTAGGCAGTAACTTAAATATGATTGCAACATTTTGGAACAATGAATTATCTCTTTCATTGTCTATTGATACGTGGGAAAATATATGGCTTTCTAATATTTCTGGATAGTAACGTGTCTCACTTTTTCAAACTAATTCTTATATTTTATTTAATTGCTTATGGACTCCATCACGATTATTTCATGCTAAACTTCTTCAATCTGATACATGTTGGCATTGTAATTTACACCCTGGATCACTACAACATATGCTTTTTACTTGTCCTTTATTATCCAAATTCTGGATAAAAGTATGGGACATTATTAAGAAGATTCTTAATATTCAAGAAGATCTATCGTATAAAATGTTAATTTGCAAATATGTAACTTTGTCCCAAGATTTAAGTGATCTTGAATGTAAACTTTTTAACTTCTTAATTTCCGCTGTGTTAAAATCAATTACCTTTTGTTGGAAAGATGTTTCGAAGTTATCATTTCATGCTTGGTGGTCTTGGGTTATCTTTACGAGAAGAGGTGCACAGTTATCATTGTCTGGGGTTTCTCAAAATTCTATGTCTTATCATCTATTTTGGTCTCCTATTGATATATATTTATCAAATTAATTATATTTTCATTGCTTCTCCTTTTTATGTTACATTACTATTTATATTGATATTGTATAGTAGCTCTATTTATCAACTATTGTACACTCAATATTATAATTCTCCCTTTCCTTCCTTCCCCTTTTTATTTTTTCTATCCATAAATTTATTTTCCTTTATTGATAATGTATTAGCAATTATTGTGTCTTTAGTATTAATATTTCATTAAATCTTTGCAATGTTAGATTTTTCTGTATGTCTTGCTTATTGTTTATTATGAAAAATGTTCAATAAAATATTTTGAACACAAAAAAATGCAGTGAGTATAAATGTACCACTTAATTATGTAATAGTGTTCTGATATGTGTATGTTATAACATATGCCAACTGAAAATGCAATAAAATATATATATATTTTTTTTAAATTGTCTCCTGCAAAGCACAACATGTAACATGCAGATCACTGATTTTTATTTTATGTAGATAGGTAAGTGGATTATTGCTTTGACCACAGAAATCCTTTTGTTGCTTGAAGTTAATAAATTGTAATCCTTGTAGTAGACCACAGTGAGCTATGAAGGGCATTTGACTCTTGAACATTGGTTTGCACACTTACATGATTTATTTTGGATGGATAATGCGCATGTTATGCAAAACGCTCTAACACTCTGCATTGGAATGAGTTGCGCTATCAAAGAAATAAAACAGTGCTATTTAAATTGTTATTTGTGTAAATACTGGGACAGACAAGCCCATCTGACATTCTTACAGTGCAAGCACTTATATACAGGGATTGAACAAAGTAAAAAAAGAATGCATCTCTTAAGTACCTAGGAAGACATAACAAGCTGTGTGCTTTTGTTTCCTCTCTGTTGGAGTTGCATGTAAGTGTGAGTTTCCAGGCCGCCTCCAGTCCAATACTCGATCAAAAGGAGGCCTGATGCCCTCTTAACTTCTGCCTTTGTCTTTCGCCCAGCTGGAGGTGTAAACAAAAAACCCACCCTCCTCCACGTTGCTGCTGGGAATGGAAAGCCGACAACATGCAGGCCCTGTTGAGCGTGTATAGGAGTCTGAACATTACACTGGGACAAGTACAACATATTTCTGTGGGGCCCAACTTCTTGGCAGGGTGGATGGCGTCCACACTGTGAAAATAGTGGGTGGACGCCATGTTCACACGTGTACCCCCAACTCGTGCCCTGTGTAACACTATCAAGTAGCATTCATTTGAATATGTAGTGTTCTGCTGTCTCATAGCTATGCACATACATATAGCACATAGATGTATCCACTTAGATTCTGTGCGCTATGTCATGGTTTCTGATTGAAGTACCAGTTGAATTATTGTTTGATTTTCCGTTCATTCCATTTCTGGTTGAATATCACACACTGGGTATTGGGAAACGGAAGTGGGGGTGATTAGAACGTATCACAATCCCGCACCCCCTCTTGATACACCTTTTATTCTACAGTTTAGGTTTATCGTCCATGATTCTTTCATTGTGTGCATTCTTAGCTGGGCTCATGAGTCCTGAGTCCCTGAGTACAGATTGTTTTTTGTGAATGTAGACTCTTGCTAAAGTATACATTTTCATTATAAACGAATCAAGAAGCAAAGACACGGTGGGGACTATAATTTTTCATTAATGTTTTTATTCTTGAAAGTTCTGTTGACAGCTTTGAGAAATCTCAACATATATGTATTATGTCAGACACAAACAACGTGACCCTGGCTGGATGCTTTATGGGTACAATAGTAATTGGACAATGCTCGCGATACATGCAAAATCGAATTGCATATTCATAATTTTGTTCAACCTGATTTATGTCAAGGTGCAGCACTCTATATGCTGATTGAAAAAACAATGCATACCAGGCACCATACACAACATAAATCTGTTGAAGAAAACTCTGACTCATCTTGGGTTGAGTCTGTTAGTGTTTATTAAAATGACATTAATAGCTGTGAATACAAGGATTCCTGGGTATCTGCAGTACATCAGCTATGGACCTATGCTGCCTGTCCCTGACACGAAGCAGAACTCAAATATACACATGCAGGTTTGTCCAGAGGGATCCCCTGCATTTCCAGCACTGCTTACAGTGACCAGGTCAGACAAAGGGGACGACGAGGGAAACTCAAAGCTGTTCTTTGGTGATCTTTGTCCAATCCTACAGATGCAGCAATCACACCCAATTATAACAGAAATGAAACAAAATGCAAATTTGGCAACCAGAGCTCTCAGGGTTTCTTGGTCCATGCAGGAGTAGCTCATATACTTCAGGTACAGAATGTATGAACAACATCATTGTAGTATTTACATTATAATGGTTCAACAGGACTACAATTCCCAGAATGCAAAACACAGGATGAAAGAGCTACTCACTAGTGGATATGTGAAACATGACAGCTGTGCACAACATTTCAGAGTTTGATCGCATGCAAGAAGAAGGTGATGCAGGCTGATTATCTAACTGGAAGTCATTACGGACAAAAGGACTGTTTTAGATCTTGGCGGACGTTTACTCCGTCACAACGGTGATAGATATCCCGGCAGCTGAAAAATAAATTCCATAGGATTTGTATTTCGGCAGACGGGCTATCCGTCACAGTTGTGATGGAGTAACCCATCCACCAAGATCTAAATCAGACCCAAAGTATCCGGTCCTTACCCTTTCACCTACCAATCATTGATTTCAGAGGTGTTAGCCTAAATAGTTGGAGACTCCAACAACCACACTCCTTCATATATGTTTTCCTCCATTATGGGTATATCCCCTTGCATCTCCTCCCTCATAAACTGAGGTAAGTATAGGCACAGCATCATCCTCCATCATGCTAACTGTGACATGTATATACATTTATGCCCCTCCAGTTTTGTCACCATATTCCATATTGTTCACAATGTTTAGAGGTGTGTTGGTATGCGCTTGGTGTTTACTTTGATAGTAGTGGGGTAGCTTTTATGTCCTTGGGTTTTATTAATATGTCTAATGAGTCACACACTGTATCTCTTTTCCCTTCACCCATCCAGGGGACTACATAGTGTAGCTGTGTTGCTTATTATTATTTCCTAAAATTCTGTACCATCATACCCCCAGTCTGCCTTGGCAATTTAAGAATGTCTAGCATGATCTCAGCTTTGCGGTGTCCCCAATACAATATTCTAAATAGTACTAGCTTACGAAAGCACTTCAACATGGGCATGGAGCGAGTGCGTATAGCACTCTGGGAGGATTTTCGTCTTGCATAAGGCTTCCTGTCCCATCAGTGACATCTGGAATCGTAACCATGTATTTATGTTGGCCTACAGCTTGCGTAATAGCACTTCCATGTTGTAGTCATAAATTTCCCTCTGATCCTTGCTGAGCATGATTCTCAGGTATCTGAAAGGCATAGTAACCTGTTGTAAGGTGTAGTGGACATATCACCTTCTTCTGTACCCTTTAGTGGGTATAGGATGAATTTTGACATATTTAGCCTGAACCCAGACAAGTGCCCCACCTCCATCAATGTGCGTTCTCTGTTGGACTATGTCTCCAAAGGGTTGTGTATCCTTAGTAGGCTGTTATCAGCATAGAGTTTAAGTGTACTGTGTTAGTCCTTCAGGAGTATACCGTGTCTCCAGCGCACCAGTTGTGACAAGGGTTCAATTCTTAGTGCAAAAACCAGCAACGACAGAGGGCACACCTGTTCCCTTCCCCTGATACTCTCCTGCCCATCTGTAGCCGTGGTGTGCTCTCCTGGTAAAGGAGGAAGGTCCATTTCAGGAACGGCTTCGCTAAATCATAACGTTGGAGCATCTCCTTCTTGTAGGCCCAGTTGACTGTGTGAAAAGCTTTATGCACATCTGAATTGGTCAACACACACTTTTCTTTGATATGACTGACATGTTCTATAGTTAAAAGTGCCTTGCATATGTTAGTTGTGGTCATACGTCCACCTACAAATGGTGCCTGTTCAGGGTGTATCACTGTCTCTGCTAGTTTTGACAGACTCCCACCTAAGATTTTCCCTAATATTTTGCATCTAAATTTATCATTTAGAGTGGTCTGTAGGACTCACTCTCCAGTGGTGTTGCATGTTAGCAATTTTCCTCACCGCTACGGCTTCATAAAACATGTTTAACAGTGGCCAAAAAAGGAGGTTATCATACTCTTGATAAAATTCCTTTGGGAACCCATCTCTTCCCGGGGTCTTCCCTGTGCTCATGTTCTTCATCGCCCGCATAAAGTCCTGCTCAGTTATTGGTGCGTACAGGGTTATTTGAGTTCAGGGGCCAACTGAGGCTAATCGGATTCGGCCAATAACTGATCCATGGCTTGTCGGTCTCCCTCCAGGTTGATCCTTATATAATGATGAACACATTATTTTAATCTATGGAGGATTGACTCCTGATCAGTAACTATCTGACCAATACTACTGTGTTTCGCTATGATCTCCCGATTGCCTTACTCCAGATTAACCAGCTATGCCAGCAATCTACTTGGGCATGATTGAGTTCGCAGTCCATTTGGTAGTCATGTTTGCCTAAGTGTTCTTTAACTTCTTCTCCTAGTTGTTTAAGTTTCTAATTTCACTTTTCCCAGTCTGCTGACCCCAATGCTGTTTGTTTTTATAGAGATTGTATATCTTCCTCATGTTTGTCTATCGTGTCTAGTAGCGATTTCCTGACTCAATACATCAAGCCCCCACATTTCCCTCTATTGTGGCCTTATGCCTCTCACGTTGCTCCTACTGAGGATTTTGAGTCTGTATTGACCTGGAAATATTCCTGTATAGCGGTCCTGATTTCTTCGCTATATGGGGGATCTTGTAGTACTATCACAGACAGTCACCAGTGTCACTTAGCTTCAGTGAATGTCACGCTAGCAAACTCCATCATAAGTGGTGCATGGAGTGACTGGGGACAGGACAGGTATTCAGCTCGACCCAGATCTATCATATGGTCCAGGTGTACAAATGCAAAGTCAATGCATGAGAATTTATTGTGTGGGGGAGAATATAAAGAATAACCTCTCTTTTCTCTGTGTTTGGACCACCACACCTCTATCAAGTGTTGCCATTGATGCCTGTAATACTGTGGAAGATTTGCCAAACTGTGTTGGGGAGGTTTTTGTCCAGGCATCCATTTAATTTGCAGTTAAAGTCACCCATCCACAACATCCTATGGTCAGCATATGGGATAAGTAATGCTGTAATTGCTTACAAAATGTGTGAGACTCAATGTTTGGGGCATAGGTGTTCAGAAAAAGCATTGGTTATCCATTTAGTTCCCCCACCACACCCACATATCTTTCTGTCAGATATGTAAAAGTTTATATTATCCTAAAGTGGACCGACACCGCTATCCATTGAAGGATACCTGGTGCCGAGGCTGTGAAACCTGCATACCATATAGCCCCCTCACCCCATGTTGAGCATATTTTATTATGCTTGGCCTGTTGTTGCTTCAAATAGGTCCATATCTTGTGCCTTTTTGTGGCACTGTTATTGCCCTTCACATTCCAAGATATTGTCTTTAGCCCCATCCTATCCTGTACCACACTGTGACAGTGTGTGATGTGAGTTGTGTCAATGAGTGTTTCACCCCTCTTCACCAGAACTGACCCGGTATAGATGTGGCCCATGCCAACTCGTCCTGCATACATGGTACAAAGTGTACCTCCTCCCTCCCCGTAACAACCCATTTAAACTGTGTGCCCACTTTTGTTGGGTGGCTCGCCTCAGTTCCCAGTGGGGATCACTTAAGCTTGCCACTACCATTTGCCCCTATCAAGTGCATCCACTCCTCCAATTCCGCTCTTGCGCTATGTGTCAAGTCTGTGATGTTCCGTTTGTACTGTGGTCAGCACTGGGTATGTCCTTCCTCATTACGGGCACAGCCGAGGAGCCATGGTGTGCTCTACCATGTTACAAATCAAACCATACATAATACAGGTGCATCCATGATTCAATAAATTGCATCGTCTCCTCAGGTCTCACAAAAAAGTGTCTATTTATTCACGTCTTCTTGCAGTCAATGTTATTTCCCCACTTCCATGAGAATGCACATCTTATTGTGTTACTGCTGTATTCTGGCCATAATCATCTTGGGGTTGCCCCAGGAGGGGCCTCCTGCCAGGGGTTCTGTGTGCCCTGTCTTCCTCGATTATTGCCCGTACTTTTAATGCTGACATGAGCTGAGGAAGTAAACTTTCTATGAACACCTCAATTGGCTGTGATTCCGTCCCCTCTTGCAAACCCATGATGCAGACCTTGTTCCTTTCTGACCAGTCCCCTAGGTCTGTCAACTTATTCTCATGGGATTTAAGTTGTCTTCCATCTCCTGTATGCGTACGAATTGGTCATCCACATTGGACTCACTGTGCTCACCATGTGCTCAACTGAGATTATCTGCTCCCTAAGTTTGTTCCTATCTTGTCTCACGAGTGCCACCGATATACTCACTCCATCAGTGTTTTAAGTTATGGCTCTGTTTTCCTCCGACATCAGCCGTTTTAATGTTTTAAGTCTGCCGTTGAAGATGGGAACGATTCCTCCCGTTTCCCCTCGTCAAGCTCTGGTGCACTTCTGCTTTGAACCATGTTTGCCAATCCTTCTTTAATTGAGTTTTTGGTGCATTTGTGCTGATGTGCTGCATCCCTGTTGCGTTGTGGCATTAGGCCATCAGGGCTCCGGTGAAGGCGAAACCAGCATCCACCCACCGTCTTGCAACAGACCAACAGTTTAGATCCTAACTCACTTTCTTTTATTCTCAGAAAGATCAAAAGGATCTTAGCTTTTATTCCTCCTAACTTCCCCATAAATTTAATATAGGACTTATTTATGGCCAGGCTAGACTACTGCTACAGCCTATATCTGAACTTACAGCTACAACATCTAAAAAAACTGCAGGTGTTGCAAAATACTGCTGCAAGATTAATCTCGCATACACCCAAATTTACCTCAGTGAGAAATGATATTTAAAAACTTCATTGGTTGACAGTGAAAAGCAGGGTAACATTTAAAGTAGTTACAAGGCTCTACATAAACTGGGACCCTCCTAATTTATTCACAAGTGTAGGTGGTATGTACCCAACAGGACATTTAGATCTTTCAATTCTAAATCCTTGGTAGTGCCCAGATAAAAAAAAATGACTTGGGTGCAGAAGTTTCTTTACCGGAACTATCAAGGCCTGGAATGAACTACCTTTGAATATCCAGACAGCCTCAAACTTGCTGGTCCCTAGAAAGGCCTTGAAAACCTTGCTCTTCAGAAAATAAACCACAGCAAGGTTACTAGGAACATATTAAGCCCAGATAAGGGACCTAGTGCCAGGACACTTCAGGGTAACAGTGCTCTCCATAAGTTCAATTAACAGTATAAATAATTAATATGCCGCGATATGGAAATGTTTTGACTCCCCTTATTCACCCCCAATGCAAACGATATTTGTTAGAAAGCATTGCAAGAATTATTTATAGAAAACAATAATATTCACAGAAGGTTCCTATTGGCATTTCCAAGGGCAATGGTGGTATTCAAGACACCAGACGTATCCGCCTGGTAGCAGTGAAGACAACAACTGCATACACTTGCTCGAGACAACCCCCAAGCACCCACTTTTGGGGTTAGATCCTGGGTAACCGTCCAAGACATATGTCCAAGCCACACCCCTCCCATGGACCTACGGGTCACTCTCAACACTGTGAATGAGTGGTAAGGCAGATGTAATGTAATTGCGGATTTTGCAGCTGACGTGGAAGCGCTGTGCTCCAGACAGTGGCACTTAAACCTAAGTTTTAGGTACTTGTCCAAATTTAATGTTTAATGAGACACGTTAACGCAACAGTTGGATTCCGCTTTAAAAATCCCGTTGTTGAAGTAGGTCTACATTTTTCACCTCTGCAGAAAGATATGATAGCTGTGATGGGTGACACCCAGGGGTTAGGTAGGAGCATACCAGGGGACAAAATAATGGGAGGCCTATTACAAATACGGCACACTAAGGTAGGCACACAACCACTCGGTCTCTTGGTCCATGCCGTCAGTCACGTGCGCTGACGTCGCCCTTTATTTATACTCCCCGGCCCAAGCCAGGCCCAGGCAGTTGCATGTGCAACATTGTATGATGAAGTCCGGGTGGCTCACTACATCCCATCTAACTTATGGAACTGTGAAACGTCCAACAACATCAACTTGATATCATAACTCGGATGACCGCTTTCATTAGTGTCACGGAATCAGTCTCCATCAGGTAGCCAGCGGTTCAACACACGAAATCTCGTAGCCGAGTACTGGGTTGGGGGTTGCCCCTCAGTCCATATCGTAGCCCACCTCAGGGACTGCAGGCCACTTCTGATCTCAGGTTCTTTGGTCCCGAGGTGTCAAGTGGAATGTCTACCGGCTCGTCCTCAAACTCCCCGACTAGCATGGGTTCTGCCCTCGCGCTCGCTCCCGATGTGGGATGCTCTCCTTTCTCCCATCTGTCAGGACCTTGATCCGCCACACGCTCCGCTGGCTTGCTGGCTTTCTGGCTTTCTTGAAGCATGATACTTTGTGAGCTATTTGGTGAGTGCCGCTTCGAGCAGTGATCATGCACCCCTTGACCTGGATTACTTCCCAGGGTGTACGTAACTTGGAACCGGGGTGCCGATCCTTCACTACTATGTAGTCACCTTCCCTTATGTCCGAAGGAAGGCTCTCCTTTTCTGGTTGGCCCTGTCGTTGTTCCGTTGGCACTGAGCTTGGGCGCGTTCAGCGTTCAATATTGCAGGAACCCATTGGTCACTGACAGGAATTCCATCTCTCACAACACGCTTCATGAGTAGATCACTTGGAGCACACTTTGTGGTGCAATGTGGCTTTTGCAGAAAGGCCATCAGGAAGCGATGCAGACAACTTTCAAGGTTCTCGGCCTGCTCTACTCCAATCCGTAACGCCTTATTTATAGTCCTCATGAATCTTTCAACATCCCTGTTAGCTTGCGGCCATTGGGGTATCACTCGACGATGTTTAATGCCATGTTGATTTAGATATTCTTTGAAGTATTGGCCCTGAAAAGGAGGTCTTTTGTCGCTGCGTATTTCTTCGGGCATCCCCAGGAGTGCGATTATCTTTTATAATACAGACTGAATGCTGTTATGCCGTCGAGGATTCTACTTCTACCACCGTAAATTTGGAGTGACTATCCACCATTACTACGGTGTGCCGTCCAAACTGACATGAGTCCAGGGCATCTTGCTGGGTCCTTCCGTGATGATTGGAGATACCAGCGATTCGACTCCTGTGATCAAACAGGCATGGCGTCCCGCATTTTCTCTTCCACCAGGCGATCCACCCCGGTGAACCACACTTTAGCCCTTAGTCGAGCTTTGGTCTTTTCTACTCCCTGATGACCATGGTGGCCAGATCCACCATTCTTTTCCAGAGTTTCGCTGATATGACCAGCCGTGTGCCCACATAGTAGGACTCCATTGCTTGCTTCACTCAGCTCTTCTCGACATCTCCACAGGTATTCCCGGTACTCTCGCTCCTTGTCTGTGAACTGCTAGCTCCTGTAAGAGCCACTTCCACCGATGGCTAAGTAAGGGCCGCCTGATTTCTTGCAGACATCCGTCATTTTATAGTGGCTTCCTGGATCTCTTCCATGGATAAGACTTGGGGGCACACTGCTTCAACTATCTGCCGCACAAAGGATTAAGTGCCATCGTCGATCTCCCCCTTGGTACCGGAGTGGAGGGCCATTGGATGTCTGGATAAGTAATCCGCCGGGTTGTTTGCTCCGGGGCGATATATCACTTCGAACTTGTAGTGTTGTATCTGGACGGCCCAGCGCTCTATCCTGGGTGGGCTGTTGCAGGCCGTGCCGGCGAACAAAGGTACCAACGGTTTGTGATCTGTGATTACCTTAAATGAGTGTTCACATAGGTAAATTTCAAAATGTTGGCATGCCCAATGGATGGCTAATGCCTCCCTCTCAATTTGAAAAGAAAAGGGGGGTTGGGCCCAATGGGACAGAGGGTAGGTCGGGCCACACTGTACTGTAGAAAAAGGGAGTTTACCTAAGCCTCTAACGTAAATTCAGACAATGAATGTGAAAATACGGATAAACAAAACTTTATTGGTTTATCCTGACATTGATTTATGTCACTTTTCTTTTAGATAAATCATCAATTTTTTTTTGTATCTGGACAGAAAAAAGACCGTCATCAACTTCATGTGTTGCCATATACTTTTAGACACAATACGGAACAATATACAACAGTTGTACAAGGTTCCCCAAGGGAGGGGGAGGGAAGGAAGGGAAGAAGGAGAGAAACAGCCACTCTCAGGAGTGTACAACAGGGAATCAAGTAAACCCTTAACGGAATAAGGATGCCTCACACAATTAGAAGGTTGGACAACAATAGCCGTCCATCCGAATAACTGTATTGTGTCATCATTGGCCTCCTGCTCCAACGACAAGCTGGCGGTGCAATGCCTGCCGGGTAACACGTAGTGCTACTCTTTTGGTGGAGTTCTTTTATTCCTGGCCAATGGGTGCATGCGTGTGAGGGACCTAAGAAGTGCAATTGTGAGCGTGAGTGGAAGTTAAAAATAAGTCAGTAGAGTCCATTAGAACATTTTTAATAGGGTGGCTCACTGCTTAATTAAAATTGATAAAGGGAGGGGTAGCGAAGCGCAACAGTAAGGGTGATGTGGCTTCGTTCGACCCTCGCCTATGGTGTGGTCGACATGTTTCACGCCAGTTATGGCGATTCTTCAGGACCTATGGTTGCTCATCAAATAATGCGAAGTCTCCCCCCAATTGAAGAAACTTCCATATACAACCTGTGTATCAAGGCAGCAAGTGCTACTGCGTTGGTCCTTGCCCTAAACCCTTTGATGGTCGGGCCCCACCGACTGTCCCTGGGAAGGCCTGAGCGGCGGGGAGTCCCCTTGATTGCTCTAGGCTGAGGCGGGTCACAACCTACCCATCCCACGGCGGCGGTAGAGCAGGACAATACGGAACAAATCAAAAAAATATTTACAATTAGAAAAACATGACAGTGAACATGTGGTTATACCTAAAACAACAGTGTGCTTACAATTTACAAAACCATGAAACAATTAACAAAACACTTAATGATCACAGACTCAATCATGAAATGCAAATCCTAAGGGGTGAAAGGCTTGTAAGTGTCACCCCAAAACCTGATACAGTCTCAATCTGTTCTTATTTGGAACAGGGAATGGATACCAATTAACAAACGAATGTCGCTAGCATTGAATGTCATTTGAGTAAGAGATGCCGACGCGTTTCGAGTCCCACTGTCTAATTCACAGGACTCTCATCAGGGCAGTGTGAGTCAAATCCATGGGAACTTATTTTTCTCGTAACCAAGGATGCGCTTGCTTTTTAAAAAAAAAAATGTCGTCAGAGCCGTGGGGGTTAACGCTTAAGAATTCTTGCTCTGGCGGCGTGTCTGCCGTCGTGCGAATGTCTTGGTTTTTCAACTCGGTTCACATCTTCTTAGGAAGAACAAGGGGAGCGCGGAAATTAAGGCCGCTGTTGCTTCAAAGAACTTCAGTTCGTTATGGGGCACGGTTGACGGCGTTTATCGGTTTCCCTCCATCACCCTAGCTGCATGAATCCGTGATGGAGGGAAACCGATAAACACCGTCAACCGTGCCCCATAACGAACTGAAGTTCTTTGAAGCAACAGCGGCCTTAATTTCCACGCTCCCCTTGTTGCCATCCCCAGGAAACTTCTAACTTCTGACTGGAATTGGGAGATGGCGGTCGCCCGGATAGCTTTCACTTTCGCTGGGTCTACCTGTAAGCCTTTTGCAGAGAACTTGTATCCAAAGAAATCGACTTCATTGGCAGAGAAGTCGCACTTCGCTCTGTGCAATGTTAGCCCTTGCTCCACTACTCTCTTGAGGGTGGCTCTTAGCCAAATGTGGTGTTCTTCCAACGACTTGGAAAAGATGAGAATGTCATCGCTGACATTTAACACGCCCACCAGCCCAGATAGCGCTTCCCTCATGGCAATTTGGAAAACCTCAGCTGCCAAGGAGACTCCAAAACTCAGCCGTTTGAACCGGTGGAGTCCCACATGTGTCGAGAAGGTTGTTATAAAGTGACTTTTCTCCGCTAGCACCAGCTGGTGATATCCCGAGTTCAAGTCAACCTTAGAGAACCATGGTGCCCCGTTGATGTCTGCAACAATCTCATCGATGGTGGGGGTGATGTACCGCTCCCTCCGGATCGCTTTGTTGGGCACCCTCATGTCGATACACAAACGGATTGCTCCCGTTGTTTGGGCTTCGGTGTTATGACTAATTGGGACACCCACGGGGTGGGCCTGACATTTTTTTCAATCACTCCATCCTTCTCCGGGCGCTCCAGTTCGGCCTCCACCAGTGGACGAAGATGAAACAGCGCTCAACGGTGCCATAGGGCTACAGGTTTGATGGTGTCATCGATGTGGAGTTGTACCTCCACTCCCTTCAGGCAACCTAGACCTTGGAAAAGTTCTGGAAAATCTGCTAGCACTACCTCCACTTGCGACTGGTGGATGTGCCTTACAAACATTACCAGTCCCAAGTCTTCTGCCGAATGACCCTGCCTGGTCACATGTGAACTAGAACCTCGTATGTGTAGACCTGGCCTGATGTTGGACTTCAACTTCAATGCCACCCTGTCGAGGAATCGGTACATCACCACCATATGTAAAGATTTTGGCTGTTGTGGGCATCAATCGAGGGTTGGGCTGAAGCTTGTCAAACTGTGCGGCGTCCAGGATATTCACTGATGCCCCAGTGTCTATGGGCATTTGAACACAGTTGTCTCCGATCCATATCTGGCATACCGGTGGTCTTCTGGTTTTAACCCCTCAAATGTTTGACAGCACAAATATGTTGTCATCATCATCGTCCTCGGTTATGTTCAACTTTTGGCACCGGATGTCCAGTTCCTCTACCCCTTGGATAGCTTTTACACTCCGCTGGGGCCTCTGTCCTTTTGTCTGATTAGTCCCCGCTCTGGCAGCGCTCTGACACATTTTCGCAAAGTGTCCATATTTTTTGCATTTCAGACACTGCCTCCCATGAGCTGGGCATCCCCTCTGGGAGTGGGTAACCAACCCGCAGTTCCTGCATCCTGGCATGCCCTGTCGGTCATCACTTCCGTTTGCGTTGCCAGCTCGCCGATTGTATGTCTTCCTGATGGCTTCCACGTGTTCCTCCTTGTTGGGACTGGGATAGAGTGGTTGTGGATTAGTTGACCACTTGGCCAGCGCGACTCCATTTCTTCCACCATCACATCTGCCAGTTCATGGGACCGCCCCAGGATCAGGATATCATCCAGGGATATCCCTGGCTGTCATAGTATCAGCGTGCACAGCTCCAGAGATTTGCACCCCACTATGAGCTCTGCTCTGTTTTCGAATTGCTGGTCTATCCCCATGCATGAACTCACCAGCATCTTTAGGCATGCTAAGAACATGTCTATGGACTCATCCTCTTTCTGTTTCGTCTGGCGCGGTTTGAAATGTTCGAAATCTGGGTTAACTTGTAGGTCAAAATGCGGGTTAAGCGCTCTGACAGTCTTTCATAGTCATTGTCGTCTCCAGTGCCCGGGATGCCCTGGAAGAGGTCATACAGTTCATCTCCCTCATCAAGAGCATTGTGGAGATCTTTACCGCATTGTCTGTCTCTCTGCTTGCCACCCAAAAAATTCCAGCTGTCCTACCCACTTGTGCCATCGCATCACCGCCGTCGCCGGGTCTGCCAGCTGGCTGAACTCGGGCAGTGCCTTGCCTTTACCTCCATCCGAGGCCTCGGTCTTCCCCCAGACACCCCATCTCTTGGGCAGTCTCTGTCGCCTGTGGAGTGGACATGGTGCATTAGGTACTTCACCCCCCTTTGCCTAGCACGAGCCTCACAGCACTGGATTCCGCCTGCACCCACCACCTCAAGCACCGCTGTAGAGATGCGTCATGTCCCTTGATCAATGTAGTCCCTCGAGCACCCACGTGCTTTCGCCTCCACCAGTGCACTGTATTTATGCTGTCCACTACACTGCGTCAGTGCTCGGTGGCCCGCCCTGCCTGCAGTGCCACCGCGTCCCTCCTCAGGCCCCGACGCGGGCCTCGTGCGCTCACCGGCACCTCTGCTTACTCCTCAGCCAATGCCGACGTCATCCGAGCAAGGCTGCACATGCGCGCCAGGGATACAGGCTGCACCTTCCAACTAGGACTCACACGTGGCGCCGACACTGCTCCAGCCACAGTCCTCCCAGCACACCCGCTCTCCGTGGGCTCCTCACTGTGGTCGGTGCCGGCCTCCGTCAACCAGCGCACACTGCCCTCAGATGCTTTAGCGCACCAATGCCACCGCTCCCACAGCGTTCTGCAGTCACGCCTGCTGCCAACGCCGATCTGCGTTCCGATAGACGGGCGTGTAAGTCGATCACCACTTCTTGGTGCCAATGTGATGGGTGACACCCATGGGTTAGGTAGGCGCATACTTGTAGACGAACTACAGGGAGGCCTATTACAAATACGGCACACTAAGGAAGACACACAACCACTCGGTCTCTTGGTCTGCGCCACCAGCTACGTGCGCTGACGTCGCCCTTTATTTATACTCCCCAGCCTGAGCCCGGCCCAGGAAGTTGCATGGGCATCATTGTATGGTGGTAGTCGGGTGGCTCACTACAACAGCTAGGTCTACCTCGTTCCATTCAATGGTTGCCATAACTCATTCTATTTTTTATTTTTTATTTTTTTTTTACAGATTTGTAAAGCGCATGGCTGCCCGTAAGCGTCCCAGAGCTAGTGTTAAGAAACCAGGAGCAAGAGGGAAGCTTTACGGGAACAGCCAGGTCTTGAGTGCTTTACGAAATGAAAGTAGGTTGGGCTGGGCCCTAATGTCTGGGGGCAGTGAGTTCCATAGCCTGGAAGCATTGTAGGCAAATAGTCGACCTCCAGAGCGGGCCTTCTTGATTCTGGGTACGGATGCCAAGTTGCAGTGTGAGGAACGTAGAGTTCTCTTGGTATAATATGGAGTGATAAGGTTTTTTAAAATAGGTGGGGCCTTTCCATGAAGAATTTTGTGTGTCGTACATAATGCCTTGAATTGTATTCTCTCCTGGATAGGCAGCCAGTGCAAAGCGTTCAGGGCTGGTTTGGCTGAACAGCGACGATGAATTCCTGTGAGAATACGAGCGGCAGTATTTTGTACTGTTTGGAGTTTTGATTGTACTTTTTTAGGAGCCCCCAGATAGAGGGCATTGCCGTAGTCTAGGCGGGACAACACAAGGCCCTGAATCAGGAGCTTTTGAGATTGTGTTGGAAGTAAAGGCAGAATTTTTCTGGCGGTCCGTAAAAGGCCATGACATACACCGGCCGTTTTTCTTGCTTGGGTGAAGAAATTGAGACCTTCATCCAGCCAAATTCCTAAACTGATTTCCTGTTTAGGATCGGGCGGCGTGCCCATACAGGGGGGCCATAGGGATTTGGGTTGGTAGAGTGACTGGTTACCTAGAACCATTACCTCTGTCTTGTCATTATTAAGTTTGAGATGTGAGATGTTCATCCATTTAGTTATGTCACTAAGGCATTTGTGGAGGTTGGTGAGAGATTGGTCTTGCTGACTTAGGGAGAATACCAATTGGGTATCGTCAGCGTAAGTTAAAAGGTTGATCCCAAATGGAGTGACGATCTTCTCAAGGGGGGACATGTAAACATTAAAAAGGGTCGGACTCAAGGATGACCCTTGAGGGACCCCACAGCTGATGGCAGTGGGCTTGGAGATAAAATTACCATCTGCTAGCTGGAAGGACCTATCTTTCAGGAAGGATTCCAGCCAGGACAAGGCTGTCCCTGTGATTCCTAGGTCCCTAAGCCTATGGACCAATGTCGAGTGGTTGACGGTGTCGAAGGCTGCGCTCAAGTCCAGGAGGATCACTGCCACTGATCCTCCTGAGTCGATGATCTTTCTTGCCTCTTCGACTACCGCCAATATTGCAGTTTCTGTGCTCTGTCTGGGCCTAAATCCCGCCTGGGACGGCTCCAGGAGACCATTGGTTTCAAGGTATCCAGAGAGTTGATGGTTGACATATTTTTCGGCTATCTTGCTGATGCCTGGGAGCAAGGAGATTGGCCGAAATTGCTTAATTCTAGTGGATCCAAGTGAGGTTTCTTAATAAGGGCTTTGACAATTGCTTTTTTTCAGCTGGGTGGAACAGTACCATGGGTATGCGAGATGTTAATCAAATTTGTCAGATAGGGAAGAATGGTGGGAGCAACTGATTTTAGGATGTTAAAAGGTGCGGGGTCAGTAGGAGATCCACTTTTGATTGAGTGTAATATAGGGAAGAGAGTATCTATTGTCAGGGGGGCGAAGTGGGTCAATTGATAAGCTGTAGTTAGGGGTGTGGAACTAGGTGGATTAACAATGGAGAGAGCGTCGGATGTTTGTGACGGAAGGGAATTAAGGATGTTTTTAATCTTTGATTCAAAGAATTCCGCAAGTTCATTACATCAGTTGGCTGAAGGCTCTACTGGAGGGGGAGGGTCAGGTGCTTTGAGAAGTTTTTTAGCAATTTGAAATGTCTCCCTTGATGAGTTGGCAGATGATTTGATTTTTTCTTCGAAATATTTGACTTGAGCGATTTTAGTGCCTTTTGTAGTTAAGAATGGTATGTTTATATTCAGTTTTTTTAACATGATCGAAATTTTTTCTCCAGTCTCTTTCCGATTTCTTGCAGATTTTTTTCAGAAGCCGCATTTCCTGGGTGAACCATGGGGAGGTAATTTTACCTCGGGCTTACAGGTAGATTTTTTAGGTAGAGTATTGTCCAATGTCTCTCCTATTCATTTATGAGTGAGTTACCACCGCTCCCCCTACGCATGGTTTGTTATCCAACTAATCCACTGGTTGGCAGTGTTCGTATGCTCTAGTAAGTGTCTGCAGAATCCTTCGAGTGACTCAACACCCTCTGACTCAATTATCACTGCCAGTACAACAGAGCAAAAGAAGTCATGCCTCACCTGCGGCACAAGCTCGGTGTGAATGATGCGGGTACCATACACCCAAGCACACCGAGCAGTAAACTGTGTGTGACCGGCAAGGGTCAAACGTAAAAGCATGACAGGAGGCCCAAGCCCTCCAATCCCTGACAAGCGTTCTATGATTCTATCTCTTGGCCTTGTGGCAAGCGTCACAGCAGCCGCTGTATTTGGGTTAGAGCAACAACTAGAATGCTAACTGTTACGACAGAACAATTAGGTTGATTGAAGATGTTTCGTAATAAATAAACAGGAAACAGGCGAGCGGCAGGTAGCACAGCTTTCATCCAGGACACCGGTATAAACTGATGTCCTGGGTGGAATCCGCATAGGAACACAAGAGCATTCCATGCACGCTACGGCAAGACTCAAGGAAAATTAAAGAGAAACGCTTACAATAATAATGTACCAACATAACACGTCCCCCCTCCTTATAATGTAATAAAAGAAAACAATATCAACTAAACTATCAATGCAAAACTTAAAATGACCCAACAAAAAGTTACATGGAAAAAAGAAAAACACAATTCACATTACCTATTCACATTACATACACTTTCAACTACCCAGGAAGAATTCTTTCCCTCTTAACCAACTCTTCTATATTGCTAGTACCTAAATGCCCCTCCTCTCTAGTACAGAAAGGAGTCTCCTCCCTGGAAACACCATCCTCCTGGACATGTTGTCTACACTCATCCCCATTCTGATTAACCTCCCTAGGTTCCTCCACACGAACACCATCACCAGCCAAACCAGACTGAACAGTGCTTTGATCAAAATCATCATCCACCCATTCTGAATGACCTGATCCTCCATGAAGTGGAGTGACCTTTATTGGAACACCAGATCTGTGCTCCAGGTCAAAAGCCACTCTTTTGAGATTCCACGCTCTACCATCTTTCAACCTGATCGCATTATGCAGTACTTTAGCAACTTCTTGCGGTGATTGAAACTGGCTTTCGCCCTTGGGAACATTTATAGGTTTTTTAATAAGAACCAAATCCCCAACAGCAATAGAAACCGCCTTTGTACCATAATGCTCATTATAGTACTCTTTGCTTTCTTTGTGCACCAACTCCAAACTGTCTTTTACTTCCATCGGAAACCAGTGCTTTACCTTCGCCTCCATAAGCCATTAGGACTAAATTTGCACCTTGGCCTCCTGCCCCTCATCATCGTAATAGGAGATAGTCCAGTGGCCGCATGAGTGGTCACCCTATAAGCCCAAACAGCCTTTTGTATTTCCAATTTCCAATCCATATGTTTGTTCATGGCAGCTTGAATCACACCTATCAACACCCGGTTGGCGCGTTCCACAGTGCCGTTACTACTTGGATTATAGAGTGAAGTAGTCTTGTGCCTAATACCACTCCTCTCAAAATAGTCTTTTGCATTCTTAGAAGTGAATTGCACTCCATTATCGCTTAAGATACAAACCGTTCACCCTTCCATGATAAACAATTTATCCAAAAACTCCAAAACAGCCTTTGTATCCACCCTCTCCACAACAGAGACAACAGGCCAATTGGAAAATAAATCAATTGCAACTGAACCATACTCCTTGTCCTCACCCACTGGTCCAGAAATATCTCCTGCAATAACCTCTCAAGGTATACTGGGAGATACATACTCACCCATTGGAAGTATTAAAGTCTTTAAAGACTTGTCAGCAGAGCAACAGACAGCACATTTCTCTCACACATCTCTCTACTTCCTTGTCAACTCCAGGCCACCACAACATGCTTTTTACCACTAGCTTTGTCCTTACTACACCAAAATGACCTTCATGACACAATTGCAAGACTCGTGTGTAAGGTGACAAGTGGAATTACCGTTTCACCCCATAAAATTAATTCCTTGTCAGCTGATAACTCCATCCTCACCTCCCAAAATAGTCTTAAACTAGTGACTATATGTTCCTTCTTGGGTCAACCCTTACAGCTATATTCAGATATGGCTTGTAAATCCTGGTCCTTAACTTGCTCCTCCAACCACTCTTCCTTGCTAATAGCTGGCGCGCCGGAATCATGTACAAATGCAATACTATAATTTCCCCACTGATCATCCACACAATCTTCCAAAAGTACTGGTAACCTTGATAAACAGTCCGCCACAACATTGTCCCTGCCAGGAACATAGATAATTGTATATACATACTCTTCCATCCTCATGGAAATCCTAGCCAACCTAGCGGAGGCACCAACACTACCCTCCGTAGTTAAAATTCTCACCAAAGGACGATGGTCGGTGCGGAAAGTAACTGGCTTACCCCAAACAAAGGCACGAAAATGTTCCAACGCCCAAACACAGGCAAGTGCCTTTCTCTCAATAATAGGGTACTTGCTCTTCGCAGGGGATAAGGCTCTAGATGCAAACAATATTATCTTTTCACTGCCATTATTCAATTTTTGTGACAAAACTGCACCCAATCCTTTTTCACTTGCGTCTGTAGTTAAGAAACACTGTGAATTCGGATCAAAACTGCTTAAAGCAGTGTCACGGGTCCAAGCAGGAGCCGAGTACACCCAAAGACTGGTGGTCCGCCACCACCCTTTTACCATGCACCTTTTCCCCACAGCCGCAAGCCTGCACTTGGTACGAGAACCCCGAGGACCCCGAGAATGATTGGCCCGACGAGGATGCCGTGTTCGGCTCCTTTAAGAAATTGGATCAGGAGTACGAGACTCCGCCCCTTGCAAGCGTGGTGACGTCAAAAGGCGGAAGTTCCAGCAAGAGGACGGACGGCGATCCCCCGGAGGAGACGAATATCGAGGAGGACGGAGGACGGTTTCGAGAGGAGAGAGAGAGCGAGATCGACAAGCCAGGAGGCCAACGGTCGGACGCTTCGCCCTGCCACGCGCCCACGGGAGGAGCGTGGCTTCGAGAGGTACGGGGCCGGGTCGCGGGTTGGGTTGGGAGGCGGAGGCAGCCCCCGGTGTGAACCCTGTACACGACTTCCCCTACCTGAGCACGAACACTCCTTAGCACGCCCTGGTTAAACTGTGCACTCTACACGGGCTGTGTATCCTCACTCCCGGTCCTTACCACAATTCCCAGACTTCTGTGCCTGACCAGTGTTTATCCTTTCTTTTACGGTACCCGACGAGAGTTCCTCGGTGAAGAGAGGTCCCCCTCTGGACGAAGACCGCCAGGACCCCCAAAGCCTACTGAAGCCTTTCTCTGTGAAAAGACTGAGTACCTACCAGCTTTTGTTTAATGAAAAAAACATACATTCCAATAAAGCCTTCATTAAAACCCTTATTGAAGGCACCTGTTTTTCTGTTCACCCCGCCCACTCCCCTTCAGGGGGTCAAGAACCCTTCCAACCCGGCACCCCCGGGACAAGCAGTAACCTTTTGTCAATCTTCTTTTATTAAAGAAAACTCTCTCACACAGTCAGCAGACCACTCAAACTTTACATTCTTCTTTAGAAGAGATCTTATGGAATACACGTTGTTTGCAAAATTAGGAATAAACTTAGCACAGTACTCAGCCATGCCTAGGAACGATATTACTTCATCTTTCGAAGTTGGAGCAGGTGAACATTCAATAGCATTTACAAGTGATGGCTTTGGTCTTACACCATCTTCATTTATAACATGTCCTAAATACGACACAGTCCTCTGTTAAAACTTATATTTGCTAAGTTCCACAGTTAGGTCAACTCCATCCAACATGTGATCATGTTCCACTTTACTTTTAGCAGCCACCAGTATGTCGTCTTGAAACAAACTCACACCAGACATTTTTCCAAAAAGTCTATGCATCAACCCTTGAAAGACTGCTGTGGCAGAAGCAAGCCCAAATGGCATTCTCCTAAACTGATCACACCCAAAAGGCGTAATGAAAGCTGTATGTTTCCTAGACTCTGATGTGAGTGTGACCTGGTGATATGCTGCTGATAAGTCAATGGTTGAAAACCAGGTTGCACCCTTGAGTGAAGACACCATTTCATTTATCTTGTCATTGAGAAATTTCCGTTACCTTTGGCAACGGAAATTTCTCAATGACAATGCAGTTATTTAAGTGGCGCAAGTCAAAGCAAAGAAGGATTTTTTCCATTGCTCTTACGTGCTACCACCTCTGGAGAAATCCATTCAGAAGTCTCCACTTTCTCAATAACCCCTTTGGCTAATAACCCTTCTAATTCCTTGTTGACTTCTTCGCTTATCAATAAGGGAATGTGTCTCACCTTGTGGATCTTAGGTTCATTATCTTTTTTTAGAACAATGTTGTGTTCAAATACTTTGAGGGTTCCTAACTTTTTTCCAAAAACACCAGCAATTTTTTTTACCAAAATATCTTCCAACTTGCTAGTTTCATCAATTACTAAAACCTTTTCCTCACTATTAGGGTCAAGGATAGTGTGTAATTCCTTTTGGTCCATCCATCCCAGAACAGATGTGGCCACATATAATTTCCCTCTCGCAGATGTACCTTTAAATAAGAATGTGAACCATCTATAACCTAGCTTATTGATCTTTCCCTCAGTGAAACTAACAGGGTTCACATCTTTGGGATAAAGTTGATGACCAACCTTTTTCCTCAAATTTCTCCTTCCACACAGATTCACTTACAGTAGTATACAGAGAGCCCGAATCAGCAAACATGTTGATAGACACTCCCCCAATAGAAATGTCACATATAGGCTTCCCCTTTAGTGAGTCATCTGTAATATCAAGTACATAATTTCCTTGTATGCTTTTTACACAGCCACTATTGTCATTATCAACATCCCCCTCCACATCTTCCTCATTTTTCCCACACATATTTCACATTGCTATTCTTTTCTATTGCACATTTTACTAACATGGCCCATCAACCTGTGGATACCACATTCTTTCTTAAGTGCCAGACAATATCTGCTATAAGCCATATGCTCTTTGCTAACACATATGTAACATCTTCTCTCTTCAGGTTTCCTGTCCCTCCAAACACCTCTTTGCGCCTGACTCTGACCGCGCTCAACAATGTTGTGGGATTGACCTCTATTTATATTCTGTACTTTGAAAACACCCCCTGAGTCTTTTTCTGATTTTTCAGATTCCTTAATAACTGTTGCACATCTCCCTGACATGTCATCTTTTCTTAAAATTGCTAAATCATTCTCTAAGGGAGCATCCCCACTGACCCATAACCGATCTTGAATTGTGAAATTGTTATTATGCATAACTAGTTGATCACGAACAAGATCGTCATGCAGGTCACCAAATTTACAGCCAATTGCCATTTTCTTGAGCTCATCCACCCAGTTGTCTACAAGTTCCCCTTTGTTCTGTTTTCTCTGTTAAAATGTATGCCGTACTACTCCTGTGCATACCTTAGGGGCAAAGTACTTGTCAAGGCCCTTCAAAGCTGAATCAAAAACATTACTGTCCTCACCTCATACCATTTTTGGCATGCATGAATACGTCTTTAAACCCACTGGCCCTAATGAATGTAGTAAAAGCTGTTTCTTTTGTTCTGGTTTCATCTTACCAGCTTCGTTCACTGCTTCAATATAGTTCACAAAATATTTCTTCCACTCCAACCATTTTAAACTTGGTTGTGAACTGGTTGTCCAAAAGGAATGTGTAGGACTAACTGAAAAAAACGTTGTTGTAACATGGCTTGTTCCACTACTTGAGGGTCCTGATCACCTTGTTCCATATGCAGATCTCACTGATGTAACATGTGTTTCATCACTGATGAAATATGAACACCAGTCTCAACTGTTAGTAACCGATTCAATTTAAAAAAAAAAAATGCTGGATTGAACAGCAACTTAATATATATAAATAGCCATCTGCCGACCTGCTCAACCGTTTCCTGTGTAATGACAAGTTTGTAAAATTCATTTAATATCCCAATCGTGTCAATTTCACACCCGTTGCAGAAGCCGGTCCGTCCCTCCTTGATGTAGCTTTTGTGAGAAATCCAATATGGCCGCCGCGTAAGGTCACGCTGCGTGACCCTAGGTGCTGACGTATAAAGCACGACTTCACCAGATTCTTAGCTGATCCTCCTCGTACTCCGTCACCAGTTTGACTACTTGAAGAGGAACACCACACATGTACATTCCGAACAGCACTGCGCTCAGAAAATGCAGCTGATGGCAGTTCCCCAACGGTCTCCCCATGGTAAGGTGAAGCGTCTTACCTGATTTCCTATTTAGGGCTCGGGCCTACGTCACACTGCGTAGCAGTGTAGGCGGAGCCTAAGAGGCCTTGTGTGAGGGTCTCCGAAAAGCTACCTAACAGATTCCTGGCTGCTCGTGATTTTTCGTCCTTTTTTATGCCAGCTGCATTTCGGTTGGCCTTCTCGTGCGTGTGTTTTCGGAAGAGAGCACGCAATAGGCCATAGGCGGGAGAGTATCTCCGCCTATTGCATATTCCGTGCGGACACGCGCAGCAGAAGGGCATATTTCTTCAATTATCGCGGCTGTCAGGGCCTGCGGTAATTGTAGACATATGCTGGGTGCGCGTGCACTGTCTCAAGTTTTTAGGGCTCGGGGCTATGGGCGCGCACCACTGCTCGTTTCAGAAGGACTTGTTTGTGCTTCCTTTCATGTGTCAGTGCGACGGCCGCGTCTATTTGAAAGTGCTGTTTCTTAGCGGGAAGCGCGGCTCGGCGTTACTAAGGGGGGAAACACTTTGAAGTGTTAACGTGTGGATTGTTTCGGCATCCACTGCGATGATGAGTACAAGCTGGATGTTTGTTTCCGAGATGTGCTGGTCTGAAATTCGTGCTTTAACTCGGGGAAATATTCGGTTAAGACGATTGTACTTTAGCCAGTTCAAGCGCTTTATACAGACGTTCTTCAGCCAGTGCAAGCGGTGAATACAGACGTTCAGAGGTGCAAGGATCCAGGGCTGCTGCTCACAGTATGGCCCATTGGCTTGAGACCACAAGTCTCGTTCTTGTACACCTACACTTTATAGCGTTGATTCGGTTTTTGTTTTGCAGTATTATCTTATGGTAGATGTTTGGTTAGGGTTCCGTTATGAAGGCGTAGGCGCCCGTGCGAGGGTTAACCGCCAGTACATATAAATGAATTAGTTGCACCTGTTGCTGGAGTTTGGTGGCAGACGGGGAAGCCTGGTGGAACCGCGCCGAGAACCGTGGTCGTGAGGGTTGCGGGGGGCGCCCTCTTCATTTCCATCATTTTAAATGTGGTTGAGTCGGTAGTTTATTGCTGCTCGCAAATGGGATAAACATCGGCGCATGTAATCCACACACCTTGTGAAGCACATGTGCTTCATTTTTCAGCACACAGGAAAGTGATGGCATAATGGTTTTAAGAAAAGAAACAAAGAGGCACAGGCACGTCTATAATGACTTATACATAAGTATGCCATTTCGTGGTACGCATATGTTTAGTGGATATGCCCGAACGGGGTGCCTGAGTCCCCCCCATCCCCCTCAAGGGTAGCTATGTTTTATAAGACATCATTTTGACTCTGGAAACTTGACTAACACGAAATGAACAAAGTGAGCATTCACAATACTTTGAAGTAATAATAAGTATCCAAACGTGTGTCCTGAAAGCTACGTTGATTAATAAATAGAGTGAAACACCTGCATTCAGCGAGCATTCACAATACCTTGAAGTAATCATAAGTATCCAAACGTGGGTCCTGAAAGCTGCATGGATTAATAAATAGAGTGAAACGCCTGCATTCACTGAGCATTCACGATACCTTGAAGTAATAATAAGAATCCAAACTGGGTCCTGAAAGCTGCGTTGATTAGTAAACAGAGCGAAACACCTGCATTCCGTTTTCCTGTTTCTATGCTGACCTCTTTTTAAAGTTATTTATTTATGCAAAGTGAGAGTGAGTGAAGAGTGAGAGTGAGTGCAGAGTGAGAGTGAATGCAGAGTGAGTGCAGAGTGAGTGCAGAGTGAGTGGAGAGTGAGTGCAGAGTGAGTGCAGGGGCAGAGTGTGTCACGATCTGTCTCCACAGGATCAGGGTGATGCTCAAGGGGGTCCACCTCCTGACTGCCCGAAACTCTGACAACTAAGTACACAGAGCCTCTAGGAAATCAGGCGAGGGAAAGGTAAGGGAAGGGGCTGGAACGGAAGGGACCACTGAAACGAGAAGAAAATAGGACACAACGTTATAGCACAGTTCACAGGCTACTCTCATGTAATTCTCGCTAGTGGAACACCTACCCCAGTTACTCCACTGGATGCAACCCCCTCTCTTGAACGTAAATGATAGATACGTCTCTATCCTGATACCTAATATTCAGAAAGACACAAACAGTATTATTCCTGGTTGATGCATACGGAAACCAGTGAATCCCCGCAAACACACCATACATACCATTCCCACTTCCTTTAAACAACTGAAAATAATCCCTTCTCCAGTAACCGGGTATTGAGGGAAGCAGAATAATAGAGATCCGCTGTCAGTAAGTAACCAAAAGATGAATGACAACTCAGAAGTTCCAATGTTCCAAAGCAAACAAAGTCAGAAGGCCCATAACCAGAACTACAATGTTCCAAGCAAAAGTTCCAGATTCTGGTTAAGAACAGATCAGCAAACACAAAGTTAGCAAAGGTACTTATCTCTCTCACTGGGAGGTTAGGAAAAGAAAAGAAGCCGCCCGCTTCTATGTAGATGAGGCAACGTCTCAGCCGAGAACGCTTGCTGGCATGGGCCGCCGCATCCGCAGGCGGAAATATCCAAAGTAAGTTTGCTTCTTGAAGAAAGGCAGCCGCCCTTCTTCCGTGTTACGAAACTGAGCGTCTCAGCCGAGAACGCTCACAGGAATAGTCCGCCGCAGCCGCAGGCGGAATAACAGCAAAGTGCGTGCTGGATGGAAGAGAGACAGCCGTCCCTCCTCAGTGAACCAACACAGAGCGTCTCAGCCGAGAACGCTCACCGGCAATGTCCGCCGCAGCCGCAGACGGAAAGGGACTCTGAAATAATCCAGGACCCGACAGAGAGCAGCCGCCCTCTCCAAGCAATAGTCCAGCGCCTCAGCCGAGGACGCTCAAACCAGGTAGAATCCAAGACACCAAGTCCAGAACAAGGCAATCAGGAACAGTTCCGAAGGGAATCACGTACAACTAACGCCTGCATCCCAGAAGCCTATATACCTTTGACTCCTCCTACTCCACAGCCTCCTGGGAGTTGTAGTCCGTAGGCGCAGCCTGGCAAACCATGACAGTATGCCCTCCTCCCAAGCGCCTCCTAGCTCCAGGCTTGCCCGGACACCGGGCATGGAAACAGCGCACAGCACGCGGGGCATGGACACCCGAACTTGGTTCCCACGAATCGTCCTCCGCCGTGTAGCCCTTCCACGACACCAGGTACCAGAGCTTACCCTGCCGATAGCGGGAATCGAGGATCCTACGCACTTCGTACTCCAACTGCCCATCCCGCCGCACCGGAGGCACAACCTTACGACGTGCAGACTTCGCAGGTTTCAGAAGGCTGCAGTGGAACACCGGGTGTATCCGCAAGGAGGCAGGAAGCTTCAACTTGTATGCCACGGGGTTGACCTGGCGCACCACCTCGTAAGGACCGATGAACCGTGGATGGAAGATGCTGCGGAAACGGAAACGGATGTTCCTGGTGGACAGCCAGACCCTGTCACCAACTCGATACAGCGGTCCCACTCGCCGATGCTTATCCTCCCATTTCTTATAGGATGACTTGGCCTTCTCCAGTTGAGCCTGGACCTTCCGATGCATCAGCAGGAGAGCGTTCACCTGACCCAATACCGTAGGATGATTCACCACCTCACTAGGAATTGTCAATGGCAGGGTGTCTGCATGGTAACCAGTATTGGCCTGAAACGGCGAAACCCCCGTGGAACAGTGCCAAGTGTTATTGTACGACAGTTCTGCCAACCATAACAACGACACCCACGAGTCAGCAGCTTCCTCCGCATAGCAGCGGAGATACTTCTTCAGGGTCTGATTTAGTCTCTCAGTCTGACCATCAGACTGTGGATGAAAACTGGTTGATAACGCATCCTTGATATGCAACGCCTTGCACCACGTGTGCCAAAACCGAGCCACAAACTGAGGACCCCTATCTGACACTATGATCTTCGGAATGCCGTGTAACCTCACCACCTGTGTTAAGATGAGTTGCGCTGTTTGAGCCGCCGTAGGCAGATTCTTACATGGGATGAAGTGTCCCATCTTCGTGAAACTGTCTATCACCACCAGTATCGCGTTGCTGCCCTTGTCCATAGGCAACCCAACAACGAAATCCATGCTTATGACCTGCCAGGGGCGTGAAGGTGTAGGAAGAGGCATGAGCAACCCCTTGCTCTTGGCTTGTTCATTCTTCGCCCGGGCACACGTTTCACAACGGTCAACCCATTTCCTCACATCCTTATTCATTCCTTCCCACCAGAACTGTCGTTGCATGGCGTTGATAGTCTTTTGCTGCCCTGGATGACCCGCCACCATCGCACTGTGACACCAGTTGAATGCCAACAACCTCAAAGCGAGGGTGGGGAGAAACAGCCGGTTCTGATAGAGCGGAATGCCATGTTGCAAGGAACGGTGCGAATCCACCTTAGCCCACTCCTCCCATTGCAACGGAGACCGATTCTTGGACACCTCCTCCAGAAACGTATCAACAGTACAGGCACACACGACCTTCTCAGGAGGCAGTATGGATCTAGGTTCCGCCCGCAACGGGGTAGCCAGGTCTGTCTGCCTAGAAAGAGAATCAGCCTTTCTATTCTCGGCACCAGGACGAAAAGTGATTGTGAACTCATATTCCGAGAAAAATAACATCCAGCGCATTTGCCTCTGGGACAAATGCCGGGCTGTTTTCAAGAACTGCAGGTTCCTGTGGTCTGAATACACTGTCACCGGATGTTGGCCCCCCCACAAGTAATGCCTCCATTCTTGAAAGGCCTTTTTCACGGCCAAAAGTTCCTTTTCGGCGATAGTGTAGTTGACTTCGGAGGCGGTGAGTTTTTTTGACAAGAAAGCCACGGGATGGAGCTGTCCTGTTTGTTTGTCCCTTTGTGACAACACAGCCCCTATCGCGATATCCGATGCATCTGCTTCCACAACAAACGGCACATCCATCTGAGGATGTCGGAGGATAGGTGCAGAGCAGAATGCCTCCTTCAACTGGTTGAACGCTTCCATAGCCTCCGTCGTCCAACAAAAAGACGCCCCCTTCCTCAATAACCGGGTTACTGGAGAGATCAGCTGAGAGAAATGAGCAATAAACCTCCGATAGTAATTGGAGAAGCCAAGGAAGCACTGCACGTCTCTCACATTCCTAGGAGTCGGCCACTCACTCACAGCTGTCACCTTTCGCTCAGCCATTCGAAATCCGCTAGGTGTTAATATAACCCCCAAAAACTCCACTTCAGTGACACTGAACTCGCACTTGCTGAGCTTACAGTACAATCTGTTGTCCCGTAATTTTTTGAGAACCAACATTACCTGACTAACATGCTGAGCAACCGTTTTGGAATAGATCAATATATCGTCAATGTATATTACAACGAATCGATCGATATACTCCTTCATGATGTCGTTTAGAAAATATTGGAATGCCGCCGGGGCGTTGCACAACCCGAACGGCATCACCAAATATTCGAATAACCCAAAACGAGTTTTAAAAGCCGTTTTCCACTCATCCCCAGCCCGGATCCTCACCAGATGATAGGCCCCCCGGAGATCTAACCTGGTGTAAATGGTTGCCTCTCTCACCTGATCCAACAGGACGGGGATGAGCGGAAGCGGGTATCTGTTTCTCACTGTGACTTTGTTCAGCTGTCTATAATCTATACAGGTCCGCAATTCTCCATTTGCTTTGGAAATAAAAAACAAAGGAGAAGCTGCTGGTGACCGTGATGGGCGTATGAAACCAATGGAACAAACATGATCCAGATAGGTCTTCAAATGAGCTGTCTCGGACTCAGACAAGGCATACACCCTACACGAGGGCACCACTGCCCCCTCTATCAGATCGATCCGACAGTCGTATTCACGATGAGGCGGAAGGACCTCTGCCATTACCTCACTGAACACGTCCTCATACCCTGCATATTCTCCCGGCAAGACCACCTCCTTTTCCGCTGCAGTAGCGACCTGATAGACCTGGGCCAAGGATACCGTATGTGAGCTTTGTGTTTTCATACAATGAGCATTACAATACTCTGACTTAAATAACATAGTCTTTGTCTTCCAATCCATCGTCGGATTATGATGCCATAACCACGGCATCCCCAATATCACCTCATACTGAGGAGCCTCGATAATATTCAACACAATGTCCTCCACATGTTTCAGTGGATAACCAGGCACAGTCAACTCCAAAGACTCAGTATGCTCCACTACCGGCCCTGATTTGAGAGGAGTGCCATCCACGGCCAAAACAGTTTCAGGCTGAAGAGTTGGCACCTTCCTCAAACCCAACCTCTCCACCAACCCACTGTCGATGAAATTGCCGGTTGCCCCTGAATCGATCATGCACAATGCCTGGCTTTGATGAGGCCCTTTACCCAAGAACATGGAAATCACTACATGCGATTCTGTGTTGTTACATACCGCTACCTCTAAGGATGGGATTTTCCACTCCTGTCGAGCAATGCCAGCCCTTTCCATCGTTTTAGGGTCCACCTGTACCTCAGGAGTTAAGGCCGGAGACATAACCGCCACCTGTTTCCCTGCATAGAAAGAAGGTCTTTTCTTGGGTTTTACGGTGCAATCCTTAACATAGTGTCCCTTCTTTCCGCAATACATGCAGAGACCCTGCGCTCGTCGCACCTCCCTTTCTGCTTTAGACAGAGGAGGACGCATGGCCCCGATATCCATTGGTTCTGCCACACTGTCCTTGGGTTTGTCTTGACCAACTTGAGCCATCCCGCCTCCTGCTCTATCATGTCTCTTCCGTTCCCCGCCTCTTTCAGACATGCGATGATCTAATCGCAACGTAAGGTTAATGAGATCCGTACATGTTGTAGGTTGTGGATCTATTTGAGCAAGGACGTCCTTTATGTCCTCGTTCAAACCTTGATAATAGAGCGCCATCCTTTTGTCCTCTGGCCAGGCTGTTTCTACAACGAGCCTATTAAAAGTAGTCATATATGTCACTAGGTCGTTCTTTCCCTGCCTCAACCTTAGCAATTCACGGTCAGCACTTAACGTGGTCGCACGTCTGTCAAACACTCTCTCGAATTCCTTTCGAAAATCATCCCAATCTGCCAACAATGGATCGTCGTTTTTTACTAAAGGAACCGCCCAATTGGCAGCATCCCCCGTAAGATACGAGATAGCAAATGCCACTCTCGACAGGTTAGTAGGAAAGGAGGCCGGTCTACAAGAGAAATGCAGGGTGATTTGTGTCAGGAAGGTCTGGATTTTCAAGGGATCGCCTGAATATCTCTCAGGACTGGCCAAGGGTATTGGCGGAGGTACTGACACCTGAATTTGAGGTACTCCTGCTGAGGCATCGAAAGGGTTTCTGCCTTGCCTATCCAGCCTGTCTTTTAATGCAGCTGTTTCTGCTTTAGACGTAGCTAATTCCTGTTGGACCAAAACCAGAGCCTGCAATACATCATCTAACGTGGCCATCCCTTCAGCAACCCCTGACCGGGTGGAGTCGACTACGTGGGTACGTGATTCTGTCACGATCTGTCTCCACAGGATCAGGGTGATGCTCAAGGGGGTCCACCTCCTGACTGCCCGAAACTCTGACAACTAAGTACACAGAGCCTCTAGGAAATCAGGCGAGGGAAAGGTAAGGGAAGGGGCTGGAACGGAAGGGACCACTGAAACGAGAAGAAAATAGGACACAACGTTATAGCACAGTTCACAGGCTACTCTCATGTAATTCTCGCTAGTGGAACACCTACCCCAGTTACTCCACTGGATGCAACCCCCTCTCTTGAACGTAAATGATAGATACGTCTCTATCCTGATACCTAATATTCAGAAAGACACAAACAGTATTATTCCTGGTTGATGCATACGGAAACCAGTGAATCCCCGCAAACACACCATACATACCATTCCCACTTCCTTTAAACAACTGAAAATAATCCCTTCTCCAGTAACCGGGTATTGAGGGAAGCAGAATAATAGAGATCCGCTGTCAGTAAGTAACCAAAAGATGAATGACAACTCAGAAGTTCCAATGTTCCAAAGCAAACAAAGTCAGAAGGCCCATAACCAGAACTACAATGTTCCAAGCAAAAGTTCCAGATTCTGGTTAAGAACAGATCAGCAAACACAAAGTTAGCAAAGGTACTTATCTCTCTCACTGGGAGGTTAGGAAAAGAAAAGAAGCCGCCCGCTTCTATGTAGATGAGGCAACGTCTCAGCCGAGAACACTTGCTGGCATGGGCCGCCGCATCCGCAGGCGGAAATATCCAAAGTAAGTTTGCTCCTTGAAGAAAGGCAGCCGCCCTTCTTCCGTGTGAGGAAACTGAGCGTCTCAGCCGAGAACGCTCACAGGAATAGTCCGCCGCAGCCGCAGGCGGAATAACAGCAAAGTGCGTGCTGGATGGAAGAGAGACAGCCGTCCCTCCTCAGTGAACCAACACAGAGCGTCTCAGCCGAGAACGCTCACCGGCAATGTCCGCCGCAGCCGCAGACGGAAAGGGACTCTGAAATAATCCAGGACCCGACAGAGAGCAGCCGCCCTCTCCAAGCAATAGTCCAGCGCCTCAGCCGAGGACGCTCAAACCAGGTAGAATCCAAGACACCAAGTCCAGAACAAGGCAATCAGGAACAGTTCCGAAGGGAATCACGTACAACTAACGCCTGCATCCCAGAAGCCTATATACCTTTGACTCCTCCTACTCCACAGCCTCCTGGGAGTTGTAGTCCGTAGGCGCAGCCTGGCAAACCATGACAGAGTGAATGCAGTTGCAGAGTGAGTGCAGTTGCAGAGTGAGTGCAGCGTGAGTGCAGGTGCACAGTGAGTGAGAGCAGAGTGAGGGCAGGTGCAGAGTGCACAGAGAGTGAGTTCAGAAAGAGTGAGTGCAGAGTACAGAGTGAGTGCAGAGTGAGAGTGAATGCAGTGTGAGTGCAAAGTGAGTGCTGAATGAGAGTGAATGCAGAGTGAGAGTAAGTGCAGAGTGAGAGTAAGTGCAGAGTGAGAGTGAGTGTAGAGTGAGAGTAAATGTACAGTGAGAGTGAGTGAAGAGTGAGAGTGAGTGCAGGGTGTGAGTGAGTGCAGCATGACAGAAGTGAGTGCAGAATAAGTGTGGAGTGAAAGTAGAATGACTGCAGAGTGAGAGTGAGTGAGTGCAGAGTGTGAGTGAGTGCAGAGTGTGTGCAGAATGAGTGCAGAGTGACAGTAAGTGCAGAGTGAGTACAGAGTACTGAGTGCAGAGTGAGTGCAGAGTGAGTGCACGGGCAAAGTGAGTGCAGGGTGAGTGCATAATTAGTGTGAGAGTGAGTGCAGAGTGAGAGTGAGTGCAGAGTGAGTGAGTGTAGAGTGAGTGCAGAATAAGTGCAGAGGGAGAGTGAGTGCAGAATAAGAGAGAGTGCAGAGTGAGTCCCGAGTGCAGAGTGAGTGTAAGTGCAGAGTGAGTGCAAAATGAGTGTCAGAGCAGAGTGCGTGTAGAGTAAGTGCAGGTGCAGAGGGAGTGCAAAGTGAGTGCTAGTGCAGAATGACTGCAGAGTGAGTGTGACTGCAGAGTGACTGCAGCGTGAGTGTGACTGCAGAGTGACTGCAGAGTGAGTGTGATTGGAGAGTGTGTAGAGTGAGTGCAGGTGCAGAGTGAGTGCAGAGTAAGTGCAGGTACAGAGTACGTGCGAGTGCAGAATGACTGCAGAGTGAGTGTCGCTGCAGAGTGACTACAGCATTAGCGTGACTGCAGAGTGACTGCAGAATGAGTGTGACTGGAAAGTGACTGCAGAGGGAGTGTGACTGCAGAGTAACAGTGACTGCAGAGTGACAGTGACTGCAGTGTGTGAGTGTGCAGGGTAAACAGTGTGTGAGTGTGCAGGGTGAACAGTGTGTAAGTGTGCAGGGTGCACAGTGTGCGAGTGTGCAGGATGAACAGTGTGTGACTATGCAGGGTAAACAGTGTGAGTGTGCAGGGAGAGCAGTGTATGAGTGTGTAGGGGCACTGTGTAAGTGTGCAGGAGACGAACACTCAAACTAAGTCCACCACACACATACATAAGACCACACACAAAACACCACACCACACACACATACACCACACACACATACCACACTCACACACACCTCACACACACCAGCCTCTCACCAGCACACACTCATCACCACTCACCACCACACACTCACCACCGCACACTCACCACTACACACTCACCATCGCACACTCACCACCACACACTCACCACTACACACACAACCACACACACAACCACACACCACCAGCCGTCAGTGCACGCTTTCACCAGGCGCAAACACCACCAGCCATCAGTGTACGCTTTCATCAAGCACAAACACCACCAGGCGTCAGTGCAGGCTTTCACCACGCACACAACACCAAATGTCAGTGCATGCTTTCAACAAACACACACACACACACCACCAGCCGTCACTGCACACTTTCACCAGTCACACACAACACCAGTCGTCAGTGCATGCTTTTACTAGGCGCACACACCAGCAGCCAACAGTGCCTGTCGGCGGCCTTTGACACCGTTCCCCATGACCGTCTCTTGGCTAGACTCTTGGAGATTGGGTTAGGGGGAACGGTGTTCAGATGGTTTGAGTCTTTTCTCTCGAATCGTCAACAGACGGTCTGGGCCCGCCTTTTTCGGCCGCAGTACCGCCATTGGAGGTTGGAGTCCCCCAGGGGTCGATTCTAAGTCCCATCCTTTTTAACATTTATATGTCCCCTTTGGCGGTGCTGGCCGAGGCGTGTGGTGCCCAGATCGTCTCTTACGCTGATGACACCCAGCTTCTTTTCACCTGTGGCAAGAATATGGACTTTGATGGAGAGCTGATTAAAAACTGCCTTGGTGCTGTGTTCGGCTGGTTTCATATAAACCAGCTGAAATGCAACCCTGATAAATCTGAGGTCCTTTTTTTTGGGTGCCCTCCTGACCCTTGTTGGAAGTCCTGGTGGCCGGCTGACATCCACCCCCCCTCTGGGGCGACGGGGATGGCAAAGAATCTGGGAGTCATGATGGACACAGATTTGTCCCTTAAACCGCATATCCTGGGCCTGGTGGGTCAATGCTTCAGGATACTGAAAATGCTCAGGAAATTCCTTCCTTTTCTGTCCATTGCCCACAGGAAAAGCACAGTGCAGGCGTTGGTGGGATCGAGGCTTGATTACGCTAATGTACTCTACCTTGGCCTCCCTGAATATCTTCTCTCACGTCTGCAGGTGGTGCAGAACTCGGCCGCTCGTGCCATCTTCGGCCTTGGCAGGAGGTCCCATGCTGCGGGCCTGCTGAAATCCCTCCACTGGCTTCCGATACGGAAACGCATTGAATTTAAGACCTTGACCTTGGCATTTAAGGCACTTCATGGCTCTGGAGCAGGCTACCTAAGGAAGCGGCTGGGACTCCATATTCCATCCCGAGCACTTCGCTCTGCGTCCCTTTCACTGGCCACTATCCCGGCAGTCAGGCACGCTCGCATCGGGGGCCGCTCTTTTGGTTATCTGGCTCCCCTACCCTGGAATGCACTGCCATTGTCACTTAGGAAATGCGGGACCCTTTTGTCTTTTAGGAAGGAGTTGAAGACGTGGTTGTTCTGCAATTAACTCCCCTTGGCCGCGTTGGTTGTGTTGTGTCGGGTCTGACAGCGCCGGGACACTCGGTCCGAGTAGCTGAGCACTTAATAAAACTCGTTATAACATAACATAACATAACACAATTTCTACAGGCACACACAGCACCACCCATCGGTGCACACATCAATTGTTAACGCATCCACAATTAACTATTGTAGCAATTGCAATAAGGTGCCCTTTACTTTTAATGAATTTAGAGGCCCAGCCCGATCAGAGCGACTGGGACACAACATGCATCAACACAAGAGTATTTCTGGCATTAAAAAATGTTCAATCCATTTACTCAATTGTTCTTTCAAACTAAACTTTTATATTTCAACAGAATTCTTTGGAAGAATTTTTGCATCCAAATTACTTCCCAATAACATTTAAACAATTTCAAATATTACAATCAATATCACAATATACATTAATCACTTCACACCCAATGCATTTCGAGACAGTGGTCTCTTCTTCAGGGGTATAGCTGCAAAAGAAAAAGTGTCATGAGACCAAATTCATTTGAAAAATGTTGAAAATTCTAATCTCTACATATTTGTTAAACGTGCCCAATCACCAGCACCTGTGTAACATGCCATCTCAAATCAAAAAAACTCACTTGAAGTCCTTCAAATGTTCCTACAAGACATTGCAAAACCAAAGAACACTCTTAGCCAAAAATTGCCAGTGAATCCAAACTACAAACATGAAAATAGCAGATCCTATATACCTTCGCTTCTTGGAATCAGTGTTAACCCAGATGGAACAATCGCTGAATTCCTCTCTATTTCTGGCGCTGAAAAATTGTTAGATGAACCCAGATCAAAAAATGGTGTCAACGAGTAATCAAAGAGGCACAAATGAAAAGGGGTAACCATGTTCTTACCTACAACAATGATGAGGTCGTTTTGTAGCCAGAAAAGTCTACAAGATAAAATTGAAACAGCGAGCTCTGTTACTCCCTTTGTTTAAAAATAGGAATGACAAATGTAACCTGCTTACAAACAATTCTTACCTATCGGTCGGAGTTCTGTTCGCGGTACCGTCCGTGCTCGACAATCAAAACAAACACCTTAGCGCTCACCGAGTATCCGAGAAAGAAGAAATCCTTCCACGTCACGTGATCGCGGTTCTCGGATCATAGAAGTCAAAAGTGAACTTGCTAAACAACGGAGCTCCGTATTAAATAAAATTAAATCGAGCTTCGGTAATGATGATGAATATGATAATAGAAAATCGGCGAGACGATGTACTTGAAACTAGAAGATAAACGTCATGTCAAGTGGGTCGCGAGTCACTGGTTACACACAATCTTATTACATCACATGGTGATGCCGGGGATCGCGTGACTAATCTTAAATAAACAATCATGGTGAGGAGGCTGTAGCCAGACCGAAACATTTGCCTGAACAATCTCTGCACTCTGTGTCAAAATACATAATCGAAGGAAAAGCTCATGGTCAAAACCCTCTCTAACTGCTCATCCATAGAAATAAACAAGGGACTGATGTAGTATCTGGTATTAATTCTCACTATGGCAACTTCAAGGTTAAGAAATCATGTACATAAAATATGAATCAAGTACAATACATAAAGGAAAACATACAAAGTAATGATATGTTATACACATTATTAGCATACATATGTTCTCAACAAGTGTGTAATGTTGGTGTGTTAGTGTTATTCTGAGGTGGGAAGAACACATTAGAGAAAACACGACATCTCCAATTTGTCGTTAAGTCCCGTCGGAATTAGGGTCCTAAGACGTTTTATCCAATATACTTGACGTTGGAGAAGCTTCTTGGAGTGGTCAAATCCAGGTAGTTTATCCACCAGCTCAATGATTTGGAATTTAAGTTGAGCTATGGTGTGCCTTTTGTCCTTCCAGTGAGCTGCTAATGGTGAAGTTAAATTGCCTTTACTTTTGAACATATTCATCTAAAGCGCAGCATGCCACCATTCCTAATATTCCAATCCAACACACATATTTCCACTACACACCACATGCATACACTCCATAACCCACGGCTAAAAGACATTGCCATTTACAATTCCATTACCTCTAACTCAAAAAAATCCGAGACCTATTGCATTTCTAATGCCTGTTGCTTTTTACCATGAACACGCGGTTCTTGCTGAAAACACCAGGGTTCCTAAACGTCCCTACAGTTTTCTTTTCTTCCAGTTTTCTCCAACCTGAAGCACATTTACCCAAAATAGGCATAAAAATAAATATTCCCCCCCAAAAAAATTGAACGAAGAATACCCCACGATCCACATGGGTTCATTTCCTAGTCATCGCCAATTGTTACGACAGGACAATAAGGTTAATTGAAGATGTTTATTAATAAATAGACTGGAAACAGGCGAGCGCCAGGTAACACGGCTTCCATCCAGGACACCAGTATAAACTGATCTCCTGGGTGGAACCCGAATAGGAACACAAGAGCATTCCATGCACGCTCCGGCAAGACTCAAGGAACATTAAAAAGAAACACTTACAATAATAATGTGCCAACATAACACTAACTTAGCTCATTAAATTAGGAGTGGGCGCCAGTAAACTTCCATTCCACGCAGCGGTTGGTGGAGTTTTTGCTGAACTCTGCACTCCAAGCTCCATAAACTTTACTGTCCACCCCTATTTCTGACACAAGAAGGTATTTTGCACTAAAAAGTGCAAATCAAAAGCACCACAAACAACACCTGTGTGCGTTCAGTTGTTCTCATAAGTTTCTTGTAATCTTTTTATGATGAATGGCGTGTTTGTGGTAAATGTTAACCAAGAAAGGTGCAAAAGTATGTGAAATGGCATGACCAGCGCCTTGAGACCCTTATGGGTGGGAGGTCGTGTTTTACTAACCGTTGATTGATGATGTAATTTTCGTGAACTTCATGTAACAAGTGTGAAGCTAAATTCCCCAAATTACACCAGCTATACCAGAGTAATTTACATTTCTACCAGGGCTTGCTACTAATACTTTACAAAAGTACAAACAAATAGTTGTACAGAGAGAGTCGGTTTCGGGTCAACCCACTTATGCCACTGACTGGCACTGCTGATGGTGCTCACGTAGTATTACTTTTTGACTGCAGAAGATAGAATCAGTGCATGTTTTTAATGTATTTGCTTTATTGTCATGATGACATTTTGAGTTGCTAGTTTTTGGCTGTTTTCTTTTGAAAGGACGCCCTCTTTACCTTTATGGCAAGCTAAGGCAATTCCTTCACCTTTCATGTACATTTGTTTTACTTTGCTGTCATAACACATTGTTTGATTTATACCCCTTTTGTTCACAAAGTAAAGACATACAAACACACACCAGGTTTCTCACAGCTGCACCGAAAATAAAAGCCCATTGTCAAAAGTATCTGCTGTGCAATATTTTGCTGTCTCTGTCTTCCATATTCAGCACTAACAATGCAAACTTAATCTTCTGATTCATTTTCATAACACTCATCTGTGAATGTACATCTTAACTTACTGTGGTGTAGAAAGAAGTGCAAACACACGCCTCAGAAGTGGAGTAACTCATAGGTTTATTTGCGTAGTCAAGAGTTGTCTAATAACATGGCCCATGAAGAGCAGACAGGAGCCTCTGGAAACGCTGCCGTCCAAGCCTAACGTTCAAATAGAAAGCCAGGTGGACAACAACAGCAACCAGGGCAACAGAATGCACAATAAAAAGAAAACATGTATACTGACATGAGCACATAAACAGCACGTGCGTATGAACAACAGAAACCCAAATACAACACTTACCTAATGCAGTTGGTTCAATAAAGGTGCCCCGCCCTTTTCTGGCTTCCAAATAGTTGTGTCTAATAGTTGTTATGGCATTTTCTTTCTATTTTCTTTCTATGATAGTTGGGAGCAACTCACACAAAGTTGTCTAACTATTACTAGACTCTTCCCCTAACAACAGAGCCAGACCTATTAGCTTTACAGAAATACACAATTTTTCGAAAAGTACAAAAAATAATTTCTCGAAAAAAGACTGGAGAACCTTGCAAGGATTGCTAGACGACCCCACCTTGACCTTCCAGAGAGCTGATTAAGGAGGCGCTCTCATTGTAATGGACACGGAGTTTTATGAAGCCAGTGTTTATAATCATTTACAAGATGAAGGCTCCTACATGCCATTAGAATGTGATCCCACGCATGCCTTTACAATAGGAATGGATAAATGACAAAACATATAAGTACCTTGACACTAAATATCCGCGAAGATCTAGATGCGGTTAAGCCACCTTTTAGACCCATAGTTTCAGCTTGTGGCTCTATTTCAGACCCAATCGGTCAATTTGTAGACTGGTACTTACAGCATCTAGTACAAAAGTGGAACACATACATCAAGGACACCACAGCATTTTTGAATATTTTAAAAAATATCGCCATTGAAGACATAGAAAATTGGTGGCTATGCACAGTGGATGTCACTTCTCTTTATACCTCTATCCCCCACAATGAAGGCTTGGAAGCCCTAGAATGGTGTCCACCGAGGAATGAAGTTGAGGAAGTGAATAAAGTTTTTTTGATAGAGCTCATGCATTTTGCGATGTACCATAGTTACTTCCAATGGCAAGAAAAATTCTACTGTCAATGTAATGGTACATCCATGGGATTTGCCGGGGCACCTTCCTATGCAAATATTTGCATGTCAAAGTTCGAGCTTCAACAGGACCAGGAATCTAGTAATATTCAAAAGATACATAGATGATATATTCATCATTTGGAAAGGGGACCGAAACACCCTGAAAAAAATCCCTTAAGCATTGAATTCATACCATGAACGGATTACATTTACTTACACAATAACAGACATCAAATAGCATTTTTAGATGTTTTGGTTATACTTGAGAATAACACCATTAAAACCAAAGTGCACACCAATAAAACAGACAGGAACCCAGCTTACATTTTCAAAGCTTTCATCAAGAAGCTCTAAAAAGACTCTTACCTCTTTCTCAATTTATCATGTTGAAGCGCATAACCTCGGATCCAACCGAACTGACAGAGTCCATCAATAATAAGGCATCTAATTATATCAAACAAGGCTATCCAAAAGACATCATTGTTGAATCTATCACCAGGGTCAACCATTTGAATAGAGAAATTTTATTAACACCTAAAGTATCTACCAACAAAACACCAACCGTCTCTGTTCTCAAATATTCGACACAAGCCAACAGAATCAACAAGACTATAATCAAGAAACAGTGGGCATTGATCAAATTGGAGCCAGATTTACAGGGTCTATTTGATGATAACGTCACATTTGCATATTAAAGGTCAAAGAATTTGAAAGAATTATTGAACAATAAGAAAACAAAGAAAAAAGCATTTAAAGGAACGAACAGATGTGAGAATTGCATACATTGTAACAACGTAATGGTAGGGAACGAATTCACTCATCCAATGAAAGGCAACAAAATACCATTATATCATTCAAGCACCTGCGACACGAAAACTGTAATATACGCCATCAAATGCCCATGTGGCAAAATATATGTTGGTCAGACAGAAATAAAAATAAAAATCAGAATGACTAAGCATAAAAGTAACATAAGAATGAAGAACATGAAGTCCACGATTGCAGCACATTGGCATGAGGCCACTCATCAAATAGCACACATCAGATTCACAATACTGGAAGCAATTCAACAACGGTGTGACTTGGATTCACATAAACAATGTTTGCAAGCAGAATTCTTCTGGATCAAGAAATTGAACTCCCTACAACCGTTCGGAATGAATGACCGGGTGGAACTTGCTTGTTTCTTATAAAAATGAATCAGCTTTATTGAATTCTGCACACTTGAAATTAACCCACCTTTAATATTGCTCTTTGTGATGTATATTGCATGCATGAGTTTTTGCAATGTGATTATTTTCCTCACATCGTGTGTATATAGCTCTCACAGTATTTAGACAGTATAGGCACAAAACTTAGAGTTATGAATTTAATCTCCGGTATTTTGTGACATTGAGTTCATACAGCGCCAACAGTACTATTCTTTAACGCACGTATGATAATTATTGAACATTGAACTTTTATCCACATATAGTTAAGTAGCCATAAACATCGAGATTATGCATTTACACTGTATTATCCTCATAAATGAACAGATATTCGCTTCTGATTGGTCCCATAAATCACGTGAAGAGGTACTAAACAGAAGCCAATCACTCACATCACGAGATCAGGAAGGCTTAAATATCTATACTACCATTGGATGATGCTTTTCTCAGAATTCCGAACCAGGAAGTGCAGAATCACGCTATCGGTGTTATTCAGAAATGTAAGTCAAATTGGGTATGAATTGCCACAATTTTTGCCGTTTATTTAAAACTTTTTTTAGATAATTCTCAGTTAATAGCGCTGATTTAAATCCATTCCGATGTAAGTCGGGGTTACGACAATCTTATATCGCGCTTCCCGACGTATCCACGTCATGGTTAGCAAGAGTCTTGGGCACCTCTTAGAGTATGTACATAACTAACATATCAACATGACCTTGCACTCTTCGTATTATTAACGAGGCTAGCATCGAGGTTATTGTTCGTTTCAGGTAGCGATATATCACACGCAAGCTCAAAGCACGCAACATTCTACTCATGTCACGAACGTAGAACTTACTGTCCCCGAATGTTGTCTGAGGTTTATTTAAACATGCCAACAGCTTTGCCATTCTTTTTTGATACATCACTCACTTATAGGGCATTGGTGACTGATACACATCATGATTTACGTTCATTTTTTAAATAGTCATGTATCCCTTAATGTCTTATCAGTATGTTGTTATTGTTTGTAAAAGCTCAACCACCATAGACTGATCTGGTCTTCTGTAGCTCCCCTTTAGACCCTTGAAGAAGGGTCTTTGTGTGACACGAAATGCATTGGGTATTTTGAAATAGCACTTCACTGCAATGGAAAGTTATGGAAAACTTCAAATGATCTTAAACATGAATCAATGGATTAATTGGGAATGGAATAAATATTTGAAATTTCAAAAGATTTTTGCGAATTTCTTCAGTCGATCAAAGAAGTATATCGTGAAGAAACGTATTGTTTCAAGTAAAAAGTGCGCACACCCTAGGGCCTGAGTCCATCGGTCCCTCATCGTTTGGATTTAGCAGGGCACTGCCAGACACAGTGCAACGGATGGTGCAGCACACCCCGAACTGAATATACTAATCAGTCAAATATATTTTGTCCAACTCAAATTATTACCTGGAGTGCACTGAGATATTATACTATAAGCTAAGAAAAGTAAAACATATTGGCTTTTTTAAATATTATGTAAATTACATTGACTTTTTCAATTCCTTCTTTGGTACATGGAGAAGGCACATCCCGACAGAATAGAATTATGTCACTGCAGTACTTAATGACATCACAATAGTCTGTGATACCAGAGTAGGGCTCAACGATGTCTTCATAGCAAAACAGGATATCCTGGAGGGCCTCAATTATATCACAATCTTAATATCATGTTGTTTATAGACTACTTCATGTTACGCACCAGACATTTCTTTGTGCTTTAATAAAAGGATTTACTAATACCCCTGGTAGTGATACTCAATATACCGACCTCTGAAAATGTTTTTGCTTTGCAGGGTTTCAAACTTGTGACTTTCATTTAACCCCATATCTAAGCAGAAAGTGTAAAAGAGTTTTTGTCATAGAAAAGTTATGAAACAGCTGATCCCAAAAATTAATACAGTTTCAAGATGAAAGTACTTAAAAGGAACTAGTTCATTATAAAGACAAAAAATGCAATACAGAATAGGTTACACACATAAGAAAATTAGATGCAGACATCAGTACTTATAAATAAAACACAAGCAATCATTTCAAAGCAAAATGCAAGCTGTTGAAAAAGTGTCTCCCGTGCATGTCTTTTAGGATCTTTAAAAAGGTCACCCCAGCTACGGAGAAGTTGATGGTTAGACCCAATAAAACATTTACCTAGGGACTTAGAAACCTTTCTGGAAGCTGAGGGACAAGAATGGACAGACAAACAGACAAGGGTGCCACAAGATCATGTGTCTTAAGTAAACAGTCCTGCTCTTGAGGACTGGCTCAGGGCTCAATTCGCTCTGCCAGGTCTCCGTCAAACATTTAATTTTAACTGACCCACTGGAATTCTTCAGTGCAATCAACATTGTTCTATGTCTGAGGGCCTTCTAGATGTCCCAGCCTTAGGTGTAATGCTCTGCAGAAGCCCATCAGAAGAAATGTACAGCTAGAAATTGTCCATTAGAGTTCTTCCAAACAGGCAACACCTTGTGTACTTCAAGACCGTCCGCATGAGTAAGGTGCAAGAGGGATCTTCTGGCAGAACATTTACCATCTATGTCATTTTGGTCAGCAGGAGCAGGCACCCCCAATTCCTGTACCAAAGTCTAGAAACAGTAGTGCAAGATAGCTCTGGAGACAGGTCTCCCCAATACTTAATTTGATTTTAATCTATAGAGAATGACGTATGCCTAAAGGCGTCTTGGCGCTTCACATCTGCATCCTCAAGATCATGCAGGTTAGAATTTAAACAGGAAGGATGAAATGCCAGGTTTTAAGCTATTTTCGAAAGTTCTGCAAATTGGGTTGGCATCTCAACTGCTCCCCATAGAGTCCAAAGCTTTGAAGTATGATAAACAAAATCTCTGCTGTCCCAAGATGCCCTGTAGATCCTTGGTACTGCTACTTTTTTTGAAGATGAAGAGAGCAGGACCCTCCTAGGTGAATACCAAAATAATTCTTTTCTTCAAATATGCGGGACCTATCAAGTAAAGGTCTGACAAAGCAAACACTATCTGATAAGAGACACAAGCCTTATCTGATCTTGCTTCGGCCAAGAGAGCATCATTACAATCTGGAAGCAAGAAAAGCTGTGCTTCTGTCTACTTATGATGATGGCTTCTGTTCTGAGACTTTCCCAATAACTATTATTTTATTTGACGTATCGTGATATGTTTCGCTATCTTTAGAACCCTTGTGCTATGTAATTATTACGCTCATTCAAAGTCAATAAGGTACTCTTTTCAATGTTGTGATTTGTATTGTAATTGTGGCCCACGTTTTAGATAAATTCTTATACTTCAATGTGTTTTCTTGTTTGCACCCTAAATTGTCTTGTGATTTATGTTATTGAAGATGCACCTTTATTACCAAGGAAAAGAATAAAAAGAAATAACTGCATAAAGAAAGAAAATAACATTTCCAAAGCTATGGCAAGCAAGGCAGATTAGCACCTGCAAAAGGGAATCCTAGAAAGAAAATCATAACCTGATCTCTTAGAAGCTCCTTGTACTAACATGAGGCATGTGTAGGGCACAGCCCCTCAGCAGCCAGGCTATCCTGAGAACTGTTCATGTGGCTAAGGCAGAGAAAAGAAGAGAAACTGCAGCATGGCAGGAAAGTGTACAGACATCAGAGCCTTATGGAGCCCTAGGGTCGCCAAGGTTATATAAAGAGCACTAGACAATCACTTATCACGGCTGGAACTAAAAACAAGAACTGTGGTTCCCACTGGTTCGTTGAACTGATATTCATATATTAATAACGGCATATAGTACTCTACCTACAATATACTGTGCTAATAACTAAAGAAAACATTCTATCTTTTTTTAAATGAGTGATAATTGCACTTACATGTACGTTTCTCTAGAAACATGTATGCCCCATATGATGCAAAAAGCAAGGGGGGACATCAACACTAGAGTATATTACATTTGACATCAATCATTCTTTATACTTTGACTAAACAGGGTTGGTCCTGTTTTGTTTTATCCATGCTGAAAGCATAGACTCCAAGTCATCAGGGTGCGGTTCTTAAAAGGATAGTCCCTGCCTCCTCCCTTTAGAAGTTACTTTGGAGTGCACATGAGTAAGACAAAATCTATACATCTTTATTCATTGTTCATATGGCCTGAATAGAGTACTGACCTTTTAATCACAGCCAAATGTCAATCCGATTACTGGACGTGGTAAAAGCAAACCTTTGATAAGTGGATTTGTCATTTGGTTACTGTTTGCAATCTTAGATATAATTGGTTTCGGGGAGTGTTTATAATGGTGCCCATTTCTGGTTAAAATTTAAAAAAAAGATGACTTGTAGCCTGCTTGAAGTAATGAACTTGACCCTGGGTATTTGCCCATCCAATATCAGAATTTCCCATTCTTGTATTAATTATGATTTGCTATTGGCCACACAGCTCTGGTTGGAAATTGTAGACCAACTCCAGACTAACACTAGAACAGACCTTCCATGACAGCCCCCATGGATTAACCACTGAGTGGTGTACCACCACAAGGAATAAATACTGAGGAAGAAGTGCAGACAAAGGCACCACAGAAGCACACAGCGTTCATCATCAATGACTGATGTCAATGTTGTACATAAAGAAGTTCTTGAGTCAGGTATATAACAAGCTGGATTTAATAAAGCTTAGTTCCAAGTTCCAGTTTCAAATAAAAGAGTTAAGATGACAATAACCCCACCAGGAGTGGCCTCCCTGCCACTCAGCCTGCCTGCCATCAACTGCCACTCCACACACCAGCCAGGCACCCAAGATTCTATGATGACATCAGGCATTCCAAGACCCACACCAGCTGAGCAGCAGGGAAGTCACCCAAGCTAAATATAACAGTCACAGACCTGCTTCGTCATTGTGAAAGAGTGACAAGGAAGCTGCACCTTACTTGCACGGGACAGACCCATCAAACCAGACACCTAAGTGAGATCTAATTGAAGCTCTTTCTTGTTTTCATGTTGGAGTAACTAGTTTCAGAACTGAGGTGGCGATGGGCTAAACACAAAGGCATCCTACCCGATTTGAATTATATAGGCCTCCTGACAATCAGTGGAGGACTGACAATGACCATTGCAGTAAGAAAACACTGACAGTATAAGGGGCCTGTGACAGCATTCGATTAGGGCGAAATGTATGATTTTTGTTTTTCAACATATGCATCATTTTATTGAAAATGCATTTATATGCAAAATAAAATTTGCTGGTATATCAATAGCTTTTCTCTGCGAGGGCGAACCACCTGCAGAAAAGTCATGTGAGATACAGAAAGGAAACCGCTTTGAGTAAAAAATGTCTTGTTCGAGGAGAAAATATCTCTCTGCAAAATATTTCCCAAAGGATTCAGTCTCTCGTGTGCAAAAAGCGTGAAAACTTTTGTGTTAGGCAAAATGCCAATAATTTGCAAAGTTCAATACTTGGCAGCTACTCAAGGTTAAACTGCTGTAACACAAATCTTGCAAAGACCAACATGTCAGAACAAATGACAATATATTCTAGGTGAAACTTTAGAGTGAGATGAACCCCAACGACAGCATTCAGTGATTTAAGAAAACAAATAAAGCATTTTTAATAACTTATAATATAGACAGATATCTTCTACATGAATCCCTGGTAAATGAAGAGCACGCAGCATCATGAAAGGTGAAAGTGACATAACAATAGGAGTAAATGAGATCACAGTTTTGTTCAGTGATATCACTTTCGGACTGAATTACCCCACAAAAAGAACTTAATAGCAGGATAGGATGCAAAGATGTCTCAAGAGAACGCTGTAATGCAACAATATACCTCAATTGTTTGAGAATGTGGCTCAGTGAGATGACTATAGGCCTAAATGCTATGACAATAGGGCTAAAACATATGCCCAAATGGATATCAGCATTGTAAAACTGGAGCTTGCTTATACCGCCAAAGCGTCATAATTGACATCACACAATGACTCGATAATGTCAAATATTGACTCCTTAAGTTGACAGAGGCAAAACTGCAGTGCAGTAGGGTTACTTTATATAGCATTGGAGCTCAATGTTATCACAATATAAGCCAGAGATATCACACATAAACTGAGGTTCTCATTTGGTAGCCCCTTGAACTGACGCTGTGTCACACTGTGCCATCTACAAACTGACGCATTGGGTCCTGTGGCAGGTATAATGTATGCAGTGTAAGGATTCCATCGCAAAAAAAGCCACGTAGTACTGGCGCAGTTATATTTACAACATTTTGCTACATTGTTCTACGACTTCACCGTGTCAAGATCCTTACGCCTGCTCAGACCAGGCATAAGGAATGACACAGGACTTTAACAATGGTACTCGCCTATGTGTTCTGGCGCATTGCTGGAGTTGCGTCACTTTTATGACCAACTCTAGCAATGTGTCACTTTTACACAAACAGATATGTCAGAATTTCTGACGTATCTGTTAATCCTTGTGCATGGAGCCCTGTATTGTAAATACAGCGCATCTATAGTATCAATAGGGCATTTTACGCAGGCGGAAGGAAACTGACGCATTGATGCTTATGCATCAATTTCTGGTAAATGAGGCCCCCAATGCATCCAGCAGCACATCTGTAGTTAATGTGGACATCAGACTTCATAGGGGAACTTGTTTGGCACCCTTATAATGTTGTGCCCTTGACTAATTTGCACGAAACCTAGGGAATGCAAATTTCTAAATTCTAGCTAGCTGCAGGCCACAATTGGTGCTGGTCTGTTAAATAGTTCAGATGTTATAGGGGGTATGAAAAACGGAAGCTTCTAAATTTTATAATACAAATCTTCCATCATGCACAAGTCCAAAACCGCTGAAAACATGTCAGTGGCACAGCAGCAGCCTATCCAGTGCTAACAAAGGGGGCCATTAGGTCATTAGGATGGCGGATGGACAAACAGGGACCGTCCGCCATAAGGGCGGAGGTCCCGTGCCTCGAATTAGGATGCACCCGCCACAGTGGCGGGTGCATCCCGCATTTTTAACATTGCGGCGGGAGGTGCTTGCAACTCTTGTCTCTTTAATCCACCACCAGATACTTCCTCCCTGCTTTTTTATCTGACTCTTTCAGGCTCTTTTTCATCCCTGCTTTCTTTCACTTTCTTTGTTTCTTTGTATTTCTCTTCCTACTTACTTCCCCCTTGTGTTTTGTCTCTCTCTTTCTCTAGGTCAAAGTCTCATGAGTTAAAATAAGAGCTGGTCCCAAAAGCTGAGTGTCCATGGGCATCCACCGGCTCAAAATAAGCACTGGGCGTAATAAGCCCACAACCTCCTGCACTGCACAAGGGAAGGGTGGGGATATTCAAAAACTACTCCCCTGCCTGCACTAGTGGGAAGATACCATCCCATACTCTAGAGGAGGTGGTGCTTATACCCTTCGAACAGGAACAGGCTTGTTCACGAATATCATAGAGACAAAACAAGAGTACCATCCCTCTTCAGCCCTGAGTGAATCGAATGAGGGGATAAGCATTAGCTATTAGCTTCCTATGGACCACCTTATGTCATTCTTCCCTGGCCCTCAATCTAGACAGAAGTGAGTGGGGAAAACATAACATTGTCAAAGTGTAAGAGATGAGAAAAATTCCCCTTGCACTTGAGCAATGTGGTATAGGATTGGAAAAACAAAGGCACCCATGCCTGTGGGCAAGGAAGAGGGAGCTGATGGGCAAAAAACAGATCTCCCACCTGACTTTTTAGGTCGTGCCTGATGCAGCGCATGGGTTGCCGCTTGTGGAACATTTTGTTTACTTACAGAGGATTTAGAGTCCACCCATTGCTTACCAGTGGTTGGCTTCATCGTCACTCTCATTTCCGTGCTTCTCTTTGTGTGCTGGCTTGACTTCCAATGCATTTGTTTGCACCTCCCCTGGAGCATGGCCCACATACTGCTGCCTTGCCCAGTGTGTGTTGTCTCCTTCTACTGCTCGCGCTTTCTGAGGTTCTTTTTTCCTTTAGTTGCTCCTAGCTTGCCTCCTCCCTTCAACTCTGTCTTGTGTTGTAGCTTGCCCACCCCATCTCCTTTCCCATGTTGTTTCTTTTCCCCATCCCTCCACGCCCCTCCTGCATTTTTGCTTTGCCTTGTCCCCCCACCCAGCTCCTACATAATTGCTGCATCCCCCTCCTACAAAAAAAAAAAGGCACTATAATGAGGCCGGCACTGGCTGTGTCATCCTGCTTTTTTTCAAACTCAACAAATAGACATTGGTTTGGGACTTATGACTTTAAAATAGTCATTACAATACAGTGTGGTAAACATGGTTGTGAGTCCAATAGGTGTAAACCGTCTTCACGCGAGAGTCTCTTTAGCCTACCCCTCGATGATTACCCGGGTGCACTGTGAATTCTGGGACTTCTTTAATCAGGGACCATTTCCATGGCTACTCTTCTCTGTGACAAACTGGTCCCTGCATATCTTAGGGAAAGCTGGTATCTCAGTGAGCACAAGCTTTTGGGTATTTGGCTTAGCTCATTGCTTGAGATGGATGATGCCTGTTAGGTTCAGTTCAGTAGGTGTTGTGCTGCTACATGTTTTGTTGATTTTGGAGGCATTAGTATCTAATGACTGGGTAAGATGCTGTCTGGTGTGGTGCTTTATAATGATGTTTCATGCATAAAGTTAAGTTGATTGTGTTAGAAAGTTACTTTGTATGGCACTTAAGGCCAGGTGCATTTAGACACCGTTTTGCGATTCCCAAATTGCAAAGCCTTGCAATTAGCAATTAGGAAATAGCAAAACGGCATGTATGAAAGTGTATTGAACACTTTCTGTGATTCCCAGTGGGTCGCAAATTATCTACCTCAGGAATATTAATAAGGTAGGTCACAATATGCGACCCGTTAAGAATCGCAAAAATCACAATGCTGGTGGCCTGCTGAGGTCAGCAGACCACCATGTCTGTGATTGCTTTTAAATAAAGCAAACTTTTTTTTGTAAAGAAGCCAGTTTTCCTTAAGGGAAAACGGGATGCTTTACAAAATGGAAAATGAAATGTTTTCCTTTCATTTTTTAGGAGCAGGCAGTGGTCCAAAGGACCACTGCCTGCTCTTAAAAAACTGCTTTTACAAACATTCACAATAGAGAAGGGTCCCTTGTGGACCCCTTCCCGTTTGCAAATGGGTTACCACCTACTGAAGTTGTTGGTAAAATGTGAATGTTTTGCGACCGCATTCACAGTCACAAAACATTCATACTTCTACTGCGATTTGGTATTTGGAAGGGAAGCACTAAACACGCCCCTTCCAAATACCAAATCGCAAATCCATTTTGCGATTCAGTAACAGGTTACCAAATCGGAAAATAGGGTTTGATACATGTAAAAAGCTTATTTTGGCATTTGCAAATGGGCCAATTCTGCCAATCCGCCCACTTGTGAAGCCTAAATGTGTGAAAACATATTGCCCATAATTTTCCCAATGGTCCTATGGGTGAATTGTGTGGAGCCCAATGGACACGTGGCTGGGGTATGTTTATTAACTTGTTAAAAAGGTAGGCATACGTGTTGGAGAGAGTGATGTTGGTGTGTTGTTGAGTTGGCAGTGGGTATTTCCTGACAGGTGCCAGGAGGTATGTCTCTCCAGATCTGTCTAAATGTGCCTTAACTAGGATGTGCTGCTGAAGCACAGACATTAGGTCACCTGTGTACCTACAGTACTAGACTGAGGGTCTCATTTATGAAAACTATTGCATCGCTGCGATAAAACATCGATGCAACAGTTTTCACAACACCCTCCTTGCGAGGCGATGGATGCACCATACTTAATGTACTGTGCTCCATGTGGCAAAGAATGTTAGATACATCAGGAATCCTGAGGTATCTGTTAGCGCAAAAGTCACAAATTGCTGGAGTTGTGTCACAAGCATGAAGCAACTCCAACAATGCACGGGGTAGGCCGGTGCCTATGGCACTGCGTCACTCTTACGCCCGCCATGAGGCCCGCGCTGCTGAGGGTTCTCCAGGGGCTCTGATGTGTGTAGTTCGAAAATGTTGCCTTCTCCTTTTTTTCTGTTGAAAATATTTTATTGAGTTTTGTAACATAATTACATGAAATACAACAAATGACTGCAAATAATGTAGTCTGCTCTTTGAGTTCAGAATACTGGTAATCCGATGACCGGGTCGTAATTTGTTCTGGTTATTTGGAAAGACTCGTGGTTGAAAGGTAGGGTGCCAGCCTCTTCGTGAAATGCGCAACATTCCCCATGCTTGGTTAATTAAATAATTCTGTTTGGAGGTAGTAATTAATGGGCTCCAATAACCGAAACAAAACTAGCTGTCTTGAGTTTATTATAACCTGCAGCATAGCAATTCTTGTACATAATCCAAAAACCCTGGGGCTCGGTAAAGCACCTGTCTGTTTTGCTGACAGCCTGGCCTTTTGTGCTCGCCGCATTCAGGTGCATTTGTCAGCAAAGCTCCATACATGTGTTTAGGCACGTGACCATCTCCTGTTCATGTTTTTATGATGCTGCAAAATGTGGCTGCGGAAGCCACTGCCCTCCCGCTGGTGTGTTGAGTTCAGCGGCGATGTCTGCTTTAAAACAGACCTTGTCATCACAGGAGGTCTGTTGCTGTGGAGATCCGCACTGAACCTCGGCATCCCATCAATAGTCATTCAGTGGGTGAGTGAGTAGCCTATTACTAGTCTAGCGTCAGGGCCAGGCTGGCTGGCTGGGTGCGTCGATGGGCTGGCAGGGGTGGGGGCCAGTTTCACTGCCGTGGGGGCGGTTTTGATGTTGAAGACTTGCCAACGCTTCTAAATAAACAATGCAAAACAAATGGCTTTAAAGGCGCTTAAAGCGTTCTTTAAAACCATTTCTTATTGCATTTTTTATTTAGAACGAAACGCCCGGTAGCTGCCCGCCCTGCCTTAAGCTCCAGACCTGAAGGGGAGCTCAGTAGCGTCGATTAACCGATGCATATGAGCTGTGAAAAGAAAGAACGGGCCACGTTATGTTGTGTCACGCTTGTGTTTGGACACGCCGGTGTGCTATGTTTGTTAATTTGTTTTGAAAGGTTGGTGCGCACCTCGTGCTCACGAACAACATGACACAACCACGTCACAGCCCGTGGGTGTGTTCTGTCTTAAGCCAAGTTGCACAGCGTAGGAGATGCTTCACAAAATCGCTTACCCATTGGCAACACTAATAGGTCCCAGAGGAGAGGCATATTGGCTTTACCAATGCTTGTTCATCTCCTGTGTGCAAAGGCGTAGGAAAATATTAACGTCACCACCTCTAGTCTAAACAAAACAGCAGGCCGCCCACCCCTGAGCAAGGTATGGGGTAAACGCCCTGAATGTCGACCCACCCACAATGGGATGTAGCAAAGAAATCCGACCCTCCAAGAAAAGATTACCTAATCTGACCCAATACTCAAAAGTATTCAAAGGGATTAAAAAATCTCTTTAAAAAGATTTGCTTATGTATGATTAAAATAAGTTCACCCGCCTCCTACACCTCCTCTTCCATGACACTGATAGGCTCTGCACCCCAAGACAAGATAAGAAACCCTCTCTGGGTGCTCCCTCACGGCACAGACACGTTCTCACATGGAATGCACTCCCCCAAGGTGTAGCATGCCTCCCAATCAAAAATGCTCTTCAGCACGTCACATCAGGGTAAGAAAAGATACATATGCCACTCTACAATCAAGTAGGCAGTCTCAAACATGCACTAACAAACACAGATGCACAGACACCCATGAGTATCATCAGACACCTATAGATGCCATCAAACACCTAAACGTGCAACAAACCCATGTACACTAGCAGGCCCCTGTACACAAACCCCCAAACATGCTATCATAATTGGATATCCACATTCCGCACACACACCCACAATAAGGCACTTACACCTAAATTCAAACATGCAACCAGCCACCATAAGATGCAACAACACTCAAGCACCTATGATGAAAAACACACACAAGCCATAAAACACCCACACACACGCACCCACACACACCATCATGCCATCAGATGGCTCTATAACACAACCACCCACCTTAGGAAGACCGCACATACACACCAGAAATACCACCATAAATACATAGAATTAGATGGCCAAGCCCACCACCATCCAAACAGCCAAGGAATTATAGGAAAGTGCCCCTTTTTGCATGGTTGACCCCACATTTCGTCTAATATTGAGTTACTTTGACCGAATGTGCCCTGGGTTATTGCTAACCAGGTACCCAGGGCCTATGTTCTTTCCCTAACCTGTACTGTTGCAAAACCAAATTGGCAACTCTCTGGCCACATGTAAGGTCCTTGTGAAAGGTACCCCAGGTACCAAGGGCCCAGTAACCTGGGAAGGCCTCTAAGGGCTGCAGCACGTATTGTGCCACCCTTAGAGACCCTGTACCTTTACACACACTCACCGCCTTTGCAGGCTCCTTGTTTTGGTGCAGAACAAAGTGAAGAGTCGACACTGCACACATCCTTGTGTGCCTTGCCTACAACCCAATACCCTGGCATAGGCAAGTCACCCCTCTAGCTGTGTGCACTATAATAGTGGTGAGGGTACAGGTGCATAAGCTTTGTACCCTACAGTGTCTAAGTCAATTCTTAGACATTGTAAGTACAGTAATGCCATAAAAAGTATATGGTCTGGGAGTTGGTCATTATGAACTCCACAGTACGATAATAGCTTTACTGAAAACTGGGAAGTTTGCTATCAAGCTTCTCAGCACATTAAACCCACACTGATGCCAGTGTGGGATTTAATGCAAAATGCACTCAGAGGGCATCTTAGAGATGCCCCTTGAAAAACGACCAAAATCTAGTGTCCCGCTGAGTGGCTGCTTGCCAGCTGCCATCACCAGATGTTGCCGTGATGGAGACGGTAATTTCTTCTGGTAGTTTCTAAATGCAAAACCCTCATGCTACCTCTAATTTACCGCTCAAAAGGTGTTGGGCCCTTCACACCATGTATTACTACTTCAGGAGATTTAAATAAACCTGAACAGTCAAAAATGCAATTTTATTATTCAAGCCAATAAAGAGAGTTGTTGAGTATTTTAAAGGGTTTTATTTTCTAGTCAAAAGTTAAGTTTTTCTCTGACCCTTTATTCATTAGTAAAATATCAATCAGGTTACAGAATTTGGAAAACAGGAAAAATATCAATAATACAGAACACATTACAGTCTGCATATAAGCATTACATGTAGTTATGAAAAATGTAGCGCAAAAGTCTTAAAGAGTTTCTAAGAAAAATAGTCTTGCATAGCTAATCAATAATTAAATAGTTTGCAAAAAATCTCCCATTAAGAGAAATAAATGCATAAAACAAATACATCTTTTAGACCTAATTAATTAGTCAAAACATAAACTTAAAGTTTTAGCATCTAATCTAAAGAGCCTTTCTATCTGTTGCTGCTCATGTGCATCTCTGTGTCTAAAGAGCAAAAAGGAGGGAGACAGCCCGCCCTTCACAAAACCTCAAAGGAATGCGGCCTGATGTGCCAAGATATGACGTGGAAGCAAGAAACCTCCCCCTGAATCTCCTCAGACGCAAACCTGCCCTTTCAGCAATCTCCCGGGACGTTTCTCGTACCTAACCCATAGGATGTCTGGCCTAATCTGTTCCTTCTCTCAAGGGCTCACACACCCCTAATGAGCCTAGAAGCCAGCTGAGCTGAGAAAAAAGTAGACAGCCCCCATCCAGAGAGGACAGTATTTATACCCTAATTATTGGCAGAGTACACAAAGATGTAGCATCTTTCAGGAGAACCTTACGTGATTGGTCAGTCATAAAGGCATGAGTTCACAATACCCTGACTCATTCTAAAATCCTGACTTCACCAGTTTTTAACAAAAGAAGCATACATGCATAACTACATTTATAAACATTTGCAAAATTTACTAGGAAAAATGTTTCATTCTAATTCATCCTTCCTTCCACAGCGTAGTCAGAACGGATACTTTTAACTAACTGGTACATTGGCACAGTTACAAAAATGTACAGTTCAGGTTGTCCTTGACTTTTTGTCATGAGGAAAGCTGCCACAGTCTGCGCATGCTCCCTTCTCATTAAATTGCAAGCCATAGCCTTGATGGATTCACAGGCAGCCATGTTTTGTGTAGGCCCCAAAAATAAAACAAACACAAAGATAATATTAATTTCATGTAAATCAGTCCATTATGTTTCCCAAGTGCATTATTAATTTACACACATTATAAAAAGAGGTGTTTTTAACTGAAAATGTTTATCAAAATATGCAACAAGTCAAAGTCTATTAAGACAGGAATAATAAATCTAGATTACATGGATGAGCTGGGAAGAGAGAAACACATTCAATTAATCTTCAAAGGTAAAAAGGCCACTTTTTCTCTACATTGCAAAAAACATGTTAATTCAGCAAAAGCATTTTCAGACTGAAGTGAATAGGCCTCACTTTCATGTTTTTCATGTGCCATGTTTTTAACTTGCACCAAAATGTGCGTGGCAATTTAAATGCAGCCTGTCTGAAGCACAAAAAATAAAACAATGCATGACTGCAGATGAAATCTGCTCCATCAATTCACCCTTCTGATAATTCAAATCATAATAAAATGATTTATAATTCATCACACATATTTAATTTCACAAGTGACAGTATTTTTTATTTTTATTTATTTATTATTATTTTTTTTTTTATTGCAAAAGCTGAGCATATAACAATGTTACTTCTATTTCTAAGGCAAACACAAGTTTGGTCTGTAATCAGATCATATATAGCCAAGCTCAAATGTTTTAGTGCAGAGATCTGTAAGTAGCTTCTTGGAACAGTCTTCTTTAAAATAAGTAACTAAAATAATAAAAAAGGAGAATTCACCAGGACAGTTTCAGCATTTCTTTGCTCATTTGTCATCAGCTTGTCATTAGTATGGCTCATACTTTCCATGCAAATTGGACTACTTAGGTGCTGAGAAACTCTGACAGAGCACCATCAATCCTTTGCACTTTTTTCAACCAAGGCCTTTCACTCTTATTTTCACTTTGATCAGATTCAGATGTTTCACCACAGCATCTCTCAGATCAAAGCCGTTGCACCATCCATTATGCAGATCTTGTGTAGCAGCTGCAATCTGGTGAGAAACTGCACACCGTACATCAACCAGACCTACACAACAATGGCTAGTGTTCTCCTCAGTGTTTTCCACAAGTGCATTTGCATATGCATTTTCAAGCCACTTTAGTGTTGCTAAAACACAGTCTTTTGCCAAAGGTAACTCAGTGCTGCCATTGTGTTGCTTTAGTATGCTTGACACTTCAGGCAGATAGCTACAATCCATTCCTTGTCCAATCTGTTGTTCTGCACCTATTATCTTTAAGCCCACATTATGATCTGATTTCAGAGAAACTGGCAATCTATACCTGGGCATCAGTCTTTGCAATAACACATTTGCCACTTTGCAGTTGTCATTTTTTCTCAAAAACAGTTCTGATACAACCCTGTTGTGCTGCTTCAAAAACATTTTCTTGAGCCTCTTTTAATTCATCTGTGAAGATTCCATAGAATGTACATGCTAACAGAACACACTTTTGTGCAACTGAATTAGCATTTCTCTCTTCCATGACAACAGTGACTCTCATTTGAGCAGATAAACTGCATGTGATGGTAAGGGCAATCAATTTCGAATTTTGGGCTGGGGTAATTACTAAAAGCCATGAAGCTTTGACAACATCATGTATAAGGAGCACAGCATGTGCTGTTTTTAATGTGTCACCATTCAAACATGGGCCATCTACAAAATGGACATTGTTGGGCTGACTCAGGTGTTCATCCTTAAAGTCTGAATTTGGCTTTATGCATATTTTCATGATATTTAGACACTCATATTCAGTTTCATCACAATCCAATTCATTTGCTGACATTTCTGTGAAGTTAGGGTCAAAGGTCATTGGGCAATACATCACAGACCTTTGAACACATTCATCTTTTTGAATAAGCAATGAGAGAGCGCAGCCCTCCCTCTCACTGCAAATTAGTGTATTTTCTTTCAAATAAACTTACATTCCTAGTGCTGGGGCGCGACATTCTTTCTCTTTCAACTCTAGGAATGCTTTTGTGCAGTTGTTGTCCAATGGAAGCGGATCAGACACACCAGTGTGTGTCAGCCTCAGTAAAGGCTTAGCCACTAGGGAAAGGTTTAGTAACCACTCTCTACAGCAGCTAACCATTCCCCAAAATGTCCTGACTTCTTTCTGAATTTGAGGTGGATTTTTCTTGGAAATTATTTCCACCTTCTCTGGTGACACCTTTCTACCTCCCTTTCCAATTTTGTGTCCCAGGTATTCATCTACTTTTTGACAGTACTCCTGACTATTCTCATCCAACGGCACTGTGACATGAACTTGGCAAAAATCAATAAAAATAAGCCATTCTTCAGCACATGGAATGTGAAAAAATATATTGGCTGGATTCGGTACCACAGGACAACATGGAAAAAATATGCTTTTAGACTCCTGCTCTATTCTGTTCTTTTCATTTATTTTCTGTGAACCTATGATCAGAAAGTTACACAAACTTCTAATCAATTCCATCAAAAATCCTTTTATTGGTAAAATTCCTGCAACTGATTGTGTTCCTGAATACATGTCATTTTGTTCAAATATTAATAAGACATGTTCTGCACATTTTATTAATCTGGCATCCTTCTCTGTGAACTCTCTTATTTCTGTGTTTATTATTTTTTCCAAAGCAGAAGGTAATTTTTCAACTGTCTTTTCTGAAAATAATGCTACAGCTGTCTCTTGTTGGGTCATTTTAAAATGTACATCCTCATCAGGAATCTGAAAAATAACATTATCTGGTGTACAGTAATCTGTGCTGCTTAATTTGCAAAATAATAGTTTTCCTGCTAGGCCTGAGTCACAGACAACAGTTTTGCAACCTTCCTCAAATGGGCCTAATTTTGGTGCACATTTTTCTAATACTGGGTTTGTAATTTCTTTGTTTAAAACTCCTGCAACTAAATCTGGACTTTCCACTGCCTTCACAATGGAATTTGTAAAATCAGAATTGTGAGGGTTAAAACTCTCATTTGAAAACAGAGCATCCTGTTGAACTGGGTTCTGTTTTTGTCTCTGGAAATAATTCACATTTGCTCTGGACACCTTATTTAAATACATTTTGGCATTTTCCATATTTTGTGGGACCATCTGTGCTTGAAAAATTCCTGCCATAGGTACCTGTTTCTGAACTGACATTTGCATTTGCTTAACTGGCATAGTTTGCATCTGCAATTCTCCATGTTTTTGTGCATCATGTTTAAATTTATTTTCCTTCATCCAATGCTCAAATCTGTTAAAAAGATGGCAAAATGACACATTTTCCAGCAGTACAACATCCATACCTGAATTTGCACTAACCAAAACACCTTTACTTCCATCCTGTGTTCTTTTAATCTGTACCCAATCAACATCCTTTGCTGGCACTCTCCCCTTCAGGAAAATAATCACTGCTATGTTTTTCTCCATAACAACAAAAAATGATGGTGCATTCATGCAAACCCTTTTCACTGTCTCCTCACCTGGCCCTTGAACAACAACTTTAGATTCAAACCACAATTCTGTTTGCATGGCAATGTAAAAGAACATTTCTAAATTAATGCACAAATCTTTTAAAATTTCAACAAATCCATCAACTTGTGGATACCACAGCATTATTTTGTCTCTCAATTGTGGGATTATGTTCAGAAATGCTGCAAGTTCACTTTTATTCTGTGGCATAGGAACATGCACTTCTCCCACCATTTCTCTCAATGAGTAAGCAAAAGCTTCTCCCTCATTCTGCTTATTATTTTTCTCAACTCGATCTGGTGGCTTCTTTTCCTTATCCAGTTTCCTTGCTAGGTCTGATGGTTTCTTTTTCTTCTCATGTTTTCTTGCCCAATTGTCTCCTAATTTCTCAAACCCATTGCATTTGAAAAAATATTTTATTTCTGCAATGTGCAATTGCATTCCTGAAGAACACATTTTCTCATTTGCTTCATCATCCATGTGTACCCTGAAACCTTTCTGAAATAGAAAACTTCCTAAAACATCATTTTCATATTTTTTAGCCAAATCTGTCAGTCCATTATGTGTAGTTAATGCACATGCAGCTGTTTCCTTACTCAGGGAAATTAATACTTTTTCCTGACACTGGTTCACATTTTCATTATTTAAACAGCAAGGACTGTTAATTTCCCCATGTTCAAATGCTGCATTTAAAACACTAAGCTGTTTCTCTTTTTCAGGGCCTGTGTTAATATGTTCTCCCATGCTCTCTATCTTTTTAATCACTGCTGCTTCCTCAAAGCAGGTTTGAAAAATCCCATTTTCAATTACATTCATTTTATCCTGGGCTGCAGATGTTGTAAATACCATTTTTCCCTCACCTTTTAGTGCTTGGGGTAATTTCTGTTCAATAATCTGTGTATTCTGAGTTTCTGAAATAAACCCTGGCAAAATCACTGATTCTGCAGCTCTTTGAACTTTTTCAGTAGGGACCATATTAATTGGGACAGTCATAATTTTTCTAGGCATTATCTGTGCATCTGCAGTTTGCAATTCTTGAACTAAATCAGGCACATTTGAAGCAGTAACACCTGGAGGTATCACTGTCAGTGCTAAATCAACAGGTAATGGGTCAATATAAAATGTCTGCACAGTTCTCTCAGTCTGTATTTCTCTCTGTTCAACAGAAGCAGTAGCCCCTGTAGTTTTTACTGGAACACTATTTTCAGTATTTTTCATGGGAACCACATCAAGTGGTGGACACTCAGTTATCAATGCATCCATTATTTCATCCCCTGAATCATTATTTATTTGAAGCTCTTTGTCAGCATTAATTCCCTTCTCTTGTATCTGGTGCTTTACCTTTTCATCCTCACTTGCTTTCTCTCTTGCTGCTTTTTCCCACATGCTTAAGGCCTCAAATTGTGCAGCTTTAGATGGTGTCTTTATTTCACATAACACTTCCCTTAATTTGTCAATAATTTGCAATTCAAAAGTACCATCTTTTGGAAACCTCAAAGCACCCTCTTTTTCAGTAATCTTGCACCATTGGTGAACCCACATACATGTGTTTTGTCCCAAACTGATAGACATAAAATGCACAGGTGTTCCTTCAGGAGCATCACCAATAAAAAACGAATTTTTCACTTTACCTCCTAACAGCTTCTTTAAACCTTCAAACATTTTCATTTTTGCAATAGTTCAATGCAATTTCTTTTTTCCAAAGCTGTCAGTCTCACTTTTAGTCAGTTTCACTCCTACCACTGACCCTCCACAAAATCTTACTGCAATATTTCTCTTAATCAATAACTCTGTTAGTTACAACATAAATACATTCGCTACTCTGTCTGTTGTGCTAAATAAAGGATAGATTTATATTCACTGCGAGTAACACATTCCGCTTACCCTTCACAAAGTAAGACCTTCCATTTACTCTTCAAACACTACAGGTAAATCCCTTCCGCTTACCTTTCACTCAAGCTCAGAAGAACCTGCTACTCCTTTGGACTTATCCTTCAGGATATATCTTAGTCCAAAGTTTCACCAGCGAACACTTTTGCTGTCAATCAAGCTCAGAAGAACCTGCTACTCCTTTGGACTTATCCTTTAGGATATATTTTAGGCCAAAGTTTCACCAGCGAACTCTTTGCTATTAATCACTCACACAGAAAATAGTCCCTAATGTAACACTGCCAGCCCTACCTAGCTTCTCAGTGTTATTCCAACAGACGAGTAACCTCAGTGCAGTGTGGCTTCCATTTACCACCCGCTATTCCTTCCCGGGATTCCACAGGTGTGCATACCTGCGTGTTCCAGACAACATAGAACAAGACACTAACTTAACATGAAGAGTTAAAACATGTAATCAATAACCAAAAAAATATGTCTTATGAAATTACCAATATAATCAATAACACCATCAATTCAAAATGAGCAAAATGTCACCAACAGTAAAAAATCCTTACTATTTTCAACACTTCAAAAATACATGCTAGCATATTAACAACATTTCACAACCCTATTGATACTCACACCACTTCTTGCATCACCTGCCAGTACTGCTTTGCCAGTCTTCAGGTTCTGAGCATTGGAGTCAGGAATCAGGACTTGGACATTTATCTAACTTGGGCAATTATTTTACTTCCCTCTTAAGGTCAATGATCCATTAGTTGAATAGTTGATGGTGAAATCAATAATTACTAATCACCAAACTAATCAATAATGACCATCCTCTGCTTACCAAAAACTGATGGAGACGGTAATTTCTTCTGGTAGTTTCTAAATGCAAAACCCTCATGTTACCTCTAATTTACCGCTCAAAAGGTGTTGGGCCCTTCACACCATGTATTACCTTCAGGAGATTTAAATAAACCTGAACAGTCAAAAATGCAATTTTATTATTCAAGCCAATAAAGAGAGTTGTTGAGTATTTTAAAGGGTTTTATTTTCTAATCAAAAGTTACGTTTTTCTCTGACCCTTTATTCATTAGTAAAATATCAATCAGGTTACAGAATTTGGAAAACAGGAAAAATATCAATAATACAGAACACATTACAGTCTGCATATAAGCATTACATGTAGTTAGGAAAAATGTGGCGCAAAAGTCTTAAAGAGTTTCTAAGAAAAATAGTCTTGCATAGCTAATCAATAATTAAATAGTTTGCAAAAAATCTCCCATTAAGAGAAATAAATGCATAAAACAAATAAATCTTTTAGACCTAATTAATTAGTCAAAACATAAACTTAAAGTTTTAGCATCTAATCTAAAGAGCCTTTCTTTCTGTTGCTGCTCATGTGCATCTCTGTGTCTAAAGAGCAAAAAGGAGGGAGACAGCCCGCCCTTCACAAAACCTCAAAGGAATGCGGCCTGATGTGCCAAGATATGACGTGGAAGCAAGAAACCTCCCCCTGAATCTCCTTGGACGCAAACCTGCCCTTTCAGCAATCTCCCGGGACGTTTCTCGTACCTAACCCATAGGATGTCTGGCCTAATCTGTTCCTTCTCTCAAGGGGTCACACACCCCTAATGAGCCTAGAAGCCAGCTGAGCTGAGAAAAAAGTAGACAGCCCCCATCCAGAGAGGACAGTATTTATACCCTAATTATTGGCAGAGTACACAAAGATGTAGCATCTTTCAGGAGAACCTTACGTGATTGGTCAGTCATAAAGGCATGAGTTCACAATACCCTGACTCATTCTAAAATCCTGACTTCACCAGTTTTTAACAAAAGAAGCATACATGCATAACTACATTTATAAACATTTGCAACATTTACTAGGAAAAATGTTTCATTCTAATTCATCCTTCCTTCCACAGCGTAGTCAGAACGGATACTTTTAACTAACTGGTACATTGGCACAGTTACAAAAATGTACAGTTCAGGTTGTCCTTGACTTTTTGTCATGAGGAAAGCTGCCACAGCCTGCGCATGCTCCCTTCTCATTAAATTGCAAGCCATAGCCTTGATGGATTCACAGGCAGCCATGTTTTGTGTAGGCCCCAAAAATAAAACAAACACAAAGATAATATTAATTTCATGTAAATCAGTCCATTATGTTTCCCAAGTGCATTATTAATTTACACACATTATAAAAAGAGGTGTTTTTAACTGAAAATGTTTATCAAAATATACAACAAGTCAAAGTCTATTAAGACAGGAATAATAAATCTAGATTACATGGATGAGCTGGGAAGAGAGAAACACATTCAATTAATCTTCAACGGTAAAAAGGCCACTTTTTCTCTACATTGCAAAAAAACATGTTAATTCAGCAAAAGCATTTTCAGACTGAAGTGAATAGGCCTCACTTTCATGTTTTTCATGTGCCATGTTTTTAACTTGCACCAAAATGTGCGTGGCAATTTAAATGCAGCCTGTCTGAAGCACAAAAAATAAAACAATGCATGACTGCAGATGAAATCTGCTCCATCAGCCGGACCACTGGGTCGAGAGCCTACCGCTCTCGGGTCCTGAAACAAAGCACATCCTGGGACGAGGTGCCAAGCCCCCTCCCCCAGGATGGGCAAGAGCCACGAAGGGGAAGCTTCAAAGGCCTGCCGCCTTTGTGAGCTACCCCAGCCATTTGCTGCTCCCAGCAAGTGGCCCCCACCAGTTCTGACCCCCACTTTGGGCAGGATAATCGGCGGGTAAACCAGGTTAAGAGAGGTGTGCAGAGGTGTGCCCACCTTTGCCAACCCCATCACTCAGGTGGGGGAGGCGAGGTGAAGCATAACTCTCACTCCCCACCATCTTGCAGATGGGGGCACCCAGCCAACCAGAGTGAGAGTTATTTATTATTATTATTACACCCACCCAACCAACCCTCCTCTTACCTAGGACTAGCATATTAGGGGGTGTGCCCACCCCAAGGAAGGGACCTATTGGTCCCGACCTGTACCTACCTGAAGCACCCCTGAATTGAGTATTCAGGTGCAACCCTAAATCTTGCCTCCTCAGAACAGAGCTGAAAAGAAGAAGCACGAAGCAGAAGGACCGAACAGCCATGCAGAGAGAAGAAGAGGAGGACACCAACTGAATTGGCCCCAGTCCTAGCGGCCTGTCCCGATCTCAGACTCCTGCAGCCAGCAGTCCTCGAAAACCCAGAAAACCTGCACTGTCTTTGCAACTAAAAAGAACTTTGTCTCTCGTGAGCACTGGACTTGCTCAAAAGTAACTGACTCTGCTCCAGCCGATTCTGTGAGCCTCCATCACTCCGCTCCCGGCGCCCTGAGCGCGAGTGAGCCAACACCTTAAGGAGGTCCTCCCAGCGTTCCTAGTCTGGATCCCAGTGACCCATGAACCTCAACAAGCTCCCAAACCCAACCTGCACGCAAGAACTGGTTGATCCCCTCAACTGCAACCAAAGGCGACACCCTGACTGACTCCATAACTGAAACGGTCCAGAAAGACCAACCACTACCGTCCGACTGACTCTGTCTCCGAACGCTTGCGGTCACAAGAGAGTGACTTCCAAAGACCCCATTCCCCTCGTCAGCCACAGACCGACTTCGAGGGACCATTGACCGAATCTGCAGCTTCATTTAAGACAGCATCCTACACCCAGCCTCCACAGTGCCACTGGCAGTGTAGTTCTTGTATTGGCCATTTGGCCCTCAGTTCTGACATCAACCCCTTGAGTCCTTATTTTCCCAACCTGGTGGCCTGCTTGCCTCAGCCCCCCACACCCACGACTGTGCTTAGCCCGTTGGCTAACGTTTGGTGCCTCCACTCTGCACCAGGCTGCCTCTGTGCCACTGGCTGTGCGACTCTAGTGCTCAATTGACCGAATCTCGTCCACAGGCAAGTAAACCCAATGTTGCCTTCTCAGGACTACATGTGGCTCATACGTAGTGCTGTAGACCTGTGTTGGCACCTAGATATACCTAGCTGCATAATAAAAGTAATTGCAAAGTAATTCTTACTATCTGCAAATACAAAGTAATTCTACTGTGAACCAATCCACTGCATCCGAACTGTTTTTAAACTGCTTATGCTCGTAAAGTATTTTTGTACTTACCTGTACCAGGCCTGGCTTGGTTCTAGACAATAAATATAACTAAATAATAATTTGTTATACAAACTAATTGGTCAGAGTTCAGTCTTTGAGTGTGTGAAATCATTTCTTTCCCGAGTTGTACGATAAATGGTTAGCCCCACCCTCTGATAAGACCTTACTGCTCACCCACACTTCCACAAATAGAGAGTAAGGTACTATCTACTTTTAGCTTTGCCTACCTTTGGGGATCCACTGGACTCTGTGGACAATATATCTTACTTTGGTATAGTATACACAGAGCCAGCTTCCTACAGGAATTCATTGGCTTTGCTAGGTGGTCAAGTGTGAAATCTGCAAAGAGGCATATTAATGCAGCATCAGAGAAGAGGGTGGATCTGGAAGTTCCACAGATGCAGTGCAGAGCCATGACTGAATGTCCACATTTCTGGTTTCAACTTAATTTTGCACTTAACTCTTCATAACATTTTTCCAGAAGAGATTATAAAGGTCAGATTTGCACTCCTTTCCCACATGTTGGGATTCTAAAGGTACCCAGGGTTTGTGGATTTCCCTGGAGGTACCTGGGAAAATATCCAAAACATAGCAATGCTTTGGGTGGGGGGGCAGGGGGGGGGGCAGGGGGGGCGGGCGGGGGAAGAATGGGAAAAAGTGCTGTGCAAAAAGGGTTTTTTTGTGTGAAAAGGACATTAACAAAACATTTGCTGTGCTAAGCTCACCATCTTCCCAGCTTTCAGGAGCAAAAAGAGCTGTAAAAAAAAAAACATGTGCTGCAACACTTTTTGCATTTTAGTAACGTAGGGGATTTTTTAAATTTTTTGTGGTTTCAAACAACTTGCATTAGGTAGTGGAAAAAAAGGTGAAATCCATGAGTGTACCTGGAAAGTTATACATTTCTGAAAAGTATTCAACATTTTGGATTCTGTACAGGATATGTATGTAGAATTCTCATGGTTTCTATATGTTTTTATAAATAGCAAACTGTGACTGTGTTTATCTTTTTTTTTTGCACTGATGGCTGATGTAAAAGTAATATTTCATAATGTCTTTCAGTCCCTTCTGATATGATTTTTCATTGAGTACCGACCATGCAGCATATGGTTAAATTTAATGAATTGAAAATGGTAATGAATGAAACCTATGCATTTTTTTAAGTTCTCAAAGATACTGAGTCTAAGAATAGTGGTTATTTGTGCAACTCTGGATTTGTGGTCACCCATGCTATCTTGTGATTCAGAGAGCATTTTCCAAATGTGTTTTTATTTACATACTGTCTTACATTTTGAAGTCAAAATGGCTTACATTTGAAGCAAAAATGGACATAAATGCCCTACTCTTCTGTGTTTCCATATTTCTCCCAATAAAAACGGTACCTAACTTCTACGAATTCCCCTGATCGCAACAAGGAGCATCACATTTTTCTCTCGAAAAATTATCTGTTTTGGCAATGTAGGTAGCTATGAAATTTGGGTCTAGGTTTGGCAGCCATCCTGGAAAAAACTACCAAACCGAAACATTTATGAAAACTAGATAACCAAGGAAGCCCAGGGTGGTGTCCCTTGGGTGGAAGCCACTAACTTTTCTTACCCAGAATGCCATGCATACCTCAAACTATGGATAAAACAAGGATTTTCCTCACATTTCTGTGAGGGAAACGTCCAAAATCTGCATGCATCCAGATTTTTTTTTTACCACCCAGCATTCCCGCATTTTTGGAAAAAACTTTATCCCTCCTATGAGGGTAAGCCTATTGCCTGCCACATGAATGCATAAAAATAATGACCTTATCAAGTCATTATTGTCTTCACATGGGCCCTGGTTTGGTCGGTTGAATGGGGAGCACTGGCCCATGCCCAGGGTGGTCGTACCCCAACCCGACAAATCCTATTTCCTGTTGACTTGTTGGGTAGACCCCTGCTCAGGGATCATGGTGATGGGATGATCTTCAAGATGGGATCCATTAGAACAGGCCACCCAAATATGTTACATTGTCTGTTTTTCATCTTCCCATAATATTTGGGGTCAGGTCTCTAGAAAAGTTTGCATCTTTCAGCATATTCTTACTCTGCCTTTCCACATCCAGTCAACGTAGAAACCACAGCATGCAGTCCTAACTGGGTGCAATGTAAACTACACGAATCCCTCCGAACAAGAATAACCATAATATGCTTTATCTAAGTTTGTGTACCTGATTATCTTGTTTTCCCTTTTTTCGACCATTTTTTTTTTGGGGACCATTTTTTCCCAAAACAAATTTGTCACGTTTTTCATGGCAAAATGTGACGAAGGAACATTTTGGATGTGCTGTACTCATTTCTTTATTTTATTTTAAGTTTGCAGATTAATACAGCACACACTCAGCGCATTTTGGAATGACATCACATTGCACAAAAAGTTGGAAATGTAAGCAGAAAATATGCTTTCCATTATTTGGTGTAAATTGTTCAGCCATTTTTGAGAAATTCATGTTTAAAAATGTGCTTGGAGAGGTAATGAAAGGCTTAAAAGTCAGAGATATGTGGGTGGTTGGTACTGTGTGAACTCTGTGAGAATGTCATTTTAAAAAACGGGGTCTTCTGATTGGCCCAGGGAGCTTTTTCTCCCTGTGCCTTTTCAGTATAGAGAGATCTGATTGACTGGCCACAACTCAGAGAAAAATGTTGCGGTACCTTTACAGGACTCCATCCCCACCTACTAAGGGGGGAAAATGGTATTTGGGGCAAGCTATGGATCCCCTGACCAGAGGGGACTGCCTGTGGAACACAAATTAAAAAAAAATGTATTCCACAGGTACCGTAGTACTTCCGCAGAGCCTAGCGTGGCTCTCCCTTGAGGTACAGCAGTACGTCTGGGGTACCAATCCACAAGTTTCAACTGCATGGTAGTGCAGGATCCTGCAACCTACAATCAATGGAGTACTGTGGTGCTGCGAAAAAATAAATAGATAAATATCTGTAAAATGGAGTGTGAGCTTCCAGGCAGGCTCCGGGGCTATTGTTATTTAACATGTCACGAGTGATGTAATATGTAGTTCTCAAGCAGTGTACAGCTGGGGTGAAAGTTATAGTTAGCTCAGTAAAATATAACTGGTGAATTTTAGTGTTTATTTTTTTTATGTGAGTCTTTACATTATTTCTACACCTAACTATGATGTCACTTTCACATTTAGGTAAACCCAATGTTTTGCTATTGGCCAAGTGCAGCAATACTGCACTGAATACTTTTTTCATTTTTATTTAAAGGATTTGAAAATCCTATGCTGGTTTCATGAATCCTGAGACCCAGGGATCTGTTGGACCCAGAGAGGATCCAGGATTCACAAAGCCAGCAGAGGATTCACAAATCTAAAAATAAAAATATTTGTAATATTTTTTTATTGCTAACAAACTCCTTTGGTATTCTCCACAGAGGCCTGGAGGCCTGGACAGATCCAAGCCTTTTTTTTATTTTTCTCAACAGAGTACTTTTAACATTTGAAAGGTTCAAGAAGTTGTGTTCTGTCTTTAGCTTTGCTCAACATTGAGGCCTCAAGAAAATCCAGTGAAACAATCAGACTGCTGGAAATTACCATCTTTTGCGTTGTATACCCCAATATTTTGTCTTGACATTTTTATTGCGGTACCTTTACAGGACTCCATCCCCACCTACTAAGGGGGGAAAATGGTATTTGGGGCAAGCTATGGATCCCCTGACCAGAGGGGACTGCCTGTGGAACACAAATTAAAAAAAAATGTATTCCACAGGTACCGTAGTACTTCCGCAGAGCCTAGCGTGGCTCTCCCTTGAGGTACAGCAGTACGTCTGGGGTACCAATCCACAAGTTTCAACTGCATGGTAGTGCAGGATCCTGCAACCTACAATCAATGGAGTACTGTGGTGCTGCGAAAAAATAAATAGATAAATATCTGTAAAATGGAGTGTGAGCTTCCAGGCAGGCTCCGGGGCTATTGTTATTTAACATGTCACGAGTGATGTAATATGTAGTTCTCAAGCAGTGTACAGCTGGGGTGAAAGTTATAGTTAGCTCAGTAAAATATAACTGGTGAATTTTAGTGTTTATTTTTTTTATGTGAGTCTTTACATTATTTCTACACCTAACTATGATGTCACTTTCACATTTAGGTAAACCCAATGTTTTGCTATTGGCCAAGTGCAGCAATACTGCACTGAATACTTTTTTCATTTTTATTTAAAGGATTTGAAAATCCTATGCTGGTTTCATGAATCCTGAGACCCAGGGATCTGTTGGACCCAGAGAGGATCCAGGATTCACAAAGCCAGCAGAGGATTCACAAATCTAAAAATAAAAATATTTGTAATATTTTTTTATTGCTAACAAACTCCTTTGGTATTCTCCACAGAGGCCTGGAGGCCTGGACAGATCCAAGCCTTTTTTTTATTTTTCTCAACAGAGTACTTTTAACATTTGAAAGGTTCAAGAAGTTGTGTTCTGTCTTTAGCTTTGCTCAACATTGAGGCCTCAAGAAAATCCAGTGAAACAATCAGACTGCTGGAAATTACCATCTTTTGCGTTGTATACCCCAATATTTTGTCTTGACATTTTTATTGGCTGTAAAACTCAGTGCACTTTACCTCTTCTAACCAGTAGTAAAGTGCCTGTGGTCCCCATTTCAACGTGATGAAGTTGGTATACCCCTAATTGGAATACCTAACTTACTTAGTAATATGATATATGATACAAAAGTGTGCCCAGGGCCTGGAAGTTAAAAATCACAAACGGGATGCAGCACTCACTGTGCCATCCACTACATTGACATTGTAAATACGACTGCAGACCTGCCCTCTATAGTCTGGATGTGCAGTTTTAAAACTGTAAAGATGACCTGTCAAATTAACCCATTTTGGCAGGCCTAAACCTTCCCTTTAAATAGTCACCCCTAAGTAGGCCTTATGAAGGGTAGATTCCCTAGTTCCCTGTTTCTAAATCTAAACGCAGATTATAAGTGTTTTACTAATGACCTACATGTGAGGAGTTGACCCAATCTTTCGGCAGCCATACATTTTGCAGTTTCACCCTATTTCGACTTCCCTCTCAATCAGACCCTGAAGGACCTTATTGAAGTCTTTAAAGAATCTACTGGGTATCACTATTGGTACATAAGAAAAAAAATACAAGTTCCTACTTTCGATTGAGTCACGCTGTGTCAGAAGAGGAGCTGCGAGGGCTGCAATACGAGGTCCTGCATTGAGTTGCATTGTGTTTGGTTCCGATGAGGAACTGGGAGCTGCTGCGATGTGAGGTCCTGTATCTAGATGCTTCACGGTGCGTTGGTTCTGAGGAAACCCACGGTTGGGTCAGGAGTAGTGCACTCTTATGCCAGCCAAAGGCTTAGGAACTGAGGAGCACCCCTTGAGAATCAGGACTCACTCCAGCAGAGGCCAGTAGCAGGGTGCAGCTGAGTCTGAGCAGCTGGCTGATGGTGGGCAGGTATTTTGAGCTTTTTATGTGCCTGTAGCTCAGAACAGGAGGTCAGTCAGTTAGAGTCCCTCTGGTGGTTCTGGGTTCAACAAGCAGATTCAGTCTTTCTTCCTCAGTCAGCAGGGCAATCCTTCCTGCAGCAGGGCAGCAGAGCATTTCTTCGCCTGAGTCTTCCACAGGTCCAGACATGTTCTGAAGAGGGGGTATGAGGGTTCTATTTTTATACCAGGTGCTAGCTTAGAAATGGGCGAAGTGGTGTTTGGAATTTCGTGCCTCCCTATCCTGGTCCCATTGTGTCTGCAGTCATAATAGTCTAGTGTGAAGTTATTTGTGTGTGAGTTGAGGCAGTGTCTTTGAAGTGCAAGTTTGACAGGAGACAGTTCCACCCTTCAATCAAGTAAGGATCCAACATTCAGGCCCTCTATTGTGATATTTCTGGAAGGAATACACAAAGGCCAACTGCCAACCACACCTGGTCAAGTGACCAAGGATTGAGACATGTTTAAAAGTGCCACTTAAGTGGGTGACACAATAAGGGCTGCAGGTCCCACTAGTAGCATTTAATTACAGGCCCTGAGTTCATGTAGTACCACTTTACTAGGGACCTACATGTAAATGAAATGAGCCTATTTTCTGTATGCCAATTTTCTAGTGTAGTTCCTATATTCCCAATAGGCTCTGCTCATTGGAATAATATATCCTATAGATGTGACGTAGGACTTATGTCTACTAGGTCTCTATCGAATATATTAGACTTAATTCTGAGTGCGAGGTAGCTCAGAGGTCACTAGAAACTTTCTCGAGTTCACAAGAAGGGATTTAGTTTCTGACAACCGCATAAACATGACAACTTTGTTTCCCCAAGATAAAACTGATCTTCAGAGTCGAGGAAACAATAGATAGATATTTCACTCAGTCAATCGTGTATGCTTCGTTTCACCAGAGGTGGAGAGAAGTAGAGAGACGGGCATTTTCAATAAAAGGATTTATTGAACAGTCTTCTTTCTCAAGCATAAGAAATGAACTGCTACAATCGTAAAACTGTTTGCAAAATATAATGCATACAGTAAAAAGACATGGATAAAATAATACTGTAAGAGTATTGTATGGTTCCTAAGCCATAGATAAATACATACATAAATACCAGAGGCTAAAAGCACTTAACTGGTGCTTCTAAAATACGCCTACCCCGATGTACCTAACCTAAGCTTAGTACGAGGGAAGATGTAAGTGAGGTGTAGCATAAATGTAATATTCTTTGCCAAGAATCTGTCCAAGATTTCTCTTAGGGTATAATCAGCTCCGTATCTTGATTTGGAATGAAGAAGGTCAGGCTCAGGACTCGATTTCCCAACAACCCGCAAGGGTAGCTTGGAAACACTGGAGCTGGATTTCTCGGCAAGAGAAAAGACAGTGTCTCTCTCAGTGCGTCTGCTGGAGGGTCGGCTTCCTTCGGCACTCGCTGTAGCAGGATGCGTCGGGCAAGTAGATAGTCGAACTGCTCCAAACCACTGTGTGTTTGCTATGGCAAGTGTGGGCATATTTATACCTTGAAAGTACCGAGTTTGACGTAAAGGTGGACATAATAACATCAGCAAAGAGGCTCAGTTCTTTGAAACTCCATGACTTCTTGGACAAGTCAGTTTTCGAGCAAGGGGAAGTCCCTTGCTGCTGAAGCCGAGTTTTCAAAGAAATAATTGTAGATTTTTGGAACTAGTGGAAGTAGCCCTGCCGTATTTGGACTGCATGAGCTATGTCTAAATATGGTTATGATTCTTATGCCTATATAAGGATATGGTGATTTATACCTATATAATGGCATGAATCGGGAAAATTACAATAGGGTCCTAAAATACTATACAACACCCACTCCACGTTATCATGTTCAACTAAGTTCAAGCACTAAAACATATAGCATGTGTTTATAATCCCACCTAAAAATACATATAAAATGCATTTGAAATGGTTGTACACGAAAAATGAGCATTTGTACTGAACGCATTTAAAAGCAATGATTTAATTCTAAGCATATGATATAATATTAGCAATGCTAACCGAACGAATCACGAAAATTACATTTATGAAATGGTTCTTAGTTACAGAAGAAAAAGTCGAGACCATCCCATAGCAGAATATACAAAGTGTTTCGGTTTTGGTATGCGTATTAGGTCAATATTGTTCCTAGGAAGTATTCAAAGAATTCTTGTTCTCTAAGAATAGTTCTATTATGTATGTTGCGGGACCCCCTCTATATGTACTTTAATGACCGGGGAAAAGAGAGGAATACACTAAATATCAGCAATTATCAAAATTCCCCCATGGTCAAAACATAGTTTCTATTCTGGCTTCGCTCTCAAAATTTAACCATCAACATTTATATTTAGTACAGGAATGACAGTCTCATATTTTTCATTTGAATGTCTTTTATTTCTTTTTTAGATTTTATCAAAATTATTTAAAACAGTTTTTTTACTTTTTTTCTTTTCTTTTCTAAGAATAGTTCTACTTTAAGCAGATTGCTTTGTGCCAAAGATCATTTTGTTTTTGAAAAAAAGTCATATCAAATCGTAGAAAAATAGAGTTCCAAAGTTAGAAGCTTTTTTTTTGTTTTGAAAAAAGTGAATGTTCGAATTTCAGAGTTGAAAGAACGCTGTGTGCGAACTTCAAAAGTTATTCTCGGTGTCAGGAGAAAACATTGAGTCATCTAGGCTGGCAAAGAAATCGTCTACCACAGTAGATGAGAAGTAGATGAGAATTGAACCACTTCATTAAGAAGGTCAATTGTACACAGATGTGAAACATCGCTGTCAGCGTCAGTCGCATTAGCAATGATCGCAGCAGATGGTACCTGTGTGCCTGTAGGTCCCCGTATCTCACCTTCAGCTGGAATTGGTGGTGAGATCTCAATCAATGCCGTCATTGGGGGCAACACAATACATGAGCCGTTACCGGACCCAGTAAAGCGTCAACATCCGTTGGCATTGCTGATGGAAGTGTTAGACAGATATCCAACATGCATTCCTCTCCACAAAGCAGGCATTGTAGAACAGGTAAGATGCAATCTTGCCAGATTGGTCTGAATGACAGGAACCATGTGGTATTCAGATCTCTCAAACAAGCCAAGCCAAGGATCGGTGTTATGTGTTCACGATACTTCATGGCCAGAAGAGCATTCTCCATGGTAATTTGGGTATCTCTGGTGACTGGACTTGCCATAACGGAGCAGGAGGAATAAAAATAGTATCCCTGCTACGAGTCCCAAGATGAGAGGCAGGCCGCCGAACACAGAATGCACGAAGTTAGGAAAAATGCCCAGGACTGCTTCAAAGGGTGCTAACAGTCCCAAAAGAATCGTCTTAAATATATGTACAATACCACTGGTATCAAACATGTTTAATATACGAAATGTATGGGGCAGTTTGTTGATAATAATGCATGTATCTCCGCAGAGGACCTTGCAACTTGCAGATCATACGTCTCTCTGGACGAGGTCAGTGGCACAGTTTTTTGTAAAAGAATGGCTTTCATTGTGCTTAAAGTATCAATTCGTATAGAAGAGATGTTCATTGAAGGCCATAGTGGTGACTCCCCGTCTGTCTTAGTTTTTGGAAACAATACTTGCATACAACAGGTGACTCTGGCTGACACACTAACCAGATAGGCTGTCCCTGGCATCATTCCACAACAGTTGTGATCATTCAGCATTATGTAGCTTCCTTTGGAAAGCTGCCTAAAAATTGGATCTATCACTGCTGCCGGGGAACCCTGTAGGTGGCATGATAAGTTGTTTGAAGAACCCTCACAGGCTCCATGTAAATTAATGCCTTGACATGGAAGTGTACCGCTTAATGTGGTTTTGCAATTTTTATCACTAAGAAATACCTCCTTTTCCCCACTCCAACATTTGTGTGTGTATGATAAATCCCAGGTCGACTTTATGTACTCTTTATGAACTCCTTTTTGCCCTTGTTGTTGCCTGAAGACTGCTAAAGCCACAATTCTCCCACTGACCTTCTGTGCTTTCCGCGGACCCGCCCGCCTGTCTCCCGCTGCCCTGCCGCTCTCTGTCCATCCTGAGCCGGGCCGCCGAGTGGAGACCGGCGAGGGGCGGACTACAATACCCAGAAGCCCTAGCGGTGAGCCGCGTCAGTTTCAAGCGCCAGGAGGCGCTTAAAAGCGACACCAGCACCATCGAGAGGGGGAACTCCTTTTTGCCCTTGTTGTTGCCTGAAGACTGCTAAAGCCACAATTCTCCCACTGACCTTCTGTGCTTTCCGCGGACCCGCCCGCCTGTCTCCCGCTGCCCTGCCGCTCTCTGTCCATCCTGAACGGGGCCGCCGAGTGGAGACCGGCGAGGGGAGGACTACAATACCCAGAAGCCCTAGCGGTGAGCCGCGTCCGTTGCAAGCGCCAGGAGGCGCTTAAAAGCGACACCAGCACCATCGAGAGGGGGAACTCCTTTTTGCCCTTGTTGTTGCCTGAAGACTGCTAAAGCCACTATTCTCCCACTGACCTTCTGTGCTTTCCGTGGACCCACCCGCCTGACTCCCGCTGCCCTGCCGCTCTCTGTCCATCCTGAGCGGGGCTGCCGAGTGGAGACCGGCGAGGGGCGGACTACAATACCCAGAAGCCCTAGCGGTGAGCCGCGTCAGTTGCAAGCGCCAGGAGGCGCTTAAAAGCGACACCAGCACCATCGAGAGGGGGAACTCCTTTTTGCCCTTGTTGTTGCCTGAAGACTGCTAAAGCCACTATTCTCCCACTGACCTTCTGTGCTTTCCGTGGACCCGCCCGCCTGACTCCCGCTGCCCTGCCGCTCTCTGTCCATCCTGAGCGGGGCTGCCGAGTGGAGACCGGCGAGGGGCGGACTACAATACCCAGAAGCCCTAGCGGTGAGCCGCGTCCGTTGCAAGCGCCAGGAGGCACTTAAAAGCGACACCAGCACCATCTCGCGGGACGACGGGCGAAGACCGGGCAAAGGGCGGGCCATTTTGTGGCCGTTCGGTGGCTGAAGGAGGCTGGGCTGGGCCCATTCTCTAAATGTCGCTGGAATGCCACCAACTTATGTAGTAAGTCTGCCACCTTTCTGACATTGAGCACCCCTGCTATGTGTCTTCACTACTCTTTACCCAACCTTTCATACAGGCCTGCTGGTATGTGTTTTAAGCAATATTGAAACTGGAAAATCGTGACTGGTATCGTGATGATGCATGTATTATCCATTCAACTGATGGTTTCTCAGAAATGGTCAATGGTAATCTCTCCAGTTTTTCTATGATCAGCACCATATAGTCTGCTCCCCTCTGTGCCAAAGAGATTTGTTTATCTGTAATGTTAAATCCAGTAAACAATGACGTAGTGTTGATTAGACCCCAAGGCACATAGCCAGAACAAAGGTTTTGTAACGTCCAGCCTAACAGCATTATAGAACATAATTGAGACTGGCCATGTTGTAACATTAGCAAGTCCTGTTCCATTATGTCAATGGCAGAGGATACAATGCTGTCCAAGGAATAAATTCTGGACGACAGAGTTGTTAACCCATTGCCAACCACAGAGAGAGCTTTCTCTAAATTAATATGATCAATTTCTTGTATTCGTTCAGCTGTAAGCAGCGTATATACCGGTGTAAATGAAACGTTTATGATGTGGTTTGCGAGGTCCAAGTAAGAATTCTCGTAAGTCAACGCCATCTTTAAGTAACGTTAAGTGTTGTTTTACATCTGTGAGTGTGGATTTTTGTAGCCATTCAAGGCACAGTTTTCCTACACTATAAGTTGTTATTATCCCTGGATGTTGTCTGAAGTGTGGCTCACTGGTTAGAGGAGGCAGACCTGGAAGCAGAGGTCAGCCCGGGACCAGGGTTCAATTCCCGGCTCGGCGGGTTCTTGAGTCCTAAAATGTCCATGGACTTGACAATTCTCGCTCCGGTGCCTACTCGATTCACGGGTTTACACTCTGCGACTCTGGGCAATAGCTTGCTTAATCTCCACAACGGCCCCTCGCGGCGGGATGCCTGGCTTTCACCTTGCGGATACCCTGCCGGGGTTATCTCACAGGGGAATACCAGGACGGGTTCCCTAAGCAAGCGCTTAGAAACCGCTCGGTGATTTGCGCTATATAAATTCCTGTACATTTACATTTGCATTTACATTTGTCTCTGGACATATCTTGGATCTGGCCTAGTTACTGTAAACCCTTGTGTCTTGTTCAGGAATCTATCTTGACAGTTATTCGTGTCTGTTGGCCAGATAAACCATTTTTTCTGTTTTGTTGTAAAATATAATTTACGTCTACCTCCTCATCCGAAGTTATATTACTTTCAGGTGTGGGCTTAGGTATAGACGGTTTGTTTAAATCTTTTATCTTAGCCAGGCCAAGACAAGATGTCTGTTGAACAGTTTAATTTAAGAACAGTATTTGTTCTGGGATGATGCAGGCTCTGAACAATGCTTCTAAACCTTGTACCTGCCAGTCTTTTGTGCCCCAAACAGTTTTTGTCTGAATGTTGTCTTTCCAAAAGTCAAACCCTAATGTGGATAATTGAGCATAAAAGGCCGCAGTATAAATTTGTTTAGTATTTGTCAACATTCTTTTCATGCCTGTCTTATTAACATTTTTAAAGTAAAAGCTTTCTGGGTTTGTGACATTAAAACCTGTAAAGTATGGAAATTTTCTATAGAATGTTTCAGAGCTACCTTTTGAAGGTGTCGGACAATGTTCCCATTGATTATAAGTTAAAACATTTCTAGTGTTTGCAGATGTATGCAAATAATGATGACCAAAATTGTTAAAACAATGCATTTCTTCAAATTTGATGAACCTTCTAAGTATTCATGTTTTGTAAATTTTGCTGACATTTCTAAGTCTGCCATCATGTTAATAACAGTCTTAAAGTCCCAATCATCAGAAAATGACCTGGGTGAAACAAAATCACTCAAGGAAACCTTAAATTGATGTGGAATCTTCAGCAGCTCGACAGGGCCATAAATGTCATAATCAGTTCTATCCCAAGCTATACTACCAGGTAGAGGAACGGCTGTGATGCTCACTGATGACAGGTCTTGTTGTTCACGACGAGATGATTTGTGTGGTTTCAGAAGCAAGTTGATGTTCTTACTTGCTGTATCCATTTTAATATGTTTTCCATGTATCAGCTTTCCCAAACTTAAAACAAGAATGAGCCATAGTAGGTGATAAAATACACCTAACCCAATCCAAAATTCAACTCATGGTGAAACCAGATATGTATTTGCAAGCTGGTGACCAAGTTCCGTTAATTGTTCCTTGAAAGTTTTGTTTGTTGGCGTTGTTTCAGGTTACAATGAGATCCTCAGAAAAGGTATTGAAGTTGATGAAATAGCCAGAGTCAGTTCTGACAATAGTTGGTATTGCATCCGGATTATTTGAAATCGCTGGAGATGCTTGTTCCCTTGACATGTTTGTACAGTCAGATGCTACATCATTGTAGATGGGAGTTTCTTGACGAACTGTTATTTGGGTTTTAAGAAGCACAAGTTCCATAGCTTTATTGCATAGTCCTTCTTTTCTCACTGCAGAATCTTCAAAGGTGATGAGTCTTTCAGTTTGAACCTCTTGGATAGTAGCAAGATTTTGTCGTCTGCTACATCTTGGGAGTCCACTGAGCCTACTACTTATTATCGGTCACATGATGTGGTTTTACCAGGTCAATTGATACAGACCGGTTCTCCTTTCTTCCAGCAAGGGGCGGCAGTAACACTGTTCTTGATCCGTGGACTGCTGGTACAGGTACTGGTTTTCTGTAAGAAGGCCCAAATTCCTTCTTATCTGCTATTTTCTCTCTAACCAGATCCCCAATCTTTGAAATCCAGATAGGTCTTGCTGGGACAGGTGGTTTTTCTTCAGTGGTCGATGGCTTTTGGATGGTGTTGCTTAGAATTCTTCTTGTTTCGTTTAAGTCCTGTAAAACAGCCAAACGATCTTTGATGTCAAAGGGTTTTTGTTCTAGCACTGAAGTATGACGATCGAGGTCTTCAACCATATTTCTAGTACCAAAAAGGATTTTATATGGAGTGATTCCACCCAGAGAATTTCTTGGCAGGTTATTAAGACTATGTTGGACACTTATTAGATGTTTGACCCACCCATCACCCAAACCTAATACCCTAGCTGGTTTTGATTGCTTTATGTCACATTTTTTTCTCTCCACAACCGAATTTCCCTCAGGATGGAATGGACTCGAAAACCGTAATGCAAAGCCCAAACTGCCCATGGCCTCCTTATAAGCTCGAGAGCTTAAAGCAGGACCCTGGTCAGAATGTAGCGTGCCAATTGCGTATTTGCCAATAAAGACTCGCAAATCGGGCATCAGCCGAGTGCTGAGGCCACATCCAAATGAATCTTGAGCATGAATCCACTGCAACCATGATGTATTTATAGCTACCATCCCTTAGTAGGGGACCACAGTGGTCCAGATAAACACATGCTAATGGTTTATCAGAAATTAACAGGGGCATCTGTGCAGGACGTTTCACTGTTGAAACTTTCATTTTCTTGCAGATTTCAGATTCCAAAACATAGTTTCTGGTTTGTTTCCTCATGCATCTTTGTTTTAATAATGATACTGTAGCATAAACACCTGCATGTGCAGAGGCAAGCCCTTCATGGGCTGCTAAGGTTAGTCCTAACCTTTGTTCCATGTTTGGGATTACTCTATCCCCCACTCCAGGGATTCGAGCAAACTGAACATTATTTGCATCCGTTATATATGAGTACTTGAGTGGAAAGCCTTTTGGTTGTGGTTTACCACTGTCTTTTATTGAAGCAGTGACAGCTTGCATTATTTTGCTATCTATTTTACGAGTGATTGCAGCTACGTAAGCCTTTTGTACAGCTGCCTTCGCGGCATCATCACCCAATGAATTCTCTTCAACGCGAACGCCATCACGCTGATGACTCAGTGTGTGGATCACGTGAGTCTTTTGTAGTTCTTTCTGTAAAATAACTACTTGTTCCCAAAGCATTTTATGCTTGATTGTGCCACCTTTTGCATCTTTAAATCCATTTTGAACTCAGTTCTGCAGATATTCATTGTAAGACTGGACGCAGTAATACGAATCGCACACTATGAGTGTGGGGAATTCGCAATCAGTATTTTCAAGCGCCATCTTGAAAGCATGTAGTTCAGCTCACTTAGCTGTACAGTCTCCGAGAGATTGAGTTTTTGTGACCATAGGTCTGAATTTGCCATCACGCCAGCGTCCTTTAACAAACGCGAACGCAGCACTATAAGCTTGTTTACCCCCAATTGCGGGCTGTGCTGATCCGTCTGAATATATTATACAGCCGGAATGTTCTAGAGGCAGAATCTCAGTGGGCAGAGGACATTCTTGTTCGTATTGGCGAAATTCTTGTGTCTTCAAGTAAGTGTCAAAAACGTATTCAACGTCTGTTGCAGCAAGAGAATTAACCCATTGTATCCATCTCGGATGTAGAGCTTTTGCATTTGGGATGCTTGCCTTTGTCACTGCCTCTAAGGCAGGTACAGGAGTAACGACGTTTATGCTTTTACCCTGTGCCAGGGCGCTCTCTTTTGCTGCGGCAGTCTGAACCGCTATCAGAATTTTTTCTGTTGAAGTGAATTTCATTTCAGCTTGTGTTTACAAGTGTGATTTGTAAGCTATTGGTACCTTTTCACCTTCATTAAAGGTTAGGTATGTGATCCCGCATCTCCCTGGGATGATTCGGATTACAAGGTTGCGTTCATTTTCGCGTGTCTGTAAATGTGATGTTGCCAACATGTCTGTTTGTACTGAACGCAAAATTTCTGTGTGTTTTTAATTCCAATAGTAGGTTTGAAATCAGATTTGATTAATTCGTAGAGAGGTTTAAGCCTTTCTGCGTAATTTAGAATGTAAGTTCTGCCGAAATTCAGGAAATCTAGAACTGACTGCAAGTTTTTCAGTGTTTTTGGAGGTCGGAGCAGCGCACATTTTTCTAAAAAGTTTGCTACCAGGCTTTTGCCGTCACTTGAAAGTTCATATCCTAAGAATAGGACGTTGAGGTGGGCAATTCTTGATTTTTTAAAGTTGAATTCATACCCTTCAGAGGCGAATCCAAGTATTATAGTGTTCACCCTGGTCAAGTGCCTGTCCAAGTCATAATCTGTAAGATAGAAGTCATCGACATAAGATAATGCCTCATCATCGTACGTTTGTAGTAACTCTGTTACTCTGGCTGAAAATAACCCAAGACTGTTCTTGAATACCTGGGGAAGACCACAAAAGTGTTGTTGTGTCCCCATTATTGAGAAAGAGGTCAAATACCTGCTTTCAGGTGCAATGTTTTGCCAGAAGAACCCGTTTGAAATATCAAATGTTGTTTTATATTTTTTGCGCACAATGTTATTTATTAGTGCTGCACTGTGTGCATTTTGTACTGCAAATGTTTTACAACATGAATTTAAATGTCTGTAATCCAATACTAGACAATATGTATTGTCTGGTTTGGAGACTGGAAACAAAGGATTGTTCATGGACGAGCTGCATGTTTCAATCACCCCTTGGTATTCAAGTTGATCTAGGATCTCCCTGACCTGTTTCTTTGATTCTTGTTTAAATGGACACTGCTTCTGAGCAGTTGGTTGATTTTATAACTGGATTTTGTGTTGAGGAGAATCATCATCCCATCCCACATGATTTTTATATAATGCTGGAGCATGGGCCACAGCCCATTTTCTGGCATAGGTGTATTTTTTATGAATAGGAATATGATTTGAGAAGGCTGGCATAATGATCTCTTCACCATGTGGGTACTCCCTGACAAATTCAGGTGGCCAGTCTTTTTCAGCAAGAAGGATGTCATAACTCTTAGATAGTTTTTCCCAAAAGAGTACTTTTTTTATCCCAGTTATGTTCCCCTCTATTCAGAGTGTGACTTCATATTACTTATGTGGTACACTAACCCTGGTATCTGCAGTTTCAACCTGAATGCATTCATTCAGGTCCACTGTCTCCAGATGATCCTACAGGATCGTGTGATCTATGGTAAACTCTGCTGCGCTGTCGAGTATTGTCTGGGCCCACTCTCCGTTCTTGAATTGTGTCCTCAAGATCCTTGTTATGTCTGATTTTAAGACTTGCTACCTTCTTTTTGGTGAATTGAGTTTTCTTATTTTTCGGAACGTGTTGATCGTCTTTGGACTTCATGCGTTCTTCCTGTTCTTGCTGATCGTGTTCACGTGTTCTGATCGTCCTCTTCGTTCCGATTTCTGCGAGGAAGTCTGAAAGGTACGAAAGGAACGTGTCTCAGTAAATTGATATCTATCAGGTTTTCTCAAATTATCCCTGTTTTTGAGGTTATACCTCTTTTCAGAGAGCTCCTTTTGAGGAGACCTACCTCTGGATTGAGAACGCTTCTCTTTAGGAAGTGTTTGTCTACTAATTTTCCACTTCTTTTTAGTAGTGGTGAGAGTGTTTTTAATAAAAACTTTTTCAGGATTTTCTGTTAGTTCGGGTTTTACTGGTTTCCCTTCCAAACTATCTCTTCCTAGTTCTTCATAGGATTTTTCTATTATTCTGACAAGTTCATATGGTTGCTCAGTTACATCAAGTTCTTTTAGTTTTTAACAGATTTCCACGGATGCTGCTTCACCTTTAATATTAGCTAATATTATAGCTGAGACCTGTTTGAAATCTTTCAGCAATTTCATACCAAGATTTAAAGCAGGCTCTGCCCAGTATTCATTTTGAATCTGTTTCAGGACGTCTGGTAGTACCGCCATGGGCGGATCACCATGTGTTTTTGTGTAGATTGCAGTAAAGACTGTACCCCAAGTGTCACAGTCCTCTAGGTGTGGTGCGATCACCATTGGTAAACAAATTGTAAGAATCCTGTGTTTCTCATGAGGTGTACTATCGGGAAATACTGCCTCAATTTAATTAATTTTCTGAGCTAACCAGAATGAAATGTGTTCCCTTTTTGTGGGTAATTTACCGATGACTGATTGTATAGTCTGTAGTGTAATTTTGTTTATGTTCCCCTGATGAGGGGCGTGCTGTGGAATTCTTATAGCAGGTTGGACTGTTAGAGTCCGCATGACATATTGTACCAATTGTCTATGGATTTTAATTCATTGTTTTAGCTGAGTTAACAGTTCTACATTTGTCATTTTTTCAATGTCAGGATGTGGTGTATAGCTGGCTGGTACCGGCCATGTTGCTCCTGGTCTACCTAGTGAACTGAGCCTTGTAATGTGATTTTGATGTTGTAGGGTGCCTTTAAACCAGAGCTGATGCTCTTGGTAAGTTAGTGAAATTTCAACGTCCTCAAAAGGAGTGTATTCCACTGGAGGTTCCTCTATCTTGTAGAAGTGGAACACATGTGTTGTTGGATTCGCTTGCGGGAAGAGAATCCTCTAATAGAATACCTCTGTCTGCCAATATTCGTGTGCCTCTATGAGGAAAATTACCCTACCACCTACTCGGTGAAAGGCCATTTTCAATACGTTTTATAGCTATTGTTTTTTTTACATTTTCCGGGATGATTATAGCATCCACATCGTCTTCATTAAACCCTGTGGTGTCAAAACCTGGTCGAGCAGTTCCAGCTCCACCGGCTTCGGTGTTGTCGTTATTCGACATTGTTTAATGAAAGTTTGCAGAGCAAGTTTCAAGGAAACAAAGATAAGGTGCACAATATTTTTGGAACACTGTATCCTTCAACGTTGAACAAACCAAAAACTAATACATAGGATTTTTCGTCCTACTCAGTTTAAGGCATATATTTTTATCCTTTAACTCACTCCAGACGTCTATTGGAGTATTTTATGGGATAAAGCGGTCTCTGTGAAAAGCACGACTGAGTTACTCTAGTATCTAGCGTTAAATTAGTGCCTTACCAAACGTTGGGTGCCATGTAGTGTAGTTACTATATTCCAAATAGGCTCTGCGCATTGGAATAATATATTCTATAGATGTGACGTAGGACTTATGTCTACTAAGTCTCTATCGAATATATTAGACTTAATTGTGAGTGCCAGCTAGCTCAGAGGTCACTAGAAACTTTCTCGAGTTCACAGGAAGGGATTTTGTTTCTGACAACCGCATAAACATGACAACTTTGTTTCCCCAAGATAAAACTGATCTTCAGAGTCGTGGAAACAATAGATAGATATTTCACTCAGTCAATCGTGCATGCTTAGTTTCACCAGAGGTGCTGAGAAACAGAGAGACGGGCGTTTTCAATAAAAGGATTATTGAATAGACTTTTTTTCTCAAGTATAAGAAATGAACTGCTACAATCATAAAACTGGTTGCAAAATATATTGCATACAGTAAAAAGAGTAGGATAAAATAATACTGTAAGAGCATTGTATGGTTCCCAAACCATAGATAAATACAGACATAAATAACAGAGGCTAAAAGTACTCAACTGATGCTCCTAAAATACGCCTACCCCGAGGTACCTAACCTAAGCTTAATACAAGGGAAGAAGTAAGTGAGGTGTAGCATAAATGTAGTATTCTTTGCCAAGAATTTGTCCAAGATTTCTCTTAGGGTCTAATCAGCTCCGTACCTTGATTTGAAATGAAGAAGGTCGGCCTCAGGACTCGATTTCCCAACAAACCGCAAGGGTAGCTTGGAAACACTGAGGCTGGATTTCTCGGCAAGAGAAAAGACAGCGTCTCTCTCAGTGTGTCTGCTGGAGGGTCGGCTTCCTTCGGCACTCGCTGTAGCAGGATGCGTCGTGCAAGTAGATAGTCAAACTGCTCCAAACCACTGTGTGTTTGCTATGGCAAGTGTGGGCATATTTATACCTTGAAGGTACAGAGTTTGACGTAAAGGTGGACATAATAACGTCATCAAAGAGTCTCAGTTCTTTGAAAACTACATGAGTTCTTGGACAAGTGAGTTTTCGAGCAAGGGGAAGTCCCTAGCTGCTGAAGCCGAGTTTTCCAAGAAATCGTTGTAGATTTTCGGAACTAGTGGAAGTAGCCCTGCCGTATTTGGACTGCATGAGCTCTGTCTAAATATGGTTATGATTCTTATGCCTATTTAAGGATATGGTGATTTATACCTATATAAGGGCATGAATCGGGAAAATTACAATAGGGTCCTAAAATACTATACAACAATTTCACCATGTTTAAAGGAGAAGGCGCAAGCACTTTAGCGCTGGTCTTGGGTTGCTTGCGAACTGGTTCGGGGAGGACCTGGCCTGGCAGTTTGGGCTGGACTGTTCCTACTGGAGCAGGGTGAAGACTGCTGTGCATATGGCTAGGCGAAAACTGAGGTATCATTGTGAGCAAAAGAACAATGGATTGGAATACTGCCCCTATGATTGCGACTGGGGCTTATTGCACGCATTCTTCAAATCACCTTTGCATATTTAGCTGCCTGTATCTGCCAATTAGTATACATTTGGAGCCACCATCTGTCTTTACAAGCACCTCCTGAGGTCATCTTTTCCCTCAATTCACATCTGCGGTTGAAAAATAAGTCCTCTGTGGGGCGGCACAGGGAGGGAGGGCTTGGGGTTGAGCACAATTCCATTACACTTATAGCTTGTGTCATGCTCCAGCAAGGCCCAGACTCCCTCAGGTGCCATCTGAGGGCTCACACCCTTGAGCTTGCCTAATTGTACCATGGGGAGCAGGCCAGCTCTTCCACTGGGCCCACTCTCCCATCCACACTGTTCTAATACACTAAGGGTTAGCACACACTGAGTCCCCAGCACAGCCTAAGATGCACCTCAGTCCCAGTACAGGGCACGCCAAGCCATGATACCGCCCTGAAAAGTAACCAAGTTTCCCAGATCCATGCATGACTAGTTCAGTCTGTCTCATGTTTTAAAAAAACCATTATGAGACGTGTAGACTGCCTCGGTAATCTGAATTTCTGGGCACATCTCCATCTGCAGGCAGCCAAGGCCTCTGGTATGGTTCATCACAAAAGGGGGATCGCTCCCCTCCTTGGGCCCAGAATAGTCCTCCTTCATCTTCTGCTACCTTTCCACAACACTGACCTCCACTTAGGCAATTTGAGGCCACTCAGTGCCCGGGTGCCATCTTGGTTTTGACATGTCTACACACTCCGGCTTCTTTCTCCATGCTGGCTGAGTCTCTGCATGCTGTAACAGTGCCGTCCAGCTATGCCAGGTTACCCTTGGCTCTTAAGGCTGCGGTCCGAAAACCTTTCCATGGCCGGATGGAGCCGGACTGCTGCTGCCACCTGTTGAGGCATCAGGGGGTGCTCCTTTACTTGCTCCCCTACACCTATACCAGGCCTATGAAAGCATGGACGCGCCACCAGTCACAGGTTCCCTGCATGCCTTCAATTTAAAATGTGTTGTTTTTATGGGAGAGGATTCTTACTAACCTTGTTTAGGGCTGCATTTGCTATTCTGCCCTTTGGTCCACAGCACCCTGGCTGTTTGAGTGTAAAGGGCTTATTACCCACATAGACAGACACTGCTGCCCCGCTTCCTGTTTGTCCCTTGCCTTTCTCTGGGATCAATGACATTATATCGACCACAAAAATATCGAGATACAATAATATCGAGGATAAAATATCGAGGGACAAATTATCGACTGCCTATCTTCAAACAGGTAAGTACTAAAATATCGACTCAAAAATATCGAGTTCCAAAAATATAGACTGTCAAAATATCGTTTTTTTAAATGTCTTTAAATTAAGTAAAAACTAATGTAATAATACATATATTTAATATAAACGTAGTTAAAATTATTAAATAAATATAATATTAATAAATAATTAATGTAAATTAAAAAAATATATATAACAAAAATAATACATATATATATATATATATATAAAAACATATTATTAAATAAACATATATAATATTTTTACCGTAGCATAGCAAAATGGGTAAAATTTATTGTAACAACTCTAGTGAGTTCAACAGTAGCAAAAGCGTTGGATAGCGTAGGGGTAAAATTTACTATTCCCACTCCAGTTGGTGCAACAGTAGGAAAAGCGTTGGATAGCGTAGGGGTAAAAATTACTATTCCAACTCCAAAGAGTGCAACAGTAGGGAAAGCGTTGGATAGCGTAGGGGTAACAATTACTACTCTCACTCCAGTGGGAGCAACAGTAGGGAAAGCGTTGGATAGCGTAGGGGTAAAAATTACTATTCCCACTCCAGTGGGTGCAACAGTAGGGAAAGCGTTGGATAGCGTAGGGGTTAAAATTACTATTCCCACTCCAGTGGGTGCAACAGTAGGGAAAGCACTGGATAGTGTAGGGGTAAAAATTACTATTCCCACTCCAGTGGGTGCAACAGTAAGGAAAGCGTTGGATAGCGTAGGGGTAAAAATTACTATTCCCACTCCAGTGGGTGCAACAGTAGGGAAAGCGCTGGATAGCGTAGGGGTAAAAATTACTATTCCCACTCCAGTGGGTGCAACAGTAGGGAAAGCGCTGGATAGCGTAGGGGTTAAAATTACTATCCCCACTCCAGTGGGTGCAACAGTAGGGAAAGCGCTGGATAGCGTAGGGGTTAAAATTACTATTCCCACTCCAGTGGGTGCAACAGTAGGGAAAGCGCTGGATAGCGTAGGGGTTACAATTACTATTCCCACTCCAGTGGGTGCAACAGTAGGGAAAGTGCTGGATAGCGTAGGGGTAAAGATTACTATTCCCACTCCAGTGGGTGCAACAGTAGGGAAAGCGTTGGATAGCGTAGGGGTTAAAATTACTATTCCCACTCCAGTGGGTGCAACAGTAGGGAAAGCGTTGGATAGCGTAGGGGTAAAAATCACTATTCCCACTCCAAAGAGTGCAACAGTAGGGAACGCGCTGGATAGCGTAGAGGTAAAAATTACTATTCCCACTCCAGTGGGTGCAACAGTAGGAAAGCGTTGGATAGCATAGGGGTTAAAATTACTATTCCCACTCCAGTGGGTGCAACAGTAGGGAAAGCGCTGGATAGCGTAGGGGTAAAAATTACTATTCCCACTCCAGTGGTTGCAACAGTAGGGAAAGCGCTGGATAGCGTAGGGGTTAAAATTACTATTCCCACTCCAGTGGGTGCAACAGTAGGGAAAGCGCTGGATAGCGTAGGGGTAAAAATTACTATTCCCACTCCAGTGGGTGCAACAGTAGGGAAAGCGTTGGATAGCGTAGGGGTTAAAATTACTATCCCCACTCCAGTGGGTGCAACAGTAGGGAAAGCGCTGGATAGCGTAGGGGTTAAAATGACTATTCCCACTCCAGTGGGTGCAACAGTAGGGAAAGCGCTGGATAGCGTAGGGGTTAAAATTACTATTCCCACTCCAGTGGGTGCAACAGTAGGGAAAGCGCTGGATAGCGTAGGGGTAAAGATTACTATTCCCACATCAGTGGGTGCAACAGTAGGGAAAGCGTTGGATAGCGTAGCGGTTAAAATTACTATTCCCACTCCAGTGGGTGCAACAGTACGGAAAGCGTTGGATAGCGTAGGGGTAAAAAATACTATTCCCACTCCAAAGAGTGCAACAGTAGGGAAAGCGTTGGATAGCGTAGGGGTAAAAATTTCTATTCCCACTCCAGTGGGTGTAACAGTAGGGAAAGCGTTGGATAGCGTTGTGGTAAAAATTACTATTCCCACACCAGTGGGTGCAACAGTAGGGAAAACGATGGATAGCATAGGGGTAAAAATTACTATTCCCACTCCAGTGAGTGCAACAGTAGAAAAAGTAAAAACTTCATAAATAAATATAATTAATAAAAATATTATTACCAATTAAATTTAATTTCCAATACCAATTACTTTTATTTACCAATTAAATTTTATTTAATTGACAATTATTAATTAATTAACAATTTTAATTAATTTACATAATTAATTAATCATTATTAAATTACTTCCCACCCTATCCCCCTATAAACTCACAACCCACTACAGAAAATAATTTACTAAATATTAATTATTTATCAATTAAATATTTATAATTAATTACCACTTATATTTTAATTAATTACCAATTAATAATTAATTAACAATTATTATTAATTTACATAAGTTATTAATTATAATTAAACTACTTCCCACCCTATTCCCCTATAAACTCACAACCCACTACAGAAAATAATTTACTAAAAATTAATTATTTATCAATTAATCAATTATTATTAATTACCAATTATATTTTAATTAATTACCAATTAATAATTAGTTAACAATTATTATTAATTTACATAATTAATTAATTATATTTAAATTACTTCCCACCCTATTCCCCTCTAAACCCACACCCCGCTACAGAAAATAATTTACTAGAAAATAATGATTTATCAATTATTCAATTATAATTATTTACCAATTAATTTTTAATTATTTACCAATTAATAATTAACAATTATAATAATTTTACATAATTAATTAATTATATTTAAATTACTTCCCACCCTATTCCCTATAAACCCACAACCCGCTACAGAAAATAATGTACTAAAAATGTAATTATTGATCAATTAATCAATTATTATTAATTACCAATTATATTTTAATTAATTAACAATTAATAATTAATTAACAATTACAATTATATTACAGATTTAATTAATTATAATTAAATTACTTCCCACCCTATTCCCCTATAAACCCACAACCCGCTACAGATTTATATTACACAATTATTACAAATTATTAAAAACGTACCTTATTTTCGATTTTTTTGTTGTCTATATTCTATCTAGTCGATATTATGTCTAGTCTATATTTTTGATTCGATATTTTAGCTATTAATATCGATATTACTAGATATTTTTGAAGTCTATATTATGTCTGGTCGATATTTTGTCTAGTCTATATTTTTACCTCGATACTATGTCCAGTCGATATTTTGGAATCGATATTATGTCTGTTTACCCTTTCTCTGCCATCTTGTAGGTTAACGTACTAGCGCTATCTCCCCATACACCTACATCAAGCCCATGATAGCTCAGATGCGCGGCGGTTGCCTGCAGCGGGTGCGCCAAAGGCTTACCAAAGGCAAGCCTGGGGGCACCTGTCCGCGCCTGTCCATCGCCAGGAGCCAGGACCTTTGCTTTCAGGTAATAAATGCTACTTCAGTGAACAGAATTAGCTATACTGCTACAGCCCTATTTGAAATTGGCAACCACTATGCCCAATTAGGTCAGTCTGGGTCCTACTCAGGTCACTTCCTCCACCTGAACTTGGAGATTCTAGTAGCATGCATAGCTTGCAGGTTCTCTTGCCTGTCCCGTTTGCTGATGACCCATGCCCTAAACAACTCATTCTCACCTGGTTATGCAATAAGATGGAGGGATACGAGTCCTATACCAGGAGTCCATCCGACGTGACCTGCATGCTGTCTACATGATAAAAGTCCCGCCTCTGCTCTATCTTGCCTCTCCTAGGCATCTATTGCAATGTTGGATCACTGCCAAAACATGCTACTGAAATCTGGGATCTTCTATCCTCGCTGGCTTCCGACATCGGTTTTGTGACTGAAACATGGCTTTATGCCTTGGCTCTCCCATGCATCCCCCTTGCTCTACTATATAGCTATCAGCTAATCAGGCTTGATAGAGAATCTAGATCGAGAGGTGGAATAGCTTTCGCGTTCTGAGACATGGTAAAGGTTGAACACATGGAATACCTGCTAGTGGGCTAGGTGCAAATGTACGGCTTCAAATCTGAGCTGCAAGCCAGAGCTCACTGGAAGGGTGCGCTTATCTATCTCCCTCCAGGTGCCAAAATAGACTTTAGTCTGCTCTTAACTGAATGTATTGCCCTTTTCACACTCTCTTCCAAAAACTTCCTCCTATTGGGAGATTTTAACTTTCACAGGGAAGAGACGGCAAAGCCCGCGGTTGCCCAACTATTCTTGGATATGGAGTTGCTTGGCCTCCGCTAGATTGTAGTTGGTCCCACCCATGAGGCAGGTCACATCTTTGACTTAATTTTACCAATTCCTCATTCCTGGAGAGTGACTGTCCTTTTCCCTTGACCTGGACAGACCACTACTCAATTAAGTGGCAGATTTCCAGGATGGACATGATACCCCAGTCGGCCAAAACAGTGTATAACACCTATTGATCCTGGAGCTCCATCTCCCCTGAACAGTTTCTAAATCTTTCACTCTGGGGAGCACATAGATATTGAAAAAGGAATGCAAGTATTTGTAATTTGAAGCAAAGAAGAAAGACATTTATTCATAGTTTTAGTAAAACATATTGACTTCTAACAATATTACAATTCTATTTAAGTCTTTGACATTTAGAAAGAGATAGTGAACATAATCTATTTATCTACAAGATGTAATCCATTTAGATGAAATAATAGATGTGGATTAAATCAGCACAGCCAACACATGTGTGGTCTAAAAAGACTTCCTCTGGGCAGAAATCGTGTAGCACCAAGGTTTGCTAGCACATGGAATATGTATGAATTTAGAAGCTCCACATAGATAAAATAAGAAAGTCTCTGTAAAGTGAAGATGCTGATGTAATGTGTGCCACCTATCCAGAATGGATGGTGTCACACTTGTATGCAATTAGTGTATATTTAGGAGTCAAGATGTACGTAGATACCAAACAAGTAAGTTGCTGAGCAATAGAGCATCTTATCTAAAGTAATGCTCCAAATACCCAAGGTGAAGGATGTCACCGTAATGAAAAGTAATGGAAATTTCACAGTCAATACCCTTGTGCTGAATCTGCCTATATGACATTTTAAAGAATGACTCAATTTAAGCAAACTAGGTACATCTCATTCAGACCACAGGCCCTGAGGTTCTCCATAGACCTACGTTCAATGAATGTCGTCTGTAAAAGACTGGATAGATGATGGCGTCATTCCAAAACACAGGAAGACAGAGCAGCCTATACATACACATCAGGAAAACCAGGAGATGCTACATCTCAAGTAAAATTGAGAATGCTGGCAACTCATCTAAAGTATCCCATAAAGTTCTCATTGATTTCACCAAGCTACGTGCAAGTACTATGTTGATTCCTGCCTCAAAGCAAAGAGTTGCCTCTTTGGCTAATTTTTTCAAGGAAAAAAATTAACTCATCTACCACCAATTCTTCATCAACCAGAATCAGACGAACTCTACTGCCCAGATGGCGCTTCCTTCTAATTCCTCCCCTCTTCTAGACAGGTTTGAACCTTCTACATTAGAGCAAGAGTTAGGACTTCTGGCTAGAGCTAAATCTGGTTCACCTGCAGACTTCTGTCCACCTTTGGTCGCCGCTAATAATGTGCCTCTTGTGTCACTTATTATCTTCACATGGTTTAATTTATCTTTAGACAATGCCAAAATGCCACTCGCCTTGTAGGCCGCTCTGGTCTCTCCGATATTAAAAAAAACAAATGCAGATCCAAAGAGTCTGTCTAATTACTGCCCCATCTTGCTTCTACCGTTACTGGGTAAAATGTTGGGAAGCTTGGTCAACAGACAGTTCATGACATTCCTAGAGGACATTAAAATCTTAGATCCCTCCAACTTGGTATTCAGATCCGGCCACAGCACTAAGACCAGCTAACAACAGAAGGTAAGGCCCCTCAACAGAAAGGCTGGGCCCATTAATCAAAACACCACCAGAAATGCCAATACTGTTCGCCATTCATTCCATTACTTCATGAATGGGGCACATACCTGACTCAATGTGACACCAAAAATTTCACTTAATATCTTTTATTTATCTAAAGTTTTTGAAAGTTCATAGTACTTTTTTAATCAAAATCAAACAATGTATACATATCATATATACAAAACCACACCCACCCTTTACATTTTTACAATAAAGACAAAAATTATTTTGGACATTACCTAGGTACAACATAAAAGACAAACTTCTGAAAAATTGTACGCACAATTAAATACATACAAAGAAAAACACTTGATTTAAATTCGCTAGATGATAATTATACAACCAACAGTGCCTATTATCAATGAACCCACTGCCCGTAAATCTTAATCTTTTACTTGATATGTTTTTTACAAACACTACAACGAGACTGGGGGTAATTCTATTTTTGATGCACTTGTTGGAAAAAAGAACTGCGTGGTCGACGCGTTTCGAACCCAACAATTAGTTCACAGGGTTCTCATCAGGACCAATAGCTGAAAAAGCAAAATATAACACTATGTTACCGACTATACCGTACCCCTAAAGAGCACCTTCTCACTTTGTTATCACCTCTCTGTTCACCTCAATTACCTTTTTCAACGAGATCAGCCGATCTTCTTTTATCCATACACTTTGTATCTCCAAACTGATTTCAGCAAGAAAAAAGAGAGAGAGAAAAGGAAAAAACTGTCAAAGTCTTCTCCATGTTTGTACTGTTCTACTCGAGTGTGCTATCGTGCACTTACTTGTTTTTGTTTATGGGGGTGCATTGGCAGCCCTCCTTGCCATATTTACAGCTTCTCTAAAAAGAAAAAGACAAAAAAGGATGTATTTTGCCCTTTTGCCTCAAAAGTTCCCACACAGGTATAATGAAAAAGGTTTTCATATACCTTTTTTAATCTGTATTTTCTGCTGCTTTAAAAAAACGGGGTAATTCGGAACCTAAAGAAAACCAACAAGAGCTTGAAGGAGATCTTTCTGACCGGGAACGTATACATCTTATTATTGCTCATGCGAATGCCACTTGAGCGGTTTAATTGTTACACGCGGCCGCTTAAAACTTTAAAAGGTTCACGAAACAGTGAAGTTGTTTATCGGTGCCATACTTTGACTCCCAGTGCAGATCGTAGATTTCCCACTAAGGCGTCTGTATGCGACGCAACCTCCCCGGGCTTCTCTGTGATTTAAAAAGCAGCTACACGCTTGCTTTTTCATTGTATTTCTCGGAGGGCGCTCACCCACCCCAGGCTTCTCTCTAAATTAAAAGGCAGCTATGCACTTACTTCTTCGTACTGTTTCTCGGCGGATATGGCAGTCTTCCTCGCTCGTTCAGTCGTACGGGTGTGTTCGACCTGTTCTTACGTATTCTGAGCTTCCTGGTTTAAACATGCATGCCGGGAATTGTGGGATATGTAGTTCTCTCTCGCATTTCATTTTCAAAACTCTGTGGCGATTAACTAAATCCTGTTGCTGGTTATGAAAGTTCATTCTGCGTGCGCTAGGGAACTAAATGAAATTATTCATGATCTCTAGATCTGTGATAATTCATTAAGGCCATAGATACAGACTGGAATTCTTCAATTAATAAAGGCCTCTCTTACATATATTTGTCTACTCGATGAAAAGAATTCACAGATTATAGATCTCTGATAATTCATTAAAGCCATCAATTGCAGTGTCAAATTTTACAATTAGTAGTGCATCTCTTTGTACCAGTTTCCTTTCCAAATCACCTCCTCGCGGATCTGACTCCAATTTGGAAATCACTTTCCAGCGTAAATCCTTTTCCTCATGTTTATGGTTGATCCAATGGTTAACCAACGGTGCGGACAGCACTTTTTTTTTAATTCTCAATTTATGTTGTGTTATTCTGTGTCGTATTTCTTGACTTGTTTTGCCCAAATAAAGTTTTAGGCATAGGCACAAGATTCCATAAACGACATTTTTAGGTTTGCAATTCGTGAAGGTATCATGTTTCCAATTCACGTTCTTATTAGAGAAGACAGAGCCTTCTACCGTCTGGTTACCACACATACATGTTCCACATTTATGGTGACCCTTGATTGGAGGTAAACACAATTGTTCTGTAGTGTTTGTTTTTATCCCACTTTCGGGAGAGCAGCATGAACAACCTGATTTCCAATACTGTATTCCTTTTTGAGTGCAAATAGAGGGCATTGATCAAATGTGTTGTCTAATTTCTGCACCAAATGCCAGTTTTGGCAAATGACTTTCTTTAAGAAATTAGTACTGGGGCAGAATGTGGTAACACATACCGAGTGATCCATCTTAGTTAACTCTTTCCTTTCTAATTGCACTTCTCTGGGAGTCCACCAAGCCCTCTTCATTGCATGTTTGAGTAGTTTTTTTGGATAATCATGTTCTTTTAGCCTGTCAAAAAATTGATTGGAATGAAAAGTGTATTCATCTTTAAAAGTGCAATTTCGCTTTATCCTTAAAAACTGTCCATAAGGGAGATTATCCCTTAAACTTCTCGGGTGGTGGCTGTTATAATGTAATGATTTATGTCTGTCTGTTTCTTTTCTGTATAGTATTATCACTAGGCTCCCATCAGAAGTGTAAACTTTCACATCCAAGAATGTCATCTTTTGTGCTGCATGGTTGATACTGAACTGGATGTCTGCCGTCCTGTTATTTAGCCGTTCAAAAAACTAAAGTAAAATCTCCTCATTTCCGGTCCATATCATTAATATCATATCAATAATCATTAACTCCTAAACACCTCATTGAGAGAATCATGTGTTCCACAGAAGTGGAAACACGCAATGGTAGTTCCCCAGCTGAAAAAAGCAGATGTGGATACTTCAAATCTATCCAACTATAGGCCTATTTCACTGCTGCCTATCTTCTCCAAAATTTTGGAGAGACACATCAACTCTCAACTATCACACCTAGTGGAGAGCTCGGGCTACCTGCATCCATCTCAATCTGGGTTAAGGGCCCACTACTCCACAGAAACCACTCTTTTGGGAGTTACCGAGAATCTGAGACACAGTGTCGATCGCGGGGAGACATCAGCGCTTATCCTGTTGGATTTAAGCGCAGCTTTCGATACTGTGTCTCATTCCATCCTTCTCTCATCCCTTCAATCCTTGGGAGTTGGGGGTTCTGCCCTTACTTGGATAGCCTCTTTTCTGAGAGGGCTTTCTTGGCTAAAGCATCATCTAAAATCTGTGCATCGGCGTACGGCGTGCCCCTGGGGTCTATCCTTAGTCCATTACTTTTTAACATCTACATTAGACCCCTGGCCACTATTGTGGAAGGAGCTGGCTTAACGTTATTCTCGTACGCCGATGACACACAAATCATCTTTACTCTATCTGGAGGGGATGGCAGCAATGTCTCGGCTCTTAAATTAGGGCTGTTTCAGGTGGCTGATTGGATGAAGGCAAACTTCCTGAGGCTGAACGGTGATAAGACCGAGATTGTAATCCTGGGTAAAGACAAAGATCTCTGGGGCCCACAACATTGGCCAGAGAGTATGGGTCCTACTCCCAAGCCTGTGGCTCAGGTTCGCAACCTCGGTTTCTTAATTGATGAGAAACTTACGATGCGACAACAGGCTGTCAATGGGGCTGCCATTTGTTTTGCCACCCTCAAATGGCTCAAATAAATCCTGTGGATGCTTCCGACCAACACCCAAAGGACAGTGGTCCAGGCTTTGATAACATCACGCCTGGACTACAGGAATGTCCTGTACCTTGGTGCTGATTTGACTACGCTAAGAAATCTCCAGGTGGCCCAAAACGCGGCCGCACGGCTGCTATGCAATGTTCCCCGGAAAGCATCTGCACTCCCTGCCCTTCGCGATTTGCACTGGCTAGAAATTAAAAATAGAATCAAGTTTAGGGCTTTGTGTTATATTTTTAAGATTAAACAGGGCTCTGCCCCCAATTACTTACAAAGTCTTATCCATGCCTATACTCCTAGCCGTACCCTTAGATCTGCAGGTAAGGGAGACTTTGTCGTTCCTAGATTTAGGCTGGTGAAGATGGGCGGCCGCTCCTTTTCGCACCTGGCCACTAAAACGTGGAATGCCTTGCCTGTGAGTCTGAAATTGGAAACTGACTTTGTTAAGTTCCGCAAGGGATTAAAAACTTGGCTTTTTCAGCAATAGGTTTCTCTCAGTAACACTGATTCTTTAAACAGCCGTCCCCTCTTTAAGCCTTGTAGTTTTTCTTCTCCAGTCTTCCCCTTGGCGCCGGGAAACCCATTGCGGGTATCTGTGCACCTTACAAGTTTAAATAAATAAATAAATAAATAAATATATCGTCTATATATCGGACCCAGTTTGAAATATGTTGAGAAAATAGGTTGTTGTTATACACAAATTTTGAACTTTCATATAGATTAAGTAAGTTACTTTGTTTAAGTTAAGATGTTAGATAATAAGATATAATGATAACCCCATCAGGAGCAGCTGTCCTGCTGCTCAGCCCTCACCCAACTGACATTCACTAGTACATATGTCAATCAATTTAAACAATGCATTCAATAAATAGGTACAATACTAGACACCAAGCCAACATAACAGATACTTCTTGTCACTCCATACTACAACCCATCAAACAACAAAGATGATACATCCTGAATCACAATACCACAACTCACCCAACTAACAAAAAGGATACATCCCGAGACGCTATATAACATCTCATCTCGCACACTAAAGTCTGAGCAGAACGTCACATAGCTTCCTGAAATAAAGCACTATCCTTCATCATACACCATCAAACCCAAATGCCACAAATGATGCCAGTTGGCCAGACCAGTACAACAAGCAGCACCCACAGGAACAAACCTTAACACCAAATATATCAGGAAACAACGTGTACACATCAGACAAATGAACAAGCCCTTACATAACTCATTCATGCGCCAGAACAAGCCCTTACATAACTCATTCATGCGCCAGAACAAGCCCTTACATAACTCATTCATACTCCAGAACAAGCCCTTACATAACTCTTTCATGCGCCAGAACAAGCCGCTCTTGGTGACTTAATCACCTACAACCAAACTACACAAACAATAAGCGACCATACACAACATAGCCACCTCATACACGAGCTAATGACTTAACAACCAATGAATGACCTCATACTACATAGCCATCTCATAAACGAGCCAATGAGTGGCCTAACAACCCGACACCAACTCATACACAACACCTGTTGTGGGACAGCTCCTGGTGATTTATTCACCTGCTACTCCAATACTGAGAGACTATACTACAGTCATCTTATACACACACAAACCAATGGTTGGCCTTACTTGAACCAACTCATACACAACACCTGTTGTGGGACTTCTCTTGGTGACTTATTCACCTGCTACCAAACTACACTAAAACAGAGAGACTATACTGCAGTCATCTCGTACGTAACACAAACAAGAGTGAACTAACAACTTGACTCCACTCCAAAAACAACATTTATGGATGCTACACTCTGTTGTGCTCTAGTTCTGGGACCTATGTTGCTGATGTTGGCTCTTCCACCCCGTCTTCAGGCTTCCTTCGCATTTCCTGTCCCTGGACATTGACCCAAACATGGTCTCTCACAGCCGCCACTATTACTGGAAACATCGTCTTGTTACTGTGACCTATGTTTTCCACAGCTTAGACTGTGTCCGCCGACCCGCTTCTATTCTTGAGACCTTTGAGCAATTCCAGTAACCGCTGAGCTCTGAAACCAGTTTCCAGTTCTTGGACCTATATAACTCTTCAATTGCATTTTCTTCCGTGCACCATACCATTCAATTTTCTTTTTCTTTCCTTGCTTAACTCCCCTTAATCCATTTGTCAACATACTTAAAAATGATAAAAATGAACTGATGACAGTACCTGGTTCTCGAAAACAAGCTTGTGGTAACACACTTGGCAATACCTTTCTCCTACGATGTATGCCTTGATTTTCCACAATCAAAATGGAGGCACGCACAACAACGTAGAGTCGGGTGGTTCACGGCACGCACATGGGCCAAATCACTTTGCCAGGTGAAAACTCGTCACAGAAGATGACGCCGATGCTCGCTGAGAAAGAAAACCTGTCTCGTGCCGATTTTGAAACGGAAACGGTAACCGTTACTTCTCCTTGCTTATGCTAACGGTCATAACAATGAAATGTACTTTACTTTTTTTCCAAAGTTAATATTTCCGGATAAGTTTCCCCCGCGTCGTTTCCTCAACGTTCACTCAAAACATAAAATGTTACCACAGCGTCGTTTCACTTCTTTGCTCACTTCCAGTACAAATATGAGCAGCATAGGTATCACAAAAGCACAATTCCGAGGCTCGATTTTCAGCCTCCGACCCACAAGCCAATTCAGATCAGCTGTTGTTAAACCCTTGCAAACGCTGCAAGGACTTTCGCGCCTGGATTATCAGATGTTACAGATACTCAATATTTCGCTTCATGGCTCGATCTTTGCTCATGAACATCTGTCAAAACAATGGCAGGAAATTGCTCGCACTTCTCTCTGAGGCCCGATTTTAGCCCCCGAACATAAATAAACAGCAGAGCGACAGTTATTACTCCACCACTCTCCACCGAGGCTCGTCTTATCCTTGCCCCCGAACCTCAAACAAACAACAATTCGGCTTATTTTAAGCCCTTAATTAACGCTGTTCTGGCACACCTGGGTATTAGGGCGACCGATGGCAGGGTATCTGATGGGGTTTTTCCTTTTGTGCCAGACAACGTTTAAGCCATTGATATGATAAATCCTAAAAGTCATTTTCCTCCAGATTATCTTTTCTTTAATTTTCAGTTTCAGTCCAGTTTCACTTCCTTCAACTTGGACCCCTCTTCACCATTTCACTCATTTTCTTAAAAGTTGCACGCGTAGATTCTTCTTCTCAATAACCGCCAAATGATGTAATCAATAAGAAGCTGGAACTTCCATATAGATTAAGTAAGTTACTTTATTTAAGTTAAGATGTTAGATAATAGGATATAACGATAACCCCATCAGGAGCAGCTGTCCTGCTGCTCAGCCCTCACCCAACTGACATTCACAAACCTCTAACATTCCATTCATCCAACATTCCACATCACATGCATTCTAGCTGAGCAGCAGGAAAACATAAGATACAACAGTCTTCTTATGTCGGGATTTCAGCATGGACCTGGTGGTGGGCTCGTGGAGGCTCGCATATGAGACAGCCACGGCCGGTAGTGGGAGTACCGGCCGGGTGGTGATGTGGGGTGGGGGAGGGTAGGGTGAGGGGGTAGTAATGTATGGATTATGTACCTTAACAGGTAAGTAAACATATAAATGAATAAAACGAATTTCGTTGCGCGCACTGCATCGCATTTGGTGATGCGGTGCACGCTATGAAATTCGTTTTATTGATTTTTATGTTTATTTACCTGTTAAGGTCCATAATCCATACATTACTACCCCCCACCCTGCCCCTCCCCACGTCACCGCCCGGCCGGTACTCCCACAACCGGCCACGGCTGATATGAGAGTAGAAACAAACAGGAGCCGTCAGTTATAATATTCACTATGGAGGTGAACCTTCACCACACCCGGTAAATTGGGAGGTGCAACGTGAACATCAGAAGGTACAGGAAGTGAGGGTATGTACAATGGAATTATCTTTCTTGGTGCTGAGGGAAGAAGGGAAGTGGGGTTGTGGGGGTAGGAAGAGGGTGACAAGAAACGGCAAACAATAGTGCAGTGCTCAGGGCTTCGGTGCTGTACACCCTCCCATACCTTTCCCTCCCCCTCCCTTACGTTGCGTTTCCCTCCCTCCTCCCTCGTTTCCCTCTATCCGTGGATTTCCCCTGGGGGACTCACCAGCTCTGCCACAACTCTCCAGAGTTGCGGCTGCTCTCCAGCGTCCTCCAGAGGGTTCCATCAGTCTTCACTCCACTCCTCGTCTTCCCCGGGATCGTCTGTTTCGTTGGCTGGGCTCTCTATCGGGTCCGGCTTCTCCCGTGGACACTCCGCTTCCTCTGCTGGGCTCCTTCTCTGGCCCGGCTCCTCCCTTGGACACTCTGCTTCCTCTGCTGGGCTCCTTCTCGGGTCCGGGTCCGGCTCCTCCCGACGATGATCCACTTCCTCCGCTGGGCTCCTTCTCCAAGTGTCCGGTCTTGGGTCGTAGGGCTCGTACTCCTTCTCCAAGCATGTCCCGCCGTCTGTTATGGCTGGTCCTCTATTTACCGGCACAGGCGTTTTGTTTCCGGGGTTAAGTCCGTCCCCTTCCTCCAAGTCCGGCCTTCTGATTAGTTTCCTGCAGAGACACATGACAGGGGGGCGGGGTTAGCATCGCCGGCATCGGGTGGTGATCTGGCGGATATGCCGGGGATTGAAGGTCTGATGCAGAGGGATCGGGACACGGAGGTATTGTTTTAATAAGATCCTTATTCTCCTCACATCTTACCTCCAATCAAGGGTCACCATAAATGTGGAACATGTATGTGTTGTAACCAGACGGTAGAAGGCTCTGTATTCTCTTATAAGAACATGAATTGGAAACATGATACCTTCACAAATTGCAAATCTAAAAATGTCATGTATGGAATCTTGTGCCCGTGCCAAAAACTTTATGTGGGAAAAACAAATCAAGAAATACAACATAGAATAACACAACATGAATCGGGAATTGGAAAAAAGTGCTGTCCGCACCTTTGGTTAACCATTGGATCAACCATAAACATGAGGATTTACGCTGGACAGTGATTTCCAAATTTGAGCCAGATCCGCCAGGAGGTGACTTGGAAAGGAAACTGGTACAAAGAGAGGCACTACTAATTATAAAATTTGAGACTGCAATTGATGGCCTTAATGAATTATCAGAGATCTAAAATCTGTGAATTATTTTCATCGAGTATACAAATATATGTAAGAGAGGCTTTCATTAATTGAATAATTATGTGCTGTATCTATGGCCTTAATGAATTATCACAGATCTAGAGATCATGAATAATTTCATTTAGTTCCCTAGCGCACGCAGAATGAACCTTCATAAACAGCAACAGGATTTAGTTAATCGCCACAGAGTTTTGGAAATGAAATGCGAGAGGGAACTACATATCCCACAATTCCCGGCATGCACATTGAAACCAGGAAGTTCGGAATACGTAAGAACAGGTCGGACAGAATCGAACACACCCGTCTGAGTGAATGAGCGAGGAAGACTGCCATCCCCGCCAAAAAACACAACGAAGAAGTAAGTGCATAGCTGCCTTTTAATTTAGAGACAAGCCCGGGGTTGGTGAGCGCCTGCCGAGAAATATAATGAAAAAGCAAGCGTGTAGCTGCTTTTTTAAATCACAGAGAAGCAATTAACTCCTTCCATGCTCATGACGGAGCGGCTCCGTCACGAGCCTCGGTTGAGCTGTGCTCATGACGGAGCGGTTCCGTCATGGCCCAGCCCGCTCAATGGAACGTCCAGCGCCGAGCGGGCCATGACGGAACCGCTCCGTCATGAGCACAGCTCAACCGAGGCTCATGATGGAGCAGCTCCGTCATGAGCATGGAAGGAGTTAATTGTGTGTACCATTTTTCACAAATGTATGTCTTTTATGTTGCGACTAGGTAATGTCCAAAATGTTTTTTGTCTTTATTGTAAAATTGTAAATGGTGGGTGTGGTTTGTATATATGAAATGTGTACATTGTTTGATTGATTTTGATTAAAAAAAAGTACAATGAGCTTTCAAAAAATTTAGATAAATAAAAGATATTAAGTGACATTTTTGGTGTCACATTGAGTCAGGGATGTGCCCCATTCGTGAAGTAATGGAATGAATAGCGAACAGTATTGGCATTTCGCACAGCACTAAGACAGCACTGGTGGCAGTCACTGAAACCATCCGCCTGTCTTTAGATTCAGGCTCTCCTGCCTACTAGTGCTCCTGGATCTGTCATGGGCCTTCAACACCCTTATGACATTCTGCTCTGCAGACTGCATTAAAGTGCTGTCAGGGGCACTGCTCTACTACGGCCTGTGGACTTCTTAGTCAGTCACACTCAAATGATCATGCTGAGTTCATTCAAGTCGCGCTCCACCTCGATAACCAAAGGGGTGCCCCGGGGCTCGTCATTGAGTACAACATTGTTTAATATCTGCGTATCCCCCCTTTCCCCAGATTGTTCAATCTTGCTGCTTTGAAGTGATATTGGATTTCTGGGCCCATGACTCATGGCCCTCAGCACTCGGGGCGGCTTCATCCCCCCGGCTCATGGTGAAAACTCAGTGTGTTAAACTAGATCAGGCCCTAGCCACGAAGGACCAGATTACCGATACTTGCGAGGCATGCTTCACAACCATGCGGTTACTAAGGAACATCTACTCTTGGATACCATCCTCTGCAAGAAAGACACTGGTCCAGGCCCCTGTCTTAAGCCGCCTTGACTATGGCAATGCTTTGCTCGTGGCTGAAAATGATTCCCTATTGGCCAAAATCCAGGTGGTGCATAACACAGCTGCATGCCTGGTTTGTAACATAACAGCTGACTCCCCATTGGCTCCCACACTGAGAATTTTACACTGACTTCCAATCAGGAACCGTATCATGTTTAAGATCTGCTGCCTCACCCACAAGGCGCTGATGCGTGGAGCCCCAGTATAACTTAAGGACAAACTGCAGTACTAAAGTCACACAAGACCGCTTAGTTCAAGCGATAAAGTGCTCCTAACTGTTCCCGCATTTGTACCTCCATAGGCAGAGGGAGAGGGTTTTCCTTTACAGCTCCATCTGCTTGGAATCACCTTCCACATCACATCCGTTGCTGATCTGACTCTTCCAAATGTAATAAACTCAAGAAGCCCGGATGTTTTAGCAGGTTGTGGTGTTACCATGCTGTTGTAGCATCGACATACACCTTTGGGTATGATTTGTGCACTATATCAAGTGGTAATAGCATACGATAACAATGATATTTACACAGAAGTACATTGGGAGACTGCCAACTCAGCAAAGGGCGTGTGTCTCGAAAACAGGCTATTTTCAGATCTGAAATGGAAGAATCCGAGGTTTGTCTCTCCACTTTAGGAACATGCTTAAACAATCACTTTATTTAATGGATTATGTCTTTCAGTCTCGCTAGATAAACTCGGTCAAAATGAAAAACTTTGGTATTTCAAAGATATGGAGTAAAGACAGAACCAGCGAAATTGAATGGGATAAGGTTTGTAATTTTGTACTGCAGATGAAGGAACAAGAGGGAGAAAAAAAGGACAAAGTGATGTCCTGCCCCCTCTCATTTAGTCAGAACTCAGGTGGTGGCCCCAGTAAATCCAAACAGGTGCTAATGTAATGTGGTTAGTAGGTCATGTGATGCTGAAGAAGGTTTGAGGGCCTCGTTCAAAGTCCCCTGAGAATTCAGATTCGAAGAAGGCTGGAGTCTGCGCCCGCATCTCCCTTGAGTACAAATCCGAGAGACCAGAAACATAGGAGCATATTCACAAGACACTGTGGGAGCGTGGTGCTAATCCAAAATTGCAAAAGCCGTGCTCTGACAGTCTAAAAACGCATGGATGCACATTATTTACAAGAATGAGGCGCACCCCTGAGATTCCCCTAGCGCTAGGGCTAAATTGGGCTGCCTAGGGCCATCACAGGCACCCTTTCGTGCGAGGGTGAAATGATTGTTTATGTGCAGGAAGGTGTGCCTTTCTTGCTCATAAACAATCACTTGTGGAATTTGTCATTTATATGTGGGTTGCAGAATGCAGCACATATTGAAGTTGCAAAACATAGTTTTTAATGATTGTTTATGTGCAAGTAGGGACACCTTTCTGCATATAAACAATCACTACTGGCGATTTGCTGTTGCTAGGTGTGCTGCAAAATGCGGCACACATAGAAACACCTAAAACGAGGAGAAATTAAACATTTGTCCTCGTTGCGCCTGTTGAAGACCAGGTTTTCCCTAGTGTTATTTTTGGCACTGCCCTATATTCACGTCATCCTTGTAAATAGGGGGTAGTCTCAAAAAAGCAATGGATGTTTAAGTGGAACACCCACAGCAACGCCCATTGCCTGACCCTTTGCGGCTGCGGACTGCTGCAGAAAGGGGCATATTTACAAGGTGACTTTAAGCTACGTTAAGAGGCTTAACGCTGCCTTGTAAATATGGAGCAGTGCATTGCGCCACAGGAACGTCATTAAAATGATGTTCTTGTGACACAATTACCTTCTAAATATGCCTCTAAGTTTTTCTTTTAGGCCGTGTTTTTTAAATTGACAATGGCCCCGCAGCTTCCCCAACAATAACGTTTTGCAAACTCCATTGCAATCCATGACAAAACAAGTAATAGTAAAGCCTTGAGAAAGTTGCAGGACGACCTCCCTGATGCGACGAAACACGTGTTGGCTGTTGAGAACAATTTGTGAAGATTTGCACATATTAAACAGAACCACAATGAAGAAAGAAGAACATTTTGCCTATTATTTATGTCTGCACATACTACACACATTACGTACTTGTGGTACTCCGACTATTGATATACGTGTGCTAAAGAGTGTTATTTGTTAAGACTGAATCCATCTGAAGACGCTGGTGATTAAAAAGAAAATGTAATGATTTTCAGTATAACAGCTCTTAAAAGTTCATACATAATCCAGGAAGTGCCAAGACAGGAGATCAGAGCAATGTGTGTATCACGAGACAAATGGCAAGCATTGGCAAAGCCAATAGGTTTCAATTGAATCTTTAAACAACACGCATGCACAGCCGGTTACACGTGGACACAGGAGAAGGTACGCGGTATCTCTGTGCAACCATCTGCGTCCTGCGCCTGTGCTGCCTGAAACACATACTCTTGGTACATTTAAAAGAAAGGTCTTCCGAAGGGACAACACAGCAGGAAGGACAGTGTAAGATGCAAAGGAGATTTTTTTCAGCTTTAGTCATTTCACTGGAATTATGCTAAAGGACCAGGATTTCTTCATGCATTTTCCAATTTACAATAAAGTGCGCATATAATGGATACTGCACAGTTGAATAATTCCACAACTCGCAATATATGAGTTTTTTTGTGCAGTTTTATATAGTGTCTATTCGACTCGTATGTATTGGAGCACTTTGCATGAGTACCACCTACATTACACAACAACACGAGGTCACAACATTCTTGGCTCCTTCCAAACTCTCAGTGTGATCCTGAGCAAAGCACTAGATCAATTTATGTTATTCATTCAGACAAGATACGCATGGGGACTCTGTATCCTCGGTTCAACACTGTTTGTCCTCCATTTTTAAATGGTTAGCTGGTGCGCAATTGAAGTGTAATGAGGAGAAGTCAGAGATCCTCCTATTTGATAAATTCCCTCTTAATTTTAAGGAAACTCTCTGGGCGCCGGAGTTCCCCCTACCCACCTCAACAGGCAAATCCACCAAGAACCTGTGGGTGTGGTTTGAGGAGAACCTGTCTTTCTCCACTCATATCAAGAAAGTTGCAGGGACATGTTTTGGCCTTTTGACAACCTTAAGGAAATGTCTTCCTCTCCTGCCCAGGGTGGCAAAAGAAACGGTCATCTGTGCCCTCATTCTGTCTCGATTGGACTTCACCAACGCCCTTCTGGCAGGCATTCCGGGGCATCTGCTAAAAAAGTAACAGGAGGTCCAAAATGCGGCAGCCAGACTTCTCGAAATTCCTTCCAGGAAAAGCGTGAGTAGTCACCTACGCACTTTGCACTGGCTTCTGGTGTACCTGTGGGTCAAATTCAAAGTTTTAGTCATGGCCCACCGCGCTCTTCATGGTCTTGGCCCTACCTACCTACAAAAACAGCTTTCTTTTTATGCCCCCTCGCGGCAGTTGCAGTCTATGTTTTAGCGTTTCGCTCAGGTCCCGCGCTTTAAATGTAAGAGGCTGGGAGGCAGCTCCTTTGCCTGGAAAGCGGCGGTGGCTTGGAATGCCCTTCCTTTCCGCCTGCGGCTTACTCAGGACCTGCTGATTTTCAAGAAGAACCTGAAAACACATCTTTTCACATAATACCTGACTATGGCATCCCTTGGTGACGCGCCAGGACACTTTCAAGTATCTGCGCCCTATATAAATGTAATTAACATAACAGACAGTAGCAGCACTGCGACCTGAGGGATAGCGCTTGGGTCTAAATCCTGATGTTATCATCTATGAGCCTACGGGATAGTGCTGCTGTGAAGAGACTAATCCATGTACATTTTATGCACTCTGAAAGATTGCTCTTATCCTGTACGTTCTGTGTCACCCTATCTGATAGCTCTGCTGTCTGACACCTCGGTCTGTAAGTTGTTCTCTTTAACCTGTGTCATAGCTCTGCTGTGTGACACCTCAGCCTGTAAGTTCTGTGTTCCTTGTGGGATATCTCTGTTGTGTGATACTACAGCTTGCAAGTTCTATGTTCCCTGTGGAATAGCTCTACTGTATGATGGCTGAGCCTGTAAATGCTGTGTTCCCTTTTGAACAGCTCTGCTGTGTGATGCCTGGGTCTGTAAGTTATGTGTTCCCTGTGGGCCAGCTTTGCTGTGTGATGCCTGGGCCTGTAAGGGCTGTGTTTCCTGTGGGATAGCTCTGCTGTGTGACACATAGGCCTGTAAGTTCTATGTTCACTGTGGGATAGCTCTGCTGTGTGATACCTAAGCCTGTACGTTCTGTGTTCCCTGTGCGTTAGCTCTGCTGTGTGATGCCTGGGCCTGCATGTTCTGTGTTTCCTGTGCTGTGTGACACCTCAGCCTGTATGTTCTGTGTTCCTTGTGGGATAGCTCTGCTGTGTGACACCTGAGTCTGTAAGTTTTCTGTTCCCTGTGGAATAGTGTTGCTGTCTAACACCGGAGCCTGTAAATTCTGTATTTCCTGTGGGATAGCTCTGCTATGTGTTACCTGACCCTGTAAGTTCTGTGCTCTCTGCGGGATAGCTCGGCAGTGTGTTACCAGAGCCCATACGTTTTGTGTTCTCTGTCGGATAACTCTGCTGTGTGACACCTCAGCCTAAACGTTCTGGGTTCCTTGCAGGATAGCTCTGCTGCGTGATGCCTGGGCCTGTAAGTTCTGTTTTGCCTGTGGGATAGCTCTGCTGTGTGATACCTGAGCCTGTAAGTTTTGTGCTCTCTGTGGGATAGCTCTGTGATGTGATGCCTCATCCTGTAAATTCTCTCCTCCTTATGGCATAGCTCTGCTGTGTGACACCTGGGCCTGTGAGTTCTGTTTTTCCTGCGGGATAGCGCTACTGTTGTGAGGCCTGGGCCTGTAAAGTCTTGTGTTTCCCTGTGGGTTAGCTCAACTGTGTGATATCTTTGCCTGTATGTCCTGTGTTCCCTGCAGAGTAGTTCTGCTGTATGATGCTTGAGCCGGTAAGTGTGGTGTTCCTTGTGGGATAGCTCTGCTGTGTGACGGCTCAGACTGTAACTGTGCTCCCTGTGGGATAGCTCTGCTGTGTGACACCCGAGCTTGTAAATTCTGTGTTTCCTGTGGGCTAGCTCAGCTGTCTGATACCGGAGCAGCCGTGGTCCGTGCAGGTTTACAGCGGTGGGTGGTGGGGCCGGGTAAGGGGGGATTTCGAGGGACGATGCCGAGGGAAAATTAAATAAATAATTAATTTTCCCTCAGCATCGTCCCTCAAAATCCCCCTTAACTGGACCCACCGCTGTTACCTGTACGGACTGCGGCTGTACCTGAGCCTGTAAATTCTATGTGCCCTGTGGACTAGCTGTGCTCTGTGATACCTAAGTCGCTAAGTTCTGTGTTCCTGTAGAATAGCTCTCCCTTGAGAACCCGAGCTCTCTATTTTGTGATGATTGAGCCTGCAAGTTCTCTTACACCTGGTGAGTAGTACGTCTGAGTGATGCCTGGGACTGCAAGTTTTGTGTGACTTGGAGATAGCTCTGCTGTGTGATACCTGGGCCTGTAGCTCTGTGTCCTTTGTGGGACAGCCTTCTATTTTGTGTGATACCTTTACAGGTGAGTTCCACATCACCAGAGGGATAGATCTGCGGAGTGATACACAACACTGTACGTTCTATGTCACTTGGGGAATAATTCTGCTGTGTGAAGCTTGAGGTGTAGGAACTGTGTCATGGGAAATTATTGTTCTACTCTGTGAATTCTTAGTCTACTACTTTGGTTCCACCTGGGGATTATTTCTGCTGTAAAATACTTAATAGTGTTAGTCCAGCGTCACCAGTGGGAAAATTGTTTTCTATGTAATACCTGACACTGGAAGCCTGTATCAGCTGAGGGATAGTTCTTCACTATGATTCCCTGTACTGTAAGCAGATGGGGGGTGGGGGGGTGTAGTCCGCCTGAGGGGTCACTTTTTTAGGGGCGACAACGAGCAACAAGCGCGAGGTATGTTTTTTTTTTTTTTATTCTCCCTCATCAGCGTCGCTAAACGCCCCCCACTCAATGTCTGCCACCCGCAGAATGCTCCGAGTCAGACTGGGGATAGTTCAGCTGTAAGATTCCCTGTACTGTAAGCTCAGTGGCACCAGTGGAAGCTCCGAGCCAGACCAGGAATAGTTCTGCCGTGAAACAAATTCCTTCTGTGGCTTGGGTACCTGAGGCTGTGAGTTCTGAATCTCCTCAGCATTCACTCCAGGGATGTCCCTGCTGAAAAAAGCTAGAAAGAAACCAACGGGTCTGTTTTGGGACAGAAATGCGGATGGTGCGAGAGACAGGGACAGTGCGAGGGCAATTGATAGCGCGTCTTCTCACTCACAAACCCTTGGAGGAGACCTCCAAGCTTTCCTTACACTCCTTGTTGTGGCCTACTACCAGGACCGAGTTGAGATTTTATTTTCTCCACAAAGTGTCACATACTTCTCAGTTTTCTCACTTTGAAGAAGTTGGCAGTTTCCTGGTTTACTTCACCTTTGGCAGTGTCAAGTGTTTGCTCTCTGCCAGATGCTGTTCTCCACATAGCACCACAATTCTAACTCTAACCATACCCAGATATACGAAGATTTGTACTCAGGGAAGTATTTTTCGAAAGAGACTTGTTCTGAGCAGAAAGTATCTTGACTAACCTAATTGTGAGCCGTAGTCACAAGCTCTGCGCCACCAACTTTCAATGCCAGGTCTAATACCCTTTAGAATACTGCCATAATGCATCGAGCAGGCTTTCTTCATGACATCTGCACACAAGAAGACGCCCTTCATGACTTCCACGCACATGGCTGCCCAGGTGTAACTGGAGTAAAATCCATAAGCCTATTGCGAATTTTTCTCAATTCCACCTCCTTTGTATGGTACCTCCCTCCGTCCAGGGGATTAAGGACACTATTTCCAGTCTTGGACTTTTGTGTGCTTGCCTGATGCACTCTGGGTGTTGTAGTCTTGTATTGCTTCCATTGGGCTATTTTAGGCTAACACACCTGGAATCAAAGCTTTGCAGGTGAAGAGTTCACGATTGAAGACAGTGTCCAATATGAGACGGTCTCACGACACCCTGCACATGTACATGGCACCTCAGATGCCGTAATCAGCTGATTAGAAAAGTACTGCCTGGACTTTGTGAATTCCATCAATCCCTATTCCCTCTATCCGCTGGTCACCAGCATTGGCCAAACATCCCAATGGACCCTTGAAAAGATTTCTCTAATGAGCATGGCTGTGTAGTTTGTAGCCATGGCAGCCTGTACAAAGGTGAACAGGGCTGGCCAGGGTGACGCATGGGCCCTCCTCTCCCAGGACCATGGTATGTGCCTCGCTGGTCCTGGGACAGCGGTGACATCAGAGGACAGGCCTCGAGGGCAGGTAATACCAGACACTGCTCTGTACATACCTGAGCCCGTCTCGTGCCGCAGGCGCACTGCTGAGAGAGCAGCACCTTGACTCAGAGTGCAGGGCTAGACTGTCCAGAGGGGCATGGCTGCTAAATACAGAGCATGGGACATTCCATTCACACATCCAAGGCGGGGCCCTCGGCACATGCGTCCAGAGGTGGGCCGGGTATTGCTGCTGCTGCTGATGACGTGGGGATAGGCAAGTTCCTCAAGTGAAGGCACCTGCTTTGAACTCAAACTGGCTGATATCAATGCAGAGGGAAGGTTTGAAGTTCAACTTTTAAACATTTCCGCAGCCCGTAGTACTATCCGCAGTAGCGTGCTACTCGTCAAAAAAGCGCCTCGACGCCTCGTCAGTGGTAGTAAGCGCTATATAAATGCAAATACAATTACAATCCTCTCCTTACAGGAATGCATAGATCGTGCCAAAAACAACAAACTGGATGTTCATGGGCATGCGTACACATATTTCTTCCCTCTAACATACCTTAAAATACACTCTCCAGAACAGAGCACCTGAATCATACAAGAGGTGTTCTGGTATTTGTGCAGTGGTTTTTGGGTATGAGCGGTGCAACTCAGAGATGCCCTAAAAACCATGCCCTACATTTTTTTTAAAATATTTGCGATGCGTATAGAGACTTTTTTAATACAGACCAGATGCATCCTCAAACCTCCTCTAACCACAACTCTATGAGTCATCCTGTTCCTCTCTCAATATATTCTCTACCTACACTTTCTGACTAATTCCAACCTCTTTTACTACTATAAAATCCCAAAGAACTCTTACCGAAATCTTCCCTCCATTATGTATTTATTTATTTATTTATTTAACCCCTTCGATGCTGATGACGGAACGGTTCCGTCATGAGCGTCGGTTGAGCTGTGCTCATGACGGAACCGTTCCGTCATGACTCCGCCCGCGCAAGGCGGAGTCGGCATGGGCGGGGATTTCGCGCCGCACGCATGCGGTTAAAGAGTTTTATATAGCGCTGGCTAGACCCGAAGGTATCAGAGCGCTTTACAAAAGAATCAATAATGTAACAGAAAAAGATCAAAAATTACATAATACATCAAGAAATAGGCAATACAATTAGGAGAGGAGAGAAAGGAGAGAGAAAAGTAGTGGATGGGGCAGGGGAGGTGAGAAAGGGAGGATGAGGGAAGAGACGAAAAGAAGTGTGTCTAAGTCCGACTGGGTAGGTGACGTCCATGGAGGGAATCCCCGACCTGTCTCCCCTATAGCTAAACCAGGTAGCTCCATCGGGCATCTGACAAAATAGCTAGGTCTCAATTTACGAGGGAAAGTTCACAGATAAACTGGGTGGCGACTAAGGGCCAGGACAGGTGAGGGCAAAGGTCAGTAGCAGGAAAGTGGAGAAGAGTAGCGCTGGCTAGACCCGAAGGTATCAGAGCGCTTTACATGAGAATCAACAATGTAACAGAAAAAGATCAACAATTACATAATACATCAAAAAATAGGCAATACAATTAGGAGAGGAGAGAAAGGAGAGAGAAAAGTAGTGGATGGTGCAGGGGAGGTGAGAAAGGGAGGATGAGGGAAGAGACGACAGGTGAGACGACAGGAAGTCTGTCTAAAGACTGACTGGGTAGGTGACGTCCCCGGCCTGTCTCCCCTATAGCTACACCAGGTAGCTCCATCGGGCATCAGACATTATCTATCCTTTAACCTTTTCATCCAACTAACAGGTTCTCTGGCTCACCCCAAACCTCTTTTACTACTATGAACTCCCTACAAGTTCAGGGGTCTGGGAGAGGCTGGAGAAACACTCCATGGTAAACAACTATTTAGTTCACTTTCTGTAGCTATTCATGTCGGATTTTGCTCGTCTAATTTAATGCTTATTGAAAATTGATGTAACTTTTCTACCAATTATCTTGTAGTTTCACAACTATTTTTGGGGGGGTCTCGACTCAAATCTTTTCATCACAAATGGATTCTTTATTAATCACAGTTAGTAAACCGGGGTTATTTAGTTGATCGAAATGCAAGCTGTGGGGAAAACTGAAACGTTTCCATTTTTTGTGCCTATAATACCCCGTCAAGATCACAAACAGGCACAGCTGAATGAGTCTTTCATCCCTCTGAGGTCGGTAATCTGACTGCTCATGAGGTGGCTAGCAGCTCATATGATTTAGGTGCCAAAAGACATGTGAGCTTAAGTATGTGATGTGTAAATTGCAAATATATGGATAATTAGTCTTTAATCTGGCCAGTTTGACTGAAGTGTGTCTTCTCATCAGGCTGGTGTTTCCCAAAATATATAATCTGACCAGTATCAGTTTTGCTTGCGAACCTTTGCTTGGTTGACAGACATCGAGAAATGTGCACAATTTTCGAAAACTTAGTGTATTATGCAGGTGTTGTATCACAGGATTTTTGCTCCACGAGTTTGCTTTGCTTTATTAAAACTTCAAGAGCTATGTGAATTTATATTACAAAATATGAAGTTTTTTGTTTTTTGTTTAATGAGAACGTTTGCAGAGACAAATTAAGTAAAATTCTTACGCTTCGAGACACTACCCTCATTGAACCTTTGAGGAGACACGTGCAAGGGTCCTCCTCAGAATATCAGCTTTTTGAGGATTCTCGGTCAGGTTCGTGGTTGTCCGGTGTGTCACCTCCTCCCTGGGAACAAGAAAGACTCCGCGCGTCCCTGGGTGCAGCCGCCGCTCCCGGGGCTCACCTTCTGAGGTGAGAGTCGCAGGCTTACTCATAAGGACGGTTATTTTCAGCTAAATGCCGCCCAACAGGTAACCGTGGGGGCAGAGGGTGTACACGGGGGAGAGCGCACTCCACATTCCAGGACTGAGTGTGCCGTTCACTTCTACTCCCCACACACCGCCGTGGGCTTGCAGCTGCCTGCGCCGTGACGTCACACGCCATCGCGTGCATTCTTTTAAAAAACGTTGTCAAAAATAGAACTTGTTCATTCATGGGAATGTGAGCTCAGAGAAAACTGCTCCTAAAACTCGTCACAACTGTATGCCGAGGATGGGCTGGGATTGACAGGTGTCAGTATTTTTTTTCCCTTTACTCAGTTTCTCTTGTGACACGTCATTTGCTGCTAGCATTGTTCTGGTAAATAATCTTCCTGACATTCTTTTCCAAGGAGTGCTAATTTTGCCACTTTAGCGGTGATATGCTTGCATTTGTGTTTGAAGAGCTATCTATGCCCTTCCATCAGCTGAGCAGTTTCATTCATGATTTCCTATGAGAAATAAAGGCAGAAAGTCAGGAACTTAGATTTAGTTTGCATTTCACAAGTCAGCCAAGTGCCTGTGATGCAGCTGGATTTACCGGCTTGGGTTACTCAAATTTTACCATACTCACCGGGTCCCATAAACATTCACACATAAGCCAATAATCATGGGTGAAAATCAGAATACTATATTTTCCTTTGTGATGTTTGTTACCTATACACCAATTCTTACCAACCGTTTGCAGAGACAAATTAAGTAAAATTCATTAAACCTTAGTTCTTGATTTCCTCTGGTCAATAGATCAGGTTGTTAGCAGAATAGGTAGAAATGATATTTACCTTTATATCTTTAAATGACCACAGACTCGAGAGATTTTACATTTTTTATCTAGTAAATAATTTTGTGAGTCAGATACCAATACATGCCATACACCGATTTCTTTAAGGAAATGATCAAACTAAAACACAAAGACTTATTTAAATCTCATGACATTGGTATCTGGAAAGGAAGGAAACAGAGAACGGTACAAGGACATACTACATGGAATTATATTTACCTAGAATGGTGTGAGGATCAACTCCTGGCCAAGGAGCTGGAAAGGGGACTCCTGAGTAGTCAGAAGCCGACAGTTCATGACAGGTTCAGGACAAGATAGGTGACCTCTTCTAAGTGCAACACCAGGGTCGCACCCCCCTCTGATATTACTCTCCTCGATGTTGCCCCCTTCTGGATGGACAGGTTTGTTTTCTTCAGAAATTTCTCCGACTCTTCTCTCTCTCCGTCTTTTCTCTCTCGATTCTTCTATCAGAGTGCTCGAACAGCGTCTCTGACCTCTGTGACATCCGCCGTCGTCTGCTTCAATATGGGTCAGTGACAGGTCAGTGACAAGTTTGACATCAAAGGGCCCGATACACAGAACTAACTTAAGGCAAAATCCTATACTTACTACCATTTTGGTATTCACAGAAGGCACTTACTCATTTTGGTATTCAGAGAAGGCACTTACTCATTTCGGTATTCACAGAAGTTAGGAGTCCTCACTTTAGGACTCCTAAATGCCTTTTCTGAATACCAAAAGTCTAACAGCCACATTCATCAAGCTAAAATCCGGTCGCAAACGGGCAGATTCTCAGAATCTGCCCCTTTGCGACCGGTATTTTTGCATTTGGGATGCATCATCCCAAATGCAAAAATCGCAATTTAAGGAATCTCTAAATTGAGATTCCTTAAATTGCGATTGCATTTGAGGAATCCCAAATTGAGATTCCTTAAATGCAATGCATCAAAGTAAAAAAAATTGCGATTTCGCTAATTGGAGTAGCAAATTACCATGAAGTTGGACTTCATGGTAATTTGCACTTTTGTGCATTTTTCAAAGTTTCATGTTGCCCACACACATGCCCTTAGGGCATCTGTGTGTGCAACATATGTGCATGAATCAATTTCAGGGGTGCAACAGGGTGTCCTTTTGACACCCTAGCACCCTTAAAATTGCATTCTCAATTTGCGATTCTCTAATTGAGTTTCGCAAACTGAGAATGTCTTCCCATTCATTCCTATGGGCCTCTAGGCAATTTGCGAGTCGCAATTAAGGAATGTTTAGAAATCACAACTTTTTTACTGATTTCTACATGCATAGGGTTTTGCGATTCCTTAATCGCGATTCCTTAAGTTTAGGAGCAGTAAAATTAAGACTCCTAACTTTAGGACTCCTAAATGCCTTCTGTGAATACCGAAAGTCTTAAAGTTAGGATTTTTCTAAGTTTAGGAGTAGTACAGTTAGGACCCCTAACTTTAGGACGCCTAAATGCCTTCTGTGAATACCGAAATTATTAAAGTTTGGATTTTTCTCAGTTTAGGAGTAGTAAAGTTAGGACTCCCTGCAGAACGCAGGGGGCTCCCTTAGTTCAACATTCCTTGGAACATGGGCATAACGAAAATGACATCAGATGATCGGTGCTGTTGGTGGTTAAACCCCAGAATAAAGTGACCCTTCAAATAACCCTGAACAAGCTTGAAGCAAGAATGATAGAGAAATACATGTGGAAGTCCATAACCCCGTACCCATCCCTTGGTCGGATCACCATCTTGTACCCTTTCTGATTCATATTCAGGGAACTCGACCAATGGAGCAGTTTGTACATAAACACCCTAGGCGGAGGTGGGCGGCCTTCTCTCAAACCAAATTCAATCAGGCGCTCACTGGGAAGGGCAACCCAGGGGGAGAGGGAGTGGAGGAAATTAATACCAACCTAGCCCAGCGCATCACGGAGGCTCTGGACCTGGTGGCCCCACTCGGTATGGTAAGAGCGGGGGCCGTGTTCAGAGAACGGCGCCTTGGTATAATGAGGAGGTGCGAGCAGCTAAAGTAACATGCAAACGCGCAGAGAGACAGTGGAGGACAGCCCTCACTGCTCATGCTAAAGCAGGGTATATAGCTACTAGACGTATTTACCATAGATTGATCAGGAAGGCCAAGACTTTGTATTTTGACATTAGGATTAAAGAAGCTGAAAACTCCACAAAGGAATTATTCCTAATTTATAAATCACTTTCGGTAGGGAAGCCTGTGGCAGTGCCCGAAGAGCTCTGCTCGGTGGATGGTTGTGACCGCATAGCAAAGTTCTTTGCTAACAAGGTAGCAACGATCTATTCCGCCTTCCCCAAGCAGGCTAGTAAGAGGCCTAAGCTCATCGAGACAACTATAGTGAGGGGGGAACAGCGGCTGATCACATTCACTACCCCACCAACTGAGGAACCCATCCGCACCTGCGGATCTATTAAATCAGGCTCTCCGCGGGACCCTACCACGCTTAGACGGCTGATGGGTAGTTTGCAGGTATTAGAACCTTACATTCGTCATTTACTTGACACCTCTTTTGAGACCCAGACTGTACCCACTGCCTGGAAACAAGCAGTTGTAATTCCTTTGCAGAAAAAACCTAACATCAGCTTTGATAAATTAGAAAATCTTCGCCCCATCTCTCTCCTGCCATACATGGCGAAGGTTGCCGAAAAAACAGTCAACCTTCAACTGATGAAATTTGTGGATGAGGCTTCCCTGCTCCACGACTCTCGGTTTGGCTTCCGTCCTCGACATTCGACGGAGTCAGCACTTCTTATGACGGTAGAGGCTCTGCGGCAGGGTGTGGATGAGGGCCAGACCATGGCCTTGATCCTTTTGGACCTAAGCCCAGCATTCGACACTGTAGCACATTCCATCTTGCTACAGTATCTGAATGAAGGAGGGGTATCAGGAGCAGTGCTTGGTTGGATTCAATCCTTTCTGACAGACAGATGTTTTCAAGTTCGTCTGGGTGACTGCTACTCTAGAGAGATCGGGCTGGGCCAGGGCATGCCTCAGGGCTCGTCCCTGAGCCCGACCTTATTTAATCTCTATGTCTCCCCTCTGGCGACAATTGTAGAAAGACATGGTCTGCGCCTAGTGTCCTATGCCGACGACACGCAGTTGGTTATCTCCCTCTCGCGTATGCCCGGTCTTGCGGCGGATATCTTCAGGGATTGCATGCAAGAACTTGCAACCTGGATGTCCACCAACTGCTTGAAGCTTAACGGTAGCAAGACCGAGGTACTCGTGGTGGGGGGAGCACCGTCTGCTTGGTCGTCGGCATGGTGGCCTCCCTGCTTGGGAAATACCCCAGTCCCCTGTCAGGAAGCAAGAAATCTTGGAGTATGGCTGGATGTGGGCCTGGCCTTTGGCCCCCAGATTGACCGGGTGGCAGGGGTATGCTTCAGTGTTCTGAAAACTTTAAAGAAGGTATTAGATCTCCTTCCTATTGCAGCTCGTCGAACACTGGTGCATGCCCTAGTCACACTGCGCCTAGATTACGGCAATTTGCTGTATCTGGGGGCCACAGGAAAAGTCGTAGGCCGCCTCCAGGTGCTGCAAAATGCAGCCGCTTGCTTAGTAATGAGGCTCCCCAAGAGATCTCCCTCTAAAGCAGCGCTCCAAGCACTACACTGGCTCCCTGGTGGGAGAAGGGTGGAGTTTAAAGCACTCTCCACATGTCACCGCATTCTGAGCGGTAGAGCTCCTGTTCCGCTACAGAGTCTGGTAACCCAGTATGAGCCCATGCGTGATCTTCGCTCCTCCCGCACAGGGCTATTGAAGGTTCCAAGAGTAAAGAAGGCCCGAATGGGGGGGAGGTCTTTCAGATATTTGGCCGCCAAACATTGGAATGCCTTGCCTCTAGAGCTGCGCCTGGAGCCTTCTGAGACCATCTTCAGGAAAAAACTTAAAACTCATCTATACAGTAGGTAGGCGTTTCTGAGGGTGGCTTGGACTGTTACTTCCACCTATCATAGCGCGGGGACACGCCGGTGCGCGTAACCAGGCGCTCTATAAATCTTCCTAATAATAATAATAATAATACCATACTGCAACACTTTGTCTGAACGACCACGATGAAATATGGGCATTGATTGGGTGATGTTTTGGGTACTCCGGAGGTGAGGATTTAATGGATTCTGTCTAAACGGTTTATGGACCTTTTTCGCTTAAATTTGTGCATAACTGAGCTGTTGTTTGCACGTGTTCACTTCAGTATTGATGTTATTTGCTTGTGTAGTTTATGTATTTTATTTCTGTATTTTTTTGTTGTTTTGTGTGATGAAATGTATATATATGTATATATGTACCTATTTGTAACATTGTAATGTATATCCGTCTCTGTGCTGCCTCGTGTGGTCTGGCGATGCCACTTAGCACCATATTGGTCGGGGAACTTGAGGCCCTTGGAAACGTATGATAGGGCCGTGCTCATTTCTTTTGTGTAATTTGAAACTGACACATCTGGTCAGCCGTAATGAGTTTGTTGAATTGTTGCTAAACTGTAGCTCACCTACCCGTTTGGTTTTGTGGGGATTGAGTCCGTGCAAATTAAGCCTCCCTTCCTCCACTCCCCCCTGCGGTTCACTCCCCTTTTACCTCTCAATTGTCTCCTCTTCCTTCTTAACATCGTGGATATTAACGACCCCTTTATATATTTCTTGTGACATAGATTCCTTTGACATATAAATAGAAGCGTGTCTAGGTGTTTATTTGACTTTGAGTCTTCGTTGTATCCAGTTGTTGGTGCTTTGTACGCGTCCTCCACCAGTCTGTATCGGGGACGCCAGTCTCTTGTTTATTATTATGGCTTCGTAGGGGCCAACCACGTGACACGCTGGGTCCCGGTCACGTGTGAGGCCGAGATCGGCTATATGCGAGTGCGGTTAGTCGCGCCTGGCGTCTACTTGGGCGACTGCAGACATGGATTGCTGGCAACTCTGTATCTTTTGAAATTAGTAAAGGTATGTTTTGAGCAGTCCGTTGTCAGTATTTTTGTGTGCGTTGGGAGAGAACGTTGGGAGTCGCAACATTTCTTTAGTGCCGTTAGGTTGTGCCAGTAGCTTATTTTCTTATGGGAGTTCCCTTTGTTTACAGGGAAAGCGGATTACTTAAGAAGTGCCTGAAGAGGAGGGTGGTCCGCGTCTCTATTGGCCACGTGTGAAATAATGACAGTTGTTGATTAAGCACGGCCCAGGTAAGAGGATAGAGTGGTCAGTGTGTTTATAGTTCTGTAACTATCGTTGTGTTTATATAGTGGGAAATGCCTCCTGGTTAACTAGCCCGTTGTTTGTTATCCTTCTGACACATAGATTGAGTGTGCTCTGGACAGCCGTTGGAGAATAAGGTTTGGTTGAAATAGTAGTAAGTTGCCTGTCTTTCAACACTCTGGTGGTGGTGTCTTTCCCTTTCGTCCAATATAATTTGAGTTTGTTTTTTTCTTTAGTTTATTAGCCCTTTAGTGTTGGCTTGGCTCCCTTAGTTAATGTGTTTGTTTTTTCTTATTTTTCATTTAGTTTTTTAGTTATGGTGTGAAATTGCAATGGGGGTCAGTCACTTCTTTCTGGGTAGGACCTGGTATTTTTTGCCCATGTGGTGATTGGCACTTATGTCGATGATGCACTCTCCGTGTTGGTGGTGGTCGCTTTACTCTGAGGTAGCACAGAGACGATTCCTAGTGAACCAGATAGGTTCTTTTTATGTATTTTTAGGTTTCCTATTCACCCTTGTCCTGAGGAGGCCAAGGTTCCTGGAGGCCGAAACGCGCCCGTGTCGACAGTTGATTCTCGACAAGAGGAGTTTGTTGATATTGTGTACCTGAGTATTTGTTTGGTTAAACACAAGTTTGAAGTTAGGTTCATATATTTTTCTTGAACCCATTGTGTTTGTACACAACTTCCTCTTAGGAGACCTCCTGATTGAATAGGGGGACACTGCCCGTGGTTCTAATAATAATTCCTGTGGGGTGAAAATAGAATTGTTTTATGTACTTATTTTCTGATTTTTGTGACATATTTTATGCTGCTTGTGATTCCAAAATTGTATTGTAGATATAGGTTTGTCCTGTGCTTATAGATAAATATGTATATATGTACACTTGATATAATATAGAATGTGATTTGGTTAAAAAAACATACTATCAGTCTTGAAGTACAGATTACTACAAATAAAATTAGTAATCATGATGATGACCAGTTTTGTGATCATTGTATAGTAATGCGTTAAATAAACTGTAGAATTGCTTTCTGTTAGTTCGGGAATTAACCAACCCCAACTTGTATTGATTGTTGGTATTGATCCCTCCCAACTACTTTGTGCTCCTTTTGAAGCTACTCATACTCCTTGACCTATTGGCAGCCTTTGACACAGTTGACCACAAACCAGTGGTAGAAGTGGGCGGGGACGGAAGGGCACCGCGTGCCCCTACTTCTAAAAATTATTGTAGTCCGTTCCCCTACTACTTACTTTAAAAAAAGCATCCCGGGACGGCAAGAATAGTCCTACTTATTCATTCAGCTTCCAGGGGGCGCTCGCACTACTCTGTTGAACTCCAGAGGCTACAGCAGCACCTCCCTGAACGCGCACAGACCGAGGGCAGGCCCATTGTCATGCCGATTGAGGCAGATTATCCCCTTTCCAATGATAATGCGCCTGCCCTCTGCCTTTAGCATATCATGTGCCAGTGAGATTGGAGTTGGTGACTACAGAGGAGCATTCCCCAAACAGAGGACTTGACACCTTGTGTAATTTGTCAATGTTGTACACACTACAGAGTGAACTGGGCAGGATCAGGGACTGGACAGAGGAGACAACAGGAAAGGACAGGTACTAGGGCAGGAGAGGTGACCGGGCAGGAGAAGTAACCGGGCAGGAGAAGTGACAGAGCAGGAGAAGTGAATGGGCAGGAGAGGAGAGGGGGCAGGAGAGATGACGGGGCAGGGGAAGTGACGGGGCAGAAGAAGTGACGGGGCAGGAGAGGAGAGGGGGCAGGAGAGGAGAGGGGGCAAGAGAGATGACGGAACAGGGGAGGTGACGGGCAGGAGAGGTGACGGGGCAGGAGAGGTGACGGGCATGAGCAAGAGCGGTAACCGGGCGGGAGTGGTGAAAGGACAGGAGCAGTGAAAGAACAGGCTCAGTGAACGGGGCAGGAGCAGTGAACGGGGCAGGAGCAGTGAACAGGGCAGGAGAAGTGATGGGGCAGGAGAGGCGACGTGGAAGGAGAGGCAACAGGGCAGGAGAGTTGACCGGGCACAAGAAGTGACGGGCAGGTGACATGACAGGCAGGTGATGTGATGGGCAGGAGAGGTGCCCGGGCACAAGAAGTGATGGGCAGGTGACCTGACAGGCAAGTGATGTGATGGGCAGGAGAGGTGATGGGCAGGAGAGGTGACGGGGCAGGAGAGGTGACGGGGCAGGAGAAGTGACGAAGCAGTAGAAATAATGGGGCAGGAGCGGTGATTATGCATGAGCAGGTGTGGTAACCGGGCAGGAGCGATGAACGGACAGGAGCAGTGAACGGGGCAGGAGCAGTGAACGGGGCAGGAGAACTGAACGGGGCAGGAGCAGTGACGGGGCAGGAGAGGCAACAGGAAAGAGAGGTGACTGGGCAGGAGAGGTGACCGGGCAGGAGAGGTGACCGGGCAGAAGTGATGGGGCAGGAGAAGTGACGGGGCAGGAGAGGAGAGGGGGCAAGAGAGGGGGCAGAAGAGGAGAGGGGGCAGGAGAGATGACGGGGCAGGGGAGGTGACAGGCCAGGAGCAGTGACGGGGCAGGAGAGGCAACAGGAAAGGAGAGGTGACTGGGCAGGAGAGGTAACTGTGGGCAGGAGAGGTGACGGGGCGGGAGAAGTGACGGGGCAGGAGAAGTGACGGGGAAGGAGAGGAGAGGGGGCAGAAGAGGAGAGGGGGCAGGAGAGATGACGGGACAGGGGAGGTGATGGGCAGGAGAGGTGACGGGGCAGGAGAGGTGACGGGCATGAGCTGGAGCAGTAACCGGGCAGGAGCGGTGAAAGGACAGGAGCGGTGAAAGAACAGGATAAGTGAACGGGGCAGGAGCAGTGAATGGGGCAGGAGCGGTGAATGGGGCAGGAGCAGTGAACGGGGCAGGAGAAGCGATGGGGCGGGAAAGGCGACGTGGAAGGAGAGGCAACAGGGCAGGAGAGGTGACCGGGCACAAGAAGTGATGGGCAGGTGACCTGACAGGCAGGTGATATGATGGGGCAGGAGAGGCGACGGGGCAGGAGAGGTGATGGGGCAGGAGTGGTGACGGGGCAGGAGAAATGACGAAGCAGTAGAAGTAATGGGGCAGGAGCGGTGATTAGGCATGAGCAGGTGTGGTAACCGGGCAGGAGCGGTAAACGGACAGGAGCAGTGAACGGGGCAGGAGTAGTGAACGGGACAGGAGCAGTGAATGGGGCAGGAGCAGTGAATGGGACAGGAGCAGTGAACGGGGTAGGAGCAGTGAACGGCGCAGGAGCAGTGAACGGGGCAGGAGCAGTGAACAGGGCAGGAGCAGTGAACGGGGCAGGAGCAGTGAATGGGGCAGGAGCAGTGAATGGGGCAGGAGCAGTAAATTGGGCAGGAGCAGTGAACGGGGCAGGAGCAGTGAACAGGGCAGGAGAAGTGACGGGCCAGGAGAAGTGACGGCCCAGGAGAAGGGAGGGGGAAGGGGAATTGACGAAGCAGGAGTGTTGATCGAGCATGAGCAGGAGTTCTGACTGGACAGGCGCAGTGAAAGGGCAGGAGCAGGCGTTTTCCAGGGCGAGTGGAAGGGTAGGGGGCCAGTTCAGTTTGGAAGGACCGGTTTTGTACAAGTGCAGGAGTTTTAAAAACACTGCAAAGTTCTTTGTATATTTAGCAGGTTTCGGTCAACAATACAAGGGCCAAGATAACTTTGGTGATCAATGTACCTGCTGGAGAGAGATGGGAGCATGTTTTGTTTAGTGGCTGTTTTTCTCATCTAAGGTAGCACAGAGGGGCAATATGCCTGCTGCAAAGAACATGTACCATGCATATCAAAGAGCAATATGTTATGTGCATAGTGAAGTAGTGTGGCTCACTGGTTAGAGGCGGCAGACCCGAGAGCAGAGGACGGCCCGGGACCAGGGTTCGATTCCCGGCGCGGCAGGTTTCTGGACCAGGGTCAGCAGACTCGATAATTCTCTCGCCTCGGTGCCCACTCTGATCAGCGTTCACACTCGGCAACTCTGGGCATTAGCTTGCCTCATCTTCACTAACGGCCCCACCAGACCGCCGGGGATGCCTGGTCTCACCCTGGAGATACCCATTAAGGGACCATCTCTCAGGGAAGCCAGGAAGGGTTTCGCAGCGGTCGAAGCGCCTTGGGACCCTACGGGTAAGTAGTGCGCTATATAAATGCCTATACATTTACATTTTACATTTACATAGTTCAGTGGGTACTGCTTTGTGTTCACTTCCCGAATAAAAGGACACTTGAATAAATATGGCCTGGCAGTTCGGGCTGGACTGTTCACATTGGGCGCAGGATCAAGACTGATTTGCATATGGCTGGGTCCAAACTGGAATGGCATGGTGAAGTGAGCAAAAAAACAATGGATTTAGGCCTAGATCTCTGTACTGGGGTAAATGTAGGACATTGTTCTGCATTTCAATTGTTCTTTTTGCATTTATCACCTCGAGTGGGACAGGTATGCTCAGACATAAGTCCCGTGCTCCCCATGCCACTAATCAAGCTATCCTGGCTGATGAGGGCTGAAAGCCCGAAATCGGTCCTAGGATGCTTGTTTCCAGTCCAGGGAGGACCTGGCCTGGCAGTTCGGGCTGGACTGTCCCATTGGGTGCAGGATCAAGACTGATTTGCATATGGCTGGTTCCAAACTGGAATGGCATGGTGAGCAAAGAAACAATGGATTTAGGCCCAGATCTCTGTACTGGGGAGAATGTATGACATTGTTTTGCATTCTGTCCACCAGTTGTTCTTTTTGCTATATTATGATTGAGCAGCTAGCTGGCTGACATGAATATGAAGAAGCCTTTGTGGGTTTCCATGAGTCTAGATTCTCCTGAATAGTCCCTTTCTCTTCTGAGCCCTGCTTAACACATGTGTACAGGTGGAGCCCTGTATTCATGACCTCAATGTTTGAGACAAAAACGAATCATGGATTTCTGAGCAATGAGAGTAAAAGCATTAAGGTAACATGTTGTTCCTGCTTATATTTCACACGCTTTACATAAACCTGTATTCCCTATGCGTGTTTGCTTTTTCCTGAATTAAACCTCAAATAAGCATGTTTATCCATTGTTTTAATTAAATAACCTTATAAGCTGTAACTGGTCAGTGAAACGCTAAACGTACTAAAAATTGGTATGTTTTGCTATTTCTAGCCACACCCCTGACTCCGCCCACTGATCCAATCTTCGGTTATTCCCACCCCCTGATACTCCACCCACAGTTCCCCTACTTTTTTTCCCACTTGGACCACTGCCACAAACTTCACATAAACTCCCTCGAAGACAGAATCAGAGCAGACAAGGTGGTCGTACAATTGTTCACACCCTTCCTACTAACCCGCTCTCAACAAAAAAAAATTAACAATTCTACTTCTGACATATTTCCTATAACCTGGGGTGTCCCACAAGGGTCAGTTCTGCCCCCCTCGCTGTTCAACATCTACACCAGTTGTGTTATGCCTGTATTAAGGTGCTTGCTATGCGGCGAAGAATGCGTGTTGGACACCTGTCTGGCACTACAATCGGATGTGCCAATGGACGCAGATACCTTGTTGGGTCCGGTAACGGCTCATGCATTGTGCTGTCCCCAGCGGCTACCAATCCTGATGACGGCATTCGTGGAGACTTCACCACTACGATTGAGGGGTAGTGAAGCACAAGATGAAAGCAGCATCGATCAGGTACGACCTTCAGTCAGCTATGCTGATCAAAACATCAATGGAGGCAATCATGCTCAGGCTCATGAATGCATGGTAACAACCTTTTCCGAATTAGTGGAACTTACGCAAGAAGCTGTTGACAGTTTTTTCAACAGTCTAAATGATATGATGTTTTCACCAGAGCAGCAGGAATAACTTTGAGCAAACTAGAACTCGGAGTTCCCTACATCCTGAATTTGGCCTTCAACATTTAAAAAGCGATATGAAAAAAATTTTCTCATCAGTTTTTCAGACTGCAAGAACCTTTTTTCCCAATTCAAAAATATTTACGATTTTTTGGGACACTTATCTTCTGCTTAAAGTAGACATTATTCTTAGAGAACTAAATTTCTATTTTAGGTAGTCACGAGACATTCGCTATCCTCTAGCACTATTATACATAACTTTATGATTGTGATGAAATGGTCTCGCACTTTTTTTCTGTATTAAGAGCCATTTCATGTGTGGTTTTCGCATTTATTCATGCTGAATTTAGAAATATGCGTTATATGTTTAGCATTATTAGACTGCTTGTGCATATAGTACACGTGATATTACATGTGATTATGTTTCAAAATTTTCAGGATACATATGAATGTATTTTGGGGTGGTACAGTATACACAAACGCTACTGGGTTCACTATGCCTAGATTTGTAAATATGGACACAGTCTACGTGGAGTGGGTGTGATGTATTCCTATAGGTACTGTATCGATTCCCCTATTCCTGACCCTGGTTTGGTTAATAATTAACTAGCAGCCATCTAACGGTGCAAAAACCGTTATCTGATTAAGCCACACCACGGCACAGAAGCGCGTTATCTGATTAGGTCATAACGCATGCCATCTAATTAGACAAGCGATATTCCTCCAGCCCCTGATAAGGCATACGGAGTTCTCAAAACAAATCAAACCTACAGCGACCTGGGAAATTCCCATAACCATTGTTTTGATTTCACCGAGAACTTCAGCAAAAGAATGTGCGAACGAGCCCGTTCATATGACATCCTTATTGACGTATATATGTCCATCCTTACGTCAATCTCAGCACCTTTCAGGTATAAATATTACCGACATTGCCTTAAGCAAACACATGCGGTGGTGACGAGATCGGAGCAGCGAGACGTGCCGAGGAGCCCAGCAGAGAGCGAAGCCCACAGGCGCTGCCCCGCCTTCCTGACGCGCTGAGAACGAGACGCTGCCTTTCTCCTGCTGAGAAATCCAGCTCCGGCGCTTCCAAGCAGCCCTCGCAGGCAGCTGGAATATCAAGACCTGGGATAAGAGATACCAGCCCTCCATCATTCTAGATCTCAGGTACAGAACTGAATAACCCCTTGCAGAGAATTCTCGAATCAGTCCCTTGGCAAACAAACTTAACTTAAACTGATACTTATCTACTCCCGCCCACGTATTAGGCTTAGGTCAGGTACACTGGGGTAGGCGTGGTTAGAAGCACCAGTTGAGTATGATTAGTCAAATGTATATATGTATGTATCTATTTTATCCATTTTAAAGTATCATATGGCTCAGAAACCATATCAATGCTTTTACAGTATTATTTTATAATTCTGTCTTTACTGTATGCACTTTACTTAACTACAAGTATTGCAATACTAGCGATTCATTTCTCTTGTATGAGAAAGGAGACTGATCAATAAATAACATCTTTTATTGAACACGCCTGTCTCTTCCTTTTCTCTACAATCTGGTGAAACTAAGAATGCACTGAACTGACTGAGTAAAATAAGTTGTCTTTTGTTTTCACACGACTCTAGAGATACACTCTTGATTAGGGGAGAGCAAAGTTGTCATGTTCTATGGTTGTCAGAAACTAAATCCCTTCTTGTCTATCCAGGGAGGTTAAAATCCTCCTTGCCTATTCGAGAAAGTTTCTAGTGAACTCTGAGCTAGCTGGCAAACACAAAACTTTAAGTCTAATATCGTCGGTAGAATACCTAGTTAACCTCTGCCCTAGGTCTATACTATTGAAGATATTATTCCAATGCGCAGAGCCTATTGGGATAATAGGAACTACACTACATCTTGTGTATCTAGTGAGGACAATGGTAAAAACCTATTATGCACCTTTAAAGGCGGTACATCATTTCTTTTTAAACCCACAATTGGTTTGTAGAAATAACCCAGTGGCAGTGACCAAATATTACTTGAGCCAGTGGGTGTTTCTTCTTGCACCGTTAACAAAAATCTAACCATTGCGGGGTTTCGAAAGTTAATGACAATGCAGTCCCCCTCAATATTTTTTTGTGGTCGACCCAACCCAGCTTTCCCTGTGGACCATAGTGATATTCTTTGCATCAGCCAACCTAAACCCCTTATGTTTTGACAGCCAATCAACGCTTTGATTGCACAATTGGTGACATGTCTCTGTTTGGTTTTTCCTGAAGGAGGTGCCCATGCAAGGACTAAGACATAGGGGCAAGAAGCCGGTGGTAGGCTCAGTATATCTTTACTAGCATATAGGATTTCAGTTCTCTCATGATTTGGAGTCTTCACAAATGTTTTGCCCCCCCCCCCCCCCCCCTGGGTTTAATCAGTCTGGGTTATCATGTGTCATTCTGTTAGTAATTAACGGCATACATGGAGCTGTAACAGGCAAGCCACTATTACCACCAACATTAGAAGGATTTTCCTGAACAGTAGTGACCTTTGATGAAAAACACTCTTTAACTTTATCGCAGGTAGGACAGGGCCCAGTCGTTATGAGTGGTGTTGGGGCAGAATTGTGTGGGAGGCAAGAAGTGCCTTCAATTATCAAAATTGGATCGGACCCCTCTGTAGTAGCATGCTTGACATTTTTGAGTTGTAAACTTAGTCTAGTTGACAAAGTGTCCAATCTATCAAGCCGTTTCCACAGAGCAAAAAAGTTAATATCAATTTATTTATTTATTTATTTTAGCATGTATAGAGCGCTCTGCAACCCTACGGGCATCCTGGCGCTGAGTACATATAGCTGAGAAAACCTGTGTAACAGAGAGGGCAGTGGTCTAAAGTTCTGTGTGATAAAATTTTTGGGAAGAGCCATGTTTTAACCTTTTTTCGAAAGGCCATCAGTTCGTTTGTTTTTCTGATGTCAGTAGGAAGGTTATTCCACAAATGAGCTGCAGCTATACTAAAAGCTCTTCCACCACAAGTGGCTTTCTTGATCCTGGGTATGCTGACACGGTTTAAGGATGAGGATCGAAGAGACCGGGTAGGCTCATACCAGTTAAATTTATTTTGGAGTGGTCGGGGGCCTAGCCCATGAGCTGCCCTAAAGACAATACACAGGGATTTGAAGCAAATCCTCTGGTGTATAGGCAGCCAATGAAGGTCGGACAAAGCGAGAGTGGTAGAAGATCTTCGTTCTCGAGAGAGTGCCAGTTTAGCTGCAGCCGCCTGGATACTTTGAAGTCTGGAAATAAGATAAGCAGGGGATTCCAGTAAGAGGGCGTTACAGTAATCCAGGCGGCTGAGAATGGTGCTCCTGACTATGTTGGCTCTGGCCTGTGAGGGCAGGAGAGGTAGTATCTTTCGCAGTCCTCGCATTAAAGCAAGGCAGCTGCTAACCTGCTTGTTAACGTTGGTCTCTAAGCTCAAACTGTTGTTAAAAGTAACTCCGAGATTCCTTACTGATTTCACTGGGGTAGGCGAGTCTCCTAACAGCTGGGGCCAGAAGTCTGTAGGTAAACTTTTGGGGATTTTTTCTACCATACAGTGCAGTATTTCAGTCTTGTCACTGTTAAATTGTAATGAATTCTGGTTTAACCAGAGTGACATTGCCAGCATGCAGGTGTGGAAGGTCTCAAGTGAGTCTGCATGAGCTCCATCAAGAGAGATCATCAATTGTGCGTCGTCTGCGTAATTAGTCGCGCTAATGCCGTGACTTTTGATGATGCTCATCAGGGGTTGCATATATATGTTGAAAAGAATGGGGCTGATTGCAGACCCCTGTGGAACCCCGTGTGGAACTTTAACAAACTCTGATTGATATGGGGGGATAGCTACTGCCTGCCATCTATCCGTCAGGTAGGAGCGGAACCAGTCAAGCGCGACTCCTCCAACTCCAATATTCTTCAGTCTTTTTATCAGGATGTCGTGGTTCACCATATCGAATGCGGCGGATAGGTCCAGCAAGATTAAGATTGCTGATTCTCCCCTGTCCGCCCTCATTCGTAGGTCATCCAGAACTGTCAGTAAGGCTGATTCGGTTCCATGGGCTGGTCTGAAACCAAATTGCTCCTCTTCCAGGATGTTGTTGGTTTCTAGGAAGAGGGCTAGGGATCTACCGACCCATCGCTCTATGATTTTTATCGGGTATGGTAGGAGCGATATAGGTCGGTAGTTCTTTTGGCAGTTTGGGTCCAGGTTTGGTTTCTTTAGTAGTGGGGTGACAACCGCCAATTTCCAGTCTTTAGGTACGGAGCCTGTGTGGAGAGATTGGTTGCATAACTGATGCAGCACTGGGAAGATTTAATCTGCAAAGTTCTTAACTATTCTATGGGGTAGAGGGTCTAGAGGGGATCTGATGACGTGTTAAGGGCTATTCTTAGAAATTCTTGTTCTAGAGGGACCTCAAAATGTTCCAAGATGGCGTTTGGAAAAGGGCCTCTAGCATTTTCCGCCTTCTTATCTCTATTCTCTTGATAGCTATTGTCCCGCATTGTGGGAATAGAATTACCTTTCATTCTCTCGACAATTTTGCTGATTTTTTCCTGAAAGAATAGTGCTAATCCGTCACATAATTCTTGTGAGGGCTTGATTTGACTGTCAGCGCAAGCAGGATGAGATAGCTCTCTGATAATCCTGAAGGTGTCGCGAGATTTATTACAGCTTTTGAGAATTAGGTCTGCGAAGTGGCTTGCTTTGGCTCTAATAATTTCCTTCTTATATTGTACGATTGTAAGCCTCAACATCACTTTCTCCTGTTCCGAGTAATTTTTCCTCCAGAGCTTTTCCGCCTTTTACCAGGCGTTTTTTAATTCTTTCAGTTTGTCCGTATACCAGGGCGCGGAGGGTTTTCCTCTTTTCCTGATTGTTTTCAGGGGTATATTATCATCAAGTTTCTTAGTTATCTCATTACATAATGATAGATAATTTGTAGTAACATCACTCTCCGAATTGAACGAGGTCCCAACATGACGAAAGTCAAACTTTCCTTCCTCTTTCCTTTTCAACAGGCCCTTCCAATCACGACCAATGAAGGTTCTGGTCTGTACACTTGTGGGTTCTGTGTTAGTCAGGGTGTGGATATTGAATAGAAGGAGATGATGGTCTGACGAACCTACTGGAAGAATTGTATCCATGGTCATTAGATCTTCCGCCGCGAATATTAGGTGCAGTGTGTTTCCTTGTATATGTGTGGGGGTAGTTATCCACTGTTTCAGCCCCAGATTGTGGCAAGATTGAGTGATGTTATACAAGGCTGCACGTAGTTGGTCATTGTCCCATATGTTAAAATCACCCAGTACCAACAGCCTACTATGAGAGATTGATATATTGTTAATAACAGCGCTCAATTCCTGCTGTTGTGAAGCATTAAAATGCCCCGGTGCCCTATAGCAAATTAGGCCCGTAAGGCAATGTTCGGAATCATGCTTAATCGAAACCCCAAGGATTTCGGCACAGGAAACTGTGTCGACGTCCAGGGTTGCAATGTTTAGCTCCTCCCTAAAGATGATCCCTAACCCTCCTCCTCGTCCCAGATTCCTGGGTTTATGAATTATCTTATATCCTGCTGGACATGCTGGCCCTACCTCTGATTCTATTCCCGCAGCCATCCATGTCTCGGTTAAGAATAGAATGTCTAAGTGATTGGACTCAATCAATAGCTGTATTTCAGTAGCATATTTCGGGAGGGATCTAACGTTTAGAAGTCCGCTAATTAATTTTCCCTTGGTACTATGCTTAGGTCCCGCGTTGGTTAGCGGGAGATGAGTATTGTCCGAGATTGGATTGGGTTTCAGTAGAGATTTGGGGAGGAGGGGATGAATGTTTGGTAGCCGTCCTCGGCAGTTGGGGCATCATTTTTTTTCCTCATATATTATGTTGGGGGCTAAGCGTGGGCAGTCGCCTATGTCTACCAGTGGATTCAGTAGCATAAGTGTTTCCCTACCATATCTGAGTACCTCAAGTTCCGGAGTTGGACGACCAGGGGAAGATTACCCTGGCCCGGTCTCAGCGCGGTCGAGCGCAGACGAGCTTGCCTTAATCGTCGCGCCCGCTGCGCTCGTCCGCTGCGCTTCCGGTAAGGACACATACTTTATAGGATTAGGATAGGTACTGAAGAGGCGTGGCTATGGTAGGTGGGCGTGCCTCTGGAGACCGGCCAATCACGTCGGTGGACCGAGAAGTCCCCGCCCGCGTCAGCGTTCGATCTGCTGAGCGGAGGAGTTAGTGCAGGTACGAGGTTAAAATCACAATATTACACAAATAATGTTTTAAAACAACAGTCTATGCCCTACTCCCGGCTGTGCCTCAGGAGAATCAGCTGCTAAGACGCTGCGCTCGCTGTCAGCGCGCGTTTTAACCTAAAGGGGGCATGGCTATGGTAGGTGGGCGTGCCTCTGGAGACCGGCCAATCACGTCGGTGGACCGAGAAGTCCCCGCCCGCGTCAGCGTTCGATCTGCTGAGCGGAGGAGTTAGTGCAGGTACGAGGTCAAAATCACAATATTACACAAATAATGTTTTAAAACAACAGTCTATGCCCTACTCCCGGCTGTGCCTCAGGAGAATCAGCTGATAAATGAAATCTTTGAAATTTAAAATGCAATCTTTGAAATCTTTGATGCGAATGAAGACGGTGTCCACAAGCGTATCAATGAAAGTTTCGCCCAGGGTACTATAGGGAGGGAAGGGGAGTGTAGGGCCAGTGTGAGTACCAATAGACCTCCTTGAATCGCCATAGGAAACAGATTCTGCAGACTCGGGGGTCTGAGTGTTTGAGGGCGCCTGTAACCAAGAGCTCATAACAGTGCGAGATGAGCTTGTGCAGGGCGGTTGATTCCTCTTTGTTGGGATGGCTTTAGTCGTTTTCCCTTGGCGCTTAGCCCCTAAAGCCACAGGAGCTGAAGAGGAGCCCTCATTTAGGGCAGAGGGACCAGCAATGTCAACATTAGATGTTTCAACAACAAGGCCCTCATTACTGAAAGTAGATCCTGGGCACAGGGACGTTGTGTTGCTTTAGTTGTTGTTTGGGTTAGTGGATTGCAGGGTGAGAGGGGAGCAGCTATGTCCACTTGTGCTGCCCCTAACAAGAGGCCACCCTGAGATGCATCAATCCCAATGGACAGCCGCCTCTCAGTTAGTTCAATTTCATTAGCGACTATATTTACTGCCCTTTCCAGCATGCTGTCTAAACTTGCAATGACTGGTCGAGGTGGTAGTGCCCCGATTCTTTTCCCCATATCGGGGGTTTGACACAAGGATGACTTTTATGGGTAATAACATTCACCTTGGTCAACATCCTGCAAGCCAGAAATAAGGGGGTGGCCTGGCCCGGCCTCTTTTGGTTGCTGATTGGGGCAGACAAGCCCGCCCTTCGCCTGGGCGCGGCCTGGGCACGCACGTGCGACCCACGCTGCAGGAGCCATGCTGTGCTTTTAAATCGCCACTGGTGCGGTAAGATCGTTGGGGCCTCCAGGCGCGCGTTGCATGCTGGAGATTGCAGTCCACCACTGGAGCAAGCAAGTGCGGTAGATTAGCGGTGTCTCCACTGTCTCAGAACTATAGTAGAATTGTTTGGGTGAACTAAAATGTTTTTGCTGGTGTTCCCCTATTACACGTTTAAGAACAGGAGGGTCAAGCAGCAGACACTGCTTTCTTTTCCGTCAACATGTCCTGGCACTCAAATATTGCTCCTGTGGGGTCTGGTGCCTTTTTCAGGACTACTTATTTATTTCACATTGAATGAAGTGCTCTTAAGGCACATTATATAAGTGCATCCAATAAATCCTTATTCTTTTCATAAAAGGGGACAAACACAGTGAAAATGCCCCTTCAACATAGAACAGGTACATTTTGGTTTGCACCTGTTCAAAATGTTGAGAACCATCACTGGCCACTCGCATACCAGACCAGGGCCTTTGAAGTTCCAGTAGGGCTATGTGAGGAGGGAAGATGCCAATTTGAATGGACGCATCTCTGTGTCACTCCTCATACAGAGGCCATACAGTCTCCCCCCCCCCCTGGCTTTTGCCCATTTCTTGGTTCCTCAGTGAGGCAAAAGCCCGGGGCGAAGCCACGCAGTGCCAAAGAAGCACTTATAGCCATCAACATTTGACATGAGGATGCATTTAATGCTAGAAGATAACACTAAATGGTGGATTTCCATTTCACCTGATCAATAAAAAAAAAATGGGAGGTAGCATGGGAATGCCCATGGGACGTCTATTGATGTAAAGTAATGCCATACAGCACATTACACTACTTTGGGAAACGTTTAGGCAACTTTCCAGTGCAAAATAAGTTTTGTGATGGAAAGTAAATCCTAAATCAACACTTTGTGCCAGTTATCATCACCTCTGATGACTTTGCACCAGCTCAAATTGATGATAGTCATAACCCTTTACCTAACTTCTTTTGCCTTACCTCTCTCTCTAAACCACTGTCTCTTCCTCTTTCTACAGTTCTATGTACTTACATGAACTCTCTCAAACTCAGCTCTCTTTAACTCATTTTGTTCTACCTCACCTCTCTCGCTCTCTCTCAATGTGCCCAATATACCTCACTAAACTTCATCTCTCTCATGACTTTACACCTATTTCAGTCTCTCTGCCTCCATATCTATCACCCTCAATCTCTTTTCTCTACCCCCAGCTCTCTTCATCCCTCTTTCTGTATCTAATTTCTCTTTTTTTCTGTCTGACCTCACTTTATCTATCCTCCATCTAATTCTGTTCTTGCCCATCTCGTATACTTCATTTCTAGATCTACCTCACCTTTCTATCGCTCTCTCCATGTCACTACTGCCTTACCTCTTCCTGTCTCGCTCTCATCCCTTTCTCTACTCCCCCTCTCTAGCATATTTCTCTCTTCCTCTTAGCTCCCTGCCTACCCCAACATTCTTCTCCCCACATCTCTCTATCAAACCTTTCCATTGACCTCACCAATAGTTCATTATCTCACTTTTCCATCTTCCCTTTCTCTCATTCCACCTCTACTCCCTTTAATTTGCCTCTTTAAATATCTTATTCCTTCCTGGCTACCTCTATCGCTATTAACAAATCCTCTCTCTCACACACAAACACTTTTCTCTCTGGCCATCCTTCTCCATTTCAGCTCATCCTCTCCTCAGCTATTTTTCTCAAACTTCTTCTTTATAGATCTGTTTAACTCGCTGTCTCTTCTTTCTCTACCGCACGACTTTGTATACCTCATTATCAACCTCACGAGTTTTTCTCAATTTCATGGATGTTTCTCAACTTTATGTTTTTGTTCTGCATCACATTTTGCTTTCTATCCTTCACCACCTTTCTGTACCCTACTATCTTACTGACTACTCTCTTTATCTTACCCAATTTCTGTACTTCTTTTCATTTTGCTTTCTCTTTACATTTCATCTCTTTGTTTTTCCTAATCTTTCTATATGTCTACCTCTACCTATCACTGCCTTTAATGCTCTCTAATGAACTCTTTTTCTACATTACCTCTCTCTACCATGCCTCATTGGAGTAGTGTGCTCTACCCTTTCTCTATATTTTCTTCTCCCCCTGTCGCTCTCTACCTCACTCCAAAAAATACCTATTGCTCTAAATTTTTCCCACTTTGCCTTTCTTTGTCTTTCATTCTGGCTATCTCACTTTTCTCTATATAGTTTACCTCTCTCCCTACAAGACATATCTTTCTATACCATCTCTATCTGTACCATCAACTTCTCATCATTCGTTATTCTCTTCTCTTTATGTCTCTTTACTTCTCTGACCTCTTTCCCTTCCAATTTCTCATACTGCGCATAGTCGCAGGTAACTGCCTTGCCAGAGAAGTGCATACATCGGATTAGGGAAAGAGAGACAAGACAGAGGAAGGAAAATTAGGAGAAAATATCATATTTTATCCAATGGAATGGTGAAAGTCCACAGCACTTTCAGTTTCAGTGATTGAAGCAAGAACGCTAGGAATGAAGTCGGGGGATATATTTGTGAATACAAATATTCAGATACTCTAGCTACAATTTCAAGTTCTAAGTGAATATGCATTATTTTAATACTATGCACGACCCACCTAAACCCCCAACCAGTCACTCTTAGCAAGTTGTTTCCTAACAAGCTGGTTAGACACTGAAGTCCACATAAAATGTTGTTGCAAGTAAGAGAATCTAGATCCAAGCTCCAAAAGAAATGGCTTTCTCAATGCTTGTTCAAGCTTTCGTTCGATAATTGTTGGCTGGCGGATGCCCATGCAACTTGAGTTTTCAGCTGTTTTTCTGTTTCAGACTTTTAGTATATAATTAAATATTGTTTAAATTCACTAGGGCTTCAGTGAGCTGGAAAGGGGTAATACGTTTCAAGTTTTTCCAAACTGTGTGCCCAGAAATATATCTTCCCCAGTACCCCACACACCCTTAAAATTTAACTGGTCTGTAGTGGAACATACAAATGCAGTTCTGTTATTCTTTTTAAATGATTGGCCCATCTCCTACTTAGACTTTGCACCTAGAGTACCTTTAAACCTGATCTTGCATATTTATATTTTTTGTATCTCTATTCACAGCTGCATTACGTGGAGTTTTCTGGTGAATAGTGTCTGTCACTCTGTTCCTTCCAATGATTGCTACACCCTAGCGAAGGAGCCCTCGCTAGCTCAAAGACTTGGATAGCACACAGGTCAAAGCTTACAGAACAATGTTCTCGCTTCCGCTTTATACCTCCCCGGCTCAAATAAGACTGGAGTTCGGCCTGCAAAAGCAAGATCTAGCCAGGTACGGGGCATACATCATTTGCTGGCACAAACTTAGCACCGCTACTACAGATACATTAAACTCTCTGCTATGGCAGGACATACAAGGCAGGGATGCTTCTCAGGCAAGAACTTACTTGCAGGCAGCATTGGAAGCTACCAAACTCTCAGCGCTCTGGGACACACAACTTGGGCACAGCACTTTTAAAAAACTAGTCTGGAAAAATGTTAAATCACTCTCCTTACTGGAGGATAAGGCACTATTCTCCAAAAGATCGCATGCATGGATGACCCTCAATTCTTACAAATCTCTAACACCACAAATATATTTTAACCAGGGTTACCCAAAAGCCACAAAAATGAAGTTCTTAAAATACAGACTAGGGATTCTGCCAAGCACAGAGCACCTACCGCCATGGCTTAGGAAAGAGCGGAAATGAGGCAGGCATGCTATGCAACTCAAAGAATGACGATATTCTCCACGTTACCTGTTCATGTGAAGAACTACAACAAGCACACCAACTGCTTCTTAAAGATCAATTTAAACAAAAAGGGATCAGCACCAGAAGGCAAGCAGTGCTCGCATGCCTGAACTCATTAAACACCAAATTAAACTGCAGATACGTGAAATTTCTCGCAACGGCCGAGCAAAGAATGCCAAGACTGCTAAAATCGGGGGACAATACCACAGATACAGGCTAATAAGCAAACAGACAATAGTACGCAAGGACAAATTCACTGCACATGTCCGTCTAGCACCAGAGGGTCACCCTTGCGGAAAGCAAAACGCTAGCGGTATAAATAGTACACGCATGAGCCAGGACGGGAACAATCTAACACGGGGATCAGAACTGCTCACCACTCTATGTAAAAAGTGTGCTTGGCGCAGCCATATTGAGCTATCTTTGGTGCAAATAGTAATGTACTTCCAATCTTATGCTTTATTTTAATGGTTTTAAATAATGATGTCTTATGAATTATTTGTAACATGTATTGCACTGGTTTTAATTAACTATGCATAATAAACTTTTACCTTTTACCTTACCCTCATTAGCTCACTTCTACAAATTGCTAGCAATTGGGAAGCACACACACAGCTTCACAAATAGCTCTACCCTGTGCTCCTGACGTCACTGCTCTCATTCATTCCCTCCAGGGCACACCTCCTTTGTCTCCCTGCGCCACACCATTCCAATGACAAAGTAACTGTGAAACATCTGGTTGCCATGGTGAAACTGTGTTGTCACCTCCCAGAAGACATGACGTCAAACATGTGGCAGCTTGAGGATAAGCTAGCATTGTCTGCTCAGGTCCGGTCCCTGTGCGGGAGGTGGTCTTTGCAGGTGTGACATAGATAGATTCAGTTCCTCCAGTTAGGAGTTGGTAGAGAGAGCGAGTCATTTTCAAAAGATGTTGGTCTATTTTCATACATGAGCGTGTTGAGGCAGTTCAGTTGCAGGAAGCGCTATACAAGAACATTCAGTAACTTTTTTTTACAGGTTTGTGACTCTGACGTCACAAGCGCAGTAGTATTAGGGATGAATGAGTGACGTCAGGTCAAATCTGGCACCTGACTGACTCTGCCCCTTCGTCACTACTAGCCTATCAGAGACACAGGCCAGTTGGAAAGAGAGTGAGGTCTCTAGGGACAGTCTCTGTGGTAAAAGCTTTGCACATAGCGCCTAGATTTGAGCAAATTTCGAATGACTTTCAGAAGCAGAACGGCCTTTTCTGAATTACAAAATACGCTTTGATTCATCTGACATATTACAGTGGAATGCCTGAAGCACTTGAAAGGCGATTGGGAGGGCATTCAGAAATTCCAAGGGCACGCCTTCAGATTTCCGGTGAGCCTTCATATTTCGAATGGTCTTTTGGAATTTCCGATGAGCATACGAAATTTTAATTAGTCACACGAAAATCAGATACAACTGAATTTTAAATATCTATTGAACTGCAGCTTTGCAGTGTACGCATACTGATTGGTAATTAGAACGTTCTGCATGGAAATTTGGGGCCTGATGTAGTAACATTCATTAACCAGTGGCGAAACTGTCGCAAAATGTTGAATGTGAAATTTATGAAAGTTTCAAACTGAAGGAATACGTAATTTAGTTCGCTGAACCACATGTATTGGGATACACAATGTTAATAGGAACTTGGAATGTGTGATTACCTAAGAGCAAATTACACATTTTTAAGAAGCAAATTGAAAATATTTGCAAAATGAACATTTTGCATGTGCAGTTCATCATGAAGTGCAAGCAGACGCCAATTAACTGTCACCTGTAAAAAGAGTCCCAGAATTCAGCAAAGCTTTCCAAAATGTCATGATCAGCTCTGGTGATGGTGAAGGGTTTGCCGCTGACCGCGTGCCACGCAGGGGGACATCAGCGAGGCAGCGCTCTAGTGGCCATTTGTTGTAGCTCCCCGCCGGTGCGTGGGGGTGGGCGGGGAGGGGAGGTATGCAGGGCTCCTCGCCCCTCCCCGCGATCGCCAGGTCACGCGGCCAGGGCTGGGCTTACCTGTCGGGGTGTACCCTGTACTTACACCCCGGCTGCCCACAGCTCGGCCTCTTTTCAGGCTGTCCGCCCGCCCGAGCGCTGTTCGTCGTGCCGTGGTTGTCTTTGAAAAACCCGGTATGTGCTGCCCTCTTGCCTCCCCCCCTGGCCCTGGGCATGACCAGGTTGCACGGGGCCCCAGTGGTGAACACCACGGGGGGGGGGAAGAGGTGGCCGCGTTAGTCGTGGATGCGGGCGGACGCGCCTTAAGAGATCGCGGGATTGGGGCGGTGGGGGAGGTTCAACCGTCCCGGGCAGCGTGTAGGGTGGTTTAGGAACAAGGGGCTTTGTGGTCCCGTGATGGTGTGGACCGGGAGGCGCTATCAAGAGTAGCGAGCCACAAAGCGGCCCGATGCAGAGAATTTCACTGAAGATAATTGGGGTGCCAGGTGGAACGGCTAAGGCGATGCAGTCGGTATCCCTGTAAACGTGGGTTGTGCAATTGAATTATGTATTTATGTATGTATGTATGTATGTATGTATGTATGTATTTATTTACTTGATTAAGCGCAACTGCCACCCAAAGGGTACCCTGGCGCTGAGACTGCGTCCGTGCTGCAACAGGTCTATCATTACATTTTCCTAGGGAACAAGAACGTTTTCAGGTCCTTTTTAAAAGAGGGGAGATCCTGTGTACTCCTCAATGTCAACGGGAGTGAGTTCCAAAGTGTAGCGGCCGTAAAGCCAAACGCCCGGCCGCCCATCCTCACTCTATTTATCCTCGGGACCGTCACTAAGAACGCCGAGGAAGATCTTAATGATCTAGTAGCGCAGTACCAGGAAAACAGGTTTTGAATCGGCGTTGGCCCCTGTCCATGCAGGGCCTTGAAAACAAGACAAGCTGACTTGAACAATATTCTCTGCTGGACAGGTAGCCAATGGAGATCAGCCAGTGCTCCCGTGGAAGAGGCAGATCGAGGACGCGCTAAAGCCAGCTTAGCCGCCATATTTTGTATCCTCTGTAGTTTTAAAATTAGAAGTTTTGGGGCCCCCAGGAGTAGTGCGTTGCAGTAATCTAACCGGCTAAGGATAGAACTGCGCACTACTTCTGTTCTAGCATTTTCAGGGAGAAGAGGTAAAATCTTGCGTAAGGCCCGAAGTAGGCCCATGCAAGTCGCTACTGTTCTGTTCACCGACGCATCAAGCTGCAGGTTGGGTTCAAATAGAACTCCCAGATTCCGGACCGACTTTGCTGCCTCCACCGTGCCAGGAATAGATGCAGGCCAGAAGTCGTCCGGGAGCGGGCGCGGTGTACGATCTAAGGAGCAGTGGACCACTTCCGTTTTTAGGCTATTAAATTGTAGCGAGTTCGCACCCAACCACTCGGCCGTAGCCGACATACAGCGATGAAATGTGTCCATTGATACTGCCTTAGTGCCCTCGAATGAAAAGATCAACTGAGTGTCATCGGCATAGTTGATGACCGATATGCCGAATGACTTTATCAAGGCGACCAGAGGTTGAAGGTACAAGTTAAATAGGATAGGGCTGATCGCCGATCCCTGGGGGACACCTTGTTCCACGCGATGCGTGGCAGATCGGTAAGGTGGAAACGCCACTGCTTGCTGTCTGTCACTAAGATAAGATGTAATCCAACTCAAGGCCAGGCCAGTGACTCCTGCCCTCTGTAGACGGCTCAGCAATACTGCATGGTCCACCGTGTCGAACGCGGCCGACATGTCAAGCAGCACTAAGAATGCTGATTTGCCCATGTCGACCCGCGCCCTTAGATCGTCCAACACGGCGACCAATGCAGTTTCCGTGCCGTGAGCCGGCCTAAAGCCGAACTGAGATACATCCAGGCAAGAGTTATTTTCCAGAAAGCTGGATAAAGTTCTTGTGACCCACTTCTCTACGACCTTTACTATAAAAGGTAAGAGCGAGATAGGTCTATAGTTGGCCGGATTTGAGGGGTCCAGGGAGGCCTTTTTCAGCAATGGTGTGATTATTGCCATTTTCCAGCCCTCCGGGACCACTGCTGTGCTTAGAGATTGACAGCAGATGGTGTGGAGCGGCGGGAACAGTTCGTTTTGGAACGCCTTCCAGAACTTCTGGGGCATGGGATCAAGTGGTGATCCTGATGACACACCATTAGCAAGAAGGCAGAAATCTTCCAAGGAGGGGCACGGGAAACAGGACATTACTTTGTAATACTTGACCAGCGAGTGTAACCGCAACGCGGTTTAGGCAGCAGTGTGGTTCAGCGGCGTGAATGCTGTCCGACTGCTACACGTGTTTGGGGTACCGTGCAGTTTCTGTTCTACAGACTTCGCGACATAGCCAACTTTCCTGGGCCTAATGTTTAAGCAGTGGTGTGGTTCTGCGGCGCGCCTGCTGTGCGGCAGCCGCACGAGGCCGGGGCACCATGCAGTCGTATCTACTGCAGACCGATTTGCTCCACATTACCGGTAAATTTCCTTGGCCTGATGCCAGGGTGATCGATTTGTTAGCAAGATGCGAATATGATTTCAGAATTACGATACTTTATTGCATGTTTACCACGTACTGCTGTATTACAAGATCATGTCCCGGCTTGACTGGACTTGGTGCCCACCCCCATCCACCAGTTGCTGCTTGTTCTCGCGGCCCAGGCCATGCCCGCTGCCATACAGTCGGAAAATGTATTAATTAAGTCATGTCCCGGCTTGACCGGACGTGGTGCCCATCCCCATCAAGTTGCGGCTTTGTTCTTGCGTCCTAGGCCATGCTAGCGGCCATACAGTCGAATTTTTTTTATTAATAAAGGTAGAGCCAGGGGCTGGTGTGGAGGCGAGGGGGCTAAGATGGCGGATGGCTCCTCCCCCTTCGCCACCATCTCCCAGACTCAGCAGCGTCCATCTCCCGGACTCAGCAGCGTCGGGCGATTGGTATGAGGGATAGCTCAAGCGTAGAATGCTTGCCCCGCATGTACGAGGCACGGATCTCAATTAGTGGTTGGGTCAGCCCCGGTTGACCGCCTAGTAGTTATTAAGGAACGAAGTGTTCGGCCGGTCTCCCGATTTGCCAATTTGTGCCATGGGGGTCGCTAGCGTCACTTGCAGGACGCATACATTGGACGCGCTGCGTAGCGATTATCGCATCGGACGCGCTGCGTATCGTTCATCGCCATGGGCATGCGTGAGCCGGCGGCTGCACCCAGGACACGCTGGCAGTTGTCGGTCTGACCGGAGCACGAGCGTCAATAAATAGCAATGACAGATAACTGCATTGCTGCTGAAATACCGACAGGGGGCGCCATAATTGTGCTTCCCTCGAATGTTATTGCCGGACACGCTGGCAGTTGTTCGGCCTGACCGGAGAACGAGCGTCAGTAAATAGCAATGGCAGATAGCTGCATTGCTGCTGAAATACCGACAGCGGGCGTTTTGGAAGGTAGGATGTGCGCGCAGTCTGGGCACGAGGGCACGGGGCTGGTGCCGCTCGTTATGGGTTGTTGTATGGCGGGCGGTGCTGACAATATCGAACGCCCCCTCCGCCTTCGAACACAATGACATACCACAATATGTTCCACCCTCCGCTGGTCATAGAGCACTCAACCTTAAGAGTAGTGCCAGCTGCTTAGTTTACGGAGAAGGTGAGGCTTACTGGGGAGCAGGTCACGGTACTCAGAGACATAGGTGAAGGGTCTTGTTTGTCCTTGGGCTTGTTGTGTGCAGGATGAAGCAAATTTCCCGTTTAGACGCTAACGCTAGTGACACCATTGCCTACGTAACGCTTTTTCTTGGTTTGGTTGTGTGCATGATGAAAGTATGTCATGCAGGTCAGTGGCCAGGCAGGCCTCGAGATACGTTTGGCGGACATGCCTGATCAGGTTCCACGGGTTGGGAGTGGCTTTCTTAATCCGGCATTGTCATTACAGGTCGCACGTCGAGGATTTGGAAGGAGCGGCAGGCCCGGAGAAAGGCAGCGATCACGAGTCAAAACAGGTACATGACAAAGGGACACTGTGTGCTATTGTAGAGGGGGTAGGTTGCGGGAACCCGGGGCGACCATGCGACGGTCAATCATTGGTGCGCCCAGCTCACGCAAATTTCTCCATAGGAATCCGCTAATGTAGAAGCCACCAGCTCACGAATTTTTTCGCCCGTAGGGACCCGCAAGGGTAGAAGCCGCCAGTATGAACACCCGCGGAACCGCGCTACCGCAGGAGGGTCTGTGGGCCGAATATTTGGCCTTGGCCCAGGCGAAAGGACCAGCGTGGGCCCAAGGTTTTATCGAGGCACGTAGGCAGAAGGAGTCCGGAGTCGCAGTCGCCCCCACACCGGAGGACGCGGCGGGACCTTCGTCTGGTGCGACGCAGAGGTCCAATCGCATACGGAAACACACACGCAAGAACTTCCCGGCCGAGGCACCGCGACCTAAATCGAGACCAACGCCGCCGCCCCCTGCAGCACAGGCCCCCGAACCAACAATGGCACCAGTCGTGGTGCATGAATCGGCCACTGGCCTAACCAATCTGGCCCAAATGGGTAAGGCTATGGACGAAATGCTGGGACTAATGGCAATCTTTCAGAAACGTTTGGATGATGTGACGGCAGTACCACAAGTACTACCGCTCGCCCCCGCACCAGCGGCCCCAACATCGGTGCTGCAAGTGTGGGCCCAGCAGGGGGCCCCTGCTGCACTGACCCATGGGGCGGGGCTCACAGCCGCCAACCCGCCAGTTCCAGTAGCAGCCGCCCCAGCAACACCAGCAGCAGGGCCGCCTGCCCAGCCTAGCGGTACGACCCCCCCTATCACTGGCGGAGCTAACCCTACAGAGGCCTCGGGGTTGGCTCCCGCCCCGCCCAGTGCATTAACATCCCCGCTGCCGGCGATACAGGCGTTGGTACATCAGCTGAGGAGGTATTGCCCGGCTCGGCCGGGGCAGCCCCGGCCCGGGGGGAGGTAGCAAAGACAGCAGCGGGAGGGTTACCAAGATCAGCAGTCACCCAGGCACCCCTGGCCTCTGGCCGTTGTTCACTAGCATGGCAGGTACCCCAGGCAGCGAAAGAAGGGATATGGAGACGAGAGTATATCGATATTTTGACATTACTGATGCATGGCACTGCGGGGCGGACACTAGAAAGATGGGGGGGAAGGACGACGAGAAGAAGACTAGGTATCAGCGCTGGCCCGAGAAAACAATAGAGAATTGGACAGAGGCTTTTAACATCTTAGCAGCGGTAATAGTGCAAAAAGACCCCGGCCAGAGCGAGGCATTGATGGAATACGCTAGCACCATCCAGCAGGAAGCAAGACAGTCAGGGGGATGGGTTGGTTCCTATATGATCAGGATTTTAGGAAGACAATGGCCATATGCCCTGATTTAGGTTGGGACCAGAAAGAAATTCAACTCTGGATCAAGCACATGTGCAGAACAGTCAGTGATAAGAAAGACACACCATACAAAGCGCAGGGGGAGTCAGACAACAGGTAGTGGGAGCTATTTCCTAGGCGACCTTTCAAGCAGTCCTTTCGAGGGAGCTGGGGGAGGGGACAGAAGGCTGGACCCAGACGCTTCAATTCTGGGACATGTTGACTATTCAATGGAGGGGTGTGCACCTGGGGTAGAGCGTGCAAGTTCACCCACAGCTGCAGCAAATGCGGTGCACAACATGCAGCAATTGCCTGCACTAGCAGCCAAAGCCTGCCCCCCGTTGTCCAGGCCCACAGGGCAGACACCACTCCACGCCAGTAAGGGTGTCAGTGAGGGACGGACCGCAATGTTAACAGACATCAGGGCTCTACCTATTCCCGACCGGCAGGATCAGCCCAAGGTATACAGCAAGGGTCCTTTCCCCATTATCATGCAGAATTTCCTACCACTCTTGAGGTTATACCCACACTTGAAAGAAAAGGCACTACTTTCTGAGGGTTTCATCGATGGTTTCAGGATACCATACAAGGGACCACTGGGTTGCAGGGATGCTTTAAACCTCAAATCAGCAAGAGAACTCCTGTTGGTAGTCAGTGAGAAGCTCAAGAAGGAGGTGGCCCTTGGGAGGGTTGCAGGCCCATTCAACCCCTCCCCCCGGGAGCACTTTCTAGTTTCACCATTAGGAGTGGTGCCAAAGCAGCCAGGGGCGTACCGTTTGATACACCGTCTATCTCACCCTGAGGGCAACTCTGTTAATCACTGGCTGGAGGAAGGGGCTTGCTCTGTGTCTTACTGTTCACTTGACATGGCTATAGATATGATAAGGAGGATTGGTAAGGGGGCTTGGTTGGCGAAGGCCGACATTGAATCTGCATTCCATCTCCTGCCCGTGCACCCAGCTAGTCAACACATTTTAGGTTTTAGGTGGGGTGGCGAATTCTTCTTCGATCGCTGCATGCCGATGGGTTGGGCCGTCTCATGTGCATATTTCGAGGCCTTCAGTTCCTTTCTCCAGTGGGCTCTATCCACAAAGCATGGCATTTCCCAAGTGACTCATTACCGGGACGATTTTCTTTTTTTTGGCAGGGTAGGGACTGAGGAGTGCGCAGAAGGTCTGCGGGCCTTTGAGACGATGGCGGGACACCTGAGGGTGCCCCTTGCCCCTGACAAGACCGAGGGTCCGGCACAGATCCTACCTTTTTTGGCCATTTAGCTGGACACCATCAAAGGTGAATCCAGGCTCCCTACCGACAAGGTGGGCGAATTGAGGCGGGATATTAGGTCTCTATTGGGCAGGGATAAGGCAACCTTAGGGGTTGTGCAGAGTCTTTTGGGCAAGCTGAACTTTGCAGCATGGGTCATACCAGCTGGCAAGGTTTTTTCTCGCAGGTTAGCGAAAGCTACAGCCAACATAAGCGAAAAACACCACCTGGTGTGCCTGGGTCCGGATCTAAAAGCAGACCTAGCAATGTGGGATGAATTTTTAGAAAATTTCAATGGTACGGTGATTTGGAGAACCCCCTGGGAAAGCAGTCAGGAACTTTGCCTTTTTTCAGATGCATCTGGTAGGGAAGGATTTGGTGTTATCTTTGGAGAGGAGTGGTGTGCGATGCGCTGGCCCAATGCATGGCGGAAGAAGGGGATAACAGCAAAGATAATAGTCCTTGCGCCCTTTCCCATATTGGCGGATGTGCACTTGTGGCCAGGTGGGCTGGGCAACAGAAAGGTAGTGTTTTGGTCAGACAACATGGCCGTAGTTCAGGCCATCAATGGGCTATCAGCCACTTGTCCCCTTGTTTTGAGTCTACTGAGGGAATTATTCAGGGTGGGTCTGCAGAATAACACAGAGTTTAGGGCGCGACATATTGAGGGTGTGAAGAATGTGGCAGCTGACGCTCTCTCTCGCTTTCAGTGGCTCCGTTTCCGAGAGGCCTGGTCGCGGGTGAGGGCGGCGATGACATCATTCCCTGCACCACTATGGCGACTCCTTCGGTGGGGGAACGATTGAAGAAGATGGGCGAGCGATCCTTGGCCCAGGCCACCCAAAGAAAATGTGCCTCCCAGCTGACTACTTTCAGATCAGTGATAGAGTCCCTAGGAGCGGCGGCATTGGGACTTCAGGAACAGGTCAAGAATTTTGTGGTATGGGCCAAGGAGACTGGATAGACACATTCCTGGGTGTGTGGCCACCTGGCGGCCTTGAAGCATGACACCAAACTCAACAGGGGGGATGACCCCACTTGTTCTTTCAGGGTGAGGGCAGCACTGAAAGGGTGGGCACGGGAGGAGACAAAGTCAGCTGACAACAGAGCGGCAATAGAATTCCCCGCATTACAGCGCATGATAGATACCCTGCCGCTAGTCACCAATTCACCATTCAAGGCCCAGCTTTTCTCCACTGCCTTCTGCCTGGTGTTTTTTGGCGCCTTTAGGGTGAGCGAGCTAGTAGCTAAAACTAAGATGGATAGAACTAGGGCAGCTTTGCATATGCTGGACGTCTGTGCAACAGATGCCCTGGTACTCCGCATCCGAAGATCCAAGACATACCAGGCCGGTAGGGGCACAACAATAGTGCTTCAGGCGTTGGGTGACCCCAGATACTGCCCGGTCGCTATGATCATGGAATATTTGAAGATCAGACCGCTCTTAGCAGGGCATTTCCTTATACATGCAGATGGGGCACCATTAACCAGGTTCCAGCTAGAACGCATCATGAGGGCAGCTTTGGACAAGGTTGGTCTCTCAGGAATGGGACTGAAATTTTCAAGCCACTCCTTTAGGATTAGAGCGGCCACGGCGGCATTTAGGGCAGGGATGGGGGCAGAAGGGGTCAAGAAGGTAGGAAGATGGAAATCTACCTGCTTCCAGCGCTACATTCACCCTTAAGAATCCCAGCCTAGGATGGACGGGTACTACCAAATGTTTCCAATTACATGTGTGCTTAGTATGTCTGGTTGATTCAGCCATGACTTTTGCGTTGAACTGTGTGCAGTGTATACCATTAAACCAAGTGTTCAGCCACGTCTTTTGCAGTGAACTGTGTGCAGTGTAAACCATTAAACCTTGTGTGTTAACGATACGGCGTCCTCCCCTTTTTTGAGCAATATTTTGTCTTCTTTCCAGCAGACTGTTGCGTGTGGGTGATGGGACATTCTTATGTTGCCAGGTTGGAACAATGGGCGGCACTCAAGAATTGGACCCGGGGTTTCGCACGGACGCAGATCGTATGGTTGGGCCACCCAGGAATGAAATGGGGCAACTTGAGGTTCAAGCTAGACCAACACCTTGCTTTAAGGGGTGTCCCTCCCAATGTCCTCATTATCCACCTGGGGGGGAACGACTTAGTCACGATGGGGAGGAGGGCGCTGATTCAGGTCATGCAGAGGGACTTGGTAGCAATGAGCAACAGATTGGGAGCGTGCGAGCTTCTCTGGTCTGAGATTGTCCCTCGCAGAGAATGGAGGAGGGCTAGATCACCGGTAGCAGTAGAACATTCCCGCAGGAGGGTCAACAGATCCATGTAGAAGTTCATGGAAAGGAGAGGCCTGGGTTTCATTAAGCATGCTCTGATACAGGAGAAAACTGAAGGGTACTACGATAAAGACGTGGTACACTTGTCTAATTTGGGAATGGATATGCTCCTACTGGACGTACAAGAGGCACTAACAGCGACGGGATGTAAGTAACCAAGTAGGTGGGGGGCTCTGTCATCGACGGGGGCCTCCTCCAGAGCTGTGGCGGAGTTACAGGGCGATCTGGAGGTAGACGGGTACAGTAAGGGTACCTCTGCGGCAGACTGGTACAGTAAGGGTACCTCTGCCTGGCACAGTAAGGGTGCCTCAGCCAAGGACCAGGAGCTGCAGGAGGTTCCGGGAAACCGCGACGGTGCCCCGTTAGTCCTTCGGGCGGTCGGGGGCCTGAACCGACCGGGGGTGTGCCACACCGCTCCGCCCTGACAGGGGGGGCGGGAGTATAACAGAAGATCGGCAATGTGCTGCACCGTCCGAGCATCGACTCACCGTGCTGGCCGGCTCTTTAGGCAGGCGGGACAGCGAGGGGCTGCCTGCTTGGGATCGCCCGTAAGATGACCCACATAAACGTCATACGTTTGTTGTATGAAAATAAACCTGCAGCAGTTCTTACCCATAATACGTGTCCTGAGTATCATTTGGGTTGGAGATGTGATATGTGAAGTGGGCGGGAGCGAATGACGGTGTGGTCACTATGCCGTTGACCGCGTGCCACGCAGGGGGACATCAGCAAGGCAGCGCTCTGGTGGCCATTCGTTGTAGCTCCCTGCCGGTGCGTGGGGATGGGCGGGGAGGGGAGGTATGCAGGGCTCCACGCCCCTCCCCGCGATCGCCAGGTCACGTGGCCACGGCTGGGCTTACCTGTCGGGGGGGCGTACCCCGTACTTAAACCCCGGCTGCCCACAGCTCAGCCTCTTTTTAGGCTGTCCGCCCGCTCGAGCGCTGCTCACACCCTATCCCTTACCCAGCGGCTCGATAGGCGGTGCTAAGTATGGAATGTTGTAACGTTGTCATTTGTGTTGCAGGCGGAGTTACAGGGCGATCTGGAGGCAGACAGGTACAGTAAGGGTACCTCTGCGGCAGACTGGTACAGTAAGGGTATCTCTGCCTGGCACAGTAAGGGTGCCTGAGCCAAGGACCAGGAGCCGCAGGAGGTTCCGGGAAACCGCGACGGCGCCCCGTTAGTCCTTCGGGCGGTCGGGGGGCCTGAACCGACCAGGTGTGTGCCACACCGCTCCGCCCTGACCGGGGGGGCGGGAGTATAACAGAAGATTGGCAATGTGCTGCACCGTCCGAACATCGACTCACCGTGCTGGCCGGCTCTTTAGGCAGGCGGGACAGCGAGGGGCTGCCTTCTTGGGATCGCCCGCAAGCTGACCCACCTAAACGTCATACGTTTGTTGTATGAAAATAAACCTGCAGCAGTTACCCATAATACGTGTCCAGAGTATCCTTTGGTTTGGAGATGTGATATGTGAAGTGGGCGGGAGCGAATGACGGTGTGATCACTATACAGAATCTGTCAGCCCAGAGCAGGCGGATAATGGAGCGGATTCCCCAGGCAGTGAGTTACACTGTTTGACCTGGAAGAGGAAGATATATGTTCAGGTGTTGTACTCCCTATTCCTGAAAAGGTCAAATTGTTACCAGGGCATTTTAGTTGCTTCAAGTGGCATATCCCAAAGTGCAATTTCAAGGATTTTAGGTCTTTTTGTAGATGCCTTTTTATCTAATATAAGTAAACACAGAGAGGAGTTGGCCTATCGGCTAGGGCGGTCTACCTCGAATTTGGGGCACCTGGTTCGAGTCTCGGCATAGGACGCGCAACATCCTGAGATTCTAGGCAAATCACTTAATCTCCCCGTGCCTAACAAAAATGATTGTGTCCTCATGTAACGCAACTGGTGCTCGTGTAAAGCGCTCTGATACCCGATACCTTCGGGTCAAGTTAGCACTATAGAAAAGTCCATAAAAAAACAAAAAACACATGGATTTCCACCAAACACAGGCGGAGTTGCAGGAAACCATGGTGGGGTTCTATCGTACAGCAAATTTTCCACAAATACTAAGGTTGTGTAGAACTCATAATAATTGTCACCCAGCAAGAAACTGAGGGGCAGATTTACAAGCCCCGTACGCCACATTTGCACCGCCGTTGCATCACTTTTGTGACACAGCGGCGGCGAAAAGCCAGCACCATGCTGTGGGTATTTACAACGTGACACATCTAGAGAGATGCGTCACGTTGTAAAGCCCTGCACCACATGTGGGCGTTCTGGCACAGGAACGTCTCGGAAAAGTGGCTGAGGGAAATCTACAAGATTTCATTCAGTCACTTTTACTGCCATGCTGCGTCAAAACCATGCGCACGCATGAAGCAGGCGTAAGGATTGACGTAGCATGTCAGGCATAGGGGCACAGAGCCTTGCTGGAGCTGCGTCGTGCTGCGACACCACTCCAGCAATGCGCCACCTTTCCGCTGGGGGATGCGACACGCATCTACCCATCCGTGCGCCACGGTGCGCCGCATTGTAAATGCGGCGCACGAGTGGTGGCGCACAGGTGGTTTGGCGTGTCGCAACTGTTCTGGCGCATTCCTTCTCATTAGCAGAGATAAGGGCATCAAGGCGCTATGGAAAGAGATCATGGTAGAAGAAGTCCAGGGATTCCAGGGCTTAGATGTTAGCACAAGTGAAAAGCCAGGTCTTCAAGGCTTTGCGGAATAGGGCGTGAGTTTCCAGATTGGCACTAAGGGAGGGAAGTGAGTTCCATAACTTGGCCCCTACCAGCGAGAAGGCCCTGCCTCCCCACCTAGCTTTCCTAACCCTGGGAACAGTTACCAGGTTCTTGCTTGCAGATCTCCAGTCTTTGCCAGGAAGGTATCTATGAAACATTTTGTTAATGCCTCTCGACCCCCTATTGTGGACAGCCTTGTGGACGAGGCACATGGCTTTGAACACAATTCTTCTCCCAGCCAGTGCAAGCTTCTGATGGTAGCTGAGACTGAATGGAATTCAGTCATACTGTCAGTAATACAAATTCCCCTTACACCCAGGCCCTTTGTTAACTTTCTGAATCCAATACATATTTCCCAGTGGGGAGACCAGCAACAGTCCAGGGGATGCTGGCCACTCACAGGAAGGCCCCAGGAACCTTAAGCAGGGAAATGCCAAATTTCTAAAAGTGGCATTTCCCAAATAATACTTTTAAATCTGACTTTGTCATTAAAGAGAATTTAAAATTATGATTAAAAATTAGGGTAAGAAGTATTTTCATATTGAATTCATGAAACTTTAAATTCAATATGGTAAACTTGTGTTCTTCTATTGGAGGCCAGCCTTGCGACAGAGAAAAATGGTTCTGGAGGAATTTCATTACGAGGGCATGTAAAAAATTAAATATACATGTCCTACTTTTTAAATACGATGCACCCTGCCCCATGGTCACTTTGGGACTAAGTTATGGGTGACATCATTATTACTAAGGAAGGTTTCGACCTGGCAAAAGCTTTATTTTGTGGCCGTATGTGACTGGTATGTCCAGTTTTGAAGATTTGCGCACTCTTTTATGTGAAACACAATTGTTTCTTCACAATCTTGTCCATAAATTCAATGATGATTGCAAATAATCAGGTTTCCATAGATTTTTCTTTATTTATATCATTGAATATTCCTCCATATTGTAACTTGAATAAATAAATGCTTTAAACAACACCCAATGCATTTCGGGTCATATGGGAGACCGTTCTTCAGGGGTCTGTAAAGGAACGATACAGGACCAATTCAGTCATTGTAAATTAAACTAACCAACAAAACATCTTATAGTTAGCAATAACCAATATGCATTGTCTATGATACATCTTGGGGTCGATTGCGATTCGGAAAAAAAAACGTCCGTACGATTTGTATCCGGAGCCCTCTCCGTACGAATCGTACCCGTCCGTCCGAGTCACGAAGTACGATCCGTATTCTGTGAATCCGTCCGAATCGTCGCGATCCGTACGTATTGCAAGGCTGAAACCGTGAACCGTATGACTCGTACACATACCGTACGACTCGTACACATGCCGTACGACCCGATGAGTACGATCCGGACCGGGGTATGAGGACGCGATTCGTACGGTCCACGTCAGGTAAGGGCGAGTCGTATGGAAAAGCACACAAACACATAGACACCGTACGGTCCGTACCCCCAATAATCGCAGGTGTACGCACCTTACCCCTGTGATCATGGGGTGTACGAGCCGTACCCCCATTGTACGATGGGTGTATGAGCCGTACCCCATTGTATGATGGGTGTGCGAGCCGTACCCCATGTACGATCGGTGTACGAGCCGTACCCCATGTACGATGGGTGTACGAGCCGTACCCCCATCGTACAATGGAGGTACGGCACGTACACCGATCATACAATGGGGGTACAGCTCGTACACCGATCGTACAATGGGGGTACGGCTCATACACCCCATGATCGCAGGGGTACGGTGCGTACCCCTGTGATCATGGGGGTTACGCACCATACCCGGGGGGTGCCGTTCAGTACCTGTTTCGGCGCGAACTCTGCTTTTACGGCTGTTTTCAGCTCCCGTAGAAAAAGGGTCGTACGGTGCGTACCCGACACGTATCGTACTTGCTGGGTCGTAAAAACCAGCCGCGAACCGTACAGATGTCGCGTACAGCGGGTTCCGAGGGAGAATCGTACGGAGATTAGAGTACGGCTCCTGGTACGAATCGTACTTCGTCGTACGTACGGGGGACGTTGCAGGGTAGGATTCGTACTGAAAAAACGCTCCGACCGGCTATTCGGAGCGGTTTTGTCCCGAATCGGAATCGACCCCCTTATGTACATGTGTCAACGTGTTACTATCGTAATAACCTTGTGACCTTCCTTAGCATAGCGGGTTGATGGGGCAAACAAACAAAATGCTAGTTATTGGAAAAAAGTATGGAGTTGCGGAAAGGATGCTGTCTTATGGACGAGGGCTTTGTGCAATATTTAAATATTCAGCGGCACTTAATGTGTATTTTATTGACTTAGGAAAATGCTCACATTTCTGAACAGAAGTAGCAAAGCGGAAGACCTATTCATATTTAAGCGGAGCGCATTCATGTCAATGTAATATGAGCATCGTACCAGACTAGTGTGCTGCGATGCGATATCACGGGTGTTCATATTTACTTACGGTTGTTTGTTAAAGCGCTCACATTCACCGAATTATTCTACAATTCCTGATGCGAAATTCTGGGAAACTGTGAGAACTAATGACGTGCGTCTATAATGGACCTTCCGTGATCATGTGATGCGAGTGTTTGGCTTCATTGTAGGTCACATGATCAGTGTGTCCAATCAAAATACTCAAGTTTCTTGGGATGAATGCAGGAACCTTAAATATGAATTTTAAGTATTAGGTTCACGTTTTAACTAAACTCCTAGTTATGGACGCGACAGGCAAACAAGTGCTGCGTAATGTATTAACTTTCCAGTCCAAAATAATGGGAAGATTCTAAGAAACTAAAGCCCGTGGTCATGTGATATGAGGATGAGGCTTCACCATAGGTTACGTGATGTGCGGCCTCATTCAGTTGAATGTGATTAAAACTACAATGTAGGAGGACAGCATAGGATGTTGAGATAAAATGAAATGTTGTATCACGAATGACGTTCACAATATATTCACTGTATGGCATATGAGTACATATTCACCAATTTAAAAATTATGTCTGTTCGGGAATTAAAAGTCAATGAAGACATATATGTGCACAATTATAGAAAACATGCATATTCCACCCTGTCATTCATCCCAAAAGAAGTAATGAATTATATTTTTTAATCCAATACAATTCCGCTCTTTAGCGAGATTTATGTGGGTCCATGACACAGCATTGTTGCACTACTTCCAGTATAGTGAATTTTATCTGTGATATTTGGTGTTTCGCCTTTTGCCAATGTACTGCTAGTGTTGATTTCATGTTTTTCAATCTTACGCTGCTCTTATGCTAAGTCATTCTTATTTTTATTTTCCTCTCAGTTTGACCTACGTATATTTTGCCACATGGACATTTAATAGCATATACAACGTTTTTGGTGTCGCAGGTGCTTGAATGGCATAAAGGCATTTTATTGCCTTTCATGGGGTGCAAAAATTATTTTCCTATCATCACATTATTGCAATGCACACAATTTTCGCATTTATTCATTCCCTTGTGGTCTTTAGTTGTGTCTTTCTTATGGTTGTGTAATTCTTTTAAGTTTTTTGATCTTTGGAATGCAAATGTGATGCGATCGTTGAATAAACCTTGTAGATCTGGTTCCGTAATGATTAAAGGCCAATGATTCTTGATGATATTCTTAATTTTTTGAGCCTGAGTGTAAAACGGTTTTGTTTTCTGCACTAGGTGTCTTGGGTGTCAATAAAATTTCTCTTGACATCTGACTGACTCTTTTAATAGATTCATTTAAGATGTTTTGATGGTAGTCTTGTGCTTCATATTTTGATGCTTGGCTCTTAATGGTTTCAGCTAAATCTGTAGAATCTGAAGTAATGTGCTTAAACCTGATAAACTGTGAAGTAGGCAACCGTTTTTTCAAGGCTTCTTGATGGAAACTTTGGAACAGTAGACATGTGTTTTTATCAGTTTTCTTAGTGTACACTTTGGTGGTTATCTTGTTGTTCTCCAGAATGACTAAAACATCGAGGAAAGCTATATGTTTTTTTTCAATGGAATACGTGAACTTTATTCTCTCATGATACAAATTCATTATTTCAATGTTTCTTTGCAACTTTGCTTTTAGGTGGTTTGTCCATTCTGGATTCTACAGGATGTATTGTGTTTCAAACTTTGACATAAAGATATTAGCATAAGATGGTGCTCCGGCAAATCCCATTGATGTTCCGTTGCATTGGCCATAGAATCTTTCTTGCCATTGAAAGTAGCTGTGGTAAAGTGCAAAGTGCATAAGCTCCATGAGGAAAATTTTATTCACTTCTTCATTTTCATCTTTTAATAGGCACCATTCCAAGGCTTCGAGGCCTTCGTTGTGTGGGATGGAGGTATACAGCGCAGTGACATCCACTGTGCATAGCCACAACTCTGCAGAATCATTTTTGTTAATGTTGTTGAGGATGTTCAAAAAGGATGTGGTATATTTTATGTACGTGTTACAACTTTGGACCAAGGGCTGTAGATACCAATCAACATATTTACCAATAGGTTCTGAAATAGAGCCGCAAGCTGAGACTATGGGTCTAAAGGGAGGCTTCATTGTGTCTTTGTGTACTTTTGGTAACATATACAGTTGTGGTCTTCGTGGATATTTAGGCTCAAGATATTTGTAAGTTTTGTCATTTATCCATTTTATTTCAAGTGCATGACCTAGAATTTACTTCAATGTGGTTTGGTAAATTTGTGTGGGGTCATTTTCCAATGGTATGTAGATTCCTTCATTACTCAGGTGATCCTTAACCCTGGTGATGTAAAACTCTGTATCCATTACAATAAGAGTGCCACCTTTATCTGCTCTTTGGAAAATCAGGGTTGGATCTTTTATAAGGCTTTGTAAGGTGCTCCATTAATTTTTTGAGAAGTTGCTATATTTTGGCTTTGAGAAATACATTTTTTGGATGTCAGACAGAACCACTCTTTCAAATGAGTCGATCGTTTTGTGTGATGTTGGTGCATAAAAATTACTTTTGGGTTTAAATACCTTTAGAACCGATTCTTCCTCGTTAATGGATGTACTCTGAAAACCTTTAAAAAAATATTTCAGTCTGAGTGTTCAGAAGGTTTATTTTGCTAGGTCAAAATGGAAGATTTAAAACAGCACTACAGGTTTCAGTGGCAGGCCTGAGACATGTTTTACAAAGATACTTTATTTGATTGCACAATGAGTGCTGCAGCCACTAGTAGCATTTAATTTACAGGCAATACCATACACTTGGGACTTATAAAAACATTTCATGTGTCAGCTATGGCTATGCCAATTTCCATGTTTAAAAGAGAGAGCACAGGCACTTTACCTCTGGGTAGCAGAGGAAAAGGACACAGACTCCTAATGCCAACAAAAACCAGTCAGGCTCAGATGCAAAAGGCAAACATCTGGATAGAACCTGCAGGAAGGGCATTTTTCCAATGTATCCTGACAGAATCCATGATTCCTATATGTGTAAATTCAGAGCATTGTCTGACTGTCTTGCCAGAGGAGACCTTGGAGAAGAATCACTGTCAGGCAAGCAGAAATGTCTTACTCTCTTTTATTGATACTAATTGTAAGCATAAACTTTTTAATAAAGGTATGTACTGTTTTTAGATGACAATGCTTATGCAATTCAGCCTTGGATCTTGACGCTGCATATGCATTCACAGTCACAAGGAGAGAAGGTACAATATGGCACCAGGAAGACACATCTTGAACACTCAAAGACAGATATTGTGGAATGTATAATGTTACAACGCATACATTTACAACGCATGCCTTTACAATGCAGGTATTACATCGCAACATCCTTTACAATACATACATTAACATTGCATACCATCTACAAAAAAATGTTAAAACTACATTTACAACGCATTCCAATACATCGCAATATACCTTTATAATGCATACCAATACAACGCATACCATTACATTTAAGGTAAGTGTTGGATAGTGTAGGGGTAAAAAATACTATTCTAACTCCAGGGGGTGCAACAGTGGGGTAAGTGTTGGATAGTGTAGGGGTAGAAATTACTATTCTAACTTCAGGGGGTGCAACAGTAGGGTAAATGTTGGATAGTGTGGGAGTAAAAATTACTATTCTAACTCCAGGGGGTGCAACAGTTGGGTAAGTGTTGGATAGTGTAGGGGTACTATGCATTGTAATGGTATGCGTTGTAATGACATGCAATATAATGGATGCGCTGTAGTGACATGCGTTGTAGTGTCATGCATTGTAGTGACATGCAATGTAATGGATGCGTTGTAGTGACAAGCGTTGTAAAGGATGTTGCTATGTAATGACTGCGTTGTAAATGTAGTACGATGTAATGACTGCATTGTAAAGTTTGTTTCCCGATATTGTGCCATAAAAAAAAGACGATGATCTCTATACTACTCCCCTGAAAAGTCCTGCAAGGTTATAACATGTTGTGCCATACTACACACTATTGGAACGAGAAGAGCCCTACCAACAGGTACAGAGGAAACAGAATCAGTTGATGATGACCTACCCCTAGGCTGGTCCTGATGCTGCTCAAGCGGCTGGAGTAAAGGCAATGCCGGAAAGATGTTGCCAACAACGGTTTTTGAGATTAGTATTGTACAAATAATGCATTTATAAAAAGTAAAACCATGAGCAAGGTGTAAGTGTACCTCACATTTTTCTCTCCTGTTTATTTACAGGTATAACAACACATAAAACATAAAGAATTGTAATTAGGAATTATTCTCATTAATTATGTTTTAATTTAAACAGAATTGAACAGAAATATGTGTTATTTAACATGTAATTTGAAAACCAAAATGTCAACATTGAAGATTCAAGCCTCTCAGGAGTAGTTCTATTCACTATCAGCTAGCTTCTCTTCCAATGTTGAAAATATCTTTGCCACTCTGAGAAGTTTAATCCCACGTCAAGTAAGTAGACCTGCCCAGGAAGAAAGACTTCCTGCAACAGCCAACCAGCCTCCCACAGGCTCCATTCTAGAATATAACCCTACAACAGCACAAGACATAACACATCTCATTTCCTAAAACACAATATAGACTTATTAAACCTACATAGAAACAAAAAAGCACATGACTATACTCAAAAGGATAAATCAAAAAATAATCATGGAAATGCATAAATAAAACATTAAATAAATCAGTGTAAATCTTCACCTAAAAATTTGTATTTTCCCAAAGCTTACACCAGTCCAGAAGGTCAACTGAATTTTTTTTCCACGCACCATCAGGCTTATCTTTAATCACCAGAAAATATTTCACCAACTTCTATGACTTATCACTCTATGCACAATATATGCATTCTCTAATGCTATCTTGAACATAACAGTTAAGTCTTGGCCACCAGTACTCAGCTCTGATATGTCTCTTGGTGGTACTTATACCGATATGTCCTTCATGTGCTAGTCCTAGGTTTCGCTCGCTCTGCCTCAATGGCACCACCAACATCTCTCCTCTCAACATCACACCACATACAATGGACAACTAAGTACTCACAATGTGGAATAAGTCTGTAGCTTCAGAAGCCTTATCCTTTGCTGGCCAACTCACAATTAGATATTTCATTACCTGCTGTAGCACTGCATCACACTCCGCAACAATTGTCCACTCCTCATGGGATGCCCTTCCTTCAGTGACTGCAGTTACACTGGCCACCATCAAACTGTCATTCTCATCAACTTCGACCACAGCTTCACCAACAGGCAACCTGGACAAACGGCCCACCAACACATTTTTTTTCCAGGAACGTATTCCATCCTGTAGTCATATTCTAGCATCCTTAAGACCCAACGTGGTATCTTAGGAGAAGTCCTTCTACCCCATCAGTATAAAAAACATCCAACAAGGGTCTGTCTTGATCTTAAACTCCTTTCCCCAGACATAGTTCCTATAATGGTTCACTCCCCACAAAGTACCAGTGCTTCCTTCTCAGTTGGAGAATCATTTTTCTTCACATTTCTGAATGGCCCAGAAGGCAATGGTGGTTATGTCGCTAGTATCAAAAGGTTTGAGCACTGTTTTAACAGCAATAATTTTTTTGAGCTCACCAAATTCCATTTCACACACAGTACACCACACAGAATTTTCTCTTTTCCACATGAGTTTTTGCATACACTTAGGGGTCAAGTAGGATGGCGGACGGATCACCACCGCCATGCAGGCGGTGGCGATCCATCCGCCATCCCTGCCCGTTCGCCACCTTTCTTCACCCCGCCATATTACGATGGCAGGGGGGACCGTGGCGGAGGGGAAGACCGTCCGCCTCTTTTCCACTGTGGTCGCCTTGCGACCCCGGCGGAAAAGCTCTAATATGGTGGCGGTGTCAATCAGACACCGCCAGACATTTTAGGATGTGCCTTTCATACGGGCATACGGTTCCTGCTTTGGGGGCCCATTGCGGGCCCCCAGGTTGAAGGGGGTTGTGGGGGGTGCACCTATGGTACCCCCCTGCAGTTGCATGCACAATGCGGCAGGGACCACGCGGTGCCTGCCGCTTTGTGCATGCAAATGCATAGCATGCATTTTTAACTTTGCGGCGGGTGCTGCTTAAAGCAGCACCCGCCGCAATGTTAAATATACGGGATGTGACTGCGGACGGTCCCTCCACCTCGGGGGTGGCGGACGGACGCAGGTCCGTCCGCCATCGTATTCGAACCCTTGGTCTTGTCCTCAAACATGGGCATCAACGTCGAATAGTATGCTCAACAATTACCATAACTGGTCCTTGTTCTCTGGAGAAGGAGCCCTTTCAATGAGTGCATCTAATATTCAACGCCACTCACTCTGATGTTACACTTCCCTCTTTTAATGGTCAGATCACTTTCTTGCAAGACTTTAAGGACTGCTCTCAAACCTGATCATGCTTCTCCAAATTCTTTCTAAACACCAAAATGTCATTCTGGAAGTAAATGACAAGAGGTACTTATTTATTAGTGAAGATGCATTCTAAGAACATAAGTTGCAATCCAACATCACAAAACATGTCTTTCCCTCTCCTGCCGCCATCAGCTTGCTGAGAATCCTAGCTTCTCATGATGGGCCCGGAATAATAATTGATTGCTACCTCCTCCTGCAGTGCTTGCTCTCTCAGCTCTCCTTCACCTGCAACATGCTTGAGGGTCTCTCTTTCCTGGTTGTGGTATCATCAGTTACTTCCATGGCACAATCTGCAATTCACGACTCTTGGTTCACAAAACACAACTGCCTAGAGATCGCATTTAGCAAATCAGTAAATAGCGATTGTAGCTTTTATGAAATTGCTCTTTGGTGTAGTACTGGGTTTTTACTAATGGAGTTGACATTACCAAATTATGATTAGTTAAAATGTGTATTTGGGGTTCACTAACATCAACATTATACACCAAACACTTAATTTTCAGATCACAGAGATTTTAAAGTTTGAGAAACAGTTTTTTTATGTTTTCAAGACGGGTGTAAGAATTTTGAAAAGCTTTCCACAGACGGTGCAATGAATGTCGTATTTCTCCAATTGCCTGCATTGGAGCAATTTTCTAGACATCCAGAGCAATAAGCATGCTGTTGAGCGTAAGTCATTAAAAAATAAAGTAATGTACGGAATGCTTAAATTAATCTTCGCCACATCCAAATATATCATTTTGCATCCAACATGTTACCTCAGTTTGGACCCAGGCCTATGCAAATCAGCATTGACCCGACCAATGGGAATAGTCCAGCCCGACCTGCCAGCCCAAGTCCTCCCTGAACTATAACACAAGCAACCCAGGGCCGGTTTTGCCTTTATTATGGATACATCTGCCAGTTATAGCTTGATTCCAGAGGCATGGTGAACACAGACCCACGTATGACGTACACATCACACTTAGGGCATCAAAAAACAAAGTGATGGATGAAGTGCTTTAATTGATCTCAGCTACTGGCATTAGCTTGGGCCACAACCAAATTCAGTTTTTTTGCTCACCATACTACCTGATTTTGGACCCAGCCACATGCAAATTAGTCTTGACCCTGCTCCAACTGGAACAGTCCTGCCCGAACTGCCAGACCTGGTCCTCCCTGAACTGTAACACAAGCAACCCAGGATCAGTTTCACCCTTATTATGGGCACACAGCCAGCCATAGTTTGCCTGCAGCACCTTTTAAGTGTGTCTTGACAGTTGTTACCAGATATTTTGCAAGAAGCACTACTAGCTTAGGAACTTTGACTCCACTCCACCCACATGTGGGTAACCCATTTTTGATTGGGCAGAAGCTTTGTGTTTCAACAAAAAGTGCTTCCCCACCACATAGCTGTGATCATTTTGTTTATTTATCCTACTTCCTGAGCTAGCAGGGGTATGTCTGAGTTGGAACTGACATTTTAATGCCTCGGATTACTAGAGAATTTATGGTGTTTGTTTTTCTCAGGAAGCAACACAGATGGGTGGAGGGGGGAAGTCATTCACTGTAGATTTCAGACACTTGTTTGATGTTTGAGAGCCCAGGGCTACACTGATCTACATGTTTGGCTCATGCACTGGGCCAGGGACAGACTAATTTGCATATAGCCAGGTTCTGAGCTGGGGTGGGGCAGTGAGCTAAATAACGGTGATGGATCAAGCCCTGATCTTTGGACTGGGTAAGAGTGGTCTGCTTAATTCAGACACTCTGTTCATCACCACCCCCTTTTCCGAATCGTTATCTGTGAGAAGAGCACCAAGTGGCTTTGTGTATAGGTTGAAGATGATAGGGGACAGTATGGAGCCCTGGGGTCCCCACAGATGTTACATATTTTTTGTGACCTGTAGGTGCCCATGTGAACAAACCGTTGTCATTGGAAAAGGAGGAGTAGATCCAGTGAAATACATGGGCCATTAATCCCATTCAAGAGTAAGGAGTGTGTAAGAGGGTGGGATAATCGACTGTGTCGGAGGCAGCTGAGCAGCAGATCAATATCGGAAGACAGGGGTCATATTCAACTGGGGAAACATCCTTTACCACGCGGATTTTACTCCGCAAGGCTTTAACAATGCGTCCATTACAACGCAAGTCGTAACTACGACTTGCGCTGGAGGGCACTAGAGGATTAAGAATAGTATATTTACTATTCCAACACATTCCCTAGTGTCCACGGGGACTGGTGTTAGAATAGGAAATTATACTATTCTCAATCCGCACCCCCAACGCAAGTCGTGGTAACGACTTGCGTTGTAAGGGACGCGTTGTTAAAGCACGCGTTGTGACGGTACGCGTCGTACCGTCATACATCCATTCAACTGTGGTCAAGAGGGCATCCTCTACAATGTGTAAAGAAGCAATTTCCATGTGTAGTGTGATCTGAAGCCAGACAGGTAGTCATGCATGAGATGGTTAGCATTGATGTGGCCTTGGACTTCAACATAGACTGCTTTTCAATGAAAGGTAGGTGAGTAATGGACCAGTAGTTGTTGAGGTCATCAGGGTCTAGGACAGATGTCTTTAGGAGTGGGAAGATCTGGCCTGCCTTCATATCTACAGGGATGGTGCCTTGTATGAGGGAGACATTGACAATGGTAAGTATGGGCAACAGAGCATCCTCAGAGAGTGCATTGATGAAAGTTAAGAGTAAGACATCATCTTCATAAGCAAGTAGTTCGGAAGGAGTACAGTGTGTCAGGGAGATCTGAGAGTGATAGGGTTTTGAAGACTGCTATTCTATGGGAAGAGGTGGGTGTCAGAACTGAAGCAGGCTCAGTGTTATTGATGTGCTGTCAGATCTTCTGTATTTTTTCACGGAAGAAGAGGCTGCCAGCATTGCACTTTTGTCTGAAGTGAAGAATAAGTGGGTTTGACAAAGGTTTGATGCAGTGCTTGATTGTCTTGACAAACGTTCTACATTCTGTTGGTATCGTCATTAATGGTGTTGGTATGGTAATTTACGTTGGCTGATGTGATGACCTGTTTGCATGTTGAGCAGAGGTACGTTAGTATCAAGAGGTCCATGGGAATACTTTTGTTCTTCCATTTTCTTTCCTGTCTGCGCATGGGTTGGTTATTTTCAGCAAGCACTACCAGTTTGCTGAAAGCTCTGGCATGCACTGGTGTGTTGTAATTGGGTCATAGGTGTTCACATAGCTTTCCAAAAGATTGTTGATCTTAGAAGGGTGTAAGCATTGGACAAGCATTTGATAGAGTGAGAGATGAGCTCAAGCATTAGATTGTCTGTGGAGAAGTCTTTTAAAGATCTGGAGGGCTGGTCTTCACTTACGTGTTAACAATGGTTTGGTGGTAGGGTTCTAAGCATGGGAATAGGAAAGGCAAAGTTATCGGCCCACTCTAGAGTTATGGAGAGTATCCCTTCCACCAAACTTTAAATCAGGCTCTTCATAATGTATCATGAGACTCACACTCCGTATTTGCAGGTAAAAGTGTTGGTTATGGTTGGATCTCCATTAAAAATGATTTGTGAACAGTACTGTGCAAAAATACTTTGTGTCATTAATAGTATCCCTTGGCCATTACCTGAGGGTAAAGTTTGTTTTTGACATCCCGGTCCTGGGCGTATCTATGAACAGACTATTGTCACAGAGGCAAGCAGGTTTTGACACACATCTCGGTTTTGTTTAAGATTAACTCCATATGGTCTAGAAAGTGTGATAGCAGAAAATCTCAAATATGAATGGCAGACATGGGTTGGAAGTCTATATCATGCAGGGAATATTGCTATCAACAAGATAAAAAAAAAAGATAACAAAATGTGCCTGATTTTAAATTTCACAAACATGGCTGAACCAATATGCACCATATTACAAGTATATCAAAGTGTATGCCACCTGAATAATTTAAGACAAAATATATGTCTGATTTGTGACCAAGTGTCCTATCCTTTTTACTCTATAGATGTGACACAGTGTTTTAGACTAGTAAGCAATTGTACATACTTAGTAAATGTTAGCTTTGCCTTAAATTAGTTAATTAGCTGATACTGTTCAGGTTTTAAAGTTGCAGATGAGCACCTAGACACGAAAGTGAAGGATACTCGATCCACCTTAATATTAGTACTATAGGATATAATGCACTTTTCATCAAGAAGATGGATATCCATGACATTTGTGATGAAGCAACAGATCTGCCATATTCTAAACCATGGCATTTGTTATGTCGAATTAGGTGCCTTTCCATTAGATTATTAACATTCAATTTAAAAATTGTGGACCTCTTTGATGTGTGTACTTTTTACTTAATTCACTCTGTAGTTAATAACTGAAGTGTGCAAGCGGAGTAGATAGAGACCATTATTTAAGTGTGTTAGACCTGTCAGCTTTAGGGTGGTCTTTCCCCAGTTGTTTACCTTCCTCCTCCATTTTTACTGATCTCGTTTTTGCTGGCCTTAGGACTCCAGGCGCTTTACCACTGCTACCCGATGCTAAAGTACATGTGCTCCCTCCTTAAAATGTGATAACATTGACTTCTTCCCAGTTGGTATATTTAATCTACTCATAAGTCCCTGGTGAATTAGTACTATTTGTACCCAAGGCCTGCAAATTAAATGCTACAAGTGGGCTGCAGCACTGATTATGACACCCACTTAAGTAGACCTTTCAAACATATCTCTGGTCTGTCAATGCAGCCTGTGTGTGCAGTTTTAAAATGGCACTTTGAACTGGGAAAATATGCCTTTTTGCCAGACCATCCTTCCTTTATAATATATGTATGTTACCCCTAGGGTAAGCCCTTGACATCCCAAAGGTCAGGGTGCAATGTATTTAAAAAGTAGGACATGTACTTGTTCATTTTACATGTACTGGTGGTGAAAAACTCTTACATTTGTTTTTCCTCTCCATCAAGGCCTGTATCTCCCATTGGATAACACTGGGGTTACCTTATTACATTTAATAAGTCATAACTTTCAAATGTGAACAGGTAGCCAGTTCATGTTTGGTGTCTTTGAAACTGTAAAGTCAATTTTAAATTGATATTTTGAAAATGGCACTTTTAGAAATTTGCTATTTTCCTGCATAAGCCATTTAATACCTGCAGTCTGTCTCTGGGTCACACAACTGGGTGTAGTTGGCCGTTGGACTTTGTGGATCCCTTCTCGACAGCCACACAGAGTAGAGAGCTTAGGTATGCATGGGTGGACCATCACTGGCGGGGTGGGAGGCCGGAGTTAGGCACAGCCCTATTTATACTTGCATAGGTTGTGTCCTGTTTTCACACATAGGGTTGCATGCCCCCTGCAGTTAGTCTGGAGCCAGGGAAGGGGATGCAGGAAACCTGTGCAATTCAAAGGGAATCTTCTAGAGGTTTATCCCACTTCAAAGACAGCACCAATTATACATTCTGGACCTCAGACACCAACTCTTTAGTATACTTCAGGACCTGTGAAAGACTCTGCCAGGAAGAAGGACTGCTGTGCTACAGCAAGGACTGCCACTCTGCTGGACTACTGCCCTGGAGGACAGCCACTCTGCTTGACTGCTGCCCTGATGGATTGCCTGCCAACTGTCCTGACCTGCTGCCTGGCTGTCCTCCTGCCTGGGTGAGAAGCACTGGACCTGCAACCTGACCCCAGAGCCACCAGAGTCACAACAAGTACCAAGTCTTTTGTGACCTGCACCTGGACTCTGCAATTGTGAGTCCTACCCTGCCAAGTGGTACAATCCCAGTCCTGGACTAGTGGAAGTGGGCTTGAAGTTACTCTACCAACCTAACTATGGATCCGGCAGTATTAACGTATCTCCTCTGCTGCGGGGCACAACCACAAGAAGACCCGACGCATCACCTCTGCTGTGTGTGTTGCAGGGATTCTGCTAGGAACAGAACTATGCTTGGGACCACAGAACATCATTATGTAGGGGACTGAGTCACCATACCACGGTAAAAAAGTTTACAATGCATCGTATACAACGCATGCCATTACAATGCAAGTCATTCCAACAACGCATTGTTACATCGCATGCCATTACAACACAAGTCATTACATCGACTTGTTGTAGGGGGCAGAAGGTGTTGGATTTGTTGGATTTTCAATCCAAAACCTTCCCTACTGTTGCACACACTGGAGTTGGAATAGTAAATTATACTTTTCCAAACTCCAGCCCCCCTACAGCAATTTGTTGTAACGACTTGCGTTGTAATGGCATGCGATGTAACAACGCGTCATTGTAACGACTTGCGTTGTAATGGCATACATTGTAAATGCACGCTTTGTAACAAGTGCTTTTCCCTTAGCACATCAGTATCTATGAGCCCGAGTCTGACTGGATATAGTGCATTGCAGCGCCGGCCCGATGGGAACCCATAAATGGAGATCTTTTGTTCCTGCCATTTGGTGCAGTGGGGGGAGGGGTCTAGTAGTGTAGATGTAGTGTAAGTGAGTTAAAACAGGTCAGTTAGTCCTTGAACTGACTATATTCTGGAAGGTAAACTGCCTGATTAAAATTATATATGGAGTGGCATAAATCTAGGAGCTATGTGCCTAGATATCTACGTCCTCCTCTCACTAGGTCGACATGTTTCCTGCCTTTGTTGTCAGAGGGATCATTGGCAATTCTTCAGGACCAGAGTAACGAATGCTATCTACACACAGTGAGAGGGAAAACCTACCTCCCACATCATAGTACAGTGGGCAATGTGCCACATTTGTCACGGAACCTAGATTGAGACAAGGGAACAGATATTATATAAATTGAATACATCATCATGCATCATCGTATATCTTATTTGCCTCATGAAAGATGCACACAAAGTGTTCAAAGGGGTGATGCAATGTGCTCCTAACACCCCAGGAGCACTTTGCATCTCCCAATCACCACCATCCTTCACGTTTTTAACCCTAGCCGAAGGGTCCAGGAATAAAGTCTTAGGCACAGCGACACTTCAGGGCTAGTTTACACCCACATCACACTGCACTTTCACTACCATTGTTCCCAGCCTCTGCAGAAATAATTAGTTTCTTTCTGTGTTGTATTATCTTCCCCCACCGTATTGCTCCACCCGTGCGTGGCTATGCCGGGGTGTATTGTAAGCAGCCCTAAGATGAAGCATGTCGCACAATTGTGTGAGTGAGGGCAGTATTTGGAAACATAGCACGTGCCATCATGAGACACAAATATCTTAATGCTCCCTACTCCTTCTGGTGTACTTTATAAATTATCAATCTCTGGGTTTAGTGGCGGACCTCGTAGCTTAGCATACATAGGTGGATGCATGTAAGCTGACGCAGCACTCTTGTTGCAGGACCTTCACTGTGTGTGTGTGTTCTTTCAGAACCCCTGTCCTCAGTTATGACAAGATATGTGTATTCAAAACAGCAGCTGCATTCTTTTATTTCTAGGTGCTTGTATCTAACCAGGGAGAATAACAAGGGACAATGTTGTTTGACCCTGCCTAGGCTGTTCAGCCTAAATCCAAGGAAAAGAATAAAATGCGAAAACTTATGCTGGTTCTGTGTGAAAATACAATGTGGACCAAAAGCAAGCACGATATTTAGTTAGGTGTGCAAAATAAAAGCGACATACAATGTGCACAATTAGGCCACCATAGGGAACATGAAAATGAGCCACACAAGAAACACATGACATGTGAACTTTTCCATGTAAAGGACTTCGAATCATCCTTGAAACCCATGACATGCTTGGAACTTCCACTGTGCAATACATCGTCAACACAGGCCCTCGTATCACAAGCCCCTCATCTACGACAAAAGCAAAAACAACAGTTGATGGACAGAATGCAGAACAATGTCATACATTCACCCCAGTACAGAGATCTGGGCCTAAATCCATCATTTGTTTGCTCACAATGCCATTCTGTCCATCAATTGTTGTTTTTGCCCTCATCTATGACAGCATCGGCGATGACGCTGGACTCCGCATTGCATCCTCGCTACTCCTCAGAACAGATGCCTCGCCTCTGCTGCACGTTGCATCCTCGTGGAATGTTGCAACACTCTGCAACCAGGAATTAAGTTGCTTTTGTTCAGCAGGCCCAACTAGGTCCCTGTAGCTAAACCTGCACTCCATTGCAGTCAGCCTGAGCTTGCACCTTTGTCCTGGTTTGGCGCGACCAGATATATGCAGATGGCTCTTTGTGCTTTTTGGTGCTATTAATGTTTCATATCTCTGGTTCTACTGATTAGATTTTTGTTGTTTTGGTTTTCTTTCCATTAATAAAAATGTACTCTATGTTTCTAAATTAGTGTGGGATTTTTCTTGTGTTGTGTTGTCACCTTTAACTGTTTGAAGTGCTGCATAAATATTTTGCACATTGCCTCTAAGCTAAGATTGACGTCTCTGTGCCAAGCCTGCAAAGGGGACAGTGCAGTTTAATTTGAGAATTGCTTGTGCTCATACTGACAAGAATTGTTATTTCTGCTGTAGGATTTCATGCCACCTCAACCAGAAACCGAGTTTCTTACAGGTAGACTATCAGGGGGTCACTGGGAGTCAGAAGGTGGGAGCAACTAGAGGAGAGGAGTTGGCCTAATAGTTAGGTCGTTCGACCTCGAATCTGGGGACCGGGTTCAAATCTTGGCAATGACACTGAACATCCTGTGATTCTGGGCAAATCACTAAATCCCCCCATGCTTAACAAAAATGAATGTGTCCTCATGTAACACCACTAGTGCTATGTAAAACGCTCTGATACCCAATACCGGGTCAAGTTTGCGCTATATAAAATGCCGTAAAAAAACGTACACTGATGGATCCAGAGGCACTGATGGTGAGGGGCTTGTCAAGATTTCACTTCACCATACAATCCAGAGGCTCTCACTCTGGCCTCATGGCGGTGGCTAAACCATTACAGGTCACTACATCCACTCCTGTGTCCGCCATCACCACCATCACTTGGGTACCAAGCCAGACCCAGTTTGTAGACATACCAAGGTCTCCTTTCCGTCCCCCAGGGCACCTCTCCACCTCCCCCTCCTGCAAGCACTGATGTTGAATAGGCACTGGAGTTTCTTAAGATGGAGTCCAAGAGATTGATATATCGGGGACATGTTGAGTGAGTAGGTAATGTGGTTGATGTGGCAGAGTTTGCACATTTATACTCAATTTCCTATTTCCTAGGACTTAGTTAGAGGAAATTGCAGGGTATGTAGTGATTCTGTCGATTTCAAGCGCCAGGATGCCCTTGGGGTGACAGGTCTGCGCTATAAAAGTATACTTTAATAATAATAATAATAATAATAAACTGAAATGTTCCTGTCGACAGAAATTGTACTCTAAATACAATGGTGTATTGACTTTCCATTAATCCTTCTGTAATATATAAAGGGAATACCACTGTTGATTGAGTGAGAAAAGTATGGTAGATGATGGACTTTGGTCTATCAAACAACTCTTCTCCAAATAGGCTGAATGGACCGGGTCATGACAGATGCGTCCACAGACAGTTTTTGACACCCTATCCGGATCCACCAAACTCTAAGGGGCATATTATCAAGAATGGTATTAAAAATTATCGCCGGTTTAGCGGCAGAAAACTGCTGCTATAGCAGCGATAAGGGCTTGTTAATATGCCCTTGAAAATTCCAATAGAAGTCCAGGTTCTGGTGTGAACATGGGCTTCTATTGGAATTCTCCAGGGCATATTATCAAGCCCATTATCGCCGCTTTTGCGGCAGTTTTCTGCAGCTAAAGCAGCAAAAATTTTAACACCGTCCTTGATAATATGCCCCTAAATGTGATCCTTATCCTCTGCAAATGGGCCTGTTGTCTAGGAGAGTCTTTTAATCTACACGTTGGCCAGTAGAGTAATTAACTTGGTCCAGCAGAGTAGTTCAAAGACCTATTCTCATCAAGGACTGACTCAGGAATGTACTATGAAATACAAAATGTATTGTAGGAGTGCAAATATTTCCAAATTAATATTACATTGGCAGTCGGGAGCTTTTTGATTATTGGTGAAACGACTTTAAACATCTTTTGATATTAAGCCAATGCAAAGGTAATATTTATACCCAGCTTCCACTCTGAGTGTGAGTACAGTAATTCAGACTCACACGCTAGTCAAGAAGAAATGGGGAAATGTATTTACCTAACGGAATTTTAACTTTAATTGTAGGCTTGCAAACACCACAATCAATTTACTCAAGGTCACATGTGTACAGATTACCATTGTGTGCTGATGCCTAAACTGAATTAGACAGTAGTCCTGCTCCCTCATCATGCACACATATTTACGCACCAGCACAGAACCTCTTACCCCAGCTGTGCCATAGAGTACTTCGTTTAAAATGCAGGCAATGTTGATTTGCACTCAGGTGCCTTTTACAGAAGGCTACAGTGAGGGCCACTCAATTAGTGAGACTCATTCTCAACAGAGATACAAAAACCAGGTGGTCCAAACTCAAAATTGTGTCCCAGTCCCAAATCCAACATTTTATACAAGGTAAGAAGATGATGGAGGAGGAGATGTTGTTAGCCAAAGCATGGATAATGAAGGAAATCAGCATGTTATTCTTCCAGGAGCTATGGAAGTGAAATGTGCCTCCTTACTTGATTGATAACCTCTCTGATCTTGCTTTTGTATAAAACTCTCCAAAATCTGCATGCAACATTTTGAAACTGATGCAGTCATTATTAAGTCTGGGACCCTCCATTGTCTTTCATATTTGAGAATATCTCAGGGTACTGCTATGTCAGTATGCGTGTGATGGTGGTCAAAATCCCAGTGCATTTTGTGGTTCTGGTCTAGTAATCGCTAAGAGAGGCATTGCATAATTGTGTTCAGCTTCCGAGGCACCAAACTGAACAAAATTGGAGGCGGGACAGGATTACTGCTGGATTATGAAAAAATCAATCTAGGAGACCCAAGAATTCCCACAACAGCATCACACAATCTATGGAGGAAAATAATATGAGCACAGAAAGACACATAGGATTGAGAATGGTTGTGGGGTGGCCATATGGAGAACTGAAAATGAGATACACAGCTTTTGATCAAATGGCCATGATGTACTGGCTTGAGATGCATTTATTGTTATTTGAAAATATTAATAGAATGCTACATAAAAAAAGATCCTTGTGAACTGTGGAGCTAGTACAAGTGATGCCTTCAAAGTAATGGCCGTTTTGTGAGTGAAGTTGTCCTTCTGTTATTAGTGCAGTGTCCATGTGTATGTTCTGTCTGTAAGCTAAAAGAAGCTTTCACCGCAAGTCCTTGTATTGTACTTGCTCTTTGTGTGAAAGAAACATCTCCTGCTGTCTCCACTGCTTTACATTCTGTGAATTATTACCTGTTAGTTGGTGTTCACAGGGCCTCAAACTCATTCTGTACTTCAGGATTTTTCAATAAAAATGATTCTCATCAAATTGATTAAAATGCAATGCTGTTTCGCCCATAGTTAGTACATTACCTTAACCACAGACTTGGTCATGTAGACTCTTATGAAAGAAAACACAACATTTTTTGGGGGAAGCTTGCATTATGGATGCTCCTCACTCTTACAGTCAGGGGGTAAAAGTCCCATCAAGGCAAGGGACATGAGTAATGCAAGAGTAATGCATGCCCTTCTCTTGCAAGTGATGTACTCAGCCTGTCTCTAAAACAGAAGTTTGCATTGATGATTCTGGTATTCATGTCTTGGGTGTGAGCTGCCCTAGTTAGAAATCCATGCCATAGAGGAGCCTACTTAGAAAGCCCTGCCCTAGAGGGGATTTTAATTAGCCAGCTTCAGGCATTGACTTGTCAATCACATGTTGTCTCCACCCACCACAGCACACAGCATGGGGCAGAGTGCCAGGCCACTAACCTATTGTCTCTATTCACTATTCACTGTGAGTAACAGCACAAAACCTTTTTCACATTGTTCCCTTCTACCTAAAATAGTTTCTTTCTGTTAAGTAACAAAGTTACTTGAAAGCCTGGTGTTTTCTTTGATTTATTTTGTATATGAACTTTAAAGACTGGCTATTTATTTGACCTGCACTCCCATTCAAATGTTCGTATAAAGTGTTTAAGTAAGTTTGTAACAATGTAGCTAACTGCCTGTGATTTGAGGGCTTGGTTAAGTGATGATCTGTTTGTGTCTCCTTCACAAATATTAATAAACAATGCTTGATACTTGAAGATCATCACTGCTATTAATAGAGCAGGCGCACCTTTGAATGTTGGGAGGATAAGGCGGCCATTTATAAGAGTACATATACAGGCATATGGAATTAGTATTTTCATTGTGAGAGGATCAGTAGTTTGTGAATTTAGAGTATTTTAAAGGAGTTGGCCTAACGGCTAGGGCACTCGACCTCGGACCTGGGGATCTGGATTCAAGTCTCGGTAACAACGCCAAAACCTCCTGTGATTCTGAGCAAATCACTTAATCTCCCCGTGCCTAAAATGAATGTGTGTCCTCATGTAACGTAACTGGTGCTATGTAAAGCGCTCTGATACCCAATTCGGTTCGGGTCTAGTTCGCGCTATATAAAGCTCTGCAAAAAAAAAATATGTGCATTTTGAGGGCACATTGTGTGCCTGTTCCATGCTTTTAGGGCATCATGGTTCCTCGTTGACAACCTGTGCTCTTAGATCTGGTCTTGGTTTGCTTCCATTTAACCATTTGTTCTTCAGGACCTAACAATGATTTGTAAAAAAAAGTTCGGAACTGGAAACATGGTACCCTGATGCTACAGAGAGGGGCATTTTTTTTAATAACATGCTTACAACAAAAATAAATAAATCATCAAACCAACTGGCACATCCAAACCTACTGGCTTTACCAATGCTTGTTTACACTGTTTCATGTGCTGGAGCAGAGATCCGTTTATATAGAAACTCGGTTTACTATGATCCGGGCTAATCCCTGCTGTCAATGGGTAAGTGGACCTTTATTTTAGAGAAGATCTAGAGCTGTACATCACAACACTCAAAATCATAGTTTCTAATCTATTTTTAGTCAATAATGCGAGTTTGGTAGGAGTTAAAAAGGGTTGCAATAATTAAAATCTTAGTAGGTCATCTTTATTCCATCACACGTAATCCATCAGTATTAGTCAATAAAATCTTATTAGAAATCAATAATAACCAATTCGCAATCAATAAAATTACACTAAAATGCATTAAGTGTATTCCATTATGGAAAGAATCCCTATTCTAAGTATCTTGAAGAAAAGGTGTCAGTAAGAACCCATAAAGAGTTCAGTTTCAAGAGAGTGAGAGTTCAGGCATAAAGCTTTGGCTTATAAAGTTAAACATCTCCTGGTGGGAACATGATCACTCCCCGTCTTCTCACACAAATACAATAGTATACAGACAACAATGTTAGGTTTACAACTTCGTTGTAACAATTCTAAGTTCATGTAGAACATTTTCTCATTCAAAACTGGTTAACCATATATTAAACTGAATCACTGACCGTTTTAAGTTTTAAACAAGATTTTATTTGTTAAAAAGATAAAACAGTGTACAATATCCAAAAGAATATCACATAAATGTAGAATAATGCAGTTAATTCATATGGGGAGGGAAAAAAGGAAAGAAAAAAAAGAAAAGAAGCGGAACCTTCTAATATGACAAGTTTTATTCAATTCTAATGATATATGTAGAAGCTGAAACATCTATATAACAAAATGAAAACATTTCTTCACAACATCATCCTTTGGAAATAAGCAAATAAGTTAAGAGAGGTCAAGTTCAGTTTAACTGCTTCCTTTTTTTTATAAGGTTTTTCTTCATTACTTCACAAACAACAATTTCTAATCATGTGTTAACAGTGATCTTTGTGTAAGTAAACACATTTTGAAAAGTTAAACAAAAACATCTATGCAACTATAATTTACTAAAAAATGTGTTCATGGAAAGGAAAAAAAACATTTTCAGCATCTCGAAGCATTTCTGGTCATTCAGCATTTCGAACAATGTTGCTTTAGCTATTTGAGACCTAGTATTTGAGACCTAGTATGCGTAAATATACTTTTCACCTATGAATTAATTTTATTTTTTATTAACGCCTTCATGTTAATTCTGCACATTTATTATGAATGGTAATATTTTTGGATATTATTAAAACACACCCTCACACAAAATGGAAAACTGCAAACTGTCACTGATTCACTACTGCATCCACCAACATAAACCCATTGTGCTTGTATAGGCAGCAATTTTGTATTTGATTCAATATAAATAGAGTAATTTCCTTTGCCTGGTAATTTAAAAAAAGATTTTGGCTAAGAGGATATCTTCACAGCATTGCAGGCTGGAGGAAGGTAGGTATGGAAAGAGGAGGAGGGAGAACGACAAAGGGAGACAGAGAGGGAAGCAAGGAGGAAGGAGAAGATGTAAATGGAAAAGTGTGAGGTAGTTAAAGGACAGGAAAAAAGGAAAATGGTTCGGAGAAAGAATTCGAATGGGAAGAGTAGAGATAAAAATAGAAGGAAGAAGGAGCTAGTGGTTGTAGAAGTGAGAGGTGAAAGTACAGAAAGGGGCACACAGGGGGAGTAGAGTAAAGAGATTTAGAAAGAAGGATGGGAGCATGAGACAGACAGAAGTATACCATGAAACATAGGTCTATGAGCTGAGTTCTCTTCTACAAATTGCCTCAGAGCAGGTTGTGTACACATCAAAATGTTCCTCTTTTTTATTAGAGATAAAACATGGAATTATAAGCAGTGGTGGCTGGTCATATTTCAGAGTGGTGATGCGAACAAGTAGGCTGTAAAGAAATACCGAAGCGCGTGCTCGCAACTCAGGCAACTGTCCTGGTAATGTTTTTCATCCCTCACACTAATAATGCACAAAGGAATACTCTTGCCTTTCCACAATACCGTGCAACATTTCTCCTCCCCAAAATACCCATTTGAAGCAGACCTTCTGGTACCATATTGCCAGCCAAGCTATGCCAAGCTTGTTTTAGAACAATTTTTCAAAATAAATAAAAAGGTTGGCGTTTGAGTTAAAGATGACGCAAAATAAAGGCTAACAGGAGCATATTCCCAAGAATGTGTGATAACCTTCGCAAAAGTAACTCAACGCAACCTTCAACATCGCAGTCTATTGCTGCAAAATTACGCTGTGTTAACCCAAGTATACACAACACGGCGTTAGCATGCGATAGTCTCCAAATAAGATGTAAAATGACCGCGGTAAAATCAACACCACACCGCTCAAATGCGAAACACGAACGCAAAAAAAGCTGCGATGTGGCCAATCGCAATACAAAAATCCGCGAAAACCAGCGACAGGCCTGCAATTCACACGCGTCAGGGGAGAAAAATCACCATAAAAGTAGAAAAAAACAGACAAATAAATGCCAAACAACAGCGAAGCACAATGGATGTTGCCGGAGCAAGTACGGAGGAGAAACAGAACCCCACGAGTCCCCCGGAAGACCAGCCTGGGACCTCGGGGACAGGAAAGGCCAAGGAGAAAAAGAGTAGGAAGAAGCAGTTCAGTCCTCAGGAAAACAGGATCCTGATAACGGAGGTGGTAGAACACCATCCACAACTGTTTGTCACCTCCACTGTGTCATTGGCAACCAAAAATGGACTATGGCAGTCCATCGTGGACAAGGTGAATGCAGTCGGAGTGCTGAAGACGACAATGGAAGAGGTCAAGAGGCGCTGGAATGATGTCAAGCGCAAAACTAAGCTGAAACTTGGCAACAACCGGAAGGCAGCAATGCAGACTGGAGGTGGCAGTCCAACGCCACAAAAGTAGCTTGACGAGGTGGAAGAAATGGTGTCCACAGTCATCAGTGGGGAGACGGTGGCAGGAGTCAGGGACCGGACACTGCTCAACATGACCGGACACAACAGCACCAGGGTGCGTAACGACCAGGGTCTGGGGGGACGGGGGAGATGGGCACAATGGCACACACGCACCATTAAGTAGAGCACATCTGCAGACAAACCATGCCCCAGTCACCAACTTCCACCAAGAGACCAATGTACCCAAGTATGCAACATCCCAGTACTGTAGAAGCACAGAGGTCAAAGGCACACAGCATGAAAGGGATAAGGGGCAGCAAAATCAGAGCTGCAGGGGTGACTCGCCCAAAATGCAGCACACATGCATAACATGCTGAGCACATCAACACTGACAACAATGTGGTACAAACCGCAACACGTCCACAACAGAACACAGGACACAACTGGTGCCGCTTGGGTGCAGACACTGGCCAATCACATCTGGCATTGCAGGGAAATGTGACTTCATAATGTACAAGTACAAATACACACATGTCTGTTGCTGAAATGTCCACTGTCCCCCATCAAATAGGCATCCCTCCCAAACAGCCACAATGTACACAGTCATGCAGTCTGTATGAAAACATGTATAATGCGACAACATACATGTGGATACATTGTTAAACTGCATCTCCCCTTCACATTGCAGAGGACGAATCAACACCTCCTGCAAAGCAGCCCGACCCTCTCTTCTCTGATGACGAAGAGGACCACCACAGCTTCTTCCACTCCGACGCCCTCCAACAGCTCGTGGAGAGCCTCCGCAGCCCAGCTCCAGGAGCAGGGCAGCCCAGCTGCTACGAGGAGACCCCACCCCCGGCACAACCCACACAGCAGGCAGCACCCACACACCATGGCTGCCTCCCAGGACCCCCACAAAGAACACATGGTCTTCCAATGCAGTGTGTTGGGGTGCCAGGAGCAGCTGGCTGAACATGTGCGGGTGGGCTTTGTCCGCATGGCAGACAAACTAGACGTCGTACTTGGGTGTCTTAGTCCCATCAGGGACCACTCATGGTCCCTAACGGACACCCACAGTCCGCTCCATACCCTCCAACGGACCATGGCTGATATCGCTGGAACCCTGACTAAGAGAGTCGTACAACTGTCCAGTCAGAGCGGCTCCAGTGATGTCACACGGGAGTTGGGAAACATGCAGAGGTTAATGGAGACCATGGAGCAGGTGAATGTGGAAAGAGTGGCTTCCACGGTTGCACACCAGCAAGTGGTAGCTGGGTTCCTCAATGACCTCAAAACCATCCTCCTGGCATTGCTGCCACAAGGCCTGGCGCTGATGCATGCTGCTGCTACCACTACATCCACATCTCTGCCCCTTGAGGTGTGAGTGCCACACAGTGTGGCAGTCATTCAACCTACGGGCCCTGAGGTGTCTTTGCCACCCAGTGCAGGAGACAGAACACCACCACCCACATGTGAGGCACATGAAACAGCAGAGGACGAAGATGCGGATGATTCTGCCTCAGTGGTAAGAAGGACGCAGTAGCATCCATCTCCACCATATGGCCGGTTTCTGCTTGGTTCTTCCCTCTGCGTCATCACCTTCCACTGTCCCCTAATGCACTCTGCGACACTCACCTTGGACCTCAACATGGACTGCCATATTCTGTTTGATCACCAAGGACACAACAATCAGACAGCGGCCTGAACTATTCCCCTTCCTTTTGACTTGGCATTCCCTGAAGGACTCTGGCTGGCTCTCCACGGGCCAACATCATCATGTGTGGTTTGCATGGCCCTGTACTGCCCTAGATGCAACACTCCACTGAATATGCATTAAACATTCATAATTACACAGATGTGTTATCTATATGGTCTTTCAAGTGTGGAAGTATGGATGAATGTGGGCTCTGTGAATTCCTCTTACGTCCATGTGGTTCATATCGTTGGACTTTGGTCACAGGGTGACACATTGCCGAATACGGTCTGGATGGCGCTGACACAACAACAGGGACACACGCATTAATAATTTCCTTGTCCACTCCCGTACCGAACCATGCCCAGAGCCATGGGGTCATTGTTCAAACCCTTACGCTTGACTGGCAGATGCCAGGCCAGCTCACTCCACTTACGCCTACAGAGGGACAACGCTACATTTCCCCGATCTTCTCTGTAGTGATCTGATGATCACAGGTCTAGTTGTCAGCATGCCACAGCCACTCCCTCACGGCTGGTATACACCCACACCACACCCATCCAGCACACGCGTCACAGGACATGTGACACTGCCAATAAAAGGTCCGGGTGCACGTGCTCGACACCATTTCCACTGTCCATCTGGGTGTATTTGTGTGGTTATTATTTATGCATGAGGGCCTGGGGTCCTGATACATCACATTCCCCCAGCCCGGAGGTGACATGATGGCGTTCGCACCATGATATCCAATCATAGATGGTCCATGACTTGCGGGGAACAGACTTGGTGGCACCGGATACACTGCGGCCGGCACAGGCACACTGCTACGGGATGGTGACTTTCGGTGCACTGAGGTATGAGCACCTTAAGTGCTGAGCGGGTGTTCAGCCTGCGATGATGCCTCGGCCCGGAGGTCTGGACTGCTCAGGATTTGTGTGCCCTGCTGGACCGCAGTGTAGGCCAAAGACAGCGGGCAATGCTGGCCTACCACCACTTGGCATCGCCTCCTGGATAACAGAGTTAGTGGCACCACAAGGACTGAGTGGGTGTGCAGCCTGCGATGATGCTGGGTGCCCTGGTATGTCCTCAGACATGGTGAAATCAAGACCCAGAATCAAATGCGAGACCTGGTGGCCTGCATAGCGGGGCTGCATGATGTGGAGTGGGCCATGTTCGAGGGCCCTCCGGCATGGGGCTTGAACTGGCACGTGGTGGGCTCTCATTGAGACACGCCGGTGGCTGAAGGTGCGCACTGATGCCTGGGTCTGCAGGGGCAGTCTTGCACTGCTGGGTGGTGGGAGGATCTGGGGTGCATCAGCCTGGGTGCGCAGGGGTGGGCATCCACCGCTGGGTGGCAGGAGGGGCTGGTGTGCATCTGCCTGGGAGCGCAGGGGCGGACAGGTGATGATAGCTTGTGCAATTGTGTGTAGTGTGCCAGCCATCTATCTGGACTCTGTTTCAGATTTTCAGATGACGGTTGTTTCAGATATGGGACCTGGTGGACTGCACTACATACCGGCACGTGTTTGGAGACACACCGGTGTCAGCAGGTGAGCAGTGAGTCCTGGTTGCGCAGTGTGGGCACTCTCTCTCCCTGTCCATCTCTCCAGTTATCTGTGTCTCACTCCCCCTCTGTCCGTCTTTCTCTCTCTCCCCCTCTCTGTCCATCTTTCTCTCTCTCCCCCGCTCTGTCTGTCTTTCTCTCGCTCCCCTTCTCTATCCGTCTTTCTCTCGATCCCTCTCTCTCTCTCTGTTTCGCTCTCTCTCCTTCGCTCTCTCTCTGTCTGTCTTTCTCTCGATCCCTCTCTTTCTCTCTCTCTGTTTCGCTCTCTCCTTCGCTCTCTCTCTGTCCTTTGATGAGCACAAGTTACATCTTCTCATCTGGATTTTTGTCTTGTAGGCTGTGACCTAGAGATTGTCCTGAGGAGAGCCGCCATGTGTCTTCATTTCTGTTCTGTGTTTATTTCAATACAATTACAATTGTTTATTCGAAGGTGAATGTGTGATGCTCATTTTTGTGACAACACATGCATGTCACCAAATGTGATTGTGCGACATCAGTCTGGTTATGTGGTACGTGTTTCATGTAGTTGATGTGGCATATCTTTGCCTGGGGTGGGGTGCTTCTGGGGGTGGTGGTGGTGGGTGTTGTGGCCCTCTTGGGGCTCCCAGCTGCATGATCGTTGGATCCATGGCATCTGTTGCCCTTCAGGTGTGGCTCTGGACTGGGCTCCCTTGTATGGTGCAGGCTGTCATCCGACTTTACACCAGGTCTGAGCAGGTGTTAGTTTCCTGCTGCTAACGCGGCTTATCACATGTTTTGAGATCTTATCGCCGATCCGGCCGGTCGTTGAGAATGTTGCTGAGTGATGTTATCGTGGCTTTTTGCCCGGGAACGCCTACTCTGCATCTCATTAGAGATAGTTGCCGGTATCATTTGTGGCGATGTTTTTTGGGGATGCTATTGCAGATAAACTGGTGCTCTGGGCTGTTAGCACCAGCTTGTGAATGGTGCGATAAATTTATCGCCAGTTTGGCTACCATAAAGTGTTGTTAACTCAGCGATAAGTCCTTGAGAATATCCCCCACAGTTTTGTACTTTTACTGAGTTTGATATACAAATAAAGGCAAAATGAATCTGTGTTGCTTTTTGTATTTAGTTTGCAACCCTGGAAAATAGAGGTTCTCTTTCTTCACTGGAGTCTGCCGCCATGCTGCCAGGCTTGGCCACCAGTCCAAGTGTGTACTGACTGCTCACTGTTACCTAGGTATCACCCAGCGGCTTTCAGCATATAGGTCCACAGGCAAACAGGCCGAGTCCTACTGGCTCATGGCTGGAGCAGTGCCAGAAGAGTTGGTCTGACAGGTCAGTGTATGGTCCAGTGTTTTGGCTGTTTGTGACCTGTTTTATGGTCTACTGGGTTGAATTTTACTGCTGATTCCCATGGTATTACCATAAACATTGTCTGTAGCAAGAACAAAGCCTTGTGTAATTTTTACAAGCTCCAAACTGTCCCGATATTTACTTGTGGACCACTGTGCTAGCAGATTTCGGGGAGGGGACAAAGGGGGCACTTTTATGTTGGGAAGTCCAAACTTATTTTTTACCCTACTCTGGGTCTCTGAGCAAGTAAAGGATATTTTTCACAAGGAAGGGAGGAAAAGAGAAGGAAACAGAAACAGCAACCGTATTCCAGCAAGGTAGCAAAAAAGTCTGCGAAGCTTATTAGTCATTATTTGAACCAAACAGCATGCTTCAGTCAAACAGTGGTAATGCACTATGCTTTTGTAATGGTTTTTTTTCTGAGCAGCAGAATTGTCATGGTTTTGGGAACTCAATAGGGTCCCTTCCAAGATGATCCATCCATCATCTGAAGCACAACAGCCAGCCCAAAGAATACATAATGGAAACTAAAGTTCTCTGAAATAGCAGAATTTATTTCACTTTAACTCGGGTAGGCAGGGATCAGGCCCTTTGAACAGAAGTTAACACATATGGTTGCCATAGACAAGGGCATGGCAACCCAACCACACCTGCTGCTTACAGCACCCTTGTCAGCCTGGTCGCAGAGTCACACCTCGCAGCAGCTGGAACAAGCACTGGCAGTGCATCCCTTTCGCCTACGTATGAATAAATTGCTGTTTACAACAATAATAGTCCGTAAGTTGGAAAGAGCTCCCTGACACTCAAAAGCAAGAGTGGAGAGGTTGTGGCGCAGGGGACAGAGCTCCTTACTCGAGAGCTAGAGATCCCTGTTTGAGTCTTGGTGGCACTGCGCAACATCCTGTTCTTCCATGCAAATCACTTAGGGCCAGATGTAGGTAACTCATTTTTACCGACTCTAAAATACCGATTTTTACCGAATCGGTATTTAAGAAAAGGGAAATGAGATGTAGGTCAAAAATTGGTAAAAAATACCGAATCGGTAAAATTCGGAAACACCGACTTGGTATTTACCGAATCGGTATTTACCGATACGGCAAATACCAAATCGGTAATTCACATGCAATCCTATAGGCCCGGAGGCCCATAGGAATGCATTGAATCTACCGAATCGGTATTTACCGAATCGGTAAATACCGATTCGGTAAATACCGAGTCGGGGATACAAAATATCAGGCAGTTGAAGTTACAACCAATCACGTGCCTCCACCCCGCCCCTCAGCCAACCAACAGAGCAATAGACCAATCCTGTGCATCCACCCCACCCCACCCCACAACCAGAAGTGGCCACACCCATGCAGGTGCAGTGTACCTGATCACACAGGAGAGCAGTTACACAGAGACAGGCTGGTGTGAAGCAGAGCCCTGCAGGACATATAAATGGATCCCCAAGACTCTCAGAGGGAAGGTGCAGAGAGGAAGAGGAAGATGAAGTTCAGCACTGGTGAACTTCAGGTGCTGGTGGAGGAGGTCGTCAAGCACTACCCAAAAATCTTTGGGAAGCAGTCCCTGCAGGTACCAGAGGCTGTCAAGAGGAACACCTGGCTGGGGATCCAGACCAAAGTTAACGCTATAGGAGTGACCACTAGGGAAGTGGATGATCTCAAGAAGCGATGGTACGATCTACGGATCATTAAAAAAAAAAAACTGGCAGCAAGAAGTAAGGAGGCCAATGCTACGGGTGTAGGGAAGAACAGGGCACCTGCTCTCACGGACCTGGAAGAGCTTGTGGAGTCCACACTGGAGCCAGAGTACGTTGTGGGGATGGGTGATGCAGACAGCTCAGCCCGAGCTGCAGCTAGGAAAGGTAAGGGACATGTCCATCATCCCACACCCCCTGCCTGTGTCCCTCCCCCAATGTGGCTATGTGTTGAGGAAATCCAGTACTGACTTCAGTATTCACCTGCAATGCATTATGGGAGTGGTAGTCATAAGAATAGCCATATCATCAGTCAACATGAAATGTTGTCAGGCATGCCACACAATACAATCAGAGACATGAGAGGAGCAGGAAATAGTGAAATAATAATGTTATTTAATAGTGATTTACACAGTGAAAGCACCACTAAGACACTGTCCATATCTGTCCACTGGGGAGACATCACGCAAGTCACTGCAGGTGAGGGAGAAGACACATCCCCAAAGGGATAGGAGTGAGCAAGAAGGCAGGGATGCAGGGCCCAGCACTGCAAGACCTACAGCACCCTGCACACAAGCAGCTGACACACTAGAGGCAGATGACACCATGCAACTTGAAGCATCTCCAGTGCTCCTTGACTCACCACAACATGAGTCACAACAACCACACACACCAGCAGACACAGAGGTGTCAGACATCTGCAGGCCCGTGAGGCACGAGGGTCCCCCGCAAAGGATCCTACAAACATCCTCCGATGAGGAAAGGGAGTGTGAGGAGACAATACAGCCAATGTCAGGAAATGCACCATGACATACATCCACTCCTGTCAGGCGATCCGGTGTAACAAGACGTCGTAGGGTCCGGGAGTCAAACGTCAGTGGCCGTGATGCGGATGTCTCCAAGGCCTTGAGACCACAATGGTCAAGGTGCAGCGCCTGCAGGCAAAAGGAATAAGTGCAGTGCGCAGACAAATGCGCCTTTTGAACACAAATTTCACTGACATGAACAAGGGAATAGCATCAATGGCAGACAGCATGAGGGACATAGCAGATGGAGTCAGGGACATGTCTCAGTGTGTGATGACACTCTGTGAGGAACTACGAGAGGACCGTGCACAAAGGCGCACGGAGAGCCATCGTACGCACCAGCAGACAAGGGGAATGCGCCAACTTGCAACTGCGACTTCACTGATGTGTCGCCGTTCAGTTGCGATGCTGGAGGGGCTGGTGCACTGCTGTACTGATCTCACACGAGGGATGGGGAGAGTCACTACAGCAATGGAAGTGCTGCTGACAAACCAGTCAGCCACCACAGGAGCAGAAGTTGTCGGGGACACAGATACCCCTAGTAGCAGGAGCAGCACCCCTGTCCCTGAAGTAAGGAGGAGCAGCAGACGCCAGAGTGCCGGAGCTGGCACAGCAGACTCGGAACTTAGCCAACCTCAGGCATCACGCTGGGCATTCATGGGCGCAAGCAGTGAGTCTGCCATATTCAGATGGACATGTGAGGGTGAGGTAACCCCCGTCCACACAATAGTGCTAGGCACACGAGTATGTGTCTTTTGTGGCTTATGTCATTTCAACGTGGTGCAAAATAAACTACGTGCAATGAAGTACAACACATGCTTTGTCTCTATACTTACTCAGAAGTAGTTGTGTGTGATTTTTGCCCGTCTCTGTCTCTCGTCTGTGGGTGTTGGTACTCCTACTGTGTTGGCTGCTGGTAGTGCCTGCTCATCGTCATGGTCGTCATAGTCCTCTAATTCCACCTCTGTGCCCCTCTTAGTTGCGAGGTTGTGCAACATTGCACAGGTAGCAATTATCTTACAGCATGTTACAGGTGAGTACTGCCGTGCCCCCCCACTTTTGTGGAGGCAGCGGAACCGGCTCTTCAGGAGCCCAAAGGTGCGCTCAATGATGTTCCGGGTGGATTTATGTGCCACATTGTTACGTCTCTGGCTGGGGGTTGTGGGGTTGAGGTAGGGTGTCAGGACGAAGGAACGGAGTGCATATGCACTATCCCCTAATGTGAAAGAAAAAAGATACATTACTCAGAGGCACACATTGACATACGTCTGCTTCATCTATCAAGGGAGTGTCACCCATTTATTTACCTAGCAGGTATCCTTCCCCGAATTCACCCGCATTCATTCATTGCAACCTGCCCCTTTTGACCCGATATTTTCTTCGTGCTGTGCATATCCTAAAACGTTTGTAGTCCTAGGCTTTTGTAATATTGTCAAAACACCACAAAACACGAGTTGTGCAGCTTACATCTAATCAGAAACGTTAGAAACAATGCATATTCATTTTTTGAGAACTGTCATCAGCACTGTCTTTGACATAAAAACATTCATGCCCTATCCCTTTTTCAGCGCCTAGGCACTGTAAGATTAATTATATAGCACACTTCATAAACCAAGAGACCCGCGATCTATTCTCAGCTCGAATGTACCTCAGAAATTAAAATTTCTTATTTCAAAATGTATTTGTTTCTTATTATTTGGTATATGTTTATTACTGTGAAAAGTCCTCACTGTCAAATATCTCTTTCTTCTAAATCACCTTTTTATATTTTCTGCTGAATCCCATGTTAGACAGTTCTTTCTTCAGTCCTCCGGCTCTCTGCACGCCCTGTGTAGTCCTCACAGCAAACATCCTAACTAATCCCTATGATGCTCTCATGCTGAATGAAACATGAAAGCAGCGCCAGGATTGGTTGGAGCAGGCTGGCTCATCGTTCACACTCGGGGCATGTGTTATTTATCCACCCGCCTGTATAACAGCTCGGGCTGGAGAAGTTTAAACTGCTCATATCAGGATGGCTTTCGAAAGATGGCCGGCCAAAGTGACATGCGCAGTTTAAACTGGTGTAGCCCGGCCCCAATCCTCGCTGCTCCCAGTTTGTATCGCAGCAATGGCCACGCCCACAATGCTCTTAACACTCAGCTCCAGTGGATAGCAGAGTAGAAATAAAGGAGTAATAAAGTCACTTTATTACGGTTTTCTTTTTCACTTTTGCTATGCCCACAGCAGGGGGCAGCGCTCCTTTGCCCAAATAGAGCCGCTGCCACTGATTTCAAGTCTCTCTGGGCCACAGATTAATGGGAACTCAAACTGTAAACTGATAATTTCTTGCCTGGAAACACTAGACCTGACTCTGAGCTGCCCCGACAGGGGCTGTGGTTTAGCAGCACTGCTCAGCACCCACCCGACTGAATGACATCTTAAGGATGTCAAAAATGTAAATCCGTATTTGTAAAGCGCAAACTACTCACCCTTAAGGGTCTTAAGGCGCTGGGGGCCGTCGTGGAAATTAAGTAAGCCATTGCCCAGAGTCGGATCACTGACATAACCTCGACAGACCGAATATCGACTGGACAAAATATCGATGACTAATTATCGACAACAAAATTATCGATTTACTATACTTACACAACAAACATCAAAAATATCGACTACACAATATCGACTACTAAAAACAACGACTACAACAATATCGACTCACAACATTATCGATTTCTAAAACACCGATTATTAAATATTTATATAACAACAGTCAAAATATCGATTACACAAACATAGATAGCAAATTTATCGATTGTAAAAAAATCGACATTAATAGATCCTAAAATAAATGACTTTATTATTTAATAATTAAGTCATACTGATCATAAAAAACCAGATTTAGTTAATATAAATAGATGACATATATTATTTATTTTCATAACATTTACAATACACAATAAATACTAACATACATTTTATAATACATAAACAATGTTTCAACCTTCTACACATTTTTTACAACTAATTATATATATTCCTCCACTTTACAAAGATCAAAATAACATTACCTAGAACATTACCTATACAAAATAAATCCTTACACATTCAATAAACGTTAATTGGCGTCACCCATATAAGGAAAACAATTAGCATAACAGAAAAAAAATTCAAATCAACAAATAAAAACAGACTATCCATTTAAACAACCAATCCTATTTCTGAAACAATTAACCTAATACTATATAAATGAAATAATAAGTAACTAAAAACGCAGTATACATCTCCTAAGTAAAGGAAGACGAAACTCTGCTGGATTTCTGGAAGAAAACTGATGGACTTCAACAGAAAGAGACCTACACATATCTAAAGTAAGTACTACTACATTATTAGTCAGCGAAAATGTAAATCTCAAAGCTCACACCTATATTTTAAAGCAAAATACATCAAATATATCTTTTTTTTTTAGCACTCATCCTACAGATGAAAAAAAAAAACAGAAGACCTACACAACACCTGGACATCAAAAGTTACATATAAAAAAGTAAGTATATATTAGAAATGTAAAATCGAGAATTAATAGATAGGTAACTAAATCTAAACTAGCAAAAAACGTCGAACAAATTATCATAAATAGTAATAAAATATATCTACACATTTTCTCAACTTCCACAGGTACAAAAAGATATACACAGAAAATAACAGTTTGAAGAACATCAACAGCTGAAAATAACGACTTGAAAGCATCAAAACATTTACAGGTAAAATACAAATGTGTGAAACTGTATAATGTGATTAGAACATTTTTTTTCCTTAAAAAATATTTACATTCTCTTTTAATTACCTCCTAGCACTACAATACTATCATGACTGAAGGAGCTAAATTCATTTATTCACAAAAAGGGAAAATGCTTCTTTGTTACATGGGATATGTCTACACTCAAGAGAAACAAAAAGATTTGAAAGTGTTTTGGAAGTGTACGAAATATTATGCCAACAAATGTTATGGTAGAGCTATAACTCAGGAAACTACTGTTACTTATACTAAAGAACATAATCACCCACCCAATGTAACAGAAATAGAGATTAGACAAATGCTAGATTCCCTTAAAGAAGCTAGTACTAGCACTGATCAACCAACAACTGCTATTCTGAAACACCATTTAAGTGTACTTCCCCAACATGCTTCTAGCCAATTACCATCTATAGAATCCCTTAAAAGAACAGTAGCTAGACAAAAAAGAGCAACATGCACTACTCCTCCCACACCAAAAACTTTAGAAGAAGTCCAAATTCCACCTGAACTCTCTGTAACTCACAATAAAGAAAATTTTATACTCTATGACAACAAATCTAAAGATAAAAGAATTATACTGTTTGCCACAGCAAACAACATGACAAAACTTACCCAATGCCAAACTTGGATGATGGACGGTACTTTTTCTGTATGCCCCAAACCTTTTTATCAATTATACACCATCCATGGTCATTTCCAAAATGCAAATATTCCATTCCTTTATGCCCTTCTACCAAACAAACAGCAAACTACCTATCAAGAAATACTAACTGAAGTCAAGCAACATACTAACAACTATTTTCCACAAAAAATTATCATTGACTTTGAAAAAGCTATGATAAACAGCATCCTTAAAACATACCCACACACAGCAATACAAGGTTGCTATTACCACTTTAATCAATGTATCTGGCGACATCTACAAAAATCAACCTTGAGTATCCAATACGCCACTGATAGCACATTTGCTTATCAAATCAAAAAACTCATCGCCCTAGCCTATGTTCCACTAACAGATGTAACTGAGCACTATAACTTATTAATAGACAGCCCCTACTATAAAAGAAACGAAGATAAACTAAGCCCTATGCTTGACTACTTCGAAGACACATGGGTAGGAAGGCTACACAGATCAGGCCACAGAAGACAACCCAAATACCAAATAGCTTGGTGGAATGTCTACCTTAGCACACTAAATAAGGAAGCAAAAACAAACAATGCAGTTGAAGGATGGCACAATGCCTTCCAAGCAACTACAGGCCGAGGAACGCCTACCCTTCACAAATTAATACAATCCTTACAAAAAGAACAAAGTTACCAGGAGCTCCGAATGGAGCAATCAGTAACTTTGATTGGACCTAAACTCACCAAAGAAACTAAAAAAATGTATAACACACTCCAAAGTCAAGTTACCCTCTATCCAACTAGCAAAGGACTAGAATATCTATCAATGATTGCCAAAACTATTCTTTAAAACATTACATAACTATACACGTAAAACTAAACATATTTTTCCTAAAATTCTTCATTATAATATGTAACAAATTGCAATTAAATTATCAAATACATAATATTAACATATATAAAATGTATTTAGATAATGTATTTACAAAATGTTACATACAACGTAAGTAAAGCAAAATTAAAAACAGTTTTCCCACCCATTAAAAATCCAGAAAATACTTATATTTCTGATGCAGCTTCAAACGTAATCCAATTCCAAGCAATCCATAGGACACCATTCCAAAAACCCATACAATCCATGAAAGCCCCAAAAAAATGCAAAAATACAAGCAAATGCATAGCGACTCCTTTCCACTTCAGTAGACACCAGATACCATAGAAAACCCAAAAATCCGTAATGGCGAAAAATAAACGCTCCAAGAAAATGTGAAAACCCAAAAAATAGTGTGCAAAAATAAGAGTATATAATACTCGTTACACAGCTGTGATCAAAAAAGAAGGGAGTCCTCCAAAACAGCGAAACGCGACGATAACCTAGAAAAAATAAATAACATACCCACCCACATAAAAACACCCATACATATATAAAAACACATATTTATACATCAAACATATTATCTTAGTAACATTTAAACATATTACCTCACCTCACACACCTACAACAAAAACGCGGTAAAAATCCAATATCGTACACTCTACCTAACACCGAACACACAATCTTCTCTAATTAACTCTACCTACATAAACATAAACACAGCACACATACACTAGCAATAAGTTCAGAAACTTATAAAACACAATTAAAACAAACTTACCCTCTCTAACGCGAAGCAGCACCCAACCGCGATCTGTTGAAGCACCAAATACGCCTAAGTAACATTACGCGGTTAAAAAGTAGTCCCTGTATACAGCTAAATGCTATTTAATTTCTATATTCCAACACTTTAAAAAATACACAGAGTATTATATTAAGTGTAAATATTTTTTTAAAGTGTATAAAATTATTTCATAAATATTCATAAGTTTGAAATAATTATTCAACTGTTATGTTATAGTTAAAAAATTAAATTTTGATTTATAAATACATTTAGTAAATAATGTTAATGTAAAAATAAATTGCATATATAAGTTTGTTACAAGAAATGTTTTTTTTAAATTTGCAAATATTATGTAAAACATTATGTATGTATATAATAAATGTTTTTGGTGTTTATGTATTTAAAAATGAATATTATAAATATGTTCAATATTCATAATAATTATTTCCAAAAATATAACATGACTTGGTAATAAACAAAAATGTTACAATTACAAAAAAATGTACATAATTTGCAATCACAATAAATTCAATGTGTATCTGAATAAATATTTTGTTATTAAATAAAAAGTACATATTACCAATTTGTTTCAGAAACTATTTAAATGTTAATATATGTAAAAGATAAAAAAATTATGTTAATATAATTTATGTGTTAAAAACATATACATGTACTTCATATTTTTGTTATGTTAATAAAAACATTGAATGGCATTTTTTGATTATAAATAAAAAATGATTCTCTACTTACAAATAAATTTGTATATGTGAATAAACAATTTTTCATTTATGGCATTTAACCCTGTCTATGTTTCCTTCTTTATTATTGTATATAAATATTATTTGCATATTAAATAATCTATTAAAAAATACCTTATACATTTAAATATGTTTAAAAATTAATTAATATTTAAAGTCCTACAATACCAATAATTGTTTTAATGTATATTAATTCAAATATTTTATATAAAATATATGAAAAAGTAACTAATTTAATAGACATTTAAATTGACCATATTTTTACCCTGTATCCCTCTAACCTAAAACCCTAAACTGACCCAAAGCCCTAAAAACACCCCTTTACCCACAAACTAAAAACTGACCCAGAACCCACAAAATACCACTTTACCCACTAACTGAAAACTGACCCTGACCCCTAACAATAACCCTTTACCCACTAACTGAAAACTGACCCTGACCCCTAAAAATACCCCTTTACCCACTAACTGAAAACTGACACTGACCCCTAAAAATACCCCTTTACCCAAAAACTGAAAACTGACCCTGACCTCTAAAAATACCCCTTTTCCCACAAACTGAAAACTAACCCTGCAACCAAAAAAATACCCTTTACCCAAATACTGAAAACTGACCCTTAACCCTAAAAACAGCCCTTTACCCACTAACTGAAAACTGACCCTTACCCCTAAAAATACCCCTTTACCCACTAACTGAAAACTGACCCTGACCCCTACAAATACCCCTTACCCACTAACTAAAAACTGACCCTGACCTCTAAAAATACCCCTTTACCCACAAACTGAAAACTAACCCTGCAACCAAAGAAAGACCCTTTACCCAAATACTGAAAACTGACCCTTAACCCTAAAAATAACCCTTTACCCACTAACTGAAAACTGACCCTAACCCCTAAAAATACCCCTTTACCCACTAACTGAAAACTGACACTGACCCCTACTAATACCCCTTTACCCACTAACTGAAAACTGACCCTAACCCCTAAAAATACCCCTTTACCCAAAAACTGAAAACTGACCCTGACCTCTAAAAATACCCCTTTACCCACTAACTGAAAACTGACCCTGCAACCAAAAAAATACCCTTTACCCAAATACTGAAAACTGACCCTTAACCCTAAAAATACCCCTTTACCCACTAACTGAAAACTGACCCTGACCCCTAAAAATACCCCTTTACCCACTAACTGAAAACTGACCCTGACCCCTACAAATACCCCTTTACCCACTAACTGAAAACTGACCCTCACCCCTACAAATACCCCTTTACCCAAAAACTGAAAACTGACCCTGACCCCTAAAAACACCTTTATCCACAAACTGAAAACTGACTCTGAAAGAAAAAAATTACCCTTTACCCAAATACTGAAAACTGACCCTGAACCCTACAAATACCCCTTTACCCACTAACTGAAAACTGACCCTGACCCCTAAAAATACCCCTTTACAACTGACTCTGCACACAACATATACCCCTTAATAACCAAACAGAAAAGTAACCCAGAAGACTAAACCAACCTCTTTCCCCAAATACAAAATAATATATATATGAGAATATCTATAATTATATATATATATGTTATATATATCTTTATATATCTAATTATAAATATATTATATATATGTAATTAAGTGTAATTAGACAATTATATTTCATATATATATATTTTATATTTAATTATTATAATATTAGTTATATCTATTTATATCTATATAATTAACATATTTTAAGTCTTTAACAATTATTTCATTATGAATACCAATTAATTAATTAACATATGTCATTACTTATAATTAATTAACTTCCCACCCTATACCCCTATTAACACACAACCCACTACATAACATAAAAATGTGATATGTAACATAATTTACTATAATAGCATTAATGTTAATAAATTTACAATTACATAAAATATAATTTACATATTTAATTTATTTTACAAATATTTAATTATTCATAACAATTAACTAATTAACATAATTAATTACTTACAATTAAATTACTTCCCACCCTATTCCCCTATAATCCCACAACCCACTACATATCCTAAAAAAGTTTGATTTTACATATTCAACAATAATTCCATTTATTTAAATAAATTAACAATTAAATTATATATAATTAACATATTTTAGATAAATAACAAGTATTTACTTATTCTTACCAATTAATTAATTAACAGATTTAATTACTTACTATTAAATTACTTCCCACCCTAATCCCCTATAATCCCACAACCGGCTACATGAAAAAAATTATTTAAATAAGCATAATTCTCAAATAAGCTATTAAAATAACATATTTACCAATTACATATTATATATTTAAATAAATAGTAATTTAACAATTAATTACATATTAATACTAATAATTATATTTACATATGTAATTAATTAATACCAATTAATATATTTACATATTTAATTAATTAATACCAATTAATATATTTACATATTTAATTAATTAATACCAATTAATATATTTACATAATTAATTAATTAATACCAATTAATATATTTACATAATTAATTAATTATATTTAAAATACTTCCCACCCTATTCCCCTAAAAACCCACTACCCGCTCCTAGAAATTATTATAGTAATATACATTTTTTTTTATTTATTAATTATTTTTAACATTAATTCTATATAAATAAATAAATAAAATTAATACATTTTAACACAAAATGCTATTATAAAACTTTAAAACAATGTACATTGAACTATTACATATTATATATATATACATATTAAAATTCGATATCATGAGAGTCGATATTGTGACAGTCGATAACACAACTTTCGATATTTTTAAACTAATACACATATCGATATTTTTTACTGACGATATTACTTACTCGATATTTTTTATGTCGATATTTTTTACATACATAACAATCGATAAAAAAAATATCGATATTACTTACCTCGATATTAATGCCATCTCGATATTCTCTAGTCGATATTATGTCCAGTCGAAATAAATGACTCGATATTAAGACTGTACACCCCCAGGGTCACATGGACCTGAGCTAAGCTGCCACCAGAGTCGGGGATCGAACTGTGAACTCTGTGCTCCGAAGTCAGCTGCCCTGGCTTCTGCACCACACCTCTCCACCATGGAGCCCTTGCATAGTTATACTTAGGGCACCTTGTTTGGAACAACTTTGCATTTGTTACCCCTTTTGTCCCAGTTAAGCCCTTTTAAAGGTAAACAATAGTGAAGTATGTGGTAAGCTTTCAGAAATGGGAGTCCACATAAACAGATACAAGCTCAAGCATCCTGGGCAGCTACCAGCCAAACAGTACCAAAAGAATGCTTAATCAAGCATTGATAAAGCCATCTCTTTTTGAGCTAGATTCTATTTTGTGCAACAACAACGTTTTATGTGGTCTATGGTGTCTATTTACCATTACAAAGAGAGTGAGGAGAATGAAGGCTTTTTCCACTTCCCAATCAAGTTAGACAATCACTAAGAGTGAACCTGCTACCTAAATCCAGTTAGACTACTACCTCAGGTGAGAAGGGGATTCCTACTTGGTTTGTAAAAGAGCCCTCACATCTAGCACTAGAACATTGGTAACGTACCACATTACAGTCATACGGTGTATATCACAATTGCTGAAAAGAAGGAACTGGTTCAGGTTTCCGTGTGGAGTTACATTGATACCAAACCACATTAGGTCCATGCAGTATAGAACAAAAATGCCAGACGATGAGAACCGGTGAAGGTTACCCTGTGTATTTAATATAATAATTGGCAGTGCGATATATGCATTTCATGCACCGAGGTTCATAACCTGTGAAAGACTATATGGCCTTGTCCATAGCAGCATAGATACTTATACCAATGTTTGCATATGGCTACTAATGAAATCCTGTATAACAATGTTCTCTTGACTTGATCGTTTCAGATACCTTCACAGGACATTATCTTGTACTGAATCATAATAGATATGGTAAGTTATGATAATATTGCATGGATCTACGATTTATAGTGCGTATGTGTACACTAATAGGAGAGGCACATGATAAGGGATAACTCAGTCCTGAAGAAAGCCATTTGACCCTGAGGCGCGGCTGAGACCATGGCTGCAATGTCGACCCAAGATGTGGTAGACCATATTATTCTTGTTTCACAGCTAATGCTGTTTTAACCTTACCTAAGGTTTCCAATATAAAAAATTGCCGCCCCTGGTAGGGAATTCTTGAGGTAATTTTAACTATCTTGATCCCTGACTAAAATATCAACAACCCACTCTGCTGTAAACCAGGTGTTGTACCACCCCCAGATGCGCACAGAGTCTTGGGAGGGGGAACCCTATGATGACGTATGCCACTAACAAGTGTTAGTGGGTGAGATTTCTTTTAAAAACCAAGTAGAAGTCTCTACTCAATTGAGTGAGGGATTTAGGTCAGGCTCTCTCTTATTGATTGTATGGCTACAGTGTCTAACCATCTTGTTACCCCCGTTGTTGGAAAAGCATCCTAAGGGTGATATGGTAAATATCTAGTGGACAAGTACGTACTATTCAAATAAAACACAAGCACATATCACTTCAAATTATAGATTTAGCTTTAGTATTCACAACTATATTCACCTTCATTACTTAAGGTCTTGCTGCGAACAATGAAAAACAAAGTGCTGCTCTGTGGATTTTCACCTTTACATTGTGTAAAATCTGATAATTTTCTCTTCCTCTGCATTGAAGTTCTTCTCTTCTTTGTGTGCACTTCTCTGGCTAGATATTTACTTCTGACCCTGGCAAGTATGAGAAATTGGACAATGCAAGATATCGGAGAAGGACAAAAACATGGAGAGAAGGGTATAGTGAGACATTTGAAGTAGATGGTTCAGATAGAAATGATATAGAATGATACATGATGTGTGGAGAGATGTAAGGTGTATAGAGAAAGATGAGATACTCAGAAGGAAAGATAAAGAGATTTAGAAAGAGGAACATGTAGATATAAAAAGAGAGGTAAAGAAACAGGTACGGTTTTAGGTTAGACATAGAAAGATCGCGATAGGGAGAAGGAAACGTAGAGAGAGGCATGGACGTGCAGTACTCCAAGGAGGTGAGCTGGATGTGGAAATAACATAGAAAAAGAGTTGAATTAGAGAGAGGTAAATTAGCGATAGGTAGAGGCAGAGGTTTGAGGAACCTGGGAAAAATAATGCACCGGAGAGAGAGTAAGATATGAAGAGGTATAGAAAAAGTGTCAGGTAAAAAGAGTGGTAAGGAAGAGAAACGGGGGATTGAAGGTCAGAAAGAGAAATGTGGTATAGAGCAAAAGCTAGGGTACTGAGAAATCTACATGGAATAGAGAAAGAGAGGTGTGGTTGATCGAGAGGTAGGCAGAGTTGCAAGACAGAGGAGGAGACTGTGAGAGTTGAGGTGGAGGGTGTGAGGTGAAATGGAAAAGGAGGTCCAGAGAGACCTCTCTGGACCTATGTTTTTGTGTGTGAGGGAGAGGAGTGACTGATAAAGGTAGTAGAAGTACCAAGAAAGAAATGTGATATCTAAAGAGGTGAATGGTAGGGAACAGAGAGTTAATTAGAGAAAGGGAAGGTGACGGGGTGAGGTAGTAAAGTAATGTTGAGGTCAATTGAGTGGTATAGTAGTCAGAGAAAGCTGTGGGGTGGAGAAAAGTGTGGTAGTGAGGGACATGTGAGATATAGAGAGAAATTATAGAGGAAAGTGAGAGGGAGCAGTGCGGTAGAGTGAGAGGGCTAAGAGCAAAAAGGAGAAAGTTAAGGAAGAAGAGACAGAGAGAGAAGGATAGAGAGGTAAAGATAAAGATGCAGTTGTGTGAGAAGTTAAGTAGATGGAGGTGAGATACAAGCAGATCAAATGGAAAAAGAGCAATGTGCTACTGAAAGAGGGATGAGATACAGACGGAGTTGAGGCATAGAGGATGTTATGTATAGTGTTAGGCACAGAGACTGACATAAAGGCAAAGTCATTATAGAGCAGAAGAGAGAGATGAAGGTGTGCGAGGTGTATCGGTTATATTGAGCGAGAGGCAACCTCTCACAGTGATTCTTAAAGAAGCTAGAATTGCCTATCACCCAACTCTAGATGAACATCTTGTCAATGAGAGACATCCAGCACCTAAAAAGTACTCTTCACACAGTTCAATCCTTGCTTACTAGCAACCACCTCACACTCAACCCCAAAAAAACAGAACTCCTCCGCATTCAACCAAAAGAAAAATCTTTTCCTGTAATAGACTGACCAAACAACATCAGTGCACTAAACTGAAAACTGTCCATCTCCAACTATGTCAAGTCCCTGGGAATGAAAACAATACTGCCAAGGTAGGTAGTAAACACTGTGCACTGTTCAAATTCCATGGTCCAACTGGACCCTTATAAATTGATCAAGAGTTCATCCAAAGTTAATATAAATACAAACACATAAGCCATGCATTAAACTTGTATTTTATGCAAGTCAATTCAAATGATTATTCATCATATGAACGCAACATTTGAGTTATTTCATATTTCGAACATAAACCTATACAAAGACAAAACATAAATTCATTTCATCATAAACAGTAATCAAAGATATGTTGCATAACAATCCTCTCATAAATGCAAGCTTGAAAGAGCCCAGCCCGATGCATTTCGGGACATTGGTGTCCCTTCGTCAGGGGCAGCCTGGCTGAAGTCTTATGGTGGATACTGTAGAAGCAGGATGATAATGCCCGATGCGGGTGAAAAATCGAGAGATATCTAGTTGATGAATATCTCGACTGTGAATATTCACTGCGACAGCTGTAGTGGGTGGTATGTGATGCTCAATCCGCTCATAAAATGCAAAGCCCAAAACTATGCGCCAATATTCTTAAGCACCAAGCCGTTCCTTTGTTAAATACACAGTGGAACTGAATAAATTCGATCACCGAAAGGGATGCTTCCGTTTACTCCAAGGTCTCTTCCCGAAATCTTCAACAAAGGAACGGCTTGGTGCTTAAGAATATATTGGTGTCCCCTGACGAAGGGACACCAATGTCCCGAAATGCATCGGGCTGGGCTCTTTCAAGCTTGCATTTATGAGAGGATTGTTATGCAACATATCCTTGAATACTGTTTATGATGAAATGAATTTATGTTTTGTCTTTGTATAGGTTTATGTTCGAAATATGAAATAACTCAAATGTTGCGTTTTTATGATGAATAATCATTTGAATTGACTTGCATAAAATACAAGTTTAATGCATGGCTTATGTGTTTGTATTTATATTAACTTTGGATGAACTCTTGATCAATTTATAAGGGTCCAGTTGGACCATTGAATTTGAACAGTGCACAGTATTTACTACCTACATTGGCAGTATTGATTTCGTTCTTCATTGCACACTTGTAAGACAGCAAGTGTCACACTGTGGCACCTTTGTATATACAGAAAACATTTTGGTACATAAAGTACAGATTTAGATAGGTGTGCGTTTCCACCCCCCATATTAGTTAAGTCCCTGGCAATGACACTTTATAGTCACTTAACTATGAAGAATCACATTACCATCTCAACTAAACTGAAACGCCTTCTCATTAACAAATATTTAACCCCACCGTCCTAAGCTTTTGATAGCTCCCGCTGCCAAAGTCAAGTCTAGCCATGGTATCATTCTCCCGAGAAACACCCCTATGCCGCTCCGCCCCACACCACAAAGAAGCCCGTCCATAGGGATGTATGATGTTACAATGCAGGCTATTACAACGCCTGCCTTTATAACGCGGTTTTTACATCGCATACCATTACAACGCATAGCGCTTTTGGGTGCTGGATAGTGAATAGTTTAATTTACTATTCCAACTCCAGTCCCCGTGGACACTAGGGAAGGTTATTGGATAGTAAATTAACCTATTCCCTATCCTAGAGCGCCCCCCAGCGCAATGCATTGTAATAGTTTGCGTTGTAATGACCGCGTTGTAATGGTAGTGCGTTGTAAAAGTTTCGTTGTAAGTGATGTTTACCGTCCATAGCTACCCAATATCTCACCCATACAACTCTATTGCACGTCGCAGTTCACTGTCAATTATTGGTCTTATCTATGTCTAATTATGCCCTGGACAACCTGCGCAATAGTATCTATACTTTGTTAAAAATATAAATACATATATTCATATGTTGTGTTCTACCTCAACATCTGTTCAGATAATGTTACTAATGCCTTCCTATATTTCCCTTACGCGCACTGCAGCCAAAGTTAATCAGTGGCTGTATGTTTGTTTACTTTCTCCTAATGTTACCCTTTGCAAATGTATCCAAAAATTGTCATATCATTATATGTTTATTTATGCTGTTGCTACCTCATTACAGTATCAGCCACTGATGCTGATACATTCACTTATTTCGCTTACATGCTGCCATTCGTGTCTACCTCAGAAAAGTATTGCTATAGATCCTCATTCCCACTTACGTATCGCCTATGCACTGCAATGTTTGTCTACCCTAATATGTTTGATATAATCTACATATTTGCTGCCATGTATACACTGTGAAGCGCTCTGATGCCCTCGGGTCACTATATAAAAATCTACAACAAAAAAACATTGACGAGGGATAAATGACACCGAAAAATTATTGTTCATTTTTATTGTTACCAACTGCCTGAGAGTGTGAGGGTTAAGGCTGGGCAGGCCAAGCATGCAGACTATGAGCCAGACACACTTTGGGATGGTGCAAAGTTACCAAAAGTGATGGAAAGTGGCACAAACTGTCGATTTGGGATTTTCAAAGTTGCCTAAATGTTATCCAAAAGTAGATTTATGCTCTGGTTTGCACTGCTTTGCATCAAGGGGGAGTCTCACTGGTGTGGTCCAATGTATCCTGGATCTTTTATGAAGAGATCTACCTACTAACATTTCTAAACAGGGCTTTCCACCAAACAAAATATGCATCCATGAAACAGCCACAAAGTAAGAGAAAAGTTTTTTTCTCAATTTGCACCTGTGCTGCACAGTATGGCACACATGCAAAGTATGGTGTTTTGAACTGGAAAGCTACCCTAACAGAACAACAACTATGTTAGACTAATGCACACACCTTTGCATGTGGGGCATTAGGCAACCAAATTGTGTGTCAGTGCTAGAGACGATAGCAGCTATGTCATGTCTTGATAGATATGGTGCTGTCCTTTTCTGCCCCTCTCATGCAACCCAGAACACCAACTTTGCTTGCTACACTGCATTGTCTGAAATAATAGTACAGTTGCCGCCATGCTTTTTTAACGCACATTCAGCTGTCAAATTTGAAAAAGGAGCTGGTGATTATCAGCATTGTTATTATGGCAGGAATTTCAACTGTCTCAATCTCTGTACCCCGGGCCCCCTTGGTAGCTGGGGGCCCTGGACAATTGCCCTCTTTACCCATGCCTTAAAACATCTCTGACTTGACCTGCTCTGCAACAGCATGGGTGGATCAGACCATGCCCTCTGTAGGGAGATAGAAGCATGCTGTGATCTACCACCAACCCCACCCAACCTGGTACCCACCACTGCCTCATAGCTTGCATTTAATCTCCATTTTAGCTTTGATTTTACCTTAGCATAATTTTCCAATTGTGGTTTACGCATGTTTTGCCTATTGCAAGAATGAGATATGCACACTTTTTTTCTTGATAGTCATTGTCGCTTATAGTCTGCACATTAAGTTTACACAATTCAGAACACAATGCATTGTTTTATTTTCCATGCTCATAGGAGGCGACTCTTCTGCTTCCATCTTAAACGTTGTTCTGCACCTCTGGCATCCCATTATACTATAAAAACAATGGCCATGCTAAAGTTGGTAAAAGGTGCACTTCCGACCAGTCATCATGGAATGCTGATTCTGAGTTGTCTGAGATGCTGTCCAGCTGCCCCCGACCTTCTTCCTGAAAAGAAAGATAGTCATGCGAGAAGGAGCGTGCAGGCTTACACACTGGAGACATTCATTAATGCACTAAGACCGGCTAGCCTAGAGAAATTAGTAGTAGATAGGAGTAATCTTGATTATGAAAAATCAACATGGTTGAATTGTTTGTGTTTTTCACCTTTTTAATAATGCTTATAACAATGATGTCAAATCATTTTGATAATCGCATTTCATGCTTTATTTATAAAGATGAGAGCTTTTCAATAAGCATTTGAAAACGCATTATCATATCTTTTCTTCGGGACACTTTGGGCACGCAAAAGTGACAAATGAAAGGTTAGATGTGTTTCCACGAATCTCATTGGAATTTTAGAGTCATGTTCAAGATCACTAACAACATCAATAACTCCATAAGGTTAGGAGTTTAGATGCAGTACTGTGAGCTAGTCAAACAGGTCAACATTTACTGATTATATAACCAGACTCAGTCTGATTATATAAGTATTATGAAGTTTTGTTGTTCAAAATACACAGTCCTACTTGATTCATAGGAAACGTATATAACAGTCTTCTGTTATAGCCCTCCTAAAGACATTTTCCACCTGCTCAGAACTGGTAGAACATTACTGCATCATTTTCACCAGAATCTGGAAAAGCTGTCCAGTAATTCCCCATTCTGGATAGAAAACAAGTAATCAATGGAATTTGATGCTTTCCAGACCCGGGAATTGCCAGGACCAAATTCTGGCCAACTTTTGTTTTTATTATTTTTTTTTTATTACAAGCAGTAGGTAGACAAAATACATTGGTACATTAGTTTCTTCATAATTAGACATATATTCGCAAACAATTTACAAAATCCAAGAGACAACCCTAGACAATAGAATGCTACAGTGATAATGGAAAAATAACCAATATTGTACTTCAAAATTTAGACCTCTCAATATAATACAATAATAATATAATAAGAGAAATATCATTGTCATTACCATGCTTAAAATAATGATTCCAAAACATATTAGATTACCTGATATATAAACAACTGGTAATAAGCAGCATCAGGAATAATATTATTATATCGTTCATAAAGTGCTAATGCAAAAAGAAGAGAGACCGACGCTTGAAAGTGCTATTGTTATTATGTGCAAAATTTGGCCTATATAAAGTGAATAATGCAATAAAGTGCCGGTGTATCATAGCACCATAATATTGCTATACCGTTCATAAAGTGCTAATGCAAGAAGTAGAAAGACCGACGCTTGGAAGTACTATTGTTATTATGTGCAAAAATTGGCCTATATAAAGTGACTAATGCAATAAAGTGCCAGTGTATAGAAGCACAAATAGTAATACATTTCATGAAATAACATACAAACAATTTTATATGATAAAAGTGCTTAGCGATTTGATATAGCACAATAGATGGATACTTATATTCCCTCAAATGTAAATGAAATACCATCTTACAGTTAGCTATAATATAAAACAATCACATTCCTTTTAATAGTTCAAGCTTATTAAAATATTTCCAATTCCTTTCAAATCTTGCAATCGCACCCACTCTACCTGCATAGGCTTTCTCAAAATTATATGTTCTTCTCATTTTATTAACCCACTTAACATGGCATGGACTCACCGTAGATTTCCAATTTTGCAAAATCAGGGACCGTGCCACGGCAGTAGAAACAAAAATAAACACTTCTTCTGATTCATTGAACCCATTCCTGTCTTTGCTAATGCCAAAAAGTGCCACTTCCGCTTCTGGAAGAAGAATTTTCCCAGTTGCCATCTCCAGATCTGCGAAAATCTCCTTCCAGAAGGGTTCTAACTTTGGACATGAAAAAAAAATATGATACCAACCACCCTGTCCCCTGGTTTTGCATCTAAAACATTTATTCTCATATTCAGGGAAAAATTTTTGTAGGGCTTCCGGGGTGTAATATGCCAGCCAGCGAGAAAGGAAAGACATTCTGTTATAATTAGCTGCACGAAGTGCTTTGTTTCCTAAATCACATATTGTTTCCCAGTCTTTATCTGACAATACACAATGTAATGTGAGACTTATTTTCTCAAGATGGTTGATTATTATATTAGATGAACCAGAAGGGGGTAACTTCTTGTACCAAAATCCAATACCCATAACGCTGTTAACAAAGCATTGGGTGTTGTGTCAAGACTTCCTACTACTTTTCTAATAAAATAGCTCAATTGCAAATATTGAAAAAACATGAGACGCCTCGGATGCGTTCTATCTCTAACCATTTGCCAGCTAATTATCGTATTTTGAGTGAGAAGATGCCTTATTTCACAGAATCCAGCCGATTCCCATTCTGTTAGATGGCTTGAAGAAATCCTAAGACCCATTTGAGCACATTCTGAAAGTTTCAAATAAATAGATCCATCTGAACCATGTTTTTTAAATAGAAGCCGTAATCTCGACGAATACCCCACCAGTGTCTTATATCGTGTTCTCTTTGGAAGCTTTGCAGTTTTTAAGAAGATAAAAATTTGGGAGTCTGATTCCTCAAGTATTTTATTTTAAAAAAAGTTGTCTCTTGTCTGTCTAGCCTTTAATAATCCTGCCATTATATCGAGAAAAGCTGCTTCATAATATGTATGAAAATGAGGAAGAGAAAGCCCACCTTGGTTAACAGGAAGTTGTATTACCGGGAGTTTGACTCTATTGGCCTTTTTATTCCAAATAAATCTTCTCATCATGGATTCTAGTTCATTAAAAAAGGCCATATTCACTTTGATTGGGATATTGCTAAACAAAAATAAAAGCAGAGGTAATATGTTCATCTTTATCAATGCCACTCTGCCAATCAATGATAGGGGCAGTATATCCCATTGTTCTAAAAGGCTCCTGATTTTATTCTTTGGTTTTATATAATTCAATTGAAAAAGTTCTTGATAGTCACTGGTCACATAAATCCCTAAATATCTTATTGGGTCCCTCTTTTCTGCTTGAAGCTGGAGATCTGGCGGAAGAAAGTCTAAATTTGAATTTAAAATGAGAACTTCCGTTTTCTTCTCGTTGATTTTGTAGCCCCCTATCTTCTCGTATTCATGAAGCTCTTTCATAAGATGTAATATATTTTCTTTATCAGGAGCCATATAAAGGATAATGTCATCGGCAAATAATTTTAACTTCGACATTCCAGCAATAGGAGAAGATATTGCATCATTACTTCTTATTTTTGTTACCAGGGGTTCGATAAAAAAGGTGAAAAGCAGGGGTGATAAGGGGCAACCTTGCCTAGTGCCCCGGTTTATTTTAATCTTCCCTGCTTGCTTGGCATTTATTATCACCTGGGCTGATGCCCCTTCATAAACATTTTTTAGCATATTAATAATAGGGGCGGGGAATTCAAAATGACCCAAGGAAAAAAATAATGCTGACCAGTTGACTAAATCAAATGCTTTTTCTGCATCAATCATAAGAATGCATGCAGAAATTGAATTAGTATTAAAATAATCTAGTGCCTGTAATAAATATTCTGTGTTGGCAGCCATATAGCGACCGGCTATAAACCCCGTTTGATCTTGGTGTATTACCTCCTGAGCTGCCAACATGAATCTTTGAGGCCATATTTTCATAAAAACCTTATAGTCCGAGTTTAATAGACTAATTGGTCTATAGGAATTTACGTCCTCCGGATTCTTACCTTTCTTAACAAAACTAATAATTGTGGACTCTTTAAACTCTGGGGGGACCCTACCACCTAGTCTAATATAATTAAATAAATGTTTCAAATGATCTTCCAATTCCTTCAAAAAAACCTTATAAAATTCGATTGGGAATCCATCTATCCCTGAAGCCTTTGCTCCTGCTGTGGCTTTTATACTATTCTGAATTTCCAGATGTCTTATATCGCAGCCTATTTGATTAAATCTGAAATTGGAAATTTTGGGGATATTCAAATTGTCAAAATATTCCCCGATCAATATTTCCTCCACTTGAACATCAGAGGAGTATATTCTCTCGTAATGATCAAGGAATATTTTCGCAATTCCCTCACTTCGAGTATCTACTCTGCCTGATGGATCTTGGATTTTTGAAATGATGGAAGACTCTTGTTTTTTCCTAATCGAATTTGCCAGCAGCTTACCCATGAGTTGGCTATCTTCATATAGTTTTTGTTGGAAGGCTTTAGAACTATTTATCTCTTCCAAAATGAAGAAGTCCCTAAGCAATACTTTGGCTTGTTCCCAGTTGTTAGGTTTTTAATTCAGTTTCAAAGCATACTCTTTCTCAGCTGCGCTCTGAAGGGCAGATATTTGTCTTTTTCGGTCGTTAGCTTTGTTGCAAGAGAATGCTATAATCTGTCCCCGGGCTACTGCTTTGAATGCCCCCCATACTGCGAAAGGCTCTGCAGTGTCCTTATTTACTAAAAAAATTCCTTTATCCAATCTTTGAAACCCTCAACCCATGTCATATTCTGTAGTAGAGTGCGATCCAGCTGCCACCTAGGTCGCTCCCCTGTCGTACCCTCAAGTATTAGTTCGACCTCGATCCTCCCATGATCTGAAAAGGGGTTACAGCCTATCAATGCGTTGGAAATTTGCAGCGTTCTTGAGGATAAAAAGAAATCTATTCTAGAGGCTGTATGAAACCTATTAGAATAACATGTGTAAGATTCTAGGTTGGGGTTTAGGAAGCGCCAGGAGTCCCGCAATTGATATTCTACCATGAAAGACTCTAATACCCCTTTAGTCTTTGGTTTTAGTTGTTTCTTGTTCTTAGAGGTGTCCTTCTTTAAATCCTGGATATAATTAAAATCACCTCCTACTATAATTTGTCCAGCAGTGCTCCTTAGTATTTCACTAATTTCAGTCAGGGCCGAGGTGTCATCAAAAATTGGGCCATAATAATATACAAAATTAAATACCTTTCCCAACAATTTCACTGCCACCCAAAGCCATCTACCTTTAGAGTCTCTTTGCATTTGCAAAATCTCCCAAGGTAAATTCCTTGAGAAATAAATAGCGACACCCCTCTGGGCGACCCCAGCTGAGGAAAAAAACCCATAGGAGAAATACCTAGGAAGAAACAACTTTGGAGAGTTCGATTTCAAGTGCGTCTCCTGAAGGAAGACCACATGGGGTTTAAAGGCAATTGCCCATTTCAAAAGGGCTCCATATTTCTGTTTATTTAGCAGACCATTCGCATTAATGGACAGGATATTGCATAAGTCAGATCTCATTGACGAAACTATGAAGTTCTAAACCTCTTCTGTACCAACCAATGTTAAAAGTAGAAAACCTACTGATCTTGTATTTTTTTACAGCTTTCACCCCCCCACCAAAAACCCCCCCAGGGATGCGGGAATCCCCCTTCCTGTCCACACTGCCCACATCCCACCCCTTCTTTCTTCTTCGGGTGTCTTCTTGTTACACCCTGGTGGACCCTTGACCCAGGAACACCCGCCTAATTATTATTATTTTTTTTTTTCCCCACACTCTCGTTTTTTTGGGGGGATTATTAATCTAGATTATAACATTAGGTTCCTCATATTCAGCATTAAATTAAACCAAGCTATTGAGCCTAGGCCCTTGTTGATATCTCATTAAGAAGGGTCTGAGCCTCTTCTAAATCAGAAAATAGGAATGATTTTCCCTTAACGAGAACCTTCAACTAGGCCTGTGCACCATTAGCTTTAAATAACTGCAGAAGTTTCACAAACTCTTTCCTTCTTTTAGCTGCAGTTGCTGTCATATCCGAAAAAATCCTCCATTTTGTAGTTTCGGATACAGAAAACTGGCGTTGTTGATATGCCTTAGAGAGTATCCGTTCCTTAATTCTGAAATCCGCGAAGTTTAGCAGGATAGTTCTCGGAAATGGGGAGTTCGCAAAACGCTGAGCCGGTACTCTGTGGGCTCTTGTTATCGTTAAGTCTCCTTCAAAGTCTGGTAGAACTACTTTCTGTAAAAAAAATTCTGGCCAACTTGTAATGAAGGCATTCTAATTATAATTACATACACTTGTGTGTCAGTGCCGGGCAGTATACCTGTATAAGATATGGGGAAAGGAGCATTCTTATATAAACACACAGCCAAAAAACAGTAAGACGATTGTCATTCGCAAACTACACATCTAAAATTACTACAGGTTTCAAAGCAGGTGTAAATGTACTCCAGCCCATTCTTGAAGTAATTCATACATGTTACAAGACCATTCCTATAGAAATCATTGGAGGCAATGATTTAAAATGATAGCCCGTAAGAATACATTTTTTAATTAATTAGTTTGTTAGGCATTTAAATTGTGTTAATAAATGATATATAATTATTAATTAATTTACTAAAGTAAAATATAATAATAAACTAAATATAACAAATATGGTCAAATTCCAAACTTTTATTTACAAAGTAAAAATTCTTTAAATTAATTCAACATATATTTTAACAAAAATTAATACATGTTAAATAAAAACAAAAATGTTATGGGGCTGTTTTTGTGATTATTGTTTAACATTGATTTATTAATTAAATTAATGTATTCTTATTGCCTAATTAATTAGTACATATTTAATGTGATGAACTTTAACATTTTATTTAACTAGTTGTAGATTAATATTACATTGTTTACATTCATTTAAATGTATAGTATACATATATTTTCTCTAAAGAATAATAAACTTTCATTGTTTTTTCTCTCGTTTGACATAGAGCTACCTCAAGCATGGAGGCATAGATCTCCACATACATGTGCAAAGTTACAAGCTGTAACTTCACACACGTAAATCCTGTTGTAGGTGCCTCGACCCACTTAATAGAGAAGGGTGGAAAGTGTAAGTCTGCACCTAGGTGTAAATCTACCCTCAGTAATGGTAGATATCTAAAAGAGGTGTAAAGTTGCTCCTAGGAGTAGTAGTATATATACATGAGTACATTTACACATACATATTTACCTTTGTGAATAAGCCCAGAAAGCTCTGCTGTTTTAGCCTTTACATTAGGTGGTACAAGGAGGAATTTTACCAAATTAAGGCAGAGGGACCTGGGAAAGATGGGCCTGGTAGGGGTGAGGTTGAGACTAGCAGAGAGTTGTTCGCTCAAAGGCAAACCATGGAGGACCCACAGAAAGTGAAAGCATGGTTACACAGAGTGTGCCTAAAAAAGCTGCCGTGCGTGCCTGTGCCACCCCTCACCGATACCTTGGTCTCAGGTTGCAGCGCACGTCCCTCATACAAGCATGTCATTCCTGTTCGAAAAATGAGACCACAGTGTCAAACTAAAGGCCCCTGCTGCCTCCACACCCAGGTCACCGGGATCACACTGTGCTCTGCTGCCTCCACACCCAGGTCATCAGGATCGCACTCGGCTCTGCTTCCTCCAAACCCAGGTCACCAGGATCACACTGTGCTCTGCTGCCTCCACTCCCAGGGCACCAGGATCACACTCTGCTCTGCTACCTCCACACCCAGGTCACCAGCCAGGATCACACTCTGCTCTACTACCTGCCCACCCAGGTCACTGCTTCCTCCATGCCCAGGTCACCAGGATCACACTCTGCTCTACTACCTGCCCACCCAGGTCACTGCTTCCTCCATGCCCAGGTCACCAGGATCATACTCTGATCTGCTGCCTCCACACTCAGGTCACCAGGATCACACTCTGCTGCCTGTACACCCAGGTCACTGCTGCCTCAACACCCAGGTCGCCAGGATCACTCTCTGCTGCCTCCACTCCCAGGGCACCAGGATCACACCCTGCTCTGTTACCTCCACATCCAGGTCACCAGGATCACACTCTGCTCTACTACCTGCACACCCAGGTCACTGCTTCCTCCATGCCCAGGTCACCAGGATCATACTCTGATCTGCTGCCTCCACACCCAGGTCACTGCTGCCTCCACACCAATGTCACCAGGATCACACTCTGCTCTGCTGCCTCCACACCCAGGTCACCAGGATCACACTCTGCTCTACTACCTGCCCACCCAGGTCACTGCTTCCTCCATGCCCAGGTCACCAGGATCATACTCTGATCTGCTGCCTCCACACCCAGGTCACTGCTGCCTCCATACCAAGGTCACCAGGATCACACTTTGCTCTGCTGCCTCCACACCCAGGTCACCAGTATCACACTCTGCTGCCTGTACACCCAGGTCACTGCTGCCTCAACACCCAGGTCGCCAGGATCACTCTCTGCTCTGCTGCCTCCACTCCCAGGGCACCAGGATCATACTCTGATCTGCTGCCTCCACACCCAGGTCACTGCTGCCTCCATACCAAGGTCACCAGGATCACACTTTGCTCTGCTGCCTCCACACCCAGGTCACCAGTATCACACTCTGCTGCCTGTACACCCAGGTCACTGCTGCCTCAACACCCAGGTCGCCAGGATCACTCTCTGCTCTGCTGCCTCCACTCCCAGGGCACCAGGATCACACTCTGCTCTGCTACCTCCACACCCAGGTCACCAGGATCACACTCTGCTCTACTACCTGCACACCCAGGTCACTGCTTCCTCCATGCCCAGGTCACCAGGATCACACTCTGCTCTACTACCTGCACACCCAGGTCACTGCTTCCTCCATGCCTAGGTCACCAGGATCATACTCTGATCTGCTGCCTCCACACCCAGGTCACTGCTGCCTCCACACCAAGGTCACCAGGATCACACTCTGCTCTGCTGCCTCCACACTCAGGTCACTGCTGCCTCCACACCCAGGTCACCAGGATCACACTCTGCTCTGCTACCTGCACACCCAGGTCACTGCTTCCTCCATTGTATGTGGTGTGCTATGCTGCCCTATGATTATCTGGTATTAATGTTACTCAATGACGTGGTATGTTATGATAAGTCATGTTATTCTATATACACTGTTATGATATTATTTATGTTATGTTATGCTATTGATATGCTATTTCAGTTATGCTGTATGATATTTGCTTCTATATGCTATGCTGTGAATGTGATATAGTATGTTAATTTATGCTATTGTGTGCTGTGTTATGTTAGATACGTTATGCTATGATTCTTTATTCTATTACAGTTTGCTATGTGATTTTATTTTATGTCAACACTGTTATCTTATCATATCATTAGCCATAACCGTGAATCATCTTCTAATATAAAAGTAGTGTTGCATAAAAGGTGACTTTTTAACACTTTTCTCGGCAGACCAAAAACATGAGGCCAGCGCTTGAGAGGGAAGAGGACAGGTGGAACAGATTGAAAGAAGGAGAAAAGAGAAGAGACGGAAGGCAGAATAGAGGGTGAGAAGAGGAAAAAAGTAAAGGGAGAAGTCAGATCAGAAGGAGTGAGATGGAAAAGGAAAGAAGGCAACTTGAAAAGGGTCACTGCGTTCAGGTGAGGGGTCAGGAGCCAGGGATGTATGCACACCGTCCCCTTAAAGAAGTATGGAAAGCTGGCCATCGAAGCACATTTCTGGATGTGTTTAAGGTAACTTACCCCACAGGAACTCCTGACTGGACAGTAGAGGCCACCGTACCTGTAGGAGTCACGTGTGCTCCCAGGGTATCCGGGCACAAAGTCAGCAAGGAGGCATCCTGCAATGGGACAACCTGTATCTTCAGTGACTGGTGCTTTTTAAGATTCCAGGACAGGAATTTACCAGCACAGGTAGGACCGATGAAGACTTGTGTCCCATCAAGACGAACTAATTCCTGGGGAAAATGTGCAATTCTGTAGAAATGCTACTGGGTGCTAACATTCCTGAGGAGTGTCAAGGAAGACAACCTTGGTGCTTATCCTAGCCAATATGGCTTCAGGAATGTCAAGACTCAGAAGGGTCACAGACAGCGAGTCACTCGCAGGGCTGGATACACCTGTAAAGTCAGGAAGAAAGGGCACTTGAACATGAGGTCACGGGAACACTAGAGCGCACAACACCATGACACCTTACATCTTAGCTAGTTGGGCCACTTCTGTGATGTTAGTATTTACAGCCATTTCACGGTGGAGCAGACGCCTGGCAGCATGTTGTTTGTTGCTGTCACTCTCCACCTTGCTTTCATTTCTACCCATGTACCCTTCCTCTCCCCTTTGCTGTTTTCTCCATTTCGGGTTCTCCATGGTCAGGGTTTAGCTTTGGTTTATTCCATGATCTATCAAGCCTTGTGTTTGGCTCCTTGTTTCTCCTGCTTACTGTTTTGGTCCTCGGCTTGAGCCCTGATTGGTCTGATGTTCCAGCCTAGTATATGGGTCTGATGGGAGCTTGTTACAGTACATTTTTTTTTATTTTGACCTCTGGTCCATAATCCCGCAAAGTCTGCAAGGTTCCCTGATGGAAATTCTTAGATGAACCACCAATTTAGAATAATCCATCCAGCGGGCAAATCCAGTCCTTGTGTTCTCTTGATCCACATCCTCTTTTTTCCCCCATGTCCTCAAACTGGCTTGTCAGCTACCCAATATCTCTGCATAAGGTTTTTAAGACATCAAGGTTGCTTGGCAGACTTGACTACTCAGGACATGATAATGACTTCTCAGAACAACCTGGGCAGAGCTCTCAGTGACATCACACCGGCTGTAGCCACCATGCTCTGATAATGAAGTGAGATCAGTAGGCACAGTCAGCCTGTTCCTACCACATGCCTAGTGGTGGCCTCACCTCCTTGGGTGTACCTGAGCCTTAAGCTCCAAGGTTCAATATCACCTACCTGCTCAGCTTGTTCTCCTCATAAGGGGTTAATTTACAACCTGTGTGCACTGCCGGAAAGTCAGCCTGTGTTGCTTTTCATGGCCTCGCAGATATGGTGTAAGGCAATGCAGTGCAAGTTGCTGCGTTGCCTCACACTGCATATGGGAGGCATGCCATGGGTGTTGCAGTGGGCGTTCCCACTCAAAGCCCATGGATTTTGGCACATCCCCAGATTTACAACATTTACAACATAGTTTAAATCTGGAAATGCGCGTCTTCCTAGGGGTAGCGTAACGAGGAGAAATAACTTTATTTCACCTATTTTTTTCTTCTTACTATATATGCTGCATTCTGAAGCAGACATAGAAAGAGGAAAAACACCTTTATTGATTGTTTTTGTGCAGGAAGGTGTCCCTTCCTGCACAAAAACAATTATTCCTACAATGTGGGCGCCCTTGCACCATTGAGCAAGGGTGCCTGCGTTGGTGCACTGCAGCCATCTGTACACCAGTGCAATGGAAGAGGACAGGTATTCACCATATCTCACAGATACCAGATAGTCCTGCCCTTTTTTTTTTGATGATGGGCAATGCCGCAAAGTGACGTGCAGCACTGCCCTGTGTCAAAAAGTTGTAAATTATTCCATAAGTTTGTAAATCTTACTCTGGCTGTTCTTTCCTGTCCCATTCTCTTCTGCTGCATTGCCAAAATCCTCATTCTCCTTGTTATGGCACTGATTACAGCCATTTTGGAGGAAATACAAAAATGGATTCAGACTCTAGTAGTTTTTGAGTCCAAAATCTACATTTTAAGATTGTAGTGAAATTGTAAATGTAGTGCCTAACATTTATGAATCAGAAATTTGTATACAACATTTGGAAATTAACATTTCATGTCACAAAATTACAGACTCGCAGTTTGGTCAGTTCATTAAGCTATTTTAGCAAGTTAGTCTTTTTTAACTATTTGTACTTAGCATCGTGGTATTTTATCAGGCACAAACCTGTTTGCAAATTGTTTGCAAAGAACAAAACCTTCATGCACAGTGCCTATGTTTTGCCTAAGAAATAGTACATGTGAATTTCCTCCCCAGAAAGGTAGTATATACTTTTCATCAAATTTTGACCAACCTTACAGGTCCAATTTGCTTTAAAAGATATCTTCCCCCTGCATTCTATTAGGGTGATTTACTTCTGTCCCAAAATATTATGCACCTCTAAAGTAGTCTTGAAATATGTTCTGGTTTTCATCAATTGCACTGGTCTAATGTTATTTAAGTATTGCCTGACCCCCAGTTACCAACAATGACCTGGAGATAGAAATTCCAAGCATCCTGTAATCAAACGTGTTACTAGTAAAATACACTTTATTAAATGCACTTTACACATCCACAGTTAACACCTATGATAACAGAGTATAGCATAGTACAACAGTGTGTGACAAGATGAAAGAGTGGACATGAGAGATGCTCTGGCTTTCTGAGAGGAGCCACTGCCCTTAAAAGTAAAATAGGTTCGAAATAGGTTTCAAATTCTAGCATTTTAGTCTCTTGCTAGATGACCAGCAGCTCACCGTGACCCTAGGCTGCACCCACTTCTCAAGTTGCACTTAAACCACACTTATGTGTTGTTTTATCCTTCATTGGAGTTTTTAAAGTATTCAAATACCACTTCGTGGCAAGCTGCTTTGCCATGTTTTGACACATAGCAAAACAAAGCATTGGCGACCAAAGGAAAGTGAGTGACAGGTTCAGGGGATTGATGTCCTTAAACCAGAAAGGCTCAATGAGAATTAGCATTTCTTCCCATAGTTACATGAACAGGTGTGGCAGGTGAGAGGAAACTGACCTTCAGGCAATCATCGATACAGCTAAGTCCTTGGGTGGCTGTGTTGGTTTTCCAGGTGCCTTGTTCTGGCTCCCTCTAAATGTCTCAGAGTTAGTCAGACAGGCATGTTTGGGGAGAGAACCTGTTAATGCTACTTGATTGATGTTAGAGAGATATTCATCTATCACTGCGGCATGTGCAGTACGCAGCCCTTTTCAAAATGTTATTGTTGTCAGCTGCCTCGGGGTTTGCTCATTGCACATACAATATTTCTGGGTGTTGTGAGTTGCTATGATGCTATCAGGAAAATCAACACTATTTTTAACTCTGAGTAATATGCCAGGCCTGAAAGCATTTCATATGTTTCTAACCCATACAGTTGTTCCTGACATTTGTTGACTGCTGGTTATACCTGCAAACTGCTTCTTGTTCTGTGTGGTGTCTGGGTAAAGCTTTCAGATGTTATGCACAGGGCAGGTAGACTGCTGGTGATTGCTGATCAGTGGAGAACACAAGGTGGCAGTGGAACCATTATATCACGGAAACCCGACGGTTGCGAGAAATGTGTATTCCAGCTCTTGCTGCTCTGTGCGACTGTGGGTGCATGTAGCTTCTTTGTGTCACCTACACCATCCACTCCAGGTTGAAGCTTTACTGTCTGTGTGGTTGCTTGTATTGTAGGGTTCATATTCCTTATCCAATCGCATGTAGAGTAGTAATCGAAAGGTGAGACAGCATTAGCTTTTATGGTTTTCATTGCTGTGGTTATGATCATATTGGTCAAGTCACAATGAGTTACAATACAATGCAATACAATGCAATACATATTACAGAGCGCACTGCTACCTAAAAAAGGTGTCACAGCGTTAATGGTAAGAGAGTCCACTGGTTTAAAGGCGGAAACCAGCCGAGAAGGAGGTTATCACAGAGTCAAAGAAAGGCATTGTAATCCTCTTCCTGATGACCTTTCGGATGACCAGCTTCTCACAGCCACAGGTAAGGCATTCCACAGTCAGATAGGTAAACGAAAAGGACCGCCTCTTCTAGATTTAACAATACGAGGGGTTTGAAACAATTTAAGATTATTGGATCAAAGGATCTCACCTGGGAGGAAAGTTTGAATGGATGCCTAAGATATAGAGGACCCCTGGAGTTAAAAAAATCTTGAAAGCAAAACTGAGAGCCATAGCTGAATCTTTTTGCCAATCGGCAGCCTGTGAAGCTGCCACAGGTGATTAGAGACAGAACACCAGGGAGGAAGTTTCAGAATCAATAGGCCAGCAGCAGCGTTTTGAATAATCTGCAAACGATGTATAAAAAAAAGAAGGTAGTCGAAGATATAGACTATTGGAATAGTCAAGTTTAGAAGAGATCAAGGCATGCACAATGGTCTTCTACTTATCCACTGGAATAAAATGCATTATACGTCTCAAAGATCTAAGAGTCAGAAAAACAAGAACTAGACAAAGATTTTATCTGAGATTCTAAGGTAAGCTACGCATCAAATTTGACCCCCAAGTTCCTGACTACCAGAGAAAGACAAGGAGGATTGCTTATCTCCGGTGGCCACCAGAGATTGGAGTCGGGTATGATTTTAGAACCAAAGAACAGAACGTCGATCTTGTCTGAGTTCAATTTCAGAAAGTTGGTATTCATCCAATGTAGTACTGATCTGAGACATGTTTTAAAAGAAATCAATGTTCAGGGAGCATTTTCTTGAAAGGCCAGAAACAGCTGAGTATCGTCAGCCTATGAGACAACTCTAATTACAAAAGACTCCACAATATTGTCCAGGGGTGACATGTATATATTAAAATGGGTAGGGCTAAGAGCCTTACCATGAGGGACACCACAGGTCAGAGGATTAGCTGCGGATGTAAATGGAGGAAGAAAGTCCAACTGTGTGTGGTTGCAAATAAAAGACCTAAACCAAGACAAGGCACGTCAGTAATACCCTTAACTTTCAGTCTCTCAAGCAAAATGGCATGGGAGACCATATCGAAAGCCGCTGAGTAGCATTGACACAACAGGGAAGTTATGGTCAGGATTGATTTTAATATGCTCAGAAACCCCAAGAAGAGTGGTCTCGGTACTGTAACCATGCTGAAATCCTGATTGCGAATTATGTAGGAGGAGGGTTTCCTTCCAAAAAAAGGGAACTGCCTGTTGACATTGTCTTTCTTCCAGCTTTCCCATGGTAGACAAGAGAGAGATTGGCCTGAAGTTGGTCAAAATCTTAGGATCGGCAGAAGGCTTCTTGAGTAAGGGGAGTAGCAAAGCCTGCTTCCAGCCAGAGGAGACCCTGGGCAAGAGACTCATTAAGCAGGTAGTTTACCCTGGGGTTGGTTAATGGTGGATAAGTGTGGCTCAATGGTTAGAGCGGCAGACCCTGATGCAGAGGTCTAGCCCGGGACCAGGGTTCAATTCCCCGCCTCGGCGGGTCTTGGGCTCAAAAATTCCACGGACCTGATAATTCTCGCCTCAGTGCCTATTCCAATCATGGAGTCCCACTCTGCAACTCTAAGCAATAGCTTGCTTAATCTCCACAACGGCCCCCACAACGCTAAGGATGCCTGGCCTCCACCTTAGGGGTGCCCAGGAGTGGACACCTCACAGGGAAAGTCAGGATGGGTTCCACAGCGGTATTCGTACAAGCGCCTTGAGACCCTTGCGGGTGAGTAGTGCGCTATACAAGTATCAATTTACATTTACATGGTATAGCCATTTTAAGAACAGTCGGGGGACATGGGTCAAGTGGGGATTCAGATTTACAATTGGAAAGTTTAGAGGCCGATGTTTCTAGGCAAATGGGAGAAAAACAAGACAAAAGTGTGACAGACGAAGGAGGGACAAGCCCTAAGGAGGTTGTGGAAGGAGGAGAAAAAGAGTCATAGATAGCCTGAATTTCATCATGAAAAAAATCAGAAAGTTCTGCACAGAGTTCCATTGTAGGAGTAAGCATATTTTTTGTTGCCACTCGTAAAAGAAAGGCGTTAACCACCTTAAACAATTCTTTGGGAGAGTTATCTGCTTCAGAGATCGACAGAGCAATAAAAGCTTTACGAGGCATGTAAATAGCTTTATGGTATTTTTTAAGAGCCGCCTGATAAGTTGCCTTGGCCTCTACATCATAATTAATTCTCTAGATTCTCTCCACCTCTTACAACTGGATTTTAGAAGCTTTAAAGAGTTGTAAAACCAAGGGGCTGAAGGCTTGTGTCTCTTAGCAGAATGTTCTTTCTTAGGAGCTAAAGTGTGTATAACCTTTTCTACCCAAACATTAAAGAGCGGTTTAGAGACAAAATATCAAGTTTTTTTTATCGACTTGACATAATATCGAGTCAAAAATATAGAATATACATAATATCGACTAGACATAATATAGACTACCAAAATATCGACTAGAAAATTTTAATATCGAATAGAATGGACATAATATCGAATCAAAAATATACAATGGACATAATATCGACTAGACATAATATAGACAACAAAAATATCGAATTTTAGGAATACTGTTGCACTCTTTGGAGTGGGAATAGTAATTTTTACCCCTACGCTATCCAACGCTTTCCCTACTGTTGCACTCTTTGGAGTGGGAATAGTAATTTTTACCCCTACGTTATCCAACGCTTTCCCTACTGTTGCACTTGCTGGAGTGGGAATAGTCATTTTTACCCATACGCTATCCAACGCTTTCCCTACTGTTGCACTCGCTGGAGTGGGAATAGTAATTTTTACCCCTATGCTATCCAACGCTTTCCCTACTGTTGCACTCTCTGGAGTGGGAATAGTAATTTTTACCCCTACGCTATCCAACGCTTTCCCTACTGTTGCACTCTCTGGAGTAGGAATAGTTATTTTTAACCCCTACGCTATCCAACGCTTTCCCTACTGTTGCACTCACTAGAGTGGGAATAGTAAATTTAAACCTCTCGCTATCCTATGGAAAAAATATTGTATATGTTTTGTTACTAATATGTATATATATATATATATATATATATATATATATATATATATATATATATAAAAATAAAAAAATTTATTTTTTTAAGTTACAATAATTATTTATTAATTTTAAGTTTATTTAAGTATTTTAAGTATGTTTAAATTATTTATATTTATTATCATAGTACTTTAAAATTACTTTTAAGATATTTTAAAAAATCGATATTTTGACTGTCTATATTTTTTCCTATCGATATTTTGGAGTCGATATTTTTGTACTTACCTGTTTGTAGATAGGAAGTCGATATTCTGGCATTCTATATTTTTACCTCGATATTTTGGTAAGTCGATATTTTGACTGTCGATATTATGTCAGTGATCCTTAAAGAGCACAGCATCTTTCTTTAACACTCCAGTCAGATCAACAGAGACAGCTTGTAGGGTGTCAGCCAAAATGAGGTCATTAACTTTATGCCATGGTCTGCAGATTTTCTTGGTTGTGCAGGGTGGGACACGTGAAGTGGGACTCAAAATCTCAAAAGGAATTAAGACATGATCCGACCACGTAAGATTAACAACCCAGAGTACTTTCATCAAAAGAGGGTTAGCCAAAATTAGTTCTAGGGTGTGGCCAGCTGTATGGTTAGGTTCCTTAACAAGTTGAACCAAATTGGAACCTTCCAGATGCCTACAAATTGTTGAGCCGATCTATTGTTCATGTCATCTGCATGGAGGTTAACATGTCCAAGTATCATAAAATTAGCATGTAGTTGATAGAGTTGGCCTTGTGTTTCAGAATGAGATTGTAGAGAAATAGATTATCCAGCCATGGGAAAATAGATAAGCGCACCAGAGGCAGAAAAGGAGGCTGAAATGATGATGGTGAACAGCATGCCCTCCATTGTGTCATTGTTGTTAAGTTTAGAAATGGAACAGAGTTGATGCACAATGAATCACTGCAATCCAATCACTGATTTTATTCTCATGGTTAAAATGTTTAATGGAGCAATCTTGTGGGATGGCTAGTGCTATATCAGCAGCAGAACTGGCTGTAAGCCATGTTTCTGTAAGAAACAAGACATACCAGTCGTTACCAGCTAACATGTCTCGATACAGAATGGCAATTTAGCTGGCCAGCTGTAAATGCTTCCTATTCTTTCTTTGCGGCTCAAGAAGCTCCATGCGAAACACCAGAATGAGCAGATCTAGAGCGATTGTAGAAAGCAAGTGAGGCTATATTCAACAGTGGGACAGCAAAACCTCAACCTGGGCAGGTAAAGCTTGTGCCAGAACTTACTTCATAAGGAGTTCCAGGGTGAAAGCAATGTGCAGGGCACAGTGCCCATAGTTCCCTGTTTGAGTATTTAATGGAGGTAGAAGCCCCAACTTTGCGTCGTCACTCAGGCAGCGCCATGCAGGTGCTGGCCGTGACACAGACGCGGATGCCTGCAGACCGGCTTGCTTTATGCGTGCCCTTGCACGCAGCCACTGCACATCTGGTACATAAGACATTTAAAATACCCCCTGAGGCTAATAAGACTAGAGGACACCCTCTCAAAATGACGCCTCTAGTGGAACAGAGTGGAAGTGATTACACAAAATAAGTTAAAAAATGAGTAAATAATAAACAGTATAACAGCCCCTGTTACAAATCACTAGACCCCTGGTCACACTTCCAACACTATATGAAAAACACACAGGCGCCATTGAAAACAAGTGCACGGGGTAAATTTAAAAGTACAAAAAAGAGGTCTGCTCTACCCCGCCTGTAGAAATGGAGGTAGGTGAACTGCTGACAGATAAACCCTGAAAAAGGGGACCAGGAAGAAAGAACACAAATTAACAGATCTAAAACAGCTAAACAAATTAGAACAAAGTAGTCGTCTCTCACCATTATTTCCCATTGAGTTAGTCTTGTGCTCCAACCATACCTACTAACTGCTACTTTGTTTCATATTGGTTCTTTTGCTGACAGCTACCGCAAGCCTGACATGACAACATGACTGCCCTTCTCTTACCTGATACTCTAGCTAGAGCTCCTGTCATCAATAGCTGTGAGACCAAAGACAAAAAACTGCATACATGGCTGTCCCTCTCATTGTCCCGCCAAAGGGCATCAACACTTCCCTGTCAATGCTCTACCACCTTCTCTCAGTTACCTGTCTGTGCCAGCTTCACTTCTTCCTTTCTCTAACACTACATTTCTATGTTATATCTTTCATTATGTTCAAATGGTCCTTGTTATTGCTAATGTTATTTAAATGGTCTCTTGAGCGCCTCTTTGGAGTTTCTTTGATCCCTGACCTCTGTCTTCTGCAGTTGCCCTATAATAAACTTCAATTGACAGCTTACTCTTAGCGTTGTCATATTCGTGGTTGAGGCACTTACTACCTGCTTGTATTACAAATGAAATGGTATTACTTAACAAAAATGAATTAAAATAAAGTGATTAACTAGTGAAAGGGAACAGTGTGTCCACCTCACTTTCCTAGATGACCAGTATTTTTTACTCTGTAAAATAAATGTTGTGTCCCATTCACCGTAACACTGACAATCACCAGAAAACTATTCCTTCCACTTTTACACCTCCCCTATTATACATACTGGTAAGTAAACATAATATCGAAATTTTAAAATCGATATACATGAATATCAAGTTAGGTATATCTCTCCCAACATTTCCACACTCGAAATCCCCCATCTCTCTTCCACCAGGCCAACACATGAGATCCCACATATGATCCCCCCCGAAACCCACTGCCCAAAATTCAAACACCACCACCTTCCCTAACGCCCCATCTAGACCTGCTAGATCCTTAAATCCATATCCAGAACCTGATAGTCTCTCCCTTCTGCTTGAGTGCACCTCTCCTCCTTCTACCATCTCTAGCCCTGCTTTATGCTCTTTAACAGCCCCACTAATTGCACATAATCTGACACTCCCTAACCATGATAATATGGATCCTATCCGAACCATCACACCCAACCGCTGTGGAGCGCCCAGACTCAACGCTAATTCCATAAACATCAATAACCTCTTGCAGATCCCCACTTCACAACCTGCACCCATGGACACCCTGCACAAATCACACCTGAAAAGCATACTACTTAACTGTAGATCAGCTGTGAAACATGACACAGACCTTGCCGACTTATCCTATCCCAAGTTCTGGACCTCCTTATCCTCACAAAAACATGGCTCAACGACTCCTCTGGCCCTATCCTTGACCTATTAGTCCCGCCTAGTCACAACATTATCAGACTCGATCGAGTTAAGAAATTAGGAGGTGGCATTGCCTGTATCTTTCGCAACTCTCTCACAGCAAAACAGTCCCCCTCAGCAAATCTCTCCTCCTGTGAATACCTTTGCATTGATATCAATAGCACACACAGACCCTTATGCAGCCTTCACATCTTCTACCGCCCCCCAGTTGATAACCTCCACCTAATCAAACAAGTTATGGTAACCATCTCCTCCAACCTAGGCCGTCACTCCCCCAGATCTTCCTTGGTGACTTCAATCTCCACTGGAATGACCCCCACGATCAGGCTGCTATAACCCTCAAAACTTCCTTACCGACCTATCTCTCACTCAATTCTGCGACAGCCCCACTCAGAACTTAAGCTCAACACTGGATCTCATCATCTCCAACCCCTACTCCATTCATCTCGAATCCATTCTCCCCTGTGACTGGTCTGCCCATCATTTTATCAACTTCCTCATACCTGAAAGTTGGAACTACAAATCTGCTCAACCACTCAAACTAAATCACTTGAAAAGACCACTCCATAACAGCGGCATTAATGAGCTCATAGAATGCTGCAATCTCTCCATTCCTCCGTCTTCTTACATCACTGACGTTCATAACCTCACCGACCACTATAACAACACCATGCTATCCACCCTGAATGATACAGCCCCTCTTCAACTAAAAAGAATCCCCATAAAAGACTCCAAACCGTGGTTCAATGACAGACTAAATGCAGACAGACGCAGTCTTAGACTAGCTGAACGCAAGTGGAGATCCTCTCCCTCCACGGATCTTCTAAACACTCTAAGATCTCAAAGAAGCAGATACAACAAACTCATTAAAACGGTGAAAGCCAACTTCTTCAAACATGACGAACAACATGATATAGCCAAAAATTGCCTGAAACAACTTTTTAAGCTCATGAAATCCCAATCACTTACCTGCAACCAAACTGCGATGCAGTGGCTGAATTCTTCCTCCAAAAGACAAATAAAATCGAATCAGATCTAAGGTCTGCTGCACTCACCCTCTTGCCCTCTCCTGATTCCTCTGTCTCTACACCCCTGCTCTCGCCCCAGGGTTTCTCACTCAAAAACAATGCCTCTTGGAGTCATTTTACTCCCCTGAATGACATTACCATCCTCAACATTCTCTCTACCCTTAAACCCTCAAATCACTTCAATGACCCCCTTCCCCTGACTTCTTTAAAGAAATGATAGGTTCACTAGCACCACTCTGGTCCAAAATCATCAACGCCTCATTTCTTCAAGGTGAGATCCCGGACTGCTAGAAGGCGGACATGTGCTCCCAATTCTCAAAAAACCCTTGGTTGACCCTGTTGACCTGAACAACTACCGCCCAATCACAAACATACTGACATTGGCGGAACCTCTGGAGAAATGTGTTCATGAACAACTTTGCAAACACATTGAGCAATTCCAGCTTCTCGACCTATTCCAATCGGGTTTCCGCATTGGCAACAGCACCAAAACAGCCATCACTCACATTGTGGACGACTCTCTAACTTTACTTGACCAAAATGAAACCTGCCTTCTAATTCTACTCGATCTCTCATCGGTATGTGACACCGTCAAACATGACAATCTACTTTTCCTCCTTGAACACAGAATGGGGCTCTCAGGCACGGTCCTTAAATGGATTGTTTCTTTCCTCAACAACTGAACACAAAGGGTCAAATCCAACCAGTCTCTCTCCAACTTGAGTCCCTGTACACTGGGTGTTCCCCAAGGATCCTCACTCTCCTCCACTCTCTTCAACCTTTTCCTGGAACCCCTGACTGTAATTCTTAAAGCCTCCAACATCCATTATCACATATATGCGGACGACACCCAACTCTACATGAAAATATCCTCCCCCGAAGATATCAAATCTCTCAACAGAACCCTTCTCAAAACCCTTAACTGGCTAAGCTCCAAACATCTCAAATTAAACACCCTCAAGACAGAGTTCCTCCTCATTGTACCCGCTAGGCAAACCCCCACTGTGTTGAAACTTCTCTGTAACCTCGCCACCCTCAACTGCACACCTACATTGTTGACTCCACTGAATCACTGGGAGTTGTGCTAGATAAAAACTTAAACATGCAAGATCACATTAGATCATCAACCAAAGGAGCGAACTTTCAACTCTGCATCCTAAGAAAACTCAAACCCTACCCTCCCCAAGATTACTTCAAATTGGCAGTGTAAGCACTTGTCATTTCTAGACTAGAATACGGTAGTGCGACTCTTTGCGGTCTGCCTAAATTCAGTTTAGCACCTATCAGAGCATCTCTAAATTCTGCCACTAGACTAACCACAGGCTCTAAGAAGACCAATCGCATTTCACCGGACTGGATATCGCTCAATTGGCTTCCCTGTGAAGCTGTCATGTATTCCTATAGGTTCTGAATCGATTCCCCTATTCCTGACCCTATTCTGGTTAAACTAACTATCAAGTTAACTAACAGTCAGCCCATGAGGCAAGAAAAGCCCCCATGATGCAGATACCGTTATCTGACGCAGTCACACTACGGCACAGGAACGTGTTATCTGATTAGGTCATAACGCTTGAGATCTAATTAGACAAGCGACATTCCTCCAGCCCCTGATAAGGCATACGACGTTCTCATAACAAATCAAACCTATGACAACCTGGAAAATCCGTGCGGCCATTGTTTTGATTTCACAGAGAACTTCAGTAAAAGAATGTGCTAACGAGCAAGTCGTATGACATCTTTATTGACGTATCTATGTCCATCTTTACGTCAATCTCGGCACCTTTAAGGTATAAATATTGCCGATCTTGCCCTATGCAAACACACGCGTGGTGACGAGACGGAGCAGCCGCACTTGCCGAAGCCGAGAGCAGAGCAGACCCCGCTGGCAGCAGCCCCGCCTTCCTGACGCGCTGAGAGACGCGCTGCTATCTCCTGCCGAGAGACCCAGCACCGGCGCTTTCGGGCAGCCCTCGCAGGCAGCCTGGAATATCGAGAGCAGAGAAAGAGATACCATTCCTCATTCATCCTAAATTCCAGGTACAGAACTGAATAACCCCTCACAGAGAATTCTTTAGTTATTCACTTGGCAAAAACAAACTTAACTTAAACTGTAACTTTCTATTCCCGCCCACGCATTAGACTTAGGTCAGGTACACGGGGTAGGCGTATTTAGAAACACCAGTTGAGTACGTTTAGTCAAATGTATATGTGTATGTAATATATTTTAATCATTTTAAACATCATATGGCTCAGAAACCATATCAATATTTTTACAGTATTATTTTATACTATTGCTTTTAATGTATGCACTTTACTTAACTATAAGTATTGCAATAATATCGATCCATTTCTCTTGTACAAGAAAAGAGACTGATCAATAAATAACACCTTTTTATTGAACACGCCCGTCTCTTCCTTTTCTCTACAATCTGATGAGACTAAGAATGCACGTACTGACTGAGTAAAATAATTGCCTTGTGCTCACACGACTCTGGAGATACACTCTTGATTAGGGGAGAGCAAAGTTGTCATGTTCTATGGTTGTCAGAAACTAAATCCCTTCTTGCCTAATCAGGGGAGTTAATTCTTTCCTGAACATTCGAGAAAGTTTCTAGCGAACTCTGAGCTACGCTGGCAAACCCAAAACTTTAAGTCTAGTATCGACAGTAGTAGACCTAGTTAACGTCTGGTCTAGGCCTTTACTATTGTAGGTATTATTCCAATGCGCAGAGCCTATTGGGAAGATAGGAACTACACTACATGGCGCCCAACGCGTTTGGAAAGGGCGATAAAACTAACGTAAGACATTTAGAGTAACTCAGTCGTGCTTTCTCACTCAGACCCCTTTTCCCAAATACTCCAAAGACGTCTGGAGTGGGTGAAAGGTTATATCCGCCAGACCTCGCAGGAGGGAACTCCTATGTATGGTTCTTGGTATAGTCAACGTTGAAGGATAAACAGTTCCAAAACATTGTGCATCTAATCTCTGTTTCCATAAGAAACCTGATCTGCAAACAAACAAAATAACCATCCTGACAGTAAAATGTCAGACAATGATGAAGAAAGAGAGGCAGTTAGATTAGCAGCTGAAATAGCAGCAGCTGATACTGCACTACAGGATGCAGACGCAGATATAATACTCATTCCGGTCAGCAAAAGGAAATCTATAACCTTAAAACTTATAGAAAATGGACTGACACCTAGAGGTGGCACAGTCATATTCGTAATTGAGGCACACGAATATCGGCAGACAGAGTTATACTATACATGGATACATTTTCCAGCAGCAAATGCTGTAACAAAGTACTTCCACTATTACAAAATAGAGGTACCACCTGACATTTACACTCCTTTCGAGGAGGTGAAAGTACCACTCAAATTCCAAGAGCATTTGCTCTTATTTGATGGCGCTGTAACTGTAACTTTCTATTCCCGCCCACGCATTAGACTTAGGTCAGGTACACGGGGTAGGCGTATTTAGAAACACCAGTTGAGTACGTTTAGTCAAATGTATATGTGTATGTAATATATTTTAATCATTTTAAACATCATATGGCTCAGAAACCATATCAATGTTTTTACAGTATTATTTTATACTATTGCTTTTAATGTATGCACTTTACTTAACTATAAGTATTGCAATAATATCGATCCATTTCTCTTGTACAAGAAAAGAGACTGATCAATAAATAACACCTTTTTATTGAACACGCCCGTCTCTTCCTTTTCTCTACAATCTGATGAGACTAAGAATGCACGTACTGACTGAGTAAAATAATTGCCTTGTGCTCACACGACTCTGGAGATACACTCTTGATTAGGGGAGAGCAAAGTTGTCATGTTCTATGGTTGTCAGAAACTAAATCCCTTCTTGTCTAATCAGGGGAGTTAATTCTTTCCTGAACATTCGAGAAAGTTTCTAGCGAACTCTGAGCTACGCTGGCAAACCCAAAACTTTAAGTCTAGTATCGACAGTAGTAGACCTAGTTAACGTCTGGTCTAGGCCTTTACTATTGTAGGTATTATTCCAATGCGCAGAGCCTATTGGGAAGATAGGAACTACACTACAAAGCTAGGATACAACTTAAGATCGCTACACTTCACTACACTGCACTTCAATACCCCGCTCTACCTGACAAACAAACTGAACTTTCGGGTGGCTCCAGGTCCACAAGGAACACCGGCACACTGCTGCTCAAGCCCAAGAAAGGTAGTAAGCTTAAAACGTACAATCGTACATTCTCTGGCATCACCCCGTGAATCTGGAACTCCCTTCCAGAGGAAAAAAGACTGATTCCATCTACGCTTGCCTTCAAAAGGGAAGTCAAAACTCTACTATTGAACAAACTCTTCTAATGAACAATGCGCTGAACTTGATGCTGTGCTCCTATTGCCTATAAGTGATTGCTTTTTGTCTGGTTTGCTCTTGATGTATATTGCCCTACTTGTCGCTCTCATCCTTCCTGCTTCCTTTGCCCACCCCAATTTCTGCTTGCCCCTGTTGTATATTGCCCCATTGTTCCATGATTTCTCTTACCTACCTATTTTCCTTTGCTCTGATACCCTCTGGGGTCATGTCCGTGCTATAAATAACTTTAAAATAAATAAATAAATAATCCCTGAGCCCTACACTGTTTAACATATATATGAGCCCGCTGGCTAAGATAGTCCACCCATTTGGTATTAAGATAGTCACATACGCTGATGACACACAACTAGTTTTGGCCTTAAACCAACCGGAGAATTAATTTTATAGCCTGGGCCCATGTCTGGGGAAGGTGGCTAAGTTGATGGAGCTCTCCTGGCTGAAACTGAACGGAGAAAAGATGAAGCTAATGCTCCTAGGCAACTATCCCATCTTCAATTCCGGGTTATTGTGGCCAAACTGTCTTGGCCCCGCTCCAGCCCCAAAAACTCAGCTCAAAGGTTATTGTGGCTAAACTTTCTTGGCCCCGCTCCTGCCCCAAAAAATCCGCTCGAAAGTCTGGGCATGTGGCTAGATCGCTCCTTGAATTTTGAACATCAGGTGACGAAACTATTGGCCACCTGTTACGGCATTCTTAGGATGCTTCGTAAAACCCTTCCTCTTCTTACCTTTTTGGTTAGAAGATTAATGGTCCAGGCTTGTATTTTCTCACTCCTGGACTATGGAAATGCCCTTTATTGTGGAGCTCTCCGAACAACCACCTCCAAGTTGCAGATTGTTCCAAATTGTGCAGATCGTTTGCTCTTCCAGATCCCCTACCCTCAATCCGCTAAGCCAGCACTGAAAGCTCTTCATTGGCTACCTGTATCAGAGAGAATCACATTTAAGTCTCTTTGTATCGCCCACAAGTCATTCTGGGGGAAAGGACCACCAATTATTCAAACTATTGTCTCCTCCTATCGCCCTATTAGATGTCTCCCCTTGGCCAACCTCCTTCTTGCTTCAGTCCCAAAAATAAAAAAAAGTGCAGAGCGTTCATTCTCTCATAACGTCGCTAAGCTGTGGAACGCCCTCCCTCCTCACTTACCTCTTGAGTCCAGTCTTTTGGCTTTCTGGAAACTCCTTAAAACATGGCTTTTCCAAAACCCCACCTAGTAACCTGTCTTCTCTGTCTGCTGCTGCTATTAGAGCTGGGATGCCTTAGGGTAGCTATGTGCTCTATAAATATCTTTTCATTCATTCGTCTTGACCCTGCTCCTCATGGTAACAGTCCAGCCTGAACTGCCAGTTCAGGCCCTCCCTGGACCGGAAAGAAGCATCCTGGGGCCGGTTTCGGGGTCTTACCCCTCATGAACCAAGCTAGCTTGAATCCAGTGGCACATCAAGCAAGGGATCCACATCTAGGCGTACCCGTGGCCACTTACAGTGAACTTAGCAAACACAGCAAGATGATGGACGGAGTGCCGAAACTTTTCAAACACAGACCCTTGTCACAGATCTGGATTTAATCCATTGTTCTTTTGCTCACTGTGCCACCCCAGTTCGGGCTCAGCTATATGCAAATCAGTCTAGACCCTGCTCCTCATAAAAACATTAAAAACAAAAGAATACCCAAAGTCAATGTTAAAATTTAAATTTAAAAAGCATTTTTAAAAGTGAGTTAAAAAGGCAATGTAATTTTAAAACAATTTGAACGGAGAAAAGATGAAGCTAATGCTCCTAGGCAACTATCCCATCTTCAATTCCGGGTTATTGTGGCCAAACTGTCTTGGCCCCGCTCCAGCCCCAAAAACTCAGCTCAAAGGTTATTGTGGCCAAACTGTCTTGGCCCCGCTCCAGCCCCAAAAATTCAGCTCAAAGGTTATTGTGGCCAAACTTTCTTGGCCCCGCTCCTGCCCCAAAAAATCAGCTCGAAAGTCTGGGCATGTGGCTAGATCGCTCCTTGAATTTTGAACATCAGGTGACGAAATTATTGCCACCTGTTACAGCATTGTTACGATGCTTGGTAAAACCCTTCCTCTTCTTACCTTTTTGGTTAGAAGATTAATGATCCGGGCTCGTATTTTCTCACTCCTGGACTATGGGAATGCCCTTTATTGAGGAGCTCCCCGAACAACCACCTCCAAGTTGCAGATTGTTAAAAATTGTGCAGCTTGTTTGCTCTTCCAGATCCCCTACCCTCAATCCGCTAAGCCAGCACTGAAAGCTCTTCATTGGCTACCTGTATAAGAGAGAATCACATTTAAGTCTCTTTGTATCGCCCACAAGTCCTTCTAGGGGAAAGTACCACCAATTATTCAAACTATTGTCTCCCCCTATCGCCCTAATAGATGTCTCCCCTTGGCCAACCTCGTTCTTGCTTCAGTCCCAAAAATAAAAAAAAGTGCAGAGCGTTCATTCTCTCATAACGTCGCCAAGCTTTGGAACGCCCTCCCTCCTCACTTACCTCTTGAGTCCAGTCTTTTGGCTTTCTGGAAACTCCTTAAAACATGGCTTTTCCAAAACCCCACCTAGTAACCTGTCTTCTCTGTCTGCTGCTGCTATTAGCGCTGGGATGCCTTAGGGTAGCTATGTGCTCTATAAATATCTTTTCATTCATTCATCTGGACCCTGCTCCTCATGGTAACAGTCCAGCCCGAACTGCCAGTTCAGGCCCTCCCTGGACCGGAAAGAAGCATCCTTGGGCCAGTTTCGGGGTCTTACCCCTCATGAGCCAAGCTAGCTTGAATCCAGTGGCACAGCAAGCAAGGGACCCACATCTAGGCATACCCGTGGCCACTTACAGTGAACTTAGCAAACACAGCAAGATGATGGACGGAGTGCCGAAACTTTTCAAACACAGACCCTTGTCACAGATCTGGATTTAATCCATTGTTCTTTTGCTCACTGTGCCACCCCAGTTCGGGCTCAGCTATATGCAAATCAGTCTAGACCCTGCTCCTCATAAAAACATTAAAAACAAAAGAATACCCAAAGTCAATGTTAAAATTTAAATTTAAAAAGCATTTTTAAAAGTGAGTTAAAAAGGCAATGTAATTTTAAAACAATTTGAACGGAGAAAAGATGAAGCTAATGCTCCTAGGCAACTATCCCATCTTCAATTCCGGGTTATTGTGGCCAAACTGTCTTGGCCCCGCTCCAGCCCCAAAAACTCAGCTCAAAGGTTATTGTGGCTAAACTTTCTTGGCCCCGCTCCTGCCCCAAAAAATCCGCTCGAAAGTCTGGGCATGTGGCTAGATCGCTCCTTGAATTTTGAACATCAGGTGACGAAATTATTGGCCACCTGTTACAGCATTGTTACGATGCTTGGTAAAACCCTTCCTCTTCTTACCTTTTTGGTTTGAAGATTAATGATCCGGGCTCGTATTTTCTCACTCCTGGACTATGGGAATGCCCTTTATTGAGGAGCTCCCCGAACAACCACCTCCAAGTTGCAGATTGTTAAAAATTGTGCAGCTTGTTTGCTCTTCCAGATCCCCTACCCTCAATCCGCTAAGCCAGCACTGAAAGCTCTTCATTGGCTACCTGTATCAGAGAGAATCACATTTAAGTCTCTTTGTATCGCCCACAAGTCCTTCTAGGGGAAAGTACCACCAATTATTCAAACTATTGTCTCCCCCTATCGCCCTAATAGATGTCTCCCCTTGGCCAACCTCGTTCTTGCTTCAGTCCCAAAAATAAAAAAAAGTGCAGAGCGTTCATTCTCTCATAACGTCGCCAAGCTTTGGAACGCCCTCCCTCCTCACTTACCTCTTGAGTCCAGTCTTTTGGCTTTCTGGAAACTCCTTAAAACATGGCTTTTCCAAAACCCCACCTAGTAACCTGTCTTCTCTGTCTGCTGCTGCTATTAGCGCTGGGATGCCTTAGGGTAGCTATGTGCTCTATAAATATCTTTTCATTCATTCATCTGGACCCTGCTCCTCATGGTAACAGTCCAGCCCGAACTGCCAGTTCAGGCCCTCCCTGGACCGGAAAGAAGCATCCTTGGGCCAGTTTCGGGGTCTTACCCCTCATGAGCCAAGCTAGCTTGAATCCAGTGGCACAGCAAGCAAGGGACCCACATCTAGGCATACCCGTGGCCACTTACAGTGAACTTAGCAAACACAGCAAGATGATGGACGGAGTGCCGAAACTTTGCAAACACAGACCCTAGTCACAGATCTGGATTTAATCCATCGTTCTTTTGCTCACTGTGCCACCCCAGTTCGGGCTCAGCTATATGCAAATCAGTCTAGCACTGCTCCTCATGAAACATTAAAAACAAAAGAATACCCAAAGTCAATGGTAAAAATTTAAATTTAAAAAGCATTTTTAAAAGTGAGTTAAAAAGGCAATGTAATTTAAAAACAATTTAGAATGTTAAAAATAATGCCAAAATAAAATGTTCCCACAACTTGAAACTGCCAGATTGTTTATGTGTTCAGAGGAGTAGACAAAACAATGTTGTTCACAGGCATCACAGACGATGCTCCCAGTGGCACCTAACACAGCAAGTATATATAGCAAATATGTTCCAATCGATTACCCTCAGTGTCCGCCGAAGATGCAATGACCAGTGCTGAGTCAGCAGATGAAGAACCAAGATCCAGTTCACTAGGAGCTGAAGTGTTTCCGAAAGACCCTCAGAATGCATTCAGAGCAACAGCATAGAAAAGGACAGCAGTACAAGTGACCTAATATTGGGCCAACCAGCAGGTCAATTTCCAGAACTTGAACCAGCTGCATTCTTAGGCATATGTCCAGGGCATATTGGAAAGTGCACAACAGACAATAGAATACAGGCTGCACGGAGTGTAGCCATACAGGCTAAAAGTACTAGAACTAATGCTCATTGGGTTAACCCGTGAACTATCGAATGTGAAAGGTATTTTTTTCAACTACTCTGGCCGGATCTGGTGGCTTAGTGGACTAATGTATCCTCTTTAGGAGCCTGTGTTTGACCTCATAGTCACAGATTCAAATTCTGGTGGGTCCACTCAGCCTTTCATCCTTCTGAGGTTGGTAAAATGAGTACCATTGAGTTGGGTAACAATAAACACCTGTTATTCAGCACCAAGATACCCTTCTGGGTGAAAGTGTGCTTTACAAATACACATTATGTTATGAGAGTTTGCTGTTTTGTTAGTTTGTAAGGTAAAAACAAGCTTGTGGCGTTAAGGTGTATCCATGGAATGCAGTCAGCAGGAAGTGTCTGCAGAGTCCAACTCAATGACATGATAGCCCTAAACTGTGACTGCCCATGTTGGAAAGAAGACATGTCACTCTGTATAATGTCAATTGCCAGCGATACAATGTACCCAAGGAGCAGCCCCGGCCCGTGGAGGAAGTTGCGGTGGGGCAGGCAGGCGGGGCGGGGGAGGGGCAGGGTGGGGGGTGATAAACACCGGCATATGGATGATTACAGGTAAGTAAACAATTAAATTAATAAAACGAATTTCGTTCCGTGTCCTGCATCGCAAAATGCAATGCAGGGCGTGCTGCGAAATTCGTTTTATCAATTTAATTGTTTACTTACCTGTAATCATCCATATTCAGGTGTTTATCACCCACCACGCTGCCCCTCCCCCGGCCCCGCCCCACCTACCTGCCCCATCACAACTTCCTCCACGGGCCGCGGCTGCCAAGGAGTATATCCTAGTGTATAGTGTGGTCATACCATTGTAAACATTTACCAGAGCCCCTTCTAAATTTGCCCTGTCATGATTGTGCAGTCTCTCAGTAGCTTCCTGCTGTTAAACCCTTCATACTTCATTGTATATTGCATACAAGAAGCACTTTTGATGGATTTTTTGAGAACCTAGTAAAAAGTCTTAGGTCCCATGTCATCAGAAAGAAGGGACAAGTGTTGTTTCACCTGAGCAAATGTTGAGGATTTTAGCCAGTCGAGGCATAACTTCCCAACACTGTAAGTTATTACTACCCTAATTGTTGTGTCTTCGTGTAATGTGGGTAGGGCCTACTGATCTTAAACCCATTGGTGTCACCAAGAAAATGCGCCTGACATCCAATAATGTCTAAAGGTCAAACTAACCATCCCTCCTGATTGGTACCTGATGAATTGTATGTGCCATTGCGAAGCATAGTGACAAATATTTCCTCAGTTTAATAGGTGAATCATTGCCAGTTCACAAAAGTGGGAATGTTTGGTATGTTTAAATCTTGTATCTTGCCCAAGCCCAGACTGGATGTTTACTGCACAGTTTTGTTCAGGAAAATTATTAGTTGTGGTATAAGACATGCTCTAATCAAAGCCTCGTACCCCTGAACCTGCCAATCTATGGATCCCCAAATAGATTTGAAATCAACATTGTCCTTCCAAAAGTCAAACGCTTGAACAGACAGCTGGGAAATGAAAGATGCAGAATAATTCAGCTTAATGTCAGTGAGCATAGTTTTCTCAGCCCTAGAAGGTGTTAGTTTATAATAATAGGACATCTGTATTGTGACTAGAAAAATATGCCAACTTCTGTAGGCATGCACTTCTGAGCTGCCCTGTGGTGGTGTAGGGCAGTGGTTCCATTGTGTGTAATTAAATTCTGCATGTGGAGTACTTGCTTTATACAAGAAATTGTGACAATAATGTTGAAAACAGAACATTTCACCATACTTACTTGTTCCGTCATACATTTCTGTTAGACATGGCATCTTTGGCGTGGTTTCCCCTGTCTTTTTTCCTCTGCCTCCTGTATTATTGACGCTGTGCTGGAATTCGTTTTTGCTGGTTTAGATGCTTTGGGCAATTTGCCACTGCTGATCAGTGTCAAAGTGCAAGTGCTCCCTGTGTAAATTGTTATTGTAATTGGTTATCCATGATTGGCATATTTGTATCACCAAGAAGTCCCTAGTAAAGTGCACTGAGTGTGCCAGGGCTGGTGATCCAAATGCTACTAGTGGGCCTGCAGCACTGATTGTGCCACCCACATGAGTAGCCCTACAATTGTGTCTCATGCCTGCCACCCCAGTGCCTGTGTGCAGTCTGTGAACTGCCATGTCCTCCTGGTCAGTGTCCCCACTGACCAGGCCTAACCCTTCCCTCTCTGTGCACATTGGTCACCCCTATGGAAGGCCCAAGGTACCCCCTTGGGCATGGTGCAGTGTATGTGAAAGGTAGATCATGTACAAGCGCAGGTGACATGCTCTGGTAGTGAATGACAGCCATTTTCGTTTTTCACTATTGTAAGGCTACCTTGCCCATAGGCTATCATGGGGAATGCTGGCAACAGTGGCTACCAGCATATCTTCCCATAGGAGCAAGGTAGGACATAAAAGTCTGGTATCCCTGTACTCAGAATTTAATAACACATCTTTTAGGCAAGGTGTTTTTTAAATCCTGTGTTTGAGAACAGCACTTTTAGAAAGTCGCTGTTCTCTTGTCTGACCTTTCTCTGTGCCTTGGCCTGTTTGTGAATTGACTGTCTGGTTTGAGAGTGACAGGGGCTGGGGAGCCCCCAGGAGGCTGGCTGGCTGCCCTCGGCTGAATGACTGCATCTGCATCTTGAGTGGTGGGAGGGGATAGCACCTGGGCCTGAATAGGGCTGTGCCTGTCTCCCACAATGCTGGTTCCACCTCCTGCTGGGCGGCTGACGACCCTGTCCCTCTCTCTGAAAGGAAAAGAGAAGCCAGGAAAACAAATTGCCCAGGGAACACCCAGAACTGGTTCAGACTGGGCTCAGAGCCCTCCTGCACAAAGGGAACAAAGACTTTTAGGGGTATAAGTACAGGACCCCTGACTACAGAAAATTAGATCATCCTAGAATCAAGAAGGAACCTCTGCCAAGGAGAAAGCTGGAAGACTGAAGAAGGAAGACTGTCCTGCTGTTGCTTTGCTGGACTGACCTGCAGTTGCTTTGCTGCCAAGGAGAGGTGAAGGACTTTGCTATGTGCTGTGTCCCATTGCTTAAAGGAATCTCCAAGGGCCTGAAGAAGAGCTGGCTCCCTGTTAAGAAGTCCCAGGAACAAAAGGACTTCACCCCTTGCTTCCTTGAACTCTGCTGATAAAGTTCTGTCCTTCCTAGAGTGCTTGGCCCAGTTGTGGTGCCTCTGGTAGTTGTACCTGTGTTGGGAAGCTGGAAGCCAAGATTTTAAAGTCTTTCTACAAAGTTTAACGCATCGCTCGCTTGCGGAGCTCATCCTCGTCAGTGCGAGGAAATTGCCGCCGCTACAAAGGCCGAGATCATCGCAGCACCTGTTGCCACTGCCAGAGTCGTCGCATCCTTCGTTTGCTGGACGCACCAGTCCGGTACGGGAAGATTACCATCTCTGCGAGTATCGTTGCAGAGCCTGTCGTCACTGGGTGAGATCATCGCACCGCTTACTTGCGGACCGCATCATGTAGCTGCGAGTGTCGTCGCAGAGCCATCGCATCGAGAGGCCGCGAGAGGTGAAGATCGCCGCTGAGCTGCACCGGAGATCGTCGCCCCCGAAGATCGTTGCATTGTACCTTTTGCGAGCTGCTTCCACCGAAACCTGTGCACCGGAATCCACGCAAGGTATCGCATTCCTCCCCATACAGACCGGAGTCACAGCAACACGCCCGCTACGTCCAGGGGGATTGTCGCATCACCTCCCCAGGGTCTCAGGAGTGACGCATCGCTTGCTTTTCAACGCTACAGCTTTCACTTGGAACTTTTGTCGCATCTAAAGGTACTGTTGGCTAAAACGTGATGCAACTGTGGATTATTTTAACGCAGTGAGCTACATGAGGTCAAGTACCTGCTTCTACGCGCTATATTTTGGCAGAAAAATCTATTAGAGATAACTAATGTGGTTTTGTAGTTTTTTACGCCCCATGTTGTTTATTTGTGCTGTGCTGTGCGCGTTATGTACTGCCCATGTACATGTAGCTGTGTTTAGGTGTCTGTAATCCAAGACAAGACACAAAGGAAACAAAGGGTTATTCATAGGAGAGGTGCAACTTTCTATTACACCTTGGTATTCAACCTGCGTCAGTATCTTTCTAAATTGTTTCTCAGTCTCGTGTTTAATGGGGTATTGTATCAGAGGTTGTGGGTTTGACCTCACTGGAATTATGTGAGAAGGGGAACCAATATCCCACTCCATGCGGTTGCAGTATAACTCCTGAGCTAGTGCTAAAGCCCACGCCCTGGCATATGGATGTTTGACTGCGTCTGGGACAAGGTCTGGAAATATAGGTATAATAACCATTTCTTCCTCGGGGCAGTACATGACGAATTGACCGGGGGACAATCCCTTTCAGTCAAGAGAATGTCATAGCCAAGTAGCACGTTCTCCTAAAAGAGAACATTTATTGGGCTTTGTATATCCTCCTTTATTTGGATTTCCAGCTGTTATAAACAATTTGGGACACTCACTTATGTTTCTGGTGTTTCGACCTGGATATAATCACTCAATGCTACTGCAGCCAGACAATCCGTCAGGCTCTGGTAGTTATTGTCACTTCTGCCACACTGTTCAGCATGGTCAGAGCCCATTCCCCACTCAGAAGCAATGTCCTCAATATCCGTGACATGCTTCACTTTTAGTTATAGCTGTGTGTGACTGGAGTGACCAGTCACAAAGGTTTGCGCACTGTTTACTTGAAACAACGATTGTTTCTTCACAAAGTTGTCCAGAAATGAATGAGATCCTTCACTTCCAAATGCTTCCATACATTTTTATTCCATGGTTAATTGCATCATTACTTCATGATTAGAGTCCATTTAAATCCTCTTTACATCATTATGCAGGTAAATGAAACTTTTTACAACACCCAATGCATTTCAGGTCGTGAAAAGGACCCTTCTACAGGGGTCTAGAAAGGAAAGATACAAGGCCAGTTTAGTCACTGACATTTAAAAAGTAATCAAGTGCAAACTAAAATACAACACTCGTGTTGCTTGCAATACTTCATTCGTAATGTTAAAAACTATCATATTAAACGTTACAAGAGATCATGTTAAACGTTACATGTAGTAATACGGCCATAGTTCTATGACTATTACATCCTATTGATAGCCGTGTGAACGGGTAAAGAAACCTAAGGATTTACTACGAAAAAAAATGTGCAATGTTACCTATCAGGGGGAACAAGCTCGAAGTTTCACGTAGCTTTGGTTATGCATGATGGTGTTCAAGGGCATAGCGCAATGCGAGAAATTAAATGCCATCTCAGGAAGGTGCGGGCAGTTAAATAAACTGATACATTCTGCTGCCGTTACATACAAATGGCGCTCTGTGATTCGACACGTAGTGTTCATATTAATTACGGTTGTTCGTGAAAACGTTTTCACTCGCCGCGCTGTTCTACATTTCCTGGTGTGGAATTCTGGAAAAACGAAGGGGCCTATAGTGTGCGGTTTGTAAAGCCCTCGTGAACCATGTGACGTGAGAGTGCGGCTTGAACGTTAGTCACGTGATTGGAGTGCCCAATGATAGGTCTGAATTACCGGATCCTACTGAGGCTTACGCGTGGATGTTGGGAATTAGTTAAAACAATCGTGAAATCTAGTGGAAAAAATAATATGAGACTTGTGGTAAAAATGAAAATAATTTTTTTTTTTTAAAATGCCAATCGAATGCGTGACAATTTTTGACAGAGCTCCGCTAGGATGTGAATGAGCTACATCTGTTCTAAATGAATAGTCCACAAGTATCATAGGTCTGCATGACCATAATACAGTTACATCCATTAACACTGCTTATTACTTGATGTTTATACGGGAATCAGGAGTGGATTGAAGGAAATGACCTGACCTATTATATGATTATAAAAAACAATCAAATTCCACCCGGTCATTAATCCCAAACGGTTGTAAAGAATTTAATTTTTTGATCCAATTAAATTCCACTCTTAAGCGTGATTTGTGGGGATCCATGTCACTGCGCTGTTGCACTACTTCAAGTATGGTGAATTTGATTTGTGCTATTTGATTCTTTACCTCCTGCCAGTGTGCTGCAAGTGTTGACTTCATGTTTTTCAATCTTATGTTGCTTTTGTGTTCAGTCATTCTTATTTTAATTTTTCTCTCTGTTTGGCCCATATATATTTTACCACATGGGCATTTAATTGCGTATATGACATTTTTAGTGTCACAAGTACTTGAATGATGTAGCAGTATTTTGTTGCCTTTCATGGGATGTTTGAACTCTCTACCTATCATAAAGTTATGTTATGTTATGTTATGTTACGTTGTTTTTGTATAGCGTACGGCTACTCGAAAGGAGTGTCCCGACGCTTTTCCACCAGTGGCTCCTAAAAGGTAACACAACACAGCTAAAACTGAAAAAAATAAAAATAAAAAGAAGCAGTTTAATAAAAAGAACAAACTAAGCATTAAAAAGCCAAGTCTTCAGGCTCCTCCTAAACTGAAGCAAATTGGCAGTGCTGCGCAACGCAAGTGGAAGCAAATTCCACATCTGGGGAGCTCGACAGCTAAAGGATCGCCCTCCAGCGCGGGCCTTCTTCACCCGTGGAACCACAGCTTTAAAGAGGGATTCCGAGCGGAGAGAGCGGACTGGATGATAAAAGTGCAGTCTCCGCTGTAGATATCCCGCCCCTGATCCATGCAAAGCTTTGTGCATCAGGGTTAGGGATTTAAACAGGATCCGTTTCCTAATAGGGAGCCAATGAAGCTTCTAAAGCAACCCCGAGGCATGGGCGCGTCTACCAAGGCCGAAAATTGCCCGGGCGGCAGAGTTCTGCACCACCTGGAGTCGCTGAACCAGGTAATCGGGAAGGCCAAGAAAGAGGGCGTTTACATAATCCAGCCTTGAGCCGATAAGAGCCTGAACGGTAATCCTCCTGTGCTCCTCCGACAACAAAGGCAAAAATTTGCAGAGCATCTTCAGGATTCCGTAACAGGTACCGGCCAGGCCGAGAATATGGGTTCGCAGCGCCAGCTGGTTATCTAACTTAACGCCCAAATTTTTGGCAACCCGGGAGGACTGAGCGGGAGGATTCATGTCGGACGGCCACCAATGCTGCCAATCCGGCTCGACGACACATCCAAAAAATAAAATCTCAGACTTGCCCGAGTTGGCCCTCAGACTGTTCCGTTGGAACCAGTCGAAGACCAGCGCAAGGCAGTCCCGGATTCTCTCTCCATCAAGCTCTTGATCTTTCCCGCATGTGAAGAGGAGTTGCGTGTCGTCGGCGTAGGAGACGATCTGGGCCCCGTAAGCCTCCACCAAGGCCGCCAAAGGGGACATAAAGATGTTAAATAACGTGGGGCTCAACACAGAACCCTGTGGAACCCCAACTCCCAGTGGCGGCATCTCGGCGGAGCTCTGGGAAACCCAGACCGTCTGGCGGCGATCTTCAAGGAAAGAGGTGAACCACCTGAGCACCGTCCCCCTGAGGCCGATGTCATAAAGCCTCGCTAAAAGCGCCTTGTGGGGGACGGTGTCGAAGGCCGCCGACAGATCTAACATGACCAGCATGGCCCTACCGCCGACATCCAGAGTCTCCCTAATGATCTCAGTGACCTCCAACAGAGCCGTTTCCGTACTAAAATTAGGACGGAAACCCGATTGAGATGAGTGGAGCAGATTGTTAGCTTCCAAAAAGCTCGACAGGACACTGTGGGCATGTTTTTCCGTGATCTTTGCCAGTGCAGGTAAAAGCGAGATTGGCCTATAGTTAGCCAGAACCTCGGTGTCAAGACCCGTTTTTTTTAGGAGGGGGATCACCATCGCTCTTTTCCAAGAGCTGGGGACCCTTCCCTCCCTCAAGGAGGTATTGAGGACAGAGTTGACCAGAGGATTCACCACCGCCGCCATCCCGGCCAAGAATTTGGCAGGGCAGGGGTCAAGTGGCGAGCCAGATTTAAGATGCCGGGGGGCAGCCTTAGGAGCTAAATCATCCAGCCTGTCAGTAAGCCAGCGCTGTAAAGACTCCACATCGCTGTCCAAATCACCCGAAAGATGACAGGGGTGATCCAGCAGCGCCTGCTCAAGTAAGTCAGGTGTCACTTTATACAGCGCTCGCGAAGCTGGTCTGAGCAAAGCGGGCGCTCTATAGTCCGGGCGTGCAGATTCCATCACCGAGAAGCTGATCAGCCGGTGGTCAGTCCAGAGCATCTGCCGGGTAGCAACCTCCGTAGGTGGAACAGATGAGAACACTTGGTCCAGGGTATGCCCCTTCTCATGTGTTGGCCCCGACACGCAAGGCACAAGGCCAAGCGGAGATGTAACATCCAACAGTTTGGCTGCATCGGAGTCATCTGCCACGTCCAGGTGGAAGTTAAAATCACCGGCCACAATGCAGTGCTGTGTGGTCAGTGCCAGCTCAGAGGCGGCCGTCTGCAGATCCTCAAAAAAAGAACCCACAGGACCTGGTGGCCTATATACCAGCAAGCCCTTCAGGGCCTGACCCGGTGACAGTCGAATCGTAAAAGCCAATGACTCGGCATTCCCAATAGAAATCAAGGGAAGCACTGAGCAGGAAACGCTCTTTTTAACCACAACCGCCACTCCCCCTCCCCTGCCCCTAGGTCTGTCCACCCGAAAGATGTTATACAGCGGGGGAATGGCTGAGAAGACGTCCGGATTGGAAGCCTCTCCCAGCCAAGTTTCCGTAAGAAGCAGACACAGGGGATTTTCCCTAACCAAAAGGTCATGAATGTGCAGGGCATGGCGACCTACCGACCTCGCATTCAACAGCAGGAAAAGATGCTTCGCACCGACAGTTGCCGGGCGGGGAACGATAGCGCACGTCCAGGCAGGCGTCCAGCCACAGGCCGGGCAGCGACATTTGCCCCTAAACCGCCCCGGGAAGACGGAGCGACAGGAGCGGGAGAAGCCCTGCAGATCCCGTAGTGACGCAGAAGAGTAACAAATCATTGCAGCCCGAGTAGTGCCAGACCAGAGTCCCCCGCCGCCCAGCCGCCTCCTGGCGCGGACGGGCGCAGACGGGCAGGACTCTGGCACGACTCAGGCGCAGTGAAGGCGCGCCCGCTGCGCGTCACCGCTGCGCGCTGAAGGGGAGTGTTAAGTGGGGCGGGCGGAGGAGGCCCAGAGAGCTAGAGCGCTCGGTCCGGCGCCTCTACAGCGTCGCACCCACACCCAAGATGGCGCGTAAATGCGGCAGCAGGCTGAGAGCCCCCAGATCCCGGACCCGCTAAGCAGCGGTGGTTCCACTATTATGGTGCAAGGTAGGGGCCAGTGCCCTGTTAAAAACAGGGACGCGCTAAATTAAATTTAATCAAAATCAAAATAAACAAGCGTTTTTTTTAAAAAGCGCAAAGCGCTGTCAGGCAGAGCAGCGTGCAGCGTGCAGGTCGCCAGCAAAGTGGAATGAAGATGGTAGGTCCTGGTAGGTTATTGCAGTGCACGCAATTTTCGCATGTGTTCATTCCTTTGTTGTTCCTTCCACACTATAGGCCCCTTAGTTTTCCCAGAATTCCACACCAGGAAATGTAGAACAGCGCGGCGAGTGAAAACACTTTCACAAACAACCGTAAGTAGTATGAACACTCCGTGTCGAATCACAGAGCGCCATTTGTATGCGGACCTAACGGCAGCAGTTTATTTAACTGCCCGCACCTTCCTGAGATGGCATTTAATTTCTCGCATTGCGCTATCCCCTTGAACACCATCATGCATAACCAAAGCTACGTGAAAACTTTGAGCTTGTTCCCCCCGATAGGTAACATTGCACATTTTTTTTTTGTAGTAAATCCTTAGGTTTCTTTACCCGTTCACACGGCTATCAATAGGATGTAATAGTCATAGAACTATGGCCGAATGACTGCATGTAACGTTTAACATGATCTCGTGTAACGTTTAATATGATCGTTTTTAACATTATGAATCAAGTATTGCAAGCAACACGAGTATTGTATTTTAGTTTGCACTTGATTACTGTTTAAATGTCAGTGACTGAACTGGCCTTGTATCTTTCCTTTCTAGGCCCCTGAAGAAGGGTCCTTTTCACGACCCGAAATGCATTGGGTGTTGTAAAAAGTTTCATTTACCTGCATAATGATGTTAAAAGGATTTAAATGGAATCTAATCTTGAATGTGAAGGATCTCATTAATTTCTGGACAACTTTGTGAAGAAACAATCGCTGTTTCAAGTAAATAGTGTGCAAACCTTTGTGACTGGTCACTCCAGTCACACGCAGCTACAATTACAAGGCACTTGTAGACACAGTGCGCCAGATTTTGCAGCACACCTAGAACTATATAAAAGAAGAAGCAGAAAATAGGAGAAATACAGAGAAATAAGAGTGCACAGGGATACCAAACTACTTATTACTATGCTTGGCTTGTATGCTTGTATGCCAGCCACATTCTTCTTTTTGAATAGCGGCTAAGATTGTTTTGGTTTGTCTTTTTTTTGTTATAAAGTAAGCATTGTGAGCCCTTCTTCAGTTTCACATACTCCTTCAATCTACGCTCTGGCCATCCTCCTCTCTCCAAGTGTTTTTCTGCTGTATCTTAAAAAGGAATGAGATAAGCATAGATCAATATCCTGATATCTCTCAGGCGTTCTTATTTTATCAGGGTTACACAAATTATAGAGCTTTTCAGTGCTCTCCTTTTGAGGAGATCCACTCCGTGTTCTAGTCTTTCCTATATTTTTCTTATTATCCCACTTCTTCTTAGTAGAGGACTCGGTGCTTGCTTTGAGTTATCTTTTTCAGGATTGCCCTTAATTTGTGATTTGCTAGGTCTGGCTCCCAGAATATCTCCACCTACTGTTTCTTTGATAATTTCCAGTAATTCACAATCCTTTTCTCTAGGAGCAAATCGTGTGAGCCATTGGCAAATAGCAAAAACTGCTGCTTCCCCTTTAATGTTACTTAACATAATGGCAGACACCACAGCAAAATTCCCATCCATTGTATTCCCAAATCCAGGGCTGAGTCAGTCCTGTACTTATTGTGTATCTGTTAAAGAACTTCTGGCAAAACAGCTAATGAGGGTGTACCATTAGATCTGGTATACACTCCAGCAAAGACTGTGTCCCAAGTGGCACAGTCTTCCACTGGGGGAGACATTCCCATTGACAAGCATATTGTGAGAATTCTGTTTTTCCTGGGGACCAATATGGAGAAACACTGTTTCAAGGTGATTTGTTGTTGTACAATCCAAAACAGAATCTCCTCCCTTTTGGTGGGAGTTTTTTCCATAACTGCATTGATAGTCTGTGTACTAATGCCAGGTGTAGCCATTTGTGGTTGTGTAGCTTGAACAGCCCTCACAGGATTTACAGTCAATGTTTGCATGGTGTACTGCGTCAAACATAAATATATTCTCCCGATCCCTGTGTATAATGCACGTAGTTGTGATGCTGTCGGATTTGCTACGTTTGGATGTGGTATGTAGCCAGCTAAGACTGGCCATTTCGTTCCCCCATTGCTAAGGGTATGTAGTCTAACTTCAGCTGTGGTATGTTGTAGAGTGCCTTTAAACAGATTTTGGTGTTCTTGGTATGTTAGTGGTATTTCTAGCACACCATTCTTTAGCAAGATGGCGGCTGAGTGACCGCAGTGAATGCTCTCCTGTGCCATGAGTTAAGACTGATCACGAAAGAACCCCTATATGGATTAAAAGGTGAACAAAAATGTGCTGTATTGCATGGGTACATCTAAAAGACACTCTGGAGATTTATTCAAAATACCGGATGAGGCCAGAGCGGAATTTGGGAGCTCTAATATTAAAGACAGTAAAAGAGCTTTACCTTGGTGTGCAGAGACTGAAACAAAAAGCGCACCTTTGGCCCAGAAGGGCTTTGTGGACTCTAATTGGTACACAGAGGAGCTCGGGAAGATCAAAGTCACTCAAAATGCTCCCAAATGCAAAACCGCCATTGAAGGACGGTGCAACGGCTGGAGTGAAGGCGATCCCGGCGGCTCAGAAGACGGCGGTACTGAAGTGCAGAGACACTGCTCACACGCTCAACCAGGAGGGGTTGGAGATTGATGGCAGGACACCCAGCAGACATCAGCATCCTGTCGACCCGGCTACCAGGTCCAAACAGCAGACTGTACCCGGGATGTCTTCCAGACGGGGACTCAGTGGAGCACAGGTAAAATCTTTAACCAGAGGCAAAACTGCCAGCAAGTCATTGGATGGCTGCAGAAGGTTAGATATATCTGATGGAGGCATTTTAACAGAAATTCCAGCCATAGATATGACTAATACATATATTGTCCAATAAAGAGATAAGGAAGGTGGGAAAGGAGGACATGGATGGATTCCAAGCAAGTGCTAACATTTTAGAGGTACAATGCGGGCCGACTCCCATGATCATAAGGATGTTGTTTCCGCCCATATAAATAGCAAAAATACAGGGACTAGAGTTGGAGACAATTTTTTATCCTTGACGGATGAGTCTGAACATACTAATACTTGTGATAGTGAGGATACAGATACCGAAGTCACAGGGGAGGATAGTGGCAGCCCCCACCTAAGATTGGATACTCAAAGGCAGGTACCAAATCGCACTAAATGAAGGAGCATCAGAGGAACAGGGAAAGACAGGGGCTCAAACTCTGACAAAAGCCAGACAGGCCAGCTACAATGGGACTATTCCACCATCCATTTTGGGATAGAGACCGAGGAGGAAGATATAAAGGAGGTACAGCTCAAAGACCCTAAAGTAACTGGGAGCAAGACAGAGTCTCCCCCATCAATAGGATTCACATATGCTACACTCAAGTAAGATTCAGACGGAAGCCCGCCAAGAGCACAAGGAAGCTCAGTTGGCAAATAAAAATCCTCAGGGGTGATCCGCAAAGTCACAAAACTTTGCTCAGAAATTTCAGAGCATACTACTGCCTTAGAGGAACGGGGTGTGAGGCTGGAGGCTGGTGCGGAAAGTGCTGGACAACGAATTGTAGCGAATGAGGCCAGAATGAGTGATGTACTCTGGAAACTGGAGGAATTTGAAAATAGGCAGCGGAAAAATAACCTACGACTAATAGGTATAGAGGAGAATGCCAAAGGAGTCGACATACGTGGATTTTTTCTAAAATTACTCAAAGGCGCCTTTCCGGAATTGGCACATTGGAACTGGGAAAACAAGTGCAGAGGGTCCATAGATTCCCACTGATGATGAAAAAGAAAAAAACAGGACAAAATGAGAGTTATTCTCATATTCTTTGGGAATTTCCTCGTATGTCAGGCAATATTCGAGAAAGCTAGGCGAGCAGCGGAGGGGCAATCTTTCTTTGCACGTCTGGACTTTTGCCATACATCAGTGGGAAGAAGATGGAGACTGCGGCAGCTGATTAATCCCTTCCAGAAATTAGGCTGTGAGGTTTTCCTATTGAAATCCGGCCCGACTTGAGGTTATCTGCAAGGGGACTACCAAGGTATTCACTTCAGAGGTTCAGGCCCGGGGATATTTGCAGGAACTTACATGAGGATAAGAAAACAACGCAAGGACTAAAAATTCTCCTTTCCACCATTTTGTGTTTATAGTATGATGGGTTAAATACTTTTATAGGATTATTTCCTCCTTTTAAAACCGAAAAAACAAAATTATTGGGGTTCTTTTCTCTTCTTTTTTCGTATTTTTTTTTAGGCAGGGGAAGCAGCTAGGGGGCACGGTGGTATGCAGGAGGCATCGCAAGTGTCTATCAACCTTTTTTTCCCTATTGAACGGGTGGGATGGAGTGGGGGGAGGGGGAGATACAAAAGGAAAAACTAAGGGGCTGGTTGCACGGATAATTGGTGGTTGTCTATAGGAAACGATATGGATATGCCACAGGGTGTATGAACTTTATTTAATTACTATTGCAAATCTTAGAATAGCTTCAAACAACATCTGCGGACTAAACAACCCCCAAAAGAGACGAAGAGTCAACTTGGACATCCAATTCCTGAAGGCAGACATCGTCTGCCTTCAAGAAACACACATTGAAGCCGGTAGGAGGGGGGTTCTGGAGCTGGCAGGCTACTTAACTGATCTCTAGCACTATGCAGTATGTAAGGACAAGAGGGGTGGCAGTAGCGGCATGGAAGGGGTTAGCTAGATTTCCACGATCTAATGCTGATAAAATAGGAAGGTGGGTAACTACGCAGTGTTGCACAAATAATAACATGTTCACAGTATGCTGGGTCTATGGATCGGTCCTTGATGATCCATTGTTTGAATGGTTGAATATTGAGCTAGTCGATTGGCCCCTCCCACTTATTGTTTGCGGGGATTTTAATATCAATATGAGTTGTCAGGCCGCTAACCAACTGGGGGCAGTGTATCAAGGTCGTCAACCTAAAGTCTATAAAACCCTGTTACAACTGAAATTATTGCAAGGGCTCTCGGATCTATGGGCAAAACAGGAAATTAACGATCAGGGATTTAAGTATTTTTCTGTTCCTCATCAAACACATGCTAGACCGGACTATTTTTTTGTGTCACAGGAGTCGTTACAAGGAAGTAAAATAACTAAATATCCTAGAGTTATGTTAGATCACAATCCTTTGGTGCTAGAAATTAATATCCAGATGAAATCACAACCAGCAAGATGGACATTTAATAGAGCTGTGCTTAGTGATGAAGGTTATGCTCAGCATATGAATAGGTGGATTCCCAGGTTTATTGAAGAGAATTTAGGAAGTACCAGTACACATGTAGTCTGGGATACTCTAAAGGCTGGTATAAGGGGAGAAACATCTAAGTATGGTTGGAAGACACAAAAGAAAGAAAAGAGTTTGTTACTTACTTTGTATGATGACCTGGGAAGGGCTGAAGCACATTTGGTAGATGTTCTTTCTGAGGGGGGTGATTCAGAGATAGCATAATCAAGGATCATACTCGCCAGGTCAGCAATTACAGAAATGTCGCAAAAAATTCGGCTGGCAGGTATATGGCTTGGTGGAGCAGGGCATACGAGAGCAATGAAATGGAGGGTCACATGCTCGCAGTTCGCACCAGAGATAAAGTGGTACAAACATGTATCGCTGAAATTAGAGATCACAGTGCCGGCATGGTGACTGATCCAGACGCTATTCTATCTGCATTCTAAAAATGTTATCAGAGCCTACATACAGAGGACATTCCGATAGGGGACTGAGAGATCGAGGAATATCTAAATGGGCAAATTCTCAAACAGCTTTCCCCCGAGTAGAAAGAATTTCTGGAAACACCGATAAAAATAAAAGAGTTGAAAGCGGTGATTGATTCTTTGCCACTGGGTAAAGCTGTTGGAACGGATCTGATACCAGGGGAATTTTATAAAAAATTTAGGGCACAGTTAATGGTAATGATGTTAGAGATATTCCGTAGAGCACCATCAGGTGAGGTGACCCCCGAATCTTGGAAATTAGCTAATATTATTGTATTTCTGAAAAAAGACAAACCTATAAATGAATTGGGGTCATACCAACCAATTACGCTGGTTAACAGCGACACAAAGATTAACGCTAAAAATCTCGCCATTAGGCTGGCCTCAGTTATTAAGAAATTAGTGCCATATGAATGAAACTTTGTTTTTGCAATTCTCAAATAGTGATTTTTATAGAGTCGCTATTTGAGAATCCCAAAATGGTATGTATGTAGGATTTGCAAATATTTTTGCGAATCCTACATATTCCTTAATTGCGAATCGCAAATTGCAATTCACAATTAAGGAATACCTCCCCATTCATTCCTACGGGCCTAGAGGCCCATAGGAATGAATGGGAAGACATTCTCAATTTGCGATTCTCAATTAGAGAATCGCAAATTGAGAATGCAATTTCAAGAGTGCCAGGGTGTCAAAAGGACACCCTGTTGCACCCCTGAAATGTACATGTGTGCACATGTGGCACACATACATGCCCTAAGCAGAGGGCTGATGTGAGCAACAGCCAGCATGCAGCCTTTCTAGCTCCTGATATATTATTTGGACCTTGGACTGAAAAAGGTGGCCATTTTTATCAAGGAGCCCTTGATCAGAAGAGAACCCATTGCCCTGTTGAAGTTTGGCAAGTGCATTGACAGAATTGAAGAGCTCTCTAGCTGAGTTTTTGGACCCCTCAATTTTGCTGGTGTAAAAATTATTTTTGATCTAACAATGGCTGCTTTATAGTCTGTCAATGCTAGACTGTAGTTCTTTTTGGCCGACACACTATAGTCCTTCCTCCATTCACGTTCTAAATGTCGACATGTTGATGTGAGTGTTTTCAGCTCGAGACTGTACCATGGAGCAGGAGGCTTCTTCCTACGTTGTTTTATTAATCTTTCTGGGGCCAATTGATTAATATTTGACCTGATCCCGTCATCAGAGCTCTCGTCTGCCACGTTTGAATCAGCAGTTAAGGTGGGCATATTGTTATCCAATAGTTCTGTGAGCACCTCCGAACTAACGTTGCCTAAGACCGCCCATTCATTGGGGCGGGAGAGGGAGCAAGGAATTTTTGTTAGAATCAACATTAAAGTTGAAGAAGATGGTCGAACCAAGTAAGCGGCAGGGTTCTGTTGATGCTGATGGAGGGGTTATTAGTGAAAATCCCATCTAGCGTGTGAAGAGCCGTATGGGTAGGTTCTGATACCATCTGCATGAGGCCAAAGGCTTGAAGAGTGTCTAGTAGTACAGTGGATTCCTGTTCTTAACACTCCGAATTACATCGGTTTACAGACTTAATTCTTCTAAAAAACTAGGAGGTGGATAGTAGGCGGAGATGATTCTATCTTAGAGGACGTGTTTACAATGGGGTCATAGTAAAGAATTATTGTTAATTTGATCAAATGAAAACATGACCCTATCATTGTTTAGAGATAGTAACTGTTCTCTTGTGTAAGCTAAGTTATCAAAAAGGACAGGGGTCCTTGTGCAATGCGCAGTCCAGGCACTGGCGGGCGCAGACGGGCTTGCCTTTGGCATGCCTTCAGTGGGCCAGCAACGCGCCCGTTGAGTGGATTCGCTGCGCGTCCAGCTTAGCATGGGCTAAATGTGTTTTCCCCCCGGAAGTGGTGAATGAGCTAGAGCTCCAACCCTCCCCCCACTAAGATGGTGGGCGTGGAAAAAGCACAACGCTCTCTCTGCACAATTGGGAGCCCCCGCGGCAGACCAGAGAGTGAGGGCCCTGAGGCACAGGTAGGTAGTTGGCAGTAAAGAGTTAAAATGCGGCATACATAACATTCATAAAAGTGAGCGGCGCCTTTCTCAAGCTTGTGACCGCTGCAAGTCCGGTTCAGCATGGGGTAAATATGTTTCCCCCAGAAGTGGTCAATGAGCTAGAGCGCCAACCACCCCCACTAAGATGGCGGCCGTGGAAATAGCACAACGCTCTCTCCGCACAATTGGGAGTCCCCAGGGTGAACCAGAGAGTGAGGGACCTGAGGCACAGGTAGGCAGTTGGCAGTAAAAGCAGCGTGAACCTTAAGAGGATTTTGTAAATCAGAGTTAAAATGTGGCATACATAACATTCAGCAAAGCAAGCGGCGCCTTACTCAAGCTTGCGACCGCTGCGTGTCTGGCTCAGCATGGGCTAAATGCATTTCCCCCCGGAAGTGGTGAATGAGCTGGAGGGCCAAGACCCCTGCCAAGATGGCAGCCGTGGAAATAGCCACAACACTCTCTGAACACAATCAGGAGCCTCCGCGGCAGACCAGAGAGTGAGGGACCTGGGGCACAGGTAGGCAGTTGGCAGTAAAAGCAGCGTGAACCTTAAGAGGATTTTTAAAATCAGAATATAAATGCGGCATACATATCATTCAGCAAAGCAAGCGGACCTTGCTCAAGCTTGCGACCGATGCGCATCCAGGTCAGCCTGGGCTAAATGTGTTTCCCCCCGGAAGTGGTGAATGAGCTAGAGCTCCAAACCCCTCACTAAGATGGCGGCCGTGGAAATAGCACAACGCTCTCTCTGCACAATCGGGAGTCCTCATGGTGGACCAGAGAGTGAGGGACCTGAGGCACAGGTAGGCAGTTGGTGGTAAAAGCAGTGTGAACCTTAAGAGGATTTTGTAAAACAGAGTTAAAATGTGGCATACATAACATTCAGCAAAGCAAGTGGTGCCTTACTCAAGCTTGCGACCGCTGCGTATCCGGCTCAGCATGGGCTAAATGCGTTTCCCCCCGGAAGTGGTGAATGAGCTGGAGGGCCAACATCCATGCTAAGATGGCGGCCGTGGAAATAGCACAACACTCTCTCACCACAATCAGGAGCCCCCACGGCAGACCAGAGAGTGAGGCACAGGTAGGCAGTTGGCAGTAAAAGCAGAGTGAACCTTAAGAGGATTTTTAAAATCAGAGTATAAATGCGGCATACATATCATTCAGCAAAGCAAGCGGTACCTTGCTCAAGCTTGCGACCGATGCGCGTGCAGCTCAGCCTGGGCTAAAGGTGTTTCCCCCGGAAGTGGTGAATGAGCTAGAGCTCCAACAACCCCCCACTAAGATGGCGGCCGTGGAAATAGCACAACGCTCTCTCTGCAAAATCGGGAGTCCTCATGGTGGACCAGAGAGTGAGGGACCTGAGGCACAGGTAGGCAGTTGGTGGTAAAAGCTGTGTGAACCTTAAGAGGATTTTGAAAATCAGGGTTAAAATGCAGAATACAGTACATTCAGCAAAGCAAGCGGCGCCTTACTCAAACTTGCGACCTCTGCACATCCGTCTGAGCATGGGCTCAATGTGTTTCCCCCCAGAAGTGGTGAGTGAGCTAGAGCACCAACCCCCCCCCCCACTTAAATGGCGGCAGTGGAAATAGAACAACGCTCTCTCCTTACAATCAGGAGCTCCCGTGGCGGACCCGAGAGTGAGGGACCTGAGGCACAGGGAGGCAGTTGGCAGTAAAAGCAGCGTGACGCTTAAGGGGATTTTTTAAATCAAAGTTAAAATGCGGCATACATACCATTCAGCAAAGCAAGCGGCGCATTACTCAAGCCTGCGACCACTGCGTGTCTGGCTCAGCATGGGCTAATATGTTTTCCCCCAGGAGTGGTGAATGAGCTAGAGCACCTACCCCCCCCCCCCACTAAGAAGGCGGCCGTGGAAATAGCACAACGCTCTCTCCACACAATCAGGAGCTCTCGCAGCAGCCCAGAGAGTGAGGGACCTGAGGCGCAGGTAGGCAGTTGGCAGTAAAAGCAGCGTGAACCTTAAGAGGATTTTTAAAATCAGAGTAAAAATGCTGCAAACATAACATTCAGCAAAGCAAGCGGTGCCTTACTCAAGCTTCTGACAGCTGCACCTCCGGCTCAGCATGGGCTAAATGTGTTTCCCCCCGGAAGTGGTGAATGAGCCAGAGACCCAACCCCCCCACTAAGATGGCTGCCGTGGAAATAGCACAACACTCCCTCTGTACAATTGGGAGCCACAGCGGCGGACCAGAGAGTGTGGGACCTGAGGCACAGGTAGGCAGTTGGCATTAAAAGCAGTGTGAACCTTAAGAGGATTTTGTAAATCAGAGTTAAAATGCAGCATACATAACATTTAGCAAAGCAAGCGGTGCAGGGTCATATCTGCTCATGCATATATGCCCTCACATATTGTAATGTAGTTCCTATTTCCCTAATAGGCTCTGTGCATTGGAATAATATACACTACAGTTTTGGCATAGGACTGAGGTCAGTATGCCCCTATCGAGTACATTAAACTGAATTACTTTTTGTGCCAGCTATCTCAGAGGCCACTAGAAACTCCTTGGAAAACAAGAAGGGAGTAGCTTCTGGCAACCACATAAACATGACAACTTTGTTTCCCTTTAGAATCAGAACATGTCTCAGAATCGTGGAAACAATAGATAACAGTTCCACTCAGTCAATCGTGCATGCTTAGGTTTTTCAGAGTTACACACAAAGAGATAGATGGGTGTTTCATTAAAGGATTTATTGAACAGTCTTGTTTCTCATGTACGAGATATGAGCTGTTACAATCTCAAAACAGTATGTGAGATATATTATGTACAGCGTAAGCAGTAAAAAGAAATAATACTGCAAAAGCATTGTCTTTAACCCCTTCCATGCTCATGACAAGGTCAGCTCGTCATGAGGCACACTGGAGCTGTGCTAATGACGAGCTGACCTTGTCATGAACAATGGTAAATCTGACTTTCAGCACCCAGCGGGAATTGCCTTAGCACCAATGTGGTTAAGCTATGACACATATTCATATACATATACATAAATAACACAGGCTAAAACGTGGATACTGGTCTGATGCTTCTAACTAGTTCTACCCCAGTGTACCTAACCTAAGTGTAGTACAAGGTAAGAAGTAGGTGCTGTATCCTATAGTATGGTAAGCTATAGTTTGGTATGCCAAGAGTCCCTCTATGTTCTAGTCAGCTCTATACCTTAGAATGAAAGAGGTGGGAATCTCTTTCCGGGTCTTAAACTCTAACTCCCCACGAAGGGAGTCAGAACACTGGAAGCTGGATTCTCTGCGAACAAGGATGACTGTGTCTGGTCAGTGCATCAGGCCGGGATACGGTTTCTTCCGAACTTGCCGTGGCGAGCAGTATCGCGTCTTGCAGCCATGCTTTTGCCATGGCAAGGGAAGGTATATTTATACCTGGAAGGTGCTTAGGAATGTTTGCATTGATGTAAGGTTGGACAGAGGAAGACGTCCTGAATGAACCCTTAAGGAATATCGGTTCATGCATAATAGATGAGTTCTTGGAGAAATCAATAGTACTAGGCTAGGGAGAGTCCCAATGGCTTAAGGGTCTGGTTTCTAAGAACTTGTTCTGACGTTGGGGTGGACGGGTGTAGTTGACCATTCCATATTTGGAGAGCATGGCTAATGCCTAAATAAGGGCTGGGATCTTGTGCCTATATAAGGGTAATGCAAATTGTGCCTATATAAGGACATGTATCGGGAAAACCTATATATGGGCATCTAAACCGAAACACAACAGTATATAATTAAGCACTCTGCCTTAGGGTTTGCAGGTCTGCCATAGGGGTGGTTTACAAATATCATATACAGTGATAGGGGTCATGGTACACAGGGATGTGTGCCATATCGACTGCGAGCATTGCTAGTTCCTCAACGTCACTTCCTTTGGATGACGTCTTTTACAATCCCTCTGTATTAGATACCTTCCCGGTCATTGATGGTAAAACCTTTTCTTCACTTTTGACGAGGGTAAAGTCCGGATCCCCTAACGACATCTGCCCCCCCCACATCTTCTCGGAAATCGGTCAGACTATCCCTCAGGGTATTCTACCCCTACTAAATAAATCACTGACCCAGGGCAGGGTACCTACTGGCTTTAAACACGCTCTGCTAATCCCTCTAATTAAAAAACCAGGTCTGGACCCTCAGGACTCATCAAATTATCGTCCTATATCCCTGCTGCCGTTCCTATCCAAGATATTGGAGGCTCACGTCTCCAATTGCCTTTCCAACTTTGTGGAAACCACTGGATTTCTGGAGCCAAATCAAGCTGGGTTCCGTCCAGGCCATTCGACCGAGACGGTAACCCTGGCAGTCCAGAATACACTTCGGTGTAACGCAGACAGGGATGTCCACCAGGCACTGGTGCTTCTTGACCTGTCTGCTGCATTCGACACGGTCGACCACACTATTTTGGTCGGCCGTGTCGAGCAGGCAGGCCTCAGAGGTGCTGCCCTGAGCTGGGTGGAATCATTTTTGTCCGACCGGACTCAAGCAGTGAGATTGGGCACCTTCACAGCCCCTAGAATTAAGAACGATTGCGGGGTCCCTCAAGGCTCATCCCTGTCCCCCCTTTTATTTAATTTATACTTGCGTCCCCTTTTGTACTCCTTGAGGAAATTCAAAGTGTGGATCTTTAACTACGCAGATGATCTGCAATTGGTTTTCCCCCTGGGGTCGCCGGATGCTGTCACTGAGTTTAGGGAGGTCATGGCTCATATCCAGAGATGGATGGGCCTTAACCACCTAAAACTTAACCCAGGCAAGACTGAACTGATCTTGCCTGGGAAGAGTGAACTCAGCTGGGGACCTCAATTTTGGCCTCCGGAGATGGGAAACCCCCCCTCCAAATCCCGCACAGTTAAGAGCCTTGGAGTCACCTTTAGTGAAGACCTCTCCCTGAAAAGTCAGGTAGGGTCAGTGGTTTCCACTTGCTTCTTTCAGCTGTGCAAGATTAGAAAGATTGCCCATTTCCTAACCCATTCTGCCCTGATACAGGTGACCATCGCCCTTGTGCTGTCTAGGCTGGACTACTCGAATATTTTATATTTGGGCCTGCAAGCCGGGCAGCTCAAGAGGCTGCAGCTGGTTCAAAATCAGGCGGCCAGGCTGATCTGTGGGCTTCCTAAATGGCAGTCCATCAGGCCAGGCCTGGCAGACCTGCACTGGCTGCCGGTAGCCCAGAGGGTGGCTTTTAAAACCGGCTGCATTATCTTTAGGGCATTACAAAGTAAAGGCCCCAAATTTATCATCAATCTGCTTGCCAGATACACCCCCTCCCGCAACCTCCGCTCTGGTCACAAAAACTTGCTCATGGTGCCGGTTGTTAGGAAACAACGTCAGGGCGGCAGCTCTTTTCATTTTCTTGCTGCCTCCCTTTGGAACTCCTTGCCAGCTTCTTTAAGGTCACACGAGGATATTCTAGCCTTTAGACTAGCCTTTAAGACCTGGCTTTTTAGAGAAGCTTATCCTTAGACGTTCTAAGTTGTCCTCCTGTTGTTGTGTTATGCTCTGAAAACTTCCTACAGCGCCATGAAGCCTACGGGCGTACGTGCGCTTTATAAGCTAAATTTAACATAACATAACATAATATTCTGTGCACCGAGACACGCATGCTGCAATGGCGGTTTGCATGAGCTTGGTGATGGGTCCCTTATTGGTGGCACAATTCTTACAGCAGCCCTTAGGCACCATCTCTAGTTCCTATGCCTTATGCACCAGGGGTAGCACTTACTAGAGACTTACAAGTGGCCTACAGGGGTTGCCAACTGTGAAACAATTGTATAGTTTAGGGAAAGAACACTGGTGCTGGGACCAAGATTAGCAGAAACCCAGCACACTTTCAGTCAAAGTTGCACCAGATACCAGGTATAAAGTGGAGGGGTACCGCAACAAAAAACAAGTTTCCTACACCACATCTCTGCAGTTCTCCAATATGTTTATAGTTCAGTCTTCAGCTATATGAATATATGTATCTGTCAACTCATGGACAATACAGAGACAACATCATTTGTTCAGTGAACTTTATTACTAACCACAAAAGGCCTGACCAAAAGCGACAACACCTAATGCTGAAGTTTCAACACTGGAGGGGTTTCTATACTTTGTAACTCCCTCTCATGCGTGTTTATTCATATTAGTCAAAGTGTTGTGGTATGTCACATTACAACAAGAAAATCAACATACCATCATAGACCCACCTCAACATGAAAAAAAGTGTGGGAAAGGAGAGAAAGCACCTCACGGTCGTAACACCAAGGGGGCTGCTGGCTGGTACTCACCAGCACACCCACTTATCATCATAGGTTACCTTCTCTCCAAAAGAAACAAGTGTGTGTTCTGTCGCGAAGAGTGAAGAAAAATCAAAACCCATGAAGTAAGAAAAGAGGATAGCAAAACCTAAATGTGAGTAAACTATCTGTGCAAAATGTCATAACAAGTGCCCATTGGATCCCTATGAGAATATAAATAAATAATTCACCTCATTAAAAACTATTAAAGCTTACTGGCTCAGAGTAACTTTATTGAATGCTGTAAGCCTTCTCAAATTAAAAATGGTTCCAATCAAACCATGATCAATCTTCTTAAGCCAACATGTTTCGTTGCCAAGAAATTCAAGCAACTTCTTCAGGGCTACTGGGGTTCCAAACTAAACTTCATGTGAGACCCCACATCACACCTATGATGGTATGAAAATAAAAAGAGAGACAGTGCCACCTGTAAAACCCACTATGAGAAAATTGGCATATTCATATTAAACTCAGGAAGGTAATATAAGAGTTTCATTACCAGCTAGTTGCGTAGACGCCGCATACCTGCAACCCTCTGTTAATGGCTCATGCATCAGCTGATCGCATGCCCACTCGGTGACTGCCAAAGCAAAGGTACTGTCACATACAAGTATTAAGAACAACATTGCCTCAATTTCTCGCTCCTTCCACTCTTGCCGACATTGCATCCCTGCTAGGTGCACCATGCAGCAACTTCTACTCTCTCTCCCCGCATCACGTTTTGTCTTGATGGGCATAAAGTGATGTAAGTACACCCCCTTTCAATCATAAACCACTCCGCGCTACAAACCAAAATCACTTTTATGCAGTATATCTCAATCGAGCACACCCGCTCAACTTCAAGTTACAAACCGAAACCTCTTTTATGCAGTATATCTGAATCAAGCACACCCGCTCAACTTCCATGAACGGGTACTCGTTCTTAACTCACTGTGAGTCATTCAGTATGTAATACTGACTCACATCATTCCCTAACATACAGACCGCTCACCGCTACCGCGTCCCTCCGGCATGTGCAATCTTCCAGCTCGGAGTCCTTCGGCGGGACTAAAGCATATATAGACGGTCATGCCCTCTTCTAGCGTGAGGGCCGTAGTTTCACATTAATCAAGCACCACCGCGTCGGCCATCTTACAAAGAGTACAGAGTACGCGATTCACATTAACACCCTTACTCAATATCAAAATGTTTGATCTAATTCCCTTTAAAACCCATAAGAGTTGTGTTACCCATCCGGAGGACCCTGTCAATGCTGATCAGTTGAAGTTATTTTAAAGTTGTGAAATCTAAGTACACAAACTCTCTCAAAGCATGTGTGTCCAATATGGTGGATCAGAAAATGTGGTGCAAACACCCTCCGGCACACCCCTTTGAAACCTAATCAAGTCCAGGGGCCCCCCTAAGAAAACCCGGGACGGGGACAACAGGGGTCACTCAAAGTACCCAAAAATACTACTGTGCGGCAGGTTCAGCTCCAAAAACATGCTCTTCATTTCACTAGAATGGATTGCAATACAGATCCATACACAGCGGGGAAGGGGCAGAACAGGCTCCACTGAGGGCCTAGCACCTACTGATCGTATTCCACTCAATGGAGTCGTTCAATCCCACCTTATCTGCTTTCTCAGAAAAAATCAATTTCGCTTCCTTTCTAGCCAAAATGGATTCGATATGATGCGTACCAGAAACTGATTTGTTGGATCAAATTCCACTGTTTTCAAGATGTTCAATATATTAGTAGGGTCTTGCACAAATGAGGGCTGTGTAATGACCACCCGTTCCCTCTAGGCCGCGTGCGTGCGCGCACCTCCCCTGACGTCAGCGCGCACCACCTAGCGTGGAGCGCGCACACAGGATGTCGCTAGAGAGTCGCGCCGCCCGCCGCTTTTAAAAAGCGAACGGCGCGATCATGAGGCACTTTACCGTGTGGTGGCGGTGGGGGCAGAGCGGGCGTGAGGAGTTCAGGTAAGGAGGTGGGGGGGCTGGTGGCGATTGTGGCGCTTCCGGCTGTGTGGGAGCGTGGCAGACTGTGGCCTTTTGTTTAAATATTGCTGATAATCAGAGCCCCTTCACGGGCTCCGATTAACAGCAATACTTAAACAAAATGCCACAGTCTGCCCCGCACCTTACTAACAAAAGCGTAGACACTTTCCAAACACAGAGTGTACTTAAGCACACGCTGTGTTTGGAAAGTGTCTATGCTTTTGTTAGTAAAGCGCGAGGCAGACTGGCAATTTGTTTAAGTATTGCTGTTAATCGGAGCCCGTGAAGGGGCTCTGATTATCAGAAATACTTATACGAGAGGACAGTGCGGGTGGGGAACGAGCGGAACTGAAGGCGAGAGGGAAGGCACACAAAACTAGTGGGACAGAGGGCAGAAAGAGTGGGACAGAGGGCATTAAGGCACACAAAACGAGTGGCACAGAGGGCATAAAGGCACAAAAACGCGTGGAACACAGGACAGAAAGGCACAAAAAACGAGTGGGAGAGAGGGCATAGAGGCCCAAAAAACGAGTGGGACAGAGGGCAGAAAGTCACATATAACGAGTGGGACAGAGGGCATAAAGGCACAAAAAACGAGTGGGACAGAGGGCAGAAAGAGTGGGACAGAGGGCATAAAGGCACACAAACCGAGTGGGACAGAGGGCATAAAGGCACAAAAAACGAGTGGGACAGAGGGCAGAAAGGCACAAAAAACGAGTGAGACTGAGGCCAGAAAGAGTGGGACAGAGGCCATAAAGGCACGCAACGAGTGGTACCGAGGGCAGAAAGTCACGCAAAACGATTGGGACAGAGGGCATAAAGGCACAAAAAACGAGTGGGACAGAGGGCAGAAGGGCACCAAAAACGAGTGGGACAGAGGGCAGAAGGGTACCAAAAACGAGTGGGACAGAGGGCAGAAAGGCACAAAAAACGAGTGGGACAGATGGCAGAAAGGCACCAAAAATGAGTGGGACAGAGGGCACAAGGGCACCAAAAACGAGTAGGACAGAGGGCAGAAGGGCACCAAAAACGAGTGGGACAGAGGGCAGAAAGGCAAAAAAACGAGTGGGGCAGAGGGCAGAAGGGCACCAAAAACGAGTGGGACAGAGGGCAGAAGGGCACCAAAAACGAGTGGGACAGAGGGCAGAAGGGCACAAAAAACAAGTGGGACAGAGGTCTGAAGGGCACCAAAAACAAGTGGTACAGAGGGCAGAAGGTCAACAAAAACGAGTGGGACAGAGGGCAGAAAGGCACAAAAAAATGAGTGGGACAGAGGGCAGAAGGGCACAAAAAATAAGTGGGACAGAGGGCAGAAGGGCACCAAAAACGAGTGGAACAGAGGGCAGAAAGGCACAAAAAACGAGTGGGACAGAGGGCAGAAGGGAAAAAAAATGAGTGGGACAGAGGGCAGGAGGGCACCAAAAACGAGAGGCATTTGGCGACGCAGACACTTGCGGTTTGGTTCCTGGCGCACATAGCCATAGTTGCAGCGCACAGAGACCCTCCACTGCCGCACACAGAGGAAAAAAATTAGAGGGAACATTGGTAATGACCGATTCTCTCAAAAAGAAATCCGAAAATTGGGACAGGGGCTCCAATACTGACTGAATGCCCGAAACAATCGGAGGACCCGGTGGTGGACGTTGGAGCTTATGGATCTTCGGCAGGATGTAGAAGACCGGTATTCTTGGTTTCTGATTGATTATAAAATCTGCCTCCTTGTGCGTAATCCATTTTTTCTCCAATGCGTCCACCACCAAGGTCTTGATGGTATCTTGTAGTTCAGGTGTGGGATCACACATCAATGGATGGTAATTAGTGCGGAACTCCAATAGCCTTAAAACCTCTGCCTCGTAGTCACTGGTGTTAAGTACTACTACAGCACCGCCCTTATCGGCTTGCTTGATCATTATAGATTTATTGTCTTGTATAGATTTCACAGCTGTCCAATCACTTTTGCTCATGTTATTGAGGTGTATCTGATTATGAGACTGATCCAGGGACTCAAAATCACGTAGCACCTGCTGCTCAAATACTGCTGCCTCAGGACCCACTGAAGAGGTCAGAGGGAAAAAACCAGATGGTCGATGTAGGTTAGTAGTGAAAATAGATGGGGGTTCCCTTTCCTTGCCACTGAAAAATTTATGAATTTTGATTTTTCTCATCATCTCAACGATCTCTGTTTGGCAATTGAACTTTTCATGGCGCGGGGTGGAAACAAAGCCCAAGCCTTTATTCAGGACTCTAGATTCCTCTTGGGACAATGTATAGCTGGACAAGTTGACCACAATATAATTTTTATAGGGCTGGGCCTGCTGCACATCAACATCAGAATCCACTACTGGTGTGTTCTGCCTCGACTGCGCGTGATGCGGGGAGAGTATGACTGCCATGTCGGTACATGGTTGGCCCTGCCCCTACCTCTGCCCCTCTGGGCGGGACTGCCTCCTCCCCGATTGCCCCTGTGGGTTTGCCCTAAAAAAGACTTCAACAGAGCTCCAAGGTCCTCCTTGGTTCTAGTTTCAGGTGCAAATCTAACCCTATTCTGATTGGATGTGGGTAGTTGTTCACCTAACTCTTCCTCCTCGCTGCAGGTGTTATCGAACGTCCAATTAACAGGAGTTCGTCTTGTTTTTCTCTGACCACCCCTTTGATAGTTCTGATAGTGAGGCTGCTCCACAGGTGTCTGATAGTATTTATCCTCAACATAGGGATACACCCATTCATGCGAGAATCGATCTAAATTCCTTTTCAGGTCTTTGATTTTCTGGTTTACCATGTATGCTTTGCAATCCAGTAAATCACCTTGGATTCTCGCCAATTGTTATTTGGCATCTGTGATTGCAGTATCTCTCTTTATAGTTTCCTCAAGTTCGAGAATTTCATTCAGTAATTCCTCACTAAGGGGCCGATTAGGATGGTGGACGGATTGCCCCCGCAGGGCTGGCGGTAGCCACCGCCGGCCCGGCGGGGGCAATCCGTCCGCCATCCTCACATAAATGACCCCCTGCCAATTTAGGATGGCGGGGGAGTCCCCGGCGGATGGCAAGACCGTCTGCCGCTTTTCCACCGGTCGCCTTTGCAACCGGCGGAAAAAAGTGCTTGCACCTGGTGGCGGTGTCTGCGAGACACCGCCAAACATATTACGATGCCGGCGGTCTTATGCCTTTCCACGGCGGCATTGCCGCCGTGGATAGGCATACGGTCTTTTCTTTCACCAGGGTGAAGGGGGTTGGGGGTGCACATGGGGGTTACCTATGGTACCCCCCTGCGTTTCAAAGTACAACATGGCAGGCACCGCACGGTGCCTGTCATGTTGTGCTTTGAAATGCACAACATTCATTTTTAGCATTGCGTCGGACGGTGCTTTCAGCACCGCCCGCCGCAATGTTAAAAATGCGGGATGCACCCGCCACTGTGGCGGGTGCATCCTAATTTGCTGCACGGGACCTCCGCCCCTGTGGCGGACGGTCCCTTCTTACGACGGGATGGCGGACGGACTATGTCCGTCGCCATCCTAATCGGCCCCTTAATCTTTTAGCAGTGTTTATAATTGAAACTTTTTAAGCCCTTGCTCCAACTCAAAGACTTCAGTCTATCATCCAATCTCTTGTCATATCTTAGCTTGAATAGGGTAACGGCATTCAGAAGAGTATCAAAAAGTCCACCTAGACACCCTTTAACCCCTTGATGAACTACACTGTAGACTAGGCTTGGGCGCAAACGAATGTGACTTCATCCCCAAAATCTGTTAGAAAATACATTGCCTCCCTGCCGATGTACTAAATAATTCAAGCTTGTGTGCATCATGTTTATAACCATTCACCTACAAAATTCAGCATTCTGGTCATCTTCGTTAAATATCTCTTGAGACTGTAAAACCCTCTGGAGCAGAAAGATTTTCAGACATGAATACAAGACTTCAGAACATACCTTGCTGCACCCCATCTTTCTTAGGCACAGATTCATCTCTTTGAAACTCTTTACCTGAAGAACTCAATGAAAACATGGACTTTCAACAATTTCGCAAAAAATTAAAAACCCACCCGTGTAATATCTACCTTATTATTTTGGTGATATCCTGCATATTTTCCATTCTCTGCCTTCTCCATAACCCTCCTTTCTACTCTTTATTCCCTGCCTAATGCCTGATCTACTCTCCCCCCGCATGTCATACCCATAGGCCTAGCCCCCCTCCTTCTCTATTCTATTTATAGTCATCATTCACTCTGCCTGCTCGACTCCCATTATCCATTATCCTTCTATTTTATCACTCGCCTATGCCCTCTCCTGCTTGTCACTTCTTTTTTCTCTTACGACCACCCCTTTGTTCTCCAGTTCTCTCCAACATCTCCCATATTGTTCTTCTCTTATAAAATCCTTCTCAAAACTTCACATTGGTCCAATCAGTCCCATCTTTTCTACTCATTTCTTCTATCATACTGCTCTTCTTTGTTCGTCTTTTTTATGGTAGCAATTAATTATTGAATGGTTCTTCATCTTAATCGTGAGTACTTTTTCTCCTGCACTATATAATCATGTAAAATAAATAAAAACATGTCTGGTTGTCTACTTTAGCACTGTCATCTAATTCTGCCACATTTTCAGTCAAAAGCAGCACATTACTTTAAATTTCCAGTGACAAAGAATGACTGCTGCATCTTTTCAGCTTCTTAAGACATCAGTCAGCCCAAATCTGAATGCACATACCTATCCTAAATTACTACTTAGTGGAGAAGTGTGGCTCAATGGTTAGAGCAGGCAGACCTTGATGCAGAACTCTGGCCAGGGACCAGGGTTCAATTCCCGCCTCGGCGGGTCTCCGGCTCATTAATTCCCCTGACTAGATATTCTCGCCTCAGTACCTGTTCTGATCAGGGGTCCCACGCTGCAACTCTGGGCAATAGCTTGCTTAGTCTCCACAACGGCCCCAAAAGTGCTGGGATGCCTGGCTGCACCTGGGGGGTGCCCAGGAGTGGACATTTCCCAGGAAAGCCAGGAAGGGTTCCTAAGCGGTATACGGACAGCGCCGGGACACCTCCGGTGGAGGTAGCTGTGCGCTTTACAAATTCCTACATTTACATTTACATTTTACTTGCAGGGCTCACATTATGTGATACTGCTCTCTGTGTTGGAAGGTTTACCAATTCCCAGGGAATGTTCATTATCACTTCTATCCTCTGATCTCCACAACTCTCTCAAATTCGAAATAAAACTGGTGTTCTCCCACTCACTCACAACACTCTTTAATCCACCTCTCCTCCACCCAGATACATAAAATACAATATCAGGTCTTCTGTTACCACTCTCATCGCCCTCTGTGTCTTTCCACTCTCTCCCCACCTGAAGCTGTGCTCTGTGCTCTCCATCGAAGCAGAGAGCCAGGGCCGCACTCTGAGATGCCGATCAGAGCAGCTTGGAATTCATTTATGATGCAGCAAAAGTTGGAAACAACTTTTGATTCCCACTCTTGCTATGTTATAGAAGTGAATAACCAGATTTAAAATCTGGTATTGCTGCTCGTGACTCTCTGTTATTGCTGCTAGTGACTCTCATTGAGAGCCAAATATAACATACAGAATTAACGAGGGGAAGCAGTGAATAGTGTGGGTGTTTTCGCTGAGGGGTTCTGAGTGACATCAGACAATGAGCATTGTAGCGGTCTAGTGTTTTCAAAGTATCCTGGCACCCCGGAAGTACCCCCAAACACTGTATCACTCTCTGGCCAGGCGTGGCACGGCACATCCGGTCCACACGAGTATACCATTGTGTGCATGTCATTATTTGCCGTCACCTACCTGATCCATCACTCTGATCCCAGCATACAAGCAGCCACCCCACACTGGCGACGAAGGTGGTATCCCAGTAAAGGCATCGAGTGCAATGACCCCTGCGAGCAACCGGAACCGCAACGGCACGCCCCACTCGGCATCTCATGCCGGTCCCATGTGGTGTCAGCACCAGCGAGAAAGGGCCCCCACGAGTGGCAAGATCGGAAGCAGCCACGAAAGACCGGTGAGGAAAGCTGCCGGCAAGCACGCGAGAACTCGCTGAAAATCAACACGCAGTGAGCACACCCGGTAATCAGGCCCCGACAATAAACGAAGCGCGCGCAAGCGCAGCGGAGGGCTCCCAAACTCCACGCATCTCGTGGAACGCAAGAGAAACGCCGGAGAAGGAACTGTGAGACCGGTGGACGGCCCCTACATGCAGAAGACCACCCACGAGTGAAACACAGCACCCCCAACATCACAGATAGTGGGAAAGGAGTGCAGCAGCCCCCCCCCCACAACAAAACAGGCACTGGCAAAATCAAGCGCACCAGGCAGCCAACATAGAGACTGAGCAGCAGTGAGGGAAACACCAACTATATGAGCATAGTGGACTAGCAAGCCCTATAGAGCACGAGCAAGTGAGGAAGCCCCAGAAAAAGCATTTACAGGAGAAACTGACTGCGCCTTTGAGCAGACAAGACAATAATTGGAGGACCAACAGCTCATCATGTCCAACCTACCAGCACCAAACGCCGCTGCGGCAACGGCAAACCAACCGCAAATGGTTCCACCGCCACAACCGCCCCCACCGTCGGCGCACTCTCAAATCCAGGCGCTACCTCCGTTCAGTGTACTGATTGACCCGTCAATGGCCGCACCGAGATGGGCAGTATGGATTGGACGTTTAGACAATTATTTCATTGCGACCCGAGAAACAGATGAAGCAGTCAAACGGTCGCTGCTTCTGCACTTTGGTGGAGACGAAATTTATAAACTATTCGCACATCTTCCTAACACTGGCGCACCCAATGACTACAACGCTGCCGTCAGGGTGCTAAACGCTCATTTTGATCCAGAACTCAACCCTCACTACGAACGGTTCAAATTCAAACAATCCCAGCAAAGGGAAGGAGAGACGATGGATGCATTTCACACACGGCTCAGGGAACTAGTGAGCACGTGCACTGAAGATGATCAGACTAAGGAAGTCACGGCGCAGCTCATCTAAGGCTGCTGAAACAAACCACTGCGAACATTCATACTGTGACTACCGCACATTACTCAGAAAGAAATTCTGCTTCTGACGCGATCACACAAACTATCCGACATTAGAGCAACAGCAATGGAAACCGCGCTTAACCAACAAACGGGTGCCAAGGTCCAGGTGAAGACAGAGTGGGTCGACACGATCCGCACAACAACCTGAGGCGGACGTGGCCGGTGGCCCACCAGAACAGCGAGGCGAACTCCATGTGGGTACTGTGGGAGAGAGGAACACAACCCAGATGGATGCCCTGCGAGAGGGAAGACATGTTTGAAATGCGGTATCCCAAACCATTTTTCAAGGGTGTGCCGATGAGGATGGCGAGGCACAGGCCCTCAAGGAAAGAGGATGCTGGCAGGAGCGGTGAGACACCTGTCGCTGGAAGAGCCGATGATGTCGCGTCCAATGAAAGCATCATCTCATCACTATTCCCGCCTAGATGACTCATCTACTGAAGATGACAAAGAATGCTATTTCGTTTCTTTTGCAAGTGATCTATAGAAGAAAAGAAGACCACAGCCGAAATGCAATATCGAGAGCGATGGATCCGCATTAACAGGTCTAATTGACACAGGAGCAACAGTCAATGTGATGGGCCTGCAGCATTACAAGAGCCTGAAACCAAGGCGGCAACTGGTACCTTCCCGAATTTGGATCCTGACATATGGGAGCCAGAAACCTCGCCCTCTACGAGGAAAGATGGTGGTCCAGGTCAAGGCAGGAGACAAAGAAGTAACAACAACCTTCCACGTCATCGACCGGGAAGCAGACCTATTAGTTGGTAGTCATACAGCAGAAGACCTCCACCTTCTTGCGTTCTCAAACGCAGTGAAAGTGCTCCAAACGGAAGACGTTTTGGAACTGTTCCCACAACTGTTTGAGGGGTTAGGGACCAGCCGCGGGCCGTGGAGGGAGTTACGGTGGGGCAGGGAGGCGGGGAGGGGGAGGGGCAGGGTGGAGGGTGCTAAGAACAGGCATATGGATCATTGCAGGTAAGTACACAATTTAATTAATAAAACGAAATTCGTAGCGCGCACAGCATTGCTTTTTGCCATGCAGTGCGCGCTACGAATTTCGTTTTATTAATTAAATTGTGAACTTACCTGCAATGATCCATATGCCTGTTCTTAGCACCCTCCACCCTGTCCCTCCCCCTCCCCGCCTCCCTGCCCCACCGTAACTCCCTCCACGGCCCGCGGCTGTTAGGGACCATCAAGAAGCAACCAGTGAAACTACATATCGACAAGGCAGTGCAACCCGTGGCACTAAGACACAGATCCCATTTCAACTCCGACCCGCGGTTGATAAGAGCTCCTGAAGTTAGAGCAAGAAGGAGTGATTGAAAAAGTGACCGGCCCCACCCCATGGTGTCCCCCATGGTTATTGCTGAGAAGCCCAGGCACCCAGGAAAAATTCTAATATGCATAGGTATGAGAATGCCCAACCGAGCAATCAAACGAGAGAGACACCTGATGCCGACAGTGGACGACATCCTAGCAGACCTCAATGACTCTCAATGGTTCTCCAAACTAGATCTAAATGCAGGCTATCACCAATTATGCTTGGCGGTAGAAACCTTCTCAACCCACCTCGGACTCCGCCGCTACAAGAGACTCAATTTCGGGACATCGTCTGCAGAAGAAATTTTCCAAAACACCATTAGAGAGATCCTATCAGGGCTGCAGGGCATCCTCAACATGAATGACAATATTTTAATTCACTCCCAGACAGTTGAGAAACACCATCGATGACTCAGAACCACTCTACAGCGGTTAGCAGATCACGGGATAACACTTCACAAGGAGAAGTGCCAATTCTTTCAGAAAACCATTGACTTTTTCGGATACATGTTCAGCTCGGAAGGAGTGAAAGTAGATCCCCGAAAGTCCCAGGCCATTCAACTCGCCCCTGCCCCGACCAGCGCGTCTGAAGTCAGGAGTTTCCTAGGAATGGCGACGTACTGCGCAAGATTCATACCTAACTTGGCAACCATAGCAGAACCACTGAGGAACCTCACGAAGAAGGAAACACCATGGAAATGGGCAACATCTGAAGAGAATGCTTTCAATCAAGTGAAGTCAGCACTGCTGGATAGCACCACAATGGCATACTTTGACACTACCTAGTCCACGGAGATTTTGGTCGATGCCAGCCCAGTTGGTTTGGGCCGCTCCTTTCCCAAGAGAGTGAGCCGGGTCTCTGGGTCCCGTTAGCGTTTGCGAGCAAAGCGCTCACCGCAACTGAAGCACGATATTCGCAAATTGAGAGAGAAGCGCTCGCAGTGAAATGGGCCTGTAACCATTTCCACCTGTATGTCAGCGGACACCCCTTCCGGGTCGTAACCGACCACCAGCCGCTCCTTCCAGTGTTCAAAGGTACAGCGCCTCATCCACCGCCCAGGATAGAGAGATGGGTGATACAAGTACAACAATACCAAATGGACTTGGTGTACCGGCCAGGAGCCAAAAATCCCGCTGATTTCTTATCCCGTCACCCAGCGAGAGACCCGAATGCGATAAGGACCAAGGCCCAGAGGCCGAAGATTTCGTTAACATGATTTCCCAGTGGTCGTGCCCTCAGGCGATGTCATTAGACATGATAAGTACACATCTTGACGCTGATGCTGTGCTGAGACGAGTATCTCAGGCACTGAAGAGTGGATCGTGGGAAGGATTCCTCAAGACTGGGGTGAGGCAGACAGGACCCGCCTGGGCCAATTTTGGAGGATACGGGACGAGCTAAGTGCCGCCGATAATGGCATCATTCTGAGAGGGTCACGAGTCGTGATCCCAAAGGATCTACAAGAACAAGCTACAATCCTCACACATGAAGGCCATCAAGGCACCAGAAGGATGAAAGCACGGATGAGGAAAAAGGTATGGTTTCCCAACCTGGAAGGAAGTGTACATACCGTAGTCCGCAACTGTAGGTCGTGCCAACTCACCAGCACATCTGAGACCCCAGCACCAATCATCACAGAAGATCCGGCTCCATCACCCTGGTCATGGTTCAGCTTAGATTTCGGAAGCTTCCCTGACGGGAGAGTCACCGTCGTCCTGGTGGACAGCTACACTAAGTATCCCATAGTGAAAGTGGCCCCATCGACCAGCTGCGCCAATGTCCAGCCAATCCTGAGCAAGTCATTTGCTCTGTTTGGCCTCCCTCATGTCATTAAAACAGACATTGGGCCCCCGTTCCAGGGCAGCGAATTTAAAGATTTCTTGAAAGAGCTCGGAATAAAGTACCACCAGATTACTCCCCAATGGCCACATGCGAATCGGAGGTTGAACGGTTTATGGGGACCATCAATAAAATATTACGAATAGCGACAGCCAAAGACAAAGATCCAGAAGCAGCCCTTCAACACTTCCTCCAAGAATACAGAAGCACACCACTGTACCACGCAGCGGTCCCCCTGGTCACTCATGCTGACTGGCCCTCGGCGAGACACACTGCCTACCGCAGATCACTGGATCCCCCAACCGTATGACCCGACGGCAACACAGGAGCGAAGACGTCGCACCAATGACAAGGCAAGTCAGCGACTGAGAGCCTGTCCCCGCCTACTGGCAGCCGGCGATTCAGTACTGATTCGAGCTAGACGACCAGGAGGGAAGTTCCGCACCCCATATGAGGCTGGTCCGTGGACCGTGAAGTCAACCCATGGCACCGCCGTCACAGTGGAGAAAGACAGAGAGGAGATAACACGAAACGTGTCCTGGTTCAAGCAAATTCCACCGGTAGCTGAATTGCCGCACATCCCGAGCCAAACACCCGGAACCGGAACTGAAGTGAACATTCAGGAAGGTGATCCAAGTGAGCTATCTACATCAAGCCTAACAGGACCACCCCCATCTCAACAAAGCGTCACACCCGGCCGGGATCGTGAAGCTCGCCATCGGCCATATAACCTCAGGCCGAATCCTCGGCCCAGGCAGAGGTTGCCAGACTTTGCATATGACTGAAGAAATTTTAAATGTTGGACAATGAACTGATTTGTGATGGGATGTAGCGGTCTAGTGTTTTCAAAATATCCTGGCACCCCGGAAACACCCCCAAACACTGTATCACTCTCTGGCCAGGCGTGGCCAGAGAGCTTAAATAAACGCACGGGAGTGGCATGGCACTTCCGGTCCACACGAGTATACCAGTGTGTGCATGTCGTTATTTGCCGTCCCCTACCTAATACATTACTCTTATCCCAGCCTAGAAGCGGCCCCCCCACAAGCATGAAGCTCGACTTGTCTGTGATGTCTCTTAGAACCCTAATGTGAAAACACCCCTGTAATTTACTTTTCACCCATCTATGATTTTATATCATGTATATAACCCAAAATGATCTGCCCACTTTTGGATTGCTACGTAGGAGCAAATGATTAATGAAGGAGACGTACATGGTAGTAAGACCTAAAAAAAACTACCCTCCTGTCAATCCATCTCATGCCCTTCTTAAAACTGTGCTCTGCTCCCCATTGGAGGACAGAGCCGAGCCACCTCAGCACTGGTCGACTCTCAGAGAGCCCTGTTGGAGCAGTCTGAAATTCTAGCAACCACAAGAGACAACTTTTGGTTTCCACAGTTGCCTCGTCATAACAGTGAATAACCAGATTTACAATCTAGTATTTCTGCTATTGGATCTCAGTGAGAGTTGTACATAGCATTTAGATTTCCAGAAGTGTAACTATGACAAACACAGATATTTTTCAGCAAGTGCTTCTGAGTGACATCAAATGGACATTGAAAGAAGTTGGGATATTGATTGAGAGGGGGAAAGAGCCCTGCTCAGGCAACAACTGTAATCCTTGTCAGGGAGAACTTCAAAAGTCACTAAATGAACCTGTGCTTAACCCTTTAGTGTAAAGGCTGTCAGACTTAACTTAAAGGCAACGTGTAAAGTATTTATGGAGCACACCAACAGTAATCAAGTGAAAGCACAACACAAGAAACATCCCAAGCCAATTTAGAATACAATAGAGACACCTTTTATGTATCAAAACTCATACCAGAACGACAATAAAAAATTAGTAGAACCTGAGCTATCCACGTTTTTAGTGAAAATAGCACCTAAAAGCACAAAGCGCACCTCACTGTCATCGGGTAGCGCCAGACTAGGGGAAAATCACACAAGTTCAGGCCGACCATGATGGAGCGCGTCCTGGATACAGGGAGGGTAGTTCCCTTCTATGCCTGCTGAAAACAGTTTATTTGCATTGGAGGAGGCTGCAAGGAGGATGCTGAGGGTGGCATGCGGTTGTTGCAGTAGAGTGAAAAGCATGTCCGGTTTTGCAGATGGTCATTGCTGTAGCTTTGTATTGGCAGTCATTGTGGGCTATTGTTGCTGGTGCTCGAAGTGCAGGTCTTGCATTGTTGGTCGTCGGTGGCAGTTGCTGTTGATGCAAAGAGCAGGTCTCGCTGGAGCTCCGAATTCACAGTCGTAACAGGCAGCAAAGTCCTGGCATGAAGAGACCTGTTCACTGCCCGAGGAGACCAAACCTCAGTGTTTTCACCTTTTCATAGTACACCCTGATGCAAGCCAAGGACGTACCTCTTGGGGATAAGAACTCACTCCAGAAGAGTGTTAGTATGGAAATGGATGCATTTATCAATAGAAGTGAAATCCCATCCATATTATTAGAATCAACCATTGTGAACTCCACATAACCTTGACTCGCAAATCTGTAGTCAAGCAGACACTGAGAACCAAGGTCCGTTATTGCTTATGATAGGTCCCAGGTGGGGGGTGCTTAGCTGGCAGGCAAAGACTTGGGCAGGAAACTCTTGATCAATCCCATGGATAGGCACAGCAACATTACAAGGGTCAAGGAAGATTGCCCCAATAAAGCACACGTGGCTGAAGCGGGTACCTGAAGTAGAACCTGAGCTATCCACGGTTTTAGTGGAAATAGCCCCTAAAAGCACAAAGCGCACCTCACTGTCATCGGGTAGCACCAGACTAGGGGAAAACCACACAAGTTCAGGTTGACCATGATGGAGCGCGTCCTGGATACAGGGAGGGTAGTTCCCTTCTATGCCTGCTGAAAAGAGTTTATTTGCATTGGAGGAGGCTGCAAGGAGGAGGCTGAGGGTGGCATGCGGTTGTTGCAGTAGAGTGAAAAGCATGTCAGGTTTTGCAGATGGTCATTGCTGTAGCTTTGTATTGGCAGTCATTGTGGGCTATTGTTGCTGGTGCTCGAAGTGCAGGTCAAGCCAAGGACATACCTCTTGGGGATAAGAACTCACTCCAGAAGAGTGTTAGTATGATAATGGATGCATTTATCAATAGAAGTGAAATCCCATCCATGTTAATAGAATCACCCATTGTGAACTCCACATAACCTTGACTCACAAATCTGTAGTCAAGCAGACACTGAGAACCAAGGTCCGTTATTGCTTATGATAGGTCCCAGGTGGTGGGGTGCTTAGCTAGCAGGCAAAGGCTTTGGCAGAAAACTCTTGATCAATCCCATGCATAGGCACAGCAACATTACAAGGGTCAAGGAAGATTGCCCCAATAAAGCACACATGGCCGAAGGAGGTACGCGCACTCCTTAAACACCATAAAAAGTCAGATGCCACTTGAGTTAGGAAAACATAGCCAATCACGACCTAGCACACGCAGTGATCACGCACTCCACATGCCAGACATCTGGCCATGTTATCCACTGGTCACATTGTGTCCACATGAGGACAAAACCCACCTGTGGTAATCATTAGACAATACATTTATGACTCCAAAGACAGCAACCAACATTCCTCACCATATACGGTACGTCGGATACTTTTATAACCAATCATGTTTGTATAAAAGAAGGACACATACTGATTGTAAATTGAGACAGTCTCCAAACATTGTGCCTGTGACTGCTCTCCTGGTTGTAATGTTTAATTAAACAATCTGTTCCTGTTTTGCCAAATGCCTCTTGTCTTCTTTTATTTAAGGAATTTTGAACTCAAGTAACAAGAGGCCAGCAGGGCTCAGGCAGGTCCAGTTGCATCAGGTTAGCTGGACACATTACATGGAATCCATTGAAGCTTCTTGTGTTCCTGTAGCACACTGACCCATGGAGTCACTGTTAGATTGGGATGAAAGGAAGCATGTGCAGTCATTAAAGCAGCAGGGCAGTCCTTCTAATGTACCTTTCACAGGTACAGGAGCAGGGGCATAGTTTCAAGGCGGGTATTTGGGGTGTGAACACCCATCCCCCACACTCTCCCACCCCCTCCAAAATAAATACATTGATTCTTGGCCTGGTAGTTGGGTTAGAGGGCCAGATATGTCTGTGCCTCTTTTTTTTCATTGTGGGCCAAGAATAAAGAGTGACATCTGTTGTAAAAGAGGAAAGAGAGTGAGATAAAGATTTAAATCTGGTGGCTGCATTTCAAAATGTGAGACCAGGTACTTTAGAAGTGCATTTTGCGAATAACATTTGTAGTATGTGTAGAGTACTATTATAGTACCACAAATCATACTACAAAATTCAGTTAGTTTATTGCAGTTTTTAATCTAGGAAACCTACCATGAACCTAGGAAAATTGCATTGTACATTTCCGTAAGTGAGCACCAATCATGGCTCTCAGTCTATGAAACAGGTTCTTCTGAACTTGAATTGGCTGTCCTATTCAAACTTACTGTGTAAAAGTATTGAAATCACTACTTGAGGGTTGCAGAAGACATTTCTTTTATATCAAAATGTATAGTAAAGTGTCAGCAAGAATGAAGTCATACCTCTCTAATAAGTTTAATTTGAGAGTTATTATATCATGTCCCAGCATTACACTTCCGCAACATGCCAGATTTGCATTAAAATGTAACTCCACATACTACTAGTAAGTCGAAAGTCCTATAATGGTATAGGATTCACGGTCATGTGATATCACTTCCTGTGATATCATCGATAGGTCAGAGGTCATGTGATGCCACTTCTGCACATGTTATTTTGGTGAATAGACATCCATGCAGGTTACCTGGGAAAAGGTGCACAGAGTCCTAAAAGCCAACGATATTAGATTCAGCAAACTAAGGCAGAGGATGGAAAAAATCTGGGATGACCCTGCAGAAAGGGCCAGATCCAACAGACATCAAATAGACAACAATAGTAAAGCTTATGTTGTCCATGATTCACATTTTACCCATCTTTAACTTTATGTTGCATTTGGCCTCACAACTCATCCGCCCCTGCTAGTACGATGTATGCAGATGCAGAGAAGCAGTGAGGAAATGATTTACAGCATTTCAAACAAGCATTTGCAATGCAATAGGTCTCGCATTAGGAAAGTTTGAACTATTGGTATTGTAATTGTGTTTTTATTTATGTTTTGTTTTTGAAAATAGCTAAATTAAAAGCTTTGTAATTTACAATGCCAATAGTTATAACTTTCGCAAATGTGACACCTATAGCTTTTGTAATGCAATATGTGTTGTATTTACTTGACTTACATGTATTGATATTACAAATAACAATGGCTTTTAATTTTTTTTACAATTAATACTTAAATAAAAGTTATTGTAATTTATAATGGCAATAGCTTAAACTTTTGTGAAGATTATGTTCAGTGTATTTTATTGTGACGAAAATCCAAGAACAGAAGTGAAATATTAACTTATTTTTATTACATTTGTAATAAAGCTTGAAACACTGAGAGAACATATTTGAATCCGTTGTTGTTGAATGGTTGCACAGATTGATGCTTTGGTGGCGCTGAGTGATGTTGTGATGGCGAACAAGTGATGCTGTGGCGTTCAGTGATGCAGTGGAGGAGCAGTGGTAGGATCTCTTTTGCTTGCATCTGGATGATTCTAGAAATAACAGGTCTGAGCAGCGCAGGGAGAGACTCCCTCCACAAAGAGCGAGTATCTGGGCCAGGTACTTAGGGGTCCTAAAGTGAAACTCTTTAGGGGTAGGAGGCAGGCGCGCAACACCCATTGGGCTCAAAGGGCTTCAGACCCCCTGTCGTGTGTGGCAGCCCAGGATGAGACACTTCCTGGGCACACACAGCCGCACCCGAGCACTTCACAGGTCTTTAAAAGACCATTTGCATATTAATGAAGAATTGTTATTGTCTCACCCTTTCAAAGAGCCCCTGCAGCTCCACTCTGACTACTGTTTAAAGATTCAGCCCCCCCCGACATTTTTTCTTATTCCCCCCCCCCCCGAAATTTGGCTCTAGTTGCGCCTCTGGTAGCAGGTTACCATGAGGATGCATCGGGAGCCCCTTGAGCGTGAGCAGAGACAGAGTAATGTGGTCAAAGCTTCTAGCCTAGCAGCCGCACTGAGCACAACCATCAGTGGACCATGGTGAATCTTCGGCGTGGCAGGCTGAATCTGCATTTTCATGGTAAAGTCTTGAAATTACAAGCGTTTGTTTCTTGTTTTGAAGGTCATATAGTGGGATGGAAGCATTCATACTCCGAGTATTTTGCATGGGTGCCAGCCCACCTCGTGAGGGACTTTCAAGTTACTTGCAGCAATTGCATGACAGGCACCCATGCAGTTTTCTCAGCAGGACCATTTTATAAACCACCTCAGAGGTGAAACTACAACTTACCTTTGGAAAGGATATGACAGGCGGGAAAGACCATGTGGCTAGACCACTCAGTGGGTGCAGTCTCTGACAGATTCTGGCAGCTTTGTCAGTTGCTGCCGGAACAGTTTAGAGTGGTGGGGAGGGCAGGTGCGGGACGGGGGAGGGGGTGTTGGGGTATCGGGGAAGTCGGCATATGATGTGATAAGTAAAACATTTTTTTATAATAAAACCACTTACCTGGCGCTTGCCTAGTCAGCAATGCGGCAAGCGCAAGGTAAGTGTTTGTATTTATTTTTAAGTTTAATTTAACTTATTCCATCGTATGTCGACTTCCCCGAAACCCACCGCTCTTACATGTGCCGGTCACCACTGAGTTTTGTGCTACTGGTCTTTAACAGTCTGACGAAATCCCTTTTGGAATGGAAGGACGGTCCTGGTACCTTTCTTGCCAATACCCTTTCCTTCTCCCCATTCTTGCGTTCATCATTTTGAAACTTTGGGCATGTGTCGGCACACTTATTTCAATCCCCACAAAGAGGGCAGCAACAGATCGTTTTTCTAAAATGTGAAATATATTAGCTGAACATAAATTAAAGCCCACCCACGCAAAAAGGGGCAGTCATGATGCCCAGATACTCTAGCTCACTGGGTATTGTGGCAGGGGGTGCTGCATGGCCCCTGATCTATAACACATTGCTGCTTCAACAGCCATCACAGGTCCAAAACCGCTCTCCACCTTTCCGACCCACTGAGTAAACATCCGGTGCCCGCTATGGCCAGATATGGCCTGCCTGACACAGCATTTCGTTAGGTAGAAAAGAGTCTTGCACCAAATGCTTTGTCAGTGAAATAAGAGTAAAATATGGATGACTCATCAGATGAGATACTGAAGACAGAACAGCACTGTCCGTATTTCCTAATTTTGTTATTTTTTAAAACAATAACATAAAATCTTGCAATGGTTGGACTAATGTGCTCAGTTCTATTAAAGACCTGTCCCTCGTAAGACTATTTGCTATAGATTGTCGGTCAGCTGTACTTGACTACGGACGCGTCACTCGGTGGCTGTTGGGCACCAAGAGGCAGGGGGGCGCTGAAAAGATACACTTGCGTGATTTCACCTTCCCAAGGTTACGCTGCAAGCCTGGCTGTTTATGAGACAGCGCGGTATGTCATGTTAGCTCACCGCCGACCGCCTTCAAGATATGAGCACACTTGGCAAGCAGAAAACAGAGCTGAGCAAGGATTGGGATAAGCTGTAAGATGGTACGATGGCCATAACACCCCACACACGAATTTAGCAACACTTGTAAATTAAAACAAGCCCCATCAGTCGTGCGTGTAATGCTTCGTATTATCGAGGCGCTAGGACCGAAGCACAGCGGTCAGTGCACCTCAGTCACATCTCCCTGTGTAAATGGTATTATTTGTGCATTCGATACAGGCAGAGGCTCACTCTTGCCCACGAGCAGAAGGTGGGACGGGGGCAGCCCTTGTGCAGTCCTGTCAAGTATCACGCAATTGGTGTGACACTCACGCATTTTAGTGCAGTGATCCGCATCACCGCACTGAAATGCATTGTCACACATTTTGCCACCTGCCAGCGCACACCACCAGCGGCGCCTGTGCCCCGGCTCTTTGCTGCTCCCGAGAGAGCCTGCATTGCTGGGCTGAGCTCCTAAATAGTTAAACCATCTGCTCCTCTCAGCTCTGGTGGCTGAGTCAGAGCGGCGCTACAATGTATCAACAATCTCGGCGATATTGGCTGCGGCGCCAGCGTGGCGCGCATTTTACACAGTCGACCCTGCTGCCAATTGGGGGGGGGGGGAGCTTCCCTAGTCTCAGCAATGTGGATGGATGCTACTGCTGTCAGTCACGGCACAACATTGGGGCTGGGATTAGCGCGCTGTGTAATAATGCTCCACCTCAGCTACAGCTCAGCCCAGGGAGGTGTCCTGCCTCTCTACGGGCAACAGAAACCCGAGCCGCACCTTCTTCGCCACACTGACCCAGTACACAACTGCTGTCAGGGAGGACAGCGAGGGCGCATTCCAGCGGAGCAGCCGAGCAGCCGTGAAATGGATCCAAAAAAAAAGTAGTCCCTACAATTGAAAGACACTGCCCTGCAGCGTCAGGGAACTGTAGTTGGTGGATGCTGCTTCCTTCAAAAACGGAAGTGACGCATCGGCCCACCAGCCAACAATGAGAAAGTGTAAAAGAGCAATGCCAGATTTAAACCAATGGCAAGGGACACAACAAGAAAAACGCAATGGGTGAAGTTTCACCCTTAATACTAATTACTTAATGCCTCGTAGAGGCAGCAAGCTGCCTATGCGAGACCTAAAAATGTATGAACAAAACTTGGCCCTACCACCACCCCATCAATGCGTACTCCCTTTCTAAGCAAGCAGAGTAAATAACAAGCATCCTTCCACCCACCTCCACCACTGTCTGAAAAATCCCTCCCTCACCATCTCCTAATTTAAAAAAATACCTGGCCTCCTGCCACAACGCCCACTGGAAAATGTCCCCTCCTTAAATTTAAAGAACCAAAAAAACTGGCTTCCTGCCACTCACCAACCTCTGCAAACCAAAAACTGAAACTGAAATAACCTGCTGTCCTGCACCCACCACCCTCCAGGCACTCTCAGTCCCTCACATTCAGCCAGCACTAAGCTTTATCTGGGGGATACTTGTCAGTGTTGCTTCATTTCCCCTCTCAAAGTTGATTTGCAAAAACCCCGCAGACAGGGGATTAGGTGGCGGGCACTGTGAGGACAAGTCCTACATTCTCCCGCCTCCCATGGATTTGTGGGGAACCAAGAGAGGTGGGAAAAAGCAGAGGAACCTGTCAACTACCACTGCACTTGAGTCTTTGAAGGCCTGGGCTAGACAGCAGAACAAAGGGGAAGCAAGTGCTTCCCCATGTGACAAACAGTGGTTAACCACTTTGGTTAACTACTGTTGTGACATCACTCCAGTAAATTAAGAGGTGCTGATCCAGTTACAGACCTGCCAACTCACACGTGTCACTGTGTGTCACACGATTTAGGCTCCCTTCACACGGTCAACCAGTGAGGAGTCAAAAATCACATGCTGACAGGGAAAAAAGCTGAAAAACACTGGAAAAAGTGGGTTTTCAGCCCGCTTTCAGACGTTGCAAGAAGCTGATGTCTATAAAATGAATTAAAGCACCCCAGGACATGGGTGGCAGTGGAGATGACCCTTTGTTTTTGCATTGATGATGCTTTGCTTTTTTGTTTCTGGGAGGGGGTGGGGTGCTTGTTGAGGGGCAGAGTACCTCTTAGTTAGCTATGGGCACCAGGCCCTGCCCCCTCCTCACACTTTGAATATATTTTGTTAGTTGTCAGGTATGAAGTTACCCATGCTAAAGGCTTCCAATCAGTGGTCAAAGGTGGGGGGGTGGGCGGGGGTGGATCTGAAGGGCAAGATGTGTCCATAGTTTTTTAATTTTACAAAACAGTTCCCCTACTTTTTGTGACTACCGTGCTGGGACAGTTAATTTCACAGTTCAAATGCTTCAGCTGCAGTGGAAGGTAGGGAGTCTGTTCTGCTGTGAAACCCGGGGAGGTGGACACTACTAAACATGCCTTCTTGCCAGGGTGCCTTCTTCCTTGAAAGAAATGTAAATGTGCGCAACTGGTCAATCTGAAAATGTAGAGGGTGCTTAGAAGTTGTATTGGATTTAACTGATGGAATCACTTGAAACTTCCTCATGTAACACATTTATTCATTTTCAGAGGTATTGTAAGGGAGCTACCAGCTAAGCCGTGAAGGATGTGCTTTTGAAAGATAGTTATAAAAAATGTGTTTCCTGAAGACACATATTCATTCTCTTTCAGATGTATTGTAAAGGAGCTACCAGGTAAGCTGTGAAGCGTGTGCTTTTAAAAGACAGTTATAAAAAATGTGTTTCCTGATGACACACATTCATTATTTTTGAGAGGTATTATAAACGAGCTACCAGGTAAGCTGTGAAGTGTGCGCTTTTAAAAGAAATGTATAAAAACATATTGCACTACCTACAGTCTGTGTATTACCAAAATCTATGTTTTGGATGCACTTTTTTTCTTAATCTTTTTTGCGCATTTTGTAGCAGCCAACCTTATATGTGTATAATGCAAGTTTAAAATAATGAATTAAATGTTCACAGTGCTTTCTGTCACAGACTGAGACCTACGAGCACTAAATATACATAGGTCACTATTCTCCTCTGCACCAACCAACATTCAATTCTGTGACTCTCTGGTGCAGCACATAATGTACGAGTGTGAATTTCACACTCATTTGAATAAGTTGCATTTAATTTTCATTTAAGCTGTGCATTATTTTATTTTTAGTTACTTGAAAGTGAAAAGACAAAAAAAGTTACAAAATAGTTAGGGTCAGATTTACAAGAACTGGCACATCTCTGCATATTAGCAGAGATGCGTCAGCTAAATTGCGGGATCTTGGATGCCTTGCGCCACCATGGATGCGTCGCATTAACAATGTGGCACACTGTAGTGCAAGGATAGCCAGATGTGTGACGCATCTTTTGGCAGAAAGGCAGCACATTGTTGGAGTCGTGTTGTAAGCACAAATCAACTCCAGCAATGTTCAGGAATGCCTATTCCCATCATGCTGCATCACTCCTTATGCCTGTTTCAAGCAGACGCAAGGTTTTGACGCAGCGGCGTAGTAAAAGTGACTCAGTGAAATCTTGTAGATTTCACCGTGTCACTTTTATGAGGCTTCCTTGCAACCGAACGCCCACCCTGCATACATTATATCTTACACAGGTATGATGGAGCACAGGGCTTCACAACGTGATGCAACTCCCTAGATGTGTCACGTTGTAAATATGTTGCAACCTGGCACATTGTTTACAAGGCCGCTGTGTCACAGAAGTAACGCAACGGCGACTTAAAGTTGATGCAAGGGGCTTGTAAATCTGCTCTTAACTTTTTTTAGTTAAGCCTTTCACAGCACCCCCACGCTCACTCACCCCGCCCCCTTGGTGCAGTATTCCAGTTACTGTACTTTTCTAATGAACTTCAACCACTGCTTCCAATGGACGCTGTGGACAACAAGTGGTATTAATGTATTGAATGACCTCAATGGCAGGGGTGACCCTCTGATAGGCAAATCCTGAGGCTAGGTAGGGCTGAGGTAGAGTCCCTAACATGCAAGGCGGCTTGGCTGGCCTTTCGGAGGTCCGATGTTCAAGTAGAACTTTCTAAATATTCATAGAATGATAACTGTGAGTGTCCATGTGTTCTGTTGCTTTCCTTTCACACAGCCAGTCTTGCTACTCTAGTACAGGGCTCTCCAGCCTTTTCTGTAGCGAGAACTACTTCTACTCAAGGAAAGTCTTCCTGAGCTACTAGTACATTTTATGACTGAAAAATAGTTACTACAAAATGATCACCCTAAGCAGGATTATCAGTAGTTACCACCCAAGTATTCCAGGTGCAGTTACCAGCAGAAATGCAGGGAAAACGTTCATCAAGATAAAATGCCTCCACCTGACTTATGAAGTAACATTCAATTCTTGACATGCCCTATGGCAGAAAGTGGTATGCAACCATTACAACGAAACTTTTACAGCGAACTACTTTTACAACGCAACTTTTACAACGCAAGATCCATTACAACGAATACCATTACAACGCATTTTTTTACAACGCATATACCTTTACAACGCATACCATTACAACGTAAGTATAGGTAAGTATATGTTATAGGTTTGGGTTTTTGGGTAAAGGGGTATTTTTAGGGTTCAGGGCTAGGTTTGGGTTTTTGGGTAAAGGGGTATTTTTAGGATTCAGGGCTAGGTATGGGTTTTTGGGTAAAGGGGTATTTTTAGGGTTCAGGGCTAGGTATGGGTTTTTGGGTAAAGGGGTATTTTTAGGGTTCAGGGCTAGGTTTGGGTTTTTGGGTAAAGGGGTATTTTTAGGGTTCAGGGCTAGGTTTGGGTTTTTGGGTAAAGGGGTATTTTTAGGGTTCAGGGCTAGGTTTGGGTTTTTGGGTAAAGGGGTATTTTTAGGGTTCAGGGCTAGGTTTGGGTTTTTGGGTAAAGGGGTATTTTTAGGGTTCAGGGCTAGGTATGGGTTTTTGGGTAAAGGGGTATTTTTAGGGTTCAGGGCTAGGTTTGGGTTTTTGAGTAAAGGGGTATTTTTAGGGTTCAGGGCTAGGTTTGGGTTTTTGGGTAAAGGGGTATTTTTAGGGTTCAGGGCTAGGTTTGGGTTTTTGGGTAAAGGGGTATTTTTAGGGTTCAGGGCTAGGTTTGGGTTTTTGGGTAAAGGGGTATTTTTAGGGTTCAGGGCTAGGCTTTGGTTTTTGGGTAAAGGGGTATTTTTAAAAATTAAATAAAATTAAAAATAATTAAATAAAATTAAAATTAAATAAAATTAAATTATATTAAATTTAATAACTTACATTTTTAAAAAAAATTAAATACTTACCTATACTTACGTTGTAATGGTATGCGTTGTAAAGGTATATGCGTTGTAAAAAAATGCGTTGTAATGGTATTCGTTGTAATGGATCCTGCGTTGTAAAAGTTGCGTTGTAAAAGCATGCGTTGTAATAGTATGCGTTATAACGTCATATATCCGCACAAAGTATATAAGTACATAGGTAGGTCTCCATAGCTCAGCTTAATTATCATTCATCAGTTTCTGAAAATGCTAATTTTTCTATCAAATACCACTTTCAACTGTGGGCACACAAACAAAAATGTTCTAGAAGAAACTACATTTTTGGAAACAAAAACTGCCTTTAAAATATCAGTTTTCAGATTTTAGGAAAGGCACAATCCCAAAACATCAGCTTGTCATTTTCATTATGTACTCCCATGTACAAATGCCTCTAGTTTCTGCATTAATGTTCTTTGCAATGTACTGCCTGGTTCGAAGCGAGACACACAGGCTTTTTTTTAATTTTTTTTAAAGGTTTTATAAAGCGCGTAGTAACTCAAAGAGCATCCCAGCGCTGACCTGTTTCTCCAAGGGTTTCAGCCGTCTAATGAAATTATGTCTGCGGGAAAAGGAGGGTCTTTAGGGTTTTTCTGAACTGGAGGTAGTTCGGTTCTGTCCTGAGTCTTCGTGGTAGATGGTTCCAATGTTTGGCCGTGTGAACCGAAAAACGACGGCCACCGGTCTTGGCTTTTCTGATTCTAGGGACTGCGATAAGATTTTCTACGCTGGACCGGAGGTCTCTCTCCGCTTTGTATGGGATTAGGAGTTCTTTGAGAAGAGGGGGCCCGTTATTGTTGAGGGTCTTATGGGCTAGACAGAGGGCCTTGAAGACGACCCTCTCCCTGACTGGGAGCCAGTGGAGGGATATAAGAGCCGGCCTGGCGGAGGATCTTCCTGGTGTGCCCGTGAGTAGGCGGGCGGCGGCGTTTTGGACTTTTTGCAGTGAGTTCAGGGTGGCTTCAGGGGCTCCCAGGTAGATGGCGTTACAGTAGTCTAATCTTGCCAGGATTAGACCCTGAATGAGGAGCCTCCTTGCGGTATCGGGGAGTAGGGGGAAGATCTTCCTGCAGGCTCTGAGTAGCCCAAAACAAGTCCCTGCCGTTCTTTTAGCCTGGGTTTTAAAGCTCATGTCCTTCTCAATCCACACACCAAGGCTCTTGACCTCTTCCTTGGGTACAGGAGGGTCACCTAGGCAACTGGGCCAAAGGTGAGATGGCAAAGAGGGCCCCTTGTGGCCCATCAAGAGGATCTCAGTCTTGGACCCATTCAGTTTCAGTGAGGAAAGATTCATCCATCGGTGTACTTCGGAGAGGCAGCTATGGAGATCCGATGGAGCGTGGTGGGGATGTGAGAGGGTTACGACCAGCTGCGTGTCGTCGGCGTAGTTGATAATTGACAACTGATCCTCTTCTCCAGTGGGGCCATGTATACGTTAAACAACGTGGGGCTCAGGGATGAGCCCTGTGGTACTCCGCACCGGAGGGGGATGGTGGATGAGCAGCTGTCGTTTTCCCGCACCTGGAAGGAGTGTCCTGATAAGAAGGATTCTAGCCATTTCAGGGCCGTACCCTTTAGTCCGATCTCTCCCAGTCGGTGGATTAGGGTGGGATGGTCTACAGTGTCGAAGGCCGCACTGAGATCCAGGAGGATCACTGCCACTGATCCTCCTGTGTCCAGAATGCTTCTGGCCTTCTCCACCGCTGCCAGGAGGGCGATGTCCGTGCCCTGACCTGGACGGAACCCTGTCTGGGAGACCGCTAAGAGGTTGTTGCTTTCTAGGTAAAGCGATAATTGCTTGTTTACCAGCTTCTCTGCGATCTTGCTGTTTCCAGGGAGAAGGGATATGGGCCTATAGTTGGTGAAGTCCTGCGGGTCTAAGGAGGGTTTTTTTAATAGACCTTTGACTGCTGCCGCTTTCCAGCTGGGAGGGACTATGCCCTCCGAGAGAGAGGAGTTGATCAGGGCCGTGAGGGGAGGGATGATGGTGCTCGCCACTTTTTTTAGGAAGCGGAGGGGTGCAGGGTCGAGGGGGGAGCCACTTTTAATTGAGGCTAGCGTTGCTCCTACTTCTTCCGTTGTTACGGGGCCGAAAGCGTCCAGGGAGGGTTGGGGGTGAGCTGACAGCAGAGGAGGATGGGTAGAGGTGGTAGTGAGATCCTGCTCTGTGTGGGCCTGATCGGGGGGGGGGGTATGGTAAGAAGAATTTTATGAATCTTCTCGTCAAAGAAGGTGGCTAAGTTGTTACATTTGATTTCAGCTTCTTTGGGATCAAGGGGTTTAAGTGGGGGGTCAGGGGCGTGGAGGAGTTCTTTAAGAACTGAATAGGTTTCATGGGCCGAACAGGCAGCTTTTTTAATTCTGTTCTCGTAGAAGCTGGTTTTGGTGTTGCGGAGCTCTTTTTTTGTAAGTTTTTACAGAGGTACGGAATGAATCTTTTTGTTCCTTGGTTTTTTCCTTCCTCCAGATACGTTCATTCCTTTTGCAAACCTTGCGCAGAAGGTTGAGTTCCGGGGTATACCAGGGTGAGGGATTAACTCTCTTGGTGTGTTTCAGAGAGTAGGTTTTAGGCAGAATGGCGTCGAGCGATTGGGTAATCCAGGTACTGAATTCTTTGTCCCCTGCTACGATGTCGTGGGGAGGGTGGGGAGCATTTTCCCTGAGTTTGGCTGCCCAAACGTCTGGTTCCAATTTCTGCCATCGTCTGGTATACGTTCTGGTTTTGGAAGGTGGAGGGGGCGGAGTGATGATGTCCCATACTAGGGAGACCAAAAAGTGGTCCGTCCAGGGAAGGGGGATATGGTCAAGGGTTCTCAAATTGGGGATATTGGAGAGAATAGGATCAAGCAGTTGCCCTCTTTCATGAGTGGCTCGTGGGTTTTTAAGGTCAAGGCCCATTGAGGTGAGATCCTGGAGTAGTTCACTGGCCTGCTTGTCATCCGGGTCCAAGAAATGTACGTTCAGGTCTCCTAATAGTAGGTAGTTAGTGGTGGACGCACATTTGATGGACGTTTGGTCGATAATTTTGTTGGAAAAGTCTCCTAGATTGCCTGGTGGGCGATATACCAGAGTCCCTGACAGCGAGGTAACTGGGGAGATTTGTATAGTGTAGTGGCAGCTTTCGTATCCCTTGATGTTGCCATCAGATGTTCTACAGGTGAGGGTGTCTTTAAGGATTATCGCTAGTCCACCTCCCCTCCCCTCTGGTCTGATCAGTGACCACATGACGTACCCGGGGGGGAGTGCTAGAACGATGTCTGGGCCACTGCTGGGGGTAAGCCAGGTTTCTGTTAGAAACAGAATGTCTAAGGCATTGTTTGTAATTAAGAGGTTCACTTCGTGTGAGTGTTTCACGAGCGACCTGCAGTTAAGTAGGCCTAGGTGCAAGCCCTTAGGTGCCGTGTTTTGATTGGCAGGGTCGCGGAAGTCACAGCCGGAGAGATGGGTGTCTTCATTCAGGATGCGCGAGCAGGAGAGTTCTTTGTTGGGGTTTAAGGCTAATAAGTCCGCGCGAGTGTAGGTTCGGACGTTGCGGGCTGATGAGGGCAGAATGGCTGGGCCTAGGGCCGGCTGGGCCCGGACGGGCCCAGACGGGCTTGCCTTCGGCGCGCTGCCGGCGCGCCCGCTGCGCCCGTCCGCTGCGCTCCCTGTACTGGCACATATTTATGGGGAGTTTATGGGCGTTGGAGGGGTGGGTGTGGCCAACAGGAGTGGGCGTGTCCCGTGGCTCCTCGAGGTGAGTGATGGCGGCGAGCAAGCGTTTCCTGCCCCTAACAGCGCTTAGATCGGCTGATTAGGGTTAGCAGGTGAGCGCTGAGGAGTGGGTGCAAAGTGCTTTAAAAATACAGAAATACAATTTTAAAAGCAGTGAATTTTCAATTTTTAAGCAAACAGAACTCCCGGCTTCCGCCTCAGGAGGATTAGGTACAGGTGAGCGCTGAGGAGTGGGTGCTAAGTGCTTTAAAAATACAGAAATACAATTTTAAAAGCAGTGAATTTTCAATTTTTAAGCAAACAGAACTCCCGGCTTCCGCCTCAGGAGGATTAGGTACAAATGCGGCACTAGAAATCAGGCGCGCTTTAGTACTGGCGAGAGATGGGCGTGGCCAACAGGAGTGGGCGTGTCCCGTGGCTCCTCGAGGTGAGTGATGGCGGCGAGCAAGCGTTTCCTGCCCCTCACAGCGCTTAGATCGACTGATTAGGGTTAGCAGGTGAGCGCTGAGGAGTGGGTGCTAAGTGCTTTAAAAATACAGAAATACAATTTTAAAAGCAGTGAATTTTCAATTTTTAAGCAGACAGAACTCCCGGCTTCCGCCTCAGGAGGATTAGGTACAAATGCGGCACTAGGAATCAGGCGTGCTTTAGTACTGGCGAAAGATGGGCGTGGCCAACAGGAGTGGGCGTGTCCCGTGGCTCCTCGAGGTGAGTGATGGCGGCGAGCAAGCGTTTCCTGCCCCTAACAGCGCTTAGATCGGCTGATTAGGGTTAGCAGGTGAGCGCTGAGGAGTGGGTGCAAAGTGCTTTAAAAATACAGAAATACAATTTTAAAAGCAGTGAATTTTCAATTTTTAAGCAAACAGAACTCCCGGCTTCCGCCTCAGGAGGATTAGGTACAGGTGAGCGCTGAGGAGTGGGTGCTAAGTGCTTTAAAAATACAGAAATACAATTTTAAAAGCAGTGAATTTTCAATTTTTAAGCAAACAGAACTCCCGGCTTCCGCCTCAGGAGGATTAGGTACAAATGCGGCACTAGAAATCAGGCGAGCTTTAGTACTGGCGAGAGATGGGCGTGGCCAACAGGAGTGGGCGTGTCCCGTGGCTCCTCGAGGTGAGTGATGGCGGCGAGCAAGCGTTTCCTGCCCCTCACAGCGCTTAGATCGGCTGATTAGGGTTAGCAGGTGAGCGCTGAGGAGTGGGTGCTAAGTGCTTTAAAAATACAGAAATACAATTTTAAAAGCAGTGAATTTTCAATTTTTAAGCAGACAGAACTCCCGGCTTCCGCCTCAGGAGGATTAGGCTGACAAGCCTTTTAGGAAATCCAGGGGCCTTTAAACAGACTGGGGCGGAGTCAGCTACGTGTGCATGCCAGGGAAGAGATGCAAACTTAATTGCTATGTTACACTCCTCTCCTGCAACTTGGCAGACAAAATGCTCTTAATTAATGCAATAAAGGAACAAGGAAAAAAATAATCTACATGAGAGCATGCGGTAACAAGAAAGAATGAAAGATGGTTAGATAGAAAGGGAAAGAAGGAAGGAATACTGCTGTGAAGTAAGGATGCAAGAAATGCCGAATGAGTGATATGAAGGATTGATGGATGAGTGGGTGGATGAATGAGTGGGACATGAATGAATGTGTGAAAGGATGAGTGAAAGGATGCGTGGATGGAGAGGTGAAAGGATGGCCAAGTCAAGAGAAATCTAAGAGTGTGGATTTATGGGTGTTTTTTTTGATGGACTGGTAAGTAAAAGGAAGGGCGAATGGGTAGATGGATGGATATGTGAAAGGAAAGGATGAATGGATTGGCAAAGGATGAAATGTGGAAAGGTTGAATGATCAAAGAACTAATAAACAGATGACAAAAAGTAAAGTTGAAAAGATGGATATCAGTGGGTGGATAGAAGGGCGAAATCGAGCTGGCTTTAGCGCTGCTTGAGCATGGTACGACAATGTTTGTTGGCACCCCCCAATGACCACCTTCACCACGGATTCCCTCCCCATTATCCTTTAACAGCGCCCCTCATGTGTCCATAACCGCTCTATCACAGATGTATTTAATTCATTTTATAGAGCCACTAATACCAATGGGTGTAAATCAGTGTTTAGGAAATGTTACATAAGACAGACCACTAGGCCTATAAGTGAGCCAGGTCCTGCCAGTGCTCAGCAGGTGCTGAGGTGGATCCCTATCTGAGCTCAGCATTTTTGCCCTCACCATCAGGGTGAAAACAAGTCTTAACTCGGCAGCAGTCCCACCCTTTACTGCCTTTGATGTAACTTCAAAGAGAAACGTTACAGTTATTTCACAGTCTGTTCAATTCAGAATGAAAGCATTTTCAATATTATATACAACAAAGCTATAGCTATTGCTTATTCATCTTATGCAACTAACAACCATTGACAAAGCCAATGGTTCTGGCTTGTTGTAGGTGTGATGTTACTTGTTGTATTATATATCCGGATGCAATGACAAAAGCAGCAAAATACAAGCCGGGCAGCAGTCTCTGCTAACACCGAATGTTAGTTCACGTGTTTTGTGCTACGCCCTTAATTACATCAGCCACGCTCCTTTGAGAGACCCCCCCCCACCCAGTTTATTAATCTCCCTTAAAGCCCTGCAGTGTTATGAATGTAAAGCATAACACCATGGTTGGGGTTTTTCTTTATTAATAAGAATTGATTTCTACCCAAATAAACCCTTTTTGCAACATTAGGATAATAAAAGACTGGGGATAAAATGCATACCGCTCTAATATGTACCTTGCAGTTTGCATGCAGCTCCTTGATGATAGTGAATAACTCACTGTTCTATATTAGGATTTTAACTTATAAACTACAAGTAAGAAAAGGATCTCTCTGACGAAAGCAGAAACCCACATCTCTGTACTACATTCTGATGAGTCAAAACTCCCACTAGACAAAACTCTGATCTGTCTTAAGGAAGAACGTTAATCACTGGAGCTATCTTGACATTTTTATTGCTGCCAGAAAATAGCTGGAGGCAAGGAAACTAGCAGCAGGTGCTTTTAAAACCATAATATACTTGCAAACAAGTCGCCACTCCCCTCCAATGTCATCGCCTAGTGCAATGAGACAAGAGAGCTCTTCTGGGAGTGAGGGCGGTGGGGTAATGGGGGGGGGGGGGGGGAGGCCGGATACATTTGCTTCGCCTTCTTAGTGTCATCAGAGTTGAGTTTAAATTGGGGGGTATTTTATTTTTCTGGCTGCTTCCTTTCCTGACCTTCCTGATTCGTCGTGGCCAGGCCAGTCCTCCCCTGCACTGACCTAGGCTAAGCCTCCCGCCTCGTCCATTGGTCAGTCAGCTTCCTGCTGGAACGTGTCTGTTTCACGCTCATGCTGTTATCGGTTGTGGAAGAAGTGTTGGTAATTTTTCGGTTCTTTCTCACATTCCACTGACATGTACGAGCTGGACGGGCAGAGGGGAAGTTTGCAGCTCATGTACTTCCCCTGGTGGGAGGACACATTCCTATCTGTGTGAGAAAGGATAAACAGATTTGTTAGGGGGGAAAGTGGTATTACAGTCTTTACACAGTCACGCCTCGTAGCCATTCTAATGTGGTGAAGGCGCGTTTCACAAGGGCGCGTGAGGGTCCGGGGGCTGCTGTGAGGTCAGATGACCGGCCTGAACCCGAAAAGCAGGGACGTCTCTAGGCTCATGGTGGCCCTGGGCAGGGAGCGTAGGTAGGGGCCCCCCGAGGAACGCAGGCACGGAGGCCAGTGAAGAGGGAGGAGTCAGGGTGTTTGGAACTGGAACAGAGATGGAGGCCACCAAATCCCTGCCAGGGGCCGCCATGCAAATATGTATCCATCCTCAGAGGACTATTATATTAAGGATATATGTTGGCGTGGCGGCCCCTGGGGTTTGGCGGCCCTGTGCAGGTGCACAGCATGCGCATGCCTAAGGCCGCCCCTGGTCCCACCCCCAGAAGAAGGAATTCTTGAACTCCACTCCTTAGGACAGCCTCCTTCATTGGGTTAAAATGTGCAGCATGGACAGAGAAAGAGCACTGGCCTAAGGGGGAATAGTTTCAAATACCGATTACCAAAGGTCCCCCCACCCTTACCACCATCACACCAAGATCCTGTATTTTAGTGGGAGCTCATTCATACATTCAGCCATGACTCTCACATTCATTGAGAAGTACAGATGAAGAAAGGCCTGGAGCAGTGATCCACAGTGCTGGGCAAAGGCCCTGTACGTTACTGTGGTCTCATTCATCCATCTATTCATCAGGCGTCACTCTATTATTGAACTAATATTAGAGGCTAACGAGGTACAAGCGGCATAACGACACCCAGTGTGTTTATTTATTCATTGATTATATTTACTGTGACCCCTAAAAGAATATGCTGAATTAATGCAATAAATTAGTGCAAACATGACAAGGTGCAGAAGAAGGCAGAACAAACAAACATTCGATACCAAGGTGGCAAAGCCAGAAGACCTGGCGTGTTCATGATAACATGCAGCAGAAGAAAACGACTTAAAAACTTTAAAAAATCCAACTCCAACTCCAATAACCTCTTATCTGCAGTCGGGTGGCTCAGCAGTGCTTAATTTGAGCCGGTGGTTTCCAGTGCTCGGTACCAGGACTAATTTGTGAACAATGGCACTTATGAAAGTCGGCCACATGGTGGTGTTCTCTGTGTAATTTAGAGATGGCAAAGCAACAGTGGTTTATTAATTCAATCTACATTAAAAACAAATAATTCCTGCCGCCCAGGGCATTCTTATAACTTTGGGGTCTTAGAATAGTCTGAATGATCACACCTATAGGAGTGTTATGGTTAATAGTTACAAAGGAATTGTCATTGGCAGTGCTGGCAGGGGCAATGGGTAGTTAAAGCTGCAGTGGCCACCAGACGAGGGTCCTAGCACATATTTTATTACAAATCAAGCACATCCCCAGGGAGGAAGGGATGGATAGCGAAGTGCTGTGTGACCCAGGCTCCCAAACTTCAAGAACAGGGTTGTTGGAGAGCAAGGATCATGCCTGGGGAAACCTCTGGGTTCCACAAGAAGAATCACTCCCAAGTCACCATAAGTGGGAGCAAAGAGCTCTCCTCGCCCACCACAAGTCTGCAGATCACAAAGTCCCTCATCACCAAAAACCACCAGCAGGCGTAAGACAGGCACACATGGAGAGACGGCGCGGCTTATCAGAATTTAGTGTGGAGCCTGGGGCCACAACTTAATGTGGGGCCCTCTGAATGTATATTCTCCTTTCAGCCAGGTGCAATAAGCAGCAGCTGTTTCTAAGTATTAGAAAAATACATATTTCAGGTAAAGAGAAATGAGAGCTGCATCTGGGGATCTAGCCACACTAGCGGCTCCTTTAGTAAGGAAGACTGCATGTTTAATACGAATTAAAATGTATACCTAAATGTTGTTGAAGGAGAGTGTAGAGATGCTTTAAGGCATAGGCAAAGTGGGCGATTGCCCATGGTCACCACCTTTAAAGGATAACTTTCACTCTGGCTAATTTCTATGTATTTCTTATCTCAACCTTTAACATATAGGTCTATTTAACCTTTAACCTATAGGTCTATTTCGTTTGAAACGTAGGGATTGCATTAGCAGAAAATCGGTAATAACATTTAAAGTTGTTCCAAACAGGGGTCTCAAAATATTTCTTGCCCAGGACCCCCAAGGTCTTTAAGATGACACTGAGAGTGCGTCCCTGAAAAGCATGGGGCCTGGGGATTAATGCCACCGCTTCTTTAGGTTGGCCCTGAAGAGAGAGAGAACCCGGAAAGCAATCTTCCTGGCAAGAGCCCCACAACTGCACAGGGCCACATCCCCACCATCAGGCAGGTCTCGGCCCCAACACCTGAAGCCCCTCCCCATTATTCAACATTAGCAGAAGAGGCAGCGGGCTCAGACCAGACATGGCTCACACCACCAACAGCCACACTGACTGGTCCAGCCCTCCACTGCCAGAGAAAGGAAGCCCGGCAGCTGCTGATGGAGTCCTGTATCAGTCCAAGAAGCACATCTGATGGCATAGCTATGGTGCCAGGCTGCAGTGCTTCCACTCCCTCTTATACTCTACAGAATCTTCAGATGAATCCCTATCAACACCAGAAAGACCATCACACAGGCCCTCGTGACCAGCCACCTAGACTATGGCAACACTCTCTATGCCGGAATCTCCACCCAACTCCTCCAAAGACTCCAGACCATACAGAACAACTCATCCTGCACCTCTCAAAATGGACCCACTTCACACCCCACGTCTGGGACCTCCAATTGCTCCCTATGTAGAAGAGATGCCAGTTCAAGATCCTCACATACGCCTACAAAGCTCTAAACAACCAAGGACCTGTCCTACATCAGCCATCGACTGAACTTCCACTTGCACGCAAGACACATGTAGCCTGGCTCTCTCGACCTCAGCCACACCCCTAGCATTCATCACATCCGCAGCGGTGGATGCTCCTTCTCCATCATCGCTGCCAAGACCTGGAATGCCCTACCCCTCCACCTCCAAACAGCACCCTCCCTGGAGGAGTTCAGAAAGAAGCTCATGACCAGGTGTTTTGACTGAGACATGGCACCTCAGTACCCAGATGCCCCCAGGGGATGCAGTGTGCGCTCTACAAATACTGATAGAATAATTGATTTCATGCCAGACCACATTAAGAGCCGGGGCAAGGCCGAGGCAAGCACAGTGCCACAGGATCCAGTGGTGTTTCCTTCACTTCATAGGTTTTCTCCAACAAGTATAATAGTTATCACCAGGGTCGCAACCCATCATCAGACTCTCACATGCATCCAAGAATACAGTGGTGGCCGCTTAACGGGGGTGGCAGGGCAGAGGTGAGGTTTGGGGAAAGCAGGTGGTTAAGTAAATAAAAGAAACAGCACTTACTTACACGCCGGCCGCTTCCTCTTTGTCCTCTTTGGCTCTCCGATGGAGTCGAGGAGCAAGCAGGAAACAGGAATCATCCAGGCTCCGAGTCTCTCCTAGCCAATCACAACACTGCCTTACAGCAGTGATGCGATTGGTCTGAGCACAGTGATTTAGTGCTCAGAGAGGGACTGGGCAAATTCTTCACCCAGTCTGTAATGCAGCCTGGGTGGAGAACATGCAAAGTGCACTCGAATGTTTAGCTGGCCTGAGACGGCTGGCCAAACATTCATGCATACTTAAGAGAGTGGTACAAAAGGGGTGGTGATGGATGGAGCATCTGAACCAATCAAACACTTAACCCCAGTCAACAGATCTCGGTTTAATCCATTACCGCTCTTTAGCCCACTCTGCCACCCCAGTTCAGACATGGCCATATGCAAATCAGTCTGACCCTGTGCCTCATGGGAACAGTCCAGCCCGAACTGCCAAGCCATGCCTTCCCTAGACTGGAAACAAGCTTCCTAGGACCGGTTTCTGGCATTACAGCCATCTTCAGCCAGGCTTGCTTGAATACAAAAGGGGTGGTGATGGATGGAGCATCTGAACCAATCAAACACTCACACCCAGTCAACAGATCTGGGTTTAATCCATCACCGTTCTTTAGCCCACTCTGCCACCCCAGTACTACTTAAGAGAGTGGCACCACTGTTCCAGTGATGTGCAGCCCCGCCACTAACCAAGTGAGACACAGATGGAAAAATAAAAATGAAGATAGCATTTGTTATTATCGTTTTATTTTACCTTTTGCCAACTGATCACAGAGCAGTGGGGCGGCGCTCCTCCGCCTTAGCGTAAGAGCCGACCTGCAAGAATATAAACTGGCAAAGATCTAGAGCAGTGGTTATGCAGTGCTGCCCAGAAGTTCTGCCATTCACTGCAGTCACATTCATCCATTGGGTCTTCTATCTCATTCATTCAAGGACACAACTCAACACTCATCTGATTAGATTATTGTCTGGTGGCCACATTTATCCTTCATTCATGAAACTTCACTCTACCATTGATTCATGAAAACGGATTAGCATAGTTCTAAACTTACTGACTAAGGATCGGCAATAGTCACATTACATGTCTGTATTTAACTGTGCTGACACTCTTCTGTTCATTCGTGAGACTTCATTAATTCAGTCATTCACAATGGGTCTGAAACAATGGGGCAGATTTACAATAAGTGGCGCATACATGCAGATCAGCAGGGATGCACCACTTATTTTGCGGGATGTTAGGAACCCCTTTAGCCACCATGGATGTGCCGCATTTACAATGCACCGCACGCGTGATGCATCTGTCAGCGTATAGGTGACACAGTGCTGGAGTCATGTCGCCAGCACGACACAACTCCAGCACTGATCAGTGGCATCCTATACTTGCTGTGCTGCGTCACTCCTTACGAGTGCTAAAAGCAGGCGTATGGTTTTGACGCACCATAGACATAAAAGTGACTGAGTGAAATCTTGTAGATTTCACTGCGTCACTTTTATGGGGCTTCTGTGCAACGGAACGCCCACCCTTCATACATTATACATGACGCAGGTATAATGTAGCGCAGGGCTTTACAACGTGACGCATTTCACTAGATGCATCACGTTGTAAATCTGTCGCATAGTGGCGCATGGTTTAAGTCGCCGCTGTGTCACAGAAGTGATGCAACAGTGTTGCAAAGATGACGCAAGGGGCTTGTAAATGTGCCCCAATGTTTGCAGCACCACATGAATGCGCTGAATTATCCCTTCATGAGTTTGCGCCCTCTTATCCCCGGCAGAGGAGCATGTCTGTACACCAATGATGTCTAGCGTCTTGTAAAAGCCCTGCGTTCACATTCATTCATCTATTCATCAAGCAGCACTGCCTTAGGCATATAAGGGTACTTATTTTCACGGGGTTGCTCCACATAAAGGCCATTCTGCCACACTGATGAACTGAAGCTTGGCTGGGGTACCAACCCTCTACGGGAGCACAGAGACACTTCGAGCCAGTGGACCAAACCAAGCTGCCGTCGTCCAGGTCAAGCTCAATTTTCGCAGTTTTTTGGATTTGGAGAAACATTCTGCCCTAACAACATGCTTTTAAATGCTCAAGCGGCATTTTGTGAAATTGCACATACATTTTGGGAATTTTGCTAAATTTCTGTAAACAAAATTCTCTTATTTTGTCCAGGGCTTCACTCTCTTATCCTTGTAAGGATTATTTATGTCTATTCATTTATCCAAGACAAATGGAGTGTGTCTAGACAAACAAAGTTCAGCATCGTGTCCAGGCTCTATATTTACATCCATCCATCCATCCATTCATTCACCAAGCTGCGCTCTCTCATTCTTCTTAGACAGAGCTGCGTATCTCTAGGCGGATGATGTTCAGCATCGTGTCCAGGCTCTATATTTACATCGATTCATTCACTAAGCTTCACTCTCTCATTCTTCCTAGAGAGAGCAGCGGGTACCTTGACCGATGATGTTCAGCATCATGTTCAGGCTCTGTATATATATTCATCCATTCATCCATCCATCCACCTAGCTCCGCTCTCTCATTCTTCCTAGACAGAGCAGCGCGTCTTTAGACAGATGACGTCCTGCACCGTGAACAGGGTCCTGTAAATTACTGGCTGTGCTCATCAGTCCATTCATCGGTCGTCACGCGCCGCTTCATACACACTTTAAAGCCCAGCTCATCGCGCGCCTCTGACACTCGATGAACGAGCGCTCTGTGGGATGGGATGAGTCAGAGAGGGGCCTGGCTCAGACCCAGCCCTACCGAAAGGGACAGTCCTCCAGCTCACCGAAAAGGCATTTTTCCAGCTAATCGAACTGCACCGGTTAAAGATCTCAGAGACACGACTTGTACCATTTTCAAACGCATCTCTCTTTCGGTGGAACCTGTTGAACAGGATCCACAAAAGGGGGCGATGCTGCCAACAGGGCCCCTCTGTGTCACAAACTCAGCCACGTGACCTAGAAACCCGTGGAAGCAGAGACTCGAGCCCCTGCAGGCATGGTTTGGGCAGAAGTAGCGACCCTTCTACCCAGACAGACCAGACCCGACTTACAGAGGCTTGCGAGTGCCAGCACCAGACCGGAGGTCGGGTGGTTGCCCCCCACCATCCAGCAATGCTGACAACTAAAATACGTTGAGTACCAATGATTTCTTGGTAATACCGTCAAGGACACAGTGTCAATATTTTCGCAAACGTCCAAGCCAATTAGTGCTGTGATCTGCCCCCGCAAAGACTGCCAAATTAAAGCTCTTTTTTAAAAAAAAAAAAAATATTTTACAGAATATTCTCTTTTCGGAAACCTGTGCGCTTTCAGACAGGTTTATAAATAAAGCTTGTTTCCTTCCCGGTGTAAGAATTGGCTTTTGTAGTCTGGTCTGCCCTGTTCCCATGATGCACTGGGCCAGGGACAGACTAATTTGCATACAGCCAGGTTCTGAAACTGGGATGGTGCAATGAGCTAAAAAACGGTGTTGGATCTAGCCCTGATCTCTTGACTGGGTGAGAGTACTCTGCTTAATTCAGAGACTCTGTCCATCACCACCCCTTGTTGTAAATAGGTTTATAAATAGAGCACAGCTCGGGTAATCTGCTAGGTTGATAACGAACGTGAGTCACGCTGACTCTGAATTCCAGCTTCCAACTGCAAGGAGTGTGTTGTCTCCTGTGCTGACATACGTCGCTCGCACCAGTGACAACCTATAGATGACTCAATGTTTCCATAAGATCACACCTGCCTCAGTGACCTCAATAGACACTTTCGTTACCAACCAAACCTCGAGGTGTGGTAGGGGTTGCTAACTCTGCTTATCGCTGTCACATTATGGAATTCCTGGCCATTAACCCCAAAGAGCCTGGCACCATCTCTGCCCCCTTCAAGCAGCACTGAAAGACCCCCTCCCATGCGGATGCTGACCCGCGCATGCAAAGCCGTGCAACGAAGGACCAGCGTACATCAACCAATGTCTTACCTTTCACCAACCCACCAGACACCTACCATCCGCTTCCCTCTACCTTGGGACCCCCCCCATCTGCAGAACCAACAGCAGAGGACGCTGCTTCTCACACCTGGCAGTCAAGGCATGGAACGGCATCCCCCTGCACCTCAGGCTCGCACCATCGCTCCAGCAATTCAGGAAAGAACTCAAGACCTGGATGTTTGAATGACCAAACTAGCGCCTCGAGACACTCGCTGGTGATTTGAGGCACTATATAAATGCGTGATTGATTGATTGACCTCCCTCCCAGTCAAACACCTTGGTATGAAAGTCACTTACATCATCAAAACATAAAGGGGCAAATTTACAAGCCCGTTACGCCAGATTTGCGCCGCCGTTGCAGCACTTTTGTGACGCAGCAGCGGCGCAAAGCCAGTGCCATGCTGCGGGCTATTTACCACGTGACGCATCTGGGAGATGCGTCACATTGTAAAGCCCTGCGCCACATGTGGGCATTCCTGCGCAGGGGGGGGGCGTTCCGGCTCAGGAACGCCTCCTAAAAGTGGCTGAGTGAAATCTACAAGATGTCACTCAGTCACTTTTAAGGCCATGCTGCGTCAAAACCCTGCATCAGCTTGAAGCAGGCGTAAGGATTGACGCAGCATGTTAGGGATAGGGGCACCCCGAGCCTTGCTGGAGCTGCGACCCAACTCCAACAATGCGACGCCTTTCCCCCGAGGGATGCAAGACGCATCTGCCCATCTCTGTGCCACGGTGCGCCGTATTGTAAATGCGGCGCATAAGTGGTGGTGCACGGGTGGGCAGATGCGTCGCTACTCTTCTGGCGCATCCCTGCTGATTAGCAGAGACGCGCCAGAAGTAGTAAATCTGCCCCAAAATATTTTGATGATATTGTTAATATATCAAACCCACAATAAATGTGAAACCAACAAATACAGTGACAAGAGACGTGACCATGTACAACAATTGGGAACGCATGATATATACAAACATTGCAAGACACAGCATTATCGTGCAGCAAACTTCAAGGAATAAAATAGGGGATGTGCTCAGTGTGAAAGGTGAACACGTGGTGCTAAAGGTAGAAGTGGCCTGAAAATGTCAGTATGGTTTGCATAATATAATTGTGCACCTTCCACAAACAAATATGCAATATATGTTTGTGGAAGGTACAGAACACTGAGACTCATGTCCGCCCTAGTGGTGTTGCAGCCGCTAGCTGCACAGTGTGGGCCCTGATTATTACCAAATAGTTACAATTACGAACCCTGAACAGAGAGAACTTACTGCTGGGATCAAAATTCTGTAATAGTTAGTGCTGTTCACTTTTCACCCGGCAGTCTTCATCAAAATACTGACTCTGAATGTTGTACTTCCATAGAAGGCATTTACCCAGACTATTCATGTCCCTAACCCGAGGACTCAGCATGTGCTGTATACAGGGATTACCATCCTGAATTCTGGCATGCTCACAGTGAGGGCATTGGAAAAGGGAAAAACACTTCTGAAGGTGTTTGAAACAATGAAGACGCCAGTGTAACCCAAAAGCAAGATTAAACATCATTCAGCAGCATCCATCTCCACAGGAAGAAATACCAATGCATTTTCCAGGACCCATTGCTAATGGAAGTGACACCACTGGTTAGCGGCCAAAACCATCTTCAAAATCAAGAAAATAGGCAAGTGGACTTCATTGCCCAGTATAGCTAGCCAAACAAAACCATATCGCTGCATTTCCCACCGTCCATTTTTACAGGAAGTCACATCACATTTGTCTTCACTGTACTTCAGTCAACTCCTCAGGTCACCCTACCACCAGATTATAACCAGGAAAGGCGGACATAGTCAAAGGCAACTATTTTTTAGCTAGTTCTAACCTTGCGCCAGATTTTCTGTTCCATTGCAACCTACATGTTAAAATCTCAATGTACCTCAACCACACGACAAGCTACACAATCACACCCTTATGAAGAACCGGGTTTTCTTAGAACCCAGCGGTGCCAGGGACACACCCGAAGTCTTCGGATTCCCCTGTCTTGGAATACAGAGACACGGAATACTTCTAGGTGGCGTCAGAGATCAAATTTATTAGCTGCAGCTAGTAACAGTAAACCAAGTGATACAACACGGTGTACAACTCAGGAAACTGCTCAATTTTCGTAGAGCAAGACATCATCTTTTATCTACAATTTCAGTTCATTACGAATGCACACCCACTGCGACAAATTCTGACGAATCAAATACATTTTACACACATTATTACATTCCAAGAAGCTCACTTTACATTGTACCAACCCACAAGTTAATTATTAGGACTGTCCCAACTTCGATTACCACAGGCCGGACAAACCCATAATTGAAAGCACCACCCATGTAATGAAAAGACATAAGAAAAGGAGCAATTCAGATGTAGAGTAGGATAAGATATGTGCAAGCGACTAAAAGTTAACGATATCCTGAACATTGATTGGTACTTCCAGACAACGATCTACTAGAGAAATTGGCTTTGTGAAAGGGTCAGTTTCAGGTGACGGGGTCAGCGTCCTGCAGTTCACTCGCAAGTCGAAAAGGCCAAGTTAATACGTACATGAACAACGAAGCCCATGCAACTTTGTTCATTCGGTTACCTCCACGGCCTACGTGAGGGCAACACAAAAATGGCGTCTTGAACAACGCAAAACAAAATGGAGTCCGGTCCCGAAAACCTCGGAACCTCACTTAGGCCTCGCAAACACTCACGTATCATATTCACAATACACAGGCTCAAGCTCATACAAAACCCACTAACTACCACGCACCCTCAAACTGCCAAACACCAGCTCCATCTCACGCTCATCAATGCACACTCTACAGTACTCCATGCACAACCTTCATCACAGTCATAGAAACACTGCTCACCCACACACCCTCGCACCTCAAAGATGTCCTTCTACCACAGTGTACAACATCCAGCATGTGGACCATGTTCATAAGGAAGGAGGCTTCACCCACGTCCGTACGTCCTCCTGGTTCTGCGCAACAGGCAAGAAAGCAGCATTCAACTCAATAGAGCTCCTCACATGCGGCATCCCTTCCTCTGCAACTCAGTCCACCACCTTCCAACTCATAGACTGGTCTTCTGGACAGAAGAAGAACTTCATGGAAGAATTCTAGGACCTTCTCACATCCTCATGCCTTCAACACACGCACTTTACCATCCTTGATGACTCCCCTCCACAGCCAAACCAAGCATGGAAAAAAAAACAACAGACAACATCCTGAACCTCATATAGCCTCTCAGAGCAGTACAGCATGTTGCCCAGTCAGCACACTGCAAAAGCCACATCCTCAACCTCATCTTTTCAACATAAATAAGGTTGTATGAGGTTACAACGCATACTTTTACAACACATGCCTTTACAACGCTTTTTTTACATTGCAACATCCTTTACATCACAGGATTTTACATCGCATGTCACTACAATGCATTTTTAGAAACTACCTTTACAACGCATTGCATTACATCGCATTATACATTTACAACGCATACCATTACAACGCATTCTATAACATCGCATTTAAGGTAAGTGTTGGATAGTGTAGGGGTAATAATTACTATTCTAACTCCAGTGAGTGCAACAGTAGAGTAAGTGTTGGATAGTGTAAGGGTACTATGCATTGTAAATGCGTTGTAATGTCTTGCGATGTAATGCCTGCGTTGTAGTGACATGCATTGTAATGGTATGCATTGTAGTGACATGCGATGCAATGCCTGCGTTGTAAAGGCATGCGATTTAAAGGATGTTGCGATGGAATAACTGCGTTGTAATGGCAGTGCGATGTAAAAGTTGCGTTGTAAAGGTTGTTTCCTCATAAAGAACCCTTCAAGGCAAGCTTACCATACCCTTAACCTGGACCAGTCACCTTGCCCTTCACATCACCCTGCTCAGCATTCAGCCAACACATCAAGATCAACCCAAAAGAGAATGTAAAACTTTCAGATTTTTGGAGGATTTCTCAACAGACAGCCTAGAGCTCAAACCCATCTCTCACCCAACCACTTCCCCGTCTGACATCAGTCCCTTTGACCCTTCAACCATGTGAACATGCACAGTCCAATTAAGACACACAAATTCAAGAAAAACCCTTCAGCGCACCCGTACCCCCAAGTCTTGGCTGACAACAAACACTACATCCACAGACAGAGAGGAAATGATAGGAAAATGTAAGCTCTGATGACCTCACACAACTGAAGTCCTTCCACATAAAACACAAACTTTTCATCTAAAGCCAAGTACTTTACCAACACTATTAATGAATCTGCTAATAGAAACAGCACACTCTTCAAAACAATCACTGCATCAACCCCATGTGTGAATCTCAGAACTAACACTCCACAGATAAGCGCAATACATTCAATCACTTCTTCAGCTAAAAAATATGCAAGAATGGACAGCACATTAACATCAAACCTGCTTCTCCTCTGACAACCACTCCCCCGTGCTACATCTCATAATAGTCATCCTTCAAAAGGAATTCCGTCATTGTGTGAATTTCCCAAATGAAGAAAGTCCTCCTGACTAAACCAGGGTAAAGAAACTTAATTTTGGAGAAGTATTGAAATGTCAGCAAACATTTTCCACAAAATTAGAATGCTTTCGTGGAGAAGGTATACTAGGCCACGGATTGATTAATTGGGCCAAAAAATAAAATTCTTTCAAACTGTAGCACCATCGTAAATATAAACAAGCATTTACAATGCAATGGTCTCGGCATTATTAAAGGTAGAGCTATTGGCATTGCTCCTGACTTTTTTTTTTTTAAACATAAATAAATGGTATTGCCATTTACAATGGCAATAGGTGAGCATTAGAGAGTAGTAGGGAGTATTCGCGAACACAGAGCCACACACACAGAAAGCCACACACACACAGAGAGCCACACACACACAGAGAGCCACACACACAGAGCCACACACACACAGAGAAACCCACACAGAGAGCCCCACAAAGAGAGCACCACACACACACACACACACACACACACAGAGACCCACACACGTTTCTTCAGCCATAACTGCTTTCTAGGAGCTGCTTGTCGAGATATATTTTGGTGAGATCAAAAGCCCGTATTGCCACCATTACGTATTTGACTAGATTAAAAACAAAAGAGGGGCTCCGGGCCCTCGGCTGCCACAAGGGCGGCGCAGCGGTGGGCACGCGCTCTGAGAGGCTCGGGCGCGCTGGAAGTCCACAGAAACTCTAAGAAGATCTTAAAACAGCTGCAAAGCACCAGAAATGTAATGGCACTAACCAACATGACACACAGAGAGTCTATCCGGGCTCTTCACTTGGGACCCAACTGTAACCAAACTGAAACAGGATGTGAGAGAGGGCCCAGCATGCGGATCTCAGCTGCCTCAGTATGCTAATAAATTCTAATAATTACTAGTCACAGTAGACTGACAGACTAACTTGGTCTTATGGACTTGGAGCACAGTTGCAGCACCGGGCAAGCCTCAAGAGACCGAGAGGCTGCACATTCACAAAAAGGTTGCATGCAAAGCAAAACGAAAACAGGATCACAGAACAACAAACAGAATTCCGCTAGCTGGCAATTGGAATCAGCACACTGTATGAAAGTTCAAGTGACCGGACTGCTATGAAGCGGCCAAATGGAGAACAGGTTAATGCACACAAGTGTTTGTGACACGCAGAGGATCCTGGGAGCGTCAGAGTCTCTAGGGCAATGCATTGCTTTAGAGTCTTTGAGAGACGCACTTGTCAGTGCTATCAGCGTTCAGCTCTTATCGATGGGTGCCTTTCCTTACAGTAACAGCAATGGTCAGAGACTTGTAACTCTAGAACTGGGCATGCGAGAGGCTCCCAAATGCATACTGCTGCCAAGCACCACAAAGGAAGCACTACAGGAAAAGGGGCACAGCCAGCTAGCAAATGGCCTTGGCTTTGTCCTGGAAAAAAACAATAAAGATGGCCCGAATCAAGCCCTGCCTCCCCCACCCCGATTAAAAGATAAAAACACCAATTAGATAGTTAGACATAGTGAGCACACACAGGTTACAATATTCTTACTAAAACCTGCGATGGGAAGCATGTACAAATTATGTGTGCATACAGATTAAAGCATTCCGGCCCAAGAAAAATTGCACAATTTCTGCCCAAAATTGTTAAACTTTAACTTTTACGAAGTGATAAATGTGAAATGAATTTTTAAAATACCCGTTAGCTAGAAGAAAGTTCAGTTTATTAGAAAGAGTTTAGAGCATGCATAAATTGACCACTTTACATTTCCCAGAACAACGACAATAAGTAATGCAAAGCTCGGGAGAACAGGGACACTCAGCCCCGCACCCACCCCCGGGGCAGCCCACAGCTCCCTGGAGCCCTGCACCTACACAGCTTCTTGGCCAAGACTGCAGAATTTCCAGGAGGTGTTTCCTTAGCGGCAGAAACATTCAGCAATGCTGAACTGGCTCGGACTTTGAAACGGACCCATTACCCAGAGGTGTATCAATAAGTTTGCATTGCTCTTGTGAACGGCAGTCACACTGAGTTGGGCGCGAGATGATTTATGCATCGGCCCCAGGAAGGTTAAAGTCTTAATCTTAAGGGTAAACTTAGACCCGGACTGCAAACATGCGCTAGCGCTAGCAAGGCTGCTCTAGTCTAGTGAGGAGTCAGCCGTCACCCATTCCCCACAGCCTGCTCTGACAGCACCAAAAATGCAGAACACAGAGAAGAACCCCACAGCCTCTCCGTGGGGGAAGAGGTTTAAGGGTAGCAAGCGAAGCTCTGCAAAAGAAGAGAAAAGCGCAGCAGACATGCGCCGGTCTGGGACTTACCCTTGTACTGCGGCCTGAATTTGGGCAGAAGAAAACTTACCTGGAGTGGCAGCGAGGCTGTTCCTGCCAACAACAACAACAACAACAAAAATGGCGTCCGCAAACGTCCGAAGTTTTCGGAATCGGGGGCGTGTTCTTTGCTGAGTGACGGATGACGTCACAGGTAGAAAGAACGCAAAAAACATGCCCCCGAATCCGAAAAAGACGGGGCTTCAACCGAGTGACACCCCTCTCCTCCAATGGCTGGCCTCCATTTAGGAAGCCAGCCAATGGAGAAGAGGGGCGGGTTCAAGCCCCCTAACTAAAAAATATAAAATCTTCGGACTCTGCCCACTGCTATGCAGTGCGACGGTCCTCGACCTAAAAATGTATTTATAAAATAACAGTTCTGGTAGTCTTTCTTTCATGTCTACTGTAACCCTGTAGTTGAAAAAATAAGATGACACAGGTAGAAAATAAAGGACAGCGACAGAAAGGGAAGAGGTGAAAAGGATTCTGAATAGGGGTTTGGAGATTATGTGAATAGGGTGGGGGAGGTTGCAAGGGTGGCAATAAAAACATGCAGTGCGGTAAGCAGGAGAAGTGGAAGAAAGGAAATGTGAAGGTGGAGCTACGAAAGGATCAGGGAGGGAGAGTTAACAGCAATGGATTTTTAAAAAAAAGCAGCACAAGTCAATTGGGAAATGAAAAAACAGCCTGAAGAAAAATGTTTTTCTTCAATAAAGGCTTTCACCAATAATGGTTAGATGAAAAACAATAAGAACCATTTTCTTCAGTCTAATCCTAACTTCAAGTTCACATCAGCACCAACCATATCCAAGACGATTATCAATACAGCTTCAGATCACCCTGCAGCATAGAGACATCTAACTTACACTTCATCACAAGCCCTCTTGACAAAAGATAGATGATCACTCACTCCTTCCTTATATTACTAGAGCTTACACCTGCCTTTGCCATCATCAACGACCACACCTACATCATTCACAGGATGTGTCCACTGGTTCCTCTCATACCTATCCACTCAATGCCAGTTCAGGTCCCAGAAGATGGCTATCACCTGTGGAGGACCCTAGTGTTCCATCGTCTTGCCCCTTTCATCTCTACATGGAGCCCTTAGGACATTACTCACAGATAACACCAAGATTCACTCATATGGTGACAATACAGAACTGTTTGTGAAAGTCTCTGCTCCAGATTTGCAATGCCTCAAACACTGCTTGCACCTCTAGACCTGGATACCTAGCACGTGCCTGAAGATTAATCCACCAACAAATAATTCCTATTATTTCCATAGAACAACAAGCAACAGCTAGTGAAGACATGGCTCAAAGACATGTACCTGGGTGTATTCAAACCTCTACTCTCAATCAATGCCAAGCCACTTGGTTTCAAATTGGACATTGCTTGCACCCTTAAGGAGCACACTGCCAAGAAAACTCAAAAACAACCCTGACACCTTCTCTTTCCATTACAAAAGTAGAATCATTTTTTCCAGAAGTGACTTCAAAACAGCTTTTCAAGCTCTTGTATGCAGAAGACTGCAGTGCCCTGCTCTATGGATTCCCAGACCCCACATTGGTTCTGCTTTCTACATGTCACAGCAGGTTTTAGCAAGTATCAAGCCTAACCCTGGGCGTAGTACGCGTAGTCGCGCTACGTGAAGCTACGCGCCGACGTTCTCGCACTACGTGAGCTTCGCGTAGCTTCGCGTAGCTTCGCGAGCGTGCGTAGTAGCTTGCTGGACCCGTTTGCGAGCGTTTTCCTTGCTCGAGAGCGCATTGTGCGAGTTCGGGGCGCTGTCTGTGTGTTCGGGGGATTGTAGCGTGCGACCTTACCCATGTGGTGGGCTATGGGCGCGGCCATCTTGTTTTTTCAATTGTCCCGCCCGCTCGCGTCCCCTATTTCCTCTTCCGGGTCGCGTATAACGTGTTCGCGCGGTGCACGTCTTGTTCGGGAACACAACTACTTGTTCACACTGACAAAGTGCGTGTTCGCGTGAAATCGCGCGCCAACTTACCCACATGGACGCGATGGGCGCGGCCATCTTGTTTTTCACACTCTATGCTATGGTTCTGGGCCTAGTTTTCTATCCACCCTATATCTGTGCAATCTTTACCTATTTTCACAGTTTTTCTTACTTTTTTTACTTATCATCTATCTCTCTCTGTCCCTAAGTTTATATTTTGCATTTTATTTCTACTTTTCCACCTTTTTAAAAACTTTTCTACTGTTTTATTTTACTTCTTTATTTAAGCTCTTACTTCTTCCCCCTAACTTTTTTTCCTTTTGTTCTAACTTTGCTTTTCCACCTCCACCTCCACCCCAGAACCATGGCAAAGGGGAGCAGCAGAACCGGCTCGAAGGGCAAGGCGCCTGTGCCCAAGAGCCGGCTGCCTTGCGGCAGAATGAGACCTGCATGCCCGAATCTTTTCGGGGAGACGGAGGTGGCCGCCCTGGTTTTTTTCATCCAGCGCCACCTCCCCTTGACCTTGGCAGCAGGCGGCAGGCCAGGCTCCGGTTACCTCCCAGAGGAGCGTCACCGCCGGTGGGCGAAGATGCGCCGGGCAGTCTACCGTCGCTCGGATATCCGGCGCACCCACCAGCAGCTGGCCCACCGGTGGGCAGACATTCTGGACAGGGAGCAGGACCTGTTGGACCTGCTAGGTGTCGAGGTCGTGGGGCCTGGTGAGTAGCTAGTAATATTAATAATTTAATATATAAAATAGTAGTATAAGTATTGTGTATATTTCTTGGACGAATAAGTAACACGATTACTGGTGCGCTTAGTTACATTGCAGATCAATTCAGTCTCAAAATCTTCTGTTAGTGTATGACACAGGTGCTGCTCGCCACTTCTCTTACTGGTTTGTAACTTTGCGCTAGCTTGGGCTGGTGATTATTGATGTTAGAGTTTTTAGAGAACCGAAGTTAGTTAATGCTATTGCTGGAGACTAGTCCTTCCTTACATTGTCCTTTAGTGAAATAGTGGTGGATGGATACTATTAGTTCATACTTTTTTTAACGGTCTGCATGACGCCTCCTCTGTCACTGAATGCTTAGTTCTTATTTACCCCACCCCTCCATAGAACCGGTTTGAAGTTTGTTTACTGAGTGGTAGGCTTAGCAGCAATAGCATGGTCAGGTGAGTCAGTAGCAGTTCATATGACGCAAGCAACCAAGAATTCCTTGTATGCACAAATTTATGCATGTGTCCTCCATCTCATCATCTATGCATGTTTGCGGGCAAAGGAAAATGCCGACTTACTGAACAATTGGCCCGTCTGGATTCTTGAATAGGTGGTGTAGGTCAGGTGGTACTGGCTTCGTTAGTATATTCTGCAATCAGAATGTTTATGGAACATTTGATTATTGTTCTATAAGTAGACAGTCTGTGAATCCTGCAAGCCAGTAGTCATTTATACTTCGAAGTCAATTTTATTGGAATTGTTGTTTCCTAAAATGTTTGAGAGGATTTTTGAATGATGTCTTTGTTTCACAGCACTTAATGTTCTCTTTCTTTATTATTTCTTACATGATCAGCACCACCCAGGGGCAAGAAGACGGGGTCCGAGTTGGCGGGACAGCCACAAGAGGAGCGCTCCTCTACCGAGGATCCTGCTGCTGGCCCCAGTAAGTCCTACAGTGCTTATATTATTAACAATTATATTTCCCTAACTTTTTAAAGCACCTTATTTTTTCCAACCTATTAAGCCTCCTTCCTAATTCAATGTTAGCAAAACCTTCTTTGGTCTTAAATTTGTTTTCCAAATTTTGGGTATCCAATGCCATCCCTGACTTTCAGTTCCTTCAAACTGCCTCTGCCCTAAGACTCTCTGTGCTACTACTATTAGACTGTGTGTAGCTAAGCTTGCCCTGTTGGCCACTCTTTAGTTAAGGTACTCTTTTGAATAAAGCTGTGATAGAATAGCTGTAGCCACTGGGTCCACTCCTGTCTTTTGCGTTGTCCTCTGTAATCTCCAGTCTTTGTCAATTCCCACCAACAAAATGTACAACCAGATGTTTGCCTACTAATTTTTGTTCAGTTAGTATACTACTACTATTGTTGTGGTTATTATTCTCTGCACATACACATACAGAACTATGCACAAGAAAATAGGATGTTGATGTTGTTGATAGGGAGGTTGGACCTTACACCCTAGTCACAGAATTCAGTCAGAAGAACCCACAATCCAATGACCGTCTACCTACCTAAGTGTCTCGGTCATAGTCATGTGTCCCACTCCCGACCCCCACACGAAGATAGTTAGATATATATACCCAATGATTTTATTATACAACCCAGAACAGAAGAACACCCTTTCGCTCACTCACTCGTTTCAGTCCATAACACCCCAGACACTCAAAATATACCACAGAGTCTATGTGCAAGTTCAAAAACTTTATTTTTTTAATAACAAGCTTTGTATTGTTGTAACTTGTAAGTATTTCCATGAAAAACATCCTGCTCCACCATGCAAAATGAAGAAGATTAAATACTATACATTTTGTACATCTAGTGCACGATAGAGAAATGTGTGAATTGTGGGAGACCCCTCACCGTTGAACGTATACTGGTTACACATGCATCTTTCGAAAGCTCTGCAAATCTCTTGTTTCGTAGAAGGCAATCTTCTCATCTGCCTATGAGAAAAATGTTGCACGTTAGACTGTGAATACAACTATGCCAGTTTTTAGCAGTCATGGCAAAAAGTGCAACATTATGGATAAGCAAAAGGGACTAACAATACTGGTTTGTCAACCTCTTTAGTTGTATGCAACACTCATGTGGCCTCAAAGGTGTCTTTCTTACTGTGCAACAAGCTGCGAGGTAACATGGGCAAAGCAGTAGACCCGGATCTAAAATGGTTATATGGCTCAGGCTAACTTTCCAAAGACTAGAGTAGGAGTAGAGATTAGATGACCCTAGGGACCATCTAATAAATTAAAACTAAACTCTGTCTAATGTGACTGCTGTACAGTAGGACGCAATTTGGACTAGTTACAACAATGATTTATGTTGTACGTAACTGTTTTTTCAATCTTCCTTCCTGGTGAAAAAAGTACAACTAGTAAAATAGGGGGAGGTTTGCAGGCATCTAAAAAGGTGTACTTGCTTTTATAGGTGCACAATCACTACCAACCACCAGTGCCGACAGGGCCAGCGGCGATGCGATTGCCATCCAGGAGGGGACAGTGGCTGCGGCACCTGCATTAGCATCAGTGGGGGAGGAAACTTCAGCGGTGGGCGGTGGTAAGTTATATTCATTACTTATTTGCATTACTAGGTGGAAGGGGAACATCTCCCTCACTGTGCTATGAGACTTATTAAGAAAGTATGAATTTGAAGTTGTACTCGACAATATACAATGGTTGAAGAAGACACCCTTTGTAGCATTACCAGTGTGAGTTGAGTAAACAAGGCCTCTTTCATCAGACTCCAACTCAGCTGTGAAAGTTATGGAGAAGACTAAAAGTCAGATCAGATGACCTTGAGGGATGTGTTGAAAAAAAAGGGAAAGAAGTGAACTAGGGTGGAAGGAGGAAGGACTAAAGAGATGTAATAATAAGACTAACTACCATAGAAGGATACTTTGGAAGGTTCATTCATGTGGCTGATATAAATCCGATGCATGGGTTGTTGAAGGATGGGTAGAACTGGAAGGTGAAAGAAAATGCAGGCCTGGTTGGGCAAAACAATATGGGTGCATGGATATAGAGGATAGCAAGAATCATGAGCGGAGTTTGTGTCAATGAAACTCAAGGCAAGGAAGGAGTGGACTCATGGGTGGGTGCTGGTGAAAGTGAAACCAGCTAAACCGATAATAAAGAATGATAGACATTTACTTTTAATGGGTGGATGCCCCCTAAATGTATTGTATTCATCATAGGTGAAGACTGTCACTGAAAGCAGAGTCTTACTTTGAAAATATAAAAGGAGATACAAAAAGACTGGTGTTCTTCTGTGTACTCAAGGCCACCCAGTACTAGGGCAAGTATAATGCCGGAAAAAACTTCAACAAATGCTAAAGGCAGGGGAAGCAGGAGGATAGATTAGATAGATACTAAAAGTTGACACCAATTGTATGTACTGCGCTTGGTAGTGCTACTATGCCACAATGTACTGTTGAATTAATTTTGAAGAGTTTCAGTTACAATTCTGTTTCTTTTTTTATAGCTACTCATACTCCTTCCCAAAAACCATCACGGAAGGAGTTGGCAGCCAGGGCCCGGCAAAGGAAACTGCAGGCCATTGTGGAGGAGTACCGCAAGCTGGTGGCTGAGGCCGAGGAGGAGGAGGAAGAGGCGGCGGCAGCAGCTGCTGCCTCTTCCAATGCGTCTGGCCCCAGCAAGGCCCCACCTGCAGGAGTACGGCGCCGCGGCCAGGCAGCCGCTCACCGCCGGCAATTAACATCTGCCACCCCCACACAGCATGGATGCAAATGTAGGTGCCGTGCATTTCGGCAACAACTTCTCCTCCGGGTAGCCAAGCTGGAGGACCAATTAGAGGAGCGCGTCAAGATTATAGTGGACAAACACCTCAAAGCCCGCCAATTGTAATGGACCCTGTTGATTTGCCCCTTTTTTAAAACTTTTGTTGGTGGGTGGGAATTGGGTGTTGGGGTTATTTTTGTGGGACATTCTTTGGACTTGTACATTGGTTAGGGTTAGGGTAGGGATAGGGGTGGGATAGGAGGACTAGGAGGATATTTTTTTACATGAATAAATGTTATTTATTTTCAACTTACATATATGATGTTGTTTTGTGGTGGGGTTACTGTTGTACGTCACAAGGTTTACTCTAGATGCAGGGCAGCGGCCAGTGTTTGATTGAAATACTTTATTAATTGACCACATGTGTAACATGCAAACAGATAGATGCGGTACCCCTCACTCAGTTATATTTGTCCTATTAGTACTACCAGCCTCTCCTCCATTATACCTCCCAGCAAACTTCTCTTCTTACCTGTGATTGATGATGATTAAGTTTGGCACCGCAAGGGCTGCATGGTTTCCCAAGACAACAGAGAATATGCCGTGGTTGTGTGATGGTAGTAGTAGACTAGACACTGGCACTAGCATTGGCAAACAAAAACAAAGAGACAGTCATTTGCCTGAGAGAGAATGTGGGAGAAGTAGAAAATTACAGTACATAATACTGACAAAAAAATACAAACAATATTGCAACTGCTAAACGAACTCAAAGAAATCAATGGTGTCGGGGACTGTGTCAAGTACAAGAAGATAACTGTAGTTGCGTTGGAGTCATTAAAACACAATACAAATCGTAAACTTAAATGCTCTAAAATTAAATTCAAACAATGCCAGCAATGATTTACATTTATTCGTTGGGTCACTTTGGGAAATTAATTGCCTTGTACAGTAGTACATAAAGTGAGCTTGGGTTGGCAAGAAGAAGAAGATCCTCGTCCTGCCTCGTTGACATTTGATTTCATTAGTGTTGATTTCACCACATCTGCCCCAGCAAGCGTGTGATCAATTGTTGGTGTAGATTTAATGTAGTAACATCACACCTCAATATAAAACCACACAGCCCGGGGGAAGAGGGTTAGGGTTTGATGAATGGATGGGAACTGGGGTTTGGGGAAAGGTTTGACAAAGAAAAACAGTAGGCATGGAGACAACAAAAGCAAAACAATGAAGACGATGATTGCTGATCCACAACTACCCAATAAATGTAAAGCCAAGTAAGAAAAACGAAATGGATGCATGATGAAGGTTTATTATTAACTTGATGGTTAATAATAAGTGGTAATTACTTAACTACTACTACACAATTCAAAGGAATTATTTCTTATATATGATATGAATATGACTTTTGCCTAGGCTGTATGCCCTCTGAGAAACCGTAATACCTGATGTAGCGGGCTGAAAGCTAGCAAAGAAAATTAAGAGATAGCTTAAGTGAACAATCAATTACCAAACACAAGCGTAAAATAAATGAAGAGGAAAAAGGAATCAAAGAAAAATATGAAAATGATACTAAAGTTAATGTATTATCCAGGGCCAAATGTGTAGTTGTATCTCGTCATTCATCTTTGTCCTCCCTTCCATGGACACTGTGACTGATTATCATTCTTGGGCGCCTTTGGCTGGATGATGAGGAGGATTGGTAAGGTAAGTGTGAGTTGTTGCTCCATGTATAATAGCGCTGGGTGAAAGGCCGGCCTGTAAGTGTTGATGAAAGAAGAAATGGGGTATTACAAAATAAGTTAACTGAATGAAAACATAAAAATCAATTACGGTGTAGTGCAAAAAAGACAAGACTCGTGAGCGAGTAGATTTTCAGACTGAGGCTGCTTGGATACATTGAATAACTCTACTCTTCTAGTTGCACAGCAGTCATCGAAAAGAACAACAAGATAGGAGCCAGCACAGAACAGTTACAGGGCCACACCACAACACCGGGCCGTGAGTCTGTGGCCCAAACTCCATTTACCTACATTTTTCACAGTTTCAGACAAAAGGCATATACATCAACCTAGCATTTTCCAAAACAAGTGATTAAATCAATGCGCCAATGTCAGTCAATCTGACTATTCTATTCCACCACTGCACACACATGTAGCCTAGGTCTGATGTGGTTCTTGTTGATTGGTTGTGTGTTTACCTTGTATTCCACTTCCTGAACATATTCTGTCAATCATCTCAGATCAAACTGACTGACAGCGTGCAAAGATGGTATGGTGGTCATCATCATCATTCGGTGTGGCACGTGTACGTGTTCTCCAACAGACCACCAACAGCAACTCAGTCTCTAGTGAGTGACTACGATTAAGTCCAGACTGCACCTGCAGTAGTAAGAGTACAATTGGATACATATTATTATTAAACATGGAAACATTGACCATCACTTGAGACACAAGTACTTTGTTATTATATTAAACTACTAGTATAGTTCTACTTCATGCACATTTGCTCTGAGTCAGCAAGCATCCAATGCAATGTATGGCATCATTCATTTCATATACCTGTCTTTCTCTTCTTTGTGGCTGTCAGATCACAGATGCAGCAGAACCTTCTGAAAGTGATGACGAGTTTACTTTAATTTTAGAGTCCTGCTCAAGTTCTGACATTGAAGAGCTGTGTATGCCTGCAGACAGAGGTGTAGCCTTAAGACAGTGATGCATTTCAGATTGGAAACAAAACAGAAGATGGCTATAGTCACGTATGTTTCACTTGTTATGGAGGGACTGCTAGAGGCTACATTATTGCACTATTGTCGATCTCCATCCAATGTATGGTAGATGGAAATGTATTTAGGGTGAGTCAGGAAGATGGAGCAGGACTCTGATGAGTGGAGTGCACAGTAAATGCTCAGATGTGCAACTCCAATAGGTAATTAAAAGAGAAAGGAAGATGGTGTTGGTTTTGAAGTTTGAGCCAGAAAGACAGATACACACAAATAAGGAAGGGAGAAATAAAGGAAGGGAGAATGTAACAATTTAAAAGCCTAGTTGTCAGGGAAGAGGAGCTCGTCCTCAAACCCTGGTGGTTCTTCTGACAGAAGTAGGTCATGTAAACCACTAGTTATGTCTTCCGACTCGCTCTCCTCTTCCAGCTTTGATTCATGTATTTTGTAGTCTGGTGGTATGAAATTCTGATTCATTTTGATCATGGTTAACCTCTCCACGCTTTTGGGCAAGAGACTGGTCCTTTTCACAGTCACAATGGCACCAGCAGCACTGAAAACACGCTCAGAAGAGACACTTGCAACAGGGCAAGCTAGATACTTTATCGCCAGCCTGCTGAGCACTGGCCATTGGCTTCTTGTCCTATACCAATACACCAATGGGCTTTGCTCCATGAACACCTCTGTTGTGTCATCCAGATAGGCCTGGACCAACCGCTCAATGTTCATTGGTGCTTGGCTTTGCTAGTCTTCTTTTTGCTTTGCGACAGCAACGGACTTACCCATCCCTTTCTGTAGAAACCAAGCACCTATTTTTTTGCGTGTGTCTGATGAATCGGACCCTGTTGGTGCGGTTGTTGTTATTAATTGTGTTGGTGACTGCTGGGAAGCAAACGCACTGCTCGCATGCTGTGAGAAGCTATTACAGTTTTGTACTTGGAAACATCCCCTTCTGAAAAAGGAATTACTGCATTACTGTTCACAAATAATTTGTACTGTGGATCCAAAATTGTGGCAGTAATGTAATGTTGATGTGACACAATCTTATTTTGAATCCTTGTATTCTCAGATAAGCGGCCGGCTAAGGACTTCGCCAAATTACATGCTTCAAGTTCTCCTTCAACACCTTCGTATGTTTCAGACACGTCCTTCAGCTCTTGCTCTAGCATGTACAACAATGGGATAGCTTGGCTCATAGTACAGTCCACCCTGCTGACTGCACGTGTGAAGACCTCAAAAGGAAGTAGCATCTCTGTCAGGCATTTAATGAGGTCCCATTACGACATCTCAACTGTCATGGCTTTAATAACAGTTGGATCTCCTGATCTTCTTGACATTGTCATGACATAAGCATTAAGTGGTATGTACTGCTCAAACAGCCGATCAAGCATGTAATAAGTAGAGTTCCAACGTGTTGGTACCTCCTGGATGAGTGCTTTGACTGGCATTTTATACTCACGTTGAATGACCCGTAGCTGCTTCCGGGCTTTAAAAGAATGATTGAAATGCATGCAGATTCTTCTGCAAATGGTCAGTAAGTTGCTGACTTTGCTTTCATTTTTCAGAAAGTCTTGAACCACAATGTTAATGCAGTGTGCCAAACACGGTACCCTGAAATAGCGACCATCTTCCATGGCCTTAACTACATTACTGCCATTGTCGGTGGCAACAAAACCAATGTTAAGGCCCCTTGGTCGCAGCCATTCAAAGACCTTGCTGTTGAACTCATCCAAAATGTTTGCAGCAGTATGCGATTTCTCCATAGCAAACATGGCTACAGTAGCATGTCTGCGAGTATCATTAAAAATCTCAGTAGTGTCAATGCCTGCAGATATTTTGTCTCTAACACCTGAAAAAGAGATCCAGTGTGCAGTGATGCACATGTAATCAGTGGCTTGGCAACTGGTCCACATGTCTGTTGTCCGGTGGATACTATGCACAGCACTCTGCTGCAAGGCTTTTCCAAGCAATTCCAGCACGTCATGGTGTAGTGCTGGAACAGCAACTCTGGCAAAATAGTAGCAGCTGGGAACATTCCATTTTGGGCAGAGGTTTATCACAAATTCCAGGAAACCCACCCCTTCAACAAAAGAAAAAGGGAGAAGGTCCAGAGCTAACATTTTAGCAAGCTTAGCATTGTACAAATGTGCTATTTGGTGGTTGCGCTCGTACTTTCCCTCCTGCCTAAACATGCTAACAATGGTACGCTGCTTGGTATTTCTTTCAGTTATGCCCGATGCAGTACTTCGCGTCGCAGACTTCGCACCCGTACTCCTTGGTGTCTCCGGGTTACTCTTACTCTGGTGCCACAGAGATGTTGCTGATGCGGAGGATGTGGGATCTACCACTGCAGTGCTGGGGAGTCGGACAGGGGTACTTAGTGTACCACTACCTGATAGAATGTCTCCCTCTTCTTCCTGTTCGACCCGTGGACCTTCTACTGCTTCCCCACCAACATTAATGGTTCCTGCTTTTATGATACGTAGGTGGTCTTCCCACTTGATTGCGTGGTGTTTTTTCATATGGGTCATTTGGCCTCCGGTACCATCGTTTGTACCAAGCTTACCACGACTAACAGAGGAATGACAAATGGAGCATATAGCAATGTTCTCCTCATTTGCGCTAACTGTAAAGAAGTCCCACACTGGTGAGCTTAACTTTTGTCTCCTGCTAGAGGTGCCACTTCCAATGCCGGATGAACTGGAGGTTGTGTGGTGAATTTCACTATGTGGCTGCGCAGTAGTACCACTACCTACTTCTGCTGAGGTGGAACTTGTGCTGGATGTAGGACGCTGCCGGCTCTGTGAAAATGTAAAAATGGAAGCTGGAGGTAGTTTTGGTGTGGCCTGTGTTGGTGGTATGCGTGCTACATCCCTAGTCGCAGCCATTCTTGCTAGGGTTAAAATGTTGGTCTCCATGTCCTCAGGGACAGGAGTAATGCTTGTGATGACTGGGTCTGACTCATCATCATCATCATTATGCGGCTGTTTAACATCGCACTCCATAAGTGGTAGGCTTCCTGGAACCTTCCTTTTCCCTAGCCTGGTCTTCTTGGGATGTCTCTCCCTCTCATGCTCAGATTGTTATGGCTCCCAATTGAGATCAAGATCATCAGAAGGGATGCTTGGTGAAGAACTCGATGGACTAACCCTCGTTTTCCTTGGTGGGGATTTGGAAAACAATAGATATCCTGCATGAGGTGCTGCCTCTTCTTGCTCTGCATCAGGCTCAATTTCCTGAACTGCCCCGATTTCGGGAGGAACAACATCTACTATTGCGGGCGGTGGTTGTTGAACAACTACTATTGCGGTCGGTGGTTGTTGTTCATCACTTTTCTGCTGTGTTCCCTCTTGCGTGGAATGTGTACTACTTTGAGATAGCGATAAGTTCAGGTCAGGCTCAGTATCACTGCTTTCCACCATTAGGCTTGCTACCTCTTCCCCACTCATCTGCTTGGGCCTGGGTTGGTGGCTTGGGCCCACTGATGCGGAGGTGCTGGCCCCAGCTTTCACCCCGGTCACTGCTGCTGCGGGCGTACTTTTTTTCCCAAAAAAGGTTTTCGGGTCAACACCAGACTTAAGTGTCACTTCCTTCTTCTGTTCTTCCTTCTTCTTCTCAGCAACTTTCTTGGTCTTGGAGGACCTGGTACCTGCTTTCTTTGGGCCCATCTTCTTCAGATGTCAGCAGCAGCACTCAGTTGCACAAGTTGCTGAGAATGATGTCTGGTCAGATTAGTCACACCACACGTGACGTAGTACAGAAGGACGTCCGTCTGGCAGTAGAACAGGCGATGAATGATGACAGACACCTCCTCTTCAGTCTTTTGTGCACCTACAAGCAAAGAAGGCAGAACAACATCAGTCGAATGTGGATTTTTTTTAGCTTTAATTTTAATTACTACTAGAAGTATTAGTACAACCAGTAAGAGTAAGAATAGCAAAGAACTAAAATGCAAATGTAGTGGAAGTGGAACTTGTTTATCCTTAATTTGTGCATCATTTCAGAAGGATGCAGCATCAGTGACCTGCAGCAGATAGCAATGGGGATGTGAACAGTCGTAAGCCAACAGGAACAATGGCAAGACACAGGCCAATTTGTCAAAAACAAAACAGCACACTACTACTACCACCACAGCTCCACATGGGCACTCTCATCACAGGTACATGGGTAAAGGCCAGAAAACAATAAACTCAAGCAGGCCTATATCCCTCCCTATATGACCAGAAAAAGGAGGATGCCTGCATCACTGCTTAATGCAAAAAAGAAAATCCCCATGGCTAAAAGGTTTGAAAGTTACACAACAACACAAACAACAAAGGCATTTAGAGTTTACACCCAAACAGTTAACTACACCCCAAACACCACATTTGAAAATTCAATGCATTGCCACCCATGCCCTAAATGCTGTTAAATTCAACAGACAAAATGGAAACCGCTACATCAAGCATCCCCGCTGACTACCTCTGGGACTCTAGGCCTACTGGCAGAAAAAATCACAAGTTTGTAGGCCTGCGGCAAAAAAACTAAACCACGATGGAAGGTCACACAAAATGGCCACCCCCACATGGCCTGGCCACCCCCAAAAACATGAAAAGAAAGAGAAGACAGACAATACATTCCTATGGCAAAAGGACAATGCTTGGCTTGACAAAATGGCCGCCAAGCCGCCCACATGGTCAGGCCACCCTCAAACAACAAAGTACATAGAGGACAGAAACAGTAAGTGGTCCATGCTCCAAAAACTACAAGCAAATGACAACCTGAGGAGTTTCTTTTAGCAAAATGAACAGCATCTACATTTTCGGGAAGGTTTTAGGCAACTCGAGAGATATTGCTCGCGAGAATGCAAATTCGGCATGTTCGGCAGTGCGAACTGTACAAAACGTCGTTATCGCGTGCCCGAGCACGCATATTGAGTGCGCGAAGAAGACAAAAACTGTAAGGTCGCGTTGTAGCACTGTGCAAAGTTACCAAAACTAAGCGAGCTGAATTCTAGGGTTACCTAGTGCGCAGAAAAAGCCATATTATTCAACACACACCCAAAACCTGCAATTCAACACCAAAAACACATTTTGCTAATCAATCCAAAGCCATCCATGACCTATGATGTTACACTTACAACTTAAACACCCCAAAATCAGTTGAACAACTTTCATGCACCCATGATGAGGACTCTAGTAGTACCCTTGGGCCTACTGGCAGAGTAGGCCACAAGCTTGGAGGCCTATGGCAAAAACACAGTGGCTACAAACACAAAATGGTCGCCACCACCTGGCCAAGCCACCCACAGAAAGTAAATGAACTCAAGCAGGCCTACACTAACTACATGAACTACTAGGGTTACCTAATTTTACTAAAAAAAATGTAATTCCACTACAACAGAGTATGCAATTAAATCCAATGCCATCCATGATGTTTTACAGACTCAACAGAAACATGGGTGGACCCTTGGGTACCTCTAGGCCTACTGGATGAAATTTCAAACACATACAACTTGGCCCCTCATGAAAGTACAGGCCTCCCTCAATAATAATTTTTAAGAAAGATTGAGAAGCACAGAAAACTGTAGTTAAAAAAATCCCCAAACCAAACAAACATTTACAGTACACCAATTCTCAATTCTCAAACTTACTTGTAAAAGAAAAGTTCAAATCCAACATTTCTCAATAAATCCAATTAAATGCTATGATGCAGCAGACATACACAAAGAGTGATCCTTCCAGCTCCAATTCCAAATGAAAGTGAACACCACATGGACAAAGCACTGGGAGGAGCCTGGTGGACAGGAACAGGAAGTTGGAGACTCAGGGGCACTTCCTTTCTCTTGAAAAAAGAGTAGAAACAAAAAGAGGACTCCTAGCCCTAAAACATACAGCCAAATCACAATCTGAGGGGTTAAATGAACATTTTTGAGAAGATTTTAACATGTTTGAGAGATATTCTGTGCCAGATTGCAGTTTCTGCGTGTTCGGAAACGCAATCTTACCAACATGGCGCTGCAAGGAGGATCGCGCGTCCCAATGACATGTTCGCGCGTCCGAATGACGTAATCGCGTTCTCAAAGTCGCATGGGATTGTGCGGCCGGATTCCAAACATCGTAGCGAACGCGACCGGGAGAGAAAAGCGAGAAAGCGAACGCAGAACCACGGTAAGTCATTACCGCGCACGCAAGAATGCTATTGAGCACGCGAGGAAGAAAAACTACTACGCTACGCTGTAGATTGCGAAGTAGTTTACAACTTCGCGCTCGCCGCAAAGTGCGAAGTTGCCGAAAATTCGCAAACTCTGCGACCAGAGCGTAGTTCTCCGCCCAGGGTTAATCAAGCCCACATCACTCCTCCCTGATTGTACTTCACTTTTGCCCCTCGCCGGCCTGCACCATTTTCAAAAGGAGCTGCATCATGACTGGCATGCCTGACTGACAAACCCACTATTTCTGTGGCTGTCAGCAAAGACATTTAAAACAATACAAGGAAACAGGACTCCATCTTTGCACCCCAGATCTGAAATGCCATTCTTTTGTCCATGAGGTATGCCCCATCTGTGCTCCAATTTAAAAACTCTTCTTTAAAGAATATCTCTTCATAATACATTACCAGTCCTCTTCCACCCTTAGAGCCCAGCTACCCCTCTAATCACTTGTATCTTTTCATTGACCGAAAACCCAAAAAGAAAGCGGTGGCAAAAAACTGCAGTTCCAGTTTTAGGCATCCAGTATGAGCAAAGTTTTAATCAAAGGATGTTCCTAACATTATAATTAAGGTGTTGGTGGTCCCCATCTTCAGGGAACTAAAGCTTCATTGTCTGGTGGAGGTGGTACCATCAGTAATCAGACATTCGTCAAGAGGTATACCAACATGAAACCTTCTTGGCCTCCTGTGTCCCAGCTCATCTAGCGTAGGAAATAATTAGGGATGCCTTATGCCCTGATGAATGAATAACTGGTAACATCATGAGAAAGGTCAGAAACATGTTGCCCTATTGCATTACATCAAATGTATGTCGTTACTCAGCAAACCATTAGTTCGCATATTTTTATTAGGATGTTTTTACTTAGTAAATGCCATTACTTCGCAAGGTTTTACTTTGCATGCTTTTAGAACGCAACTGCTTAGAAATGAACTAAAAATGCTTTTACACTGCATTAAATTACTACGCATACCACTACAATGTTTATAAACACTACCCACACCCTCTAACACTTCACTACCCTACACTACTCAAACACCACTACACTACCCTAAACACTAAAACACTACCCCCTACATGACCTTCCCCCTTCGCCCAATCCACTTCCTACACTCTAACACAACCCTGCACGACCCCGACGCTACCCTAAGCCCTAAAACACCACCCTGCACTACTCAAACACCACAACACTACCCTAAACACTAAAAGACTAGCCCCTGCATGATGTTACCCCTTCGCCAACTCCTGTCCCTACTCTAAAACCCTACCCTGCACGACCCCCAACAACAGTACCCTAAACCATAAAACTCTACCCTACACTACACAAACTCCACAGCACTACCCTAAACCCTAAATCACTAGCCCCTGCAAGTTTCTACCCCTTCCCCAGTCCGCTCCCTACACTCAAACACTACCCTACACGTCCCTCTATCCTTCCCTAATCCCTAAAACACTACCCTACACTACTCAAACACCACAACACTACCCTAAACACTAAAACACTACCCTCTGCACATCCCTACCCGACCCCCAATCATGTCCCTACTCCCAAACAGTACCCTTCATGACCCCCGACACTACCCTAAACCCAAATACACTACTCTACACTACACAAACACAACCCTACAACCTAAAAGACTACCCACTGCACGACCCTAAGAACTACACAGCCCCACCCTAAACCCAAATACACTACTCTACACTACACAAACACAACCCTACAACCTAAAAGACTACCCCCTGCATGACCCTAAAAACGACACAGCCCCACTTACCTCTTTCTCCTCGTTGTCCCTCTCTTCTCATTAAAGCGCGGTTCCTCTGTTCTCCTTTTTCCTGCTTCGTCAGAGCTGCACATCCTTGTATGGAAACGGAAGCGACACCTTTTCCAAACAACGATGTGGATAGCCAGCCATTACAACGCATGTGTTGCAACAACTTGGGGGAACATCCTTTACAAGGCAACTTTTACAACGCACTACCATTACGACGCAACTTTTACAACGCAAGTTATTACAATGCATTGCGCTGGGGGGCGCTCTAGGATAGGGAATAGTTTAATTTACTATCCAACACCTTCCCTACTATCCACGGGGACTGGAGTTGGAATAGTAAATTAAACTATTCACTATCCAGCGCCCCCAACGCAAGTCGTTGTAACGACTTGCGTTGTAAAACCTGCGTTGTAAAGGCATGCGTGGTAAAAGCATGTGTTGAAACGTCATACATCCAACAACTTGCGTGTAATGGTATGCGTTGTTACATCGCAAGCTTAGTAACGCTTGCGTAGTAATGGTTTGCGGACTAAAAGTCGCGTACAAAGGGTTGATTACCCATTACATCTATTCACCATCCCTTCCTGTTTTTAGCCATACCTAAGGTACCCCCTAGTAAAGAGAAAATCCTGGGTTTACCTTAAGGTATTTTTATTTGATCTGGATCCCTTGCTATACAGTATATCTTTATGAAGAACTCACTCACAGCGAGGTTGAGTCGGCCTTGGTAGTACCATTTTACCAGCGTTTGATGAGATTTCCAATGAAGAAACATGCCTCGACTAGTGGATGAGGCTTCGTCATCAAATCTAATTGGCACTCTAGAGTGAAATACATCCCTCTTGAGAATGCCAACTGGGCATTCTCAATTCAATTAGATACTGGGGGCATATTTATGAAATAGTGGCGCACTGCAGAGCTGCAAGTCACCTTTCTGCGCTGCACTGTGCCACTGGGAAAGGGGAGAAATGCATCTTATTTAAGCATATGGCGCATTCCTGACTTTTCCCCCTGCGCTGGTCACTATAGGCTGCCTAGGGCCAACGAAAGGCGCCCTTGCACTATAGTGCAAGGGCGCCTACATTGCATGCAGGATAGTTTTTGTGCAGAAAGAGACATCTTCCTGCGCAAAACTTATCCTGAGAGTCATTCTCCTCTCTCTATGTGTGCTGCATAATGCAGCACACATAGAAAGAGTAAGTAACAAGGAGAAGAAAAGATATTTGTCCTTTTTATTCCTCTCCTGGGGAGACGTATCTTTTTGGCTCATTTCCAGATTTACAAGGTCTTGTAAATCTGGGAATGCATCACAAATGATGAGAGTTGCTTGGGAACACCCACACCACGCCCATGGAATGGCTATCCAGGCCAGAGTAACACAACGCAGTGGTTTGCGCTCGTTGCGTTACTCCAGATTTTTTGAGCCACGCAAAGTGGGTTTGTCTGGCTTCATAAGTCTGACTTGAGATTTGCGTCGCACTTGCGCCACGTTGTGGGGATGCAAGAGCCACACAAACCGCGACTATACATATGGACCACGGTGCCTAAATCTGGCACTACATTATTTGTGTTTTCTGTTTCATTTTGGAGGGTATGCGGTGGTATACCTTAATCTCAATCCTTGTGTGATATATCTTTCATTGACCCTTAACAGTGGTCTTCTGCCATTCATCTAGAAAAACATTGTATAAACACTACAAACCTACATACACCAGTATTTAGTACCCCATCTTTTAAAATACTCTCCACTGGCCACCTAATTTATTCCACTTTCCGCATGTTTTAATAAAGACATTTCAATGATTTAACTTTTATTGACCTGAATTTTAGTTGTGATTTTTTCACTGCTTCTCCTTTCGTTGGTGAGGCTTTGTGATTGCACATATTTTAGAAATTCCAAAACCAATCTCAGGAAAACCAAGACCCCCTCACAAGTTAGACCAAAACCTGACAATCTTGATTTGCACTGGAACAGTAACTTGAAACAAGAGAAGGAAAAAACTTCTTCATCTGCTTTGGTTGCAGGTTTTTCTCCACATCCTTTGATTCTGTTCTCAGAAGTTTCCACAGAGGGCACATTGAGTTCACTCTCACCAGGTCCTACAACTCAACTCCCCATGCCCCATCATTGCCTGTGCCCTCTGCCAGCAACACAAAATGGCCATTGTACCAATGTTAGACGACTGCACGAGGATCACGGAGCTGCGGCCCGGCCACTTTTCCTTGAACCTCTCGGTGGATTAATTCCAAACCTGACGCTCAGGTGTGCGTTTGCCCTCCATTGGTTTGATTGTTCAACCTGCCCTCAGATTCAATATTTGGTGCTCATACACCTGTCCTGATGAAGATCTCTATTTCTTGAGATCGAAAGGCAGTCAACCCTATTAAAACTAAACTCCTTGTTTATTATATAAAACAGTGTCTATAAGGAGTTTCTTCTTGTTGTCAATTCGATGTATGTTTTTAAAGTCGTTCTCACTCACCACAGCACACTTCTTTTTTCACTTATCTCTGAGCACTGGATCTACAATTCCCTTTGGGAATAATGTTATGAATATCGTGCATTGAATACATTAATTGCTTAACAATGTCTGCATGTGTCCCACTCTATACATGTAAAAAAAACTGCATCAGATCATAGGATACAGGACTCACTGTCCTCTCTGCCTGTTAAGAAAATATATTGCTATCAGGGTCTACTGGCCTTAAATGAACCATTGTTTTCTAAAACTATTTATTACCCTAGGTTCACAAAATTGCAGTCAACTTGTTATGCAATACAAAAACATGGTAGAGGCTGGGCTGAGGCTCCCCAACCCCCATGGAAACCAAGGTACCAGCCCCATCATGTTCTCCCTGGGGGCTCGCAACGTCGGGAGTCTGGTTGAGAGGGTCTTCATCGTAAGGTGGCCTGTTCCTTCATCGTGTGGTCGAGGTGCTGCTCAAGGACAGGGATGAAGACAAGTCCAGGTCAGTTCTGAAGCCGGCTTTGTTTCTTGTTGTCTCCTGCTCGCTGCTCCCGCGGTCTTCTTTCCTTACTCCTGCACCGGCTGGGCCTAGATCCCTTTGGGGCTTACTTCTTATTCGCTGCCTTTGTCCTGCTGGTGGGCCCGGGGAGGAGGCTTTGTCTGTGTCCCTTCTCTTGGTTGGTGGGGGGTTTCCGCTTTCACTGTCTGTTGCCCCCGGATATCCACCAGGCCCGGCTCTACGTCTCTCTGTCTTCCTTTGGAGGGTGGTGTTTACCTCTTTTCCCTTCACTTCTTGCTTTACCGCCACCCCTGGCATAGGCTGGCTGCTGCCTCATGGGCATTGGTCCACCTTTCATGTTACTTTTTCCTTACCCTCACCTTGGCAAAGCGGGTGGGGGCTCCTAGACAGAGTCTGGGGGATCTTCTCTTCTTTCCAGGTCCTGTACTTTCTCCTAGCATCCCGGGGGCTATTCCTGGACGTGGAGCCCTTGCCCCACCTCCCGCCCTTGCACCATGTCATCCACAATCCTTACCCTGATCTCCAATGATCCAATGAATGTCACTGGCCTGTCCCACTATGTCAAGTGCAAGAAGATTCTGCACTATTTCCATACCAAGTGTGTGGACAAAGCCCTCATGCCAGAGACCTATCTGTTCCCTGTTGAGTCTACCAAACTTAACCGGGAGTGGGTGGGCAAGGTCTTTAGTAGTAGTAGGTAGGCGGCTGACCTGGGGCTGTCTCTCCATTGTGCAAGAGTTAAAAAAAAGTGTGCAGTGACAATCCTTATAAGGAAATCCTTGCCTTGCTCGGCACTCAAGACCTGGTGGGATGCGGTGGGGTGTTGGGTACTGGCACAGTTGCAGATTTCAGATCACCACATGGTGGTTAGGGTGGTCTATGCTCCCACATCGGGCGAGTCTGACTTTTTTGCGCAGCTGTCCCACTGCCTGCCCTCCCTCAGCATATTGCCAGTGTTGTTGGGCAATAAATGAATCTGGCCAGACCCTGTCTTTGATCGGATGGGCCGGTATGATGCACACAATAGGTGGGATAGGGCACTGCTCAGGGATCTGATGTCTGAGAATGCTCTGGTGGATGTGTGGTGCCTACTGCACCCAGCGGATGGGAGTACTTGTTCCTCTCCTGTCTGCACAGGACTCAGTCCCAGCTTGAACATTTTCTATTAAATGATCTGTTCTTGCCCTGCGTTACCTGATGCGCCATTCTAGAGTCGGGATTGTTTGACCATAGTCTGGTGTTGCTTGGAAAGGATGTGGGCCGCAATGCGAATCACTGACAGAATATCGACCTACAAAATATCGACCTACAGAAATATCGACGCAGGAATATCAAAGGCAAGAGTAAGCAGCTCTGTGATTCAGCTCAAGCACTCGGAAATCTAATATTAGCAAAATCGGCAATTTTAATACAGTTGGTGCTTTTTTAAGGGGAATTTGGGGGGAATTTGTGTATTGAGATTTGGTGTGGGGGTGTTGGCAACTCTCCGGTCCACCGTGGCAGCTGCAACAGAGCCGTTTGTGTGGAGAGAGTTTGCGGGCGAGGAGAGGCACTTTTGCCTGCGGCGGCGGCCATATTGGAGCAGGGACGAGCCTAGGCTGGGGGCTATAAAAGAGGCCTCAGAACGCGAGCGCGCTGCAACAGTAAGCAGCTCTGTGATTCAGCTCAAGCACTCGGAAATCTAATATTAGCAAAATCGGCAATTTTAATACAGTTGGTGCTTTTTTAAGGGGAATTTGGGGGGAATTTGTGTATTGAGACTTTCTATGTGGGGGTGTTGGCAACTCTCCGGTCCACTGCGGCAGCTGCAACAGAGCCGTTTGTGTGGAGAGAGTTTGCGGACGAGGAGAGGCACTTTTGCCTGTGGCGGCGGCCATATTGGAGCAGGGACGAGCCTAGGCTGGGGGGTATAAAAGAGGCCTCAGAACATGGGAGCGCAGCGGACGCGCGCAGCGGACGCACGCAGCGGGTGCGACGCAGGCGTTCCAAAGGCAAGTTCGTCTGCGCCCATCCATGCCTGGACGCTGCAGCTGCCAGGAAGTGCTGCCCGGGTCTAAATACAGCTTTTTAAAAAGCCATTAGCCAACCTTTTGGAAATGAAGAACTACAGGCCAATATCCCTGCTGCCACGTGGGGCCAAGGTGAGGGAAAAGTTGATTAATCAACAACTAACAAATCACCTGGAGCAGAACAACTATTGGATCCCGCCCAATCTGGCTTTCGGGCCAGACATACAACGAAGGCGGCCCTGATGGAAGTAACGGACATAATTAGAATGTCCTTGAATAAAGGGACACCTACTATGTTGATTTTATTAGATCTGCCGGAGGCCTTCGACACCATCTCCCATTCCATCATGCTTTGCAGACTACAGGATATTGGTGTCGAGGGGCAAGCCGTGGCATGGTTGGGTAGCTTCCTGTCTAAGAGATTTCAGCAGATCAAATTGAAGCCATTTTTTTCAGCTAGCAACCTAGTTGAGAAGGGGGTTCCACAGGGTTCTATTTTGAGCCCAAAGTTGTTCAACATTTACGTGTCCCCATTGTCTGCAATTATAAGGAAGTCTGGATTTGAGACAATCTCATATGCAGACAAAACACAGGTTATTATCCCATTCGATCTAGATCCTGAGATCACTAAAATCAAATTTGAGACCTGTATGTTGAACATTGCGGCCTGGATGAGGGACAACTTCCTCCAGTTGAATTCTAATAAGACCGAGATTCTCCTGTTCGGGAAGGTGGAGGAACTATGGACTCCGGAGTGGTGGCCGGACGCACTGGGGGAGTGTCCCCGTCCCACGAAGCAGGCCAAGAATCTGGGAATTTTGCTGGATAACAACCTTTCTTTTGAAGAGCATGTAAAATCTTTGTCTAGCTCTTGCTTTGGCACCTTGAAAATGTTAAGGAAAATCTTTCTCTGGATTCCTGTGGAGGCAAGAAAAATTCTCATTCAGGCGTTAATTGTGAGCAGGCTGGAATATGGAAATGCCCTACTAGTGGGGGCTAGAGAAGTTCCGCTCTCTAGGTTACAGGTACTGCAGAATACTGCAGTGAGAATGGTTTTGAATAAGCCAAGACGCACGCCATCGTGTCCTCTGCTTCAGGCTCTGCACTGGTTGCCTGTGCAGAAGACAGCAGTCTTTAAACTGTTGATCGTGGTGTTTAAGGCTAGTCAGGGCCGAGGTCACCGTCTTACCTAGAAAGGATGGTAAGAGTATATGAGCCGGGACGTCAACTGAGATCTAGCAACTAAAATCTGTTGGCCCCATGCAAAATCAAGAAAGTGAGAATGGGTGGGCGGGCCTTCTCCTATCTAGCCCCCTCCCATTGGAACAAGCTACCAGAACCACTGCGTGGTTGTTCCTCCCTGGCACATTTTAAAAAGGGGTTAAAGACCTGGATGTTTGAGTAAGCTTTGACCGTCCATGGGCTTGCTTTTCTGTATTGCCGGGCGCCGAGAGATCCCCTTGGGGCTGATTCGTTGCGCCATACAAGTGTTAAATAAATAAATATCGACATCCTATCTACAACATGGTAAGTACAAAAATATCAAAACCAAAATATCGATGTTAAAAATATCGTCATTAAAAATATCGTTTTTTTTCTGTTGAAAAAATTTGTAAAGTAAAGTAGATAATACTTATAAATAAAATAAAGATGGTTAAAAATATTTAATAACGTTTATAAATAATAAATAATCCATATATAGTAATAAAACATTAATTAAACATATCCATAAAATATATAATATACTTACTTAATAACAAGTTTTAATAATTATTTTAATAAATTATAAATTATTAAAAAATATTATAAATTACAAATACATCTACACACATAAAAAAGTAACATAAATAACAAGTAAATAATTATGTTTAATGAATTAAAAAATTAAATATACCTTCAATATTTTTAAAATTAATTATATACTACATCATCCAAAATAATATAAAAAATATTAAATAGCTAAATAAATAAAACTACTATTCAAAGTCCAAAAAAAACGACAGTAATGAAAACGTTGGATAGTGTAGGACTTAAAATTACTATTCCCACTCCAGAAAATGTAACAGTAGGGAAAGCCTTGGATAGCGTAGGGGTAAAAATTACTATTCCCACTCCAGAGAGTGCAACAGTAGGGAAAGCGTTGGATAGCGTAGGGGTACACATTACTATTCCCTCTCCAGAGAGTGCAACAGTAGGGAAAGCATTGGATAGCATAGGGGTAAAAATTACTATTCCTACTCCAGAGAGTCCAACAGTAGGGAAAGCTTCGGATAGCGTAGAAGTTAAATATAACGTGCTTATAAATACATTTTGTATTTAAAATAATTAATAATTACATTTTTAAATAACTCTACATCATTTACAAAAACCCATTAATAATTATTAAATCATAATTACAATTGAATAAATAATTATTAATAAATTAACTATAAATACCAATAAATATGACTTAATAAATCTTTTTTACGAAATAATAAATATTGAACAATGAAATATGTATCATAACAAAAACGTATTAATTATTAGAAATTAATTAACAATTAGAAAATATTAAACAATAACATTATTTTTTAAACCCCAAAATACTTTTAATGAAACATTAATTGCCAATTAATAAATAATAATTCCCAATTAATAAAAATTAATTACCAATTACAAATATTATTTGCCAATGAAAAAAAATTAAATAACAATTAAAAACATTTATTACAAATTAAAAAAATAATTACCAATTACAAACATTAATTACCAATTAAAAAAATGCATTACCAACTAAAATAATTATTTGCCAATTAATAATTAATTAAAATAAAATAAATATCAATACCAATAAATTAAAATAAATCATTACTTAATTACAATTAAATTACTTCCCACCCAATTCCCCTACAAACTCACAACCCACTACAGAACTAAAATGCGAAAATTAATTAAAATTAATTTATAATTACTAAAAATGAATAATTATTTAGTATAATTAAATTAATTCCCACCCTATTCCCCTATAAACCCACAACCCGCTCCGGTACCAAAACATAAAATTGACTTAAAAATAATATTATTAATATATAAAAATAGTACCTGCATGGTGCCACCCGTGTTCTTTCTTTCCCCACCTGGCACTTTGTCATCACTTACCCTTCTGAGTGCTCCCACTGGAGGCACTCACACAGATTTACTTTCCTGCATCTCCTGCCCTCTGGGCCTACATACCTTCTTCACATCCTACTCCCTCCCCCCTTCCTAGGGCCGATGGTCCTAGCTAGTGCCGCAGGTTGTACTGTTCACATGGCCAATTACACTCGGGGAGCGCTGGCCCCTGCCACCGGTACCAGGGCCAGGCCCGTTCTGCAGCCCCTGTGGGTGACCTAGGTGGGTCTTTCTGTTGCACCTGGGTTCTGACTGTCTTCTGTGGCCCCTTCACCTTTCTATTTTTTTCTTTCTGTGGGGGGGGGAGGTGTTCTGGCTGACCTCTTGGTATTGCTAAGATAATACCTTGCTGTTGTATATTCTATTTGTATTTTAAAAAATTGAAACATTCCTAATAAAGACTGTTGCAAACAAAAAGAAGACAGGATCCAGGCATACCTGGGGGTTGTAATCGACGATCGAGTAACCTTTCTGGCTCAGAAACTTCGCATAAAAGCATCAACTTCTTCCTTGTTTTATGCCTCTATGCTCTGGCTGGACCCAAATGCAACAGTCATCCGATCTAACCCCATTTTCAACGTTGCTTGGTTGATCTTAGAAAACAACATAAAGTTTGTCCCTCAAACATTTTCCGTACGAATCGTACCCTGCTACGTCCCCTGTACGTACGACGAAGTACGATTTGTACCAGGAGCTGGACGATTCAAATCCCCGTGCGATTCTCCCTCGGAACCCGCTGAACGCGACATCTGTACGGTTCGCGGCTGGTTTTTCCGACCCAGTAAGTACGATTCATGTCGGGTACGCACCGTACGACCCTTTTTCTACGAGAGCTGAAAACAGCCGTAAAAGCAGAGTTTGCCCCGAAACAGGTACGGAACGCACCCTGTTTAAAAAAGACCTCTAATATGTAAATCTCTGTAGTTGTTAACTTAATCTGTTTTTTTTATTGTATGTTATTATATGTTTTACTTACAGCAGTACTATCTGATATTTCCAGCCTTAACAAAGTCTTAGTGCAAGACGAAACGCGTGTTGGCAAATCACGTGCTGGGAGATTTTATACGAATACTTTTTTCAATAAAGAACTGATGAAATTACGAGAAGATTGACAGTGAATTTACTTTTGAATCGTCTGGATCTTCGCATCTGAAGATTATGTTTGTTACATTTTGTCCTATTGTCCAGTAGAGGGTTTATTGATCCTGAATGAATTATTACCTAGTTGAAATTTGAAAGAGAGACTGATAAGGTGTGCTTGGGGTAGCCTCAATCTTGTTTTTTACAGTATCATTTTGGGGGAAACACAGCTACAGTATCATTTTGGGGGATACACTGCTACAGTATAATTTGGGGGAAATACAGCTACAGTATCATTTTGGGGGAAACACTGCTACGGTATCATTTTGGGGGAAACACTGCTACGGTATCATTTTGGGGGAACACTGCTACGGTATCATATTGGGGGAAACACTGCTACGTATCATTTTGGGGGAACACTGCTACGGTATCATTTTGGGGGAAACACTGCTACAGTATCATTGTGGAGAAAACACTGCAATGGTATCATTTTGGAGGACAGCCAATATTACAGTGCAACCACAAGGGCTAGTAGAAACATCCTCAGCCCTCTGCCGGCTGTGCAACATCCCCGTGGAGTCTATAACTCATATAGTCTGCATATGCCCAATGTTACCAAAGGAGAGGCCCTTTTCTAAAAACAATTTTTGAACCAGTCCCTGAAGCCCTGGCTATTCTGCTAATCAAACAGACCCTGCCAGTGCCTGGATACCCTCACGGGTGACAAGAAGCGCTCTACAAATCTACTGATTGATGGATTTAACCAGTTGGGCCTTCGAAGTTCGCACCTGCAGGCAAACGTGATGGCGTGCCACCAGGTAACTCATTTACCTCTTTCAGTACGGTCTGTGAACTTTATGAGCATTGCATAAAGAAAGTTTAGGGTGGGTTATTTGGACACAATTTGACTCCGCAATTCGGGCATAAAAGGGGCAGTACCAAAATGCCTTAAAATTGTGTGGATTGTCAGGAACTGAAACAAGAGAACCCAAACACCAGAGGCATTTTAGAAAGACAGAGAAGGGTGGCCCCCTCTGCCACAACCTGAAGCTGTGAACCTGACCCATTAGGGGATGGAATATCAGGCACCCCTCAGCCAGGAACTGTAACGACTGACTCCATAGACGCTCGGTGGCAGGGGCATAGTTTGGTTAGTAAGACTAGGGGGTGTTAGCTTCAGATTTTCCAAAAATCCCACTAGCATTTCATGTTAATCATTATGCTAGATGAAGGTTTGAAGGGGGCTTAAGATCCAGTGTAAAGGGCAATGAGTGCGTATGCGAAGAGTACTTTTACAGTTTTTTGTAAAATAACTATATGTTAAGACCCTAAAACAGAGGCAAGTGTGTGTGTGTTTTTGTATGCTTTTCCCTGAGTATTTAAAAATTCCAGATGAAACCCAGACACCTTTTCATATCCGATTGAAAAATCTCCTGTACCCAACTATTGATTAAATAATGCATTATTTAGGGGGGTGTAACACCCAAAACACCCGCCCTGATCCTACGCCCCTGCTCCTTGGCTAAAAGGGCACTCTGAACTTTAGCAATGCGGACATACTTAGCTGCATCTCTGCAAAAGAGTCACTGCTTTTGGCTTCTGTTGAAGTTTCTGTGCAGTACATTCAATGTGGTTAAGAACATTTTTTATTACACTCAACCAGCTAGTTTGATAACTTTTTATGTGTGTTAAATTAATGTTGTGTGCAGTGAGAGCTAATCACAGGACCAAGCCCTGTAGCCAACCCGCTAGGAGCGACGATCCCACTTTGTAAGAGCAGTGAAAAACTCATTTGGTACTCGCATGTCAGAGCACTGAATAGTCAGGTTTCAAATCAGGTATTAGCGCCCGATTTGAGGTGATGAAGGGAAGCCGTGCACAATAGATTTCTAAGCATAAAATAAGCAAACAGCATAAAGCAGATTTAAAAAGATGTGTAAATTGCGTAATCTCCCATTAATTGAAAGTGATACGGTCATGTTTATGTGGATTAAATTGGGTTTCTGTCTGACAAACACATACCACAGTGATTAACACGTGCCTTGTATCAGCATTGTTTTGGGCTGAAGGTATTAGCTGAAAAGTATTTAATAAAGAGCTTTTTGTTCTTAATGTACAATGTTGCCTGATTGAGAAGAAATATTTGTGTTTCATCATCACAATGACAACCCTAAACACTTTGCAGTGGGCACCAATGTCAGGGCAGTAGAGCTATCTAAATTAAATGGCAAGAAAATACAAATTATGTGGCACATGCTCTGGTACTCAACACTGGACGATCACACACCTGCGGCCTGGCCGCCTCAAACCGTACCCAAGGACCCTTCGCCTGCCGTAACTGCAGCTTCACCAGCATCCGGCCCGCCAACCGGCCCAACAAGAATCCCAACTTTTTCAGATGCATCCTGCTCAACACCCGCTCCACCTGCAAACACGCCGTCGAACTCTGGGACCTACTCGACACCAACGCCCCAGACGTCGCCTTCCTGACGGAGACCTGGCTGACCCCCTCCTCAGCACCTGACATCGTCATAGCCATCCCGGAAGGCTACAAGATCACCCGCAAGGACTGCACCAATGAAATAGGAGGAAGAATTGCCATTGTCCACAGAAACACTCTCAAAACATCAACAGACGCCGACGACACCCTCAGCACCGCCAAAGACCTGCACTTCCAGATCCACACCGACTGCAACACCACCGTCAGAGGCCCCCTCATCTACAGACCCCCAGGATCCCGACCACAGTTCAGCGACTCCATCGCTGACTTCATCAGCACACACACCTTCACCTCCACAGACGACATCCTCCTCGGGGACCTGAACGTCCACCTCGACAACAACAACAACGCCAACTCCTCCACCCTGATCAACAACCTCGGCAACCTAAGACTCAGACAACTCATCACAACACCCACACACTCCGCCAGCCACATGCTTGACCGCATCTTCTCAGCAAGCACCCATGTCTTCTTCGACCGCACCACCGAACTCCACTAGAACAACCACCGCTGCATCCACTTTACCTTCCAGACACCCACCACACACCACCGCACCCAGCAGACGCCTCGCCGCAGCTGGGGGAAGATCACCAAGGACCAGCTAACCACCGCCCTCGCCCAGAGCCCACCCGCAGACCCAGCTGGCACCGCACCCTGCAGCCTCAGATGATGGTTCAACGACTGTGCCAACACCCTCACCCGCTCACGAAGCCCCCCAACACCCACACCAGCAAGAGAGTCAGCTGGTTCACCAAAGACCTCCAGGCCTCCAAGCGAACTTGCCGAAAACTAGAAAATAGTGACCCACGAAAGAACACCGGTAAGCCACACAGCCCACAGGAACGCCACCCGCCGACACCACCAACTCATCATATCAGCCAAAAGGACCGCCTTCAGAGACCGCATCGACAACAACGCACACAATAGCAAAGAGCTCTTCAGCATCGTGAAGGAATTCTCCAACCCCAGCTCCAACACCAACGACATCCCACAGTCACAAGACCTGTGCGACTCGCTGGCCACCTTTTTCCATCACAAGATCGCAGACATCCACAACAGCTTCCGCGCTGTCACCACCCCAGCAACCGCCGAAACCCCCGCTCCCACAACCACCACCCACACCGACCGCCAGAGCACCTGGACCAACATCAGCGACGACGACACCATCAAGGTCATGAACACCGTCCACTCCGGATCCCCGGAAGACCCCTGCCCACACCACATCTTCAACAAGGCCAGTAGCAACATCGCTCCCCACCTCCGGAAAACCATCAACATCTCCTTCAAGACAGAGACCTTCCTGGAGAGCTGGAAGCACGCAGAGATCAACGCCTTACTTAAGAAACCCAAGGCCGACCCCAAGGACCTCAAGAACTTCCGACCCATCTCCCTGCTCCCGTTCCCAGCAAAGGTAATCGAAAAGGCCGTCAACAAGCAACTGACCAGCTTCCTCGAAGAGAACAACATCCTGGACCCATCTCAGTCCGGGTTCCGCAGCAACCACAGCACGGAAACTGCCCTCATCGCCGCCACCGAGTACATCAGGTTCCTGCTTGACAACGGAGAAACCGGATCCCTCATCCTCCTGGACCGATCAGCCGCTTTTGACACAGTCTGCCACCGCATACTAAGAGCACGCCTCCATGACGCCGTAATCCAGGAGAAGGCCCTGGACTGGACCACCTCCTTCCTCTCACGGAGAACCCAGAGCGTCCGCCTCCCCCCATTTTGCTCCAAAGCCACCAAGATCATCTGCTGTGTACCCGAAGGCTCATCCCTCAGCCCAACATTGTTCAACGTCTACATGGCACCACTCGCCCAGGTCGTCCGACGACACGACCTAAACATCATCTCCTACGCCAACAACACCCAGCTGATCCTCTTGCTCACCAAGCACCCCCACACTGCCAAAACCAACCTCCACGAAGGAATGAAGGCCGTCGTCGACTGGATGAGGATCAGCTGATTGAAGCTGGACTCGGACAAGACAGAGGTCCTCATCCTCGGTTCCACCCCCTTGGCCTGGGACGACTCCTGGTAGCCGACGGCACTAGGAATACCCCCTACACCCACCGACCATGCACGAAACCTAGGGGTCATCCTCGACTCCACACTCTCCATGACGAAGCAGGTCAACGCCGTCTCCTACTCCTGCTTAAACACCCTCCACATGCTTCGCAGGATCTTTAAGTGGATCCCCACTAAAACAAGAAGGACAATCACCCAGGCCCTCATCAGCAGTAGACTGGACTACGGCAACACACACAGGAGCCCCGTCCAAACACCTGAAACGGCTCCAACGCATCCAGAATGCCTCCGCAAACCTGATCCTCAACATCCCCCGCTGCAGCTACATCACACCCCACCTGAGAGACCTGCACTGGCTCCCCATCAATAAGAGGATAACCTTCAAGCTCCTCACCCACGCACACAGGGCACTCCACGACACCGGACCTGTGTACCTCAGCAGCCGACTCAGCCTCTACACCCCCGCCTGTCAGCGCCGATCCGCGGACCACGCCCTCGCCCCCGTCCCCCGCATCCAAAGAGTTACCACCAACGGCAGATCATTCTCCCATCTTGCCGCTAAAACGTAGAACACCCTACCCATCAGCCTATGGCAGACCGAAGACCTCCTAACCTTCAGGAGACTACTCAAGACCTGGCTCTTCGAGCAGTAGCAGGGTCCCCCCCCATTCCCCCCCCCAGGCGCCTTGAGACCCTAACGGGTATGTAGTGCGCTTTACAAATGCTAGGATCGATTGATTGATTGATTGATTACTTTGATCCATTTGAGCGGGAAACAAAATTTTTTATGGAAAGAGCAAATTATCTAAATTAGGTGGCAAATGTGGTAAGTCTGTAATTATGTGGTAAACATTGCAGCAGCAGAATGACATAAATCACTGATCCCTGTCATCACCCTCATCACTGTCGAACAATTTATTCACGAAGGGTAAATACAAACAAAACATATTAATTCCATTAATGCCAATTGCCAGCTGGATTTTGTAGGCAACTTCCTTCAGTTACTATAAGAAAATAAACATGTAATATACAAAAATATATAACAAAGTTTGTCAAAAATGTTGTTCGTTGCTGAAATTGAAGAAGTATTACCAACAGACAATGTGCCACATAATCTGAATTTAGATAACCTTGTTGAATGATTTGGTCATCCATGATACAAAATGCCAAGATCTTTGACAGTGATGAAACTCTGTAGAGTGGTTTGAGGGCTGATATTATGACCATGAAATTCACAGGTAACTGTGAAATATGTACCATAATTAATAGTTCTGTGTGAAATATGTTTCTATTATTTCTACTTCATTTTGTACAATACAGAGCCTAAATAGATGAACATAGAAAACAATATATATATATATATATATATATATATATATATATATATATATATATATATATATATATATACATTCACTGAAAAAACCATAGGTTTAACACTCGTTTTAGTTAGGAATTAGCATTTAAAAAACCTTTGAAATTCACTGAAAAAAACGTAGGTTTCACACCAGTTATAGTTAGCTGGACATTTTACTCATACAAAACCATTGAAATTCCCACGTTATAGTTAGTTGGACTCACTATTTATTTTTTTATTTATTTTTAGAATTTATTAAGCGCAAACAATTGCCCGCAGGCGTCTCGGCGCTGTATTGTATTACTCACCTATTTGATACTGAGGATGTTTTTCAGAGGTTAAACAGCCAGGTTTTCAGTTTCTTCCTGAAGGACATTAGGTTCGGACATGATCTTATGATTTGTGGGAGAGAATTCCACAATCTTGGGGCGGCAACTAGGAAACGTCTGTCTCCCCAGTTGACCAGCCTAGTCCGAGGCACTGCCAAGTCATTCTGTCCTGCTGATCGTAGCATTCGAGTGGGAATGTATGGGACAAGATGGTCGCGCAGGAATTGAGGTGCTTGTTGATGTAAAGCCTTGTAGACGATACAAAGTGTCTTAAATTTAATTCGGTTCCTGACTGGAAGCCAGTGAAGACTCCTCAGGGATTCTTGTATTGGCTTAAATTTGGGAATGTTCAGGAGAAGTCTGGCTGCCGCATTCTGGATTGTTTGCAATTTCTTTATTATCCTGACTTGTGCGTTTGCAAACAAGCCATTGCAATAGTCCAGTGCTGACAAAACCAGAGCGCTGACCAGTGTCTTTCCCACATTAGTAGGAAGAAAAGGAAGAATCTTCCTAACCAGACGTAGTTTGTAAAACGCCGTAGAGGCCGTCTGATTAGCATGAGCCATAAAATTTAGCTTGTCATCGAAGATGACACCCAAATTTCCTACTTTCGTAACTGGTTTGGGTACGGCTCCAAAAGATGATGGCCACCAGGTTGGGGACCAGCTAGGACTGAGGTGGCCAAAGGTGACCACCTCAGTTTTGTCAGAATTTAATTTCAGACAGTTTGCTGACATCCATTTTCCAATGGCCAGCATACCTGTCTTGAAATTTTCCGCCACTGTTTCCCCATTGTTCCTGACAGCCAGTATCAGCTGTGTATCATCCGCATATGAGGTAAGGTTCATCCCGTGCGCTTTGATGGTATTAGCGAGGTCCGACACATATATGTTGAATAGTGTCGGACTAAGGGATGAACCTTGAGGCACCCCACATGGCAGCGATAACTCAGCGGATTCAAACTGGCCCAGTATAACTGCCTGGGATCTCTCTGCTAGAAAAGACGCTAGCAGATCTTTTGCTAGGCCTTGTACGCCCATCTTTTCGACACGGTTGACCAGGATTTTATGGTCAACCGTGTCGAAAGCAGCAGATAAATCTAAGAGTACCAACAGTGCAGTGCCACCTTGGTCTCTGATGAGTCGAATGTCATCTGCAGCTTTGATGAGTGCTGTTTCCGTTCCATGATATTTGCGGAATCCAAATTGTGTTTCGTCGAGCAGGTGGTATTGCTCGATGAATTCCGTAAGTTGAATATTCATAGTTTTTTCAACTATTTTAGCAAGGAAAGGTAAATTCGCTATAGGCCGATAGTTTTTAAGTTCTGCTTTGTCCAAGCCAGGTTTTTTCAAAAGGGGTTTGAGTAAAGTTTTTTTTAACTGGTTTGGAAAGATGCCTGTGCGGAACATGAGGTTAATTATTTGGGTAATGGCTGGGATAACCGTATCCAGTATTGAACGGAGGGTGTTTGAGGGACATGGATCCAGGGCTGATCCAGATTTAATTGTACTATAACTCGCGCGCCCGCAATCCACTGCTGATGATGTCACATATTACATCATTCATGACATGGTCAGTGCCATCACTGATGACATCACTGATGACATCTCAAATGACATCACTGATGACATCTCAAATGACATCACTGATGACATCACTGATGACATCATCCAGTGTCTGTGTGTTTCTGTAAAGTTAAAATATGTTTTACATATTGAAGAATGAGTGTATGTATGAGTGTCTGGATGAAGGGTTAAGTAGGTGCGTGACTGACTGTATGAGTGAGTGATTAAATGTGTCTTACTGAATGCATGGGTTAGTGACTAAACTGTCTGAATGTGTGCATCATTATGTCTGTTGTGTAAGCTGCTGCATGTGTTGATTAGTAGCTATATGAGTGGCTATATGGCTTATTGATTGGTTGCCCAAGTATTTGTATGTGAGAGTGAGTGTGTGTGGGGGTGGCTGGGAGGTGTGTGACTCTGTGCAAAGATGTGTGAGCAGTTGATTCACTTGGTGTATGGGTTCAAGAGTGCATGTGGAAACAGCTGTATGGCGGTTGACTGTGTGCATGGGTGTGTTGGTGAGTGAATGGATATCTCAGTGCTACATGTCCAAGTAAATACATATGTAAAACACAGTGCATGTGAGAGTTGGCATATATCAATGACAATACATGAGAGCCTGTGATTGTGTAAGTGACTGTATGGATCAATGTGTACTTGTATTAGTGATTGTAAAAGAGAGTAAGTCTGTGTTAGTATATGTTTGAATAAGTAAGGTTATGTGTGTATAACTGTATAGATGAGGAAATGGGAGTGTGATTGATTCTTTGCATGACTGACTAGTTTTGTGAGTAACTCCATGGATGAGTGGCAGTGTGTGAGTGTCTGTATAGGTGTATGAGTGCATGTGATAGTGTTGTATTGATGAGTGACTGTATGTATGAGTGATTGTATGGGTGAATGAGTGGATGTGTGTGTAGACTTAGGAATCAGTGAGTGCGTATGTAGTAACTGGTATTGGTGTGTCAATGGTTTCTGGAATGGTAGTCTGTATTTAACACTGGATGTATCAAAGGTTAGATTGGAGTGTGAGGAGGTGCATCGTATTATCACATGAATGATGTCATCAGTGATGTCATCAGTGATGTCATTTGAGATGTCATGAGTGATGTCATCAGTGATGTCACTGACCATGTCATGAATGATGTAATATGTGACATCATCAGCAGTGGATTGCGGGCGCGCGAGTTATAGTGAGTCCAACTAACTATAACGTGGGAATTTCAATGGTTTTGTATGAGTAAAATGTCCAGCTAACTATAACTGGTTTTTTTCAGTGAATTTCAAAGGTTTTTTAAATGCTAATTCCTAACTATAACGAGTGTTAAACCTATGGTTTTTTCAGTGAATTTCAAAGGTTTTTTAAACGCTAATTCCTTACTATAACAAGTTTGTAACCTACGATTTTTAAATTGAATTATTACTTTTTTTTAATAGCTTTTTTTTATAACTATTAATTATAATATTTTTTATAAAATTATTATTTTTGATTTTTTTCTAAAATAAAATTTTCAATGTCTTTTTACTGTCTTTTTTTTACCATTTTACCTCAGAGCGCTCAGGGTGCGCGCACCCGTAAACGCATCCGTACACGTAGCGAGAGCGCTATATCGGCGTGCGAAAAAAATATAAGTATGTATTTAAAGTATATAATAATGCAAGACATTCAGTGGCATACTTATAAAAGTAGTATTTTTGATTTTAAATAACCGTATTTTAACTTTAAACGCATTTCCTAAAATCTAACAAAACGTCATTCAGGCGCGCCGCATAAGCGCCCCTGGAAGCGTTCCGGTGCGCGTAGCGTAAGCGCGTCAAGTCATGTCACCTTAAAATAACACTTTTCATTGGTAGTTAACAGTTTTTTTTACAACTAATGAAAACCCCACCCATTTCCTTCACTACCTCTTTCACTTTGAAGAGATCAAGACCTGTTCCCTTTTTCTCCTGTTCAATTGTTTTGAAACAATGGCTGCAAGAGCACCAAGCAGCAGTGACTCTGATGAGTTTCTCCATGAGGACCCTCCTCAACCAAAAACGAAGGAGCACTTCATCTGGAAGTTTTTTAGCATTCCAGAAGGGGAGAAGAAGGTAAATGCTCCTAAGGTGGAATGTAAGATATGCCACACTATTCTTTCTCGTGGTGACCGCACAAAAAAATACAGTTTTGGGAACTCCACCATGATCAGACATGTGCAATGAAGGCACCCCCAGAACTATGCCTGGGAGAGTGTCAAGGAACTGGCATGGAATGCACCGAGAGATGGCGCCTCGACTTCCACCGGAGGAGCAACATCATCGGGAAGAGGAAGAGCAGTCGAACTGATACCAAACATTCAGCCTGTTTTTACTGACATTACAATTAGGTGTACGCAGTGTGACGAACTGCTTTGTTGTTATGGGGAGCAGAGTATCCTACTAATTGTTCGAAAAAGAGAAGAACACCGCTGCCCTCCCCAGCCCTAATTTTTCCTCTTTTTTTTGCTCCTGTTGAGCAGTTTGGCATTCCCTAGTTTTGTTTTTGTTCTGAAAAAAATACCCAAAAAAATTAAAAACGTTCGAAAAAAGTAAAAATAAAAAAAAATGAAAAAATAAGAAAAAAACAGTTCTTTTTAGAACTACCTCCAATTCTCCAAAAAGAGCTATATTCTTTACAAATTCAAAAGGAGTGAGTGAAGTGGAGTACAGTGAGAGGGGAAAGGAAAATGAGTGATGGAGCAAAGAAAGTGACGAGAGGGGAAGGGAAGTGAAGTAGGGGGACTGAAAGAAGGTGAGTGTGGGAGGTGAGTGAGAGGAAGGGGAGTGAACATGGGGAATGAGGATAAGTGAGGAAAGCGGAGTAAGGGAATGGGGGTGAGGAAGGGTAAGAGAAGAGCAGTGAGGTTGAGGAAAGAGTGGTGATAGAGAGTGGATAAAGGCAAGTGAGCGTGAGACAAGGGGAGTGAGGGAGTGAGGAGACAGAGGAAGTGAAGGAAAGAGTGTGAGAAGAGGAGTGAGTGAGGGAGCAAAGAAAGATAAGTGAGGGAGTGTAGGTGAGTTATAGGGAGTAAGTGTGATGGAAGAGGAGTGAGAGAGTGAGGGGACGGAGGTAGTGAAGCTAAGAGAGGATATGACAGGACAGAGGTAGTGAGAGAAAGAGTGAGCGAAGTGGAGTAAGGTGAGTAAGGTAAGGGGAATGAGTGAGTGAGTGAAGGAAGGGAATAGAGGGGAAGAGGACTGAAGCATAAGTACTGAGAGAAGGTGAGTGGGGGATGAAAGTAAAGGGAAACGGAGAGAAAGATATGGAATGAGGGGTAGTGAGGGAACCAGACTAAGAGAACGGGAGTGAAAGAACGGCAGAGAGCATGAGTAAAGAGGGATGAAAGAGGGTAGATAAAAGTGAGTGAGGGTAAGACAAAGGGAGTAAGGAAGTGAGGGGATAGAGGTACTGAAGGAAAGAGTGACAGAAAGGGACTGAGTGAGGGAGCAAAGAAAGATAAGTGAGGGAGTGTGGCTGAGTTATAGTGAGTGAGCGTAACAGAAGAGGAGTGACAGACTAAGAGGACGAACAGAATGGGGGTAAGAGAGAGAGAATGAGGGAAGTAAGAGGACAGAGGGAGTGAGAGAAGGAGTTACTAAAGTGGAGTAAGGAGAGTAACAGAAGGGATAAGAGTGAAGGAGCGAAGGAAGGGAAGAGAGAGGAAGGGAAGTAAAACAGGAGAGCTGAAATAAAGTGAGTGTGGGAGTGTGGCTGAGTTATAGGGAGCGTGACAGAAGAGGAGTGAGAGACTAAGAGGACGGAGAGAATGAGGCTGACAGAGAGAGAATGAGGGAAGGGGAGTGTAGAAGTAAGAGGACAGAGGGAGTAAGAGAAGGAGTTAGTGAAGTGGAGTAAGGAGAGTGAGGGAAGGGAAAAGAGTGAAGGAGTGAAGGAAGGGAAGAGAGAGGAAGTAAAGTAAAGGAGAAGGTCTGAAAAAAGGTGAGTGTGGGAGGGGAGTGAGGAAAAGGGGAGTAAACGTGGGGATTGAGAATAAGTGAGGGAAGCACAGTAAGGGAACGGGGGTGTGGGTGGGTGAGAGAAGAGTAGTGAGTTTAAGGAAAAGAGTGTTGAGAAAGTAAATTTTATACGTCAAACTTACCTTATAAGTAATGTAACTTAATTACATATTTTCAGTAAATTTAATATCTGTGAAAGAGAAAAAAAAAGTAATTTATAATTTTTATAATATATATTTCACAATACAAGAGACAAAGCAGGAGATTAAAAGTCATAAAAGGGTAGTAAGAGATAAAGTAGGAGTGAAGGACTCAGAAAGGAAAACAAAGGAATGGTGAAGGTCAGAGAGAGTGAAAAAGAAATAGAGGGAGAGCAAATTACTAAAAGGATAATGACATGGATACATTCAGTGACAGAGAAGAAGAGCAGGAGAGAGAAATGAAGTGAAGGTGAGTAAGATACTAAAGGAATGTTCATTAGGAAAACTAAAGGAAGAAAGGGGAGTAAAAAAGGGGAGTGAATGACAGGGAAGCAGGAGTGAGTGACGGGGGATTCATGACAATGAGGGATGGAAGGTGAGTGAGGGTGAATTTAGGGTCGTAAGACAGTGAGGGGACAATGGGAGTGAGGGTAACAGAGAGGGAGTGAGGGAAGACAAGTGAGAATATGAGAGAACAGAGGGAGTGAGAGAAAGAGTGAGGAAAGGGGAGTAAGGTGAGTAAGGGAAGGAGAATGACTGAGGGAGCAAAAGAAGGAATGAAGGGGAAGAGAAGTGAAGCAAAGGGACTGGGAAAAGGTGAGTGCGTGAGGAGAGAAAGAGGAAGGGGAGTTAAGGATGATGAATGAGGATAACTGAGGGAACCAGAGTGAGGGAACAAGGGTGAGGGAGTGTGAGTGAAGGGCAGTGAGGTTAAGGAGAGAGGGAAGATAGAGGGAGGATAAAAGCAAGTGAGCATGAGACAAGGGAAGTGAAGGAGTGAGGACATAGAGGTAGTGAAGGAAAGAGTGACAGAAAGGGACTGAGTGAAAGAGAAAAGAAAGGTAAGTGAGGGAGTGTAGGTGAGTTATAGGGAGTGAGCGTGATGGAAGAGGAGTGAGAGAGCGAGAGGACCGAGAGAGTGAGGCTAAGAGAGAGGGAGTGAGGGAAGGGGAGTGAGGATGTGAGAGGACAGAGGGAGTGAGAGAAGGAGTGAAGTCGAGTAAGGTGAGTGAGAGAAGGGGAATTATTGAGGGAGCAAAGAAAGGAAAGAAGGGGAAGGGGAGTGAAGTAGAGTGACTGACAGCTGGAAAGTGGTGGATGGGAGAGAGGGAAAGGGCAGTGAAGGAATGTGGAATGAGGATAAGTGAGGGAAGTGGAATAAGGGAAGGGAGGTGAGGGAGAGTGAGAGAAGTCCAGTGAGGGTGAGTTAAGAGGAGTGATAGAGGGTGGAAAAGGGTGAGTGAGCATAAGACAAGGGGAGAATAATATATATTTGATAATACAAAATAATTTGTACAACATGTTATATGGTTTATTTTTGCTGTTCTCAGAATATATTGAATTTCACTTAAAACAGTGACTTCAATACTACTCATCATATGACAGCGGGCAACAAAAAACACAATCAAAATGATTGTGTTTAAAAAACCCATACAACGTTTCAATAAATAATGTAAAATCTGGAAAAAACATATCTTAACTCACTTTTAATCCACGTACTTTTCCACGAGGCCAAATAGTATATGGAAAGTCCTTTTCTTTGGAAATTACTCAATATAATTCTTAAACTTCCATTTACCCGAGTTTCTGAAAGAAAAGCTCTAACATCTTTTACATTATGAAACAATAGTTTTATTTCCACCTCTGGCTTACTTATGATTAATATTTCCTATAATACTCACATCACACACTACGTGATACACTTATACTACCTCTATGACAACTACAAGTTTTTTATTATCTTGAGCACTCTCACTCGCAAAGTAATTTTAAACAGCAAACTAAGTTTTATTAACTGCTGCAATCTTCAAAGGCCAATTACCTTCCCTAAAATTTCGGTTGTAGGAACACTAGGTAAGAATTTTGTAAGTCAGAAGGCAAACGTTATTTGAAAGTCAATTGAGTATCATTGCAATTACTCCAGCCTTTATGACATTTTAAATAAGCAGCGTAATGTCCTGATGTTGTTGAAGGACCATCACGGTAAATAATTGCTGCAGTTGCAAAGGTTCTTCCTGAAATTGATAATTGAGAAGCCAAGAATTTTTAAATAAAGTTGTCAATTTAGTTCCATCAGGTCTACATCGCTGGAACATTAAAATTACATACTGTCCATATCGTTGTATAAATAATGTTGATAGCATTGTAGATTTACATAAAGTACAGACCATGTTTTGATTTGTCTCTCTAACTAGATTATTAAAAGACACTGATTTGCAGTCTGGTAAAGTGAAATATATAAATCTTTCAGTGTCTATTGTAGTACTACTTGAAAAGGAACAATTGCCGCAGTCATGCTGCCATTTATAAGAAAGGCCAAAAAGATTTTCTACATCTACACCTTCATCTTGCAATACAACAAGCATATACATTAGACATTCCGGACAATCTTGCTGAATATTCTGTGAAAATTGATTTAGACCAGAACATATGTCTAAAACATTTCGAATTTCAGAAACACTTTGTATTTTTGTTCTATCACTGCTACATTTCTCAAACACAGAATTCAACAAACAACAAAATCTTGGATCACGATTTTCAGCAATCTGTTCTTGTACACTTTTGAGAAAAAAAAACAACATTAACCACTACATTAGCATAGCAGTTGACACCAGAACTGTTTTCAAACTGAAATCCAACAACATCTTTAATTGAATCATTTTCCTTTCTGCTTACAATTACTGGTTCATCTACTTTTTTTCTTTTTGCTACAACTTCACTACAATTTTTCTCATGTATTCTTTTTCGGCCTACCACACGCTTTTCAAATAGAGGATATTGAGGTAAATTTGGAGCATACTCTCTTCTTAACCTATTATATTCTTTTACACAATTTAGATCTGCATTAATCTTTGTCTCATCAAAATCAATCAAGTACAATCCAGATAAAGTTCTGACTCGAGATAAAGCAACATATGCCATACCCTCCTTGAACACAGAACTTCCAATATTCACCAAAGCACTATCTACACTTAAACCTTGAGATTTATGAATAGTCACTGCATATGCCAAAGAAACAGGAAACTGTTTTCTGCGGACATATAAATCTTTCACAAGCAAAAATCGGGCAGAACAACGACTGATTTGTTGTACTTCTTCAATACCATCAAATTTAATTTTTATAAATTCAATTCCATCTCTATTTCGGTAATTCACAAAATCAACAACATGACCCATTGCTTCATTTACTAAACCTCTTTCCACAAGTAAATTACATCGTAAAATTATACGACAATTTAAAGATGCATACAGAGTCTTTTCCAAACCAGCAGTTTTAGATATCGTCTTCTCTAAAGAATCCAATTTTGATTTCAACTTTTCTGACAAAATAATAGTTGCTCCTTCATGTTCTATTTTATCAATAGCTTCCAGTTTCACAATCTCTTGATTTTCTAACTTTAACATTTTGTTGTTGAAGATTGAACATTCTTGCAGAGTTGGCATCAAGCATATGACAGATTTGTTTTTCAGGAATTTTCTTAAAAATATTCTCTGGGAGAATGTTTTTGTTTGGAAACAAATTTGAAATTAATCGTGCATGTAATCTGCTTTCCCATGCTCACTTACTTTTCCAATTCTTACATCTTGTAGAATATTTTTATAATCTTCATCCTTTGCCTGACGCATATTTTGTAGCAGTTCTGCATATTTGAAATTTAACCATATGTTAACATTTCCAATGCTTCCAAGACACTTCCTTGTATCTTCATGTGTAAGCATTTGAAACACTGGTTGTCCTTTCACTGGAGTTAGCTGCAGTAGATCTCCAAAAACAATGATATGTTTACCTCCAAATAACACATCATACTCTGTTTTAAGAATTTCTTGCATTCTTAAATGCACAAAAGCAAGCATTACATTTGATACCATGCTTACCTCACCAATGATAAGAAGTTTCATTTTCTTCAAGACTCAGGAAACTACACAACAAGCTTCTCCAGATAGCTTGTGGTATTGTAATTTATTATCATGCTCTACTGATAGCATCAATAAGCGATGTAAAGTAATCCCTTTAATGTTATGTGCTGCCAACCCAGTTGGAGTGGTAACAACACAAGACAGCGATGACTCCGTTCTTTTCTGCAGATAAGTTGCAATTGCTTTAATCAGAAAACTTTTTCCAGTTCCTGCTTCTCCACTCACGTACAGTTGGACAGGTATAAATGATGTACATGAGCACTCTTTTTTCTCATGACATAAACCATGCTCAATCTGTTCTGTGACTTCGTCATATATTTGTCTCTGCTCAACATTTAGTTCTTTTTCCAAATCTTCTAAGTTAACTACATCCTCCTGAGCTTGTTTCATGGCTCTTTCAACTTCATCCATGGCAGTGGCAGCTTCATTTTGTATAATTGGTCCTCCTAGTGGATCCTGACTCAATGAAGCAGAACTCTGACTGTCTTGAGAACTGTCTCTAGCAATCTCTGCTGCAATTGTAGCTTCTTGCAGTATTTCCTCGTTCAACATTTGCAGGTAATTTGAAAAAACAGGACATTCTATGGTATCCTTGGTTGCATTGAACGAATCTTCATAAGTAAGAAAATCTCCCAGTAGTTCCTCTTCTGTACGCCAAGGCTTAAAGAGTTGCAAAAGAGCTAAGTAATAAAATTCCCTTTTGTCTGGAGATTCACAACTCAATTTTCGATGATTAATCAAATGGCCGTTTCTTTGTTTCACCAGACAGCCTTCACATCCAATTACAGCATATACACCTTTATTGATATCTTCTGTGACATTCCTCCTAAAAGTATAGGTTTGCAGAACTTCATAGGGACAAATATTCTCAAGATGACTACTTCTATTTGGATAGTATGTATCCAACATGTTTGTCTTCAAAATATCTGTACTGTTTGGTTCTTTCTCCACCAAATACTCTATTTCTTGTACAGATTTCAAAACTCGGTTTCGTGTTGCAGCAAGACCTAGACTCACCCAAATGATGGTTCTAGATTTGGCATATAGACTTGCTGATGATAACCGATCAGAACATTCATATGCTCCAATTTCTCGATGCAACAACATCTTCAGACTGTAACTGTATAATTTCTTGTTTAGACTCTTTTCATGTGAAATTTCCTCCCACATTTCCTTCAGTTCCGTCTTTTCTGATTTTGTGATGTAAGACGTCACATATCGAGCCACAGCAATAGAGTTGTCAGCAATATATTGAATATCCATGTTAGCATTCCACATGGACAAAATGACTGGGTGGTAGTCATTTATTATTTGGACTCCTCATTTCTTCTTAGGTTGTATGTATTTTTAGGTGATTTTCTTGTCACAGTATGTCGCAGAGAAGACATAAAATTGTTCACTCTTCCTTTCGATGTTACTGGACGTGGAAATGCAAAACGACATTTTGTGTAGAACTTGTCCTTGGATTTGTATTTTCGACGACAGTATTTTCCACAACGATGGGTTTGAAAGCGTAAAACTTGATGTCTTAAATTGTTTTCTTCTGTACTTTTCGGAACAGCACACGTAGAATACTGTTCAATAAAACTCATCACTTTCTCATCTGAATCTGTTCCAAATTTTGGTGCATCTTTAATCCATAGCAGCATATGTATGTGAGGAGCACCTCTTGCTTGATACTCCTTTCTCCAAAAGAAATCCAAAACCTCTCCAAGTGGAGGATTTTTTTTGTTTGTAATAAAAGACATCATAGCTTTAAACCTATGATTGAAATATCTGCATACATTAACCACTTGGGAGCTAGTAAACAAACCTCCCCAGTGCTGCGCTGTCCATTATCCGGTGCTGAACTGGACGTCCAGCGGTCGCACGCAGCACTGGGGAGGTAGTGCCCGTGACGACCGTTGGCCGACGGCAGCACTTAAGGGGTTAACTGGATCCAAAGAGCACAGTTCTCCAGGTGTCTTGTATTCAATATTTTCAATGTTTTTATTTGCCTCTCGTAGAAATTGGAGTAAGTCTTCCCAAGCATACTCAGCACAGCTAAGAGAGAGGAACCATGTAGGAGTTCCTAAGTTTCTTAGCATACATTTCAATTCCCCATGACGACGGTACCAATACTCGTTAGTACCACGCTGACATGTCATGAGATTAATTAGCTGAGATTCCAAAACACTGTCTTGCAGTTTTACTTTATCCATAAAGTCCCTTGCCGAAACATTTTGTAGATGTACTCCACTTTTCAGTAAATGGTTCACTGCATAAGAAAGTCCAGACAAGTCACTCTCAAACAGTAGATGGAACAAATATGGAATACATTGACGAAACCTTGGATCTTCTGCATATAATCTTGAAGTCCGGTATTCAGATGCAGGATTTTGAACAGGTCGGTCGTCATATCGTCCACCTTGACCTGTTGGAAATAACTGAGGAAAACAACGAGCTTCCAAACTTTCTTCCCATACACTAATGGGACTTCCTTTTGCTTCTTTCATTTGAAACAAGTCAATAGCATTACCCATTACTTCTTTGGAATGCAATGGATGAACACTATAATGTTCATAAATGTCTTCACTTCTAGAGACATCAACTTTTTCAATTTGCCCAGCTGAGAAATCACTGTTTTCTTCTACAGTTGTTTCCTCTTCTCCTACATATACATTTTTGTAGTAGTGATTATTTTTTTACCAAATACAACGTTGCCTTTTTGACTTTCCTAACATCCACTAATTCTTGCCAGATTTTTTTACTCTTTGTCGGAACACCATTAACTAGAATAACCAGAGGTTCCTTTTCTACTTTTTCTACACCTATTGTATCCATATTTTTCTTAAAATCTAGAGGCAAGGAAACGACTCTTCCCTTTAATCCTCTCTGTAAATCTAAAGGAGGCAATTTCCCAGTTTTAGGCTCCATGCGAACAATAGCCTGAAAAGGATGCACACATTGAATCAGAATAGACTCATAGGTATTTAAATCCATCAATTCAGAAGGAATGTCTACCAACTCTAGATTATTATGAACAGCTCTAGCAGGCATTCTGTTTTCATTTAATTTATTATAACAATATTTACAAAAACGTTGATTAGAATCCAAATCAAAACAATTTTCTACCAACAAATAAGTTGCAAAATCCTTCCACTCATTATTATTTTCCATTTCAGTTTTTACATATAAATCAACTAATCTAGTCTGATTCTTATAATGAGTTCGTTGACAACACACACAAGTAAAATTAGACCTTTCACTTGAATTGACCTTAAACTTTGTAATTTCATGGTCAAATTTTTCTGTACTTGAAATCTCTACATTCTCTTCCACATTACCTTCTATTACTGTATCAGTTTCTGCACTGTCTTCTTTTTCACCAAAGTAACAAAACTCAATATCTGCTCTTTTGCAGTTCCATGCAAAAGAGCACTGTTTAACTGTTTCAGCTTAAGTGCTGGACTTTTTGCATAATACAACCTTCTCACTAATTTCCTCACTTTATTATGATGCACTGCTAACATCCTAAAATGTTCATTTTTTGTTTTAGACTTTTCTTAGTATATGTCCGTAAGAAACTAAGAAACAAATCTATTGAATCCTGTCGCACACTACAAATACAACTACAATTCCAAGTATACACTGGAGCCTTAGGACATCTCCCTAAAACTTCATCAGCTAACACCTCTTCTGTATTTGTAGGCACAATTTTTTCTTTTTCAACCGGACAACCGTCCTTCACCTCATATGCTCGACCACTGGTGTCAACTGCATGCACCAAATCATTATACTGAAAGCAACTTTCTTCATTAAAAAATGGCTCACAACTTGAACTATGCTTCCATTCCCCAGAAAAAACATCACAAAAATTAGTCCGATTAATTACTCTTTTCCACTTACATTTTGATTTGAACACATTGATTACCTTATCTAGTGTACAAATTCTATTGATTACTAAAGAATGTAATTTATTTTTCACTTTAAATGCTTCATCCACAATCTTTTCTATGGTTTTTTTTCTTGTAAAAAGCAGTCTTTTTTTGATACATCTTTACATTTTTTAATAAATTAGAAACTATTCTGTTATAAAATATTCGTCTACGAATTTCAATAAATTGATTTCTCCTTCTATTGCTATAGACAATATCATGTCCTTCTACAGGTCTAATATTTTTTGAGGGGCACAGTGTTTTCTTACTATTTAGAGATGTCTTATTCTTCTTTGAAACAACATCTTTTTTTTGACATTTCAATAACTTCCTTAAAAAGTCCTTAGTTTGCTTACCAGGAGCATTATTTTTTTTCACTGAAGATTGTGTTTTGGATGAGTCTTGTATTTCTATTTTCTTGGACCGTAAATCCTGTTTATATTTCTTTTGACGTCTTTCCTTTGACGGCATATTCTTTTATCTTTCTATAGATGATTATAATCGTGCCGCTCGCAGCCGCGTGCTGTACTAGCCACTCAGCTAGTTTGCTAGAGAGACTGTGGCACATGCCGAAGCCCTCTGTGGAGCACATCACCGGGATTGGAACCAGCACGCCGGCAGGGGACGGGACTGCGAGACCCAGGAGGCAACGCGCTTCGACAACCCTGCGCACCTGGTGTCTCTTCCCGCCCACTCTCATACCTACTTCAACACGCTACAGTACGCGCACGCGGGACACGCGCGGGACGAAGGCCGGGGCTGAGCCCGGGCAAAGGGCGGGCCGTTTGAGGCCGTTCGAGGACAGGAGAGGCCGGGACCGGGCCACCCCCCTTGGCCCCATACATTGCCATCCCCAGTACAAGTGACTCAAAATGTGTACCAGAGAAACAAGGAGCAAATCGACATTGGCTGTGCCAGGACAAACTAAAGGTACACTTGACAAATACTTTCTTAAAGCGGGTTCTCTCTTGATAGAGGAATTTGAAGGGCTTGAATGACGTATTTCTCAAGAAATTGACTGGGTACGGAGATCATCGCTGGGCCCACTGTCCCTGGCCAAAACACCAGAGGGAGGGCCTATGGCTAATGACTCCAATAATGGGGCTATGGGGGTTAACCATTCAATGGAAATTTCAGAACTTGATGACATGAGTTTGCTGACCCTTCCAACGGGCCAAACACAACAAATTGCAATCCCAACCCCTTGCCCTGATTCAGTCATACTATCTACCGCCGACAAGGCTCCAAGCTCCACGAGGGGGGCAAAGGAAGGAGCTATCCAAAAAAAGAAGATTGTAGAGCACACCAAGGGAACTAAGAGAGGGAAAAATGTAAAGACCCCAAAATCGATTCCTGCTAGGAATACTCTAAGACCTGGGGATAGTAATGCGGGAAACAGATGCGAGGGTAGACCAGAGGTTGTACCCACTAATATCGTCCACTTAGACCAATCCCCCAACTTTAACAATACCACACTGCAATCCTCCTCGGAGGACATTACACTTGCAGATATAGGCACACTTATAAGGTCTCTCCTAAGCCCCCTAGAAGCCCGCCTGATTAAAATTGAAGCCAGGCTGGTCAATATTGAAAAGTCCACAGTTCAGCTGGCGGACAGCCTTAAACTGGAAACTAAGAGAGCTAAAGGGGGGCCAGAATCAATTCTGATCCGTTCCCAGGACCCAACAACCACAAACACTACAAAGGGAAAAACCATACTGTCTAGGCAAAACACGAAACAAAAAACGAGCGAAATTAAGACTCCCCAGCCCCTGTCATTTTTCTATCCTTCAAACGCATACGCCATTGATGAACAGAGATGGGGACATGAACAGGAAATGGGGGGGGGAATGGGAGATTACAAACAGAGGTAAGAGGGCCCCGTATTATAATAGGAGAAGGGGGCACGATTTCCCATCTGATTATGACGAGGAAGAAGGCTGGGAATTTCCCTATCGAAGGGGGAGCAGATGGAGGGGAGAAGTGAGAGAAGTTCACAGGCCACACTGTAATTATTATCCATCCTACCTGCCTACCTTCAATAGGTATAGTAGCCTCGAGACAGTCGATTGACAACCCAGAATAAATAACACAGATGAATTGCAATCTCAATCCGTAGAGGTCAGTGAGGAGGGAATTAATAGCCCAAGGCACTTTACGTTGCCGCGGGAACCCCCCCCCCCCACTGAAGGACCCCGTACATCCACAAGACCATGTAGATCCTATAGAAGACCGGATTGATAGCAATATGATTGCTGAGACAGGCGAGGGGGAGGTATTAGATCATACCATGGCAAATCTGACAATAGATGAGATAAATAATACCTCCCAAAGACCGAAAACGCCAACGCCATAGTCTCTGATTTCATGGAATATCGCAGGGCTGGCTAACAAATTGGACTGTGACGAGTGGGTCTCCTTTATTCATACAAAAAATATCTGCCTGTTCCAGGAAACCTGGGCCAGAGAGGAGCACACTTGCCAGGGGTATGCTGCATTCTCAAAACCTGCAAAAGGGGGTGGCAGAGGCCGACCATCTGGAGGACTGGCTATTTGGGTAGCATCCCATTTAGGATGCAAGGCCAGTTCTTTAACCGTGGATTCGGACGATATACTGGCGGTCCAGTTGGAATGGCCCAATGTCCCTAATATGGTAATAATAAATGTTTACTCAAAACCAGTACCTATAACGAGGGAATCCACTACGATTGAGGAACTCTCCACTTTTTTGAGCCATTTGCCAAGGGATTCACATTACTTGGTCGGAGGGGATCTGAACTCCCACTATGAGCCGCTGCCTGGCCTACTTGATGGACCCTCCCTAGAAGAGGATTCAAGATGGTTGGTACCGGTTCCGAATTCACCCCCACCTAGGGCATGGAGTCCCCTCGCCCTACAGATAACCGCCCTTACACTTAACCATGGCCTTAGGGCGTGCAATGGGTGCACTAAATCGGATAACCCAAGTAAATGTACTTACAACAAGGCAGGAAGCGAATCTCGACTGGATTATGTGCTTGTCCAATTGTCATCATGGTCACGTGTCATCGATTTTAGTGTGATAGATAGAACAGACAGTGACCATAATGCCTTGGACCTAGAATAGGCTGTACAGGGCGTTGCCATCACGGGAAGGGAAGAACAAAGGGCAAAGTCTGGGCTACTACTTGAGAATAATCGAAGGAGAGTGAAGTGGGGAAATTTGCTCTCAAGTGGCAATAAGCTACCGAGGCTCTACGCTACAATAATACCAGTGCTGGAAAAGGCTTTTGCCCTTGGTGAAGAACCCAGCAACGCAGTAAATAGGAAACAACTTGGGCAAACACATGAAGCTCTAATAGACACTTTGGAATCAGAGCTTTTTTCCAAGGGAACAGCCAGAGCCAACAGCAAGCACAAAAAGTCGTGGTATAATGCAACATGCCGAAACTCCAAACGAAATCTTTTGCTCTCTGTCAAGGAGGGCCGTAGCAAGGAGGAAATTCAGGCCAGGAGAGGGGCACATAAGAAACTCCTGGCAAATGCCAAGGTGGAATGGGACCAAGATTATTGGGAGAAACTCATGGCTGCATTATCGACCAGAGACTCCCGTAAATTCTGGCGCATTGTCAATTATGGTTCGGAAGATCTTCCCTCGGCAATTGAACCTAACATCGCCCGAGCGTGTGGCAAAACCACTTCAAAACTTTATATGCACCTGAGGATGAGGCTCTGGGATGTACCTCTTTTACCCCACCGAACGTCCCGGAAGCCGAACCCTTCACAGAAAAAGAAGTCCGAGCAGCTATCGGAGGGCTGGCAACAGGCAAGGCCCCTGGCCTCGATGGGGTACCAGGTGACCTTTACAAGCAGGAGCCTGGGATATGGGCCCCCTATTTCACGCTCGTGTTTAATGCGATCCTGGCTGGAATGGAGGTCCCGGATACTTGGCTCGGAGCAGAGGTGGTCCCAATATTTAAAAAGGGATCCCCTCTGCTTCCAGCCAACTATCGCCCCATTAGCCTTATTGACGTTTCTCAGAAGCTGTTCGGTAGGCTGATGCTGGACCGGCTACAGAACTGGCTTGAGGACACGGACACCCTGAGCCCGTATCAGGCGGGATTCAGGAGAGGGGTCTCCACGGTGGACCAGATATTCAGACTGAATCTTATATATTGGAGGACTGCACTGGTCGAGGGCGGCGCGCTGTACATGGTTTTCGTGGACTTGCGCGCCGCCTTCGACCTAGTCCCCAGACAAAAACTGTGGAGGGTCATGGCAGAGATGGGCGTTCCAGAGGACATTCTGGTAGTCCTGATGAAACTACACCACAATAACTACGCTCGAGTCAGGTGCAGAAGAAGCGGAAATTTTACGGAAAGATTCCCCGTTCGCAGGGGGGTGAGGCAGGGTTGTGTGCTCGCACCGACCCTGTTCTGCCTCTTTGTGAACGGGGTGATCGAGCACCTGACAGGGATAGCTAACATCGACGCCCCGAAACTGTGCGGCAGCAGGGTGCCCGCAATAATGTTTGCGGACGACACCCTGCTGCTGTCCAGATCACCAATGGGCATCCAGCGAGTGTTAGACGGGTTTTTGGACTTTTGTCTAGTAAGGGGTCTCGAGGTAGACCCCCAGAAAACCAAGTTTATGATTTTAAATCCCCTGCCCTCCAATCGCCCCAATCCTATGCTGGGTTCATCAAGCTTGGAAAGGGTGCACACATTCGAGTACCTGGGGATGACATTGAACCAACATTTGACATGGGGGGGTACACGAAATAAAAGCAAACATGAAATTATCCCAGAAGGCGGGGGGCATTCTAAGAATGGCCAGCAAATCATCTTATCGTCCGCCAGGCCCTGCTCTGCAGATTTACAAAGCCCAAGCAAGGGGAGCAGTCACTTATGGGGCTGAGCTTTGGGGCCATCTACAATCACAAAGCCTCCAAACCACAGAAAATAAATTTCTAAGGCAGTTGACAGCTCTCCCCCATGGCACGCCACTATTACCCCTGAGATTGGACCTGGGTCTCAGGCCCATCACCGAGGAGCTTGGCCTCAAACCACTAACTTTCTGGCGCCGTCTCTGGAGCAGCCAAGATCTTACCATCTACAGAACTGAGCTCCAGGAATTTCTATCATCATCTAATGTAGCCAATTTGCCCTGGCTAAAATACATCAAGAGGACTTGTGAAGCTCTCAGAATGCCAGAACTGTGGTCAGACCCGGAAAATGCTTGTCCTAGAATCTCAAGGAAAATGCTGTCCAGTGCATACTATGACCATATGCTTGCACGGGCTTTGGAGGGCACCCAAGAGGGATCCTTAACAGCACAGTTCATCAAAAATAAGGATTCCTATAACTTCGAAGCTGTCTTGAACGATATTGCTCCGCCACATACAAGAAAGCTATTCCTACAGTGGAGGTATGGGACCCTCCCCCTTAGGTCCTTCACAAAATCATGGGCCGGCGATGTGGGAAAAGGGCTATGCCCGATATGTGCCCAGTCTGAGGAGAACGACGTTCATGTAGTACTTGTCTGTGGAGCGTATAGAAAAAGCTGAAAATATTGGCTTGTTCCTCTCCTCAAAAACTTGGGTTTCAGAACATTATTACCTGCATATAGAGTCTTAAAAACTGACCTATCCCCTCTGATTGTTTTTTCCATGGCCACATTTTTAACCGCAATGTGGCATGTTCGTACTAGATCGCTAAAGGGAGGGGGTGTGTCCTGATTATTCTTCTAGCACCATGATTAACCAGTATTGTTCTTAAAGTTGAATTTTATAAACCAAAAATGTCCTTGAGTTTTAACCATTGTGTAATAATATGTATATCTTTTATGATCAACCGATCGAAATAAAGATTTAAAACGATTATAATCTGTGGTAAAGAAAAAATAACATATTATAGACCACTACAAACATACTACATAGCAATTACAATAAGTAAACGATATAAACACTAGTTTACAACATAAGTTACTTTATACCACAGCAACTGTGTCACAGTAACAGTGCAGTACAGTTTCATTATTAATCTAACTGTCTACCTGCACCATCTCACTCTGTGCCTGTGTCTTATGACACTCTGTGCCTGAGTCTCATCTCAGTCTGTGCTTGTGTCTCATCTCACTCTGTGCCTGCCCCATCTCTTTCTCTTTCTGTGTGTCATTTGTCTGTTTGCGTGCGTTTCATCTCACTCTGGGAAATGTTTCATGGTAAAAAGTATGGCTTTAACATTTTTGACAAGGATCACACTGAGTCTCTAAATGTAATAAGGAATTATATTTCCACATTTTTCAATAATGTCACCTGAATCTGCTCACAGTTTACACCTCTAAGCTAAAAGGGTACTCTGTACCTGTGTCTCACCTCACTCTGCTCCTGTGTGTCATCTCACTCTGTGCCTGCCCCATCTCTCTCTCTTTTTTTATGTATCATTTGTCTGTTTGTGTGTGTCTCATCTCAATCTGGTAAATGTTTCATGTTAAAAAGTATGGCTTTAACATTTTTGTCAAGTATCACACTGAGTGTCTGTATGAAATAAGGAATTATATTTTCACATTTTTCAATAATGTCACCTGTGTCTGCTCACAGTTTTCATCTCTCTAAGTCTTATCAAATTATTCACCAAGATCCATTTAAAATCAAGCTTGACTCACAGTGTGATCTTAGGCACATGACCAGGATGTTACATGTAATCTACCATGTCTGTCTCTGCATGCAATATGTGTGTCTCTGCTCATACTATTTCACTGTCTCTACTGGCAAAAAACAGACCACATATATATAAGCAAGACATAACATTCCTTTTTCATTTCAACGGCACACCCTGGATCTTGATTGCACAGCTTAGAGCCTATTTGTGAAGTAAGAGGCCTAACAGACATGCTGCCTAAGATTCCCTACTAGTACATATGCTAAAGCTTAACTGACTTTAGGAAAACATGTATTTCCATATTTTTAAACACATCAACTAAGCAAATTATTCACCCAGATCCATTTAAAATCGAGCTTGACTCACAGTGTTATCTTAGGCACATGACCAGGATGTTACATGTAATCTACCATGTCTGTCTCTGCATGCAGTATGTGTGTCTCTGCTCATACAATTTCACTGTCTCTACTGGCAAAAAACAGACCACATATATATAAGCAAGACATAACATTCCTTTTTCATTTCAACGGCACACCCTGGACCTTGATTGCACAGCTTAGAGCCTATTTGTGAAGTAAGAGGCCTAACAGACATGCTGCCTAAGATTCCCTACTAGTACATATGCAAAAGCCTAACTGACTTTAAGAAAACATGTATTTCCATATTTTTAAACACATCAACTAAGCAAATTATTCACCCAGATCCATTTAAAATCGAGCTTGACTAACAGTGTGATCTTAGGCACATGACCAGGATGTTACATGCAATCTACCATGTCTGTCTCTGCATGCAGTATGTGTGTCTCTGCTCATACTATTTCACTGAATCTACTGGCAAAAAACAGACCACATATATATAATCAAGACATAACATTCCTTTTTCATGTCAAAGGCACACCCTGGATCTTGATTGCACAGCTTAGAGCCTATTTGTGAAGTAAGAGGCCTAACAGACATTCTGCCTAAGATTCCCTACTAGTACATATGCTAAAGCTTAACTGACTTTGAGAAAACATGTATTTCCATATTTTTAAACACATCAACTAAGCAAATTATTCACCCAGACCCATTTAAAATCGAGCTTGACTCACAGTGTGATCTTAGGCACATGACCAGGATGTTACATGTAATCTACCATGTCTGTCTCTGCATGCAGTATGTGTGTCTCTGCTCAGACTATTACACTGCCTCTACAGACAAAAAACAGACCACATATATATAAGCAAGACTTAACATTCCTTTTTTATTTCAACGGCACACCCTGGATCTTGATTGCACAGCTTAGAGCCTATTTGTGAAGTAAGAGGCCTAACAGACCTGCTGCCTAAGCCCCCTTATAGTACATATGCTAAAGCCTAACTGACTTTAAGAAAACATGTATTTCCATATTTGTAAACACATCAACTAAGCAAATTATTCACCCAGATCCATTTAAAATCGGGCTTGACTCACAGTGTGATCCTAGGCACATGACCAGGATGTTATATGTAATCTACCATGTCTGTCTCTGCATGCAGTATGTGTGTCTCTGCTCATACTATTTCACTGTTTCTACTGGCAAAAAACACACCACATATATATATAAGCAAGACATAATATTCCTTTTTCATTTCAACGGCACACCCTGGATCTTGATTGCACAGCTTAGAGCCTATTTGTGAAGTAAGAGGCCTAACAGACATGCTGCCTAAGATTCCCTACTAGTACATATGCAAAAGCCTAACTGACTTTAAGAAAACATGTATTTCCATATTTTTAAACACATCAACTAAGCAAATTATTCACCCAGATCCCTTTAAAATCGAGCTTGACTCACGGTGTGATCTTAGGCACATGACCAGGATGTTACATGTAATCTACCATGTCTGTCTCTGCATGCAGTATGTGTGTCTCTGCTCTTACTATTTCACTGTCTCTACAGTCAAAAAATAGACCACATATATATAAGCAAGACTTAACATTCCTTTTTTATTTCAACGGCACACCCTGGATCTTGATTGCACAGCTTAGAGCCTATTTGTGAAGTAAGAGGCCTAACAGACATGCTGCCTAAGATTCCCTAATAGTACATATGCTAAAGCCTAACTGACTTTAAGAAAACATGTATTTCCATATTTTTAAACACATCAACTAAGCAAATTATTCACCCAGATCCATTTAAAATCGAGCTTGACTCACAGTGTGATCTTAGGCACATGACCAGGATGTTACATATAATCTACCATGTCTGTCTCTTTTATTTCACACAGACACTCACTGTAATCCTTGACCAAAATTTAAAAGCCAGACATTTTACCAGAAAACATTTTCCGCTCACAGTGTGATCTTAGGCACATGAGACACATGTCATGACACACACACAAAGAGAGAAATGACAGACAGAAAAAGAGAGATTATGCACGTGCAAAGTGACATGAGACACAGGCACAGAGTACCTTTTAAGCTAAGAGAGGAAAAATGTCAGCAGACACAGGTGACATTATTGAAAAATGTGAAAACATAGTGCCTTATTTCACACAGACACTCACTGTAATCCTTGACCAAAATTTAAAAGCCAGACATTTTACCAGAAAACATTTTCCATACTAAATAATTTTTAACACAGATCGCAGCCCATTTAAATGACCACTACAAAACAAAGCAGAAACCTAACTCATTTCCAAAATACATTTCCAATATGCACCATTCAAGTTTTTTAAACAGCATTACAAAAAACATGACACACAATGCAAGAATAAAGAAGCACAATATGCTTCTTAATCTTCCCCATAGTGCATACAGCAGTCTATCTTTATTAAAAGAATCATTACTCACCTTTAAAAATGCGTTGGAAGATTTAGAACAGTTTCAGTCACACACACCAGATTTTCTTAAGCAGAATCTCTGAATAATGCTTCTGTCACTGCAGCCTCAGAATAATGGCACAGATTCCCTCTCATTTCAGACCCATATTCTTGTACACAACCAATCAAAATTCTTCCCACACAAATTCAAAACCAAACTGCACATTTTAATTGGTTGTACATTTTAACACTTTGAAACTCACATAATATTCACCCCCCCCCCCCAGTGCTCATTCACCCTGTTACCATGGTAACTCCCACCTAACTCAGCACACAGTTGAAAAGTTCATCATGTTATGTTGCAAAAGAATCCAGCAAGGGTGTTTGACCACTCAATGTACTAGCTAATCATGTGCAATGTTTCTTTCAATGACTTTTTCTCAACCATTAAAATGACTTCTTTCAAAAAATAAAAGCTTGCACCCTAATTTTCAGTGGTGAATTTTAAAAAACAAACAATCATTTCTTGTTTTTCAAGTGCACTGAATCTCAACCACTTTTTTTCATAATTCCTACTTTCAAACTGCCATTTCATTTCCACAACTCATCTGAATACAAGCACATCTACCTTCAAGATGCCAAAAGTCTGGTTTGTGGTTCATAGCTTTGTCTACTGGAGTGAAAAATTTGCAAGTAACAGAGGTATTTACAATCTTGATTTACCAAATGTGGACATTGTATGGATTGGACAGAGAGGATTGAGAAGTCACCAATTGATGCCATTGGTGAAATCCTTTATGCATCTACCACACCCTGACCTTATAACTGTGCACTGTGGTGGCAATGACCTGGGCACTTTGACTGGGGTAGGTCTGGAAATGCTTTTAAAGGACACCTTTGGGCAATTGATGTCACTTTTTCCAAAAACTGTCTTGGTATTTTCTAATATATGCCAAAGGCAAAAATGGAACTGGTCCAACCAATTTTGTCCACAGATTGAGAAAGCAAGGAAACATGTGAATAAATCTGTTTCTGCTTTCCTCAGAGACTATGGTACGGGTTCCATATACCACAACAACTTGCGTTACAACATGCAAGGCATCTATAGGAGAGATGGTGTACATTTTACAGATGAGGGGAATAGAGTCTTCCTCTTGAATTTGAGACTCTGCATTGGTACCTACTTGTAGGTACAAAAATCACCCACATAACACAACAGCTCTTTTCAGAGCTACCCTACCTCTAAGCACTCTAAATTATCTTTTTACTATAATTTTTTACACTGTTTTTCCCCGTGGTGCGCTCAGGGTGCGCGTACCGGGAAGCGCACATGGGAACGCACCCAGCGCTTACCCCGTGAAAATTTCAAAAAAAATAAATAGTTTTTTTGCCCTTCAGGGTCCTTCTAGGCCCCCCTCAGAAAACCTAGGGGGTCAGGGGGTGTCTACCCTGCCCCCTTTTAATCATTTCCCCCTTTTTATTTTCACCTCTTGTGTCTCGATTCTACCGAGACACAAGATGGCGAACTCTACGGACTGTTTAGAATGTTGACAGACATCCGAGAGCCAATCAGCTTTCTGCTCACGCACTCCCATAGCGCGCCGGGTGCGCTCCCCGGTACGCGTACCGGTGAGCGCTCGGAGCGCGCCTATAGATATATATGTGTTTTTGAAGTTAATTTTCAAAAAAACCACTGGAGCAATTTTCACCAAATATAGCAAAGGCACATCTGCGTACCAGTCTCTACAATTTTGCAAAGTTTGGTGTAATTCCGTTCAGCGGTTCGGGCTGTAGCCTTGTCAATTCGTCCTACGGAAATTAACATGGGGAGAACACGTTTTGGGACCCCCCTTTTTTCTCGGCCACCACTTCACGAATCCCCCCGAAACTTTCAGGAAAGGAGCGGAGCGGAGCTGGCCTAAATTTTGGAAAATTACACGCAAATTCCTCAACCGGCGCCAAAGTCATTCCCAATAGAATGTTGCGGATTTCCTATGGTAGCTAGGTTCTAACTATAACTACCTACTGGCGACCGCCAGTAGGTAATATATATATGGAGCACCACCCCAGGATGGGGGGGCCACGTGGTCTGTTATCGAGCAGGCCAATTTCGTGGGGCAGCAATGGATTTAGCATGTCCACCAGCACACCGAGGCCCATCTGGGGGCATTCAATGTTAAAGCAGCAACACTGTGTGCTCCATTGGGAGATAAAGGACACTACAAGGCCCAAAATGCTCTGCTAGTCGCGGCAGAGCTTCCCATTCAGGGCATGTATTGGAGCATTTAAATGATGAGGGCTGTATCCTATGCGCTTTCAATTGCCACAGCCTCTGAAGAGAAGTGGGGACACTTCAAAACACGTCAGGCATCCATGGCACATTAATCTTCTTAAAGCGATCATTGTACTGGTGGACTTTATACCATAAAGGCTCTTTTAGAGCATGTTGCCACTTTAGTGCTCCTTGTACGTTGGGTACTTGGAACTTGGACATATATATATATATATATGACGCTCCCATCTCCCAAAGAAAATTCTGTGCACTCTCAGGGTTCTTTGATGACTTTATTCAGCGAGGGCGTGTTTCGGCGTTTAGCCTTCTTCCAGCACGCATTACATTTGAGACACCACCAACATTGCACCTTTAAATTACAAAAATCCACCTCATTGGATGAGGGAATCGTTGGAAACAAAGAGAGGACTGCTATTTTATGTTCCCAGACCAATGTCCAGTTCCCTTAGATCCGATGTATATATAAATATATGTGTGTGTACAAAATAAATATTTCTAAATAGTCATATCTTTACATTACTTCTACTTCATTTTGTACAATACAGAGCCTAAATAGTTGAACATAGAAAATATATATATATATATATATATATATATTACCTACTGGCGGTCGCCAGTAGGTATATATAGTAAGGATTTTTTCTCTATGGGTTTTTTGAAAATTCTATGTCTAATAACTTTGGCGTTTGTGGACGGAATTGGCTGAAATTTTCAGGAAAATGGCACATTTTGTTTCTGAGCAGCCCTTGAAAATTTGGGGGGGGTTCGTCAAGGGGGGGCTGAGAAAAAAGGGGGGTCCCAAAACGTGTTTTTAACATTGAGTTTTCCATAGGGCGGTTGGCCTCACTTTTAGCCCGAACGGCTGAATGGATTTGCACGAAACTTGGCAAAATTGTAGGGACTGGTAGCCCGATGTGCCTTTTGTAGGTCTCAATATATGTGCTCCAGTGGATTTTGAGAAATTAACGTTTAAAAAAAGATATATATCTATAACAGCGGACCGGGCAGCGTCCCAGGACGCGTACTTTTCGCGCAACGGAGCTTTGTGAAGCGAAGCTGATTGGTTCTCTGGCGTCTGTCAACATTCCAAAAAGTCCGTAGCGGCCGCCATCTTGTCTCTCGGTAGGATCGAGAGACAAGAGGAGGCCAAAACAAAGGGGGAAATAATCATAAGGGGGCATAGTAGATCCTAGCTGACCCCCTAGGTTTGATGTGGAGGTTTTAAAAGGGCCCCTCGGGGCAAAAAATAATAATAATAATAATAATCGAACGGCTGAATGGATTTGCACGAAACTTGGCAAAATATTAGGGACTGGTAGCCCGATGTGCCTTTGCTAGGTCTCAATATATGTGCTCCAGTGGATTTTGAGAAATTAACGTTCAAAAAAAGATATATATCTGTAACAGCGCTCCGCTTCGTGTAACGGAGGTTTGCGAAGCTGATTGGTCATTCTGTCACTGGGCTATAGTTGGGCTACATCTGGCTGATATTTGGGCTACATTTGTTTTTTTTGTCTCTGGCGGCCATCTTTGGGCTACATTGGGCTACATTGGGCTTCATTGGGCTACATTGGGCTACATTTGGGCTCCAACATATATATAGGCCAATGTAGCCCAATATATATTTTTCAAAGTTAATTTTCGTAAAAACCACTGGAGCATATATCTTGAGACATAGCAAAGGCACATCGGGCTACCAGTCCCTACAATTTTGCCAAGTTTCGTGGAAATCCATTCAGCCGTTCGAGCTAAAAGTGAGTCCAACCGCCCTATGGAAATGAAGGAAATGAATGGGTAATTTGTAATTAGCAAATAGCTAATCGCAAACTAGGAATGGTAAAGAATCGCTATTTATTCCTTAAAGTTCGCTATTTAGGAAATGCAAAAAACTTTGATGATACATATGGCGGTTCATCTCTAACAAGATAAGAAGCATAGGGATAGATTTATGATGACTGGCGCATCACCAGGGATGTGTTAGTCATTCTGTGCCGCTGTTCCGTCACCTATGGTGTGCTGCATTTACAATGCGGCGCATCATGGGGCAAAAACAGCACAGATGCGTGATGTATCTGTGCCGTAAATGTGGCGCATTGCTGGAGTTGTATCGCAAGTGTGATGAAGCTCCAGCAAGGGTCGGGGGTGCCCCTGTCGCAGGGTTTCTGTTCTCACACAGAACTGTGGACAGAGGATTGGAACCTCGGCGAATTAGGGTGTCCCAAAACTCACGTTAGTAATCAAAAACCCCTTAGCAAGCTAGGTACAGTGTCACATTGGATATAACAAACTCTCAATGTTTAGACAATCCAGAATATGAACTTATAGTACCTCAGGATACGTGGAACTCATGAACAGTCGGTCGTTATATATTTCTTAGAAACCAGAACATGGAGTTAAGAAGAACACATGTATATTTGAAATGTTTATTTACTAATGCCGTCTTCTCAGGCGTAGTATCTTAGATAATACAAGTACACATATTATCAGTAGCAAAATTACCAGCATAGTTACTAGTACATAAAAAGCGAATGGTGATAGTATGTTAACATGCTGTAAATGAATAAGAGTTAGCAACACTTATAAGCAGCCGCGGGCCGTGGAGGGAGTTACGGTGAGGCAGGGAGGCGGGGAGGGGGAGAAGCAGGGTGGAGAATACAAGTACACATATTATCAGTAGCAAAATTACCAGCATAGTTACTAGTACATAAAAAGCGAATGGTGATAGTATGTTAACATGCTGTAAATGAATAAGAGTTAGCAACACTTATAAGCAGCCGCGGGCCGTGGAGGGAGTTACGGTGGGGCAGGGAGGCGGGGAGGGGGAGGGGCAGGGTGGAGAGGGCTCCACCCTGCTTCTCCCCCTCCCCGCCTCCCTGCCTCACCGTAACTCCCTCCACGGCCCGCGGCTGCCTATATCTCACCCTCCCTAATACATATATTATATTATTTGCTAAGAAGGTCTCTTTGTGTTGGTTTAGGGCGTGCCCATACTTTAGTGTCTTAGATTTGAAGGAATCACATCAGCATACACCAGCTCGCTCTTCATGTGAACCGCATCAACTGTTGTGTATGTGTGTTCGGCAAAGCAATATAAAACCCGCCTCATGCCCAGAATTGGCAGAAGTTGCACTTATGTTATGAGTATGAAGTCGTGGAGATCAGACCTCATAACAATTCTGTATCGTGTTGTTCTTGAAACTTTAGCACTCGCTGTACAGATATAGTTTAACAAGCAAAGCAGATAGTAGAGCAATAACATATTATTCTCATGTAAACCACGATGAACTACTAGGTTGAAAGCTAAAGCAACAACTAAGTGTTGTGTGCAGAAGTTGCAAAAAAGGAAAAATGGCGTTTAAACCGGTAATGAGCCCATGCTAACTTAACACGGTGTAAAGATATCCAGGACCTAGATGACACCTCCCCATGATCCGGAAACGAACTGAATAAGATAATAGAAGTGCCATCTCATGAGAGCAGATTGCAAGTTTATATGTGGACGGTCCGCAAGGTAAAGCATTAAAAACTAGGAAAATTTAATGCTAAAGAAAAATAAAACAGCCAAGTACTTTATCGAGTCTTAAGCCAATAGGCAAGGTAAATAATAAAAACTTGACAAATAAGTCAATGAATTGTCAATGAAATGCTAGTACTCAGCATATCAAACATGAAAAAGGTCTATGACATAACTGTGTATGCAAAATAAGCTGCAACAGCCTCCAATAGGAAGTCACCGTCTTCATCCGAAAACAGTTCAGCCATCCAATTTAAAAGCGGAAAAGAACATACGTGCTCTCCCAGCACCGGATCCTCTATCACCATCAGAGGACAGCTCGGTGGGTTTTCAAGAAAGCTCTGTTCCAAGAAAGACTGTGCTGCCGCCAGTAAATTCCAGGGACCAATTAGTCCATGCATCAATGCCACAGCCATAATCCTTTCGCCAGGACAAACCAACTCGTGAGTAATGATAGGAGTCATCAGCTGATTAAAGTCGACGTCAGGAGAAACCGGTCCGCAGAGACACAAATCAATGGCCCAATCGAAATCACAGGTCAGGCAGTGAAATACAGGCTGGACACAGGTGAAGTAGGAGAATCGAAAAGATAATCCATATGCCGTGCTTAATATCGCCAACGGCATTGTGCCATAATATTCTAGCATGCGATTGCGGAACAGTGTCAGCAGCTGCAGGGCGGGAGGTTGCATATGAGGGACATCCATATTTAAAAATGTAAAAAAGCACAAGAGCGTCCGCTGGTAATGCAAGTAAAAATGGCAATCCACGAAGCAGAGTGGAGAAAATAGAATGAAAGAAAGCAGGGATGACTCCAAAGATTTTCTCAAATGAAGTCACGAGACCACTGGTAACAACTTTAAAAAAGTGCGCCAGGGCCTTTGTGGAGGATGCGTTAAAGATAGTCCGAACCATCTTGCTGAAATTGAAAGGCAAATCTGAATTGAAAAGGGTCTGCACCTCTGTACGGGTGTTCGCTATGTGAAGCACGAAAGTTTCACGGGCCGAACTCAAGGCCACCTCTCTCTGAGACAAAAGAGCTCTTATTCTTGCCATGCCATTGAAATCTGCTCCCAAGGTTGGTATTTGTGGCCAGATTGAAAACTCCCTATGTTCATGTGTGGGAGGAAATAGAACATTTCTGCAGCAAATAACCCGTTCACTTACTGTTACGATAAAAGGAATACTTTTAATTAACCCAGAACAATCTTCATTATTGAGCATCAAATAACTACCATTTTCCAACAACTTGAACGTGGGGATGATAGCAGGAACTGGCGTGCCTTGCAACACGCAAGCCATATTTGGTCGGTGTTTGTTGCATGAACCGTGTAACTGTATGTGCCTACACATTAGTGAATGATCTGGCGTCTCAGTGCATTCCTCTCCATTCAGATAAACTTCTTGATCATCTTTGAAACATCTGTATGTGTATGGAAGCGACCAGACCTCATGAAGAAAAGCACTACCTAAAGGTTCATAACGACCTATTGGTATATATTTCATACAATTTGAAAACTTATATAAAGCAAAAGGCAGCGTTATTAAACCGTGGATAAGGCACGTTGCCAAAAAACCCGCAATCCTCTGCTGATGATGTCACTGAGCATGTCATGAATGATGTAATATGTGACATCATCAGCAGTGGATTACGGGTAATAGTATCTCTAGTTTACTCCCCTATAGCTGTCTTTCTTTTAACATAAGTGTCTGTTTCCTTCCCTTATACTTACTGTTTTTGGTTCGCTTCCGGTTCGCGTACCGGCGAGCGAACTGGGAAGCGAACTAAGAGAAATAGAGGTTGGCACAGTTCCAAATATTGTACCAATTTTTTAATAACGGGGAGGTAGTTCTGAAAAGAACTTTTTTTTTTATTGTTTTTGTTGTTTTATATTTTTTTTATTATTTTTCGGAACATTTTTTTACTTTTTTTGAATTTTTCTGAACAGTTTTATATTTTTTGGGGTTTTTCTTGGAGGGGGCAATGAAAACGATTCATTGTAAAGGGCTCAACAGGAGCAACAAAACAAAAAAAAAGTATTTATTATTTTGGGCGTTTCGTACAAACTTGCATATGATAGTCAATAGCTCTGTTGATCAGAGTGATGCTTCTTTCTCCGTAGCAAATGAATCCATCGCAAAATACGCAGATGTGTTTTACTTCACCAAATCTCATTTGTATATTTGGCACCATCTCCCTGCCCTCTGGTCCCGTTACTTCCGGTACAACAGATCTTCTGGCCATAATAGGGAGATTATCTAGGTCGTTCCGAAACTGTGCAGCACTGTAGTTGTTAGGATGCCACCTAGTCATATGGCGATGCATTGTGTAGTTTCCGAAACTGTATTTTTTCTCGGTTCCTCTGGACAGTCTATCTTGACATATAAGGCAAGTTACGTATCTTGCATTTACTTTTTTCTGACCTTTGGGAATTTTAAAAAATTGCCAAATGAAGTTTTCTTTCCGGTGAGACGTCCTGGGCTCCTCAGGCAAAAACTGCCTCTCTTCGTGCTCGTCGTTCTGTTCCTCTTCTTCGTCTTCTTGTTGAATTATAACTTGAGCAGGTGGTCCACTCTTCCTTGGAGGTGGTGGAGGTGGTGGGGAAGCACCAGCTGAAGCTACTAAAGAAGCCATTGCTCAGTGATCACAAAGGGTCTTTCTCTCACAATGATGAAAGTCAGAGTGAGGAAAGAAGGAGGGATTTTCATCATTTGGGAAAAACAAGAGTTCTCAACCAATGAAAAGTGTTCATTTTAGATTATATGACCTAGTCTTACATCATTAGGAAACCAAAAGTGAAATGAACCAATGAAAAGTGTTATTACCAAGTCACATGACCTGCTGTGTTTACGTTAAGCGCTTTGCAGGGCCTCCCGGTTTGCTTCCAGAAACCTGCGCTTTGCGACTTGCTACGCGTACTAGTTCGCTAACGTAGCACGTCATATGACGTATCACGCGACAACGTGAAACGTCATGCGGACGGGAGGCGTCACGATGTTGTTTTCTAACGCGGCACTTGCGGTAAAGAAACGTTTACCGGCTCGCGGTCTATTTCGCGGCATCAAGGTCAGCTAACGGGAAGCTTCCCGATTCGCGAAGCGGGAACGAAGAAAAAAAAATATTAAAAAAAAAAAATTATTCATAAACATATAAAATATATTTTTGGATTTAAAGAAGAATACATTTTACAGCTACAGATATTAGCTGTTAAAAAACCAATGAAATTCACTGAAAAAACCATAGGTTATAGACCATATATAGTTAGGAATTAGCATTTACAAAACCTTGAAAATTCACTGAAAAAACCATAGGTTATAGACCATATATAGTTAGGAATTAGCATTTACAAAACCTTATTTTACTCACACAAAACCATTGAAATTCCATATATAGTTAGTTGCACTAACTATATATCGCGCATCCGCAATCCACTGCTGATGATGTCACATATTACATCATTCATGACATGGTCAGTGACATCACTGATGACATCACTGATGACATCTCAAATGACATCACTGATGACATCTCATTTGACATCAATGACTACATCACTGATGATATCATTCATGTGACAATACAATGCATCTCCTCACATTTTAATAGAACCTCTGTTACAACCAGTGTTAAATACAGAGTATAATTTTTGAAACCATTGACACACCAATACTAGTTACTACATACGCACTCACTGATTCCTACGTCTACACACACATTCACTCATTCATCCATACAATCATTCATACATACAATCACTCATCTTTACAACACTATCATATGCACTCATACACCTATACAGACATTTACACTCTGTTGCTCATCCATGGAGTTACTCACACACCTAGTCAGTCATGCAAAGAATGAATCACACCTCCATTTTCTAATCTATGCAGTTAAACATAGCGCACCTTACATTTTCAAACATATACTAACACATACTTACTCTCTTATACAATCACTGATACAAGTACACATTGATCTGCACAGAGTCACACACCTCCCAACCAGCCACACACACACTCAGTCTCCCATACAAATACTTGGCCAACCAATCAATAACCCATATAGCCACTCATATAGCTACTGATCAACACATGCAGCAGCTTGCACAAGAACAGACATACTGATGCAAACTTTCACACAGTTTAGTCACTAACCTATGCATTCAGTAGCACGCATTTAATCAGTCACTCATACAGTCAACCACGCACCTACTAAAACCTTCATTCAGACACTTATACATCTACTCATTCTTCAATATGTAAAACATATTTTAACTTTACAGAAACATACAGTCACTGGATGTTGTCATCAGTGACGTCATTTGAGATGTCATCAGTGATGTCATCAGTGATGTCACTGACCATGTCATGAATGATGTAATATGTGACATCATCAGCAGTGGATTGCGGATGCGCGATATATAGTTAGTGCAACTAACTATATATGGAATTTCAATGGTTTTGTGTGAGTAAAATAAGGTTTTGTAAATGCTAATTCCTAACTATATATGGTCTATAACCTATGGTTTTTTCAGTAAATTTTCAAGGTTTTGTAAATGCTAATTCCTAACTATATATGGTCTATAACCTATGGTTTTTTCAGTGAATATATATATATATAGACATATGTTTCTATTAAGACTACTGCATTTTGTACAATAAAGAACCTAAATAGTTGTACATATAAAACTCTTAAAACAGCAAAGGTTAAAGTAACATTATAGTTAGGTGAATATGTCCTCACAACCATAAAGTTTAGAGCTACAAAACTGCAGAAATTCACAAGTTATAGTTAGCAGAGTTAACTGAATCTTGCACCCCGCCATGCACTGCTTATGAATGACCTCACATATTACATCACCCATGGCATGTTCTATGACATCATTCATGACATCACTGATGGCATATCTAATGACATCACTGATGACATCATCCAGCAAGTTTGTTGGTTAGTTTTATAGTTTACATAGTGGCGGGTAACTGTCATATTACTTTTCTACATACTTTTGTACTGCTTGTGTCCAGCTAATGGGTTTAAATGTTTACAAAACGCATGTGCTTCTAATGCATCATAGGTGTGTAGATGTATTGAACATGTTATAAATCTTTGTATTGAAGAGTAACTCTGTGAGCAGATGACAGTTGATAACTTGTGCTCAGTAAGTTCTGCACAATTATTTTAGTTCTGCAGAAAATCCAACAGGTCAAAGATTCCATGTTCTAGATACTAAGGCCCATATTATGATGTCTGCTGGAGTTGCCTCCGACCAACACCTTTTCTGTGTGAGAACCGGCGGACCATAGGTCGGCGGTTCCACACACTTTTTTATGATGCAACCACACATGGTGCAGTCGCAAACTCCCATTTCTCTAAGGAAGCTTTGGCGATTAGTGAAAACCGCCTTCAGCAAAAGCTCCAATTGAGAAATGGGAGTTTGTGTAAATCACGGTGCCTGCTACAAGGTGCAGAGATTTTCAGGGGAGCTGCCACAATCATAGGCTGCGGAGGCATGGAGGCCCAGCTAGGGGCCCTCATATTCGTTTTCCAACAACCTTTCCATGTCAGAAAGGCTGACATAAAAAGACTTATGCAAAAGAAACAATTGATGGATGGAATGCTGGACAATGAAAACATTCACCCCCAGTCACAAGGATCTGGGTTTAATCCATCATTCTTTTGCTCACCACACCACCCCAGTTTGCACCCAGCCATATGCAAATCAGTCTTGACCCTGTTCCTTGTGAGAACGGTCCAGCCCAAACTGCAAAGCCAGGTACTCCCTGGACCGGAAACAAGCATCCTGGGACCGGTTTCAGGGCAGCACCCTTCATCAGCCAGGCTAGCTTGAATCCAGTGATGTAGTGATCACGGGATGCACGTCTGGGCATACCCTTCCCACTTAGGGTGACATATGCAAAAGAAACAATTGATGGACGGAATGCTGGACAATACAAACATTGACCCCAGTCACAAGGATCTAGGTTTATTCCATCATTCTTTTGCTCACTATCCCAGTTTTGGAACCAGCCATATGAAAATTAGTCTTGCCTTGTTCCTTGTGGGAACAGTCCAACTCGAACTGCCAAGCCAGGTCCTCCCTGGACCGGGAACAAGCATCCTGGGACCGGTTTCAGGGCATCACTCTTCATCAGCCAGGCTATCTTGAATCCAGCGGTGTAGTGAACACAGGACCCACGTCTGGGCATACCCTTCCCACTTACAGTGACATATACAGAAGAAACAATTGATGGACGGAGTGCTGGACAATGCAAACATTCACCCCCAGTCACAAGGATCTAGGTTTAATCCATCATTCTTTTGCTCACCTGGCCTGGCAGTTCGGGCTGTACTGTTCCCATTGGGCGCAGGGTCAAGACTGATTTGCATATGGCTGGGTCCAATTTGGAATGGCATGTGAGCAAAGAAATTATGGATTTAGGCCCAGATCTCTGTACTGTGGTGAATGTATGACATTGTTCTGCATTCTGTCCATCAATTGTTCTCTTTGCATTTGTCACCCAGAGTGGGACGGATATGCCCAGACGGGGGTCCCGTGCTCTCCATGCCACTGGAGTGAAGTTATCCAAAATCAGTCCTAGGATGCTTGTTTCCAGTCCAGGGAGGACCTTGCCAGGCAGTTCGGGCTGGACTGTTCCCATTGGGCGCAGGGTCAAGACTGATTTGCATATGGCTGGGTCCGAACGGGAATGGCACGGTGAGCAAAAAATTATGGATTCAGGCCCAGATCTATGTACTGGGGTGGATGTATGACATTGTTCTGCATTCTGTCCATCAATTGTTCTTTTTGCATTTGTCACCCCGAGTGGCACGGGTATGCCCAGACGTGGGTCACATGCTCTCCATGCCCGTCGAATCAAGATATCCCGGCTGATGGGGGCTGAAAGCCCGAAACCAGTCCTAGAATGCTTGTTTCCAGTCTTGGGAGGACCTGGCCTTGCTGTTCAGGCTGGACTGTTCCCATTGGGCGCAGGGTCAAGAACGATTTGCATATGGCTGGGTCCAAACTGGAATTGAATAGTGAGCAAAAAAACGATGGATTTAGGCCCAGATCTTTGTACTGGGGTGAATGTATGACATTGTTCTGCATTCTGTCCATCAATTGTTATTTTTCTCATTTGACATAAAAAGGCTGTCTGAAACTGACATCATCATCCAGATATCACTGTCCTGAAAGGATTATGAACGATTTCCGACCCCTGAGCCCATCCGAACTGAGTCGGGTTGACAGGCCAGTTTACACTCCTGCCGCCAACATTGAAATTTGGCGTTCGGACTGTAAACCTACCATGTCGGTCGGTAAGCCTCTGAAGAGCTGTCGGAGCCTTACCGACTGACATCGTAATGAGGCCCTACGTATTGCAAGCAGCTTTGAGTTGTTAGACAGAATTGTCTCAGTATGACAGTTTCTACATCTTTGTGTGTCAGGTAGTAACCCATGTAGCTGTGCTTCTTTTGGTTCTGAAGATGGGCTATCTTTAAAGTTTTTACCACAGTATGCAAGCTGCAGGTATTATCGATTTTAACACCTTCAGACCCTGGCTATTTTAGTTGAATTGTCTTTTTTTGACAAGTGTTGCATAGAGAGTACACTGTTCTCACTCAATATTTTTTAATACTCTGGTGTATTTCTCATGACAGCTTCACTGTCTGCAACCTCTCTCCATCGAGCAAACACTGTTTACAGTACCCAACTTTTCTACTTATATCAGCTTAATTTCTCAATGTAGGTTCAGCAACTGTGAGGAGTTTGATGCAGAGGAATGCTGTTTGTAGTAGGTCATTAATTTCAGAATATACGTTGAGAATCTTGAGGAACTTTGCTTTCTCTGGACAGTTGTATACATATTGAACACCGTGTGCAATGAGGGTTTCCCATATATCTGTGATTGACTGTTAATGTGAACTAGGCTGTCTGTGAAGTATATGGCATAGGGTCAATGGCACATAACACATGTTTACTACATATAAGGGATTTGTATCTGTGATGGCATTGATGATGCTGCCCCTCCCTGAGACTTATTAGGCCCAGGGGATCCGATCCCCCGAGCCAAATCAATACAAAAGAGGGGTCTTTTTTGTATAAAAGAGGAGGGGGCTACATGCTTCCCATACCCAAGCGTTTTTGGGCTCCAGGGACCCCATCCCCAACTAATTAAAAAAGGGAGGGGTGAGCAGCCCCCTTCTCTGAGCCTTTATATGTCCAGGGGGTCCTACCCCCCAGGATCATGACTTATTTAAAAGGGGAGGAGGCTGTGTGGCCCCTTCCCTGAGCCTTATTAACCCCTTGGGACCCCATCACGAGGGGCCATGTTTTTAAAAAAAAGGCGAGGGGGCCTTGTTGTCTCCTCCCTGAGCCTCATTAGGCCCAGGTCAACCTATCCCCATGGGCATATTTGTTTTAAAGTGGAAAAGGGTAGTTCAGCCCCCCTCCCCAAGTCTAATATGGGCACAGTGACTCTATTACCCGGGGCCTGCCATTAATAAAGGTGGGCACCCTGGTGTCCACCTGGGTAGCCCGTGTCCACCTGGGGCACTCCCAAAAAAACACATTGGGGGCTACAGAGGGTGCCTCAGTGCCCCCACAACCCTAGTCAGTTCCTCACATGGTGCAGGTGCCTGCTTTGCTCCTGCCCAGAGGTAGCAGCTAATTATGTTACTCCCGCCAAGCATGAGCAATCTGTTATTCTGTTTCCCAGCCCGCATCAGTGCTGGTAGGGAAACAGATCTCAAGTCCGCTCTAAGCTGGCTGCTACCAACTGGGAGCAGACTTTGTGTTTGCTCCCGTTTGGCGCAAGATTTGAAAATGCTACTGGCAAACATGAGCAAACACACATTTCCCTACTGTGTCCCGGGGGTGGGCTCCCCAGGAAACAGTAAGTGAGCTGGCCCTAGCGGATAGGGTGTGTGGGGCCATTAAAAATGCTGGGAGTGGAGTTGCAAGGCCCCCATCCCTTTTGTATAAAATGATGGCTCCCTTGGCCTTTTTAAGGCTCAGGGAGGAACATCCGCCTCCCCTTAAAAAATACTTTAGACCCTGGGGGTTGGGGTCCCGGGGCCAAAAACAGCTTGGGGATGAGGGCCGTGCACCACCTTCCCTTAAAACTACTTTAGGCCCTGGGGATGGGGTTCTCGGGCCACAAATGGCTAAGGGAGGGGGGGCATATAACTCCCATCCCTTATATATGCCCTGGGGATGGGATCTCTACTGGGGCCCTAAATTGACTGGAGAGGGGGCCCTACTGATGATCCACTCTCCATATATGTAAAATAATATTTTCCACAATCCCGCAGGAGTCCTGAGGGATCACAGCACAATAAGCAGATTTGTTTTCTTCTTTTGGCCCCAAAAGAGATTTCTCTTCTTCCCCCCATGGGCCTGGGGGGCAGATTATCCCTCCCTGCCCCCTTATGTCATTTTTGTAAACTTCAGGACAGTTGTCTGAGTCCCTAAATCCTATAATGGCTCAAAGCAAGATTCTTCTCATTTGTTTTACAGCCAATCATAGTCCTTGCCCCAGTGGGAGTCTGACTAAGCTGTCTGGGCCAATCAGAACAGTCTATTTTTAAATTGGCTCTCACTCAAGCCTATGGTAGGCCGCTCACGGACCCAAGTGTCTAGATATACACATATTTTTAAACCTTAATTTCTCTAAAACTGCTGAAAAGATTACAACAAATAACAAAAAATAAAATCTGGGAAACAAGATCTAGCTTCCTATCAAATTTGGTGTAATTCCGTTCAGCAGTTTTTGCATTAGCGCTTGTTATAAAGGTCCATGGAAAATGGATGGGGATTTTGTGTTTTTTCTTGACCCCCTGCTTGACCAATCACCCTGAAACTATCCATGCCCAAAGAAGCAAAGTAAAAGCAATTTATTGTAAACTTTCGCGGAGAATCACCAAACGGCACCAAAGTTGTTAGCAAAACAAAAAGATGCTTCAGCCAGGCCCTGCGGCAAACCCACAACATGATACAGATTCCAAGCTGTGTATGGCCTTTGGCCATACACAGCAGGGGTTGACTGCAGGGCCAAGCTTGCGGCCAGGCCCTGCAGATATCCCATGCATGCATCCAGCCCCATGCTGCACACAGCCTGAGTATCTGGGTGGGTGTGAGAATGGGTGCATGAGTCTCGGAGCTAGTCTGTGAGTGGGTGCAACGGCCCCTCGCGGCGGGATGCCTGGCTTTCACCTTGCGGATACCCTGCCGGGGTTATCTCACAGGGGAATACCAGGACGGGTTCCCTAAGCAAGCGCTTAGAAACCGCTCGGTGATTTGCGCTATATAAATTCCTGTACATAAGTGTCTGAGTGGATCTGTGAATGAGTCCATGAGTGTGTGAGTGGGTGTGTGAAATCTGTGTGTGTCTGTGAGTTAGTGTGTTAGTGATTTTGAGGGTGTGTGTGGGTGTGTGAATGACTTATGGGTGTGTGGGTGTGTAACTGGATGTGTGAGGAGGTGTGTGGGTCTGTGAGTGAGGGCCCGATTAACAGAACTAACTTAAGACAAAATCCTAAACTTACTACTTTTGTTATTCACAGAAGTTAGGATTTTGTCTTAAGTTTGTCTTAAGACAGACTTAAGACAGACTTAAGACAGAATCCTAACTTAAGTCTGTCTTAAGTCTGTCTTAAGACAAACTTAAGACAAAGGGGCATATTACCAACGGTAAGCGATATTTATCGCTAACGATGCTTAGCAACGAATTTTTTAACGCTAAGCATCGTCAGAAATTATCGCAGATAAACCTTGCTATTATCAAGGTTTATCGCAAATGCGATAAAAAACGCCCGCAATGCATGAATATCGCTGAAAAGTCAGCGATATTCATGCATTACCGAGCTAATGCTCTTAGCCATGTTATCCACCTCCCATTGGATAACATGGCTAAGAACTGCTCAGGGCAGGTGTTAGTTTTTGGAGATATTCGCGCTTAGCGCGATTATCTCCAAAAGTTGGTAATAGGAGATAGCGATGTTAGCGACTGTTTCCAGTCGCTAACATCTTGGCACGCCCACTTTGCATGTCATTAGTGATAAATATCACTGACATGCAAACTGGGGCCCAAGATGGTCGCTATCTCCTACTAGCTGTCGCTAACTGGTGTTAGCGACAGCTAGGTAATAGGGAGATAATTTTATCTCCGCTTTCTTGGCTTTTAAAGCCAAAAAAGCGGAGATAAACACCCTTGATAATATGCCCCAAAATCCTAACTTCTGTGAATACCAAAAGTAGTAAATTTAGGATTTTGTCTTAAGTTAGTTCTGTGAATCGGGCCCATCGTGTTTTTTTTTTATTGTTGTTGTCTGGATCTACAGATCCAAATTCTAATTAAGAGGATCTGCGGATTCCTGTATGGTTTAAAACAAAAGGTGTTTGGACAGTTACTGGCCCATGAGGCGTCCCTCACAGACCGCACCTTAAGTCCCAATGGGCCATGTACCCTTCTAGCACTTTTTATTTTTCCCATTTGGAACTGAGTCCCGATGAACAAAATGGCAGCCGTTACTTTTCTCTCAGGTTGTGGTTAGCTAATTATGGCATTGCTGTTGATGCGAGTATTCATGATTCTGAGGAGGGTCTGGGTCCCTATATATACAAATTTGTTTTAAGCTTATTATCTTTACACCTACTGAACAGATTTACACCAAATAACAAAAAGCATGATCTGTGGACCAAAACCTAACTTTCTGCCAAATTTGTTGTAATTCCGTCCAGCAGTTCGGGCTCTATTGATGTCTAAAGGTCCTATAGGAATTAACTTGAGAACTTGTTTTAAGCGTAATATCTCTAAAACTACAAAACGGATTAACACCAAAGAACAAAAAGTCTGATCAGCTTATGGAGCACCCTGCAACACCAGCAACACTCTGAATCTAGTCACCTCAAATGTCTGTTTTTCTAGGAAAAATTGTAAGCATAGGTTTAGCACAAAGCCATCCACGCTGAGCTAGAAAAGGACAAAGGGGCATATTACCAACAAATAGCGATATTTATCGCTAAGTAGGGTTAGCGGCAATATTTTTATCGCCCCGCATCACCGTTTTTTATCGCTGAGCTAACTTGCTATTAGCAAGGTTTATCTCAAAAGCTATAAAAATCAGGCGAAATGCGTGAATATCGCTGAGAATACAGCGATATTCACGCATTAGCGACAAAATGCTCTTAGCCATGTTATCCACCTCTCATTGGATAACATGGCTAAGAACTGGTCTGAGCAGGCGTTAGTTTTTGGCGATAGCGGGAATATTTCCATCGCTACGCCTGCCTTGCTAATAGGCGATAGCGATGTTAGTGACTGCTTTCAGTCGCTAACAGGTTGGGTACGCCCACTTTGCATGTCATTAGCGATAAACATCGCTGACATGCAAAGCGGGCCCCAAACCGCTCGCTATTGCCTAAAAGCTGTTGCTAACATCAGTTAGCGACAGCTTGCTAATAGAGCGATAGAATTATCGCCGCTTATCGGCCGAAAACGGCCGCTAAAGCAGCGATAATGTCATTTCGCAAGGCTTGGTAATATGCCCCAAAGTCTTTTGCCATTTACACAGCAAAATCGTTAAGCATAGGATTAGAAAAGTGCAATCCACTCCTAGCTGTAAAACAACAAATGCCTTTTACCACTCCAGGCACAGTATTACATTTTTGGATTGGTATATTTGTAGCAACTGTACTAACAAATGACATTCTGACATTTAGTACTCCAGTGTAAAGGTCAAATTCCTTCTGATTAGTACGGTTAATAGAAACTGATATCAAAAGTAGCAAAAAAAGTAGGTGTGCCATCAGCTAGAGCAAGGTCTGGTGAATTGATTGTAGTAGCAAGCCATATAGCATGCTGACCAACAAGCATATGCTGCAGAAGAGGTACAAAAGGGGGTGGTAATGGACGGAGCATCTGAACCAATCAAACACTCACACCCAGTCAAAAGATCTGGGTTTAATCCATCACCGTTCTTTAGCCCACTCTGCCACCCCAGTTCAGACATGGCTATATGCAAATCAGTCTGACCCTGTGCCTCATGGGAACAGTCCAGCCCGAACTGCCAAGCCATGTCTTCCCTGGACCGGAAACAAGCTTCCGAGGACCGGTTTCTGGCATTACAGCCGTCTTCAGCCCGGCTTGCTTGAATCCAGTGGCAAAGTGAGCAAGGGACTCACGTCTGAGCATACCCTGCCACACTTATGGCGGCCAAAAGCGGTACAAAAGGGGGTGGTAATGGACGGAGCATCTGAACCAATCAAACACTCACACCCAGTCAAAAGATCTGGGTTTAATCCATCACCGTTCTTTAGCCCACTCTGCCACCCCAGTTCAGACATGGCTATATGCAAATCAGTCTGACCCTGTCCCTCATGGGAACAGTCCAGCCCGAACTGCCAAGCCATGCCTTCCCTGGACCGGAAACAAGCTTCAGAGGACCGGTTTCTGGCATTACAGCCGTCTTTAGCCCGGCTTGCTTGAATCCAGTGGCAAAGTGAGCAAGGGATTCACGTCTGAGCATACCCTGCCACACCTATGGCGGCCAAAAGCGGTAGAAAAGGGGGTGGTAATGGACGGAGCATCTGAACCAATCAAACACTCTAGTCAGTCAGTCTCAATCAGTCAGTAGTTCAGTCAGTCAGTCTCTCTTAGTCAGTCAGTCTCTCAGTCAGTCAGTCTCTCTTTCTAGTAAGTCTTTCTCTCAGTCATTCTCTCTATCAGTCATTCTCTCTCTGTCAGTCAGTCAGTCAGTCAGTCTCTGTCAGTCAGTCTCTCTCCTAGTCCGTCAGCCACTCTCTCTCTTAGTCAGTCAGTCAATCTCTCTCTCTCAGTCCTTCAGTCTCTCTCTGGCAATCAGTCAGTCACTCTCTCTCTCTCAGTCAGTCTCTCTCTGTCAGTCAGTCTCTCAGTCAGTTAGTCAGTCTCTTTCTCCCTTAGTCAGTCAGTCTCTCTTTCTCATTCAGTCACTTTCTCTCCACTCTCTCCCTCTCCACTCTCTCTCCTCTCTCTCTCTCTCTCTACTCTCTCTCTACTCTCTCTCTACTCTCTCTCGCTCCTTTCTCTCACCCCACACACTCTCTCTCTCTCTCTCTCTCCCCTCTCTCTCTCTCTCCACTATTCCTTCTCCCTTTCTCTCCACTCTCTTTCCCTTCATCTCTCTCTCACTTCTCCCCACCCTCTCTATCTCTCCTCTCTCTCTCTCTATCCACTCTCTCTCTCCTCTCTCTCCACTCTCTTCTATGACTGGGTTTCTAGGGAGCCTTGGGTACATTACCTGCAAGGTCCGCTTGCCGCCAAGGGAGGCCAGCCGGGCTGCACTTTGAGTACCACGGGAAGCAGCAACAGTCCTGGGGAGGGGCCTGCTTGGTTGTGAACCATAAAAATACAGGGACATTCATGATTCCCCTTCAGTATCTATGTACGTTGTGGGTATATGCATGTGAAAACGATGCTGTCAAAATCGTAATTTGACTCAATTTAAAAATACTTTGCATGTACGATTAGCATATCACACAAATTGAAACGTCGTGTACTAATTGAAAATACTTAGTAGGGCTGTGTGTGATCTTACCAAGTGTTCAGCAACATTAATTTTTAGGCTGAGGCCCTCCTGTGATGGAGCAGTAACACGAAGCAGCCTCACCTGAAGTTGAACGACATTCCTGATTTCGCCATTCGGTTAGGACGAGCTGTGCCCCCCACAGCACGATCGTGCTGCCTTCTTCTCGTGATGAATTGAATTGTTACCACCTAAAATGTGTTGTGTGTTGAGTTTTGTACGCCTCATTATTCAAATCATAAAAATGTACAATTTTGAATGCGCATGTACACGTGCTTGCTCTGTGGGGTGAGCTATTTCAATGAGGTGTCCATGGCATGCTAATTTACGCAGCCGGGGTCACGGTTTGAGGAATCATTTTTGGCATTCCTTCACTTGTAAGTGTACACCCACACCAGCCCAGACCTAGGTGCGCAACACCCTTTCAGCTGAAAGGGCTTCAGCACCTCCCTCTTCCCCTCCTCCCCCCGTGTGGCAGCCTGGGCTGAGACAGCTTCCCGGGCACACCCACAGCCGTACCTGAGTACTTCACAGGTCTTTCAAAGGCCATGTACTTGCTAATGAGGCTTTGTTGTTTTTCATCCCTTCCCCTGCATCTCCACTCTGACTATCGCTGGAAACACCCTGGCCCCATAGAGCAGAGTCTCCTAGGGTACGCCCTGCTGCAACCGGTGGTGTTTGCTGACACTCTTTAAAAAAAAAAACACTGGTACGATGTCTGCAAGGTCCGCGGGCTGCCAAGGAAGGGTTGCGGGCTGCTGGTGGGCCACGGGCCGTACTATGAGTACCCGTGCTGTCAAGTAACATGGATAGAAAGTAGAAATCATACTTATCCACAAGGGGATACAAATGAGAATGCCAAAGACGCAACTCAGCATATAACAAGGAAACCATTTCCTTTTTTTAACCACTATGACACAAACAAACAGTACTGCTGCTCGAGAATTAGCACAAGTTATTCAAATTCAGCAAACCAACCTAGAAAATCCAGGAATCCTGGTTGTATCGAGGTAGCAAACCTACCTTTGGTTTTGCTTTGTTCACCCTAAAAGGAGGTTTCACTGCCAATGGACTACTGGCTAAGACTAGTTGGGTAACAACTTCTGTGTACACCTCCACTCAGGAAGCAGTGGGCACACCTGCAACACTTAAACCATCAACTGAGGGTGTAGATATAGAGTGTCCCTCCACTGCACTGCCCAGGAATGTAATCAAACATCCCCAGAGACATGAATGGTCGTCATGCGATCCAATCTGACCCCAGTACAGGGAGCCGACATACGATTCTTTGCCATAAATACCCCTACAGGGGTAGTAGGTATGACCCACTAAATAGCGGAAACTCCTTAAATTGCTGCACGATTTACCTACTCTTGCTCATCCTACCACATATAGCATTGAATCCAGTTGAATTCTTATCTTCTCCACAGAGAACCACGAGAGAACCAACATTAGTGACATGGGCCTCTGGCTCAATTGGGAGGCAAATCGTGCAGGAAGAAAAATATTTTGAAGCATGGAGAATTGTTGTATCCCTACACTTCCGGGACTCCCTATCCTTCTTCACTTGTTGAACAAGCAACATAAAGGGAGGTGAATAAGGAAGGAAATATCAACCATGTACACTCAGGTCTTAGAAGTCCACTAGGATGCAAAAACGAGGGATGGTAATGCGGCAAAAAAAGTTATAATTCCATACTGGACAAGTTCAACGTGCTGCAGTTGGAGATGGGCTGGCTTTCTGCTGCATTACATATCTCCAGTAAGCCCTGACTTTCTATCTGTCTGTATGCGGACTCAGTTTGACTAATTGAACGCTTGAGAATCTGCTCCTGGAACATTAGCATATTAAATAACAAACTTACGACCTAGACCTAGTAAGATACTTGAGATCATTCCACGTAATCTTTCTGCAAGAAACCTTGTATACTCTGCCTCTTCTGCTGGATGGTTATTTAGGTTTCTTCAGGTTAGCAACAAAGACCAAGTAGTACGGTCGCGTGTTGAGGAATGGGGAGGCTTGCACTGTATGTTGCTGCATCATTAAAGATGGAGATTTAACGAATGACCACCAAAGACGAAAATATGTTGGCAGTTCAACCAAGAAGGTGGCTTTGAGAGTCAAAAATCTATCTCCTACTGATTAATGTATACATACACCAAGATAATAAATCAAGGGATGATTGCTCACATAAACTGATCAATTTTCTCACAAACATTTCTTTGAACAGTCCCAACGTAATATTTTGGTAAGTGGTGATTTTAACATGAATCAATGTCGAATATCAAACGTGATGCTTTGCAAAATAAGCTGGACTGTTCTTGGGGTGTCCCAATGAAGGCAGTATTAAAACCATGCCACAGGTGAATTCTTCACAAAAGAGGTTGAAGCACTGGGCCTGACAATACTAAAGGGTAGATAGTCCGATCGTCCCTTGGCCGAGCTTACCATTCAACAACATCATGCTCCATCCTAGACTTTATAATAATAGGCTTGACTTTATTTTATTCGATAAACTCTTTCCAGGTCAATCAAAGATAAACTGGAAAGTGATCATCACCCAAAAGTTACTGAGCTTGTTATCAACTACATCACTCATGTGCCTATTGCCAATCTGCCATGCAGCTTAGAGCTGACCAATCTCAAGAAACTAAGATGATCAGAAAGTACTATTAAATCAATAGAACGTAATGCTGCATGGATTATAAAGATATGTTTAATCATGACATGTCACCGATAAACAACAGAGAGTTGTTAATGAACACCCTATCAGAACCTACCAAACATCAACTTGCCCAAGGCACCATAAAACTGCAACCATGTCAGTACACCAGAAAAACATCACACTCTCCGTGTACACATTAGCTGCCAAAAGTGAATTGATCAGGGTCCTGTATTTATTGAGAGAGTGCCCAAACAACCTCTTAAAGTTGGAAAACTCATGCTGATTATAAAAGACATATAGGAACCTTCGGTGGGAGGACAAACATTCTTCAAATCAGACTCTTTGGACTAAAATCCTTTTTATTACCAAGAAATCAAATTCAAGAGACTTTTGGAAATATGTAAACAATTTGAGTAGTACTCCAAAAATCATAATCTGCTCTATTGTCTCTTAATGAAGCTATATGCAATAACTAACAGATGTCTTCTGCTGTAACGCATGCAATCCATTTGTTGCAGTTAAGAATCCCTCTCAATAGTAAGCAAGATACAAGCAGGTCGACTTAATGGAGTTCCGGCCCTATTGGCATCCCACAGATGCTGTTTAAAGTCACCCCCATCTTTGGTACAGATGTACTGACTTTAGCTTCCAACAGTGCAATCCACCAACAGAAAAATCTAGATTCTTGGAAGGAGTCAGTGATTGCCCCAATCTTTAAAGGAGAAGATAGGCAGTCTCGGGGAAATTACAGGTTAATCGTCCTCCTCGACAACAAGGCCAATACTTTGCAGGCGTCCTATTGGAGGAGCCAAAGAAAGGGTAGTGGACAAAAAATGTATTCCACAAAAACAATCTGGTTGTACACGTGGAGCAGGCACTGCAACAAACATCTTGGTTCTTTCTCTGTTAATAGATAAGACAAAATTGAATTTTAAGCACTACATTTATTTTATGTTGAGTACAAGTCAGCATTTGATAGTGTCCAGCGTAACCTTCTCTGGGCAAAATGAACACACTGGGGTATTCCCCCTATGTTATGAAAGGCAATACAGCGTCTATATTCAGATACAAGAGTGTGAATAAAAATAGGTGACTGCAACCCCCCTTTCAAGAAAATACACACTCAACAGAAATTAAAACAAGAGTGTGTTTTGTCCCGGTATTCATCTAACCTCTCCTTGGTTGATGTACAACGCGCACTTGATACGGTTGACTCTCATGCACTCAAGTGAGAAGGTCAACCAACAACTCTCACATCTGTTGAATGCGGACAATGCTATATTGAGAAGTCTAATGCAAGATGGCATACAGCTTCTTATTGATGAACGTTCAAGAGAAGTCTGACTGTCAATCATAAAAAAAACAAGATAATGGTTACCAAACATAGAAAAATAAATAGTTTTCCTGGATACCTAAATGCCTAATTGCTAGAGCACGTAAGTGAAAATAAATATTTTGGTATTCTCTTCGACAAAAAGGGCACCTTCTTACCGCATAAGCAGGATTTACAACGAGAAGGTAGTGCCCTAACTATTGCCTTCCAAACCTTAAAAGGATCTTTGGGTGGCCACAGATTTGAACCATTGCTGGAGGTTGTCGCCGCTTGGCTATTTCCAACTGTAACATATGGCAGTAAAACTCTTCATGGGCGGGACTCAACAGTTTGCAACACCATTGTCTAAAGGCATTACAGGTAGGGTGACCAGATGTCCCGGATTTCCACCAATTAGGAAATGTCCTGTTTTTTGTGTAGTGGCCAGGTGTAGCAGAAAAATGTCCTGTTTTTTTGTTTAGTGCCTGGATTTAGCATACGATTGGAGCCCTTGCTGCAGAAGGATAAGTGTAGCGCAAAGGGAAATCCATCAAATAGACACATTCTGGCACATGCATCAAGCATAAATATCCTCGCATAAATTGCGAATCGGTAAAATAGACCATTAGAGACCGCAAAACAGCACTTCCCAATGCAGCAACCAAAATACCGAAATTGCAATAAATTTTCAAAAAAATCTCCCGCAAAATTAGCGAGAAGCAACATTGCAAATCCTTATAGCAAAACATACAACAGCAACCGCAAATAGCGATTAGCAGAAACATTGCTATTTATCAATTGCAGAATAAGGGGAATCCCAATCAGGTGGTAAAGTATAAAAAAGAATATTGCACAGGTGCCACTCATCTGAAACCCTTTAAAAATGACTCAGGAGACCCCTGAAGCCTTTCACAATGGCAGCCCTCTACGTGCTGACAAGGAGGATAAGGATCAATGCAGCAGATCAGCACAGAAGGAGGATACAGGAGAGGATTCTCCGAGTGCGCATTACATTCCTGTGCCAAACTGAGGATGAAATCTACGATAAGTACAGGCTGAACCGTGCAATGATCATGCACCTCATTGCAGAATTGGAACCCCTACTGCAGCACAAGGCCCGTAGGACCCATGCTATTCCCACACATGTACAGGTCCTATGATGCCTACACCTATTAGCGTCAGGCAGTTTCCAGGGGGTAGTAGCCATAGCCAGAGGGGTATCACAAAGCTCACTCTCACGCTTCTTCAAAAACTTCCTTAACGCCATGATGACAAGGATCCACACCCACATCACCTTCCCCACAACCCCATAGGAGTTCAATAAGACAAAACTTGACTTTTACCATGTAGCACAATTTCCTCATGTGATCGGATGCATAGACTGTACTCATGTCCTTATCTGTCCCCCAGCAGCCAATTAATACATCTTCAGGAACAGGAAATCCTATCACTCAATTAATGTGCAAGTTATATGCAATTCTAAGCATAACATAACGGACATCTCGGCACAATTTCCAGGAAGCACCCATGATTCCTATGTATTCTGTCACAGTGGTATCCACAGGCGTCTGCTCAGGGGTGAATTTGGCGAAGGACATCTACTTAGTACACACATATACCTATTTGCTACATCAATCAAACAAATGTAATTGCATAACTGTGGCTAACCCTTTGCTTTCCACCCTGTAGGTGACGGCACATATGCAGTGCGGGACTACATCTTGACACCGTACCTCAACCCAGCCACACCACATGAGCAGAGGTACAATGATGCACATATCAGCACACAGAATGTGATAGAACTCACCTTCGGAATACTGAAAAGTCATGTTTGCATACTTCACAAAACTGGTGGAGTGTTGCAGTACTGCCCAGAGACCTGCTTCAGGATCGTGGCTGCGTGTGCCATGTTGCACAACATTGCCACCAGAAGAGGCATACACATCGAGATATCCAACATTGAGTCTGATGGGGACGACCAACCACCCGCACAACACCGACAGGCGCATGTGGCAAACTCAGCAGAAGGGCAGAGGAGAAGTGCACACATCACCCAACATTATTTCTGAGGTAGGTAATGATGAGCCATAACAACTAAATGGCGAAAGCAAAAGTATTTATTGACATGAGCCCATGTCTAGCCAAAATCCTATAAGTGCAAGATATGACTGTGATTGCATTAACCCCTTCCGTGCTGCGAACGTTCAACTGACATCGCGTGCACTACCTCGGCAGTGCTGCGCACGTCCGTTGAACGTTCCGACCCCGCCCGCTTAATAGAACGTTCCGCACCAGCGCGAAACATTCGAAGCAGCGGAGGGGTTAAGGTCCTAAGTCAAATGAACTGTTCCACGCACTGGATAGCAATCACTAGTTTGTAATTGACCATGGTCACCCCACCACGGCCAAAAAAGGAGGACATGCCTGGCTAGCGCCTCCTTCCACGGACCCCTAGCCTTCATTCGCCTGCCTCTGCTACATCACCCTGATGTGTGACTGAAGATGTGGTGCTGCGCGAACTGCGCTTCCTGGCAGTGGTCACTGGCACCAACAGGCTACTTAGGCTCGATGCCTTCTCACTCCCCTCCTCCCCTGTCAAGTTGAGGCCACCCACAGTTCCAGCCTGGAGATGTTCCACAGCAGTGGTCACTTGTCGTAGGGCCCTGGCAACATCCCCACAGAAATGTCCAAGATAAATTTGCATTGCCACGCAGCGCTGTGCGAGCAGCGCAGTGGTGTTGCTGAGCTTGTTGGTGACCCTTGTATTGGCTGACATGCGGATCATGCTCTGGTGATGCCTTCTCCGCTTAGTGCTTTGTCCTGCAAGCACCGCCTGGGTGAGCTCCTGTAGGCTCGAATTTGTCTGTCTGTTACTCTCAGCAATCACTGTTGTCAGCTCACGCACACTGTCTGCCATTGTGCTGATGTTCTTTGCCAGCGTTGAGATCTGGAGATTAATTGATCCCATGTGTCTTCCCTGCAGGCGTTGCACGCGTAACATTTGGGTCTCTACGCCTCCGTACACATTCGGAGCATGCTCTTCATGTACAGCAATATGGGCCCTGGACCTGCGCCGTCGTCCCGGTTGGACCTGTGCTTGTGGTGGAGGTGGTGTTGTGGAAAATTAGTACGGTTTGGTAAACATTATCTGCGCCATCTTGCCTTTTCCCCTGATACCACACTTTTGTCGTGCGCGCCCGCCATTTTAGGTGCCTCGATCAGGACCATCCCTTTTTCATGCCACTGGCCCCCGACATAGCCCTTGGCCCTCACCAAGCCTGCACGCTGACCAACCCCCCCTCGCTCGCACATGCTTTGAGTCATAAACCCCTCTTCAGCGCAGTTCTGCCTCAAAGCCCCATCCTGTTCCCAGCGCGACCCCTCCCTTCATTCTTTTCATAGTCCCCGGCCCTTTGATACAAAAACCCCCCTTTTTCCTGTGCCCGTTTGTCTTCCTTGCTCCCAGGCCAACACCTAGCTCTGCCGATACTATTCCTCGCCCCTCTCCGTACAGTAGGAAGCTTCCCTCATCAAAGGACCCCCGAGTTGATCAAAGCCCCCACCCCTCGAGATCCAATCGAACCTCCCACATTCCATGAATCGGCGGAATATCCAGCTGCGCGATAACCATCACCTGTTGTGACCGGGGTGGGGACTTCTACTGTAAATGTGTGTGGGAACGGGCCCGAGGGGGAGATCCCGGGGATGTCTTTCCGTACATCAAAGTATTGACGAGAATGTGTTGCATGCAATAAAGTGACAAACTTGTGTATAAGAGGCCAGGCCTCAGAGATGCGGTTAGAGCACCTCATGACGATACCTGCTGTCTGTTTTGTTGTGTTCTCCTCCGGAGAGAATAAACCTTGTTTCCTGCTTTCCAGTCTCCAGCGCCTGCCTCTTCATTGATTAATAATTCGTGGGTTACAGAGGCAATACCGCCGGGCAAATACCGATTGTCCCCGAACTTAGGTTTTACAATTGGCGTCCCAAACGTGGGGCCCATCAGCGACTCGTGGATCCAGTGGGAGAGGTCCCGACGACAGAGTGAACGACTGCAACGATCGGGAGAGCTCTTGCCCAATAGACCCTCGTCTGGCAGCCGATCATCCGAACTTCACTAGTTCCGAACAGACCTCTCTCGAGTGATCTACGGTCCTGACTGGGAACCATTAGGAGTGCCGTGAGAAATACGAGAAAAAGAGGACGAACGGGCGCTGGATTCGGAAGACAAGAAACTGTCCATACGGTCCGGGTAAGGTCGTGTAAACACGACAAGCTGCAAAATAATTGTATTGGTTGTTCAGAAAATACTAGTATTACTCTTTATTGACTCATTTGGAGATTCACTGTCTGCACACGGAGAAACAGTAGGCTCTTTCCCTTTTGCAAACAGTGAAGGATAGGTAACGCAGCCGTCGTACCTATTTTTCTCCCCCACTGATTCTATTATTTATTAACGGTTTTTGGGAGATTCCCTCCCCCACACTGATTAACTGGGTTCTTTGACCCCGAACTACTGTTCACGGATTGTCTTCTGGAGATTCTCTGTCTGCAAACAGGAAATAACAGATTCCTCTTTACGGATAGTGAAAGGGTAGAGGACGCAGACTTTTGCGCCCTACTTACTCTCCCCACTGATTTTATTTAATTTTATTTATTATTGGTTGTTCCTTGTTATTGGTTATTCTTTTGTTATTTGTTCATGAGGTATTCACTGCCTGCAAACAACGTAGAATAGAAATATTCTGTCTAGTCTTTGCGCACAGTGATAAGATAGGCAGTGCTGACTTTTTGTCCCTCGTTGCGAGCCGTCATGTCTGTCTTCTCCCCACTGATTGATAATTGGTTCAGCCCGGACCGTTTATTAGAGGTGGATCATCTAGCTCCGCTGAAAGGCACCCCTAATAAGGACATGTTCATAAACTATGGATTAGTTACCATAGCCTATAATAAATTGTGGCACAGGTATACCAAAGAAAGTCAAGACAAACAGTGGCCACTGGTAGGATCCTTCGATCTTGATAAAATAGAAACGTTAGAAATAGCCCTTCGTAATAATAAGACAACGCCTATTATGCTCGACAGTCTCGGTATGTGGCGAAAAGAGGCAATGCAACGACAGAAAAAAGACGAGGACAGAGCAGGTAGAGGAATATATCGACAGGACAACCCCTGGGCACCACAACCCGAAAATTATCCCCCGACACTACGCACAGGACGGCCAGACTTAGGGCAAGATCAATGCGCTTTTTGTAGATATGTCGGACACTGGAAAGCACAATGCCCGACTCGGCTGAGCAAGAGTGGGAATAGAGGGCCGACAGGAATAACAGGCCGACAGAAAGGGAAAAGGCGCGAGACAAAGAAGAATCAGACTCACATGGACAGACCAGATAGAACCACCACGTTTGATTATGCCCGATGGCACAGATTTCGCCAGAACTATTTCAGCGACATGATCGAGTTTTCCTAGGTCGGACAATGTAAAGACGGGAACCCAGCCTAACTCTAAATTAACAGACGGAAAAAGATAATTATGGCCAATAACTGTTTTTATGTTTGTCTTTGGATCTTGTGTGTCATACTTTTACTGTCCCCCCGTCTGAGTTTGTGTGTACTTAATGTATGAATCTGCGTCATCCCCCTGCACGTGCTTCCGTGTTACATAAACTCTGTTAACAGAAATTTTAGCTTGAAACAACCTGGAAAGAAAGGAATGGGAAACGAAATCAGTAAGCCACTGATGAACACGAACTTTTATTTAACATAACAAGCAAGAAACAATAACGCTAGAAACAAGAACGGTAAACTGTACAAAATGAAAGTCAACAGAACATTCGCCTTCCCCCCCCACATTCTGGAACCTTCCAAAGTAGGGCAGGGTTACGGCTACGCCCAACCGGCGGCAACCCATATAAGGCGGGCCCTGCTGCCAACACTTGGTCAGGAAATGTTAACATATGGGGAGCCGGAGGAGAGGCAGGGGCCAGCGGAGTCCGGCCGCAGCGGCCCTGGGTAGTTGCAGGCAGTCCCGCCACATGTCCACCCGGTCCGGCCACCAATGGCCAGGGACCGGGGCCAACTGAGTCCGGCTGCAGCCGATAACCTAAGGAAGCCCGGTCCAGAGAAGAACGAGACACCTCTTCCTTTTCCCCTCCGTGACAGCCGCAGCATCTCTGGGCGGCGGGATGTCCTGTCCATACCTCTGCAGAAATGTGTCCAAGTTGGGCTGGGAGGGAGAGGCGACGCGGACGAGCCTCTCCCACCTCCACGGATAGGAGGTCTCCCAGCCCCCGGCCCAACGCCGAACTCCCCCAGCCAGGCGGTGGTGCCCCAGTACTTGCGCAGCACCGAACGTGCAACGGTGCCCATATTTTCGGAGCACCGAATATGCAATGACTGCACCGATACTTGCGCAGCACCGAATGTGCGCCGCAGGTGGCCATACCTCCGTAGCACTGGGCATGGGCCTTGTGGAGCACAGGGTGTGGAGAGACCATCGTGCATGCCCATGAAAGAGAGCGGCCTGGAGTGCACCGGGAGAAGGAGACGGCGCGAACGAGTCTCCCTCGCCCCCCCCCCAAGTGGGGGCATCACAGCTACACCCTAGCTGAACGTCCCGCTTCCACAACACAGAGTTCCATTCCCTATTTGTCCTCAGGAAGGTCTCTTCCACTCTTGCAGACTCGACGAGAGGGGACTGCTGCAGGGCCTCAAAATGGCGTCTGGGTCCGCTAGAAGGCGGGCCTCGGCCGCTAGAGTAACTTTGACCAGCAATGTAACTCGGGCGCTTGCCCACCGGGGCGCGAGCCCCCACCTCCGACAAAATCTCCGCAGCCTTGAAGAGTCTGAAAAGGTACCCGGCGGAGCCCTCGGCCCCTGCAGGCTTCCGGTAAGGGACAACTGCCTTGATCGCCAGCAAAATAAACATGACATTGCCACTCCTTCTGTTAGCAAGAGTTCTAGAACTGCCGAAAAGGACTCTGGTCCAACCGCCGGTTGTAGGAAACTTTTTCCTGATGCCACTTCCGGACTGACCCGGCCCCGCCCAAAATGGCGCCGGTATCAATAGGAACTTACGAACACTTCGTGGTGTTTCTTTTTGCTAAATAAAAAAACTTGATGTTCTGAGACATGTATATGATCCTTTGTACACTTGACGAGAAAGAAGGAGAGTTCACTCGACGAACATGTAAAAGGATCCCGTTAAAAATGTTGATCACAAATGTACGATGTATTATATTTTTTATATAGCTGATGTATAACCCCGCTTATGACGCAAGCACACGGTATGCATATAGGAAATCTGATTGCAACTAGTCTGACTATGCTTCTAAATTATGAAATAAATGCCCCCGATTCCCCCAGTCAATTGATAGACGTTTTAATTTCCTACAAATGAGTGAATAAACCTTTCTAATGTTTTTATTGCTGCAAAACAACCCCCCACTGTACGCACTTTAGCAATTGCCGTGTCCGGCCAAATACGACTACACCCTCATAATCTACGTACTGAGATGATTTTGCAAAAATAAAGGTTTTCGAAACTATGAACGGGTATTGCATGCTTTATTTGAAATATGGGATCGGCGGGAGAGTTCTTTTCTGTGCACCCTACTCTGCTCTCTCTTTAAGGTTATTAGAAGATGGTTGCCCAGCCCCGGAGGAAGGATCGGATCTACGACTCGATACTCTGCCTTCAAGGTACGCGACTGACTCATGAACTCTCGCGTGGAGAAAGACCTCGACTTCTGAGGATGGGTAAAACGAAACGGTATAAATGATGGAATGTAAAAGTAGGGTAAAATAAAACGATGTAAATGTTATAAAGTACGACGCTCAAAGGTATTAGGGAACAGAGCGGACCAAAGAACTGAAGAACCTTAGAACGTCACAGCGTTGAAGGAGATCTAAGGACCCCGATAGTGAGATACATCTACTAACTAGATACCTCGCACTAGGTACCTCTGGTTTCCTTTTTTACGTTTCCCTGCACACGACCTATAAGGACACACTGCCCCCCCCCCCCCGACTCCAGAAACCATACCCCAGGGATTCTACCCCGAGGAGGAAAGACGAGTATGAGGTAAGTAAAGGACTCTCGAATCCATGTATTTGATATGCGCGAATGTTGTCCCCCTCCCTTCCCCTCTTTTCCCTCACACTACAGGTTACATCAGGGGCCGCAACCGAGGTATGGCGAGGATCTGAAGCCTCGCCCCGTCCGATACGCGAAGCGGACCAACGCTGCAAGGTGGCGCCTAAGCACGCCCACAAACTACTCACGTAGCTAACGAGCCCATAAATTTAGTATGATCTGATGAAAAATGATCACCCTTAACCCATGCTGCACGAATGAACCCATGTCACGTATGTTCGAAACTATGAGAGAATGTGTGTGTGTGACTGAAGCGTTGACTCAACTGGTCGAAGGACCAAGAATGCAAGAAAGTGAGACACAGTGGTACCCTTTTTCCTTTTTCTCAAAGCATGTCCCCTCTACCCTGTCTAATGCTCGTCCGCCTCAAACTGCATGCTTTCAAGATTCTAACGCAGACCCGTAAATGCCCTTTGCTGTGTAATGCACTAAATAGCCTTTCTTAAATACACTGCCACTCTCCATGTCGCACGTGTACTATTTAGCCTGCTGTTACACTCTCTCTCTCTCTCTCTCTCTCTCTCTCTCTCTCTCTCTCTCTCTCTCTCTCTCTCTCTCCTTCACACTCCCACTCTTCGGAGCGATTAGCTCCGAAATTGGCAGACCGCCACCCCTAGCACACCACCCAATTGGCTTCAAATACCGCCAGTATTTGCTCAAAACTTGTCTTTAATGCAATCACCCTAACGCTGTGTCACTACCTCTCCTTTCCGAAAAATATTTCGATGAAACCGAGAATTGGCCATAAAGGAAAGGACAGGTAAGACGACTGAGGTTCCCTAATCTGACCCGTAATGAGGGAACTACATGTCAGCGGCTCCTATGATGAAATAAAATGCCTCAGATGACGCGACCTTCCCCGTTCCGAATTGTCGCAATCCCCAAACCATAAAGGTAATCAAAACCTTCCCATCTTCCCAGGACGCACCCAGTATTGTGTTCAGTTGCCCCAGATAAGAGTTTTTTAACTATCCTTCACCCCCGATTGTAAAAGATGGGTCGACTTGCGACTAACGCAGACCAGCTGTGGTTCCTAGAAATGATTTTTTTTTTATAGGCAAATTTCAGAGTTTGGAATTCGAGAAATGCCACTGAACGCACACCAACTGAACTGTGGCCTTCTGCCGATAGTACCCTTATAACCCAAAGTAAGGTGATGCCCCCCCCCCCCATCACAGTTTTCTATGTCCCTAGCTATTTTCCCATGAGACCCCTGTCTGTTCTAATTTAGTAATCAGGCCGTGAGAGACTGCATAGGAACCAGAATGATGTTTTACAACGTTAAAGATTAGACCGAAACGAAGAAAACCATTACAATGAACCTTGTTGAAAGCGAAAATGTTTAGTTAAAAGGCCGGATGCATTGATAAAATGAAAGATGTTTAGCCTATGTTCGTCCCTCAGCGAGATACCTATTAGTACCATGTTGATAGCTCACAACACCCTTTGTAAATATAAACCCCTAGAGAACGGTATAGCTTTGTCAGGCTTGTATTACGAAGGAGGGTCTCCATCAGATGAACTGTCGTGACTATAATAAACAGTTGTGAAGGAAAGTCATAGTAAATCCAGCAGGCCCACCATCGATCATTTATATGTCAGTTGTGAACCCTAATATAACGGACGTTTCTATTCTCATTTACCTGGAGCTGGGAGAGAAATAAACTTATGTGATTACTTTCCTCTACCAATTCTCTAAAGACTGTCTTTTCGAACTCATTTAAGGGTACGACTGTCGGAGGAAAGAAGGACCGGATGTGGGAGCACGTGGCCTGACTACAGATCTTGGAACACCTGCGACGTTGGCCGAGGCGAGACCGCGACAGAAAGGAGCTGCAGGACGAGGCACTATTTCCGACAAAGTGAGAGGAAAGGGCTAACCTGATGCCCCTGCCTAATGTTCAAATATGTGCCGAAAGGTCCCCGCTCCCTAAGCTCGGTCATGAGCCCGCCAACCTGAAATTTTCCGTTCCCCTAGTCTGTTCTCGGTCTGGCCTTTGCTCCATCCCCCTTTTTCTCCGGCCTACCCTATGGACTATTTGTACACTCTTCTTCCATCTGAACTTTCTTGACTATCGACTCCGAAAGACACAGGGCTCTTCATGTACAGCAATATGGGCCCTGGACCTGCGCCGTCGTCCCGGTTGGACCTGTGCTTGTGGTGGAGGTGGTGTTGTGGAAAATTAGTACGGTTTGGTAAACATTATCTGCGCCATCTTGCCTTTTCCCCTGATACCACACTTTTGTCGTGCGCGCCCGCCATTTTAGGTGCCTCGATCAGGACCATCCCTTTTTCATGCCACTGGCCCCCGACATAGCCCTTCGCCCTCACCAAGCCTGCACGCTGACCAACCCCCCCTCGCTCGCACATGCTTTGAGTCATAAACCCCTCTTCAGCGCAGCTCTGCCTCAAAGCCCCATCCTGTTCCCAGCGCGACCCCTCCCTTCATTCTTTTGATAGTCCCCGGCCCTTTGATACAAAAACCCCCCTTTTTCCTGTGCCCGTTTGTCTTCCTTGCTCCCAGGCCAACACCTAGCTCTGCCGATACTATTCCTCGCCCCTCTCCGTACAGTAGGAAGCTTCCCTCATCAAAGGACCCCCGAGTTGATCAAAGCCCCCACCCCTCGAGATCCAATCGAACCTCCCACATTCCATGAATCGGCGGAATATCCAGCTGCGCGATAACCATCACCTGTTGTGACCGGGGTGGGGACTTCTATTGTAAATGTGTGTGGGAACGGGCCCGAGGGGGAGATCCCTGGGATGTCTTTCCGTACATCAAAGTATTGACGAGAATGTGTTACATGCAATAAAGTGACAAACTTGTGTATAAGAGGCCAGGCCTCAGAGATGCGGTTAGAGCACCTCATGACGATACCTGCTGTCTGTTTTGTTGTGTTCTCCTCCGGAGAGAATAAACCTTGTTTCCTGCTTTCCAGTCTCCAGCGCCTGCCTCTTCATTGATTAATAATTCGTGGGTTACAGAGGCAATACCGCCGGGCAAATACCGATTGTCCCCGACCTTAGGTTTTACAGTGTTGCAACACGAGGCAGGCTGGACCCTGTTGTGGGTGCAGGAGTCAGCTCGGCTTCCATTGGCTGCAGTGAAGGGACATGTGCCCTGCGTTTTGGTGGTGTGGGTGGTGTGCATGCTGGGGTCACTGAAGTCTCAACATTGGTCTCAGAAGGTGTCTCTGAGATATGGAGGCGGTCACTATCTTCGGAGTCTGCCTCTACTGCATCTGTGATGTGAAACAGTGCAATGTTAATTTTGGTGAATCCTTCAATTATTTTACATTTGGCATACTTTGCTCACATTGAATCACTGACTGAAAACACTGGCTGCCATGCAGTGTTGGTGTGTTTTGCTTGCCATTGTTGCTTTTGAATGCCCACTTGGCTGACATGACTACAACTTCCATGATGCATCTCTGTATGAGGGAAAACGTGGACTGGAGTTTGATCTATACACTGTGATTTGCCTGGGTATATGTGCATGATTATACATTACACAAAGGATAATGCTTGCATGCATCTTACCGTTTGGGGTACTTGCTGCACCCGATGTGTCCAGCTGTGTGACTCCAACAACTGCCTCAGGATGGATTGTCACCTCCACAAGGTCCTCCAGGGCTGTGTTGTTGGGTGCTGTCGATAGTCCCCCGCCGGTGGCACCTGCTTCCTTCAGCCTATCGGCTATGTGCTCTTTGGCACGTATCCTCAGGTTGTACCACCTTTTTTTTAAGTCATCAATGCTGCGGTGTGTGACACCGACAGCATTCACTTTTGTCTTGATACGCAGCCATATCATTCTTTTTTCTGCCTCTGGCACTTTCAGAGACAATTTTTCAAAGAGCTTGCCATGCCTTCTGCTGACCTCCTCAATATTCCAGTTCACGCTCACTGAACTTCATCTTCGTCTTCCTGGGTGTGGCACTCTTCCCTGATGTTGTTTTCTCCATCCTGTGTCAGACAAAGTTGCTGGATACAGATTAGGAAGTGTTTCAGGTCAGCTCCAGTACTCTGCCTCCTCCTCTGAACTCCTCTGGGCATTGAATGAAGCATGGGCTGGATGACTTCCTGGTTGTGATGTCATCAGCCTGCTTCCAATGCGACACGCTTTTTGCGATTTTCGCTATTAGCGGTATCGCACGGAGCGATCTCGCTAATAGTGATATCGCAATTTGGGATTTGCTGGTTTTGCGCCTCGTTATTGCGATTATTTGCGAATGGCTATTCTTCGCGAGTAGCTTCATGCATTCCGGATGGCGATTTTTTAAATTGCGATTCCTTATTTTTCGCAATTAAGAAATCACTACTTTGGATTTGATGCATGTGCCTGATTATCGCTCTGGATTTCCCTTCTCTTTCTAGAAAGGCTAGCCACCAGTGTGACCCTGCTCTGCCATTTAAAGGGAGCGAGCTTTACATGTGTGCGCACATGCGTGAGTGTGTATATATACACACACACACACACTCACACACTGTCTCTTTCTCTCTCTCTCTTTCTTACACGTCTACTGTTTTACTGTATATAGGCACATATTTACAAGGGTATGCAAAAACCAGGACAGGCCAGATGTAGAAGTAAGACTAAAGGCTTTAGTCCTATTTTTATTTCTAGCCTGTCCTGGTTTTTGGTACTCAAACTCTGATGACCCTAATTATAGGCACCATTTTAACATACCGGCCAATGCCTCCCCCCCCCACCCAAATTCAGCCGGAGTTTGGACTGATTAAACAGGAAATTGCAAGGAGGGGTGAGTACCTCAAAATGTGACAGAATCTGAAAGGGTCTGGTGACCAAACACTAAATAATATCTTATGATTATCACTGCCCCTGCCAGGATATATTTAGAGTCTGTATCAACTCATTGGGCTCACAATCATTTGGGGATTTAAATATCTCCCCTGCAATCTTTAAAAAGACAATCAATCGTTCAATGTGGAGACTCTCTTGAATTGAGGACAAGGCTGCCCTAGCAAAAAGATCACATGGGTGGATGATATTAAAGGACAATAAAATCTTCAAACCACAGAAATACCTGATGGCAGGACGGACTCTGTATCTAAAAAATAAATGTATGGGGTTTGGTTTTGGTCACCTGCCAGCCCTTTCTTCTACCTTCCCTGGTTGCAATCATAAGCAACAAACTGTTGCTGCTTACGCGGGTCCATCTATTGTGTATTTGCCTTAAGCTTTAACGGACAGGAGAACCTTTGTAAGGGAGCCCTTTGGAAATAGGGGTATTAAAACGTGTAGACAGGCTGTTATTGCTTGTTTAAAATCGAGTGATACGCATTTAAATTGCCGTTTTACTAAACTAACAAAAGTGAACCAAAAACTAAAGGCCTCAGAATCTCATCCAACTAAAGGATTCATTTATAATATGCATTGAAACTGCACCCTTTGAAATTGTGTATCATATTTTATGTTTGTCTAACCGTTTTGTATATGCAAAGATGTTGATTAACTAAGCATAGTAAAATTCACTTGAAACTTGAAATTAGAAAACACAGTTTATTGCCTCACACTTTGCATGGTATAAGGACCACACACAGGGAAACAAACTGCTACTGGTCAGAGGCATCTTCAATCTGATTTTATGACCCTGCACATAGTTAACCCCCTCAGATCTGGCATTAGTTAAATACTTTGGGGCTTATTTACAAGCCCCATGCGCCAACGGTGCGTCACTTTTAACATATATGTTGGTTTAAAAAGAAAGGGGCTTTTTTAACCAACACATATGACGAAGTGTTATGGCATAAGGCATATATGAAGATGTGCAGAGTCCAGCATGCTCTTTATTAGCATTATTCAGGGATCGAAGGGGCATCCTTCCCTCTCGGGAGATATGGCCCCTCCCCATGCTCAACTATAATAAAAAGAATCATACACTTTGCACATCTTCATATTTACTATATGAAAAAGATGGATGTATGACGTTACAATGCAGGCTATTACAACGCCTGCCTTTACAACGCGGTTTTTACATCACAGTCCATTACAACGCATAGCGCTTTGGGGTGCTGGATAGTGAATAGTTTAATTTACTATTCCAACTCCAGTCCCCGTGGACACTAGGGAAGGTTATTGGATAGTAAATTAACCTATTCCCTATCCTAGAGCGCCCCCAGGAGCAATGCGTTGTAATAGTTTGCGTTGTAATGACCGCGTTGTAATGGTAGTGCGTTGTAAAAGTTTCGTTGTAACGGTTGTTCACCGAAAAAGATCTTGTACTTATCAAAAGTTCTGCCTTCTGAAGATGTCTACTTATCGCACAGGATGGCTGAATAATGTGTAAAGATAGTGACTCCAAAGTTTGCAAATCACCTAGGGCCTCATTTATGAGAAATGACGCATCGCTGCGTGAAAGCAGCGATGCGTCACTTCTCAGTGCGCACTCCTTGCGACATACCTGATGCGTCATATTTAATGTATGACGCATCATGTCGCAAGGAGTTACAGATATGTCAGTATTTCTGAGGTATCTGTAAGCGCAAAAGTGACGCATTGCTGGAGTGTGTCGCAAAAGTGACGCAACTCCAGCAATGTGTACTTTCACATGGGGCAAGCCCCATGTGAAAGAACCTGCGTGAGTCTTACGCCTGCTGTGAGGCAGGCGCAAGAAATTGACGCATTTGTGTCCTAGAAGTGGCGCATTGAAATCTTATAGATTTCACTGCGTCACTTCTATGACCCTTTCTTGCGTCAGAACGCCCCCCCTGCATACATCATACCAGGCGCAGGTATAATGTGGCGCAGGGGTTTACAGAGTGACACATCTACCTAGATGCGTCACTTTATAATTATGGTGCAACAAGGCACATTTTTTACGCTACAGGTGCGTCACAAAAAGTGACGCACCGGCGGCGTAAAAGGAACGCACGGCCTCATAAATGAGGCCCACAGATTGTTCCCCAAAAAATTGCAAAATATGTTGGGGAAAATATGTGAAATAATGCATTATGAGTTATGGGATATGTCAAGTAAAAATAGCCTCACTTTCAAAAGTCAATCGAGATACCAGCAAGGCACCAGCTCATGGACAAAATGTCTCTCGCAGAACATTTACTGATTGAACCTGTCTCCAGTGACAAATTTTCTGCTCAAACCAGTTCTCTGAAGCAAAACGTTTTTGAGAAATGGCAGGCAGGTATATTTCCCATCATTTTGTGAAATTTGCATAATGCGAAATTTCACACAACTTGCAAATTGCACAAGGTAATACATTTCTCGTAGGAATAATTAAGTGTGTGCAGGATGCCACATGTTAGGCAATTTCATAAAGAACCCACAGTCATGTTGGGAGCTGTGACTAAACTCCAACAAAGCCCAGACAATAAAATCCCTAAAAGGTAAATCCCTCTTAAGGTCCATGGAAAAGGTTTGCCACACCTGCGAAAATTGCAAACTTTTTCAAAAATGACAGATGCAAAGTGATGCAAAAATGTTGCCATATCAGTGCCACAGGATACCGGTTCAGGTAGAAAACGTCTTAAACCTCCGTGCTAACACAATGAAAATGTACAAACTTTTCAGTACTTTAGACCCTAGTAGGTAGTTTCCAGTTGAAGAGGCTCTCCACAGCTACTGTACCAGTCCAAAGCCACAAGTCCCGTTGGAGTTTGCCCTCCACCTCTCGAAAAGAGCAAGAGGCTCCTGTGTGTATAAGGCCTTCACCACCGTCCAGCCACAAGAGCGAAGTTCCACAGGGAGAAGTACTGAGTAATAACTGATCTACTTGCAATCTCCCAGGAAGACAAGCAAACAGATTCCTCTCTCCACACAACCTTCTGTAACCCTCCACCCACAAGAGGAACACTCCATGGAGGCAAATCAGGAGAAGTACTAAGTTGTAACTGACTTATTTGTTTTCTTCAAGACTGTCAAAAACATATTTTGTTCAAGAAAACTTTGCAGTCCCCAGTCAAGGAAGCAAATATTCAGACAGGTAAATAGGCTTCACGTGCAGGACCATGACAAGATCAACAAGAGACTAACATCACTAGTCCAGAAGACAAGATCTAGCCTGAGAGATTAAATACAGTGCTGGAGACTTCTAACTCCACAGTCCTCCAATAACCAACAGGATGTCCAGCTCTCTTTCTGTTCCAAGCAGTTCTTGCTTGGAGTGTTTAAAGCAGAAGGAAGACACCTCAGTGACCTAGGCTGAGGGTCCTTGGCTTGCCTTCCTAGATTGTTTGTTAATGAGATTTCTTCATCCAAGGTTATGCTTCTAGTCTGAGTAGTACGGGCTCAGTCATTCAAGGCAAACACTTTAGAAGTGTGCTGAAATCAAGCGGAAATCAGCATCAGGCGATCAGCATATATTTGGAGATATGAAATGCTTCCATGTATGCATGTATTTATAAATGTATGTATGTGGACACAGGCAGCGAGGTATGAGGAACAGCAGACTGGAGGTCCTATGTGGTGTGGTAATGGTTTAGTGTCTGGAAAAAAGGGACCTCCTGCTAGAATATGGTTTCCGCCATTATATATATGTGGCCAAGGCTCAGGAGGGCTCTGTCTTATTTTGGATCTTTCATTTATTCAATACCTGATTGATACATTCACACTTAAATAGCAAACCATACATGTCTATAGTTCATGAAACAAGCCAAAATAACTTTAAATTTAAATCTCTTGAAAAAGCACACATCCTACTCATTTTTTCTCACACATCCCTCACACCCAATCGTTCCTAACACCAGCCACTCAGTCTCCTACTTATAAAAGATTTGTATTTATAGGGTTTTTATGTGAATATGTCTCCTGTTGAGGTAATGTCTCCAGTTTAGTATTGCTCTAGTGTAAGAGCCTGTCTTTGTGCATATGTCCTAGCAGCGTCAATCCAGTCTTATTAAGTGACTCAATGACCATCCCTTCTTTTCTCAAAGGTAGAAGGGGGTTGCATTGAAGCGGGAGTATATAATCAATTTCTTTCTGCCTTCTTGGGCATTTCCAGCCAGGCCCAGCATGTGACTGCTACTGTTTGTAGCTCTCTAAGGGGTCTAGGTGGTGGTTTCATCAACGGCGGTTATTTCTTCTTGCTCTAGATTTAAATGTCAGTCATTCAGTCAGGTTATACTGGACTGTATAAAGTGGCTTTGTGCCAACACATAGTAAAATTCTAGATTGGGGACAGCAAATCTCCCAGCTAACCCAGGGCTGTCTGCCTCCCGAGATCATTCGGGACATAAATGACCTGAGCATTGAAAGGAATATCTTGTTGAGTGGGATAGGAATATTGGCAATCAGACATAACAATTTTTGGCGCAATACCGTTGTTATTGAAGACACCCTGGGCCTGATTCACAAAGGTAAACAAACACTTTTGTGGAAGTTTGCACTTGCTGTAGTAAATTTACCACTGTTTTTGTATTCACAAACTAAGGGCCTCATTTATGAAGGCCTTGCGCCACCGGTGCGTCACTTTTTCCCATCTTAAAAGTGACGCACCGGCGGCGCAAGGCCTTCATAAATAAGGCCCTAAGAGTGTAATTTTACTACTAGTCATTTTATTAATGTAATTTTACCAATAGTAATTTTACTAGTAGTAAAATTACATTCATAGTTTATGAATACCAAAACAGTAGTAACTTTATTACTGTTTTGGTATTCACAAATTAAGAGTACAATTTTATTACTAATAATTTTACTACTAGTAAAATTACCTGTAGCAAAATTACAGTTGTAGTTTGCGAACACCGAAACAATAGTAAAGTTACTACATCAAGTGTAAACTTACACACAAGTGTATATAGACCTAAATGTACTACTGTTTTGATATTCACATACTACGAGTTCAATTTTACTACTAGTAAATTTACAAGTGCAATTTTACTAACAGTAAAATTACTTGTAGTAAAATGTCACTCATAGTTTGTGAATACCAAAAAGTAGTAAAGTTACTGAAGCAAGTGTACACTTACACAAGAGAGAAAGTTTACCTTTCTGAATCAGGCCCCCTTCTGGCAACTGAGAGTTGCAATTTAATACATCTCTACTTTACTAATCAGGTTCAAGTTCATGTGTGTAGTTACGAGGTCCAGACGTGCAGAGGATCTTCAGATGTTTATTTGTAGATGGTTACAGGTCATGTAGTTAAGTCCAATACAAAACCCCACCAGGAGCAGCCAGCATGCTGCTCAGCCCTTCTCAACTGACATTTCTGACTCCCAACATTCTGTATCACATCATTTATGGAACATTCCACTGGCAGAGTATAAAGTGAGATAAAAACATTAAAGCCTGTTGCCTCTCCTGTTGCTTCTCCATCTTTCTTATATATATCTTTGTGTTCTCTGTTTGTTGCTCTCTTCTCTCATTGGTTTGCAATGTTTCTGCTCTACTCTTTGTCTTTTCTCTATGTTAGTTTTCTTCTGTTTACTTTCATTATTGTTTTCCTATAGAAGGAAAGGGGATATGTAGTATCCTGGCTTTAATGGTTTCATCTCACTTTATACTCTGCCAGTGGAATGTTCCATGAATGATATGATACAGAATGTTGGGAGTCAGAAAACGTCAGTGGAACAGACATCTAGATAGCAGTGACACTATGGTTGACGTACACAAACAATGGCACACTTCTTCATCAGACAGTGCTGATGGAGATATGTGGCAGTTGAAAAAAAACAGGCCTACCCTCACTGAAGGAGCAGCACTGGAGAACAACACGTTTGAATGGGGCCTGTCCGATGTATGGACAACTGGTGGGGATACGAGCTGTGCTGTTAGAGTTAATCTTCTCTTGAGTTTCAGTTTCTTGAATCTTTACAATTATCTGTGACCTCTGTGAGATTATCTTCCTTGTTGATCACGTAGGTTACCATCCTTGTCGCCAAGAAAATGTAGTAACGAGGTCCAGACGTGCAGAGGATCTTCAGATGTTTATTTGTAGATGGTTACAGGTCATGTAGTTAAGTCCAATACAAAACCCCACCAGGAGCAGCCAGAATGCTGCTCAGCCCTTCTCAACTGACATTTCTGACTCCCAACATTCTGTATCACATCTTTTATGGAACATTCCACTGATAGAGTATAAAGTGACATGAAAACATTAAAGCCAGGATACTGCAATGGCGGTGGCAGTGGCGTTGTAGCCTCTGTATCTTAGCACTTCCAAGTATTTCACATCCCCCTCACACAAACATAGGGCATTCTAAGTCAGGTTTTAAGGAAGCAGGAGTAAGGTGGAAGAGCTTTGATTTGTCCCAGTCAATTGAGATCTCCAAAATCACTCCAAAGTATATAATATCATGAATTATGTAAGGTCAGTGACTGATTTAGAGTGTGACATAAAGTGTACTCCTTTGCAAAGGCAAGTGAGTACCCTTTCTTCCATGCTGAAGGTCTGGCTCGCTACTTTAGAGTGAGACGGACCTTCAGTATGTCAGTGTAGAAGTTACTCCGTCTTCACTGTTTACTTACTCCATCGGGGCATGGGTGGCGTATGTCATGTCAGAGGATTTGCATTTGTCCACCTGTCCTATTTAGGGAGGCTTAACAAATGGCAAGATTTTACGTAACTTACTGACATCCAAAATGTGGCAGTAAGAGAAAAAAAAAATTATTACACCTATGCCATGGAAGAAAACTCATGGCAGGGGGGTTTGTTCCTTTTCTTTAATTTACTAATAGAAAATCCTGCTTTGGGAGTTTCTTTTTGAACATAAAAAAAAGAAGTTGAAAGTGTGCCGTACAGCTCCGTCATATTGACAGAGCCATAACGCAGACTTTCAATGCATCGACAGGAACTGCCGTGATGGCGGTTCCTGTCAATATAAGAGCTATCCACTGGAGCTGCAGACAGCTCAAAATTTGGAGTGCAGTTACTCTGTCAGGGCAACAGAGTATAATACGCAGGGGCGTAACACAAGCCCCCGCAACCCCCGCGTTGCGGAGGGGCCCCGCGCTCCAGGGGGCGCCGCCAGGGCCACTCACTGACTTTATTGACTGAGTGGATTTTAAAAATATGGACGGTCCCGGGCGGGGCGGGGCCCGTGAGGGGCGAGGCTGGCAGCGGTGCGGGGCCCCGGCCGGGGCCCATGAGGCAGTCTGGCGGTGTATCGGTCCCGGCCGGGGCCCCGCGAGGGCGAGGCTGGCAGCGGTGCGGGGCCCAGGCCTGGGCCCATGAGGCATTCTGCAGAATGGCCCGGGCCGGGGCCCCAGCGGGGGGCCCCGTGAGGCTGGCAGATGGTGCGAGGCACGGCCGGGGCCCGTGTGTGGCTGGCAGGCTGAGCAGAGTTACTGGAGTAAAGTTGAGCACGATGTCGGGCCGGGCCCTGGCGGAGGCCGGCCCGGGCCCCGTGAGGCTGGCAGCAGGATGGTGGTGCGGGCCCCCGGCCGGGGCCCATGTGTGTGGCTGGCAGGCTGGCTGAGCAGAGTTGAGCACCTCCATCGGGCTGGGCCCCGGCGGGGGCCCGGGGCCCCGTGAGGCTGGCAGCAGGATGGTGCGGGTCCCCGGCCGGGTCCTGTGTGGCTGGCAGCGGCTGCACTGCAGTGCTGAGGCAGCTTAGCACTGCAGAGTTGAGCACGAATGGTGCGGGGCCCCGGCCGGGCGGCCTGGAGTGTGTGTGCGACTGAGACTGGATGCCACAATTGCCATTAGCCATTGCAGGATATCTCGCTGCAAAAATATCGTAACCCCAACGAAATATAGTCAAGAAAAGCACATAAAGCCAAGTATGGATTTGCTGTTTTTAACCTCACATCTATGTACCTCAAAAAAATAAACATATAGTCAATGTACTTATTTGTGGAATTAAGTAAACCTACAACAGTAACACGTAGATTATAACCAGACTACTACCCCGCAAGGCAATTGAAACAAGCACATATAGAAGCGCATAGCTCTTCTGAGAAGCAGTGTGTATAAAAGCGCTACACTGGACCAGTCATTTTTGACTGCTCGGTCGCTTCTTTGATTTCCCTCTTGCTGTGACCTGAGGTGCGGGCCTGCGCGGGGCCACTGTGAGTAGTCTTAATGGTGGTGGTGTGTGGGTGCGGATCAATGGCGCACGCAGGGCAGCCAGGGTTGTTTACTTTACTCCTCTGACTCTGGTGACTTTCACTTTCCTTTCCGCGGCCTTCCGGCACGCGTATGCGCGCCGCGGGGCCACTGGGCAGGGGGGGGGGGCTGGCTCAGTGACCACTGGCCTCATAACATTTGTCAGGGGGGCAGGGACAACACATGCACATTGCGCAGGTCATGACGACACACACACGCAAATAAGCACGTTAGTGTTTAAGGTGTGGCACCAGGGGCGCGGAGCAGAAGACAAAGAAAGGAAAGGAAACCTGAACTTAAGCCCCACGTTGCTGACCGTTGACGGACGCTCGTCGCTCAGGACTGAGGACTCATCATCAGATACACTCAGTCATATTATACTCCGAGTTTATCCGAACAACAGACAGCGAACACTAACAGCCGCGGAAAAAAATACAACATGCCTGTTTACAAACGTAAATAGTCCAATTTTGACTGGCCGTAAACTAGTTGCTTTTTTAACACTACCTGCAAAATTGCGCCTTCTGCCACACAAAACTGTTTCCCAATGTCCGTGGGCTATCCTCTGTGACTGTGCTGCAAATTCTTCTAGAGGGCGCGATGACGCTTACCGACTCACCACTAATTGTGCCTAGATGGTTTTCCAAATAATTTATTAATGCCTAGTAGAGGCCCTCTGAGGCAGTGTTAGCCCTGAATGTCATTGGATGGAGCGCCGGGTCTTCCCGTAGGTCTAATTCCGAACACCCATCGGAAAGTCACTGGGCGCCTTTCCTATCTGGGTTCTCGTGTGGGTGCTATGCTATGCCGTGCTTCACTCCCATTCTCAGGAGATATTGTGTCTGTTGGTTGTCACAGTCACACCACGTGGAGGTAATGTGGGCACACAGTCTCTTCGCTGGGATCCAGTCTATATTGCAGACAGCTATCCGGTCTGTTTCGCAGGGACCTGGTCTCTCTCAAAGACGTCCAATCACAGGCTCCAGACAATTATCGAGGTTCACTTTCATCGACCCAGTGTCACATGGATCCAGAGTGCCCCTTGCGAGAATCCAGTCTCCCCCACTGAGGTCCATGGTAATCCTTCAGTGGATCCACAGACGTGCCCATACAGTGATCCCTCCTCTTCCTCAAAGTCAAATATTCGCTGCTTTCCGCAGGGAGTCCCGTGTCCTTCGCGAGCATCCTCAGTTTCACAAGCTGCAGAATGTCACATTCATTGTGCATCACACTCTGAGAACGAGACATGGCATCGAGGGGTAGATGAGTGGCTGTGGGTGAGGGTGGCCCCAAAGAAGGAACGGCAAGTATCACTAGAGACGGGAGTAATTGATCAAGATCAGGCCCAAAACCCGACTGCAACTGGATTCCCCATCCATTTCGCCAGATGATAGACCCGAGCTGTTTGTGACACATAAGGTAACAATCGTAGTGTAAAACAGCCGTTAACATCTCTGAGGCTTTGCTGACTGCTGGCATACCCAGCTGGCATTATGCAAACTCGAGTTAGCTTCACTGTCCAAAACAAATGTAAGTGCCGTACCAGTGGACACTAAGAGAGTGGGAGACTGGGGTAATTTGTAGCAGTGACAGGGGGGGGAGTTCCTTAACAAGTTCAAATTTAAGCCTATTCAAAATGGTGTTCCCCTGGGGTACTGTAAAGACCAGTGTGTTTCATTGAGTGTTGAGGAGGACATTGGGAGTCTTGTTATGGAAGGTGGTTGTGGACCAAGAAGACCACTGCGTTTCATTGAGTGTTGGATAGGAGTTTAGTAGTCTTGTTATAAAGGATCGTGACACGTTGTTTGTGACTCTGTGGACCCTGGAAAGCGTTTGTGATAGATGATAATGTGAAGTAGTGTGTGTGCATGCATGAATAAAAAGTGATAACATTTGCATGACTTTATTTTGGCATTAAGGATCTTGATAACATTCATTTTTTAATTATTAATGTTGTGGTTGTTGCTGTTATTTTGATTGTTTCAGTTATTGTTGCATGCTAATCAGGTTAATTCAGGCATCACAGAACTGTGCAGTAGTTACAACTAAAACAGTAAAATTATGTACAATAGTAGCAAGTAGATACAGTCTCTGGCCCTGATTAGGAGTCGGTCATTGTGTTTTCAGCACCTGAGCAAACCCCAGTTTGTGCTTGGGTGGAATCCTCAGTTTGGTGTTAGTTATTGCACCCAGTAATTATTGAGTGCTCACCCTTCCTGAAATTTTGGCATGGCAAACTTCCTGGAATGTAACAGAGGGAAACCGTATACTTTTGACCATAACATGGGGATTTTAAAGCACTCTGTCTCAAATACTTGCAATAGTTGCCATTTATAGCACTCAATAAACTACAAGCCCCACGGTGTCCTATTTTGGAAATAGCTCCTACTCTCCTGACACATTTGGAATCGGGGCCTCCATTTGCTCAGGATGAATGTAATTAACTTTCCCATCCCCCCCTGGAAGGGATACCCTTTTCTGGAGTAAATCCCCAGCCATTTCCAGAGACAGACGGGTTCTTAGACGAGTTTGTGAATGTCAATTAACTTACAGATTTGTGGGTGGCCATAAACTCCCAAGGAAAACCAAGCTTAAACATCCCCCTCTCCATGCATTAGACTTTCTCAAGTGGAGTTTTCTACAATCATGGTGCACCCTTTTAACCTAAACAAAAGGATTCTATCAATGTGTGATGGTGATATTTTTAGTTTTTGATATGCGTGTGGTGTGAATTATTAGCCCTCTCTTAGAATAGCAAAGATAAGAGCACTGTGTGCTTTTTAAAATACCCCTCACACACTAAAAAGTCCTTTAGTGTCATGCTTCATCATGGGGGTCTTCCCGTCCCTCTGCGGGGCGGGGCGTGCTGCGACCTACGAGCTACGCGGGAGCACTATTTATTGTGACTGAGGCTATGTGATGGTGCAGTGTAAGTGATGTCAGTGAAGTGTAGGGACCTATTTATGGGAGTGTAATAAAAAAGATTAAAAATTCCCTGGCTAGTAGAAAAAATATATTTTATTCACTTCTCTGGCTGGGAACATTAAGAAGGGGGTTTTGGGGTAGAGCAATTAGCTTGCTACCTGGTCTACATGTTTCGTAAGCAGTCCCCTACTGCTTACTCATCAGGACCTACTAGTGGTCCCTACTAAGAAGTGCTCGGTTTCTAAAGTAGTAAGCTTACAGTCCTACAAACTAGCAGCAAAAATCGGCTGGTAGTTTGGGCTTCAGGGCATGAGCTGTCCCAAGAGAAGCGTGATTAATTTTCAAAAATGTTGACCTATTGCGGTCTCTGTAAAGGAAAATTGGAAAAAGAGAGAGAGACAACAAATTTGTATATATCGAATAGCTGTCATTCAGCACATGTTATTTATGATAGCATTGATCTCACTACTCATCGGTGCTCACACGTTTATTGAAGCTTTTACTCAGGGCTTCATGTGCAGGGGGATGAGTTTCACTATAACTTCCCCTGATTGTTCGTTCATAATTGTTGACCGAACATGTATCATTCAACCCAATAAATAAAAGGCTGACTCGTATCAACACACACACACCCGTGACTCAATACACACAACAGCACCCCAACAGGGCGGAGGCTAGAGGGGACCCGATCTTGTCGAGACAAACATTAAAAAATCTGATATTGTCACTAGACCAAGAATGGAGATGTAATACATACTAGTTCAACAAACGTTGCATGCCCCATGAGCTGGCAGGCGAAGGGTATTCCACTCGGTAAACTGAAAGAGAAAACCGCACCCTTACGTGAATTACGTGTACCTTCGTAATTCGTTACTGCCTCGTGGACCATGTTTATTAAAGACTCGTGGTCGGAGTCTATAACTTACATTTACCGCATAAGTGCACTGCCTTATTCCTACCCTTGTGCCGCTCCGAGGACTGATGGCGTTCTGCTCTCGGCGTCCTTAAAAACCATCTGAATTGCATTGTCATCTCTGCTGTCTAGTGCCGGCAGAGCACTGGAGCGCTAACCCAAGATGGCCGCCGATCGCGGAACATCGGGTGGGTAAAGGGCACTTTTTCGGCAGTCTTTCTATCCATGTCATTGTATAAAATGAAGTTCAGTGTCACATAGTTCTTAACAAATGTTTTTATGTATATTAACCAATGTTTATGTGGAAAACAGAGTATTGTGTTTTAAAGAGAAGGGGTAGTTGTTGAGAACACTTATTGATTGTATCTGTGGTCATGTCCCACAGCGAGGAGTATTCGTACGCCAGATACACACAGTGAACTACATATGCGACTGCACAGAGTTACTAAAGTAGACAGTCCGACCTTGATTTTCCATGTGAAGCCTACGTGTCTTCACGGCAGCAGTTTTTGGCCATGACGGTTTTACCATGAGAAGCCTACATGTCTTCGCGACAGTAGTTTTTAGCATGCAGAGTCCCATTTCAGTTGGGGAAGGCGTCCGCGAGCTCTTACAGCTGACCCCAAGGTATTTCATCATTCAGACCATATTTGTTAGATTTGATACGAAAGACCCACCTTTGTTCTTTTTCCAGTAGGTGCTTTTCGTTGTCAATCTGCTCTATCACGGTCCAGGAGATGTCCTCAGGTTTGTGACCACTTTCGAGGAAGTGGTTAGTCAGTTTTGTGCTTGATTTTCTGCATTTTATTATACTCTTATGTTCACCTATTCTGGTCTTTATGGCCCTGCTTGTCATGCCAACGTATTCAAGATTGCATGGGCAGGTGATTAAGTACACGACATTAGAACTGTTGCAGTTGCTGAAGCTTCTCTGTTCCCATCTTTTCCCATTGTTGAAAGTTAGTGTCTTACTCTTCTTGGTCAGACAGCACACCTTGCATCCACCGCAAGGGTAATGTCCTTGTGCAAAGTTGGGATTCCCTTGCGAGTTTGCTTTCTCCACTTTCGGTCTCATATGTACCAAGATGTCTCTTACACTTTGTGCTTCGGGTGGAACTTTGACGTATCAAAGTTTCCACCCGAAGCACCTAAGGGACAATTTACCTTACGGCCAGTTCTTACGTCTCCGCAGGAACTGTACAGAAATTGTCAATTTCAAACTACAGTCTAATGACTTACGGAAGAAATTGGAAACCAGAAATTACCCCAAGAGAATCATTGATCAAGCATACAAAAGGGCTAGAAACAATTGCAGAGAAAGCCTTGTTGAGGAAAAAGTACACAAAGAGGAAGAGCAGAGACCCATCTGTGTTACCACGTATAACACCAGTTCGGACCAAGTAACCAAGATCATCAATAGGAACTGGAAGATTCTTAACAGCGGTGGTCTACAGATTCCAAAACCAATGTTTTCGCACAAGAAAGCACAAAGTGTAAGAGACATCTTGGTACATACGAGACCGAAAGTGGAGAAAGCAAACTCGCAAGGGAATCCCAACTTTGCACAAGGATATTACCCTTGCGGTGGATGCAAGGTGTGCTGTCTGACCAAGAAGAGTAAGACACTAACTTTCAACAATGGGACAAGATGGGAACAGAGAAGCTTCAGCAACTGCAACAGTTCTAATGTCGTGTACTTAATCACCTGCCCATGCAATCTTGAATACGTTGGCATGACAAGCAGGGCCATAAAGACCAGAATAGGTGAACATAAGAGTATAATAAAATGCAGAAAATCAAGCACAAAACTGACTAACCACTTCCTCGAAAGTGGTCACAAACCTGAGGACATCTCCTGGACCGTGATAGAGCAGATTGACAACGAAAAGCACCTACTGGAAAAAGAACAAAGGTGGGTCTTTCGTATCAAATCTAACAAATATGGTCTGAATGATGAAATACCTTGGGGTCAGCTGTAAGAGCTCGCGGACGCCTTCCCCAACTGAAATGGGACTCTGCATGCTAAAAACTACTGTCGCGAAGACATGTAGGCTTCTCATGGTAAAACCGTCATGGCCAAAAACTGCTGCCGTGAAGACACGTAGGCTTCACATGGAAAATCAAGGTCGGACTGTCTACTTTAGTAACTCTGTGCAGTCGCATATGTAGTTCACTGTGTGTATCTGGCGTACGAATACTCCTCGCTGTGGGACATGACCACAGATACAATCAATAAGTGTTCTCAACAACTACCCCCTCTCTTTAAAACACAATACTCTGTTTTCCACATAAACATTGGTTAATATACATAAAAACATTTGTTAAGAACTATGTGACACTGAACTTCATTTTATACAATGACATGGATAAAAAGACTGCCGAAAAAGTGCCCTTTACCCACCCGATGTTCCGTGATCGGCGGCCATCTTGGGTTAGCGCTCCAGTGCTCTGCCGGTACTAGACAGCAGAGATAACAATGCAATTCAGATGGTTTTTAAGGACGCCGAGAGCAGAACGCCATCAGTCCTCGGAGCGGCACAAGGGTAGGAATAAGGCAGTGCACTTATGCGGTAAATGTAAGTTATAGACTCCGACCACGAGTCTTTAATAAACATGGTCCACGAGGCAGTAACGAATTACGAAGGTACACGTAATTCACGTAAGGGTGCGGTTTTCTCTTTCAGTTTACCGAGTGGAATACCCTTCGCCTGCCAGCTCATGGGGCATGCAACGTTTGTTGAACTAGTATGTATTACATCTCCATTCTTGGTCTAGTGACAATATCAGATTTTTTAATGTTTGTCTCGACAAGATCGGGTCCCCTCTAGCCTCCGCCCTGTTGGGGTGCTGTTGTGTGTATTGAGTCACGGGTGTGTGTGTGTTGATACGAGTCAGCCTTTTATTTATTGGGTTGAATGATACATGTTCGGTCAACAATTATGAACGAACAATCAGGGGAAGTTATAGTGAAACTCATCCCCCTGCACATGAAGCCCTGAGTAAAAGCTTCAATAAACGTGTGAGCACCGATGAGTAGTGAGATCACTGCTATCATAAATAACATGTGCTGAATGACAGCTATTCGATATATACAAATTGGTTGTGTCTCTCTCTTTTTCCAATTTTCCTTTACAGAGACCGCAATAGGTCAACATTTTTGAAAATTAATCACGCTTCTCTTGGGACAGCTCATGCCCTGAAGCCCAAACTACCAGCCGATTTTTGCTGCTAGTTTGTAGGACTGTAAGCTTACTACTTTAGAAACCGAGCACTTCTTAGTAGGGACCACTAGTAGGTCCTGATGAGTAAGCAGTAGGGGACTGCTTACGAAACATGTAGACCAGGTAGCAAGCTAATTGCTCTACCCCAAAACCCCCTTCTTAATGTTCCCAGCCAGAGAAGTGAATAAAATATATTTTTTCTACTAGCCAGGGAATTTTTAATCTTTTTTATTACACTCACATAAATAGGTCCCTACACTTCACTGACATCACTTACACTGCACCATCACATAGCCTCAGTCACAATAAATAGTGCTCCCGCGTAGCTCGTAGGTCGCAGCACGCCCCGCCCCGCAGAGGGACGGGAAGACCTCCATGAGGAAGCATGACACTAAAGGACTTTTTAGTGTGTGAGGGGTATTTTAAAAAGCATACAGTGCTCTCATCTTTGCTATTCTAAGAGAGGGCTAATAATTCACACCACACGCATATCAAAAACTAAAAATATCACCATCACACATTGATAGAATCCTTTTGTTTATGTAAATCTGTTTGGAGGGTGATTCTGTCAATACCTCTACGCTTCCTCTATTGTTTTGGAGCTCCCTTTTAACCCTCTACTTCTCATTAGACTGATGTGTTGCCAGTTTTGTTTTTCACCCAATATTCCTTGCAAATTCACTTTTCACACTGTTATTTTTATTCTGCAAGTACCAACTTCCTTACCACTCAGGACTGGATGAAAGCAGCCCCCCTAACTTGAGGCCAGTGAATAGCTGTGAAATAACCCTTTCTGTGACAGGCTAACATAAAATGCTGTCATCATTAAAGGCATATTGAATAACTAATAATATTATATTTCATTTGGCTGCTTCAAAACACAAAAGATGAATAATAGGTGTAAAACAAGATCCTTTGAACAAGGATGAGGAACTAGCCAGTATCTGCATCGCCAGCTCTGACGTGATGTGAACCAGCGAGAAGATTGGGCGAGGGATGGATGGATGGATGGACGGATGAGTGGATGGATGGAAGTGTGGGTGGCTGGAGGGGTGGGTGGGTGGATGGATGGATGGAGGGGTGGGTGGATGGATGGATGGAGGGGTGGGTGGATGGATTAGTGGATAGATGGAGGGTTGGGTGGATGGATGAATGGAGGGTTGTGTGGATGGATGAGTGGATGAATGGAGGGGTGGGTGGATGGAGGGGTGGGTGAATGGATGAGTGGATGGATGGATGGGTGGGTGGATGGGTGGGGTACAAGGTAGGGCAAAGTTGGGCAAGGTAGGGCAAAGTAGTACATGGTGGGCCGCGCCGCCGGGGGGAGGCATGGTGGGCCGCGCCATGGTGGGCAGCGCCGTGGGGGGGGGCCTTCATGTGCTTTGCAGGGGGGCCCCCTCAAGTTTCGTTACGCCACTGACTGATAATACTGTGTCACCTGATGGAGAACCTGCGCTGTAAATCAAGCCCTAAGTTTGTCACAAGCTGTCTGATGAACAAGAAGAAGTGATTAGCTAACATAAATATAAGAAGTCCTGGTAAGTGAGGCCTCTCTACATGTATGTCTCTCTTAGTCAGCAAGTCAATGGCTCCTTGGCAATCATGATGCGCAAGGGAGGCACCCTATGAAGCAACAATGACATGGTTATCAGCCCAATAATTCATACCCTAGCTTGAGGCCCTATATAGTGGAGGGAGTATGCTCCGCAATTATTCACGTATTACCATCCTGCATAAAGTAATCATCAAGTACGGCCATTCAAGCTAGTCACATACCTTTTTGATGGCTAAAAGTACAGACACCGCACATAGCTCTGGGTTGACCCAGATGTAGGTCATCAAATAGTAAGTGCAATTTTATTGCCCAACAATACAATAACGCTCATTAATTCAGTAAACCATTTGGCGATCATCTTCTATAATTAAGCATCTCAGTATTAACAATGGCACTCATGAAGTTCAATTTGGGCTTAACCCCCTCCCCAGATATGAGATTCCCCAAACACTTGACTTCATGTCCCAAACTAATCTGTTTTGTACGTGAAGGGCATATGGGTCAGTCTTTGACACTAAAGAGACTGAAAGAAAGGTTTTGGTGGCCAGTGTTGGGTGGCCAGATGAAAACATTGGTGAAGGAGTGTGAAGTTTGTTGAAACTGGGAAAAACATTTTGAAGGCTGGTTAAGAAGACCAATAATGTTGAACTACGTCAGCCGGCTTGTCACCAAAATATGTAGTAAATACATGCAGCAGCAGGAACCGCAAGTTACTGGTTTGCAGAAAAAGATTTGTTAAGCTGCAAACCCTGTGACCCCCTCGGCCAAGCACCACCAGTAACTGTTGACAGAATCTACAAATAACCATTTTAGCAAATTCTAATCTCAATGCCTATCACATAGTAAATATTCCATTGCCTACAGGCTGTATTGACATTGTCACTTTTACATATACTCTGCTGTAAAAAATAATATTCGTATTTTTTAAAAGCCCATTACTTCATGAGTCTTATAAATGTGCTTCTTCTATGAAGAGGTAACTATGTTTGCGAGCAAATATCCCTTTTTGTGTTGTCACCCTCATTATTTGCTGAATGTTATTGCTGGCTTCTAGACTGTGCACACTAATGCACTGCTGTCCAGTGCCCAGTGCCCGGTGTATGTGCTCTGTCCTCTAAAACATGTATAAATTGGTGGCTAATCCTTGATTTAACCTTCTTAAAGACCATCGTATATGGTACAGAAACTACACTTATAGCATAGAAAGTTAAATGCCACCTGAAGACTGCAGCACTTATTGTGTAATCCACTAGTGTGAGAGCAAACAAATGGCTCCAGGCCTACTATTGTAGCTTGACCTATCAAAATAACCCATTTTGCAGGGAAAAATTAATTAATTAAAAATATTAATAAGTCACCCTTATGTAGGCCTTGTAGCCCAAAAGGCAGGATACGTTGTAAATTCAATGTTATCATGTCCGTACAGTGACAAGGCCTAAGGCGCTATTTTCACTGGGACAGATCCTGGCTGTTTTGTAAGGAAAACTAGAGTACAGATTAAAATATTAATCATGTATCCAAGGATTGGGACTAGCTTGAGAAATAATTTTATTATTTGCAAAATGTGCAATTCAGAGGTGAATTTGGATTTTTAGTAAATATTTAGGGAAAGTAACTTTTAGAAATTTACCATTTCCCTGCCTGACGCTCCTGGAGGCTAATTTACTGCTGCAAACCTAGTGCTTGACCTTAATGAGGTATGACATTTCTTCCACGAGCTAAAATAGACCACTTTGATTGAGAGGTGGAACTGAATGGACATTCACAGTGGGGGCTGCCGCCCGTTCTGTTAATATATCCTGCCTGAAAAGTTTGTCTGAGGCACATAATAAACTTGTGTGCTCTTGAAATGGATCAAAAAGGACCAGAACACAATTCTTGTGTATTTCCTGTCTGGTTCCTGAAAGACCCTGCTTTGTATTTTCTAGGCTTCTATCTCCTTTTTTTTATTCTGGGTCCAGGGCCTGCTTCAAATTGGATTTTAGTGTTAGATGTGGAAGGAAACTAGTAATTTCCATAGTACACTTCATAGACACCCCCAACTACAGGAGCCCAAGTTTAGAGCAGCTGAATACTTTGGCCATTTGGAATGCCCAACATATCCATTTTGGGCTGTTTGTAGTAATAAACAAAGGTATTCGAAGGGCTAGAAACCTTTATACTATTGGTAAGTGAGTACCCAGCAGTCACTCCCATTCACTAGCACGTGCCAGGCTTAAATGTGGAACACTAAGATGGCGTCCTAAGAACACTTTTTGGACCTGCGTAACAGCAGAAGAAGGACTGCACCTGCTGTTTGAGACCTGTGAGGAGACCTGAAAGGCTGGGCCTGCTCTTACATGTACCCAGGACAAAGAAGTGGACTCCTAGGGTCGGAAGACTGATTCCCTCTTCTGCGGTTACAGAGACACAACTTGCTGCAAGAGGCCTCTTCTCTGAAGTGCCCAGCTGGCATGGGGCAATGGGACCTGGACTGGGTTTTGCTGTTGGCCTCTATCCGAAACCCTGAGAGCTTGGGGCAGTTAGAAGTGCACTCCTGTGGATGTTAGGACAAAAGAAAAACTTTGAAAACTTTTCTTTTAGAGCTTCAGAACAGGACTGGTCGGGAAAGGTATCTGACTTGCAGTTGCACAGCACTGGATTGAATTTCTGCTTTGTCCTGTGAACAATATCCACACCTCCGAAAAAATGACAAAGTCCCATTCTGCGCCAGGATTGAAATTTTTCAGCAGGAAATCTCCAAAACTCCAGCGAGACAGTGGGACTAAGCTGCTTCAGGTATCCAGGTTTCAGTTTCACGGTGATGGCTAGAGGTTCAGTGGTGATGTGTGTAGGGAGGATTTATCTTCTCAAAAAGTGACAAAGTCTCATTCCGCGTTGGTGCTTGAAAGAAATTTCAAAGCTTTTCTTAATAAAAAATCGCAAAGACCCTAAAAACCTTTTTCAACTTTGTGACCATTTTAATTTCCAGACTTTCACTGGGACCAATCCACTTAGATCATGTGACCCGGACTACATCAATGGTAGGCCTGAAACTGCACTTTTGTCCCAGTCCAACAAGAACAGTGACTTACATTGGATGTTTCATTTTTCTTTGTATGCTTTTCACTTAAATCATTAAATATGTATACCTCTCATTTTCTTTATTGCATTTCTGTTACTTTGGTGTCTTTTTGCTAATTATTTTTCTCTCTCTTTTATAAGCTGGAGTTGGGTTTTTATTCCGTTTTTTTTTTTTTACTTTTTAGTACTATTAAAGCCTTTACATATATTCTTTAATTTAAACCTGTTTTCACTGTGCATAGATACAGCAGGTGTTCAGCTCAGGTTTAAATTACTGAAACCTTTGACTGGACCTAAAAGGTTAGCGACTCTATAACTTGTGATGGTCTACAAATGATCTTAATTGCTGGTTCACTCTCTTACCTGTAGTAATTACACAATTCTCAAAGGATGATCATACAACAATGTTCACAAAACACTGAGGGGCACATGCTTCAACAATTTTTGTCTTCGCAAACGGACCGATTAGCAGAATCGGCCCGCTTGCGTACGCAAAAAATGCTTTTCAGATGCAGCAAACCCTATTTTGCGATTTGCTTGTTACCAAATCGCAAAATGGGTTTTCGATTCACTATTAGGAAGGGGCGTGTTTAGGGCATCCTTTCCTAATACCGAATCACATCGGTATGAAGGAATGTATTGTGACCGAAATGCTGCAGCAAAACAATAGCATTTTACCACCTACTTTAAGTAGGTGGTAACCGATTCGCATATAGGAAGGGGTCCATAAAGGACCCCTTCCACTTTGTGATTGTTTGTTTTAGCATTTTTTTAAGAGCAGGCAGTAGTCCCACGGAGCACTGCCTACTCTTAAAAAATTAGAAGAAAACTTTTCATTTTTGTTTTAGAAACGCATCCCATTTTCCTTTAAGAAAACAGGCTGCATTTAAAAAAAATTGCATTATTTAACCCCTTGACTGCGGCCAAATTACGCTGAGGTGCTGGGAAATTAATGAGTGGGTGTGTTTTGGACGGCCCCCGGCCGTCCTCCGCACACACCCGCTGTGTATGCAACAGGTTAAAAGCAATCACAGACATTGTAGTCTGCTGACCCCAGCTGACCACCATCCCTGTGATTTTTGCGATTCCTAGGGGATCGCAAATTGTGTCCTACCTCATTAATATTCATGAGGTAGGTCATTTGCGATCCCCTAGGATTCTATTCCTTCTATTTTAACCTCATCATAATATGCTTTCAAAAACATTTTGAAGAGTATAAGTCAAAAAATGTCCAAAAACAGGTGAAAACTCTATACAAAATTGACAAAACAATGAGTTGAAAACTATTAAACAATGCAATCCTTCGAATGATATTCCTAATTGTTGCAGTGATTCTGCCCAAGAACAGAACTATGTGCAGGATTAGAGGACCTTGGTGTATAGGCACTGAGTCATCCTACCACCTTAGTACCCATAAGCCCAGGACCGACTAGCTATAATGTCTCACTTGCTCTCCTACTCACTCACAGAGAAACAAGTGATTAGACACCCCCAGATCTCTCAGGAATCATGGCAAGAAGACACACCCTTTCACCCCCACTCTTGCACTTATCCACAGTAAGATCTGACAGAGGCACGAAACAGTTTAAAATATTAATTTTAACTGGAGTGCTCTAACATTCAGTATGCGTGCCACAAAAAGCAGAAAAATGCATAGTAAAAATACATTTAGCATAGCAGATAGCCCATATATCATGAAGGGAAATGTCATCATAAAAAAGACAATAGAGAAAAGACTATAGAGCCTAACCTCCCTCCCGTTGCTAAAAGCAGTATTACTAGATACCAGAAGATCTCTCTGCTTTGTCAGCAGACCCCATACCTTAACCTATAGATAGTAGATCAACATCATAGGTGCTTTCTCGCTCTTCCCCCTGGAAGGTCCCTCTCCGTGTGTGCTACATACTTGTGTATTCCCATAAGGCCAAAGTACGTTGCACCAAATAACAGCTGCATAGGTTTGTTGTGTCTAGGTGCTAAAGCCTGACCAGAACAAAATAACAAAAAGCATTGTTTATCGACCTTGCTCACAATGTTCAGACTAAATCCCAGGAATCTGTAGAAAGAGAACACAGAGCTGAGTTCTCTTGTGAAAGCAGCCATAGAAAGTGTTACAAAAACAAAGTTGTGTAGGAGCGTGTGCAAAGCAGCAGGCAAGCTGCGACCACTGGGCCACTGATTCTTCGGGCCATGATCTTCTTTTAGCCATTCCAGAGGGCTATTCTCTACATAGGCAGGACAGACCTAAACGTAGAGGAGGAGGCATTGCCATTCTTTTTAAATCCTCCCTGCTGTGTACGGTCAACTTACTTTCCTCGCCCCAAGATCGTTTCGAAGCCCTATACTTCTGTATTACCTGCTCCCCCTCAATTTCTTTTACGGGCATATTGATTTATAGGCCGCCTGGTTACAGAGCTAATTTCGCCTCTGATATGCTGAGAATCCTTGAACCTTACTTCGGAAAGCCCTCCTTCACCATCTTAGGTGACCTCAATTTCCATCTCGATGATGTCCACTCTAAGGATACTCTATCCTTGGTTGAATCTCTTGGAGCTTGTGATCTCACTCAGCTTGTTACCAATGCTACTCATATAGCAGGTCACATTCTTGACTGGGTTTTCTCTAATAATCCTAGACTCTCCAGCGGTACACCTTTACCGTTGGTGTGGACAGATCATTTTGCGGTTCCGCTGCATCTAGCCTTTTCTACTTCTCATTTTATTAAGAAAGGGACTACCCCTTTCGTATCTAGAAGAAATTTTAGAAATCTTACTGATGAGGCCTTTGCCCCTTTTGTTCCCACTCTTGAGGCTCTTTCCTTAAAAGGTGCGGATGAGGCAGCACAATCTCTGCAGGATTCCATTACTAACGCAGTAGAAAAGTTTGCCCCTGCATCCCTGCGATATGTAGCCCGGCGGAAACCATCAGCGCCATGGTTATCAGATCATCTTAGACTTCTAAGACAGGGCTGCAGAAGCAGTGAGAGGAAATGGAGGAAATCCTGGGATCCTATGGATAGGGAGGCTCACAAGTCTGCTCTACGGGAGTATAAGCAGAAAGTGATTGTGGAGAAACAGGAATACTTCTCCAACCTTACTAGTTAACTCACTTCCTCTAGGGAGCTTTTTAAAATAGCTGATTCTCTATGCTCCCTCCAACTTCCAGATCCCGTAGTTAGTTCTCAACGTCTTTGTGACGACATTGCAGACTTCTTTCACAAAAAAATCTATGACATCCATACTTCCTTAGAAGTACAACGTCTCTCCCTGGTTGAAAATTTTCCTTCTGATATAAGCTCTTCTGAGGCACTGAATACTGGCCCTTCTAGCTTCCTCTCTGTTTTTCCTACTATGTCTTTGGAGGGATTGAATCTTCTTCTAGACAAGACGAAATCCTCCTCTCCACTAGATCCTCTGACTCTCAAAAAGTTAAAAGATTGTAGGAACAGCCTCCTTCCCCCCCTACTTGAGGTAATGAACAGGGCAATTGATCAAGGCATCTTTCCATCTACCTGGAAGAAGGCCATTGTGAAGCCGCTCCTTAAGAAGCCTTCACTCGATCCTGGCCTCTTGAAAAATTTCAGACCCATCTCTTTGCTCCCTGCACCTGCTAAAATCCTAGAAGCACACTTGAACCGCCATTTATCCTCTTTCCTTGAAGCTTCGGAGTATCTTGACATTACCCAGCATGGTTTCCGAAAACACCACAGCACAGAATCTGCTCTCACCTTTGTAGTCGACAACATCCGACGCAAGGTTGATGCTGGACAAACAACTGTTCTTGTGTTATTGGACCTCACGGCCGCATTTGACACTTTGTCTCCTGCCATTTTAACATCTCGGCTTAGGGAGGCTGGTGTCACCGGTTCGGCCCTGAGTCTCCTCAACTCCTTTCTCCTTAATAGGGAACAGAGAGTGATGCTCGGCAACCACCTCTCCCCAGCTAAGTCTTTGCAATGTGGGGTGCCACAGGGGTCGGCATTAAGTCCGACCCTGTTCAACATCTACGTGGCCCCCCTTGCTAGGCTAGTAAGATCGCAGGGGATGGAGGTGGTTTCATACGCCGACGACACCCAGATTATGGTCTCACTCACTCAGTCCTCTGTCATAACATCTGCCTCTAGCTTCAGGTCCTGTATGCAACATGTTGCAGATTGGATGGTTACCAACTTCTTAAAGCTAAATGGCGACAAGACTGAGATTCTGATTTTTGGAAAGGACCAAGACATCTGGTCGAGTGAGTGGTGAATCGGACTGTTTCGACCTGCTTGGGCGTGATCAGGACGCTCAATAGAATTCGCAGCTATCTGTCTCTCGAAGCACGCAAGCAGATTGCAGTCGCCCTTGTTGGTTCCAGGTTGGATTATTGCAACTCTCTTTACATGGAATCCAACAAGGGCCTTATACATCGACTGCAAATCGTGCAGAATGCCGCTGCACGTTTTGTCCTGGATCTTCCCAGGGCCTCCTCTGCCACTGCTGCGAGGAGAGACCTTCACTGGCTGCCCATTCAACACAGAATCTATTTCAAAATTCTGTGCTTGACCTACAGAGCACTCGAGGATGGATCTAATGGCGCTATCAGCTCTCTGCTTACCCGTTACCATCCCACAAGGTGTTTGCGCTCTTCGGGACTATTCCAACTTGTTGTCCCTCGCTTTAAGCTCACCAGATGGGGAGCCAGGGCCTTCTCCGTTGTTGCTCCACAGCTTTGGAACATCTTGCCAATGGAGATTAAGACCCTACCCTCTTTAGTCCTGTTTAAAAAGGCCCTTAAAACGTGGTGCTTTTCGAGAGCTTATACAGGTTGAGCTGCTGGGCCTATGTTATGAGCTTGATTTGGAATTAGGCGCCTTGACGCCCATTGGGCTATGTTTGCGCATGATAAAACCCCTTTTATTATTATTATTATTATTATGCTCAGGCTAACTTTAGAGAAAACAACAAGGTCCCCATGGGCCATGTGACACCCTCTCCTTGGTCAGGCCGTTAGCGCCAGGCAAAACAGAAGCCGGAGATAAGCAGAGGCAAAGCGTCTCGGTGGCAGGCCAAGGAGCCACTTAAATCCCAATTAGCCTAAGGTTTTGACATCAGAAAACTGAGAAAAAAAACTAAAAAACAATCAATGGGGTACTCAAAAATTATGTCAATTCACAGCGCATTGTGAGAAGCAAAAATGTTACGGGAAAAGTGGAATGCCATAAACTACAGTAGGTTGTCTGAGCCTTCCGTAGTAAAAAGGAACGCCATCCAATAAAGCAAGTCGAATGAGCACACATGCTCCTCATATCCAGAGGCCTTCAGGAGCATATTGGGGCAACCTGCATTACCTTCAATAAAACTCTGATCCAAGAGGCACTGTGTACGAGCACAGTTAATCAAGTCTACCATCGGTCCAAGTACAGGATCTCATACCAGACGCCTACCCACAGAACATTCCTGGTCATGGGCCTACAGCTGACCGACTAACAGTGTGTAATCCAGGGCAGCTTGTGATGTATTGTAGAGGCAGACATCCAGGACCAATTGAAAGAGGCACCGGAGGCAATGGAACACAGGTTGCAAGCAATAGCTGATGTTGAGAGCTTGTAATGGAATGGTACCAAAAAGCTGCTGCATCTGGTCACAGTACAGCTGCAACTGGACCAGGTCTAACAGCTCAACAGATCGAGCAGCCATTACAGAGCAGCAGTAGAAGAACAAGTACAACGCAAACCAACAGGAGTACTAGGAGACACCCTCTGAAAGCACTGGAAAAAATTGAATGCATAAAAGCTGGTATTACTCCAAAAATAGTCTGAAAGGATGTAATGAGGCCCAATCCCACCAATTTAAAAAAGTGGGCAAGGCACTCGGTATCAGACGCATTAAATGTAGTGGGAGATTTGTGTTTAGCAGGGGTTCAATCTCACGTGTGGATCTTGCCACCTACAATTCGAAGGTCTCACGGGCAGAAGTGAGAGCCACTTCTTCTTGAAATAATAGTGCTTTGAGTCTGCTTAGCTTATTGAAATCTGTTTTCAAAGTTGGAATGGAAGACCACCACAAACTATCTACAATCCCATATGGGGGTAGAAGGAGGACATTGTTGTAACATGTAACATGATATGAAGCTGTTACTATATCTGAGATGCCTGCCCGTAAGCCGCAGCAGTTGTGGTTATTCAAGATAAGATAACTACCGTTTGAAAGCAAATTAAGCACAGGAATAATACTATAGCTAGGACAGGGATCCCTTAGACAAAAAAAGACAAATTAAGGGCCCGAAACATTACAGACACAGTGAAGTTGTACTTGCTTGCAGACTAGGGAGTTTCCTACTGTAGAATCACAATCCTCCCCTGTAAGGAAAACCTCCTTATCTGCTCGTTGACCCCGAAATGTGAAAGGCAATGACCATAATTCATGAATATAACTACTCCTTAGGGGTTCATATCTACCAATCAGATAGTTTTTCATGCAGGCCGTAAACTGAAAGAGAGAGATAAGCAAGGAAAGAACCCCATGTAGTAACCACACAGCTGAATCAGTTTCTACCACAGAAAATGATAACTGTTCTAATTTCTCAATATGCAGCATTGCAAATGTTGCATCTGTCATTGACATCAATTTCATTTTGTCTGTCAAATTAAATGGTAAAAACAGTGCTGAAGCATTCAGGTAATCCCATGGAACTTTCCCACTTTTGAGCGTTTGCAAGCCCCAACCAAATTGCATTACAGAACGTAACTGATTTTGACCATGATACAAAACAGACACTTAATTTTGAACAATGTCAATAACAGAGGAAACAATATTATCCAGAGGATGTATACAAGAAGACAGTGTATTAATGCTGTTATCGACTACTGCGAGAACTTTTTCTAAATAATCCGGGTCAATTTGGCACAGGGAGACTGCAGCTTCCATTCTCAATAGCTTCCAAAATTCATTGTATGCTGCATAAACAAAAGCGTTTTGCTCAAGGGGTTTTTGGACCTAAAAGGAAATCTGCAAGATCTATATCACCTGTCAAAAGGGAAAGATGTTGTTTCACAGATGACAATGTGGAATGTTCTAACCATTGTTGACATAATTTACCTACAGAACAAGTGGTAACCATATGTGAATATGGAAAATGAGGATCAGGACTACTTTGTGTAAACCCTTTCGTGTTATTTATTAAACGTAATTGGCATGCATTTGAACTCGTGGCCACAACAACCAACCTGAAGCGTCAATATTAGAAGAATGTAGGGCACCATTCTGAAACATGCCAGTCAAATCCTCAATCGTGTAGTTTGTATGTTTATGCCATGAGTAATAAGCAGCTAATAAAGGAATGGCGGGACCATTTCGATTTTTAACTGTGGCCAAACCAAAACAAGTAGTTTGCTGCACCATCTGATTCAAAGTATGAGCTGAGACAGTATCAAGAATATGCGATGCAATGACTCAATACCCTGCACTTGACAGGCTTCGGTACCCCAAATAGATTTTACATCAACTACGTCCTTCCAATAATCATAACCCTTCATGGGCAATTCCGTTGTGACGGACAAGGAATAGTCCAATTTGGTATGAGTCAGCATAAATTTGGTGCATGTAGGCATCTTCAATTTATAAAAATCGCACTCAGGGTCTGAGAGATTGTAACCAGTAAAGTACATGAATTATGTTTTAGAGCTGCTCTTTACCAGGGTTGGGCAAAGTTCCCACTGGATATAATTAAAAAATGGTCCCTGGTTATTGGTCTTGTGTAAACAATAATGGCCATAATGTTGATAGCAGAATAAATCAGCATAGTTTGCAGAATTTAAATACAAATCTTCAGTGTCAAAAGCAGCATAATATTTAAAATCAGAAAATAATGAATAAACAGCATTAACATCCCAGTCATCGGAGTGGAACCCAGGCAAGACCACATCTCCTAAAGAGACATGGAATACGTATGGAATTTGTAAAGTCTCGGTCGGACCATGGATATTGAATGCTACTTTATCCCACACAATACCATGACTAATTGGGAAGGCGGAAATGTTTACTAAAGCTTGATCTCTTCATCTTATGGGACGAAGTATGGGGTGCCAAAACTCCATCAACCAAGTGTACAGCAGAGGGTTCAGGTAAGTAATGGCCATTAACCAACAGAAAAACACAGTCACAAACCCAATCCACATGAAAAAGAACACAATTGTCAGCACCAGCCAGATGTATGTCCAAGGAGGAACAAGGTAAGTTCTTTTAAACCAGGAGATTAAAACACAAACACGTGTTGGTAGCTCTGCCTCAGAATACGACGAAGAAAATTAATCAAAAGAAAAGTTATCTCTGTCCATATATAACCATTGGAACCTAGACGAAATAATGGGGGTTGCTCTTGATTGGATGTGGCAGGGATTGCATTTTCATGAATATCAACTATAATTTCAACTGGTGGAGAGTCATATTCACTTGCCTCAGTGGTGGAAGTCAAAGGTAAAACAGGTAACAAATCAATTGAAGTCTCCAGCTCCCCTTCCTGTTGCTGTGGAGTTTTCGGGGAGACAGAAGTCATTGGACGAAGTGAAACATCCCGTTGTGGAATGGTTGCAGGCACACTATTGAGCATCAGCCGTATGATGTAGCTTGACATGTTCGATGGAAATAAATCAATTCTCCCTGCGGCCTGGCAGCGGAGGTAAGATCACAGTATGAGAACCCTTCAATACAAGGACTTGGACTGGTGCATGGAATGAAGGACCAAATTCATTTTTGTTCTCCATTTTCTCTCAGACCAGATCTCCAACTTTAGGAAGCCAGCCAGTAACAGGAAGCAGCCTATCAGCTTCTGTGGATATGGGCAAATGATCTCTTGCTAGTTTATCACAAGTCTTTTGTAGATCCTGTAACATAGCACAACGGTTATATACATCAAATGTTGCAGCAGCTGGCACAATGTCTAGACCATCAAGGTCTGGCACAAACATTTTAATGCTAAAGGGCAATTCGTATGGGGTCCGCCCACCCAGAGATCTTTGTGGGACAATATTTAGTGCATGTTGAATTCCATATAGATGAGTAAACCAGCACCAACCAGTACCTAATACCCTCGCTGTTAAAGATTGCTTTAAGTCACGGTTCATCTGCTCCACAACAGAATTGCCCTCAGGCTAATTCGGGGACATGAATTGCACCTGCACTGCCAGAAACTTCCCTGCATCAAGGTAAGCCTTAGAGGCAAAGGCTGGACCTTGGTCAGAATGGAAGGTGCCATAGGCAAAGGTCCATACAAAGACAAACAAATCCTTTATAACAATTTGAGCGTTGGCACTGTGTTGCCGCTAAACCCACATTAATGTGGTGCAAGAATCCACTGCAACTGAGATATATTTTAAAGCATTGTTAGAAGTCAGAGGACTGCAGTGATCAAGATAAATACAGCCAAACAGCTGATTAGAAATAGAAAGCTGAGTATGGGGTAGGCGTGACACAGCAGAAGGTTAAATTTGTTGATAAATGTCATAAGAAACACATATTTATGTGCTCGCTGATATAACCCATGCCACCAAAAACGTTGCTGTAAAAGCGAAATTGTCGCAGTCACACCAGCATGGGCAAATCCACGCCTTTATGTGCCGCAATGATTAAAGAAAGTCTGCGGTCCTCATTGGGAATCAGCCGATTCCCAATGGATGGTATAGTTGCAAATGGAATCTGATCCAATGTAAAAGTGATATTTATAACATGAAGGGAAACCTTGGGTAAACCTTGCTGCCAGAATATCAACATCAATTTTAGTCATAGACCTAGTGACTGCTGATACTGAACAAGTGTCTACTATAGATTTGGCTGCCTCATCAGGCAGCGAATTACCAACAGAGAGCACTCCCACGTGCTGGTGTCCTAGTGTATGAATAACATGTGCGAGCGGCAAACGTTCCTTAAGAGCGGCCACTCCGACCAAAAGCATTTTATGCTGTCTTGCGCTACCTTTAGAATCAAGGAAATCATTCTGTGTCCAGAAGAACAAATTATCATTGAAGGATTGTACACAGTAAAAAGAATCGCACACTACTAGTGTAGGAACATCAGGATCAGCAAACTCAAGAGCCAAAACCAAAGCACGCAACTCAGCCAATTGTGCTGTGCAATCCCTTAGTGATTGTGTGTGCACTAAGGAAAATTTGAAATCACCATCTAATATTGTGGCGACCACAATTGTGCAGGCTGCAGAATAAGCATGTTTAGAACCAATGGCAGGCTGTGCGAACCCATCAGTGTAAATAAAGCATTTGTACAGATAAAGAAGGAGCAGTGAGAAAGAAGGAGGATGAACATGTTCATGTTGTAAAAACTCCTATGTTTGCAAAGATGAAATTGACATCAGCCGATGTCAATGAACTTGCCCATTGAATCCAGTGGGGGTGCAAAGCATCAAAATTCAGAACACTCGCCTTCGTGACAGCTTCTAAAGCAGGCACTGGCGAGACCATGACAATGTGTTTTCCCTGAGCCATAGTGCATTTCTTAAGAATCGCCATCTGTACGGCGGTAGATGAGAAACTCAACTCTGCTGAAGTATACAAATGTGACTTCTAAGCAATGGGGAACGTGTCCCCTTCATTGAAAGTCATGTAAGCAAAACCTAATGCTCCGGGTACGATCCTTAAACCAAATTTGTGGTATTGTCTCGTGTTAACAAGAACAGGGTCATGAGCAGATCAGACTACAAAGATCGAAGAATTGTGGTATGTTCTTGAAGCCAGCTGGAAGAAGAAAATGAGGGTTGTATGAATGCATAAAGTGATTTGATAAGCTGCGCATAATCAGGAATGAATGTCCTCCCGAAATTTAAAAAACCCAGCAAAGATTGCCATTTTGTAAGAGTAGATGGAAGTTGCATTTAGCAAATTTTACCAGAAAGTGGGGGGCTAGCCCCCTGCTTTCATTATTGAGCTCGTAACCAAGGAAAAGAACTGCCAAAAAGGCAATGAGAGACTTAGCAAAATAAAATGTATAGCCTAACTTCACGAAATGAGTAACAATGCTATCAATGTGCATGAGATGAGTCTATATCTCATCATCAGTCAAATAAATGTCATCAACATACGAAAAGGCATCAGGGTCAATCTCATGCAAAATTGAAACTATGCAAGCATATCATCTCTGATTGCCTAGGGCACTAAATGTGGTCAAATCATGGCTCTCAGTAGCCAAAGAATGGCTTTAGAAGCCATTGGAACTATCCAAAGTGATCTTGTATTTCTTTCCAACAATGTTATTTACTAACGCAGAGTTGTGAGTGTTCTGAACCGCAAAGGAACGGACATGACAGTACTATACGATATGAACCATCCGGTTTTAATATCAAAAATAGAGGATTGTTCATCGAAGAAACATAGGGTTCAATCACACCCTGATATTCCAGCTGAGTCAAAATGTCACTTACGGACACTTTTGCATCATGTTTAATCGGATACTGCAGTTGAGGCTGTGGTGTAGAACACAAAGGAATCCCATGAGCAGGGGAATCCTTGTCCCAACCTGCCTGATTGTGATACAATACCGGAGCCAGGGATAATGTGTACTCCGAAGCATAAGCAATTTTATCGTCATCCGAGACCTATTGCGACACACTGAGTAAAATAACATCCTCCACTCTGGAAGAAGCAAAGACAAAAGGGGGAGGCCAATCAACCTCCGCCAATAAAGTATCATAAGAAGATGTCAGATTTTCCCAAAGGACTTCTTTAGCTGGGTGTTTAATATCACCTTCAATTTGGAAGCTTACTTCATAAAGCTTATCAGGAGGAGCAATTCAAGTATCAGTTGTTTCTACGGTAATGAAAGTGTCAGTTGCTTTCCCATCCAGACGCTGGTTGGGTGTCTGCCACACTATGGTAACCACCCTCACCCTGTCGAGGAGGGTTACCGCCCAACTCCTGTCTAGGAGGAGGATTCTCACCATCTGAGGTATACTTTGCTGTCAAAGTGGCAACTTTTCCTCTCCTGAAAGGGGCTCAATATTGAGGTGTTATGTCCTCCTTCAGTGGAAAGCAGCTCTCTGCCCGGAACATACCATTCAAAGCACTTGCACAAAAAATCCGGGATAGTGCCACTCAGTGCCTTAAAAACCGTGCACAGTGCCTTGAATTGTGATTGTTTTATAACTGGTAGCCAGTGCAATTGCAGGAGACCATCTCGGGCAGAGGCAAACCTAGGTATCCCAATTAGCAGTCTTGACGCTGCATTTTGTACTGTCTGTAGTCTGACCAGATGTTTTTCTTTCAAGTTAAGGTACAGACTATTGCAGTAATCGAGGCTGGATAAAATGAGGGCTGAGACAGCTGTCCTGAAACCATCTGCTGGAAGGAGAAATGAAATTTTTCTCAGAATACTAAGGAGGTAGAAACAGGTAGATACCACACCGCTGACCTGGTCCCCAAAATCGAGTTTATGATCCAGGATCACACCCAAGTTTTTGGCTTTGTCTCGAGGAGCTGGAAGTTTGCCCATACCCTCCGGCTACATGTCAGGAGACCAGATGTGTGGATTATTCCCAAATATAATGACCTCAGTCTTACCTGCATTCAATTTCAGGCAATTAGAGGCCATCCAGCCAGAGATACCGTTCAGACAGTCTTGGAATCTTACGGCCATCATGTCTTTAGTCCTCGTTGAATGGACAACACAATTTGTGTGTTGTCTGCATAAGATGTTAATTGTAGATCGAAGGAACTTATCAGTGCCGCCAAAGGACTGACATAGACATTAAAGAGTGTTGGGCTCAAGGAAGAACCCTGTGGCACCTCACATGGGAGGGTAAACAGCTTGGAGGTGTTCTGCCCCATCTCAACTGTTTGGACTCTGTCCGCCAAGAAAGATTTCAGGAGGTGGTCCCCCCGGATTGACTTTTACATCAAACTGGAGCTGCGGATCATGCTTGCTTGCGTAGACTCACCTTGTCTGCGATCCTGAAGCCCTTCTCTGCCGAATTGCTGATTCAATGAGTCCTGAAAGGAACAAGGAGAATGAGGATAAGAACTTGGAACCTCTTGGGTGTTTTAATTTTTTAGCATTCACGCAAATCATATCTATGTTCAGAAGTGTCAGGTGTATGAGAACCTGCACGAGAACCTGGATTCTGTGGTTGCTGCAGTTGGATCTTTTTCCAAGCCTTTTTAGGGAAGGTTGGTCGACCATCATTTTCAGCAGGGGTTTACTCTGTGGCTGTGTAAATGGTTGAATTCCCATGCTATTGCGACTTAAGTATGTATATCTATCCGCAATAATAATCAGTAACTATCGTAGCTGATAAATGTCTGCCACCGCTGTAAGGTGTTGGCAGGCTTGTAAGCAAACTGCCTCTCCTCTAATGTTGGCCAGAATCATATTGGAGACAATAGGGATCATTCCTACCAATTTCATCCACAGATCCAGGGCTGGACCAGCCCGTCCTCAACCTGTACCTTCTTCAGAATGTGCAGTAGAATGCTCATGGAGGGAGTGCCAAAGCACAGTGTATACACTGTGCCAAAAACCATCTCCCAGGTGATGCAGTCAAGAATAATGAATGAATGAATGAATGAATGAATGAATAACTTTATTGTGTGGTTACTTAAAACCATTACATTAAGACCAAAGTATAAAATTACAAAAGTTAAAATCGAGAATATTTCTACAGGCAGACATTTATGAAAAGTTCACAGGGTTCCGAAGGGCGCACACTGTCGCGAACCTGGGAGGGCCACCCGGTGTCCTGCGGCAAAGTCTCTAGTCCTGAGCACCCTTGGCGGCCATCAACTCAGTCCGGGTCTGTTGTATAAACTTTCAGAACAAGGCCATCTGTTTTACTGTACTCAGGGTGTATAATTTATGGATTGCCTCCTTGGCTGTGCGTGACCCCACGTCCCTAAGGATGGGCCTGAGGTAGAGGGCAGCAGAATAGTAAATGGGCCAATGACTCCCGTTTGTAATTGCAGAGTCTACATTCCCGAACTCCCGTGCCAGCATTTCCCGGATGATATAGTTCTTTGAGGGGGAGAGGGTGCAGTCTGTAGGCTAGGATCTTGTGGAGGGCTGGAAGGCCCACGGCCTGCATAAGATGATTTCGAGGGTTATACACGGTGTGTGGCAAGCATAGGGACTCATGAAAGGCTCTTTTCACAAGAGACTCAAGGTCCAAGTCTTGGGAGCGGGCACGCACTTGCTTTTTGATCGCATATTTAATGGTCATGTAGTTGACAAGGTCTGGGTTCCACGACTCGATCGCAAGGTTGAGTTGGGTCTTAGCTGATTCAATGGTAGCTGACCAAGGGTTGCCGGGTTCCATGAAGATGTATTTCAGAACGGCCTTCAGTGTGTTATCACGTGCCGCTGTTGTAAGGTAATAAAATTTGCTTAGGGCTGCCATCTCTTCCAGAATTTGTTGGTTAAGTGAAAATTCCAGGCGTATTAAAGTGTTTCTTATACATTTTGGTAGATGGTACAGTCTCTTATATGCCCCGCATTGAATTTTTTCCAACGCCTTGTTCAGTTTACCCGGGTACGCCTGTTGTGCGTAATTGAGGGCCGGCATTAACTTGGCCTTGAGGACTCTTTGAATAGCCATTGTTGATGGGCTGTGTAAGGAGGCTTGTAGTTTGCATAGGGCGAAGGTGATGGTCTTCCCTTTACCCTGAATTTTCTTTAGGTGGGTGCCACACAACCCCGATTCATGGTGGTAGTCAGACAAAATATCGAAATTAAAATATCGATATACAATAATATCGATGTTTTAATATCGATGGTATAGAATATTGATGTGCCATAATATCGACAGACAATCAATCAATCAATCAATCAAGGCATTTATAGAGCGCACTACTCACCCAGAGGGTCTCAAGGCGCTTGGGGGGGGGGATGCCGCTACGGCTCGAACAGCCAGGTCTTGAGCTTCTTCCTGAAGGAGAGGAGGTCTTGGGTCAGGCGGAGGTCGGTAGGGAGGGTGTTCCAGGTCTTGGCGGCCAGGTAGGAGAAGGACCTTCCTCCTGTTGTCGCTCTTCGGATGTGGGGGACGGCGGCGAGGGCGTGGTTGGTCGATCGGAGGTGGCGTTTGGGAGCGTAGAAGTTGAGGCGGTTGTTGAGGTAGCTCGGGCCTTGGTCGTGTAGGGCTTTGTGTGCGTGGGTGAGGAGACGGAAGGTGATTCTCTTGTTGACGGGGAGCCAGTGCAGGTCTCTCAGGTGACCGGAGATGTGGCTGCGTCGGGGGATGTCGAGGATGAGTCTGGCTGAGGCGTTCTGGATCCGCTGGAGTCTCTTCTGGAGCTTGGCGGTGGTTCCGGCGTAGAGGGCGTTGCCGTAGTCTAGTCGGCTGGTGACGAGGGCCTGGGTGACCGTCTTCCTGGTCTCGGTGGGGATCCACCGGAAGATCTTCCATAGCATGCGCAGGATGTTGAAACAGGACGCGGAGACGGCGTTGACTTGTCTGGTCATGGAGAGGGAGGAGTCCAGGATGAAGCCCAGGTTGCGTGCGTGGTCTGTCGGTTTGGGTGCGGTGCCCAGGGCGGGGGGCCACCAGGAGTCGTCCCAGGCGGAGGGCGAGGAGCCCAGGATGAGGACTTCCGTCTTGTCTGAGTTCAGTTTCAGGCGGCTGGTCGTCATCCACTCGGCTACGTCTTTCATCCCTTCGTGGAGGTTGGTTCTGGCGAATGAGGAAAATTGAATTTTGCCTTGTCATGTGTCCCTACGTGTTCCCCATTATATGTCATATGTGCATGATCGATATGCATATGTTCCCCCTTGACCGAATAAAGACGCAATTATAGTTGTGTCCAACGTTAGTATGCCAGTTTCCAGTCCTCGTGAAAGCAACGAGTATTAGGCCTATGTTGCCAACGGTTTACATTGTGCACGTTAATTCCTCGATTTGTCCCCGTTTCTGGGCCTCATGGGGGCCCGGACACCAGATTCAAGCTCCGGTCTCCTGAAATCACTCCATTGAGCGATGCAGCCCCTCCCGCATCCCTGACCCTTCGCTTACTTTCTGCCAAGCAGCGCGGTGCCCGGCCTGGCCTGCCTGCCTGTCTGCCAAGAATATGTTATGCCTCTAGTTATCAGTTCAGCTCCCCGGCTTCACATTCCTAAGCTAACGAACCGCATAAACATCTTCAGCTATAGTCTAGTCTTCCTGTCTCCATGCAAGAGAATTACTGAATTAATATCCATAGAAGATTCATAGCACACGCAATACATGTCGAATATATGCATGCACCAGCCCTAGTGTCAGTAGCCTTTGCCCTGATAACTTTTAGATTCTATCAACATGTACTCCAAACACAAGATACCAGATATACTATAGGTACATGTCGTCCTGACATCCCAGACTTTAGTCTCCTCTTCTAGTGCAGAAGTCAGAGCCCCCAGCTCTCCCTAGTTACACGTCATGGCCCGTTTGCGCGCACCAGTAGGTTAAAGGTTCCAGCTGCCCAGGTAGCCCCCTCCATGTATCTACCCATTTATGACACTTCTGTGACGTTTTCATCACATGTCTCCGTGCACGCCCTGTGCACGCCTTCTTTGTACGCCCATATGTTCTTATCTCACGTTTGTCACTTGTTACGCCTACTGTATGTAATGCAATTGTACTATTTTACTATCTATACTATGTACTGTTAATGAGACGTTGCAGCTGCCATTCCATTCCATTGCATGCCACTTCATGGTCTTTAGGCTCGAGCCATCCGATTAAAGCCATTCTGACTCAGGTATCACGGATCCTGCCTCTTATTTATTGAGCTATCTGTTTTGGTTAATGTATAGAAAAATAGTACCGGTAATTAATTATTTATTTACCACATAAAATGGCGCCCGAACAGGGACGAGCCCCTTCCCCACGCGCCGGCGATGTAACGCAGGCCCCCTGACCCTTCTACAGCCGTGACGGAACCTCTACCGTGCACGTGCAGATATTTCTGCTTCAAGTCTCCCTCAGGCCCACGGAGGAGACGGAGACTGCGGTCCGGCATCCAGACGAGGCGGTGAGGAAGGCGGGTCGTTCCGACCAGAGCCCAAGCCGAGAGAGCAAGGTCCGAGGTATCCGGAGGCCCACCTGTAACCGAAGCCCGAAGCCCGAGGCGCATGCGTAGTGCGTAGCAGTAACCAGACGTCGTAGCAGTCCAGTCCAGTCCGAGGCCTTCAGTTTGCTTCCCGGTGAGTACCGTTGCTGGGGGTATCTAGACGGGTGTTCATTAATTTGTGCCCGGTCCGACGGGTTTGGGTACACAGATCCGGTCCGACGTGTTCACCTAGGTGGATACGGTATGACGTGTCTCTTTAGGAGACCGGTATGTTCTGTACTGTTTTAGCAGTGCATCTAGTAGTTCTAGTAAGTCCGTTCTCGAGAAATTCAAGTATTGTGTTTTCAATGTATCAGGTAGTATTCTGTTCGAACTGTTATTAATGTGTTCTTAAATGTCGTGGTATGAATGATTGTTTTGCTATTCATTACTGTGTTCATTGTGTATTGTGTTCAAGTTCAAGTACGGTTCAAATATGCCGCTGTTTTCGAAATTACGTCAGATAAAAACGAGAAAAGGGTTACTCGAAGAATCAGTTCCTGTCCCTCCCAGGGACAGTCCTGGACATTTCATGTATCACAAGCATGGCCTAGATGCCATACTGTATCTAGATTTATGGGTGGATTATACCAAGCATCTTGAAGAGAAAGATAGATGGCCTGTTTCAGGAACATGGGATGCCGAGTGCATCATGCGAGTAGAAGAAGCATTATGGAAAAAGAAAGCCAGACAGTCTCAGAAAGATGCCATAGAGTTATGGCGCAAAGAATCTCATAAAAGAACCGAGAAAGAATTCAGAAAAGCAGAATTAAGTAGGGAATCCTCAGAAAAAGCCCGAGAAAGGGAATTAATCGAAGAAGGTGAACGAGTTAGAGCAGAACAGTCAGACAGACAGAGAAATGCCCTTATTAAAGGTATGTATCCTCTTCTCGCCGAGGGTTTGCCGAAGGCGACCCCGGAAGCACTCCATAATTTACCGCCACCCTTGGTTCCGACTAAGCTGCGTCATAAACCGACTGCAGCTGAAATATTTCTTTCTTCCTATTTAGATGACACTGTTCCAGAATATGCTAATACAGATCCTACCCCGCCAGTCCAAGTTCAAGTCCAGCCCCCTGTTAATAATGTAATTCCTGTGCCTCCAGTCGTCGGTCCTGTCCATGTGCCAGTCCCCCAGGATCAACCCACATTACGTATCCCTACTGTACCAGTCACGTTACCAACAGCCGCACATTCAGTATTAATTGACGATTCCAGTTCAGTAGGGGCAGGGGGAGGTGCTCCTATCACCCCGCCTCAAACAAAGCGCCTGACGCTGAGAGATGCAGCATTACAGCGTACGCCAAAAGTGGCTACGTATGAAGCCCTCAAGAAGTTCCTTACTGATTGTAGATATGATCCAGTGCCAGGCGAAGATCACATGATATTATACTCCGTACGTTTACGACGAGTTGCAAACTTCTTGATCACCATATCAGATATGAAAGAACATTTAGACAGAATATATCATTTTATCCGAACAGGGGAGAAACCAGAAAGTATTCACGAAGCTATGGTATACAGGAAAGTCGAGACTCAAGGCATGATTTTGCAATTTCTGATAAATTGTTTAATAAGAGAACAGGATCGTCCTGATAAAAGTCCAGAAGAGATAAAAGTCCTGACAAAATGGAGTGACAATATAGCAGACGGAAAACACAAGACACAAAATAGTATAGAGACCATGTACAGAAAGATCCGGAAAGAAATTATAGGTATACACGAGAGAGAGAAAACAAGAATAGTAGCAGACAAAGAGGATGATTCTTCAGACGAAGATGTAGACACCGAAAATCCCAGCAGAATAGCGTATGTAGGTAGAATGAGACCGTCAGATAGACACACACGCCTAGATTACAAGAAAGCATTCCCTCCTCCCGTACCAGAACAGTGTTCTCTTGAACAAGTATTCCAGGCTACCGATAAAGTTCTGAAATTACGAATAGGTTACCATGAACTTAGTACCAAGCATGAACAAGAGCTAGCCCGATCAGCAGTCCGATGGGTTAGTGACTCTGCCACGTTCCCAGACGAAGTGGTGGCCCAAATGTTTCTGAAACTGCCCCCAGGCGAGCAGCGACTGGTGGGTATGTACATGATCCAGCATCTCATTACACTGTACGAGAGTCAGCATTCTGATCCAGGTCCCTTATACAATGTATTGAACAAGTTACTCCTAAACAGATGGAAAGGTCTAGGTACCAATCTAATTAGTGTCATTTTAGAACAGCGCCACAAATACAGAACGTTCTTGACTCCGCATTTTGTTCCTGTTTCACCTCCGTTCTACATAGACAGACAGAATCCATTACGAGAAGTGCATCCAGTTAAGGGAGAGGGGGGTAATCTCGAACGAGTATTTGTTTACACCCCTATCACGAAAATAGAACTACTAGAAATTAAAAAGTTAATACCCTGTCACGATAAAGATCCAGCAGGGTTCCATCGAGAATTAAAAGACATGCTCCGTATGGGAGAATACACGTATCCTGATATCATAAAAATGTTAAAGGTCCTGTTGCCTGCGGGCATATATGAAAAACTTAAAGAAAAAGAATGGGAGGTGGGAGAGAAAAAGATAGACTGGACCGCGTTAGAGACCGAAGATAACACACGAGTCCCAGGTACTGGTCTTGGGGATAAAGCCAAAGAGTTGCCCGAACTGTTAATACAAGTCTTGCCAAGATTACTAGCCACGAAAAAGGAAGATTGGGATGCCATCTCAGCCTGTAAACAGAAACAAGACGAAGACACTAGTGATTTTTATTCCAGATTTGAGAAATGTTTCATTATAAATAGCGGTCTGAAAACAAGTAGTGAATCGTATCCACATCTTTTTGTCACCAAACTAGTTGAGAATTCTTTACCGCAAATTAAAAATAGAGTATTGAAAGTCGAGAGTACTTGGCAAGCTAATACCCCGTCTCAGATGCTCCAGATGCTACAATATCACCAGAATAGAATCAGGGAAGAGCAAGAACACGAAAGGAGACGTATGAAAGACACGAAAATGAAAGTACTAGTTGCACAGTCTGTTCAACCAGATAGTCAGAAGAGTGGTCCGAACCCGACTAGTCATTCTGCAGCTCCTGTTAAAGGGACCTGCAATTACTGTAAACAGCCAGGTCATTATATAAACGAATGTGCAGTTCTGAAACACAACATAGCTACAGGTAAGACGAAAGAGAGACCACGTCCTCCTAGACAAGAACCAGTTCCGCAGAATTCCCAGCCACCGCAGAACGCACAACAGACAGTTACAGTACCGCAGCCTATAGCTGCCACACAACACGTTACACAACAGATGTACCAGTACGCACAGTCAGATTATCCAGAATATCAGCAGTATTCATGAAACAGCCTAGAGAGGGAGGTTGGCTTGCCTCTCATCGAGGTTCCTGTAGATCAAGAGGGTCCCTATGTACATAGTCAAGTATTAGGGAAAGACAGAAAGTTTCTGATTGATACAGGGGCAAGTAGGACTACCATCAGTCATGACGAGGTTCCAGGGGCTCCACTCTCAGGCTCAAGAAACGTTTCCCTGGGATTTTCAGGAAAGCCTATTGTTAATGAAATGTCGAAACCAGTTTCCCTAGAAGTTGGTCCATTGTCCCGAACTACAGACTTGTTACTTACGAAATCATGTCCTGAAAATTTACTTGGTATTAAAACATTGAAAGAATTAGGAGCGGTTATTTGCTGCTCTCCAGAAGGAGTGAGATTGTTTTTACGTGATTTTAAAGGTCATTATGTGTTACGAGATTTTGATCCAAGATTACTGAATGTACCACAGCATTTATGGGCGCAAGGTCCAACTGATGTAGGTTGTATGCACATTACACCCTATCGTGTCACTCTGAAACAAGGTGTTGTATTACCACGAATCCGACAGTACAAATTGCCACCTGAGGCTGTAGCAGCCTTATCGAAAATTATAGACGAGCTTATTGCTCAAGGAGTGGTTGTAGAAACTGACTCCAATGTATGTAATTCTCCTATCATTCCGATTCTTAAACGTACTGATCCAAATGCACCTCCAGTTTATCGATTAGTAATTGACCTTCGAGAACTTAATAAATGTATCATACCCCAGTACCCTGTGGTTCCAGATATCTCTTCCCTATTGACTGCCATTGATCCTGAAGCTACGTTCTTTACTGTTATTGATCTCAAGAACGCATTCTTTAGTGTTCCCATTCATCCAGACAGCCAGTTTCTTTTCGGATTCTGTTTAAATGGAAGAAGCTATAAATTCACACGAGCTCCTCAAGGTTTCACAGAAAGTCCTAGTATTTACAGTCAAGCACTTAAAAGACAACTAGACAGTATTCACATGCCAACTGACACTGCCCTGCTCCAGTATGTCGATGATCTATTAATTACAGCCCGTACAGAACGTGACTGCGAACGTGCGTCACTTACAGTCCTGTATTTTCTGGCCGAGATGGGGCACAAGGTGTCCCCTTCGAAACTGCAATTCTGTGTCCAGCAAGTGGTATACCTTGGACACTTACTGTCCAAGAGGGGTAGACAGTTGACACCTGACCGTATCCAGTTAATAGCACATCTTCCACAGCCCAAGACACAGAAGGAGGTACGAGCTTTTATCGGCCTCACTTCTTACTGCAGACAATGGATTCCTCAGTATGCATATCTAGCCAAGCCACTGATACAGTTAACGACACAGGAGGCAGCGACATCGACTGTCCTCCCTTGGACCCAGAAACATACACTTGTTTTTAACAAGTTAAAGAACGCTTTATGTAATGCACCTGTGTTAGCGACACCGAACTACAGTAAGTCTTTTACACTTTTTGTCACTGAACGTGAGGGTACAGCATTATCTGTTCTCACGCAAGATCAAGCAGGCCAACACAAGCCTTGTGCTTATTTTTCTAGCACATTAGATCCAGTAGCCCAGGCTCTGCCTGCGTGCCTCAAGTCAGTTGCAGCCACAGCCCTAGCTATCAGACAAAGTGATTCCATAGTGTTAGGACACTCCCTGACAGCACAAGTTCCACACTCCGTGGAAGTTCTTTTAAATCGAACACAGACTCAGCACTTGACAATTGCCCGATTAACAGGTTATGAACTGACACTGTTCCAGCCACACATAGAAATCAGACGCTGCAACATTTTAAATCCTGCTACACTATTACCCTCGCTTACATCGAATCCTGCCACACATGACTGTGTGGAAGTTATTAACATCACGACAAAGCCAAGACAAGACTTGACTGACATTGCATTACCTGATCCCGACCTGACACTTTATGTGGATGGTTCATGTATGAGAACAAGTACAGGAGAGTTAGTAGCCGCGTATGCAGTGACTACTGAAACTGAAGTTATAGAAACACATCGTATTGACAACTTGTCTGCTCAAGCAGCAGAGCTTATTGCTCTGACCCAAGCCTGCATACGAGCCAAGAACCTGAAAGTAAACATATACACAGATTCACGTTATGCATTCGGAGTCGTACACGACTTTGGAGTACTCTGGCAAGAAAGAGGTTTCATGACCTCTCATGGAGCCAAGATTCAGCATGGCCCCCTCATTCAAGCTCTGTTAGAAGCAATACATTTACCGAAAGCCATTGCCGTTATGAAGTGCAAAGCACATACGAAAACCACTGACACCATTTCTCAAGGTAACGATCTAGCAGATCGAACAGCCAAGCTTACAGCCCAGACTCCAGATATTCCAGTTAATACGATAAAGACAGTTATTCCAGATCAGACTACTTGTATGACAGTTAAAGACCCTACACGAGATGTACTAGACATACAGTCACATGCTACTCCCGATGAAATCAAGAAATGGTCTGAACAAGGAGGGGTCCAGACAGATCAGGGATGGTTGACGAAGGGAAAAGCCACATGGTTTCTCCCCGACTCTATGGTTCAAGTCATTATTAATACCGCACATAGTCCAGCACATTTAGGAGAGAAAGCCATGATAGACAGTATCCAGAATATTTGGTTTAACAAGCATTTACGAGCAGCAGCCAAACAGAAAGTACGTACCTGCATGATATGTTGTCAGTTCAATCCAGGTAAAGGTGTTCCGGTGGAACAAGGTGGATTCCATCCTCCTGACCACCCTTTTGAAGTCCTCCAGATGGATTATATTCAGATGAATCGATGTCGAGGTTTCAAGTATGTCCTCGTAGTTGTATGCGCTTTGTCCAGATGGACGGAAGCATATCCAGTCCCAGATTACACTGCCGCGACCACTGCCAGGCAGTTGGTTCGTGAGTTTTTTCCCCGCTATGGTTTGCCCAGGGTCGTGTATTCAGATAACGGCCAGCCATTCTCATCCGAACTCATGAAACAAGTATCTCTTCTGTTAGGGTACCAGTGGAAGTTCCATTGTGTACGACACCCCGAGGCAGCTGGCCTCGTCGAAAGACATAATCAGACTCTGAAAATCCGCATTGCCAAGGTTTGCGCAGAAAAAGGCGTAGATTGGATGGTAGCTCTGCCAGTCGCCCTTTTTTATATGAGAATGGTCGCTCATTCCCGTTCAGGTCTGTCACCTTTTGAGGTTGTTTTCGGTCGTCCCCCGAACATGTGGGGTACACCAATGCCACGTAAAATAACTGATGTTGACAGTAATATGCTGACAGATTATCTGGCTTCCTTGATGTCTGCACTACTCTCTTGTCGTTCACAGGTCGCTGCTGCCTTTCCAGACAACACGCAAGTGAAACCGCACGAGGTCGTTCCAGGTGATTTGGTGTTGATCCGGAATTTTGATCGGTTAAGTCCGCTGGAGCCCCGCTGGAAAGAGCCGAAGCTCGTTTTGATGACCACAAGGACAGCAGTCAAAGTGGAGGGCCCTAAGGGCTGGCTCCACTCCAGTCACGTTAAACGATTCCATGGACTCCGTCCAAAGACTTTTTTCAAGGACTGCCCAGATACTGACTCTAAACTCCCCCTGTTAGAGAAAACTCCGCAGCAGGAGTATAAAATAAAGCTACGGTCTAGTAAGTCAGACAGTTTAATTGTTTAAGTCCCTCTCGGGTGAAGCGGTTAGACAGGTTCCTGACATGTATGAGATAGACCCCCATAGTGAGAGAGTTAGTCGAAACTCTAAGAAAATACGTTATTGTAAAAATTTGCGCAGCCGATGCGTAATCACGTTACTGTTTATGTTATTTCTGAGTCTTACGGTTACATGCATAAGTTATGTTTTACATGTATATTTTCCTCCTATTAATTCACATGTACATTTGTCTTCTAATGATACAGTAGAGCACACCTTTAGTGAACTACCTCCTCACGAGTTATCCTACAGACTTGCCATGCGCAACAATACTTTTATCCGTATGTTACACTATTCACACCAGACTAGCAATGCCACTAATTGTTGGGTGTGTGGTCGACTCCCCCCTTTCCAGACACAGAAGGGAGTTCTGCCACTCTTTCCCTATCCGTTTTCACACAATGGTTCGTTTGGAGCATGGTTTACGTTAACGTCTTCCTCAGACGATAAGTCCCTTCTGAATAGAACATGTTTCCCAGACAAGGAAGGACTTTCCCATAGAACAGGGTTAGATCTAGAAAATGAAGTATATGATCTAGGTAATTATTCCTCGAATTTCATGGTTTTGAATGTTCAGTCCGAGACTACTCCAGATTTGCCTGCTATTACAGTCCTACCATGGAAAGGCGAATTATGTGTCAGAAAGAATGGTTCAGTACATCTAGGACATAGTGATTGTATTACTGTGGTAGAGTATAGTGACAGTGGGAAATCTAATTTCAAAGCCTCACGTCATTCGTATTTTGTGTGTGGTCAGACCGCATATGTACGTCTGCCCCTAGATTGGGATGGGACATGTTACATTGCCTTCCTACTGCCACCAGTTTTCCTAGCCCCATCCGATTATCACAGAAATACACATCTAGTACACGTCAGACATAGAAGGGAGACTGAGTCCCCAATTGTCGATCAAACTGAAACTGCATTAGAACAGTATCAAGGCTTCAATAAAGGTTTCTTTTTCTTCATAGGTCCTGTCCAAAATAGTAAGCTAATACGTAGGCTAACCAGAACCCTTGAAGCAGTAGTGAATGAGACTACTTCCGCTCTAGGTAACTTAACTGAAGAACAATCTGCTATGAGATTTGTCGTGCTTCAAAACCGCCTTGTTCTTGACGTCATATTGGCCGATAGGGGCGGAGCTTGTAGAGTCATCGGATCTAGTTGTTGCATTTTCATTCCTAATAACGCACCGTCTGTTTATTCAGCTATAACCAGACTTCACAAAATAGCCCATCAGTTACACCAGAATCCAGGCACCTGGACATGGTCCGGTTGGCTCTGGAGTATAATATCTGCCTGGGGATGGAAAGTACTGTCATTCCTAGGAATAGTAGTAATGGTCATTTTCAGTTGTTGTCTATGTTTACAATGTGGCCCTGCGATTTGCGGCTTGTGCGCTACCTCTTCTATTCCAAGTCCAAAGTCCCGTCCCAAGAAGATTCGAGACGAGCAAATGATGCTCTATGAACAGATAGATGGTATCATGAATATTGATGTTTCCTGATGGAAACGTAGGGCACAAGGAGGGAATGAGGAAAATTGAATTTTGCCTTGTCATGTGTCCCTACGTGTTCCCCATTATATGTCATATGTGCATGATCGATATGCATATGTTCCCCCTTGACCGAATAAAGACGCAATTATAGTTGTGTCCAACGTTAGTATGCCAGTTTCCAGTCCTCGTGAAAGCAACGAGTATTAGGCCTATGTTGCCAACGTTTTACATTGTGCACGTTAATTCATCGATTTGTCCCCGTTTCTGGGCCTCATGGGGGCCCGGACACCAGATTCAAGCTCCGGTCTCCTGAAATCACTCCATTGAGCGATGCAGCCCCTCCCGCATCCCTGACCCTTCGCTTACTTTCTGCCAAGCAGCGCGGTGCCCGGCCTGGCCTGCCTGCCTGTCTGCCAAGAATATGTTATGCCTCTAGTTATCAGTTCAGCTCCCCGGCTTCACATTCCTAAGCTAACGAACCGCATAAACATCTTCAGCTATAGTCTAGTCTTCCTGTCTCCATGCAAGAGAATTACTGAATTAATATCCATAGAAGATTCATAGCACACGCAATACATGTCGAATATATGCATGCACCAGCCCTAGTGTCAGTAGCCTTTGCCCTGATAACTTTTAGATTCTATCAACATGTACTCCAAACACAAGATACCAGATATACTATAGGTACATGTCGTCCTGACATCCCAGACTTTAGTCTCCTCTTCTAGTGCAGAAGTCAGAGCCCCCTGCTCTCCCTAGTTACACGTCATGGCCCGTTTGCGCGCACCAGTAGGTTAAAGGTTCCAGCTGCCCAGGTAGCCCCCTCCATGTATCTACCCATTTATGACACTTCTGTGACGTTTTCATCACATGTCTCCGTGCACGCCCTGTGCACGCCTTCTTTGTACGCCCATATGTTCTTATCTCACGTTTGTCACTTGTTACGCCTACTGTATGTAATGCAATTGTACTATTTTACTATATATACTATTTACTGTTAATGAGACGTTGCAGCTGCCATTTTATTCCATTGCATGCCACTTCATGGTCTTTAGGCTCGAGCCATTCGATTAAAGCCATTCTGACTCAGGTATCACGGATCCTGCCTCTTATTTATTGAGCTATCTGTTTTGGTTAATGTATAGAAAAATAGTACCGGTAATTAATTATTTATTTACCACACGGCGGCGGGGTCGTTGGTCAGGGAGAGGATCAGCTGGGTGTCGTCGGCGTAGGAGATGATGTTGAGGTTGTGCTGGCGTGCGATGGCCGCCAGGGGGCTCATGTAGACGTTGAAGAGGGTGGGGCTGAGCGAGGAGCCCTGAGGAACGCCGCAGATGACTTCCGTGGCTGCAGATCTGAACGGTGGTAGGCGGACTCTCTGTGTCCTTCCGGCGAGGAAGGAGATGATCCACTCCAGTGCCTTCTCCTGGATTCCGATGTAGCTGAGGCGCTGCACTAGGGTGCGGTGGCAAACAGTGTCGAACGCCGCCGAGAGGTCTAGGAGGATGAGGGCCGCTGTTTCACCGTTGTCCAGCAGGGCTCGGATGTCATCGGTGGCAGCGATGAGGGCGGTCTCGGTGCTGTGGTTGGCTCGGAAGCCAGATTGTGAGGGGTCGAGGGATCCATTTGTCTCGAGGACGGTGGTCAGCTGCTTGTTGACGGTCTTCTCGATGACTTTGGCTGGGAACGGGAGGAGCGAGATGGGGCGGTAATTCTTGAGTTCGGTGGGGTCCGTTGTTGGTTTCTTTAGTAGAGCGCTGAGTTTGGCGTGCTTCCAGCTCTCAGGGAAGGTGGCTGTGTCGAAGGAGGTGTTGATGATGTCCCGCAGGTGGAGTGCGATGACAGCGTCGGCCTTGTTGAAGACGTGGTGGGGGCAGGGGTCGGTCGGAGATCCGGAGTGGATAGAGTTCATCGTGCAGATGGTGTCTTCTGTGTTGATCTGGGTCTAGGCGCTGAGGGTGGTGGTGGGGGGCGTTGGTGCGGTCGTAGGGAGCGTTGTTTGTGGGCTGAAACTGTTGTGTATGTCAGCGATCTTGTTGTGGAAGTAGGAGGCGAGGGAGTTGCAGAGGTCTTGCGAAGGGGTGATGTCGTTGTTTCCGGAATTGGGGTTGGAGAGCTCTTTCACGATGTTGAAGAGTTCCTTGCAGTTGTGTGCGTTGTTGTCCAGCCGGTCCTTGAATGCTGTTTTCTTGGTGGCGTGGATCAGTTGGTGGTGCTTCCGGGTGGCGAGCTTGAGGGTGGTCATGTTGTCCGGTGATGGCTCCCTTCTCCAGGCTTTCTCGAGGGCTCGGCAGTTCTTCTTGGAGCTCTTGAGTTCATCGGTGAACCATGGGGCCTTCTTGCTGCCGGGTCTGCTAGGCGGGGTCCTCAGTGGGGCGAGGTCGTCTGCGCAGTTGCTGATCCACTTCGTGAGGTTGTCGGCGGCCTGGCTGGGGTTCGCTGAGCTGGCGGGAGGGTGCTGGCTCAGGGAAGCGGCGAGCTGGTCTGCCGTGATCTTGTTCCAGTTTCTTCGAGCAGCCTGTTGCTGGTGGTGGTGGATCGTGGTCCTTCTGAAGCTGAAGTGGACGCAGCTGTGTTCCGTCCAGTGGAGTCCGGTGGCGTGGCTGAAGGTGATGTCCTTGCTGGATGAGAAGACAGCGTCGAGTGTGTGTCCGGCGAGGTGGGTGGGGGTAGTCACCAGCTGCTTAAGTCCGAGGTTGGCGAGGTTGGCGAGGTTGTCAAGCAGGGTGGTGGTGTTGCGGTCGTTGTTGTTCTCCAGGTGGAAGTTGATGTCCCCCAGGAGGATGTAGTCAGCGGAGGGGAGGGCTTGCGGGCAGATGAAGTCGGCGATGTCTTCGCTGAATTGTGTGCGTGGTCCCGGGGGTCGGTAGATGAGGGTGCCTCTGAGGGTGGTTTTAGGGTCCGTGTGGATCTGGAAGTGCAGGTGTTTGGCGGTTTTCAGGGTGTCGTCGGTGTTGGTCGTGATGCGGATGGTGTCCCTGTAGATGATGGCGATGCCTCCTCCAGTCTGGTTGCCGCGGTCTCTTCGGGTGATCTTGTTGCCCTCTGGGATGGCGATGGCGATGTCGGGCGCGGAGGAGTCGTTCATCCAGGTTTCCGTGAGGAAGGCGACGTCAGGAGCCGTGGTATCGAGGAGGTTCCAGAGTTCGATGGTGTGTCTGTGGACGGAGCGGGTGTTGAGTAGGATGCACTTGAGGTGGTTGCTGCAGGTGTTCGGCTTGACGGGTGCTGGAGAGGGGCAGGTCCGGTTGCAGGAGAACTTGCAGGTGTGACAGCTGAAGGGTCCGTGGGTTCGTCTCGGGGTGGCACGGTAGCATCCCGGGAATTGGCCGGTGTTGAGTGCGTTGAGGGTGGCGGCGTCGTATGTCCGGCGGGTGGGCTGGGGTCTGCGGCAGCCAGGGGTCTTGGCGCTGGGCGCGGTCCGGTCGCGGACGGGCGCGGTCCGGTCGCGGACGGGCGCAGACGGGCTTACCTTTGGCGCACCTTCGGCGCACAATCGGCGCGCCCGCTGCGCGTTACCGCTGCGCGTGGGAGGGAGGGGCAGCTGGGAGGCGGGAGCGGGGAAGAAGGGGGCGTGGCTACACTCCCCGGCGGCGGGAAGTCGACAGCGGGAGCGGGGAGCGGGTGCAGGGGATGGCAGCACAATGGGGGGGAAACCAGGGGCAGTCCGGGGACAAAAAGCAAAACAGAGTCAGGGTACAGTGAAAAATAAACAGTGAAAAATAAGCAGCAGAAATAATACAGCAGGCAGGCAGGCAAAGGAACACAACGCGGAGGGAACAGCAGGCGGGGGGCGTGGCCTGAGGGCGGACCCGAGGGCGGGAAGGCACTGCGAGGCAGGCAGAACGGCAGGCGGGGGCACACGCAGCAGCTGGTGGCCGTGCGGCGCGGGGGTGTCCTACAAGTAGGTCACACTCACCTGTGCCGCACGGTCGCCATTTATGGCCAAGTGCAGGGAGGGAGGGGCAGCTGGGAGGCGGGAGCGGGGAGGAAGGGGGCGTGGCTACACTCCCCGGCGGCGGGAAGTCGGGAGCGGGGAGCGGGTGCAGGGGACGGCAGCACAATGGGGGGGAAACCAGGGGCAGCCCGGGGACAAAAAGCAAAACAGAGTCAGGGTACAGTGAAAAATAAACAGTGAAAAATAAACAGCAGAAATAATACAGCAGGCAGGCAGGCAAAGGAACACAACGTGGAGGGAACAGCAGGCGGGGGGCGTGGCCTGAGGGCGGACCCGAGGGCGGGAAGGCACTGCGAGGCAGGCAGAACGGCAGGCGGGGGCACACGCAGCAGCTGGTGGCCGTGCGGCGCGGGGGTGTCCTACAAGTGGGTCACACTCACCTGTGCCGCACGGTCGCCATTTATGGCCAAGTGCAGGGAGGGAGGGGCAGCTGGGAGGCGGGAGCGGGGAGGAAGGGGGCGTGGCTACACTCCCCGGCGGCGGGAAGTCGGCAGCGGGAGCGGGGAGCGGGTGCAGGGGACGGCAGCACAATGGGGGGGAAACCAGGGGCAGCCCGGGGACAAAAAGCAAAACAGAGTCAGGGTACAGACAGAATATCGAGATTAAGGTATGTATGTTAGTAATATCGAAATTTTGTTGTTTAGTGTTATGTATTTTATTTTGTTGTTTATATGTTTGCTAAATATGTTTAGAAATGTATGTTTGAAAATTAGTAATTTTGTTAACATTTTGCGTTTTATTTTTAGAGCGGGTTGTGGGTTTATAGGGGAATAGGGTGGGAAGTAATTTAATAATAATTAATTAATTAATATATGTTTGCAAATATTTTTAATTAATAATTAATTGGTAATTAATTAATATTAATTAGTTAATTAATTAATATATGTTTGTAAATATTTTAAATAATAATTAATTGGTAATTAATTAATATTAATTAGTTAATTAATTAATATAAATTTGTACATATTTTTATTTAATAATTAATTGGTAATTAATTAATATTAATTAGTTACTTAATTAATATAATTTTGTACATATTTTAATTAATAATTAATTGGTAATTAATTATTATTAATTAGTTAATTACATTAATTAGATTAATTTTTTAATATATATAATTTTTGTTTATTGTTAATTAATTATTTGGGAAAAATTAATATTAATTAGTAAATTAAATTAATTATAGCTAATGTGCTAATATATTTACTTTATTGTTATTGTTAATTAATAATTAATTGGTAATTAAATAATGTTAATTAATTTTGGGTAAAGGAGTATTTTTAGGGTTCAGGGTCAGTTTTCAGTTCTTGGGTAAAGGGGTATTTTTGGGGTTCAGGGTCAGTTTTCAGTTCTTGGGTAAAGGGGTATTTTTAGGGTTCAGGGTCAGTTTTCAGTTTTTGGGTAAAGGGGTATTTTTAGGGTTCAGGGTCAGTTTTCAGTTCTTGGGTAAAGGGGTATTTTTGGGGTTCAGGGTCAGTTTTCAGTTTTTGGGTAAAGGGGTATTTTTAGGGTTCAGGGTCAGTTTTCAGTTTTTGGGTAAAGGGGTATTTTTAGGGTTCAGGGTCAGTTTTCAGTTTTTGGGTAAAGGGGTATTTTTAGGGTTCAGGGTCAGTTTTCAGTTTTTGGGTAAAGGGATATTTTTAGGGTTCAGGGTCAGTTTTCAGTTCTTGGGTAAAGGGGTATTTTTAGGGTTCAGGGTCAGTTTTGGGTTTTTGGGGTACAGGCGTAAAGGGTAAAAATAAAATAAATTTAAATTTAATTTAAATCAATTAAATGAAATTAAAAAAAATAAAATTACATTAAATTATTAAAATTTTAATTTATTTTAAATGTATATGTATTACTTTTCATTTTTTAATTATGTTTTAATGTTTTTATTAATATTTGTTAAATTATATGTATTTTAACATTATTTTTACATTATTATTAATACATTTAAAAAAACGATATTTTTAATTTCGATATTTTTGTACTACGATATTATTTTTTCGATATTTTTGTACTTACCTTTATGAAGATAGGATCCCGATATTATTGTCCTCGATATTTTTGTTGCGATGTTTTTGTATTGCGATATTTTTGTGGTCGATATTATGTCATGGATTCATTCATGGTAGCAGACCCCCAGATACGTGTATTTCTGTGTGCTGTCCAAGGTCAAATGGCCGAGTCTCCATTTTGCTCTTTTTTTTGGGGTAGTGTCCGAAGATGACTATTTTTGACTTGGTCGGGTTAGCTACCAGCTTGTTTTTGTTGTTGTATATTGCCAGGGCGGTAAGTGCCTTTTGAAGCCCTGTTTTGGTATGATCCAGGATTACAAGGTCATCCGCGTATTGCATGAAGTGGATTTTGGTTGCCCCGATCTTTGGCGTTGCTAAGGCGGCCCCCAACAGGGCTATCTCCATGTCTGCTGTGTATAAATTAAACAGCAGAGGTGCCAACACGCACCCTTGTTTTAAGCCACGGTTCGTGTCAATCTTGTCAGTTGCAGAGTCACTTGAGAGTTTAATTCTTACCCAGGTGTTTTGATACAAAGATTGTATCGCTCTTAGCAAAGAGGGGTCGATGTTCCAATGGACCAGTTTTCTCCATAGGATTGTGCGATCTACTCCATCGAACGCAGCTGAGTAATCGATGAAACAGGCGAACAATGGGAGACTTTTACGCAGCCGAGTGCGATTAGCTAGGTAAGAAAGTGCGGTGATATTGTCTACAGTCGAAGACCCTGGTCTAAAGCCGGTTTGACAGAAAGGCAGGAGGTTTTCTTCACTTGCCCAGTTCGAAAGGTCCGTCAAGAAGGCACTGGCGTAGGCTTTGCCCTCGATGTCCAAGAGGGCGATCATGCGGTAGTTCGTTGGGTCCGATTTGGTCCCTTTCTTGTGGATTGGGTGCAGGAGCGATCCTCGCCATGAGTCAGGCACATCCCCCGTTAACCAGCAATCAGTGTATAAATAGGTCAGATTTTCGGACCAGAATTCTATGTTTGATTTGAACAGATGGCCTGGGAGTCCATTGGGGCCCGGTGCACCGTTAGGTCGAATTTTTTTTTGTATTTTAGACACTAGAGATTTTCCGGGGGGGGGGCGTGGTATCGATGATTAAAGCCCGATTCTCTCTTAGTGTGGGCATATCGTATGGCTTAGTATTTGGTCGTTCTTCGTTATAAAGCGCTTTTACATGAGAGACCCAGACTGATGCCTCGAGAGAGTTTTCTCTGTGGTTTGTACCACGTCCGAGGAGACTTATGTAACTCCAGAACTCTTGTGATTTCCCGGGGCTCAACAAGTCAAAGATTTTCAGCCACTGAGCCTCGCAGTAGTTACGCTTTGCAGCCCACACTTTTTTGGAGTGGCTCTTTGCGGCCTCCTGCAGTTGAGTTTTGTTTATGATTGTACGGTTTTTGCTGAGGGCTTTTCGTTTTTTTTTTAAGTCCTTTGCACTTGCTTTGATTTCTGCATTAAATCCAAAGGCCATCGGGGGATGCCAATGAGTTGTCCTTTGTTTGTCCCCACTTCCCCGGAGTTTTGCCGCTAGAGTCACGGTGATTCCGTCCCATGTTACTATTGCGTCTTGGCTGTATTTGCGCGGAGGCCAGCCTGCCCACGAATTTGCCCAGTTGTTAAAAGTTGCCGTGGCTACCTGTCCCCATTTAATTCTTCTAGGCAGCTTTATTAATTCTTGGCCATCCGTTGCCCTGATGCATTCGAGCCTGTGACGTGGTTATGCTAATAAGTTCATAGTAATGGTTAGGGCGGCATGGTCGCTGTCATTGCGTTGGTGAACAGTGAAGTTTGTCATTTGGGCTTGGAGTTTATCGCTTAAAATGATGTAGTCGATCGTCGTTTGATTGTTGTACGTCGGATCGACCAAGGCTCCCGGGGAGTTCTTTAAGAGAACTGTATGCGCCATCGCCAGTTTGTAATTTTTTAAAAGTTCAATCAGTACTTTGGCGGCCCCGCGCTGTGGGTTTTGTTCACTTGAGACCCCTATGTTATGAATGTTGAAGTCTCCGAGGATGATGCAGTCTAATGATGAGTGGCGTAGCAGTAAGGTTTCTAGTTGGTTTACAAGTGTGAGCAGGTTAGCTGTGTTCTCCTGCAAGTTATGGTAGATGTTCATTAATAGTATTGGGGCAGTGCAGTTGGTGGAGTGGGGGACTTTCAGGATTCCCGCCTGAAGGATGTCTGGTTGATTATGGAGCTCCATGAATTCTATGTTTAACGAATGTTTTATGTAGATGCAAGTACCCCCTGAGGGTCTTCCAAATATGTTGTTCTTTTTTGTTGCCTTGCCGTATTCTGCGTATCCTCTTAATGACAGCGGGTGGATCAGCCAGGTTTCCTGTATGCATATGATGTCTGCTTCCTCCAAGAATATCACTGTGGCTTGGTTTAGTAGCAGCTTTTTGAGTCCTGCGACATTCCACGTTAATATTTTTAAGCTCTCTGTGGTTCTCTTTTTGTTTAAAGGTCGTGCTCGCTCGGTTGGGGTGTGTTGATAAGATCGAGCTAAATTTGCGGAGCAGAGTGTGTTAGGAGCTGGAGTTTAGTGCTAATGATAGCCAGGAACAGTCTTTGCTTGCGTGACCCCTAGTTGTGCACAGTCGATTTCCTTGGCTGGGATTAGTTGTAATCTTGATTGGGGTTCCATTGATTGAACTGGTGTTAGTGCTGCCTTTACACCCCTGGAGGACAGACACAACTTTTGACCGATGGATGAAAGTAGAATTTGTGCTTCCAGTCTTACCTTGTTCTTGATTGTCCAGCATAGAGTGTGGCATTAATGTTTTTAAAATTGAGGGATATTTTTGTGCCGACTTTGTCTTTATCTTTATGCCCCAGCTTTCATATAGAGAATGTTGGCACCTCAGTGCCTCCGCCAGGTCTGGGCTGATGAAAGTTAATTCCGTTGTTTAATTTTTTTCCTCGGCCTCCGGGGGCAGGAAAGAGATGGTTTCGATGTCCGCAGTTTTTATGCCTTCCAGTCCCGGGATGTTTGCGCAGAGTGTTAAAAGATTGCTGCGGTTGAGGATATCCCATTTTCCTTGTGATGTATATTCTGGATATAGCAGTATTTTCCGGTCCCTCACGCTTGCGTAGCTTGCAGAGCTTGCACTGGCCTCGTTGAGCCATTTTTTCCCTGCGTCCCTATTGGAGGTAGTGGTGTCAAACCGGGCTGGTAGGCGTTTATCTGGTGTTTTGGCCCTGTTGTAGATTGAGACGCCTCCAAGGGGATTATGCTGGGTGGGCTGTTCTTCCATGGCCTTTTCATAGCGTGCTCCAGTTTGGGGCATGTTAGTCCAAGGGGGGCACTCTGGGAATCTCCAATGATGTCGTTGGAAGTTTTTGAGTTATCAGGGTGTGATGCTCTACTCGATGTAAGCTTGGTTTGCGCAGGGTGCTCAGAACTTGTTTGGCGGGGCTCCCGCTCGTGTGGCGGGGCTTTATTTACTTCTTCGTGATTGTGTTCCTGCGATTGATGCGCGTGAGCTGTGGCGGGTTGGGGGGCCGCGAGGAGAGATGGCAAGCCAAGATCCGTTGCAGAGGTGTCTGTGTATGGATTTCCTGTGGTTAGTTCACTTGCTTCTGCAGTTTGCATGGTGGCTACCTGGTTGGGTGTTTCATCTGTTATGGTGTTACTGGAAGGCTGCTTATCCGGCCGTAGCCAATTATAGATAACGCTGGTGGCATATGCATTGTTTTTCTTCTCCTTATTGAGTTTTCTTAATTTTTTCTTGTTTTTCCTTGACAGGTTTTGTGACTCTGGGCTGGGCAATTCGGAGTTTTGTTGAGAGACTTGGTTATCAGTCTTGTTCAGGGTAGCCTTTGTTCCTTAAACGATGGACGTTGCAGGCAAGGCTATGGGAGCGGGCTTTTCCGAGCTGCTTACGCAGGAGATTACTGAACCATTACCCATAGGGTGTGCCTGGGCGGAACCCTGTGTAATTGAAAGCTTGCTCTCCTGGCAGTTTTTTTTGTTTGCTTCACCCTTAAGGTCCTCTATTAATGTGGACATGATGTATGGTAGTTTTTCTAAGCTGTGCAGGATCGGGCTGCAGCTACATGACTCTGGCTTGAATTGTGTACTGTCCTGTGCTCTGCGTATCAGAGCATTCAAGTTGTCCAGTTTTGAGTCTATCTCAGAGATCAAGTTTGCCACTATTTGTAGTATATTGATCTGGACGTCGAGCTTGTCTGCGTGCATGATCGCTGCTCCAGTCATTGAAGAAAGGGCTTCGCTTATCAGTGATAGGTGATTTGTGTTAGCGGAGGCGCTGTCAGGGAGCGAAGGCAATTTCAATAGATGGTTTGAGGCCCTGTCAAATGGTTGTCGGGTTGCTCCTTCCATTGTGGCATGAGTGCCATTGGCCGAACCTGCGTAGCTATGATGGAGGAAAGTGATCCTTTCTTGTCGACATAAATGCTGTCTGAGGTGTCATACGTGATTGCGTTAATTGAAGGAGGTGTGCTCCTCTAGCAGTCCTCTGGTGGGAGGAAGGTCGTGGCCATGGTGTTTGATTGAATGGGCCCAAGCGCCACACTGTCTGGTGTCGTGAGTTTAAGGGATGTTCCACTCTGGAGTCTAAATATTGTTGGTGAGAGGGGAATCCTGATGGCCCGAGGACTTGCGAGTGGTGAGCTCGGCCCTTCCTCCATTACTTTGGCCGTGGTTAGACTGTCCGAAGTCCTAGGGCAAGCAGGGGGAGAGATTGTTTTGGGGCTCAAAAAGCTTCTTATGTCTCTATTTCCCACGGGGCAGTTTGAGTGTTCTTTAATACTAGGCCTGGGCTTGTGCGCGTTTAGCTTCTCAGGGCTGTAAGACTTCCCCGTGGTGTCAACCGGGAGGTGAGCTATAGGAAAGTGAGCCGGCGGTTCCACGGTAAAGTCAATGTAAGGTCCCGGGAAGTTGGGGTTGCTCCAGTCGCTCCCGCTGTTCCTGAGTGTTCCCCATCCCAGGGCCCTGGGCCTTGATGAGTCCCCCCTAGTTCTGATGCCGGAGGGTGTCAAGTCAAGTCAAGTCAGATAATTTATATAGCGCACTACATACCCAGAGGGTCTCAAGGCGCTTAGGGGGGAGAGGAGGATTACTTGTCAAATATCCACGTTTTAAGTTGCTTTCTAAATGCTAGGTGGTTCTGGGTAAGGCGAAGGTAGGTGGGGAGTGAGTTCCATGTTTTAGCTGCCAGGTATGAGAAGGATCTGCTTCCCATGGTGGTCTTGTTGATGCGGGGTACAGAGGCGAGGGCTTGGCTGGAAGAACGTAGTTGGCGGGAGGGGGTGTAGAAGGACAGTCGTGAGTTGAGGCATTCTGGTCCGATGTCGTAGAGTGATTTGTGTGCGTGGGTTAGCAGTCGGAAAGTGATCCTCTTATTGACGGGTAGCCAGTGGAGGTCTTTCAGGTGGCCAGAGATGTGTTCGTTACGCGGGATGTCTAATATGATCCTGGCTGAGGCGTTTTGGATTCGTTGGAGTTTCATCTGGAGTTTAGCGGTAGTGCCTGCGTAGAGGGTGTTACCGTAGTCCAGTCGGCTCGTGACCAGAGCATGGGTGACTGTTTTTCTGGTTTCGGTGGGGATCCAGCGAAATGTTTTTTTGAGCATGCGAAGAATGTTGAAGCAGGATGAGGATACGGCGTTGACTTGTCTGTTCATTGAGAGTGAAGAATCCAGGATAACGCCTAGGTTCCGTGCGTGGTCTGTCGGGATGGGAGCTTTTCCAAGGGCTTCCGGCCACCAAGAGTCGTCCCACGCAGAGGGGGATGTACCTAAGATGAGGACTTCTGTTTTATCTGAGTTCAGTTTCAGACGGCTTTGTTTCATCCATTCAGCAACTTCTTTCATTCCTTCGTGTAGGTTGGTTTTGGCGGTGCTGGGGTCCTTGATGAGAGAAAGGATCAGTTGAGTGTCATCCGCGTAGGAGATGATGTTGAGGTTGTGTTGGCGAGCGATGGCCGCAAGGGGGCTCATGTATACGTTGAAGAGGGTGGGACTGAGTGAGGATCCTTGTGGTACGCCACAGATGACTTCGGTGGCCTCGGACTTGAATGGTGGAAGGCGGACTCTCTGGGTTCTTCCGGTGAGGAACGAGGTGATCCATTCAAGTGCTTTTCCTTGTATTCCGATGTTTCTGAGGCGTTGTAAAAGGGTGCTGTGGCATACTGTGTCGAAGGCTGCAGAGAGGTCGAGGAGGATGAGGGCGACTGTGTCTCCATTGTCCAGTAGAGTTCGAATGTCATCTGTTGCTGCGATGAGGGCGGTCTCAGTGCTGTGTTTTGCTCGGAAGCCAGATTGTGAGGAGTCGAGGGATTTGTTGGCTTCTAGGTAAGCGGAGAGTTGGTTGTTGACAGCTTTCTCGATGACTTTGGCTGGGAAAGGAAGGAGCGATATGGGGCGATAATTTTTGAGTTCGGTGGGGTGAAATAGCTTCGCCTTCCATCTCTTGGCAGAGCTATGGGGCCACGTCCTCTCCTGGGATTGAATTAGGGTAGAGTTTCTGGTCCTCATTTTGGGATTGGTTTGTGTGACTTGCCTAGGCAGCTGCTATTTAGTTAGTGGGACTCACGTAATAGATGGAGTCTATGGTATCTCCTAGGATCTCCTGCTAGGTTAAGGGGTGCCCTGGCTTCCCTGCTGCAAATCCAATACTTGAGTTGGTGGGCAAGCGCGAATTACCCAGGGGAAGGACCAAGCTGTGTGCCGAAAACTATGGTCGCCCCCCTGATCCTCTGGTCAGGAAAGATGTTGTTCCGCTTCGTGTAGGTAACGTACTGCGGCTCTGAGTGTGGGTCTCCTGTGTACCGGCTGCTGCTATGCGGGGAGTTGTAGATTGGAACTGGCGCTGTGACTCCTGTAGCGCCGTGACCCCCGTTGATGAGGGCAGTACTGGACTTAGCGCCCCCTAGCCTCCTGATCCTGTGATCCTGTGGGGGGTTATGGGGAATGGAGGGGGTGGCGCCGACAGGATCCGTCCCGCACCTAGGCAGCCCTGACCTCTGAGAGCCCTCCTGGCCCTCCCCCCCCCCGCCGTGCTCCTAATGCACCCGGCCACCTCCTGCACCCAGATCCCGGGTGAGAAGTCCTGCTGCTCCGGCAGCTCGCTCAGGGGCGGGGGCGGGGAAGCACGGGCAATGAGGGCAATGAGATGGTGAGCGCCTGAGAGTACCTGAGAGCCGGGGACCGGAGGCGGGGGCTATGATGCCACTTTGCTTACTTGGCTTGCTTGGCCGTTTTCTGTAGCTCTCGCCGTCCGCCGTCCGCCGGCGACCGCAGGTGAAACGGTTCCGCCTCTTTTGCTTTTGCTTTGCTTGCTTTGCTTGTCCCTTCTCGCCTGTTCGCCTTCCGCCAACCGCTGACCGCTGACCACCGCTGTAACAGACGAACCGCCGCAGATAGCAGCAGATAGCTGCAGGCTAGGTGCAGGCTAATGGCGGCGGTGGTGGTAAATGTCCGCTTTCCACTTTCCGCTTTTCCACTGGGCGGTGGCGGTGGCGGGCTGTGGCTGGGGCGGGCTGTGATGGCTCCGACTCTGGTTCTGACTGCAGCGTCACCCCAGCGCTTTCTGGCGTCCTGGCTTCCCGCTCACTGCTGCCGCTGCTGCTGCGGCTCTCTGCTCTCAGCTCTCTGCTCTCTCTCTCGCGACCGGAAATCAGCGATCGTGATAAATCGTCCTGTAGTCATCCACAGAGCCTTCGTCCTTGCTAGAGTCCGTCACCGATCCACCCAGAAAGTGATGCAGTCAGCTAAAGAAGGAATCAGACCACTCGGCAAACTCAATGTAAGGATCCTGTGTTTTACAACTGGAGTCATTCGTGGAAAAACAGCCTCAAGCTGCTCAAATGTTTGTGCAAGTCATCATGATTTTGAGGACGCTTGCCCATCACTGTGTTAATCATGATGGGACTAATCACAATTCCTCCGCTGTGACCTGGTAGCGGAGGAGCACCTCCAGTTGAGCTGCTTGAAGTGCACGAGACATAAACTGTATGACTCGTCTATGAAGATGAATCAACTGTGTGTGCATCTGTCGCAGCTCTGAGAGAGTAACATGGTGATAATTGGGATGTGGTGTAAAACCAGCCAACACAGGCCATGGGGCCTATTCAAACAGAAGAAACAGGGTGAGAAAGGGTGCCATTAAACCATATGGTATGCTCCCAGGATATCAACGGAACTTCAGTTAATGCATAAGGATTATATGCTGCTGGAAGAGCAGCTACCGTATATTCATGAAACAAATGATCATTTCCATCTACAGCAGGAAACGTAAAGCAAGAATAAAATACCTCAAAGTGGAATGCTGGATCAGCCTCAACCACAAAAATTATATTTGCCTCCGCATTGGGGACTCCATGTTATGTTAAATAAGCTGTAATCACAGCGCGGTTGTGTGCCGTAACTGCGACCCCTTGTGCCGTGTCAGAAACCAAAAGAACAAGAAAAACGGTAGCGCAAAACAGAGTCAAAACTAAATCCCTTTCAATCTCAAGCTTGAAAAACCTATAAACAAAAAATATAGGAGACTCAGCCTCCCCACCACAAACATCTCTGGAAACTGGTTAGAGGGTATTGTGTATTCTGTTTCACTTCGCATGCAGAAGCGAATCTGTAGCAAGCACGAAAAATGATGGCGTCTTACTAATGAAGAGGAGGATAAAATTCGATTTCAGGTGGCCCTGGCTGACCATGGGAAAATTAAGGCAGCCAGTAAAGATCATATAGCCCTACAATTAGCTCCGGCCAATAATGACCCCAAGATACAATACCGCATCTTGAAGTCTTTTTCGAACCCTAAGGCGTGTGAGAACTTGATGGTCCCAACGCAAAAATTGTGCGATGATATTTGCACGTTTTGTTCACAAAAAATTGAGACCATTTATAACAAAATTGTTCAATCAGGGGAGCACTCCGACACCCTGACGATTCCCCTAAAAACCAGGCAGGTAGCTACTCATTTGTTGGGAAGCAGACACAAGCAGAGACTGAGCTATTGATCCACTTGGTTAAATCTGGATCACCTCAGGATCATATGCTGGCAAAAATGATTGCTTCTCTTGCCAGCCACCTGTCCTCCTCCATTGCTCATCTCCTCAACCTTTCCCTGCGAGAAGGTCTGGTCCCTTTAGAATGGAAAGCAGCACATCCGCAAGAACACCAAGGCCCGCTGACTGAGTTCTCCAATCTCCGTCCTATCTTTCTCCTCCCTTTCCTGGGCAAGCTTTTGGAGAAAAATATAAATACTCATCTCAAACGGATGGGCAGCCTTGATTCATCTCAACCAGGCTTTCGCCCCAAACACAGCACGGAATCAGCCCTACTAGAGGTAACCGACAACATCAGAATGACCCTAGATAGAGGCTACTCTACGATTCTGGTGCTGTTGGATCTATCCACCGTGTTCGACACGGTTTGGCATAGGATCTTGCTTGGGAGATTGGAGGAGGTTGGACTTAGAGACTTGGCCCTGAAGTGGTTGACGAGTTTTCTTTCCTCTCGCTCCCAGGTGGTTAACCTTGGTTCATATCGTTCAGCTATAACAGAATTGTCCAAGGGAGTTCCACAGGACTCTTGTTTGAGCCTGACTTTGTTTAATACCTATGTGGCAGCTCCTCTGATCCTGAATGCACCACCTAGGACGGCCTCTCGACCGCTGCTTTGTCAGCTCCACTGGCTCCCGATATGGAAACGTGTGCAGTTTAAGGTTTACTGTACCATCCACAAGGCCTTGTCCAACTCTGGCCCCAGTTACTTAGCAGATAAATTTACTCCTTAGATTCCGCGGCGGTCTCTCCGCTCAGAATCTAAACATTTACTCACAGTGCCTAGAATCAAATGAGCCAGACAAGGTGGGAAGGCCCTAGCCTATCTGGGACCCTGTTACTAGAATAATCTTCCGCTACAGCTAAGACAATGTGTGGATCATCTTCTTTTCAGGAAACAGCTTAAGACCTTTCTGTTTACCTCTGTTCCCTAGCGGTTAGGTTTTTCCTTCTAGCGTCCCATCCAGAGCACGGAGATACCCCTTCGGGGGTCGATTCTTGTGCTTTATAAATAAACAAATAAATAATAAATAAAATTAAGCACAAGCATTACTCATGGGTCTCGCGAATAAGTACTACACCAAATGCTGGCATCGCCATGTTGCAGGGATTCTGCCCAAGAACAGGACCATGTGCAGGATTATAGGATCCTGGTGTATAGGGACTGAGTCATCCCACCACCTTAGTGCCAATAAGCCTAGGAACGACTAGCTGTAGTGTCTGACTTGCTTTCCTACTTACTCACAGAGAAACAAGTGATTAGACACCCCAGAACACAAAGCTCCCAGATCTCTCAAGAAAATGCAGTAACAAGACACACCCTTTTTCTCGCACGCTTGTACTTGTTCACACTAAGATCTGACAGAGACATGAAACAGTTTAAAATATTTATTTTAATTAACAGGCCCTAACATGCAGTATACATGCCACTACAAGCAGAAAAATACATAGCTGCTAATCCATATATCATGAGGGGAGATGTCATTATGAAAAGAATATAGAAAAAAAGACTATAGAGCCGAACCTCCCTCCTCTTACTAAGAAGCAGTATTATTATATATCAGAAGATCTCTGGGCTTAGTTAGCAGGCACCATACCTTAGCCTATAGATAGTAGGTCTACATCATAGGTGCTGTCTCGCTCTTCACCCTGGAAAGGTCCCTCTCCAAGGGTGTGCTACCTACTCGTGTATTACCACAAGACCAAAGTACTTTGTCCCAAATAACAGCGGCATAGGTATGTTTTGCCTAGGTGCTAAAGCCTGACCAGAACAAATAACAAGGGGCATTGTTTATCGACCTTGCTCACAATGTTCAGACTAAATCCCAGGATCCAGCAGAACTTGAACACAGCACTGAGTTCTCATGTGAAAGTAGCCATAAAAAGTGTTACAAAAACAAAGTTGTGTAGGAGCGTGCGCAAAGCAGCAGGCAAGCTGCAATGTGCTCATGCTAACTTTAGAGAAAACGACAATGTCCTCATGGGCCATGTGACAAAATAGAGACTAGAAATAAGTTTGGTTACCTACAGTAATTTCCAAATTTGGATGTCTGGCAATGTATATCATTAAAAGTAAATAGCCCATTATGTAACTTTTTCAAAGAGTTATAAGCTTTGCCTGTGGTTATTGCCAATAGAAACTTTAGGTTTATGAGAAACTTTATGAGGAGTAAATTATATGTGTCTTTTAATTGTAATTGTGGATTCCAGTTTACATCTATATTTATCTACATCAATTTTTCAAACTCTAGAAGTATTCATCTGCATTCCATTTTCCTCCTTTAAAAATGTGAGTTGCACCTGACTTCCTTCACAGATATATTAAGCTGCACTCAGATACCTGCAGTGTTTAGCGCTTAAAGTAGCCGTATATAATGGAACCAATCACTCATATGGAAAACATTAGCATTTCAGTACCCGTACTTTTAAGCTATTTAAAATTCAGAAGAAAATGTCCTCTCTTTTTCACACCACACCTGTTTAGACAGATTAGGTAGTTGCCTGGCATTTGTGTGACAACATGTAGAAACTACCATAAGAAGTCCAAATGTCCATGTATTCCATGTTTAAAATTCAAGCAAATTTGCACATAAAGTGGATACAATATTGGAAATGCTTGTGAATGCTCACAATTTTGTGTATATTCACCCCACTGCCACTTGTCACTACTTACACTCTCCAGGAAATACTAATGTCCCCATCCTCTTGACCATGGATGTAGGAGACCCTAAAATTCCGGTAGGTACAGGGGAACCCTTCAGTAATTAGTACTGAACTAGTTCAAATTGCTGATTGCTTTAGTATCTCAAGCATCAATAAACACATATAGTAACAAGGTCCTAAAATGACATAGTAAGAAAATAAAGCACTGTGAGCATACAGATAAATAAGATATCCACTTGTGCTGTTGGATCACATTGTTCTACAAAGAAGAAATATGGTTATATCCTCATTATAATTTAATTATGCAATTGTTGTTTACATGAAAAATATATCAAATATATTTTAAATATCATTTACTTATATTATTCTCAGTAATAAATGCTCAGTGCTCCAGGTGATCACACAACAATGGACAAAACAAAGAAAATAACAAAATGTACTACAAGCTTTCATATGCCTTATGTCCATACTAAATCTGCGTCACATCAATTTGTGGCATTTCATTTTGTTATTTATTCCGAAGTATGACATAAGATCTTTCTTTTCACAATAAAAAAAATATTATTTGCATTGATGCAACAATTACAAACTTAAACCTACCAGTTTGCTCTGCAGGTGTTTCAAACTTACTGTCCCCTGAAGAGCTGGTCAAAAGCCTACAAGATAGCAGATATTTTGATATATGCAAAAAGAAATTGTAATTTGGACCATCCTGCTTTGGCATCAGGCTATATTCCAAACCCTAAACGATCCAACAGTCATGAACAGATTTGTCATAAAAGATGTCATAAAAGATGTCTTCACTTATGTTATCAATGATATCATAGAACATATTGTGAGTGATGATAAACCTGAGGTCATAAGCAGTGCATGGAGAGAGTGCAAGTCATAATTAATTTGTTTAACTATAACTAGTGAATTTTATAGTTTTTTTAGGTTAAAATGTTACATTTAAACTGACATTTCCACCTAACGATGATGTCACTTTAAAACATTAGTTTTTTCCAGTGAATTTCGGATGTTTTTATGTAAGATAGGATGTTATTACCCTGCACAGTTTTCTCATCAAATGAGAAATGTTGCAGTGATGTTATCAATGATGTCATAGAGGATGTTATGAGTGATGTAATATCAGGGGTAATTAACAGTGCATGGCGAGGGCGCCAGTTATAGTTACCTTAGGGCACAAGTTATAATTACTTGAGATAACTCTAACTATAACTGCTGAATGTCTATAGTTTTGTGTGTGTAAAATCTAAACCTAATGATAACATCCCTGTAACATTTGATTTTTTACTGCATTTCTAAGAATTTTTTAATTCTATTTCCTAACAATAATGTCCACGTATCCTTTGTTTTTGTCAGTGAGTTTCTTCAGTTTTTTAATCCTATGACCTAACTATAATGTCCCTGTGACCTTGGATTTTTTAATTGAATTTCTAGGGTTTATTTTTTGATTTAAAGTAATATTTAATTACGTACAACGGTGCTGTGTGCGGCTTTCCGGAAACCCCTCATGTGCAAACAACTCTATGCCATGCATGCACAGCGGGGTTCGAGGGATCAACCCCCAGCATTTAGCCCCCCTCTCTGGGCCTATTTTGGCTCTGGGGACCCTATCTGCCGGGGGCCGGCACGTATTGTTGAGCAAGGAGGCAGGAGGCCACGTGTACCCCTCCCTGGGCCAATTTTGGCCTTGTGGACCACAGTGTACTTTTGTTTTAGAGGAGGGGGGCACGCAGCACCCCACCCGTCCCCCAAACATTCAGCCAATTAGGCCCCTGAGAACTGACCCACCCCGGGTACATCAAAAAAAGCAAGCACTGTAGCCCAAGCTTTTTTTTTGCCATGGAATTGTGAATCCTCTGTGAATCTGCGGTAAAATCATTTTTTAAAGTGTTTTGAGTTTGGGCCCCAAGCGGGGTCCCTGTGGAACCCCACTACCAGGCCCAGGGGTCAGGGTTTTCCTACCCTGCCCCCTTCTGTTTTTTTTCCCATTTATTTGGGAAGCTGGCTGATTCTCAAGTCCCAAGATGGCTGCCATCGCTTACTGGTTGAAGTGTTGACAGCCAATCAGATCCCATCATGAGATCTGCATGATCCGCCATCCATCCGCGTCCCTAGGTATATATAAATTGTGGTTTTTTTAAATAACTCCAAAACTGCTAAACGGATTTACACCAAATTACAAAAAGGGCTCTTGCTAGACCAAGATCTACCTTTCTACCAAATTTCGTGTAATTCTGTTCAGCAATTCGGGCTGTAGACATGTCTAAAATCCTTTCCGGAAATTGCATTAGAAAAGTGTTTTGGGAAACCCCCCTCCCTTTTTCTTGGCCTCAGTGTGATGAATCATCCCAAAACTTCTCGGATAGCAGCTGAGATTAGTGGCAAAGCAGTTTTGATAAGTTCATGAAGATTGCTCAAATGACGCAAAAGTTATTAGCAAAACAAAAAACTTATTTTTATGGAATCTTAATATAAATGGTGATACATATCTATTTCTCTCTCTCGCTCTCTATTTCTCTCTCTCTCTCTATATATATATATATATTACCTACTGGCGGTCGCCAGTAGGTAGTTATAGTTAGGATTGATTTCCATAGGGAAATCGCAACATTCTATTGGGAATAACTTTGGCGCCGGTTGAGGAATCTGCCTGAATTTTTCAGCAACTTTGCCTCGCGGCTCTCCGCTCCTTCACTGAAAGTTTGGGGGGGATTCGTCAAGCGGGGGCCGAGATAAAAGGGGGTCCCAAAACGTGTTTTCCCCATGTTAATTTCCATAGGGCGGTCTGTCGCAGTTTTAGCTCGCACGGCTGAATGGATTTTCACCAAACTTGGCAAAATTGTAGGGACTGGTAGCCCGATGTGCTTTTGCTATGTGTCAAGATATGTGCTCCAGAGGATTTTGAGTAATTTAGGTTCAAAAAAATTTATATATCTATGGCAGCGCCCCGGTACGCGCACCGGGGAGCGCTCCGGGCGCGCCACGCGACTTGCGCACAGCAAGCTGATTGGTTCTCGGGTGTCTGTAAACATTCGAAACAGTCCGCAGCGGCCGCCATCTTGTGTCTCGGTAGGATTGAGACACAAGAGGTGGCAAAAATCAAAGGGGGAAATGAGCAAAAGGGGGCAGGGTACACCCCCCCCCCCTGACCCCCTAGGTTTGATGTGGGGGCCATAAAAGGGTCCAGCGGGACAACAAAAAATAATTAATTTTTTTCCGATTTTCGCGGGGGAAGCGCCCGGTACGCGCACCGGGGAGCGTACCAGGGAGCGTACTTTGGTGAAAAATAGTGAAAATAATAGTGTAAAATAATCATTTTGAGTGATTACAGGTAGGGTAGCTCTGAAAAGAGCTTTTGGGTTCTGTGGCTGTTTTAGGTACCTACAAGTACGTCCCACACACACCCACACGCACACAACCCCACACCCCCACACCCACACACTCCCCACACACACCTCACACATGCACACATCCACCCACACTCAAACACTCTACACCCCCACACCGACACCTTACACATCCACACCCACACCCACATCCCACACACCCACACTCAAACACACACCTCACCCCCCCTCCAACACACACACACACACACACGCACACACAGATATCTCACAGACACACCCCACACATCCCACACACACACCTCCCCCCCACACACACACAGACAACTCACAGACACATCCACACATCCCACACATACATGCACATCCTACACACATACCCCCCACACCCACACACACCCCACACACACCTCACACACCCACACTCCCACCTACACCCAAACACCCCACACACCCACACCCACACACACACCTTACACACCCACATCCCCACCCACACCCACATACCCCACACACCTATACACCTCATCCCCCCAGACACACACACATACACACCTCACAGACACACCCCCCACATCCCCCACACACACCTCCCCCATGCCCACTCATGGGGAAAACTCAGTGAAACACTAAAATAATAATTTAAAGTGCTTAGAGGTAGGGTATCTCTGAATAGAGTTGTTCTGTTGTGTGGGTGATTTAAGTACCAACATGTAGGTACCAATGCAGAGTCTTAAATTCAATGTACACCGTTTCCTCTGTAGATAATTTGCATGTTGTTATAGAAGTTATTGTGGTATATGGAATCCATACCATAGTCTGTCAGGAAAGCAGAAAGAACATGGAGGCAGTAGATGAAAAAGAGATGTCAAATACACATTGGAGATAATATAGTGGGAGAAAGGAAGTATCTATGAGCAAAATTACTATGTAAAACAAAAATGTTGCACAGTATACTATAAGTCTGACTTTACATTATAATCAATTTGGTACTAGTTTAAGAATTACATATAAAAATGAATAATGTCTCAAACAATTTTAGAATTATTAATTATAAATTTATTTTTGAGATTCATTTTCCAAATTAAATATAACATTTGACTGTCCGAAATGTCCTCTTTTTGAGTGAACATAACTTCCAACATTTGACTGTCAGAAACGTCCTCATATTGAATTAACAAATCCACAGATTCTACACATTGTAGAAGTTCATGGTCTCGTGATTCATCCATGAATTCCAAGTCATTGGGTTCAATGATTTCTTCATTGTTCATCTCTAGGACAATTTCAAAGGAAATGTTCTGTTCTCCTTCCATTTTTGTGCTGAAATTTGCATAAAAAAAAATCAGTAGAAATATGGCACTGTTGGGTTTAAGTTCAGACAGGTAGTTTTGATTTTTTAACAATGAAGTTAACTTTGGGCAGTGTATGGTAACAGGCAGTGTGATGTATTCCTATAGGTTCTGTATCGATCCCCCTATTCCTGACCCTATTCTGGTTAACAAGTTAACTAGCAGCCATCCCATGATGCAGAAAACCCCCATGATGCAGAAACCGTTATCTGATTAAGCCACACTACGGCACAGGAACGTGTTATCTGATTAGGTCATAACGCTTGCCATCTAATTAGACAAGCGATATTCCTCCAGCCCCTGATAAGGCATACGGAGTTCTCAAAACAAATCAAACCTATGACAACCTGGGAAAAACCCTGCGGCCATTGTTTTGATTTCATCGAGAACTTCAGCAAAAGAATGTGCTAACGACCAGCTCGTATGACATCCTTATTGACGTATCTATGTCCATCCTTACGTCAATCTCGGAACCTTAAAGGTATAAATATTACCGATATTGCCTTAAGCAAAACACACGCGGTGGTGACGAGATCGGAGCAGCCAGACTTGCCGAAGCCCAGAAGCAGAGCAGACCCCGCTGGCGCAGCCCCGCCTTCCTGACGCGCTGAGAACGACACGCTGCTTTCTCCTGCCGAGAAATCCAGCTCCGGCGCTTCCGGGTAGCCCTCGCAGGCAGCCTGGAATATCGAGACCAGAGACGAGAGATACCATCCCTCATTCATCCTAAATTCCAGGTACAGAACTGAATAGCCCCTCGCAGAGAATTCTTGAGTCAGTCACTTGGCAAAACAAACTTAACTTAAACTGCTACTTTCTATCCCCGCCCAAGTATTAGGCTTAGGTTAGGTACATTGGGGTAGGCTTAGTTAGAAGCACCAGTTGAGTACGATTAGTCAAATGTATATGTTTGTACTGCTGGCGGTTAGCGCTCTAGCAGCTGAGTGTACCGGGGCTATTTAGGCAGAGCCTGATCTCTTAGACGCTGCGGTAAGGGGTTGTGGCAGGACCTCCTGTCCCGCTAGCTAGCCTGTGAATATTTTCTTGAGCCCTGTAATTGCTGATTATTTGTTTTAATCTTCCGTGAACAAAACGGAATTTTACCTTTTTAAAAATATCCGCTGAGCGCATTCTGGCACACACTTTCCACTCTGTGTAATCTTGAATTTAAAATTGTACCCAGAGCGAGGTTTTCGTCTTTCGTCTTCCCTCTGACTGAAAGGGGAGGACACCACTTCCTGTTTGTACTGCTGGCGGTTAGCGCTCTAGCAGCTGAGTGTACCGGGGCTATTTAGCCCTCGCCCCCCTCCGAGCGCGCAGCGGTCGCGCGCAGGGGTGCCGAAGACAACGCCGAAGAGTAGCCCGTCTGCACCCGTCCGCGCCAGGACGGGGCTTGGGGCCATCCTCCCTGCCCTTTCCATTATGGACCGCCCCGTATCCATTCCTCGCATCAGGTATGCATCACATACTCTTAGGGCATTACAACCTCTGCGACAACACTGTTGTAAAAATAAAACGCTCATATGTCCTGAGGGTCCCTTCTCTTGTATTAAATGCGGCTTTCAAGCCACGCACACCCACATTATCCCCGGACGGCCCACAGAGAACACTGATACTCAGGGAAGCTGGGATAGCTTTTTGCTAAATGTCAGATCACTCCCTAAACACTGTATTGAACTATGGGACACTATCTATAATACTCAACCCAAGATATGTTTCTTAACTGAAACATGGCTGAAACCCCACACTATCCCTACTATTACTCTTGGGATACCTATGGGATATAAAATCCTTCGCCTTGACCGCCCTGTGAAAGTGGGAGGTGGGATCGCTATTATATACAGAGACACTCTGAATATTGGAGTCCTAGAACAAGTGATGCTCCCTACTATGGAAGTACTCATCTTTCATCTAAAAATAAATTCAAAAACACAATGGAAAGGAGCCCTAGTTTACCGTCCACCTGGACCTAATGCTGGTTTCTCCCTTGCCCTCACTGAATTATTAGCCCCCCATCTGAAAGCTAATGAAAACTTCATTTTACTTGGAGATTTTAACTTTCATATCGACACTGCTGACCATCAGGATACTAATGTATTCCTCACTGATCTCGCCATGCTAGGGTTACATCCCAGAAATAGTGGCCCTACTCACTCGGGTGGTCACACTTTGGACCTGATTCTCACTACCCAACCCAATGTCCATTGTTATCCCCCCAAACATATTAATTGGTCGGACCATAAACGGATTGACTTCTCCATACCACATTTATCTAATTCCAAGAACCGCCCAGCTACTCACCCTATTAAACGTAGGCCTTGGCACAAGATTACTCTTCCCAAACTCACTCAAACATGGGAACAGCCGCTACTCACCAATCTCGACAACATCGACACTGCTCTCTCCATGTTTAATTCCACTCTAATGACAGCCATTGACTCCTTAGCCCCTCAGAAAAATGCAAAAAAAACCACCATTGCGAAAAGGGAAACATGGTATACGGAAGACCTTAAAATAGAAAAGAAGAGATGCAGAAAACTGGAAAAATTTTGGAGACGCACGGGCAACAGGGAAGATAAGAGCCGCTACCTTGAGGCTATGTCCTCCTATTACAAAAATATTAAAAAAGCAAGAAAAACAAGTCTGACCACTCAAATTGCAGTGGCTGGCAACTCCACAAGAGAGCTATTTAAAATCATTCAAACTTTCACCAGCCCCGAAGTATGTGAAAGCCCTGACACCTTCACCCAAGAACTTTGCGACGAAATATCCCAGTTCTTTGAGGATAAAATAGAAGGTATATACAAAAAAATCACTACTGTCTCAGACTCCCTGGAAACTAATGCCTTTGAAACCTCCTCGCAATCGACTTCTGGAGAAACTCTTCTGGATATTCCAGAAATAACCACTAAGGAGCTGACCACACTCATTAACCAAACTATGGGGTCGATTAGGATCGCGGACGGACTTGAGTCCGTCCGCGACCCCTGAGGAGGAGGGAACGTCCGCATGGGCTGCGGCGTTCCCTCCGATCAAATTAGGATGTGACCGCCAGGGTGGCGGTCACATCCTCCATCTCTAACATTGCGGCGGGTGCAGCTTCAAGCTGCATCCGCCGCAATGTAAAAAATCCATGCACAGCATTTGCGTGCACAAAGCGGCAGGCACCGCGCGGTGCCTGCTGCATTGTGCACGCAAATGCAGGGGGGTACCATAGGTACCCCCCATGTGCACCCCCCACCCCACCTTCACCCAGGGGGCCCGCAACGGGCCCCCGAAGTGAAGGTCCGTATGCTTTTCCACGGCGGTAAAGTCGCCGCGGAAAAGCATATATTTTCAGACATCCTAATATGCCTGGCGGTGTCTGATAGACACCGCCAGACATGTTAGTGCTTTTCCGCCGCGGTCGCCTTCCGACCGCGGCGGAAAAGCGGCGGACAGATTATCAGACCCACCAGCCATCCTAATTTGGCGGTGGGTCTTTGGAGTCTCCGCCGCGGTTTTTCCGCATCCTCCAGGCCGGCGGAAGTGGAAAAACCGCCATCCTAATCGGCCCCTAAGTCCGGTTCTCCCGCCGACCTAATACCTGCCAAATTCATCTCCCCGCTAATTGAGATACTAGGTCCTCATATTCAGAAACTTCTCAACCTATCCTTTACCAAAGGCCAGCTCCCACTCGCCTGGAAGGAAGCGGTAGTGAACCCCATACGTAAAAATTCCACCTTGCCCTGGTCTGCACTCTCCAACCTTCGCCCGATTTCTCTCCTTCCTTTCATCAGCAAACTGGCAGAAAAGCACGTTAACACCACTCTTTCCAACTTTATCGAAGCAACAGGGGGCCTGGACCAATCCCAATCTGGATTCAGGCCCAACCACAGCACGGAATCGGCCCTCCTCTCTGTGACAGACCAGATCAAAATGTCACAAGACAAAGGGGGCTCTATAATTCTTGTGCTGTTGGACCTGTCTGCAGCCTTCGATACCGTGTCTCATAACACCCTGTTGAACCGGTTGCAAGGAGTGGGAATCGGAGGCGTAGCACTATCTTGGTTGGAGAGTTTCCTTTCTGGGAGGTCGCAATCTATCAGCCTGGGCCCCTTCAGTTCCATCTCTAGGGGGCTCACAAAGGGGGTGCCACAGGGCTCTTGCCTCAGCCCTACATTGTTTAATGTCTATGTGGCCCCCCTTGCTGAGATTGTGCGAAAATATGGGTTCATACCGGTTTCCTACGCCGACGACACCCAGCTCCTCTACCCTTTCAGCTCCCTTGGCCTCAAAACCAAGGAGAACTTTGCTGAGGGTATGAGAGCGGTGTCACACTGGATGGCGAGGAATTGCCTCCAGTGTAATGTAACAAAAACAGAGGTCTTGCTCTTTGGCAAAGCAAGTATCCTTTGGTCCCCTGACTGGTGGCCACTAGACCTTGGCCCAGTACCTGTATCCAAACCTCACGTTAAAAATCTCGGAGTGAAGCTGGATCAAAAACTGACCCTAAAAGATCACACAAACTATATTGCGGGTCTGTGCTTTCACACCATTGGTCTGCTCAGGCGTGTCTTTCCTTTTCTCCCGGCCACATGTAGAAAGACACTTGTACAGGCCTTGGTAACTAGTCGTCTGGACTACTGTAACGGCCTGCTAACATTAGCTAATGCTGATGCTGTAGGCCGCTTGCAGGTAGTCCAGAACACGGCTGCAAGACTGGTCATGGGTGTACCCGCCAGGACTCCTTCTAAGCACTTGCTGAAAGAACTGCACTGGCTTCCCATACGGCAGCGCATCAATTTTAAGATCTGTTGCACGGTGCATAAATGCCTGTATGGAGCAAGCCCTAAATACCTATCCCAGTCCCTGGAACTGTACCAGCCCAGCAGGTCCCTCCGCTCATGCAATCAAGCCCTATTAAAACCTCCTACCACAAAGAAAATTAGACAAGGAGACGGTGCTTTCTCCTCTGTTGGCCCCGCCCTCTGGAACAGTCTTCCCATTGACCTAAGAACTAACACAAATCACTTGTCTTTTAGAAAGACACTGAAAACCCTTCTTTACCAAGAGGCATTTCTATCCACATAACTCTCCAGGCTGCTCATTCTGGGAAAAATTCCTCAGCTGGCAAAGCGCGGAGATACCCTCATGGGATTGATTCCGGCGCTATAGAAGAATTTAAAATAAATAAAAAATAAATGTGTATGTATCTATTTTATCCATTTTAAACCTTCATATGGCTTAGAAACCATATAAATGTTTTTACAGTATTATTTTATACTTCTGCTTTTAATGTATGCACTTTACTTAACCATAAGTATTGCGATAATATCGATCCATTTCTCTTGTATGAGAAAAGAGACTGATCAATAAATAACATCTTTTATTGAACACGCCCGTCTCTTCCTTTTCTCTACAATCTGGTGAAACTAAGAATGCACGTACTGACTGAGTAAAATAAGTCGTCTTTTGTTTTCACACGACTCTAGAGATACACTCTTGATTAGGGGAGAGCAAAGTTGTCATGTTCTATGGTTGTCAGAAACTAAATCCCTTCTTGTCTATCCAGGGAGGTTCAACTCCGCCTTGCCTATTCGAGAAAGTTTCTAGTGAACTCTGAGCTAGCTGGCAAACCCAAAACTTTAAGTCTAATATCGACAATAGGAGACCTAGTTAACGTCTGGTCTAGGCCTATACTATTGAAGGTATTATTCCAATGCGCAGAGCATATTGGGATAATAGGAACTACACTATATGGCGCCCAACTCGTTTGGATAGGCGATAAAACTAACGCAAGACATTTAGAGTAACTCAGTCGTGCTTTTTCACTCAGACCCCTTTTTTCCCATAATACTCCAAAGACGTCTGGAGTGGGTGAAAGGTCATATCCGCCAGACCTCGCAGGAGGAAACTCCTATGTATGGTTCTTGGTTTAGTCAACGTTGAAGGATACACTGTTCCAAAATATTGTGCATCTAATCTTTGTTTCCATAAGAAACCTGATCTGCAAACAAACGAAATAACCTTCTGGACAGTACAATGTCAGACAGTGAAGGAGAAAGAGAGGCAGTTAGAATAGCAACTGAACTCGCAGCAGCTGATACTGCTATACAAGAAGCAGACCCGGGTATAATAATCATCCCGGTCAACATAAGAAAATCTATAACTTTAAAACTTATAGAAAATGGACTGACACCTAGAGGTGGCACAGTCATATTCGTAATTGAGGCACACGAATATCGGCAGACAGAGGTATTCTATTCATGGATAAACTTTCCAGCAGCTAACGCTGTAACAAAGGTCTTCCACTATTACAAAACAGAGGAACCTCCTGATGCGTACACTCCTTACGAGGAGGTGGAAGTACCACTTAAATTTCAAGAGCACCTGCTCTTGTTTAATGGCGCCCTAAAACATAATAATCACATCACCAGGCTCGGTCCTTTAGGTAGACCAGGAGCAACGTGGCCGGTCCTAGCCGGATACACACCACATCCAGACATCAACGGGATGTCTGCAGCAGAGCTTTTAACACAGCTAAAACAATTAATAAAATTACATAGACAATTAGTCCAATATGTGATGCGGACTTCAACAATCCAACCAGCAATTAAAATTCCACAGCTGACCCCTCAACAGGGGAACACAAATAAAATTACACCACAGAACATACAGTCCTGCCTAGGTAAAGTACCAGCTAAACGGGAACAAATACCATTCTGGTTAGCACAAAAAATCACCCAAATAGAGGCGGTGTTTCCAGACACCACCCCGTTAGAAAAACACAGGATTCTGACTATATGTCTTCCAATGGGAATCGCACCACACGTGGAGGACTGTGACACTTGGGGTACAGTCTTTGCTTCCATTTACACAAAAACACATGGTGTTCCATCAATTTCGGTAATACCAGATGTGCTAAAACAAATTCAAGACGAATACGGTCCAGAACCCGCTTTAACTCTTGGTATGAAATTACTGAAAGACTTCAAGCAGGTCTCGGCTATATTATTAGCCAACATAAAGGGAGAAGCAGCAAACGTGGCGATCCGCCAGAGGTTAAAAGAAATAGATATAGCAGAACAACCAGCTGAAATTGCCAGAATTATAGAAAAGTCCTATGAGGAACTAGGTAGAGATAGTTTAGGTGGAATACCAGTAAAACCACAACTGATTGAAAGTCCTGAAAAAGTATTTTTTAATAATAATTCGACATCACAAAAAAAGAGCTGGGATGGAAACAAACAATCCAATCCTAAAGAAAAGAAATTCCAGTCCAGAGGAAGGTCACCTCGGCGGAGAGAAAGATCTCCGAACCAAAGACATAGGTCACCCCAAAGTGATCCCTCTGGGAAAAGATATAACCTTAGAAATAGGGATAATATAAAGAAGCCTGATTGATATCAAGATTTTGATACACGCCCTTGTCAATCTTTTCAGACTTCCTCGCAGAAATCGGAAAGAAGAGGACGATCAGAACAAAGAGAAGAGCACGTCAAGTCCAAAGACAAGGAACCTGCTCATCTAAAAAAGAAATTACAATTTCCAAAAAAGAAGGTAGCCAGTATTAAAATAGTTAGCAATGCCGAGAATACTGAGGACACAACTGAAAAACGGAGAATGGGCTCAGACAATGCTAGACAGAGCAGCAGAAGTGAGCATAGCTCGCAGAGTCCTTATGAATCATCTGGAGACAGTGGACACGAATGAATATCTTCAAGTGGAAACTGCAGATACCAGAGTTAGCAAACCTCACAAAATATATGAAATAACTTTACGTATAGAAGGGGATAAGACTAGAAAAATAAGGGGACTATTTTGGGATAATCTCTCCAAGGGCTATGACATCCTTCTAGCTGAAAAAGACTGGCCACCAGAGTTTGTCAGGGACTGCCCTCATGGCGAAGAAATAATTATGCCTGCCTTCTCAAATCATATCCCAATTCATAAAAAATACACACTTGCTAGAAAGTGGGCAGTAGCTCAAGCTCCTGCTTTATATAAAAATCACGTAGGATGGGATGAGGACTCTCCTCCTCACAAAATCCAGTTAAAATCACAACCTACTGCACAAAGACATTACCCAATTAAGCAAGAAGCTAAAAAACAGGTAAAAGAAATCCTAGATCAGCTAGAATACCAGGGGGTGATTGAAACTTGCACCTCACAAATGAACAACCCTTTGTTTCCAGTCTCCAAACCAGACAATTCATATCGTCTAGTTTTGGATTACAGACACCTTAACTCATGTTGCAAAACTTTTGCAGTACAAAACTCGCATAGTGCTGCACTAATGAATAACATAGTGCGCAAAAAATACAAAACAACATTAGACATCTCTAATGGATTCTTCTGTCAAAACATAGCACCAGAGAGCAGATATTTGTCCGCGTTCTCAATAAATGGCACTCAAAAACAATTCTGTCGGTTAGCCCAGGGGTACAAGAACAGCCCAGGAGTATTCTCAGCGAGAGTAACAGAATTACTACAAACCTATGATGACGAAGCATTATCGTATGTCGACGACATATACTTAACAGATGATGACTTGGATACTCACTTGAAGAGAGTGAACACCATAATACTTGGGTTCGCAGCAGAGGGTTACAAATTCAACTTTAAAAAATCTAGAATTGCCAATCTAACAGTCCTGTTCTTAGGATATGAATTATCAAGTGAAGGCGAAAGCCTGGCTGACAATTTCCTAGAGAAATGTGCCGTACTCCAAGCACCTAGAACACTAAAAAGCCTACAGTCAATTCTAGGCTTCCTAAATTTCGGAAGAACATACATTGTAAATTACGCAGAAAGGGTAAAACCCCTTTATGATCTAATAAAACCAGACTTTAAAAGAACCAATTGGACTCAAATACACACAGAAATTCTGAGATCCTTACAAACAGACATGTTAATTAAAACAAAATTAGAAACACGTGATAACACACGCAACCTTGTGATTCGAGTCATCCCAGGAAGATGCGGATTCACATACCTGACCTCTAATGAGGGAGAAAAGGTACCAATTGCATTCAAATCACACTTATACACTAAAGCTGAAATGAAATTTAGCCCAACGGAAAAAATTCTAACTGCAACACAGACAGCTATAGCAAAAGAACGAGCCCTGGCACAAGGTAAACGAATAATAATCTTGACACCGATACCAGCCCTAGAGGCTGTAACAAAAGCAAGCATTCCGAATGCTAAAGCGCTCCATCCGAGATGGATACAATGGGCTAATTCTCTTGCTGCAACAGACGTGGCATACGAATTTGATCCTAACTTAAAAACACAAGAATTTCTCCAATATGAATTCGAATGTCCTCCGCCGACCGAAATTCTGCCTCTAGAACATTACGGCTGTATAATATATACAGACGGATCAGCACAACCCGCAGTGGAGGGCAAACAAGCTTACAGTGCTGCGTGCGCGATTGTTAAAGGTCGCTGGCACGAAGGGAAATTTAAACCAGCGGTCACTAAAACACAATCTCTAGGAGATTGTACAGCTCAGCGAGCTGAACTACTGGCATTCAAGATGGCGCTTGAAAATACCGATCGAGAATTCCCCACACTCATAGTGTGCGATTCGTATTATTGCGTTCAGTCTTACAATGAATACTTGCAGATCTGGCTTCAGAATAGTTTTAAGGATGCAAAAGGAGGCACAATCAAGCATAAAATGCTCTGGGAACAAGTAGTTCTTTTACAAAAAGAACTACCAAAGACTCACGTGATACATACACTGAGTCATCAACGTGATGGCGTTCACGTTGCAGGGAATTCATTGGCTGATGAGGCCGCGAAGGCAGCTGTGCAAACGGCTTCCGTAGCTGCCATCACACGGTCAAAAAAAAAAATAGACAGCGAAATATTACAGGCTGTCAGCGCTACAGAAAAGGATTCGATAGAAACACTCCCGAAAGGCTTTCCAGTAAAATACTCATACATAACTGATGCAAACAATGTTCCTTTTGCTCAAATCCCTGGAGTGGGGGATAGGGCAATTCCAAACATGGAACATAGGTTAGGACTGATAATAGCGGCACACGAAGGGCTTGCTTCTATACATGCTGGCGTCTCAGCCACAGTATCGTTATTAAAACAGAGATACTGGTGGCCACAAATGAGAAGACAAACAAGGAACTATGTCTTAGAATGTAAAATATGTCAAAGAATGAAAGTATGAACGGTGAGACGACCAGCACAGACGCCCCTTCTAATCTCAGATAAACCATTAGCCTGTGTTTATCTGGACCACTGTGGTCCCTTACAAAGGGATGGTAACTATAAATATATCTTGGTCGCAGTGGATTCATGCACGAGATTCATATGGATGTGGCCCCAGCGATCGGCTGACGCCAGAACTGTTATAAAAGATTTGCGAGTCTTTATCGGCACATACGCAATTGGCATGCTGCATTCTGACCAGGGTCCTGCTTTTAGCTCTCGAGCTTATAAGGAGGCCATGACCAGCATGGGCATTGCATTGCGGTACTCTTGTCCATTTCACCCTGAGGGGAACGGAATTGTTGAAAGAAAAAACCGTGACATAAAGCAATCTATAACAGCAAAGGTATTAGGTTCGGGAGCTGGGTGGGTCAAATATCTAATAAGTGTCCAACGTAGTCTAAATAACCTGCCAAGAAATTCTCTGAAGGGATTCAGTCCGTTCGAATTATTGTTTGGAACTAGGATGTTAGTCTTAGATCTCGACAGTCAGACTTCAGTGGTGAAGGAAAAAAGCTTTGATATCAAAGATCGTTTGGCTATTTTGCAGGACTTAAACAAAACAAGAAAAGACCTGAGCAACATAAGGTTGAAACAACAGCCAACAACCACTGAAGAACCACCACCTGTCCCAGCAAGACCTGTCTGGATTCGAAAAGTCGGGGATCTAGTCAGAGAAAAGATCGCGGTAAAGAAGGAATTTGGGCCTTCTTACAGAAAAGCAGTTCCTGTCTTGTCTATCAACGGGACAAGATCAGTTGTACTACCGCCGCTTGCTGGTAAAAAGGAGAACCGAGTTGTATCCATCGACCTGGTAAAACCACAATCATGTGGCCGATAACAAATAGTAGGCCAAGTGGACTCCCGATAAGTAGCAGAACACCAAGGTTTGCTACCAATACAGAGGTCCTAACAAAGAGGCTAATCACATTCGAAACGCCTACAGAAGAACAACAAGGACTATGCAACAATGCAATGGAACTTAAATCTCTGAAAACCCAAATAAAAACATTTAGCAGAGACACACCGATCTACAATCAAGTAACAAACGAATATGCAAGAAACAGTAATCGTGAAGCAATTGGAACAATTGACAGAACTGCATCCGGCTACTTCATAAACTTCGATGATTCCTCTGAAGGCTTCAGTGAATCAAAAACACAGCCATCAACAAAAACCTTTAAAGATAAAGCTAAAGAACTTTTGAAACAACTGAAAGAAACATATCTGATTTCTCCATGGATTGAATTTTGGGTGGGTTTTGGTGCATTTATCCTCATACTTTGGCTCATCATGGTACTAACTTTGGGACGCTTCATTGAGGGAAAATATGCTAAAATGGACACAGCAAGTCAGAAAATCAACTTGATCCTCAAGCCACACACATCTTCACACATCGAGAAAAGAGAACTTTCTTCAGTCAACTTCACAGCCAATCCTATACCGGGTAGGGTAGCATGGGACAATACTGACTACGAAATTTATGGTCCGGTTGAAATCCTGAAATATCCACACCAAATTAAGATCTCGTTGAGTGACTTTGTAAAACCAAGCTCATTTGCTGATGATTGGGACTTTGAAAGTATAAATAATATGATGTCTGACCTAGTGATGTCTGCTAAATTTACCAAACATGATTATTTGCAGGGTTCGACTAATTATGATAGTATGTACTGTTATAACCACTATGGTAACCATTTTCTACATAAATCTGCACAACCTAGAAATGTTTTAAATTATAATCAATGGGAACATTGTGCAACCCCTCCAAAAGGAAGCTCAAGAACCGTTTATGACAAATATTCATACTTTTCAGGGTTCAACACAAGTAATGCTGAAACATTTTATTTCAAATTGTCAAATAAGACAGGGACAAAGACCATGCTAACAAATACGAAATTGATATATTCAGACTCATTTTTTGAACAAATGAATACTTTTGGTTTTGATTATTGGGACAAAAATGTTGAAGTAAAAAGTGTTTGGGGTACAAAAGAATGGCAAGTACAAGGTATAGAATCATTGTTTAGAGCCTGCATGATCCCAGAACAAATTATATTTTTAAATGACACTGTTCAACAGACCACCTGTCTTGGCCTAGCCAAAATCAAAGACTTAAATAAACCGTCTATTCCAAAACCAACAATGAACAGCAATAGCTCTACAGATGAGGAGATAGACGTAAACTATGTATTAAACCAAAACAGAACACATCCTGATTGGAAACAGTGGTTCATCTGGCCCACAGATACTAATAACTGTCAAGACAGATTCCTGAACAAAACACAGGGGTTCAAATTGACCAGGCCAGACCCTAGATATTCCCAAAGACAACACCCAGGGATAATAACCACCTACAGTGTGGGCAAATTATGCCTTCAATGGCTACAAACTTCCACACTGACAGAAATTAAGCAACACCTAACTTTACTTACTGATGGTGCTGACTTGCGTGATTTCATTATGGGACCACGCAAACAGCGTCAAAAGCGTTTCATAGCAGCCTCTGTATATGCAGCTTACAACGAGGCCTGGAAGGTGACTCAAATTGAAACAGCAGAAAGTATACGGGAAATTGACCGTATTAATTTGGAAAAATCACTTTCTGTAGTGGACAATGGGTTAATGACTCTGTCCTCCAGAATTTTTTCTCTGGACAGCATTGTGTCTTCAGCAATCAACATAATATCGCAAGACTTACTGTTGTTACAACATGGTCAGTCTCAATTGCGTTCTATTGTACAGCTTGGCTGGACGTTACAAAATCTGCGTTCAGGCTATGTGCCTTGGCGTTTAATCAACACAACGTCACTATTTAATATCTTTAACTTTACTGATAAACAAATCAGTATGGCACAGAAGGGTGCTGATTATACAATCCTGAGCATTGAGAAACTCGAGAGATTACCAGTGACAATGTCAGAACGACCTGTCAGTGAATGGATAATACTTGGGATAATTAATATTCCAATATCAACCTTCAGGTTTCAATACTGCCAAAAATATATACAGGCTGGCATGTACGAAAAATTGGGAAAAGGGTACATTAAAACAACATGGAACTTGCCCTATTCACATGCATGTGTCAGTAATAAAGGACAGAAAGTGTTTCTTAGTGGCAATAATTGTGCGATGTCACTAAGCGGTACACTTCTGTGTAATGGAATTAGTTTGCATGGAGCCTGTGAAGGGAACTCAAATAACCTTTCATGTCACCAGCTAGGCGCACCTGCAACAGAGATAGAACCATTCTTTCAAAGACTCTATAATGGGAGTTACATTCTAATTGTAGATCGCAGAAGTTGTAGTCTTGTGCCCGGGACTCCTTATCTCGTAACTACGACTGCGAAGGTCAAGTGCTGTGGACGCTCATTGTTCCCCAGCTCTATTCCAGATAGGGAGGCAAGGGCATGGCCTAACTTGAAAATTACTTCTATTCGAATAGATACTTTAAGCAGAATGAAAACAGTGCTTCTTCAGACGCCAACCAGACTCACGTCATCAAAAGAAACGTATGATCTCCTAGTCGCAAGGACGACTACAGAGATTCACTCTTTGTTATCAACTAATTCCCCCATACATTTCGCAGAAATCCTGAATGAAATCTTAAATATTTCTGATACCAGTGGAATCTCAAAAGTATTTAAAACAGTATTTTCGATGGCATTAACACCATTCAAAGCCATACTGGGTATTTTTCCAGATTTCGTCCATTCGATTTTTGGCGGACTTCCCCTCATTTTGGGACTAATTGCAGGAATCCTATTCTTGGTCCTAATATTTCGTTATGGCAAACCGTGTCACAGACAAAACACCTGCGACAAGGGAAGAAACAATCCGAGCCATTGGATACCGGGACCGGATATCAAAAATCCTGGGACTATCCCGGCTTAGAGACCTGAACATGACTTGGTTTCTATCATTTCGACCAATGTGGCATCGATGTGTTTTACCTGTATTAAGGTGCTTGCTATGCGGAGAAGAATGCGTGTTGGACACCTGTCTGACGCTACAATCGGATGCGCCAATGGATGCAGAAACATTGTTGAGTCCAATAAAGGCTCATGCTTTGTGCTGCCCTCAACGGCTACCAATCCTGATGACGGCATTCGTGGAAGCTTCACCACTACGATTAAGGGGTAGTGAAGTTCAAGATGAAAGCAGCATCGATCAGGTACGACCTTCTGTCAGCAATCCTAATCAAAACGTCAATGGAGACAATCATGCGCACGAATGCATGGTTACACCTTTTTCCGAGTTAGTGGAACTCTCCCAGGATGCTGTTGACAGCTTTTTCGACAGTCTAAATGATATGATGTTCTCACCAGAGCAGAAATAGAGACTTTTGAGCAAGCTAGCACACGGCGTTCCCTGAATTTGGCCTTCAACTTTAATAATAAAGTAGCATGAACAACTTTTCCTCCAGTTCACGGACAGCAATTTTTTCAGCAGCCCGAAAATATTTTTACGATTTTTCGGGACACTTATCTTCTGCTTAAAGTAAGAACTATTCTTAGAGAACTAAAATTTCTATTTTTAGATACTTTATAGACATTATCTGCCCGCTGGTATGTTCATAATTATTTTATTCTATGATGGAATGGTCTCGAACCTTTTTTCTGTATTAAGAGCCATTTCATGTGTAAATTCTCATATACCAATTAGCAATAATGTATACATATGCGTGATTACTTTAGCATTATTCTACAGCTTAAGTGCATATAATACATGTGACTGTTTTTTCCGTATATTAGAAAAATTCAAAATGCATTTTATGTATTTTGGGGTGGTAAGGTATACACGATACTCTACAGTATGTTTTACTATGCCTAGATTCGTAAATATGTCCATAGTTAGCGTGGAGTGGGTGTGATGTATTCCTATAGGTTCTGTATCGATCCCCCTATTCCTGACCCTATTCTGGTTAACAAGTTAACTAGCAGCCATCCCATTATGCAGAAAACCCCAATGATGCAGAAACCGTTATCTGATTAAGCCACACTACGGCACAGGAACGTGTTACCTGATTAGGTCATAACGCTTGCCATCTAATTAGACAAGCGATATTCCTCCAGCCCCTGATAAGGCATACGGAGTTCTCAAAACAAATCAAACCTATGACAACCTGGGAAAAACCCTGCGGCCATTGTTTTGATTTCATCGAGAACTTCAGCAAAAGAATGTGCTAACGACCAGCTCGTTTGACATCCTTATTGACGTATCTATGTCCATCCTAACGTCAATCTCGGCACCTTAAAGGTATAAATATTACCGATATTGCCTTAAGCAAAACACACGCGGTGGTGACGAGATCGGAGCAGCCAGACTTGCCGAAGCCCAGAAGCAGAGCAGACCCCGCTGGCGCAGCCCCGCCTTCCTGACGCGCTGAGAATGACACGCTGCTTTCTCCTGCCGAGAAATCCAGCTCCGGCGCTTCCGGGTAGCCCTCGCAGGCAGCCTGGAATATCGAGACCAGAGACGAGAGATACCATCCCTCATTCATCCTAAATTCCAGGTACAGAACTGAATAGCCCCTCGCAGAGAATTCTTGAGTCAGTCACTTGGCAAAACAAACTTAACTTAAACTGCTACTTTCTATCCCCGCCCAAGTATTAGGCTTAGGTTAGGTACATTGGGGTAGGCTTAGTTAGAAGCACCAGTTGAGTACGATTAGTCAAATGTATATGTGTATGTATCTATTTTATCCATTTTAAACCTTCATATGGCTTAGAAACCATATAAATGTTTTTACAGTATTATTTTATACTTCTGCTTTTAATGTATGCACTTTACTTAACCATAAGTATTGCGATAATATTGATCCATTTCTCTTGTATGAGAAAAGAGACTGATCAATAAATAACATCTTTTATTGAACACGCCCGTCTCTTCCTTTTCTCTACAATCTGGTGAAACTAAGAATGCACGTACTGACTGAGTAAAATAAGTCGTCTTTTGTTTTCACACGACTCTAGAGATACACTCTTGATTAGGGGAGAGCAAAGTTGTCATGTTCTATGGTTGTCAGAAACTAAATCCCTTCTTGTCTATCCAGGGAGGTTCAACTCCTCCTTGCCTATTCGAGAAAGTTTCTAGTGAACTCTGAGCTAGCTGGCAAACCCAAAACTTTAAGTCTAATATCGACAATAGGAGACCTAGTTAACGTCTGGTCTAGGCCTATACTATTGAAGGTATTATTCCAATGCGCAGAGCCTATTGGGATAATAGGAACTACACTACAGCAGGAAGTATAAATATAAAAAAGTGACTGTGAAGAAACGTATGTAAATTCATTATTATAGCAGAGAAGCCTAAGTCAATCCATAAATATAACAGAGGAGCCTATCTCTATCTATAACTATAGCAGAGGGACAGTAAATAACTATCAGAAAACGTTTTTACAAATTAACTTAAAGTGCCCCTTACAAATTATCAACTTACTTTACAGAGAGGTGAAGAAGACAAAATGCGAAAATCCTTTCAAGATGTATCTCAGGTAGTTGTAGTCAAAATGGCCGTGTTTCCCTCTCATTTTTCATTTATATTCATGTACATAACCAATGAAATGTCAGGAAAAAAAGTTGAAAATGAAAGTAACATTTTAATTGGTTGTAAATTCTAACACTTCAGATGTGTTTTTGTGAAGTAATTTACCTCAGGGTATTTAGAGAGGTCTACAGGCTAAATGGCTCAATGGAATTCCATCGAATTTGGGAAAATGGTAGGGATTGGTATGTAGTGTGATCTATTCTATATTTGGTGAAAGTGTCTCCAGTGGTTTTTATGTAAATTAACTTTTAAATTTTTTTTAGAGCGCTTCCCGGTGCGCGCCCCGGTACGCGTACCGGCAGCGCTACGGCAGTCCTCCATTTTGTTTTCGGTAGATTTAAGACAGAAAATGGAGGACAAACAACGTTGGGAATGGGTTTAAGGGGGCATCGTAGGCACTCCTTGACCCTCTATGTTTTGTGAGGGGGTCTTAGCAGGCCCAAATAGGTAAAAAAAAAACATTATATTTTTTTCGCGGGGGAGCGTCTGGTACGCGCACCGGGAAGCGTACCGGGGAGCGTACTATGGTGAAAAATAGTTTAAAAAGTTAGAAAAAGATAATCATTTGGAGTGATCAGAGATAGGGTAGCCCTGAAAAGGGCTTTTGGGTTCTGTGGCTGATTTAGGTACCTACAAGTAGGTACCAATGCACAGTCTTAAATTAAGGAGGAATATTCTATTCCCCTCATCTGAAAAGTGCACACCATCTCCTCTGTAGATATTTTCCATGTTGTAACGCAAGTTATTATTGTATATTGAACCCATTCCATAGTCTCTCATGTAAGCAGAAACAGATTTATTCACATGTTTCCGTGCTTTCTCAAATTGTGGACAAAATTGATTGGACCACTTCCATTTCTGTCTTTGGCATATATTGGAATATACCAAGGCAGTTTGAGGAAAAAGTGCCATTAATTGATCAAAGATGTCCTTTAAAAGCATTTCCAGACCTACCCCAGTCAAAGTGCCCAAGTCATTTCCTCCACAGTGCACAATTAAAAGGTCAGTGTGTGGCAAATGCAAAAAGGTTTTCACCAATGGTATCAATTGGTGACATTTCAATCCTCTCTGGCCAATCCATTTAATCTTCACATTTGGTAAGTCAAGGTTGTGAAAATTTCTGGTAGCTGCATACCTTTGAGCCCAGTGGATATAGCTATGTCCAATAATCCAGACAGAATACATGCAGTCAGATGAAGTGTGGAAAAGAAATGGCAGTTGGAACAATAGGAGTTTGCAACAAAAAAACTGTGTAGTTTTAGTGCTCTTGAATCACAAGCAATGATTGGTAGAATGACATAGGTGAAAACTGAAAGTTAGGGTGCATGGTTGTGTTCTGTGTAAGAAGTAATTTGAATGGTTAAAAAAAAGTCATTTAAAGAAACCTTGCAATAGATAAGCTGGTGTATTCGCAGGTCAAACATCCTTGCAGAGGTGATTTGCAACATTGTAGAATAAACTTTTAACCCTGGGAGCTCAGTGAGGAGGGAGTTGCTATGGTAACAGGTAGAAAGGGCTGAGGGGGGAAGGGTGTTGGTTTGAAAATACAGAGGGAAGAGTTTTGATTGGTTACCATGAGCAATATGTGTGTAGAATTAGAGGTTTTCTGTGCCTTTATGGTTTGCAGTGCCTGGAGAACATACCTTTTGCTCTGCTAAAGAAATATTGGTGTGTGTATCTCACACTGTTCTGAATCTCCTAAAGCATTTGTAAAGGTGAGTTATGATTCATTTAATATACATAGAGACTTGTATACTCTATGGAGAAGATTTGAAAGCAAATTGTGGTTTTTTAATGTTGCTTTGTGTCATACTTTTTGATAATGCTTGGTACAAAGTTTTTACTGCATAGAGTAATTGTATTTTGTAAAATTGTGAAGTTTTAGTAGTGACATGGAATGCTTCTACATAGGACCTGTGCTATGTTTTTTAAATGTGATGTCAAAAATGATTTTGGGAAAAATGAATGGCTTTTACATTTTTTAAAAGGAATAAAGAATGTGTGCATGTTTAAAGAAATACATTTGACTCTTTACAATGATGTTACCTGTGTTAACTCAGTGTAGGAAACATATTGAGTTTGTTTGCATAGAGGAATTGTATTTTGTAAAATTGTGAAGCTCCATGTGAAAGCTTTTGCCTCAGTCTTATCCCTGGTTTTTACATTTTTGAGTATAATGTTGCGCAGAGGTTTAAAAAGTGACGCATCTAACTACATGTGTCACTTTTTAAATATGGTGCAAAAAGGTACATGTTTGGGCTCTCCTGGGGAGCGTAGGTGGTGAGGCTTGTGTCTAAGAGTGCAGTGGACTAGGCTTCATGAAGCTGTGTTTCCTAAATGTGATGTCAAAAACGATTTTGGGGAAATGAATGTTTTTTACATCTTTGTATTAGTATATTGTGGCGCAGAGGTTTAAAAATTGACGCATCTAACTACATGCGTCACTTTTTAAATATGGTGCAAAAAGATACATGTTTGGGCTTTCCTGTGTTAACTCAGTGTAGGAAGCATATTGAGTTTGTTTGCATAGAGGAATTGTATTTTGTAAAATTGTGAAGCTCCATGAGAAAGCTTTTGCCTCAGTCTTATCTCTGCTGTAAGGCACATGTTTGTACATAGGATCTGTGCTATTTTAGGGAAAATGAATGGTTTTTACATCTTTGAGTATATTGTGGCGCAGAGGTTTAAAAATTGACGCATCTAACTACATGCGTCACTTTTTAAATATGGTGCAAAAAGGTACATGTTTGGGCTTTCCTGGGGAGCGTAGGTGGTGAGGCTTGTATCTAAGAGTGCAGTGGACTAGGCTTCATGAAGCCTATCCCCGTCTGCATTCTTAGACACAGGTGTGAATTTGACTCTTTACAATGATTATCACGAGTCAGAACTTTATCAGGATTGTATTTGATTGAGTGTGATGAAACAAAGATTTGTGCAGATCTAGATTGTGTTAAAGAATACAATAGGTTAAGAAGAGAGTATGCTCCACATTTGCCTCAATATCCTCTGATTGAAAAACGTGTGGTAGGCCGAAAAAGAAGAAATGAGAGTAATTGCAGTGAGGTATCAGCAAAAAGGCATAAAGTAGATAAAAGTGTAATTGTAAAGAGAAACAAAAAGGATTCTGTTGAAGATGTTGTTGGATTTCAGTTTGAAAACAGTTCTGGTGTCAACTGCTATGCTAATGTAGTAGTTAATGTTGTTTTTTTTCTTCAAAATTTACAAAAACAGATTGTCGAAAATCGGGAACAAACATTGTGCTGTTTATTGAATTCTGTGTTAGAGAAATGTAGTAGTGATAGAGCAAAAATAGAAAGTGTTTCAGAAATTAGAAATCTTCAAGACATATGTTCAGGTCAAAATAAATTTTCACAGAATATTCAGCAGGATTGTCAGGAATTTTTAATGTATATGTTTGATGTATTGCAAGATGAAGGAGTAGATATAAAAAATCTTTTTAACCTTTCTTATCAATGGCAACATGACTTTGATAACTGTGCTTCATCAAGTACTACTAGAATAGACTCTGAAAGATTTATATATTTGACTTTACCAGACTGCAAATCAGTGCCTTTTAATAATTAAAGCAGCGGATCACAATATGGTGTGTACCCAATGTAAGTCTGCAATGCTGTCCACATTATTTCTACAAAATTATGGTCACTATGTCATTTTAATGTTCTAACGATGTAGACCTGATGGAACTAAATTGACAACTTCTATTAAAAATTTTGTTGCTTCTCAGTTATCGATATCAGGAAGAACCTTTGCAACTGTAGCTATTATTTTTCATGACAGTCCTTCTACAACATCAGGGCATTACACATGCTATTTAAAAAGTTGTAAAGGTTGGACCCAATGTAACAACACTCATTTGACTTTAAAACAACGTTTGCCTTTTGGCTTTATAAATTCATACCTAGTGCTTTTACAGCCAAAATTTAGGTAAAGGTAATTGGCCTATGAAGACGGGAGGAGTACTCATATATACTCATACATCTGACACTATTTGGCCAAATGGAAAGGTGCTAGAATGAGTAAAGAGTCATGACTGAAAAAAAGGAGTATATGAAAATATTGAAAATATTTCAGATGTTCTTGGAGCTTTTCTTCTAGAAAGTCGATGAAATGGATTTCTAAGTGAACAGCAAAGTACTTTGCAACGAGAAAAGGACCTCCATGATATACTATTTGGCCTCAAGGAAAAGTAAGTCAATCAAAGATTAGCGTACATTTGTCATTTGTCAGTATCTAAGGTTTTTTTAAAACACAATCTTTTAGATTGTGTTTTTTTTCCCCGCTGTGATATGATGAGTAATTTGAACTCACTGTTTTAAGTGAAATTCAATATATTCTGAGAACAGCAAAAATAAACTATGTAACATGTTGTAGAAGTTATTCTATAGTTTGGATTGTGTAAATTAAATTGTATTCCCATTCTCTGACACTCACTTTCTTTTTTCCATCCTCTTTCACCTCTTTTTACTCACTTATAATGTCTTTCTCTCACTCTCTGTAACCCCCGTTCCTTTACTCCACTACTTTGACAACCCCTCATTCTCATTTCAACTGTCTGCATGCCCTCTCTCCCTTGCATAACTTTTCAGCTTTCAGTCTCTCTGCTTCACTTCTCTTTTCCGTATTTTCCTCTTTTGCTCTTTTAGTAATTCCTGTTTACTCACTCAGCAGTATTATTGCACTCTATCACTATAAATCACCCACTCTCCCTCGCTTATCTTTGTTTGCTCCTTACTTTTGACCTCTTCTCTCTATTTTTCGTTCACTACTTCTATGTGCTCAGTGCCTCACTCTACTTGTGTTATTTTCACTTGTGTTTATCTACCTTCTATCACTTCTTTTACAACAACTTCACTGCTCCTCTCTTATCGTTCTTCATCCCATTTCTTTTACTCTGGTTCTGTTACTATCCATCATTTCCTTTCTTTTAATGTCCTTCTCATTACTTTCATCACCAAATTATTTTCTCTCAGTACCACTGTTTTAGTCGTCTTCTCCTCTCTTTCCTTCTTTTTGCTCACTTACTCATTTTCTTTTCTCACTCATTGTACTCCACCTCACTCACTTTTTCTCTCAGTGTGTCTACCTTATAACTTCCTCAGTCCATTTCCCTCAATCGTTGGATATTATCCTGTCTCCCTTCATCCTTTCACTCTATGACTGTTCTTCACTTACTCTCAGTTATCTTCTATTCCTCATTCTTCTAAATGCATCCTTAATTAGACTGTTTTCTGTCTCAGTCATTATCTTTTTACTTACTTCTGTTTCCTGATTTAGTTTTGCTAACTCTCATTGTTTTAGTATCTTTCTTAACTAAATAACATATAATGTACTGGGGGGTCAAGGGGATTTATTTACCGACCTGTCACCCTACGCCCCTAACAATAAGTTTACACAAACTAAGAAAGGTGACCAGGTCAAGGAAAAGGAAAATGTGCTGTCGTAGTGGAGGCTGAGAAGCTAAGAGTGAACATGTGTGAAAAGAGACACTACTGGCTATAGAGAATCCCATCTGACCACCCTCGTGGCGGAATATCATCATATGGGATTAATAAGGGACTTGTACCCAAACTTGGACAACCTCCAGACCTCGCAGTATTGGTGCGGAGGTGAGTGTCACTCGATCTTAGCCAAAGTAGTGCTCAGGAAGATGATGCTCATATGGTGCAGTGCTTAAAATAAAATTGGCTACCTAGATCTATGAGATTGCCTCAATGGGATTGTTAAAGGACGTCTAGGTGTCAAGAGTAAAAACCCGCCAAATCATCTAAATGTGTAATGATATTAGTGGCGATATAGAAATGGTCAACATGTTTCAGCCAACTAGAGTGTTGCTCTGGCTTTCGTCAGGACCCAAAATATTATGCTACTGCAAATTAGAAAGTGTATAAACTACAAGGAAATTAAATAAGAAAAATTGCCATTTGCATACTGTTATATCTACCAGGAACTTGGAGCCCCAATGTCCACTGGAGACAGTAAAAATTCTTCTACCCAGCATTATGTGAGTGACGGCCTCTCCTCACCCGGCAACCGCTCGGGAAATCGAGGCCCCGCTCTGTCCGTCGGTACCCCGCGCTCACTCCCAAGCGGGGGCTGTCTCCAGTGGACATTGGGGCTCCAAGTTCCTGGTAGATATAACAGTATGCAAATGGCAATTTTTCTTATTTAATTTCCTTGTAGTTTATACACTTTCTAATTTGCAGTAGCATAATATTTTGGGTCCTGACGAAAGCCAGAGCAACACTCTAGTTGGCTGAAACATGTTGACCATTTCTATATCGCCACTAACATCATTACACATTTAGATGATTTGGCGGGTTTTTACTCTTGACACCTAGACGTCCTTTAACAATCCCATTGAGGCAATCTCATAGATCTAGGTAGCCAATTTTATTTTAAGCACTGCACCATATGAGCATCATCTTCCTGAGCACTACTTTGGCTAAGATCGAGTGACACTCACCTCCGCACCAATACTGCGAGGTCTGGAGGTTGTCCAAGTTTGGGTACAAGTCCCTTATTAATCCCATATGATGATATTCCGCCACGAGGGTGGTCAGATGGGATTCTCTATAGCCAGTAGTGTCTCTTTTCACACATGTTCACTCTTAGCTTCTCAGCCTCCACTACGACAGCACATTTTCCTTTTAGTATCTTTCTTACCTTCAGTTCATTTCTCTGTTCTTCTCTCTCTTTTTGTCAGTGAATCTATATGCCTTACTCTTTGTAATTTGCTCTCCTTCTATTTCTTTTTCTCTCTTTTTGTCCTTCTACTTTAGTTTATTTCCCTTTCTGTGTCCTTCACTCTAACTTTATTTCTAAATAGAGTGTTATGATTTTTAACCTCTTCATTTGTATCTTTTAATTTAAAATACATATTTTACTAATTATAACTTATTTTTTCTTCTCTCTTTCACAGATACAAACAGTAGTAAAAAAAATTAAAGTTACATTTATTATATGGTAAGTATGACTAAAAAAATGTAGTTTGTCATCACCCTTTGCTTTAAGGTCACTAACATGTTCTCAATCTACCTCACTCCTGTGTCTTTACTCTGCTTCTCTCACTTATTCTTATTCTCTATGTTTACTCCCCTTTCCCTATTTACCCTCTCATATTCAACTTCTTTTGATCCCTATTCTTTACTTCACTTACCCTCTGTTCCCTTCCTTTGCTTCTTCACTCATTCTCTTTTTCTTAATTATTTACCTTACTCCTACACATACACCACATACACACACCTGTAACATACACCCCACACACACACCACACACACACCTCATACACACAAAAAACCTCCCACACACACTCCTCAAAAACACACACACATTCCATACACACACATACATCGAACACATATACACCCCACACTCATACACTTCTCACACATATTTCACACACCCTCACCTCCACCCACACCGAAACACTCCACACAACCACACCCACAGACACACCTTACACACCCACACTCCGACCTACACCCACTGACTCCCTGTAAGTCACACACACTGCATTACTTATCTTTTTTTGCTGTTTTACTCAAGCCCATTCAGGTACTGTTTCCTTTACTCTCTTTGTCCTCTCTCTTTGTCACTCCCCATGTGTTATCCTAATTCAATTTTTCTCCCTCTTTCGCCCCTCTTTACTTATACTATCTGGTCTTTTCTCATTTTCCCTCATCGTTCTTCATTTATCGTGGTTCCGCCACTACCCTTCATTCTCCATTTTTTACTGTCCTTTCTTTTTCTTTTAACAGCCAATCACAGTCTCACACTATCTCTACTTTAGTGTTCTTCCTCTCTCTTCCTTTCTTTCGCTCCTTTAGTCATTTTACTTTTCTCACTTTCATCCAATTACACCTTCTCTATTTTTTACTATGTAATAAACAATCCCTTTGTGGTAATCTTTTAGCTCTTTTTCTCTTAACATAACTCTCTTTGTGTCCTTCCCTCATGCTAACTGCTTCATTAGATTTTTTTTTCTATTTTTTGGGGGGGCGCGCCCCGGTACGCGTACCCTAAGGACAAAAAATTGACATAGATCCTTTAAAAATATAGGTTTAATTTTATAAATGAAAGGTAGTTCTGAAAAGAACTTTTTTTTTATTCTATTTGTTGTTTTATATTTTTTTTAATGTTTTTTGAACATTGTTTACTTTTTTTGGCTTTTCAAAACAGTTTTATATTTTTTTTGTATTTTTTATGGGAAGAAACAAAGAGAAAGGGAATTGAAAATGGCTCAACTGGAGCACAAAACCAAAAAACGAAAAAAATTACTTCTTTTTTTTGGGGCAATCGTGATTCTGACCAACAAGGACGATCAGCTTTACGCTCTTTTCACCATAGGCGATGAGCTTGCCACATTCAGTACAAGTGATTCTAAAAGTACCAAATTGTTGCTGAATGCAAGGCATCGTCTCCGTTGTTTCTGGGTCCGATTGACTGGGTTGCTTTCTTTTTGAGCTGGTTCTTGAACACTGGGGGAGGTGACTGGCCAGTTCCCTGATCTCGATTTTGGAAAAGGGGGGTGGTGATGGACAGAGTTTCTGAATGATGCAGAATACTCTTACCAAGTCAAGAGATCATGGTTTTAATCCATCACCGTTTTTTAGCTCAATGCACCATCCCAGCTCAGAACCTGGCTATATGCAAAATAGTCTGTTCCTGTCCCAGTGCATGCTGGGAACAGGGCAAACCAAACTACCAAGCAAATTCTTATACTGGGAAGGAAACAAGCTTCCGGGGACCGGTTTCTGGCATCACAGCCTTCTTCGGCCCGGCTTGCTTGAATCCTGATGGTGCAATGAGCAAGGCACTCACGTCTGAGCATACCCTCCCACACATAGTGTGGATAAAACCGATTTTGGAAAAGGGGGGTGGTGATGGACAGAGTTTCTGAATGATGCAGACTACTCTTACCAAGTCAAGAGATCATGGTTTTAATCCATCACCGTTTTTTAGCTCAATGCACCATCCCAGCTCAGAACCTGGCTATATGCAAATTAGTCTGTTCCTGTCCCAGTGCATGCTGGGAACAGGGCAAACCAAACTACCAAGCCAATTCTTATTCTGGGAAGGAAACAAGCTTCCGGGGACCGGTTTCTGGCATCACAGCCTTCTTCGGCCCGGCTTGCTTGAATCCTGATGGTGCAATGAGCAAGGGACTCACGTCTGAGTAATAAACAATCCCTTTGTGGTCATCTTTTAGCTCTTTTTCTCTTAACATAACTCTCTTTGTGTCCTTCCCTCATGCTAACTGCTTCATTAGATTTTTTTTTCTATTTTTTGGGGGGCGCGCCCGGTACGCGTCCCCTAAGGACAAAAAATTGACATAGATCCTTTAAAAATATAGGTTTAATTTTATAAATGAAAGGTAGTTCTGAAAAGAACTTTTTTTTTATTCTTTTTGTTGTTTTATATTTTTTTTAATGTTTCTTGAACATTTTGTACTTTTTTTGGCTTTTCAAAACAGTTTTATGGGAAGAAACAAAGAGAAAGGGAATTGAAAATGGCTCAACTGGAGCACAAAACCAAAAAACGAAACAAATTACTTCTTTTTTTGGGGGTAATCGTGATTCTGACCAGCAAGGACGATCAGCTTTACGCTCTTTTCACCATAGGCGATGAGCTTGCCACATTCAGTACAAGTGATTCTAAAAGTACCAAATTGTTGCTGAATGCAAGGCATCGTCTCCGTTGTTTCTGGGTCCGATTGACTGGGTTGCTTTCTTTTTGAGCTGGTTCTTGAACACTGGGGGAGGTGACTGGCCAGTTCCCTGATCTCTGCACGAGAATAGTTAGCAGGATGCTTCCGGGTCATATGCCGAATCATGGTATGATTCCCAAATGAATATTTTTTATCTGGATTGCCCCTTGAGAGTTCTGCACCACAGATTCGACATGTTACCTTGGCAGCATTAACTTTTTTCTTGCCCTCTGGAAGAGAAAAAAACTCCCATACAATGTGTTCTTTTGGCTTGTATGGGGTAATTTCTTCTGGCAGCCATCTGCTCCCTTCCTCCTCTTCCTCTTCCTCCTCCTCCTCTTCTCCACCAGCAATGTATTGTTCTGGTGGTCCTCTTGGTGGTTGTGGTGGTGGTGGTGGTGCAGATGCCCCAGCTGTTGCTGCTACAGTAGCCATTTCCAAGTACAAAAGAATTGTCTCTGTAGATGAAACAGGTCTTCCTCAGTCAAAGGACAAAGTCAGAGTAAGGAAGAAAGGTGGGGTTTTGTATCATTTGGAAAAAAAAACTGTGCTGAACCAATCAGAAGTGTTATTTTCAGGTCACAAGACCCAGACTGGTCACAAGACCCAGGCTATACTCATTTGGAAACCAAAACTGTTCTGCACCAATAGAAAGTGTTATTTTCAGGTCACATGACCCGTTGCGCTTACGCTACGCGCCCCGGTGCACGCCCGTAGTCGCGCTCCGGGGCGCGCCCGCGGGTGCGTCGCGTAAGCGCATCAGGGCGATCGCGTGCTTTCAGTTGCGATTACGCTGTGCGTCATATGACGCATCATGCGGTTACGCCAAACGTCACGATGTTGTTTTCGTTCGCGAGAATAGCGCTAGCGGGACACTCCCCGGTACGCGCCCCGGGGTGCGCCGTAACATTGCGCTTACCTGTGCGTTCACCGGTACGCGCCCCGGGAGCGCCCCCGGGTTACAAATAAAAATAAAAAAAATTGTTTTTTACATATTTATACAATATAAAATTCGTTTTAAAATGTTTCACTTTCTATACCTTTTAAGATTTGCTATTAAAAAACCATTGAAATTCACTGAAAAAACCATAGGTTTCACACCAGTTATAGTTAGGAATTAGCATTTAAAAAACCTATTAAATTCACTGAAAAAAACATAGGTTTTACACCAGTTATAGTTAGCTGGAAATTTTACTCGCATAAAACCATTGAAATTCCCACGTTATAGTTAGTTGGACTCACTATAACTTGCGCGCGCAATACACTGCTGATGACGTCACATATTACATCACTCATGACATGGTCAGTGACATCACTCATGACATCTAGTGCTTATCTCCTGAGGCGGAAGCCGGGAGAATCGTTTGTTAGCTAATATCTTTTTTAATAATTGTTGTATACTGTGTTTTTAAAGCCTACCTGATACTCTCTTCGTGCACTCCCGCACAGCGGACTCTAGCGCTGATGCGGAACACAATTTAGGCTTGCCGCCATTTGCACGGCATACCGAGGCCACGCTCACCATCCTTAGGCCATGCCCTTGTACACTATAATTATGTGCACTTCCCGGCTGCGCAGCGGACGAGCGCAGCGGGCGCGTGGTTTGCGCGCCGAAGGTGCGCCTAAGGCAAGCCCGTCTGCGCCCGTCCGCGCCAGCTCCGGGCCCAGGGCCATCCATGCTGCCGGCTCCCTACCCACCAGGAGACGTACGTGGACCAGGTCACAGCTTTTAGACATAGGTAAGACATCCTGTACTGCCCCTTCACTCTGCAACTTCCCTTTAACTAGCCCTTTTAGGCACAACTGCCATAATTGCTCTTTCTCCCTTTGTCCTTACTGGACTTGCCCTCTTGATTTCACAACTAATCAACCCCCTCCCACCAAAACGTATTCTTTGGGATTGGTGAATTGCCGCTCTTTACCCTGTCACGCCAGTGATATCTGGCTATGATTGACTTCCACTTCCTGGGACATATTATTTCTAACCGAGACTTGGGTCAAAGATTCCTCCAACCCTGACATCTCCCTCGCGGTTCCCACTGGTTATAGCTTTTCAGGCTTATGCCGTGAAGGGCCCAAAACTGGTGGAGGAATCGCAGTAATTTTTAAGAGCCACCTGGAAATTACTTTCAGGAAAATTACAAACATCAAGCCCATTGAAGCAGCTTATTTCTCTATCTCAAATTCCACCACATCAGTGCCTTCAGGGATCTTGGTCTACAACCCTCCGAACACCCCTCAGTCGGCAATTTCTGAACTTTTGGCAATTACCGCAGATATTTCCATCAAACATCCCCACTTCATGGTACTGGGAGATCTCAACCATCACATTGATGTAAGTGGCTGCAATCGCACCACCTATCTCCTAGAATCCATGGAACACTTACACCTGACACAAATGGTTAAAGGCCCCACTCATATTGCAGGTCACACCCTTGACCTTATTTTCTCAAATTGCACGAAACTCAAAATTCTCCAATCCTTACCTCTGACATGGTCTGACCATTTCTTAATTCCATTTGAGATATGTTCCGCTCTCAGTGTCAAGAAGGAATCTGCCATCAGAACACAAGGCAGAAAATGGCATAAAATCTCCTGTATGGCCTTAGAGCCACAATACTACAACAACTTAACTCCTTTTCGTGAGGATCTCAACAAAGCGGTTCTTATCTTTAACAATGACCTCACGTCTGCCATTGAGAAAATAGCCCCCTTGCAAACGCTTACCTCCCGCAGACAAAACCCTTCGGCTCCATGGTTTACTCAGGAACTAAAGGACCACAGAAGTAGGTGTAAAAAGATGGAGCGTCAATGGCGGCAGTTCTATGACCCAGAGGCCAAGGGTCGTTACAGACTAGCCCTCAAGGAGTTCCGTAAACTCAAACGTCACTCCATGAGCATCTTCTTCGCAGAAACTATTGCCAAGGCTAAAAACTCCGCTAAAGCTCTCTTTAATATTGTCAAGGACTTCACTAACCCCAGTGCTTTGTCCGTCCCAATTCCCCCTTCCCAAGCTCTGAGTGAAAACCTATCTGATTTCTTTGAGGAAAAAATCGCAAGCATTGCGGCAACTATCCTTCAGAATGGTACCGACAATGCCGATGACCCTGTCACCATCTGTAAACACGCTTTTACGACCTTCCAACCACTTACCAAGGAGTATGCCCTGAAGCTTTTCCTGAAATGTAAATCAGGCTCTCCATTGGATTCGGCCACAGCCTCAATCATGAATGAAATTGCCCCTTTAGTTATAAACCCCCTCCTCGAAATATGGAATTCTTCCTTATCCTCTGGTGTGGTTCCCACCGCTTGGAAGCACGCAATGCTAATCCCTATCCAAAAAAAAGCAGGCATTGACCCAACCTGCTTAGGTAATTATCGACCAATTTCTCTCCTACCAAGCCTGCTAAAGTGCTTGAAAAAGCGGTACAAGAGCAGCTATCTACTTACCTTGAATTAAATGCTCTGCTCCATGATATTCAGTCAGGTTTTAGACCAGACTTCAGCACGGAGTCAGCTCTGCTTGAGGTATCCGAGTCGATTCGAGAATGCACGGATAGGGGTGAGGAGGCCATGTTGGTTCACCTAGTGTTCTCTTTAAAAGACCACTCCGAAACTTCATTCCACAACTTTCGGCACTGCATGACGAACATCGCGGCTTGGATGTCGGCCAATAACCTAAAGCTCAACACAGAAAAGACGGAAGTCTTATTTTTTAACCAGAAATCTCCCACTCCTTCCAGTCTCTGGTGGCCTGATGAACTCAACCCTCCTCCGGAACCAGTCCAAGCTGCCCGTAATTTAGGCTTCCAATTTAATTCTGCCCTCTCCTGCAAGACACAAATAAATAAAGTCACCTCATCTTGCTTTGGAAAGCTTCGTATGCTAAAAAAAATCATCCCCTACCTGCCTCTGGACTCTTGTAAGACTGTAGTCCATGCCCTCATCACCGCTCATTTGGACTACGCAAATAGTCTTTATGTAGGTGCCCCGGCGTACCTAGTAAACCAACTACAGAGAGTCCAGAATGCAGCGGCTAGGTTGATATGTAACATTCCCTTTCGCCATTCTATTTCACCCCATCTGATTAAACTCCATTGGCTCCCAATAAGACTCCGCATTCACTTTAAAGCCTTAATCTTGGCTTTTAGAGCTCTTAATGATCGAGGCCCCATTTACCTTCGTCACAGAATGAAGCTCTCACATGCACCCCGAAACCTTAGATCCAACCATCTCCGCCTTATGGTCTGTCCACGTTACCGTTTGGCACGCATGGGAGGAAGGGCCTTTGCAGTGGTCACTTCCAAACTGTGGAACCTGCTCCCCCTAGAGCTAAGATTTATGACGTCCGAACCCCTTTTTCGAAAAAAACTCAAGACCTGGCTGTTTTCCCTCATCTAATCTCCCCTTCTCCCTTTTCATCCCCCTGATCCCCCTGAGATAAAAGTCTTTAGCGCCGGGACACCTACGTCGGAGGTAGCTGAGCGCTTTATAAGGTACTAAATAAATAAATAAATAAAATATTTGGTCTGTTGGAAAAAAGAATCGCACAAAACGTTATCAATACATTCTTGATTAATCAAGTGAGCAATTTAAAGAGCATGTCATGGTAGCGACAACTGAAAATAATGGTTATTTAAACAATAACATTAGAATCTGCATCATGATAGCTTGTTGGTTGGTAAATAATTCAATGTGCATCCTGTTAGAAGCGTGAGGTGGTTGCAGCCGTGTGGCAAGCAACCTCGGGAATACAAACGCTTGCTCGCTTCAAAGCAAGGGGGGGCGCTCTGGAGGGGCAGTGCGCAATTGCAGCAATACCCAATTGCCCTATGTGGCATGTGCTACACAAAGTGGTGTAGGAGGGGAAAGTGCCAGACGGGAAATGTCCCAATACGGATCACAGGTTGTCCAGAGGATGCAAGACAAGGGGTAAGGCCAACTTATGGTCTATTAAAAGGGTTTCAAATAAATGAACATCCGATTTGCGGAGGAGCAGTGAGTTAAAAAAATGGTCGGGTGGGTGAGATGGCAAGACGCGGGGGGAGTTAAACATTTTTATCAGGGTAGAAAATAAGGAATAGAGGATGGAGGCTGCCACGAGGGTAACGATAGTGTGTCAAACACACATCGTGAGCAAGACAGTAATGTGGTACTTGGTGGCATGTGAGCATTATCAAGTATGTGTGGGATTGAAAGGCGAGGTGTACATGGCAGTATCCAATGGGTTAATGGGGAAGTGGCGGGCTGAGTACTTAAGGGATTGATTAAAACTTCAATAAATTGATACATACTGTGTGCTGAAAATCATTCTTGGCCCTCTAAATCAAATCATTATTAACCCAGTCAAGAAAAAACCCTTTAGATTAAAAGATCCAGGTAAACTATCTGCCTCTAATTTTCCTTAGTATTGCCATATCACGGTAAGCGAAGTGACGCAACTACTCCAAGAATAAGTTCAACAGAAGCATCTCATTTATTACATCCAGTTCATATTGGGACTTTTTGAAGAGCATGCAATCCAGAGTGGCCAACACCAGAGCCAATCTTCTCTCTAGAGTCGAAGGCAAAAAAAAACCCTTCATTCTTCTAGAGACAGTGCACCATGATATTCTTATGAAATAACTGGAAAATCTGGCCTGGCCTGGATTCAATCTTCTGTCTGATGGAAGCCAAAAGTAAGGATTTGTTCAGTCCACCTCTCAACCAGTCAGCTTATCCTGCATACCCCAAGGTTCATCCCTTTTTGGCCAAATTTAAAACATGTATATGAGCCGTAGCAAATGGGTTCCAACCATTTCGTTCAGCAGGATTTTTTGGATTTGACTATCTGGCTTTTGGAATTTTTTTGTTTGTGATTCTCACTACCAGAGTCTCACTCACAGTAAATTCACAGTTTTTTGACTGAGCAGGCTTAACGCAAGTGTCTGCTACTTATGGCAAGTCCACTGCTGCCCAGCTAGGTTAAGAGGCTCTGGGATGGTTACATATGAACGTTTTCATAACATTGGTTTGCATGTGTAAGATTACCATCTTGTGTAGCCTGGTATCGCTGCACAGGAAGTCCTTACTGGGTCAGTTTAATTGCTCTGCTCTGCAGCAGAGGGACCAAATGCCTCCCCATGCAATAGAACACTTAACAGAGCTTGACCCAGTTCCTGAGAAAATCAAAGGTTGGGGACAAAATCTGCATATGTAAATTTGCTTGTCACATTGCACCTTAGCTGGTACAGCCCAGGCCCACTGGATTAAATGAGAATGGCTCACCTCTGGAGCCAACAAGGGTGGGAGCTCGCCTTTGAATTTTTGGGTGGAAGGAATTAGGGGTGGGTGAAAAACTCTGCACCTCTGGTGGAGTTCACAGAGCTTTGCCCACTTCGTGCTCTGCTTGGAGTGCGGAGTTTCAGAAAAACTCTGCCAACTGCCATGAGACAATGTTTTTTCCCATGCGTGGCTTGCCAATGGTGAGTCTGTGCAAGAAAGTCAAGAGGTAGACCATCTCCAGGTGAAATTTCTTAACGAGGGTGTTTGTGGTATGTCGCTACTGCTCACATTGGCAAAGCTGCCAATCGAACGGCAGAAAGGAGTAGCACCCTTTGGCACGCTGCGTGGTGTCATTTGGACTGATTTTTCAATGCAGGACAAGCTCCCGACACTAAAAACAGCGCGAGCACCATGGCATGCCACAACTCTGCTGCTCTCGGAACTCCACGGAATCTTGCAGTGTTTGGGTAACTCTGCAGAACTCTGTGGAGTCAAATTCCGCAAGTTCCACCCAGGCCTTATAAGGGATAAGGCAGCTGTGTCTTCCAGAGGCAGAGCTGAGGCTTCCATGGGAGATCTTTCCACGGGAAACTTGAATTTGCCATGTTGGTTTGTCCCAGAATGCTGTGCAGGAGAGTTTGAACAGGGGTAGAGGGATGATGTGGCAACATACAATTGGCTAGGGGTGCCTCACACTGAAAACCTTCCAGGATCACTTAAAAACCCCTGCACAATGAAGAGACAGTTGAGAAGACTCTGGATCTGTGAACGGTGAATGCAAAAGGATGCCCAGCTGGAAGAAGACACCTGATGCCCTGCAAGGATGGACTAATTAATTTGACTCCAGCTGACCCCCAGGACTAGGAAGGGTTCCTTCAGGACCAGAGGTGCAGCCCCCTTATGGTGAGGAACAGTTGGGGGGCTAGACCTGCTGGGGAATCCTGAATGGTCCCTCTGGGAATTCTGTGTACTGGTCTTTGACTCCAATGTCCCACCTGTGCCCTTCAAGAAGCCAGTCTGCTATGGAGCCATGGGAGTGCGGAAGGGAGGGTGTTTTACTGGCTGGTTGCAGAAGGGCTGTGCAAGATGCACTTATGAGCAGTAAGAGAGCAACAAAATTCAGGCAGAGGACAAATATAGCAGAGGCAGCCAGGAAATCCAGCACTCCATTGCTAGCGGCTGCTTTAGAGTGCAGGAGGCCTGATAAAAAATGCTTCTGGTGGCTTGAGATGACCTGTGGATCAAACTAAGCCAAAAAGCATTAACATCGAACCTACGGGACAAGAGAAACGTGCCAGCAAAGTCTGGTTTTCATAAAAGAAACAAAAATGACGTCATCATGATACGCTATTTGGAGCCTCAATGCCCAAAATGTAAATGTAAATGTAAATGTAGTATACTTGTAAAGCGCACAGCTGCCCCAGCAACGGGGCGTCCCGGCGCTGTATAACTCTGGGGAACCCGTCCTGGCTTTCCCTGTGGGATGGTCCCTTGCTAGGAGTCCCCAAGGTGGAGCCAGGCATCCCCGGAATTGGTGGGGCCGTGGTGGAGATTAGGCAAGCTAATGCCCAGAGTTGCCGAGTGGAACCCCTGATTAGAGTGAGCACTGAAGCGAGAATTATCGAGTCCGCTGACCAAGGTCCACGACCCTGCCGCGTCGGGAATTGAACCCTGGTCCCAGGCTGACTTCTGCTCTCAGGCCTGCCGCCTCTAACCAGTGAGCCACACTACTCCACTCCAAAAGGGCGAGCCATCACTGAAAGATGTTCAGGTATGTGAAAAATGTGCACACATGTTGAAATTCTGAGTCAGGATGTATATAAATAACTCTTGATACCTGGGAGATGTATATTATGCCGAGACATTTTTAGTGATAAGGAAATGTAAATAAGAATACTGTGTTGCAAAAGTCGGAGTTTGGAAGGAGTTAAAAATCCTCCAATTTTTGGATGAAACTCTAAAAATCGAGTTGTATCCCCCAGCTGAATTTCCTCTATTGCTGTGGAGTTCACAGTTTCTAACTGAAATTGGACGGTTTTCAGTACCTTCCAGTCTCTAAATGTCCAGATTTTGACAGCCCACATTCCCTCCTAGACCGAAAGTAAGACAAGAACTGAAACCTCCAAAAACATTTCTAAAAATGTTAATCGCCCCTTTCTTAAAAAAATATTTTAGACTGTTGAAAAAACTTGAATTTTGTTATTTTGGAGACCCAACTTTGGTAACCCTTTTAGGCTATATGCTCGAAATGCTATTTCATAATATTTTAACCATTGTAAATGGCCGAGAGGGTATTAAATGAAAGATTTTCTTGAAATTTTTCAAAACAGATTTGGGGAAACAACCCACAAGTACATGCATACATTTTAGACTGCACTTAAAACACCCAGAAGCTTAATTAGAAGCCCCTTTCACCACCAGTACTCACTTTTTCCCATTTTAAAAGTGACGCACCAGTGGCGCAAGGGGCTTGTAAATAAGCCGCCCATTGTTTGGTGCCTGGTGAAGAGGGCTGGCTTTAGCCCTGTTGGCACCCTGTGCGACAATATTTGTTGGCGCAATGAAAGACAGTGGGTTGCTTAGGTGTGGCAGGAGATGGCGCCAACAAGAAGTGTGTGTATGGTTTGTCCAATGGTATGAGAGGCAGTGCAACAGGTGAGGGAGAACCCCTAAGACCCCCTAGGAGATAGACCAAAGGTGGCACCCTGTGTGACAATGTTTGTTGGCCCCCCAAATGACCACCTCAACCACGGATTCCCTCACTGGCACCCTTTAACAGTGCCAGTCAAGTCTCCATAACCACTGCTTCTCAGATTGATTTAGTTTTATAGCACCACTCATACCAGTGTAAGGTGTCAGAGCACTTTACAGTACACAGACAATGCACAGAGACAATCATATGTGTGTAAATCAGTGTGTAGGAAATGTTACATCAGACAGGACTACAGGGTGTAGTGTAGGACTAACATGTTTTCGATACTGGCAGGCAATATCGTTTAAGAGTCCTTATTCTGAAAACGCACAAATTCTGAATTTAAAACGTAAAATCATTGTTAGGGGTACTCTTTAATAATAAGAATAGTTTTCTACCCAAACGAACCTTTTTGGGTAGATTAGAGTAATGAAAAACTGTGCAAAAAATCATGTAGCTCTAACATATACCTTGCAGTTTGCATGCAGCTCTTTGGCGACAGTTAACAGCTCAATGTTGACTTATAATCTACAAGTAACAAAAAGAGATATTTTACAGAAGCAGTAACCCACTACCCTATACATTATATACACGTTGTGATCTGCATGGTACACGATCTTAGCAGCAGGCAGTTTAACCCTCTGCACTACCTTAGGATCAATCAAAACTTCCACTAGACAGAACTCCAGTCTCTTTCCAGGAAGATGATTAATCACCGAGGTATCTTGACATTTCAATTGATGCCTGAAAACTGCTGGAGGCCAGGAACGCAGCAGCAGATGCTTTTAAACTGTTAATATCCTTTCAAAAATGACCCCCCTCACCCCCCCAACCCCAAGTCACCACCCGGTGCCGTGGCACCGATCGCACCGCCCTAGAGTTGGCCCTGCAGGCCAATATTTCCCCTTTGATCCCAAAGTTTCCAGTCTGCATTGACTGTGTTTGGGTGGGTCTCATCCTGCCAATGCCCGCTCCCTCCAACCCCCTCCCCACGGGGAGGCCCTGCCCGCAAAGAACTGCACATCATGCGATTTGTAAGTAATAGGGCGCGTGAGGGCCGCGAGTACAGCGTAGGGATGCGTGCTGAGGTATGAGGGGTATGTTGAGGCAACAGGCATGAGGTTACCGCCGGGGAGGGCGCGTGCTCGGGGTGACGGGAGGCGCGTAGAGCTAATGGTGCAGCAAGTGCAGTGGCACCGGAGTTTACCGGCCCACTGAACCATATTATTATGTCACTGAAAACCAATGAGCAGAGTGCATTTAATTGTTTTCCCCAGGGCCCATAGCACCCTTGCTGTGCCGCTGAGTGAGAGGGCTCCTACGGACAGCTGTGCGACTGCCCCCGTCAGGGGACATTTCAGCAGCAAGAGCGGTTTCCTGTTGCTGAGCGAGACACTTAAAGTGACCACTTGCCTGTGAAGGTGTGAGAGAATTGGACTAGCATGCTGTTGTAACAAGTATTGTATTGTATTGTACTTGCATTTATATAGCGCTTACTACCGCTGACGAGCAATCCGGGGCTCAGATAAAGCTAGTCAGAATACGCCGGCTAGATCAGAGCAGCAGCAGAACCAGCAGTGTTTACAGTGTCAGGTAGTGAATGCATTGCACGTCTGTGGCCATTCCGCGGTGCTTAATTTGTGCCGGTGTTTGTCGGTATTTGACACCAGTAAGTATTTATGATTGTATGGGTATACATTGAGCAGTGCTCATCAAAATAGTGTTCAAAAGACTACAAAAAAACTATGAACGACAATCCAGGCCTTATGTATAGGTTGGGATGACCTGAAATAGTGCAAAATGTTACACTTGTGTTGTTTGGTGGTTAGTGTTGGCCGTACTGGCAGTGACAGTGGGTAATGACAAGCACCGTGGCCTCTTGAGAAATACCTCCGGCCCTCAAAATGGTCAAAAGTTACTAAAAACGCGGTGAAACGCGCCCTGCCGTGCACGGAAGTCCCTTGGAAAAGCTTGAATGGTCACCTTTCTGTTGCTTATTTCCGCATTTGGGTGTCAAAGTGGCACTAATGAGGTGAAACCTGTGTGCAGATTGCGTCACCGTGTAAAAATGCCAAACTAGTGAGGCTATACTAACCCAAAATGTGTCACATTATGCCGCATGATTTACCTTTGTAGCCGCATAGTTTGGTCAATACTGCCACATAGGTCGAACATTCCCTGACGCATATTCCTAGTGGCCCTGGTATTACCACAATAAAATGCAGGCTTCGGGAGAAACATATTTGGACTAAGTAAGCAGGTGACAATGGGCATCAATCAGAGCATAAACGTGAACTCTTCGGCGTGCACGCCTCTGTTGTGGTGACACTCACGAAAAACTTTCTTTTGACGCAAATACAGAGTCCATCACAGTGACGTGTTTAGTGGGTTAACCCGCCTGCAATTATAACAGCCCTCGAAGGCCCGCCGCACGTGTTATTAAAGAACCATTAGCACCTCAAACGCTTTTGGCAAATGAATATTTTCTATAAGTAGTCCATGGAACATGAAAGGTGGGCAGGCAGTGTGAGTCTGCGCGCGCGATGCCCTGGCACAGCTACTGGTGACAACACCCAACATGGCCGAGGAGCCGGTGAAACACAGAAACGAAATCCGATTCACAGAAAAATGTCAAACATTTACTCCTCGGTTTCCTCCTGAGCTTGGAGCAAATTCAAACATTTTGCAAATTCCTAAATGAGTTGACGACTGCACCTTGAAAGCGCCAACAGTCACAGGGTCCCTTTAATTCTTTTGGTAATTACATGCACGACCACGGGAAAGCTTGGTTGCATGTGTAAATGTACAGAGTACATTAAGGAATGCGTAAATGAAAGGTGATGAAATTAAGGTTAATCTTTAGTTCTTTTACATTCCCCTGCTATTTCCACTGCTCTGGATAATGCAGTGTTTTAACCAAAGGAGAATCCTTGGGTGGAATTTGCTTGACCATTCGATCCCTGTGATGAAGGAAATTCCACTGGTGGGTGGTGATCTAGATTTAGCACTGCCCCCTGTGGTGCCAACAACCTCTAAACTAAGGCATAGACTGGGAGAGAATTAGGACAGTGCATGTGCGGTAGTAACCATCCTTCCTTTATTCTTATAGACCAGGAAATGTTTAACATCAACTACTGCCTTCCTCTCCTCTCTATCATTTCCTCGTCAATCAATTTTTTTTGTAGTTTTTTATAGCACAAACTCTACCCAAAGGTATTGGAGCGCTTCACATGGACACTGTCATTTTTTTAGGCTCTGGGAGATTACATAATTTGCCTAGAATCACAGGATGTTGAGCCAACGCTGAGACTCAAACCTGTTTCCAAAGTTCCAAAGTGGACTGCTCTGGCTGTTACGCCACATCCTCTACAATTTCCCTGTCTCCCTATTTTCAACAGTATCTGCCTTTCTCTTCACTGTCTTCCATCACTTCTTCTCCCTAATCTCTCCCCCTCACCAACTCCATCTATCTGCATCTCCCTACTCATCCTCTCTCCTCTACCTTTCTTTTCTTCCTCACTTGATTTCCTTTCCCTCTTCCCATATTTTTGGCATTCTTCTCCACTCTGCTGTCTCACTTCTCCTTTTGTCTCTCTCCATATTTCTCTCCTCGCTTATTCCATTTTGTTACTATACTGTCATGTCTATTCGCCCTTTCCTTTGTCATTTTGGTCCCGAATGAATGTTTTCACAGTAATGTTTTTAAAAAAAATGTTGCTTTGTCAATTTTTTTTTCTTTTTGCTCATTTTCATTGTTTGCTTTATTTTTTGTTTTTGTTCTGTGGTGAACCGGAGTCCACTCCCAGTTTTTAAGATGCCACGGTGGCAGCGGGCACCTGTGGCTCGTCTGTCTGCTCCTGGAGACAAAGGTAGTGCCTTTTAGATGGTCGCCACACATCATCTGTCTCCCTGCACAGCCTCTTTTCGCTCCAACCCCAGGTAACATTACCAGGGCTGGACTGGCTACCGGGCGTTTTTGTGTGCTGCCGAGCTGGGGGCTGATTTCACTGCGGTGGGGGCTGATTTCGTTGATGGGGACCTGCGTGTGCTTCGAAATAAACAAATCAAAACAAATGTTGTTCAGCACACGCAGGTCACCATCAACGAAATCAGCCCCCAGCTCGGCAGCACACCAAAACGCCCGGTAGCCAGTCTGGCCCTGAACGTTGGAGCTGGCTGTGACGCTCAAAATGAGCACAGCCACTCCCAGTGGCTTCACTGTCCCTCTGAGAGACTCGCGAGAAGAGGCTCTGTCTGCTCAGTTTGGCCAGTTGTTCTACTGCACGCGACGATGACCCAGACATTCTCTGTACTTGGTTATAATGGGCTCCGATCTTCGCTCAAAGGCTACAGCAGCCCTTAAGGTCAAGCGCCAGCAGCCAGGAAAATGTGATTTTATCTACAGCTGAAAAACCGTCTCACCAGCTGGCCTTTGCCTCAGGCCCCTCAGGCAACGGCCCATTGCCGCCTTGCCAATCCGACGCTCAGGGCACAAGTCGTAAAAAAAGAAGTGGGGGGACGCTGTCACGGGAAGTGACGTCACGACATGAAGTGACGTCACGAAAGGTGCCGAGCTCCTCGTCCTAGAGGGCCAAAGAGTTAAGTCCAGCTGTTTGGCAGGGGGGATGGCGTCCCCCGGTAAAATAAGTGGGGGACGCCGTCCACCCGCGTGGTACCCCGACTCGAGCCCTGCCGACGCTGAATATGGGCCCCTTTCACACATTACTCTGCGTAAAGACGTTCCATGGGTGTCGCTGTGGTGTTCCCACGCAACATCCTTGCAACCTGACACATTACCAGATTTACAACATTTTTTAAAGCTGGGAATGCGTCAGAGTAAGAGGGGAGCAGCGAGGAGAAATTCTTTTATATCTCCTTGTTTTTCCCTCTTTCTATGCATACTACATTATGCAGCACATATAGAAAGAGGAAAATGCCATCAGCGCCATCAATGTTTCATTCACGCAACACAGGTCCCCTGCTGGCAACCTGACGCACAGGGGCATGGCAGCCAATTGTGCGCCAGTGCAGGGGAAAGTGCACGGATGCGTCTGCACAGCAAAATGGCTTGCAGCGCCGTGCTGCGTCATTTTATAGTAAAGGAGGCCTCTTGTTTTCTAAATTCTTGTTACATCAGAGAAAGAGTTCTTGGAACTTAAGTTATTTCAAAAGGGCACTCTAGAAATGATCCCAAACAACTTGTATCTCTTTTTAAGGTCTTATGTCTTGAGCCTCACACTACCTCGTAGCAGGAACTTTACTTTCCACATGTAATGCACAAAAATGTTCCTGAGGGCTCTTTGTAATGAAAATGTTCTGAAGACCCCCAGAGGAAACAAAATAAACCCCACCGAAGGGCAGAACTAAAACACCATTGGATGCTCAAAATAAAAGAGGCGCACCTTTTATTACAACATACCTACAGGGCAGCCGCGGGCCGTGGAGGGAGTTACGGTGGGGCAGGGAGGCGGGGAGGAGGAGGGGCGGGGTGGAGGGTGCTAAAAACAGGCATATGGATCATTGCAGGTAAGTACACAATTTAATTAATAAAACGAAATTCGTAGCGCGCACTGCATGGCAAAAAACAATGCTGTGCGCGCTACGAATTTCGTTTTATTAATTAAATTGTGTACTTACCTGCAATGATCCATATGCCTGTTTTTAGCACCCTCCACCCTGCCCCTCCCCCTCCCCGCCTCCCTGCCCCACCGTAACTCCCTCCACGGCCCGCGGCTGCTACAGGGTGTTTTCCTGATGAATTCAGAAATAATGCAATCGACAGAAAACCTACGCACAAGTGCACGCTACTTCATTAACTGTTTTAATTTTGGAGTTAAAATGAACAGCATTGATTACAAAAAGTGTTGCCGAGCTTCCATGCCAGACAAAATCCTTAATTAGGTTAATTTTCAATAGAATCTGGGGACGGTAGGCCATATTATCAAGAAAGGGTGATACATTATCGCCGCTTTTATCGGCAGGAGATAATGGGCTTGATAATATGCCCTTGTGAATTCCCATAGCATCCCAGGTTAACACCAGAACCTGGGCTGCTAAGGGAATTCACAAGGGCTTATTATCAAGCCCATTATCGCCGCTTTAGCGGCAGTTTCTTGCCGTGAAAGAGGCGATAATGTATCGCCCTTTCTTGATAATATGGCCCCCCCCCCCCCGGTGTTTTCTGCATATGGTTTCAGATCCTTTTTGCATCAATGTGCGTAAGAATGGCAAAACAGCAATACAATACAGTCCCAAAATGCTCTGCATTATGCCATATGCTTTTCCTTTTCATGCCACGTAATTTAGTCAACCCTGCTACATAATTTGGTTTTCCACTGCTGCATATTTCTAACGGCCCTGGCTGTTCGGAAGTAGTTGCGTGACTCACCTGTAGCTGGTGATCCGTGTAACACTGGGAGCGGGAGAGGCAGTCTCCACGTGGGAAAGAAAGACACTGACAGACACGATTCTATAATCCCAGATTACTGTAAACAGTGAGATAACTGTGTGTTGGGCCAGTCCCAGGAATTGCACACATTTTTTGGGCCTTTGCCATATATTTTTTAAAAAAAGGAAGACACAACGCTGGCTTCGCACTCCGGCAATGACACGGAATACGTGAGGGAGAGACACCCGCCACGCCCTGTGATCCTCTGCAGCTCAGCAGTATGTAAGCGAGCCAGTCACAGAAGTGGGTTAATGTCAACATTAAAGAGACAATCTGTCACGTACGGCCATGGGCAGGTCACTAAACAATGAGTAATTAATGATTCATAGTTCAGGACACAATTGGGTTTGGGAGTTAAGTGGATGATAACACATTTGGAAACGAAATGATTGTCTATTGCCCAATCGTTTTATGTTTCGCAGAATAGACATCAATCTTACAGTGCTAGGTGGGTGTGTTCTCTGAAATGATCCCAGGTTCACCCTGAACCATGGTTCCCTATCCCTCGACAAGAAATAGCAGCAGATCGCAGGGTCTGTAAGACTCGGTGGTCTGCCGTATCAAGTCCAAATCCAGCCATAGCTGACTCAGCCTTCTATCCTTCCCAGGTCAATACACTGAGTAATATTAACACCTGTTATGTATAATGCTTTTAAAGGGCAGCAGAATACCTTAGTATGTATGTGTGGGGGCCGTAGACCTAGAGATGTAACATAACCCCTACCTCATCAACACCCTGTCTAATTAACCCGTAGTTCATGTGCTCCCAAGACCTGTCGGGACCTTTAATCTTTGAAGTGATGGTGTTTCACACTCCGAGGCTGGGCTGCACAGGTACTTATGCACTTATGTGACAAGTTTTGTACTGTATAACTTACTCGGAAGTTGTTGCCAAATCAGCAGTAGAGATCTACATTTTCTCTCTCTCTCTGTCTCTCTCTCTCCCTGTCTCTCTCTCTCTGTCTCTCCCTTTCTCTCTCTCTCTCTCTCCTCGCTCTCTCCCCCTCTCTCTCTCTCTCTCTCTCTCTCTCTCTCTATATATATATATATATATATATATATATATATATATATATATATATATATATTCACTGAAAAAACATAGGTTTCAGGCCTTATATAGTTAGGAATTAGCATTTAAAAAACCTTTTAAATTCACTCAAAAAACTATAAGTTTTAGGGGTGTTATAGTTAGCTGGACATTTCACTCATACAAAACCATTGAAATTGCTCCTATATAGTTAGTTGTACTAACTATATTTCGCGCAGCCGCAATCCACTGCTGATGATGTCACATATTACATCATTCATGACATGGTCAGTGACATCACTGATGACATCTCAAATGACATCACTGATGACATCACTGATGACATCATCCAGTGAATGTGGTTTGCTTCGTTATTTAAATATGCATTATATATATAGCAATTTGCATTGAAGAATGAGTGGATATATAAAAATAAATATTTGGATGGAGGATTTAGTATCAGTGTAATTGACTGTTTACTTGACCAATTTATAGTGTCTCACTAAATATAGTCGATAGTGACTAAACTGTTTGAATATCTGTATCACTTTCAGTTGTTGTGTAAACTGGTTCTCCAGTTGGTTACTAGCTATGTGAAAGTCTATATTAGTTATTGATTAGTTAACTGAGTATTTGTATAGGAGAGTGATGTGTGTGTGGTTCGGTGGGGGGTGTGTGACTGCCCAAAGATGTGTGAATAGTTGATTCACTAGATATACGAAGTTAAAACTACATGTTCTAACAGTTGTTTGGGTGAGTGAATATCTTTATGGGTGTGGTGATGAGCAAATATATTTCTCAATGGTACATGTCCAATAAACTAGAAAAATAAAAGGCAGTGTATGTGTCAGTTGTTGTATATAAATAAGTATACATAAGACTCAATGATTGTGTGAGTGACTGTATGGATAACGTTTATAATTCACTAGTCGATAGTGACTAAACTGTGTGAATATCTGTATCACTTTGTCAGTTGTTGTGTAAACTGATTCTACAGTTGGTTACTAGCTATGTGAAAGTCTATATTAGTTATTGATTAGTTAACTGAGTATTTGTATGGGAGTGTGAAAGTGTGTGTGGTTCGGTGGAGGGTGTGTGACTGTCCAAAGATGTGTGAATAGTTTATTCAGTAGATATATGAAGTTAAAACTACATGTTCTAACAGTTTGGGTGAGGGAATCTTTTCATGGGTGTGGTGATGAGCAAATATATTTCTCAAAGGTACAGGTCCAACAAACTAGAAAAATAAAAGGCAGTGTATGTGTCAGTTGTTGTATATAAATAAGTATACATAAGACACAATGATTGTGTGAGTGACTGTATGGATAACTGTATACTTGTAATAATGATTTTATAATTCACTAAGTATGACTTACTATCTAAATGAATGGATGAAGTTGTGTTTGTATAAGTGTGTAGCTAAGTAAATATGTAAGTATGATCCATTGTTTGCATAAGTGAGTAGGATGACTTCATATGTGAATGGGATGTGTGCTGGTGTGTAATGTCGATTTAGGTGTATAAGTCTTTTTGATAGTGCTCTATTGTTCATTGACAGCATGTATGAGTGAATCTACAGGTAAGTGATTAGATGTGTGTATACATCTAAGAATCACTGAGTGGGTTTTTAGATACTTGTATTGCTGTAACAATGGATTCAAATAAGATACTCTGTATTTTACAAAGAGTGATGAAAGATTTTACTAGTGTATGAAAAGGTGTATGTGATTGTCACTTGGATGATGTCATCAGTGATGTAATCAGTGATGTCATTTGAGATGTCCTCAGTGATGTCACTGACTATGTCATGAATGATGTAATATGTGACATCATCAGCAGTGGATTGCGGGTGCGCGAAATATAGTTAGTACAACTAACTATATAGGAGCAATTTCAATGGTTTTGTATGAGTGAAATGTCCAGCTAACTATAACACCCCTAAAACGTATAGTTTTTTGAGTGAATTTTAAAGGTTTTTTAAATGCTAATTCCTAATTATATAAGGCCTGAAACCTATGGTTTTTTCAGTGAATTTCAAAGGTTTTTTAAATGCTAATTCCTAACTATATAAGGACTGAAACCTATGGTTTTTTCAGTGAATTTGCAAGTTTTTTTTAATGCTAATTCCTAACTATATAAGACCTGAAAGCCCACCAGGAATCTCTAGTATGCGCCAGGGGACTGCATTGCAGAGAGGTGTAATGAAGCCACGCCCCTTTTTACACCTCTCTGCAACGCAGCCCCCGTGCATGTTTGAAGAGGGGGAACTAATTCCCCTTGCATACTGGGGGCCCCTGGGGGCCAACTAGCCCACCTGGAACCTCCAGTATGCGCCAGGGGGCTGCATTGCAGAGGTGTAATGAGGCTATGCCCCTTGTTACACCTCTCTGCAACGCAGCCCCCTGCCGCGTTTGCAGAGGGGGAACTAATTCCCCTTGCATACTGGGGGTCCCTGGGGGCCAACTAGCCCACCAGGAGCCTCCAGTATGCGCCAGGGGGCTGCATTGCAGAGAGGTGTAATGAGGCCACACCCTTTTTTACACCTCTCTGCAACGCAGCCCCCATGCTTGTTTGAAGAGGGGGAACAAATTCCCCTTGTATACTAGGGGTTCCTGGGGGCCAACTATCCCACCTGGAACCTCCAGTATGCGCCAGGGGGCTGCATTGCACAGAGTTGTAATGAGGCTATGCCCCTTTTTACACCTCTCTGCAACGCAGGCCACTGGCGCGTTTGCAGAGGGGGGACTAATTCCCCTTGCATACTGGGGGTCCATGGGTCACATCTGCCCAAACTCCGATATTCCGAACGATTGAAAATTACTTTTCTTGAGAAACATTTGGATTTGGATTATCATGTCCTATTCTTTGGAAGTTTTGAAAGACTGACTTTGAGGATGCTATAAATTACTCAAGTCTGCCCGAATTGTGTGGGTAAAATTGATACCTAGTCACTTTGAATAAGAATTAAGAATGGGCGTAAAATCCGTTCCGCTCGCGGATTTTGAGGATTTTCGGTAAATTCGCAATCCGCGAACTTGCCGAAAATTCGTAAAATCCGTGCGAAGCGGATTTTTTGCTTGGTCGCACTTGCCAACTAGAATACTATACAATTTCGCGGGAGTAAACACTTGCGAACACGTAGATGCGGCGGGCAGCGACAATCTCGCAGTTGCGAGATTGCAAAATTTGCAATTTCACACAAGAAATCCACCAGCAGGCAGCATAAACCTTGAAACTTATGATTTTTATCAGAATAACTCCTCAGGTTGACATTTGCCTGCACTTTTTCTTTGCAAGGAGTCCATTTTGGGGGGTGGGGGTGGGAGGAAGGAAGTGCCCCACAGTCTCCAACTTCCTGTTCCTGTCCACCAGGCTCCTCCCAGTGCTTTCTTCATGTGCTGGTCACTTTGATTTGGATCTTGACCTGGAAGGATTACTTTTTGTGGATGCTGCTGGATATTTGGATTTTTGCAAAAATGAAAGCACTCAGCAGGTGCAAAAGTTCAATCTTATCATTAGTAACCATTCCCTGTAGTGCTTCCTGAGGGGCCCCTTCAGAGGTCATTTGCCTACTTGCAACTATTCTATGACCCTGCTCTGACCCTCACAGCAGGCTCAGAGAATAGCTACAAGTATACATCAAAGGTCCTGTTAAAAAAATTACACTGCAACAGAAAGCAATTACAGACCAAACTGAAAGCACTCAGCAGGTGCAAAAGTTCAATCTTATCATTAGTAACCATTCCCTGTAGTGCTTCCTAAGGGGCCCCTTCAGAGTTCAGTTGCCTACTTGCAACTATAGGCCACAAAGGTCCTGTGAAAAAAAAGTGCACTGCAACAGAAAGCAAATTACAGATAAGGAAGCAGGTGCCAGCCAGACTGGAAGTTTAAATTCAGTGACACATTAATCAACCCCAAATTAATTCATGTCAGTTGAAGCAGGGCAGGTGTGCTTGCTTTTTTTCACCCCCATAATCTACAGTGATAAACCAACCAGAGGGTGGCAGTGATGTACCTGAGGGTGGCATGGGTGTACCAGAGGGTGGCAGTGGTGAAACAGAGGGTGCTGTGAACCTGTGATGATGAACCAGATGTAGAAACAACATAGTCGCGGCCATTGCGAGCCGACAAGTAAGTTCGCAATTGCGAACTGGTACAGAACCCTCGCGAACTGGCAAAAATCCTTGCGAACACAAAAAAAAAAATCCGCAAATTCGCGAGAGTTCGCGGATTTTGCGGATTGCGAATCTGTAAATACGCAAGTTCGCGGATTGCCAATTCGCAAAATCCGCCCATGCTTAATAAGAATGTACTTACGTCTCGTCTAACATTTGGAAGAAATATCTAGTTATATGACAACAGGATGCCGACATAACTTGAAGGAAATAAGAACGCCCTGAAGAAGTTCTGTTGTACAGAACGAAACGTGTCGGCTGGCTGTGGTACATAAACTTAAGGAAAATAAAAGCATTTGAATATACACCAAGGTTCAGCGCTTCAATAAGGACTCTAAGTGATATGATTTGATTGGACTTATTGTGCAAGTGGTGCTGTGCCAAACTTTGGAATATTCTCCACTACTCTCTACTACTTACTCTCCCCTACTCCACTACTCTCCAATACTCACTCTCTACTACTCATTCTCTACTACTCTATTACTCTCTACTACTCTCTCTCTACTACTCACTCCCTACTACTCACTATCTACTACTCTCTACTACTCACTCTCTACTACTCTCTACTACTCACTCTCTACTACTCTCTCTCTACTACTCACTCTTTACTATTCACTCTCTACTACTCTCTACTATTCACTCTCTACTTCTCACTCTCTACTACTCTCTACTACTCACTCTCTACTACTCTCTCTCTACTACTCTCTACTACTCACTCTCTACTACTCACTCTCTACTACTCTCTACTACTCACTCTCTACTAGTCTCTACTACTCACTCTACTACTCACTCTCTACTACTCTCTACTACTCACTCTCTACTACTCACGCTCTGCTACTCTCTACTACTCACTCTTTACTACTCTCTACTACTCACTCTCTACTGCTCTCTACTACTCACTCTACTACTTACTCTCTACTACTCTCTACTACTCACTCGCTACTACTCACTCTCTACTACTCTCAACTACTCACTCTACTATTCACTCTACAACTCTGTACTACTCACTCTCTGCTACTCTCTCTACTGCTCTCTACTACTCTCTACTACTCACTCTCTACTCTCTATTACTCACTCTCTACTCTCTACCTCTCTACCTCTCTCTACTTCTCTCTCTACTAGTCTCTACGTCTCTACCTCTACCTCTCTACCTCTACACCTCTACCTCTCTACCTCTCTCTACATGCACACATATACACATATATATGCATATATATGCATATGCATTTATATATATGTATGTGTGTATATATATATATATATATATACACACATACATATATAAACATATATATCTGTATATCTATATATATATACAAATATAAATGCATGCATACATATACATATATGAATACATATGCATGGTCTTTACATGAAAGTTAAAAAAACACTAATAAAAGCAAAGCTAAAAAGCCACCTCATTACAAACAGAATGGCTTTAACTTAAACGAGGGCGAGATCTATTGCATTTTCAATGCTTGTTTACTTTGGTTCCATCAAGAAGGCATTCAGATGTGTCACACATTTGCCATAAATTCTGAATGTTAGCACTCTAGTTGCTCATTAGATCACTGTAGTAAAGCTACTGCTCACCAGGGAAGTCTGCTGCTGGTATTCAAAGTGCATGTTTCAGTCTGCATGTCAGAATTTTTTTAATGAAATTGAAGAGGATTTGAGAAGTCACTCAAAATGTGCCCTAATTTTTCTTTCTGAAGCACTAATCATACTTTCTATGGCAAAATGAACCCAGTCATTTTGTTCCTTTTTAAATTAAATGTTTTCAGACTTACCACTTCATTCCAATCAAGATGGCTTCTGGTGTGCCATCATTTTGTCATAAGTAAGACTGTTAGCGCTCTAGTTGTTCTTTAGAACACTCTGGGACATTCTGTCATTGGGCTATACTTGGGCTACATCTGGTGATATTTGGGCTACATTTGGGCTCTTTTGTCTCTGGTGGCCATCTTAGGAGACTGCATGTCAGAATTTTTTAATGAAATTGAAGAGGATCAAAAATTTGCTAACATTCGTGCCAAGAATTTTCAATTCTATTAAGGACACGGAGGCGAGGATTATGCTTCTCATTCTTTTACTGAAACTCACAGCAGCCAATAAAAATACGTATTTTTCATTCAAAACAGTAAACAAACTACATATCCCATCATGACATGTACTTAGGCACGCCCCCTCAGTCCATAAGAGCTCCTTGCGTGCAGCCATCTTCCTCTTTCTTTGAGGCGAACAAGTCCAAAACAACTTGAAACTTCATAACTCCTCCAACGTGGAAGAAATAACAAAACATCTCAGGATGCATTTCCTGGTAATCTTCTACGTTCAGTCTGCTTTTTTGTCTGAACCTGAAATAAAGGAAATGAAACCGTAACCACCGAAAGCTACTGGGTGGGCAAGCAGGTATACAAATAACCGTGCCGGGTGGGATAATCCTAGCCTCCGTGTCCTTAATAGAATTGAAAATTCTTGGCACGAATGTTAGCAAATTTTTGATTCTATTACAGGACCGGAGGCTTCAGATTATGCTAGTTTAACGCTTATTGAAAACAACAGAGGTAATATCCCCCACCGGCTTATAGTAGTATGTCCTAAAAGTGGACTCTGAGGACCAATCTGCACTATGCATAATGTCCTGGATGCTGGAACCCAACATGAATGACTTTGAGGCCATAGCGCCTCTAACTGAATGAGCACCAAACATGGTAAAGTCAATGCCAGCTTCTTTCATGATATAACGAAGCCATCTGGCAATGGTGGCAGCCGCCACAGCTTTAAAAGGTTTTTGCAAAGCAATTAACAATTGTGAACAGCCCTGAGGCCTAATGGCCTTTGTGCATTCCTCATACGTCTTTAAACATTGAACTACACACAACTTCTCATTATCATGAAATGCATTGTAATTAATATGACGTGAGATTGTCTTTGTGCGTCCTGTAATTGTAAAGGAAACTCCTTCCGGAGTAAATACTCTACCTGTTACGTTGAGAGCTTGTACGTCCGACGAACGCCTACATGCTGAGAGGCAAAGTAACATGGCTAACTTGGCCGATAGTTGCTTCCTGGTTAACAGTGATTTGACTGGCCATTTGTTAAATAGTGCTAGAACTAAAGACACGTCCCACAAACCTGTGTATTTGGGTTTTGGGGGATTGGACACTCTAATGCCCTTGAGCAACTTCCAAACTACCGGGTGCATGCCTACCGGTTTCCCGTCTACTTGTGGATGCCCCGCTGATATGGCGGACCGGAAGTTATTCACCGAGCTATAAGCCAAACCGTCCGCTGCCTTATCCGATAAGAAGTTTAACACATGGGGAAGTTCTGCCCCCACGGGATCCAGGTGTCGTTCCACGCACCAATCCACCCAGTTCTTCCAGGCTGAGGAGTACCGTTTCCTTGTGGATGGTGCCCAAGCCTGCCTGATAAATTCGGAAGTCCTGCTCGAAACGCCTGGCAACTGCCACTGCTCCCTGAAAGCCTCCAAGCCATCAGCTAAAGTCTGCCCTCCATTATCAATGGATGCTGCTCCTGATGAGGGCCCTGCAATAGCAGGTCCGACTCCGGAAGAAGTCTGGGGAGATCGCAACTCCATTGTAATAACTTGGGGAACCACGACTGGGACGTCCACCATGGCGTCACCATGACTATCTCCGCCCGTTGTCTGATCACCTGTGACATTACTCTGGGGATCAACATGAAGGGGGGAAAGGCATATTGAATTTCCTTTGACCAGTCCTGGAGAAAGGCATCGGTCGCCTTTGCCAAAGGGTCCGGCCTCCAACTGAAGAATTGAGGTATTTGATAAGTCAGTCTGGAGGCAAAGACATCCATCTGGAATGGACCCCAAATATTCTGTGCCATTGAAAGACCTCCGGGAGCAACTTCCAGTCGCTGTAGTTCCTGAGGTATCTCGAATTCCAATCTGCCACTTGATTGGACTGGCCCGGCAGATATTCCGCTATTATGGATATTTGATTCGCCAGGCAATAATGCCAAAAATCTTTGGTTATCTGAACAAGCAGCGACGACCTCGTGCCGCCCAACTTGTTGATGTACCTCACCGCTGACACGTTGTCCATGCGAAGGAGGATACAACAAGAGGCTCGGGGACAATCTCCGCACGGCGAACGACCCTGCGAGTAGCTCCAAGCAATTTATATGTAGCGCAAGCTCCTGTGGAGACCATCTGCCGCCTGTAGAAATGTCTCCGCATCGCGCCCCCCAGCCCCAGCGGCTGGTGCCAGACTCTTTTATGACCTCCGGCTGTGAGCCGAATATTGCCCGGCCATTCCAGGCGTCTACATGGCCTAGCCACCATTGTAGTTCGGTCCTTACCTCCTGCGAGAGAGGGACGACGTCCGAATATGACAGTCCCTTCTGCAGGTGCCTGATCTTTAGCTGTTGCAGGGCCCTGTAGTGCAGAGGGCCCGGGAATATCGCTTGGACCGATGAGGCCAAAATTCCCACTACTCTTGCAATTGCTCTGAGAGTGACCGTATGATTGCTCAGCAACTTCCGGATCTCCTTCTTCAGATCCTTCAGTTTCTCCTTTGGAAGGCACAGCTGTGCCGCCATTGAATCTATCGTGAACCCCAGGAAATCTATTACCTGGGTGGGGACCATCACAGATTTCTTCGAATTGATGACAAACCCCAAGTTTTTAAGCAGCGTCGTCGTCTGCTCGAGGTGCTGCTGAAGGATCCTCTGATCCTGTGCCATGATCAGGATGTCGTCCAGGTATATTATGAGACGAATCCCTCTCTCTCTGAGATAAGCCACGACTGGCTTCATTATCTTGGTGAACCACCAAGGAGCTGAGGAGAGCCCGAAAGGCAGAGCCAAATATTCGTACCATTGGCCCTTCCACCTGAACTGGAGGTACCTGCGATGTGGAGGGAAGATTGGGACGTAGAGATAGGCGTCTTTGAGGTCCAATCGGACCATCCAGTCCCCTTCCTGCAGCAAGTCTGTCAAGAGATGGATGCCCTCCCTCTTGAAATGATTGTAAGTGATAAACTGATTGAACTCCCTGAGATTCAGAACCAACCTGTGTCCGCCTCCTTTCTTCTGAACAATGAATATATTGCTGCAAAAGCCGTGAGGCCCCTGTTCGGCCGGTGCTATCGTGTGCTTTTGCAGCAACCCCTCGATCTCCTCTTCTATAAAACTGCGATCTAGTTGGGAAAAATGGAGACTTGCCGGCATACCTGATTGAACAGGACGAGAATAAAACTCCAAGTGAAAGCCCTGCACTGTCTGCAACACCCAGGCGTCCTGTGTAAGCTCTTGCCACTGTCAGAGGCAGTGCTGCGTCCGACCCCCCAAAGGAAAGAGAGAAAGATCTGCAACCCTCACCTGTGGTCTGCTGATTCCTGAAGTTTCCTCTATTGTTGTTTGACTGGAAACGATTCCTGCTGAACCTCCTGCGTGAGGGATAGAAGGTCCCTCCTCTGGTCGAATCGTAATCGTTCCTGCCCCGACCATAATCACCTCTCTGGGGGCCTTGTGGACCTCCACGGCCCGACGAGCGACCCCCGCCCCGCCGGTTAAAAACACCTTGGCTTAGCGCTCTTTTGATGCCTGACTGCGCCTTGTCCAGTGCCGTGAAAGTCCCGACGTATTTTGATACGTCCTTGACGAACTTATCCTCGAATAGCTGACCTGCTGCCAGAGGTCCCGGTTCCGCGTCTGCCAACTCTGTCAGATTGCCGTCCATTTTAATCAAGAGGGATTTGCGCCGCTCCGAAGATATGGCGCAATTCGCATTGCCGATAAGGCATATGGCCCGCTGAGTCCATCCTGCCAGCACATCTGGGTCCACTGGTGATGACGACTCCTTGGCCGCTAGGGCCATTTCCAGGATTTTGGCCAAAGGGCCTACCGCGTCCAACATCTTGTCTTGACAACCCCTCCAAGCGCGGTCTAGACCACGCTTGGGATCCTTTGAAAACTTTTTTAGAAAGGTCAAAAGACTAGGATCAATCTCCGGCGTTTCCACCACCTTGTCCGGGAGATCTGGACGAGGGCACTCCGACCTGAGGCGATTACGCACCTCCCTAGGGAAACTTTTAAGAAGATTCTGATGCAGGTAAGCCGTGACCTCGGCCGGGGGCACCCAGTCCGAGGACCTGGGGTGCATTATATCCGACGGGTCGAACGTGAATGGGGTGTTTACAGGTGTTACCCCAGCTGGTTGAGATGTTTTTGCTTTCTTTGGAGGAGGCTCCTCCGAGGTGTCTGTGTCTGTGTCCGTGTTAGTGGTGTTTGTGTCAGTATCCGTGTCCGGATAGGATTTGCGCTTGGATTTAGCCTTGCCCTCGGAGTAAGAGTGATCCACTGCCCCTCCGGCGGGCAACGTGGATAAGGCTTGCGCATGTGGCCACTTAGTAGAGTCAGCTGCTGGCTGACTTGATGTAGATGCCTCTGCCTTCTTCTTTTGTGGCTTGTCGTAGCCGTGCCTCTTAGCGAAGCCCTCCAGTTGCTTCCTGATAGGGCGTAGGGCTGCAGCTAGGGCTTGCTGGACAGTTTGTGGGACCGTAGTCTCCATAGCCCTATTCACCGAGGACTGGACGGAGGCGTCCAATGCATTTACCAGATTGTCCTCTAAGACAGCCTCCTGCTGTCCCTCATATGTCTCCTCCTCAGCATACTCTTCATAGTATTGCTCTCCTTCTGACATTTTATAGAGGTGGCTTACTTATTTCCACTCTAGGGAACTGTAGCACACTGTGCTGACAGGAGACCTTCACAAGCCACAATGAGGGTGGGGGGAGGGTCAGCCCACTCTGCACACTAATGATCAACTTTGAACCCCCTCAGCAAAGCTGTAGTCAGTAGGGCCAGAGACCCAGGCCAAAGTAAGGTACCAAGAGTGTGTGCTCACTCTATCTGAAAGGCCTCGATTTTACAACCTTTTTAGAGCGATTTTGGGAGCAGAGCGACCACCGATGTCAAACTATGCCCAACACTTGTGCAACTGTCAGTAAGAAATTCGCGCCACAGCGCGATGCCCAAACGCGACTGAAAACCTACTAGAATGTAGCCCAAAATTCAGCGCGTTGGGGAGCGCGCTGCGGCCGAGAGCCACCCGGTCTTTAAAGCGTCATCGGACGATTAGGGAAGCCCTGCGATTGTGCGATAGACGCGCCCACTTAGAACGAAGGGGAAGTATGCTCCCGGGTAAACAAAAGGCTCCGTGAGGAGAAACGGTGCCGGTCTGCTCCCGGTCAATGACCGGAATAATTTACACGCTCAGTCGAGCCCGCACCAGCCACAGTGAAATGCTTAAAACGGGGTGAAAAGGCGATGCTAGCACGCGCACCCCACCAGTGCACTAAAACCTGTCACACTGCCCAATACTCGATAATAGGGTAAGTCTAAAGCGTATCAACGCTAAATAAACGCTATATAAACGTTAAATATACTTTAAACATTTAGATAACAGATATTACACAACCATCCATGCCAACAGCAGAGGGAGGAAACGAAGTGCACTTATCTCTTGCTGTGAGCAGCAAAGAAAGAGGAAGATGGCTGCAGGCAAGGAGCTCTTATGGACTGAGGGGGCGTGCCTAAGTACATGTCATGATGGGATATGTAGTTTGCTTACTGTTTTGAATGAAAAATACATATTTTCATTGGCTGCTGTGAGTTTCAGTAAAAGAATGAGAAGCATAATCTGAAGCCTCCGGTCCTGTAATAGAATTTGAAAAGTCACTCAAAATGTGCCCTAATTTTTCTTTCTGCAGCACTAATCATACTTTCTATGGCAAAATATACCCCCTCATTTTGTTCCTTTTTAAATTAAATGTTTTAAGAGTTATCACTTTATTCCAATCAAGATGGCTTCAGGTGTGCCATACCTTTGTAATAAGTAGGACTGTTAGCGCTCAAGTTGTTCTTTAGAACACTCTAGGAGGCTGCAGTAGAACACAAAGGAATCAACTGACAGTCTCTGTCCTTGTTGGATGTACATGTTTTACTGAGAATGTCGGACTTCATTCTCACATGACTGAGAAAGATAATGTGAATTTACAGAAAATGTGCTTTCAGTTTAGCTTATAGATCCCCTTCCAAACCACTGTGGGAAAAGCATGAGATAATAGTTTTCTTTCAAACATGATTCATGATATCCCAGCAGAAGGCTTTTTCCCATGGTAAAATCACCTTAGAACACACCACAATTCCTAAAATGAGTATGGTACCATCAACAAATGATTTATAATGTAGCTAAAGTCCTAAAACCCTCTATTAACTACAATGCTTTCTAATGAGGTGCTATCATGTATATTGGTCCCAAGATGGCTGCCAACACTTCTTGGATGAAGTGCTGACAGCCAATCAGATCAGATGTGTGGTTAGGCTCCGCCCAGATATATATTCGTTTTTTAAGTTAATTTTCATAAAAACCACTGGAGCAATTTTCACCAAATATAGCAAAGGCACTTCTGCGTACCAGTCCCTACAATTTTGCCAAGTTTGGTGTAATTCCGTTCAGCGGTTCGGGCTGTAGACTTGTCAGAACGTCCTATGGAAATTAACATGGGGAAAACATGTTTTGGGACCCCCCTTTTTTCTCAGCCCCCACTTCACGAATCCCCCCGAACCTCTCAGGGAAGGAGCGCAGCGGAGCTGGCCAAAATTCTACAAAATTACACGCAAATTCCTCAACCGGCGCCAAAGTTATTCCCCATAGAATGTTGCGGATTTCCTATGGTAGCCAATCCTAACTACATATACCTACTGGCTATCGCCAGTAGGTAATATATATATATATATATATATATATATATATATATATATATATATATATATATATATATATATATATATATATATATATATATATATACACTATTTCACTGAAAAAAAGCAAAAATTACAGGGATGTTATAGCTAGGAATTAGCATTTAAAAAACCTTAGAAATTCACCAAAAAACAAAGGTTACAGTAACATTATAGTTAGGAAATGGAATAAAAAAAATCTTAGAATTTAACTGAAAAAACTAAAAGTTACAGAGATGTTATACTTAGACTCAGATTTCACATGCACAAAACCAGAGAAATTCAACTCTCATAGTTAGTGAGCTAATTTGAGATGTCATCAGTTATGGCATCAGTGATGTCACTAACCATGTCATGAGTGATGTAATATGTGAGGTCATAAGCAGTGCATTGCGGGTGCGTGAGTTATAGTTAGCTCACTAACTATAATGGCTGAATTTCTCTGGTTTTGTACAAGTGAAACCTGAGCGTAACTATAATGTCTCTGTAACCTTTGTTTTTTTTTCAGTGAATATATATATATATATATATATATTTATATATATATTACCTACTGGCGGTCGCCAGTAGGTATATATAGTTAGGATTTTTTTCCTATGGGATTTTTCAAAATTCTATGTTGAATAACTTTGGCGTTGACGGACGGAATTGGCTGAAATTGTCCTGACTCTCCGGTCCTTCCCTGAAAGTTTGGGGGGGATTCGTCAAGCAGGGGCCGAGAAAAAAGGGGGGTCCCAAAACGTGTTTTCCCCATGCAATTTTCCATAGGGCGGTTGGACTCACTTTTAGCCCGAACGGCTGAATGGATTTCCACCAAACTTTGGAAAATTGTAGGGACTGTTAGCCGATGTGCCTTTGCTATATCTCAAGATATATGCTCCAGTGGTTTTTACGAAAATTAACTTTGAAAAATATATATTGGGCTACATTGGGCTATATATATGTTAGAGCCCAAATGTAGCCCAATGTAGCCCAATGTAGCCCAATGTAGCCCAAAGATGGCCACCAGAGACAAAAAAAAACAAATGTAGCCCAAATATCAGCCAGATGTAGCCCAACCATAGCCCAATGACAGAATGTCCCAGAGTGTTCTAAAGAACAACTAGAGTGCTAACAGTCCTACTTATTACAAAGGTATGGCACACCTGAAGCCATCTTGATTGGAATAAAGTGGTAACTCTTAAAACATTTAATTTAAAAAGGAACAAAATGAGGGGGTTCATTTTGCCATAGAAATTATGATTAGGGAATATATGACAAAATCCCGCATACCATCAGTCCGCCAAAAAAATCCTGCATGTACTATTAGGCCGCAAATTAAAATAACGAAAACTTTTAGAACGAATATGCCTTTAGCATACACTAAACAACTAAACTACCCTAAACCCTAAAACACTACCCCCAGCATGACCCTACACTACACAAACAGTACAACACTACCCTAAACCCTAAAACACTACCCCCAGCATGACCCTACACTACACAAACACTACAACACTACCCTAAACCCTAAAACACTACCCCTAGCATGACCCTACACTACGCAAACACTACAACACTACCCAAAACCCTAAAACACTACACCCCAGCATGACCCTACACTACGCAAACACTACAACACTACCCTAAACCCTAAAACACTACCCCCAGCATGACCCTACACTACACAAACACTACAACACAACCCTAAACCCTAAAACACTACCCCCAGCATGACCCTACACTACACAAACACTACAACACTACCCTAAACCCTAAAACACTACCCCCAGCATGACCCTACACTACACAAACACTACAACACAACCCTAAACCCTAAAACACTACACCCCAGCATGACCCTACACTACGCAAACACTACAACACTACCCTAAACCCTAAAACACTACCCCCAGCATGACCCTACACTACGCAAACACTACAACACTACGCAAAACCCTAAAACACTACACCCCAGCATGACCCTACACTACGCAAACACTACAACACTACCCTAAACCCTAAAACACTACCCCCAGCATGACCCTACACTACACAAACACTACAACACTACCCTAAACCCTAAAACACTACCCCCAGCATGACCCTACACTACGCAAACACTACAACACTACCCTAAACCCTAAAACACTACCCCCAGCATGACCCTACACTACGCAAACACTACAACACTACCCAAAACCCTAAAACACTACACCCCAGCATGACCCTACACTACGCAAACACTACAACACTACCCTAAACCCTAAAACACTACCCCCAGCATGACCCTACACTACGCAAACATTACAACACTACCCTAAACCCTAAAACACTACCCCCAGCATGACCCTACACTACGCAAACACTACAACACTACCCTAAACCCTAAAACACTACCCCCAGCATGACCCTACACTACGCAAACACTACAACACTACCCAAAACCCTAAAACACTACACCCCAGCATGACCCTACACTACGCAAACACTACAACACTACCCTAAACCCTAAAACACTACCCCCAGCATGACCCTACACTACGCAAACACTACAACACTACCCTAAACCCTAAAACACAACCCCCAGCATGACCCTACACTACGCAAACACTACAACACTACCCTAAACCCTAAAACACTACCCCCAGCATGACCCTACACTACGCAAACACTACAACACTACCCTAAACCCTAAAACACTACCCCCAGCATGACCCTACACTACGCAAACACTACAACACTACCCTAAACCCTAAAACACTACCCCCAGCATGACCCTACACTACGCAAACACTACAACACTACCCTAAACCCTAAAACACTACACCCCAGCATGACCCTACACTACGCAAACACTACAACACTACCCTAAACCCTAAAACACTACCCCCAGCATGACCCTACACTACGCAAACACTACAACACTACCCTAAACCCTAAAACACTACCCCCAGCATGACCCTACACTACGCAAACACTACAACACTACCCTAAACCCTAAAACACTACCCCCCAGCATGACCCTACACTATGCAAACACTACAACACTACCCTAAACCCTAAAACACTACCCCCAGCATGACCCTACACTATGCAAACACTACAACACTACCCAAAACCCTAAAACACTACCCCCAGCATGACCCTACACTACGCAAACACTACAACACTACCCTACACCCTAAAACACTACCCCCAGCATGACCCTACACTACGCAAACACTACAACACTACCCTAAACCCTAAAACACTAGCCCCAGCATGACCCTACACTACGCAAACACTACAACACAACCCTAAACCCTAAAACACTACCCCCAGCATGACCCTGCACTAAACAACCACCACAACTCTACACTACACTAACACAACACTACACTACACAACACTACACTACACAATCACTAACCCACGAAAAAATTAACACAAACCCACTTACCTCTCTCGTCATCGTGGTTTTCACAACGCAAATGCATTTACCATACATGCCTTTAAAACGTAATTCTTTGTAAAGGCATGTGCGATAAATGCACATGCGTTTTGAAAAAATGCGGGATAATGGTATGCGAGGTCAATGACCTTGCGGGATAATGGTATGCGGACTGAAAGTTGCTGGATAAAAAATGCGGGAAAATGGCTGCAAACCATGATTAGCAGCAGACTTCCCTGGTGAGCACTAGCTTTACTACAGTGATCTAATGAGCAACTAGAGTGCTAACATTCAGAATTTATGGCAAATGTGTGACACATCTGAATGCCTTCTTGATAGAACCAAAGTAAACAAGCATTGAAAATGCAATAGATCTCGCCCTCGTTTAAGTTAAAGCCATTCTGTTTGTAATGAGGTGGCTTTTTAGCTTTGCTTTTATTAGTGTTTTTAAAACTTTCATGTAAATAACATGCATATGTATGCATATATGTATATGTATGCATGCATTTATATTTATATAGATATGCAGATTATATATGTTTATATATGTATATTACCTACTGGCGATAGCCAGTGGGTATATATAGTTAGGATTTTTTCTCTATGGGATTTCTGAAAATTCTATGTCTAATAACTTTGGCGTTTGTGGACGGAAGTGGCTGAAATTTTCAGGAAAATGGCACATTTTGTTTCTGAGCAGCCCCTGAAAATTTGGGGGGGTTTCGTCAAGGGGGGGCCGAGAAAAAAGGGGGGTCCCAAAACACGTTTTTCCCATTCATTTTTCCATAGGGAGGTTGGACTCACTTTTAGCTCGAACGGCTGAATAGATTTACATGAAACTTGGCAAAATTGTAGATATGGTTTGCCCGACGTGCCTTTGCTATGTCTCAATATATGTGCTCCAGTGGATTTTGAGAAATTAACGTTTAAAAAAATATATATATCTGTGACAGCGCTCCGGTTAGCGCCCCGGTTCGCGTACCTGACGCGTAACGGAACTTCGCGAAGCGAAGCTGATTGGCTCTCCGGTGTCTGTCAACATTCTAAACAGTCCGGAGCGGCCGCCATCTTATCTCTCGGTAGGATCGAGAGACAAGATGTGGTGAAAAACGAAGGGGGAAATGAAGGAAAGGGGGCAAGGTAGACCCCTCCTGACCCCCTAGGATTGATGAGGGGGATATTAAAGTCCCCCGCGATTTTTCGCGGTAGAGGCGCTTCCCGGTATGCGAACCGGGCAGCTAACCGGCAGCGTAACGGGAGTCCGCCATCTTGTGTTTTTGGAGCGTCCGGTTCGCGTACCGGGTAGCGTCCCGGTAAGCGTAACAAGGGGAAAACCAAGAGAAACAGTAAAAAAAAAATGAAGGGAATAGATTTCCAGCAAACTTGGCAAAATTGTAGGGACTGTTTGTTTGATGTGCCTTTGCAAGGCCTCAAGATATGTGCACGTGTGGATTTTGTCTAATTAAGGTTAAAAAAATATATATATCTGTAAGCGTGCTCCGGCACGCTTACGTTACGGGTTTTGTTTGCGCTGCAGAGCTGATACGTCACGGTTATGCGACGCGTCATGAGGCGTCTCACGTGGCTACGTGATACGTCACGTAATAAAGAATATATTTTACAGCTATAGATATTAGCTTTTAAAAAACCAATGAAATTCACTGAAAAAACCATAGGTTATATACCATATATAGTTAGGAATTTGCATTTACAAAACCTTGAAAATTCACTGAAAAAACCATAGGTTAGAGACCATATATAGTTAGCTGGACATTTTATTGACATAAAACCAATGAAATTCCATATATAGTTAGTTGCACTAACTATATATCGCGCACCCGCAATCCACTGCTGATGATGTCACATATTACATCATTCATGACATGGTCAGTGACATCACTGATGACATCACTGATGACATCTCAAATGACATCACTGATGACATCTCAAATGACATCACTGATGACATCATGACACACCAATACCAGTTACTACATACGCACTCACTGATTCCTACGTCTACACACACATTCACTCATTCACCCATACAATCACTCATACATACAGTCACTCATTATTACAACACTATCATATGCACTCATACACCTATGCAGACACTCACACACTGCCACTCATCCATGGAGTTACTCACACACCTAGTCAGTCCTGTAAAGAATCAATCACACTTCCATTTCCTCATCTATACAGTTAAACACAGAACACCATACTTCAGTGACATCACTGATGACATCACTGATGACATCTCAAATGACATCACTGATGACATCTCAAATGACATCACTGATGACATCATGACACACCAATACCAGTTACTACATAGGCACTCACTGATTCCTACGTCTACACACACATTCACTCATTCACCCATACAATCACTCATACATACAGTCACTCATTATTACAACACTATCATATGCACTCATACACCTAGTCAGTCCTGTGAAGAATCAATCACACTTCGATTTCCTCATCTATACAGTTAAACACAGAACACCATACTTTTTCACACATATACTAACACATACTTACTCTCTTATACAATCACTGATACAAGTACACATTGATATGCACAGTCACACACCTCCCAGCCAGCCACACACACACTCAGTCTTCCATACATCCACTCATTCTTCAATATGTAAAACATATTTAAACTTTACAAAAACACACAGACACTAGATGATGTCATCAGTGATGTCATTTGAGATGTCATCAGTGATGTCATCAGTGATGTCATTTTAGATGTCATCAGTGATGTCATCAGTGATGTCACTGACCATGTCATGAATGATGTAATATGTGACATCATCAGCAGTGGATTGCGGGTGCGCGATATATAGTTAGTGCAACTAACTATATATGGAATTTCATTGGTTTTATGTCAATAAAATGTCCAGCTAACTATATATGGTCTCTAACCTATGGTTTTTTCAGTGAATTTTCAAGGTTTTGTAAATGCAAATTCCTAACTATATATGGTCTATAACCTATGGTTTTTTCAGTGAATATATATATATATATATATATATATATATATATTACGCTCCATGGGGTTGTCCAAGTAGCGGGTAGCACCCGAGCCTGCGTGCGCCTTCCCCAAAGCGTTAGTTGGTATGGGCAGTCGCGTGTTTGAAATAGGCCCGACGCGTTTCGGAAATGTATTTTCCTCATCAGGGGCCAGCAGTAAAGTGCACGTCGTCTACCATCTCCCTGTATGAAAACACATATTGTGCTTGTGGGAGATGTAGTCCATATATCCTGGATGGATGCACTTTCAAATTACTGCTCGTTTCAAAGGCTCTACCATGAGCCCCAAACATCACTCCTGTCCTCATCCATCGCGCAGCTCCACATACGAGACTCCTTGGATAGCGAGTCTCGTGGCCCCCGTTTCTTCGGGGTGGTGCAACCCAGCGGCAGGACCGCCGCTAATGTATTACGCTCCATGGGGTTGTCCAAATAGCGGGTAGCACCCGAGCCTGCGTGCGCCTTCCCCAAAGCGTTAGTTGGTATGGGCAGTCGCGTGTTTGAAATAGGCCCGACGCGTTTCGGAAATTTATTTTCCTCATCAGGGGCCAGCAGTAAAGTGCACGTCGTCTACCATCTCCCTGTATGAAAACACATATTGTGCTTGTGTGAGATGTAGTCCATATATCCTGGATCGATGCACTTTCAAATTACTGCTCGTTCCAAAGGCTCTACCATGAGCCCCAAACATCACTCCTGTCCTCATCCATCGCGCAGCTCCACATACGAGACTCCTTGGATAGCGAGTCTCGTGGCCCCCGTTTCTTCGGGGTGGTGCAACCCAGCGGCAGGACCGCCGCTAATGTATTACGCTCCATGGGGTTGTCCAAGTAGCGGGTAGCACCCGAGCCTGCGTGCGCCTTCCCCAAAGCGTTAGTTGGTATGGGCAGTCGCCTGTTTGAAATAGGCCCGACGCGTTTCGGAAATTTATTTTCCTCATCAGGGGCCAGCAGTAAAGTGCACGTCGTCTACCATCTCCCTGTATGAAAACACATATTGTGCTTGTGGGAGATGTAGTCCATATATCCTGGATGGATGCACTTTAAAATTACTGCTCGTTCCAAAGGCTCTACCATGAGCCCCAAACATCACTCCTGTCCTCACCCATCGCGCAGCTCCACATACGAGACTCCTTGGATAGCGAGTCTCGTGGCCGCCGTTTCTTCGGGGTGGTGCAACCCAGCGGCAGGACCGCCGCTAATGTATTACGCTCCATGGGGTTGTCCAAGTAGCGGGTAGCACCCGAGCCTGCGTGCGCCTTCCCCAAAGCGTTAGTTGGTATGGGCAGTCGCGTGTTTGAAATAGGCCCGACGCGTTTCGGAAATTTATTTTCCTCATCAGGGGCCAGCAGTAAAGTGCACGTCGTCTACCATCTCCCTGTATGAAAACACATATTGTGCTTGTGGGAGATGTAGTCCATATATCCTGGATGGATGCACTTTCAAATTACTGCTCGTTCCAAAGGCTCTACCATGAGCCCCAAACGTCACTCCTGTCCTCATCCATCGCGCAGCTCCACATACGAGACTCCTTGGATAGCGAGTCTCGTGGCCCCCGTTTCTTCGGGGTGGTGCAACCCAGCGGCAGGACCGCCGCTAATGTATTACGCTCCATGGGGTTGTCCAAGTAGCGGGTAGCACCCGAGCCTGCGTGCGCCTTCCCCAAAGCGTTAGTTGGTATGGGCAGTCGCGTGTTTGAAATAGGCCCGACGCGTTTCGGAAATTTATTTTCCTCATCAGGGGCCAGCAGTAAAGTGCACGTCGTCTACCATCTCCCTGTATGAAAACACATATTGTGCTTGTGGGAGATGTAGTCCATATATCCTGGATGGATGCACTTTCAAATTACTGCTCGTTCCAAAGGCTCTACCATGAGCCCCAAACATCACTCCTGTCCTCATCCATCGCGCAGCTCCACATACGAGACTCCTTGGATAGCGAGTCTCGTGGCCCCCGTTTCTTCGGGGTGGTGCAACCCAGAGGCAGGACCGCCGCTAATGTATTACGCTCCATGGGGTTGTCCAAGTAGCGGGTAGCACCCGAGCCTGCGTGCGCCTTCCCCAAAGCGTTAGTTGGTATGGGCAGTCGCGTGTTTGAAATAGGCCCGACGCGTTTCGGAAATTTATTTTCCTCATCAGGGGCCAGCAGTAAAGTGCACGTCGTCTACCATCTCCCTGTATGAAAACACATATTGTGCTTGTGGGAGATGTAGTCCATATATCCTGGATGGATGCACTTTCAAATTACTGCTCGTTCCAAAGGCTCTACCATGAGCCCCAAACGTCACTCCTGTCCTCATCCATCGCGCAGCTCCACATACGAGACTCCTTGGATAGCGAGTCTCGTGGCCCCCGTTTCTTCGGGGTGGTGCAACCCAGCGGCAGGACCGCCGCTAATGTATTACGCTCCATGGGGTTGTCCAAGTAGCGGGTAGCACCCGAGCCTGCGTGCGCCTTCCCCAAAGCGTTAGTTGGTATGGGCAGTCGCGTGTTTGAAATAGGCCCGACGCGTTTCGGAAATTTATTTTCCTCATCAGGGGCCAGCAGTAAAGTGCACGTCGTCTACCATCTCCCTGTATGAAAACACATATTGTGCTTGTGGGAGATGTAGTCCATATATCCTGGATGGATGCACTTTCAAATTACTGCTCGTTCCAAAGGCTCTACCATGAGCCCCAAACATCACTCCTGTCCTCATCCATCGCGCAGCTCCACATACGAGACTCCTTCGATAGCGAGTCTCGTGGCCCCCGTTTCTTCGGGGTGGTGCAACCCAGCGGCAGGACCGCCGCTAATGTATTACGCTCCATGGGGTTGTCCAGTAAAGTGCACGTCGTCTACCATCTCCCTGTATGAAAACACATATTGTGCTTGTGGGAGATGTAGTCCATATATCCTGGATGGATGCACTTTCAAATTACTGCTCGTTCCAAAGGCTCTACCATGAGCCCCAAACATCACTCCTGTCCTCATCCATCGCGCAGCTCCACATACGAGACTCTTTGTGGGACCCCCTGAGCAGGCCTAGGGGGTCAGGGTGATTCTACTCTGGCCCCTTTGCGAGTTTCACACCTTTGTTTCACTGCTTTCTTGTGCCTTGGTTCTAACAAGGCACAAGATGGCTGCCAACACTTCCTGGTTTTGAGTGTTGACAGACAGTGGCAGCCAATCAGCATGCCTTCCCGAGAAAGCTGCATGGTTATTGGCTGTCAACACTTCTAACCAGGAGGTGTTGGCATCTATCTTGTGCTAGTGTTGACAGACAGTGACAGCCAATCAGCATGCCTTCCTGAGAAAGCTGCATGCTCATTGGCTGTCAACACTTCTAACCAGGAGGTGTTGGCATCCATCTTGGGTCTTAGTAGACTGATTCAAAAAGGGGGTGGTGATGGACAGAGTATCTGAATTAAGCAGAACACTCCTACCCAGTCAACAGATCAGGGCTTGATCCATCACCGTTTTTTAGCTCACTGCACCATCCCAGTTCAGAACCTGGCTATATGCAAATTAGTCTGTCCCTGGCCCAGTGCATCATGGGAACAGGGCAGACCAAACTACCAAGCCAATTCTTTACCGGAAAGGAAACAAGCTTCCGGGGACCGGTTTCTGGCATTACAGCTGTCTTCGGCCCGGCTTGCTTGAATCCTGATGGTGCAGTTAGCAAGGGACTCATGTCTGAGCATACCCTTCCACACTTGTGGTGGCCAAAGCGATTCAAAAAGGGGGTGGTGATGGACAGAGTATCTGAATTAAGCAGAACACTCCTACCCAGTCAACAGATCAGGGCTTGATCCATCACCGTTTTTTAGCTCACTGCACCATCCCAGTTCAGAACCTGGCTATATGCAAATTAGTCTGTCCCTGGCCCAGTGCATCATGGGAACAGGGCAGACCAAACTACCAAGCCAATTCTTTACCGGAAAGGAAACAAGCTTCCGGGGACCGGTTTCTGGCATTAGAGCCGTCTTCGGCCCGGCTTGCTTGAATCCTGATGGTGCAGTGAGCAAGGGACTCATGTCTGAGCATACCCTTCCACACTTGTGGTGGCCAAAACGATTCAAAAAGGGGGTGCTGATGGACAGAGTATCTGAATTAAGCAGAACACTCCTACCCAGTCAACAGATCAGGGCTTGATCCATCACCGTTTTTTAGCTCACTGCACCATCCCAGTTCAGAACCTGGCTATATGCAAATTAGTCTGTCCCTGGCCCAGTGCATCATGGGAACAGGGCAGACCAAACTACCAAGCCAATTTTTTACCGGAAAGGAAACAAGCTTCCGGGGACCGGTTTCTGGCATTACAGCCGTCTTCGGCCCGGCTTGCTTGAATCCTGATGGTGCAGTGAGCAAGGGACTCATGTCTGAGCATACCCTTCCACACTTGTGGTGGCCAAAACGATTCAAAAAGGGGGCGGTGATGGACAGAGTAACTGAATTAAGCAGAGCACTCCTACCCAGTCAACAGATCAGGGCTTGATCCATCACCGTTTTTTAGCTCACTGCACCATCCCAGTTCAGAACCTGGCTATATGCAAATTAGTCTGTCCCTGGCCCAGTGCATCATGGGAACAGGGCAGACCAAACTACCAAGCCAATTCTTTACCGGAAAGGAAACAAGCTTCCGGGGACCGGTTTCTGGAATTACAGCCGTCTTCGGCCCGGCTTGCTTGAATCCTGATGGTGCAGTGAGCAAGGGACTCATGTCTGAGCATACCCTTCCACACTTGTGGTGGCTAAAACGATTCTTTTTGAATCATTGTGTCCACCATAAGCGTGGAAGGGTATACTCAGATGTGAGTCCCTTGCTCATTGCACCATCAGGATTCAAGCAAGCCGGGCCGACGACGCCTGAAATGGCAGAAACCGGTCCCCGGAAGCTTGTTTCCTTCCCAGTACAAGAATTGGCTTGGTAGTTTGGTTTGCCCTGTTCCCATCATGCACTGGGCCAGGAACAGACTAATTTGCATTTAGCCAAGTTCTTAGCTGGGATGGTGCAGTGAGCTAAAAAACGGTGATGGATCAAGCCCTGATCTTTGGACTGGGTAAGAGTGGTCTGCTTAATTCAGGCACTCTGTTCATCACCACCCCCATTTCTTAGTAGACTGAGGCACAAGAAAGCAGAAAAAAAAACGTGTAGAACACAAAAAGGGGGCAGGGTAGAAACACCCTGACCCCCTAGGGCTGCTCAGGTGGTCCCACTAGGATATTAATACATTTAAACATTATCCGCTAATGGAATTAGCATTTAACAAACCTTTGAAATTCAAAGAAAAAAACATAGGTTTCAGGCCTTATATTGTTAGGAATTAGCATTTAAAAAACCTTTGAAATTTACTGAAAAAACCATAGGTTTCAGGCCTTATATAGTTAAGAATTAGTATTTAAAAATCCTTGCGAATTCACTAAAAAAAACATAGGTTTCAGGCCTTATATAGTTAGGAATTAGCATTTAAAAAACCTTTGAAATTCACTGAAAAAACCATAGGGTTCAGGCCTTATATAGTTAGGAATTAGCATTAAAAAAACGTTTGAATATATAAAAACGTTATCCGCTAATAGAATTAGCATTTAAAAAACCTTGCAAATTCACTGAAAAAACCATAGGTTTCGGGCCTTATATAGTTAGGAATTAGCATTCAAAAAACCTTTGAAATTCAATGAAAAAACCATAGGTTTGAGACCATATATAGTTAGGTGAATATTTTAATCATACAAAACCAATGAAATTCCATATATAGTTAGTTGCACTAACTATATATTTCGCGCACCCGCAATCCACTGCTGATGATGTCACATATTACATCATTCATGACATGGTCAGTGACATCACTGATGACATCACTGATGACATCTCAAATGACATCACTGATGACATCACTGATGACATCTCAAATGACATCACTGATGACATCTCAAATGACATCACCGATGACATCACTGATGACATCACCGATGACATCACTGATGACATCACTGATGACATGTCAAATGACATCACTGATGACATCACTGATCACATCTCATTTGACATCATTGATCACATCACTGATGACATCATTCATGTGCTAATACTATCAACCTCTTCAGACTCTAATATAACCTTAGATACACTCAGTGTATACAGACACTCACACACTGTCACTCATCCATGGAGTTACTCACACACCTAGTCAGTCATGCAAAGAATCAATCTCACCTCCATTTCCTCAACTATACAGTTATACACACCTTACTTATTCAAACATATACTAACACATATTTACTCTCTTATACAATCCCTGATACAAGTTCACAATGATCCATACAGCCACTCACACATTCACTGGCTCTCATGCACAGTTATTTATATATGCCAACTCTCACATGTACTGTGTTTTACATATGTACTTACTATGACATGTAGCATTGAGATATCCATTCACTCATCAATACACTCATGCACACAGTCAACCGCCCATGTAGCTGTTTCCACATGCACTCTTGAACTCATACACCTAGTGAATCAACTGCTCACACATCTATGCACAGAGTCACACACCTCCCAGCCACCCCCACACAAACTCAATCTCCCATACAAATACTTGGGCAACCAATCAATAACACATATAGCCTCTCGTATAGCTAATGATCAACACATGCAGCAGTTTACATCACAACAGACATACTGATGCACACATTCAGACAGTTTAGTCACTAACACATGCATTTAGTACGACACATTTATTCACTCACTCATACAGTCAGTCACGCACCTACTAAATCCTTCATCCAGACACTTATACATCCACTCATTCTTCAATATGTCAAACATATTTAAACTTTACAGAAACACACAGTCACTGGATGATGTCATCAGTGATGTCATCAGTGATGTCAATTGAGATGTCATCAGTGATGTCATCAGTGATGTCATTTGAGATGTCATCAGTGATGTCATCAGTGATGTCACTGACCATGTCATGAATGATGTAATATGTGACATCATCATCAGTGGATTGCGGGTGCGCGAAATATATAGTTAGTGCAACTAACTATATATGGAATTTCATTGGTTTTGTATGATTAAAATATTCACCTAACTATATATGGTCTCAAACCTATGGTTTTTTCATTGAATATATATATATATATATATATATATATATATATATATATAAATATATATATATATATATTTATATATATATATATATATATATACATTAACTGAAAAAAGCAGAGGTTAAAGTGGAGTTACATGTGAGGAACATAGTAAAATTTTAAGTGACAAAAAAAATTTGAAATTACCTGAAAAACCATTAGCATTTAAGAAACATAAAACCAGGAAAAGTTGCCAGTTATGCATAACTGACATAAGTGTAACTTGCACGCCATACATTTCAGATATCTTTGGTGATGTAATATGCAAGACCAGAAGCAGTATGCCAGTAGTGAATGTTATACTTATGTCAGCTGCGTATAACTGGCTATTTTCTCTAGTTTTATGTTTTTTAAACATTAGTGCTTTTTAGTACATTTCTACGTTTTTTTAACATAGGTTAAAATCTTACTACCTTTCTCACATATAAACCATTATAATCCTTTGTTTTTCTCATTTGATTTCTGTGTTTTTTAAACATTAATTGATAACTTATAAAAATACCTTTGTGGACAATCACTTGCTGCACCTGGTCAGGCACTGCACTTAACCTATCTCCCTGCATGGCGTTTAGCCATCAGCAGTGAGAATTGATTGTCGGTTGGCCAACATTTTCTTTTGAGTTCTGTGGGACCACATCAGCCCGCTATTCTGCGGAAGTCTTACGCAGGCACTGTGACAGCACAAAAAAATAATCCTTTTTAGGTCTCGCTGAGTCAGCGCATGCTCTGCTCTGCGAGATGTTTTTGTAAGCGGGTTTTAAAAGTGTTGCTACCAAAGGCTTGGCCACCAGCTTGCAATTACGCGCACAAGCGCGCGCGCGCCTCACCCCGCCACTCCAATGCAGCTTGCCTCTCTCCACTCCTCCACAACCACAGAGCGCGTCCCCGCGATCGCGATCGCTTTCACCGTCTTTCGCGCGCTTGTTATGTAATCTATGTTGTCTAGTAATCAAAAGTAAAGAAATAGATGTTTTTTTCTATTTCTTTACTTTTGCTATAAACGTGGCTCATGCACTTTACTTTTAACATGAAAAGTAAAGCCCGGGTGCCGCGATTATAGCAAAAGTAAAGAAATAGAAAAAAACATCTATTTATTTACTTTTGCTATAATCGCGGCACCCGCGCTTTACTTTTAACATTAAGAGTAAAGCACGGGTGCCGCGATTATAGCAAAAGTAAAGAAATAGAAAAAAACATATATTTCTTTACTTTTACTATAATCGTGGCACCCCCGCTTCACTTTTAATGTTAAAAAGTAAAGCGGGGTGCCGCGATTATAGCAAAATTAAAGGATAAGATGTTTTTTCTATTTCTTTACTTTTGCTATAATCACGGCACCCACGCTTTACATTTAACATTAAAAGTAAAGCGCGGGTGCCCCGATTATAGCATAAGTAAAGAAATAGAAAAAAACATCTATTTCTTTACTATTGCTATAATAGGGGCACCCACGCTTCAAAAGTTAAGCGCAGGTGCCGCGATTATAGCAAAAGTAAAGAATAGATATTTTTTTTCATTTCTTTATTTTTGCTATAATCGCGGCACCCGTGGTTTACTTTTAACATTAAAAGTAAGGCGCGGGTGCCGCGATAGTCTGTCAGATATTACATTGGACCATTTAGAAGCATTTTAACATATTGTAGCATGTTGAATCGATTATTGTTGTGACCATTTGATGTTAAAAAAATATATTTTGTATGTTTTACCCCCTTCTACCCACCTCCCTGTCGACGTTTCTGGCTCCAGACTTGTAAACAATGCTTGAGACAAGGCCTCAGGAACCAGGCATGATACCCCGTTTTCTGGGCAGTTTTATATAGTGGCGAACTAGACCTGAATGGATTTAGGCGCTTCACAGAAACACTAGTTGCATTACAGATGGACACATTGATGTTTTTTAGGCACGTAGAGATTACGTGATTTGTTAATCTTAAAATGTTGAGGCTCCAGCCAAGTTACCCAGCTTCAAGGTCAGCAGCTCTAGCTGTTATGCCACATACCCTGCCAATTTGACCGTCCCAGATTAATTTGAGATAAACAAGTCACCTCAAAGGGGGTTGGGAGGGTTCAGGTGCCAGGCATGCATGGGTCCTGGTGTGACACTCCCATTTCGTAAATGTCTCATGTCTACTGAAAGCCTTCAGCTTTGGGCACACAGAAGATCCAAAAGAGGGCGGAGCTTCCACCTTAGGGCCCCAAAGCAAGACACTAAAATCAATTTATTGCTGAAAACGGCATGCTAAGCCTGTCATCCTCCCAAGGTCGGAATGATCCATCTTTTCCCTCTCCTTATCCCTTCCTTGCCCTCTGTTGCCGTCCCTCTGCTACACTCTCCAGTCTTCCTCAGTACCACTCCTTCATTGGAGCTCGTTTCTGTTGTACTTTGTGAAAATAATTGTACCTATGCCTGCCAGTGCTCATGTTTTATCAATGGCAGTATGGTGTGTCACTCAGTGCAAACACATACTAAAATCAAACCTCTTAAGCTTTGTCAATACTTTAACAAATGGCCATTGGTAAAGACGTTTTGCGGAAAATGCTATAACTACAAGAACGATTAAGGAACAAAAAATGCAGCATGGTAATGGTCACTTATTTCAAATAAGCAACCATCTCCAGCTGCTTCATTGTTTATTGACGGAAAGTGGTCTAATTTTCTACATTTGCTCACACTCTAAGTTTTGCCTATAACATGTGCCCTGCCTCCATGCCCCTTGTTGTGTGTTTCTGTGTGAGAGTAGAAGGTGGAGGAAGATAAATGGTCACTGAGGTAAAAAATCAAAAAATCAAAATGAAAAGGAAATATTTTGTGCACAAACTACGTATCCCTCTCTGTCTTACTGTCTATCTATTCTGTGCAGCTTTCACCCCTATCTATCCACAATGCCACAAAATTTCACTTCACAAATCCCCTTCACTCCATACAATTCCACCCCACACAATTCCATAACTAACAATTCCAATACAACCCACATAATTCCATACCCCATACATCCACTCTACTCCAAACCAGAACACATGGGTTTTGCGTGTGCAAACGGGTTTGCGACCCATCTACGCACGTAAAAACCTACATGGCCATGTACAAACACTATTTTTGCGAGTTGCAAAAAATTGCGAGGCACACACCTCCACAACAAAGGGATCCGCAACAAAGCCCTTGACTGGACCACCTCCTTCCTCACCGGCAGAACCCAGAGTGTCTGCCTCCCTCCATTTCGATCTAACGACACCAAGATCATCTGCGGCATACCCCAAGTATCATCCCTCAGCCCGACACTCTTCAATGTCTACATGGCATCCCCTGCCCACATAGCCCGATTGCACGACCTCAGCATCATCTCATACACCGACAACACCCAGCTAATCCTCTCCCTCACCAAGACCCCCATCACCGCCAAAACCAACTGCCACGTAGGAATGAAGCCTGTTGCCGAATGGATTTATTTTTGACATTTGTACAGCGCACTGTTACCCGTAGGTGATGAACAACAGCTGCCTGAAACTGAACTCGGACAAGACGAGGTCTTCATACTCGGCTCCACCCCCTCCGCCTGGGATGACTTCTGGTGGCTGGCCACGCTGGGAGCTGCACCGACACCCACCAACCACACACGCAACCTGGGGTTCATCCTGGACTCATCGCTGTCAATGAGCCAGCAAGTCAACGCCGTTTCCTCCTCCTGTTTCAACACCCTCCGCATGCTCCGCAAGATCTACAGATGGATCCCCACTGGAACCATAAGGATGGTCACCCAGGCCCTCGTCAGCAGCAGACTGGACTACGGCAATGCCCTCTACGCGGGAACCTCGGCCAAACTCCAGAAACGACTACAACGCATACAGAACGCCTCTGAACGCCTCATCCTCGACATCTCCCGCCACATCGCACCCCACCTGAGAGACCTGCACTGGCTCCCCGTCAACAAGAGGATCACCTTCAAGCTCGGCACCCATGCTCACAAAGCACTCCACAACACCGGACGAGCATACCCCAACGAACGACTCACCTTCTACACCCCAAACCGCCAGCTTCGCTCCGCTGACCTCGCCCTCGCCACCGGTCCCTGCATCCGAAGAGTGACCACCGGCAGCAGATCTTTCTCCTATCTCGTCTCCAAGACATGGAACACCCTCCCCATCCACCTGCGCCCGACCGAAGACCTGATGACCTTCAGGAGACTTCTCAAGACCCGCTGTTCGAACAGAAGCAGCACCTCCCAGCGCCTTGAGACCCTCACGGGTGAGTAGTGCGCTTTACAAATGCATGATTTATGGATTGAAAGCACCCTCAATAAGGCATCACATTTTCTCTCCAAAAGAACCCTAGTCCCTTGGGAAAAAATGTAAGGTAGGAGCCAATTAAATTCGGCAGATCTGCCTTAAAGGGTCTCTGTGTCACTGCAAAATGTCCAGCTGTAAACCGTTGATAATGGAGCCTTCATGGAACAAGAAACGCAAACATTTAATGCTATTTCTCTTTCTTGATTGCAGCCCTTCCAAAGCACCAAGTGGTACACCACTGGGTGCACATTGCCACGATTAAATCACCATGAATAAACGGAGTTACGGAGAAGATAAGCAAATGTTGGCGAGGGTGGAAAGAAAGAAACAAATATCGAAGAAGTCAGGAGGAAAGAAGGTAAACGAATGAGTTGTGGGGAAAAAAATATAAAAGAACAAACAAGTTGCAAGAAGGAAGGAAATAGAACGAATGGGAAGAGAAATAAAATTAAAAGAAAGAAAACTGTTGAAGTAAAGGAAAGAAGGAAAAAAGAAAGAAGAAAGAAAGAAAGAAAGAAAGAAAGAAAGAAAGAAAGAAAGAAAGAAAGAAAGACCCAACCAAAGCAAGGCTGAAACGATTATTGGAGAGAAGAGTAAGAAAATGTAAAGAAAAACGAAAACAGACAAATGACTCGACGGTGTACTACTAGGAGTTGAGAGGGGAAAGGGCGCAACGGAAAAAGAGGGAAAGGAGAAAAATGCGAAAACTGTGCATGAGAGATGACGCTGGAGAATGACCATGACGTATGTACTGTACTTGAAGTGAATCATGCAGCCCTGCCTTCTGGCCGCCTCCCCCCGCCGCACCCTGCAAGATTAAAAGCATCTCGTTTCACAGAAAAATCAACCCAGTACTTCCCTCCAAGGCTGCTTGGTGCGCAGACATCTCTCCGACACCTGCCCTTGGCTTGTGTCCATCGTCAGCACCAGGGGAGGCAGACACTTTCTCTCCTGCACCTGCCCTGGGCTTGTCGCCATCGGCATCACCGGAGGAGGCAGACACATTCTACCCTGCACCTGCCCTGGGCCTGTCCTCTGCACTTCAGGAGCCCCGGAAAGTGCATGCACTCCCTCTCTGCACGTGCCCAGGGCGAGCCCCGCTGCACTTCAGCAGCCCTTGAAAGGAACAAGCAAGAGGCCTAAACTGCTGCACTCTTTGGGAACACACACCGAACCATAGCGCCAAGAAGCGCGGCTCCTACTGCTTCTAACTGCTGCACACTATTTGTAACCGGCATCTGAGAAACATGGGGCGCTGCCCCCTCCTCCCCTGACTGTCCCCCTCTGTGAGAGGAACGGCCACAGGAAGGCGGGAAGGACATATCTGCATCCAGGGTCCCAGCTACAGGTAAGGCTCTGACGTCATCTGTAAATGTCTGTCTCTGCCTCTGATGCTTTCTGCATTTAGCCATGTTCAGTGTGTCTTTTGTACAGCGCCCGAAATGTCTTCACAGACCCTTCACAGCACTTCGTCGCAATAAAAGTTTGGCGATGCAAGGGCTGTAGAGCTCCCTGGAAGTTTGGGCTAATTAGAATTCTACCTATAAATCCAGCTGGGAGAGGTACCTGTCTATCATAATATTTTGTTTTTGCATTATATCTAAGAACCCACTCTCTGCTTATTTTAAACTCTGTATATGAAACACTTCCGGTCGCGTTCTCTAGGCCTCATAGAAAAGTAAATACCAGTGGCTACTGTTATATCAACTCAGTAGTACTCATGTTATCGACCTCAGAAGTATGAAAGTCAGATCCTTCAAAGATTTAGACTTATGATCTACAGATTGCGCTCGGGCTTTCGCAGCAGCTGCGTTGACCCACTGAGCTATCGTACGTTGCGTTGTACCTGGACTTCCTATAAGATTATATTGTTTGTTGGTGATACTAGTTTTCAAGCAGTATACATTTGATGAAAGTGCATTAAAGCTCTGTGAAGCAGGCGCTTTGATCTTTGTTTCTGTAGAGGAAGGAGGGGTTGGTGTCAGGTAAAGGGAAACTTTGGGGGTGAGATTCTTGAACAGAAAAACGTTTTTTTGCGAATGAGGGACCATTAATATAGCGTGCAAATGCGCTCAGGGTTGTCTCTATGCGCTTTCTTGCGTGGAGGCGCACGTAAGGACGAGACGTTTACAGCAAACAGGTTCTGAAGTCCGGTTAAGACCTTGGCGGTCGGATTGCAAAGTGATCTTCTTTCAAATGTACATTCAATAAGATTCTAGTTCTGCCCTCAATATGGGGCCAAATCCCTGGATAGGGTAAGAGGTGTTCACTGAAAAGATGCCTCTTTTCAGTGTCACATATTAAAGGTGGGCAGATTGCACAGTGGGTTGAGGTGTGCGCGCAATCCTTTGCCACAAGCTCAGAAGTCTTGCAACTTGCAAGGGTTTCCACTGGGTGAAAACCAAAGACGTCGAATAGTTTGCCAGCACCAATGCATTGTGAGGACAGGTGGGCACACTTACTGGACCCCAGACAAAACCCTCAGAAATCTCTCCTCGCTGGGTCCTGCAATATCTCACCAGTAGTGTCTGCAAGATCTCACACATAGGGTCTGCAAAATCTAATCTGTAGGGTCTGCAAGATCCCACCAGTAGTGTCTGCAAGATCCCACCAGTAGTGTCTGCAAGGTCTTACACATAGGGTCTGTAAGATCTCACCTGTAGGGTCTGCAAGATCCCACCAGTAGTGTCTACAAGATCTCACCAGTAGTGTCTTCAAGATCTCACACATAGGGTCTGCAAGATCCCACCAGTAGGGTCTGCAAGGTCTTACACATAGGGTCTGTAAGATCTCACCTGTAGGGTCAGCAAGGTCTAATCTGTAGGGTCTGCAAGATCCCACTGGTAGGGACTGCAAGATGTCACCTGTAGGGTCAGCAAGGTCTAATCTGTAGGGTCTGCAAGATCCCACTGGTAGGGACTACAAGATCTCACCTGTAGGGTCTTCAAGGTCTCACCAGTAGTGTCTGCACAACGTTATCAGTGGTGTGTGCACTCATTTCTATCTACAGCAGCAAACTATCAGAAGTGTCTGCAAAGAGTGACCAATGGTGCCTGCAGGACCTGGAGTAGAGTCTGGAAGACCTGACCAGTAGCGTCGCTACTTAGGTTATTACATGATTAGAATACTTGGCAAATAACATTATCTACATATCACGAGGAAACAACAATGTTTTTTTTTTACATTAAACAGACTATTTATAAATGATCCAACATTCAAGCCATACCAGATGATGGCAGAAGAGGTGGGCATTAAAAGATAGTATATATCAGATAATGACTTAAGACGAATAGATTTAAAGCTATTGTATACAAGATGATGACAGAAAAGGAGGATATTAAAAGATAGTATATACCAGATAATGACTTAAGAGGAAGAGATTTAAAGCTACTATAAACCAGATGAAGGCAGAAGAGGAGGATATTAAAAGATAGTATATACCAGATGATGACAGAAGAGGAGGATATTAAAAGATAGTATATACCAGATGATGACAGAAGAGGAGGACATTAAAAGATAGTATATACCAGATGATGACAGAAGAGGAGAATATTAAAAGATAGAATATACCAGATGATGACAGAAGAGGAGGATGTTAAAAGATTTTGAGATCTTACAGACACCACTGGTGAGATATTACAGATACTAGTAGTATACTACTTCAATATCCAAAATGCCTACGATCTCATGTTATTTTTATTCCTCGTACTTATTCTCTTATTCTCTCATTCCTTTTTACTTTATCTACATATAAAACCATGCAGTTTTACACAGGATACGTTTAGTTTGTGACTTTGTAGTCACACAATTTACCACTTTAAAATTCATTGTATAACGTCATTGTGCAGCTCACAGAAAGTTTTTATAAGAAAGGGGGAGGTTGTGTCCGAATGAGCACTGGGTAGGACAACGTAATTAATTGAAAAAATAAAGGGAACCCAGTCTCTTTTTATTTTTGCTGCTTCTTTTATTTAATGCAGATGCCACCCAACTTTTTTTGAATTCGTGGGTGTTGTGATATATTTATTTATAATCACATTTACAAGTTGCTTCACTTGAATCAATTGAAAGTTTTGGGCATACTTGTTGACATTTAAAAGTATGTCAACGTAAGCAGGACCTGCAGCTTTGACCTTGCCTGCCACACCTCAACTATTTGAACACTTGAAAATCCAGTTTCACCACTGAAAGATCTATGTGTGCTGATTCGAGGTAGACTTTCAAATTCTAGCTGCTGGCTGGTCATCTTCCCTTTTGAGAACACCATGAGCTTGAGTGCTTTCTTTATTGGAAATCTTTATTTTATATTTTAAATGAGCATTTAATTAACCTTTTTCCTTATATAATTGCCTCTTGATTAACAAAAAAAAATAGTCTAGTAGCAGATATTAGAAGGTGTGGACGATTATTGGGTATTTGCCCGTGAGATGAGTGTTCAAATTAGTTTCCTTAAAATAGTGACACTATTTGGCAGGCAGAAACCTGATATTCCAAAGAGCACCACTAAATTCTCCCACCTGTCTCTCTTTGCAGAGACGTGTATCACCATGTGGTCTCAATACAGTGGAAAAGCTAATTTTTAGTCATTTGAGAAGTGGACTATGGAAAAGAGAGTGCAATAACCTACCTTGCTTCCACCCAGACAGCATTATTATATGTATGTCAGACTATTAGATTTTAGAAGGAGTTTCTGTGGCAGGTTTCTGAAAAATCCCTGTTCACATAACCAATTGCTTTACTTTTATTCCTCACCAGGAATGGCGGACCCGGCACTCAAAAAGGAGACAACGCTGGAAAAAGTGGGCAGGCGCATTTTCACATTACTCTTTGCTGCATTGGTCCTCGGAGGCCTGAGCTGGGCGTATATCAATGGCTTCCCATTAGCAAATGACCGGTTCAACATTGTAGCCTTTGGCCTCTATGGGGCTTTCTTGACAGTCCACCTGCTCATCCAGAGCTCCTTTGCCTTCCTGGAGCACCGGCGCATGCGCAGACGCTGCATGAGCTGCAGCTACACTAAGTCGGTGGCCCTCACCATCTCAGCGTACCAGGAGGATATAGCCTACCTGCGCGAGTGTCTGATGTCTGTCAAGAACATACAGTATCCTCCAGAGAAGCTGCAGATCATCATGGTAATTGACGGCAACCGAGAGGAAGACCAGTACATGATGGATATGTTCATGGAGATCTTCCGTGACGAGAACGTGGGCTCCTACGTCTGGGAGCACAACTACCACTCCTGGAAACCGGGGGAGACCCCATCCTCTGGCGAGCCAACTTACGAGAACCCCAACGACTTATCCCAATACAATGAGATTGAGGCAGTGGATCCTGGCAGGGTAGCGGTGGAGGAGCTGATCCAGACCAAGCGCTGCGTGTGCATCATGCAGAAGTGGGGCGGCAAGCGCGAAGTGATGTACACCGCCATGAAGGCGCTGGGCGACTCTGTGGACTACATCCAGGTAAGGAATAAGAGCATGGGTGTGGGATTATGCGGCAGCGTCTTTATCTGTTCGTTTTTGGGTTGGTCTATGAGGAGACGGTTCAAAGCGCCAACAAGCAGGTGCCTCAAACTAACTCTTCCTCATCTCCAAAAGCATTTCAGATGCACCAGACTGGCGCCCAGCAGCTGTCTAAGATTACTGGCATTCCCCCTGCTTTATCATCAAGTCATCATCCAGATACACAAAGGGATTATGATGCATCCTGTGGTTTCTCCTGTGTTGACCCACAATTGGCTGCCATGCACCAACGCAGGCACCTTTGCACCAAGTTAGGGGTGCCTGTGTTGTGGGGATGATTTTTTTTTGCAGGAAGGGACACCTTCCTGTACAAAACCAATCACTGATGTTGTTTTCCTCTTTCTATGTGTGTTGAAGTATGCAGCACGCATAGAGAGGACAAAACGAGGAGAAATAAAAGTATTTCTACCAGTTGCAACTTCTCATGCGTCCCCTGGGAGGCGTAGGATTCTGATACAATCCCAGGTTTACGAAATGTTGTAAATCTGGGAATGCGGCAGAGTCCATGGGTATTTCATGGGGACACCCACAGCAACACCCCTGGCACACCCCATTCACGACAAAGTGATGCGTGAAAAGGGGTCATATTTACATGTGCATTAAAAGCCATGCAGAGTGGCTTTGATTGTCCTTGTAAATATGGGCCAGCACACTGCGCCACTGATGCATCAAAAAAGTGACACACAGGTGGTGCAAGGTTCTTGTAAATAAGTCCTTATGAATTTATGTAATTCTGCAGTATTTTGGTTTCCCCATCACACCAATGATTTTCTGCTGTATAGAAATTACTCTCCTGAGTTCAGTCAACAAACCCTAAGGTGTTTTAGCCAATATATTTCAGAAGTTTTGGATTAAAGTGGATCATTGGCCATGTTTCTTTTAAATGGATAGTGGGACTTTCTCCTGCCACACACTCCAGAGTATCTTGGCGCCACATAAGACTAATAATGAACATTTTTAGTGCTTCTTATGCTCTCCATCCAGTCATGTCTAGCTTTGCTCCCGGTCTTCTACTTTTCCTCCTTCCCCAGTCTTGAGAACTCAGAGGGTAACTAGGGCACTTTATAAAAAAATGTAAATCAATGTAACCTTGGTGAGACAGTACTAATCCATCCTTGCCCCCCGCAGGTGTGCGACTCTGACACCAAGCTGGACCCCCTGGCCACCCTGGAGCTGGTCAAGGTTCTGGAGTCCGACGAGCGGAATGGGGCAGTGGGCGGAGACGTGCGAATCCTGAACCTCAACGAGTCCTACGTCAGTTTCATGAGCAGTCTCCGCTATTGGATCGCCTTCAACGTGGAGCGCGCGTGCCAGTCCTACTTCAACTGCGTGTCCTGCATCAGCGGCCCGCTAGGTGAGCACCTTCCGCTGGACCAGCGCCACCTCAGGGCGCACTGTGCACTTTCACCCTGCAAAGCAGCGCCATTTCTGTTCCAACAATGAGACCCTCAGATAGTCCTATCAATTCACCCTGCCCCTAGTGGTGCAGCATAATGGGGGCCATAATGAAAGCAAGGGAAATTGACCCTTTCCCTCTGGTGAGGTAGTAAAAGCTAGACATAATTGGGATACATTCCTTTGCTGTAGTGACAGTTATGCCCTTCATGGATTCAATTATTTTAACTCCCGTCTTCGGCGCCCCCTTCTATTATGATCTGAAAGCGCTGATAGCCTTGGCAACGCAGAATGGGTGTCTGGAAGCGCCATCTACTGTTGCAGTCTAAGAATAATACAAGGCATTGCTAATGCACTTCGGGCCTGATGATTAAAGGGTTTTTACTTGCAAAGGTCAAATTTGAGCCATTGTGACCGCAAAATGGCTTTTATAAATATACAAAACTCAAATTGCTATTCAGTCACAGGTTCCCAAATCGCATTTTGGGCTTTAGAATAAAATCAAAATCGGTATTTGAAAGGTGTGTGTAAAGGGAGTCCCTACCAAATACCGATTTCTTAACTTTTGTACTAATGTTTTGCAACTGAAATCCAGTCGCAAAACATTAATTTTTTACTACCAATTGCAAATTAGTGGTAACCATTCACAAACGGGAATGGAGTCCCTAAGGGAAATTTTCCCTCTGTGAAGACCGATAAAACTTTTTTACGAGCAGCAGTGATGCCTGGGACCACTTGCCTGGTCCTATAAAATGTTTGCAGAAGTGTAAAGTTTAGTTATTTTCTTTTAAAGTATCTCGTGTGCAACCAACCTCATGTATGTTAATGAAGTAGTTTGATTTACGACTGACTATGAGTCAGCATTTTGTGAATCAACCTATTGATATATAGGTTGGTTCACAAAATACCCATGCATTAGGTAGAAGTCGGTGCACAAATTGCAACCACTTTTACTGTAACGATTTTAGTAGATTGCAAAAAGGAAATTGCAAATAGTTATTTGCCCAATTTACAATTTCCTATTAAGAATCTTTGTACATTGGGCCATATTATCAAGGGGGTTTATCTCTGCTTTTTTGGCTTTAAAAGCCAAGAAAGCGGAGATAAAACTATCTCCCTATTACCTAGCTGTCGCTAACACCAGTTAGCGACAGCTAGTAGGAGATAGCGACCATCTTGGGCCCCACTTTGCATGTCAGAGAAATTTATCACTAATGACATGCAAAGTGGGCGTGCCAAGATGTTAGCGACTGGAAACAGTCGCTAACATCGCTATCTCCTATAACCAACTTTTGGAGATATATTCGCGCTAAGCGCGAATATCTCCAAAAGCTAACACCTGCCCTGAGCAGTTCTTAGCCATGTTATCCAATGTGAGGTGGATAACATGGCTAAGAGCATTAGCTCGGTAATGCATGAATATCGCTGACTTTTCAGCGATATTCATGCATTGCGGACGATTTTTATCGCATTTGCGATAAACCTTGGTAATACCAAGGTTTATCTGCGATAAAAATCGCCACAGGCCGGCGATAAATTTTTGTCTCTAACCAAGCAATAGAGATAATTATCACTATTGCTTGGTAATATGCCCCAATTATTCCTTGCCTGCTGCACAACTTGCTATCCTAAAATAACGAAGATCCAGACTGTGAGAATTGTTAGTAACCTGCTCTTTGTCGCCCCTGCAGGTCTCTACAGGAATGACCTCCTGCAGCAGTTCCTGGAGTCTTGGTACAATCAGAAGTTCCTGGGGACTCACTGCACGTTTGGGGATGACCGGCACCTCACCAACCGCATGCTCAGCATTGGATACGCCACAAAGTAAGTTCAAGGCTCTGATGTGGCCCTTGATGATGTGTCAAAGCTGACTATCAGCCTCCCCAAGAAGTCTGCTCTATTTAATTATGCTCACATTATGGGATTGGCTAAGGTCTACCAAATATGCTGAGAAATACCACATAAAGCATACTTTTAGCAACAAAAAAAACCAACACCTTTTTTGCACAGGAATTGTCCCGCAAATAGGTACGCCAAGAGCGATACCCCTCACCAACCATAGAAACATATTTTTACGCTGGCAGCAAGAGAGGTGTTTGACTAGGGAGACAAGGGCTATGGGAGTTGGAGAGCTGCCTCTTACTGACAATAGATGCATAAAGAGCTCCATCTTTCACTGAGTGAAAAATAATACAATCAGTAGATTGTACCTGTGAATTGTTAAATAAATATATGACTTGACAGCAAGGGAGGGGCATGTTATAAGACACAGTTTCATTTACATTGACAGCAAGAGAGGTGTTTCTCTCTCTGACCATATATAAATACACTGACAGTGAGAGAGGTGCCTCTCACTGATCATAGGGATATATGCACAAGATATATATGCTGACAGTGAGGGAGGGGCATCTTAGTGCACATAGAGGTATACATACAAGATGTACACACTGATGGTGAGAGAGGTGCCTGGACCGACAGCAAGAGAGGTGTTTCTGACTGACCATAGAGATTTATAAACTGACAAATGAGAGGTGCCTCTAATTGACCATTGAGATATTCAGACAAGATATACACGCTGACTGTTGTTCTCTTTGAAAATACAGCTATTTACACTGACAGCAAGAAAGGTGCCTCTAACTAACCATAGAGAGATATAAGCAAGATGTATATGTTGATAGTGAGAGAGATGCTTTCCACTAAACAAAGGAACAATACACTGACAATGAGAGACGTTCCTTCCATTGACCATAGAGGTATGCAGGACAGCTAGAGGGGTGCTTTCCACTGACTATAGAGATTTACATAACAGCTAGAGGGGTGCTTTCCACTGACTATAGAGATTTACATGACAGCTAGAGGGGTGCTTTCCACTGACTATAGAGATTTACACAACAGTTAGAGGGGTGCTTTCCACTGACCATAGAGATTTACACAACAGCTAGGGGGGTGCCTTCCACTGACCATAGAGATATACATAACAGCTAGAGGGATGCCTTCCACCAACACTAGAGAGAAATACACAACAGCTAGTGGGGTGCCGTCCACCGACCATAGAGATATACACAACAGCTAGTGGGGTGCCTTCCACTGACCATAGAGATATACACAACAGCTAGAGGGGTGCCTTCCACTGACCATAGAGATATACATAACAGCTAGAGGGGGCCTTCCACCAACACTAGAGAGAAATACACAACAGCTAGAGGGGCGCCTTCCACTGACCATTGAGATATACACAACAGCTAGAATGGGCCTTCCACCGCCACTAGAGAGAAATACACAACAGCTAGAGGGGTGCCTTCCACTGACCATAGAGATAAACACAACAGCTAGAGGGGTGCCTTCCACCGACCATAGAGATAAACACAACAGCTAGAGGGGTGCCTTCCACTGACCATAGAGATAAACACAACAGCTAGAGGGGTGCCTTCCACCGACACTAGAGAGAAATACACAACAGCTAGAGGGGTGCCTTCCACCGACCATAGAGATAAACACAACAGCTAGAGGGGTGCCTTCCGCTGACCATAGAGATAAACACAACAGCTAGAGGGGTGCCTTCCACTGACCATAGAGATATACACAACAGCTAGAGGGGTGCCTTCCGCTGACCATAGAGATATATACACACGAGATATACTCTGGCAGAGATGTGCTTCTCATTGCCACACTGACAGTAAGAGAGACCACAGACTATTCCTCGATTAGGAAGCAATATATAGTTGGGTGCTCGTTTAAATATATAACCCACAGGATTTGTGTCTGTGCTCCTAACTGTATTGACTATTCAGTAGCAGCCAGAGAAACGCTTATCACTCATTATAGACGTGCATAGACTGACAGCCAGAGAGACGCTTCTCACTCACCAGAGAAATATGTAGACTGATAGCAAGAGAGGTGTTTCTCACTGACTGTAGAAATATGTAGACTGGTAGCAAGAGAGGTGTTTCTCACTGACTGTAGAAATATGTAGACTGGTAGCAAGAGAGGTGTTTCTCACTGACTGTAGAAATATGTAGACTGGTAGCAAGAGAGGTGTTTCTCACTGACTGTAGAAATATGTAGACTGGTAGCAAGACAGGTGTTTCTCACTGACTGTAGAAATATGTAGACTGGTAGCAAGAGAGGTGTTTCTCACTGACTGTAGAAATATGTAGACTGGTAGCAAGAGAGGTGTTTCTCACTGACTGTAGAAATATGTAGACTGGTAGCAAGAGAGGTGTTTCTCACTGACTGTAGAAATATGTAGACTGGTAGCAAGAGAGGTGTTTCTCACTGACTGTAGAAATATGTAGACTGGTAGCAAGAGAGGTGTTTCTCACTGACTGTAGAAATATGTAGACTGATAGCAAGAGAGGTGTTTCTCACTGACTGTAGAAATATGTAGACTGGTAGCAAGAGAGGTGTTTCTCACTGACTGTAGAAATATGTAGACTGGTAGCAAGAGAGGTGTTTCTCACTGACTGTAGAAATATGTAGACTGGTAGCAAGAGAGGTGTTTCTCACTGACTGTAGAAATATGTAGACTGGTAGCAAGAGAGGTGTTTCTCACTGACTGTAGAAATATGTAGACTGGTAGCAAGACAGGTGTTTCTCACTGACTGTAGAAATATGTAGACTGGTAGCAAGAGAGGTGTTTCTCACTGACTATAGGAATGCATGTACCAACAGCTCGAGAGGTGTTTATGACCGACCATATAAATATATAAACTGACAGCAAGAATAAGATTTTACTAACAGAAATATATAATCTGGAAGAAGGTGAGATGTGTTTCACTGTTCAAAAATTAGAATTACACTAGGCTGGGTCTCAATGACGGAGAACGAAATGGCATTGACAATAAAAGATGGGATGGTTACTGGATAAAGACACTTACACATTGACAGGAAAGGAGGGGTGTGTTACTAAACCACACACACACATTACAACCAAGGCCAGTGCTACTAACTGACAATGGAAAGTTATACCCTGGGAGAGAGAGGGGTGTCTTGGACTGTACTTAGATGCACACAATCTCAGGAAGTGAGGTAGGACCGAGTGCCCATACAAACACGCAAGCAGAGACAGTAAGAAACATGATTCGAATGGCCATAGAGACAGGGATCCTGACAGAAAACGGCACTCACATTTCACTGAAATGTGAAAACTATAGCATTAGAGGTGCCTCTGACTCAAAAATAGAGGCAAGAGTGGCCCCTTACAGAGCATTTACACATTGAGGGCTACAGGGGTATACATTTATGTTCACATTGAGCCCGATTCACAGAACTAACTTAAGACAAAATCCTAAACTTACTACCATTTTGGTATTCACAGAAGACACTTACTCATTTTGGTATTCACAGAAGGCACTTACTCATTGATGAGTAAGTGCCTTCTGTGAATACCAATCTGAGTAACTTACTAATTTTGAGTAACTTACTTATTTTGAGTAACTCACTCATTTTGAGTAACTTACTCATTTTGATATTCACAGAAGACACTTACTCATTGTTGAGAATGAGCCTTCTGTGAATACCAAAATGATAAGTGACTTCTGTGAATATCAAAATGAGTAAGTGACTTCTGTAAATGTCGTAGTACTTGTATAGCGCCCAAATCACCCCAGATGGGGTCTCTCCGGCGTTTGTACGCATACCGCTGTGGAACCCTTCCTGTCTTTTCCCTGTGTAGTGCCCACTCCTGTGCACCCCCATGGTGAAGCCAGGCATTCTAGCGCTGTTGGGGCTGTTGTGGAGATTAAGCAAGCTATTGCCCAGAGTTGCAGAGTGGGACCCATTATTAGAGTAATGATTCAAAAAGGGGGTGGTGATGGACAGAGTATCTGAATTAAGCAGAACACTCCTACCCAGTCAAAAGATCAGGGCTTGATCCATCACCGTTTTTTAGCTCACTGCACCATCCCAGTTCAGAACCTGGCTACATGCAAATTAGTCTGACCCTGGCCCAGTGCATCATGGGAACAGGGCAGACCAAACTACCAAGCCAATTCTTTACTGGAAAGGAAACAAGCTTCCGGGGACCGGTTTCTGGCATTACAGCCGTCTTCGGCCCGGCTTGCTTGAATCCTGATGGTGCAGTGAGCAAGGGACTCACATCTGAGCATACCCTTCCACACTTGTGGTGGCCAAAACGATTCAAAAAGGGGGTGGTGATGGACAGAGTATCTGAATTAAGCAGAACACTCCTACCCAGTCAACAGATCAGGGCTTGATCCATCACCGTTTTTTAGCTCACTGCACCATCCCAGTTCAGAACCTGGCTACATGCAAATTAGTCCATTATTAGAGTAGGCACCGAGGCGAGAATTATCAGGTCCGAGGAAATTGAGCCCAAGACCCGCCAAGGCAGGAATTGAACCCTGGTCCCGGGCCAGACGTCTGTATCTGGGATTGCCGCTCTAACCATTGAGCCACACTTCTCCACCCATGAATCTGTGAATACCGAAATGAGTAAGTGCCTTCTGTGAATACCAAAACGATAGTAATTGTAGGATTTTGTCTAAAGTTAGTTCTGTGAATTTGGCCCACTGTGACAGTAGTTCAGCTTGTTCTTCATTGCTATTGCTATAGGTTGTCTAACTACATTTCCATCTCTCATCACCAGATATACAGCAAGGTCCAAGTGTTACTCGGAGACCCCGGGTCAGTTCCTGCGCTGGCTGAACCAGCAGACACGGTGGACCAAGTCCTACTTCCGGGAGTGGCTCTACAACGCCCTCTGGTGGCACAAGCACCACCTCTGGATGACGTATGAGTCCATCGTCTCTGGCATCTTCCCGTTCTTTGTCACCGCCACAGTGATCAAGCTCTTCTTCACAGGCAGTCTGTGGAATATCCTCTGGGTGCTGATCTGCATCCAGATCATCGCCACGTTGAAGGCCCTCTACGCCTGCTGGCTGCGCGGTAACATGGTCATGATCTTCATGTCTCTCTATGCCATGCTCTACATGGTAGGCCTGCTCCCCACCAAGTACTTTGCCATCCTCACCATGAACAAGAGCAGCTGGGGCACATCTGGCAGGAAGAAGATGGTGGGTAACTATATGCCTCTGCTTCCTCTCTCCATCTGGGGCCTCGTCTTGTTGGCCGGCTTGGCATATACCATTGGTTTTTCAGTTCCTCCCAAAAAAGACTGGAATGACCCAAAGAGCGTGCAGGAGAAGGACTACCTTATTTATGGTTCTGTCGCCTACGTGAGCTACTGGGCCTTCATGATCCTCCTGTACTGGATCTGGATCAAACGTGTGTGCCGGAAGAGGAGGGACTACTACACGGTGCATGTGTAATGGGCCACAGACATGGTCTAGGATCGGTATATGAAGAAGAGACGATGCTCCTCAGGGGAAGTGCATCGAGCCGCCACTTCCTGCCACCTTTGCACTGATTCTGTTGACACTAGAAAGGCAATCATTTCTTTTCACCAGGGATGACTCACTTTAGGTTGACATCAGTGCACGACTGGTTTGTCCAAGAGATGTCCTCTTATTCCTGCCATCTTGGTGCTCTGTTAAATCTGCATGTGTATTTGGTTTAGTATTCAATGCTTGAGGTGTAGTTGAGACACGTGAAGAGATAGTTCCCAAAGGCTGCTGGGTCACCAAAAGAGTGGGCTCATGACTGTAAAGAGAATGGACAGGTGTCATCACACTAAAAGATCACACTATTAGGCCAAGCAGAATCATCATTGCTGCCAATGGACTTTTCATGAGTGGATAACAAAACTGAATGAAGGGAACCTAAGACCTGAGGCTGCTTTGACAGCTGTGTGGGGAATGAAAAAAAAGGCCCAGATTTACAGATAAAAGCTGCAACGCACAGCAGCACTGGAAAGTGCTGCTCTACGTTGCATGAGTTGGGAGAAAGCAGAAGAGTGCCATACCTACAAAGATGCGATGATGTTCTGCTCTCATCCTGCACCAGTGCACTTTATGCTGCCATGCACCAATGCAGACTCCCTTGCACCATACTGCATTGTGGTCCCCATAGAAGGGGTGCCTTCATGCAGAAAAACTATGCTGAAATGCAATATCCTTTTTGTATGTGGGTTGGAGAATTTATGAAGAGGAAAACGCAGGGGGAAATTAAAATAGGTCCACTCGTGATGCTCGCCTCAGACAGACACAGGATTTTGGTGTAAATCTATGTCTATAACTCTGTTTAGATATAGATGTGTGTGCAAATTCATGGGTGGATGCACAGGAACATTCATGAACCATGCATAGAACACCTCCTCGATGCAAAGTAATGCAAGGGAGGGCATTGCACTGTGTTGTGTTACTTTGGGTGTCAATCCAAGACAAAGCAGGATTTGTGCTGGATTGTAAATGCCAACCCAACACTTTGTGTCTGGTCTGCATTAAAATAGTAACATGAACCTGACAGAAAGTGTTTGTAAATCTGGGGATAAGTCTCAATGACCAGTGTCTTGGAGAAAACCTCTTGAAATCAGATTTCTCTCCTGCCACCTGATATACCGCCTGCAGGCAACTCAGAGTACTGTTTACGCGCTGGCTCCCAGAAAACTCTTAGGGTGCACATAAGATTTTGTGATTAGATCAATGCTGCTTTCTCTACAGATGCTAATATTTATTTTCATACATCTTATTTAAATATTGTAAATATCAACAGTTGTTCTATGTAAATGTGTTTAATATAGACCTTTTATAAATAAAATTAACTTATTTTTTAGCTCTATCGTTTTTGTTCTTTGTGTATTTTACATTTCTGACCAATGCAAAACTAATGCAATTTCACAATCACAAATAAACAGCAAAACATCAATCACAGACAGCAGCCGAGCACAGCTCTGCCATACACAGAACAGGCACAGAACAGGCAGCAGTGCAAGCTTAACTCACTCGTAGAACAGCTGCAGCAGGCACTTCAGGTGCTTCTCAAAGAACTCAGACAGTGCACACATCCCTCACAGGCAGCACAGACAGCAGCCGAGCACAGCTCTGCCACTCACAGAACAGGCACATCACTGGCAGCAGTACAAGATTAACTCACTCACAGAACAGGAACAGCATGCACTGCAGCATTGCAGATGTCTTTCAAAGAACTTGGGCAGTGCACACTTCCCTCAGTGAGCACTGCTCTGCCACACAAAGAGCAGGCACAGCACTGGCAGCAACAGTGCAATCTTATCTCACTCGTAGAACATCTACAGCATGCTCTGCAGCACTGGAAGTGCCTCTCAAAGAACTCGGGCAGTGCACACTTCACTCACAGGCAGCACAGATAGCAGCGAGCACAGCTCCGCCACACACAGGACAGGCACAGCACAGACAACAACAGTGCAATCTTATTTCACTCACAGAACAGATACTGCAGCACTGCAGGTGCAGTGCACACATCCCTCACAGACAGCAGCAAAGCGCTGCTCCACCACACACAGAACAGGCACAGCACGGGCAGCGGTAACAGTGCAATCTTACTTCATTCGCAGAACAGATACTGCAGCACTGTGGTGTCTCTGAAAGAACTTTGGCAGTGCACACATCCCTCACAGGCAGCAGCAGAGCACTGCTGCAGCACACACAGAACAGGCACAGCTCTAGAGACAGTGCACGTTTAGCTCAATGGCAGAACAGTTACAGCATTCACAGCAGCAGTGCAGGTTCTCTCAATGAAGAACAGGCTGAACTCCGGCAGTGCACTCCTCCCTGCTGACAGCAGAGAGCAGCAGAGCACCCTTCATTGCACACAGAAAGGTACAGCAGCAGGATAAACTCCCATTACACACAGAAAAGGTACAACATAGGCAACAGCATTGCCAAGGTCATTCACTCAGGAGCAATGCAACTTTCTCTCAAGAAGACAACAATGTGGGACGTACATTGAAAACAATATTAAAACAATGTGATGGATGAATGCTTGAATTAACATCAGCCACTTGTTATCACTAGGGCCACATCTCAGTCCATTGTACTGATGCAAACCCTGCCACAGCAGTTTGGACCCAGTCAGATGCAAACCTGCCTTGATCCTGCCCCAATAGGAACAGTCCAACTTGAACTAGCAGACCAGGCCCTCCCTGAACTGGAACAAAAGCAACCCAAGAACAGTATTGCCCTTATTGGGGCTCATCAGTCGGTGCAGCTTGGGCTCAGTGGCACAGAAACCATTTCTTCGCATGCGTGTTGCACTAAAGCATACAAAAAAGTGATGAATGGAATGCTTGACCTTATATCTGCCACTAGTAATTACTCAGACAGCAAATCAGCACCTCGTTATCATGCACACCCTGCCACCTCAGTTTAAATCCAGCCATATGCAAATCAGTCTTGTCCTTTCTCCAATAGGAACAGCTCAATCTTCATTCTATTGCATAAAGTATGACTCTAATGTAGATATACAAGGTTTGTTTTCCCATCCACTGGTGACACAGGTGAACTTAGTTCAAAGCACCCGCCCTGATTATGAAAGACAGGTTACTGTGGCCGTGCAGAACCCCACTTAATACATAGTTGAAGAGTAGCTATTGCTTTTGGGTAACTAACAATCCCTGGAAAAGGATCAGGGGCATCGTGGTAACAGGAAACCTATTTCACTCTTCACAGTATCTATCACAAGCAAAGCACTCAGAAGAACAGACACTTTTAACTAATAGCATTTATTACAACAGAGCAAACTTGTTTCTTAGTATATCTAAATGACTCACACAGCATCATAAAAACAGTAAGGAGGCATGTTGTAAACAACAAGAATAAAACAAACATTTCTAACATGCTTAAAATGTAAGTTAACAGCCTAACACCATAAAACCTGCTTCTATGCACTACTCCAGTGGAGCACGTTGTAGATTAACTTGCAGTCTAGAGTTTCTTATGGAGAAGTGGTGCACTGAATACCTTGTTGACAGCTCAGGCTGTCATTATTAGAAGAGTAGTAGAGGAAAAGTTATCAGCGAAAGGCAAACACGCACTGCAATAGCAGCCTCCCTTGGGTACTCAGCTCTTATCAGTGCTCGGCAAGATGCACCATCTTCTCTGAGCGCCAGCAATAACCAAAACTTTCTTCGGATGGTATCTTGCAGGATAATATGGAATGAAGGACCTCTCTACCTCATAGACTTAGCAGTGGCTCTCAAATTCTAAACTTTATCAAGGATGAAAACTTCTGAAATAATTTCAAGCATTTGGTAATATATTATTATATAGATTATGGGTGCCAGAGAAAGGGGCCTAGACGTATCTTTAGGAAAAGGGGAGACAAGGGGATGTCAATTCGATCTAAACTTCTTTGATAACTTATCTATGGATTGCCCTGTCATATTGATAAGGGAACACTTGTTCCAGAGTGGGTGTCGCATCAGGTATTATATCTAGGTCTGGGCGTAGTTTGCGAAGTAGCGCTTCGCGAAGCTACGCAAAGTGCACTTTGCACTACGTGAACTACGCGTAGCACTACGCAAACTGCGTAGTAGCATGTTCGCACTGAGCAAGATGCCGTTTTCAATGATTGCACAGTGCGTACAAGCATCCAGTACTGTGCAATCATTGAAAATGGCATCTTGCACAGTGCGAGCTGTAGTTTTCTGCCGCTCGAGGAGATTTTTACTCGAGCGGCAGCTTTCTCAACGCGGACTGGTAGTTTCTCATCGCGAGCGGTCGAAAGCATACGTGACCACTCGCAAGGAGAAACAAGACCTTCCCGCATTGAGAATCTCATAGGGAGGTTTATTTTCCACGCTCGCGATCAGCAACTTGATTTTGCTGATCGCGACGGAGGAAAAAGTCTCGCCAGGATGTCCTTTTGCTTGCTCGCGGTCGCCAACTTAACGTTGAGGACCGTGAGCAAGCAAAAAATTACCACTGCACTATGCTACGCTACGCTATGCGTGTTCGCACTATGCTACGTGCAGTTCGCATAGTGCGAAGTTGAGCAAACTTTGCAAACTACGCGATCGTAGCGTAGTGCTTTGCCCAGGCCTAGTTATATCTAGGTTATTAGTGGATTGACTTGACATTCTCAGATTTACGAATTATTAGGGAAAACAACACATATGTTCTTATTGTTTATACAGATAAGACAGTGAGTAGGCAGAATGGGAGGGAGTGTTGACAGGGATGGAGTTGGGGGCCTGACTGAGATGGAGTTGGACCTTAGGGACTTTAAGTCAATTCACACTTACAGGACAGTTAGACCTGCCAGCCTTAGGGTGGTCTTCCCCCCAAATATGTTTCCTACCTCTTTGACATTTCTGACATAATTTTTGCTGTCTTTAGGACTCTGTGCACTTTACCACTCATAACCAGTCCTAAAGTGTTTCTGCTCTCTCCCCTAAACATGGTAATATTCCCAATCGGCATATTCAATTTATTTATTAGTCCCTAGTAAAGTGCACTACTTGTGCCCCCGCCTGTTAATTAAATGCTTGTTTCAGATCCAGGGAGTACCTGGCTTGGCAGTTCGGACTGGACTGTTCCAATGAGGAACCAGGTCAAGACTGAATTGCATATGGCTGGGTCCAAACTGGAGTGGTATGGTGAGCAAAAGAATAATTAATTAAACCAAGATCTTTGTAATTTGGGGTGAATGTTTGCATTGTTCAGCATTCCATCCAGCAATTGTTCCTTTTAATAGTGGGCCTGTAGCACTCATTGTTCCAGCCACTTAAGTAGCCCTCTAACCATGGTTTAGGCTTGCCATTGAAGATCCTGAATGTCCAGTTTACACTGCTATTTCGACCTGGCAAGATAAACCTCTAGTCAGACCTAAACCTTCTTTTTTTTACATGTAAGACACCCCTAAGGTAGACCTGGACACCCAGAAGGCAGGGTGCAATGCTTTTAAAAGGTATGGTATGTACTTTTAGGTTTTGCATGTCCTCGTAGTGAAATACTCTCAAATTCGTTTTTCACTACGACAAAGCCTATTACCAGGATAACATTGGGATTACCTTATTACATTCTTTACGTCAAATTCCTAATTGTGAAAAGATGGAATTTCCAAGATTGGTGTCTCTGGAATCAAAATATAAAATCACAACTTATGGTGATGTTGAATTTTAAATTGACATTTTCTTACTTTAGCCATTTTGTGTCTGCAGCCTGTCTCTGATACACATCTGGGGCTTTGTGTATCCCCCCTACACACCCACAGACAATAGGAGCTAAGGTGTGACTTGGTGGGCCTTCCTGGTAGGATGGGAGGGAGGAGCTGGACCCAACTGCACTCAAACCTGAGTAAGCTGAGTGCTGTCCTCACACCATGGGCTGAATATGCCCCTATAGGGAGTCTAGAGCAAGGGCAGGAAGGGAGGACCTCTGTGCACTCCAAAAACCTGTCTTTGAAGTCTCCCCCACTTCAAAGGCACAACTGGGTATAAGTACCGAAGCTCAAACACCACCACTATTGTACACTTCTGAACCTGTGAAGAACTGCTGTGCTGCTGAAGGACTGCCACTCTACTGGATGCTGCTTTGCTGGAATTCTGCCTTGCTATACTGCCCTGCTTGCTGCTGTTTCCCTGGCTGGGTGAGAAGGACTGGACCTGCATCACTTGAGCCAAAAGTGACTCCAAGGGCTAGCTGGCTTCCCTCCTGATCTGAAGTCTCATGGACTTAAAATACTTCCAACTTACCTGCTTCTGCACCTGTACTCTGCCATCTGTGAATCAGTCCTGCCACGTGGTGCCACCCCAGTCCTGTACGTTCAGGAGTGTGGCCTAAGGTGCTTGCTTCAACAAACTCCACACATCCTATGTCAAGACAGCGCACTGGCTTAGTTGTATAGGTCAGAACCGGCGCATCGCCTATGTTGCTTGAATTGGAAGAAGCGCATTGCTCCTGTTGCCTCTGTCATAAGGTTCATACTTTCTCAGTACAGCTGTGCATTTGTTGGACAACATAAACATCAAAACTGCATGAGACTGAGTCTTTTTTCTTCGTACAAGGAAAATCGTTTTTTTCTTCGTACAAGGAAAATCGTTTTACAATGCGTGTCGGGTTCCAAAATGGCGGAGTGAGGACCCGTGCTAGCGGCTCGTCCGAGAGGCTCTGACCCTCTCCTTTCCTTTCTTCCGTGAGCAGTGACCTTGCGACTAGAGATGCGGTGAACTTATCGCACGCTGGAGAAATGATGAAGCGCCGCTGAAAACGATTGGGAAAACTTCAATATCGGCTCACTCACAGTGGTGATATCGGCTTATATCGGAACAGAAAAGAAGTTTTATAACAGAACAGAAGAGTTGATATGCTCTTCATTCACTTACTTTAGGAGGCTCCATCTCTGAGAAAAACTGAGAGCAAACTGAACTTTAGACGTGCAGCGGTGGAGCTGCTTGGCAGGGCGCCAATGCTTAGCCTCTCAGACCCGGCAAGTCTCCTCCGACGTGTGCTCCGCGTTTGGATCAGCTGTTCGGGCCTCAATTGGATTGGTCTGAGCCTCCGTGCTGCTACCATCGGCGGCTGGCGGTGGCGGGGCAAGATGACACCCAAGGGTCCGAATCTCCCTCGAACAACCAGGAGCAGCAAGCAAGCTACTTCGACTCTCCCGGCGGTAGCCCCTGTAGTAAGTCTACCGATACCAATTACCGAGGAGCTGGATATAGAAAACCACGATGCTGAGGAGGCGGGAGCCGCTCATGGCGATAACGGCAGTGAGAGCGACACTGCAAGAGATACAGAGCAGCTACCAGCGCAACCAACTTCAACTATCAAAAAACAGAACCAAGTGGGAGACCAGGCGCCGGGCAAAGGCAAGCAGGTACTGAAACCCTCAATAATGGGCAAAGACATTAAAAACTCATTTTCTAAATCAATTAAGGCTGGGGTTAAGCAGGCAGTTAAAACAGGGCTCCTGGCTGAAGAAAGTGAAGGTGGTTTGGGCACTGCAGTAACTACCTCTACGAGTCAGTTTCAAAAATCTACTCTATCTATCTTACCCCCAAGCCCTACTCAGGAAGGGTCCCACTCTACATCTAAAGTCCACACCACCGCGACAGCACATGGGGAAGAACGCCAAGGGCTGCTGACCCCGGGGTCGACGTTAGATCACTCGGGCCAAGCCCCACGTAAGGGGAATGAGGGGGACATTAATTCACTCACAGCACAGGACGTAGGCATAAGAACTGTCCCCCTACCCCTGAGTGAGACGGATGAGGCCATCTCGGCCAAAATCAAGGAGGTTACCCCTCCTGAAAAACAACTAGAGACCGAAGCCCTTATGGGGGAAACAGATGGAATAGTTGATATCGATTCGGATATCGATTTGGACTCTTATGAAGACTACGAGGCGGAATCCGACGAGGTCCCTAACGATAATAGATCTAACCCTCCGGTGGGGTGGGGGGGGGGTCTGCAAGGCAAAAAATAAGCAAAAAGCTAAAAGGGGGGTAAGGTTTGTAGAACTCCAACAAGACTCAAAAGCAACAATAGGCAAACGCAAAGAAAATGCCTACAAGTTAAGAGCCCACTGAGAAAGTGGATAGAAGCAAAGGGCTTAGTAAAAACCATGGCGTTAAGACTCTCGGGGGCGAGTCCCCCGGATCCTATGGCTATTGGATCCTCCTCAACCGAAACAACCCCCACAAGTATCTTATTTAACACTATTAGTCCACAACCGGCGGAGCAGTCAGCGAAACTAACTGTAAGGGGATTAGAAGACCTTATTACTCCCAGAACACCTATGGCGTTACCAACATCGGAAGGGGGCCCGGTCAATGCGGCCACTTCGGCCACCGCCAGCAAGCATCAGATGCCACCTATCGAACCCAGAACGGTATTACCATCAAAAACGGTTCCTGAGGGCGCCCATTTAGAAGCGTTGCCAGGACCAACCTCGGGATCAGCAATGACCAATCAATCGCCTTTGGATGAAATATTACAAATATTAAGTAGTCAACGGGCCGAGGCACAAGAATATTACCTCCAACTGAGGGAAGACAATAATAAGATGCAGTCCTCTCTCTTTGAACTCACGGCCAAAATCGGTGGTATCTCACAAGAAACAATTGAGCTGCAGCAACGGGTGGTGGAGGTGGAAGAGACCACCGCTAAGGTGGCCGCGGCATCCGAGAAACACGATGATCAGATTTCTGGACTTCAAAGGAAAGTTGAAGATTTGGAGAACAGACAAAGATGCTCTAATTTGAGATTATTTGGGATCCCGGAAAAATCGGAGGGCTCAGACCCGAGGGCTTATGTTGTTGGTATACTCCAGAAGGCCTTTCCCGATCTGGCAGACTGGGACTGGGATTCACAGATCCAACGGGCTCACCGTCTGCCATTATTTCAGAGAAACAAAGACTCACAGTTCCCCCGTCCATTTTTAATCTATTTTGGGAATTTTCTTTTGCGCCAGGCAGTTTGGCAGAGAGCACGTCCTAACTCTCCAATTTTGGTCAGGGAGATGTCGCTTTTCACTCGCTCAGATTTAAGTAAGGAAACCATGAACAGGCGATGGCAACTCCGCAAACTGATTGATCCCATTAAAGCTTGTGGCGCCCAGATATTTCTACAAGAACCTGCACGTCTTAAAGTCATCAAGAGTGGGCGTACATATTTCCTCAATGATACTAAGGAGGCTGAGGCTTTTTTAGCCAACATTAACTCTGATAAAAATTAGAGACAGATTTATAGACAGATTTAGAGTAGAGCCATGTAGGGACCTTTTCTCTCCCTTACCCCCTTTTTTTCTCTCTACTCTTCCTGCCTTTTCCTGGTTCTCTTTGCTTTTCCTTTTTTTTCCTTTTTTCTTGTTTTAGGGGGTCGATTAGGGGGTCGATAAACAGATGAGGCGACTGGGAAGCTAAATATTTAATGTCTGGTGGGTCAATTGTAATTTGTCGACGATCAGTCTATTTTTTTCTTCGTGCTGTGTTTTTGTGTAGCTTTTTGTGTAGGTCTATTATGGCTCACGACAGGGAAGGGGGGGGCGGGGCCAGTGGGGACGATCCTCTATACGAGCTGCCTCTCCAACGGCAGCTGAAGCTGAAGGGTGGCTCTTCCCCGGCTGGGGAAGATACCAGAGGGGGCAAGGGGGGGGGACCTTCTCCGCAGGTCGTGGTGGGTGGGGGGTGGTTGAGGGGAAAACAGCTAAAATAAGTTTACAGGCTGACAAGGATCTGTTTGAAGATGGACTAGACATGGACATTATAGTATTGAATGTGAAGTACATCAGATGTGGTATCAATTGTTTAAGAAATCGAGATTCTACGATGTTTTTGCTATTTCTTTTGCTCTTTTGTATACATTATTATCATCGGTTAATTGCTAATTGGGTGCCGGGACCGATGTTTCTTTTTAAACGCATGAAATAAAATGTTTAGCCTGGAATATAGCGGGTTTGAATAGTAAAGGCAAAAGATCTTTGGTTTCTGAAGAGTTAAAATTATATAAGCCGCATTTTTGTTTACTATCAGAAACACATCTCATTTGGAAAGATAGGAAATTACTGAATCAATTAGGATACGATACCATGGTTTGCTCTTCCGCCGGGACATCTGTAAGAGGGGTTGCTATACTTAAGGACCGGCGAGTTAAGACTGAAGTGAGGCAGACTGCTTATGATAAGGATGGCAGATGGGCAATAGTCCAGTTTAAGTATGAAAATAATATATTTGTATTATGTGCTGTGTATGGATCAAATAGAGATGAACCAATGCTTTTCGATCAATTGAACATTAAACTTCTGGACTGGGCGGGTGAAATTATAATTATGGGTGATTTTAATTGCATCATGGATTATAAATTGGACACAACTAGACCAAATAGCCATCAACGGATGCACAAGACCAGGGCAGCCATATTAGATATTTGTCGTTTACATAACATTAAGGATGCCTGGCGACAACTACACCCAAAATGACCTGGGTATACTTATTATTCGGCACCTCACAAACTATGCTCCAGATTAGATATGGCTCTAGCTAGCGACAATCTATTAAAGACTTGCTCTATGACCCTTTGCCCTCGCATTTCTTCCGATCACAATGCCATAATTATATCATTCTCCATATCACATAGCACAACCCCTTCTAGAATGTTTTCCTTTCCCAGATATCTTATCTCAGATCTATCCTATATTTCGCAGCTGAAAGCTCATCTTGTTGAGTTCATCTGCATTAATAAGAACTCAGCTTCGTGCTATGTAGTATGGGATGCCTGTAAGGCAAGTATAAGGGGCTTTACACAGGCTTATGTGTTTAGACAAAATGCTGAACTTAAGCAGTGCCGAGCTTTGGTAATATCACAAATAACTAACCAAGAAGAGCAATTGGCCCTAGCACTTCGACATAACCGGCCAACTGCTACGGATATTAATCTTAAACTTAGTGCATTAAAAAATGACGCAAAGAAAAGCTTCTATCAGAAACATAGTGCCAACATCCACAAATATAAAATAGCACAATACGAGGGGGGGGACAAAATTGGCCGTATTTTGGCCTATAAAGTGGCGGAATCCAGAGCAGGCTCCTTAATTTCTAACATCCGGGGGTCAGACAACAACATATATAATAAACCACAGGAAGTGCTAGAGCAATTTGCCAACTTTTATAAAACCTTATATACCCCAGAGAATCAGCCAGATTCCGATCTTATACGGGATTACATTGATGAATATGCACCGTGCTCTACTGATAGGTTAGACTTGAGCTCTTTGTCTGAAGATCTAACTATGTTAGAGCTACACCAGGCTATTAACTCCTTGCCCGTGGGTAAAGCAGCAGGGGAAGATACCATCCCGCTAGAACAATACAAGGCCTGCTTACCCAAACTAGACCTGTTATTATTAGAGGTTATGCAGTCAGTAGGGACGAATGGAAAAGCACCTAAGTCATGGAATAGGGCGAAAATAATATTTTTTCTAAAAAAAGATAAACCAAAAGAAGAGAGAGGGTCATATCGACCAATTTCACTGATAAACACAGATGCTAAATTATTTGCCAAAATTCTTGCAAACAGACTGGTACCCATCATGCCTCAACTTGTTAACATACAACAACACGGTTTTATTTCTGGGAGAGACACCACTCCACATGTAAATACGGCTATTACGGCCTTTGATGTTGCAGAGATAGAATCCACCCCACTAGGCATGATCTTATTAGATGCAGAAAAAGCATTTGATCGAGTGGGGTGGAACTATCTCTGGAGCACGCTGTCTAAAATAGGGTTTAGGGGAAAGTTTTTGAGGGGCATACAGGCTTTATACGATAACCCCATTGCCTGCACTAGCTATAACGGTCTAAACTCCTCGGATTTTCCAATTTTGCGTGGCACGCGCCAGGGTTGCCCTCTCTCACCCCTTTTATTTGCCCTTTCGTTGGAACCTTTTTTAATGGCTCTTAACTCTCAAAACTTGATTGTCCCCTTTAGCTCTGGCTCTCAAGAGCTCAAACTGACCGCCTATGCGGATAATATTGCCGTTTATACACATGATATAAACGAGGCCCTAAAAGGAATTAAACTTGAGGCTACTAAATTTGGGAAAGTGTCTGGTTACAGGCTCAATATACAGAAGACGCAAGTTATTGCCAACTATTCCCCCTCTACGGCCATTCCAGAGATGTGCAAGGTAGTTACTTATCTTGGTGTTAAAATTACGGCCCAAATACAAGAAATAAACCACATCAATTATAATGAGCTAATCAAATCCACCGCTCTACTTTTAAAGAAATGGCATAGGTTGCCTTTGAATATCATCGGCAGAATTAATCTTATTAAGATGAAGGTATTACCTAAGTTCTTATATCTATTCCGATCTATTCCGCTGGCATTGAACAACCGGTTTTTCCAACAACTGGATGGCGTTTTAAATAGTTTTATTTGGGGTTATAAAAAAGCAAGAAGATCGTTGAAATACCTGAAAAATACTACGAACGAGGGAGGGCTTAATTTTCCAGATTTTAAGTTGTATTTTTTGTCTTCGTTTTTTTTACGATTACGCTCCTTACTTTATAAGGAAGGAACAATATTTTCTCATCATCTCATGTTGAAGCAAGAATCACACATGTTTTTGTTTAGAGCAAACGACCCCAACTATTTCAAGAGGGTAAGGTTTAAGACGGCTAGGGATATTATAAAGATATGGAATAACCTATTGACATATTGCAGGACCTCATTTTTTCACCCAAAGCTACCATTATGGGGCAATCCGGGTCTCCCAAGAGTATTTTCTGACAATATTAACAACATATGGGCTGTGAAGGGAATTAATACTCTGGCCGATTTATATGGCCCACAGGGATTTGCTGACTTTAATCTGCTTAAATTTATATATGATCTACCGGAAAATGCTAGATATAAATATCTTCAGATTCATGACTTTTTAATTAACAAAAAAAAGATTCGAAGTATTACAGATTGTGACATTTGGACATGTTTATATTCCAAAAAAAACAAATCAGTTATTAGTGGGGCCTATAAACTACTATTAAAATATAAAACAAATGACCTGCCTAAACTAATGGAAAAATGGGGGGCCCAACTCGGCTCAAATGTTACTCTAAAACAAATAGAGAACTCTTTGTCTAATATTAACAAATTAGTTAGATCTTCAAGTCTTAGGCTATAGCAGTTTAGAACAACCTGTATGCTTTATTACACTCCTACAAGAATCTCAAGGTGGTCTCCTAATCCTGACTTTACAGATCGTACAAAATGCCCTAAATGCTCAGAGGTAGCTTCTAATCTAGTTCATATGTTATTTTCCTGCCCCAAGCTTAAGACTTTTTGGGAAGAGGTTCAAGATATTTGTAGAATTAAGAAGATTGTGCTGCCCACTTTTACCGCTCCCTTAATCTTGCTAGATTGCCATCTTTCCCCAATTCCACAATCCTCCTTGGCAACCATACTAATCTCTTGTGCCAAATTAAGTATTGCAAGAGCCTGGATTGCCACGGATCCACCTACCGTTTGGGATTGGTGGGCTTCAGTAATGGAAATATATTCCATGGAACTTGCCCTAGCAAACATAAGAGGTGGCCGCTCACTGGTTAAATTCGAAAGAAATTGGGGAACTTGCTGCTTAACATAACATGATATGATTTAATCAAACTCCATTTTTTCTGATTCATTACGAAATGTATTAGTTGCTTCTTCTTGATGCTCCATAAATTTGTATGTACATGATCTACTGCTGTCTTTAATGATACTTTTTGTGTTCTTTAATTACTTATTTATCTGTTGTATAATTTAATTTAATTATTCTCTGTTTCTCATGTTTTCAATGTCCGGGATATATATGTACATTTTTTTTCCTTGTCAGCCTGTTTGCAATAAAAATAAAAAATAAAAAATAAAAAAAAGGAATGCGTGTGGGCAGAGAAACTGCGAAAAGGCACATATCTTGTGTACAACTGGTGTTGATTCACCAGCACAGGATTTGTGAGTAGATTTCCTATATTGATTGGAATCATCTTCCTTATAAATGTTCTGATAAGCATCCTTGCATATGCTGGGCACAAAGTGTGATGATAATGGCCGCATAAATGTTATTGCTGCTGCAGAGTGACAATGCTCTGTTGCTGTATTCACGAATATACCTGAATAAAGGTGCCAAAAAAAGCAACAACAAAAAAAAAAGAGTCCACGTACTCCCATCAGGATATGTCGGTGTGGGTCCTGGCTAGCTCGCTGTGCCCCATCTGTAGCCCTTACTTAACAATGTAACAGGTGTTTGTGCAAGCTCAGGATTTGCAACTGTGACTCACCAAGAAAACCATGGAAACAGATCTAGACCCCTTTCATTTGGTAACTCATGCTTGCCCAAAGAGAAACACAAGAAATACTCAAATTGACATTTCAGTATTTTTTAAAGCAATAAGATTCTTATGTAAAATATGATGCTGCAATAATCAATAGAAGGAAATAAAACAAAGTAATCAGCATCAAAAGAATGGTAAAGGAAATATTGCAGTTATATTTATGCTCCTACTTAGCGTTCCCTATCCCAGAGTGCCTATAGTGGGTGAATTACCACTATTCCTGTAGGGTGATTTATCTCCCCAGTTACCTGTGGGTCTGTTTCATCTGGGAGCCCATCTTGGTGTAGAGCTGGGCACCATCCTTCTCAGGATGTAAATAGGATTAATATGTGCTGGAAATTCTATATGACCCACCTCACCAGTGTCAGTTAAATGCTCCTCTACTAGGCTAAGGAGTGATGTTGTTTATATAATAATCTTCAGCCATGTTGCCATTCCGAAGTCCCAGTCAGGCTGTCATTATTAAATCTATTCTGAAAAAGCTGTCACTGAGTGAACAATAATAAACAACATCATTTTGTGCAGTGAACTTTAGGTTTCGTACAGAATCTTCAAGCCCCTAATAATATGTATACCATGATGTGTAAAGTTATTTCGTGGAGCATTATCCGTACACACATGCAAGCAGATATGTATCAATGTCAACGTTCATGAAAAGACGTTAACTTCACACGTGAACATGTAAAATAGTGGACTTGAGGCAGTTAGAAAGCTTCCCATGATGTGTGCAACAACTTTAGATTTTATACAAAACCTAAAATCATAAAAGCATTGTGCTTCTTTAATAATTAAAGCATACAATACAACTAATTTTATTTGAAAAGGGAATAAAAAAAGCAAGTGAAAAGACACAATTCTAAAAACAATTTAGCAATTAAAAACATAGCACAACTAAAAAAAAATATATCAGTGCTGGGAAACTGCCAGTTTGTTTAAATGTTCTGAAGAGTAGAGAAAACATTGCTGTTCCAAGCACCTGGAGACAATTGTTCAGGTGGCACCCCTCTCACCAGCTCCAGGGAACAAATAATTCCAATCCAACCCCCTCCGCAGCTGCTGAGGGAGTGATGGACAGTAGATCATCTTCAGAGGACGAGCCAGGATTAATGTCACCAGGAACTGAGACATCTCAGAAAGGCTCATAATAGGCATTCTGAAGCAACAGCAATCACTCAGGGCATCTATACAAATAAGTCTTTAGGGGACCCAGCAGCCGTGTAATGTCAGTAGATTGGACTGGGTGCAACCCCAAGCATATATCAAGGGCACACTCAAAAGTGCAGAGCTGACAGCGGAATACGAGAAGCATACAGTGTAGCCAAACAGGCTGAAAGGACAAGACCCAGCTGTCATTCAGTTCTTGAAACAAGGCTCTCCAAAGGATTGTATCATTGTCTCATGACAGAGTAGCACATGTGGCAGTGCCATCCCCATTTGGCTGCGTGGCAGAACATCTATTGCAGAGCAAAAATAATAAAATAAATGTCCCAACAACTCGGAATAGGACAAGTGGTAGGACTCTAAAAATGCTTCCAAGCACGTAGTGTATGAAAGATGGAATAACTCTGAAGACCATCTGAAAGGTACTAACCAACCCAGAGCCAATTATATTATAAACGGGCTCTATCCCCGCAGTAGTAGAAAAGTTAAAAATGCGATGCAATAGCTCCCCAAAATGGTGAGGGAGATTGGTGAGGAATAGCAACTGTATCTCAGAGGAAGACCTTGCAACTTAAAGATCAAACATCTCTCATACAGATGTTAGGGCCACTTCCTTCATAAACAATAAGGCTTTCAGGCTGCATAAAGCTTCAAAGTTCACATTTAAAATGTTTATCGAAGGCCAAATAATTGCATTCCTAATTGTACAGGCAGATAGAAGCAGTGCTTGAGTGCAACGTGTCAATATACTAGAAACGGTCACCAGAAATGGTATTCCTGGTTTCATGCCATAACAACCGTTACTATATAACATCACATAACCCCCTTTAGAGAGCAATCTGGATGCCGTACGAATCATAACAGCTAGGGAACCTTTCGGATAACATGACAAGTTTGCCTTAGACACATTACATGCTCCTTGAAGTGTAACTATCCAGCAAACTAGAAAATGGCCTAAAGTATTCTCGCTGTCTGTACCCCTAAGGAAAATCTCAGTTGCACCATTCCTACAATGAAAAGTGAAAGGTAGGATCAATACCTCACATACAAACCCTTCTCCTAGTGCTTCACATCTGCTTACCTGATGATGCTGCAAACAGCATTTGAAGTGAAAAGTTGAAATACATCTATGTATTATCCAATCTGCACTTAATACCTCCACAACAGTAAATGATATTTTTTCTAACTTTTCTAGGTGCAACATAGTGCATGTCACATCTTTTTTAGCCATAATGGTCTGTTCTTTTGTTAAGATGTATGGTAAAAAAAAATAGTGACATTCAGATGGTTCCATGGAACACGTCTAGTGCGTAGTATCTGTAGAGGCCAACTTACTACCATAATAGGCCTAAGTTGTGATTGCCCATGTTGAAAAGAGAACTTGTCACTCTGTATGATGTCAATAGTAGATGACACAATGCTAACCAGAGAATATATCCTACTGGATAATGTAGTCATGTAATTATCAACCATTGTTAGAGCCTTTACTAAATGTGCTCTGTCAATTTCTTGAAGTCATTCAACAGCTTCCTGCGGTGAAACTATCCACCCTTTAATGTATATTGCATACAAAAAGCACTTTTAACATGGTTTTGAGGAACTTACAAAAAATCCTGTAGGGCCATGTCATCAAAAATGAAGAGATAAGTGTTGCTCCACCTCAGACAACTTTGAATGTTTTAGCCACTCTAGGAATAACTTTCTAAAGCTGTATGTTGTATTCACTAGTGTGTGTTGTGTCTGCATGTAATGTGGGTCGGGCCCATTTATCCTAAACCATTTTGTGTTGTCAAGAAAACACACCTGACACCAGTTAATATCTAACAGCCCCACTAACCATCCCTCTGGATTGGAACTGAAGAACTGTATGTTCCATTTATAAGCTTGTTGTCAAACATTTCCTTGCTGTATTTTGTGAATTGCTGCTATTTTACAATGCGTGAAGAAGTGGGAATTTGTGGTATATTTAGACATTTTATCTTACCCAAGCTGAGACACAATGTTTACTGCACAGTTGTATTCAGGAAGATCAGTTGGTGGGGTAACAGACATGCACTAAATAAAGCCACATTTCCTTGAACCTGTGAATCTCTAGATTCCCATATAGATATTGATATTGTCTTTTTAAAAGTCATACATTTGTATCGACAACTGGGAAATGAAAGATGACGCATAAATCAACTTTGTGTTGGTGAGTATATTTTCTCTGCTTAGGCGGTGTAAGTTTATAATAATAAGACTCTGGGTCTGTTGAATAATGACCTGGAATATGCAAACTTCTGCGAAAATGACTTTGAGCTGTGCTGTGGTGTTGTTGGGCAGTGTTCTCAATGGGTGCAATTGAATACTGCACGTGGACTACTTGCTTTATGTAAATAATGGTGACCATAATGTTTAAAACAGAACATTTCCTCTTAATTAGATCTACCATCTTACATTTCTTCACTATCAAAAACGTTGTAATGCTTTAAATAAGCAACCATTTAATGTACTGTGTTAATGTTCCAATAATCAGAGATAGTAACATGAGTGATAACATTATTTAAGGATATAGGAAAGGTGTATGGGACTTTAAGAGCTTCTGTTGGTACACATATATCACAGCATACTTTATCCCAAACAGTTCCATCAGGAACTAGAACAGCTGAAATGTTCACCAGGGAAAGATCTCTTTGCACATTGTGTGATGAAGAATGATGCTGTCTGTTCAGAAGCAAATAAAAGACAGTCACAAAACTAGTCTAAATGAAGAGGAAAAGTACTGAAATTGTAATCCAAATGTATATTCATGGAGGGTAACATACGTCTTTTTGAGTCAAATAAAAAGCTCAGGTGGTCCTGTTTGTGGAGGTGGGTCTGACGAATGCAAATAAAATTCATCAAAGTTGACAAAATAGTCAGAGACTGTTTGTACAAACGTGGGAGGCTTGTGAAGCTTGTAGCACTGGTAGGTGACTCATCGGTGGCATGTTGTAAACAACATCATTGTCTGCTTGCAGAGGTGAAATCGGTGTAGTCGTATTTGACAATGTACCTGGACGTAGTGAAACTTAAGTATTGGCTCTCCCCAGCTCAAAAGATGAAGCTTCATCGTTGGCCAAAGCTTGTAAAGGGACTTCTAGTGAGGCAGTGAGAGGTGGCAGGTAACTACCCTTGAGCCCACAAGGCCTACTATGTAGAACCAACCACAAGATGTGATTTGATGAGATCAATAGACACAAATTGCTTGTGTTTACTACCCGCAGGAGGCATTAAAAGTACAGTTCCGTGCCTTCAACAGCCATGAGAGGTACAGGCACTCTGTACGATGGCTCGAATTCCTTCTTGTCAATTATTTTCTCCTGCACTCGATCCCCGATCTTTGGAATCAAATATCAGCCTTGACTCTTACTTTCAGAAGCGCATGATTCCACGGAAGTGAAGATGGACCCCTAATCTCCCAAAAGGCAGTGCCCAAATGAGTATATAGTGAAACTCAATTGAAGGGTATTCCCTCTCGGGAGAAAAGAGACAGAGGAATGGAGCACCAGAGGAAGGAGGCGACTGCAACACTCTCTGCACTGCAAGGGTTCATCACTACTGTAAATCGAACACTGCATAAGGATAAAATTGAAAAGAATGGAGAAGAAAAAGAAACATTAATGAACTCCTAATAATAAAAAAACAGGTTTTAACTAGCAGTCTTATCTTCCTCCACCATACATTCTTTGTGTATGCCCACATACTCACAGTATATATATAAACTCTCCCAAGTAAGAAGTTGAAATGCACTCCCAACTCGCAGATAAGCAGTCATAGTATATCACAAGAATATGGATTGTCTCTTCAGAAGCGTGTTATGAAGGAAAATAATTGTTCCTCAGTGCGCTGACCTTGAATTAGGTGAATGCTATTTCCAAAACATAACTGTAGCTTCTGTCAGCCACAGCCGTGCTCATTCTGAGAGGAACTGACTCGCAGAACAAAAGGAAATTGCGCGGGGGTGTGCCGACTGCTGGCTCAAACTAAGAGCGTCCGACCGGGCAGAAAAAGGGAAGTTAACAGACTTGCACTTCAGCGTGTGGAGACGCGAAGTACAAGGTTCCGAATAACCTCTCACCAAAGAAAATGAAAGATAGGGGTATTTCATCTGGGTAAACAATAGGACAACTTGTCATTGAGGACAAAGGCTTCCCGAGAGCTTGTATCTTGAACCTAGAAATACCCTAATAAGGAACAGGATCGCAGGTCTACAAATCAAGCAGCAGGGCGTGGTCCAAACTTGAACTCGTAAGTAAGCCAAGCTTCGATGATTGCGTGAGGTCCTCTTTTATGTTCTTCTCCAGTCACTCGAGAAGATAGCGTTAGCTTCAGATACCGATGTGATTGTCTGTGGCGATACACAAAGAAGGTCCATTCCTTTTCAGCTCTTGTGCCACCTACAAATATTGGGCCTCATTTATGAGAAATGACGCATCGCTGCGTGAAAGCAGCGATGCGTCACTTCTCAGTGCGCACTCCTTGCGACATTCCTGATGCGTCATATTTAATACAACAACACTAAGCGATGAGAGTCATCTACTTTGAACACTGTGAGAAATCAAAAAGATGCCTAATGCTATCTACTAACAGTTATTCAGACACTCAACTTGGAATGGCCCACCGCAAAAGCCACTGAAAATGAGAATTATATACAAAACCCAAGGAGTATCTTATTTCATCAATGTAATAATTCAATTGTCACATGTAGACATAATCAATCCAAACAGCACAAACTCTTCACTGCAGGCTAGCTTCTTGTTTCTTTTTTATTTTCATAATTCAGGTGATTTCTTCAATGATGTTTCAAAACAGTATCCATACAGTTCAAATAATGGTCAAATACAACCACAGTTCAAATGATGATCCAAATACAGCCAGTTCAAAATGATGATCAAAATACAGCCAATACAGCCTACGCGTTTCGTCCCCCATGGGACATAATCAGGGCTGTAGAAAGTAAAGAAAAAAACAAAATAACTAACAATTCATAAATAATAAATACATACAACAATGGCTCATCATGCCCTGCCTATTTAACAATCTGAAGCAATTCCTGCCTATGAAACATCTTACCAACCATTGTTATCATATTGAGAACCCACAACAGAACATCTCAACATAGGAGGGATTATTTAAAGTTGATACCATTGTTGTCATAGTATCAACCAGAATATTAAACCACACAAGAATTCATATCACCATTCGACATCATGTTTATATTATAGGAAAACTGGCACCCCCATTATGTCCTCACCTTTATAAAAATTGAAGGCTAATTTGTCTTCTTGGTTCAAACAGTCCTTGTTGTCCTGCCACTTCCCTTGTACCAACTCATAGAGGTGAATCTAAATTTTATAATAATATAATCCATTTAGTGTCTCAGATATTTATATCCATGGGCTAAGTGACTAATCACTATCACACTTTCCCTGTAAATAATGTGAACACTAGCGCTCGCTTACCTAATCATAAAGTTTAATACGAATCAAAAGGTTTTCTTAGATACGGTAGAAGGATCTCCCAATTATTGATGGTGATCTCTATGTAAGCAATTTAATCTAGAAATACGAAAGAGAAAAATGTAAACAAATGAGGTAGGCCAAGAACAAAATATGCCCTTAATATCTCAAATTCCTATGTATAAAAACTATTCCAAACATTACTCTTTTATGGTAACATTTTAACATTTCCAAAAAGTACCGGCATATATTATTGCTAGGATTTCGAGGTCCTAACCAACTATTAGTAATGTTTAGGCAAAAGACACGAATAATCTTAGTAACCTCATGTTTTTTTTTCCAAATAGTTGATTCTATGTTTCAAACATTCAAATTCCCAACTCCTACCTCTATGATTTCCCCAATCTTGCTACTTAGGTCAACTTGCCAATTCTTTGCTATGTCAAATACCCTCGCTTTCCTCTGCAAAATATTTCTGAATCCAATATTCCTAAAAGTAGAAATAAAGCAAAACCGGAGACATTTTAAATTACTAGTCCCTCTGAAAAGACTGTGTAACATCAATTCTAAAAATACTAGTCAACTACGCAAGTATAAGTCTGCTATTACCCACCTTCGTGAAAAAATGATCTGATTCTACCGCATCTTCCTCCTTCGGGCGACCCGCTCGATAACCAGTCGACAAAAATCTGCTGGTTTCAGATAACAATGGTTGGTAAGATGTTTCATAGGCAGGAATTGCTTCAGATTGTTATATAGGCAAGGCATGATTAGCCATTGTTGTATGTATTTATTATTTATGAATTGTTAGTTATTTTGTTTTTTTCTTTACTTTCTACAGCCCTGATGATGTACCATGGGGGACGAAACGCGTAGGCTGTATTTGCTGTATTTTGATCATCATTTTGAACTGGCTGTATTTGGATCATCATTTGAACTGTGGTTGTATTTGACCATTATTTGAACTGTATGGATACTGTTTTGAAACATCATTGAAGAAATCACCTGAATTGTGAAAATAAAAAAGAAACAAGAAGCTAGCCTGCAGTGAAGAGTTTGTGCTGTTTGGATTGATTATGTCTACATGTGACTATTGAATTATTACATTGATGAAATAAGATACTCCTTGGGTTTTGTATATAAGCGTCATATTTAATGTATGAATCATCATGTCGCAAGGAGTATTTCTGACGTATCCGTAAGCGCAAAAGTGACGCATTGCTGGAGTGTGTCACAAAAGTGAAGCAACTCCAGCAATGCGTCCTTTCACATGGGGCGAGCCCCATGTGAAAGGGCCTGCATCAGTCTTACGCCTGCTGTGAGGCAGGCGTAAGATTTTGACCCAACGGCGTCCTAAAAGTGACGCAGTGAAATCTCATAGATTTCACTGCGTCACTTCTACGACCCTTCCTTGCGTTAATACGCCCCCCTTGGATACATTATACCTGGCGCAGGTATAATGTTGCACAGGGGTTTACAAAATGATGCATCTACCTAGATGCGTCACTTTGTACATATGGCGCAACAAGGCGCATTTTTTACGCCACTGGTGCGTCACAAAAAGTGACGCACCGGCGGCGTAAAAGTGTTCACTGATATCAAAAGGTGTTTCTGCAGCCACTATAGTGGGACTGTCAAGATCTGGAACCACGTCTTAACCTCGAACAGAACTTCATACAGGGCTAAAGAAATCCACACACCCGCTCGTATTTGCGAGACAGATTTAATTAGGACAAGTTATTTTTAGGTTCTACTCACCTTTCTAGGAACATGAACTGACTTTTGACCTTTGCCTCTGAAAGCAGAGCAAATGTGGCAGGACAGCAAGATACAAAGGCATCGTTATTGCTCACAAAGTGGATGGACAATGAAAATGCCTTTACGTCTTGTTAATTTGTAACCTTTGTACAGAGGTCAAGTGCATTACAGTTAGGTCAAGTAGATGTTTCAAGTTACTAGAACTGAGGTCTAGTTACATTTTTATGATTGTTTGAGCCCTGCATAGGGAGTCAGACAACCAAAGGATCTGCTGGGCAGATTGTTTAAGGCTCTCTAGACCCCATACAGGTGGTGACCCAACTGAGACCTGAACCTAAGACTCTAACCGTTAAAGCCTGCTTTAAGTCAAGGTTTTTTCTAATCCACTACTGCATTTTCCTAAGCATAATAGGGGGAGGAGTACTGCATAGTTGCACCCAATTTTCCCATGGTTTCTTTGTAAGCTCTAGAGGCGAACGCCGGACGCTTGTCTGAATGGAATGTGGCTAGTGCATATGTGCTTATAAAGATTTGCAAACCTTTATAACAGTTTGAAAGTCAGCTGATCACTGTGGCCATACCCATAGGAATCGAGAGCAGAAATCCACTGCTAACATGTTGTATTTGTAAGACCCATCTGAGTGTAAGGGTCTGCAATGGTCCAGATAAACACAGGCCAGCGGCTTGTCTGAGATCAATAGAGGTGTCTGTGGTGGACGAACTGTGGTGTATACTTTGATTCACTGATAAATTTAACATTTAACCGCATGTGCGCGGCGGTAATTTTTGCGCTGTACGGCTTTTTTTGAAATACCGCGTTACATGACGAGCTGAGCTCGTCATGAGCATGCGAGCGGCGCAACTCATGACGAGCTCAGCTCGTCATGAGCATGGAAGGGGTTAAGGACATAGGGCCATATGTATCATACTTCCGTTTAGCAAATTCCAAATAGCGAATTTTAAGGAATCGCTATTTGGAATTCACAAAACGGTATGTATGTACAAAATCACTTTTTAATAGCGATTCCTTAGTATTCCTAATTTGCGATTAGCAAATTGCTGATCGCAAATTACCCATTCATTTCCATGGGCCAGGAGGCCCATAGGAATGAAAGTGCAATTTGCGATTAGCAATTTGCTAATCGCAAATTAGGAATTTTTTCAAGGGTGCAGGGGTGTCTCAAGAACACCCTGCTGCACCCCTGATAAAGACATTTGGGGGCATATGGCGCACATACATGCCCTAAGGGCATGTATGGGCGTCATATGGCACCTTTGTTTTTTTGTAAAGAAGCTTTTTGAAAAGAATTTGCAACTTACCACCAACTAGAAGTTGGTGGTAATTTGTGAATCCTTAATGGCAATTTTTGAATATTTTTTGTTTGATACCTTGCATTTAAGGAATCGCAAAATTTGTGATTCCTTAAGTGCAATCGCAACATAAGGAATAGCAAATTTTGCAATTCCTTATTTTGCATCAAACATGTTTGATACATACCATTTATCTAATTAGCATTCGCAAAGGCCGAAATTCACGGAATTTCGGCCTTTGCGAATGCTAATTAGCTTGATACATATGGCCCATAGTCTTTGACCTATTTGTAAAGCCCTGACCACCAATCGCATTGCTGCAATAATAAAATTGTTGGCGTCACCCCTATGTGAGCAGATGCTAGACCATCATGCCCTTACTATTACTCTATCATCCACACAGGAAATACGATCAAAAAGAATGTTCTGTGCACTTAACTTGTAGGAGTATTTTAGTGGGAAATCATTTGGTAGATGAGTACCATTGCGCTCAGCATTGACAGCCGTCATGATGCCTTCATCTATTCTCGTACTGGAATGAATCATTGCAGTGACTGCAGCACTTTGCACTGTTGCTTTTGCCGCTTAGTCAGCCATTGGATTCCCTGCAATGGGTATTGCTACACGTTGGGGGCTCAGTCTGTGAATAACATGAGCCCATGACAAATGCACTTTAACTTTGTCCACCTGTCTCCAAAGTATCTAACGCTTTATTGTGTACCCTTTCAAATATCTGAATCCATTCTGGCTCTAGTAGTGAAAAATACTCATTGTAAGACTGGACACAATATTATGAATTATACGCTATTAGTGTAGGAAATTCAGCATCTGTATTCTCAAGTGCTAGAATTAAAGCTTTCAGTTCAGCCAGCTGTGCAGTGCAATCACCAAGTAACTGCATGTAGGTTTTATGAGGTTGGAACTCTCCACCCATCATATAACCCTTTACTGCCGCGGAAGAGTATTGCTGTTTTGTCCCTACTGCAGGCTGAGCAGGAACCACCAGTATAGATAATAAAAGCCTACTGATCTAGAGGCATTATCTCATTTGGTAAAGGCTATTCATCTTCATATTGAAGATATGCTTGTGTTTGTAGTGTAAAGTTAAATATGTAATCTACATCTGTTGCTGTGAGTAAGTTGGACCATTGTATCCATCTTGGATGTAATGCTTTTGTGTTTGAAATGCGGGCCTTTGTGGCAGACTCTAAGGCTGGAATAGAAATAATGATGATAATTTGTTTTCCCTGAGCCAATGATCTTTCTTTCACTACAGTTCTCTGTACCACCATCAGGATTGTTTCTGTCAGTGTAAAACACATTTCTGCTTGGGTATATAAATGCAGTTTATATGCAATTGGTACAGTGTCTCTTTCACTGAATGTGACATTGGTGCATCCTGATGCACCCACAGTTATGTGGATTAACCCTTTTGTAGTGTTGACAAGTGTGTGTAAGTGTTTCGAAGTTAACATGTCAACTTGTGCTGAATGTAAAATCTGTCTGTGTTAAGATGTCCAATGTGTACTTGAAATGTCTGGATGAATCAGGTCGTAAAACAGTTTTTCCAGTTGTGCATAATCTGATATGTAGGTTCTGCCAAAATTTAGAAAACTCAATATTGATGGGAGTTTTCTCACTGTGTTTGGAGGTTGTAGAAGCACACACTTCTGTCGCCAGGCGTTTGCCTTCACTTGACAGCTCATATTTCAATAATAGGACACTGAGATAGGCAATCTTTGATTTTTTCAAGCTTAATTTGTAGCCCATGTGAGAGAATCCTAGATTTATGCGAGCTACTATGGTCAGGTGAGCTGTGAAGTCATCATCTGTTAGGTATATGTCATCAACATAGGACAAGGGTTGGTCATCAAATTCTTGTAATAGTTCTGAGACCAGGGCAGAAAACAGTCCAGAACCGTTTTTGAGAACTGAGAGCACTTAATGCGGTTAAGTACTTGCTTTCAGGTGCTCCATTTTGGTAGAAACACCCATTTGAAATGTCCAATGTTGGTTTGTATTTTTCTCACTAGTGTTTGATAGTGCCACACTCTGCACATTTTGTACAGCAAATGTGGATGTAACAGGGTTCAAGTGTCTGTAATCTAGCACTAAATTATGTGAATGGTCTGGTTTCATGGCTGTAAGCATGGAATTAATCATTGGTGAGGTGCAACCTCATGTTTAATGGAGACATAGTTTTTGTGGTTGTGGGCTGAACCTCACTGGTACTTTGAGGTAAGGGGATCCTTCATCCCCATTCCCCTGGTTGCGGTATAAGACCAGAGCTTTCGCTAGGGCCCACTCCTTGTTGTATGTGTGTTTAATAGATTCTGAAATAAGGTTGGAAAAAGCTGATAAAATTACTATTTCTCCATGTGGACAAGCCCTAACAAACTCTGAAGTTCAATGTTTGTCAGCCTAAAGAATATCGTACCCAAATGAGAAGTTCTCCCAAAAGAGAACATAGATAGTATGCTGTATATTCCCTTCTATCTGGAGTTGCAATTCATATAATTGACTAGGGACACTCAGTCTCTGCTCCGGTGTTTCCACCTGGATGTAGTCACTCATTCCTATTGCCACCAGGCACTCCATAAGATTCTGGTGAACTATTGTGACTTCTGCCATGCTGCCCAGCATGGTCAGAACCCACTCTCAATTCAGAAGCTATGTCCTCAATTTCTGTGGCACGCTTGGCTTTAATCCCATCCACCTTCTTCTTTTTAAATTGAGGCTTTGACTGTGGACTTGTTTATTATGAAATCAAAAGAACGATGTGAAAGTTAAACTCAACACCAAAGGTAAATTTTTCACCATATGCCTTGGGCAATGACCCTACCTTCTGCTCTATCTGATGTAAAAAAACAAACTTTAAGCCAACCCTTTTCATCCCTAAACATTTAATGAAAATCATGCCTTTTTCAGTCAAGTCACCTGTAAGCAAAACTTGATCCAGGTAACTGGGATCTAAAACCACTTTCAGACCTCTTTGCTCTCTCTAATTGGGTAAAGTGAGAGTGATGTACATCTTTGTATAGATCTACGGCAAATAATTTGGTTGTCAGATACAAATCTTCATAACATATACCTTCCGTGAGTGGTCCTACCCTTGTAACTTAACTTTGATTGAAAAATCCACAATGCAAAGTTTTACCCAACAAAAACAGTCAAGACTGATATCAGGTTTGCTCAACTCTAAGCTCCTAAATTTAGTTAGAGTGTTCACGTTAATTAAAGTATAAGGAGGGCAATAATCTACCTAAAAAAAATATATATATAAATATCAACAACCTAGATTTTCATTATGTATTTTAGGGCGAAGATTATTGTATCACATATTGGTAATTTCATTGAGCACCTCCAATTCTTCCTAATAGACTAATTATTCACTATCAAATCCTCACCATTATCATCGTAAGGAGTTGGCTGTATGAGCTGTCATTGAACAGGCAGTCTTTATAGCTATGTGTCTAACCCCAATAGAGCTAAATAGCCAGGCCAAAGATAATCTTAATAAGAGTGCTGCTAGCCAGCCAATCCTCTATTCTCTCAGATGTCTAAGCCCAAGTCTCATGAATTTGCAGTTACCTTGTTTAAATTGGGTGCAGATGATAGATAAACGTATGTGAAATTTAGTAATTTGCTCTGCTTAGTTCAGTAACATTTCTGTAAATTTGTGCAAAATACAAATCTGTCTTTTACCACAATATTTTAGTGTAAAAGGTGTCCTCGCAATTTTCAATGCAAAGTTGCATTTCGTACCAAAAGAAAACCATGAAAAACGCATTGCTGCCACGGAAAGGCATTGTAAAATGCCCACCATAATATGGCTGGCGGTGTCTGATAGACACGCCACCATATTATTCCTTTTCCGCCCCGGCCGCAAGGCGACCGGGGCGGAAAAGCGGCAGACGGTCTTTCCGTCCGCCGAGGTCCCCCCCTCCTTACTAATATGGCGGGGGAAACAAGTGAGGATGTCGGCCGGATTGCCCCCGCCAGGCTGGTGGTGGCTACCGCCAGCCTGGCGGGAGCAATCCGCCCGACATCCTAATGGGCCCCTTAGAGTACCTCCTTGTACTACAATGTACCACCTGCTGAATTACCTCCCAGGGATCATCTCAGAAGGAGTCCTTGTTGTTTGTTCAAAAGAATAATGCTGCTATTAGCAGTTGGACTTCTTGTTTATTTCTAGACCCCACACAAGAGGTAATCTAAGGAAGAGCACAGCCTAGCTGCTAGTCCTAAAACCCATCACAACAGAATGGCATGCAAAATTCTACAACTATTTATCTAATCAGCCAAATGACCCCATAATGAAGAAAATATAACAACACAACCCCCATTTCCACACAACATAGACACAATTACACCACCAAAACATTGTAACAACCCAGAGTCAGTGCCCACCACGTTGATGCTTTTGCAGACTCACACACCAAACACAACCATGTTGTCAGCACATTTCACGTCAATGCTGACCTCTTCAGAGAAATAAGAATCCACTTCAGTTTACTCTTCTGGACAAACCAAGCTGTTTTGACAAGCACCAAATCTCTAGCTTCACACTTTACTTTCCTGCATGCCTTCTTCCATAACTCTCCCGATACTTCAATTGACACACTCTCAACTTACTTTCTCTAAATACCCATGAATACCTTCACAACCCAGACATCCTGAACATAACTTCATCTCAACATTCCTCCCTTTCATCAGACAAAAAGTTGTGTGACCTGTCACAACATCATGTGGTCTGCAGTCTACACCCACTTCCCCCACTTCATTCTCTAACACAATCTACTCCTTTGTGAATATGGTAAATTCCGCAAAATTATTATATTGACCCTACCAAGCCTGCCATTGATGAGTCACCTCTTTAAAGTACACTATTTCACAATGCAGTGACATAACCACAAATCAGCTAGCCCTCTAACCTGTTACTGACCGTGTCCTTGGCTTTCACCCTGTACACCGCTCCACTACCGTTGGCTAGGTTTGCGCTTAATAAATACTGCATCATACATACATATGCATAGTAGTAAACCAATCCTCAATCACTTGGCATGCATAAAACTTTATAATTACACCTCAACATACCTAAACACTACAATGAACACCTCTAAAAGGCCTCCCTTCAGAAAAAGCGCCTTCAACACCTTTACAGCATAACAGGTGTCCACCCTGTCAATTAACTCCATTTCCACTCATTGAGACAAATAAGTCAATAAAACAGCATTGTGATTACGCAAATGCTCCACTACACTCACAATATCTAAGGCAATATGCTGCTACACCTTCTCAAAAGAGCCAATCTCCACCCTAGGCACCTTGTCGCTCACAACACTCACTTTACATAATTTTCTGGCATTCCACAACTGCTGATCTATCTTTGGCCACCAAGACCTTTAACTCGATCGCTTTTCGGTCAGGCCATGCCTGAATGACCCATATGCAGTATTTCGACTAGTCTACCTGAATGGAAATGCCTCTATTTGCATGACCCCCACTAATGTTTGGGCTGATGCTGCTGGTTTTTCAACTCTGAAGGTACACAATGGTATGTCTAACTGGCTCACCCACAATTGGCATAAGTTAACTTATTTATAATTCCCTAGTATTCTAGTATCAGTGTAACCCAGTAAGTTAAAGTGTCCACTTTGGATTGCAGCACTTACTGTGCCACCATGTGTGTGACAAAGCAAATCATGACTCACAGCCTGCCATTTCTGGCTGGCGAAGCAATATTTATACTGCTAACTCAACTCTGCCATTTATAGTAATGGAAGCGCTCATTTTTAATATTTATAAGTCACCTCTAAGGCAGACCTACTGAGCCCTAAAGGCTGAATGCATTATATTAAAAAGAAGTATATCTATGTGTTTTCATAAATTTTACATGACCTGAAAGTAAGCATTCCACATTTTCATTTTTACTGAGAAAAGGGCTGGTAGCCGCATTGGTGAGTACAGAGTTACAAGCTGACAACTCAGAAGCGTTAACCTCTGCATGGGACTACTAAGTATGGTACTTCAGGGAACTCAAAATAATTGTTGCATTAAACCCGACTTTTGGCTCAAGTTGAATTAAAAAAATTGCCACTTTGTTACCCAAAGTTTCCAGTGACCATTTACGGCTTCACGCAATCTGTGGTTGTTAAGACGGCTTTCTTCCCGGTAGAATGGCCAAGCAGAGTGTGATCACAAAAGGCAAGTTTCAAAGGGGAAGCTGCTTTTGAATGGGAATGGTAGTCACACATGAGAAAGTCCCTCTTGCATTTGGCACACAGAATGGCACCTCAAGTGGTGGAAGCTCTTGCCTAACTGTTTTTTCTGTGAGCGTGTATCCCCCAGATAGCCACACCTCTGGGATGGATCTGGCAGCTGAACGTGTGTTATAGCAGCTGAACGTGTGTTATGCAGGAAAAGAAACATCTGTTGCGGTTTCCTTTCAGGTCCGCATTGGCACTGCGCAGGCACGGGAGTTTTCTCCGATGAATCTCATATACTGCGCGGGAAACGGCCACTACAACGAGGCCGTTTCAACGAAAACTTTAACCACGCATGCATTAAAACGCATGCGTGGTTACAACGACAGCCTTTACCACGCATACTTTTACTACGAGGTACGTAGTAAAGGCATGTGTGGTAAAGGGTACATATAAAAAAGGGGGGTTGGGGGGCTTCCCCCCAAAAAAAAACACTCACCTTTAGACGTGATAATCGGCATCGCAGAGGAAGGAAACGGCCGTTTTTTTTTTACTTATGACGTCACCACGCTAAAATACGTGGAAAAAGATAGGCGTGTAAATAGTATTCCGTTGTAACGCATGCGTGGTAAAGGCATGCGTTACAACGGAGTTTGTTGAAAAAACATACAACCATACTGCGCATGTGCGAATACAACAGGAAGCGCCTTTGTTGCGTTTCCTGTTGCGAGTGGGTTTCCTCTCTGGTCCGCCAATTACTTTCTGCAGGCGTGTATTTTTCAGCCTTCCTGTTCCGTCTGGTACCTCCCCCTCAGCTCAGGAGTAGTTTGGGGTACCGACGGACAGGTAGGACGGTGATGCACGCCGGCGACCATTTGGACAGGACGTCCTGTTTCTCTGACATGGAGCTATATGATAGAGCGGAGACTATCAATCTGGATGCTTTGTTTGGCCTGGCTTTCATGTCTCTCTCGCTGTTGCATTGAAGTAAAAGTCGGCAGTGAGAAGCCACTTTTCAGAAACATGGCATGGTCTGCCTTGGCTGTAACGAATACTGCGACGCTGTACTGCTATAACTATTTGCTAAGACCTATGAGTTTACTAACTTCTTAGGGCATAATCAACCCCAGGGAGTTCAACATTAAACCTCCGTTTTTTACTTTACACAAAAACGAATTATTACACACTTAACTTATCTCCATACTCTGACTAATAGTGTGTGTATAGGAGCTTCTGGCGCATCAGTTTATTGCGAGAGCCTGCTCTTGACTGCTATCTTTTTGTGCTACTGGTACTACCAAGGTTTTAATTAGTGGTAAGCAATGGAGGGATAATGTACTTGTCCTTTGCCATTTATATCCACCTAGAGAGCTGGGCCTCATCACCTGAGCGGTTGCCAGGAGAGGTGAGGTTTACTCCCAAGAAACATTGGGTGAGTCTAATTAAGATACTTCTAGTACTTGTATCTGTTTAAGTGAATACTTTTAAGATTATTGGTATGAAAATTAAAAGAGTATATGCGGCCAACACATCTGTATCTGTAGTTTTGTTTGACCTGATGTCCGTGTGTATATATGTTTCTATTTTTCAGGAAAGAATCAATTTCTTAAGACTTTTGTCCTACACATTGGAATTGAATACATGGTAGGACGTATCACATTGTTTATTATTTCTTTTCACCTTTTTGCAGTAGTGTAGTCCCTGGTCCTGAAGAAAGCCACCGGTCTATCTTTCGACCTATACTGGCTGAAACATATCAACCTTCCTAGTCAAGTGACGATAGTTAACTTTGTCAAACTATCAACACGCTGTTTTTCAACTTTGGCATTATGATAATCCTCTGAGAAATCTATCGTTGGTGTCATAATAGCCAATTTTGATCTGCACTTATGACCTATTTTCACACTTAGTATATCACTGCAAAATTATTTTTCAGCACCACAGAACACAAATTCATGGCCTGTTCCATCACTGGTGGTTTTATGGTAGAACAGCTCACGATAATACAATGTGAGATGCCTATCAGATACCAGTCTTATAAATCCCAGATGATGATGATCAGCCATTTGGTGGGCTGATGGGTTTCTTTTCCTGCACAACACACGTTCAGCTGCTATAACACATGTTCAGCTGCTACACATCTAGTTTTTGGTTGCATCTAAGTTGACCAGTAGTTTCTATTTTTGTTTTGCCATACTGTGGTTGGGGAATATGATACTACTTGGTCCTTAATCTTTGTTTCCCCTTGGACCTTTGTTAATTGTGTCTTTAATGGGCCTGGCAGCCCCACACACCAAGGGAAGGATTCTGCCATGGTGAAAGTGGAAACAATGGTGCAATCTGGCTAGCTAGATGCCATACTTCGCTGGAGGTTAACATCAGTCAGGAGTGGGCCTGGTAGTCTACTGGCTATTAGCCATCACATCCTCTGAGGGCAAGAAACAGCATAACAGTGACACTCCTGGCACCCAGACCTCAGAGCACATCTGGACTGGAGACAGGACTGAAGAAGAACTGCCCAGCTGTTCCCTGGACCCAGCAAAGAGAGACTGCGCAAAGACTGGACTGCACCGGCTTCTTCTTGGGCTAGCGAAGAAAGGACTGTGTTTGTGGTGTCCTGATCGAGGAAAAGTTTTCCTTGAGGGTCAGACAGAGAAGGTGACTCCTGTTACAGCCACAGTGCCTTAAAAACTGAGAATCTCATTCCTTTGACAGCCAAGCACCAAGAAGTCCGATCGCTGCTGTACACTGAGGTGCAGTCTGGGTGACCGAGTTCCCAACCCTAAAAAGTTGCATCCAAGTCTGCTGGACCTGGAGAGTCATTCAAGTGCAGTTTTGTCACCTAGCAAGGAAGTTACTGCAAAGTTAATGGAAACTAGTGGTTTTGCTTGACCCTGAGGGCAGTAGACCAGTGACAACTGATTTTGTGCAGGAATTCACATGGATTTCGCGGGCCATCGACCTCTGAAGCTAAAAATCGCTCCTCTGTGTTCGTGGATCAAGGGGTGGCCAAGGGAAGACCCTCGACACCAGCTCAGCATCTTCAGCATCCTGCATCCCTTGCATCAGGACCACTCCATTGATTCCTATAGCGGTTCGCCCATAGACCTCGGAACTGGACTGGAGACTGCTTTCCTTCTGAGGTAACTGTTCAACTGAAGCTTATTGGTCTGTGTAACTTGCTCCCTGCCAGAGCTGTTTGCCCCAAGAGTGCCCTTATAGCCATGTTCAAGTTGCATGCTGTGGCTAATCCAAATCCCTGAGCTACAGTAGATTGTAATGATTTGTTGGGCTAAGTATAAAACTGTGATTTATTGGTTTTTTTTATCATATATCTCATCATGTTGTGTTTTCTTCTTATTCAACTGTTTTGGTACCTCTTAATTCTTTACACATGTTCTTTTGATAAAACCTGACTGATTATTTTTAAATTACGAATTCGCAATTTGGAAGGGGTAAATTAGTATGAAGTTGAACTTCATGCTAATTTACCGAAAACTTTCAAACATGCACAAGTTACATATTTGAAACTTTTAATTTACACACACACATGTCCTTGGGGCATGTGTGTGTGTAAATGGATCTTAAAGTTACATTTCAGGGGTGCAGGGAGGGGTTCTTTGGACCCCCCTGCACCCTTGAAATTGCATTCACATTTTGCGATTCACAAAATGAAATTAGCAAAATGTGAATGCCTTCCCATTCATTCCTATGGGCCTTTTGGCCCATAGGAATCAATGGGAAGGTTTTCCTTAATTGCGATTCGCAAATTGTGAATCGCAATTAAGGAAAAATACTGAATCGCCCAAAAAAAAGCGAATTTTTCATGCATTGCCATTTGCGATTTCTAAATTGCGATTCCTTAATTTTCGCAATTTAGGAATCGCAAACGGCAACAATGATGCATGTGGGCCATAGAAATTACAAAAGAAAATAAAGTACAATAAGGTCTGGTTTGATTGCTCATCACATGGGCAAGTAGAGATATTGTTTGGAGAGTATTGTCCTAAGGGAAAACACAATATCCAGTGTTTCGCTCTTAACCTAAACTGAGTCAGTAATTTGCATTCATACATGTTCTGCACAAATTATAGGTATGTGGCAATCCCGGCTGTCATCTGAACCAAACAATAATCTCTAACAGCCAACTTCACCACTTCCACAGCCTCCCTAGAGGCTTGTCTGTGTGAAGAAAAGTATTCCTGGGTCCAGCTTTTGTCTTTCTTGGTGATACTTTCTGGGTTCTCAAACAAGTGTGCACAGCCAGAGCCGAAGTGGTATCTCTTATATACTATAGCCACGTGATGTTCAATCCATGGTTGCAAGCGAGACAATCTCTAACAACTGGGCGGTTGAGCTCAACTTCCTTATTTGACCAAATGGAACACCAAAGGCCAAATTCTTGGTGTAATTGTTAAAAAGGTCAGGCTACCAACCAGAATAAGAGATCCTGAAGTATTGCCCGGCGGTGTCGCCTCTTAAACCCACAAGATATTAACCAATGAAGAGGCAGGCGCTGGAGACTGGAAGGCAGGAAACAAAGGTTTTATTCTCTCCGGAGGAGAACACATCAGTTCGGACAGCAAGTATCGTCACGAGGTGCTCTAACCGCATCTCTGAGGCCTGGCCTCTTATACACAGTTAAATGAATTTTATTGCAGGTAACACAGTCTTGTAATGCTTTGAAGTATGGAAGGACATCCTCTGAATCTCCCCTACAGGCCCGTTCCCACACACATTTACAGTTGAAGTCCCCACCCCGGTCACAACAGGTGATGATTATCGCGCAGCTGGACATTCCGCCGATTCACGGAATGTGGGGGTTTGATCGGATCTCTTAGGGTGGGGGCTTTGATCAACTCGGGGGTCCTTTGATGAGGGAAGCTTTCTACTGTACGGGGAGGGGCAATAAACAGTATCGGCAGAGCTAGGTGTCGGCCTGGGAAAGAGGAAGACAAACGGGCACACAGGAAAGGGGGTTTGTATCAAAGGGCCTGGGACCATGAAAGGAATGAAGGGAGGTGTCGCGCTGGGAACAGGATGGGGTTTTGAGGCAGAGTCGCGCTGAAGAGGGGTTTATGACTCAGGGCATGTGAGAGCGGGGGGGTTGTCAGCGTGCGGGGGATTGCTTGCGAGGTTGAGAGAGAGAGAGAGACGCGCTGGCTATCAGCGAGGGGCAAGGAGGCCATGGTGCTCAAAATGGCTGCCGCTTACGTGCACGAATGGGTTCAAGGGGAGCAAGATGGCGCCGATAATGTTGACGTTTGCAGCTTAACTTTTAACAGTCCTCCCTTTTCAACATATCTAGCCAACTTGTCTATTCAATGTCAATCTTCATCAAATTCCTAACCTCGACATCATATAATGCTCCCATGCGTTCGTTTCCAAAGTCCACAGTCTTAGGGCAAATACATTGTGCACATAATGAACACAGGGGTGGCAGACATTGGATTCCTAAGCATAGACCGCATATTACAACTATAGGAATCAGGATAATGGTGAACAGTCTCCAGCCCCAGTTCTTAACAGTGTTCCAGAACAAACCACCAAGCGACCATTCTTCCTGTTCCTGGTGGACTTCTGAGGAGAGTCTGTGAAGATGTTCGATGGCTTTGTACACTGAGGGCGAGTTGTCCGGTATGTATGTACAGCAGCTGGACCCAATAATGCGGCATGCTCCACCACGGTCCGCAAGAACCACATCTAGGACAAGGCGGTTTTGGAGGGCCACCAAGCGGACCGCTTGAAGTTCGGCGGTGTTGTTAGCAAAGATACCAGCTGTGATGTTCATTGTCGTCTCAACTGCCTGAGTCAGATGTCGGATGGCACGGCTGTTCGCCATCGGGCCCCAGAGGGGAACCAGTCCCTTCATAGCATCGAGGAACTGTGCTCCTGTCGAGTCGGCTTGCTCAATGTCCTTGGCTCGTTTTTGTCTATGATGATTCGCCGGGGCCACATAAGTTGGAGGAAGGATGAAAGAGATGAAACAAGTGCCCCCTCAGCCTTTGGGGAGCCAGGTGTAGGCCTTTGTGCCGCAGACGAAATACATGTTCGGGGACGACACAAAGGAAGGTGGATCCGTAGAGTCCAAAGTTCTGGTAAAACGGCAAGCACTGTGGCCTACCAGCTGTGTCCCATGTCCTTCTATGCACATGTGGCCGGTAACATTGATGACTGACAGGGCCACAGTCAGAGTGGCAGCCGTGCGTTTCCGCAGGTAGGAGAAGGTGGGTCTGGTTGGATTGTTGAACACCTGCATTTCAATTCGTTCTTTAGCAGGGATGTCCATGTGGATTGAGTCGTTGGAAGTCTGCGGGCAGAAGTGTGTCTTTGTTTTGTTTCGCCAGACCCCGTGGTAGAAATGCACTACGGTTTTGCCGGAGGTGGCATTGTCCTTATAGCTTTCTTGCAGGAGGATCAGCCAAGCAAGGCAGGAGCCATGAACTGAGAAGGGTGAGGGGATGAATGGTATCGAGTGTCCAGCGGCGTGGGGTAGCAACCCACAGATCCAACAGTTGGTGGCATTGGTGGCGAGATTGTGCTGGTGAAGGAGCTGTACGAAAGAGTTATTCCAAAACTCCTTTCGTCTCTCTCTGAGTTGAGGAGAGAGCGAAATCAGATAATGTTCCTTCATGGTGGTAGGCTGAGCAGTGGTCAGGAATGTTTCGTGAGCAGGTGCATTTTCTTCCACAATCCAGAGTGTGGTCATGAGGAGAAGGCAGAAAAGGATTGCGATGAAGAGTGCAATTGTCTTTGAGCTATGGAGTCTGTCTGTCCTTGGGTTCCTGTAGTGGGTATTTCCTGTTGCCTCCATCATCTTCTTATTTGGCGCTTCCATCATCTTCTTATCTGGCGCTTCCATCATCTTCATTTTCAAGGTGCTCGGTAGTGGGCAGAACCACAGACTTAGTTTAGCTTCTCTCCAGGTAACCCTTGGTTGCTTTGGGTCACCGTTCTGAGATTCAACTTAGTTCGTGGTCTACTTAGCCAAAGCTCCCTCCTTTCGACGCAGGAAATACCCTTCTCTGGATGGCACAGTGGGATCAGAGAATTTTGAAAGTTCAAGCGCTTCGGTGTCAGGATAGCAGGTTAGCGATGGTCGGTCTTTGTTCAGGAGCTCTTCCTGGTTGTCGATGTTTTCCGTCGTCGCCAGGGTCGAGGAGACCTTCTTACAGTGGTGTGCATGCAGCCAGTGCCGTTTCCCCTCCACACGAAGAGCCGTCCGGGTGGTGATTAACACTTGCCAGGGGCCCGTCCACCGGGGTTCCAAGCTCTTTGACCGCTGAAAGTTCCAGATCAGCACGAAATCCCCAGGTTGGATGGCGTGACCCGGACCCCTGGAAGCATCGGGGATGGCCTGCTGCACCTGCTGATGAATGACAGACAGAGTTTCAGTCAATTTATACAGATAATCAGACATTAAGACGTCCGGGACGTCATGAATGGAAGTTGGTTTCGGTGCAGACCAGATACTCATGGGTCGACCGAAAACAACTTCATAGGGTGTTAAGTGATGTCTGGTGGGGGTGGAGCGCATTGATAGCAATGCCAATGGGAGGGCGTCTGGCCATTTCAGACCCGTGGTAGCCACTATCTTGGCCAGTTTAAGCTTTAGAGTGGCATTGTGTCGCTCAACTAGTCCAGCAGACTGGGGGTGGAAGACTGCGTGAAATTTCTGCTTGATGCCCAACCCCTTTAAGATGAACTGGATGACTTCGGCTATGAAGTGGGGGCCGTTATCGCTCCATAAAATACGACAAAGGCCGTAACGGGGGAAAAACTCCTTTAACAGTACTTTTGCAGTGGCCATAGCAGTGTTGTCGCGGGTAGGATATGCTTCTACCCATTTGCTGAATGCGCACACCACGACAAGTACATATTTCAGGCCTTGGCACCTGTCCAGCTGGATGTAGTCCATCTGCAGGACTTCAAATGGGTGATTTGGGACCCCAAATCCTCCCCGGGGCACTACAGTTCCTTTCCCGGGGTTGTGTTGCAGGCATATCAAGCATTGTTGGACTAGACGTTTGGCGGAATCTGTGATTTTATCATTGTGCCAAACTCTGGAGACAAGTTCAATCATGGGGGCTGATCCTATGTGGGCAGGGGAGTGTGCCATAGCCAGTATGGGAATCAGGTATGAGTCAGGTAGCAACCACTTGTTTGTGTCTTTTGTCCGCCAGCAGCCTTCATCATCTTTTAATCCCACCCGTGTCCATTCAGTCAGCTCGTGTTGTGTGCTAGCCGTTTGAATGTCTCTAATAGTGTCCCTAGCGTCAGTCCATTTTTCTGCTTGTGACCTGGTCACGTACATATGTGTTGTCGTTCTATTTTCAGCTGTCGTTCGGGCCGTGATGTCGGCTAGTGCATTTCCCTGCCCAATGATGTCTGTCACCCTTTTGTGTGCCTGGCATTTGACGACTGCAAGCTTTTTGGGGAGAAGGACGGCTTCGATCAAGGCGGAGACTAGATCCCCGTGTAAAATGGGGGTGCCATGTGAGGTCAAGAATCCCCTTTCCCTCCAAAGGAGCCCAAAATGGTGGACCACCCCGAAGGCATACTGGCTGTCGGTGTAAATGTTCGCTGTGGTTCCTGCTGCCAGAATGCAGGCTCGTGTCAGGGCGATCAGTTCTGCTGCCTGGGCAGATCGTTGCGCGATGCGGGCCGTCTCGACTACAGTTCGAGCCGTGGTGACCGCATAGGCAGCGGAAGTGGTGCCATCTGGGAGTTTGATGCAAGAACCGTCCAGCCACAGCTCCCCGTCAGGGTCAGGGAAAGCCGTGTCTCTGAGGTCAACCCTACTTCTAGTCTGTTCGTCCGTAAGAGTCACGCAGTCATGTACAGGGTGCACATTGGGATCGTTCTCTGGCAAGGGTAACAGAGTTGCCGGGTTCAGTGTGGTGCATCTTTTCAGGGTGATATGGGGTGCAAGCAAAGTCAGTTCGTATCCAGTCAGTCGTGCACTCGTTAGGTGTTGTGTCTTGGTTTGGTTCAGGAGGGTGTCAACTGCATGGGGTACCAGTACCGTGAGGGAATTCGAGAGTACGATCTCTTCACTCTGTCGGATAGAGATTGCAGCAGCAGCTACAGCTCGAAGGCAGGCAGGCAAGGCTCTGGCTACAGGGTCAAGAGTGGCAGAGAAGTAAGCGCACGGTCGTTGCTTTGGAACCGATGGCCTGGGTCAGGACAGATAAAGCGCACCCCTCCCTTTCGTGAGTGTAAAGGGAGAAGGGCTTTTTGTAATCGGGGGTACCTAGGACAGGGGCTGAACAAAGGGCATCTCGTAGTTCCGCGAAGGAGGTTTGACACTCAGGGGTCCAAGGGAGTGGAATGGGGACGTCTTTACCTAGCAGAGAAAGCAGTGATTTCACAACGAGGCTAAAGTTCGGTAACCACTGTCGGCAGAAGAAGGTGAGGCCTAGTAGGGAGCGAACCTGTTTCTGGGTCTTCGGGACAGGAGTTTCGAGGATGGTTTGGATTCGATCAGGAGTGAGTTTCCTTCCCTCTTTGGACAAAAGGTGGCCTAGGTAAGTGACCTGGGGTTGGCAGAATTGCAACTTCTTCTTGGAGACCTTGTGGCCATTTTCCGCAAGGAAGCGCAGGAGTTGAATGGTGGCTGTAACTGCCAGTGAAGTGGTGTCTGCCGCCAAGAGGATGTCATCGACATATTGCACTAACACCACTCCATCGGGTAACTGGACTTGATCCAGTTGTCTCTTGAGGGCCTGGCTGTAGATGCTAGGGCTTTCTGTGTAGCCCTGGGGTGCTCGACAGAACCTATATGAGCGGGCTTTTAGGGTAAAGCCAAAGAGATATCGGCTGTCCGGGTGGATGGGGATGGAAAAGAATGCGTTTTGAGGTCAATGACAGTGAAGGTGGTGGCTGTGGAAGGAATCAAAGTCAGGATGGTGGTGATGTCCGAGACCACAGGGTACTGGGGTATCACCACTTTGTTAATCTCTCGAAGGTCAATGATAAAACGGTATGCCTTCTCATCTCCCTCTCCCTGTTTCTTGATGATGGGCAAGATAGGGCTGTTGCAAACGTTGCTTACCACTTCCTCTACCACTCCTGCATCTATCAGTGACTGAATAATCTTTACCAATGCCTTCTCGCCCTCGGGCGATATCCGATATTGTGGAAGTTTTGGGAGTGTTGCGTCTGGTCGGACAGTAATGTGCACTGGGTCAATCAACATGCGCCCTACGTCCGAATCCGCCTTGGCCCACAGATACGGAGGCAGAGTGTCAAGCAGGGATGTGTCAACGTCGGTGATGGAAAACATGCGTCGGGGAGGGCAATGTCTAAGCAGAACGGGGTTGTCGTAAAGGAAAACTCGTACTCCATCTTGAGAACATCTGATCGTTGCTCGGAAGTGTTTCAATAAGTCAAGTCCCATAATGGCGTCAGGGCTATTGGAGGAAAGTAAGAACGTGGTGTCAGTGGTGTTGTTTTCTACGTCAAAGAGGATCGGGGCGGACAAAGGGTTAGTGGAGGGCGTTCCATCGAAACCTGTCGATGTTATAAGTGAGCCAGACAAGGGTGCCCCCGGAATCAGTCGTTTAGATAACGCACTACGTGTTGCGCCAGTGTCTACCAGAAATGGAGACTTGGTACCCAGGACCTTAGCAGTGACGTAAGGGCCTTGCTGGTCAACATAGAGCTCGACTGGATCCCTCCCTTGCCCTTGGCAGTCCTATGCAAAGTTGTGGGCGTCATCGTAGTCAGATTGCTGGTATTGGTTCTGCCTGGGTCGATCAAATGTATTTGGTCTGCCTGATCTATCGTTAGTCGTGTCGTTTGGGGGCCCTCGCTGCTGTCCCTTATTTCTCGGTCCACTTACTATGTCCTTGGGGTCTTTGTTTCTGATTATTTCCAGAAGAACTGGGCACTGGGATTTCCAGTGGCCAGTTCCTTTGCAAAAAGCGCACTAGTCCTCTCTAAGGTCTGTACGTCCACTGTGGGGAGTCAAAGTGCGGTCCTGGGGAAATGCAGCCTTAGGGGCGTTCGTCTGGTAGTTTCCCCGGTATTGGTCTCGTCCTATAGTCACCCCTTGCAGTTGGGCCATCATCACCCTCTCTTTCAAGTCCTTCTTCTTTTTCTCTGTTGCCCTATCGTTTTCATTTTTCTGATGCTCATAATATTGGGCCATCTGGAGGATAGCCGTAGGTTTGGAGGCTGCCCAACTACTCTCGCTAGCCTGCAGTTTCTGGGAGACCTCTGCTGACAGACCCTTAACATAATTCTGGACAAACAGATGGTGTCCGGTTGCAGTAGTCATGTCCTGGCCACTGTAATCGGAGAACACCGTTTCAAACCGGGAGAAGTATTCCGATACATCCTCCTGGGGTTTCTGGCGACAGGCCGTTACTATCGACCAGTCCACTTTCTTTTCTGGAATCAAGGTTTTTAATTTCTGTACGATTTTGTCTGGAAGGTCTAGAATGGATTTCAAAGGCTTTTGTCCAGGTCCTCGTTGTTTATCGATGTCATCGAGTTGTGACCAGGTATGTCCAAACAGCTCAAGGTGGTCGACTTTCCGGATTTGTTTCCACACATCAGCTGGTAGACATAACCCGAAAAACAAGTCGATGTCAGCCAGGGTCATAATCGTTGATCCTAGGGCTGTACCCAATTCAGTGTAGAAGGCCGTGGGGTTTTTACGTAGGTCAGGCAGAGATTTCCGGAATGTCAGAATCTCTTGCCGGTCCCATGGCTGGTAGACCCAGTTGTACACTACCCTTCCCTTTGCGTCTGGGTGGTTTGTATCATCGTTAGTCCCTGCACCTCGTGGAGGGACCCAATAAGGGGCAGCCTCTCGTATCGGCATCATGGTGTTAGATTGCTCAGTTTGCGGCTCGGTCACTACGGAGGTCGTAGGTTTTGTTCCCGATTCTCGTTCAGTGAGGTGGCGGAAAACCTCAAGCGTACGCGTAAGGAGGTCCGTCACATCACACTCGCCCTCATCCCCGATATCGACCTTCCGGTACAGAGTCGTTAGGCTCTCGGGACCTTTGTCTCGATATCGGTCTTCGTATGCGTTCAAGACATGGTAACACAGTCGTACGGTAAAATGTCGCCTGTGACTCCCGGTATACGAGTTAAACATATCCGTGATGTACTCTTCATCTTCCTTCCTTTCTACCAGTGTCCTTGCTATCTTGTCGATCCCTGTTCGCTCATCTTTGCTTAGTCTGTTTGTTCTAGCAGAACCAGCCCTTGGGGTCTCGGGGTCGTCTAACGTTGTCGTTTGTGCAGTATTTGATACAAGGGGTTCGGCCGGCACAGAGGCCATGGGGGCCGAAGCTGTGATGCTACCTTCGTTTGTACCTGGGGGTGGGAGGTGCTGTGCTAAGGGTTGGGAGGGGGCGTATGGAGGGGGCATGTGGATGGTCGGAGGACCTAACAGCAGATCATCGTTGGCTCGTTGTCTCGAGGGTAAATCGGGGTAGAGCATGGAGGACGTTCTAACCGGACACTGACTTGATGTTTCCATTTCTAGTTTCTGTTTGGCTTTCTCTCTTTCCTTAATCTCTCCTTCCAGTTTCTGAGCAGCTAGGTGGGCTGCTTTTCGCAGCTCTTTTCCCAACCTACTCTCAGTTTTCTTTTTACGTTGTTCAGTTTCTTTGCGCCACATGCCGAAACTATCAAGCATGGTGGGCGTTGTCTTGTTTTTACCCAGGGCTGTTTCTAGCGCATTTATTTTGTCATCATCGAAGGATCCTACCAGTGGCCACTGACTTTCTCGATCCTTTTTCGTATATTTATGCCACAGTTTGTTATAGGCTATAGCGATCAATCCATGCTTCATGAACATGTCCTTATTAGGGGTGCCCTCCAGTGGAGCCGGATGGTTCACCTCTAATAAGCGGTCCGGGCTAAACAGGCTACCAATCAGTGGGGAGAAGACAGACATGACGGAGCACAACGGGGACAAAAAGTCAGCACTGCCTATCTTATCACTGCGTGCAAAGACTAGACAGAATATTTCTATTCTACGTTGTTTGCAGGCAGTGAACACCTCATGAACCAATATCGAATAGTCAACGTTCGGTCAAAACAATTCAGTGGGGAGAATAAGTAGGCCCGCAAAGGTCTGCGTTACCTACCCTTTCACTATCTGTAAAAAGGGGGGAGGGGGGCTCTTTCCTGTTTGCAGACAGAGAATCTCCAGAAAACAGTCTGCGAACAATAGTTCAGTTTCAAATAATTAATCAGTGGGGGAGAAAGATAGGTGCAACGGTTGTATTACCTATCCTCCACTGTTTGCAAAGAGAGAGCCTGTTGTTTCTCCGTTTGCGGACAGTGGATCTCCAAATAAATTAACAAAGAGTAATACTAGTATTTTCTAAACAATTCAAATAATTATTTCGTAATTCGTCGTGTTTACACGACCTTACCCGGACCGCATGGACAGTTTCCTGTCTTCCGAATCCAGCGCCCGATCGTCCTCTTTTCTTCGTAATCCTCGCGGCACTCCTGATGGTTCCCAGTCAGGACCGTAGATCACTCGAGAGAGGTCTGTTCGGAACCAGTGAAGTTCGGATGATCGGCTGTCAGACGAGGGTCTATCGGACGGGTGCACTCCCCGATCGTTGCAGTTGTTCACTCTGTCGTCAGGACCTCTCCCACTGGATCCACGAGTCACTGATGGGCCCCACGTTTGGGACGCCAATTGTTAAAAAGGTCAGGCTACCAACCAGAATAAGAGATCCTGAAGTATTGCCCGGCGGTGTCGCCTCTTAAACCCACAAGATATTAACCAATGAAGAGGCAGGCGCTGGAGACTGGAAGGCAGGAAACAAAGGTTTTATTCTCTCCGGAGGAGAACACATCAGTTCGGACAGCAAGTATCGTCACGAGGTGCTCTAACCGCATCTCTGAGGCCTGGCCTCTTATACACAGTTAAATGAATTTTATTGCAGGTAACACAGTCTTGTAATGCTTTGAAGTATGGAAGGACATCCTCTGAATCTCCCCTACAGGCCCGTTCCCACACACATTTACAGTTGAAGTCCCCACCCCGGTCACAACAGGTGATGATTATCGCGCAGCTGGACATTCCGCCGATTCACGGAATGTGGGGGTTTGATCGGATCTCTTAGGGTGGGGGCTTTGATCAACTCGGGGGTCCTTTGATGAGGGAAGCTTTCTACTGTACGGGGAGGGGCAATAAACAGTATCGGCAGAGCTAGGTGTCGGCCTGGGAAAGAGGAAGACAAACGGGCACACAGGAAAGGGGGTTTGTATCAAAGGGCCTGGGACCATGAAAGGAATGAAGGGAGGTGTCGCGCTGGGAACAGGATGGGGTTTTGAGGCAGAGTCGCGCTGAAGAGGGGTTTATGACTCAGGGCATGTGAGAGCGGGGGGGTTGTCAGCGTGCGGGGGATTGCTTGCGAGGTTGAGAGAGAGAAAGAGACGCGCTGGCTATCAGCGAGGGGCAAGGAGGCCATGGTGCTCAAAATGGCTGCCGCTTACGTGCACGAATGCGTTCAAGGGGAGCAAGATGGCGCCGATAATGTTGACGTTTGCAGCTTAACTTTTAACATAGGGGGAAGTGGGGTGTCGCGGGAGAAACCCCCAACAGGCGGCTGCAAAATCTATTTTCCTCTACTTGGATGGTAGCCACATGCCTGTACCCCATACCTCCATGCCATACGTCAAGGTTGGAAGGCATTTCCTTTTGTAAATCTCTATTAATGGGGTCAGTGGCTTTCTACTAATGCAAGCAGCAAGATAGAAAATGGTACTGACCGCATGAGAAAATCGGGTTAATATACTTCTAAGACTCGCAGACCAACTGCAGGCATAATTGAAATCCAAGCCAAGATAAGGAAAAGAGGATACCCTGTCTAATTTTTTTGCTTCAATTGATTGGGTACTAGTTTTGGTATTCTTATGACCGCACACCATAACAAACATGTTGGAGTAATTTGTTTCCAAGTCAAGACCCTTCATGAATTGCACAGAGTTACTGAGCAATAACTTCATACCGTTTGCCGTTCTAGCAAGAAGCACCACATCATCCGCATATAAAAAGGTGGGCATGGCTTTAGTTTCAACGAGCAGTACAACTCCCTCAGCAGCATCAAGTTTCCTCTCCAAATCAGTAATATACAATAAAATAGGATGGGGTTGAGTACACAGCCTTGGCGTACACCTCGATTCAGTTTACATGGAGAAGTACGCTCTCCGGCCTCGCCAAATCTACCTGAGGCTATGAGATCCCGGTGTAGAAGTCTAAGAAAATACACCAGGTCTGCCTCCAGACTCATGAGTGCAAGGATTGTCCACAATTTCGACCTATTTACGCAATCAAAGGCGCTCAATAGGTCCAAAACTGCAAGATGGACTGGAATGCCCCTTGCATGTTTATATTTGGCCACGATAAGATGTAAGTTTAAACACTGCTCAATAGTTCGTAGGCCCTTCCGGAAACCACATTGAACCCGCGATATGATGTTATTATCCCTTGTCCACAGTAAAAGGTGATCTAAAACCACATTATTTTTTTTAATACTTTGCCCCAAAGAATTTGACAACCAGGACAAATATGATATATAATCTATTCTCATTTACATAATTTGCCATGAACAGACTGCATTCTAAAATATATTATGGGTCAATGCACCTGCTGCAGAGATATTTGACTACTTAGAGATTTCCAGGGATTAATAAACGAGAGGTAGCTATGGTGCTTAGGGCACTTGGTGGAGAAATATGTTTGCACTCTACTCACAGGTCTGACTGATCATAAAATAGCACAGAGGGTTAATGTGCTTGCAGCAAAGCACATGTGTAACATCCAGTTCACACATTTGTATTTTATGTAAACAGCTCAGTTGGGTACTGACAATAGAAATACTTTATTTAGGCAATCAAATCCATTAAAGTGCAAAAAGTGCCAAGTAGAATCAAAAGAGGGATCGATTCCTCATTTTTACAGCAATTACGTTGATAGTCAAAAAAATATAATTGTCAATCATACAGGATCAGTCAATACATGTAATGTAATTATTTTAAGATGTATTTCGATAAGCAACTTGTGATCTAATACTATGGACATTGCATAGTCTCTTTGCACGTTTCAGGTTGCGATCATGTGATATAAAATAAAAATATGTAATCTTCGAAATTAGACCATATAAAAGCTGATTATTTCTGGTTGTGCTGCATTAATAAATGCATATGATTTGAGTAAAAATAGACTGTGTATCCCATATTTCATAGCTGTGTGATATGTATCTTTGGCTCTAAAAACGTTCGCAACTAGGCCACTGCTCCTTTTAAGTTTTGGGATTTTTTGTTAATAGTTTATCTGCAATGTCCAGAAATGTTATAAGTTTGGAGATCGCTGGCAGCTGCACATTATTCAATAAGTGGCTGACGGCAGATGATAAAGTCCGGGACCTCTCATTAATACACAGATGCTGCAAAATTCTTCTGTGGTCCTCAAAGAGGGTGGGGCATATGCAGAGCAAGTGTGTTATCGATTCCTAAAATAGATCATAAAGTCCACATATTTTTAGTCTTGGTTTTAGTTGCCCATGGAGGTAGTAAGTCTAGTGATGAAAAGCAGCCCATCCGAAGATGCAGGAATTTTATTTTGTAATATGGTGTGAACGGCTCCAAGCAAATGACCTATGATCAGATTCAAAAGATTTGATTTTTACTTTTCTGTTCAGAACTGATTTAAACTATGGATGCAATAGTTTTAGATTCCACAGCTCTGCCGTGCAAGTTAGCTCCAATGCTTTAGAGGTGGCATGTGCCCAAACATTTGGTTTGGCGTGAGCTGTTGGCACATGATACTTCCAGACAAATTAGATTTTCCAGTGATCCTTGCTCTTCTACACGTACGGATTGCAGGTACTTTATTTTACATGCCTTCTGCATGCTCAGTTGGTCCCTTAGTGCAAATTCCATCCTAATCTGGGCTGGTGTAGTCAGTGTTTGGAAAATTTTGGCAGAGACTATTTTTAGCAAAGTTTCAAAAGAGTATTTTTTAGAGCTTTTAAAAATTGTTCGGAGGACTTATTTTAAGGCAGCCAATTTTGGTTTAACTTTAAATGAGTTTAAATTTAGTAGGTGGCCCCCCTTGTCATCTAGCCAACATCCCCAGTATTTATATTTGTTTGCGATGGTTAGGCGGTGGTTGTTAACCCCATGTGCGCGGCCGTGATTCTGCGCATGTGCGGCACATTCCAATCGCGGGTACGGTCATGACGGCCGGGAGCCGTCATCAGCACACGAGCACTGTGTCATCAGCATGGAAGGGGTTAAGATGCCAGTGGTGTTGTTTTTTCTTTTTCTGACAAAAAAATGTATGGGGTTCTGCTGTTGCAGAAGGGACACTCCTCGGAGTAGCCGTGCCCTTTGTAAATCAATCATTCATTCATTCATTCATTCATTCTTGTGTTACCTGCAGATCTAAGTTATAAACCTTGTAATATAACTAAATGAGTTATAAACTGGCATCAAGTAGCTGTCTGCAAATAGTTAGGTATACGTGTGGAACCTTGTTGTTTGTTTTCTTTCTTAGTCTTTCATTATTCTAAGGTTGCCAGTAAATATTTCTTTGAGTAGTAATACAGATGTATCAGTAACTGCAATCTAAATATTTAATACTGTAATTACTCCTATAGAAAGCAATGGCTGGCCTTCTTACAGAGTATGCATAGATCTTGCACACAGAGCTTGAAAAACTCGAAAAACTGCCTCCAAAGCAAAGTTTAGCTCAGGTGGCAACCGACTTGTCTTTGTTTCCTCAATGGTATTGCCATTCAGGTATTAAGCTTCAGTTCATGCTTAGCCAAAGGGAGATGCCAAAAAAGGAGTTAGGGTGGCCCTTAAAGTGAGGCATTTGTGTTCGGCCCAGCTCAAAAGAGGAAAGCTCCGGCGGCTTGCTGACCTGAAAACAGAGCAGGAACGGTATTCGAAAAGTATTTGATAGAAACTTTAGAGGAAGTTATGACCACTTCTCCACACACCCTTTTTGGCTTATCCAGTCTGTCCAGTTCCAATCTGCCACCTTTCTCCCCTAATTTAAACTGCTGGTTCTGTGAATTTTCTTTGTTTCTTTTCTGTTTTTTCCTGTTGAGAATTATCCATATGCCTCTTCGTGTTCTCTTGTAAAGCGCTCTGATGCCGTGGTGATACATTTGCGCCACATAAGGACACAAATAAACTAAGCCACTATAGATATTTGCATTTCCAAGGGTAAACAAATTGACCGATCGCTCAATAAGTTAACCGTCGTGGCAGGCATCCGACGAAGCGTTCTGCATGCTAAAGTTCGGATGGGAGCAAGGTGAACTCAGCACTCCATCCTTCCGAGGTTGGTAAATTGAGAACCTTTAAATAGTTAAATAGGGTGTAGTGCTAACTATAGCGCTTATAAACATCTGAAGAGCCCCCTGCTAGGAACTGTGCAGACTTTGCAGCTAAGAGTTTGCAGTGCCGGGGGACTGGCTGAGAGCTTAATTCTTTGAAGGTCGATGAAAACCAACGCTCAGAGCTGAGTTGGGTAATAATCCGCATTGTCAGCAAGGACCGCCAGGTCGTACATTTTGGGGTGTGAACTATTTAAATTTCCTTTATTCACCTCTAACCATAGGGACCTTTATAACCCAGTCTGTCTGCCTCAGGGCCCCGCCCCACTAAACACGTAGGTCTGACGTCCAAGGCCTGCTCCCTGGAGACTGGGGCGGGCTATGCCGAGGTTCCCCAGCTGCAAACTTTATTTCCATGACTGAGCTCTCGTTTTAAGCATTTCCTCTGAGCTTGGCCCTGACACGAGTCTTCCACGGACGCCACCCATCACCGGGCCCACCCTGGGGTCTGTCACTGGACAGAGCGCCATGGAAACCTGTGGGTGGTGGCAGCAGACGGAATAAGGTCATCACACCCACCGAAAAGTTTGATTCAGGTCAGATACTATATCAGTATAAAAGGAGGAGTCACAGCTGAAATCAGCCCCCACTCCCAACTATAAAGTTTTACACTATATAAGAAAAAGGGGTCAGGGTTAAAACCGTTAAATGGATGCCGTGGAACACCAGAAATTAAAAAACGCAGGAGAGGATTTAATTTCCGGTGAGAATCAGTCTTTGGCGACTAAGCCTCTCCTATCACTACAACGGAGGAACATCTCATCTCATCGGCAACCCTACGTTTCCACTCGCTTTACTCTTAACTGATAAACGCACATTAATTTACACCACATGGAATTTTAGGAGTCCACCGAGGGAGGGGTCAGGATGTCTCGGGGAAATAAACGCTCACCGCTGACACATGCGGTAATCTGGAGGAGACGTTTTCTAATCTTGGCAAAGCAGCCCCAGCCTTTTGAGCCCAGTAAACTGAGCAGTGGATAATAGTTAACACTTGTCATTTTCAGTGCTTAGAAACAGCAGAAGTGCGGTGGAAAGCACTATATGAAAACAAGCTGTTATTCATAGTGAGTTCAGAGGAAAGGTCCAGTAACTTGTATATAAAACCTATATAATGCTGGATGCAGCGGGAAACAAACTTTAAGAGAAACCTTACAAGAAAAGGTGTCTCTCTTTTGTTCTGTGAATTGCAGCTGTGCCCGTCGAAGGTCAGATGAAGGACAGTGAAAGGGTCTATTCTGGGCGGCTGCTCTGGGCGCATCACATTAATGATAATAGGAACAAGTTGATTACCAGAGTGTGGCTGTTAAATGTTTGTCACTGTCACGCCTTTTATATACTGCATCCCTGCGATGTCTGCTGTTTTGAGGTCCAAACATCTTTTATTTCACTAGTGAACCACAACATTTAAAGAATCAGGAAATGCAACATTTGTAGAAGAGGCCTGACTGTCACGCCAGCCAGCGTGCTTATATAGGCAGCTTCCCGTGTATTCACCTGTAGAAATGGGGGTGTACATCAACATTGCATGTGTCTGTTCACCTCTGTTGCTTACAGTCTTAGCAGTGAAACCCAACAAACATGTTTCACAAAGACGAGTGTGTAAGACTTCACTGCTTCCATATCACAGATGACAACATATAGGTGTGTGACCACTCATTGCTTCCATCTCACATATGGCAAAACATGAGTGTTTAAGAACTCACCGCTTCACCCTTACAGATGACAAAATAACTCACTGCTTTCATCTCACAGAAGACAAAAGGTGAGTGTGTTAGCACGCACTGCTACCATCTCACAGACCACAAAAGATGAGTGTGTAAGAACTCACTGCTTCCATCTCACAGACAACAAAAGAAGAGTGTGTAAGAACTCACTGCTTCCATCTCACAGACAACAAAAGATGAGTGTGTGAGAACTCACTGATTCCATCTCATAGACGACAAAAGATGAATGTGTAAGAACTCACTGATTCCACTTCACAGGTGACAAAATAACTCACTGCTTTCATCTCACAGAAGACAAAAGGTGAGTGTGTTAGCACGCACTGCTACCATCTCACAGACCACAAAAGATGAGTGTGTAAGAACTCACTGCTTCCATCTCACAGACAACAAAAGATGAGTGTGTAAGAACTCACTGCTTCCATCTCACAGACAACAAAAGATGAGTGTGTAAGAACTCACTGATTCCATCTCATAGACGACAAAAGATGAGTGTGTAAGAACTCACTGATTCCACTTCACAGGTGACAAAAGAACTCACTGCTTTCATCTCACAGAAGACAAAAGGTGAGTGTGTTAGCACGCACTGCTACCATCTCACAGACCACAAAAGATGAGTGTGTAAGAACTCACTGCTTCCATCTCACAGACAACAAAAGAAGAGTGTGTAAGAACTCACTGCTTCCATCTCACAGACAACAAAAGATGAGTGTGTAAGAACTCACTGATTCCATCTCATAGACGACAAAAGATGAGTGTGTAAGAACTCACTGATTCCACTTCACAGGTGACAAAAGAACTCACTGCTTTCATCTCACAGAAGACAAAAGGTGAGTGTGTTAGCACGCACTGCTACCATCTCACAGACCACAAAAGATGAGTGTGTAAGAACTCACTGCTTCCATCTCACAGACAACAAAAGATGAGTGTGTAAGAACTCACTGCTTCCATCTCACAGACAACAAAAGATGAGTGTGTAAGAACTCACTGATTCCATCTCATAGACGACAAAAGATGAGTGTGTAAGAACTCACTGATTCCACTTCACAGGTGACAAAAGAACTCACTGCTTTCATCTCACAGAAGACAAAAGGTGAGTGTGTTAGCATGCACTGCTACCATCTCACAGACCACAAAAGATACGTGTAAAAGAACTCACTACTTTCATCTAAAGGCGGACAAAAAATTAGTGTGTGCACTCACTTCTTTCAACTCACAGATGACAAGAGATGAGTGTGTGAGAATTCACTTCTTTCATCTCTCGGATAACAAAAGATGTGTGTGTGAGAACTCACTGCTTCCATTTCACAGATGACAAAAGATGAGTAGTAGAACTCACTGCTTCCATCTCAACGAAGACAAAAGATGAGTGTGTAAGAACTCACTGATTCCACTTCACAGGTGACAAAAGAACTCACTGCTTTCATCTCACAGAAGACAAAAGGTGAGTGTGTTAGCATGCACTGCTACCATCTCACAGACCACAAAAGATACGTGTAAAAGAACTCACTACTTTCATCTAAAGGCGGACAAAAAATTTGTGTGTGCACTCACTTCTTTCAACTCACAGATGACAAGAGATGAGTGTGTGAGAATTCACATCTTTCATCTCTCGGATAACAAAAGATGTGTGTGTGAGAACTCACTGCTTCCATTTCACAGATGACAAAAGATGAGTAGTAGAACTCACTGCTTCCATCTCACCAAAGACAAAAGATGAGTGTGTAAGAACTCACTGATTCCACTTCACAGGTTACAAAAGAACTCACTGCTTTCATCTCACAGAAGACAAAAGGTGAGTGTGTTAGCATGCACTGCTACCATCTCACAGACCACAAAAGATACGTGTAAAAGAACTCACTACTTTCATCTAAAGGCGGACAAAAAATTAGTGTGTGCACTCACTTCTTTCAACTCACAGATGACAAGAGATGAGTGTGTGAGAATTCACTTCTTTCATCTCTCGGATAACAAAAGATGTATGTGTGAGAACTCACTGCTTCCATTTCACAGATGACAAAAGATGAGTAGTAGAACTCACTGCTTCCATCTCACCAAAGACAAAAGATTAGTGTGTGAGAACCCACTGCTTCCATCTCACAGATGACAAAAGATGAGTGTGTAAGAACTCATTGCTTCTATCTCACAGACAACAGAAGATGAGTAGGTGATAACTCACTACCTACATCTGACAGAAAACAATAGATGAGTGTGAAATAACTCACCATTTCCATCTCACAGACAACAAAATAACTCACTGCTTCCATCTCACAGATAACAAAAAGATGAGTGTGTGAGATCTCATTGTCTTCATCACACACAACAAGAGATGAGTGTGTAAGAACTCACTGCTTCCATCTCACAGACGACAAAAGATGAGTGTGTGAGAACCCACTTCTTCCATCTCAAATATGACAACAGTTGCGTGTGTAAGAACTCATTGCTTCCATCTCACAGATAACAAGAGATGAGTGTGTGAGAATCCACTTCTGCCATTTCACAGACGACAACAGATGAGTGTGTGAGAACTCACAGCCTCTATCTCACAGACAACAAAATAAGAGTGTGCAAGCACTCATGCTTTGATCTCACAGACGACAAAAGATGAGTATGTAAGAACTCACTGATTCTATCTCACAGATGACAAGAGATGAGTGTGTGAGAACTCACTGTTTCCATCTCAAAGATGACAACAGTTGCGTGTGTAAGAACTCACTGCTTCCATCTCACAGACGACAAAAGATGAGTGTGTGAGAACCCACTTCTTCCATCTCAAAGATGACAACAGTTGAGTGTGTAAGAACTCATTGCTTCCATCTCACAGATGACAAGAGATGAGTGTGTGAAAATCCACTTCTGCCATCTCACAGACGACAACAGATGAGTGTGTGAGAACTCACAGACTCTATCTCACAGACAACAAAATATGAGTGTGTAAGCACTCACTGTTTCCACCTCATAGACAACAAAAGATACGTTTATAAGAACTCACTACTTCCATCTATAGGCTGACAAAAATGAGTGTGTGCGGACTCACTGCTTGCAACTCACAGACGACAAGAGATGAGTGTGTGAGAACTCACTTTTCCCATCTCACATGTGACAAAAGATGAGTGTGCAAGAACTCACTGCTTCCATCTCACAGATGACAAAAGATGGGTGTTAGAACTCACTTCTTCCATCTCACAGACGTTAAAGGATGAGTGTGTAAGAACTCACAGTTTCGATCTCACAGACGATAAAGGATGAATGTGTGAGAACCCACTGCTTCCATCTCACGGACGACAAACGATGAATATGTGAGAACCCACTTCTTCCATCTTACAGATGACAACGGTTGAGTGTGTAAGAACTCATTGGTTCCATCTCACAGATGACAACAGTTGAGTGTGTGAGAGCTCACTGCTTCCATCTCTGCATGCCTGATTAAGGTTCTAAATTTGGGTCCACTCAACCTGTCACCTTTTCAAAGTGATTCACTTTCTGTACCTTACTGTTCTGTAAGAGTACTATTGGGTGACCAAATGTCCTACGCTGTGAGTAGGATGCAACTTCGCTGCATTTAAAAACCCAGTCTCCACTTAGATGGTTAAATCTGTGTTGACTCTCACCCTGCACACTTTGATGAGCTGTATAATACCAGGGTGTTTCTCTCAGGTGAGTACCATCCCATAGGAATGGACTGATACCAGTAACATTGTTCACTGACATGGTGCTATTGCATTTGAAATACATTTTTTATCACTGTATGAAATTTTGCTTTTATGGCTTAAGTTAATTTAGCTAAGCCTCAATTTAGGCCTCAACACCATCTTGTTCAAAAAGGATATCTCTTCCTGCATGTTCACTGTTCATCATTTCTGCAACATGCATAACACAGAGCCATGTTTGTTTATTTACATTCATTTTGTTCTTACTGCTCTCAAAGAAGAAAACATTTCATCATCGACATATCAATGGTGCACTTTTCCAAGGCCCTTCCGCTAGCTCACAGTACAGCCTTCATTCATTGTTCTTGTAATTAGTTTGTCCTTCCATCTCCGGGTCACATTAGCGTAGAGTGGGCAGATTTTGGGGGTGAGTCATAGCTTTCTTGAGACTTTTCAATGCTACTAGGGATGATCTCCATTTTCTTATTAATTTTGCTGGCTTAGAAACTTCTGAATTTGCATATCATCCTGGATTGCTCTATTTGCTATGAGCTTTTATGGCAATAACCTTGTGCACTTGTATTTACCATTTAGAATTTTAGTAATAAATCTTTAAAATATATATTCTGCCCTAGAACTCATTTATTGAGTCTGTCCTTACTTACTTGACTGTATTTTTTAAATGCTGTAAGTTGCCTTATCTCATGGACACATTGCTTAATGAAATTGAGATTTAACACTGTCCAATTTATTAACCTGTGGGCATGCTGTTGAGGTAATGTTCTGGGGTGTGAACGTGTCAAAGAGTTCTTATGCTTAAGGATTATTGAACAGAAACTTTCCCAGTTCTGTGCTAAGTTAGGTATGAGCAGGTATAGATTATCAGCCAAGCCACTAGGAACTGCACGGCTTGCAAACGATGAGACAGCAAGGACTTTATGCAGAGGTAGCCATCATTACAATAGGCCTATGTGGCCTGGATGAGTGGTCATAATAGAGACGAGGAAGAAGAGGGCATATCTTTCTGATACCAAAGTGCACCAGGAGACCACTGTGTAGACCTGACAATGCATTTGAAGAGAGGCAACAATTTTGACACACAGACTTCACAGAGTGAGAGGGCTTTGTGCAGACAACCAAAAAGCCAAAGATTGGGACAACTACTTGATGCGACGGTCAGTCTTTTAGGTGTTCATCTTTAACCGGTGATAACCCATCCATGAATGAATTTAGGAGAGGTATTGTGAGGTGAGAAGTTCTGAGAAGAACCACTCAGTCTGCACTGGCAGTGAGTGTTATCAATGTAGCAGTAAAATTGGGGAATTGGATGAGGGTATCCAAACATATGAGAAATATATTAAAAAGAACAGCCAAAAGGCCAGGGGCCATATTACAGAGAGTGTCCCTGCGGACAACAGGCGTTTGCGCCCGCTTTGCGTGCCCCCGGGCAATTTGGTATTACCGTGGGGCTAGTGTCTGCGGCCCCTTCTATAATACTGATAGCACTGGTGCACACAAACTCCTTTGCCTCTGCACCCGCGCAGTATTACAGAAAAGGGCGCAGATGCAAACAAAGCTGTCAGGAGGAGCACTGACAGTGCACCACCTAAAAGGGGGCACACTGTCAGTGCGCCCCCCCTTAGAGCAGCTCTCTACATGTTATGCAGAAGGCACCTCACGCACAATGAGAGGAGCCAAAGGCTGATATGGGCGGACCTATTGTACAATGCTGTACACTGTTATGGGTGGATATAAAAGGGGAATGATATTACAACTGTCAAAAGCATAAAGAGGGTTGCTGGAAAATGATCTCAATTAAGCCCAGACCTAAAATTGAGTGCTGCTTTAGCAGCCATGCATGTTATGTTATGTTAACGAAATGTATAAAGCGCATGGCTACCCCAGCACCGGGGCGTCCCAGCGCTAGCAGATTGGGCGACAAAAGTAAAGGTGGAAGCTAGGGAAAGGACAGCCCAGAAAGTCCAGTACAGGTGCAACAGTGCAAGAAAACGCCCTGACTAGATGGAAGCGAACAGCCAGGTTTTAATCTGTTTTCTGAAAGCCAAGGGAACTTGGGTGCAGCGGGCCAAGATTGGAATAGAATTCCAGAGGACAGGAGCTAGAGACCCGAAAGAGCGTCCGCCCGCTCTGCTCCTGTGCACCCTGGGCGTGCAGGCCAGGTGCAAATCAGCAGAGCGCAGAGCCCGTGTAGGTACATACAATGAACAAAGACCCTGCCGAATCTGGGGGCCAGGGCTAAACAGGATCTTATGAAGGATTCAGAGAGTTTTAAAATGGATTCTTCGTTCGATCGGGAGCCAGTGTAGACGACGCAAGAGATGGGAAGTGTGACAGTATTTAGGAAGGGCAAACAGAGTGCATGATAGCATCAACCTTTCTTGCTTCTTTCAGGCCACTGGCATCAGCAGCATTTGTGTGCTATGAGTCCTGCCGAATGTATGTCATTATAATGCATGCTTTTACTACGCATGCCTTTACAACGCAGGTTTTACAACGCAAGTCGTTACAACGACTTGCGTTGTGAGGGCGCTGGATAGTGGAATATATTAATTTACTATTCCAACTGCAGTCCCCGTGGATAGTAGGGAAGGTTTTGGATAGTAAATTAAACTATTCCCTATCCTGCAGCGCCCCCCCAGCGCAATTTGTTGTAATGAGTTTCGTTGTTAAACCTGCGTTGTAAAGGTACTGCGTAGTGAAAGTTGCGTTGTAAAGGATGTTTCCCGTCCTGCCCAGCACTGGGGAGTCACTGGTACCAGCTGTCAAGCGGGGTCCACGTGCATTCTGCCCATCAGGGCGAAGAGCAGGTCTGAGCGTTAGCTAGGACCACTCCTTCGCTTCCCCCCGAGAATGTCTGGTGGGCTATACCTTCTTCAGAAGGGAGGAGAGGCCTGCTGGCCCAGTCTGTCTTTGGCTCCAGCACCTCATCCTGTGCCTGTTGGACAGGGGCCAGGGACAAAGAATGTGTTTGTTCTCCAGCTCCTGTGCTGCTCACCAGCTTTCAGCCCTGATCAGGAAGGTCATAAAGCCCACAGACCTTTGAGTTGCAAGTAGGGTGGCTGGATTTTCAAAACTGAACTGGCCATATGGCAGTGATTGAAATGGGGTAATAAACAAATGAAATAAATACACTATGTTCTAAACATTATTCTTAATAATTTAGTTCTACATATATATCAGTAATTTTAAGAAATTGGATTCTTTTTGAAGGGGGTAAGAGCCCACTTCAAATAAAAATCACAATAAGCCTGTGCTCAACCCTTTGGTAGCTTGGCACAAAACAGTCAGACTTAACTTATAGGCAATGTTTAAAGTAGTTATCCAGTACTAAAACAGTACAAAAGTTGAAATGCAAAGCAATAAACATCTCAAAACGAATAAACAAAATGACACCAAAGTGATAAAAATCCAATAAGAGGAACAGTAGTCATGAATTTTTAAAGGTTTAAGTAAAAATAAAACCAAGAAGCACAGATTGCCATGCACAGTCACTAGTCGCGAGAGAACAGGATTCAGGTGCAATTTGACTGTGATCGCAAGGATTACAGGTCAGAAAGACCAACCAGGTTTGTCCTGGTCAAAGATGTTACCTTTTGACTTTAATTCTTAAAACCCAATCCACCACAGGGGTGCACTTTTAAAGACCCCGGGGACCACAAGGAATGCACTTAAATGCTCAGATGGTGGTAAGTAATAGTCACAGCAGTGTCTAGTCCTCATCCACTAGGCCATTGTAGGAAATGGCCTCTTGCAGCTTGTTGTGTCCCTGTAGCTTTAAACGGGGATCAATCAACTGAGCCTTGGAATCAGTCTGGGTACCTGGATTCAGGGCAAGCAGGTCCAATATTCTTTCTTCAGACTGTAGGGCAGTCCTTCGACTGAATCGACTCAGGTCCAGGAGTGTTCTGACTTCAGGTTCTTAGGTGCCAGAGCCTGTGGTTGGGGTCCAATCATTTGCCTACCTCTGAAACTGGTTAATTGTTCCCTCTTCCCTTGGTTTGGCTTCACCATCGCTGGCAAAACAAAAGGCATGGGCAGATTGAGTATAAGGTTCCTTTATGTGTGCTGGGGTAGGTTCCTCTGAAGTGGAATCGGAGCAGGGCACATTTCATCTGGTCAGAAGACCCACTCCGCTCTACACCCAGGCCCTTTGTCTAATGTCTGGCCACAGTATATAAATATATATATATCTAATATATAAATGCCCTACTGTTCAAATACCTTTAGGGCCTACATTAGGGGTGACTAATAAGTATTAAAAAGGAATGTGTAGGAAAGTGGAGTAGTATGTGGAGTGGGGGTTAGATCTCACCATGTAATACTATCACAATATCCCAAAGATGATCCTTGGGTTCACACTAATAAATCCTTAGCTGAGTCCTGGTAGTGTGGCAAAGAACAGTCAGGCTTTACTAGAGGAACATGGTTAGCATTTCAGAGTACCAACGTGAATGATAAGTAAATGACATGACTCGAGAGAAATCTGATAAACAATTTATAAACATGGAGTGTATTTTTATCTTAATTTAGACACCAAATTGAATGGAATAGCATACATATAACTGGAGTTATAGATTTTTGAAGTAATATTATATCAGTGTAAAATAATACATAGAAAATATAACAATGCGTTCAATAGGAAAAACGACTAGTGACAATCGGTCACTGTAACGTGGAACCAATGGCGGCTCCTCCACTAAGGTCTGGGGAGCATTGCCCCACTGCTTTGCAGCAATGTAAATAAAGAAAACATAAAATGCTAATAATTTGACGTTATTATCATGTTATTTTTTCCTGCTGAGACACCTTAGTTGGGCAGGGCAGGGTAGGGCTGCTCTACACACAGAGCAGGTAGAGGAGTGGTGGGCACTCTGTATGTGTGCATGAATGTTTGGCTAGCCTTCGTGGGCCAACCAAACAGTCATGCACACTTTGCATGCACAAAACCCAGGTTGTATTACAGCCTGGGTGGAGAACATGCCCAGGCCCCCAGTACCCGTCTGACTGCTGAACCACGGCGCTCAGCCCAATCACAACGCTGCATTCCAGCATTGTGATTGGCTTACGGGAGCCTGGGTACTTCCTTTTCTGGCGGGACGCAGAAAGACGACGGTGGAGATATGCGGCTAGAAAGTTACGTTTATTTTTATTTTTATTAATCCCCTACCCCAACCCTCCGCCCGACACCCCCGATCCATGCCGGCCGCCGCTGTTTGGAAACCCTACAGGTTTAGGGTCATGCAGGCCGCTGGACCAGGCCATGGAAGTCAGATACATTTTACCTAGCCCATGGAGTCCAGGTACAGAGTAGTCCTGGATGTCCGTGGTGCTAATACACAGCTACTGGCATTCGATATAGGTTGCACATTGTACCCTGTAGATGCAGCCTCAAATGTGAGGGTTTAGTTGCCAGATTGGTGACCAACAAACCTTGGCAGTGGCAAGCACAGCAAAAAGGCACTTCACTGGGTCCCACGGAGTGAGGTTGCAGCCTGAAACTTCTTGAAAGCAAGAATACAACTCCCACAATGCACTGGGCCACTTGGATTTGGGCTATCCAACAGGCGGCCCAAGGACAAGTGATTTTTTCAATCCATTGAGTGTTTTTACCTGCAGTTTGTAGGGGACTAGTGGCACTAGTCCAGGGGCGTCTGAGTATGCTTCTGACATCTACAGGGATCCCTCTCTCAGGGGATGCTGAGTTTTAGCCAAGGACTATGCTCTATCACTCAGTTCCTAGTCTGTTGCTACATGGACGAATTATCCTTCTTTTGCTTTGGTGAAGTGGGCAAAATCCGGTTGTTGGCCATATGGGTCTCCTCTTGATTACTTCCTTGTTGCAAGTTGATCACACCTGAGGTTCTGGGGTCAGGGAGGTCCCTTAAATCCTGCATTCTGGAGAGCTAGTAGCCAAAGAGCAGCTAGTCCCTGCAGCTAATCTGCCCCTGAGGTGACCACTTCCAGGGGTGTAGGTCACCTTTCTACCCAGAATCCTCTTTTTTCCCATCCCTAAAGTTGGCACAAATCAAATTGTGGTGTACTGACCAGGCTGCATCCCTTTGAGGTAAGGCAAGCCCTCTGGTAGAAGACACCTCCCTACATTGCTAATTTCCCACCTGCTCAGGTGAAAATGTGGATAGTACAGGAGGAGGAATGTTTTCTCCGTTGGGAGTCAGTCTAGATGTATATCAGAGGTGGTACAGCCTTTGAAGCTAACAGCCTTGAGGTGCTACTTCACAAGCCTGCTTGGGATGAGAGAGGTGTAATCTCCTTCCTGCTCAAACATTTGTTTATGACTTCTGTGAGTGATCACACTGCTTAACAGGAGATCAGAATCCAGTCTTGATGGCAGCTGACATGGGAAAGCGCAGGCTGGCCAAACAGAGCACAGTAAAGCTAGAGCAACCAGGTGGGCAACTATGTCCTGGGTACCCCTGGTACCATAACCTAGGAATTTATATGAGGTTAAAATCTTTGCCAATTTGGGAATACCAAATTGAACATTGCAGTTTTGGGAGAGAGCACAGATACTAGGGTCTGGACAGCAGGCTCCACTGCACTATCAGGGCCATCAGCTATTGGAGCAAACATTGGGGGGGGGGAAGGCAGACCACACAAAAAGGGCACTTTCCTATAGAATGCTTATGCTTGGCAAAGGGGTTATTTTGCCAAATCAAACAGATAGTTTAAAACTACAATGCAGGCTGCTGAGACGGGTTTATGGATCTACTTTTATGGGTGGAAAAATGACGGTTGCAGCCCACTACTAGTAGTTAGTTTACAGGCCCTTTGTACACATACTAGTGACTTACAAGTAAATTAAATGTGTCAATCAGGTTGATGCCAATTTTACAATGTTTAAAGGAAAGAGCACACACTCTATCATTTGTTGGCGGGGGTAATCTGCACAGAGTCCTAATACCAACATAAACGGTTCATGCAAAAATCTGGGGAAATACCAGGCGAAAGATGGCCATTCCTAACAGTAGGATTTAAATAAAGAAGCACTCTGGCCAAAAGTAATATAGCACGTTTTGATCATTAATAAATCAAATAATCGGGATTTGTGGAGCGCAGTTAATCACCTGTGAGGTTATCCTGGCCCTAGGATCCAGCTGTGATCAGTCAAAGATGCAGGGCTTGAGTCCCCTTCTGAAATCTTTGAGAGGGGGTGCTGTTTGGAGGTGGAGGGGAAGGTTGTTCCAGGTTTTGGCGGTGAGGTAGGAGAAGAAGCGTGCCTCACTGTGACTTCGCAGGGAGTGTGATCAAGGCCTCAGAAGGCAGAGCACAGGTGTCTAGAGAGCTGTTGGTAGTTCATGCGGTGGCTGATGCATGCTGGTTCTAGGTCGTGGAAGGCCTTGTAGGCATGTATCAGCATCTTGAATTGGCATATATTCTGGATGGGTAGTCAGTGGAGGTTCCTGAGGTGGAGGGTGATGTGGGTCCATTTGGGGAGGGTGGGGATGAGTCTGGCTGCTATGTTCTGTATCGCCTGGAGTCTCTTCATGAGTTGTGAGATGATTCCTGTGCAGAGCGAATCGCCATGGTCGAGTCAGCTGGTGACTGGGGATTTGGTGACGGTTTTCCTGGTGTCGACAGGAGGATATCTGAAGACTTTTTGGAACATGCAGAGGGTTTGGAAGCAAGCAGAGGTGACTGTGTTGATCTGTGAGTTTGCTGTCCAGGATGGTGCCAATGTTGTGGGCTTGGTCTGTCAGTGTGGGTGTGGGTGTGAGTTCAGAATACCACCAGGACTCATTCTATGGACGGGGAGGTATGGTTTCCAAAGATCAGCACTTAAGTCTTGTCATTGCTAAGCTTCAGACAGTTGGTCCTCATTCATTATGCAACGCTTGTTACTTAGTTGGCGAAGTTGGTTTTGGTGGTGGAGTGGAATTCTGAGAGCGAGGGGATGAACTGGGTGTTGTCTTTGTAGGAAAAGATGTTTCCCGCGCTCACGGGACCTTTCTGTTAGTCTGTGTTAAACAAGTCAGGCTTCAGGATTGTTGCGTGGGTGTGGGTATAGGTCTTTCAGCACAGCCCCGAGGAGTATTGTGACGGAGCCTGACACTTTCCATTGATTGCCCTGTGCAGGATGCAGAGGGTCTTAAACTGCACTCGGCGTTCTACTGGAAGCCAATGTAAGTCTCTCAGAGCCATGGTGGCTGAATGGTATTTAGGGATGTTCATCAGGAGATGTGCAGCAATATTCTGCACAATCTGCAGCCTCCTGACAACATAGCAGGGTGAGCCTAAAAACAGGGCATTCCATAGTCAAGATGGGATAACAAAAGGGCCCGAATGATCACTGTTCTGGAGGTAAAGGGAAGGTGGTTAAAAACCTTCAATTTAAATCTCAGTATACCGTAGCAACTGGATGCATGTTTTGTGGCTTGTTGGTCCATAGTAAGGCCAGAATCAAGCAATATCTCAAGACACTTTATTGAGTTTTTGGACGATGGCAGTTTACTGAGATTGTTGCCGAACAACATGATTTCCGTTTTTTTGTCTTCATTAAGTTTTAAGTTGCAACCAAGCTTCCAGCTGGCTACTTCCTGAAGACAAAGAGTCAAAGATAGAAGCCAGAACTCGAGTCAGGAGAGATTGACATGATCAACTGGGTGTCATCGGGTTAGGAAACCTACAACAGTCCATACATTCGTACAATATCAGCAAGGGGACGTAAATAAAGATTAAATATAGTGGTGCTCCTTCCCATCCTGTTGTGTAGTGCCTCAGAAAGGAGCCCTGAGACACTCCACAATAGGACAGAAGGATGGCTGAGAAACATGACTGATACCGGACCTGGAATGAGGGATCCTCCAGAAAGTAGGAGAGCCAGTCTAGTTCTCTGAGCACGATACCGGCTTTAGAGATTCTTTGCAAGAGAGTGAAGTGGTCCATGGTATGAAAGGCTGCACTGAGTTCTAACAGAATAATGGCGGCGGATCCTCCCTGATCCAGGAGACGCCAGAGTTCCTCAACCGCTGCCAATAGTGCTGTTTCAGTGCTGTGTAGTGGGCAGAAGCCCATTGAGTGGGAGGAAGGAGTTCCTTTGATTCGAAAAGGTAGAGAGATTTTTATAAACATGTTTTTCTAGCAACTTAGAAGCTCCAAGTAGCAGGGAGATTGGCCTGTAATTACTCAGATTAAACGGGTCATGGTAGGGTTCTATAAGAGTGGCTTAACAATGGCATGCTTCCACTGGTAAGGGACCTGCTCACTGGACAGGGAGCTATTTAATAGTTCTGTCAGTACAGGAAGAATGCCATCCAACCCAGGACGGAGGTTATGGAGAGGAGCAGAATCCATGGGTGAGCCTGATTTTACAGTATTTAAGAGCTCCTTTACTGTGCACATGGTGAGATTAAAAAAAACTGAGAGAGAGGACTCTTGTGGGTCCCGAAGTGGTTCACTGGGACAAGAATCTGCCAGGTCGGGGGTGTCTGGGAAGGATGAGTAAATAAATGTACATGATTTTTTTCTGATAGAAATATGCCAATTTGTCACAGTGCTTGACCGATGCCACCAAAATAGGGTTTACTGCCGTAGGCTCAGTAAGTAAGTGAGTAATCTTTATTGAATATAGTTAATTTAAATTATTGCAAAAAATGCAAAACCAATAAAACCGCTCAACTTTTAAAAGGTAGGTGAGGAACTAGGGCGTTAAAAGTAAAAAAGGATAAAAAAATGTAAATTGGCAAAGTAATCTAACACTAGTGTCCTCTTTGGCTTTTACCCAAGGCAGATTCTTGACTGTTCCAGGAGAAGCAGAGTTCAGTTGGTGGTTAATTACTGTGTGTGCTCAGAGATGTATGAGATTCGCTGTGCAAATAAGCAAAGGGGATAGCAGCTTAAACAAGCATTTACAATGCAATAGGTCTCGGGTTAATTAAGTTTGAGCTATTGGCATTGCTTAATATTGCAACACCAATTGCAACAAAAGTCTATAAATTGTAGGCCAAACAAATTTGTATTTATTTTTGTAGCAGTGGTGGCATGCTGCGCTTTAGATGAATCACTGGATGTTGAGCCGTCGCCAAAACTCGAACCTGTTTCCCCAGCTCTGAAGTGGGCAGCCCTGGCCATTAGGCCACATCTTCTTCTCCACTTATAGGATTTCTTCGTGCTGTGTTAAGCAGCGCTAACAGGACAAATGGGCCCCCTCCTCACTATGAAAGTCGTAATTTCCTTTGGAAAGCCCCTGTCAACTGGATAGTTCCCCATGAAATGAGGCCATCTGACCATCTACACGGCGTCAGCGTGCGCCTACCATTTCCGGAATTAGCTGACTTTGTGTGAATCAGACTAAAGCGGACACACGTCCAGTGCTCGAATGCTGTGGGAACGCGCAGGTTCCCATTCCGGTAGGTAGTATTGCTTGGGAACAGCGTTCTTGGCTGGTGCCAGCAGCTTCCCCCGCCACTGTCCCCGATACAGAGTCCCAGGCTGCCCTCGGCAATCATGGCAGTCCCTCACGCGCATTGTGTGAATTTTACTGAGCAGCTGGTTGGCAGCAGGGGGTTGATGGGGCTATTTCCTCCTGTTTGTGTTGATGTGCTGCATTGTTAACTAGAGGTGTTCATATTGCCTCATTATGGACTGGGCTCTCGACATTTTCATAGTTGACAGGTAATTCATTCATTTTCAATAGGTTTTGGGCTCGGCACAGTTGTAAGGAATTACACATCTCATCCCCAGATGGAGCAGCGGATAAAAGGAACAATGAGGCAGTTAATCTGCGGAGGTATACATTTATGTATGCGTGTAGTGCTTCTTTTTTTTACTTTTGTATGCTCACATCTGTATGCGTGGGCGCTTGTGTCTGTGTGTGTGTCGGTGTGTGTATGCGCATGCGTGAGCTTCCCAGGAGACAGCGCCTGGCCCCAGCGCTCGTTCGCGTGCGCGTGCCACTTTCAAATCGCCTCCAAGGCGATGCGCGCGGCCAGGATTGTCTCCTGGGAAGCTCACATGCCGACAATAGGGGCTCGGCCGAGGTTTATAAATCTGTTTACCGTAATTATTGTATTAAATAAGTGTTGAACTAAGCCTAATATGAACTTCTGTATCTCGAAGTAGAATTTAGATAATGTGCTGGAAACTGTTGTTTATCGCAATATTTTTTTCCCTCTGGAACCCTCCCAGATAAATTAGGTTTTTTCTTAAGGGGAGATGAAGGATAAAACTCTGGGTAACTGACTAGTCGAAGAGGAACACAGCATAATTTGTTGTGAACAGTCAGATTATGTAAGCAATGGAGAAAGAAAATAAGTCGCACTGGAGTGTATCGAACAAAGTAAAGGATGGGAGGAGCTAGTCACTTTAAGTTCTTCCAACCCCTTTATTTTGATTCAAATAGGTTTCAGTGGACACATGTATCATGTAAAAATCGTGTGGCAAAGCTCAAACCATAAACCCAGAGAGACAACATCTGTAAACAATGTGACAAGGAGAAAATAGAGAGACTCTTCTCCTGCACCGACCCACATGCATAGTCGTGCCAGTGAACTTATTTAACTTTCTGTATGGAAAATAAATGCGGTGCAGAAGACAAATACTGAAAACAGTTGAAAAGACAGCATAACTTCTCTCTGTACATCACAATAAGACCAAGAAATAAAGAAGACAAAAAGCAGCACCTGACTGAAAATAGCGGGTTGCCACGATGTACTGTGGCTAGATTCATGTAGCACCCTATAGCCCTACGAGGTGTAAGGCGTATTTGCGGATTGGAAACGCTGTACTCCTACGGTCGAAAATGTGCTCGTCAACTTTTCCCCCAACCTTGGACGTTACGTACGATTTAGTATACGGATTTGAGTTGTTATGCAAATGAAGCATGTTATTTGTGTAATCACCTCGTGATAGAAGGTGGGGCGATGAATCAGCAAAAAAGTACATTACAACAGGCAGGGTGAAATAATGATTGAAAAAGGCCAGGCCCCTATGAAAGGGATAATCCTGTAACACGGGTTCAAGTGTGTGTAATGAGAGGTGTTTACCATGGGTTTGACTTTTTAAGTAGTAGTTTACACGAGTTACAATCAGGGTAATTTTCCCAGTTATTCACTAGGTTAAAATAACACAAATCACATAAAAAGTACTTTTTAAACTTGAATGCCCGGGCTTTGCTCCCCTAGCAATAATACATTAAACACCTGCTGGGCGGAACTACCGTCCGAGGAGTGCAGGGGCCTGGGGAGACATTTAGAATAGATGGGAGGTACTTGGGTGAGACACGATAACAAGTGTGAAACATATGGGCACTCTTCTATTAGAGCAAGCACTTACCAGATCTGGAAGCGCAGGAGGGGGCCGCTCGTGTACTGCATCCGGAGCTTCTTGGCGCCATTGAAGCTGTCACTGTGGCCCAGGGCGGAACCCAACCCTAAGAGCAGCAGCAACAGCGAGGGGAGGCCGCGCGGCGACATCCTCTTCCCCACACACCCAGGAACTGCACCCGACACTAGCGTTCCGTCCGTAACTACTACTTTGGTTGCTTTGTGACGCCAACACGCTACGTTTTACGTCACCACTGACATTGACCTGTACGTGGTGCGGAACAGAATGGGTTAATTCTGCTACCCTCAGAGACAAGGGCAGAGTCATGAAAACAACAAGCACAAGCACGAGCACGGAATCGAAACCGGCCGACGCGGGAATAGAAACCAGTGGTGCGCGCGCACCAGAGGAGCGGGGGCAAGGCAGCGCGATGACAAGCCGAGACGAGGTAGGAGATTTGTGTGTGTAAGGGGGGGTTCTGTGTGTGTATGCGCACTGGCGGCGGCGAGGGGGGCTGTATGTGTGTGTGCGCGGCGGGGGGGGGGGCTGTATGTGTGTGTGTGTGTGCGTGCGTGTCTGTGTGCTTCCAAGGAGCCATGGGAGACAGGAGGCGCGCGCGACCTGATCCCAGTTCCAAGGTTGCGCGTGCACCTCACTTGTCTGTCTCCCTTGACTCCTTGAAACCGAGAATGATCACAATAGAGTCTCGGAACGACAGATTGCTTCGCAATCTGTTCGCAGTTCCGAGACCTAAAAAGGGTGGCACCTCTGAGAGAACAGCGGATTGGTTTCTGTCCAGTGGTGTTAAAAGAACAACAACTACTGGTGAGTTGTTGGCAACGATAGTCCTTAGCAGCAGCCGTCTTTAGTTGGAGGCTTAATTCCTGCAATCCATTATGCCAGGAGAGTATTTGCTTTTTGTGAGTTTGGTGTGGATGGCCCGGGGCGCCCCAGAGGCTGTCAGTTCTTGCACTTGGCAGTTTGTTTTCTACCAGTGCTAAAATCTGACTAGTTTGCGGTTTCACTGCGGGTCCCCTGGTTTGAGCCAAGTTATCGCAACCTGTCTTCTGCTTGTGGATCCCATGCTGGTGTGTGCTCATAGGGAAATGAACATTTGCTGTACAGATAATTATCGCTATTGCTTGGTTAGAGACAAAATTTTACCACTGCGCTGCGGCGATTTTTATCGCAGATAAACCTTGGTATTACCAAGGTTTATCGCAAATGCGATAAAAAACGGCCGCAATGCATGAATATCGCTGAAAAGTCAGCGATATTCATGCATTACTGAGCTAATGCTCTTTGCCATGTTATCCACCTCCCATTGGATAACATGGCTAAGAACTGCTCAGGGCAGGTGTTAGCTTTTGGAGATATTCGCGCTTAGCGCGAATATCTCCAAAAGTTGGTAATAGGAAATAGCGATGTTAGCGACTGTTTCCAGTCGCTAACATCTTGGCACGCCCACTTTGCATGTCATTAGTGATAAATATCACTGACATGCAAAGTGGGGCCCAAGATGTTCGCTATCTCCTACTAGCTGTCGCTAACTGGTGTTAGCGACAGCTAGGTAATAGGGAGATAATTTTATCTCCGCTTTCTTGGCTTTTAAAGCCAAAAAAGCGGAGATAAACCCCCTTGATAATATGCCCCTTAGTTCCTGTAGACCTTTGTTCCAAGCCAGAAGAGTAGTTGTTTTTTTTATAAGTTTGGTGTGGGCAGCCCAAGGTGTTCCAAAAGCCATGTCTGCACTTGACAGTTTCTCTTTTACCAGTGCAAAAATATTTACTAAGTTGCAGTTTATCTGCGGGTCGTCTGGTTTGAAACAAGCTTACATAGCCTGCTCCGCCTGTGGTTCCCACGCTTGTTGAACTGCAGTTTATGGAGAAGAGATCTCTCCTCCTTCAGGCTGATAAATACACGTACAGATCAGATATGCCATGTCCTCTTTTCCGCTGCCACACAGGTGGCACTGCATTGATGTTTGCCCCTTTAGCCAGGGTAGAAGATGTGGGATTGCTGGGAGTTTTCCCAGCTGATGTTTGAGGAATTGTTCCTTGGTGTTCCTGGAATATTCCAGGCTAAAATACCGCTGTGGACTCAGTGGTATGTAGCCATTGATTGTCATCCAAGTATGACTTCTTGCTGAGGTGGTGGGTTTATCTTCTACTAAGGAGAGGCTCCTAATTGTTTTTTGCACTACTTTTTTGAAAATTGCCTGCATAGCTGGAACTTCCCAGAGCTGGGTGAGTCCATTGTTTGTGAGGGAATTCTGTAGGATTTATTTTGCTGGTTATGTTGCTCTGTGCTGGAGCTCTTTCCAAAGTAGGTGGCTTATACTGTTTGGGGAGGCATTCCTGATTTTGTGCCAACAGGGTATGTAGGCCCCCTGTCTTGCTAGCTGCTGTGTAGTGAGGGCGAACTCCAGCAGAATCTATGCTGCAGGAGGCATATGTCGGCATGTTGAACATGATTTTATAGGCACTGATTAATGTGCTGTCCAAGGTTTTGGAGTGTCTTCCTCTTAGGGCTTCACTACCATATGTGATGGTAGGCAGAATTTTGGAATGTGCAACCTGGATGAGAGGGGAGAGCATGAGGCCTGTCAGCATGGATTTTAAGTGCCTCAGATGTATCACTAAGATCAACCCTTTCCTTCTTATCATCACAAGCAGGCTAGCAAGTTAATCTCCATTGTCGATAGTTACCCAAGGTATTTGTAACTGGTTGTATTCTGGATTTGGGTGTTGCCCAGGTGCCGAACATGCCGGACCCAAGTTGTCTGTTGGGTATCCGTGCAGAGTATTTAGGAGGTGTTGCATACCCACTTGCATATGGCTGACTAACACCACATCATCTGCATACAAGATACTGGATAGAGCCTTGTCATCGATCTTTGGAGCATTTGCATTGCATGAGTTAAGTGTCTGTGTCAAATCCTCATGTAGAGATTGAACAAGGTTGGGGCGAGCATGCATCCTTGTTTGAGTCCTTTGGTGGTAGAGATGCACCTTGAGAGATGTTTGCCATTGCCCAGTTTTATCTGCAACCATGTATCGCTGTCTATACATATTATTAGCATGTTAAACAGTGCTTGTGGGATTTTCCAGAGTGCCAGCTTTCTCCAGAGTTATGCTCGGTCTATGATGTTGAATACTGCCCTGAAGTCTACAAAGAAGAGTTGGAGTGTCTGTTTTGATGATTTTGCCATGTCCATAAGCAGCGACATAATTAAGATGTTGGTTGTTGTCCCTGCGGCTTCAAAGAAACCAGTTTGATTGAATGGTATGGTTTGTCACTCAGCTGCCCAAGCTTGAAGTTCTTCTAATAGAGTGCCAGTGAAGTACTTTGCTTCATTGTCAAGTAAAGCAACAAGGCGGTACTTCTTTGGTACAGATTTGTCTCCTCTCTTGTAGATAGGAGCAATGACGGAGCCGGAGGCTGGTAGTTGTCTGATTTCTCGGATAGTGAGTCTAGTTGTCCCAGTTGTCTGATTTCCCGGAATAGTGAGTCTAAGGTCTCTGCCCAGAATTCTGAGTCCTGCTTAAAGAGGCCAACGGGATCCTGTTTGGTCCCGTTGCTCCTTCACTCCTGCTTTTAGCAATTTGATGTTTGACTGTTGTAATGTGAGAAGGTCTGTCAGCTGGCTGATGGTTTGTTGTGCTTTCAAAAGTGTAGTTTTTCTGGAGGTCTTGGTTTGTGCTCGAGCCACATATTGTAGTTGTTAGCACACTTCCAGCTTGTTGTTTGAAAAGGGTTAGTCACAAAGTAATGTACAAAGTTCCCCAAGTGGGGTGGTGGAGAGCTAGAGTATGTCAAGTGGAGCGTGAAAAGAGAAGGATAGGAAAAGCCAAAGAGGGGAATACCCTTGTTGGGACTAAAACCCTCACACACCTAGCAAGCTAGATGTCATGCTTCATCATATGGGTTTGCTCCTCGTCGAACTGGCGCTGCAATGTCCGACGGGCACCCATAAAGGGGCTCTTTAACGGGGATCTTTTGTCCCAGCCATATGATGCATGCGAGTGTGCGGGGAGGAAAAAGGGGTGTAGTCGTGAGAAGTGTGGTGAAAAGTAAAAAAGGTGGGTCAGTCCACAATGAAATTTATTAACGTGGCTGGCGCCCTTCGTTAAAATGGTGGGAGGGGAGATAAATGCTACAGGTAGTATTGAGCAATATATATACAACCCCCTGATCAGGTCAACATGTTTCATGCCCGGATGGCAATTCGTCAGGACCTTAGTGGGACGTATTACACAGTGAAAAAAAATATATATAGGGTGTTCATACAACCTTACGCCTTGAGGTCATATAGGGGCAGGCAAGGAAGTCCTGCTGAGTAGGGGTGACCTAGAGGAGGTACACAACAAAAAACATAGTGGTAGTTCTGTATATGTAATGTTGCAAGGTCACGCACACAACTCGCTCAAAGACATACTCGTGGGTGAAAAAAGAACAATGACTGCAAAGATACTCACAAGTGCCTACTCAACGGAGACAACAATGGTTTACCATGCAGGAATTAAAATAGTTAAAAAATGACGCTGGACATAAGACAAGTGAGGAGAGGCACATAATTGCCGATCTTACCCTAAGGGAGATCATAAGATGCCCCGCAGTCTGCTCCAGTGGGACCTGCACGTGAAGGTCAGGAACCTGGGAGAAGAGGGAGAATGCGTCGATGTGGAGCAATTAATCGTGCCCAACCATAATGGAGTGGTAGCATATCGGGGGTCAGGACTCACAGAATGGAAATTGCCGATGAGAAGGGAATACATCAGAACAACCATTGGGGCGCCTAATTTAGCCAAAGTGAATCAAGTGAGCCTGAGGCAACCCTTGAGCCAAAGTGAGCACATGAACACCGAATCAGCACAGACTGTCCCCGCGGACCCAAGCAGGAATCGCTGGGGGGCAGGAGCCAGCCAACGCCAAAACCGCGCACAGGACACAACAGAGGCAACCGATAATAAGGCGCCAACAAAGGCAGCACTCGCGTCCAACTGGCGGCAGACGAGCAATTGGAAGTATAGGATAAACTCCCATCCCATCAACAAAACCGTCCCCGGCATGTATTAGAGCCGGCTGATTGCACTCTTCGGAGGCCGTTACAGCGGATCGAAGCAAACTTACCCGGATAGCGTGCGGTCAGCGCCGCTAACACCTACCCCCACCGTCTGGTCAGGACAGAGCAGCTGGTCACCGTACCGGCGTCCGTGTGGAGTATAAGTAGTTCGTGTCTCGCCGAGTCCGCGTGGGGGCGGGGCTTCAACGGGGAGCTGCGCATGCGTCAGAGTGAAAGGCTTCAGACCACTACAACGGAATCGTCAGTGTTGACAGACGCCCGAAAGGAGCCGCCATCTTTGGGGTGAAAAATCAGGAGGTCCGCTAAGTAAGGACGAATATAGGCCCAGCTTGGGAAAAGACAGAATTAATACTATCGACCATGGTGATGGGTATTAACGTGACAATGCCGACCATGGTACAGAATCATTGAGGCCACATATGTCAAGTTGAAGGCGATGTACCCATCTCTGTTCGATTTTGAACAGTGCCCGCTGTGAGATGTGAGGATGGGACTCTAAGACTAACCATCGTATACTGTCTGCCTGATGGCCCTGCTGTGTGTAATGCTCATATAGCCTGGTATGTGTCTTAAGACACCTGATGTTACTCTTATGTTCCATGATGCGTAGTTTTACTGGTCTCATGGTCATCCCCAGGTAGTGTTTATTGCAGGGGCAAGTGATGAGATAAATGCATCTGGTACTATTGCAATTGGTATGTTTGCGTAACTGCCACTTGAAGGTCTCTGTGAGCATAATCTCCTTGATGGGTCGTGTTTGGGGACAAACAACGCAGCCCCCGCAAGGGAAGTGCCCTGTCACTGGAGGGAGGCCCCATAAAGTACTTTGACTATTGGTATTATGTTTCTTGGGTCGTGTGTGTATGAGAGAATCCTTAAGGTTGGCCGTTCGTTTGAACACAAACCGAGGTGGTGGGATACTGAGATCACTAGAGTTTAGGATGTGCCAGTGTTTGTTATGGTTTTCTTGATATAGCCAGAGTTTTTCGTGAAGCAGGTGACACAAGTGATCATATTATCAGGTTCTTTAGGACTGGGCTCCAACAATGTCTCCCTATGGTTGTTAAGGGCTCGTTTGCGAGAATTATATACCAGACGAGCCGGGTAACCTCTATCCTGTAGTTTATGCTGTAGGATATTTGCTTCATGGTTGAAGTCAGTCCTCTCTGTGCAATTTCTGCGTACCCGGAGGAACTGTCCGAAAGGCAGGTTGTCCCTCAGGGCTCTCGGATGATGGCTCCAATAGAGAAGGAGACTATTCTTATCGGTACTTTTACGGTACAGAGTGGTCTTCAACCCGTCCGGGTTGAGATTGATATTGAGATCAAGAAAGGGGATGGTGGAGTCTGATATGGTACCCATAAACTTGAGGAAGGGATTCTGCAGGTTGATCCATGTGCAGAAGGATTCACAGGTAGTGCGGTTGCCTCTCCATAGTATGAGAATATCGTCTATGTACCTTCGCCACAAAGTCAAATTATCTTTGAAGGGATTATTAGGGGAGCTGATTATAATCTCTTCGAAGGTAGACATGTAGATACATGCTAGGCTAGGAGCAAACGTAGAACCCATCGAAGTACCACTGACTTGGTGATAAAGCTGGGTACCGTACTGAAAGAAGTTTTCAGTTAAGGCTATGGTGGCACATGCCAGTACGAAAGAGATAGGTGTGGGCGAATACCATTCTTCCTGTAGTAGAGTGGTCTCGACAGCTTCTAGGGTAGCTTGTTGGGGGATGCTGGTGTACAATGCTTCGACGTCTAATGTGAGTAGGAGATCAACACCCTCCCTCCCCTCGATGTTATCTATTAGACGGAGCACATCCCTGGTGTCCTGGAGAAAAGAAGGTATCTTTCTCACCACTGGTTGTAAAAAGGAGTCACAGAATTTAGACAGTGGCTCTAGGAGAGAGCCAATCCCTGAGACGATAGGCCTACCAGGGACTGGACTTTGCCCTTTATGGATCTTTGGAAGGGTGTAGAAATACGGGATCACAGGGTCGGTGGTTATCAAAAAGTATGCTTCGTTTTTGGTGATCCAACCGTTAGTTTCACCTTCCATGACAAGGCTGGTGATCGATGTGACAAGCCTTTTCGTGGGATCTGTGTTGAGAGGTCTGTAGTGGGTGGTATTTGCCAACTGGCGTTTGCATTCTGTGTCGTAATCACTACTGTTTTGAATCACAGTGGCCCCACCTTTGTCAGCCTGTTTAATGATGATGGAGGTGTCATTAGATAGATCCTGGATCGCTTGTCTTTCAGCTTTGCTCAAATTGTTGAAATTGTTAGTCGCAGGTATGGTTTCAAAACCTTTGAGTACAGCCTTTTCAAAGGCTAGGACCTCAGGAGGAACCATGTTGTCAGTGGGGGTGAAAGTAGATGGTTTACGTAAACCAGTATTAGTACTTTCTACGGTGGGTTTCTCATGAAAGAAAGCTCGTAAGCGTATCTTCCTGAACAGTTGTTTCATTTCACACATCTCCATAAAGCTGTCGGGGATTGGTGTTGGTACAAAACCTAAGCCCTTCTCCAGGACCTTGGTTTCGATTGGGGTGAGAGACCTTTCGGAAAGATTAACGATCAGACTCTCCTTCCCCTGGTCGTGCTCCTTGTCTCCGTTGAGGGGGTTGTGGTTTGTTGGTCCTGCCACTGCACTCCTTTCTGCGCTCCTCTTATTTTGTGCCCTCTTCCTCTGCCCCAACCTCTGTCTAAAAAAGGAGGGTTCATGGGATAGAATTGCGGTGGTGCCTGGGGATAGAAGGGGTATTGCCATGGAGGCAACATCTGTGATGGACCATGGAACTGTGGTGCATTCTGGTAGCCTTGATTCCAATTGCCCCGTCGTTGGTTATGGTTATTCTTGGTGTCACTACTGGAAGAGCCCCTGCGACTACCAGTGTCTGAGTTCTCATCAGAGGAGTAGGTAGATCTTTTATTAGAGTATCCGTCTTTGAGGTACGGGTAAACTTTTTCTTTATCGAATCTATCCACCTCTTTTTGAAGTTTGGTCATTTTCTGCTTGAGCAGAAACTCTTGACTGTCTGCAATTTCTTGATTTATCTCCGCTAATTTCGTGGTAAAGGGGGTTTTGGTGAGAGTACCCCTGATAGCTACCTCCATAGCTGTAATTTTAACCAGTAAGCCATCTGCCAGTATCTTGGCTGTTTTGACTATTAGGAAGAGGAGGTCCTTGGTGCATTTCCATGAAACATAGCACCAATCTATTTTGAATTGCCCATCCTCTAGAAAGAGTCAGGGCATGATGTTGACTATGAGTCCCTGTGGAGCGATGTTTGCTCTTAAGTATTCGGTCATCATCGAACCATGGACAGTGATCCTGAGCCATTCTTTTTTTTTAAAAAGTCAGGTTTGTCCAATCGTCATTATTATTGAAAAGGGTTGACAGGAAGTTTGACCATGACTCTTCGGGGATGTTTGATGTCACTCCTCCATGGGAAGGGCGCTCTATTTTGTTCACTGTAGCCCAGAAACGTGCTGTGTTAGGCTTTGGTATTGCACAAGAGATTTACCCAAAGCTCCTCTTCCCAGGACCTTTTGCTGTCCCATTTGAGCCTTTTGAGCATGTTACTCTGTTTTACCATTTATGATCTAAGATTTTAATCTTTGTTTTTGTGTCTCAAAATTCTCAGTGGTTTGTTTATTGGTTTTTTTTCATTGATTTTAGTTCATTCAGTTGAGCCCTGGGAAGCCATCATGTTTCCATTAAATCATGGGGTGTTTGACTGTCGTTGAAAAGGTGCTTGATAGATTGGCAGTTAAAGTTTCCCATTTGCCTATGGGACTGACTTTGCAGTCATTTTGGTTATGTAATAAGGCCTTTGCAACTTAAAGCACCTTCCCTGTGTTTGCTATTGATTATTTTAAGGTTGATTGTGTGACTGGAGTGAGGGCCCCCTGGTGGATGTTCAAAGGTCGGTGCAGTTGCCAGAAAGGTTACCTCCTACGGCCGATGGTCACTATCCCCCGTGTCTACAAGGCGAAATGTGGCTACGCAGTGGAAGAATGGAAGAGAGATCATTATATAGTCTAAAGTTGAGCAAGCATTTTCAGATTAGTACGAGGCTGCCGGTGGAGAGTCTTCAGGAATTCTGCCATTTAATGCCCTGAAGTTAATGTGCTTCAGGACTCCAGTAGGCACCCAGCTGCTTTTCTCACCCTGAATTGCAGGTTTTTGTTTTGTTCAGGAATGTTTCAGACTAAGGACTGGGGATGTAACTCCCAGTATGTCAAAGAGGCCCGGAGATGAAGAGTTTGGTCCCCTAAGAGGATGAAATTAGGGCTGTCTTGTTTCTTCATAGATGCAAAAAGACTCTCCACAAGGTGCCTTGAATCTTGCGTTTTTTTGTTTTGGATTTATGTAGGCGGTGAAGATTAACAGCCTACTCATTCTTCCCCATTAAAAAGGAGATAGATTTGATTGAGTTGACAGTTGTTGAGGAGGAGGGGGTTTCTTTGGTAGTGGTTGTACTAGTTATTGGCACATAGGTTGCCAGCCCGCCTAATAGGTGTCCGTATTGTGTTTTATTGGCTGCTCGTGTGTGAGTGCGGTTGGAGCGGTTTGTCCATCCACGTTTCCGTGGTGCAAAATTATGTCAAATGATTTAAAATATAAGCTAAAGTCTAGGTCCGCTATTTCGTTTACTAGGCCATTAATATTCCATGAGTAAAGGCGAAGGAATGAGTTGCTCTGTCGATGCAGCTCTTCTTTTTCCTGACTTTGTCATTGAGTGCCTGTAAGCCAGTTAATGAATACAGTGATCCGCTGAGTGTCAAGATGCCCGGGCAATTGCGGTGATGGGGGCTGAGGTTGGCTATGGCGGTTGCTGTTTGCCTGCTGCCTTGTAGGTGATTGGCCCTGCGCTCCCCTGAGTATTGAGTCTGTGGTTTTCCTGTTCCTGCTGATTTTGTTCCCTATGTTGGTGAGTAATGGAAAAGGGTATCCTGCACAGTGGTAGGTGTAGGAAGCTGGCTTTGTATATACTATACCAAATTGAGGTATAGTGTGCACAGAGTCCAGAGGAACCCCAAAGTCGGGCAGAGGTAAAGTTAGATAGCACCTCACTATCTATTTGTGGAAGTGTGGTCAAGCAGTAAGGCAGTATCAGAGGACAGTGTTAAGCATTTGTTGTACACACTCTGTCAGCAAATGAATTCACACACTCAACGACTGAACTTCAGACCAATTGTTTTTGTATAAAAATGTTCTTTTAGTTATTTTATTTTCTAGAACCAAGCAAGCCTGGCACAGGTAAGCAATAAATACTTTACAGTAGTAATACAATTTAAATACAGTTTGAATGATAGTTGTAAATGCACTTTGGTTTGATTTACAGTATGGATGCAGAGAAATGCAATACTAAGTAAATGCAGTACATGGACTTGAATAGGCTTTGAAGTAAAATAGCAGGTAAGTAACTTTTGAGATTACTAGGCTAACACAGAGTGGTATACCTAGATGCTACTCTGGGACATTTCCTGAAAACATGTTAGTAAAATCATTTCTGTTAGATTATGCAATTTTAAAGAATTTCTTTAGCTCCTCAAACTCCACACCAAAACTTTTCTCAGAAAAACAGTCAATGTTATCATATGGAGGAAAATAGTGTTATCGGTTTTGAGGTAAGTATTTGGCAGTGGGAGTTTAGGTTCTGGGGGTAGACTCAGGGGTCCCCCGGGGTCAAGGATGCACTCTTGTTACACCCTCAGCGGCACTAGGGTGGCCGGGTGCAGAGTGCTGAGGCCCAATGTTATCCGGTGGGGGACAGGGGGCCTCCGGTTGTTGTTTGCTGGCAAGCAGGCCACTTGGTTGTGGGAGCAAAGCTCATGGACTTTAGCCCAGGGCAAATGGGCAAACAAACGAGCACCAAAGGGGCACCCTCAGTGGCACTAGGGCGGACAGGTGCAGGGTGCAGTTTCAACGTTGGGCGCCCTGTTGTTTTCAATCGGGAACCTCCGGTTAGCAAAATCAGTGCAGGCTTGGGAACGAGGGTCTTCTGGGTGTGACCACCACTTCAAGAGGTAAGTTGGGAAGTTAGGGGTTGGTTAGGCACCGTTGGTTTGGGCACACAAGGCCGTGGGACGTCAGGTGCAGGGGTGCCTTTTGGGGTCGGATCTTCTTAACAGCTCCTGGTCACGGTTAGGGGGACCTTCTGGATTGAGGGGCATATTATGAGTTCTGGCGCATCTCTGCAAATCAGCAGGGATGCGCCAGAACAAATACGTCACGCAAAACTACCCTTGCGTCACGGCGGATGCGCCGCATTTACAATGCGGCGTACCGTGGCGCAAGGGTAGGCAGATGCGTGACGCATCTCGTGACTTAAGGGCGGCGCATCGCTGGAGTCACATCGCAAGCGCGACGCGACTCCAGCAATGCTCGGGTGTGCCCTATACTTAACGTACTGCGTCAGTCCTTACGCCTGCTTCAAGCAGGCGTAGGGAATTGACGTAGCAGCATCGCACAAGTGCCTGTGTGAAATCTTGTAGATTTCACGCAGGCACTTTTGCGAGGCACACCTTCCCCGGAACGCCTACCCTGCGCCGGAACGCCCACATTTGCCGCAGGGCTTTACAACATGACGCATCTGCCTAGATGCGTCACGTTGTAAATGGGTCGCAGGGATGCGCCACGTTTACGCCGCCATTGCGTCACGCAACGGCGGGGTAAACGTGGTGCAAGTGCCTTGTAAATCTGCCTCTACGTCTGCAGGCATCGGCTGGAGGCTTGAAGCAGGTCAGGGGTCACCAGATCTCGGGTCAGGATTGTCGGGGTGACCTCCTTGTGGTGTTTGCCCAATCGAACTCGGGCCATGGACGGCGGGTGCAGAGTTGTGCGGATTCGCGGTTTCCTGCCAAGGCCAAAGGTTGCAGATGAACAGATCCAGTGTTCACGGGAGACAAAGTCTGTGAGGTTGAAGGCAGGCAGGTCCTCCGGGGTTTTTGAGGGTGCTGGCTGCAGGACACACCAGGATTTCGCAGGAGCAGGTTCGAGGGGGGAGACAGGGGTGCCGATAAATACTAAATTTAGGGGCATTACAGGTAGGTAAAAGGCAGGGACCAATGGGTACCTTCCCTGGGGTGGGCACACCCCCTAATATGCCACCCTCCAGTGGGAGTGGGGCATGAGCCTGTCCCTGGTTTGCTGAGTCCCCCGTCTGGAATATGGCGGGGACTGAGAGTTGTGCTTCACCTCGCCTTCCCCACCTGAGCGGTGGAGTTGGCAGAGGTGGGCAACCCTCTCTTCCTCACTTGTTTTTCCTGATGGTTCTCCAGCCCAAAGTGGGGGTCAGAACCCGTGGGGACTAGTTGCTGAAAGCAGCAAGTGGCCTGGGGAAGCTCACAAAGGCGGAAGCTTCCCCTTCGTGGACCCTGCCCATCCTAGGGGAGGAGGCTTGGCACCACCTCCCAGGATGTTTCAGGCCCCAGAGAGCAGCAGGCTCACAACCCAGGGGTCCAGAAACATGTCTGGTGGTGTTAGACCTGGCATCATTGGCGCTGGTCTCCCTTCCCCTTTTACTCTTCCTGTCTTGTATGTTGGCTGGATGTAGATGTTCTAGGTGCCATGCCACTGCTAATCAGTGCCACAGCACGAATTCTCCCTGCATATAAATGACTGTGTGATAACTCTAATGCTTACATCTGTGTAACCTGTTTGTTAAGGATTACTTTGTATCCCCCTATCCGGCCTTGGACCCAATAGGAGCTTCAAGGTTGGTATGCTTATGCTCAGGACAGTGAGTGCCACCTTTGAAAGGACCATTTAGGTACCACTTGTTGGGAAATGCCTTTTCTGGAAGCGCGGTAGTTCCTTGCCTAAAGCTTTATTGCGAGTATGTGTATTGGTCGTCTGGGTTTGGAGCAGCAGGGTCAGCTGGGTCAGACCTGGCTGGAGAGAGAGATCGGTATTTAGAGCTGAGGGAGGGGTGACTCTTTGATCCGAGGAGGGCAGTGCCTGGCAAGGTGAATGATGGCTCCACCTCCTACTGGGTGTCTGATAGCAGGCCCCCTCTTTCCGAAAGGGCAGGATGTCACCTCATAAACCAAGTGCTCCCCGACCCTATCCAACTGCTTCTGCCTGGAGTCAGTGATTTGCGAGCTTAAAGAACACAGACTTTTTAGTTATAAAATGCTGCGCTGGAACTTTGGCCAAGTGTGTTCCTTCTGGATGTCAAGACGAAACTCTGTCTGAGTGAACAGAGGAAAGGACTTTGAAACTTTCAACAAGCTTGCCGAAGAAACTACCGGAGGGTTTAAATCAAAAGAGCCTCCTGCAGAAGTCTCAGGGACATTAGACTTCACCCCGTTAGCGTCAGAATTCCTGTGCGAGGAATTCAACTTGCAGGTTAGGACTCCGTCGATTAATCCGGAGCCTCTAGTCCTACTGTGAGGACTGCGGACTGGGCCCCTTTGAATCCTTTGCTACACTTGTGCGGGCTGCTGCAGCTAAAAGAGAGTTGCTGCCGCTGAGAGCCTGCCTAACGCTGAACCTTAGAATCCTTTGCTAAACCTGTGCGGGCCACTGCAGCTAAAAGAGAGTTGCTGCTGCTGAGAGCCCGTCTAATGCTGAACCTTTGAATCCTTTGCTAAACCTGTGCGGGCCGCTGCAGCTAAAAGAGAGTTGCTGCCGCTGAGAGCCCGCCTAACGCTGAACCTTTGAATCTGTTGCTAACCCTGTGCGGGCCGCTGCAGCTCAGAGCGAGTTACTGCCGCCGAGAGCCCGGCTAACTGTGAACCTTTCAACCTTCTGCTAAACCTGTGTGGGCCGATGCAGCAAAGAGAGAGTTGCCACCGCTGAGAGACCACCGTAATCCACACCTTTGAGTCCTTCGCGGAACCTGGGGGGACCGCTGCAACTAAGGGAGAGCTGTAGCCGCTGAGCGTCCACCATTGAATTGCCCTGTTGGCCGCCGCAGCTAAGAGGGGGCTGTAGCCATTGAGTGCCTGCACCCTTTGCTACTTTGCATCATCGTTAATTGTCCCATGGGCCGCTGCAGTAAGAGAGAGCTGTGGCCGCTGCGTGCCCTGACCTGGGGCAATGTTGCATCCCTGGAAATTACACTCTGGGCCACCACAGCTGAGGGAGAGCTGCCGTTCCCTTGTTGAGGATTGTCACGATTGTACTGTGGGCCGCCGTAGCTAAGAAAGAGCTGCTGCTGGCAGCCCACCACAGAGCTGCACGACTAGAGTCATTGCCCCCACCAGCTCGGGCCGCCGCAGCCGCCTGTTGCTGCCGTTGAGTGCCCGCCTGTCCCCGAGTGCCCGAATCATTGTGGGTGTACGCTTCGGACCTCAGCCCCTGAGACTTGCGATCGCTAGGAGTCCGCCTCTCACCATCTCCGCTTCTTTGAGAGGCTGTGTCCTTTGCCGCCTCCCAACAACAGGTATCTGTTGTGCACCGGGTCGCGTAGGCCCCGGCCCTGAACTCAGTCAGTGTCACACTTTAGTGAATAAGCTATAGTCTTTTTGAGCCCCTACAGGTTGACGTGAATTTTAGTTGTTGAAACGCTTTGAGAGTTTTGAGTTCAACTGTTAGATAAAGATATTATTTTTCTATACCTACCTGAGTTGTGTCCTTTTGTGGTGTCATTGTTGTTTTATTGTATGTGGTCATAAACACTTCACACACTACCTCTGAGATAGGCCTAACTGCTCATGTCAATGCTAAACACTGGGGAGGAGTGGTCCTGAAACCAGGTCTCAGTCAGAAGACATAAATTGGGCTGCCCTTCTTCCTGAAGGTCCCATAGTTGTCCTGCATGTTTGGAAACTGATCTAGCGTTCACATATAGCCCCTGAAACAATTCTCTACCTAGGTGATTATCTGGCAGGGGGATCTCCTCTCCCTCCATGACTGGAAGGCGGAGGGCATATGGGTTGCAGGCCTTCCCAGATTTTCCGGCCCATCCTGATCCCTACCATCGTCCCCCCCGACCTCTGCTATCGGTAGACTCCTTACCCCACATCCTTGCCTTACTCCCAAGAGTTGTTCTCTTATGTAGGTGACTGGAGTCATCCTGTCTTTAAACATGGGCAGCCCTTCCTGGCAGCCGGCAGCGTCCAGGTGCGGGCGGTTGTAGACGGGCTTGCCTTCGGTGCGCCAGCCGCGCGCCTGCTGCGCGTGTTTGCTGTGCTTCCGCGTTCTGTGCCCGCTTTTATAGCCCCGAGACTAGAATGTTAACAGCTCCAATATGGCCGCCGCTGAAGGAATATGCCTTGGCTCGCCGCAACCTCTCTCCGCAACAAACGGCCCTGCTACAGCTGCCGCGGTGGACCGGAGAGTTTACCGACACACAAACACAAGGTACCAGTAAAACAATCCCCCCCAGATTCCCCGTTTAAAATCCCAATAATGTCTGAGAATTACTGTTTTAGCCTAGCCTGCCTGTCCAAATAGCTGCTTACTGTTGCAGCGCTCCCGTGTTCTGTGTCCGCTTTTATAGCCCCGAGACTAGAATGTTAACAGCTGTATGTGTGAGTTCCCTCTCCCCCTTCCTTCCCAAGAAGGCTATCTGAAGCAGACGAGTTCTCTGTCACACACTCTTCCTGTGTTTGTGGCTGTGTAGAGGGAACGTACAAAGTGTTGCTCTCACCCAGCCCAGATGTCTATTGGAGACAGGCTGCAGGCACAAAGCAAAGTTAAGAGCAGAGAATTGTCCACTTTCGAAAACTGTAACTTCTAAACTAGCAATGTTAAATTCAAATTTACCACTAAAGAGAATTCATCATTGCTATTACAAAAATATGAAACATGTTTAAGCTACTCCTTTCTAATCAGGAATAACAGCTTAATTTTTTTTAAGGATTTTCCAATGCTAGCCTATGCAAGGAGTAGGCCTCACAGTAGTGAAACACAAATTTAGCTGTTTGTCACTACCAGGACATGTAAAACTTGAAAGTACATGTCCTACCTTTTACTTACACAGCACCCTGTCCTTAGGTCTATCCAGGGCCTGCCTTAAAGGTGACCAATGTGTAATAAAAGGGGAGTTTAAGGCTTGGCACATAGTTTTAAATGCCAAGTCGAGGTGGCAGTAAACTGCACATACAGTCCCTGTAATGGCAGGCCTGATACAGGTCTGAAAGGCTAGTTGTGTTGGTGGTACAACCAGTTTTATAGGCCCACTAGTAGCATTTAGATTACAGGACCATGGATATATGATATACCACTTTCCAAGGGATTTATAAGTAAACTAAATATGCCAAGCTGGTATATACCAATGTCACCATGTTTAGGGGAGAAGCACATGCACTTTAACACTGGTTAGCAGACGTAGAGTTCTCAGAGTCAGTCCTTAGGCCAACAAAGATACAGCAAGAAGTGGAGGAAAGCAGGCAAAAAGTTGGGCAAAGACCACCCTATGAATGACAGGTCTAACACCAACCTTTAAAGGAAGGAAGTTAAACTTGCAGAGATGCACGCACGTGACCTGCAGCTCACACCAGATGGGAGCAGTGAGTGATCATTTTCTGAATCATCTTGTTGGCATAGCTGAAGGATTCAAGTACTCACTGTAAAGCTAGTGTTAGGTAGATGGGAGTGGTGAGTGTTGATTGATTGGTTTGAATATTTTTAATGACCAGACTATTCCCTAATCCTGTCGATTGAAAAGCTGATGAAAGAATATCAAACAGAAACCTATGACAAGAAAGAGGCTAGTCACAAAGAAATCCAAACATAACACAATTTTTAATCCTTTGTGAAATATTGAGAAAATAACAGTGTCTTCAGTTTTTTTTTCTAAAATATGCATTCATGATAAAATACAATTCCAATATATCTCATGTAAATTAGGGTATTCCAGAAAAACACTTTCACCAGTCACAACTTTTTTGTCAGATGGAAGAAGAAGCAGGCTTTTGTCCAGGAGATCTGAGTTGAGGAACTGTAATATTTATATTTTTTTGTAAGACAATGCATCCTAGGTTGTAGTAGGCCTGGTGTACAGTACACATTGTCTTGAAGGTAATTTGGTCAGTCACAGGTAGCCAGTGTAAAATGCTCATGTAAGGAGGGATATGAGGTTGGTTTGGAAGTTTGAAAAGTAATTGTGAAAAAGCGGGTGGAGGTAGTCCCAAAAATGTAATAATATCAATATCTTGTTATGTGCTCTAAAGGGTTTCAAGAATTTAAACCTGAGATCAGCCCCTTGTAGCTCTGGTGCAGAGCAGACAGACTTAAGAAAATGAGTGTAGTGTCCAGAAGTATCGAAACTGTTAAAAAGTCAAAAACACAACACAATAAAAATCCCACTACAATTTAAATAATTAGAGTATAATTCGAAGAACAAAATGATACCAAAACAAAACATGCAATAATGGGAACCATAGATGTGAATTGTTTAAGTTTTAGTTTTAAATAACAATATTGCCAAAAAGCATTAGGCTCCATTGCAGGTCAACGAGCCACAGTAGTGCATGACCTAGAGGGGATGGAGTGCAGGTCGGATACACAAATCAAGTTCTACGCGGTAGAAGATTTAACCAGCGGATTTAGGGCCTGAATAGCAGTTTGGAGGTATGGGAGCACCACCAAACTCAACCATTGACTGCCCGTTAGATTAGGAGTTTTCTCCTGGTCTGGCGGGCGGTGCTTTGGCGGTCCCAGGCGATGAGCCTTAGACAGGCATCACAATGGGAACACCAAGGCAAGTTCCTGCAAGCCATGGTCACTGAAGTGCATGCCTTGCAGGAACTGGGGGTGCATACAGACAGGGGGCCCAACAAGTGCCCCCCTGCATGCCTCCCATGGCCCAGAGGCACGTTTTCTCACTCCCATCCTTTTCAATGCGGGCCCAACGCTGCCTCACAGCGCTGCAAAACCGCAGATGGATCACGAATCCCTGGCGGTTGCAGGGGTCCTGCACTCATAATAGGGGGGTTAGACCCCCAATGAGGCAGTGCCCGCACCGCCACCATGGCTACGGCGGTCCATCAGACCGTTGCAGTCATTACCAGGCTCCAAGTCTTGAAAATTCAGATCAAAGCCCTTCGGAAGGACATATCAGCAGGCTGTAAAAGAGAAGGACTCCACAACCTCTTAAAGGCTTTGGGCGTAGTCTGGGTGTAGAACTGGTTTAGACAGTAAAAGCTCAGAACAGGAATATACAAAATTCACCCCCAGGAAAGTATTCAGGCTGGCTAAATACTTTTGGCGTATTTCCACAGTCAGGCTTTCTACGTTCAGACTCAGGGCCTGATTGTGAGTTTGTCACTGTAGGCGTGGTCCGCCACACCAGTGCCCTCTCCCACACCAACAAACTCATTTTTTGACCACGCGCCAGATTAGGAGTAATCTCCTGGACTATCAGGCAGTGCTTTGGTGGTCCCAGGTAGTAAGCCTTAGAAAGGCACCACAATGGGAATGCCAAAGCAAGTTCCTGCATGGCATGGACTGCTAAGTCCATGCTGTGCAGGAACTTGTGGTGCATGCATAAAAGGAGGCACACCATGTGCCCCCTGCATTCATTCCCCGGCCCAGAGGCAACATGGGACCTGCAAGGCCCCTTTAGATTCCTCACTGCCACCCTTTTCATGGTGACCTCACCGTCATGAAAAGGGCAGATATGAGGAAACTCGTAATATGCTTGGCAGTGCCGCAGCAACACTGTGAGCATATTGTGCCCTCACACCACTGTAACACTGCCAAGGTATTATGGATCCCCAGCGGTTGCAGTGGTTCTTTGGCAGTCTGACTGCCAAACTCATAATAGGGCGGTCGGAACGCCGATGCGGTGACACCCACACTGCCACCATGACTACGGTGGTCCCCACCACAATCTTGGGACCGTAGTCATAATCAGGCTCCAAGTCTTGAAAATGCAAATCAAAGTCCTTTGGCAATACAACGGAGTAGGCTGTAAAGGAGAAGGGCCCCACAACATCAGAAAGGCTTTAGGCATAGTCTGGCTGAAGCACTGGTTTAGACAGTAAAAGCACGAATATCCAAAATACACCCCCAGGAAAGTTTTCACCTAGGCCAAATACTTTTGGCGTATTTCCACGGTCAGGCTTTCTATGTTCAGACTTAGAGCCTGATTATGAATTTGGCAGTGTTGGCATGGTCCGCCACGACAGTGCCCTCTCCCATACCGCCAAACTCGTTTGCCGACCACCCGCCAGATTAAGAGTTATCTCCTGGACTGGCAGGCAGTGCTTTGGTGGTCCCAGGCAGTAAGCCTTAGAAAGGCACCACAATGGGAATGCCAAAGCAAGTTCCTGCATTGCATGGAGTGTTAGTCCATGCTGTGCAGGAACTCGGGGTTAATGCATACAAGGAGGCACACCATGTGCTCCCCTGCATGCATTCCCACGGCACTGGGGCAACAGGGGGGGGCCTGTAGGACCCCCTTAGTTTTCCTACCGCCACACTTTTCATGCAGGCTCACCACCATGAAAACTGTGGTAGTTGTTAAACTTGTAATATGCTTGGTGGTGCAGCAGCAGCACCCCTAGCACATTGCAGGCCTCAGACTGCTGCAAGACCAACAGGAATCATGGATCCCTGGTGGTGGGAGCGGCCTCATGGCGGTCCAACTGTCAAACTCTTAATACAGCGGTTGGACTGCCGGTGCGGGGGTGCTCGCACCGTCATGTGGCTACGACATTCCATCGGACTGCTGTAGTCATAATCAGGCCATTAGTCACTTTTTGGGGATTGGACTCCTCTAGTGGGCAGGGCTGCAGGCAGTAGCTGAAGAGACCTCTATGAGGTCGGATACCTTCTTCTCAAGCTCCCACTGATTTGGATTTGCTGCTGCAGAAACACTCTGAGCAGGAGAAACCTGAATCTTCTGCCCAGCAACAATGCACCTTAATTGGAGTGACTTGCCAGGTTTCACCGTTCTCCTCCTGACATCTTTGGAGACAAAACGTTTCTAGGTCCAAGGTTTTTCAAGATGTTAGGAGGAGTGCACTTTGACACAGCCAAGGTTTGCATGACATCAGGAAGAAGCACTTTGGGGTCAAGACCTACTCCAGAAGAATCCACCAGCAGGTTCCAGGGCAGCTGCAGTTGGAACTGGTCACCTTGGCTCTACTGGAAAAGGCTTCTTGCAGCGTACTCTGGCCTTTAGCTTAATAGGAGATTAGCCAACTCACCGTTGAATTCCACATAATTTTTCTTTGTTCTTTGCAGGTCCAGGCCTACAGGTCACCTCATAGGTCTCAAAAAGTAAGTTCACTCCTTCTTTTGTTCTTTCACATGTCTAAACTGTTCTAACAATGGGGACATGGCTAAGCCGGTGACCAAGATGGTCACACAGCATTGAAGCACCGGTGCCCGAAGCCCGTTCCCTGACAAAAGCTGCATGTTCTCATCCACCACGCTGCCTGCAACGCCCCCCAGTAAATTCCGAACACAACAACGGCACTGTTGAGGGTGGCAGATCCCAGCTCTGCAACATCGAGATGACGCTGGATTCCACTGGGGCATGAGGTGGCCCAGGCTGTCTCGGGGGCCACACAACAACAGTGTCCTAGGTGAGTGAGGGAAAGTTCCTGTGAGGCCTAACAACACTGCGAGGCCCTGTGCGGGAGCCTGCTCGGGCCCATCCCTCACTCGCAGTCCTCCCCGAGGTCGCGCCCCGATGTGTGCACCACTGCACCTCCCGGGAGTCAAACACAGCGACGGGGTAATGCTTGATGACGACCCTCCTACTGGGTAACAGCCATGCCACCACCGCACTGGATGAATGAGGGGAGCCATAATGTCAATCGGGCTGAAGCTCCTGTAGCTTGCTAGCCCAACACATCCTCAGGCTTGCAGACCAGACTACACAGCCTTGACGTGCCAATTCCCATCATGCAGAGTGCATCCAAGGGGGCCCAAAGATCGGAGAGCAAAATCCACCACGTGCTTCCCCACAACCCATCTGCCTACCAGACCTTACTAATTTCGCGCCAGAAAAAAACCTGGGGCCCTAGTTGAGGTCCTATCAATGGCAATGAGACCTTGGTGCCTTCCTCATCTCTCTGGGACTGGGCTCCCCTCGGACCGGGGCTTGGTGGACCTGTGGCTCCCATTGGGACATTCCTCTTGATACTTTGCTGCGGCATCCTTTTAAATAAAATCAGAAACTTGCCACCACCTACCTGGCTGCTGCCATCCTCCCTGCCTGCAACATGGGATGAGGAGACTCAAAACAGCTCAAACTGACTTGGCCCAGTGGCAATAAAGGCAGAACTGCATGCTGGGTTTCGCGCCATCGATTCTAGATTTGACTCACTCACCTTGCGCCTCAATAGAATAGGAGAGCTCCTAAATAGGCATACCGCCCGGTTGGATGCAGAAGACCTCCATCCATGAAGACCAGGCCGAGGACACCTTACGCCGGTTGGGTAAGACGGAGCGATTATTGAAAGCCGTAGCAATAAAAAACAAAGATTTAGAGGCCAGATCACGAAGAAACAATATTGGGATCCTGGACCTAGTGGAGTCCACAAATATTCAACGTCCTGAACTCTTTGTTTAGACACTACTCACCGAACTCTTTGGTACAGACCAATTCTCCAAGACCCTCATTGCTGAAAGTGCACACAGGTCGCTGGGCCCCAACCCACCCTCGGGTGTCCCTCCACTGCCCGTAATGATAAGCTGATAAGCCCCTTCACTTGGCTTGAGAGACTGAACTGATACACTATACGGGCTCCACTCTCTCCTTCAACCTGGACCAACAGCCGCAGTTCAAGAAGCCCTTCACAAATTTACTGACACCAAAACACAGCTTCGTAAACTAGGACTCAAATACGCCATGCTCTACCCTGCATGGTTGTGAGTAACTATTGGTGATAAGCCTCATTACTTTGACACCCCAGCCACTGCTTCAACCTTCTGTAAACAGCAAAAAGACAACAGTCGCTAAAGTCCCTCCCACTCTTAAGGGCACCCGTCCGTGGATCGATAGCTAACAGTCAGCTCCGAACTTTTTCCCTCGGATTGATGGTAATCCTGATTTCTCTCTCTGTACTGCCTCCCTTTCCACTGAATTGCCAAGTACTCTCTACATTTTGCATGGATAAGAACTGGGAACAGCTTTGTCTTCACCACGGCTCGATGTGAACCGTTTTCAAACTACATGAGAACTGAACGATAACTATTTTTTTTAATACATTGCAAAGGTTTTTGTACTCCACTTCTACAAATTAACACTGCAAACAGAACGGCCACGGAACATCCAAAGCGTTACCCCCTCCCCTACGGATGATTACGAATTGTTGGGGATGTTCTTTTTTGATGTTGAGGTATTCGCTAGGCCTTTTTGCTAGGCCTGGGTGGCAAATTCCGTTCCGCTCGCGGAATTTACGAAATTTGGGTAATTTCGCATTCCGTGGAGAACGCAAAATTACCCAAAAATCTGCTTTCCGCGACTTTGCAAAATTATTTGCTTGTTCGCGTTCTCAAAATGCGTGCCCACCAGATATTTCCCCCTGGCACGCAAACAGCAATTGCGAACAGGAAAAAAGCATTGCGAACAAGCAATTCCGCATGTTTGCGGAATTTCTGCGTGTTCTTGCCAGCGACTGAGTTAAGACCAATTGAAAACCCATTTTCGATGATCGCTTTTCCGTTTCCTTCCTAAAATCTCTGCAGCAAACATATTTCAGTGCCAGACACCATTACTGTCAGCAAATCTTAAACCTTGTCTCTTCACTTTCTACCTACACTTCAGTGATCAAAGTGCTGCATTAGTCAAATCCAAGAAAGTACCCCACTGCTCTCTTTATTTATGATCTACCCAGGTGACTAAGATATCTCCCTACACCAGGTATGCCACTCTTCAACAGCTCTATTTTCTCCTAAGGAGATTGAGTTTGGTGCCTAGGTGCAGAAATGTTGGATTCAGGAGGCATGGCTGAAGCAGATGCGTATTGATAAACATTATCAGTGTGTGGCACCGTGGGTCTGCCACGTTTCTGCTCAGTTTCCAGCACTATCCGTAAACTGCATTGGCTTCCCATTTACAGACGCATTCACTATAAAACACTTTGCATTTCTTTTAAAATTCTGAAAAACGCCAGCCCAGCCCTGCTGAGCAACTTGATCTCGCACTATGTTCCTTCGCGCCCCCTTCGCTCAGCAGAGCTACACTTAGCAACGGTGCCTATAATCAGGCTTTCCAGGACAGGTGGTTGGGCTTTCCGATATCTTGCGCCTAAGTTATGGAATTCTCTTCCGGTTCACATCGACGCTATAGACTGTTTGACATCCTTCAGAAAGGCTATTAAGACCTTTTTGTTCCCATCACCTTAGTCTCTTCTGGTATTCCGTTAGGCTGGCCCACATATCTTTTCCTCATGTGGCAGCGCCGGGACGCCCCTTAGCTGGGGCAGCTGTGCGCTTTACAAAACGGATCACATAACATTTCTCTTTTCTGTCAGAAAGCCCTGCACAAAGGTGCAAGACTCCCTTACCCTCCAGACAAGGTACTTTTTTGCTTGCATAAGAAATGTGTTAGGAACTGGTTAATTCTCTCTCTCCGGCAGAACAGACCTGCCAACTCACATAGTGCCTAAATGACATAGGCTCCCTTCACACGGTGACATGGTGAAGAGCCAGGTGGTGGCAGAGAAGGCTAGCTAGAAACCACTGCACAGAATAGGTTTCCATTTCATCTTGGAATCAGTCAGTGGCCATTAAGGGATGTGAAAATACCCCAGGATATCAGCGCCAGGCTCCGCAAAGGTTTGCTTTTTTAATTAGTTTGCTTTTTTTTTAGAAGGGGGAACTTTATAGGAGGGAGGAAGCCGAAGTGTAGGTTTTGCAGTTCCTGACATGAAGCCCCACCCCTTCTAAAGTCCTGCTGCTTCTTCGCCCCAAAGTTGGTTGATCTGAGAACTCTCAGCACCACAATAACACAGTTAAAACCCTTTGAACAGTGCACCCACACACATCTGGAAAAGAACAGAGCATGATACGCAGAACACAACCTCAAAGGAGGACTCAGGCTGTGGTCTGCTATGGAAGCTCCAGAATTATATGCAGGGGCCCTGGCCGATAGCCGACAGTGCTACAAGGCCATACTAATGGCAGAAGTACCCTCTGCAAATGGCAAGAACATAAAAAAAAATGACTTAATTCAGAAGATGTACAGAACTGTGGTCTCAGAGACAGGAAAAATGTAGTGTAAGAGCACAAACAAACCAGCAGCTATTACAAGGCACGATGGTGGAAATACAAAGTGAACAGAAGTTGTAACAAAGTGTTTATGGCTCCTAAAATGGGTCACAACACTTTTGAGGCTGGATTTCTGAATACATCTGTATTGTCTCAGGACTTTGAGTTTGCTGCTACTGTGTAGTTTATTGGTCCCTGTCGATGTATGAGGTACAGTAACTCAAATGTTAGCTCAGTCTACCAAAGTGTAAGAAATTCGAATATTGGTTGAAGGGGGAGAACCGACTTCAGATAATAATCACAATCCTTCTCAAGGTTAACCACAAACGTCACTAAATAAACTTGTGATGTACCCTCTGGTAGCTTGGCACAAAAACAGACAGGCTTAACTTATAGTCAATGTGTAGAATGTTTACGCAACAGAAGAAATATCCCAAAACATATTTAGTAAAAATTGAGTATATTTAGGCTTTCCTGTTTTCAGTTTCTATTTTTGGGAAATTCTGGTGGTGTTTTCTCAGTGTTTTCCAGTGATTTCAATACCTCAAAAAAACAGTGCTTTTCAGTGGTTACTCATTTTCGCGCCATAAAAAAACAATTCCAACGGTGTTTTACCGGTGTTTATGGAACGCTTTGCTTTTATTATTGCTTTTTCCATTTTTCTTCAGAAATTGTACTGATTGATGGCTCAAGTAGTCAGTGGACCATATTATGGACCACATCAATTGAAGTAATCTACAGAGGGAACTTAGCTAGCACATTATTATTATTATTACAATAGGTGCAACTGTAACAAGCCCACAAAGGCTCTCTGAACCACAAGTAAAGTAAAAAGCTGACGTGTAATGGTTTGAATAGTGCTATTTGCTACCAACACCCTTTAGGACACTTCAATAGTCAAAAATTCATTGCGAGATTCCCCTGAATGTGCTTTCACACCTAGCTAAAAAATAAAATCATAATAAAAACTTTGACACATCGAGTGTTGCGCTGCAGGCATTTCACTGACAGCAATCGGTTAAATTCATATGTGGCACGAAATTTCCCCAGCAAGCGTTTCCTCAGATGGATAGAAGTAAATATCCTAAGCAGGGAAAATGTAGAATCCAGGACTGCCACAGGTATTGTGCTGCGTGCTGCTAGCCACGATGTATGATTTAGACAAACAGTTTTACAGTGAACCCCTTACAAAGGCAATTCCGAAGAGGCAAGCATCTTACATGACCGACCTTTCCTGTCCAGCATTATTAATTTAAGCTGCAAACGTGCACTACGTCATCGTCTCAGCAGGAGATGGCACATGGTCACCCAGGGGCATATTAGCAACAAATAGCGATATTTATCGCTAAATGCCCTTAGCGCCTTTTTGTTTAAATGCTGCCTATAGCCGGATATTATAGCAGCGATAGCGTGCTATTAGCAACTTTTAACTCCAATGCGATAAAATATCCGGCGATAGCAGTGAAATGCGAGAATATCGCTGGAAATCCAGCGATATTCTCGCATTAATGCCAATGGGGGCTCAATCTGATAATCCACCCCCAATGACTATACAGGTAAGTCAACCTTTTAGCAGGCGTTAGGTTATAGCGATTTTTTTATCGCTTCGCCTGCCTTGCTAATAGGCGATAGCTGTGTTAGCGACTGTTTTCAGTCGCTAACAGTTTGGGTACGCCCACTTTGCATGTCATTAGCGATAAATATCGCTGACATGCAAAGCGGGCCCCAAACCTGTAGCTATCGCCTAAAAGCTGTCGCTAACTGCTGTTAGCGACAGCTTGCTAATAGGGCGATACAAATATTGCCGCTTTAGCTGGTAAAAGTCCCACTAAAGCGTGATATTGCCCTTGATAATATGCCCCACAGTTCTTGGAAATAACAGAGCATAAAGTAAATAGGTGTCAGAACGTATCCCCAAAAGGAGTGGCGAAAACATCATTGGCCCTTATGTAAGCGTTTCTTAATTCTATTAAGACAATCCATATGACAAGCGGATGCATACAGCATGCCAATAAAAGGAAGTCACTGGGTGGAAACAAGCTAGTTAAGTAATTGCTGCACACAATAAGATAACCTCAAGGAGCTCTGACCTCGACTATTACAAGCATAATTGACCAGCAAACAAAACGTTCAGCAAACTGATGCACCAAGATGGAGAAATGCGAGGCACGTCTGTCAACAAATGGACCTCATGCACAGAGCTTAAATGGTTTCAAAACAGTGCCTTTTGGGCTAGTGTTCCTTGGTGTATAAAAGCAAGGACTCAACCCTTTAAAGTTCTAAATCAGGAATACAACACTGGAGATAGATAATCTCAATGTTAAACAGACCTGGAAATTGAGCCGTAGACTTCAAGGGGCTTATTTACAAGGCCCGTGCTCCACTTTTGTGTCATTTTTAACATGGGGAAAGTGATGCAAAAGTGGCGCAAGGGGCTTGTAAATCTGCCCCCAAGTTCTTATCACTGGGTCAATTTATGTCTGGCTGCCCATGAACAGGAAAGTCTTTTTTTAACTGTAAACCTGAGGACTACTGGTTTTCAACAAGCAAGCAGTGCACTCAAGGGAGATTGGAGTACCTCATGGCACTGCACAGTGCCTGCTCATGCCACTTAAAAATATCTATATGACGGACAATAGGGGCCTTAAAAAGACTGCTACCTCCTCACAAATATCAGTCAATCTAGGATTTATGAAACACGGTGACCACCAATAATTACATGGTTCTGCTATCAAAGGCTATTTTAATGAACCGTTAATAGAAATACATTAAAATTAATCTTTAAAAATGTTCCGACCTTTAGACTGGAGAGACCTTGCTTTTGGAAAACAGAAGTACTAAGTACTGCACATATCTCGAAGGCACAACGGACCTGCCCTGGACAAATACCATGTGTTTTCATTAGCACCCTGAATAGCTTCATTGGAAGGGCTTGCATATTGTTTTTATTGCAGCTAACGCGCGCCGTGAGTCACTGTCTGGCACTGCTCAATTTACACAGGGTCTTCTTCCACGCACGAGCACCTGACCCAGTTGTCTGAGTAGGTGAAACGGAAATTCACCAATAATTAAAACGAAAAACAGCACCAAAGACTAAGTAAATCTGCCCAAGCTCGGTAAAAGTCCCCGACTTCCACACAGTGTGACATGAGCTGTAAAAATGGTAAAAGCAATGCTGCAGTGTGGTTCCGGCTACGGCCACGGTATGCACAGAGCAAAACCAGAGGGGCACTTCTAAGTGAGCATTTTTATATTTACTGAGCGTGTAATGAGGGTTTTGTAGGGACACAGCAAAGAGTCATTCCGTGCAAGTGGTGGGGATGCCTACAAGGGGCTCCGGGGTTATAGGAAAGCAGAGGGGATCTTAAGCAGAGCCGGGGTGCTTTAAGACGGTGTGCGTGGGGCTTAGAAGATTAGGACTGCTGGGATATTGTTTTGTGGTGTCAAAGGAAAATGAGATGCAGAAAGTCAGAGGTAGCGCTGCGGGAGGCGCCCTAATAATGTTTATAAATGCCATTTTCTCCGGTTCAGACCGCATATTCTTATACAGTAAACCCACAGAAATGCACCCTGGCACCGCGGTGGGCTGCTTTGTCAACGTGTTTACACACTCAGACAGCGTACATGCAAGCTGGTACTGTTGTGACATTACATATTTCAGAAGCATTCTTTAGAGCCGATTTAAAAGCGTATAAGACCACACTTGAGCAATCTTGCAAGCATAGACCTGTGCATGTGTAGTCGGTACAGGGAGGGCCACACACGTCAGGGTTCGACGCCATCAAGGAAGGCAGTGGAGGACTGTGCTAGGCGAGAACTAACAATCCAGAAACGAGATCGCCACCTCTTTCCCTGGTGCCCGTCCCCCACTACTTTATTGACAAAGCCTCGTTTAAGTAAATGGTCTTTTGAAAGACCTGTGAAGTACTCAGGGGTGCGGCCGGCCGCAGTAAGACAGCAGACGACAACAGCTCCTCTCCCCCCACGTGAGCCAGGCAGGGGGCCTGGTGTTATTCTGACCCATGGGCCATTCACACCTCGACTGCCCATTTGCAGAAGCAGTGTTTTCCCCCCGACACCTCTGTGCAGACCCCACAGGCATGCCAATGATTTGAATTGCTTTGGCTCCATCAAGTGGCCAATAGGCGCAACAACAATGAAAATCAGTGAGACTCGGTTTAAACAGGGTCAGCTGATTTTCATTCAGTAGGGTATTCTCGTTTATAGTCGGTTTTAACCGAATTCCGGACAGCCTAAGTATATTTGAGGAAATAGCAACAACAAAATAACAAAAATCCAATCAGCAGAAATGGAATTATGAATTTTGTAAAAATTAAAGTAAACAATAGCACCAAAAGAGAAAAGACCCAAGATGCCAACTGTGGGTTCCTTTTCATGATGGACCAGGGCAAACTCATAAATTCATGGCTACGGAGATGGCAGATGGGCTGGCTACAGGATCACGTTTGTCCTGCTGGGAGTTTTACCTTCTGACTTTGATTTGTGGACGAGCAGCACAGCTCTGCAGGTTTCTGCATTATTCTGCATTGCTCCATATTGCATCCGGTCAGACTTTCAGTTGGGAACTGCATGGCTTTGCAGGGCTCTGCAGCACTCGGCATCGAATCCAGTGAAGCCTTTGGTGACAAACTGCATGGTGTGGCTCTGTGGGGCTCTGCGTCACTCTGGGTTGGATCCAATGAGGCTTTCAGTTGTGAACTGCAGGCTCAGCACTGCGCGTCTCCACGTCACTCAGCATTGCATCTTGCAATATCATCAGTGAGGAGTTGTGCTGCTCTGCATCAGAGCAAATGAGCCTACAGTTAGGCCGGAAACAAAGGGTCTAGGACCTTGAGACCCACACTTGGATGTCAGGACTCACTCCCACAGAGGTCAGCCCAGTGGACCAGATCAGGTCCAGTTGGGTCTGGTCAGCAAGGAAGCAGGAAAGACCTCTGGAACTTGTTGAATTACTGTAGTTCACACCAGAGACCAGCCCGCTGACCCTTGAAGTCAACCCTGGGGTCCTGGGTTCAAGGCTTCACAGGCCCGCTCTTCCTTCAGGTGTCAGTAGGGAAGCCCTTCTTCTGAGACTTCACAGGTCCAAGAGTGTTTTTATTTCAGATTCTGGGGAATGCCACTTTCATGGCCAATGCCAGTTTGTTGGTCTTGTCTACCTCCAAAACTGGTTCTGATCTGTTTTACCCTTTCCTCTGGGGTTGGCTCCAACCTGGCTAGTGTAACAAAGTCAGAGGCAGGCCTAGTGTCAGGTTATTCTGTCTGGGCCATTTCAAGCCCCTTTGAAGAGCAATCAGGAGAGGGGTGCAGCTCCCCAGCCACGCTGTCTGGAAGACCCTCACCTCCTGACACCAGCCTTTTGCTCCACTGTTTGGGAGGAATGTACATCTCGCTCCAGGAAGCCAACAGGGGTCAGGTAACATCTGTACACTGGAAGAAAGGCAGTTTTACGTTTAGGCAGAAAAATGCCAACTTTCTAAAAGTGCCATTTTCAAAATAGTAATTTAAATTCCTACATGACCATTAGGTTGGATTTAAAATGTCAATTACAATGAGTTCTTGGTCCATTTTCCAACAAGTCCAAAACAGATGTTATGCATTATAAGGAGTTATAATGTAACCCAGTGATTTTCCATGGGAGAATCATCGTTGTTAGAGTGATAAACGACTTTGAAGATTTGGGCCTGCAAAAAGATTTACTTTACCATCGTAAAAATTGCTTGAAACTACACACACTGGCTGCAATGGCAGGCCGGAGAAAGGTTTTACTGGGCTACTGTGGCATGGGATAGAACTAAGGGCCACATGTACCAACCAATTTGGCATTCTCAAATGGGCTGATTCTGCGTATCGGCCCGTTGGCGAACGCAAAAAATGCTTTTTACATGTATCAAACCCCATTTTAAGATTCGGTAACCTGTTACCAAATTGAAAAATGGGTTTGCGATTCGATATTTGAAAGGGGCGTGTTTAGGGCGTCCCTTCCAAATACTAAATCCTAATGGTTTGTATGAATGTTTTGTGACTGTGAATGCGATTGCAAACATTCGGATTTTACGACCTACTTCAAGTACGTGGTAAGCCATTCGCTAATGGGAATTGTTGTAAACATGTATTTTAAGAGCAAGCAGTGGTCCTAAGGAAGCAGTGGTCCTAAGGACCACTGCCTGCTCTTAAAAAAATGAAAAGAAAGCTTTTAATTTTTTTTAAACCCAACCTGTTTTCCTTTTAGGAAAACGAGTTGAAATTTAAAAAAAAGATTACTTTATTTAAAAACAATCAAAGAACATACAATCAAAAAAATTAAATCTGATTGCATTTGTTTTGCATGCTCTAAGGGAGTCTAAGTGTAACTACTCAGTCATAGAGAGAGATTTCTCTGGCAGTCTACAGGGCTGTAAATAGATTAGAGCAATTTTTGTGAGGGATGACGTTTGCTGTGAAAACTGACCACAAACCTTTGATGGAAGTATTTAAACGGAAGAGACTAGATTGTATATCCTCACGCATTAGGAGATGGGTTGTAGAAGCAAGGGTATTAATTTATCATACAATATATCCCAGGAGCTAGCAACTTCTCTGCAGATTGCTTGTCACGTCTTGTAGTAGGGGGAGTACTCTTTGGTCGGTGAGGTGTATGACTTAATGGCAGAAGATATTATCAACATTTTTGAGATCACTCAGGGAAGCATTGTTGAGAGAGAATAGAGTGAAGAACCGGATAAAGATGAAAAGTTAAAACAAATAATTCAGTGGCTATGTGCTGAAAGAGGAGTTGTCAAAGAAGTAAAAACAGTTGGGGAAAACAGAACATGAGCTAGCGGTTGACAGAGGGTTCCTTTTAAGAAGGAAGAGATTAGTGCCACCAAAGAGACAAAGGGAGAAAAGATTGCAACTTGCTCAAGAAGGTCACATGGGTAAAGTGAAGACTAAAGGGAGGCTGAAAAGAGAACTTCTGGTGGCCGTCATTGGATCATGATGTGGAATGCATGGTTCGAGATTATGTGCAGTGTATGACATGCAACAAAGATACCAAGACTAGCAATATACCCATGGTGTGCAGGAGATTACCATCATATCCCTGGGAAAAAGTCACAATGGATATTCTAGGACCAGTAAGTGGTGAACACACCACTCTGTATGTATGTATGTTTGTATAAATTGTTTTATAACGCGCACTGTTACTTGGGAGTATCCTGGCGCGGTAATGTATTGTTTCTTATGGATTTATATTACTGATGGTTTGAAGTGTCATTAGTGTATGTCATTTCTTCTTCCGTAGTCATTAGGTTTTTAGAAAACATATTTTAGAAAGAGAGGTATCCACATTACATTTTGACAGATTACGGAGTGCAGTTTTATTCACAGGAAATGGAAAATTATTTGAGAGAATGTGGTATTTTTCACAAACCCTCTGCCTTATATCATCCACAAACAAATCCAAAATCCGGCATGGATTACGGGGCGCGACCACCGGATTATAGATACTGGTGATACGAACCCGTAGACGGCTAAGGGCGACCCATTGATACAGTGGACGCCGTCGTAAGACCTAGAAATACGTTGGTTTTCAGATTATGGGGTGTGACAGTATGATTACAGATTTGTGAATTTAATTTGTGATACTACGGGCGAATTACTGATATAGTGAACGCGGTTCCTACATTGGGAGGGACGCACTCCCACACTACAGATAACTGAAATATACTTTCGGACAATTCGAACTTTGGTAACGTCTTTTTGAAGATATTCGCTTTCTTGGTAGAAGTAACCTATACCTACGCGTATTGTGAGTTAGCCCTGATGAAGTTCCCATGGCACTAGAGGAACAAAATGCGTTGGCTGTGCCTCTTTTTTGAAAAAATGAATACCAATAAAAGAAGAATTTTCAAATTGACTATATTGACTCTGCTTGGAGTGCATCTTCCTTTTTTGTGGACATTATACATTTATGTGGTGAATGCCATTTTGTTTATTACAGTTCATTGTGGGAGGATGATATGTGACATGGGAGAATGATGACATCATTATCTGATAGAACTAAGTGATATAATGGAATCAGAATGTGGGGGTTGTGAGGAGCCAGTTGGCAGTAGCAGCTGTAGAATGAGGTGTCTATAATAAATGGCTCATCCTACCTTTGTCTGTGGCTGTCATTGTTTTAAGAAACACCACAGCTACCTTAATGGGTGGCACAATGAGTTCTACAGTTCACTAGTAGCATTTAATGCTATTTATAGGCCTAGATTTATGGAGTACAACTTACTAGGGACCTCTAAGTAAATTAAATGTACTCATCAGGTGCATGTCAATTTTACCATGTTTGGAGGGGAAAGCAGAAACACTTTACTTCTGGCTAGCAGGTGCAAAGTTCACAGAGTCCTGAAAAACGTGTTCAGCTACAGATGACAAGAATCAGGAGTGGCCCTGCAGAAAGGGCAAATTTCCGACACCTAGGACAACAGTTTTTGCCAGTAATTGAGAAAAGTTTAGGTTGTGACCTCCAACAAGGAAAACAACACAGGGTAGATGAAGTGAGGCCATTTCCTAAACAGCAAATGAGCAATGTTTGTAAAGGTCCATTGGTGACCCTCGGCCTCCTTTCGGTCCTAGAGAGTAGTTGTGGCTACCAGGTGAGCTTCAGAGGCCAGAAGCAGTTTTCTGATGCACTGAGAATTTAGAACCCCTACAAACCAGTAGTTCGAACTGGGCCCGCTATGGATGAAAGATTTTGTTTTCCTGGAGTCTGTGAGTCCCTGAAGGTTGGTTGGAAACCGTAATAGGTACTGGGGAAATTCGAAAACCTCATATCTTTATTACCATTGGCATTCTTGAAAAAGTCTTTAGACAGTGGGTCCCTATGACTGTGACCTGCCTTTGGATAGGTGTCAAGGATCGAGAAGCTTGCTCCAGCCAAAAAGTGGCAAAAGAAATATTTGGTCAGCGAACACAGTGCCGTAAGTGGCTTCGGAGACACTAATCGCCCACCATGGAGATGGGGCAACTTTGTAGAGGGAACTGACCCCAGGCCGGTGACCTGTCACAAACAAAAATAGGGGTGCAGTGGCAGAATGGTGGGCTTGTCTGTAGAGGTGGTGGGTTAATGAGGTTGATGTCAGTAAATACACAAGAATTACTCACCTGTAATGTTGTTGTCACCATTGAAGATGTCTTAAAATGCTGGATGTGTTCCTCCTGTATAATATCAACCAATCATAACCAAAATATCATACAACATAAATATTGTGCTTAAAACTATATTGGCAGATGCCAAAAAATGTTGGGCTCAAAACTACATTGACGGATGCCAAAAAATGTTAACGTTCAATCCTACTGTCAGAAACTGTTTCAGAGAGCCATGGAGCACGCAGGGACTACTGTGCCCAATTACGGTGCTTGAGACCTTTTACCCTTGCTGTCCCGGGTCCTGGTCTACTATGGATCCTGAGCAACATGGGCCAAGTAATCCTGCTGCACTCAAATCTCAGTGGTAGCTGTGGTCAAGCAGTCAAGTCTACCTCAGGTCGGATGTAGATACAGGTTAGTTGTTGTTGTAATATTTTATTCGATAGCAAAGTATCATAAAAGTAAATACAATTTCATAATAAAAGGTAGAATTAGATAAGAACAAATTTCGAAGTACAAGAGCGAAAAAACAAGTTAAAAACGGATTAAACTACACATCAGTAATAAAAACAAGTCAGATCTGGTTTGTTCCAGAGCTAGAAAGTGCTAATTAATAAAGTGCTAGTTAATATAATAACACAGTTGTACCGCTTGGTGTCCTACCCCATTCTCAAATGAGCAAGCTTTGTTCGTATTTGCCATGCTTTCCCCAGGAATTTTGCAACTCCGCAGATTACCATCATGGATGTAGCGTCTGTTGTTAGAATGCGTAGAGAGCCACTGAATATTGCCTTGTTCCCAGTTCTCTACAAACTGGTCTTAACCATCTTCTCCTGGGCCCCCTGTACGCCCTACAGGCAAACAAGAAGTGAGCTAGAGACTCAGTGGGATTAGCACACCCCGGGCAGGTAGCTTGATGGTGAAAGATACCTCTCCAGCTTCTAGTAAAGACATTCAGGGGTAGGGTTCCATACCTCAATTTCAAAAACAATGTTCTATCTCTCGGGTTTCTAAGGAAATCAAGAAAGGGGTCTAGCTTCCTCTCTGGCTTGTGGTCCAAGAAGTAGTCTGTTAAAAAGCCCCCCTTTAGGTTTTCCAAGTCTCTTGCTTGAATCCACTCCCAATAGAGTTTCTTGATGGATTTTTTCGGGGGTGGTGACTGTGAGATCCACTCTTCACTTAGCCCCAAATTGATCACCAAATCCCTCTATTTTTTCAGCCAGCCAATCTTCATTGGAGAGTTCAGGGTAATAAGATCATCAAGGACAGCAGCATAGTTGACAAGCTCCGGCGTCCTTCTAAGGCGTACCCAATAAAGTAAAGGCTGAAGGCCAACTATATCTTTAAGGGAGTGGTGACCCATGTCATGGAGTAATGGTTTGAAGGGAGTGGAGATGGGGAGACCCACTAGCTCTCTCAGAAACATATTCTCTGCTTTAACGAGATCTGGGACTCTGTCGAAACCCCACAGTTCTGACCCATAAGTTGCAGCAGCCAAAGCCTTGCCATCATAGACTGCTAAAGCAGGGCTAATGGGTCTGCTAGAGGTCACACGATGATCTGTAGAGATAGCTCCCGCCACTCTTTTGAGGCTTAAAAGCATTTTAGCTACGTGGGAGTCCCACTTCATTTTACGGTTTATCCTGACTCCCAAGTAGTCAAAGGCATCCACTTCCTCTAGCAGAATGCCATTGAGGGAAACATTAATCCTCCTAACTTTCTTGCTGCTAGAGAGCACCATCAGTTTAGTTTTAGTGGTGTTGATTGTGAGCCCACGTTCCTCACAAAAGGCACTGAACCTATTTAGGAGTTTCTGGAGACCAGAGGGGGTTTTGGACATTAGGAGGGTGTCATCTGCGAAGAGGAGGGTCAGTATCTTTTCACCCGCCAGGGTGGGGGAATCCACGGGGTCCTCCCTCAAATGGTCTGCCACCCCATTTATAAAGAGGGAGAACAGGGTGGGAGCCATCACACATCCCTGGCGGACCCCCCTCTTTACTGGTATTCTCTCAGTCAATTGTCCTGCACTCCCCCATCTGATTCTCGCATAGGTGCCATCGTGCATCCTTTTGATTAACTCTAGGAGATATCGCAGTAGGCCCATGTCATGCAGCACCTGCCACAGTTTGGCATGGGGTACAAGGTCGAAAGCAGTTTTACGGTCAATAAAGGCCAAATATAACGACCCCTTGCCAATGGACACAGTCTTCCAATATGTGGCTGTAAATCTGAATACTTGGTCCATTGTGCCTATTTTCTGCCTAAATCCTGCTTGTAGGTGCGTTAATATGTCTCCCTCCTCTAACCAAGCCACCATTCTGGAGATCAGAACCCTGCCAACCACCTTTTGGATTACATCAATTAAACTTATTGGTCTGTAGTTGGCAGGGTCCTCTCTCGCCCCCTTCTTGTGTATTGTGACCACTTCCGCTCCTTTCCAGGAGTCTGGGACTGAATGGCCCTGTAATAGGAGATTCATCAAGTGTAAAATAAGTTTGGCCCAAACAATGGGGTCAATGAGAATTAAATCGCCAGGCAAGCCATCCGGGCCAGCAGCCTTTCCAGGGGCTATGCTATTAATGGCTGCCTGAACCTCAGGGAGTGTAATGGGGTCAACTGGTTCAAAATTCGTGCTCACTGGCTTAGGGTCTAGTTGGACAGCCGGTAATTGCTCCGAACCATCCTCGCAACTATAAAGATTTAAAAAATGGGAAAACCATTGTTGTTCGGTTATGTTATTTGGGACGGAGTCAGTTCCCCATCTAGTTAGTTTATTTATTAGATCCAAAAAGAGAGTTGAGTCTTTTAAAAAGGCCGCCTTCCTGAGTTTCTGCCAGTGATCCTCCTCCCATGCCCGTTTTGCAGATACCGTGATATTTCTATATTCCCGTCTCGCTAACCTTATGGCCACAGGATCTTTTTTCCGTAAAGCTATAGAAATGGCTTTTCTCCTTTCTCTGCATTCTGCGGTGAACCAGGGGTTGCCACCTTTATATACCAGATTTTTCCTACCTCTGGTCCCCTCAATTTTAAAATGGGAGGCTATGGTATCTATAAAGACCTTGTAGAATTCACTGAGATCAAACCTAGGCATAGGATTAAGCATGGAATTAAAAAGGGAGAGTTCCACTGTCTTAGATGACACCTGGAGACCTATACTAGACAGTGTTTCCTCCTGACATGCCACCTTGTGCCATTTTAACCTGCGATTGCAGTTAGATGGAACTACTGCTTTTGAGGAGAGGTGGGGGTTTATGGGCTTCACTTTATCTTCCCATCTGATGCCAGCGCAAAGTGGGTTGTGGTCACTATCGGGAATCTGTTTGACCTCCATATCTACCACGTTCCCCCATAATCTTAAGTCTAAGATGATATAATCAATACGTGAGGGGCCATTCAGCCTGTTAAATGTCAGAGCCCCATTGGGGTCCCAAATTGTTCTCCCGTTTAGTGCCCGCAGGTTGTGTTCCAGTGTCAGGGCATTGATCTGTAAGGCCCTGACCGTCCATCTCTTAATGGGATGGAGTATTTCGTGTCTTCCTCACTAGTCCCCAATAGATCTTCCTTACTTAGGGGTTCGTACGTACAATTTAAATCACCTCCTAAGATGATATTGGATCTTGGGGGGATACCTGCTAAAGCCGTTTCCGGGGATAAGACTGTGGCCGAGTTTTGATTGCTTGGGCTTCCTCTGGCGTATACATTAAAAAGATCAGCTCTATTGCCATTCAGTGGTCCTTTAAAGGATAAGTGTAAGATATCCTCTGAATTTACATTATGGACAGAAATATCCAAATTCAGTGTTACCTTAACCCATATGTGTAGCCCCCCCGATGGGCGACCCAAGCCTTGAGTTACGGTGGGGACAAAAAAGGTGGAATAACCAGACTTGTACAAGGGTACCAAGCTCCACGTCTCCTGGAACATGCAAATCTCATGTTTATCAATGAATTCATGCCAATCTGGAATATCCAGTTTCTTTTTAAGGCCTGCACTGTTCCAGGAGAGGGTACGAATTAACCTGGTTTGCCCTCCCCAGCCCCATTTGGTTCAGTATCAGTTGACGAGGGCTGAACGATAGTTTCCTTTTCTGGAATGCCCTTCCACTCAGTAAGGGTCCTGCTGCTTGTTGGGTGTGAACTAGATAATAGTGAGCTCATAGGAACAGGCACTGTATTCGCTACTCTTATTCCACTTAGGGCAGTAGGTGATGCATTAGTGAGTCAATCAACCCCATCCAACCCTGCAAAGGGGGTAAATCTATTTGAAGTTTGGATGTTAAACCCTGTCCCTCCCAAGGGTTTGTAATTATGTGGCTTGCTTATCCTTGGTTGCCGGGGTATTAGCGACCTAGGATAGAAATAGCTCAAGCAGTGTATCCTTATCCCCTCTCCACCGGTCTCAGACTCCTGGTACCAGTCATTTAGGTACGAAGTGACTCTTCGGTCCCTGAAATTAATGATTATTGCATCTCCCTGAGTATCTTTAGGCCGCTGACCTACCCACCCAAGCCTTCTCACGTTTATGATTTCCCCATTGATGTTGGGAGGTAATGGTCTGTTATTCACTAACCAGTATATCACTTTGTATTTTAGGTCAGTGTACCCTTCCTTTATCCCTGGTTTCAATTCTGGGACCCTTGTCAATATTGCCACGTATGGGGCGGCCTCTGGGGGCAAGTCAATCTGTACATTCGAGCCTTTGGGATTCCTGGGATCTAACTTCTCCCCACTAGTTTCTCCACACATGTCTGCTGTTTTATTTGGGGGTGCTTCAGATTCCTTCGCCCTAGATGTTTTAGATGTGTGTAGGTCGGTGTTAGTTTTAGAGGGGGCCTGTGTTTTTTCCAATACCTGGGGTGTTAGTTTTGCAATTTTATTCCCTTTACTTAAAGGTGTCGGTTTAGAGATATTATCCCCTTTACTCAGGTTAGTGAAAACGACTCATAACTCTAAATGGAAACAGTGCACACAGTAAATCAATGTCCACTCCAATACTCACCTTTCAAAAATATACATATATATATATTTCTAACTCTGTCTCTTCTCTGTTTTTCCTCTCTCTCTCTCACAATTTTTCTTCCCGGACCCATTCCTCTGTTACTCCCTCCTCCTCCTCCCAGCAAACTAGGCTTAGCTATTCCCTCTCGAACTCTCTGGCTTTCTTATTTTCCTCAGCCATAACTGTCTGTAGTGCCAACTCCAAGCTCAGGATCTCTGCTAGACCCGACCCGCCCAAGTTATTTTCTCCTGGCATTGGGGACAGTGGGTCCCCTGGAATTTCGAGGTAGTATACACAGCTAAGATATTTTAGAAAACAAAGGTGGTGAGTGTCTTGGTGAAATTATGGAGAATGCATTCAGGGACACACTCAGAATATGTCTGGGATAGGCCTGGGTGGACATATCATTCTGCTGAGTTTTCAAAATCGCGAACTCCGTGCTACACGTGTAATGCGGAGTTCCCGCTAAATTCTGCCATTTGGCACGTGGTGGGATTATATTTTCACTGGGGTGAGAGAGACTTGTTTTTGGCATGTGCTGGTAAGTGCAATGAGATATGCAGTGAAAACTGACCACAAACCTTTGATGTATTTACACGGAAGAGAGTAGATTGTATATCCTCACGCATTAGGAGATTAGTTGTAGCACTGCAAGGGTACTATTTTATCATACAATATATCCCAGGAGGTAGCAACTTCTGTGTAGATTGCTTGTCACGTCTTGTACGCAGGTGTACTCCGTTGGTGGGTGAGGTGGATGACTTAATGGAAGAAGATATTATCAACATTTGTGAGATCACTCAGGGAAGCATTGTTGAGAGAGAATAGAGTGAAGAACTGGATAAAGATGAAGAGTTAAAACAAGTAATTCAGTGGCTATGTGCTGAAAGAGGAGTTGTCAAAGAAGTAAAAAAACGTTGGGGAAAACGGAACATGAGCCAGCGGGTGACAGAGGATTCCTTTTAAGACGGAAGAGGTTAGTGCCACCAAAGAGTCAAAGGGAGAAAATATGCAACTTGCTCATGAAGGTCACATGGGTATAGTGAAAACTAAAGGAAGGCTGAAAAGAGAACTTCTGGTGGCCGTCATTGGATCATGATGTGGAATGCATGGTTCGAGATTGTGTGCAGTGTATGACATGCAACAAAGATCCCAAGACTAGCAATATACCCATGGTGTGCAGGAGATTACCATCATATCCCTGGGAAAAAGTCACAATGGATATTCTAGGACCAGTAAGTGGGGAACACGCCACTCTCAATGTGTTGGTTCTAATTGATAAATATTCCAGATGGTTTGAAGAGTCATGAGTGCATGTCATTTCTTCTTCTGTAGTCATTAGGTTTTTAGAAAACATATTTTAAAAAGAGAGGTATTCACATTACATTTTGTCAGATTACGGAGTGCAGTTTTGTTCACAGGAAATCAAAAATTATTTGAGAGAATGTGGTATTTTTCACACAACCTCTGCCTTATATCATCCACAAACAAATGGGTCCATTGAGAGAATAATAAAGACATTGAAGGAGGAGATACAATTGACAACAGTGAATGGGTTGGACAATTCTTTGGGAGTTGTCCCAAAGAATCGCTGGATATTGTATGTCTCCTCACTCTACCATGGGCAAGTTGCCATTTGAGCTAGTCAAAGATAGAGCTCCTTCCACAAACATCTGTCCAGGGTGGATGTTTTGGAGTAAGGAAAGTGTTAGGAATGCACCTCGTGAGTGGAGAAATAAGGACTTTTCTTTACAAATGAAAAAGAAGGAGAGTGAAGACAAAATGCTACTTGTGAAGAATGTTGAGGTCAAGGTAAGAGATTTTGTTAAGATATGAGTACCAAAGAGTTGTGCAGGGTGGTCAAAAATTCACTGGGAGTTGGAGGTGATAAAAATATTTGTACATGCAGTGAAAACACGTGACGGCCAAATCTGGAATAAAAAGAGAGTGGCCATTTTTCATCATGCACCTACCGCTTTTCAACATGAATTACAACATGAAGGGATGGAGGAGTCAGAAAGGAGGACAAGAGGTCAGCTAGGTGTCAAAGCACTTTCTGTGATAACACATAATAGGAGGAAGAGTGACAGAGAACTTAAGAAACCGCTATATCTGAAGGATTTTCTACTGAAATTAGTTATATGTTTTTTTAATAATATATATATATATATATATATATATATTGTTCATGATGAGTAGTTTTGTTCTTTCTGCCTTTAGTCATGTTTTATGGTCAATATTTATATATTCATGTGGTGAATGCCATTTTGTTTATTACAGTTCATTGTGGGAGGAAGATATGTACCATGGGAGAATGATTACATCATTCTTTGATAGAACTAAGTGATATAATGGAATCAGAATGTGGGGGCTGTGAGGAGTCAGTTGGCAGTAGCAGCTGCTGGATGAGGTGTCTATAATAAATGGCTCATCTTACCTTTGTCTGTGGCTGTCATTCTTTGTAAGAAACACCACAGCTACCTTAATGGGTGGAATATGAGTGCTGCAGCTCACAAGTAGCATTTAATGTATTGGCCTAGATTGTCTGGAGTACAACCTACTAGGGACCTGTGAGTAAATTAAATGTACTAATCAGGTGCATGTCAATTTTACCATGCCTGGAGGGGAAGGCAGAAGCACTTTACTTCTGGCTAGCAGGGTCCTAACAAACTCATTCAGCTACAGATGACAAGAATCAGGAGTGGCCCTGCAGAAAGGGCAAATTTCCGACACCTAGGACAACAGTTTTGGCCAGTTAATGAGAAATGGTTAGGTTGTGACCTCCAACAAGGAAAACAACACAGGGTAGATGAAGTGAGGCCATTTCCTAACTAGCAAATGAGCAATGTTTGTAAAGGTCTATTGGTGACCCGCCGTCTCTTTTCGGTCCTAGAGAGTAGTTGTCGCTACCAGGTGAACTACAGAGGCCAGAAGCAGTTTTCTGATGCACTGAGAATGTAGAACCCCTACAAAACAGTAGTTCGAACTGGGCCCGCTAAGGATAAAAGATTTTGGTTTCTTGGAGTCTATGAGTGCCTGTAGGTTGTTTGGAAACCGTAATAGTTACTGGGGAAATTTAAAAACCTCATATCTTTATTACCATTGGCGTTCTTGAAAAAGTCTTTAGACAGTGGGTCCCTATGACTGTGACCTGCCTTTGGATGGGTGTCAAGGATCGAGAAGCTTGCTCCAGCCAAAAAGTGGGAAAAGAAATGTTTGGTCAGCAAACACAGTGCCGTAAGTGGCTTCGGAGACTCTAATTGCCCACCATGGAGAAGGGGCAACTTTTAGAGGGAACTGACCCCAGGCCGGTGACCAGCCACAACCACAAATAGGGGTGCAGTGGCAGAACGGTGCGCTTATCTGTAGAGGTGGTGGGTTAATGAGGTTGAAATACACAAGAATTCCCCATGTGTAATGTTGTTGTCACCATTGAAGATGTCTTAAAATGCTGCATGTGTTCCTCCTGTATGGTACCAACCAATCATAACCAAAATATCATACAACATAAATAAACTCGAAACTATTTTGGCAGATGCCAAAAAATGTTGTGCTCAAAACTATATTGACGGATGCAAAAAAAATGTAACGTTCAATCCTACTGTCAGAAACCGTTTCAGAGAGCCATGGGGCATGCAGGGACTACTGTGCCCAATTACGGTGCTTGAGACCTTTTACCCTTGATGTCCGGGTCCTAGCCTACTATGGATCTTGAGCAACATGGGCCAAGTAATCCTGCTGCACTAAAATCTCAGTGGTAGCTGTGGTTGAACAGTCAAGTCTACCTCAGTTGGAATGTAGATACAGGTCAATGAACAGGACTCATTACTCTAAATGCAAACAGTACACACAGTAAAATAATGTCCACTCCAATACTCACTTTAAAAAAATATATATATATTTCTAACTCTGTCTGTTCTCTGTTTTTCCTCTCTCTCTCTCTCTCACTCTCACAATTTCTCTTCCAGGCCCCATTCCTCTGTTACTCCCTCCTCCTCCTCCCAGCGAACTAGACATAGCTATTCCCTCTCGAACTCTCTGACTTTCTCATTCTCCTCAGCCATAGCTGCAAGCTCAGGATTTCTGCTAGACCCCACCCACCCAAGTGATTTACTCCTGGCATTGGGGACAGTGGGTCTCCTGGAATTTCGAGGTATTATACACACCTAAGATATTCTAAAAACCAAAGGTGGTGAGTGTCTTGGTGAAATTCTGGAAAATGCATTCAGGGACAGGCTCATAATGTGTCTGGGATAGGTCGGGGTGGAAATATCATTCTGCTCGCATAGTTTTCAAAATTCGGGAACTCCGTGCTACACGTGTAATGCGGAGTTCCCGCTAAATTCTGCCATTTGGCACGTGGCGGATTTATATTTTCACTGGGGTGAGAGAGACTTGTTTTGTCAGGTCCTGGTAAGTGCAATGAGATGTGCTGCCTGCTAGCAAGAGTGTGCAAGATTTGCTGCGTGCTAGCGTGGTGACCAGTCACCACAGTGACTTCAGGTGCCATTTTTGTGACATTTTCAAGGTAATATTCTACTCCAACAGACTGGTCAATTTATTTTTTAGTGCAAGAAGCCTTTTTTTAACTTTACTTTTACTTTTCAAAAGGAAGGAAGTGCCCCAGAGTCTCCAACTTCCTTTTCTTGTCCAGCAGGCTCCTCGCAGTGCTTTGTCCATCTGCCGGTCACTTTTCATTTGGGTTTCAAGATGGGAGGATCATTCTCTTTGTCTGCTGCATATATACCATTGGATGTAAGGACTTTGTCTTTGTGATATCACAAGAAATACAGAAACTCTTTTATAAGGTTGTTGTTTGTTTGATAGAGGGCATGCACCAGTGATTATGAATACTTTTATTAGATTTTTAAAAGATTTTTGTGGCAGGTGGCCTACTGTTTCCATAGGGGAAAAGTTATTTTTTTGCATTTAATTTTTCATCTTTTGTAAGGAAATAAGGTTGCACAGTTCGGCACATTTCCTCCATGTTTGTTAAATTTGCAATATACATTTATTTTACCATGTGGCCTAATGTGCCAACTGGCCATCCAGCCAATATGCCTAGTACTAGTCATGGGTGCATGAAACAACTGTGATATAGCTTTGTTTTCAAACATCTTTTAGAGCAGGTATGGCATTGGATTAAATCAAAAATGCGGGGTTATTTTTTGTATTTCACGCTTTTTTTCTGCAAAAAGAGTATAGGTGGGGTAGTATTTGATGCCTTGCGAGGATGTGTTGTTGTAAAAACTTTATAGCTCAGATAATTTTTGTTTTGGGCATTGCTGAATTAATGGTAGTGTTTTCCTCACTGTTACCATGCCTCCTTTGTCTAGCTAGTGTGTATGTGTGTGTTTGCCGTAGGCCACCATGTTCTTCATACCATGTGGCTGGCAACCATTTTATGTAGCCAGCCAGTGCGCTTTTGCCATAGACCTACATGTGTTCTTTGTTGGGTCATGCCTCCTTGCTTGCTGTTATTGACGGCCATGTGACTGGCTAACAGTTTGTGTAGCCAGCCAGGGTGCTTGCTTTTGCCATAAGTATCCATTTGTCCTTTGTTGGGGCCGTGCCTCCTTGTTGTTGGTTGACCTTGTAGACAGTGACAATTTTTTGTAGCCAACCAGTGTGCTTTTGCCATAAGCCTGCATGTGTTCTTTGACAGTGCTATATCTCCTTGCCAGTTGTTGTTGGTTGACCATGTGGCCTGCGGCCATTTTGTGAAGCCATCCAGTGTGCTTTTGCCATAAGCCTGCATGTGTCTGTGTCTCCTTGCTTGCTGTTGCTGGTGACCATTTTGTGTAACTAGCCAGTGTGCTTTTGTTATAGACCTGTATGTGTTTTTTGTTGGGGCCATGCTTCCCTGCTTGCTGTTGTTGTTTGACCATGTGGCTGGTGATCATTCTGTGTAGCCAGCCAATATGCTTATGCCATAGGCTTGTATGTGTTCTTTGTTGGAGATCAGGTCTCCTTGCTTGCTGCTGCTGTTTGACTATGTGGCCAGGGGCCATTTTATGTAGCCAACCAGTGTGCTTGCTTTTGCCACAGGCCTGAATGTGTTCTTTGTTAGAGCCATGCCTCCTTGGTTGCTTTTGTTGGTTCACCATGCGACAGGCAGGCATTTTGTGTAGCCTGCCACTGTGTAAATACTTTTATTCCAGTTTTCAAAGCTATTTTCTAAGGCGATTGAAAGGAGAGGACTTGCCTTTTTGTTTTTGATACTTTTCCCTCATATCAGTTTAATAATATGCTTGAGGATCACTGTAGTATATGTTATGAACGGTGCTTTACATTATATGCATTTTTTTACAGTTTTCCTCTGCGCCATCTTTCTTCTAAGTGGATTTCTTTTAGTCTCCTAGTACACCGGCAATTACATTTTTTGTATTTGTTTATTTAATTCTTCTTATTTTTTTTTATTATTTGCATTTAATTGCATTTACTTTTTTCAATTTGTTATTTTACATTTTCCCTCCATTCATCCGCTGCCTGGCATATGCGCATAGCCGCACACTAACATTAATTTCTTAAGGATTATTCAATTTTTCCTTGGACACGCTGACTGCCACAGGTGAAGAGTGCACACCAGCGTTTGTTTTTTAAGGACTATTCCATTTCCTCCTGGACCCCCTTGCCTGCCATAGGTGCACACACCAGCATGAATCATTTAAGGATTGTTCACTTTTACCCTGTACCTCCCTGCCAGCCACAGGTGTCACCCTTAGATGCACACAAAGCAGTTACATATTATGTTGTTATCTTGATTGAAAATGAAATCTCATGTTGGTGTGGTTTATCTTTGGAATGGATACACTATGGTTGTTAATTAACTAGGATAATAAGTAGCCACACCAAAATATATTGTCAGGAACATAAATAATTCAAACTGCAAAAATGCCATGTTTCACTAAATGTTTTTCTTGCTTGTTTAATTTAGGTGCACAAGAGACATCACCCACATCCAGTACTGCCAGACAGAAGGCCTGTACAAAGTGATGTGCCCACAACACGTGACATGAGTCCTCAGTTTTTTCCACTTGTGCAGCTAAGTGCCACTGCCAACTGACAGCTTCAAGATAGCCCCAAAGAAAGGTGGTGCTTCTTATTCTCAGGAAATACATAGGATGGAGATTAGGATGTTTCAATAAGTTTTTATTGGTTCAGCGCCAGTCTTATTTAAAACATATTTGCTGTGATAATCAGGAGACATAAGCATACAAAAGAAATAGTAAACAGTAGATGCATTTCTACCACAGTGCTAAGAAGATGAACATATACAGTTCATATAAAACAGTAGCACTTGCATACTACTCTAATGCGTGCCCTATGTAATTTGCCTAAATGTACCTAGCCTTGATATGTAAGTGTAGCCTGTATATGTGTATAGATATATATATATAAATTCCTTTATTCGGTATTTCATGATAGAAATCCATAAAAGCATTTTGTACACATTATGTCATAAAATAGAAAGAGAAAACAATATTACAATAAAAATGTGCGGTTAAAATTTTGGGGAAAAAGTGCTTGGAAAATAATTCAGTTTTCTTTACATTGAATACATTTCATTGTGTTATAAGCAGTTTTCTCAGAGATTATTTCTCTGTTTAAAAATACATTTTAAGAAGTTAACCATGTGATAACAAGTAACTTCAGAATCTAAAAATTGAAGGCGCAACATGGCAGGGCGACACTGTCTTAAGTTCCACGATTTCAGCAATGGTACCAACCAAATTTTGCGATGGACATGATAGAACTTGCAGAACAATACTGTATGTATAGTGGTCTGTACAGATGTATCATCGCATGGACAAAGTCCCAACGTTTGTTCCCAGGTGTTTCTCATGGGAAAGGCTACTAACCGGTGGAAAAGGTTTAGTCTGAATCTGGTTAGTAAAAAACGATCAAAAATGCCAATTTCAAGCGTTAGGTAGGGCAGAATTGTGGGGACAAAATGGACCGTGATTGCATGATGGACAGAAGGTTTCCCTATTTCACTTGTGAGTCTTAGTCCATCCAAGTGGGTCAAAGCCATTTCTTTCAACTCCTTCTTGGATGTCTCACAGATCTTTTCTGGTGTAATATAGTATGCCTCCAGGTTTAAGTCCATAAGAAAATTTCTGATGTAGGTGAGCCATTTTATTTTTCCCGAATGTTCTAGTGCCATTGAATCTGCCAGAATCCCTTTGGTTAGCATGTTTTTATCTGAGGTCCATATATGCCGCCACAGTAGCAAAGGTTGAATTTTTGCCAGGTCCTCAATGTGCGGTATGCCTACTTCGATGTGGGATGCATAAGTGGAGATTCGCCTTGGTGCCACCAGAAGAAATCTTAAAAAGGAGTTTTCTGCCACCTGTAGAGCACTAACGTCCACATGCCCCCAAACCCCAGCCCCATACAGAGCTACTGTCTGGCATTTTGCATTATACATTTTCAGTAGTTCCACAGGGGACCGTTTGCCCAATTTTTGTGAAAAGGATATCAGAGCTGCTATTGCCCTCTTAAAGAAATGTTTCCTTGACTCGACTGCCGCTTTCCAATTTAGTTTTTCATTTATTGTGATGCCCAAATAAGGATTCTGGGCCGTCTATTCGAGCTTTTGGTTATTGAGGGATATGTCTCTAAGGCCTTTTTTCCCTTTGCCTGCCACCATTACAAAGGTCTTCTTGATGTTGATGTGGAGGTCAAGGGTGCCCATGAAGTCCGCATACCTGGTCAATGCCTTTTGTAGCTCGCGTGGAGTGCGGGCTAGGATGACAGCGTCATCTGCATAGAGCAGAGCGGGGATCAGGCGTTGTTTTATTTGGGGGAGGTCTTGAGCCCCCCTCAGAAGCTCCATCTCCAAGCTGTTTGTATATAGGGAGAATAGGAAGGGGGCCAAGACACAACCCTGCCTGACTCCACGCTCTACTCCAAAGGATGCGGTCAACTCGCCCCTAACTCCGTAACGTACTCTTGCTGATGCCTTGGAGTATAGTTCCTTCAGGAAATCTAAAAGTGGGGGGTCCACACCCATTTGTGACAAGACTAGCCATAATTTTGAATGGGACACGCAGTCAAAGGCTGCGGACAAGTCCACGTATACCATGTAGAGCTTGTCTTTTTTTACATGTATATATTTACCCACAATTATTGACAGATTTAAGGCCTGCTCCACTGTACCGAAGCCTTCCCGGAAGCCAAATTGTAAGTCGGACAGTACTCCTCTGTCCTCTGCCCACTGTTGGAGACGCTCAAGGATAACCCTACCGGCTACCTTACCCAATGAGTCCAACAATGAAATGGGGCGGTTGCAGGTAGGGTCCTGGCGGTCTCCTTTTTTAAAAATCGGGACCATAACTGACTTGGTCCAAGATTCCAAAAGCCCCTTTTTTGCTGATGCCACGCACACCCTGGTCAGTATGGGGGCCCAGAGGTCCTTATTATGTTTGAAAATGTCCACCGGGACTCCGTCGGGACCCGGAGCTTTTCCGTTTTTACTTAGATTTAGAGCCATGAGGACTTCGAATATGTCGAATTCTATTTGAATTGGGTAAACGACAGCTGGGTCAGTTATTTCCTCGCTTCCTAGAGGCGTTTGCTTCCTAAAAAATTTTGAGAAGTGAGAAACCCAAGCTCCTTCTTCTATGGCCACATCTATTTTTGGGAGGTTGTCGTCAGCTAAAAAGGGGGATTTTACTACTCTCCAAAATGCTTCACTGTTTTTGTTTAGGGCACTTTTGTGTAGTTCCTCCCACAAGGCCTGTTTTAATTCGGCCTTTCTCTGATTTCGGGCAGACAAATATTATTTTCTGAGTCTGGCAATTAGCTGTGGATCTCTATGTTCGCTATTCAGGGCCACTTTAAGCTTGGAATGTGCCGAAGTGCAACGATGATTAAACCAACCTCTCTTATTTGCTGTTTCTCCCTTTGATTTTTTTGTTAGGAGACCCTTGATGACAGTTAGAATTTTAGAGAAGTTACTTAAGACTTCCTCCTCTGTCGTATTTAGATCGAGGCATTTTATGATATAAGGGTAGGCAAGTTTAATTGCCTCTTCGGTGTTTTGCCCGGGATTTATCTTCCCCCATTTTAAAGTGTAACCATTTACCTGTGCCAGATATAAATTGTTCTGGTTCAGAGCTTTAGCTATCGTTAACGCAAGGGATTGTTGATGTGGTAAGTTGAGTTCTATCTTAATAGCGGAATGATCGCTTAGTGTATTTGGTAGAACCTCAAAATACTTAGTCCTATTTAACAGCCCATCTGATATAAGAATGTAATCGACAGTAGACTGGTAACCAATGTTCCCTCTAATTTTTTTCCTCTGTGTGCGGCAATGGAGGGTCTCTGTGCGCTGCAACCATGGCTATGTGCGCCAGGAACCAAACCACGCGTGTCTGCGGCGCCAAATGGCACTCCAAAATTTTACTTTAAAAAGTGAAAAGATAGTGCATTTTCATACATACAGCGCCACAATAAGGGTCTTAAGGGCAGTTTGCAAAATTGGATAAGCACTCTCCCCTCCCCTCTACCATCTCCCACCACACTCTTCCTTCTCTCTCCTCTACCCTCTATCCCCACACTCTCCTCCCTTTCTCCCCTCTTTCCTCAATCTCCCTCTTTTTCCTCCCCTCTCCCATCTCTCCTCAAGGTACACACGATTGTCAATGAGCACTAACACAGCATCATTTATACCATTTCGGCATTAGTCAACACCACTAGTTTTTCCCTGTTGCTCTCATCTTCATCTCCCCCATGGTTACTCCTTTCCCAGGTCTATCTCCATTGCTCTGCCTTCCACCTCTCATGCCTCTCTCCCAAACTCATCTTCTCCCTTTCTATGCTCAACTCTCTCCCTTTCTATAATCTCAGACTCCCTCTCCTGCTTCTCTCTCTTGCTTCGCTCTTGGGCTCCCTGTCCGTACTTCTCGCCCCTGATACACTCTGTCTCCCTCTCCATGCTTCTGTCCCCTGCTGCACTCTCAGGCTCCCTGTCCGTGCATCTCACCCTTGCTTCACTCTTGGGCTCCCTCTCCGTGCTTCTCTTCCTTGCTGCACTCTCTGCTCCCTCTCTGTGCTTCTCTCCCCTGCTGCACTCTCGTGCTCTCTAGAGATGTGGCCTAACGACCAGAGCTGCCATCTAAGTCACGTAAATACAAAACATGTTGCATTCCAAATGCTATAGGTGTCACATTCGCGAAAGTTATAACTATTGGCATTGTAAATGACAAAGCTATCCATTTAGCTATTTTAAAAACCAACACATAAATAAAATATTTGTCATTTACAAGACAAATAGCTCCAACTTTTCTAATGCGAGACCTATTGCATTTCCAATGCTTGTTGTGCCTTTCTGTCCTGTGTCCAACTCGTTTTTGGTGCCCTTCTGCCCCACTCGTTTTTTTGTGCCTTTCTGTCCTGTGCCCCACTAGTTTTTTGTGCCTTTATGCCCTGTATCTCACTCGTTTTTTGTGCCCTTCTGTCCTGTGTCTCACTCGTTTTTTGTGCCCTTCTGTCCTGTGTCTCACTCGTTTTTTCTGCCCTTCTGGCCTCTGCCCCACTCGTTTTTTTTGTGCCTTTCTGTCCTGTGGCTCAATCGTTTTTAGTGCCTTTCTGCCTCTCATTAAATCAAACTGTTGTTAGTAATAATGGTGCTTTAAGAGGCACATTTACAACTTACCCTCCTAAAAAACTGCTTGAAAGGACTCTCAAATCTCACTGTAAAATGATTTCTCTTTAAACCCGGACAGGTTTTGAAGAAAGTTATTTGTTCAATAAACCGGCTAATACAGTCTTTATAAATGTAGCTCTAATGTTCACGAACACAAATGATCAAACTCACATAGTTAAAACTGAGGGTTATTTGTGAGTGAGGCAGGAGTTGGAAAAGGATTTTGGTGGGCACACATATCTGATTAGTCAGTTTCACTGCAGGTAGCTGGACTCTGAGGAGAAGCCTACCATGCATAACCAGGGCAACTATTCAATCTGTAGGTGTTCAGAAGCATAAATGGGAATTGTTTATCATCACACGAAATAGCGACAGTATTCACTCTCTTCCTGCAGTAAATGACCTATATGCACCAGTGCATGCACACATGCGAGCAGTGTTGTAAGTGCAGCAGTGCTATAATGCATTGTCCTAGGTACAGCGCTTACAATACTTTGTGCCTTTCTGTTCGGTGTCTCACTCGTTTTTTGTGCCTTTCTGTTCTGTGTCTCACTTGTTTTTTGTGCCTTTCTGTCCTGTGTCTCACTTGTTTTTTGTGCCTTTCTGTCCTGTGTCCCACGCGTTTTTTGTGTCTGCTGTGCCTAGAACTGAAGGACCTTTAAATAGCAAAAAAGGGTAGAAAAGCCTGCATTCCAAAAGACAACCCTAACGCCGTGGATTTTAATTGAAGTGACTTTCCCGCTCATTCCGAAGGTCTCTGAAGAACAGCAGAGAAAGAGGAGACGATTCTTCCCTCCCACGTCTCCCACCCAGGCTGTGTAGTAAGGCGCTGAAGGAGGAGGAGCTGATGCTGGTAGAGAAGGAGCTGGCGGAATATGTCCGAAGAGGAAGACATTTTTGCTCCGACATAAAACATCCCTATAAAGGACTCTTCATGGCCAGGCAGCAGTCTTCCAAAATTAGTGCTAGGAATTAGCAATCCCCAGCCACTAATGCACATTTCACCTATGAAAGACTCACCATCATATAGTTATCAACTAGCAGGTAATGTTGAACAATCTCCTACACACTCCTCCCGCCCCCCGCCTCCCGCCTCCCAATAACCACCAGTTCCCCCGCCTCCCGCCTCCCGCCTCCCGCCTCCCGCCCCCCGCCTCCCGCCTCCCGCCCCCCGCCTCCCGCCTCCCGCCTCCCGCCTCCCGCTCCTTACCTGCAACTCCTCACGCCCGCACCGCCGTCACCACTGTTAAAAGTGCCTCATGTCATGTTCGCGCCGCTCGCTTTTTAAAAGCGGCGGGCGGCGCGAATCTCTTGCGACGGCCTGTGTGCGCGCTCCACGCTAGGTGGTGCGCGGTGACTTCAGGGAAGGTGCGCGCGCGCGCGCGCGGCCTAGAGGGAAAAGTGCTGGTAACCCCTCCCTACATATGTTGGTTCTAGCTTTTTTGTTTTTGAATTCAAATTATTGGCTATTATGAGGCCCAGGTCTGACAAAAGGTCATTTATTGCTATGCCCGGTTTGGTATGACAAAAATGAGTAAGGGGGGTATCCAGCTCATTAACCATTCCACCGCAATTTTTACTAGAGTGTGGACAGGGATGCAAGTTAAAGTCCCCTCCCCATAGAAAGAAGACAACACCTTTCCCTCCTTTCGTCTGTCTAAAATTAGAGAGTTTTTCATTTAGGTTTAGTATTACTCTCAAGAATTCTCCTTCTTCCAGGTTGTTGTAGAAGTTAATGAGGAGGACAGTCTCGTTTTTGGGTAGGGAAATGGAAAGAAGCTGGAAATTTGCATTCAGTTCAAGAGTGGTTATTGTTATTTGTTGAATGGTATTCGCTATGTAAATAGTTAACCCCCCCTTAGCTCTGCCCATGCTCCCCACCAGGGCTGGAGAAAAGAACGTCCTAAAACCCAGAAGATGTAGTTCCGTTGGTGACCATGTCTCCTGGAGACATACAATTTGGTGTCTGTCTAGGAAACTTATGGCGGAGCCGTCCTTAATCTTTGGGCGGAGACCGGCAATGTTCCAAGACACGACACTCAGAGTTTGAGGGTCCCTGGTTGGGCTTTGAGTTATTTGTGGTCCAGTTTTACGCTCTGGTTCCCCTTTTTTGGGGCTAGGAGGATTTTCAGCCTGTGATGGTCAATCCACTAAGTCGAGGCCACTATATCTATTCGTCATTGGGATACCGCTCCAACCCTCCCAGGATTGTGGTTCTCTGTGGGGGTCCCTATGATATGGTCCTCCCCAGTCATCCCTATCTCTACCCCGATGTCGCGGACCAACTGTGTACCAGGGTCCTTCGTGATGGTAGCCATTACGATGTCTCGGGGGGTAGAAGAAGGAAAGGCGCTTTGTTCCCATAGCGCCATTAGAGGTTGGGTGATCCCAAGAACAAATGTGGTCAACCAATCTAGGGTCATCGAAAGTAACAAGAACACAATCACCCTGTATTGTTTTTTTACCATGCCCTACCCAAGGGGCTCGTCTTACCATTAAGATCTTAGTTGAGCAATAGGGGGGAGGTGGGCGATTTGCACTTAGCCAATGTTGGACCTTGTTCTTTAGCGACCAGGTTGCTTCATTAGTTTGGTCTGCCAATTCTGGTACGCCGGTCATTACAACTATGAAGGGGGTGGCCTCTGGTGGAAGATTAACAGAAAATCTTCCATCAGGGGGTCCTCTATCCCACCCTCTGTTCGGCTGTGTAGCTGGTGTTTTTGGGCCCATGTTGTTATGTTCTGAATTAATGTTTTTGCTAATAATCGGGGTGTTAGTTAATGTGTTTTCTAATGTCTTTTTTTCGACACTATAGGTTGGGCAGGTTTGGCTGCTGGGGGGATAGGTTTTTTTTTTTGAGCAGTTGAGATTGCGGGTGGGTGCTTACCTCCCCCTGTCTTTTGTGCCCCCTGATTTGGCTTAGTTTTTACAGAAGTTGTCAAATCAGCTAGTGCTTTTTCTATTAGTCCCAATCTCGTTTCTAGTGGTGTAAATAGTTGCTTAAATAGGTCTCCAATTTTAATTAATAATTGGGCATTGGGATCGTAGTTGTCGTCTGCCTCCTTGCCTGATGGGAGGTCAGTTACGTTTTCCCCAGTATTAGAAGCTGGGGTGTCATGTGTTACTTGGTGAATAATCACGTTATGGAGTTCTTGATCTCCTCTCGGTGGGGTAAGGATTCGGATCTCTCCTGTCTTATTAGGAACCTTGTGTAGTTTTTTAGATTTGTGATTGTTTGGGGCTGTAGCTTTTTTCTTGACTGTCTTATTTCTTCTGGGGTAGTTGGAATCACTAGATCTGGGGTCTTTTCTAATTCCAAGGATAATTGCGAATTGGAGAGCTGTGAGACCGATATGTCAACCGTGGATGGTAGGCTGTACCTTTGGCCACAGGGTTCACTCAGTCTAGGGGCCCTAAGTTGGTCCGGCGTTCTTGCATCCGCCAGGTGTCCCAAAGATGATCTTTTTGCATTTGCTAAATCTTGGGACACTCTACGTTCTATCAGGGAAATACTTTGATCTATAAAAGTGTTCGCTCTTGTGATAAAGTTATCAATAGGACCTGTGATTTGCCCACCCATAGCTGCAGTTTTGCTTCTGCTTCCTCGTGTAGACATGATAGACGTTACAATAATGCCTAACTTGTAGATTTAAAGGTGGGCGTATAGATATATAGGCAGGGTCTCGAAGTTGGTGAGAAACAGGGGAGAGTAACTAAGATTTTTGAGATAGAACTAAATAAACATACTTTTTTAGGGGGGTGGCCCAGCCCAGTCTATATCGGTCTCTAACGGGCACAAACAGGCCCGCCCTTGGCCCGGGCTTGGCCCGGCTCCCCCCGCGCGCGTCCCGCATGCGCCTGAAGGTCTTACTTCATATAGTCAGTGGGCGGGCTCGGGAAGAGGCCCCAGCTGCGACCGCTGATGTTGTTGCAAGGCCCGCTGGACCTCGCAGTCCCGAGTCTCCGGTCTCCTCCTCCTACGGTAGCAGCACACTCCGGTGCAGGGACAGAATCTCCAGCAGCAGTCTCAGCCTACGAGCGGCTCCCGCGAAGCGGGGGCTGCGAGGCGTGATGAAGGGTCAGTGGACGGGCTCGGTGAGAGGCCCCAGCTGCGGCCGCTGATGTTGTTGCAAGGCCCGCTGGACCTCGCAGTCCCGAGTCCCTGGTCTCCTCCTCCTACGGTAGCAGCACACTCCGGTGCAGGGACAGAATCTCCAGCAGCAGTCTCAGCCTACGAGCGCCACCCACGAAGCCGGGGCCGCGAGGCGTGATGAAGGCTCAGTGGGCGGGCTCAGGGAGAGGTCCCAGCTGCGGCCGCTGATGTTGTTGCAAGGCCCGCTGGACCTCGCAGTCCCTGGTCTCCTCCTCCTACGGTAGCAGCATACTCCGGTGCAGGGACAGAATCTCCAGCAGCAGTCTCAGCCTACGAGCGGCTCCCGCGAAGCCGGGGCCGCGAGGCGTGATGAAGGCTCAGTGGGCGGGCTCGGGGAGAGGTCCCAGCTGCGGCCGCTGATGTTGTTGCAAGGCCCGCTGGACCTCGCAGTCCCGAGTCCCTGGTCTCCTCCTCCTACGGTAGCAGCATACTCCGGTGCAGGGACAGAATTTCCAGCAGCAGTCTCAGCCTACGAGCGGCTCCCGCGAAGCGGGGGCCGCGAGGCGTGATGAAGGGTCAGTGGGTGGGCTCGGGAAGAGGCCTCAGCTGCGGCCGCTGATGTTGTTGCAAGGCCCGCTGGACCTCGCAGTCCCGAGTCCCTGGTCTCCTCCTCCTACGGTAGCAGCACACTCCGGTGCAGGGACAGAATCTCCAGCAGCAGTCTCAGCCTACGAGCGGCATACTCGGGCCCGGATGAAGGCTGCTCTGCTCCCAGCTCTGCTCAGGGACAAGGAGCGGAGCTTCTCCGCGTGACTACAAGTGGATGGACGGACAGACGGAGATATATATATATATCCCTTAGGGAAGAACCAACCCCCTCACCTGATGGTAGAGAATTAAGGACCCATCTCTGCTCCAAGGATGGCACCCCGCAAGGGACGTCAGGCCGCTGTGTGTCGAAGATTCAATATGCCGGACCTCGTGTCAGCATGGGAGGAATTCGCCTCTAATTTTCAGGAGGGAATAAGGGTCTTACATACTAGAGTGGTCAATCCAGGGTTTTTCAAGAATCAATATGTTTTGTAAACAATCATAAATGTTTTGGAAACAATCCTAAATGTTTTCTAAAACAATGCGATCATGCCCACGGGATGTTGGCCAAGGATGAAAAAGTGGTGACCCTTATACTGAAAATGCATTGTCTGAGGGCATGTTTACGTACTTCCGGAACAGGGATTGTGATAGAATACTAAGAGCCTGATGTTGAAGAGACTGGAGCAAGCTACTAAGTAAAAGGGGGACCTGTTTCTGGACCATTATTGTCTTGTGGAAGGGACAATGTATGTAAAAAAGAGGGATACATGACAGGACTAGCGGATCACTGACAAAATATAGAATGACAAAATATAGACTTACCAAAATATAGTCACCAAAATATAGAATGCCAAAATATCGAATTCCTATCTACAAACAGGTAAGTACAAAAATATCGAATCCAAAATATAGTCTGTAAAAAATATAGTCAGTCAAAATATCGAATTTTTTTAAATGTCTTAAAAGTAATTTAAAAGCAAAGAAATAATAAATATAATTAACTAAAACATACTTAAAAATACTCAAATACCCTTAAAAGTAAGATATAATTAATTTAAGTTATTAATACAAAATGTACAATATCTTACCGTAGGATAGCAGGAGGGTAACATTTAATATTACCACTCCAGTGAGTGCAACAGTAGGGAAAGCGTTGGATAGCCGAGGGGTAAAAAATACTATTCCCACTCCAGTGAGTGCAACAGTAGGGAAAGCGTTGGATAGCGTAGGGGTAAAAATTACTATTCCCACTCTAGAGAGTGCAACAGTAGGGAAAGCGTTGGATAGCATAGGGGTAAAAATTACTATTCCCACTCCAGCGAGTGCAACAGTAGGGAAAGCGTTGGATAGCGTAAGGGTAAAAATTACTATTCCCACTCCAGAGAGTGCAACAGTAGGGAAAGCGTTGGATAGCGGGAGGGTAAAAAATACTATTCCCACTCCAGTGAGTGCAACTGTAGGGAAAGCGTTGGATAGCGTAGGGGTAAAAAATACTATTCCCACTCCAGAGAGTGCAACAGTAGGGAAAGCGTTGGATAGCGTAGGGGTAAAAATTACTATTCCCACTCCAGAGAGTGCAACAGTAGGGAAAGTGTTGGATAGCGTAGGGGTAAAAAATACTATTCCCACTCAAGTGAGTGCAACAGTAGGGAAAGCGTTGGATAGCATAAGGGTAAAAATTACTATTCCCACTCCAGAGAGTGCAACAGTAGGGAAAGCGTTGGATAGCGGGAGGGTAAAAATTACTATTCCAACTCCAGAGCGTGCAACAGCAGGGAAAGCGTTGGATAGCGTAGGGGTAAAAATTACTATTCCCACTCCAGAGAGTGCAACAGTAGGGAAAGCGTTGGATATTGGAAGGGTAAAAATTACTATTTCCACTCCAGAGAGTACAACAGTAGGAAAAGCGTTGGATAGCGTAGGGGTAAAAAATACTATTCCCACTCCAGAGAGTGCAACAGTAGGGAAAGCGTTGGATAGCGTAGGGGTAAAAAATACTATTCCCACTCCAGAGAGTGCAACAGTAGGGAAAGCGTTGGATAGCGGGAGGGTGAAAATTACTATTCCCACTCCAGTGAGTTTAACAGTAGGGAAAGTAATGATTTAATATATTATTAAAAATAAATTAAATATCAATACCAATAAAACATTAATTGAAATTACTAACCAATTTAATATTATGTAATAATTAATTAGAAATACAACTACATATTAGTTATTAAAAATTAATAACCTATTCATAATTATTTAACAACGTATTAATTTTCAATAACAAAAACTAATTAATATTAAAAATTAATACCAATTAAAAATTAACAGTAAATTAATTATCAATACACAAAAAGTATTTTTAATATGTAATTAATTACAATTACATTACTTCCCACCCTATTCCCCTATAAACCCACATCCCACTACAGAAAATACATTAATACAATTATCATAATTATCAAATATTTAATTAATACAAAATAATTACCAATTAATAAAAAATAATTGCCAATTAATAAAAATTAATTACCAATTAAAAATTAATTAACAATAAATTTAAAATCAATACCAATAAATGAAAAAATGTATTTACTTAATTACAATTAAATTACTTCCCACCCTATTCCCCTATAAACCCACAACCCGCTACAGAAAATAAATTTAAAAAATTAACATAATTAACAATTAATCAATTAATACAAATTAATTGGCAATTAATAAAAATTAATTACCAATTAAAAAATAACAATAAATTCAAAATGAATACCAATAAATAAATAAAAATATTTAATTAATTACAATTAAATTACTTCCCACCCTATTCCCCTATAAACCCACAACCCGCTACAGAACTAAAAAGCAAAATGTAATTAAAAATTAATAATAATTGCTAAAAATTAATATTTAATTTAATATAATTAAATTACTTCCCACCCTATTCCCCTATAAACCCACAACCCGCTACAGAATTAAATTACGCAAAAATTAAATAACATAAAATTCATTACTTAAAATACATTAAACATACATTACAAAAATTAATATACACTTTTCACACATATACTAACATACAAAACACTTTAAAAAAATTGATATTATTAAAAAATCGATATATTTAATGCCTATATTGTATACTTCGATATTTTGACTTCTATATTTTGAAAATCGATATTACTTACCTTAAATTCGATATTTTTAACCACTATATTGTGTCCATTCGATATTTTGTCCATTCTATATTTTTACTTCGATATTATGTCCATTCTATATTTTGGAATCGATATTATGACTGTTTACCAGGACTAGCATAAAGGACATGAAACCTTCTTTTTTTTGTCCCTTCACAGGGCAGCCCCAGTAAATATCATTTGATTCACAAGTCTACCAACTTGTTGCATGTATCAAAGAGGAGATACAATTGTGTACCACTGTACTTGTTTTGAAACAGGTAACTAACTATTGCACCAATGAGTGAGATAATATTGAGTGATTGTGGATGATGATTCATGTGGTAGACAGTAAGGGAGTGTGTTCAACTAATTTGTATTCTTGATTTTGATGCTTTGCAATATATGGGGCCTGATGGGTGATCATTTTTCCTGAAGGTAAGTGGCCCTTTCACACTTAGCGAGATTTACTGTCAAGGTCACCTCCTTTAATTCTGGGTTTTCCTCAGAAACCAGGCCAGTCAGTTTAGTTAAGAAACATAAGTCTACACAAAATACTAAAATTATTTTTCTCCTCTTTTTCATCAATAGTAGTGCCCCACAGGTCTATCTTGCTCATTTGAGTCGGGACGGAGTTGGACAGATTCTTTACTCAGAGTCAGGCAGAGGTTGGAAGGACTCAGGACTAGACTACCTCAACAGCCAGACGAAGGAAGCTATCAACTTCAATGGGAAACCAACATTATGATGACTCTGAAGCCTACTCAAATCTATGTTTGCATTGCAATGATTTGGGAAATGTTGCTGAGTGTGTGTGGTGGTTCAAATGTGAAACTCTTCTAATGTGGGTGTGGTTGGAGGAGTGCCTGTTGTAGCTGGAGACAGACATGTGATGTATCATGCCAGACCATCATTATCACATGATGCACTCACTCTGCTCAATGTAATGATGACAGTTGTGAGATTTATCAGCCTGGTACATCCAGCTACTTGTCGTGATTGGTTGCAAATTGCTCTCACTTCTCAGTCAATCACACAGGTGTCATCAAATGAATTATTCAAGCAGTCTACCCTCTTGGTCTGAGTCTTGGTACACTCCTCATGAAGCTTACCTTGTGTTCTTCTCCCTGACTTTACAATATTGTTTCTGCTTTCTGATTGCAGGCCTACTCTTCTCCTGCATGAAAGGCAAAAGCTCCATAACACTTCAGCTTACCTCACAGTACCGGTTCAGCCGGGCACCCAAGACGTACATTCCGAGAAGAATGCAGATGCACCGGCCAATATGGCATTTATATACAGTACTATTTTTCTTTTAACTCTCCAAGTAAGTTTTATAACTGTGTTTGTTTACTCCTCCAAAATTTTCAGTTTTCAGACCTAGATGAAAAAACATTTAGATATAACTCGGGTCTCTCGGGCTGAAGGACTGTTGCAATGCATTTAACTGAACTTTGTAATTCCTTCATTTACTTCCACAACAGATTTAATGATGATGATGATTATGTGTTGCTCGTCTCCCTGATGAATATTGTTGTTATGTAGTGTTTGTCTTTGTCACACCTTTCCCAAACTCCCCTTTCACATCCATTCATCAACCCCATAACCCTCTTCCCCCAGGATGTGGAATTTACTGACGTGTGACTTAATTTACACCATAAATTTATCACACATTTGGTGGGTCAGAAGCAGTGAAATAGCTCACACCAGTCCAACATTCAGTATTTTCTTTCAATCTAGTTGCCTGAAATGGATAATCATTTGATAAGTCCTATATTTGGAGTTCACCTAGTTGGGGGTGGGACCTCGCTTGTGGAACCTTCCCTGTTAGTTTGTTAGCCTGCTACTACTACCACCACCATTAAGACGATGCCTAGCGAAACCCCGCAGTAAGGTTTTGGAAGATTGAGAGAGGTAGCAGCCATTACTTCATCTATTCAGGTAAGAGAACTAGGGAGTGAAGTGAACTAGCTTAGTTTGTAACTAACGTCTAATGAAGATGTTGTTGTAGGCAGCATAGGCAATTGCAATCCCCCCCCTGTAGTCAATATAGTTACAGGGGGTAGTGGGACATGGGTATACCTAACTAGTATATAAGACAATTTAAAAAAAACTGCCCTAAAAGGCAGCAGTGGAAAGTAACACACACAAAAGTAAAATAATAATTGTTCTTTAATTTATTTTTTCCCGATAAAACCCACCCTCTCCACCCACAACAGGCCCAAACCTCAACCAAAACAACACCCTATCCCGAACCAATTTCCAAAAGAAAGACTGTCTAAAAGTCCAACTTGCCCTTCCCGATTCCCACCCTCCCCACCAACAACAAAAGTGCCTCCCACCAAAGCAAAAAATAAAAAGGGCATTATAGGGCATCAACTTGGGATGATAGGCTTGGCACTTCCTGGCAAACACTTGCCACCTCCGGGGGATTCAGAGCCAGCTCCCGGACCACATGGCATTGGAAGTGGTCTGGGTAGAAAGGGGGGGTGTTGTATCCTAGGTTTTTACCTTACATCTTCTCTGCCTCTGCTGTTCAGCCAGTGTGAGTGGAATGTTAGTGTGAATGTGATGTCATTGGAATGTTTGGTATGCTGTGAGTGGACTGTCAGTTGGATCCTGGCTGAGCAGCAGAGAGGATGCTCCAGGGGGCCGCAGTGGTGGATCGGGATGGGGCTCCCAGCTGCTGGCGGCGCTGCAGATGTTGTGGGTGGGATGGAAGGGCTGGCAGCAGGCCTGTGGAAGAGGGGCCCAGGGCTGTGTTGGCAGATGCCCGCTCCTCCTTCTCCAGAGCCACCAGCTGGCGAGTTTCAGCCTGAATGGCCTCTATGCAGTGCTATCACAGCCGGGGTGCTATCTCCTGCAGAGAGGGTGCACCAGCAGGAGTTGCTATATCAAGAAAGAAAAAAAAGACAAAATGAATAAAATTCTGTACAAACACTTGTTTATATATTGGCACAGTAGGCAGTACATTGTTGATCCCCTAGGGCTTTTCCGATTGTTGATGTGATTAGTCACAGAGCCAAGTTTTCCCCACACATGCCTCACATAAAAGAAGCACAGACTGGTTGCAAGGAACTAAGCCAGAATACTATACTACCAGATTAAACCTAAGTAACTTTTTTATTTTAAAGGATTTCAATTATAAAAACTAAACTAACACTCTGTCCTCCTGCTCTCCTGACTGTTGGTTTCTGCACCTGCATGGGCGTGGCCAGTCCCAGGTACTGGTGAGGGGTGCTTGGATCTGATTGGTTAGTTCCCCAGTGGATTTGGATTTGGGTGTGGTTGGAGTTCCTGATTGGTTCACAGGCTCACATGTTTGTCAGTTTCAAATTACCGATTCGGATTTTACCGATTCGGTAATTACCGAGTCGGTTTTTACCGACTCGGTATTTTCCGATTCGGTACTACCCATTCATTCCTATGGGCCATGGACCCGTTGGTGTGATTGGGTTTTACCGATTCGGATTTTACCGAGTAGGTAAATTCCGACTCGGTAAATACCGATATCGGATACCGACTGATTCCGAATCGGTAATTTTTACCGATTTTTTTATCTACATCTCATTTTCCGATTCTGAAATACCGATTCGGTATGACTCGGTATTTTAGAATCGGTAAATAAGATTTACCTACATATGGCCCTTTGTGTGTAAAAAAACTAAAAATAAAAATAAATTACCTCTCACTAATGAGTAAGGCATTGTGCACTATGCATGACAAGTATTCTTGTTGTGCTAAATTAATGGAAACATGCTGGCACGTCTGGTATTTTGCTACTCTTTGAAGCCTGCAGCTGGGGCAGCTGTAATGGACAATTTATCATCTTACTTTAATTCCAATGGCCCTGCTCTTCTCAGACTGCCCTTCAATTCTTCCCTTATAATAATAATATGTCACACATGTCAGATATAAAACGTGTATCTATTGTCTGCCGTAAATGGACATTGTGAAAAACAATGCACTGCAGTATAGAGAAAGGAATGGGAATAGCTTTTATTTGGCACATTCAACAAAGTGTATCACATCCACCAAACTCTATATCAGGCACTTATTCTCTGGGCTCTCTGTCCACCACAAAATATTTTCAACAAATACCTTCACTTGCCAACAAGGAAACTTACTCTACTGCAGGTTAAATTGGGGTAGGTAGAGGTTTTGCCATAGAATATTGAGGTGTTTCTGATCATCATGTGCTAAACTTTGGCCTAGACAGTCACTGTAGTTGACAAATGATGAAAGGGAAACATTTCAATAGGTGCAAATCCATTATGGAAGCCAATAAATATATATGCATTTATTACTGCCCAGAAAAATGTGGCACCTGCCAATAATTAATTTTTGGGCAGGTTTTGACAGAACTTAGGAAAGAATAAAGGAGTAAATGAGGTGACTGATTGGGCACTGGAAAACACTGCAGTTCCAAATTGAAACATTATACAGTTAGGTCACTGACCGGATGGAGAAATGCCCTGGGCAGGGAGGTGATGAATGAGGATCGATGGGATATATGCCTTGCTTAAAAAGTGCAATGAGTATACTTAATTTGTCAATAAGAAAGCAATGTGATTTACCACCAACCATTCCTGCTGCCACTTGTACTCCCCCTCCAACCGCCCCTGGAGCACTGGCACAGCCACTGGCCCTGGCACTGGTGGTCTGTGCAGCCAGAAAAAAAATTACACATTTTAGACGCAAGATACGCCTCCCCTTATTATTATTCAAAATACAACTGTAATTTCACACTAAAGTTTGGTTAGCAGTATCTTCTATCAAAGTTATCAGTTTGGGTGGTTGATTGCCTCTGGTTGTTGCAAAAGTCCGGGCAACGAACAAACCAAACACTTTTCATAAAGGAGGGGCAGAGCTATGATGATTAAATCATTGAAGTGCAATGAATGGGTGTAATGATAGTCAATAAAGGACATATGGTCACGGTTGGCAAACACAATATGGGACCTCTTACTTTCCTGCCATGTTACATTATTATTGAAAACAGTATTTCACTATAGACTTTTAGTAGTGTCTCTTGTGCCCATTGACGGGGCACAAGAGACCCTATCACAAGCCTATAGTGAAATACAGTACATGATTATAGTATGTATGTAGTAACAGGGAAGTAGTAGACTCTCCCGATTGAAGGTGTTTGAGAAACAAATACTCAGTTTTCTCCCACCACTGCTTTAAATACACAACTTACAGGGTTTCAGGGTGCTCCACAGTGAGTGGCAATCAGGACTTTCTGTCTTAAACTTCCTGCTTGACGCACCCCGCACTGATCTTCTCAATTCACCCTACTCTAGAATATTTTATAAAGTCAAATGCCAATGTCTGGTTCCAATACTCATCTTCAGGACAGGAGGAGACACCTTGGGTTTGCATTGGAACCAGTTCCAGCAGGTTACTCAGCTGGAGCAACACCTATACAAATAATTTAGCAGAATGCTAGGCCTGTCTACACATCTCTTCGAGGGAATAGGGGATGTCTGTCCCACCCCCATCTGCGCCTTGGAATGAAGGGCTAGGGCTGTATCAGTTTCAATTCACAAAATCCAGAGGATTCACAGGGTTTGGGATCAACTTTGAATTTGACCCATCAGAGGAGTTGGGTCATCTTCCTCCTGAATTGAATGCAAGCTGACCCCTGCAGCATCTACGTGTTGATCTTTTCACCCATTTAGAGGACGGATCTTGGCTGTCTCTTTTCTAAGGAAAGAAATAAAGGTAGAATTTTTGGATTACTGTGAAAACACCTAGTGTATGGACTGCCCTACAAAGATAGGACTTGTCGTGTTAACGCACCCGTGGAATGGGGAATTCCAGATCCGGTATACCCATGAGGGCACAAGTCAATGGTAAACGCAGGTACACAGAGTCTACCCACTATCTTCACAGTGTGGATGCCGTCTACCCTGCCAAGAGGTTGGAACCCATAGAAATATGCTAAACTTGTCACTGTGTTATTTTCAGACACCTGTACACATTCAACGGCACCTGCATATTGTCTTTGTTGTTCTGAGCAGCAACGTGCACGCAGGAAGTTGACTTATTAGCAGCGGGGTGCCATTTAAAAGTGTGGGACTGCATGTTCCTTTTTACATTTTTTTTTACATTTTTTTTCCCTTTAATGTCACTCCAACAAGGCCGGACTGGGAATCAAATGCAGCCTTGGCAATTATTTTCTGACCAGCCCGCGTAGGGTACATTAATCACCGAAATCCTCTGAACAATTTTATTGTTGCTTGAAAACTATTGAATTTACAAGGAGCTCTTCAGCAGGTGCTTTCATAACTGCTGCACTGCTGAAAAACGGACCCTCGGTAACAAAACCGGCCTCCACCCTTCCAGCCTCCCAGGGAAATGCCCGACCCCTGGTATCACCAGTCCAGCCATGCACTCCAAGAATGACAGAATGCAAATGGTTATCACTTCTCCTGGTGTTATTGAAATATGTGATTGACTGAAAAAGAAGCATACTGTATGCTTCCTTTTCTGTCAATTCACATATTTCAATGACGCATAGAGAGGCGATAATATTTTGCATTCCGTTCATTCTTGGAGAGTGACTCAGAAGGAATGCATACCTCAATTTGGCATTGTGGCTTAATGTTACCTACCATTCATCATGAAGTTTCCAACTTCCGATCCGGAAAGTTCCATGCGTCACTCTTGCTGCTCTGCTGACCCGGGTCCTCGCACCTGCGACTCCATTGCTCATGCCATGTTGCCCGTTTACTAAGGTGGTGTAGGAAGCTGGCTCTGTATATACCATACCAAAATGAGGAATAGTGTGCACAGAATCCAGTGGAACCCCATAGGTAGGCAGAGGTAAAAGTAGCTGGCACCTAACTCTCTATTTGTGGTAGTGTGGGCGAGCAGTAAGGCTTTATCAGAATGTAGTGTGAAGCATTTGTTGTACACACTCAATCAGCAAATTATGTCACACACTCAAAGACTGAACTCAGACCAATTTGATTTGTATAAAAATATTATTTAGTGTATTTGATCATTTTCAAGGCAGGTTGAACAATACAAGCAAGTTGAATGTAAAATGACTATGTTACAGGTTTGTAAATGCTTTCAATACCATTGAAATGACTGCTAGATTACTTTGAATTACTTTGCAGGTTACTTTCTGGATTACTTTTTCTTCTCAGTGTGATACATTCAGATATCACATTAGGACATTTCCTAGAGAAAAGGTAAGTAAGGAATTTTTCATTCTTTGCAGTTTTCTTAAAGTTCAATACAAAAACCAACTTCACACTTCAAGGAAAAACAGTCAATGTATTCCTACGGAGAAAAAATGAAGTTATTGGTTAACAGGTAAGCACTTTGTGGTGGGAGTTGGTATTCTGGGGTTTGGACTAGGGTTCACCCAGGGTCAAGTATGCACTCTCAAAACACCCTCAGCTGCACTAGGGCAGTTGGGTGCTGAGTGCTGAGGCCCAATGTTATCCAGTGGGGGATAGGGGGCCTCCGCTGGTGGCTGGTCACGAGAAGGCCACACGGTTGTGGGAGAAAAGCTCCGGCGGTTTAGCTCAGGGCACAGGAGGATCCGATTTAGCACCCAAAGTACACCCGCATTGGCGCAGGGGCGGCTGGGTGCAGGGTGCTGGTTTAGTGTCGGGCCCTGTTGATTTCAATGGGGATACTCCGGTTTCAACAAAGACTGAAGGCTCGGGGAGAAGATCTTCTGAAGGTGACCACCAGTTGGAGAGTTACGTTGGGATGCCTGGGGATGCTGGGACACCATGGGTTGGGTCACCCAAGGCCGTGGGATGTCTGGTGTAAGGGTGTCTTTAGGCATAGGGTTTCTCTTACCAGCTCCGGTTGTAGTCTTTGGGATCCTCCAGAAAGAGGCTGCAGGCTTCGCTTGGAGATTTGAGGCAGGTCAGAGATCACCAGATCTCAGGTCAGATCACATGGGAGACCTCCTTGTGGTGTTGGGCCACTCGAACTCGGGAAGTGGGTGACGGGTGCAGAGTGGTGCAAACTCACAGTTTTGGCTGGAGTCTAAGTCTGTTGGTGAGTAAATCCAGTGCTCACAGGAGACAAAGTCTTTTCTGTGGAAGGCATACAAATCCTTGATGTTCTTGAGGGTGTGGGCTGCAGAACACACCGGAATTCGGCTAGAACAGGTTCGAGGTCGGGACAAGCCGGTAGGGCTGGGGCCAAGTCAGTGGGTGTCCCCCTCTTCTTAGTTTCAGCGTGGCTCTTCAGTCCTTCTTCCTCTTTTCTTCTTGGCAGGTTCTTGACTGAGGAGGCAAGGTTCGGGGTTGCTCCTATATACTAATTTTAGGGGCTTTACAGGCAGGTAAAGGTTGGGGCCAATGGGTCCCTTCCTTGGGGTGGGTACACCCCCTATTATGCCACCCTCCAGTGAGAGGGGGGCATAAGCCACACCCTAATTGGCTGGGTCCCCCATTTGCAAGATGGGAGAGACTGTGATTTGTGCTTCACCTCACCTACCCCGCCTGAGGGGTAGGGTTGGCAAAGGAGGGCACACCTCCCTTCCTCACTTGGTTTTCCCGCTGATTCTCCCGTCCAAAGTAGAGGAAAGAACCGGTGGGGCCAGTTGCTGGAAGCTGCGAAAGGCTTAGGGAAGCTCACAAAGGCGGCAAGCCTTTGAAGCTTCCCCTTTGTGGACTCTGCCCATCCTGGGTGAGGAGGCTTGGCACCTCGGCCCAGGATGTGCATTGTTTCAGACCCCCGAGATCAGCAGGCTCACAACCCAGGGTTCCAGAAACATGTCCGGTGGTGGCAGCTGGCTAGCAGCCACTCAGCATGGACACTAGTGTTAGGTCGTTCTTCAGGGGGCATCTCTAAGAGGCCCTCTGTGTGCATTTTTCATTAAATCCCACAATGGCATCAGTGTGGGTTTAATGTGCTGAGACGTTTGATACAAAACTTCCCAGTTGTCAATAAAGCCAGTATGATACTGTGGAGTTTGTAATGACAAACTCCCAGCACCATATACTCTTAATGGCATTAGTGCATTTGTAATGTTTAAGAATTGACTTAGACACTGTAGGGGTACAGGTCTCATACACCTGTACCCTCACCACTGGTATAGTGCACCCAGCTGGAGGGGTGGCTGACCTATGCCAGGGAAAGGGGTTGCAGACATGGCACACAGGGATGTGTGCTATGTCGACTCTTCACTTTGTTCTGCACCGAAACAGGCAGCCTGCCAAAGCAGTGTGTGTGTGTAAAGTTACAGGGTTTCTAAAGGAGACACAATACATGCTGCAGCCCTTAGAGGCCTTCCCTGGCCACAGTGCCCTTTGTACCTGGGTACCATTTACAAGAGACTGACTGTGGCCAAAGAGTGCCAATTGGGTTTTGATTTCAATGCAGTTTATGGAAAGAACACAGGCCCTAGGTACCTGTTTGGCAGGAACCCAGGGCACACTCAGTCAAAACACATCAGCAGTTTAGCAAAAAGTAGGGGCAACCATGCAAAAAGAGGGCACTTTCTTATAGGTGGGGTTTTTCTATTCACTGGGCAAGAACATGTATAATAATGGCTCTTTGCAAAGTTCATGAGTGTCCGTGAAGGGCAGTCTCCTTAAACAGCCTCCTCACTCCGAGCTGTACCCAAAGCAATTGGCACTGCCACAACAGTAGTGCCCATTAAAGTGTATGAGAGCAGCATTAGGATTGGCTTGAGCAGGGAAAGCCAGCGCTCCAACGGAGACCAGAAACGCTCTGTCTCTGCCCTCCAGGCTCTCCAACAGTGAGGTATCAGAGGTCTTTTAAGTGTGCATGTCAGAATGGACTCACCCGAGCTTTAGTCCAGTCTGACATGCGCACTTTAATTTATGCAGCCCTTTGACCATAGCTACGTTATCAGAGCAGGACCACGCTTCCTCCTGGTGCTCTACTAACATTGCGGCGCAGGCCGCCGCTCAATTTTTGCACAATGCACAGCCATGATCAGGCACTATGGGCAGGGGCGGCTGGTGTTAATGGGCAAAATGGGCGTTGCCCTGCCACCCTTAGGGGAGAGGAAAGAAAATAATTAAACACCAAGCAGCTTAAAGGAATTTACTACTTGGTTGCTGCTCTCATAGGTATCATAGGGCAGCTGTGAGTGAGGAACTTTGCAGAGGTACGGTCCTGCTGCGCATGCCTGCTGGGCGAGGTATTCTTCGACCAATCTTCAGCAGTGACATCACTGCAGAGGGCGTGCCGGCTTTCAGTGCCGTGAATAAGGGTTCTTTTTGGGTGCTTACACAATGGCCATGGGAGGAGTTCACAGAACTCCATTCTTTTCAATTCAGGGGGAGTGTCAGGCAGATAGGAAGAACGAGAGAGTGGGTGGCGACAATTAAACCTCATCACTAGAGGGGGCGGGCTTAGGAGGGGTGAATCAGGCTTCGAGAGGGAGTGGGAGTGACGATGACGATGAGTCATATCTTTCCTGCTCCGTTGTCCGTCCTGACCCCACTGGATGTCAGTAGTAGCATTGGCATTCATAGTAAGTTCCACTTGAACTTCATAAAATCCTAAATGGTGAAAATTAAAACATGGTGCAGTGCTTGTTCTTCGTTGCCAAAGGAAATCTGATCACTCGGAACAAAAATCAGTGGAGTTTCGTACAAATTCCAGCAGTAGGCCTTTGTCTGCTCTCTAAGGGTAGTCACTCACAGTGGACAGACTGTCTTTGACTGATCTATAGCACAGATAATACGTTATTTTGAGACCAGTTCACACGAGACTTATCATTCCAAACAATAGGAGAATACCCACTGCCGCTGACGTGTTTCTGGTTGGAAATTTTGCTTCGGTTCCTGTAGGCTAAGGCATGGCTGTCTGATACGTGTGTTTGCAATTACTGATTACAAGAGATGTTGTTGTAAGGCTTGGGAAAAGTGTGTGGTGGTGGTTAGCCAGAGTACTACTTTCTAAGAGGCCCCCTTTTCTTAAATATTGTGCTCAGCGCTGCACGTTGGAGGGCCGTTGTGTGACGTCACACTATCAAATAGGGGATTGTTTGCTCAAATCACTTTCTTTTGTAGCCTCCTTGAGGCTGAATACATTTAATAATATAATGGACGCATGCGCAAAAGCTCCAGTCTGGGGGCATGGTACACCTCTCAGTTTTAATGTATGATGTCTTGTTTGTTCAGTCCGTCGGCGTTACAGCCTGCACAGCCACATTCTTATTTATTGTTGTCTGTGCCCCTGGAACGGTGAGTTCCTCCTCTCCCATGTCTTTCCTCTCTCCATGACTAAGTCTCTATCCCTCTCTGGCTTTCCTTCCTCCCTCCTTCCTTGCGTGTACCTCCTTTACTTTCTTTCCTTCCTCCATGCCTCCACCATTCTCTTCCTTCACTCTAATGCCTGTACCTCACGCTTTCCTTTTCTCTCTCCATTCCTCTCTGTCTCCATTTCTTTCTTCCCCCCACATGCCTCTTCTCCATTCTTCAATACTCTCGTCTTTCATCCCTCATCTATTGCTTTCTCTGTTTCCTTTATTACCCCTCATTTCTCTCTTATCCACTTCCTACCAGCTCCACCCCCTCCTTTCATCGCTTGTTCCTGTACTCCTGTGTAGAAGACAAGGCTGCTAGCCCCTTTCTCCGAGTTCGGAAAGTTCACCCGGTCTCTGAGTTCAGGCATTGGAACAAAACATATGTCTAGATGATCATATTTCTTAATCTCCTGAACAAGGCGTGAAACATCTTGGAGGCTGCATTTTAAAGGATAATCTCACTGTTACCCTGGGACACAGGGTACTACTCGTCAACATTAGTCAGCACTTCCAGTGGGTTTGCTGCAGAGCACTGTTATCTCAAGTCCATTATAAAGTTCTCTATTTACAGAATGGACCAGCTATGTCGTTATCATAAAATGCCTTTATTAACATCATAACAAGACTGTAAGAAGAAAATGCCAGACAGGTGCACTTCAGACAGTAGACAGACAAGACAAACGTGTGGGCAGGTAACATAATTACAAACCTTGCTTGTTGCATTGTAAAATTTGCACACTATAGTAACTAAACAATTATAATTCTGTGAAATATGGAATATTTTTCCTGTGTGTAAATATTTCAAGTCTACACAATCACTATTTCTTCATAAACTGTCTTGCTTCATCAAATTTGCTTTAAAATGCATGATTTTCACAGCCTTCTTTTCAAATTTTCTTGGGGGAAACCCCCACCCCCTCTCCTGAAGCTCACTTATGATAGTTACGCTCACTCGCGACTACTTTTTGGCCTCACCTCTTTTAAATGTCACCAGCCGCCACTGATTATAGGGTAGCTTCTAAATGGCTGGGCGACGCTCATTTCTCCCTGTGCACGAGCCCCGCTGGGGCTTATCATATTCCAGCTGTGCACATAACAAAGGCCCAAGATTAGGGGCAAGATATCTCCTTTTGTTGGAGTATCCAGGCTAGGAGTTTTGGGGAGCCTCACTTCTAAATGCAATGGAGAGGAAATAAAGGCACACAGCTTATCACTTCACAGGTACTTAAGAGAGGCAGGATTTTAACTTTGTTCAGTCACTGAATATAAGACATATGCATACACTGCATGAATGTCAGATGAGTTGGTCTGTCCCAGTATTTACACAACAATTTAAATACCATTTTTTTAGCATTATAGAGCTCATCCCAATGCAGGATGTCAGTGCGCTTTATATCCCATGTACACAACATTGACAATAAATCATATGTGTGTAAATCAATGTACAGGATGTGTTACATAAGACAATGACGGTTACAAAATATAGGAGCCACATGTCTGTGTTGAAAGCAGTAAACCATGTACACATTTACGTAAAATAAAAATCTGTCATCTGCATGTTACATCATGTGCTTTGCAGGAGACATATTAACCATCTATTCTACTTTCAATCAAAACTGGGACAAGACAAAACACAGGGGCATATTATCAAGGGGCTTTATCTCCGCTTTTTTGGCTTTAAAAGCCAAGAAAGCGGAGATAAAATTATCTCCCTATTACCAAGCTGTCGCTAACACCAGTTAGCGACAGCTAATAGGAGATAGCGACCATCTTGGGCCCCGCTTTGCATGTCAGTGATATTTATCACTAATGACATGCAAAGTGGGCGTGCCAAGATGTTAGCGACTGGAAACAGTCGCTAACATCGCTATCTCCTATTATCAACTTTTGGAGATATTCGCGCTAAGCGCGAATATCTCCAAAAGCTAACACCTGCCCTGAGCAGTTCTTAGCCATGTTAACCAATGGGAGGTGGATAACATGGCTAAGAGCATTTGCTCGATAATGCATGAATATCGCTGACTTTTCAGCGATATTCATGCATTGCGGCCGTTTTTTATCGCATTTGCGATAAACCTTGCTAATAGCAAGGTTTATCTGCGATAAAAATCGCCGATTTGCGGCGATAATTTTTGTCTCTAAACAAGTTAGAGACAAAAATTATCTCTATTGGTTGGTAATATGCCCCACAGTTCTCTCCAGCAAATACATTAACCTCCAGGGTTATCTTACGTTATTATTATTCCCTGCGATTTAGTTGGCACACAAAAATTTCTCTAGCAGGTGCCTTAACCCCATAAGATATTTTAAAATGCAGACTTTACAACCAATTAAGCAGAACAGATTTACTACCTCGTTTCTCCTTGTTGCCAATTTCTTTATGGTAGAGTTTTAAAGAATAAATGTCAGCTGCGGTGCGTGCAGGTAAAAGTGGTGGGGCGGTGGTGCTGGGTAAGGGGGGATTTCAAAGGACGATGCTGAGGGAAAATTAATTATTTATTTCATTTTCCCTCTGCATCGTCCCTTGAAATCCCCCCATAAAGGGCCCACCACTGTTACCTGCACGGACTGCGGCTGATAAATGTATAAGTTGAGGCCCAGATTTTGTGACAGGCTTGACTCACTTTGTTGGTACAACCCCGATGCAAAATTACATTTACAATACCCGATAAGGATTACCAGATGAGAATATTGATTCATACAAGACTTTTGATGGGAATCCTGAAATAATGGGGGACTCACGGTTGCTGGTGTTTCGCATTATGGTGATATGGTCTGTTAGTTTTATGTAATTTCCCTACGCACACTGGTTGGCACAAGGAATATATTGCGGAATCACTAGTGGATTCCTAGTCTAGACCCCTAAGTTCTTTGTTTATAGCTCTAGTTCCATTGGGGGATATTACTTAGGCAGGGTCTTTAAACATCCCTCTAGCCCTTTAAGAGTGTTTGTTTTTTGTGTACGTGGTCCTTGCCTGTTTTCTTTCCTTCTCTACCCCTCACTGCCCCCGTGTCTCTGCCCAATTTTCCTTTCCATTCTCCTCACTGCCCCCGTGCCTCTCTGCCCACTTTTGCCTTCTGTTTCCCAGCTGCCCCATATTTCTGTGTCCTTTTTGCCTTCTGTGCCACTCTTTTTTCACTGACTTCTGTGCCCTTTGCTTTCTGTGCCACTCGTGTCCCCCTCGTTTTTGTGGCCCTTTTGCGTTCTGTGCCACTAGTTTTTATTGATTTCTGTGCCCTTTGCCTCCTGTGCCACTCGTTTCCCCCTCGTTTTTGTGCCCCTTTTGCCTTCTGTGTCACTCGTTTTTTATTGATTTCTGTGCCCTTTACCTCCTGTGCCACTTGTTTCCCCCTTGTTTTTGTGCCCCTTTTGCCTTCTGTGCCACTCGTTTTTATTGATTTTTGTGCCCTTTTGCCCTATTCCGTGCCCTTTTCCTTCTGTTCCCTCTGTCGTCCCCCACTGCCACCGCCGCTGTGTCCCCTGTGGCCCGGTCCCACCTGACAGCCCACTGCCCATTCGCTGATCCCGCCTCCCACCTCCCAGCTGCTCCTTCCCCTCACTTCCCCATAGATGCAGGCCGCTGCGCCAGTCCGCGCCTGGACTGCGCCCAGCGCCAGAACCCCTGGCTCCCGCTCCCGCCACGACGACCGCCGCTGCTATGATGCCAGCACACTCCACGCCCTCAACCCCGGACGGACCCACACCTGCTTCAAGGCCGCCCCGAAACTCACATACAGTCCCTTCACCTGCCGGAACTGCAGCTACACCAGCCTCAGAACCGACGAACCACCCGCCAAGAATGACCGCACCCACCTGCGATGCATACTACTGAACATCCGCCACACGTGCAAACACTCAGTCGTGCTCTGGGACCTGCTCAACACAACATCCCCGGACTTCGCCTTCCTGACAGAGACCTGGTTGAACGACTCCTCCACACCCGACATCGCCATAGCCATCCCAGGCGGCTACAAGATCACCCACAGAGACTGCACCAATGGAGTCGGAGGAGGAATCGCCATCATCCACAAGAACAGCATCAGGGTCTCGACTAGCTCCGATGACACGCTCAGCACTGCCGAACAAATGCACTTCCAGAGCCACACAGACCCCAGCTCCACCCTCAGAGGCACCCTCGTCTAGCGACCCCCCGGACCCTGCCCCCAGTTCAGCGACTCCATCACCGACTTCCTCAGCACGCACGCCCTGACCTCCACCGACTACATCCTCTTCGGAGACCTGAACTTTCACCTTGAGAACAACAACGACAACAACTCCACAACCCTGATCCATGACCTCGCCAACCTCGGACTAAAGCAACTTGTCACAACGCCCACCCACTCCACCGGCCACACGCTCAACCCTGTCTTCTCCTCGAGCCTGCACGTCTCCGTCAGCCACGCCACCGAACTCCTCTGGACCGTCCACCGCTGCATCCACTTCACCTTCCAGAAACTCACAACACACCACCGCACCCAACAGATCCCCGCCGCTGCTGGAGCAAAATCACCAAAGACCAACTACATGCAAACCTCGCTCTCAGCCCACCCACCGAAACCTCCAACAATGATGACACTGCCCACAGCCTCAGACGATGGATCGAAGGCTGCGCCAACACCCTCCCCCCGCTGAAGAAAAAAACCCCAGCAAGAGGGCCAGCTGGTTCACCCCAGAACTCCTTGCCTCCAAGCAAGCTTGCCGGAAACTAGAGAAGAAATGGCACAGCGAACAAACTCCGGACAACTGAGCAGCACACAAGGACGCCATTGGCAACCACCACCACCTCATCAGGGCCGCCAAGAGACCCTTGTTCAAAGACCGCCTCGACAACAACGCACACAATAGCAAGGAGCTCTTCAACATCGTGAAGGAACTCTCCAACCCCAGCTCCAACACCAACGGCATACCGCAGTCACAAACCCTGTGCGACTCCCTCGCCACCTTCTTCCACCGCAAGATAGCAGACATCCACGACAGCTTCAACACCCAGACAGACCCAACAGACAGCAACACAACAGACCCTCCGCACACCATTGACCACGACCCCCTGCTAGCCTGGGCCAGCGTGAGCACCGATGACACCATCACTACCATGAGCAGAATCCACTCTGGCTCTCCGTCAGATCCCTTCCCGCACCAAATCTTCAACAAAGCAAGCAGCTCCATCGCACCCCACCTGCGCAACATCATCAATCCCTCCCTTGAGACCGCGACCTTCCCAGAGAGCTCGAAACATGCAGAGATCAACGCCCTACTGAAAAAACCCATGGCTGACCCTAGAGACCTCAAGAACTTCCCGCCCATCTCTCTGCTCCCCTTCCCGTCCAAGGTCATCGAGAAAATCGTCAACAGACAGCTAACCCGATACCTCGAAGAAAACAGAATCCTGGGCCCCCCCCAGTCAGGGTTCCGCAGCAACCACAGCACTGAGACCGCCCTCATCGGCGCCACCGACGACATCAGGACCCTGCTGGACTATGGCGAGACAGCAGCACTAATCCTTCTAGACCTCTCCGCCGCCTTCAACAGTCTGCCACCGCACACTACGCGCAGGGATCCGAGACAAGGCGCTGGAATGGACCACCTCCTTCCTCTCGGGCAGAACCCAGAGCATCCGCCTTCCCCCATTCCGGTCCGAAGCCTCCGAGATCATCCTCGACTCAACGCTCTCAATGACCAAGCAGGTCAACGCTGTCTCCTCCTTCTGCTTCAACACCTTCTGCATGCTCCGCAAGATCTACAGATGGATCCCGACAGATACAAGAAAGACAGTCACCCAGGCCCTCGTCAGAACCAGACTCGACTACGGAAACGCCCTCTACGCGGGAGCCCCGACCAAGCTCATCAAACGACTACAACGCATCCAAAACGCCTCGACACGGCTGATCCTCGACGTACCACGCCACAGTCACATCACCCCCCCACCTGAGGGACCTGCACTGGCTCCCCGTCATCAAGAGGATATCCTTCAAGCTCTTTATCCATGCACACAAGGCACTCCACAAGACCAGCCCAGCCTAACTCAACAGACGGCTCTCCTTCTACATCCCCAACCGCCAGCTACGATCCGCCGACCTCACACTCGCCACCGTCTCGCCCATTCGAAGAACAACCACTGGCGGGAGACCCTTCTCCCACCTCGCCGCCAAGACATGGAACACCCTCCCACTGAGCCTACGACAGACCCAAGACCTGCTGACCTTCAGGAGGATGCTCAAGACCTGGCTGTACGATCAGTAACGCCTTGAGACCCTCACGGGTATGTAGTGCACTTTATAAATGACTGATTGATTGATTGATTATTAGTGGGGTAAAGTGTATACATTGGGTAGCAGTTCGAAAACGATCAATGTTAAAGGTACTCTGTATGGCGCATAAGGCACTGCATGTGATCGTCCGAGACAAATTCAACAAGTGTTAAATGGTATGTCCCTGGAAGGCAGCTTAGACAGCCGAAGAGCGAGGATGTTGTAATGCAAAGAGATAAGCGCAGAGGACGAGGAGGCTTACACTGCTGACAGACAAATACTGGAAATCCTTCCGTGTTCAGATAAAAGCTACGAATAACCCTCTTCGATTTAGGAAATTGATGAAAATCTGGCTTCTTGCATTAAAGGTCTCATAGTTGTGACTTTGCTGCTGTCCTAACATAATTGTTTCCTTTCAGCAGCAAGATGCCAGGGGGCAAGAACATTTGGCTATTGGCTTTGTAAATGACAATGCCTTTTATCATAAATGCAATGTAATATGTCTTGTATTTATTAGAGTTTAAGATATTGGCATTATGAATGACAATGCCATTTATTTATGTTTTTAAAATGAAAACAAAAATAAAAGGCATTGCCATTTACAGTGTTAATAGCTCAAACTGATGTCAATGTGAGACCTATTGCATTGGAATGCTTGTTTTTTTAGGACTTGTGCTGATTACCACCGGTACCCGTAAGAGAGTACCAGTGTTAAAGGGAGTCAACGATGCATTGCAAAATCCTGGTCTTCCCTAACGTGGGTGGGATGTTTCATGAAAGATATGTACTGATAAGGCCAGTGACGCATGATGTAATTTCAGCAGGCTGTGGCCTGGCTGAGATCACTGAAGAAAACATAGTTTCCAGGCAGGAAGACCTGGGGAGGAATGTGGCACCCATCCCACAAACCCTCTATTACCACTCTCTTTAGCCCTCACCGCCCCCTCCGACTCTAGCTCCTTCTTTTCTTGAACAGAACAGACATATCAGGAGCTTCGAAGAGATAGGGAAGCCCTTAGAGTTTACCATCTAAGTTGCAGCATGCAATTTTATGAGACAAGTAGTCTGGGGAAAGGTAAAGCCAGAGTGGTGAACCAAAAGCACCCTGGCAAAAAGGCTCAAACCAGCCATGCACCCTTTGTTTCCCCACGCTATCTCTCACTTTCCATCCATCCCCAAGATTATACTCAGCCCCCTGAATTCAGATTTACATTCAGCAGCTCATTTCTCCCATTGAAGCAAGGGTGAAATATAAGACTGCAGAGAATGTCAAACTAAGTGTCAACAAGAAAGTGCTAGAAATGGCAAAGAATTATCAGATAGAATGACCCTTCTTGATAATCGGATTCCCATCATATACCAAAGTGATCATTGTCATCATTTGGGTTTCCAACCAACCTCCCATGGGAAACATCCTTTACAACGAAACTTTTACAACGCACTACCATTACGACGCAACTTTTACAACGCAAACCATTACAATGCATAGCGCTGGGGGGTGCTCTAGGATAGGGAATGTATTTAATATACTATCCAACACCTTCCCTACTATCCACGGGGACTGGAGTTGGAATAGTAAATTAAATAAATTACTATCCAGCGCCTAAAAGCACTATGCGTTGTAATGGTATGCGATGTAAAAACCGCGTTTTAAAGGCATGCGATGTAAAAGTATGCGTTGTAACGTCATACATCCACCTCCCATATACCCTCTTGATCATAGATGGGTTCTGGGTGGACTGTGTCCTCTCATGGGTCATTCAGAGGAAAAGGAGCAGAAGAAAAGTAAGAGACGTATCTGCCCTCTAAGGGAATCCCCAACAGTGTTGAACAACTGCAGTGCAAAAAGTTAAGTGTGTGATTAAAAAAGAATTTGCTAGAGAAATGAACTTCATGTATTTAAGATGTCACATGCAATCCTTATTAAAAGCAGTGCAACAGTATAGCAGTACGAAAAAGTTGCTGCTTCTACATGGTCGACATGTTTCAGCCTGCTGGACAACCGGTCCCCGGCTTTCTTCAGGACCTATCTTTTAAAGTTTCTTAATTGCTACTGCATTCAGTCAAAACGATCAAAATATGGTTTTATACATACAGGTTGGATCTGATGCAACCTTTTTCTTAACCTGATCCTCTGTATCAACACGATGTATAGGACATATGTAAAACACAAAAAAGTAACACCTACAGTGACACCACAATCATTTATTTACTTCATTCACAACCAGAAGTTGGCTGTTAGCATACACTATTTAAAAAAAAAAATGTATTTTATATTTTCAAAACGTATGTGCTCACCTGTGTGGTACAAGGATTAGACCTCACCTCACTCGTCACCAGCTCTAGTCAATGAGGCCCCGCTCTATCAAGCATAAACCGAAAGAGAGGGAAGTTTTCATTAGGATGTGCTTATATTATAATCCATATCTCTCGATCACACGGATTTAGGTCCCTCTAAGAGAGTGTATTTCAAAAGTAAACACATTGGGTTAAAATTCTGTGGTGATGTGTCATACTGATGTCACTCGGAATGTCTTGTGACTGATGTTCTGATGTTCTGAAGAGACAGTTATTCCTGCACATCATTACAAATTCTTTATCATAATATGGCATATTCGTGGCACAGCATACTGATTTTATGTGGAAGTTAGATTTTTCGTGGTTCTACTTACAATTAAAATGCTACTGCATTCATGGACAGCCCAATACCTCTATTGTCCGTCTATGTTATCCAGAAGAGCTCGCTATTATTCAGCTGCTGCCCTTATCAAGACCGACAGGATGACAACGCGAGCTTCATACACTCGCGTCGCTAGACCGAGTGCAAGTACAATTCTATTTAGCACTCGTCATAAATAGCTTTAGTCCAAAAATACACCTGCCTACAATTTCCCAAAAAATGAGTCCTCAAGTACCTACGAGAGTTATCGTCAATATCATTATATTTAACTAATAGGTGAACCTCGCTGAAGTAAACTCGATCTTTTATTTCCAACACCGATTTCTAAAACGGACCGCTGGAGTGAAAAGTTAAGTACAGGGACCCTCAACAGCATATCTGTCAGCACGCGTTCTTCGATCACATGGGCAAATAATTCATGACATGTCTACGACTTAACTTAAAAACATCGGGGCAGATTTACAAGGTCTGGCGCATCTCTGCAAAACAGCAGGGAAGCGTCAGAACACTTACGACATGCAAAACCATCCATGCGCCGCCACTGACGCGCCGCATTACAATGCAGCACGCTGTGGCGCATGGATGGGCAGATGCGTGTCGCATCCCCCGGCGGAAATGTGGCGCATTGCTGGAGTTACGTTGCAAGCGGCACGCGGCTCCAGCAAGGCTTGGGGGTGCCCTATGCTTAACATGCTGCGTCATTCCTTATGCCTGCTTCAAGCAGGCGCAGGGTTTTGACGCAGCATGGCCGTAAAAGTGACTCAGTGAAATCTTGTAGAATTCACTGCGTCACTTTTACGAGGGGTACCTGAGAGGGCACGCACACCGTGCGTTGGAACGCCCACATGAAACCTGACGCAGGTTTCATGGGGCGCAGGGGTTTACAACGTGACGCGTCTCCCTAGATGCGTCACATTGTAAATACAGCACAACATGGTGCATGATTTACGCCGCCGCTGCGTCACAGAAGTGACGCAACAGGGCGTAAATGTGTCACATGGGGCTTGTTAATCTGCCCCATCATATGTCCACCTGCCTTTTATTTCCAACACCGATTTTTTGGAACGGACCGCTGGAGTGTAAAGCTCCAAACCAGTGTTGTTAAGTACAGGAACTCTCAACAGCATATCTGTCAGCACGCGTTCTTCGATCACATAGATAAACTGCTCATGAAGTTTGACATTCTCTGCTCACTTACAGTACACCAGTGGTACATACTTGAATAGCACTAGCATAGTAGACCCCGGATTATATGTTGTTTTTGTGATAGATTGGATAGGGGGATTTAATCCGTGTAGGGTCTTTAAAATTTCCTCTCACCCATATTTTTGTATTATTGATATGTAAGACTGCCTGTATCACCCACAAAGACTTACATACATCCACTTGTCGAAACCTTGAGAACAAACTTATCAGGAGGCACCAGACCATTGCGAAATGGGTTAGAGCCGCCAACCTTTAAAAACAATCGACTCATGGCACAATCTTTCTCAGGCAGTGCAACCAGGTTATGGAACTCCGTACCCCCGAAACTACGAACCACCACCTTATTGCTGATCTTCAGAACGTCGCTTAAAACCCTTGGCATTCAAAGACACTTTGGCTAGTTGTCATCTTAGCCGACCTCCCCTGCGATAATGTACTCTCCGGAGGATGTACGATGTTACAACGCGATCAAAATGATTGCGGTACATCACAACGCATCTTTTACAACGCAAGTCGTTACCACGACTTGCGCTGTAAGGTGCTGGACTTAGGAATAGTAAGATTTACTATTCCAACTCCAGCCTACGTACAGTAGGGAAGGTGTTGGAATAGTAAATCTACTATTCCTTAGTCTAGAGCGCCCTCCAGCGCAAGTCGTGGTAATGACTTGCGTTGTAAAAGACACGTCGTAATGGCATCGCGGTGTTTTGACCGCGGTGTAAAGGTTGTAGACCTCTCCGGAGACTGAGATTACTCAGTCCATTACTCCGTTGGACTTGACTTGACCTTGCTACCATGACCTCTACCACCTACATCCTCTAACTGTATGTCCATTCCTTTGTAGTGTTCGAACAACTGTCTGTGTCTACCCTCCAAGTTGTGTCTTTTGTAATAATCGTAACTAGCAACTGTTGTAAAAGATGTAGGCAGCTGGGCTGTGTTCTAAGATATTCTAACCGCATAATAAAATGTTTGATTCTAAAATTGTATCTCTTGTAATGAAACCTGTTTGATAGTAAATCACCCTAACACCTTTGGGTAATTTCTGCAATATATAATAAAGCATAAATTAATAAATGAATAAAAACATTCTCTCTTTCCCCTTCTCTGAATGAATGAAAATAATGTATAACGCGCAACTAAAACCGTAAGGTGTCAAGGCGCCTAACAAAATAAATAAAAAAATAAAATAAAAAATTCTCTCTCTTCTCCCTCCCTGAATATTTCTCCCTCCCTATCTCCCTCCCTTTCTCTCTCTGTCTCTTGATCCCTCCCAGTGGCTGCTGCAATTAACCTCAGGAACTGAGGAGACAGACTGAGGAGCCAATGGCTGTATTCTATGTAATGCTTTGGTGCTCAACAGGCGAGTGCAGAAGGTTTTTGCACTCTATGGGCACCTGTAGTATTCCAGAAGGGGCCATAGGTGCTCAAGTGGCTCCTTTTGTAATGCTGATGGTGGAGTGGAGCAACCTCTAGGGAGTGAAGAGGGTCCCATGGACCCCATAGACAGCCCCTTGCGGGCAGGTGTAGTCACTCACATCACCCTCTTCCAGGAGGATCTCTGCCCCCTTTTCAAAGTGCAGATGGCTGCTGTGTGCACTTTGAAACATGGAACAGCTTATAAGCAGCCGCTCGGTCTTTTGTAGGGCAAGCCCGCGCTCCAAAAGAGACCAGAGACGTGCTGTTGCTGCCCCCCAGGCTCTCCAACAGTGAGGTATCAGAGGTCGTTCAAGTGCGCATGTCAGATTGGACTCACACTAGTTTTTGTCCAGCCTGACATGTGCACTTTAATTTATGAAGCCCTTTGACCGTAGCTATGTTAACAGAGGTGGACCACGCCTCCTCCTGGTGCTCTACTAACATTTAATGAGCTGCCCAAAGGGTAGGCAAGAGTTCCCAGCAGCCCTGGGGGCAATGCATCAATGATAATAGGGTGCTCCATCCTGGTCTGAGCCAGGCGCACCTTTTGAAAGTGCACCATGGCGCAATCTGGCACAGAGTGTCCTGTGTATAATATGGGGCAGGGAGCCGCCTTGGGCTTTCAAAACCAGACTCTAATACAACAAGCTTTGGCAAAGCCAATAATTCTCGGCAATGCCTGAGCTGTTGGCCTTGTCAATGTGAATGTCCTTAAGCCATGTTGCCTAGCAGCACGTCTGCTGTTCAGTGTGGATGAAAGTCACTGAAAACCTAGAATGATATGATGTTGAGCCAACGTAGAGTCTCTCCCCCCCCATGTTGAGTTCATTGTCCTGTCCCTACTAACACAAAAATTGCACTATGGCGTGGCCTGCGCTGCTGGCATCATTGTGCTTTTTTCGGTTACTTTTAGCCATGCTGAACAGCAGATGTGCTGCTAGACAACATGGCTAAAAGACATCCAAAATTGACAAAGCAAATAGCTCAGGCATTGCCAAGATCCATTGGCTTGCCAATGCTTGTTTGGTGTTGACAGGGTTTTGCTGAAGAAATATGGAAGAGATAGTGAGAGCTTTGAAGTAAAGTGAGGATGTGGTGTAATGGCCAAAGCTGTAGACAGTGAACCTGGGGAACCAGGCTCAAATCTCGGAGTTGGCTGATCAAGCTTTGATTCTGGGCACATCACTTACGTTTGCACACGACAATGAATGTGTCATTGTGTAATGTAACTGGTGAGTACTTAAAGTGCTCCAATAACTCCAATAACATCGGCTGGTGTTAGCCCTATGGCAAGATGGAGGACAGAAAAAGCACTCCAATACCATTGGACTGTGCTTAAAAAATAAAATCAGCACCGGCGAGGGAGGCATTGGGGGGACGGGACAAGCAGGGAAGCAGGAGGAGATGGGGAGATGGGCAAGAAACAAGGGGAGCGGGTGGGAGGAAGCAGCAATGACGGGGAACAAAATACCTTAATTGAAGCAGGATCTGTGACAAAAATGAGCCTGTCATTGTGGAATGTAACTATTGAGCACTTAAAGTGCTTCAATACCATCGGCTTGTGTTCTCGCTACGGCAAAACGGAAGATGGAGCAAGCGCCCCAACACCATTGGATTGGGCAAAAAAAAAAAATATATGTAAGTGCTGTTAGTGTTTTAACCACCAGTTAAAAAATGCATTTGTTGATGTACACGTGCATGCATTTTAAGTGGTATGTGTGTAGGGGTACAAATATACAGGTATGCTCTACACAGGCGGGGGAAAGTGGAGGGAGGGTAGAGAATAAACAGATGGCGGCAGAGGGGCTGAAATGAAAAGAAGAACCATGGATAAGGAGACAGACTGAAAACACAAGTACTCCTACTGAGTACTTGAAAACAAAGAAAAGATTTGCTGCACTACACAAAAGCTGAGAACAAATCTTCTGATAAATGTGTCGCATTCTCATTATTGAGTGACACACTTTTAGTAAAAAAGGAGGATGTTGTGGCTTAACCAACTCTTCATAAAATCAGAGTATTTAAACACATCACTAACCTATCTATGTTTCTCGAATTTCCAGTTGAATGCCTGTTTCATCGCTGCTCCAGACATCCTGGTTAAGACATTATGGTAAGGACTCTCGAGCTTCAGTGTACGGGGGGGGAAAGGGGGGGGATCAGCGCATGCGCACCTAATACTAATCTTGTTTTATATAGTGCTTTATTGAGCACTTCTGAGTTTTCTACACGCTATAAATAACTGAAGACATCTGGATTTGCTTTTTGCTGGGTTAAAATACAGATGTGTTCGGTCTACTTTGGGGCTGAGCCCCCTTAGAGTATGACTGTAATGTAAAAAGGGGGGCAGGGTAGAGAAGAAACGGGCAGGGGCCGAGGAGTTAAAGAGAAAAGCAGCATCACCGACAAGGGAGACGGCCTGAAAACATAAACACTATGGAGTGCTTGAAAACGAAGAACTAAATAGCTCCGAAAACCAGGAGCTGTGTAAGGAGACATGTACTTGGTCTAATCGGTATGGGAGGGCGATGCACAAGTTTACCAATGGTAATGGTATGAGATGAGCGGCCTCAAAGTCCACAGATCGAACACAACAGGTCTCTTCTTCTAGACAGCACATACGCAGTCTAGCCGAGACCTAAAAAGGGCGTGGTCCAATAAAATGCTTGCCCAGCCCTTGGAACGGGAAACTGCAGTGTTTGGCTCCCCCTAGTGGTGTTGTAGAGTTAGCTGCATCAGGAATGAACAGACCAGACCTACTTTTAACTATATTAATACTGCTGTAGTGCGAATTGGGGACCCAGTGAGTACCGAGTACGGGTCAGGGAGCCCCAGCTGCTCCCCCGTTATGACGTCCGTGGGAGAGGCTATCTCTGCCTTTCAGATAAATACATGGGTAAGTGCTGCCCTGCTGGTGTATGGTGTGGGATTCCTTGACAGGCTGCTGCCTCGGATACTGGTATGGGGCGGAGTCAGTCACTCGTCACGCTTACCTCTGGCAGGGTACTATGACACAGCGGAGTCAGTCTATTTTCAGATCAAACCTCACCTTTCACCCACAGGCAGAATTTAGTGAACATTCCTCTTTGGTTAGAAGACAAGCAGGACAGTGCACTCTAGAGAGAAGAGAACCCGCAATTGGGGGTGGGGACGGGGCTCGTGTGTGCAGCGTCATCCGGAGAGAGCATTTAAGGAGGTGCAGTGCTCCACACACACCTGTCAGCACAGGTAATTCCCTCATTGTTAGGATGTAAACGATGCTGCCCGGGGAGCTGACGACGGCGCTGCTCTGGAGGTCACGGGTGGAGACACACCTGCCGAGGTCGGCTCGGAGGAGTCAGACAGGAGCACTGCTTGGGAACTGCAGGGGGTGACACATCACACCCGCCAGCCTTCCCCCACGAGCATTAAAGGATTATCGGAGCATTAGTCACAAGGAAAGCCAGCAGGCACATAAAACACAGCTGGAAGAGAGCTGTTTTTAAAGAGTAGAGCGAAAGACAAACGCTACAATCGAGGATGAAGGGCTACTTACCCGCAGACACAAAAAAAGTAATTCCACTTACATCGTTGAAAGGAAGGGGCTGCTATTTGTGCTGTAGAATTTATATAGCGCCCCGCTCCCTGTCGATGCCTCAAAGCGCTGGGTGCATATCTGCTAACCAGTATGCCCCTTGTTGTATAAGGGTTGAAAAGTTAACATGAGCCAAGTTGTGAAAAGGTCGAGCAGTCGAAAAGAAGAAAGTGCCAGTGTGTGCCAGCACAATCTGTGAGTGCCGAGGGAGGCGCACACAGCACCACAGGGAAGGGCCACTGTGGGGGCCAACAGGAGCATTTCACACCACGGACCTCAGGGCGTGGGGGCAGTGCCATGATGTCTGCCATGTAGTCACTGAAGCACATGCCTTCTAACCCCCTAATCATTTCATTTCATTAATCTTTATTTCGGCAATTTGCCATAAAAGATAAGCATAGAATTAGTACAAGCAAAAGTCAGACATCAGTGTTACTGTTACATCAATAGCGGGATAGCACACGGATAAAAAGCAAGAATGCCCCAATACACATCAACCTATACTATAAAAACTATCAAATAGACCAATACTGATTAATTAAAACAGTCTATGATATTGCGGTTTAAAAATGAAGGCGATTTAACAGTATAGCTCAAATCTTACATAAAATGACCTGATACAGGAAGTTTATACACTAGCTAATACGTAAACTGAATCAGGGATGAAGTACCCTAGGAATTAGAAGCAATCTCTTGTGCCATTCTGCTTCGAGAAATTTGGCCATTGCAAAAACAGTTACCTTTGAAAGGTCAGTTTTAAAAATTCTAAAGGCCTCAGAGCATTTAGCAAACCCTAGATTTTTACATAAAAGAATTATCCAGAACCTTCTAGCCGCAATGTAGGCAGGACAAAAGAAGACTAAATGCAATTAATCTTCAAGCCTACAATTGCAGCCAGGGCAGTTTTCCATGGAGTGCTGCTTCCATTTCCTGGTAAATGCTCTTAGCGGAAGAGTGCCATACCGCCATTGCAGATATAGTTTCCTGGCCAGATTCGGAAAGATGTCATCAAGAACTGACTCAAACTTGTAGGAATCCTTCACCCCAAGAAAAGTGTTAGCCAAAGAATCTGGGCGGGTACCCTGTGTGTGAGATGCAAGGTTACATGCATGAAAAGTTGCCACCAGATGTTTGCGGGACAATCCCTGACAGGCCACTTCAGGATCACTCCACAAGGTCGAGCCGGGCAAACTCAGTTTTTAGGTATTTAAACCACGGGATGTTCTCTATAGCAGGAAGAGCAAGAATTTCCTGCAGTTCCTGTCTATAGTTGGCTAACTCAGGACTGGACCATAATCTTCTCCAAAAAGTTAGGGGCTTTACACCCACTACTTCGTCCAAAGGTTTCAGACCCAGATCCAACCTGAGGGGCAGAAGGGGGGTACTAGCCGGTAACTTTAAGAGTTGTCTAAGAAACTTGTTTTCTACAATGACCAACTCTTTTTTGCAAGCATGTCCCCAGAGTTCACTGCCATAGAGAATCACACCTCTGGCCTGGAGACTATAGATCTCCAACGGGGGGCTAACGGTCTAACAGATGATTTATTAGAGTTGACTAGCCTAATTATTCCCCCTGCTATTTGAGCCAATCTGAGCTGGGACTTAACTTGATGATCGCCCCATTCCAATTTATCATTCATGGTCCCCCCAGGTACTCAAACGTAAAGACTCTTTCTAGCCTGTTCAGGCCTATAGAGGGGTTGGGGCGTGTTTTTTTGGGGGGATTAGAAATCATGTACTTGGTCTTCAGGGCATTTATTTCGAGACCATGCTCTCCACAGAATGCCTCAAAACCCTCCAGAATACGCTGAATCCCCATTGGGGATTTCAACAGCAGCAGGGTGTCGTCCGCAAACATAATTGCGGGCACCCTGCTGCCGCCGAGCCTAGGTGCATCTGTGTTAGGGACATTATTTAGGTAATCGATTACCCCGTTGACAAAGAGGCAAAACAGGGTCGGTGCAAGGAAACAACCCTGCCTTACCCCTCTGCCAACGGGAAATCTTTTTGATAGGCTACCCATCCTCCCGCACCGCACCTGTGCATAATTGTCTGTGTGTAGACGAACAATGATGTCTAAAAGAGTGGCGGGGATGCCGAGTTTGGCGAGTACCGTCCATAGTTTACTCCGCGGAACCAAATCAAAGGCTGCGCGGAGGTCAACAAAGACGGTGTACAACGTGCCCCCCTCCACCCGCACCGTCTTCCAAAAGAGGAGGGCCAAACGAAAAATTTGGTCCGTAGTTGACACCTTACTCCTAAACCCAGCCTGGAACATGCTTAAGATTGAATGATCCGTCATCCATTCCTGCAGGCGGTCAAGTATCAGCCTTGCGAAGGTTTTTTGTGAAACATCAATGAGGCTGATTGGCCTGTAGTTGGCTGGGAGCAGAGGAGAGCCCTTCTTGAAGATAGGTACAATCTCTGCTCCCAGCCAAGTACTAGGGACCGCCATTTCCCGAAGGATTGCATTAAAAACTTCCAACAGGTATGGGGCCCAAACCCTAGGTTGGTGCTTAAATAGATCTCCCGGAATTTTATCTAGCCCGGGGGCTTTACCCAATGGCAATTTAGATATTACATTAAAAACCTCCCCCAATGAAAATTGCATTGGCTCAGCGCCCTCCAAAGTTTTAGAATGCGCGGTTGACCCGCCGGGGAGTAGAAGGTGTTCAAACGATAGCCCATCCTGGAGCTTGGGCAAGCCAGGGTTAGCCTCTTCATAGAGGCTGCGGAAGTGGTCCTCCCACACCGTAGCCGCTATATTGGCCTCCACAGCTTGAGTCGGCTCGGCAGAGCCTGTTCTCACTATCTGCCAACATTTACGAGCATCTCTAGTCTGGAGGGAGGCCAACATGTTTTCCCCATTGGAAAAATCCCATTCCACCTTTGCCTGGTGGATAGCTTGCTTCAGTTCCACCCTCCTAGTCTTGATTATCTCTATGTCCCTAGGGTGCTTCAATGCAGCGAGGAGGTCGGCCATTGCCTTCCTACATGCTGAGTTGAACCAGGAGGGTCTTTGCCCCCTGCGGGCCCTTTCCGCACAATTGGGTTTAAAAGTTCCACAAGGGTATCCACCAATTCCGTATGGAGGGTGCCCAACTTGGAAAACAATTATTCTGGAGAGGATTGAATAATAAGGGCCCGACGCGTTCAAATATGGGGAGGATCCGTGCATAAAGCTCGGAAATGTGGGCAGGATTATCCAAGAGCTTGGCCCACCTCACTCTGCGCCTATCATTAGTTAAAATTAATTTAGGATCTAGAGATGCCTCTGCTGGCTGATCACCCGTGGAACCACTGGGCGAAACCAGCGAAAGAATCAGCGCGTTATGATCACTGTCAGTTCTTTGCACTACCACAAAGTCAGAGACCTTGTTCCAGTCCGATGTCTGAACAAGGATGTAGTCCAAATGAGACTCCTGCCCTGGTTTATTAAAGGTGGGTTTTGAAGGGATGTCACTCTTAATTCGGCCATTACAAGCCCTCAGAGAATTACTGAGAGTGAGTGCCAGAATTTGTGTTGCTAAGGGAGACCATGGCTTAGGTGGGGGGCCAACTAATTGCGGAATTCCCCACTGATCATCCTCCTCCGGAAGTGCTCCCTCCATAGTCAGGGTTAACGGCTCATACTGACAGTTAAAATCTTCCCCCAACAGGATCCTAGCACCCTGAGGTATTGTGGGCAAAAATAGAGAGAGCTCATCAAAGGTGGGTGAGGGCTTCGTTATACCCATCGGTCTGGAGTATACATTTATCAGCGCTAGTTGGGTATGGTTCGACCATTCCAACAACACGCACTGAACATCCAATGAATTAGTATTGAGGGCCCTAGCCTTGCAACCCAGATGGGATGCCACCCATATGCAGAGGCCCCCCGAGGGCCGTCCTTTCCCCTCCCATTTTGCTGGAATTGAAAAGGTTGCATAGCCTGATCGCCATTTGTCCTCCCGTGCCCATGTCTCCTGAAGTGTAGCGGAGAAATCAAGTATAGTAGCCACAGTGGTGTCCGCCAACTCGGGGAGAGGTTCGATAGATTGGATTTCCGCACCAATCACACCCTCGCCAGTGGCATTTATTTGGCCACCCATGCCCTGGTCAGACTGTAATCTTCAATCACAATCGTCCATACCTGAGAACACATCAAACCTATTTACTGACTCCAGGGGTGTAAAAGGTCTCAGGTGATCCATTCTCCTATTGGAGTTTCTATTAAGCCTAGGAGGTACCATATTCCACCCGAAGGGGTCAGAGGCGGGTAAAGGGTGTGGAACTTGTAGCGGATAACTAGTATTGAATGATAATGAAGGGATAATCTGATTGGGTGCCTGGCTACCAGTGTAGGTGGGGGGGAACACTAGGGATCTGGGGTAGAAGTAAGTCAAGGGACGAGGGACGATGGAATTGTTGCCACTACCTCGGGGCCAGTTTAGTATATAATTGACCGCTCAAGGGTCTCTAAAAGTTACAACAACTAAATCTCCCTCGTTATCCTTGACCCTACTACCCAGCCAAGAGAGACGCCGGACATGCACAATGTCACCATTCATGTTATGTGTGAGTGGTCTAAATTGGCTGAGCCAGTGCATAATTTTATTTTTCAACTGATAAAACCCTTCCCTCTTATTATCTGGCAATCTAGGGACCCCTGTCAGAACAATCACGTAGGGGACAGCTTCAGGGGGTAATTCTACTTGGGGGCCTTTACGGGAAGGTAACCTGGTATATCTGGTGGTACCCCGTGTGGTCTCCCGTGTATTTCCTGCAGATACTTTTCCAGGTCCCCTCGGAGCTGCATTAGCTGGATTTGGAACTAGATTGTTACCCTGCTTAGGGGGTGGAGCCCTCTGTTGCTTGGGGTTTGTTAGTTTGATAGATTGGACTGTACCTTTAGAAGCACTGGGAGTGCACGATGTCACCAAGGCTGGGGGTGCGACAACCCCACTCACCAGTACCTTGGTTAATCCCTCATGATTACTAATTACAGACTCAGTGTCCTCAAGCCTTTTCCCAACCCTCCTCAGCCTCTCTATGATGGGTAGGATGAAAGACCTTATTAGGTGTTCCATGTTATCCATGGAAACGGCAGTAGGGACGTCCATTAGGGAGGGGTCTTCAGGGATGTCAATTTGAACAGTAGTGTTCACAGCCTGTACATCTGGTGCCAGTAATGAAGGAGGTGGCGAATTTGACATGTTAACTAGGGCGGCCATTGGGGCCGAGGCAGTTCTGGTACTAAGCTTTGGGGGTTTACCAAAGTCGGTATGACTGATCTTGGGCTTTTGCGGCCCCCCCCCCTTCCGTCTTCTTTTGGCAGGTGGTGGGCCATGTACCTTGACAGGCACTGGTTTTTTCGGTTTGTTTTGAGCAGATTTAACCCGGACCGGAGTCCGGGTAGTCGGGTCAGCATCTTTCAAAATCGGACTGAAAAGAGGAGTGTCACTTATGGGCTGGTCCGTGGGGAACAGGGGTGTTGGAGTGCAATCACTTAACAAAAGTGGGAAACTCTCCAAGGATAGGAGGTCTTCATTGCTGGCAGTACATCCTACGGTAAGGGAAAGGGCGTTGAGCGGGGGATCTGTGGAAGCCCTGTTCTTCATACATTCGAGAGAGCGACGACGCTCTGCCCGGCGCTCTGCCAGTGACTTTTCCCTAACTGAATCAGTGAGAGCCCTTGTAAAATAATTGTCAAGTGTACCATTATTGTAACCCCCAGTCTTCTCAGAGAGTGCTTTGTCAGGACTTTGGGCCATTGCGGACAGGCGCACCAACTGTTAATGGCAATAATAACGATGATAGAGGGTAGGCACTGCCCGGCCTCACTCGGTCTCTGAGGGCCTCAGAGGGCCCGCCCTTTGCCCGGGCTTAGCCCGCGCTTGGTCACGCGCGCGTCCCGCGTGCGCGTTGGAGTTACCCAAAGTTATAGAGGAGACCCAGGAGGGGGCAGGAAGAGGACCAGCTGCGGCCGTTCAGCACCACTGAGCAGGCTGGTCCTCGCAGTCCCGCCTCTGTCCTGAGTGTAGGGCGGGTGATTCCTGACTGCTCCACAGTCCTTGGGGTCCAGGCAGATTCCGGCAACAACAGCAAAGTTCAATTGTCCACGAGCGGCTCCCGCGAAGCGGGGGCCGCGAGAGGTGGCGAAGTGGCCGGCACAGCAAAAGAAACAGCGGGCTCCGCCACAACAACAACCCTCCAACGTGTCCCGGTAAGACTCCTCCAAGGAACACTCTCTGCAAGATCTTTTTGTGCAGGAGGGGGCGGGAAGAGGACCAGCTGCGGCCGATCAGCGCCGCTGAGCAGGCAGGTCCTCGCAGTCCCGCCTCTGTCCTTAGTGTAGGGCGGGTGATTCCTGACTGCTCCACAGTCCTTGGGGTCCAGGCAGGTTCCGGCAACAACAGCAAAGTTCAATTGTCCACGGGCCGCGAGAGGTGGCGAAGTGGCCGGCACAGCAAAAGAAACAGCGGACTCCGCCACAACAACAACCCTCCAACGTGTCCCCCCTAATCGCCCCCCCCATCCATCTCTCGTCACTATTAACCAGAGGTGCAACTAGAGTCAAATTTCGGGGGGGGGGGCCTGAACCTTTAATCAGTAGGCATAGTGGAGCTGCCGGGCCTCAAACAAGGGGTGAAACAATAGCAAGGCCTAATTAACATTCAAATGATCTTTTAAAGACCTGTGAAACGTTCGGGTGTGGCTGTGTGTGTGCCCGGGGATCTGTCTCACCCCGGGCTGCCACACACGACGGGGGGGGGGGTGGTTGAAGCCCGGTGAGTCCAATGGGTGTTGCGCGCCTGCTCTTAACGCATACTGAAGCAGGTCAAAGGCCCTTGAGGGCTTACACATACTTCAACAGGTCAAGTCGCCCTTAAAGACTTGACTAGCATTGGCCTAGCTTGAGTGGCAAGGGCCCTCATGCCAGTAAGAAGCTGGGCCCTGGGTCTGTATTCATTGCTAATGCTGCTATAAATGAGGTGCAGTGGGTATGACACCCCTGCACCTCGGTATCACTGCACCTTCTCCACTAGTGATAGCTCCTCCCCTGTTTATGGGTCTACCGGTTACTCACTCTACCTGTCTTTCCTTGTCGCCTCCCGTCCTCGAGCTCTCTGTCCACTCAGCTTCAAACCCCTCACGCTGTCCTCCACCTTCTCTTCACTCCATGTCCCTCTTTCCTTCCTCTGCCTCTCACTCACCCTCACCTCGTTCGTCCTCCTTTCCCTTCTGCCTCTCACTCACCCTCATCTCGTTCCTCTTCATATCCCTTCTTCTGCCTCTCACTCACCCTCTTTCTATTCCTCTTTCTATCCCTTCTTCTGCCTCTCACTCACCCTCATTTCATTCCTCCTCCTATCTCTTCTTCTTCCTCTCACTCACCCTCATCTCGTTCTTCCTTATATCCCTTCTTCTGCCTCTCACTCAACCTCTTTCATTCCTCCTCCTATCCCTTCTTCTGCCTCTCACTCACCCTCATTTCATTCCTCCTCCTATCCCTTCTTCTGCCTCTCACTCACCCTCATCTCCTTCCTCCTTCTATCCCTTCTTCTGGCTCTCACTCACCCTCATTTCGTTCCTCTTCCTATCCCTTCTTCTGCCTCTCACTCACCCTCATTTCATTCCTCCTCCTATCCCTTTTTCTGCCTCACTCCCCCTCATTTCATTCCTCCTCCTATCCCTTCTTCTGCCTCTCACTTACCCTCATTTCATTCCTCTTCCTATCCCTTCTTCTGACTCTCACTCACCCTCATCTCGTTCCTCCTCCTATCCCTTCTTCTGCCTCTCACTCACCCTCTTTCATTCATCCTTCTATCCCTTCTTCTGCCTCTCACTCACCCTCATTTCATTCCTCCTTCTATCCTTTCTTCTGCCTCTCACTCACCCTCATCTCGTTCTTCCTTATATCCCTTCTTCTGCCTCTCACTCACCCTCTTTCATTCCTCCTCGTATCCCTTCTTCTGCCTTTCACTCACCCTCATTTCATTCCTCCTCCTATCCCTTCTTCTGCCTCTCATTCACCCTCATTTCGTTCCTCTTCCTATCCCTTCTTCTGCCTCTCACTCACCATCATCTCGTTCCTCCTCCTATCCCCTCTGCCTCTCACTCACCCTCATTTCACTCCTCCTCCTATCCCTTCTTCTGCCTCTAACTCACCCTCATCTCATTCCTGCTCCTATTCCGTGTGCCTCTCACTCACCCTCATCTCGTTCCTCCTCCTATCCCCTCTGCCTCTCACTCACCTTCATTTCATACCTCCTCCTGTCCCTTCTTATGCCTCACTCTCCCTCATCTCGATCCTCCTTCTATTCCTTCTTCCGCCTCTCACTCACCCTCATCTCGTTCCTCCTTCTATCCAATCTTCTGCCTCTCTCTCACCCTCATCTCGTTCCTCCTCCTATCCCTTCTTCTGCCTCTCACTCACCCTCATCTCCTTCCTCCTTCTATCCCATATTCTGCCTCTCTCTCACCCTCATCTCGTTCCTCCTTCTATCCCTTTGTCTGCCCCTCACTCACCCTCATCTCCTTCCTCCTTCTATCCAATCTTCTGCCTCTCTCTCACCCTCATCTCGTTCCTCCTCCTATCCCTTCTTCTGCCTCTCACTCACCCTCATCTCCTTCCTCCTTCTATCCAATCTTCTGCCTCTCTCTCACCCTCATCTCGTTCATCCTCCTATCCCTACTTCTGCCTCTCACTCACCCTCATCTCCTTCCTTCTTCTATCCCATCTTCTCCCCTCACTCACCCTCATCTCCTTTCTCCTTCTATCCCTTCTTCTGCCTTATACTCACCCTTATTTCGTTCCTCCTCCTATCCCTTCTGCCTCTCACTCCCCCCTATTTCGTTCCTCCTCCTATCCTTTCTGCCTCTCACTCACCCTTATTTCGTTCCTCCTCCTATCCTTTCTGCCTCTCACTCCCCCCTATTTCGTTCCTCCTCCTATCCTTTCTGCCTCTCACTCACCCTTATTTCGTTCCTCCTCCTATCCTTTCTGCCTCTCACTCACCCTCATTTCGTTCCTCCTCCTATCCTTTCTGCCTCTCACTCACCCTCATTTCGTTCCTCCTTCTATCCCTTCTTCTGCCTCTCACTCACCCTCATTTCGTTCCTCCTCATATCCCGTCTGCCTCTTATTCACCCTCCTTTTGTTCCTCCTCCTATACCTTCTGCCTCTCACTCACCCTCATTTCGTTCCTCCTCTTATCCCTTCTGCCTCTCACTCACCCTCATTTCGTTCCTCCTCCCATCCCGACAGCCTTATTTCTGGCCCTTCCTCTTCCCTTGCCCAGTTTGCTCCTTCCTTTTCCTTGTTCATCCCTATTTCCTTTCTATTCTCTCACTTTTCCTCTCCTGCTTTCCTTCCACCTTCTCACTTTGTTTGATTCCCTTCTTTATTCTCCTCCCCTCTCCTGCCCCTGTACCCCTCTCTGCCACTCACAAAGAGTAAACGCAGAGCCAGTATCCAGGCAGTTTCTAAAATAACGTCATTATGTAGGACAGAATCGGCCCCTCTCATCCCTGGGCCCTGGTGCCACTGAACCTTCTGCACCACTGGTAGATCCACCCCTGTGGACCAGTTTTCCAGGCATAGGGTGGCCACCTCATGTCCATGTCATCATTGACGCTGCTTCCGGTCCTGGACTCTTCCCCTGCACACCTGCGTTCAGGTGTGTCAGTCTAATGAGTTCAATGGAAGCAAACAAAGACTACAACTCCCAGAATGCATTAGCCTGACACACAAAAGCCCAGGACTGGAAACCGTGTCTGTTATGACATATAGTGCGGTGGCCACGCTTGATGGACATTTTGTCGTGTGCCGGGGTAGCTACATGTTGGGGGCTGATGTTAGGGCTGCCATGACCCAGCCTTGACTGTGCTTAGCCAACATACTCGAGACATGTTCTGGCCCGGGCTTAGCCCCGTTTTGACTCGACTCCCTCGCACGGTCCAGCGCTGGGATGATTTAACTGTTTTGACCAGGGCTGGTTTTGCTTCCCAGTTAGCTCCGCCCAATGCCCTTTAAGACAGATGTATATTTAGCCTTTACAAGACAGGGCACTCCCAAGGGCATCTGTTCTTGCAGGGTGGGTGAAAGGAAAAACTGACAGCCCTGGATTTTTTTTTGATTTTTTTACGGAATTCGGATCAGCTGTAGAAAACAAGACAGTCTACAGAGCAGCTGTGAAGCCATATTACCGGGTCCGAAAACGAAACGCTGGACTCACAACTTGTAAAACTGCTGAGCAAGATTTGTGGGGGCGGCCGCGGGCACTAGCTGGCCCCCCCACACCCGATCCCCGGGCCCTGCAGCACTATGCAAGGAAACAGACCGTGCTGCCCCTAGCTAGGACACTACCTGGCATGGCCTTGGATACCCCTAGGGACTCACTGCCCCACCCCGCCTTCACACAGCCCCCGCTGCTCGTAACAGGTGGTATAGGTCAGCTAAATAGCCCGCAGCCTTTCACCCGTTATTCCACATCCCGTGGATTGTACCTCGCCGAGACTGGATGCTGGCGTGGGGTCAAAGGACCCGGGCATCCTGGCACCTACATCTGGTAGCGATGCCCTAAGACTTCCTACCCATGTAACACTGGCGTTTCCAGGACAGGGCATGGTGTGACGCTCACGCACTGCTGAGGCGCCCTCTTCCACTGCCGAAAGCCCCCCAGGAGGCAAATAAAATCAAGCAATGAAAGGTAGATTGGAAATCCTTCGCACAGCACAGGCAGGGCCGCCCTGTGCTCAGGCAGCGCCCTGGGCAGAACCGAATGTGGCCCCTGAAACCTTCGCTTTTCATCCTAGTTGTAGCTGTAACTTGAGTTACACAAGAAGCAAACTGTTACCTCCATGAATTTAGCTAATATACGGTTTCTTTTCATCCTAAGTAATTAAACTGCAATTAGAGTGAGGAGAAACAGAACTGCAATAGCTGCAATGCAAACGGAATTGGGTAAACTTAATAAAATGCTACTCATTGAGTCACACAATAGTTTCATATTTATCAGCATTATGTGACCAGAAAGATGCAAGATGTTTCATGTTTAGAAAACAGTGATTAAAATGTAGAGTTTCAGAGGGTCAGTTGCCCCATAATGAGTCCTTTACTCCCCAGCTGTCTCCGGCCTGCCCATTTTTAGGTCTTGCCTACGCAGCGCGCATGTGAGCTTAGGAAAAAGACCTATAGAAATCGCTTCGGCTTTTCAGCCAAAAACATGCCGCATTATATTGCTTTCAATGGCAATGCGTGCACGTTTGGCGATTACCTTGTGGGAGCGAGCTTTGGCAACATATGTTTGCTTGCTCCCGCAAGGGAATCGCTGTGTGTTCTCTCGCACTCCTCCCACCCCTCCCACTTGTTAGCCCAGTACTGCTTTACTTTCGCTGCCGCGGGCCTTGTTTCTGTTTCGGTGCTTGTTTTTTTTTTCCAGCGTGCGCGAGTTTGTACTTGTTATTAGCTGGCTAGCACTCGGTCTCTTTTCCGGTCATGGCACAAGGAACAGAGGCAACACCGGCCTATACTCCAAAGGAGTATCTTGGCGCTTACTGTCTCTTACTGATGTCAGCTGGAGGTGAGCGGCCGCCCCATATGGGTTTTCGGGGTGTTCTGGGGTGAGTTTATAATTTGCCCAGGCCGGTTGCCAGTGGTTATGCACATGAAGTACTTTTGAAAGTTAAATGTAAGCAGGGAATGGTTATTGCCAGCTTCCGCTGTACTTCCACCTGGGCCTGCAGCCCCACTCTCCGCTCACGGACACAAGGGATCCCCACAGCCAAACACGGGCGGGTCTGAAACAAACACACCTGTGTTTGTCCTGTCACAGCTTCCGCCGTACTTCCGCCTGGGCCTGCAGCCCCACTCCCCACCCACGGACACGAGGGGTCCACAGAGGCCAGCACGGGCGGGTCTGATACAAACACACCCGTGTTTGTCCTGTCACAGTATCCGCCTGGGCCTGCAGTCCCACTCTGCTCACGGACACAAGGGGTCCACTAGAGCACGCCCTGGTCTGGTACAAATACACCCGTGTTTGTCCTGTCACTTCCCCCTCACCAGAACTGGCATTCTTCAGAGCCGGAGTGACTCCTTGGAAGACCATGCCAGCCAAGAGCTCAGTACTGACACATGGTGGTAACCACTGAGGGAAGTGGCAAGGGTTGACCATATCAAGTCTAAGACCGTGGGGTATGTAATGGGGCTGCAAGCACGTGGCTATGATTAGCGCTGCATCCGCAATTATGCTCGGGACACAGCTTTGCTTTTTTTATAGCCGGCGTGTGACGACACATGCCGGCGCTAGACGGCGTCCTCCGAGCGCAGGTAGACTGCACCGATAACCGGCCGGAGGACACTACATTCCGTCCAACCTTTATCAAACAATAAACAATCAACAACATGATGACAGTTTATATCTGTTACCAGTTCTTCGAAGAGTCCAGTCCTTGGCTCATCACACCATGAACCCTGCCAGGCGGGAGGACGGGACCTTGTTGCGTCTCAGGTCATACCCGGAGTGTTCTCCCCGGGAGGAGGGCAAGGATGGACTCATTTCTTGTGAGCCTTCCCCCACCGGAGGTATTGGCTGGGTTCTGTCTGGCGTCCTCAACAGCCCAGGGGTACTTTGGCCGGACGCGTCTGGAGTCCCTTCGGGGACTCTCCCGTGGTCACCATCCGGTCCTGCCTCTTCCCGTCAATGACTGGGTCTGGATTCCAGGTTGTCTGCTTACGGTTGTTCTAGAGTTCCAGCATGTACCCTTTTGAAGAAGGAGATATTGCGGGTGATTTCTTCAGCTCCTCTTCGGGCCGTTATTAAGGTGCCAGTGCGGCGGGTGACTGTCCAAGGTTGGTGTTCAAATGGAAGCCGGAACTTGCTCCCGGGGTACCGGTCCTTGACATAGACTCTGTCCCCCCTTTGAATGTCCGACACTCTGGCTCGTCGGCTGGCGCTGGCCTGGTCATTGGAATTGGTCCTGTTGGCTAATACTTTTCCGGCGTCAATCCGAGACGGGGTCCAGCTTGGGTGATGTGGGATGGTGTCTCGTACTACTCGGCCCATGCTTGCCAGCCCCGGAGCTGCTTCAGTCATGAGATGGGGTGTCAGCCAATAATTTTGCCCTCTTCCGGCTCTTCGTCTTCACCATGCCTTGGTGTCCTCGGTGTGCGAGGTCCACAGCTTGTTGAGCAAGACTTGAGGGGATCACCAGTCGAGGGTCTCTGAGTAGACAACCACTGCCGTCCACCGAAAGTTCATCTTTTACCTTCATGACGGCCTCCAGGACAGTTCTTGCTTGTGGCGTCCGCCTGGTCATGCTGGTCTGAATGTGGCGCCAGTTGTTCGATTGGACTGCACCGATGGCTAGTTGCAGACATTTATCCGTCCGGGTGGCTCTACAATGGTTTCAAGGCTCATGGGGAGTGGCCGGGATCTTTCAGACACAAGCCGGACATATTCTTCCGTGTCTTCGGCATCTTCCTCTTCTGCTCTAGTGGCGGCCCTGGAATGTCGCGACAGGTAGTCCGCCGGATTGGAGGATCCTGGCTTGTATTCCACTTGGTAGTCATACCCTTGCAGCTGAAGGATCCATTTTTCAATCCTTGGGGGAGGTTTGGATACTGACCCCTGGAACAGGGGGATGAGGGGTTTGTGGTCTGTGGATATGGTGAATGGATAACCATACACGTATACGTGAAAGTGCCGGCAGGCCCAATGGATGGCAATCGACTCTCGCTCGATTTGCGAGTATCTCTGTTCCGTGTCCGTCAGTGAGCGGCTCGCGTATGCGATCACGGCCCATTCTCCGTTGCTCTGTAGCTAAGTGAGCATAGCTCCTAGCCCGTAGGGGCTGGCGTCCACAGCAACATTGGTGGATCGGGCTGGGTCAAAGTATGATAGTGTAGTGTCTGCCAACAGGGCTGCTGTGGTGTCTTTGAAGGTTTGCTCCTGTTCCGGGCCCCATTGGCACGTGGTGGTAGATTTCGTCAGTTCCCTGAGGGGCTTCGTGAGGTTGGACAAGTCTGGGACAAAACGACCGCAGATATTTACCATTCCTAGGAAGCTTCTGACTTCCGAGATGTTGGAGGGTGCTGGGGCTTCTTGGACATCCTTCACCTTGTCGGGATCCAGGGCCACTCCTTTGTCAGAGAAGGTGTAGGCCAAATAAACTGATCTTATTCCTCAAGAACTGACATTTTTCTCGGTGAAGGGTCAGCCCGGATTCCTTGATCCTTTGGAGAACCCTGCAAAGTCAGCGGTGGTGTTCTTCCATCGACGAAGCATATATCAGCAGGTCGTCACTCACATTCAGGACTCCTGTGATTCCACTGAGAACTTCGTGGATGATGTTTTGGAACACCTCCGCAGCACTCGAGATTCCGAAGTTCAAGTGTCGGTATCTTCGGAGACCGATATGCGCCGAAAAAGTGGTGATGTATCAAGAGTCTGGGTGTAGTCGCAGTTGGTGATAGCCAGACCGCAGGTCCATCTTCGAAAACCATTTCACGACGTTCAGCTCCCCCAAGATGTCATCGATGGTGGGGGTTAGGTGACGTTCTCTCTTCACCGCGGCGTTTGGAAGGCGCATATCGATGCAGATGTGGACCTGCCCTGGTTGTTTCGGCTTCCGGCTACTACGATTGGGGACACCCAGGGGGTGGGCCCACTGACCTTCTCGATAATCCCTTGTTTCTCTAGTGCCTCCAGTTCTTCTTCGACCTTCTTCCGCAGATGGAACACAATCCGCCGGTGTCTCAGCGCCAGTGGTTGAACTGACGGGTCAATGTGGAGAGAGACTTCCTTTCCTTTTAGGCATCCAATGCCTTTAAAGACGTCTTCAAACTCCTCCATGATGACCTTAAGTTCTTCTTCTTGTACTGCCATGGCGAACGAGATTAGCTTCAGCTCCTCTGCTGATTGCACGCTCAGCAGCATTCCGCTTCCTTCCTGGGTCACATACACAGTGGTGGGGATTTTGAGGCCCGGTGCTTTAGCTCAGTCTTAAAACAGCCCCGGAGCGGGATGGGCTTTTTTGTCTGTACGCGAACACCCTGATTCTGGCTTCCTGCAATGGCGGGCTTGGACTTAATTGACCGTATAAGTTTGCAGCCATTTGTTCAATCGAGGACTCAGTTTCTATGGTGGCTCTCACATCCTGCTGGTGAATTTTGATCCTGCACTTTGGAAGTTGTCGTCTCTTCCGTCGTGGTTGGTCTATCGCAAATACATAGTGGACCGGGTAGTCTCCTGCGTCATCGTCCATGTCCTCACTGTTGTGTGCTTCCGCTACAGCTTGTGCTGCTTCCTTCCGCAGTTTCGTGGATCGGCATACTGCCGCAAAGTGGTTCATCCATCCGCAGGAACTGAACTTCTTCCCCCTCGCTGGGCAATCTTGCATGTGGTGGGGCGTGCCTCTGCAGCAGCCACACTCCTTTTTCTTCTCTTGCGGTCTCCTCCCTGAGGCTTGGCGCGCCTTGGGCCTCACTACATTTACCGCTTCCACTGTATTTACCTGCTCCGTCTTGATGGGTCGGTGGAGGGCTGCCTCCATGTGGGATGCCCTAGCTTGTGATAGCTCTTTCGATCGACCCAGGGTGAAGATATCAGCCAGGGGTTTTCCATCCTCCTGAAGGATGTTCACTCTGAATTTGGATGAGTAGCATCCTTGGATTATCTGACCTCGGATGTCTTCCTGTTCATCTCTAAATCCGCATGTACTTGCCAGTTCCTTCAACCGCCCATGGAATGCGTCTAACGACTCCTCTGCTTCCTGTTTGGCCTGGCGAAAGATAAATCTCTCTTAGTCTCTATTCGCCATCGGTTCAAAATGTGCGTTTGGGGCGTTAAGCAGCGTCATGTAGGTTTTGGGTGTGGCCTCCACCAGGGTTTTGTATATGCGGTGGATGTCTTTGCCTCCCAAATGGAGGAGTAGGGCCCTGCGCCTGTCTCGGGCTATGCCTGCCCCTTCGAAGTATATCTGGAGCCGGTCGGTCCAGTCTCTCCACCGCGGGCGAGGAAAGATGGGGCACCATCAACTGTAAACGGCTCGATGGCCGGGATTGACGCCATCCTCGCGAAGTCGCAGACACTCTCCGCGGCACGTGCTCGGCCTACCTCCTGGGCTCAGTAGCCGTCGCCTTGACGAGGGTCTCTGAGTAGACAACCACTGCCGTCCACCGAAAGTTCATCTTTTACCTTCATGACGGCCTCCAGGACAGTTCTTGCTTGTGGCGTCCGCCTGGTCATGCTGGTCTGAATGTGGCGCCAGTTGTTCGATTGGACTGCACCGATGGCTAGTTGCAGACATTTATCCGTCCGGGTGGCTCTACAATGGTTTCAAGGCTCATGGGGAGTGGCCGGGATCTTTCAGACACAAGCCGGACATATTCTTCCGTGTCTTCGGCATCTTCCTCTTCTGCTCTAGTGGCGGCCCTGGAATGTCGCGACAGGTAGTCCGCCGGATTGGAGGATCCTGGCTTGTATTCCACTTGGTAGTCATACCCTTGCAGCTGAAGGATCCATTTTTCAATCCTTGGGGGAGGTTTGGATACTGACCCCTGGAACAGGGGGATGAGGGGTTTGTGGTCTGTGGATATGGTGAATGGATAACCATACACGTATACGTGAAAGTGCCGGCAGGCCCAATGGATGGCAATCGACTCTCGCTCGATTTGCGAGTATCTCTGTTCCGTGTCCGTCAGTGAGCGGCTCGCGTATGCGATCACGGCCCATTCTCCGTTGCTCTGTAGCTAAGTGAGCACAGCTCCTAGCCCGTAGGGGCTGGCGTCCACAGCAACATTGGTGGATCGGGCTGGGTCAAAGTATGATAGTGTAGTGTCTGCCAACAGGGCTGCTGTGGTGTCTTTGAAGGTTTGCTCCTGTTCCGGGCCCCATTGGCACGTGGTGGTAGATTTCGTCAGTTCCCTGAGGGGCTTCGTGAGGTTGGACAAGTCTGGGACAAAACGACCGCAGATATTTACCATTCCTAGGAAGCTTCTGACTTCCGAGATGTTGGAGGGTGCTGGGGCTTCATGGACATCCTTCACCTTGTCGGGATCCAGGGCCACTCCTTTGTCAGAGAAGGTGTAGGCCAAATAAACTGATCTTATTCCTCAAGAACTGACATTTTTCTCGGTGAAGGGTCAGCCCGGATTCCTTGATCCTTTGGAGAACCCTGCAAAGTCAGCGGTGGTGTTCTTCCATCGACGAAGCATATATCAGCAGGTCGTCACTCACATTCAGGACTCCCGTGATTCCACTGAGAACTTCGTGGATGATGTTTTGGAACACCTCCGCAGCACTCGAGATTCCGAAGTTCAAGTGTCGGTATCTTCGGAGACCGATGTGCGCCGAAAAAGTGGTGATGTATCAAGAGTCTGGGTGTAGTCGCAGTTGGTGATAGCCAGACCGCAGGTCCATCTTCGAAAACCATTTCGCGACGTTCAGCTCCCCCAAGATGTCATCGATGGTGGGGGTTAGGTGACGTTCTCTCTTCACCGCGGCGTTTGGAAGGCGCATATCGATGCAGATGTGGACCTGCCCTGGTTGTTTCGGCTTCCGGCTACTACGATTGGGGACACCCAGGGGGTGGGCCCACTGACCTTCTCGATAATCCCTTGTTTCTCTAGTGCCTCCAGTTCTTCTTCGACCTTCTTCCGCAGATGGAACACAATCCGCCGGTGTCTCAGCGCCAGTGGTTGAACTGACGGGTCAATGTGGAGAGAGACTTCCTTTCCTTTTAGGCATCCAATGCCTTTAAAGACGTCTTCAAACTCCTCCATGATGACCTTAAGTTCTTCTTCTTGTACTGCCATGGCGAACGAGATTAGCTTCAGCTCCTCTGCTGATTGCACGCTCAGCAGCATTCCGCTTCCTTCCTGGGTCACATACACAGTGGTGGGGATTTTGAGGCCCGGTGCTTTAGCTCAGTCTTAAAACAGCCCCGGAGCGGGATGGGCTTTTTTGTCTGTACGCGAACACCCTGAATCTGGCTTCCTGCAATGGCGGGCTTGGACTTAATTGACCGTATAAGTTTGCAGCCATTAGTTCAATCGAGGACTCAGTTTCTATGGTGGCTCTCACATCCTGCTGGTGAATTTTGATCCTGCACTTTGGAAGTTGTCGTCTCTTCCGTCGTGGTTGGTCTATCGCAAATACATAGTGGACCGGGTAGTCTCCTGCGTCATCGTCCATGTCCTCACTGTTGTGTGCTTCCGCTACAGCTTGTGCTGCTTCCTTCCGCAGTTTCGTGGATCGGCATACTGCCGCAAAGTGGTTCATCCATCCGCAGGAACTGAACTTCTTCCCCCTCGCTGGGCAATCTTGCATGTGGTGGGGCGTGCCTCTGCAGCAGCCACACTCCTTTTTCTTCTCTTGCGGTCTCCTCCCTGAGGCTTGGCGCGCCTTGGGCCTCACTACATTTACCGCTTCCACTGTATTTACCTGCTCCGTCTTGATGGGTCGGTGGAGGGCTGCCTCCATGTGGGATGCCCTAGCTTGTGATAGCTCTTTCGATCGACCCAGGGTGAAGATATCAGCCAGGGGTTTTCCATCCTCCTGAAGGATGTTCACTCTGAATTTGGATGAGTAGCATCCTTGGATTATCTGACCTCGGATGTCTTCCTGTTCATCTCTAAATCCGCATGTACTTGCCAGTTCCTTCAACCGCCCATGGAATGCGTCTAACGACTCCTCTGCTTCCTGTTTGGCCTGGCGAAAGATAAATCTCTCTTAGTCTCTATTCGCCATCGGTTCAAAATGTGCGTTTGGGGCGTTAAGCAGCGTCATGTAGGTTTTGGGTGTGGCCTCCACCATAATTTTGTATATGCGGTGGATGTCTTTGCCTCCCAAATGGAGGAGTAGGGCCCTGCGCCTGTCTCGGGCTATGCCTGCCCCTTCGAAGTATATCTGGAGCCGGTCGGTCCAGTCTCTCCACCGCGGGCGAGGAAAGATGGGGCACCATCAACTGTAAACGGCTCGATGGCCGGGATTGACGCCATCCTCGCGAAGTCGCAGACACTCTCCGCGGCACGTGCTCGGCCTACGTCCTGGGCTCAGTAGCCGTCGCCTTGACGAGGGTGACAAAACACACAACTGGAATCTCCCTCTGTACCCTGGGAAGCAGGCTTTACTGTGACATCCTTTCTCCAGAAGAGCGCGGAGTTCTCGATGTAGGGCTCAGGCTGGGCAAGCAGGTACACTTCCACTCTTCTCCAGGCACCCCTTGGAGCTGGGGAGTCTTCAACAGCCCGGGGCAGGCATCTCAGGAGCACCACAGCAGGCCTCTGCAGATTAAACAGCACCCCTGTGGTTATATGGCCCACATCAAGGGCTCTAAACCACTGCTGGGGACAGAGTGCACATGGCAGTGCACGTAGGCTCTTTACCACCTCGTCGCCAGTGTAATGGAGCTGCAAGCACGTGGCTATGATTAGCGCCACAGCCGCAATTATGCTCGGGACACAGCTTTGCTTTTCACTCACGTGGTCCCGACTGCCGGAGCCGGGCCACACCCCTTTATTTTATAGCCTGCGTGTGACGACACACGCCGGCGCTAGACGGCGTCCTCCGAGCGCGGGTAGACTGCACCGCTACCCGGCCGGAGGACACTACAGGGTAAGCAGGCCATTTTGTGCAGTATCCCCAATGCCGGCAAGCAAAGGACAGGCCTGTACAAGCAGCTGGCGCGCTTCAAGGGGTGCCCTTACCTCACCAGCAGGCAGCAGCCTGGACAATGAAGACCTTTTGTGTTCAGTCAGGTGTCCGCTCACTCATGGCAGGAGGTCTGTTTATTGCAACAACCACACCCCTTCAACCCAAACACGTTCACGCCCAGCGGCGTAGTTCTCAATAATGTAGCGGGTGCAGGGGCACCGGATGTGTGAGGAACCCATTTCACAACACTTATGAATCTCTGGACTGTCTTTCACTAACAAACCGAGTGACCTATACCTCCGTGTTGCTATTAAGGCCCAGGGCGCTATTGTCTTGTCACTGTTCTAGCCCTTCTTGGTTTTACTTTCTCTAAAAACAAGCCCTCAATCCAAGAATAACCAAGGAGTGAAAATGCTTTCCAAAACTATTTAACAAAATCTCCCTCTCGAAATGTGCGACTGTTGCTGAACGTGGCAGATAACCTGGTATAACGTCTACTTCTAAGCGCTATACGGAACAAGAGCTACTATTTCCAAATCTGACTGATTTCAGTTAACCAACCACTAAAGAATTTTAGGCCTCGTTGTTCCTTTGGGGTCGAACAGGTTGTGGACGCATCGCAGCAGCTGTCAGCGGCGAGCGTGTAACTCGCCGAGCAGTTCTCTATATATATACTGTGTTACAATTTTTCAGGGACTTGGAAAGGCGTCTAGACCCGAGGCTCAGATAAGTAGTTTCCGGCCTAAATCGTCCCCTTCATGAAATAATTCTGGGCCCTGCATGTGCCCTGATGCCTACTTTCTAGCCACATTAAAGTGGGGCCCGCTTGGCGCGCAGGGAACAGCACTGGACTCTGCCGCTGTCATGGCTGGCTCGGCGCGGTGTCCATGGTAGCTGCTGGGAAGGCCCCATGCAAAGGAAGGGCTCATGGCCAGCTCAGCCAAGGGTAATCAAAATTTCACATGAGAACAGGCTACTGATACCATTAATCGCATCACTTGCTAACAAGGCTTTGTTGTGTTTTCACCTTTTCTTAGAGCCCCTACATCCCCACTCTGCCTATTGCTGGAAGAATGACCCCGCCCGCCCCAATTTGGCTCTTCTTGCGCCTCTGGCACTTGCTTCAAAGGAAGTCCCCTCCCTCCTCTTGACAGCACTCTGGTCACACTTAGCACTGTGACAGAGGCATACCTTGCTGGTGCAGCGTCCTCACAGGCGGCGGGGGTACATCCAGCTATGGCTCTGGAAAGCTACCTCATCCAGCTGCCAATCTCCGTGTTTATGGACTTCAAGAAAACAAGTCAAAAGCTTGTCGTAGCCCCCCACCCCAGCGCGGATCATGTCCACCTGAAGTGGTTCTTTGTAAGCACTATTAGGCACTCACACCAGTAAAGAAACGAGCTCACAAGCTCCACGAACGTAGCAATGTAAGAAAATGTGCAAAAGTCACAGGAAGGAAATTATTAACAAGTTTGTTATTTTTTATTAAAGCTTCCTAGTTTTTTGTAGCTTTCTAAAACACGAACTCGACCCGAATGTTTTAGAGCACTTTGCATGAGTACCAGTTACATTACACAAGGCCACATTCACTTTATATTTTTTAGGATTGGGAGATTAAGGGATTTGCACAGCATCACGGGCTGTTGAGCTGACGCTGAGATTCGATCCTGGTTCCTGGAAAGTCAGCAGCTCTGATATAACCCCACATCAATCCTCTCCCTTACCTTTCCCTCATCCATAAAGGGGGTTGCGACCACTAAAAAGTGTTTCTATATTTACCAAGCCCATTTTATATTTATCCCCCCTACTCGCTTCTTCTCGCCATCTGCTTTTTCTTCGTCTCACTCTCTCTCATCCCTTTGCTTCTACCTCCCTCCCCCATCACACTTTCCTGGTTTCCTTTTTCATATCCCTTTATGTTAAAGTGCATCTCTTACCAAACTTCCAAACACCTCTGGCAAAACACTTATACGGTCCCAGAGGCGAGACCTATTGGCTATGCCAACGCTTGTTTCCCTCGCAATCTCCTACTAAGTAAAATGTTACAACGGGATGGGTGGTGTAGTGCAGAAGGGTTTGTACCAGTGGCGGGCGGTGCAGGTGAGAGTGGTGAGGCAGGGGTGGGAGTCGACAGATGAAGACGAGGGTACAGTGGCGTAACGAAAGTTGAGGGGGCCCCCCTGCCAAGCACATGGATGGGCCCCCGCTCCATATTTAATCTGGAGCTATTGGGCCTGAGTACTGTGCTGAGGGGGCCTCCTGCAGCTTGGTTCCCCCCAGCACCTCAGGGGCTGCAGGGGGCCTATGTTACGCCTCTGCGAGGGAAAATAACATTAAAAAAAAGAAAAACACTTACCTTGCGCTCGCCGCATCAACAAACATAAGGTAAGTGGTTTTCTTTTTTTTCCCTCGTCGTTCTTCTGTGAACTCTCCCCTCCCCTGCCCCACTGCTTTTACCTGCACCAGCCGCGACTGGGTCAGAATATTGTTTTTAGAATCAGATTTTGGCTGATTACACAAATCTGCGAACTCCTCCCCCATACTCACCTGAATCACCTACAGCTTTGCTCCTTCCTGCAAGCGAAAAATTGTAAATGAGGAGTGAAGAAACTCAAATCTTCATTCTCAGGGGTCTCACTAATCCAAAAGAAGAATCTGACACAGAAGTTGGAATATAAAGAGAAAATTGTTATTAAACTCAAATGAGTGAGACTACGTCCCACAGAAGCCTTAGCAACTGAATGAGGCAGTCTGCTAGAATGGTCTTACTTCACATCTTATATACTCTTTATCTTGCCCCATGCATGTAAGGGAGTTGTAACAATTACATTCCTAAACAAATGGAAAATCTGGAGGGTCAGCAGGTGAGTAGCCTTTTGGGGTTTTAGCAGGATATGGACAAAACATTATAATTACATAGTTCGCAAAGGTTAATCTGATTTAGATCTGATTTAGATGGCACTAATTGAAAGCATAACCCATGTAATGTCAGAACATAAAGGAAACAGTAATAGATGCTGAACAAGATAAAACATGTGCAAGGAAACTAAAAGTTAACGATGTCCTGATCATTGATTGGCAATCTCAGACAAAGATCGATCAGGGAAATTGGCTTTGCGAGGTCAGTTTCAGGTGAAGAGGTCAGTTTCTTACAGTTCATTCCAGAGTCAGAAAGAAACCAAGTTAATGTATACATGGACTAAGAAGGCCAGGCCACTTTGTTCGCCAGGCTACCTTCACAGGCCTACGTGAGGGCAACACAAAATGGTGGCACAATATAAAATGGAGTCAGTCTCGAGAATTAAAGAACCTCAGCCCCTCCTTTTGCCATTATGTAGGCAATAACCTAAGACTCATTTGAATCTGAATCTAGGTCTATACCAATATTTATTAGGTCGTCAAGGTGTTGCTGTAACATCATCTTATTATTCTCTACTTCTCTCGGGACAGGTCTCCGAACACACATAGTAGCACAAAGACTCACTTCTGGTGGACCATTTTTGGTTGTTAGAGGCGGAGCCACTTCCTCTTCCATGGCAATTCAGTCAAATGAGAACTTAATTAACATTTACTTTATACAATTGCACTGGAACCGCTTGTGCAACTGTGCCCAAAGTCCATTCAAAGCCTCTCTGGCAGGCTTCTATCGTCCATCAAATCTGCTTCCATTGTCTTCTTCCGCATTGGGCCTCTCAATTCAGGCCTCTTCATGAAAATAGTACTGCTTAGTTGGAGTGCCCTCCTGGCAAACACCCACAGCTCACTCGAAAGTCTCAATGTCTCAAGGCAGTGCACCAATATCTTTCCTCTGTGGCAGGCACTACAGATACCATGCTCTTCGGTGGTCATGGGTGCAGATCACATCGTGCAGACCCAAGTACTATTAATCGAGAAACAGCAACAGACTTTCACGCTCAGCAACACTTTCAGGCCTCAAAACACTCACTATTCAGTGTCAGCGGATGCTCGGGCCGCTGTTTCATGGGTACCACAAATGTAGTGCCTTTTGTCAATCTCAGATCCTCCGGTGCACTGCCCTTCCATTGGAGCAAAGAAAAAGGGGGGGGGGGGGGGCAAAACTCAGGCTAAGGGGCTCAAGGGACTGCACACTGTCAGAGGTTACCACCACATGACAGGTAGAAAACTGAAGCCTCAAAACAACAGGGATCCTTCTCTTTCGCTCTTTTGCACTGAAACTCTTGTTCTGCGTTGAACAGGCCTCCTTCTTCTCTGGAGTCTACCGCCCTCTAATGAAGCAAGCACGATGCTCTGGAGATGCAGTTGATGAAGCACCGGCAATCGCTGTCCAGCTTTGTTACTTTCTGGGTGTTGAGACTAAGCATGGGCGGATTTTGCGGATTGGCAATCCGCGAACTTGCGTATTTACGGATTCGCAATCCGCGAAGATCCGCGAACTCTAGCGGATTTGCGGATTTTTCCGTTTTTTGTGTTGGCGCGTGTTCGCGCCGATTTTGGGACAAGTTCGCAATTGCGAACTTACTTTTCGGCTTGCAACGGCCGCGACTATGTTGTTTCTACGTCTGGTTTATCATCACAGGTTCACAGCACCCTCTGTTTCACCACTGCCACCCTCTGGGACACCCATGCCACCCTCTAGTACATCCTCACTGGCACCTATTAGGTTTATTTATCACTGTAGATTATGGTGGTTGAAAAAAGCAAGCACACCTGCCCTTCTTCAACTGCCATCAATTAATTTGTGTTTCATTAATGTGTCAGTAATTTTGAAAGTTCCAGTCTGGCTGGCACCTGCTTCCTTCCTTATCTGTAATTTGCTTTTTGTTGCAGTGAAATTTTTTTTTCACAGGGCCTTTATGGTGCTATTCTATGAGCCTGCTGTTTGGGTCATAGCAGGGTCATAGAATAGTTGCAAACTCTGGAGGGGCCCATCAGGAAGCACTACCTTGAATGTTACTAATGTTAAGTTTGAACTTTTGCACCTGCTCATTGCTTTCATTTTAGCTAAAATCGTTTTTTCTGCAATTTCGCGCGTTTTTTGGGGCGCGAATCCGTGCAAGATCGATTTCGGAAGCCGCGAATACGTGCGAATACAAAATTGTTTTTGTTACGACGTGTATGTTCGCGTGATCTTGCGCGTGTTCGCGAGGCGCTTCTAGCTATTCGTTTGCCAAGTTACCCTATCGGTCGTACACGGGCGCGGCCATCTTGTTGGCGTGACGTAATTCCGTTTCCGCCCGCTATGTGTAATCTCGCAAAGTGTGCTGCTCGCTAGTACAATTTCGTGCGTACTCGCAAGGAAAATCTCGCGCGAACTTACCCACGCGGTCGTGAACGGGCGCGGCCATCTTGTTTCTCATTCATTGCTATGGTTCTGGGCATGCTTTCTCTATCCTCTCTCAATCTCTGCCATCCTTTGCTTGTTTGAAGTTTTTTTGATCTAATTTTACTTATTATCTAACCCTCTATTTTTCTAGCTCTATATTTTTGTGTTTTCTGCAGCTTTAAGTTACTTTTAAACTACTTTTTTAAACTCTTTTCTTTTCTTCTTCACTATTCTATTTCTTCTTTATCATTTAAGTTTATTTCTGCCCAGACCATGGTAAAGGGAGCCGGGAAGCACCCTGAGAAGGGGAAGGGTCCCGCACCCCGTGCCCGGCTCCCGTGCGGGCGTTTAAGGGGGGAGCAAGTGGTCCCGAGGGAGATCTTCAGTGCGGAGGAAGTGGCGGCACTGATCTTCCACGTCCAGCGCCGCCTCCCCAAGACGATCCTGGGAGGCGGCAAGATCGCGACCGGCTATGGCATCCGGGAGCGCCGCCAGCGGTGGGAGAAGGTGTGCCGGGCCATGTACAAGATCTCTGGGGTCCGGCGCACATATAACCAGGCCACCCACCGCTGGACCGATGTCATGGACCGGGAGCGGGACTTGCTGGACGCGCTCGGCGTAGAGGTCCCCGGGCTTGGTGAGTAGTAGTAGTAGTACATTTACTACTCTGTTTTATCCTGCTCTGTTATTTGCAAATCTTTGTTCTTTACCAAGAGCAATAATGCTGCCGATTACATTGAGGTAAATTATATTTCAAAATCTTCTATGCATTTCATTTTCAGGTGCACTGCTCTCCTTCTCAGTAGCCTTGCTTGCTACTATGCTTCTTTGTTTTGTATGTTGTGTTCAGAAGCATTTCATTGGCCTGAGAAATTATGTATGAGTGTACTGTAAAGAAAAGAACTGCGTAATGCTAGACAGTAAGGGTCATATTTTCAATTACCGGCGCATCCCTGCAAAGTAGCAGGGATGCGGCAGTAATTGTGTGCCATGCCACCACCACCCATTGGCCCAAAACGTCACAGAAGCCTTACGCATCTGTGCCGTAAAGGCAGCGCATTGCTGGAGTTGCGTGCCAACGATGGCGCAGCTCCAGCAATGCTCTGGGGTACCCTATCTCCCCAATGCTGCATCAAGCCGTACGTCGGCTTCAAGCGCGCAGGGTTTGAGTCATGCATCATTGTCCTAAAAGTGACTGATTGACATCTTGTAGATTTCCCTCAGCCACTTTTAGGATTCGTTCCTGCGCAGGTACGCCCTCCCTTGCGCCGGAACGCCCCCTGATGGCGCAGGGCTTTACAACGTGATGCATCGCCCATATGCCCATATGTGTTTTTTTTTTAAATATATACGCCGCACCAACACCATGGCGAGTCTTTTGTTCTGCCGCTGCGTCAGAAAAGGCACGCAACAATGGAGGAAAATCAGCCGCAACTTCCGCAAGGGACTTATAAATCAGCCCCAACAGACTGATGTCCAGTCCTTCCTTTAGACAGTCACATGGCTATCAGAAGAAATAGTGGCGGTGGTGGCGGGTGGATTGATAGTTTGAGTATTCACTGATCTGCAAGCAGGATGGACTTTGTCTGTCACGTGTTGCGCACTGCTGCCTGCAGTGCCAGGCCTAGGCAAACCTCTTTAGTAGTCTGTTTATTGAGTTACATAGGAACTTTCTAAGTCAACGTTCCGCAAATCAGGCAATACGAATAACGTAGTATACCACATGAGATAGATCCCGTGGAATAGTTGTCTATCTATTTGCTATTTTTCCAAAATATGTTGTTATTGTTCTTTTGAAATGTTTGATTTGGTTGAAAAATCTCATCCATGTTTTCTGGTTTTTCTTTCTTTCATGTTGTACATCAGCTCCCCCCAAGGGCAAGAGGACACAGGAGGAGGGTGCTGAGGATGCAGGCCAGGATCGGGCAGGCGAGGGCTCCTTTGCTGGCCCCAGTAAGTTTACATTTTAATAAACAGTACATATTTTTTCCTAGCGTTCCTCATTCGATTTTTTCTAAATCGTCTTTGATCTTCTTGTAGACTGGATATAAATTCTTATCCTGCCTCGAATATGACTCCCTGTGGTATTACTAGACTATTCTTATTAGTCTGTCTGTGTAGCTAACTAAGATTGGACATTTGGCAATTCCATTGGACTCCCATTATATTCAGCAATACCTCTATGCACTGCCTCCTTACTGACTAGATAGTGTGGCAGAGTCATTCAGCTCCCGAAGTCACCGATTATAGATCCCCAATGATCTCTAGATTATCGTACGCAGGACAAGAGAGTAGTACGGAGTCACAGCACAGTCAAGAAGTGTCAGAGGCACTCATGCTTGCAAAAATTCCAAAACCTTTAGCTCATCCACTCTAGTCTAGAGGAACAAAAACCACAGAGTCTATTTAAGTGTAAAAGCTTTATTAAAAGTAAACACATTTATTAAAATCTACTTTGTCATAAAACTATTTAACTGTAAACGGAAAAGTGGTTAGTGCTGACGATTAATTGGACACATTTCTTGTGGTCGAGCCGAACTCTCACCTAGTTTGAACTTGATCCTGGTCGTGTTCTTAGGACTCAGGAGTCAAGCTTCTGTCTGTTAGGAGAAAAAGTGGTGCGTGTTAAAAATCAAAAGCAAGCATTCATCAGTTGTGCATAAAAGTGCAGCAAGACAACAGCCTTCCCTGGAAAATGGGACATTTTTACTATGGAGTAGACAGTCACAAATTATTACATTGTATTCTGTTTTTTTAACATTTCTCCTAGACCAAATATTATATAGTAGTGAGTGGTGAATTCTAACATTCTTAAATGTACTTTGTAGGTGTAACATCTGGTGACGGGGCCAGCGCGGAGGTGGCTGTGTTGGACTTGGACTCGGAGGCCTCTGGGGAGGAGGCGGCGTTAGAAGAGCTGGTGGCCGTTCCTGTGGGGGATCAAACGGTGGTGGCGGAAACAGGTAAGCTATATATTCCTTACTTATTGAGATTGAAGACTACATAGTGTGCTTTCTGCACGGGTGTATTACAATTACAAATCAACCAGGTAGTAGCCTCCTCGAAATGTACTTCGACTTAGCTGTGAAGTTTTTGGTGAGAAGAATCCCAATAAGTTCTTAGACGAACGTGATGGATGGGATGAACGAAAAGCGAAAGAAGGGTGTAAGTAAGTGGGACGCGAACTTGTATGATGGCTGGCAAAGAAGAACGATATGTGTTTGCTTGGACCCAGAGGTGGCTGGGAAGGAAAGAATATGGTATGGTGCATGGCTGGGTCAATGATGAAGCAAGGATGGGTGGAAGGACAGCAGCCTGGGTGGGTGAAACAGAAACTGTATGTGTGCGTATACTTTGACTGAATGGATGCCTGGAGCATGGTATTCTCTGACTCTTACATAGCACATGTGTATCTAGAGAGAGTAGATGGTCGCCAGGTGAAGTAAGTGTTACCTTGAAGAGCATGTACCACCGCACCCGCACGTCCGTCCCAGTGCAGGGAAGGCAAGGAAAAGAAATTGTAAATGTGTCCAATACTACCATGAATAGTAGCAGTACTTTGTATTGCGTTTGCATTCACAGCATATATCTGGTTATTACGGTGGACACTCCGTACCTCTCTTAATAACTTTAGTTTACTTGTAGTACGTCATTCATGTGTGGGTGTATCACTGTTCACTCAATATTAAGCAAAGCACCTAAAGTCATCTCATCTGTCATTAAATACGTCCCATGTGAAGTGATAGATAATCAAATTAGTTAGCTTCTTCAGTTTCCTTTTCTAGTACTCATTTGCACTGTAGGGTGAAAGGTAAATTAATTAAGCAGTAGCCCTTGTAACAGAGTATTCTCAGTGCCACCCGTAATAGAAAAGTAATAGCTTCACCACCTGCATGTACTGGACCGGTACAGTAATGCAAGTCTGTCTCCATCATCATGGTGTGCAACTTTTTTTCTCGGGTGCAACTTCACTGTGCTGTGTCCATGTCATTCTGCCGGCTTGCATAAGATAACGTACCCATTTCCCTAAACAAGAGAGAAGAAGAAGAATAAGACTGGTGTACTGTCATAGTCGACTGTAATGGAAGTCCATAGTGGTCGTAGAATTAGTTCATTAAACTACCACTACTGTTAGAGCAAGGATGCAGAAGTGGGAGGTTACATAGATACTGTCCTCAATAGTTATGTACTGTGCTTTCAATTTGCTACTTGTACTCTGTGACCCAACTTTCGGCTCAATCACTTTGTGTTATTAATAAGGAGCATTGGTTACAGACTATGTCTTTCTTTCTTCATATAGTTGCTCCTTCCAAATCAACAACAAGGAGGGAGCAGGCTAGATTGGCCCGGCAACGGAGGCTGGAGGCCACAGTCGCCGAGTATCGGCGGCTGGTGGCCCTGGAGGAGGAGGAGGACACGCAGTCGAGCGGGGCAACATCTTCGACTGTGACCACTGCATCCTCCTCCGTGACTAAGCCAGCGGGACCGAGCCGGGCTAAGAAAGCCGACCGCCACCGCCAAGCAACCGAAATACCAGCTGCCCCCCACAGGAGCTGCAAGGAACGCCAACGCCGCCTACGAGTCCGCATGTCCAACCTGGAGCAGGAGGTCCTGAGGTATAAGACCTTGGTTAAGGGCCTCCGCTCCGAGCTTGCCACCCTCCGCAAGGAGTATGATGCCCATGCCGCATCATGCACCAGCACCAGCACCCTCCAGTAGTGGAGTGTCCCTTGCCCTTTTTTTATAGACTTTTGGGGGGTGGGATTTGGGAGTTGGGATCGTTTTGGGACGTTTCAGAGACAATCGTTGGGGTTAGGGTGGGTGAGGGAGATTATTTTGTTAGGGATAAATAAATATATTTTTCAACTTTATCTGACCATACCTGTTTTTTACTGCTTTTCAGTCTGGTGGGTGGGGGGCGGGGGTGTAACAGTAACTTTGTTTTCCTGAACAGTCGTAGGACTTTAGTAGTACAACCGTCAATCTCTTGTCTACTCCGAAATAATACTCCATTATACTACCTCCCACCAAACGCTTATCTTACCTGTAATTTGTGTTAGAAATTAGGGCTAGGCCCAGGGCTGGCTCCAGGTGAAATGGGGATTAACGTTGTCATTCCTGGGCGGGTGACATTTCCTCATTGCGGTGGTACTAGTGGTGTGACACAGTGGCAGTTGCATGCCTATGGAAAAAAAGAAAACGAAACCTTGTTTGTACTCCTTACTGTAGCATTACAACGGTTACGGTACGATCGAGAAAATAGCAGGTGACAGTACACTAGAACAGTGCCATAATGTAGCCTAACAAATGGTAAAGTATTGCAAGTATAACTAGTACTTGCGTTGAATTTATTTGACATTGGCTACTACTACTAGAAGATATAGTACTGAAGCTGAGTAAGTCTAGAAGATATCCTCGTATTCCTTCACCAGCCTGTTGCTGCTATCACCTTATCCTCCCCAGCAAGTGTGTGGAATTATTGATGTCATTTTAGTCAGACATCAAGCAAAACAACACAGCCCGGGGGAAGAGGGTTAGGGTTTGTAAAATGGATGGGAATGGGGGTTTCTTTTTGGGTAGGTTTTGTTGAGAGAAGAAAAAAAAAGCAGAGCATGGACAAACAATAATTGAAGATACAGAGTTTACAGACAATCTTTGGTTACAAACTAAAGGTAAGCACATGCAGTCACACTCATAGAATAAAAGACAACAATGGATACTGTATCTGTATTGCGTATGTTGTTGGAGTTGTCCTGTTGAAATTGGTAAGTAAGTTGCATGCAGCAAACAATTCCTCTTATTGGCGGCACTCCTCCATTCCAGCTGACGCTTCGTCCATCAATGTGGTGGTGACCACTGACAGAAGAGACACCCTGTCCACTGCCTGCCTGGCGGATGTTGACTGAAACCCGGCCTGTAATTATTGAACGGAAAACAGGAAGTGCTATTACAATACCACTGATAAATAAATAAAAGGTATGTACGCTGTGTGGTTCAAAAAGTGACACTTTGATTTCCCTAATAGACAGTACAATATTTTTGAAATTGCGTGCTCTGTCTGAGTCACCTTTTTAAGGATCAATAAGTATGGCCAAAATATTATAGCGGATCTTTCCCCTCAAGGTGGGTGTACTACTGTGTTTTAGAACAAAATTTGACCTTCCCAGCAATGCTCCCACCAAGACCCTTACTAAAGCCAGTCGCAAAAATGTAGAAGAACCCAATCATATCTCCAAAAACGATGCCTAGCAGAAAAATGGTTACAAAACGTACTTTGAAAGTAACAGTAGACCCAAATACAGACCGTGGATTGTATTCAAACCACTTGCCTGCAAGCAAAAGTATCCATAGCCAGCATCGCTCCAACAGTGCTCTACAACAACAGAACCGCGTTGCAATAGAACCCCCCTAAACACATGCAATCCTGCTGCTAGGGCTAACCCTAACGAACCCTAACTTACAAAAAGTGCCAAAACTGGTGTTTCCTTATGGATTTTGTCCAACAAACTTCTAGCCGGTATTAGACCTTCCCAGGAATGCCCCAGGCAAGACCCGCCAACCCACCCGCAAAACAACACCCGACACAACACCACCAAACAGCGAAAAAGCTAAATCTCATACTTACAATGTCTCTCGGCCTTCGGTCCAAACGCGGCGCTGTGCAGCTAGGTCGTCATCATCATCAATCATCATAACTCCTGTTTTCCACCACGGATTTCCTGAAAAGCAAATGCAATCAAGATTAGACTGTCGCAGCAGTGCTTCGACAGAGACCCCGGCCGCAACCCACCCACGAACAGCAGGAAGCCCCCCAAAACGCTACATTGAGCAAGATGTCTGAAGAAATGGCAAAAAAAAGGCTTTTCCTTAAGGATTTTGTCCAAAACACTTCTATCCGGCATTAGACCTTCCCAGGAATGCCCCAGCCAAGACCCGGCGCCAACCCACCCGCAAAAAAACACGCGACAACACCCCCAAACAGCGAAAAAGCTAAATCTCATACTTACAATATCTCTCGGCCTTCGGTCCAAAGTAACGCGCTGTGCAGCTAGGTCATCATCAATCATCATAACTCCTGTTTTCCACCACGGATTTCCTGAAAAGCAAATGCAATCAAGATTAGACTGTCGCAGCAGTGCTTCGACAGAGACCCCGGCCGCAACCCACCCACGAACAGCAGGAAGCCCCCCAAAACGCTACATTGAGCAAGATGTCTGAAGAAATGGCAAAAAAAAGGCTGTTCCTTATGGATTTTGTCCAAAACACTTGTATCCGGTATTAGACCTTCCCAGGAATGCCCCAGGCAAGACCCGCCAACCCACCCGCAAAAAAACACCCGACACAACACCCCCAAACAGCGGAAAAGCTAAATCTCATACTTACAATGTCTCTCGGCCTTCGGTCCAAACGCGGCGCTGTGCAGCTAGGTCGTCATCATCATCAATCATCATAACTCCTGTTTTCCACCACGGATTTCCTGAAAAGCAAATGCAATCAAGATTAGACTGTCGCAGCAGTGCTTCGACAGACACCAAAAATTACACACAAACCCCCGGAACCCCGCCAAAGAGCACCTCAAAGGCAAGCAAGTCAGCAAAAACGGCAAGAAATTTCCACCTCATATTTGGTCCAAAACACTTTTGTCCATTATTAGAGCTTCACAGCAATGGGCCCAAAACCGTCAACTCACCCGCAAAGAAGTACAACACCCCCACAAGTGCTGAGTCTTTCTTCATTGTGCGTAATCCAGCACTCTGCTTGGAGGGAAATCGCAGTCTGGAGGAGGAGGATAGAGGAGCATGTTCTTCAGAACTTGTGAACCTGAGGAATGTAGACTGCGGCACCTTCAAATCAATAAGCAAACAAGTGAAGACAGTTCTGATGATGGTCTTGTTTTTGGGATTAGGTGATTAAAGTTTGAATTAAATTAACTGTGCAAGACAAAGAAAGAGAGACACAAAGCACACAGGAATAAAAGTGAATAAGGACGAAAAAGAAAGTTCTTGATTGATTGTCTCATTTTCAGGGCTCGGTGTCAGGGAATAAGAACAAGATTTCGTCATCAAACTCTGCGAATTCAGGCTGGAGGAGGTCAGTGGCACCGAACAGAGAAAAAAATCCCCTCATCTACGTTGCTGTCCTCCTCGTCTTCATGCGGCGTGCTTTCTCGTACTTTGTAATCTGGTGGTATGAGGTGCTGATTCATCTTGATCATTGTCAGCCGCTCCACATTTTTGGGCGAGAGGCGGCTCCGTTTGGGAGTTACAATGCCACCAGCAGCACTGAAAACACGTTCAGAAGACACACTTGCGAGTGGGCAAGACAAATAGTTTATAGCCAGGTTGAAGAGCTGTGGCCACAATTGTTTTTTGCCATGCCAATACTGCAATGGCTCATCATTAAGGAAGACCTCTGTTGAGTCATTCAGATAGTCCTGCACCATCGACTCAAGGTCATCAACTGTTCCTCCACTTTGCTTACTTTTTGCTGTGCCTGTGACATTTTTTCGAGAACCATACCCCATCAAACTTAGCCAATCCTCCTCCCCAGCCACTGTTAGTGTTGTCATTGTGTGTGGTGCAGATGATCCAGTTGCCGGTGTCTTTAACGGCTGAGAGGTCACTTGTGCCCCAGCCACAGGTGCAGAAGTGGATTCTTGTGACTGCGGATGGCCTGCTGATGCTGATGCTGATGTACTGGCTTCTCCTTCAATAACCTGCCGTTCTTTTTCAAACCTCTTGGCTGACCAGGCTAACCAATGTTTGTACTTTTGAACATCTGCATCAGCGAAAGGAAAGAATGCGTTGTCTGCCAGCGCCTTTTTGTAGCGTGGATCCAGAATAGTAGCACAAATGTAATGCTGATCTGAGTTGATGTTTTTAAGACGTTCATCACCACGTAGGCGATGTAATAATTTCTCAGACAAAATGAAATGTTTTTTTTTTCTTTTCATCTTTTTGAAACTCAGAAGAAACCGCCATCAGTTGGTGCTCCAGTATGCACAACAATGGGATAGCTTTTCCCAAATTACAGTCCTCCTGGCTGACTGCACGCGTGAAGAACTCAAAAGGACGAAGCATGTCTGTCAGGCTTTTAACTATGGCCCATTGCGCCTTACTCATCCGCAGGTCCTCCTTCTGAGATGTAGCCTCTGTCAAGAAATAGTGATCGAGTACCGTATACTGCTCATACAGACGCTCAAGCATGTAGAAGGTTGAGTTCCAACGTGTTGCCACCTCCTGGATGAGTGCTTTCACTGGCATTCCACGTTCAAGTAGCAGTCTCCGCAGATGCTTCCGGGCCTTAAAAGAATGGCTGAAATGGTTGCACATTTTGCGGCAGGTGGCCATTACCTCGAACGCTGGACTCTCTTTATCACTCAAGAATTTTTGAACTACCAGGTTGATACAGTGTGCCAAACACGGCACTCTAACATGGTCACCCTTCAACATGGCCTTAACTACATTGGCGCCATTATCCGTGGAAACATAACCAATCTTGCGTTTTAGGGGGGATAGCATTGTCAAGACCTTTTTGTCAAACTCTTCCAAAAGGTTTTCTGCTGTGTGACTTTTCTCCAAGCCAAACATGGCTAGTGTTGCATGTTTCCGAGCAGCTTTGAAAACTTGGTCCGGGTCAACACCTGCGTTTAGCTTTGCTATAACACCTGAAAAAGAGACCCAGTGTGCAGTGATGCACATGTAATCATCGCCTGGGCCACTGGTCCACATGTCTGTTGTCAGATGTATTGTGTGAACAGCACTCTTCTGCAAAGCTGCCCCAATCGCCTGCAGCACATCTTCGTGCTGGAACCGCAACTCTGGCAAAATAGAACCGGCTCGGAACCTTCCATTTAGGGCAGAGCGTTGCAACTAATTCAAGAAAACCTACCGCTTCTACAAAAGAAAAAGGTAGAAGGTCCACAGCTAGCATTTTAGCCAGCTTAGTGTTATACAGACGCGTCAGTGGGTGGTTGCGTTCATATGGCACGTCTGAAGTAAGCATTGTTCTAATGTTGCCCTGGACCAAGCATTTACGGGCTGATAATGACTTCGTTGACCCAATTTTGCTCGCTGGTGAACTTTTGTGCGTTGGTGTCTCACTCGCTCCAACACTCTTAGTGTGCCTCACATTGGGTGTGCTGCTGACAGGGGTACTGGGTGTAAGGGAAGTGTTTGACACGTCTTCTTCCTGCTCGTCAACATCAGATGAAACATCAACGTTTCCTTGATTTTGGCCTTTCTTGATCGCAGCTAGGTGCGCAAACCATTGGACAGCGTGCTTTCTCTCAAGATGACCACTCTGGCCGCCGGTACCATAGTTGCTACCTGACTTACCACGACTAACTGCAAGCTTACAAAGGGTACAAATGGCAAACTTTGGATTTTTGGGACAAACAGTAAAGAAGTCCCAAACTCGGGACTTGAAGTGTCTGTGGGACCTGGAGGAGGCGGCGATACTGGTGGTGGTGGTCATGAAGCTAATGCCAGATGAAGTGGAGGATCTGGATTGGCCAACCTTTGTACATTTTCCACTTTCACCGCCACTAATTAAGGTCGAGGTTGACGCAGGTCTCTTCTTGCCAGAAAGAAATATGGAAGCGGGACGAGTTGGTGTACTACTTAACTCCAATGATTGTGGTGTTTCCACTGCCTCCTCATCGACAACATCATCATCATCATCATCACGCGCAGCAGCTCTTCGGGCTAGGGTCAAAATGTCTGTTTGCTGCATGCCCGCTGGGGCTGCAGTGACCTTTATGATGACTGGGTCGTCGTTGGCAGAGTCTTCATCAGCAGCAGTATCCGCCACTTCTTGTTGAGCCTCATCACACTCCATAAGTCTGAGACTTTGGACGAGCTTCCTTTTACGCTTAAGTACCTTTGTTGGATCATGGTGTGCCTCACTCTCAGACGGCTGTGGTGCTGGTTCCCAAGTTTGATCCGTATCATCAGAAGGAGGTGTGCTTGAAGAGGATGTAGACACCACCCTTGATCTCTTCCTTGCTAGGGTTGTGGAAGACAATGAAGGATCAGCAGGAGGAGTGGCTTCCTCAAATGATACCTCGCCTTGATTGTCGATTTCCTGATGTGCCCCTACTTCGGGAGGAACAACTATTGTGGGCACTTGTGACCCTCCATGCACCTCTGCTTGCGCATCTCCTTGCGCTGCCTCTCCTTCCACATGTACTTGGGCTTGTACTTGCACATGTGATTGTTGTTGCGGCTGTGGTTGTTCAACACTCGTCAGATGAGCTACAACAACCTGTGTTGATTGAGGGACATTGCTGCTGCTTTCTTGCGATGAGCCAACATCACTGGTCGATGGTGATTGAAGAACTATACTGGCTGCCTCTGCAGCACTCAAGGGCTTGGACTTAAGTTGGCGTGGTGGTGGTGGTGGCACTGAGCCCAATGGAGCGGGGGGGGTGCCGCCAGCTTGGTCCCCAGCAGATCCCGCTGCTGCTGCTGCAGGCATACTTTTTTTTTTACTCCCAAAAAAAGGGGCGGGCGGCACACCAGTCTCCTTGGTAACTTGCTTCTTCTGCTCCTTACTGGCACCTTTCTTGCTAGAGGAGCTACGGGTTACTTTTTTTGGGGCCATCCTCTTCAGAGCAGGTCAGCAGGCAGCAGTTGCACGAGTTGCAGAGGGTTCTGTGTCCAGACGTGACGTCGCGTGACGTTATGCTGCACACACCGCTGCAGGACTTCTTCCTGGCACTGGTGGTTCTCTTGAGTCTTCTTGTGCACCTAAAAGCAATGGAAGACAGAGGAACATCAGTTCAGTTATACACCACAAAAATTCGACAAAACACAGAAAAATGAGCACAATCCCATGCCATCCTTGATGTTTACATTGAAGACACCCCACAGAAAGACTACGGACATGCAAGTATGCAACACTCACTACCCCTGGGCATAATGGATGAAAAGTAGGCAAAATAAGTGCAGGCCTCAGACACTGCCTCTCCTCAAAATGGCCCCTTACACCCCAGGCACATGTTGCCTGTACCAGCCAGCACTCAAGATGGCCACCACCACCACCCACATGGCCAGTCCACATCAACAGTACACCCCCAAAAAACAGAAAAACAGCCAGAAATCACCACAATCCAACGCCATCCATGATGTTTACATTAAAGAGAGTGAGACCACACCACAGGCACACTCAGTCCATGCACCACCCACCACCCCTGGGCAAAGGGCCCCACCAGCAGCCCCCCAAAAACGACAAAAAACAATAAAATAAGCACAATCCCAGCCCATCCATGGCCTCAATTATGTTTAAATTCAAGAAGACACCCCACAGAAAGACTAGGCCCATGCAACACTCACCACCCCTGGGCAAAGGGCCCCACCAGCAGGCCCAAAAAAACGACAAAAAACAATAAAATCAGCACAATCCCAGCCCATCCATGGCCTCAATGGTGTTTAAATTCAAGAAGACACCCCTCAGAAACACTAGGCCCATGCAACACTCACTACCCCTGGGCATAATGGATGAAAAGTAGGCAAAATAAGTGCAGGCCTCAGACACTGCCTCTCCTCAAAATGGCCCCTTACACCCCAGGCACATGTTGCCTGTACCAGCCAGCACTCAAGATGGCCACCACCACCACCCACATGGCCAGTCCACATCAACAGTACACCCCCAAAAAACAGAAAAACAGCCAGAAATCACCACAATCCAACGCCATCCATGATGTTTACATTAAAGAGAGTGAGACCACACCACAGGCACACTCAGTCCATGCACCACCCACCACCCCTGGGCAAAAGGCCACACCAGCAGCCCCCCAAAAACGACAAAAAACAATAAAATAAGCACAATCCCAGCCCATCCATGGCCTCAATTATGTTTAAATTCAAGAAGACACCCCACAGAAAGACTAGGCCCATGCAACACTCACCACCCCTGGGCAAAGGGCCCCACCAGCAGGCCCAAAAAAACGACAAAAAACAATAAAATCAGCACAATCCCAGCCCATCCATGGCCTCAATGGTGTTTAAATTCAAGAAGACACCCCTCAGAAACACTAGGCCCATGCAACACTCACTACCCCTGGGCATAATGGATGAAAAGTAGGCAAAATAAGTGCAGGCCTCAGACACTGCCTCTCCTCAAAATGGCCCCTTACACCCCAGGCACATGTTGCCTGTACCAGCCAGCACTCAAGATGGCCACCACCACCACCCACATGACCAGTCCACATCAACAGTACACCCCCAAAAAACAGAAAAACAGCCAGAAATCACCACAATCCAATGCCATCCATGATGTTTACATTAAAGAGAGTGAGACCACACCACAGGCACACTCAGTCCATGCACCACCACCCCTGGGCAAAAGGCCACACCAGCAGCCCCCCAAAAACAACAAAAAACAATAAAATAAGCACAATCCCAGCCCATCCATGGCCTCTATTATGTTTAAATTCAAGAAGACACCCCACAGAAAGACTAGGCCCATGCAACACTCACCACCCCTGGGCAAAGGGCCCCACCAGCAGGCCCAAAAAAACGACAAAAAACAATAAAATCAGCACAATCCCAGCCCATCCATGGCCTCAATGGTGTTTAAATTCAAGAAGACACCCCTCAAAAACACACTAGGCCCATGCAACACTCACTACCCCTGGGCATAATGGATGAAAAGTAGGCAAAATAAGTGCAGGCCTCAGACACTGCCTCTCCCCAAAATGGCCCCTTACACCCCAAGCACATGTTGCCTGTAGCAGCCAGCACTCAAGATGGCCACCACCACCACCCACATGGCCAGTCCACATCAACAGTACACCCCCAAAAAACAGAAAAACAGCCAGAAATCACCACAATCCAATGCCATCCATGATGTTTACATTAAAGAGAGTGAGACCACACCACAGGCACACTCAGTCCATGCACCACCCACCACCCCTGGGCAAAAGGCCACACCAGCAGCCCCCCAAAAACGACAAAAAACAATAAAATAAGCACAATCCCAGCCCATCCATGGCCTCAATTATGTTTAAATTTAAGAAGACACCCCACAGAAAGACTAGGCCCATGCAACACTCACCACCCCTGGGCAAAGGGCCCCACCAGCAGTCCCAAAAAAAAGACAAAAATCAGCACAATCCCAGCCCATCCATGGCCTAAATGGTGTTTAAATTCAACAAAACAGTTGTATCATGCACCCCTAACCAACCCTGGTCCTACTGGATACTGTGGCTACCCACAATATAATTTATTTAATGTTCTGAAAAAGTTCCAAAATTTTACTTGCAGCAACTGTAATGCCCCAAACAAACTTACTTGTGAAAGTTGATTTCTAATCCAAAAGTGATCCAAAGACAGTCAAAAAGGCCTCAAATCCAAATATCCAGCAGCACCCACAAAAAGTAATCCTTCCAGCTCCAGATCCAAATGAAAGTGACCAGGAGATGGACAAAGCACTGGGAGGAGCCTGCTGGACAGGAACAGGAAGTTGGAGACTGTGGGGCACTTCCTTCCTCCCCCCCCCCAAAATGGACTCCTTGCAAAAAAAAAAGCCATGCAAATGTCAACCTGAGGAGTGATTCTGATAAAAATCATAATTTCTGAAGGTTTATCCTGTTTGCTGGTGATTTTCTTGTGCGAAATTGCAAAATCTCTATTTCGCAAGTGCGAGATTGTTCCTTTCCGCCGCAACTACGTGTTCGCAATTGCGAACTCTCGCGAGGTGTGCTGTGCAAGGTGGCAAGCCGCGAGTACGTATTCGCGGGCGACAAACTCCCGCGGGAACACGCAGCAAGATCTAAAATGGCGCGTCACTCGCAAAGAAAAACAACTCGGCAAACGCTAAAATGACGGAAAGTGAACGCCGTGCACCACGCCGCGCGCCGCAACCAAGCAAAAAATCCGCCGCGAGCGGATTCACGGATTTTCGACAAATTCGCGAGCGTTCGCGGATTGCGGATTTGCCGAAAATCCGAAAAATCCGCGAGCGGAGCGGATTTTACGCCCATGCTTAGTTGAGACTGTAGGGCCAAGACGTCCGCCTCTCATCTGTAGCTATCATTGATGGGAGTTAGGATTCGTCTTGATCACTGTTCTGCAGGGTATCATTCTTCCTTTGACTCTGGAAGATCCCGCAGAACCTAGTGATGTAGGAAATGTGACACAGTTGTTAGTTTTCTTCAATTTAGTACAAAAACAGTTCATTCTATTTAACAAGGGGACTGCAAGCAGGTGGCCTGCAATCTTCACAGGAGTGGCCATACGACATGGGACTATTGTGATATAAAATACACTGTCATTCTCATAGAATACAAAGACAAAGGCAGTAGGCAAAACAGTGCCTCTAGCCTCTTCAATTGGGTTCTCTTCATTATTCTCTGCCATCTAAGGGTTGATAGCTACATGGGAATTCTATCTGAATGGATGTCCTCACACATAGTGGCATTGTCTAATGGGGTAAACCTTTTTTTTCTCAATTATTACCTCTAGGTGTTCCTAAATTCCTTATCTAGAACACCTCAAAAGAGAAATCACATAATACAAATTATCAGGGACATGTAGATACCTCCCTTTAATAATTGTGCATCAAGTGGACTATGCACTACAAAGGATAGTGATCAAAATGTAGAAACAAAAGACAAGAACTAGAGAGTCCTAGTATTTCCATGATTAGAACACATCTGATCCCACCAAAAATTAAAGCAGCAGGAACAAAAGGGAACTGAAAACCAAATTAAAATAGGCATTGAATTTGTCATGTTCAAAAAATAAACGTAAGGTATCTCCTATTGAGGTGGAAAACTTGTCTTACTATAATATTAAGTCAGTTAACCAGTCTATCACTACCCTGACAGTCAGACTGGAAAACATCGAAGTAGGCCTAAAGAAAATTCTTGAAAACCAGTCAGGTCATACAAAAAGGAATTATACATAATATGGGGGTCCCTGGTACTCACTGCAGTCTGGAAGTGTGAACCTGAACAATACACCAATTATAATAAAATGGGCTGACTGGTGAAAGGAATACGGAAAAGGGAAATGGAACTAGTACACAGCTAAAATCCCCAATAACTAGGCACGATGCGACATCGGTCAGGGGAGAAGAAAGAAAAATCTATAGGAAGAACAAGAAATTACTTGGGTGATAGTCAAGCATGTGACACAATATGTATGGGTGATACACAAAAATCAAAAATAGTTCACAAATGTAAGCTATACCACTGGCCGCTAAACCATATACGGTAACCTCAGCTAATGTTCCAGTTCCTTCTTCAGGGAAAAAAATGAAATCTTGTTTCCTTTATGGTACAAAGCCATACATTACTTAGGAAGCAGAACAAAACTGACTAATGTAATATAGAAATTAGGTCACCATGTACAAGAGTCACAGATCTATAATTTATCCTTACGTCCAATCAGGATACATAAATCTAGGGCTGCCTGTTCCTTAAGGGAAGGGGGCAGTAACGTGACTAACAGCAGGTGACACACTTTGATCCTGTATATTTCTTTTATTTTTCTTCAAATACCATTATAGCCAAATTTGACATACACTGATGAAGTGTTGTCTGTCTTGTTCACCGCATGAAAATAACGTATCCGTGAAATTTAGTGTCTGAGCAAATCCACCCAACTGTTGTGCAGCGATATGCATCGTCATGTATATCCCTTCACAACACAGGTAAACTTGTAATAGTATCAAAAGCAGCAACATAAAACAAAAATATGCAAAAAATAAAAAATAAAACGCACATGTCAAGCCATCAGATATACTTGCTGTATATCAAGCACAAAAAGCATAGACAAAACAATAGCATATATAAATGAGCGGTGACGCACAACACCATGTCATGTACTTTTATGCACTGTGAACCTGCAGCCCAAAACCCAATATTCGGGCCTGCTTAATTTGTCAGGTTTAAAATCCTCACCCTCCGTTTGACAGCAAATCACCAGTTAGTGGAGATTGGCTGTCAAATACAACTTACTGTGTCTCTTCTGACACACAGGACCAGCAGGAACAATTCATAAAAGGATAAAATGCAAAAATATGTAAAACGCACAAACATTTCTTTTGAAAAGAAGTCATAATAAAAAAAACACATCTTTTTTCAACATACTGCTGACACTGCACATAACACACAAAATATCAACTGTAACCAACCATCTTTTGAAAACATGCTAAACCACCTTAATTTTGACTTTCCAAAAATAAAACTCTTTCACAGACACTCTGCGTGTCCCGTGCGCCAACACCCTTTGAGGCCCTGCTTTTCCAAGCAATGATTTCTCTATCTGTTTACACTTACTCCTAACTCCCACCTCACTGACCAGGGGCGTAACACAGGCCCACGCAGCCCCTGCAGTACGGGGGGCCCCCAAGCTCCTGGGGCCCCCCCTCAAGTTTTGTTACGTCATTGCGGTGAGGCAGTCTGGTGGAGCGCACACTTTTCAGAGCCAATCTCTTGGGGGTGTGGCTTGTCGACGCTGGGCACTGAGGGCCACAGTCTCTCTGCCTTGACGCTTGTAGGGATTTGCGGGGCTGCAGTGAAATCCGATGCAGCCAGGAAGCGCTGCTGATCGTGGCCCTGCCTGGTTGTGTAGAGGTAAGGACGAGGCACCGGCACAACCGAGCTTGACTGTGAGAAGGGGGGGGCCTCCGGGGCCCATGCTGAGTGTGCTGGCTTAGGTGGCGGCCGTGGTTGCCGCCAGTCGTCCCACGCAAACAGGCACGGTGCTGTAGAGCGGTGGGCCGTCATGACTCAGATGATGCTTTGCGAGGGGAGCTAGATTCAGAGTAGCCTCTTTGTTCAGAAAGATTCCTTCTGAATGCATTCTTTGACTATGGCGTTTTAAGCATCCAACACCGCTCGGTCATCTCATCGCGCGTAAGGAATATTCACCCCAGTGCTTTAAATAATTATCTCCTACCGAGGCAGGCCGTGTAATGGGCATTTCCGGCTGCGAAAACACAATACATGTTATACCTCGGCTGTCAGAGCGGGAAAATCCTACAGTGCAGCAATGCCATTGAGTTTGAAGGTACAGTGTCCTGGCCTTTTAAGCAACAATCCCTGCCATATTTAAATGTAACCTCATGTTTGCAGAATACGTCTACAGCGTGAATTAGTTGGGCCTCAAACAAAGTTGATGAGCCTGTTTCGAATTTAATTACAGGACCCAGTCACGTCATCTCTGAAGAGAAGCCATTAAATTGATTGGGGTTTCGAAATACGTTGGCACCTTTTTCACCAACAGGGGAGCAGCTAGAGTGATAAATTAATTAAGCAATTGAGGGAAATTGTATTTATTCTGTTGTTTCTCTTTTGCTTCAATTCAAAATATCCCCGTTGGGTGGTACCCTGAATTTGTCACATAGGGTTCCCCAAACAATGTTTTGTTGTTGACTGGCAGCAATTTTAATTCATTTGAATATGTTTAAGTGTGGTGATTTTCAATGTATCAGTGTCTGTTTTTAAAATCACCTTTGAACTGTTTTTCTACTCCATTTGTTGTCTCCAATTGTCTCTGTAAATGCATGTAAATTGTGTAGTGTCGTCCTTCTTATCCTTGTGTAAAATGTCAATGAAGGAAATTAATGAACAAAAAACATGATTATTAAATGACTGGATCATCTTACTAAGGATTTTGGTCCTAGTCTGTAGAACTGTTGACAGCACGATAAATTGTCAGCTAGGAACTTCTTTTTCTATATATTTTCTGGCCCAACCTAGCTGTGTGACATAGGGCCCCCCTTTTTTGCATGTATATAATGACTCTCGGGGAGGCGGCAGTAGAGTGATGAAGCGGGAGGCTGCACTGGTCAAGCCAACCACATCGCCATATTGTTATGTCCATGACTTTCCTAGTCAAGGAGGATTCCTAGGCCCAAGGGATGCCAGCATTCCTGGTGGGACGCCAGCGTTCCTGATCAGGGTGGTGCAACAACCAGAGGCTTACACGTCTTTGCCTTTGGGAGACAAACTGCCTTTTGTGGAGCCAATCATGTTGTTTTATGCTACATGTTCACATGACTGCAGGCTCAAGCAAAAGGGCCCTCAGAGCTGGCTGGGGTGGTCAACTGGAACACCCCTGCTCTAGGACATTACAGACATTAACCAAAATAATATCAAGAAAGTGCACCCCTTTTCTCTTTTGTTCCAATGCTTTCTCTCCTTCTTATTGATGTCTCTTTTCCTCTCTTTTTATGTTGCAAGATACACCCTCTGCCCCTTTCACTTTTTGCTCACTGCTGCAAACGCTTTTCCGCAGGTCCAAGCACTGCTCCCATTGCCAGCAGTGGAGTGCCTGTCTTAAGTAGCGGCCCGGCAGGGTGCAGAAATCATGGAAGAGGGAGATGCCAGTCTCTCCATGCCTCAGGATGTGAACAGCTACATTTAAATGTTCATTTGAAAGTATAAATAATTGTTATGGCTGATAACATGCTAAATGGCTAGAACATCGCCACTGTTGTCAGATGACCCTACTGTCGCCATAAACCAGTTCAATAACTGGCTTAATCAGGCCACACTTGAGCTAGCGCCCGTAAAATCTATCTCCCAGAATCGAGCCTCCCCTAGTGCTCCTTGGTTCTCGGATGAACTCAAAAAACAGAAACAATTAAATAAACAAAGAGAAAGATTCTGGCGGAAGCGCTACGACCTAGAAAGCAAATCATTATACATAGATTCACTTGCCCGGTACAAACAGATGATCGCAGAGGCGAAAAAAGCCTACTATGCAGCACAAATTGAGACTGCCAAAAACTCATGCAAAGAGTTATTCGACATTACTAAACGCTTGTCGGGTGGCACGCACGACCTCACACCACCTCCCTCACAACATCTTTGCGACGCCTTATCTGATTTTTTCTTTAAGAAAGTTAACGACATCTATCAGGCTTTTTCTTCAAACACGGACACTACTCCGCTATCCTTGTCCTCCACCTCACGGGATAACACACTGACCCGCTTTGTCGATCTTACTATGGATCAGACAAGGAGCATTATCTTAAGGATTAAATCAGGTTCAGCACTGGACCCGTGTCCGCTTAAAGTTCTTATGCCAGTTATGGACACGCTGATACCGGTTATAACCCATGTTTGCAATACTATGTTTAGCTCCGGAATTTTCCCGGCCTCTCTGAAACATACGTTGGTCAAACCCCTTCTAAAGAAAGTCAACTTGAATAAAGATGACCTGAAAAACTATCGTCCGATAGCCAGTCTTCCTTTTCTGGCTAAGGTAATAGAAAAAGCCATGAATCAGCAACTATCGGAATTTGTGGAGCAGCACCAGTTGCTCGACAACACCCAGTTCGGATTCCGCAAATGTCATGGCACGGAAACTGCCCTCCTAAAGGCTGCGGATGACATCAGAGCCATACGAGACCAGGGGGGGACAGCAGTCCTGGTACTGCTGGATCTTTCGGCGGCCTTCGACACGGTCGACCACAAGATCTTAGTCGACCGTGTCGAACGACTGGGGGTCCAGAAAACTGCTCTGGACCTGCTCGTATCGTTCCTGGCCAACAGATCACAGGCAGTATCTCTAGGACCCTACCAATCATCTAAGGTGTCTCTGCCGTGTGGGGTCCCTCAAGGCTCATCCCTGAGTCCGACACTATTCAATATCTACGTGTCGGACCTTGCTAGTGTCATCAAAGCATTTGGGATGAGCCTGACCTCCTACGCTGATGATACCCAACTGGTACTGGCTATCAAAGGGGACGGTGAGGAAGTGGCCAATCGATTCACGAGAGGAATGATGGCAATAGGTGACTGGATGGCCACAAACTGTCTGAAACTCAACTCAGAAAAAACTGAAGTGGTCATCTTCGGTCCCCTCTCCCCGGGCTGGTCACCCGTCTGGTGGCCACCATCTTTCGGTCCTCCGCCTAGTCCAGCCAGCAAAGTGAGAAATTTAGGCGTCAATTTTGATGTTGGCCTCAACTTCATGGCACATGCTAACAAAACTGCGGCCACAGCTCATATGAAATTGAGAATGATTAGGAAAATACTACCTTTCCTACCGAACACTGCCGGGAAAACACTGGTCAGCTCACTAGTCCTGTCCTCCATGGACTACTGCAACGCTCTATTCTTATAGGCTCAAGTCCGAGTGATAAATAGGATGCAGTCAATCCAAAATGCCGCCGCACGAATGCTGGCTGGGATCCCCAAGTTTGCACCAGTCACAAATATCATTAGGATCTCCATTGGCTCCCGATACGCAGTCGTATTAAATTTAAATCGCTGTGTATTGCTTATAAGTCACTCAATAATCAAGGTCCCCATTTTCTCAAACAGAATCTTCTTCATCATGTTCCAACCCGATCCCCTCGTTCCTCTTATCAGAACTTTTTGGCTGTGCCTCGCACTAGAACAGTCACATGGGGCGACAGGCGTTTCCTGGTTGCCGCCCGAAACTCTGGAACACCCTTCCTGCACATATCAGGGCAAGTCCCTCCCTGTTCATATTTCGCAAACAGCTAAAGACGTGGTTATTTGACCAATAGCCTTGTATATCTTCATTACCCCAGTTTGCTGATCTATGCCCTTAATTAGCGCCGAGACGCCCACGGGTATTCGCCGCGCTTTATAAATGTCAATAAATAAATAAATAAATAAATAAATAAATGCATTTCAAAGAGTGGGCTGCAGTACAAGCGACCCTCGCCTGGCTGCACTCGCTGGGAGGGTGGGCTGAGACAGTCTTGGGCAGCCACTTTTAGACAATGCTAGAACTTGTCATTTTATTAGGTAAACTTATAGGGGCTTTGAGCGAACTCTCCTAATGGATTGGTCTGTTATTGTATCTTCCACATTCTTTTTCTGCCAACTACAGCATTCACCTCGATGCAACGTATCAGCCTACTTTAGCCATTGGCTAACTTCACTGTGAGTGACTGAATTTTGCCCTTTCTCATCTACACACAAAGTAGGTTCCTTCAGTAGAAGGAACTCCTTTGGAAATGTGAGGCTTTTGAGACCAAGAAATATTTTTGGTTTTAGACAATACTTATTTCCAGATTAACGAGAGCCACGCAGCGTCCCCTCAATAACGTTTTATGCATACTGTGAGAAAAACAAGCCTTATCCATACCAAAAGGGTAGCCAATGCTGGTTTCTCTACATGCGTGCAGAAAGTGCCACTGAATGCTGGACTGTTTAAAAGGCATGGGGTGGCAGTGTAAAGGCAGAATGGCTGTTGCAAAATCGGTAGGTTTAACAAAGATGTAATATTTTTGGCAATTTTACTTTTTTGTAACATAATGGGATGCAAATAGTTTTATTAAAAAGCTAAATTCATTCTTGGCCAGTACAGTTTGGACCTATAGCTTTGACATTGTTAGCACAGCACCATTTCCCACTGAGCCATAGCGGCATGCATTGGTCCATGAAGCAGTTTAACGTTTTGTGATTGAAATGAAATTTGATGTGTCTCTTCTGTGGGAAAGCCAGAGATCCGGTTTAGTAAATGCTTGGTCAAGTCTATTAAATCTGACTTGTGTAATGCCTTCGATCAAAGAGAATTTCAGTTCTGAAAACAACTTTAGGAATAAGTGATTCTTTTCAAAAGATAGTGAATGTTTAGAACATTGCTTTGTTCTTTCTCACATCACTACACTCATACTCCTTCTTTGTCACTCCCTCCCCATGGTCACTGGCTTATTCGATCACTCCAGTGCCAACCTCATCACCCCACTCAGACTAAACATGCTGTAAGCCCTCTGTCAGCAGCGGCCCAGCCCACCTCTTTCTCAAGAAGTACCTCACCTCAATCCCTATCCTAGTCTTGGACTCCAGGCCTTCCAGTCGGGGACCCAATGGAATCCGTTGTCCCACACATTACACTGCAGGTTACCCCAATGTAAGGTTCACTAAAAGTAATGAGATAGTTATTGGAACTGCACAGCAGCACTCCTTGACACATAGTTTCTACTAATCAGTAGGAACTGCTTGTTTACGGACTACATAAACGTAGGATGGTGCCAGACTGATCCCATGCACCCCCGCAGGATATGTTGTCCCTTGGACTAGTTTGCTCACAGTGCCACAATTAGTCATCCTATACCTAGACAGGGAGTGACCAGTTCTGGCTACTACTGAACATGACAACCCTGTTCCCCCAGGAAAAGGGGTGACAGACTAGAATGCTTTGCTCAGTCACTTGTGCTCTCTTTCACTCAGAGAAATATACAAAGAATACACGAAGGGATGTTTTCCAATATTTATTGAACCATAGTGATTCTTGTATGGAAAATGTGTGCTGCAATGATTAATAGACAAAGGCAGACAAAAGTTATGAGTGTCAAAACAGTGAATAAAATGAAGGGTTCCACCATCTTGTTGAGACACCTGATATAGGCATACATATACAGTATTATAACAACCTTAAGTACTCCTACAATGCAAACCCTAACCTACGTGTTTAGGGCGTGAGTGTATGATCTGCCTAGAAACAACATTCTTGAAGATCTAACCCCTTTACCTGATGGGTAAGAATGTAGGACCCTGTCTTGGTCACAAACTGGACACCCCTCACGGAGATGTCAGTCAGCTGCTAAACAAAAGCGTGGACCCCTTGGAAACAAAAGGATATATGTTTTCTTTTGAATGGATGATTCGGGACTGGATCTATATATATATATATATATATATTGGCATCCTTGCCTCGGGCCGTGATTGTGATCAGGCTGCCTATTTTTTGTATTCCACAGATAGCTGAATTGCCATATGGATGTAATAACACATTTGTATCACGCACATAAAGGCCTTGCACATAATGCCAAGGCAGTGTGATAGTGTTCTTATGAAGTTCTTTTGTGTCAGCAAGGTTGGTATTTCTTAGAAACTAACCCAAGTGTCACAAATGCAAATGTGTGTCAAAAGTCGATATGACAAAGGGAAAGCAACTTTAGGAAAGAACGTTATGAATGTAAATTGGCACTATTTCCTACCAGGCCTACCTCTGGCACATGACACCCTCAATGTCCTATTAACTCTCACATTAGCCTGAAGAAACACCAGCTCACCTATTCTCAGAACACTCACTTTCCAACACTCACTTTAACCCATCCACTTCAATGGCAGTCATTTAGTCCTCGTTCTCACATCTACTTCAATGATATATTTCTTGCTCACTGTTGAATACTCGCCGCAAGGCTGTACCCTAATCCACATGACTAGCTAGACTGTATTGATTTGTAACAAAATTGCATTTATGTAGTACTTACTAGACGAGGTGTTGAAATGCTTTTTCTCCAATTACCCCAATGACATAGTTACAAGGTACCTAAACGCAAACTGTCAAGAGACTCAAACTCTTCTGTCCTGAAGAGGTCAGTCAGCATCTCCTCCACACCCAAGCTGTAGATTTCTCCTGCTAAGGGCTCCCTTAAGACACATATGTAAACTCACCTGTACTTTGGGTGGGATGTCCTGTACCCCATGGCACCTAGAAATGTACAGGCACACCTTAATACCTCCAGGAGTGACATGACACTGTCAGTGTAGTAACATTAGCACCCGTAGCCCTTGCTTAGTGGGCCCCCTCTGGCACTGTCAACGGGCAGCAGGTCGCTGGCCTAAGTGCTCCTGACTAGGTCCAGATTGTGGGGGGCCCCCTCCAGGTACTCTTTCTAACCTGCAATAACCAACCCTATTTAAAAACACATGATATATATATTACTCCTGTTAGGAGCTACAGTTTATTCATTCTTAGATTACTAAAACATTTACTGTGAATAATTCGCAGAACATAATAAAATACCATACCAGCTTTAGAACAAATGTTTGCTACTACCCTATGCAATGGTACTCATTTCAGCAACCTTAAATGGATGAACGTCTCAGTAGGTCCAACTAGAGTTAAAACCTTCAACCCTGATATTAAACTCAAACCTCTGCACCAGGCTCATTGGCTCACTGAACCATTAAAAGCAACCCCAAATGGGAACAACCTGCAAATTTGTATTATACCTAAATGTATGCCTTTACTGAAGCCTAAGGCACTTTAAAGCTATTTTAAATGGCAAGAATGCTGTTTGAATAAGGACAAGGTTACCCAAATTCGACTTTGATATTTGGGGCACTTAAAAATAAATATCCTATAAATATGTTACATATTAATCATCCTCAGAATGTTCTTTACAGATTACAGAAATTGGACATTAGACATATCTCATGTAGATCCTTAGACAAATGAGTTTTTTAAGCCTGCGCTAAGTGAAATTCCATATGCTAATGTCCTCATTATGCAGTGCAACACAACTTAAATTAAGTTATAATGCTAGGAGGTCACATTATGAGCATTAAGCTTCATGAATAGTAAAAAATGAATTTTGTAGCACTTATTTTTAATAATTATTTTTCATAATTAATAATTATTTTTAATAAACCCAATCATTTTTGATAATTTCACATATAAAAGCAAGCTGCATCCCTTGCCTATCATTTTAGACGCATTCATTTATAAGTCTAAGCACAGAAGCCTAACTTGAAACATGACAAAATTTGGCGCCACATTTTTTCTTTCTAAAAAGGACAATTTTTATTTCGCAACAGAACCAAGAATATGCGTACAAAAATGCTTAAAGAGAGGAAAACCCTTAATTGAAATGTCTTCCTGTAATACAAAATAATGAACCTTAGTTTTGGAACCTTTTGAAAACAACATTCTGAAATGCAAAGATTCACCCGTGTTTAACTGAGGGCAAAGTCCTGGCTTGAGTAAATATTCCTGTCTATTCTGTGACCTACAAAGGCAACAGCTATTTGCTCAGTGGCAATAAAAGCTCTCCTCTCAGTATTGTAACATGAGCATGGTGGCAGTCTTTTTTAAACTAAGACATGTCAATGCGTGTTCTATAATTTGCGTCTGAATTCAGCAAAAATATTTTTTTACTTCAGCTGAAGTGCTTGCCTGTTAATATCGAATACAATGTATGTAAGTAAAAAATGCTATAAGGTTGTTTTTCTACGAAACACACCATTCTTTTTTGAGGCCTTTTTAATTCCTAGTGAATGTGAATTTTAATTTTATTTTTTTAAGCATTTGGACATTTTGCCTAATAGACTGAAAACATCAAGAAAAACCACAACCACACATTGAGCTCATTTCAGACATAAACAGAAATGGGTCAAACACTCAGGACACACAATACAGCGCGCTTTAGCCATTTTATTTCGTGAATAGCGCCATCGCTATTCACTTACAGAAGTTGCACTAATGGGAAAACCACATAGACATTTAAACACACATTTAACCCACAAATCAATACTCAGGACAGAAACAAAGGACAGCCCACAGACTCTAGTTAAACCAAACCATTTGTAAATACTAGTTGTAAGTCATATTTACAAGAAACGCTTCTCAATAATGTTCCAAAAGACTGCAAAAACAGACTGCTGTGTATCCAAGAAGCCAAAATACACTCAATTCACTAGCTTTGGCTGTCAGAACACCAAAAATCACTCTGCATATCTTCATTCATAAAATTGCGCAGAACAAAGGATCCTTGTTTTGTATTATGTCATATTTTAATTCCCTGGGGATACAAAATCACCAAGGAAGAAATATGTTTTTAAATCTAAACCTATTTAGATATTCCCTTTAGGGGAGCCGGCTAATTTACTTCACATCACACTATGGTACCTTCCAAAAAGCAACACATTCTCTGATGTGAGCTTGAAAACAGGTATGCCAAAAATACTGCAGAATATGCAATATTATACCCAAAGTAGTGCTTAAAGTTCTGTTCGTACGTGCACCGTTCAACAAAATCAGATGGAGAAAAATCTCCTCATTACCTGCCTACACAAATTGCAATTCGCATATACAAACCTATACAAATCCAAAGTTGGCCAACACAAATTCCAAAATTCCGAACCTATACGAAACAAATAGTTGTCCACATTCTAACTGTCAAGTTCTACATGACCTAACGGTCTGTTTTCTTTTAGAATACTCACGCCAAAAAAGGTTCTCAGTCAGGAGTGACATCATGTGGAGGATCAAAATCAGGAAGATCAGAAATATACTGGGCTGCAGAGACAAAGAATCTCCAGAATCCCTGTGCACAGAGTACCTCCGTAGTAGAGTCTTGTCCTGTCCTACTCAGCAGATTTCAGTCTCCTGACAAGATCACTCCCTCAGAAAGTCACTTCTCTGATGAAGCCCACGTTGGCCGCGCCATTTGAAGAAACTCAAATCTTCATTCTCAGGGGTCTCGCTAATACAAAAGAAGAATCTGACACAGAAGCTGGAATATAAAGAGAACATTTTTATGAAACTCAAATGAGTGAGACTACGTCACACAGAAGCCTTAGCAACTGAATGAGGCAGTCTGCTAGAATGGTCTTACTTCACATCTTATATACTCTTTATCCTGCCCCAGGCATGTAAGGGAGTTGTACCAATTACATTCCTAAACAAATGGAAAATCTGGAGGGTCAGCAGGTGAATAGCCTTTTGGGGTTTTAGCAGGATATGGACAAAACATTATAATTACATAGTTCACAAAGGTTAATCTGATTTAGATGGCACTGCAGGGCATGGCATGATTACATGTACAGTATCCCAACCCAAAAGTTAATCATTAGGAATGTCCCAAATTCAATCTCCAAAAGCCGGACAAACCTATAATTGAAAGCATAACCCATGTAATGTCAGAACATAAAGGAAACAGTAATAGATGCTGAACAAGATAAAAACATGTGCAAGGAAACTAAAAGTTAACGATGTCCTGAACATTGATAGGCAATCTCAGACAAAGATCGATCAGGGAAATTTGCTTTGCGAGGTCAGTTTCAGGTGAAGAGGTCAGTGTCTTACAGTTCATTCCAGAGTCAGAAAGAAACCAAGTTAATGTATACATGGACTAAGAAGGCCAGGCCACTTTGTTCGCCAGGCTACCTTCACAGGCCTACGTGAGGGCAACACAAAATGGTGGCACAATATAAAATGGAGTCAGTCTCGAGAATTACAGAACCTCAGGAGGGTCAGGCGATGGGAGAGTGAGAGTAATCTAATAGGGTGCATGCAACTTTTTCATGACAAAAATAACAATTAAATACAATGTGGGCTAAATCGCTGAAGCCACTTCAGAGCGAGACTGCTGATGACCTGCATGCAGACAGCTCTTTTCTCCCCTCTGAACGTCAACACCAGAGGTGTGGGCGCAGCTTGCCCATGGGAAAGGCCGGCACTGACACAGCACACCCCAACACCCAGACACCTGGCCAATAATCCCAACGAATGCACACAGGACGCTCCACAGAAGCAGATGTCAATCAATAATTTTGGATTTATAGAGCGCTACTTATCACCGTGAGGGTATCCAGGCGCTGGGGTGGGGGGAGGCTGCTGCTCCGGGCTAGTTGTTGAATTGCCAGGTTTTCAGTTTCTTTCTGAATTCCTGAAGGGCTCGGGCTGTCCGGAGTTGGAGAGGGAGGACGCTCCAGTATTTTGCGGCCAAGTGGGAGAGGGCACAGCCACAGCTTTTGAGGATGCGACGGGTGTGGGCAAGGTTAAGGGTAGGTGGAGCGTAGCTGTCTAGTGGGCTGGTGGAAGTTTATTCTGTGGTTGAGGTATGCTGGGCCCATGTTGTGGAGGGCTTTGTAGGTGTGGGTGAGAAGTTTGAATTGGCATAGTTTGCTAATGGGGAGCCAGTGCAGCGCTCTGAGGTGAGGCGTTATGTGGGTTCGCATTAGGAGGTATAGGACAAGCCTTGCTTCTGCATTTTGTATGATCTGGACTCGGAGCCTGTTTAGCAGGTGGGTATTGGTCCCTACGTAGAGGGTGTTGCTGTAGTCCAGGAGGCTGGTGACAATAACCTGGCTGATGGTGCTTCTCATGTCTGTGGGGAGCCATTTGAAGATCTTCTTTGGCATGCAGAGGATGTGGAAGAGTGCAGAAGAGATGGATTTTACCTGTCTTTCCTTAGAGAACTTGCTGTCGATTATGATGCCCAGGTTTTTTGTGTGTTGTGTGGGTTTGGGCTGGGGACCCAGTTTGGTTTGCCACCAGGTGTCGTTCCGGGGGAGGTGCTGCTTACGAAGATGAGTACCTCGGTTTTGCCGATGTTGAGCTTGAGGCACTTGTTCTGCATCCAACTGGCAATGCTGGTCACGCATCTACCGTAGATAGCTTTGATGTTGGTTGTGTCTGAGACCAGGGATAGGATGAGCTGAGTGTCATCGACGTAGAATATGATGTTGATGTTGTGTGACCTATAGAGATAAACAGGGACCCCCTGAGTGAAATACATTTCCTGGGTCAGGGTAAAACAAATTGAAGCAAAGGTAAACACCCTGGCAAAAAAATAAAAGAATATCTGGCAAAATAAAATACGATAGAAGAAGGCAAATACAAGAAGAGAAACAAAACAACAACGTGCTATGATAGCATAAGGAATGTAATTATAATTATAAAAAATTGGTATAGACATATTCAATTATACATAGAGTTTTTTAAAATTCATTAAAACAAGAACGGTTTTTTCTATCAAAATAATACACAGTATTCAGGGAAATGTTAGAGCATTGATAGTTCCCAGAACTGATTGAAGAAGCTGATATCTCTCAACGCGTTTCCATGAGATCATGGCGACATCCCTGTAAGTAGGGCACTCCTTAGGGTTCCCAACAAATGAGATTCCAAATGTTCGAAAAAGAATTTTAATCATTCATAGTTCAATTTTTTGTAAAGTTCATTACTTGAGTGTTTCACAATGAATATGCTCCAAAAAACGTATTTCCATGCTCCAATGCATTTCGGGCTATGGTGAGCCCTTCATCGGGGAGCCTCTGCAATCAAATCAGACATAGCAGTCGGTATCATGTACAATAGTATATTAAAATCATAGTTTATCCGTGTTAATTGCAGCATAAAAATGAAAAATAACCGTGAAAATTACGTGTGTATCAAGTGCTCCACTAACCACTTTTACCACAGGTCAAAAACGCGAGTGAAAAATCATTAACGTGAGTAAGAAATCATTAACGTGCACAGGCTTAAAACGTGAGCATAACTTGCGAAGGGTTAACGTGAGCATAACTTGCCATTGAGGACCCAACTTGTGAAAATGCTTAGCGGTATCAAGGGACGCCTCATGATGTATATTGTTAAAAAACGCATCTGCGCGAAGTATAAATGTTATCATAGCGTGAACGAGCATGCTAGCAAGATCACGGTAAATTTACAAAAGCGCATGACATGCGGTTAACTTTAAAGTGAAGGACAGGCTATGGGTACTCACGGTGCTTCTGAGTTAGTGCGCGTGTAAAAACGCCAGTGTCGGTGATTCCGGAAGTGTAGTGAAATTAGTAAGCATTCAAAAGTCGAAAATAAAAAACGGACTCACTAGCAGATAGCCCGACATTCAAAAAAACACACGGTGGCCATCTTAGAATGGTAAATCAAAAGGTGAACAGTGTGAATAATTAACAATGGTTACAAATTACGGAACAGAAAAAGGTTCGCTGTAGTTGCATGTAACGGAACAGTGTATGCAAAGATATAACAATGATTTATACAAAGCATGCAAATTCCAAACGATCGTTGAGACCAGCCGGCCTCATGGTTTGCATACAATAAATCCAGGCCATCTCTCTTTGGAGTAAGTGCTTGGTGTTATCAATTCCTTCTCTTTTTCGCACTTGTTCCAAAATTAAAAATTTGAGCTGAGAGACATTGTGTTTATGTTCATTAAAATGCACAGCTACGTTGGATTTGGTGTTCTGAAGTCTAATGTTCGATTTATGTTCATTGATTCTAGTTTTTATCTTTCTCTCAGTCTTCCCTACGTAGCATTTCCCGCAGGGACATTTAATTAAATACACAACGTTTGTTGAATCGCATGTGGCGTCCACACTCAATTTAATAGGATTGCCTCTCATTGGGTGACAAACTCTGGTTCCAGGAATTATGTTATTACAGTTTCCACAATTTAGCAAGGTCTAGTTCCTTTTGGAGGCGTTTTCTCTTGAGGTTTGTTGGTTAGAAGTTCCTTGAGATTGGCACTACGGGTGTATGCAAACAGAGGTGGGTCCTTGAAAGTCATACCAAAATCAGGTTCAACACTCATGATAGGCCAATGTTTCAAGATTATTCGTTTGTATGTAGTGCTCATATTAGAAAATTTAGACACCAATACCATTTTGTTACTGGTCTTTGGAGGAACCTTAACTAGCAGTGATTCTCTGGGGGTGTCGATAGCTTTCTTTTTGGCTTCTTCAATCAGTGTAGGGGGATATCCCCTAGCTAAGAATCTTTCACCCATTTCTTGCAATCTAACCAATGTTTGATCTGGATTGGAGGTAATCCGTCTGATTCTCAACATTTGTGATGCTGGTAGATGTGTTATCAATGAACCTTGGTGGTGACTTGAGAAAAGCAATGTATTATTGCGATCAGTTTTTTTTCGAAATAGGTCTGTTTCCAAACCATTTTTAGTGATGGTAACTTTGACATCCAAAAACGTGATGGATTGATTGTCTATCTCCCAGGTGAACTGTATACGATCATTTGCTTGGTTCAAGCTTGTGAGGGCCTGGGATAAAGATTCTTCAGTATCTTTCCATGCGATGAAAACATCGTCAATGTAACGTGCGTACATTATGGCATTGTTGGTCCAGATGGGATTGTCGTAGATCTGGGTCTGCTCAAAGTACGAGACGTGTTGGACGGACACGTTACCTGTTAAGGAGCACCTAAGTATTAAAAGTACATTCTATGAAAACTTACACTAAGTAAAAAATAAGCTGTGCGCTTCCTACTTCAGTACTTTATATCTCAACGCGTTTCGACACATATAATGTCTCTTCATCAGGACAATTTCAGCATAGTTCTAAAATTAAACAAATAATGTTTTAGATCACTAATTCTTGTATTTAGTATAGTACAATTGTTATAGATTGTCATAATTGTGCTATAATCTTTTGCCAGATACTTGATGATTCGACATGATATACCGCTAAGAAAGGACATACACATTAACTTAATTCTTTTTACATTAATTATAATCATATTATACAGTATACCAACCAATATCAACATGCATAATCAGAGATTCATAAGAGTAAGAATGGAGACATGAGTAAGAAAAATAGAGATAGAAGGTTCCTGGTGCTAATATCCTAGCTACATCTTAAACCAACTTTTTAATTCCTTGGGTGGTTTCCATATTATATAACCTACAGTGCTGTCAGATAAAGCATATTCATTAGCTACATTTTCTAGTTGTTTTTGGTCATGGTGGAATCTTATTGTTTAGCTATAGGCAGTGTTACATTAAGCCTAGCCTATTATTACTATCTATCCTATATGCAATCTTGGACAGAATTGCTTACCTTTAGACATGAAAAAGGTTCTCGAAGATTTTATGTTCAGATTCGTAAGTAAAGATATTGCCTGTTTTGAGTTAAAAATCTAAAAAACGAGGAGGGGCAATAGAGAAAACAAACACAAACATTATATTTTGCTTGGGAGTAGATAAAACAAAACTATAGATGCTATTTGTTAGGGAATGAGAACATTTTCCTACTATTTTCTTCGCAAACGTCCACACGGCTGTTCATTTATCTATATATAGGAGGAATATTCCCAAACAATTGTGCATCTACGTATTTGACATTACTTTTAAATAAGAAGAAAACCATGATCCTAAAAAATAGTAAGAGCAAAAATAAGTCTGTGCGATGGATAGGGAAATACAGCGTCATGAACATACAGCTACTCATTGGGAATGATGTTGGTGACAGGATATTTAAACATACAGTTTCTATAGGGGTCCTAATTATTAAGGTTCACTTTAACATTTCTAACAATCGGATACACCTGTTAGCGTCTTACGTATGTTTCGTGACGAATCTTCTATTAAAAACGTAAGGTGACTGTAAAGGATAACTTCCGATCTTGGCCAGCTGTCGTGTTGCAATCTGTCATAAGGGAAGTAATAGTCCCATGAATAGTTTGTGATATTAATACGAATTTCCTATTCAAGCATCTAGGAATTATCGTGAGATTTACCTTTGATTCAAACAAAGACGCTTGCGGCGTTCCCTCTGAATACGGAAATGTTTACGGGTGACAAAAACACATCCCCTTCACAGCATTCTGAAAAGAATTATGTAAGAGAGAGATGTCGTGTTTAAGTATTCATCGATACGATCAGGATTCAGTTTCACTTACCATCGGAATGGATCATGTTACCTTCAAAGATGGAGTTACTTAATCAAGAAAGAACGACAAGGCTTCAGGCTAGTTTCACCATATAAAAACCGATAGGGCAGCGAGGTTCGTGATTCTGCTGTCCTGAATGGTAATAATTAAAAAATATTTTATATAAAAAAGGTAACAACATAAGCCGTACTCCCATCTGACAAAAGACAGCAGGATTTTACCTGATAACAAGGCGAGTCAAGGACGCTGTCCGCTCACGGCTTTATGTTAAATTGATGTTGGAAAACAGCAGTGCTTCAACCGCATATGCGTTTCTTAATTAAGCTGTCAAAAGATAATAACGGAATTGTTGAAAAATACTTTAAAAATGGAATGCCTTTAGGAAATTTCGGGTTCGTACAGAACGCAGCGTACCTTTTCCGATATTATGCAACGGCGTCGCGGGTGGCGTCTGGTGACTCGTCTGTGTAGAAAGGTTTGAAAACTCGAACCCGATATGTTTATATATATGGTCTCCTAATTGGCTGACAGATATAGAACCTCCCTCTCTTAAAGGGAGAGGCCATTATACACTACACGAGATCTCAGCACGATTTAAAGGGAAAGGTACCAGCGAATGGTTGCACCAAAGAAAAACTTGTCATTCTTTGTTTGTTTCTATTTTCGTGCAACCTTATGAGAAACAAAGGTTTGAGTCACGTGCATACATGAAACCACAGTAAATGTCTCTGTATGGTCCTAGATGACACGAAGACTATGAAGAAAATAAAATAGAAAAGGCTAATCATAATTACAAAAGGAATCAAAGTGGTCATAAAGGTATCGTGTATGGGAGATTTTATATAATTGCATTCTCCCCCGGAAGTTCATTATTTAGCCCTCGATTGTTATGTTATGTTATGTTATTTATTTTCTTCTATAGCGCACGGCCACTCCGAAGAGCATCCCGGCGCTTTGGCGAAGAGAACTTTATGCAGAGTAACAACACAACAACTAAAAGCTGAAAGAGAAAAAAGAAAAAAAAACAAAGAACCCCTATGCGGAAAAGAGCCAAGTCTTTAATTCCTTCCTAAAGGCAAGAAGGTTATTTGCCCTTCGTAAAACCAGAGGTAGCTCGTTCCAGCCCCGTGACGCCAGATATCGAAAAGCCCGGCCTCCAGTTCTGGAACGCTTAATGGCAGGCACAGCCACTTTGGCCAAAGAAGCAGATCGTAAAGCCCTGCTAGGCAGATAGAAAGAGAAGCGTTTCCCAATGTACTTAGGACCAATACCATGAAGGGCTTTAAAAACCAAAGTTAGGCTTTTAAATAGGATTCTCTTAGAGATGGGTAACCAATGCAAAGCTTTGAGTAACTCAGCGGCATTGGCCCGTCTCGGGAGCCAAAAAATGGCTCGAGCCGCAGAGTTCTGCACCACTTGCAAGCGGGTCAAAAGATATTTGGGTGGACCTAAATAGAGGGCGTTCGCATAGTCCAAACGCGACCCTATTAGAGCCTGCACAATGTTTTTTTTTGTGGTGAAGTGACAGCAAAGGAAGACATTTCCTAAGCATCCTGAGAATGCCGAAGCATTTCCCTGAAAGCCCGATGATATGGGGCCTAAAGGATAGGTCACAATCAATCAGAATTCCAAGGTTTTTCGCCTTGACCGAGGCATCGTCCGGGGGAAACATATCCTGTGGCCACCAGGCCTTCCAGCTGGGATCGGGGGTGCAGCCAAAAAAAAGCAACTCCGATTTATCGGAGTTGCATTTGAGACCCTGGCATCGGAACCACTCGAAAACAGCATCAAGACAGTCCCTGATCCGTATGCCGTCAAACGTCCCAGCCTCTGTCACATGTGAACAGAAGCTTGGTATCGTCGGCATAGGATATGATCTGGACGCCAAAGGATTCCGCAACCGCCGCCAGAGGGGCCATAAAGATGTTAAACAGCATGGGGCTAAGAATGGAACCCTGAGGCACCCCTACCTCTAGCGGTGACATATCAGCTGAAAAAGGAGGCGCCCAGATCATTTGCCGGCGGCCGGTCAAGAAAGATTTAAACCAGCTCAACACCGTCCCCCGTAGGCCGATTTCCCAGAGTCTTGTCAGGAGGCCTTCGTGGGGCACGGTGTCGAACGCCGCCGGCAAGTCAAGCATAACCAACATGGCCTTACCTCCAGAATCTAAAACTTCCCTGATGGCGTCGGTAATCTCGAGAAGGGCAGTCTCCGTGCTAAAATTCGCACGGAAGCCAGATTGAGACATGTGAAGAAGGTCGTTCTCCTCGATAAAATTGGAGATCGACCGGTGTACATGCTTCTCTGTTACTTTCGCCAGCGCCGGGAGGAGAGAGATCGGCCTGTAGTTTGCATGTATGAGAGGGTCAAGATTTGGCTTTTTGATCAATGGTAGGATCAAAGCACGTTTCCAGGCCGGAGGGACCACACCAGTGGACAGAGAGGAGGTAAGAAGTGGGTTCAGTAAGGTGTTAAGAACTGACGCCACTCTCCCCAGACACTTCGCCGGACAAGGGTCCAGCGGCGAGCCCGACTTCAAACGGGACTGGAGGTCAAAAGAATTAGTAAGGGACATAAGAGGGAATTCACACATGAAAGGACCATTGCCATCCAGCGGAGGCAGGGACGGCCGACAGCTAACATCCAACAAAGGGCAGGCAGGAGGGAAGGAATTCTGAATGGATTTAATTTTATCACAAAAAACTCGGCTAGTTGCTTTATCCAAGCTTCTGAGTGCGTATGAGAGGGAGTGTTTAGGGAAGGAGAAATAAAATCCTTTACAATTCTAAAAATCTCTCTACTAGCATTGTCGGCTTCGTCTATTCTGCGCTCCAAAAACGCCTTTTTCCCCACCCAGATTTGCCTGTGGTATGATCTTGTCACCACTCTATATTGCAATCTCTCGGCTGGATCATAGGCTCGTCGCCAGGCCCTTTCCACCTTCTTACACTCCTGACGTAGGGCCTTCAGATGTGGAGTAAACCATGGAGCAGAACTACGTCTCTCAGTAGATTTAGTCCTCTTCTCAGGGGCCAGCACCTCCAATCTGGCCAAAAACCACTTCTGGAAGAGAACAAGATCCTCCTCCAGGTTGCCAGAAAGTTGGCAGGGGAAACTGAGGAGGGCTTCGGATACCATATCGGCAGAGATCAAGTGAAAAGGCCGAGAGGTCCTCACAATGTTTTTTAGAGGCCTCGTCCGAGATGTAACAGTAGAGAGCAACGCAAAGTTGATTAAAAAATGATCAGACCACAGGACAGGCTGCGGGGGAGACACATTTATTGGTCTTGTAGAGAAGACCTGATCCAAAGTGTGACCTTTATTATGAGTCGGCCCCTGAACGAAAGGTACCAGCCCTAACGGAGCCGTAATATCGACAAGTTTTAGAACCTCAGGGTCTAAGTTATTGTCCATGTGCAAATTGAGATCACCAAGCAGAATACACTGCTCTGATCTAAGACACGGCAGAGAGTCCCGGCGTTCTATAAAGAAGGATTCCAGTACAGGCTTGAGAGGGAGAAAAGTGGAGGGTAAAACCTAGGGATTCACAGCCCTGAATATTGTTTACAGGAAAGGTCGTACAGGGGAAGCTATTGTCCACAATCAAAGCCACCCCTCCTCCTCTACCAGTCGCTCTGTCCCTCCTAAAGATATTATAATTAGGAGGTAAGGCATTAGCCAAATCCGGGGCAGAGCCTTCCCCCAACCAGGTCTCATTGAGGAATAAACAAGATGTCTTTGTTTCCCTCAAGAGATTCCAGATGTTGAGGGAGTGACAACTCAACGATCTGGTATTGAGAAGGAGACAATGGTAGTGGAGCGGAGGAATATCCAACAAGGGACCCCGCAGAGCTGGAAGACGCCAACCGCACCCCGTACATCCCTTCCTGAGAGCCCGACCCCCGGGAAAAACGTGGTGACAAGAACCACGAACACCCCGTAAGGAAAGGAGGTCCTCCGAGGAGTAGGAGAGCATGCTTACCAAAGCAACGATAGCGATGAAGATAGTCCTGCCGTCTCGCCCCGGCCGCCTCCGAGACGCTGACGGGCGCAGACGGGCAGGACTCTGGCAAGACTCAGGCACAGCGAAGGCACGCCCGCTGCGGGATTCCGCTGCGCGGAAAATGGGAGCTTTAAATAGACAACCCTCAGGGCGTGAGGAGCGCTAGACCGCTCACTACTGGTGTTCCTCGGCGTCCACACCACTCCAAGATGGCGCCCGTTATCACCCCACCACCCGGAACCGGACCCGCGAAAAATGCGGTGATTTCCGATTATGATGCAGGTAAGGGGCCCTAAATAATAGCAGCTAAAAGCAGGGGATAAATGTAACACAAGAACAAATAAAATAGATCAAAGGAGAGTTAAAAAAGCAGCGCGATCGTGAAGCGCTTAGCGTTATGCAGCAATCAGTATCTTCATCAAGGGCTTTCCCCCAAATGCTCGCCTTAAGTAGATAACCCTCAGGGCGTGAGGAGCGCTAGACCGCTCACTACTGGTGTTCCTCGGCGTCCACACCACTCCAAGATGGCGCCCGTTATCACCCCACCACCCGGAACCGGACCCGTGAAAAATGCGGTGATTTCCGATTATGATGCAGGTAAGGGGCCCTAAATAATAGCAGCTAAAAGCAGGGGATAAATGTAACACAAGAACAAATAAAATAGATCAAAGGAGAGTTAAAAAAGCAGCGCGATCGTGAAGCGCTTAGCGTTATGCAGCAATCAGTATCTTCATCCTTGAAGGTGCCAAGAGTGAATATCCAGTAGACTTCCTTTCTCTTTCTGATTTTTTCTCCCCCTTTCTCATTGGGTGTGTGGATTTTCTCCAAAACACACCATTTTGCCTCTGTAGGGGAGTGCTAATATTCCATAAAGTGGCGCACCAGCGGTGCTGTATGTCTCATTGTTTTGATTGCAGATCTATGTTCTGTCATGCGGGTCTTCATTGCGCGTGAAGTCTCACCTACGTAGCCCAGATTGCAAGGGCATACGATAAGGTATACCACATTCCGCGTGTTGCAAGTGCAGAGTTCCTTCGCATGAATGGTACTGTCATTAAATACTATTGTTTCGCCAGTGATAATCTGATCACAAGATTGGCAAGAACCACAGCGGGATGTACCTCTGATTCCATTAGTGCCATCAATAGATTTCTGCACATATGGGAGATTGTTTGTAGGTTTAGTAAAGCGTGATCGTACTATAAGATCTTTAAGGTTTTTATTTCGCCGGTGAGCAAACATGGGTTTGGCAAGTTTCTTTTCAGTCTGATTTACATTTAGGAGATGCCAATTAGAGTTAATCACCTGCCTAACGGTGGCATCTAAAGTGGAATGCCTGGTTATACAGACTAATTTCTGATCTTGTTTTTGTTTTTGTATGTTATTTGACCTAAGCAGGGCAGCTGACGGGGCCATGTAGACATTAAAGAGGGTGGAGCTAGGGGATGATCCTTGGGGGATTCCATAGACCATCTCCTTGGGAACTGGGGAGTATGGTGGGAAGCGGATGCTCTGGTTTATTCCTGTGAGAAAGTAAGCAGTCTACTTTAGGGCTTTCCCTTGGATAACCATTTGGTGGAGACCGAGTAGAAGGGTGTTGTGAGACACAGTATTGAAATCTGCAGAGAGGCCAAGGAGGACAAGAGCATCAGTTTCTTCCTTGTCCACGAAGGCTTTGATGTCTGTTGCTGCTATAAAGGCTGTTTCCGTGGTATAGTTGGTGCAGAATTCTGTCCAGGAGATTATTGGCTTCCAGATGGTGGGTGAGTTGGGTTTTTATTGCTTTTTCTGGACTTTGGTTGGGAAAGGGAGAAGGGAAATTGGTCAGTAGTTTTTGAGCTCTACCGGGTCTGCGGAGATTTTTTTGAGATGCGGTATGACCTCCGTGTGCTTCCATGCTGTTGGGAAATATGCAGAGGTATGGGGATGAGATCTTTGCTGATGGAGTTGATTCCCTTGTTGAACATGCGGTGAGGGAATGGGTCTAGTGAATGGAGCTCATGATGGTGGTGTTGGTCTGCAATGGGAGGGTCTCCCAGGTAGTGATTGCTGCTGGGTAGTTGATAGTGTTGTTGGGGAATGTGATGATGCTCTCTGGAGGTGGTTAGGGGACAAGGTGTTCGTAGATGGTTGCGATTTTGTTGTGGGAGAAATCTGAGAGGGAGTCACAAAGGTCCTAGAAAGGGGTGATGGTGTTCTCTGTTGCTGTGGGGTTGGAGAATTGTGCAGAAGAGTTCCTTGCTGCAATTGGAGGTGGCTTCGAGACAGTTGTTGAGGGTGTCTTTCTTGGTGTTTTTTAGTTGAGAGTGATAGTTTTTTAATGCTAGTTTGAGTTTTTCTCTGCTAGATAGAGGCTTGCTAGTGCACCAGATCCTTTCCAATGATTTGCAGTTTGTGTTTGGGAGTTTGTCGGTGAACCCATTGACATGCTGGGTGAAGGGTTGAGGGGGCCGACTTTGTCGGCGCAGTGGGTAATCCTGGTGTTAAAGTTTTTGATGGCTTCATCTGGGTTAGGGGAGGGGTAAGGCGGTGATGTGGTGAGGGTGTGAGTACAGAGGTCCTCAGTTACCTTACTCCAGCTCCTGTTGGGGGTGCTGGAGGGGTAGATCATAGGGTTGGAAGTGGAGGGGATGAAAAAGTTTTCTATTGAATGTTTGGCCCTCATAACTTCGCTGGCATGTCAATGTCAGGGGAGGTGGTTGACCGTGAAAGGCCCAAAATGCTGAGATGTGAGTGGCCATGCCAGGATATAATTAAAATATCAAACTGGATGGTCCACTCACTCCTGACACTGGGCAGATGGTGGTATCTGGAGTCATAATGGAACCATGGGTGCCAGCTTACCCCATGCCATGGGAGAGATTTTCATCCGGTCTTTTCACTACTAAGCATTAAGTAAAAGCTGCAGCAAGCAACCAAACAGCATATTTTATGCACAATTCACTTAATCCACCATCTGCAGCATAATGTAAACCAAACAGTTTTTTTCTGAAATGGATTAAAAGTTTCTAAAGTGATGCACACTAAATGCAACACTGCATCATTTCATCGTTCTCATTGTGGTGGTCAACAGATACGGTTTCCAGCCCTGAGATTTAACGTGAACACATAATGCATCCTGGTCATCTTGCTTCACTTCAAGTGAAATATTAAGATTGACACTTCTGAAAATAATGACTTGTTTTTAAAAAACCCAGGACTGGCAACAGGATTTCAGAGCTACATAAAATATATTTGACATCCAATATAATGTAATCGCATATGACACCTATTGTGGCCCTCTGTTTCAGCATAATTCCAGAGCCTGTGGCGTAGGTACATTCACATATTGGGATAAGTGAAGGTACAAGTTCCAGCATGCTTAGTGCTGTTGCATGAATAAACAGGTTGGGCTGGAGTCTGTCTCTGGCATGGAGCCTGTTGACAGCTATTCGTTTATCTGACCTGCACGATGCATTGCAACATCCTGGCCTTCCCTATCGTGCCAGGGTGTTTTCCCAACCAAGGATTCCCATGCTGGCACATCTCAGCCTAGAGCTGTCAGCATGCCGGTGACTTGCACCACTGCTTTCCAGGAATAATGAGGAGGGAAGCTCCCGGAAGGGTGGGACTATTTTTAAATATCATAGATCTAAAGAGAAGGACTGGCCTAGAGCTGCAAACTGAAATTACCTGGAAAACCTGCGTCAACTCTCACCACTGTTATCGGCAGTTACGTGAATGTCACTAAATCAGTTTACGGGAAAAAGGACAAAGAGACCCTTGTAGTCAGAAAGGGACCATAGGTAGTAGTTATTTTAAGAGACAGATGTCCCTTACAAGGTAAATTAGTATAGTTAGCCACAATATTTCAATCAAGATTAGGTCTGTTTGTGTCTTAGTTGACAATTTCAAGAATGTATTCACAAATAATGAAAACAAAACAATACATATATGGGTAAGTAAGTTCAAGTTCAGGTATTTATATAGCGCACTACTCACCCAGAGGGTCTCAAGGCGCTAGAGGGAGGGGTACATTATTTGTCGAAAAGCCAGGTTTTAAGTTCTTTTCTGATGGAAATGTGGTTCTGAGTAAGGCGGAGGTGGGTGGGGAGTGAGTTCCTGGTCTTGGCAGCCAGGAAGGAGAAGGATCTGCCACCCATGGTGGATTTTCGGATGCGCGGGACTGCGGCGAGGGCTTGATTGGATGATCTTAGTTGGCGGGTGGGATTGTAGAAGGACAGACGAGTGTTGAGGCATTCGGGTCCTAGATTATAAAGGGCCTTGTGTGCGTGGGTGAGAAGGCGGAAAGTAATTATTTTGTTGACGGGAAGCCAGTGGAGGTCTTTCAGGTGTCTGGTGATGTGCTCTTGACGCGGGATGTCTAATATGAGTCTCGCTGACGCGTTTTGGATGCGCTGGAGTTTTTTCTGTAATTTTGTTGTAATTCCGGCGTAGAGTGTGTTGCCATAATCTAGTCGACTCGTGACCAGTGCATGGGTCTTGTCTCAAGGGGGAACCAGCGGAAGATCTTTTTGAGAATGCGAAGGACGTTGAAGCAGGAGGACGATACGGCGTTGACTTGTCTGGACATTGAGAGAGAGGAGTCTAGAATGAAGCCAAGGTTACGTGCATGGTCTGTGGGTGTGGGTGCTGTGCCCAGAGCGGAGGGCCACCAGGAGTCGTCCCAAGCTGAGGGGGAGGATCCTAGGATGAGCACCTCCGTTTTGTCTGAGTTGAGTTTTAGGCGGCTCTGTTTCATCCATTCGGCTACTTCTTTCATGCCTTCGTGAAGATTGGTTTTGGCGGTGTTGGGGTCTTTGGTGAGGGAAAGGATTAGCTGGGTGTCGTCGGCGTAAGAGATGATGTTGAGGTTGTGTTGACGCGCGATAGAGGCGAGAGGACTCATGTAGACGTTGAAGAGGGTGGGACTGAGTGAGGATCATTGAGGTACACCGCAGATGACTTCGGTGGCCTCTGAGTAGAATGGGGGAAGTCGAACTCTCTGAGTTCTCCCAGCTAGGAACGAGATGATCCAGTCCAAGGCTTTTCCTTGTATGCCGATGTTGCTGAGGCGTTGTATAAGGGTGCTGTGGCAGACTGTGTCGAAAGCGGCGGATAGGTCGAGTAGGATGAGGGCCACTGTTTCTCTGTTGTCCAGGAGTGCTCGGATGTCGTCGGTCGCTGCGATGAGGGCAGTTTCGGTGCTGTGTTTGGCTCGAAATCCGGATTGAGATGGATCAAGGGAGTTGTTGGATTCAAGGAAGGCGGCGAGTTGGCTGTTGACGGCTTTCTCGATGACTTTGGCCGGGAAAGGGAGGAGGGATATGGGTCGGTAGTTATTCAGTTCTGAGGGGTCTGCTGTGGGTTTTTTCAGAAGGGCGCTAAGTTCGGCGTGTTTCCAGATTTCTGGAAAGGTGGCAGAGTTGAAAGAGCAGTTGATGACATCGCGGAGTTGGGGTGCGATGATGGAGTCAGCTTTGTTGAAGATGTGGTGGGGACAGGGGTCAGAAGTGGTGATTGGGTTCCAGGCGCTGAGGTTGTTGGTTAGAGGGGTGGGATCTGAAGGGGGGGGGGGGGGCGGGTTGATCCCTGGGAGTATTCTTGAAGCTGTTGTGGATGTTGGCAATTTTGTTGTAGAAGAAGGAGGATAGCGCATCGCAGAGGTCTTGGGAGGGAGTGATGTCGTTGGATGCTGCGGTGGGGTTAGTGAGTTCTTTGACGATATTGAAGAGTTCCTTGCTGTTATGAGAATTGTTGTCGAGACGATCCTTGAATGCTGATTTCTTGGCGGATCGAATCAGTTGGTGGTGTTTGCGGGTGGCTGTCTTGAGGGAGGCCATGTTGTCTGAGGTAGGGTTTTTTCTCCAATTCTTCTCCATGGTGCGGCATAGCTTTTTGGATTTTTTAAGTTCATCATTGAACCAGGGAGCCTTTTTGTTGGCTGATTTCAACTGGTGCTTTTTCAGGGGAGCTAATTCGTCCGCACTGTGGGTAATCCAATGCCTGAGGTTGATGGCCGCTTGGTCTGGGTCCTTTGCTAGAGTGGGAGGGTTTTGGTTGAGTGATGTGAGGAGTTGGTCGGTGGTGATTTTGTTCCAGTTTCTTCGGGGAATGGGTTGTGGACGGTTGTGGGTCAGGGTGGTTTTGTAGCTGAAGTGAACACAGCTGTGATCCGTCCAGTGGAGAGCTGTAGTGCGATCGAAGGAGATGTGCTTGCTGGAGGTGAAGATAGGGTCGAGTTTGTGTCCGGCTGTGTGAGTGGGGGTGTCAACAAGTTGTTTGAGTCCGAGATTGGCCAGGTTGTCCAGAAGGGTGGTGGTGTTGCTGTCGAGTGTGTTTTCAAGGTGGTAGTTGAGGTCTCCTAGAAGAATGTAGTTCTCGGAGGCGAGGGCATGTTGGCTGACAAAGTCCGTGATGTCATCGCTGAATTGAGTGCGGGTACCTGGCGGCCTGTAGATGAGGGTGCCTCTGAGGGTGGTCCTGGGGTCGGTGTGGATCTGGAAGTGGAGATGTTCGGCGTTTGCAAGATTGTCCTCGGAGCTGGTTGTGATTTTGATGGTATTTCTGTGGACTATGGCGATGCCTCCTCCAGTTTGATTGGTGCGGTCTTTTCGAATAATCTTGTAAGCGTCCGGTATGGCTATGGCGATGTCGGGAGCAGAAGATGCGTTCATCCATGTTTCAGTGAGGAAGGCGATGTCAGGTGACGCAGTGTCGATTAGGTCCCAGAGTTCTGTTGCATGTCTGTGGACCGAGCGGGTGTTCAGTAGGATGCAGTTCAGGCGATTGGGTTCGGAGCTGTGAGAGGAGGAAGTGGGTTTGGTGAGGGTCCTGAAGCAGTTGAACTTGCAGGAGAGGCAGGCGAATGGGCCGTGGGTGCGTCCTGGGGTAGCTTCGCAGCTTTGTGGTGCACGTCCGGGGTTGAGGGCGAGGAGAGTAGCGGCATCATAAGTGACTCTAGACGTTAGGGAGCTGCGGGGGCCAGGGGTCTGGCGCTGGGCGCGGTCCAGGCGCGGACGGGCGTAGACGGGCTTACCTTTGGCGCACCTTTGGCGCGCATGGGGCGCAAGCGCTGCGCGTGAACGCTGCGCGCAAAGTTTTCTGTCATAAATGGACAGTGAGGGGGGGCGGAGCGAGGGAGGAGCAGCTGGGAGGCGGGTGCGTGTTGTATTTCCGGCCAGGGGGGAACAATAACAACAACAATAAAATGGCTGCTAGCCAGAAAGCCGAGACATGAGACAGTGGGCGCGCTGCAGACGGTTAAACAAGCCACAGCAGAGTGAGTGCGCTCTATGTCAAAATAGCGCTGCAATTCAATTCGTTATGGCAGATCTCTAACATAAAAATTGTAACTGATAGCAATGATCTAAACCGGCAGACTAGCGCAGCAGTACAAAGTTAATTTAAATCAGGTTGTATCGGTACTTGAGGAGAAGCGCTACGATACCAGTCTGGGGAATGCAGATAGCGTGATGCAGATAGCGTAGGGAGCAGCGTGTGAGCGTCCGCTTTTGATGGGGATCAGGGCGGTCACAGGGAACACCAGGGAGAGCGGCGCATATAGGTCCGTGGGAGGGAGGAGCAGCTGGGAGGCGGGTGCGTGTTGTATTTCCGGCCAGGGGGGAACAATAACAACAATAATAAAATGGCTGCTAGCCAGAAAGCCGAGACATGAGACAGTGGGCGCGCTGCAGACGGTTAAACAAGCCACAGCAGAGTGAGTGCGCTCTATGTCAAAATAGCGCTGCAATTCAATTCGTTATGGCAGATTTCTAACATAAAAATTGTAACTGATAGCAATGATCTAAACCGGCAGACTAGCGCAGCAGTACAAAGTTAATTTAAATCAGGTTGTATCTGTACTTGAGGAGAAGCGCTACGATACCAGTTGGGGGAATGCAGATAGCGTGATGCAGATAGCGTAGGGAGCAGCGTGTGAGCGTCCGCTTCTGATGGGGATCAGGGCGGTGAGCAGGATGCGACAGGGTGTTAGGAAATCCGCCGATTCCCTAACCACGAGCAGGTTACTTAAAAGTTACTTTTAGGAAGAGAATGTAAATCAACAGAAGTCACAATCAAAAAATACATCTTGTACTCCACATATATCTTGAGTTACAGTATAGATTTAAGATGTAAGGGTCGACGACATTTTGATCCCCAATAAGAGTATGGGATCATCATCAGGACTAAGCAAATAAAAAAAATGCCTGGGAAGTTGCTCTGTAGAATTCTATCGATGGGGTCTGGTTAGACGTACTGATGCGAGCCAATGTGAAGTGACCGTGGCCCGTTGCAGAGGGACCGTGGAGTAAGCATTGGCGGATTTTGCGAATTGGCAATCCGCGAAATTGCGTATTTACGGATTCGCAATCCGCAAAATCCGCAAACTCTCGCGAATTTGCGGATTTTTATTTTTTTTGTGTTCTCAAGGATTTCTGCCAGTTCGCGAGGATTTTGTACCAGTTCGCAAACGCGAACTTACTTTTTGGGTAGCAACGGTCGCGAACATGTTGTTTCTACATCTGGTTCATCACAGCACCCTCTGTTTCACCACTGCCACCCTCTGTTTCACCACTGCCACCCTCTGGCTCACCCATGCCACCCTCTGGCTCACCCATGCCACCCTCTAGTTCATCACTGTAGATTATGGGTGGAAAAGCACACCTGCCCTGCCTCAACTGACATAAATGAATTAGGGGCTGATTAATGTGTTACTGAATTTGAACTTCCTGGCTGGAACCTGCTTCCTTATCTGTAATTGCTTTCTCTGAGCCTGCTGTGAGGGTCAGAGCAGGGTCATAGAATAGTTGCAAGTAGGCAACTGAACTCTGGACGGGCCCCTCAGGAACACTACAGGGAATGGTTACTAATGATAAGATTGAACTTTTGCACCTGCTGAGTGCTTCCAGGTCAAGATCCAAATCAAAGTGACCAGCACATGAAGAAAGCACTGAGAGGAGCCTGCTGGACAGGAACAGGAAGTTGGAGACTGTGGGGCACTTCCTTCCTCCCCCCCCCCCCCCCCAAAATGGACTCCTTGCAAAAAAAAAGTGCAGGCAAATGTCAACCTGAGGAGTTATTCTAATAAAAATCATAATTTTCAAGGTTTATGCTGCCTGCTGGTGGATTTCTTGTGCGAAATTGCAAATTTTGCAATCTCGCAATTGCGATATTGTTGCTGCCCGCCGCATCTACGTTTTCGCGAGTGTTTACTCCCGCGAAATTGTATAGTATTCTAGTTGGCAAGTGCGACCAAGCAAAAAAATCCACTTCGCACGGATTTACGAATTTTCGGTAAGTTCGCGAGAGTTCGCGGATTGCGAATTTACAGAAAATCCGCAAAATCCGCGAGCGGAACGGATTTTACGCCCATGCTTACCGTGGAGGAGGGAATAAGCTGCTGGAGGGTATAGGTGTACCCTGGCTGGTACTAATAAGCCTTGAAGGAGCCTCCCGTGGTGACGGGAGGGCCGAGCGAGTCAGGGCGGCATGGTTGCCGCGTAGAGTCCCATCCGATTAGGGCTGTGGACAGTATTGGGGCGGTGTAATTTCCAAGATACCGTGTGAGTACCGAGCCAGAATTGGGCAAAAGTCGTCAATGCGGGAATATGGCTGCTGTCAACTGGCACGGTGGTCAGTAAGTTACTCACATGGTACCTTGGAAATCACACCACCCCAACACTGTCCACGGCCCTAATTGAACAGGACTCCACGCGGCTACCACACCGCCCTGACTCGTGCAGCCCTCCTGTCGCCACGGGAGGCTCTCTCAAGGCTTTTTCGTTTCAGCCAGGGTACAGCTATACCCTCAGGTGGCTTATTCCCTCCTCCACGGTCACTCAGTGTCAGACCACAGTAACTTTGCATTGGCTCGCTTCAGTACATCTAACCAGACCCCATAGATAGAATTCTACATAGCAACTTCCCAGGCATTTGCTCTATTTGCTTAGTCCTGGTGATGATCCCATCACCTTGTTGGGGATCGAAACGTCATCAACACTTACATCTTATCTCTATACTGTAACTCAAGATATTTGTGGAGTACAAGATGTATTTTTTATTGTTTCTTTTGATTTACATTCTCTACCTAAAAGTCACTTTTAAGTCACCTACCTGTGGTAAGGGAATCGGCTGATTTCCCAACACCCTGTCACATCCTGTTCACTCACCCTTTTATGTATTGTTTTGTTTTCATTATTTGTGAATACATTCTTGAAATTGTCAACTAAGAAACAAACAGACCCAATCTTGATTGAAATATTGCGGCTAACTAAACTAATTCACCTTGTAAGGGACCGCTGTCTCCTAAAATAACAAAATCAGTTTACAGCAAAGCAGACTGAGCCGCCCATCTTTTCGAGTTCAGGAAATTGAATACTATAATTGAGTTCTAGTAAGACATGTTATTTCTAACAATTAGGTGTGAAGCGCTGTAAACAATAAAAGTATTTTTTCCTGTGATCATCTGCAAATGCTCTTCTCGGTTATTGGACTGCATCAAGGAAGCTCAGACAGCTGCGAGGAGATCTTCTCGATTGTCAAGGATTTCACCTCAGCCACTGTCAACTACATTGCACCTCCCAACAACTCTGTGACAACATATCCAATGTATTTCACAGCGAAATCCATAACTTCTACAGCAATTTCGCACACTTACCCAGCCCCAGAGTATTCATCTCTAACCTACCCACCACCAACCACGACGGTTACCTGACCGAAAAAACAACCCTCACCAGAAACAACACAATACCAATCATGCAGGATTTCCATTCAGGGGCCGCAACGGACCCATACACCCACCACATCTACAACCTGGGTACATCACCAATCAGCAGCAGCACCCTGACCCACATAAGCAACCACCTCCATCATGTCGGCCACTTTCCCGGATGATGGGAAAATTGCAGAAATCAATGCCCTCCTCAAGAAGCCCACAGCTGACTCGAATCATCTGAGCAACTCATGACCCATATCAGCTCCCCTATCAAGCCAAAGTGATTAAGAAGGCCATTAACAAGCAACTCACAACCCACCTCGAACTGCACCATTTTCCGGACAACACTTAATCAGGATTCAGAAACGACAGTAACGAAACAGTACTTATTGCAGCCACTGATGACATTTGAAACCACGCCCCTCATCCTGCTCGAATTCTCCACCGCCTTCAACACTGTTTCCCACAACACCCTCATCAGTAGACTCCACGAGATTGGCATACAAGGATCTGCTCTTGAATGGATCTGTTCCTTCCTCACTGTAAGAACCCAAAGGGTCAGGCTGCCACCCTTAACATCAGAATCCAAGAAACTGATATACTCTGTCCCACAGGGATTATCACTGAGCCACACCTTTTTCAACATATACATGACACCGCCCGCCAACATCATCCGATCACAGGACAGCACCATCATCTCCTCCGCCGATGGCACCCAACTCATCCTTTCCCTGACGGACAAGACAAACAGCACAAAAAACAACTTCACCAACTGCATGACCATGGTAGCAGACTGGATGCAAACCAAGTGCCCGAAGCTAAACTCTGAGAAGACAGAAGTACTGGTCTTCAGCAACAAGACCTCCACATTGGATTCCACCTGGTGGCCGTCGAAGCTAGTACCAACACCTGCACCCACAGACCATGCAAGAATTCTAGGAGAGATCCTAGAAGACGAGCTCATCTCGATGGCTCAAGTCAATGCAGTGGGCATCTCCTGCTTCCACATCCTACTCATGCTGTGAAATATCTTCAGATGATTGCCTCGGAACAACAGACGGATCAACATGGAAGCACTTATCACCAGCAGGCTGGAATACAGCAACACTCTGTTCGACCTCTCACATCACACCGCACCTCAGGAAGCTTCACTGGCTCCCCTTTCACAAGCGCAGCCAATGCAAACTTCTCATGAGCAGATAGAAAGCTCAAAACAGCGCAGGATCAGAATAACTGAACAGCTGCATACACTTCCACCAACCCACACATTAGCTATGCTCTGCCTCTCTCTCACGCTCACACACTCTCCGCATCCGCAAAATCAAAACTGGATGCTGCCTGTTCTCCTACGTAGACAAAAACAATTCCCAAGAGGTATTATTTAAAAGACGGTTTCAATTTGAGTATGCCACAGGCATTACTAGGAACAGAAACAAGGAGTCAAAAGGGTTTTTAAAGAGGAGTGATATTATTCACCAAGGACAAGGGGCATTCAATACGCATTTACAGTTATGACAGCACTGTAAAGATTAGATCTTGTGACAACCCAGTGGCACTTGGTGCAAGGTGCTATATACAGTTTACGTGAGGTGAAAGTGCAAGTGCTTTAAAAACAGCATTGGTGGCGCATAATTAAAGTATATACATCAATTAAAGCTTCCATTACAAAACAAGTTACAATCACTTGAAAAACAGTTTTTTGGTAAGAGCTTTAAATGCGATATGCGTCATATAGTTCAGGCTGTGAAGTCGACGGCGTTTCGATCCCCTTAGGTCGGGATCGTCATCAGGACGGGGCTGTCGATAAGTACAGTGCTGTAGAAGAGGAAGGGTAGTAGTGAGCGGGCGAGGCTGTGGGGTAGGCTCTGGGCGGGGGAGGGCGGTGAGGGGTGAATGAAAACTCAATCAGACTATATCGCATCAGGAATAACGTGTAAAGGGGAGGGTAAATAAGGCCGATTGCTGGAGGAAGAATAATTTCCATTAGTAGAGAAACGCGAGTATATTGGGTGATAGCAAGGAAGAGGCTGGGTGTATCAATACCTGGAGGCGACTCGTCCTAGGGCTGCTCACGTAGCAATCGGCCTTATTTACCGCTGAGTGCCGCCAACCACGCATTATTGCTTGGTTTCACGTGAGTGTACATCCCAATGTTTCTGTGTGGACCACTATCCCACTGCCATATTCCTCATACTACGTGCCAACCCTCCACACTAGCCACCCCTAAGTTTCACTCTCCTTCCCTCTCTAGCCACCACTACCATCACCCTCCCCTTTACACGTTATTCCTGATGCGATATAGTCTGATTGAGTTTTCATTCACCCCTCACCGCCCTCCCCCGCCCAGAGCCTACCCCACAGCCTCGCCCGCTCACTACTACCCTTCCTCTTCTACAGCACTGTACTTATCGACAGCCCCGTCCTGATGACGATCCCGACCTAAGGGGATCGAAACGCCGTCGACTTCACAGCCTGAACTATATGACGCATATCTCATTTAAAGCTCTTACCAAAAAACTGTTTTTCAAGTGATTGTAACTTGTTTTGTAATGGAAGCTTTAATTGATGTATATACTTTAATTATGCGCCACCAATGCTGTTTTTAAAGCACTTGCACTTTCACCTCACGTAAACTGTATATAGCACCTTGCACCAAGTGCCACTGGGTTGTCACAAGATCTAATCTTTACAGTGCTGTCATAACTGTAAATGCGTATTGAATGCCCCTTGTCCTTGGTGAATAATATCACTCCTCTTTAAAAACCCTTTTGACTCCTTGTTTCTGTTCCTAGTAATGCCTGTGGCATACTCAAATTGAAACCGTCTTTTAAATAATACCTGTTGGGAATTGTTTTTGTCTACATGATACACCCATCCCAATGTGGTCTATGGGTTCCCTCCTGTTTTTCCTATAGCCTGTTCTCCTACATCACACCCATTACATGGAATGGCCTCAGTCAACACATCAACGCCTCCTCCTCAATTCTAGAATACTACTGGAAGCTGAAGACACAGCTCTTCAAATAAGAACCTTGGGGACCACACACACCTGCCCAGGTGCCTGTCAACCCTCTGGGTGATTAGTGCGCTATACAAATCAACATAACATAGCATATCATTGGGGATGTGATATTCCCTGACAGAATGGTGCCTCTAAAAAGACCTGAGGCCTGCAACAGAGTCAGGTACAAGTTAGAGCGCCTATAGCGGTGTCTCTGAAAAGCCATGATGGCTGGGGCAGAGTCAGTCGCCAGTCAGGGCATCTGTAGAAAGGTGTGAGATCTTGCAGGATTTGAAAGAATTGCTAGAAAGGATGTGTAAGGACAAAATCATCGCTCCAGTGGAGTGTGCTCAGTGGATTTTGAGTTTTGTTATTGCATGTAAAACAAATTTGAAGATTAGATTGTGTGCAGATCTTCTAGGCATTGATAATCAAGGGTGTAATCACCGCTTTTTCGGCACATAGCACCGAAAAAGCAGAGAATTTTTTCATCACTCTATCAACAACTCGTGTTTTTTGCTACTTTGCATGTCAGTGATCAATATCGCTAATGACATGCAAAGTAGGCGTTCCCGTCCATAACTCCATGTCAATTCACACTGGCACGGCGCTATTTACAACTCTGCAGCAGACACGCGAAGCGATAAAAAAAATACGCTAACTGCGTCTATCACTGGAATTTAACATCTACTTTTTATTTGACTTAGCTATACTAATAACGAGATGTGGATTGTATGTTTAGATCCACACTCTCCCCTATCAGCAAGCAGGCCCATAGCGCTGTGAAATCTTCACTGGATTTCACACGCTATTTCTAATTTTTGTCCTCTATGGATGGAATTACATCGCCTGATAGCAAAGCGTTAATAATATGCCGCTAAAACGACGATATAATCCGGCGATAGACGGCGATATACAGAAACGCGCTAAGTGCCCTTAGCAAAGTTTATTGCTATTCTTTGTTAATATGCCCCCAAGTTCGCTAAAGAAGAACACCACAGTAAAGTGTCATCCTCTCCCAAATATGCAGGAGATGCTTGCACATATAGGAGATGCATGTGTTTTTAGTAGCATTGTCTTAACATCTGCGTATCATCAGATCTGATTAACAGGTGAGTACTAGCATTTAAGAACCTTCATTGGCCCTTTCAGAACTTTCAAGTACCTAAGGTTGGCGTCGGCGGCTAGCATCTTTCAAAGCCTTATGGATAGCTAGTTTGATGGCATGGATAGTGTAATAATAACGTATCAATATGATATTCATATTTTTGCTGCTGATATGCCGAACTCCGATTACCCCTTTTTACTCTCCCTCTGGTTCCAGAACATTCCAATTGGTGACAGAGTTGGTTACAGGGAAGGTGTGTTTTGGAGGTGCGTGGGGAGAGAGGGGGGGGAGGGGGTTACGCACCACCTCATCTAGATATCTGGAGCTCAGCTGGTGATGAAAGACAACATGCCACGCCCACCAAAACTGCTTTCTCTTGAAGCAGCTGCGGTGGTTGCAATCCGCCTCGCCCTGACACACACAAGTGAGTAAGTGACTCCTGGAAGCGGGAAGGTGAAAGTAACCACAAGGGCCTTAAATAACCGCCTGGCTTGGGAACCCCACAAACGAGTTCCACTCAGAGACGTCACGAAGGAGAAATGCGTTGGAGGTGTTACCGGATGTCCCGTCACGGGGCTCCTCGGTAACCACTACTCTCCAATATCTATCTTTAGAGCTGAACCAATGAATGAATGGAATGTACCATACCTTACCTAAAGTGGAGTGACGTTGGTAGGGTCCAAGCACACTGTGTGAAATTCTGTCTTGTCATACTGTCTAACTGCGTGTGACGTGTCTATAGCCGTAGCAAACAATGTAAAAAAAAAACTAAAAAAAACACTAGGATATACGTAAGCATATTATGGTTTTAAAATCACTGCTGCTCCATTTCTCGCCTCCAGCAACTTTCTGACAACAATAATAAAGATGACTCCGGTGATTAATGTTCCTCCTGGAGAGAGATCAGAGTTTTCTCTAGTGAGGTTGTGACTCATAATAAAGTAGGGCAGAGGGTTAGTATACCTGCTGCAAAGAACGTTTACCATGCAGATCACAAAGTGCATGTAATGTAAATAGGTCTGTAGGTTACTGCTTTTGTCAGAGAGATCCATTTGATACTTGCAGGTTTTAAATTAAAATCCTAACACAGAACAGTGACCTCATAACTGTCATCAAAAAGCTGCATGCAAACTGCAAGCTATACAGGGAATAAAAAACCGGCCCTGGCAAAGTGCTCGGCCGCCCCCTCCCTCCCCCCCCCCCCCCCCCCCCCCCCCCCCCCGTTGGGAGTGCGACCGCGCTCCTTGCCAGGGCCGGTTTCGGACGATTTTATTACAGGGCGGTTTTTGCAGCAATGCTGCAAAAACGGCTCTGTAACAAAAACTGCCCCCAGGGGCCCAAATCCGGCCCCCACCCTTGCAGCGCACCGGGGGATTGCCCGGTGCCCGCAACGGCCAGTCCGGGCCTGAAGGTATAGATTAGTGCGTTATGATTTCCCCCCGTCTTTCATTATCCTAATGTTGTAAAAAAGGGTTCATTTGGATAGAAATCAATTCTTATTATTGCAGAGAACCCCCAATCACGGTGTTACATTTTAAATTCTAAGTTTGTGCTTTTCCAGACCAAGCACTCTTATACTATACTGCCTACCCATATGGATGACATGTGGCTCCTACACCTTGCACTCCTCTGTCTTATGTAACGGTTCCTATACACTAATTTACACATGCATTATTGATTATCTCTGTGTAATGTGTGTGTGATGTAAAGAGGTCTGCAACCCTACATTGTTATGAGTGTGTTACCAACATATTATTACACATGCCATAAGTTGTATGTTGTGGTTTGCTCTTGCTGTGTGCGTCTCTGCTTCAGTCAGACTAGCTCAAGAGGGTTACGTAGTGTTTGTTTTCAGCATGTGGAATGATGTAGGTAGGAGATTCCATGTAGTGGTATTTGATGGCTGGCTGACTGAGCAGAGGACGCAACATTGTACTGGGCTTCTCTTGATGCAACACACTTCATCTTAAAGTGCACTAGCTGTCTCTGTGTGGATTCTACATATTTTTGGTAACAAGGATGGAACATTTGGACCCGGCCATCATCTAGAAGCCCCCAACATGATTAAAGAAAGGTGACGCAGGGCAGGCAAGATTTCCTATCACATGACTTCAAGGAAATCGTGAATGCTACATGTAAGGCGACTTGTCGATTCAGCGCACAGATTTGAGAACAAATGCCGTGGCGGCTGGCATGTACCGAGGGTGGGGAGTGGCACAAACAAAACTATCTTTCTTTCTTCCCAGAGCAACGTCCTCCAGTGTCTTCTGGAAGCCCCATAAGCAGGAAACTGCACTACCCAAGACTGGCATGGCTTTCACGCAGCACCAGGAATGGATACAGCCGTCTCTCTCAGCGCTACTTGGTGCTCTGGAGGCCTGCACTTTCTCTAACCCTGCTGTCTAAGACAGTTCAGTTAGAGAACTTTAAAATGCATGTCTGGCTGGCCGGCCTAAGACTGCTGGCCGAAAAGACATTTGCATTTTAAAGCGCATAGCTCTCTGCGTCTGCCACTCTGAAGCGATGGTCCCACCCAGTCCTTTTGTGCACATGTAATCTCACTTTATCTGCTTTCATTTGTATTGCTAAAAGGGTGGTGAGATCTATATAATCAGCAAGAGTGTTATCCACTGGTAAAGAGGAAACAAGTGTAACTGCAGTATGTGTAGATCAAAAAAGAGAGAAAAAAAGTAGAGTTTATAAGTACGGACACTCACAAGAATAGGATGGGATAAAAATGCAATATTGTTATTGCTGTGGGTGACTATCCCTTTTACGCAATTATCCTAGTTGACCTGTTGATGAACGAATACTCCTGAAATGTGAAAAAATTGTATATTTTACCAAGGTGTATAGAAACAAAGAAAGTGGGGGGTTTGCGAGTAACAAGAAAATGGGTGCCAGTGTGTCTACTGTGCAGATTGATGAAGAGGATATGTTGGATGAATATCAACACAGGTTTAGCGTTCTTGCTCTTACCGTCACATCTGATGATGGTTATGAGAATTGAGGACCATTTTGTGTCATATACATAGGTACCAAACGTGTGCTTGGTATGGCAGATTACGGTTCTCCTATTACATTTTTAGATCTATCCACTTTTGAGGAAAATTGGAAGGATTAGCATTTATTTCCATGTAATATTTCACCTAAAGCTTTTGTAGGGTTTGAAATACAGATGTCTGGTTGGTTTGAGGATTTGTTGCAATTCAAGGGTAGGAAGGTTCTTACTAAAATCTATGTTGCTGTTGGAGGTAAGGGCGTGTTTGGTAGGATGGATCAGGCTCGATTGGGGATTGCGGATCTCTGCAACCGGTACAATTGGACCCTGACTGGATGGAGGAGGATTCACAAATTTTGCAGATTTTCAATATTAAATCTTCATCTTTGGTCATTAACACGTGTGAGGTAGAAAACATTGAAGTGTTTCTGTAAGATTATGATAAGGTGTTCAGGGACGAGATTGGATGTGGTAAAGTGTTTGTACACAATATAACATTGAAAGAGAATGCGAAACCTGTTGCCCACAAAGCCAAGAACGTACCACTAAATATCCGTAAGGATTTGAAAGCATTGCTTGAAAGGATGTGTAAGGACAAAATAATCGCTCCAGTGGAGTGTGCTGAGTGGATTTTGAGTGTTGTTATTGCATATAAAACAAATTCGGAGATTAGGTTGTGTGAGGATCTTCGCTCGCTAAAGAAGAACATCACAGTAAAGTGTCATCCTCTCTCAAATATACAGGAGATGCTTGCACATATAGGAGATGCATGTGTTTTTAGTACTATTGTCTCAACATCTGCGTATCATCAGACTTGATTAACAGATGCGTACTAGCAGTTAAGAACGTTCATTAGCCCTTTCAGAACTTTCAAGTACCTAAGGTTGGCGTCGGCGGCTAGCATCTTTCAAAGACTTATGGATGGCTTGTTTGAAGGCAAGGATAGTGTAATAACGTATCAAGATGATATATTTTTGCTGCTGATATGACTGAACATGATATAAATCTTTGCAAAGTATTGAATGTTCTCAGGAACCTGGGATGACCATCTGCAAGGATAAGTGTAAATTTCATGTAAATGAGATTGAATATTTAGGACACCGGGTGTCCATGAGAGGCATTGAACCCAAAGAGAAGTTACTAAGAGCAATTAAATAGGCCCCACACCTGAGGATCAGGACAGTTTACATTCGCATTTAGGACTTAGTGAATACCATGCCAGGTTGGTGTCTGGGTTCAGCGTCCATCATCCCCTTTGATATGGCTTTGTTCGCCCTGAGTTGGCAGGGTATGCCCAGATGTGGGTCCCTTGCTCACTCTGCATCTGAATTCAAGATAGCCTGGCTGATGAGGGTTATGAAGCCGAAACAGGTCCCGGGAAGCTTGTTTCCGGTCCACGGAAGACATGGTTTGACAGTTCGGGCTGGACTGTTCCCATGAGGCAAAGGGTCAGATTGATTTGCATATGGCCATGTCGGAACTGGGGTGGTGGAGTGAACTAAAGAATGGTGATGGATTAAATCCAGATCAGTTGACTGGGGGTGAGTGTTTGATTTGCTCAAACGCTCCGTCCATCATTCCCTTTTGGTATCGCTGGCTTTGCTCAAATGCTCCGTCCATCATCAGGACAGTTTACATTCGCATTTAGGACTTAGTGAATACCATGCCAGGTTGGTGTCTGTGTTCAGCCTCCATCATCCCCTTTGATATGGCTTTGTTCGCCCTGAGTTGGCAGGGTATGCCCAATCGTGGGTCCCTTGCTCACTATGCCACTGGATTCAAGATATCCTGGCTGATGAGGCTTATAAAGCCGATACTGGTCCCAGGATGCTTGTTTCTGTTCCAGGGAAGACATGGCTTGGCAGTTGGGGCTGGACTGTTCCCATGAGGCACAGTGTCAGACTGATTTGCCTATGGCCATGTCTGAACTGGGGTGGTGGAGTGAGCTAAAGAATGATGATGGATTAAACCCAGATCAGTTGACTGGGGGTGAGTATTTGATTTGCTCAAACGCTCCGTCCATCATTCCCTTTGGTATTGCTGGGTTCAGCGTGATAGCAAAACCTTTTAAAAAGTTGTTATGGAAAAAGGAGTCTTTTTGTTGGTCAGGAGAACAAGCAGAAGCCATTGATGAGGCAAAATAGTTAATTTTAAAATGTAATGCTTTAAAACTGTTTATTACGGAAAAATGTGTGGGAAACTTTAGCTTGCATGCGGGCCATTACAACATTCAAATCTTATTTATGGGGTCAAAAGTTTAAAATATTGACTGATCATAAATTGTTAATTTGTCTGTTGAATGACAAGGGAGTCAGCAGATCGTCTTCAAGGTTGGTCAGATTGGTAACGTTATTACAGAAATTTGACTTCGAAATAGCTTACGTGCCTGGTAGTTTGAACATACGAGCAAACTGTTTGTCATGCCTACCGGTGCAGGGTAGCGAAGTAGATGATGGCTGTTTAACAGACTGTGTGTTGTTGCCATTGTTGTGCCGCCATATCTCCAGAAGAATAGCATAATAAATGTTTGAAGGAGGGTCAGCATCAAGAGATTCAAGCATATTTGTGGTAGTAAATTTAAAAACGTCAGGAATGTGTCTACTAACATCAGGGACTTCTTTCAGGTATTACCTGAGTTGAGTGTTGAATCTGGGGTCATTGTACGTGCTTGTCTGTTTGTGCCACCCAACACTTTGCAGAAGAGGTAAATGTAGCACACGAAGGGCGTTAGGGTTTAACATCTACAGAGAAAAATGTGCTTAATCATTGTTGCTGGTGAACATGGATATTATGGTGGAGACTCCTATCCAATCTCACCATGAGTGTCTATTGTCTGACAAAAGTTGGCACTTTTGTAAAACTCCTTTGATTAAGGTTGAGATGCCCTTACAATCTTGGGATTAAATAGCTGTTGATTTTTGGGGAACCTTACGTTGTTTGCCAAATGATCAGATATATTTTTTTGTTCTGGTCGACTTTTTTTCAAAATGGATTAATTTTAAAGCTGCAAGAGAAATCACCAATGTGGTGGCAATCGAATATGTGTAGTAAGTGTGTTTTTTTGGAAGGGGCACCGAAGATCTTAGTATTCGACAATGGCACACAAGTGGTGTCAGCGAAAATGTAAGTAAGTTTGTGTTATAAAGCGTACTGTTACCTGAAGGTGTCTTACTGAAAATGTTCGAGTTTCTTAAAGTTAACAGTATAACTCATTGCAAAGTTGCCCTTTAATCAACACATTCAAATGCTCATGTGTAGAGGGTAAAGCAGAATTATTAAAGAAGGGGTTCAAAGTGCTATCGCTGCGAAGTTGAATGTATGTAAATATTTCCAACGCACGTTTAGTTGTTATCACAATACTCCTTCATTCAACAAAGAGGGCAACACCATTTGAACTCCTGCGGAACAAAGTAGAATTCTCAAAGTCATTTCCGCCATGGATGGCTTTTGAAAAGATGCAGTGTTTAAGGATCTTTCAGAAGGGAGAAACAATGTACAAAAAATTCAATCTAGCAGGAAGATGTGCTCTGATAAAAAAGGTAAGGTTAAAAGTCAAAACATTCAAATTGGAGATGGGGCACTCATAGTAAAGACTCGTTAAATTCCTAAAGGTTTTTCCAAATTTCAAAAACCCCTTTTGGTGGAAAAAGTGAAGAAAAAAATGAAGGGCCTCATTTATGAGGCTGTGCGTCACTTTGACGCCGCTGGTGCGTCACTTTGTGACGCACCAGTGGTGTAAAAAATGCGCCTTGTTGCGCCATATTTACAAAGTGACGCATCTAGGTAGATGCGTCACTTTGTAAACCCCTGCGCCACATTATACCTGCGCCAGGTATAATGTATGCAAGGGGGGCGTATTGATGCAAGAAAGGGTCGTAGAAGTGACGCAGTAAAATCTATAAGATTTCACTGCGCCACTTCTAGGACACAAAAGCGTAAATTTCTTGTCCTGCCTCACAGCAGGCGTAAGACTGACGCAGGCCCTTTCACAAAATGAAAGGATACATTGCTGGAGTTGCATCACTTTGTGACACACTCCAGCAATGCGTCACTTTTGCGCCATACAGATACGTCTGAAATACTGACGTATCTGTAACTCCTTGCGCAATGATGCGTCATACTGTAAATATGACGCATCATTGGTGTCGCAAGGAGGGCGCAATGAAAAGTGGCGCATCGCTATTTTCACGCAACGATGCGTCACTTTTCATAAATGAGGCCCTAAGTGTTTCTTAAAGACTGGGGGTTGGTGGAACTCGAACAAAGCAATCCTGATCACAGCTTCCCAGGCTCGTTTTTTGGGTGTTGTGTGAGATAACAAGGCTATTGGAAAGAGCTAGTTATGTGGCACCAGTCATGTACAGGGAGGTGATGGAGGTACAAAGGTCTCTAACTATAGATCTTCTCAAGAGCAGAGCAAGGATGTGATAAAAGAAAATACTGCTGCCAGATCTGGTAGGAAAATTGTTTTAGCACAAACATTCAAAGGATTTTGCTACGCAAAAAATAAATATTTTTGTTATTGTTGTTCTTTTGTAGGAAAGGGAGATGTAGTAGGCTACCTCTTTATATTAACTGAGGCCTCATTATATTACCTGTGGCATAAGTTGTATGCTGTTGTTTGCTCTTGCTGTGTGTGTCTCTGCTTCAGTCAGGCTAGCTCAAATGTGGTTACGTGGTGTTTGTATTCAACATGTAGAATGATGTAGGTAGGGGATTCCATGTAATGGTAGTTGATGGATGCCTAGCTGAGCAGAGGACACAACATTGCACGGGGCATCTTCAAGTACACTGACTGTCCAGGTGTGGATTGTGCAGAGTCGTGCTATAAAACGAATGAGATACACCTGAGACAGAGTGGTTATGGACACTCGAGGGACACCGTTAAAGGGGGGTGTGAAGAACCGGGTCTTTCAGAACCGGCGGTGTCAGGGTCACGCCCGATGTCTTCGGATTCCCCTGTCCTGACAAACAGAGATACGGAATACTTCTAGGTGGCGTCAGAGATCAAATTTATTAGCTGCAGCTAGTAACAGTGAACCAAGCAATACAATACGGTGTACAACTCAGGAGACTGCTCAATTTTCGTAGAGCAAGACACCACTTTATATTCACAATTTCAGCCCATTACAAATGCACACCCATTGCGGAAAATTCTGACCAATAGAAACACATTTCTATACATTATCACATTCCAAAAAGCTCACTTTACATCGTACCAACCCCACAAGTTAATTATTAGGATTGTCCCAAATTCGATTACCAAAAGCCGGACAAACCCATAATTGAAAGCACTACCCATGTAATGAAAAGACATAAGGAAAAGAGCAATTCAGATGTTGAGTAAGATAAGATATGTGCAAGAAATTAAAAGTTAACGATATCCTGAACATTGATTGCCTATTTTAGACAAGATCTGCTAAAGAAACTAGCTTTGTGAAAGGGTCAGTTTCAGGTGAAGGGGTCAGAATCTTGCAGTTCTCTCGCAAGTCAAAAAGGCCCACCTTAAATGCTTGCATGAACAACGAGGCCCACGCAACTTCGTTCGTTCGTTTATCCCTATGGCCTATGTGAGGGCAACACAAAATGGCGTCGCAAACAACGTAAAACAAAATGGAGTCCGGTCCCGTAAGGCACGGAACTTCAGACCCTCCTTTTGCCATTACCTTGGCAATGACCTAAACTCACATCAATCTGATTCCAGGTCTATATCTATTCTCATCAGATCATCAAGGTGTTGCTGTAACATCATCTTATTATCCTTCGCTTCTCTCGAGATGGGTCTTCTCACACAGATCGTAGCACAAAGGCCACAAATGGCGGGACCACACTGGATGCATAAGCAACACGAGTAAAGGATCGCTGAAGCCATACCATAGAACATCAGAATCTTCCATCCCCATTTGGACAGCAATTCCCATAACCATCCCATTAACGACCAGTTACCTTCGTCTACATGTATAGATTCAGCAGACTTATGCAACTTCTGGATGGCTTTGTACACCGTCGGGGCATTATCTGGTATGAAAACACAGCAACTAGATCCGATCAATTTACATACCCCACCTCTATCCGCCAGTATAATATCTAAAACAAAGCGGTTCTGTAATGTCATAAGGCGATCCCCTTGAAGCTCAGCCGTAATATTGCTAATGGCACCTGCAGTCTCATTTATAGTGGCCTCAACCACTCTCGTAAGCTGACGAATATTCCTACTATTAGCCATAGGACCCCAAAAGGGCAGGAAACCCTTAAAGAAGTCTCCAACTTCTTGTGCGACAGTATCTTTCGCATCGATAATACCTCTACCATATCTTGTCTTATGGTAGTTGAAAACAGCTGTGTATGTAGGGGGAAGCAAAAACGCTACATAACATGTGCCCGAAAAATCAGACGGCAACCATGTATATGCTCTATCATAACAAACAAAATACGTGCCTTCAGCTGGCATGAACGGAGGAGATTTCTGGGACGTGTAAACGTATGTGTGAACACACTCACTCTTACCAAGCTGAGCTCTCGGATTCTGACCATTACCTTGCAAACAAAGATGACCTCGGTGGGGTACAATCCAAATAGGAGGAGACCTTCGCTGTCTCTCTTTCTCCGTCAAGCTAACACTATATGTTGTCTTATTCCAACTGACATATGCTCGTACCTCATCTTTAGGGATAGCGTTATACGCGTCGATATCTCTAATCATATCAACTATTCTCCGTATTAAGGCATTATTACTCGCATTGTCTTTAACGGAACGTACAGAAGAGGCTTCATTCGCATAGATAAACATTGATTGGAGTGCCCAAACTGACCCATTAGGTGAAAAAGGCAAAACCAAATATGGCATTCCCTTATCTGTCGTATGTGGCATAAGACCACACACCCAACAATTCGTGGTATTGATGACTAAGTGATGCTGATGCAACATCTGTATAAAGAAATTGTTCACAAATTCTGATCTTCGTGTCTGCTTATGTTCAGGTAACGTATGAAACTCATGTGGAGAAACAGTAGAAAAGGAAAGAGTAGGTTGGGAGGTAGATGTAATCGGCAATTGTGTGACATAGAAAATCCAACCCACACAATCTAACGTAATATTCAAAAGCATAAGAAAACACATTATTAAAAAACATTTGCTACGAATCAATATACATATTCTCACTTTAGGATCAACTTTCCTAACACTCTTATCAGACTCAAAAGACTCCATCCTCTAACGTGCTGCTCACGCCTATTACCTTCTTCACTTAAGTGTGCGCCAAAATCGCACTAAAGACCTTGAACCACAGACCTTATGTCAATACGCGGCTCACCCCTTAAGGCTGTACCGTGACTCTGCAGCTGAGTCCGGATTGTGACTTGAAAAAGGAAAAAGCAAAAAAGTCTCTTGATCTGACAAGGTGTAATTCACTATATAAAAAAATTATTTTATTTGTCCTTAGGAATAGGCTTTCTTGGCCTCAAATCGTAGCGTTCTTTATCAGGTACAGTTGGATCCTTAAATAAAAGTTCCGGATTGGTGGTGTTAATCTTTAGATGAGGAGGCACAGCAGCTTGCAGAACATCATCATCCTCGCGTTCTGACCGTGTCCATGTCAAATGAGCATCACTAAAAGGCACAAATCTAGGAATTCTTTCACCATCTAAGTCAGCTATACTATCCCTCACCCACTGATCATACGGTAAAGGCAAAGGAACTTTTTTGCAGTGGGTGGCATGCACCCAGTTCCTTTTGCCAGCTACTCTAACAGCAGTTCTAGTAACCAAAAGAACTAAATAAGGACCAGTCCATCTAGGTTCCGAATTCTTGGTACGCTGGAAGTTCTTCGTCAGTTTCCAGGTTGAATCGTATGGCCTGGATCTGCAGTAGCTGTTGGCAAACTGTCATAGACCTGATGGTGGAGAACACGTAATTTAGCAGTCAAGTCATGTAAGTAATCCACCAACATAGGGTACTCAATGCTGCTGTATTCTTTAGGACGAGGCACACCCCAAACATTCGCTGGATGACCAAAAACTATTTCGTATGGGCTAAGTCCCACACGAGAATGCACTGTCGTCCTTGTTGACAATAGAGCCAACGGCAAGGCATCCAGCCATGTAAGACCAGTGCTCGCTTGTACCTTAGCTATTTTCAGCTTCAAGGTACCATTGTAGCATTCAACAAGTCCAGCAGACTGGGGGGTGATTCGCTGCGTGGAACTTCTGCCTTATACCCAAACCGGAGTATACTTTCTTCATGATTTGACCCACGAATTCACTCCCATTGTTCGACCATACAATTCTCGGCAAACCATACCTAGGGAAGTACTCTTTCAGCAAAACCTTGGCTGTAGACAAGGCAGTATTATCCTTTAGGGGTTGGCCTCTATCCATCTGGAAAAGGCACAAACAACCACAAGGTCATACTTCAAATTATTGCATCTCTCCATATGAATATAATCTAGCTGTATCACCTCAAACGGATACGCCGGAGTAGCAAAATGACCAGCTGGAGTTGGAGGTCCCTAACCAGGATTATACTTCAGACAAATCATACAATGTTTCCCCACGTTCTCTGCACATTTCGGAATTCCAGCATTCTGCCAAACTGGAGCCAACAACTTGCATATTCCCTTCAAACTGATATGAGCCATTCCATGAGCCATTGTAACCACTGGGAGCACATATGCATCTGGCAACAACCATCGCTGGTGTTCTGACATCTCAACCCAACAACCTGTCGAATCCAACATACCCGTACTCTCTCTCCACGTACTCACTTCCTTCTCTGTAGCTTCAGCCTGAATCATTTTCACACTTTCTACTGTGTCTTCACACATTCCACCAGCCATAACCCAATTAGCTGGGCCTGCAACATACATACGGCTCATCATGTCTTTTGCCGTTTCCTTCGCAACTTCATCCGCTAACGCATTCCCTCGACCAACATCGTCCATAACTTTCTTATGCGCACTACACTTCACAATTGCAATCTGCTTTGGGAGAGTGAGAGATTCCAAAAGTTCATTCACCAACTGCCCTTGCTGTATTTTTGTTCCATGGGAAGTAAAAAACCCTCGCTCTCTCCACAAATGCCCCAAACTATGGGCAACACCAAACGCATACTGACTATCGGTGTAAACATTCACTCGCTTTCCTTCTGACAATACACACGCTCTAGTCAGTGCAAACAATTCTGCTGCTTGCGCAGAATTCTGTGCTATGCGTGCTGTCTCAACAACTGTATGTAAAGTTGTGATAGCATACGCTGCAGTTGTCTCACCATTCGGAAGCTTAAAACACGAACCATCTACCCATAGCGTACCATCAACATCCGTAAGGGGAGTATCCCTTAAGTCAACTCTAGCTTTCGCTTCTTCCTCTGTACGAAGAAAACAATCATGCTGTTGCTGAGCATCCGTCTCTGTAGAGATCGGCAACAGCGTAACTGGATTCAACACATTACATCTCCTAATGTGAACATGACTAGCCAACAATGTCAACTCATAACCTGAAAGACGTGCACTAGTAAGATGCTGTGTCTTGGTCTTGTTTGATAAGGTATCCACTGCATGTGGGACCATCACAATCAACGTATTATCCAATACCAAACCAGCAGACTGTCGGATAGAGACAGCAGCTGCTGCTGTAGCTCTCAGAAAACTCGGCAACGCTTTAGCAACTGGGTCTAATGTAGCTGAAAAATACGCACATGGACGCTGCTTGTCCCCCAATGGTTGTGTCAACACTGACAACGCACAACCTTCTCTCTCGTGTACATACAACGTGAAAGGCTTACTATAGTCTGGAGTACCCAACACAGGAGCCGAACACAATGCATCGCGTAATTCAGAAAAGCTTTTCTGACATTCGTCAGACCAAGGAAGAGGATACGGAGTATCTTTCAGAGTCAACGCTAACAGAGGTTTCGCCAACAGTGAAAAATTGGGGATCCACTGTCTACAATACGATGTGATACCTAAAAAAGCAAGCACTTCTCTCTGTGTGGATGGTACACTCATTTGCGCAATCGCTTGAATTCTCTCTGGGGTCAATCTCCTTCCCTCCTTCGACAAGAGATTACCTAAGTAGGTTACTTCTTGGCGGCAATATTGCAACTTTGAAGGTGACACTTTATGATGAAGGTCAGACAAATACCGCAACAAAGAAAGAGTAGCCTCTTTACAAATCTTTTCATCATCAGCAGTAATCAACAAATCATCGACGTACTGAATAAGAGTAGCACCAACAGGTAACACAAAACCATCAAGCTGAGTTTTCAACGCTAGAATATAGATTGAGGGACTTTCACAATAACCTTGAGGAGCTCTCTTAAACCGGAAGCCTGCGGCCTCCTAATGAGAAGCCAAAAATGTCCCTACTCTCCTCAGCAATAGGATTACTGAAGAAAGCATTCTTCAAATCGATGACAGAAAACCAAGCTGCCGAAGCAGGAATCAAAGTCAACAAAGCAGTGACATCAGGGACCACAGGAAACTGTGGCACAACAATCTTGTTGACCTCTCGGAGGTCGATCACAAACCGGTACACAGGTGGCTGAGAAGCGTCAGTACGTTTAAGGACAGGCAAAACAGGACTATTACACACATTACCTCTCGTTTCCTCAAATACACCCTTCTCAACCAGATCATAGACAATCGCCAAAAGAGCTCTCTCGCCATCGCTTAAAATCTTGTACTGTGGAATACGAAGTAGCCTAGCATTCGACTTGAGGGTAACAACATACGGTGGAATCTGCAAAAGGCCAACATCATTTGGACCTGTAGCCCAAAGTGTATCAGGAAGCGAACGCAAATCCAGTGGCAAACAATCCTTAGACAAATACATTGGAGAAATCACTTTCTTACCAAGGGTAAGCTGTTCTCCCGGAGGAGAACAATGCAATGTCGCATACAATCTTTTCAGCAAGTCCAAACCCAACAGATTCTCACCACAACCAGTCGTTAGAATAAGTGGAGCTTCCAATTCACAACGGCCAATGGAAAGGGACAAAGGACTAGAAACCGGATTACGAACTGGGGCGCCTGAAAATCCTACTGAAACATTGGTCAAGCCAGACAAAGGTGTGCCAGGAAGTTTAGAGTGCAAAATAGAACTCTTTGTAGCACCAGTATCCAAAAGAAAAGGTTCTACCACACCTGATGTAATCACTTCAACATAAGGTCCACTCTGGTCTACTGGAACTGACACTACTCCCTCACTTTGTCCTTGGATGTCCTAGTTATCCTTATAACCAGAACTCTCACCTTCGACATAGTAATCCTCAACATAGTACTGGGCAGACTGACCACTCGGAACATTCTGTCTGTAAAAATATTTCGCAGAATTCTGTAGGGAAGAGGAACGCTCATTTTGGGGGATCACACCACGTCCCCTACCCCTAGAAGCTTGCTGAAAACTACCACGACCTCTCTGACCAGACACACCATTCGCACGCTGTAACAAAGCCGGGCAACTATTCTTGTAATGACCTTCCTCTCTACAGTAAGCACACTGATTAGGGCCTGGAAAGAATCGCTGAACATAAGGCTCAGGTTTCTGTAACAACCTCTGAAATTGGGGAGGTTGCTGAAACTGAGGCTGATTCTGACGAGGCGGATAAGCTTGCTGCAAAAGAACTTTCGTCTTTAAATCTTTCGTGTTTTTCTCCGCTTTATCCTTCTCATCTTTATCCCTATTCTCGTAATATTGTGCAGTAGCCAATATCTGGGCCGACGAAGAAACAGCCCATGAACTCTCAGAGTCTTTTAGCTTATTAGAAAGTTCGGGAAGCAAATTAAAGACAAATTTGTCCACAAACAACCTTTGACCACCTTCCGTACTCATATCCTGACCACTATGATCGATAAACTTTTCTTCAAACCTAGTGAAGAAATCAGACACACTCTCGTCTTTCTTCTGCTTACATGCTGCTAACTTATCCCAAATCACTCGTAAAGTGGGCATCATCGTTTTCATCAAATTAATAATTCTACCTGGTAATTCTGAAACTAAAGGTTCAGGTTTAGCACCTCCCTCCTGTCTACCATCTGCAGCAACAATATTTGCCCAAGTACCACCTAAATCTGCTGCATGATTCTCATGACGAATCTTAGCCCACAAAGGTTGCGGAACTACATTACCCATCAACATATCGATGTCAGCTAAATTCATAATACACGCTTCAACTGTCTGGGACAACTCCTTATAATAACCAGCAGGATTCTTACGAGGGTCAGGTAAGGTCTGCTTAAGAGCCAAGACCTCTGCTCTCTTCCAAGGGACATGTACCCATACTCCCTGAAAATGAGCCGGAGGGGCAACAATACCCTGATTTACATTAGCCTGAACTGCTTCTTTCCATACAGGAGGAACTTCTCTCATAGGACACTGCTTCACTTTCCTCCTAACGAAGGAATCAGGTTCGTACAATGTCTGAGGCGGAAGTCTAGATCTAAAAACAAGTATCGTCTCTACTGCATCTGTAACATCAGTTTCCACTATTGCCCCTCTAGCAAATTCAGACTGAACATCAAGTAGTTCCTGCGGAATCAGACCCAACTCATTATTTTCCCATTCCTGACGCAGAAACATACACATCACATCAAAAACATACCTTTGCTTAGGCGGTTCCCATTGAAAGAAAACATCCATAATCGCTTGCAAATTATACCTAGAGGCATTTGAAATCCATCTACGAGCCAATAAATCCAACACGGCCCATTCCTCGGGACCGGGAAGCTGACAACGACTCTGCTTACGTTCCGAAACAGGGGTCATATTCAATGACCCAAGCAATGGAGTCAACAAATTAGAAACAGTCTCTGTCATTCGTTTTCGAACAGAAGGAGGAGAAGCAGACATAAGAACAGGAGAATAAGTATTTTGAGGCAAAGAAGGTGTAGGGATAAGAACAGTAGGAGTCGAAGATGCAGAAATAGAAGGCAAAGGAGTTTGAGGCAAAGCTGGTAGCAAAGATGGCGACCCTAGAGCGGGTCGCGCAGGAGGAGGCAGAACCATCTGTGCAGCACCGGGTGGCTGAACAACAGCAGGAGGTTGAACAACAAAGGGTGGAACAACTGGGGGTAATAGAGGTGCAGTAGCACCCTTCACATAAGGAGTAACCCTGGGCGTAGTTCGCGAAGTAGCGCTACGCGAAGCTACGCAAAGTGCACTTCGCACTACGCGAACTTCACGTAGCACTACGCGAGCTGCGTAGTAGCATGTTCGCACTGTGCAAGATGCGTTTTCAATGATTGCACAATGCGGACAAGCATCCGGCACTGTGCAAGCATTGAAAACGGCATCTCGCACAGTGCGAGCTGTAGTTTTCTGCTGCTCGAGTAGATTATTACTCGAGCGGCAGCTTTCTCAATGCGAACAGGTAGTTTCTCATTGAGAGCAGTCGCAAGCATGCGCAACCACTCACAATGAGAAACCTGACCTCCCCGCGTTGAGAATCTCTCCGGGATGTCATTTTGCTTGCTCGCGGTCGCGAACATGACGTTCAGGACTGCGAACAAGCAAAAAATGACCGCTGCACTACGCTCCGCTGCACTACGCATGCTCGCACTGTGCTACGTGCAGCTCGCGTAGTGCGAAGTTGCGCAAACTTCGCAAACTCCGTGAGCGTAGCGTAGTGCTTCGCCCAGGGTTAATAAGGAGGTGGCAATCTCAACAAATGAGAGATCAAAGGATCTTTTTCAAGATCTTCAATCGCTTTCGGAGGAGAAGACGGCAAGGCCGGATAACATTTATCTATGGCCATGCAACGATGCCTATCTAAAACTTCACTCGCTCGCTCTTCTCCATCATCCCTATACTGCCTAGCAGCTTGTAGCACTGACATATTCTTATCTTTCCTATCTCTCTTAGCTTTTTTAATTTCTCTCTGTTTGGCTTCCTTTCGCCAAAGGCGGACAGAGTCAAACATCGCCGGCCGGGCTTTCTTCTTGAATAGCGCAACTTCCAGATTATCTAAAATATTTAATTTGAAACTACCATGTAGGGGCCATCGTAAAACAACATCTTTTTTAGTATAGCGGACCCATACTTCATTATAAGTAATAGGACCCACTCCGTGTTTTGAATAGAGCTCATAAGTCGTTGTTCCAACCAGAGGTATCGGACACGAGTCCTCCAATCGGGAATCCCTGTTGCAACCACAACTAAACCATTTCCTAATTTTGCTAAGACCAGGCATCTTATAGCTCACTAATCTAGCTTCAAACTTCAAGGGGTTATCAACTATCGATACTCTCGCAAATATACGAGCCCCTCGGCTTCGATTGCTGCAGTAACCGAATCAAACCAAACCAAGAACCAAACAAAGTGGTGAGAGCGACCCACTTATACTTAACCAAAATATCTGTCACGCCACCAGAAGACCGTCTATCTTCTCGCTCTACAAAGCATCTATCGAGGGTCCAAGACAGGGCGACAGTCAGGGCAGCAGTCCTTCGTAGCCGCCGGAAAGCAGGAAGCCTTGCAGAAAACACCTTTGGTCCACGTCGACATGCAGGGGTCGATGAAGTGGCGGCCTTCCTCCAGAATTTCCTCACGTGGCTTCTCACGATCCTCGGGCTTGGACCGGTACCGCTCAAGTCGCCCCACGATGGGCGCCAACTGAAGAACCGGGTCTTTCAGAACCGGCGGCGTCAGGGACACGCCCGATGTCTTCGGATTCCCCTGTCCTGGCAAACAGAGACACGGAATACTTCTAGGTGGCGTCAGAGATCAAATTTATTAGCTGCAGCTAGTAACAGTGAACCAAGCAATACAATACGGTGTACAACTCAGGAGACTGCTCAATTTTCGTAGAGCAAGACACCACTTTATATTCACAATTTCAGCCCGTTACAAATGCACACCCATTGCGGCAAATTCTGACCAATAGAAACACATTTCTATACATTATCACATTCCAAAACGCTCACTTTACATCGTACCAACCCCACAAGTTAATTATTAGGATTGTCCCAAATTCGATTACCAAAAGCCGGACAAACCCATAATTGAAAGCACTACCCATGTAATGAAAAGACATAAGGAAAAGAGCAATTCAGATGTTGAGTAAGATAAGATATGTGCAAGAAACTAAAAGTTAATGATATCCTGAACATTGATTGCCTATTTTAGACAAGATCTGCTAAAGAAACTAGTTCGTGAAAGGGTCAGTTTCAGGTGAAGGGGTCAGCATCTTGCAGTTCTCTCGCAAGTCAAAAAGGCCCACGTTAAATGCTTGCATGAACAACGAGGCCCATGCAACTTCGTTCGTTCGTTTATCCCTATGGCCTACGTGAGGGCAACACAAAATGGTGTCGCAAACAACGTAAAACAAAATGGAGTCCGGTCCCGTAAGCCACGGAACCTCAGGTGGTGAGGGAATCCATAGCGAAGGTGGTCATTGAGGCACGCCAACAAACATTGTTGCTCCAGGTGTCACCTGCGCTAAAGCCAGCCCTTCTTTCACCCTTCCATCCACCCGCTGATATCCACCATTTCACCTTTCCATTCAGTCATCCAATCGGTTTTTCATTGATCATTCAACCTTTCCCCATTCCATCCATAGGACATTCCATCCCTTCCATTCACATATCCATCAACAATGCATGCATCCATCCATTCATTCATCCACCCATACATCCTTCCTTTGACTTACCAATTCATAAAAAAAATCCACACTCTCAGATTTCTCTTTACTCTGCCATCCTTTCACCTATACATCCACCTATCCTTTTACTCCTCCTTTCACCCAATAATTCATGTGCCCAGTCATCCATCCACCCACTCATCCATTAATCCTTTCTATCACCCGTTCGACCTTTCGTGCATCCTTCCTTCACAGCAATATTCCTTCTTTCTTTCCCTTTTCTATTTTCCCATCTTTCATTCTTTCTTTTTCTCTGGTGCTCTCATGTTTTTGCTGGTGTTCCCTTATAGCCAGGAAACTCCTGGTGACAGAGCGCTATAGAAAACCCTTTTAAGATAAGATAAGATAAGATAGCATTTATTAGGAGCCTTTTTTTGCTGAGTTGAAGACGGAAGAGGCCCATGAATACTGAGTGCTCTGTTCAGGAAGGACTCCTTTGTGGGACTGACTATTCAAGCAACAGACTGCAGACGGTGGAATGACCTACCCTCTCCTCCCAACCACCCTTCTGTCTTGGAGGATTGGCTCACATTTTAAAGTCTTTAAAAAAAGATGGAAAACACAAGTCTTCTCCATGGTTTGCCTGGCCTAAAAGTGATAGCGCCTTGATACCAAGCTTTCAGGCGCTCCCTCAGGTTTTTTTTGCATTTAGATTTGATCTTATGAAGTGTGTTTTCTGTAGAGTTCGCAGAAGGTACCTCAAAGAACATGGTACTGTGGTTTCCAAATGGTTTGAACTATTTCACCATCACAGTGCAGGTGCGGATATGGTGACCAGTGTGCCACCTCGTTGCAGGGGTGTAGCTTAGTCAATAATATTGAGGGATTTGAGCCTGAGAGTTCCCAACAATCAGCACAGTGGACCCAACAAACAAGGACATGTGGACCCCGCGGTGAGGAAGACGAAAGTGTGAAATAAGAAGGCTTGGCATGAACTCCTGTATTTCACTATTAGTGCACACCTAACATATCACAGTTAGTAATACAGGAGTCTGCTCACCTGGCCTGTAGAGGTGGGTAATGGCATCAGCTTCTAAGAATGTAAATGTTGTGAAATGTTTTACGCAGAATTCCTTTATTGAGCAGTCCCACACCGTGTACCAGAGGATCAGTGCAAGCCATGGATGGCTGGGGAAATGGGACCAGGGTTTAGTGTTATGATCTGGGCTTCTTCTGTCTTTAAGTTTGGCAAGGCGGAGAAAGGCAGCATCTAGATCTGGTGCCCCCTGCCTTGTGAGCATGGGAATAGAGTGCAGAGGAATAGAGGAAGACACCAGTATGCACTTCGTGAACATTTTTATTTGAATCGTTTGTTTGTATCTCTGTTGAGGCATGTGTTTTTTTTAAGTAACTAATTTACAAAAAGTTATATATTCTGTTTGCATGTGCTGAACCTGTTTGAATTGCCATAACAGTGGTATAAGCAGTTGAAATAATATTTGGGATGATTAACTACCCACCTCAAGGAATAATCACAACTCTTGCCAGTGTGAACCCTCGCAGTCACTAAATTAACCGGACTACAAACGACGGCACAAAGCAGGCAGACTTAATGTGCAGCAATGCGTAAAGTATTTATGGAGGACCAAAACAGTAATAAAGCCAAAATCCAAAGCAATATATATCCTAAACCAAATTAGAACAATATGGTAACATTTAATAAGCAAAATGACCCCACAATAACAAAAATCCAATAGGGGAAATAGAGACAGGACTTTTTAAAGTTTTGAGTAGAAATAGTACAGAAAAACACAAGAGCCAATAATAGTCAATTGTCGCTGTAGATCAGGACCTAGGTGATGGAGTGCAGGTTGAATGCACCAAACATGTTTTTTCTGTCGGATTTAGGGCATGATTTATATGTTGGCAGTACATATACTTAGTTTCAATAGCAATGGAGTATACATACAGTCAACATGAAAGCCCGCCCACCCTATTTAAATACAGGGTGAACTTCAGTTTGGCTACAGTGGTGACTATTCAGTTGCGGCCATAGCCAAACCTCTCCAGTGGCCCGACGGAGTATGTGCATTGGAGAAATGTCTACATTTCCACCTGCTCAATCAGGTTTGGCAGACATGTAGTAATTTTTTTCATAGTCCGTCCCTTCAACCTAACTATGATGGTGAGGGACAGTAATAACCAAATATTGCCCCCCTCCCACAATGCAAGAGGACTCTCTTGGCAGTGAGGGCATTACTTTTTTTATTTTCAAAAAGAAAATCCCATTTTAGGATTTTCTTTTTGAAAATAAAAAAGAAATTCTGTTTGGTTCAGGAGAGCATCATGCTGATGCAGCCCTGAACCAAACAGTGAGATGCATTGACAGGAACAGTGGTCATGGGGACTTAGTCATTGAGTTTGTCCACAAGGCAGAATGGTGGGCCGTCTGCCAATATGTGGCCTAACGGCTAGAGCAGTCAACCTCGAAGCTGGGGAACCGAGTTCCAGTCATGGCAGGGATGCTCAGCCTTCTGTGATTCTGTTCAAATCACTTAATCTCCCAGTGTCTAACAAAAATTAATGTGTCCGTCTGTAATGCAACTGTTAAAGATTGCAGGGATTTGTTAGCATGAGCTGAAAGCCATTTTGTATTTTGGCAGCCATTTTAGGTAGCCATGTGCTCGCCATGTGCTGTTTCCCTCTTCAGAATCTTGCACATGCTCAGAAGGGCCTAGCTAGTAGAATGCACCTGCTTCTAGTATGGAACTGTCAGGCTATATTTGCTGCTGAATGGAGAAATCACTCTCCTCCCACTTTGTTGAGCAAGCAGATCTTGTATGCCCATATTAGTCATTTTGCATGTTTACATGTGCCAGGACCTCCCCTTGGTCTTATGCTGACTATGTAACCCTAAGCATATATAAGGCCTCAGTTTTCTGTACTCCTTAGACTGCCTCATTCATTTGCTAAGACTTCTGTGTGACGCAGTTTCCCTCATTTGAGGTTATTAAGGATGTTACTTTTATATTACAGCTTCTGTGCCAATTTCTTCTTTGTTGGTTTAAAAGGACCATTTGTCATTGTCAGTGAGACCTCTGAGAAGGTTTCTATTTTCTTCAAATGGCGCTCCAACGTGGACCTCATCAGAGAAGTGGCTATCTAAGGGAGTGATCTTGTCAGGAGACAGAAATCTACTGAGGAGGACAGGACAGGACTCTGCTAAGGAGGTACTCTGTGCACGGAGATTCTGGGGATTCTCTGTCTCTGCAGCCCAGTATATTTCTGATCTTCCTGATTTTGACTCTCCACATGATGTTTACCACTCCTGACTGAGAACCTTTTTGGCGTGAGTATTCTAAAAACGACTGTTAGGTCATTCAGAACTTGGCAGTTAGAATTTGGACACCAAGTGATTGGTATGAGTCGTTATGCGGCACTTGCTGTTGGTTTTGATGCCTGGGATTGGTAAGGTAGTTTAGTAACGCTTACTGTGGCTTTGGATTTGTATGATTGGCCAATATTTGTATTTGGAATTCGTAATATATAAATTGCAATTTATGTAGGCAGGTAATGAGGAGACTTCTCTGTTTTGAATTGATTTGAACGGCACACAGTACAAGAGTACCTTAAGTGCTACTTCACAACTGGTGCTCATGTGAAGTGATCTGATACCTATGGGTCAAGTTTGCACTACATTAAACCCCCCCCCCAAAAAAATGACACCTTTAGTCTTTTTGTACTAACTAGCTGACCGTTGGAGTCCACTGTGTTGTACTGGGTACAAGAGGGAGCAGGTTCAGTCCTTCAATGCTCCTCTTGGATCACACAAAGCAGCTTCAGTCCTCTTCTGATCTACCGCACGCCCAGAAAGTGTTCAGAAGAGAGTGCCTGGGGAAGGCCCATTTAATCCTTGCACTAGTTAGTGGGTAGGGGTGACTCCTGGTCCCTCCCTAACCAATTAGGTACAAGTTCAGAGGCCCTCACCTACCTACTTCTGCAGCAGTTCCTGCTTTCCTTATTACAAATAGGTCCAAAATACAATATGTCAGGGCAACCATAAGATGGTGAATGTCTTCAGTCCAGCTAAACATAGACTCTGAGGTTAGGGTTGTGAGTGGGGAGTGTACTATGGTAATCCTAGTGCCCTCCTACTAAAATCCAGTTTGAAGCAGGCACTGTACACACAACAAACCCCAACACAGAAGGCTAGTAGGACAAACGCAGCGTCTTTCAGCAACCATAAGTAGATCCACAAGAATTGTCTTTGCATCCTCTTCTATCCCTTTCAAGTGTGCCCCAAGTATTACATGTGGTTCAACAGAACTGCCAACCAGCATTTGACACTGTGCTGTCAATAGGAGGCCAACAGCCCCCACCCAGCATATTCTGTTGAGCTCAGAGAAGTCATCTCTGCCAATTCAGGTCAGCCTATTGTATGCTTTTAGGAGTATTTTCACACCTCATTTATATCTATTTAAGGCTTGAGCAAAGGCTGAGATCTGTCAGGGGCTTATGCTAATTAACTTTCTAACAGTTCAGGTATGTAAAAGGTAACTTTCTAAACATGACTTTTCCTTGATATTTATTAAACATCCGACTTAGCCATTGAATTGAATATTTAATGCCTATTAAGAAAAGTTGATTAAGTATTTTTCTAGCTGAACTATTTCCTGAGTTAGCATTATTAGTATTTTATTCTGTGCTCTGGTTTTCTACATAGGACCTCTATGCCTGCCACACTGAAAATAGTTTTTAGGGCCTTGTTAATGTAGGGACGTGGTAACACTAATTTTCTGCATGTCGTACTTTTACATACCCTGCATTCTGCTTTGTGGACTACAAGGCCTATTTAGAGATGAATTTCTAATATTTAAAAGGTAGGTTTTAGCTTTCAGAAATGGTTATTTTAAGAGGTCGCCCTGCAGGTTTAAATTGCAGCAGTCAGGCTATACAGGGTAGGCCTAAAGCCAAGTTTGCACTGCCACTATAGTGGATGGCATATTGGGTGCTGCTGTCAACAAGTTGCATTTAACTTTCAGTCCCAGGGTGTACTTTTTAGGTCTCGCAGACCTAGCGTTGCAGCACGAATGTGCTGCACGCTCTGCAAGGCATATTGGAGTAGGGTATGTTTTAGAAGTGGGGTGGAAGCCCCGCCCCTGTTTTTCATTGGCTGTCGTCATTGTCTATGGTAAACGCTGGCCTCCAATTGAAAAAATTGAAAATGAGGCTTCTTAGTCCCTCCTTGTTACCTCCCTGTCTCCTTTTGGGATGGCCTATCCAGACTGGATCTTTTACTTGCGGCGTTAGACTGTCTTCTTCAATTAGTATGTAAAGCACATTTTTTTTATTTGCAGTGCACAATGGAGACAGCTTGTTTAGGTCGCGCCTGAGCCAGTGCTGCTCTGTTTCGTGTCCTCTTCTCGCCCACCTCCCATTGTCCTTGTTCCTTTTATTCCCGCTGTCCATTGTCTCGCAGCTCGTGGGCCATGGACGTGCTTTAGGTGACCGCTGGTCACACGCAGCCCTCCGTGCTCTGCAACAGATTGTAGTGCCTCCTGCAGTGCCGCAATGGCATGCTCCTGTGCCTCCCGGTGCACTCACCCAGCACCTCCAGCGCTCCAGTGCGTGCCCCACCAGCTCACCTTGCCCTGACGAGGGCGCCATGTCCTGCCCCCTCACCTGCCCTACTCCAGTATCCCGGCCCTTGCAGCTCACATTCGCGTAGATCTCAGAGCGCAGGCGGCTGCATGGCTCTGGAGTGCTTTCCTCCGCTGCCTCTGGTGGCTCCGGTGGGAGGGAGGCCTCTACGGGGCTGGTGTCCTCTTCTTGTGTTTATCTTGGGTGCCACGCTTTGCTTAAGCACTGCACCCATGTTCGTAGGTATAACAACATACTTCAGCACAAAACCTCCATCTGTAGGGTGTTCTCCCTCCCACCACTTACAACAGGCTGAAGTTAGTTAACGCACCCCTCTCCCCCGCTAACGGATTAAGGAGATAACATTACAAACTGGGACACTTATAGACTTTCCACAAAGAATTGAAGCACTGTACAGGTCATGGGAGACGGACCTTGGAATTAGAACCAAGGGTGTCCGTGCTCACTAGAGTGTGCACTCACACCCTGAGCCTGGGGGTCCTCCAGCCCGTGGAGCTTGGAAGAATAACAGGGTGTGTGTGTTCTTCCAAGGGTCTCTGCAAGCACGTGTGCTCACTGTGAACTGATCGCTGCAGATTTTGCACCCTTTGGGGGTCAGACCTGTCGATACGTGTGTGTTTGTGTTTGTTTGGGGAGGGTTTGGGGGGAGGGGGCTGGCCCATTCTGGGCCGAAAGTGGTAAACAGCTGCTCCCATGTGACCCTCTCACACCTGGTTGCTCCCGAGAACACGTTGAGCTGTGAAGTGATTGCGCTGCAGAGTAAATATTTGTCTCCTCCGTGCACACGAGCCTCCTGCCCCAGAGTCCACCCTCCTACTACCCGGAGTCCATCCTCCTCCTACCCAGAGTCCACCCTCCTCGTCGTCTGTCTTGTTTTCGTCTGTCAGATTCCTTCTGACACTGTGTGGTATCCTCCACTGCAACTATCTGCAGCTATCTTCCATGTTTGCCTCTTACTCAGTATTCCAGCATAGAATGGTGTTGCTCAGAATGCTGTATCTTGGTTACTAGCCATTTGCCAGCTGGACTCTGGAGGATGAGGTCCTTTGATTGTAACTTACATTAAAGCTTCAACTGTTACAACTTCAACCTGACTCTTCTTCATTCACAAGAGGATACTACATTTTGGCGACGATTGGACTTATCCCACATCTAAGGACCTCAACTCAACTCGTCTTTACAACTACTTCTACGATTTTGAGCTTTTGGATACCGAGGCAGTAGCCTCATTACTCCACATTCATTTTGAATTTTTTAGTCGCTGTTTAGGTTGCCTTATTGATGTGTGACACTTTGTCACAGTTGAGGTTGTATCACAAGGTCAGCTCAGTGATGGGCTGCGGGTACCGGTCAATTGAGTTTGCAGAATTGTCAGCATGTTACCTCAAAGAGTCTCGTCTATCTGGTACCTTCTGATAGTGTTGGGTTTTGGGTGCCTGCCGAGGTACCCAAAACCCAACCCTCCTCCTGCCCTGTCCTCCTTAAAGAGCCCCGCTGCATCTTCTCAAACACATGGTACACGTGCAAATAGGAGTAATCCGGGTCGCCAGGGGTTTAAGTGCGATACAAATAAGTGAGGGTCCTTTAAATGGGCAGGGCTATATAATTAAGTACGTGGTTTAAACATAGATGCTAAAATTCCTATAGAGTGCCACCGTACCCACACATTTGCATAGACACCCCTCCGTTTTTGCACTTTTCAAACTTGTTAGTCCCTCCTTTTAATTGATTATGTTCTCTTTTCCACCTTGATGTATTTTAGGATTCCTGCCTGTCATGCCCTCACACACTCGAGGATCATTGGCTCTCGGCCTTCGACCGACCGCCACAAAACATGTAAGAGACTTTTACTATTTTAGTTCCAACTCCTTGACTGAGACCATTGCTTTTTAGGATACTGTTGGTTGACTGCAGTTTCATTCTTACCCATAGGATGGTTGGCTAAATTGGTTAGACACAGTACAGCAGAGATCGGCTGATCTTGCCACAGAAACTGAGGTAAGCTGACTCCTGCAGAGGAGGGTGCTTCGAGTTAAAGGGGGCTCACATGCCATTTTAGCATAAAACTAAGATTTCGTTTTTCTGTTTTCCAGCTTTCTGGTCATGAAGAGAACCCCGGAATCTGAGGGTTTGAAACGCGTCGACCTTGTGGTGGCCAAACCAAGTGCACAAGTTACTGTTTTATAAAATTGGAATTTTTTCAATTGTGGAATGTATTTTTGTTTGGCCCAATTGTATATTGTTTTGATTTTGTGTTTTGTATAGATTTACCTTGAACAATTGGATGTTTGGTTGTTTGTTAGACTGCTGGAGTGTGAGTTGAGCGACAGTAGGTTTGTCAGAGCAGAATGGTTAGAGAGTGTGAAATTGGTGTGTGGTGACAGAGAATTTTTTGTAAACTTTTAGGATTCATTATGTTTGGTAGTATTTTTGGGAAATGGTAGATTGGTGAAAAAATTTTAAATGCAAAAAACTTGTGGCTCTAATTTTCATAGGAACTGGCCTGAACATCTAGGATTATTGTAATGCAACACTATCATCTTGTGGCCAAAATTTTTATTGGAAAATACGTTAATTTAAGGATTCCTCAGTAAAAATAGTTTATAAAAAAATAAATGTAATATTAGGGTTTTTTTAAATGTCAAAAAGATGTGGATTTCAAAGAAAATAGTGATGCAAAATGGTAATGAGCAATTTATAGATTTTATGTGGTTTAGGAACACGTTGTTAAATAAGTAGTGATTTGGGATAGCTCGTTGTTTAGCCTTCGTGCTTAAGGAATTTTTTGTTTAGGCAGTCGTTGTTTAATCATACATCCGTCATGAGTTGGAGCCCTTGGAGGTGAAAGGACATTGTGTGAGGCTACTATTGATGGAATCCAGCTCCAGGTCATGGCGGACTCTGGGTCACCCATAACTATTGTTAGGGATTCTACGTTTTATGAGAACTTGGGTGAAAACTTTGTGTTGGCTAAGACAAATGTGAACCCCAAGGTTTTTGGGGAAAAGTATATTGACATAGTGGGGTATTTCCAGGCCAAAGTGCAAGTTATGGGCCAGGAGGTGCTTACTAAGGTGTATGTGGCCGTCAAGGAAAAGAATATTGTGGAGTGGAAAGATCTGGTATAAACGGGACTATATTTGGTACCAGGTGATGACAATCCCATAAGGGTGAGTGAGGGGGCCATGTGTAATGTGAATGAGGCAAAGATGGAGTTCAAGGAAATGCTTGCTGAGTTTAAAACGGTGTTCTGTGATCGGGTAGGTCTGGTGAAAATTAAATTGTTGGCAGGCACCCAACCAGTAGCACAGAAGGTGCAGCCAGTCCCTGTGAGTGTAAGGGAGGAGTTAAAGGAAATGTTACAAGGATTGTGTACTCAGGGCATTATACAACCTACTGAGTCTTCTCAATGGGTCGCTCCCATAGCGGTAGTGTGCAAGAAGTCAGGGGAGATTAGGTAGTGTGCGGACCACTGAGGCCTCAACAAGAATGTCGTGGTGAACTGCCACCCGCCTAGAATTCAGGAGCTTTTGGCGAATCTGGGAAGAGCTAAGTGGTTCTCCTTTATCGACTTAAGATCAGCCTACCATCAAGTGCCGTTATCAAAGGATAGGGAAGAACTGACAACTTTTGTGATGCCTTTTGGGGAATACAAATTCCTTAGACTTCCATTTGTCCATACATTAGCAGCTACCGTCTTTCAGAGGCTGATAGACACCCTGTTTTGAGACACGTAGGGAGTGCAGACATATTTGGATGATATCTTGATTTTTGTGAAGAGTTATGACGAGCATAATAAGTTATTGAAGTAGGTGTTGTCCATTTTATGTGAACGAGGCATGACGGTAAGGGAGGATAAGTGCAAATTTTGGAGTGAAAGACTTGAAGTATTTGTGGCACACAGTGTCTTAAGCGGGCATCAAACCAAAGTTCTCAGTTATCAGGGCGATAAAAGATGCAAAGTCTCCCAGTAATAGAGATACTCTCTGCTCATTTATGGGGCTGGTGGAATATTATGCCAGGTTTGTGATCAGTTACACTCAGACAGTGGACCCTCTGCACGCACTTCCAAAGAGAGGTCAAAGATTTGTGTGGTCTTAGGAGCTTGATGGGCTGTTTGCGAGGGGAAAAGAGTTAATTATTTCTGCTCAAGCCCTCCATACTTTTCTTGAGGACCGTCCTTCAGTTATAACAGTGGAGGCAAGCATGAGGGCGTTGGGGGCAGTCAGAGGGTAGAGGGCAAAGAGCAGACAGTAGCATTTGCTTCTAAAACTCTAAAGCACTTTGAGTGCCAGTACAGTACTATCAAACAAGAAGCACTGGCTTATGTCTGGGCAGCTCAAAAATGTAAGATGTATATTTGGGAGCGCAAGTTAGAAATTTACACGGATCACATGTGTTAGACCTGGCATCATTGGCGTGGGTTTCCTGTGTATTTTTGCCTTTGCCTCCTGTGTTTTTGCTGTGTGTTGGACTTCGTTTTTCTGGTCTAGATGCATTGGGGTACAAAAGGGGGTGGTGATGGATGGAGCATCTGAATCAATCAAACACTCACACCCAGTCAAAAGATCAGAGTTTGATCCATCACCGTTCTTTAGCCCACTCTGCCACCCCAGTTCAGACATGGCTATATGCAAATCAGTCTGACCCTGTGCCTCATGGGAACAGTCCAGCCCAAACTGCCAAGCCATGTCTTACCTGGACCGGACACAAGCTTCCGAGGACTGGTTTCTGGCATTCCAGCCGTCTTCAGCCCGGCTTGCTTGAATCCAGTGGCAAAGTGAGCAAGGGACTCACGTCTGAGCATACCCTGCCACACTTATGGCGGCCAAAAGCGGTACAAAAGGGGGTGGTGATGGATGGAGCATCTGAATCAATCAAACACTCACACCCAGTCAAAAGATCAGGGTTTAATCCATCACCGTTCTTTAGCCCACTCTGCCACCCCAGTTCAGACATGGCTATATGCAAATCAGTCTGACCCTGTGCCTTATGGGAACAGTCCAGCCCGAACTGCCAAGCCATGTCTTCCCTTGACCGGACACAAGCTTCCGAGGACCGGTTTCTGGCATTCCAGCCGTCTTCAGCCCGGCTTGCTTGAATCCAGTGGCAAAGTGAGCAAGGGACTCACGTCTGAGCATACCCTGCCACACTTATGGCGGCCAAAAGCGGTACAAAAGGGGGTGGTGATGGATGGAGCATCCGAATCAATCAAACACTCACACCCAGTCAAAAGATCAGGGTTTAATCCATCACCGTTCTTTAGCCCACTCTGCCACCCCAGTTCAGACATGGCTATATGCAAATCAGTCTGACCCTGTGCCTCATGGGAACAGTCCAGCCCAAACTGCCAAGCCATGTCTTCCCTGGACCGGACACAAGCTTCCGAGGACTGGTTTCTGGCATTCCAGCCGTCTTCAGCCCGGCTTGCTTGAATCCAATGGCAAAGTGAGCAAGGGACTCACGTCTGAGCATACCCTGCCACACTTATGGCGGCCAAAAGCGGTACAAAAGGGGGTGGTGATGGATGGAGCATCTGAATCAATCAAACACTCACACCCAGTCAAAAGATCAGGGTTTAATCCATCACCGTTCTTTAGCCCACTCTGCCACCCCAGTTCAGACATGGCTATATGCAAATCAGTCTGACCCTGTGCCTCATGGGAACAGTCCAGCCCGAACTGCCAAGCCATGTCTTCCCTTGACCGGACACAAGCTTCCGAGGACCGGTTTCTGGCATTCCAGCCGTCTTCAGCCCGGCTTGCTTGAATCCAGTGGCAAAGTGAGCAAGGGACTCACGTCTGAGCATACCCTGCCACACTTATGGCGGCCAAAAGCGGTACAAAAGCGGGTGGTGATGGATGGAGCATCTGAATCAATCAAACACTCACACCCAGTCAAAAGATCAGGGTTTAATCCATCACCGTTCTTTAGCCCACTCTGCCACCCCAGTTCAGACATGGCTATATGCAAATCAGTCTGACCCTGTGCCTCATGGGAACAGTCCAGCCCGAACTGCCAAGCCATGTCTTCCCTGGACCGGACACAAGCTTCCGAGGACCGGTTTCTGGCATTCCAGCCGTCTTCAGCTCGGCTTGCTTGAATCCAATGGCAAAGGGAGCAAGGGACTCACGTCTGAGCATACCCTGCCACACTTATGGCGGCCAAAAGCGGTACAAAAGGGGGTGGTGATGGATGGAGCATCTGAATCAATCAAACGCTCACACCCAGTCAAAAGATCAGGGTTTAATCCATCACCGTTCTTTAGCCCACTCTGCCACCCCAGTTCAGACATGGCTATATGCAAATCAGTCTGACCCTGTGCCTCATGGGAACAGTCCAGCCCGAACTGTCAAGCCATGTCTTCCCTGGACCGGACACAAGCTTCCGAGGACCGGTTTCTGGCATTCCAGCCGTCTTCAGCCCGGCTTGCTTGAATCCAATGGCAAAGTGAGCAAGGGACTCACGTCTGAGCATACCCTGCCACACTTATGGCGGCCAAAAGCGGTACAAAGGGGGGTGGTGATTATGGAGCATCTGAATCAATCAAACACTCACACCCAGTCAAAAGATCAGGGTTTAATCCATCACCGTTCTTTAGCCCACTCTGCCACCCCAGTTCAGACATGGCTATATGCAAATCAGTCTGACCCTGTGCCTCATGGGAACAGTCCAGCCCGAACTGCCAAGCCATGTCTTCCCTTGACCGGACACAAGCTTCCGAGGACCGGTTTCTGGCATTCCAGCCGTCTTCAGCCCGGCTTGCTTGAATCCAGTGGCAAAGTGAGCAAGGGACTCACGTCTGAGCATACCCTGCCACACTTATGGCGGCCAAAAGCGGTACAAAAGCGGGTGGTGATGGATGGAGCATCTGAATCAATCAAACACTCACACCCAGTCAAAAGATCAGGGTTTAATCCATCACCGTTCTTTAGCCCACTCTGCCACCCCAGTTCAGACATGGCTATATGCAAATCAGTCTGACCCTGTGCCTCATGGGAACAGTCCAGCCCGAACTGCCAAGCCATGTCTTCCCTGGACCGGACACAAACTGCTGTTCAGTGCCAAAGTGCAAGTGCTCCCTCTGTCAATTGTTGTTATGGATTGGTGATTCCATGATTGGCATATTTGATTTACTTGTCAGTCACTAGTACAGTGCATCATGTGTGCCCAGGGCCAGTAAATACAATGCTGCTAGTGGGCATGCAGCACTGATTATGCCACCCACAAAGCAGCCTGTAAATGTAACTCAGACCTGCCACTGCAGAGTCTGCACGCAGATTGGTACTGCCATGTCAACCTGGCAAGTACACTTGCCAGTCCCTACCCTTCCCTTTTCTTACATGTGAGTCACCCCTAAGGTAGACCCAAGGTACCTCTGTGGGCAGGGTGCAGTGTATGGGGAAAGGTAGACCATGCCCTGATGTGTGTGGCAAGTCCTGATAGTGAAATATTGCCAATTTAGTTTTTTCACTATTGTAAGGCTATCTGTCCCCATAGAAGAGAATTGGGATTTTGCTTCTAACATCTTATAAGCATAACTGCCCATGGGAACAAGATAAGAAATTACAGTTTGATATGCCTGAACTCAGAATATTAAGATGCATCTTCTAGTAGGTGATTTTCACATTATGGGTTTGAAAATACCACTTTTAGAAAGTAAGTATTTTCTTGCCTAACCATCCAGTGTGCCTCTGCTAGGTTGTGTATTGACTGTCTGGCTTTGGAGAGACAGGGGCTGGGGGTGTGCATTCTGTTGATACAGCCACTTAGGGGGTTTAGTTGTGTCCTGCCTTTCTAGGGTGAGTCAAGGCTGAGCTGAATAGACCTAGGGTGCATTCAGAGTAGGGGGAGGAGATTTATTTTGCACCTGAATGGGCCTGGTCTGCCAAGGAGAATGCTCTGTCCACTCCCTGCCAGAAAGTTGTTCCAGAGAAGACAGAACTGGTTTTGGATTGGCAAAGAGCTTCTCTGCACAAGAGAACAAAGAGATTTACTGTATAAAAAGAGGACTTTTAGATCACCTTCTGTGAATCAAGAGGAACCTTTGCCAAGGAGCACAACTGGAGAAACTGAGGAGAAATACTGCCCTGTGCTGATTGCTGTCTGGGGTTGGCCAGCAGTTTCTACTTTCTGCCAATAAAAGGGTAAAGGACTTTGTTGCTGGCTGTGTCCCCTGCTGGAGGAAGATCTCCAAGGGCTTGAAGTAGAGTTTACCTTTTGTTCTGAAGCCTCAGGGACACAAAGACTTCACCCCCAGCTCCCCCGAACTTCCTTGTTGGGAGTTCTGACCTGCCAGGAGGTGCCTGAAGCTGTTATGGGCCTCTGGAGGTTGTTCTGGCTGTTGGAAGCTGGAAAAGCAATACAACGATGAGAAGCGGGACACATCTGTACTTGTTTCTGGTGCATCACCGAAGAAACCGATGCAACGCCTGCCTACGTTTCGAGAAATCAATGCATGCCGGATCAAGTGCACTGGTCTCTGAAGTCCAAGATCACTGCACCGATTCTGATGCAAGCCCTGCTGTGCGGCTGCAAGAACCCACGCACCATTCCAGATTGTTGCATCGCATCAAGGCGCCAGGTTTTTCCCATTGTTGGGGGATGCAGTAAGAAACCGACGCATCACCTCCTCTCCAGTAAGGAACAGACGCATCACATCCCCTGCACAGCAGTAAGGAACTGACGCATCACCTCCCCCGCACCAAGGAACCGACGCATCTCCTTTCCTGAGTGTAAGGAATCAACTCTTCACCTTCCCTGCAACCCTTTTTGTTTATGTGCGCGAAGCATCCAAAGTACTTTGTGTGAAAAGTGTTGCATCAGCAATTTGCTTTGATCTGAACTATTTCTACCATTTAAAAGTCATATTTTTATCACTGTATTGTGAATTTTGTTTTTGTTTTGGTCTTGTTTTGGTTTAGATAAAGATTACTTATTTTCCTAAACTGGTTTGGTGTTCATTTTTAGTACTTTCACCGTATTACTGTATGTGTTCACAAATGTTTTACTCACTGCCTCTGAGATAAGTCTGTCTGCTCGTGCCAAGCTGCCAAGGGGGTGAGCAGGGGTTATTTTAGAAGTGTGTCCCCTTAACCCTGACTAGGAAGAAGGGTCCCTACTTGGACAAAGGTTCCTACCTCTGCCAACTAGAAACCCCCATTTCTAACAACAAGCCGGTAATGGCAACAACATGTCAGCCAGTCTTACTAGTCTGGTCTCGAAGCTCCAGGAGTACTATTTTGAAATGAGTCATATTTTGGGGGGTGGAGGTGAACTTCCGGGCCGACTTTTTATCTAGAATGTTGATGGAGAAGGATGATTAGGAGGATCTGGTGGAGGAAGCTATGGAGTGCATGGCGATGGTGGATTGCGATTGAGAAGTGTGGCATGATTACATCGGAACGTGAATGGAGTGATGCAAGCATGAAAGATGCTACACTGGTCAAGGTAATGGAGTATGCCACACAAAAGTAGCCTAAAGTTAAAGGTTTGGTTAAGGACTTGAGAAATGTTGCACAAGTTGCGGATGAGTTATCAGTGATGGATAACATAGTTTTAAAGGTGACAAGTTTGTTCCTTCTGCTGATTTGTGAGGAAACCATCATAGAAGTAGCTTATCAGGGGCACATGGGGGTTACTAAAACGAGGATGAAAGTGCAACAACAATACTGGTGGGCCGCCATGGACTCTCAGGTAAAGAGAATGGTGGATAATTATGGGGAGTGTTTGTGGTCAGGCAAACACTGGAAGAGAGTTCACACACCATTGCTTCCAACTCAATTTCCTGGGGCAGCTTGGCAACAAATTGGGTTGGATTTCTTGGGGCCTTGTAATGTGCTACTAAATTAAATGAGGTATCTGATTTTGGCTATGGATTATTATTCAAAGTGGATGTATCACAAGTTTCTGGAGTCACCGGATACAGGCAATACAATTGAACTTTTGAAAAGGGAATTTTTGTTGGAAGGGCTCCCAAAGCATTGGTCACAGATAATGGGAACCACTTTGTGTTTGAAAAGAGGTGCAAGTTCTTGGTTACCCAGGGCATATAACACATCAAGGTGGCGTTATATTACCCTACTTCGAATGGATTAGTGGATCGAGGTAATAAGGTGTTAAAGGAAGTAATTCAGTCAGTGATTGCATCTCGCTTGGATGTAAAAAAGTTTCTGAAGGATAAAGTGTGGAGTTACAACACGTCTCCACACTGCACTACAGAGGCTACTGCATTCAAGATGTTAAGGGGCAGAAAGGCATATATAACTTTGATCCTTCATGGTTAAGTGGAAAAAGGACAGAGAAGAAAAGTCAGAATTCAAGTGCAGTTGGAGTGCAGATAAAGCAAGGGCAAAGCAATTGCTGACGAAGGAACATTTTGATGAATGGTGTTTTACTGTGGGCAAAGATCTGGTAGTAGGACATTGAGTGATGATTGAAAAGCCCATCATAGTAAGGAAGGGGGACTCTGTGTTTTCAAGCCCTATGCTAGTTAGCAAGATCAGTAAGGGAGAATCTTTCATGGAAGGTAAAGTTTGGTGGCACAAGAAGCAATTGGTGAAGGTGACGCAGAATCAAGCTGAGATCATTATGCATAAGAAATGAAATGAAATGAAATGAAATGAAAAAGGTTCTTAATAAAGCGCACTGTGACCAAGCGGCTTCCTGGCGCTAGAGGTAGGAGCTGAGGGAGATGAGAGAAGCCAGAACTGTTTAACAAGAATATGCAATAGAAAACAAATGTTTTTTTAGGGCCTTACGAAATTGGGAGTAAATAGTGATTGATCTGATCGACAGAGGGAGATTGTTCCAGAAAGAGGGACCTAAAACAGAGAATCTGGTGCCTCCGGTTTTGGATCTACGAAACCGAGGTACATTGGAAAGGAACTGATTAGAGGAACGGAGGGAACGGTTAGGGGTATAGGGAGTGATGAGAGAATTGATAAAGGCTGGGCCAATGCGGGCCCGAGCCATGAAGACCAGACAGCCCATCTTAAAGAGGGATCTCTGAGAGATGGGGAGCCAGTGAAGTGCTTTCAGAACGGGGGTAATGTGGGAAGATTTCGGGAGGTGAAGGATAAGGCGGGCGGCCTGATTCTGAACAGCCTGTAGGCGGCGAAGTTCATACGCTTGAATGCCCACATACAGGCTGTTCCCGTAATCAAGGCGAGAAAGAATCATGGCCAGGATGATGAGCTTAAGGGCGTCAGAAGAAAAGAAACGGGACACCTTTCGGATGATTCGGAGGGAAAGAAAACAAGAGGAGACAACCGAGCTGATCTGGGCATGCATAGAGAGGTCCCGACTGACTTTAATGCCCCGGGTCTTTGCCGAGGCCGTTGGTAAAGGTGGAGGGCCAGAGATGGAAGGCCAAAAGGCGGTCGACCAAGGGGAAGAGGAAGAGGAAGAGGAAGAAGGAAGCGTTGAAGGAACATGATCATCGTTGGACTCATTGGCTTCACACAGAAGCGGGGATAGGGACAGTGTTGGAGAGAGGTCTGGAGGTGGTTCCCCGAGTATCTGAGCCAGTGGTGTGTGGACCTGTAGTGGGGCCTACTTCTTCGGGAAAGGAGTCCAGTCGTCAGAACAGGAGAGGTCCTGCTAGGTTCAATGCTTTCCTAAACTTTTAACTGGTTTATGTACCTTATATTATATTCTTGTTAAACTTTGTTTATCTTTGCTTTTTCTGGGGATTGACGTTTGTTTATTTGTGATAAGGGGGGAGGTGATGTAGTGTTGGGTTTGTATTGGAATGTGGGAAATGTTCATCAATGTAGGCTCGTGCATGGAGTGCACGGTGGTGGGAAGGTTCAATAGCAATAACAGTTGCAGATCGACTTTCGGACCAGTGAGACGCTCCATGCCGTGGGTGAAGTTAATATGAATATACTCTTAACTTGAAGTTGAAGTTGGTGTAACTCATCATTTACCACACAGGTGCTGTATTACTTCCCCAACCCAAATTCCATACCTTGGAAAAGTGTCATCACAATGTAATGACACTCATTTTCTTCCACTCTGAACAACATATGATTACGTACCTTGAAAATGTTTCATAACAAAGTAATAGCTAACCATGGGCGGGCAACTTCGCTACGCCCACGAAGTGGGCGTAGTGTCGCCTACTTCGCCCTTTGCAAAGTAGGCAAAGTAGGCAACACTACGCCCACTCCTTGGGCGTAGCGAAGTTGCCCGCCACCCGCCTCCCTCCCGCCCTCCCGAACAAAGCTAAATTTAATTAAATGGGCCCATATAATAAATAAAATACACTTACCTTGTCCGCGGCGTCCCGGGGCTCCCTCTGCTCGTTCACGGCGCCAACTTCTAACCAATTCCGCATGCGCGGCCGCCCGCGAATGCGCATTGGTTAGAAGATGGCGCCGTGAACGAGGTAAGTGTATTTTATTTATTACTAGCAGCCCGTCCCGACGTTGTCCGGGTATGAATTGCTGCTGGCCAGTAGTATATTGTTTTGTAGGATTTTGTTTTGATAGCATTTCTTATCTGTGACAGGCCTGTGAAACGCTCTGATTCACAGTGCACTGCTGATGCACTTAAGAGTGCGCATTCAGTAGTGTGTGAACTCGAGTTTCCCTACTTTATTTTTCCTTGCAATATTATATAGCGTGAACTCGACAACGTGGCATGAGCACAATTTACATTACAGAAGAACACATTCATTTGTGGTAGGCACGGGGAGACAAAGCGATTTGCCTGGAATCACAGGATGTTGAGCTGATGCCGAGATTCGAACGTAGCATTACAAGTCACAGGGTACGTTTTATTCACAGAGGACACACCATATGACTACAGGAAATGACTGCTTCGCTTAAGATTTTAATAAAAAACGGTAAGATCCTATAGCTAGGTGCCTGTCCCTAAAGCCCAAGCTTATAAGTTGGAGACTGTGAAAAGCAAATTACTGAAATTTGGTTGGACAATTGTCGTGTAATGCTGAGAGAACATTTCACTGACAATCAAACTGCACATCTGATTGGAGTGAGGTATAATCTCGGCATGGTCTGGCCTACGGGTAGGCTGTATGGTTTTAGGCTTAAACCTATAATAACTGATCAAACCACACCGGAAGGGAAATAGCCCTTACCAGTGTAAACATATAAACACTGAAAAAAAAACTGCACAACCACCAACTAAATGCCATTCAAAGGAAGGAAAAGGAGATCGAAAGAGTCATTTTTAGTTCTTCCTGAAGGGGCCAATACAATATAACTTTGTTATTTAAGGTACCAGTAAGAAAGACTGGGCTAACATTATTGTGCTTGAGTTTTGTTGTTTAGGGATGTCACTAGAATATTGTTTCTTCTTCCTTTTTTCAGTTTTGTGGTTTTTGGTCTAAAGATACAGGGGTTAGAAGAATGTTTTAGGTGTTGTTTATTTATTTTATAAAGTGTAGAGAATCCAGAAATATCAAAATCATATTTTATGTAGGTTTCAAAAGAATCTTTCCCAATATGTACCATCACATTTATCCCCAGACAATGGGTAAAAGCCCTTGATATGTCACCCCCCTTTTCTAGTGAGCCAGTATTGATAGTAGGTGAATTGCCAAACACCCCAGGCTTTAAACATTTAATTACAAGGCACAGGGACAAGTGTGGCTCACTGGTTAGAGGCGGCAGACCCTGATGCACAGGTCTGGCCCGGGACCAGGGTTCAATTCCCGACGCGGCAGGGTATCGGGCTCAATGTCCGCGGACTCGACAATTCTCGCATTGGTGCCTACTCTAATCATGGGTCCAACTCTGGGCAATAGCTTGCTTAATTTCCACAACGGCCCCAGTGGTGCTGGGATGCCAGGTTCCACCTTGGGGGTGCCCAGTAGGGGGCATCTCACAGGGAAAACCAGGAAGGATTCCACAGTGGTATACCGCGCCAGGATGCCCTGAGTAGGGCGGCAGTGCGCTTTACAAGTAATCCCATATTTACATTTACATATGTGAAAAGAGTGCAGTTAAAAACATCTGTGATACTGGTGAAAATATGACACCAGATTTATGGAAAATACGGAATGCAGTGTCACTTGGACTGCTGCTGCAAAATGTTCTCACCAAGTTCAACAAAGATTGAAGTGATTTTGTTTGTATTTGCAGTGATTCAGCTACGTATATGAAAAAGCTGTGTGATGATCTGTCAAAATCGATACCTGAGCTGAAGTGCTTCCCTGTAAGAGATCCTTGCCACTTGTTAGATGGTATGCTGAAATCATCTTTACAATCCTCAGAGTTAATGAGGAATGCTATTGACGTTTTAGTCTTCTGGTGCCCTGTTTTGTTTTGCACAGAAACTAAAATGAAAATGTTTCAGATTTTGTGCTTTATGTGGCATTAACGAAAGAGTCATCCCAACTGTGTCACTTAGCAGGTGGTTCTCAGTCCTAGAGGCCATGAATGCTATATTGGCAACCGTTTGCAAAACTTTTGCTGAGTGATGATGCCAATGGCAAGAAATGTGAGGATCTTTGGTCACTTATTGATAATGATTTGAAAAAGGTACACTTTACTGCATTCTTAGATTTTCACAGGAACGCATGACTGCTGTTGTGGACATAATAAAAAAACTAGAGTCTGAAAACACCCTTGTCTATGTAGTGTTCGGCATAATTGGTGTAGATGTGAAACATCTCCTTGAGAGCAGACTGGGCGACACTTTTAGTGACTTTGGTACTGCAACATATTCCATGTTAAAGTGCCTGCCACTTGGGAAGCAAAGAAATGTTGAGGAGCAATTCAGGAACTTTTATTTTCCAATGTATGAGAAATAGCCCTTCACCATCCATGGCATTTGAAGTCATTGAAGCCATACTGTTGCACTCTGCACAAGTTAGAGATCCCTCCGTAAAGGAAAATTTTCTCCAAAGTTTCAAAAGTGCTGCCTCATTTTTGACCGCTTCAATAACTCTGAGGGCACATGCGCCCAGTTCAACGGATATGTTGCAGAACCTGTTGCAGAGAATCACAATCTTCAGGTGCACCAGTACTGGCATGGAAAGTTATGTCAGTGGGCAGAGATAGGAAATTGTGTACTGGCTATTTTGGCGTTTACCTGTTTCAAGTTGCAAAGATAAAAGTTTACATGGGAAAGAAAGAGCGAGCGAGCGTGCAAGACCAAAGACTCACTGAAGAAGTATTGTAGGGTGTAGTACGGTAAGTTTGATCTGTAAAAATTTATTTGGACCTCATTTACAGTGTAAGTATACTGTCCATATACCATGCACTATCACTGCCAAAAGCAAGCAATAATAAAGCAAAAAGTTCCAAACACTGGAAAAACACTGTTTCTGTTGTTTTAAATGGCGCAAAAATGTGTAACCACTGATAACCATTGTTTTTTGAAGGTACTGAAATCACTTGAAAACACTGAATAAATCCCACCAGAATTTACAAAAAATAGAAACTGAAAACAGGAAAGCCTACCTATGGGTAATGACACTGTGGAGTTGGAGATGGTGATGCACATAGTTATAAATCACTCTCAGGCCTCCAGCTAGGAATATCTTTGGAGGTGCAATGAGATGTTCCTACAAGTCCCTTGCACACTTAGCTGATTAAACGATTGTTGGAAAGTGCTCACCTGAATCACAGATGAAGCAAGGACTTTTCCACGCTTGTCATTATCCAGGGCCAATCATGCGCCATAGGAATAAGTAAGCCAGCAGTAGGCCTGGAAAAGGAAATGAGATAAGAGATCATGAGATAATGAGAAAATAGAAACACTGGACAGCATCACCTTGTCCCATCACTCTGCTTTGGCTTTGTCATCTACTTGGGTCTAGTGGATCATCTAAAAACATAAATGATACCTTTTATATAATTTCTCTATGTATACTCGAACACTTGTAATAAGAAATGATTTCCTCCAGCATATGTCAACTTCGCAGACTGTCTGGAATATTGGTGGAACTCGGGCACTCCTGGAACTGAAACATAAACAATATCTTTGGGATTGGTATTTACTAGGTTTTCATAAACTTTGCTCTCTTTTCTGATCAATGGAAAATCCTCAAATTCTGTGATGGCGCAGAAATGGACTAGTATTTATAACAAGTGCCTATAAATTGTCTATGCCTTAATATGCAATAGATGCTACTTGTTGGGACCCATTTATCTGCCCGGATAGACCTTACACCTCAAATAGACTGAGCAGAGAAATAACCATAAGCTTCTGAAGTGGTCTATGACCCTCTAAGGTCAGGACTACAATGTGGAACACAAGACATCACACAAAGACGCTAATGGACTTTCTTTTAAATGTTCTCAGTCAGAAACTGTGGACTCTTTTGAACTTTGGTACTCATAGTTGTTTGTGTAGACGGTAGTGTGCCAAAGCGGCGTATGTACTACTCACCTGGCCATGGAAGCTGTGCCACTTTGCCCATGATAAACATGCTTTGGGTTCCCTCTGTTATCCAACAGAATAATTAAAAAATATCTGAGCCTGCTGCATCTGCTCCATGTTTTGCTGGGATGTTTGACACCTATAATCCAGCAACACTGCAACACTGTTCCCTTGTACTAGGATCAATCCATCAATCAATCAATCAGGATTTATAAAGTGCGGCTAATCACCCGATAGGGTATCCAGGTGCTTGCAGATCCCAGAGGCTTATTTGAACAGCTCAGTCAGAAGGGCCATTCGGAATTCTGGAAGTGAGATGATGGTCTGGCGGTGATGGTGAGGCTCTTCCAGGTCTTTGCTGCTATGTGGGAGAAGGAGCATTCTCCACTTCTGCTTCAGTAGATGCAGGGAGTATGGGCAAGTGAGGGGAAGGCAGAGTGTAGTCTTCTCAACGGTTGGTGGAAGTTCAGGCAGTGGTTAATGTAGGCAGGTACTTGGTTGTATAAAGCCTTGCATGTGTGGGTCAGCAGCTTGAATTGGCACCTCTTCTGTATGGGGAGTCAGTGTAATTACCTGGGTTGGGGTGTAATGTAGGTTTTCAGGGAAGGCCAAGGATGAGTCTGGCTGCAGAAGTCTGTATGCTCTAAAGCCTCTGTACGGGATGTGAGGTGATTCCTATTTACAGAGCATGGCCGTAGTCTAGTCGGCTGGTGATGAGGGCTTGTGTCACGTGCATCTCATGTGTAGGGGTGGCCACTGAAGATCTTAGGTAGAATGCCCAGAGTGAGGAAGCAAATGGAGGAGATGGCGTGATCTGTGATTTCATGATGAGCTTGTTGTTAATGAGGAATTCCGCCGTTTCTGGTGTGGTTCGAGGGAGTGGGTGCGGGTCCTAGTTTTGATGGCCATGAGTAGCCGTTCCATGTGTGCTGCTGTTACCAAATGGATTAGGAATCCACAAAGTACAAGTCATCTTCCACCTGGTGAAAACTGGGGGGCATATTTACAAGGAAATGGCGGAGCACGGAGCTGCGCCAAATTTGGTAGCTTCTGTCTTTTCTGTGCTTAGCTGCAGGCAGTTGTTCTTCATCCAGTTGGCACCCTTTGTCGTGTATCTGTGAAAGTAGGTTCTGGTGGTGGTTGGGTCGTCGGTCGTCTGCATAGGAAAATATGTTGAGGCCGTGAGATGTGACGGTGTTGGCCTGAGGGGTCATGCATGTGTTGAAAAGTGTAGGACTGAGGGATGAGACATGGGGGACACTGAAGTGTGAACATGAAGGTGAACTAAGCTGACATCTGGTTATAAATCAGGGACAGTTGCCATTTTACCTATACTCCTGATGAGAAGATATTTCTGTAAAATCTATGTAGTCACCCAAAACCTGGGTCCTTAATTATTCATTTATTTAAGAATCATATGGAACTACAAATCTAGATCATGCTCGAATAAGTTATACATGTCACAATCTAAAAATGAAAAGTTTGAGAAAGAATGTGAGAACAGAGAATAGCTGAAAACAAAATTCCAAGTTAACAAAAGAAAAGGAACACTATCATGTCAATAACAAAATACCGTACATATACTCACTCATGAAAGTCATATAGAAAAGAAGCATTTGCAAAACCAATGTGCTGTTGCTTTTAAAGGCAGGACTATCGACTTTGCCAAAGCTTGTTGGTTCTGCAATGCGATCGCACTCATAAGAACTTTGGGCCATATGTATCAAGGTACCAATTAGAGATTCTGTAATAGCGATTTTTAAGAAATCGCTATTTCAGAATCGGTAATTGGTATGTATCAAGAAAATTGCAATTTTTTTGCGATTTCTTGATATTCCTTAATTGCGAATTCGCAAATTGCGAATTCGCAATTAAGGAATACTTTCCCATTCCTTTCTATGGGCCAGGAGGCCCATAGAAAGGAATGGGAATTTATTCTCAATTTGCGATTCGCAATTTGCTAATCGCAAATTGAGAATAATTTCAAGGGTGCAGGGGTGTCCAAAGGACACCCTGTTGCACCCCTGAAATAAGCATGGGTGCACATGTGGTGCACATACATGCCCTAAGGGCATGTATGTGTGTCACATGGCACTTTGAAAAATGCAAAAATTGGAATTTTTCAAGAAATTCGCAAATTACCACCAACTTGAAGTTGGTGGTAATTTGCGATTCCTTGGTAACAATTAGCAATTTTTTTTAGCTTCATACATTGCATTTAAGGAATCGCAAAATCTGCGATTCCTTAAATGCAATTGCAAAATAAGGAATCGCAAATTTTGCGATTCCTTATTTTGCATGCAGATTTGTGTGATACATACCATTTTGCGAAAATGCGTTCGCAAATGCCGTTTGCGAACGCATTTGGGCATGATACATATGGCCCATAATCCCATGCATGGCCAACATTGTTAGAATGAGATTTATATTAAAGGAAACCCACTCCAAAATGGCTGCTGACGCTGTTCTTGAAGCTTATTTGAACTCTTCAATAAATTAAGCTTCATAAAAATGATGAATTTTAAAGTGATGAAGGAAGAAGTCTCATAGTCAGTCTTCCCCATGGACTATACAGAGCACACATGGGGTCATGTACTTTCTTGAGGGGAAGAGAATCCCAGAGGTTCCTGAATGGTTCCTAATGATACATGTTTGTGCAACTACTCTTAAATAAAGCTGGAGTCGCTCGTTTCTACAAATAAAGCCTGGTCTTAACACTGAAACAGCAAAAATTGAAAGGTAAGAGTGGCTAGAATGCCGGAAATATATTAAAACTCTAGACATGCAGTCTCCTAGTTACACAAAGCCACTAAGCACATTGGCTGTGGGACTCTTCTGTTGTTAACATAAACTCTGTTTGGGTACCACTGTGAACCTGACACCATAACATCTGCCCCTTGTATTTATATCTATTTTCATTAGCATCTTCAAGTGCCAGTTATGGGTAGAGTTTCAAGATGCGTGCAGAAAACAGAAACAATACAAAAACACAACATTTGGCTAATTATGCCCTTTATGTCATCTCACTGCACCCTGGTAATTTGTGCCATACTTATGACATTGTTCTTCATTCTGTCCATCAACTGTTCTTTTTGCATTTGTCACCCTGAGTGGGACGGGTATGCTCAGACGTGGGTCCCGTGCTCTCCATGCAACTGGAGTCAAGCTATCCTGGCTGATGAGGGGTGAAACCGTGAAACTGGTCCTAGGATGTTTGTTTCCAGTTCAGGGAGGACCTGGCCTGGCAGTTCGGGCTGGACTGTTCTTGTTGGGCGCAGGGTCAAGACTGATTTGTGTATGCCTGGGTCCAAACTGGAAAGGCATGGTGAGCAAAAAAACGATGGATTGAGGCCCAGATCTCTGTACTGGGGTGAATGTATGACATTTTTCTACATTATTTCCATCAACAGTTCTTTTTTGCATACTTAAGGCATAGCGTCAACTTGCACATAGAACATTCATGCCTTCTGGTGAGAGGACAGAAGTGAAATACAAAATGAAATAAAATACTGAAGCTGACCTTTATTCTAATGAGGTTTGCAGCTTGGTAGAAGCTTCTGGGGCCTACTGACCACCTCAGGATGCATTCAATACTGAAGCTTTGAACCTTCTCCAAGTACACCTGAATCACAAGGTATGTGACCTAACCAGGAGCAAGCGATTTAATGCTCGGTCACACTTTTATACCAAGTCATGAGCACAAAGACACCATTGGTCTAACTGCAAATGTGTACTCATGTTTTATACAGGAGGCAACTTGCTTCAACACCAAAGGTGCAACACATGTGTGGACATCTCAGTGGTGGCCACCCGATGGCCAGGCAGATTATCAGTGTTTAAGGAACCAGCCCGTATGGAAAAAAAGGATTTAACACACTGGCTGCCTACACAAAATGTCTGCTGATCACATGTTCAAACAACAATCAAGGAGGGATGGACAGCAAAGAACACATGCAGGCCTGCAGCAAAAGCACACTGTCTGGCTACAAAAAATGGCAACCGGCCACATGGTTAAACAGCAAGCCACCTGGGTACCTAGCCTCCAGTTCCTGCTTATTCCAGCCTGATTCGGTGACACCTTCACTGCATGGGTTTTCCAGCCCAGGTTTTCCCGTTCCCTGTTCTTCCCATCAACAGAAACCTCACCCACCCCATGACCTACTTAATGCAGGTTGTGGCACAACCATGCAGCAGACATGCGCTGCGGGTGTGCCGCTGGGGTGCTCGAGGCAAGTTCATTTTCATCTGTCTGTGCCCAGCACAACAACCCTTGACCCTCCTGCCTCCTGAAGATACACCAGTGCTGGGCTCTACACCCTCAACACTAGATACTGCAACAAACACTGCCACTGTGCTGACCCACGCTCTACAGTAGGATCTTTCGCCTGCACCCACTGCAACTTCACCTGCCACAGGATACACACCAGCCCACCGACCAGCCCCATTGTGACCACACACTCCCAATACCACATGAACAAAAACAGCAATTCGCATGCTCCCTTCTCAACACATGCTCACTATGCAAACACACCACCGAAATCTGGACCTCATCTTCACCCTCACGCCCATTATCCTCTTCCTCACTGAGATCTGGCTCAACCCTACTTCTGTGCTTGACATTGCCACCACAATACCTGAAGGATACCAGATCACCCACCATGACCCCATCAACCAGCCTGGCAGAAGGAAGCCATCATACACAAGGAATACATCCATCTCACCATCACAGCCATGGAACACCTCAACTTCTGACTCCAAACAGACAGTAAAACCAAAATCAGGGGCACTCTTAACTACCATCCTCCAGGAACACATCCAGCCCGCTGTAACTTCATCTCCTCCGCCAAAGACTGAAACAACTACATTTCCCTAGGGACCTCAACGTCCCTCTTGATGACCACAATGACATCAACACAACCAACCTCTTCAACAGCGTGAACAACATTGGACTCACCCAACTCATCCACTACACCACTTACACCACAGGCCGCATGCTATACCCCATCTTCACCTCTAACAACCCCATCAGGTACAGCCACACCACGATACTCAGCTGGACAGACCACTCCATTGTTCAATTCACCATTAGCATCTCACAGACCTCTGCCCCCAGTCTGGCCGACACCCCTCACCACAGCTAGAGCAAAGTCTCAAAGGCCACATGGATCAATGCCCTCAACATCACCCATCCTATCCCCTCCAACAACCTAGACCAGAACATCAGAAACTTAAACAATTGGATCACCAGCAGCACTGAGAGCATCACTCCCATTGGCAACAATACTCAAAGAAGGTCCACCAAGCAGGCTAGCTGGTACCCTGAAGATTGCAGAACTGTTAAACAACACTGTAAACAATTGGAGAGGAGATGGCGCACCAGCAAGGACACAGCCAACAAGACCGCATTCAAGACCACCCTGAACCTCTACCACAGACATTTGAGAAAATCAAAGAAAAAGGCCTTAGCCTTACTCTTCGAATCAAGCTCCAAAAACAGCAAACAACTCTTCAAACTCGTCAAAGAATTCTCCAAACTCTCAGCTCCAACAAACATTATTACCCTCTTAGAGGAACTCTGCAACAACCTTGCAAACGTTTTCCACAACAAGATTGCCAACATCTACAGAAAATTCAAACCCCAGCCCAAGGCAACTGACTTCTTCAAGTAACAAAATGCCCCCGCTACCCCAACAGACATTGGACTAATGAAATGGAACCAGCTTGTCCCACAGGACACCACCACGATCATGAACTCAGTCCACTGAGAGGCCCTAATTAGCCGATGCCCTAAACACATTTTCAACCTAGGTGAAGCCAGAGTCAGCCACATTTTCACCGCCACTTTGTTCAACACCTCAATTGCCAGAGCCACCTTCCCAGAGGACTGGAAACATGCAGAAGTAAACATCATACTAAAGGAACCATCAGCAGACACCAGCAAACTCAGCAACTACATACCCAACTCCCTGCTCCCAGCCAAAGTATTAGAAAAAGTCATCAACCAACAACTCTCCTCACATCTGGAATGGAACCTCCCACTCAATTCCTCCCAATCCAGATTCTGCTGCGACCACAGCACTGAGACAGCCCTCACTGCGGCTACCAAAGACATTGATTTTTATTTTTAATACAATTCTTCCACATAGTCTAATTTCCTGAAATTGTTTGGAGCATACACCAATCCTATCCCTTTTCTGAAGACTTAAAGAGGAAGACGACTTTTCAGAGGCTTAAGTACGTGTTGTACAATTTCTAGTTATTGTAAAAGTTGTTTCTTTATCAATTTTTTAGGACCCGTTTGGGAAAGCGCACACTGAGGAACCTTCACAATCAAAGAAACCCATGACCTCAGCGAGAAGTGACACCAATTTTTGAATGTGTGAGCACATTTAAACCTGTTCTAGGCCCTTTTGTCTGGTGAAACAGGGGTCAATTGACTTAAAGTTATCTGGATTAGTCCTCCAAGCATACACATTAACTGATGCTTTCTGCACATTCACTAGAGATGTGCAGTTTTTGTCACCATATAATGATTGTTTATGGGTGGTCAGATAAAGGGTATTTCTTAGGAGGAGGGGCGGGAAGAAACTTCTTCACCCAATCTCAAGAGCCAAGTGACTCTGCACCTGGGACTTAAGAATGCAGGATTGCAGGGTCCGATTTTATCTATCTCCGACTCCAGACAGTAAAATAAAGTGCAGGTCCACACAGTGGTGTGGGGCTGCTTAAGGCAGCTGGTGAATGTGAGCAAAATAAGGCCTGCTATTTGTCCTGGATTAGGAATCCACAAAGTTCAAGTCGTCTTCGACCTGGTGAAAACTGGGGGGCATATTTACAAGGAAATGGCGGAGTACGGAGCTGCGCCAAATTTGGTAGCTCCATGTTCCACCATTTCCAAAATGCAGAGATGCGCCGTATTTAGTGGAAGAGGTGTGGTGCAGCGACCAGGGTGTCTGACTCCGGAATACGGGTGCTCACGGTTCAATCCCTGGCACCGGCGGCAGGTTAGACCAGCACCTTGTCACTCTGGGCAATAGCTCGCTTAATCTTCCCGATGGCCCCCAGTGCCGGGACACCTCGCCTGAGGTAGCTGCACACTTTTCAAAGGCTGGTATTATTATTATTATTTACAGCAATACAGCGCACCCCTGTTTTTTCACAAGCAGTGGTGCAAAAAATACCTTCCTAGCACCAACGCAGACACCCTTGCACCATAGTGTAAGGGTCCCTGCATTGCAGGGAATGATTGTTTATGAGCATGAAGGTGTGCCTTCCTGCACATGCACAATCAATAATGGTGATTTGTTACTTCTATGTGTGCTACTTTCTGCCACACACATAGAAGAAGCACATTGTGATTATGTAATGATTGTTTATGTTCAGGAAGGGCCACCTTCCTGCTGCACTCCCCATCGGCAAAAGAAAAGAAAAACAATCACAAGAGGTGTTTTCTTCTTTCTATGTGTGTTGCAGAATGCAGCACATATAGAAAAAGGAAAAACAAGAAGAAATAAATATATTTCTCCACATTGTGCCTCCTTTACGCCTCCCCAGGAAAGGCATACGTTTTTGGCGCTGCCTCAAAGTAACAATTTAGCGTAAATCTGGGGCAGTGTCAAAAAGCCATGGATGTTGCTGAGAATGCCCCTAGCAATACCCATTGCTTGTCCCTTTAACGCAAAAACTGTGCTAGAGGGAACAATGTTTACAAGGCCGCATTAAGCCAAAAAAAGTGGCCTAGTGCTGCCTGGTAAATATGGAGCAGGCTCCTGCGCAACCGGAGCATCTCATAAAGTGACGTTCCAGCAGCGCAAGGGGGCTTGGAAATGAGGCCATTAGGTTTTACGAATTGCACCATGTAAATGTAAATGTTTTTGAGCTTGTAAAGCGCACTGCTACCCGTCCATAGGTCTCCTGGCGCTGTATAACTCTGGGGAACCCGTCCTGGCTTTCCCTGTGGGATGGTCCCTTGCTGGGAGTCCCCAAGGTGGAGCCAGGCATCCCCGGAATTGGTGGGGCCGTTGTGGAGATTAGGAAAGCTAATGCCCAGAGTTGCCGAGTGGAACCACTGATTAGAGTAAGCACCGAAGCGAGAATTATCGAGTCCGCTGACCAAGGTCCACGACCCTGACACGTCGGGAATTGAACCCTGGTTCCGGGCCGACTTCTGCTCTCGGGCCTGCCGCCTCTAACCAGTGAGCCACACTACTCCACTTGACCATGAGAGAAAGAGAGAGAGAGATAGAGAGAGAGAAACAAAAACAGAAAGAGAAACAGAGAAAGAGAGAGACAGAGAGAGAAGAAAACAGAGAAAGATTAGAGGTAATTTTATTTGCAAATGTCAGTGCTGCTTTGTGTGTGAATCATTGGGATTTTGATGGGAATTCCTGCTTTTTCTCTCCACAGCTGACATTACACCAGACCCAGCAACCCAACGCACAGTGGGGGATATTCAAAGGGCTGATCTCCAATTTATCTCCACCGTAACGCATAAAAAAGTGGAGATAGATTTAACACCCCATTCACAAGCTGGCGCAAACTGCAGACATCGCCAGTATTGCCGGGATAACTGCCCCAAAATTTACCTCCACGGTGGACACCACCAACTAACCCTAATGAGATGCTGAGTAGGCGTACCCATGCAAAAACACCCGAAAAAAACACAACACCACTTCCAATACAAATTGCAAGAACCGCTATGCGAGTCAAAACCACGTGATAAGCCGCGGAAGCAGCAGGTATTTAACACCTGCCTCCTGCAGGTGTAAAGCTGGACGACTACCTGCAGTAGGCAATGGAGCCCGGCACACAGCCACACCCCAAGAACAAACAACACCATGGAGCTACTCATCCTGCAGCTCGGAGCCCCAACAGGCCCACAACACCCACCGCAACCACCCCCAGGACCGCCACCCCCCCAGGACTCAGACCCGCCCCCCCTTCCGGATCACCACAGAGGCAGCACAGAATAAGACAGCGGACCTACCAAAAACGCACCAGTCTCATAGACCTAACGCCCGAGGAAGTTATTGCCCACTACAGGCTCAAAAGGACAACCATCATCCGCATCATGACCCACATCACCCACAGGTTGACGGTACCAAAATAGCAGAGAACAAACATCCTTCCACAGACAAAACTGCTGGCTGTGCTGCACCTGTTGGCCTCTGGTACCTTCCAACCAACAACTGCCAGAGTCTGAGGGGTCACACAGCCAGCTCTATCAAAGTTCATCACACCTGTTCTGGATGCCATCCTCAGCTTCATACCCCAGTACCTTCACATCCCCCACACTGCACAGGAACAGCAGGAAACCAAGCAAGGCTTCTACACCATAGCTGGATTCCTGGCCATGTTGGGGGCAATAGACAGCACACATGTCCCACTTGTGCCCCCTGCAGATACTGCACACCACTACCGCAACCAAAAGCACACGAATTCCATCAATGTGCAGGCAAGAGTGGACCCCCGGGGACTCTTCACCAATGTCGTCGCAAACTACCACGGCAGTGTGCATGATTCCTACATCTTATGACAGTCCATCATAAACCATCACTTCCAGGAAGTCACATATGGAACTGGACTGCTTGTTGGTAAGTGCCAAATCAACACACCACACACCTCAAAGCCACCATCACACAATGCACAACTGTGGGAATGCACATGTGACCAAACCACATACAACATGTCAATCAACATGCCCACCTATCAGACATAACAACACTACTCCATGGTGATCCTGGGCTACCCCTGCACACAATACAGCTATATCATGGCCCCACAGCCACACAACAGCTGAATGTGTGTAGATGCGGAATGCAGCCATGTGCGAAGGATGCAAGTGACCCCTGAATGGGAATGTACACAACAACAAGTGAGGTGTGGATGTGCAGGACAGGCATGGGTATGCAAACCACAGATATGTCCATGCAGACCACAACTGCTGGTGGCTGGAGAGTAGTGAACAGTGGATGTAACCATGTCACACCGGGCCGTGGCTCAGATAGCGGAAATGTCACTCGCTGCTTCCCCCCCCGCTGTGTGCATGAGCATAGTGGGTGGGCCCTGAGTATGCCCGGGCTGCGCAGGGGTGTGGACAAAAAACCCATGGCGCAGAGCGTGGTTCTCTCCCGGAAAGGCCAACGTCACTGACAGGGCGGGGCCTCGCATTCCGCCACGAGGCCAATGCCGTGAGCAGTGGGGCCTGCAACCCTGTGCGCCTGCTGCACCCCAGGACGCTGATACCCAGACCAGGCCTGCCCGCCAGGTTCCCCAAGATCGCACTGCTCACCTACTGAGACCGTCTTGTGTCAAAGGGGGCCCACCACGGACCGGGGCAAGCTCCAAACCCCAGTCCCGCAACCTCTGCAGCCCCCGAAGACCATCGGTAGCCCCCATGATGCTGGCCCACATTACTCCTTCCTCATTGACATACTCCACCGGCGTCCATCGTCACAGTAGGTGCCACATGTGGAACTGTATCCTGAGTCCTGAATGGCAGTGACCCCAAGTTCGTGGCAGTGGCCACAGCACCAGACCCCCTTCGATCAGTGAGGCATAAATCCATATCCCAGGCCTGCGACACGTGGTGCCATTCACCCTGTTTAACGCAAGCCGGCAAAACGTGGTGCCACTAACCCCGTGCACCGTGAGTGACCATCAGCCTCTAGCGGAACATCGTTGGTGTCTGAGCCTGTGGCCTGAGGGTTGTCATCAGCAACATGCAGGCACGGACTTGATGTCTGGCATGAGTCTGTGGCATTCATATCGTTCATGTTGCCAGCCACAGCTGGCATATGCCCTCTGCTTCATGCTCAGGGGGTACACTTTCCACTGTCCACAGAGACACTCCACGACAAGCTACTTTTACATCTACGGAAACCTGCTCTGCACTCTTGACCCTACCCCAGTCTCCCGAAGGTCAGAGTCCCATGGCGGTGGGCCCTTGTCGGCCGCTGTGCATCCGGGGCCCCTAACCCTGTTCGACTCAAGTCATCCCCCTTGTTGTTCTGACATTGCATTTCTGAATGCCTGATGACTGTTGAAGTTGTTGGCAGCACCAACTACTCCCTGAGGGCTGACTCACACTCACCCCACACACAGCCAGCCCAGGTGTCACTAGATTATTGGGCCTGCCATCACATCCTGCCAAACCATGTATTGACTCTTTTCTCCCTGCACTGTCACAGGTGATCAAGGATATGCACTCTGCCCTTGGATGATGACACCCCCCCCACCCGAGAACCAACCACACCCGCCCAGAGGCAGTACAATGAGGCCCATATACGCACCAGGGAATTCATTGAACGCACATTTGGCGTGTTGAAGTCATGTTTCAGGTGCCTGGACGGCACAGGTGGAAAGCTTCTGTACAGCCCGGATATCGTGTGCAAGATAATCATTGCATGTTGTGTATTGTACAACATCTGTGTACACACCAATGCCCCATGGATCCCAGTTCCAGAAGTACCGGACGATGAACGGGGACGATAGGGCAGGTGGCTCACATCCCACTGCAGCTGCGGCAGGAATAGCCCAGAGGAACACCATAATTGACAATTACTTCTCATGAGCACGTGACATTGTGGCCGACCCTGGCAATCATGGGACAGTACAAAATGCACACAGCATGTATGAACTAAAAATATTTTGCAGGTTACAGGTTGTACTTGTACATTGTCATGTCACAGTTTCCTGCTATGGTTATTGAGTTCGTGTGGAGCACTCCGTTTTTATCTTGTGTTTAATCACTTATCTATTGGTGCTGCGATATTAAAGGGTTGTCAATCCTTAAATCTGTACAATTATGATGGGTGTTATGGCCCACCTGTTCACCTGGTGATCCGCACCTTATTTATTTCAAATTTTTACCAACTGTTTACATGAACTCTTTATCCTTGTTATGACATTTACTTTTTAATCATATTATTGCACTTATTCATTTCCTCTTGTTATCCACATTATACATGACAACGTACATTTACATTCATAATGTCATATTTACATTAGTACATTTCAACATTATACATGTTGCTTTTAAACATTTCTTCTTGTGAAGCCCAATGCATTTCGGCACTGTTTTGTGCCTTCCTCAGGGGAAATTCTGATGACACCTGTTGTGTGGTGTTGTTTGTGCCAATATCCAACTTTAGCCACTGGTTTTCTTTTGGTCTGCGTTGCAATGCTCTTGTCTTCACTAACTTCTTGTTCTGCTGGATTCTTTTCTGTCTCCTTCTAATCCAAGGTCCGCTGCCCTGTGTCAAGATCTCACAGTTTCCTGCTATGCCAGATGTGATTTGCCATGTCGTGCATACTTGGGGCACCAGTTGTGTCCAGTTGTGGAGGTGTTGCTGTTTGTACCAGGATGTTGTCAATGTCGAGGTGCACTAATGTCCGTATTCTGCAGGGTGGTTGATTTGCTCCTGCGGCTCTGATTTTTCTGCCACTGGTCCCTTTCAGGCGGTGTGCCCATCAGTTCTGTGCTTTGATGGTGCTGAGATGTTGCAGACTAGGGTAACTCGTGCTCTTTGTCGAGTTGTGACTATTGGGCATGGTTTGTCCACAGATGTGTTGTTGACATCAGGGGTTGTTTGTACAGGTGGTTGTGTCTGAGTGTGACCTGCTCCTTTCCGGTTGTGGTCCGCACTGAGCCACCTCAGTGTCATGCCATGTACATTGCCATGATGATTGGACTGCGCCATGCTACTCGTCATGTGGTGTCTCTTGCATTGTCACTGTGGCTGACGTATATGCATGTTTGCTTTGTTTCGCACGTGTGCTGGTTGTGTGCTTGTTGATGTGTTGTGTGGGTGCCCCTCTGGGCACATGGTTTAAGTGGGACTACTTGGTGTTTGTGTGTGTGCTGAAGTGTTCCCATGGGATCAGGTACATGATCCTGAGTCATTGTGGGTGTGCAGTGTGCTCTGCTTAATTGTGCATGTATGCCACTGTGCCCATCTCCCTCCGTCCACCCACTCCCTGGTCGGTGCGCACCCTGTTGATGTGGTGCCAGGTCATGTTGGACAGTGTCCGGATCCCCGACTTCTGTCACCATCTCCCGACTGGTGACTGTGGCCACCATCTTCTCCATGTCATTCAGTTCCTGCTGTTCTGCTGGCCCCCCTCCTCCAGGGTGCGTTGCTGCTTTCGTGTTGGCAGCGAGTTTCTGCTTGTTTTTGCTATTCACATCAGCCAGGGCCTCTTGTGCTCTTCCATTGTCCTCCTCTGCCATACAACGGAATTCACATGGTCCGAGGTGGTGTGCCATCTTTGCATCTTTGTTGCCAATGACACGTTGGAGGTGACATAGAGTTGGTGGTGGTGTTCTGGCTCATCCGTGGCGATAATCGGGTTTCCCTGGCGTCTGTACCCCGTCTTCCTCTTCCTCTTCTCATTGGCCTTCCACGGGCCCTGTATTCCTGGGTGTTTCTCTGTGGGGATTGTGGGGTTCATGTTGTCCTCTGCAATGGGTCAGGGTGCATCCGTGGTACTACGCAGTTGATGTAATTTTTTAATGGCATTTTCCATATGCTCTTCTTGTGCTTTTTCCCGCATGACGCATGAGGATTGCTGGCCTCTCGCTAGTTGTCACTGTTTTCTTATCACGCTTGGGCACATGGCGTATTTTTATCCATAGGGGTTTGTGTTTTTATCTCCATCGCGGTGGTTGTATCATGGACATTGGCCGCTTTTTCAGCGGACTATCGCGGTACAGGCGTGTTGTGAATTCCACGTTAACACGGGGTTATTTTCCCACAATCGGCAGTGATGTGTAAAGGTACGTTAGCATTTTTGGTGATGTTTAGCACACGTTCTTGTGAATATCCCCTTTAGAGTGGCGCTCACAGAGATCAGGTATGCAGAGGAGGGAGCAAACCATTCGCGATTGTTCTTTGCGTATTTGACATGTGTGCCTTATTCCAATACTTTTTCTGTGCATTCATTTTTCAATAATTGTCACCATCAGATAAGCATTCTAAAGTCCATCAGGATGGAGTCTGCGCTGTAGAAGACTTCAAACGAGCATAAAAAGTAAACAAGGCTGGTCTCAAAAACTTATTTCAAAACTTTAACAAGTTGCAGTTCTACAAATGAACACAAGATGGCAGGATTTGCCTAGTAATACAACACAGCACTATTAAAGTTGAATGTCAAAGCCAGGCCAACATGATGTAGAGCTGGAGCAGGAGGGTGCTCTTTGTTGCATCTTGCAGAACAACTGGGGTTGGCTCTAATCAGTAAGGCTGAGCCTAGACAACTGAACAACAAAACAGAAGTGCCAATACTGATACTCTATTTGATATCTTATTTTATCAACCAAAAGAAGTCACCTGATCAAAAATGGGAGATGCTATTTAATAGCTGTTTTTATTATACAAAAATGAAATTTAGAAGGTACATTTATTTTGACTTTCAATATGTACTGTCAGAGGGCAGAACATTTTCTATACAAAGTGAAGAGAAGAATGAGGAAATTGGACACAAAACAGGGCAATAAAATCAGCCGTACATTCATCAGTCAATCATATCACAGTCGTACCACAAACATGCACACATTCATACTGAAATACTTAGCCTAAATGGAATAAAGAATAAACCGATAGGTTAAGTATTAGGTCTGCTGGCTAAATGAAAATATAAGTATTTACAATGATTTACACAATACACTCATTAATTTGCATTTGGATCCATTAAGTTATAGAAACTAGACATGGAATGGGTGTATAATTCGTGGAACCAAGTGTGGCAACAGATCAACACTAAGGCAGTGGACAAGGAAGAGCAGACGCTGGGAAAAAGGAAGGCCTACGCGTTTCAAATCCCTGGGATTTTGGAGGGATTCTCATCAGGGCCAGATCACTCTGAAAAAGAAAAGAAAAGAGAACCTATGTACAAAGTTTTCTTTAAATAAGAAGAGAGAGCAGAACCAATGCGAGCACTACAACACCCAGGGTGACCTCTGCTTACCAACAAGGAGCATGTATCCAATGGAGCAGATCGAAGAGTGGAAAAATGTGAGTCACCTATAAACATAAATCCAAAAACACGAAAGGAAAAACAGGAAAGAATATGTCAGCTCCTGTGTGTATTCTCGGATGCCATATCAACTAACACAGTGTGCAATTGTTTAGAAACAGGTACCTCTGGGATGGATGATCTTGTGTCCTAGATCGTAGATTATAATGGGGGATGGCTGACCTGTAAGCGGAAACACTTCGTTAGTCCAAGACCGCAGTGGGGACGGGCGTTTATTCAGAGGCAAAAAACGAAAAACCTCTTACCCGAAGTTCGAGTAGGGCACGCTGGAAAGAGTTCGTTTTTCTTGCTTGGTCACTAAGTCAGTAGGGGGAGATTTCCTGGTATCCAGGCTGGAAGGAAAATGGGGGGATTATTAGCGAAGGGTGTGACACGAGGATTTAAGGAAAACGGGTGAAAGACATGAGTCGGCTTACCGGAGTCGGCAATCTATCTCAGCTTGACAAAATCGAACAGCGTTTCAGGCAGCACTGCTTACTTGCGCATGCGCTGAGCATGTAGTTTAGGAATGCGAGGTCTTCTTTAAGAGCAGAACGCTGATTGCATGGGCATGCGCATGGATGGAAACTAGTGTCCGGCATCGCGCAATTGGTGAACAGGGATGGATGTTCACTTTTTTACACTTTTTTACACTTTTTTACAGGCATGACCCTTGCAGGTAAGAGCAGTGGTAGAGGGGGGCAGGGGGGAGAGATGGCATGGCGGAAGGGGGGGAGTCGACAGACAATGGTGAAGGAAACTTAAATTTTAAAAAAGAAAGCACTTGCATCATTGAGTCGGCAATGCAGCAAGTGCAAGATAAATTTTTTAATTTTTTTTATTTAAGTTTCCCTTATCGTCGTCTGTTGACTCCCACCCGCCCCACCCCGCCCCACTTCTCTTACCTGCATGGGCCACGCCTGACTTTTATTCTGTCTCTGTTTTATGAGTCAACTGCTCATCATTTATGCAAACAATCAGCTTGTACTTCGATCTCGTAATCACTTGGTTCTCAAACGATTATTCCTCCCCAGCATTCAAATGTTGGTTACAGGGTTTGCAAACTGCTGTCTGCAAAGGACACTTGTTTCTACTTTTTGCATTCATATTTTACAGTGTTTTCTGGGTGTTGCGGTCTCCCTTGCTTCACATGAACTGGCGTAGCAACATAGGGCCGGGACTCATCGCCAGTGCTTAATTTGTAAAAAAAGAAGTGCAGGTGCTGAAATTTGCCAAGGAGGCCACCGCTCACGTCTTTCTCCGGTGAGCCCCACTTTCAACACTCTTACTGCCTCAGTCTCTATCTTCTAACTTTGATCGTTGTCTGTCTCCTAAGTCTTTGCTCTAAGAGTCTATTCTCTCACCTCTCTAATTGTTGTCTATCACCTTTGTCACACCTTGTATTTCTGATTGGCCCTCTATTCATTTTAGCCCTCCCCTTTTTTCTCTTCACTTTTATCCATGCTCTGCTCTCTCTCCCCTCGATCTTGGCTCTTTACTATCACTCTCTAGCAGTGATTAGCTGTGTCTCCATTTAATCATTTGTCTGCTTTTTCTCCTCTGTCCTGTCCTCCACATTCTTTCATTCTATCTTCTTTCATCTTAATGCTCTCTTCTTCACATCATGGTTGCGTTCTCTTTGTATCTGATTTGCTCTCCTCCTTTTCTTCTACTTTGCTCTGTTTTATCTCTCTCCTCTCTTGTTGTTTCTTCTCCTCTGTACTCTTGCTGTCTCTCATCTCTAACACTGCTGCTGCCTGTGACCCCTGTCGTCAGCCTGTACATGTCCCTGCTATTTTGAACTCTGTGTTTTCCTGTTGTCATTCCTAAAGAAGCGGAAGATAATGTGTTTTACTTTCTTACCTACACCGAGTGCAAAGACAAAATGTACACCTAATGAAAATGCTTTTTTGATATATTAATCAGTGTGGTATGACTGTGTTTATTGTGGAGCAGGCGGCTGCTTGAGCACAGCAGGTCATGTCACTGCTAGTGCTGCCTGTAATTAGTAGGTCCAGGGATGACGACGGCATCGGCATCCACTGCTCAGCTGCCTGTGATCCTGCCTGCTATAGCACAGGCATTGTCCCCAGCAGTAATGCTGCCAATGCTGGTAAGTATGGCTGTGGTGCCTACTGGGCTCACTCATGCTCAGCAATTACTATGCTGGGGTACAGCGCCCAGATTCTACTGGTGACGCCATGGCGCCCAAAAGTTGTGTTGGGCCACAGCCGCATCGAGCACATTGAGGATAGCAGCAATGCAGGGCTGCCGGATATGATACTTTGGCTACGCAACAAGTGGAAAGTCCACACTTACTTTCATTTATTCTTCCTCAAGAGCCCAAGTTCCAAATGCGCTCTTGCAGCTTTCTTGCCTCAACTCGGTCATGAGCCAGCCCCCAGCTACAATTATCCAATGAGAGTTTTAGGCTCAGGCAGTGGCAGGGTGCAGCAGACTAGGGGAATAGAATGCAAGCCATAGTTTGACGATGACTTCTTGGATTTGTGATCAGCGTAATGACATCATCACTAACGTTGTGATACACAATCATGCCTGCCTGGACAGGTGTATGCTGACCTGTCTATGAATATTTACCAGCCAGTCACCATACAATGTTTGTTATTCTTTTTATTTTGAATTGAACAATTAATATTGAGACCACTACCTGCAGGTTCAGAAATTGTAGCCTGTGAAAGAAGTGCAGGTGCTGAGCACCTGAAAGCACCTGCTCAAATTAAGCACTGCTCATAGCTGGTTCTGGGATTTTTGGGGTCACCCACCAGAAAGGGAATGTGCAAGCCTCCTTTTCTTTGGATACAGCATATCATAGGAAATAAAATCACAAGAAGTGCCGTCAATTGACTATTATTCCTCTGGGAATCAACTTTGAAAGTAGTAAATTTGTTTACTTTAGTCAGATATCAGTAAAACAATAAAACAATGAATAATAACCTGCTTAAAAGAAGTACATATATTTGATCACTCTATTAAGTGGAAATATATAACATTAGTCACATTGGGTGGCAAAGCTTGGTTCTCTACAAAACGTATATCCTTATTCCAAATGTAACACATTTTTTTCAGATTAGTATGTTATTACGTATGTATACAGTATGTAAATAGCGCAACACAAGCCAAAAGGCAGTGGAGACCTGCACAGGGTTGGTGTCTGTGACACAGACAACCTATGATAAGAGGGGTAGCTGGTTTGTGGACACTTACAGCATCATGAAGTAGTGTTCTTTAAAGTGGTGAGTATTCACTTGTTTCTAAAATTTGAGCGGTGTTGGGGATTTTTGCTTGGATACAGGGATATCATTCCAGACCTTCACTGCATCCTCGGATAAAGCCTTTTGCCTTGATTTTTTTCTGCCAAGATTTCAAGCATGGAGCTCAGCTCAAGGACATATTCATACATTTGCCCCTGCTATTGTACACTCCTATTAGGTGCAGATCTACATATTTCAGCAATTCCCCAACATATACTTCAAGAATACTTAAAAGATTCGAAGAGTACACTTTGAAAGTTTTGTAAATCTCAAATTACATAGATAGGTAATTGTACATAGGTTACAACTATGCATAAGACATTTCTTCACAAGCGTGTAAATTGGTGGAATAATTTGCCCTTTTACCCTATACTTTCTGAGGTGTTCCCGGCTCATTCCCACCTTGGAAATTGACTTACTCCTGCCTTTGAAGAATGTGAATCCCTTCCTGAATTGGGACTAGAATGGGACCAAGTCAGTGAATAACCACAAATTTACCAGTGCATCCTCTCCCCTTTACGTCCAAACCTCACTCCTACCGAATGATTTATTACTGGATAACATTACCCTAGTGTAGAAGAGTTTGGTGCATTCATGTTGAATATAAATAAGGTGTAAATTATGGTTTTGCACACTAATGCACATGTAAACACTGATATAGTATTGATGGTTTTGAAACAAATATTCTATGATGTGTGGAAGTGTGTCACCCTGATTCTTATTTACTAGGCCTCAATTTGGCCCTAGAAGCCATGTTTTCCAAAATGGATGTCACACTTGCCTTCCCATGCACATCTCAATATCTGTCATCTCTGCAGCACGTAGTCAAGCAGAATATAATGTATTTATTTTCCTTTTCACTGTTTATGCATTCTCACTGAATCTTCCCCGGCTCAGTCACAAAACTGCAACTATTATTTCAAGGTTTTTACTCTAGATCATTGTGGCATATTCATTCCTTTAACAATAGCATAGAGGTGGCAGAAGAATTATTCATATAGTGGAATAGTGTTGAGGTATTACGGTAATATAATGTTTAATGGCACTGTGTTCTGATTGGTTATGAATGTAACATTTTCAATCACAGCAGATGATTCTGCATTTTTATAAATTCGTATGTCAAAATAATGTATTAAAACCCTTGATTATGGGGAAGAGACAGAGACTTTCCTGTTCTACTATGGATTCTGTCCATTTCTCTTCTGATTTTGCTGCACCCTGGAATTAAAGTTATTTTTTAAATTTTGCATTCCCCTCTATTGCCCTACTTACTGAGAGCAGTCTTAAAATTGACTGTGTTGCATTTTTGAATTTAGAAATAAAAAAAATTAGCTATTCCTCTAATCTTGAACTCAGTTATTTAGTGATCCCTTTTACATGTTAAATTGTATTTCCTTTTTTTAATTTATTTCTATTCAGACAGTTCACTTGATGACATCTGATATCAAACAAGACAATTGAGTTAATTCATTTCAATAACTTAAATAAATATGGCGCTACCACAATGGCTCTCCTAGGCATGCCCTCATTCCAATTCAGGCTATCCTGATTGCAAACATGTACAGAATGCTACATTTCATAATCCTGCCCATAGGTATCTAATTTTTTTTATATGAATTAAATCTTTGAGAAGATTTTGATAGTGTCTACAGACACAGAGGAATCACTGTAGGATATATATATATTGGTGAGTTTCTATAGATAGACGTTTCCTGTTGGGCGTTCTACTACATGTTCAAAGGGACAAGTCTAAAAGGTATACAAAAACAAACAGAACACCAGAAAGTTATCAATATTCTTTCTACTGGTATGTACTATCTACTGAATGATTCCACTGTCTCCAGAAACTATCAGTACCAAGGAGTTAAGCGAACTGAGGATTTTCGACAGAGCTCCAAGACACGCTTTCTTCTCTGTTGCCTCCAGGTCGTAATGGTAGCAGCCGACATTCAGCAACCAGGTAGCATTGTTGTGTGATTGAACAAAAGTTCTAAGCAGAGATGGAAAGACCTACTTCTGTCTCTAAAAGTGTCCTCCTTAGATGGAAGGTCAGAGGTGCATATAAAGGCCTTACTGACTAACAGTCCTACGGTTAACTCCAAAGACACCTTAGGTGTGCATGTACTGCTTTGGATTGTTTTGTAGATTAGGGCCCATATTATCAGGGTTTTGCATCCCCTTGTGCCAAGCAAAGGGAAACAAGCGGGATGCATAACCGAAATGAGATTTATCAAGTCACACAAGGCCACCTTGCTTGGCCCTGTGTGGCTTGATAAACCTGGAGCATTGCAAGGCAACAATTTGCGTCAGAGAGTTGTGACATGAGTGGGGCGTGTGCATTCTCAAGCAACCATCAATGCATTCTGAAACAATCCCAGATTTACCAACACTGATAGACCTTGAACTTGATCCGAATTGTGCGCCTCCCCTCCAGAGGTGCAACAAGACAAAATATCTTTATTTCTCCTGTAGGAAAGAACTCTTTTGGCATGGTTACTCCCCGACTTTTTGCATGACTGTGTTGCATCTTTGACTGAATGTGCGCTGGGTTCTTGTTAACCAGGTTCCCAGTGCCTAAGTTCTTTCCCAAAATGGTACCTTTGTTTCCACAAAAGGCACACCTATGGCACACATGTAAGTCCTTTGTGAAAGGTACCAGTGGCACCAAGGGCCTTGTGTGATCAGAGAGGGTCTTTGAGGCTACAGCATGTATTGTGTCACCTTATGAGACGTATTTTGGTACATATAAAAGGCAACAGTCGACCAGGCCTACCAGCGCTGCAAAAGGCACAGGTAAGTCACCCCTACAGCAGGCCTTATAGCCCTAAGGCAGGATGCACTCTACATTATGTGAGGGCATAACTGCATGAGCAGATATGCCCCTAAAGTATCTAAGTCCATTCTTAGACATTATAAGTGCACAGTGAAGCCATACTGAGTACATGGGCTGGAAGCTTGTTGCTACGAGCTCCACAGCTCCATGATGGTTTAACTGAATTCCAAGATGTTTGGTACCAACATCTCAGATTATTGAGCCCACACTGATGCCAGTACAGCATTCATTAATAAATGCACTCAAAGGGCCCTTCAGAGGTGACCAGGCAAACATACCAAACCACTAGTGTGGGCCTGACTGGCCTGCACCAGTCTGCCACCTATGGACATGTTTCTGACCTCCTGAGGTGTGAGCCTTTTGCTCTCCTGGGTCAGAAACAATAAAGCCTGCTCTGGGTGGAGGTGCTTCACACCTACCCCCAAGAAGGAACATCATAAAATGGTGGTGAGCCTCAAAAGCTTCCTGCCCTTTGTTATGCTGACCAGGTCTAGTGGAGATGCCTGCATCCCAGACCAAGCCCCACTTTTGGCAGCAAGATAGGCAGTAAAATTAGTACACCAGAGAGGTGTGTCCCCTCTCACCCAGGACCACCCCTAAGGTGCCCTGAGCTGAAGCGACTCCCTTCTTTGAAAATCATCCATATTGTTTAGGCGTATTCTAGCCAATAAGTTTAGGGGTATGTCCCCCCCCCCCAGAGGGAGTGGAAATACAAAGGGTGTAGTCACCCTAAAGTTAAGTATCCCATTGGCTACCACCTTCTAACCCCTGTAACACTCCTAAATTGAGTATTTAGGGGCACTCTTGTACCTTAATCCTCTGATTACAAATGACCTACGAAGAAGAGGAGAAAGAAGAGCCGTGTTGCAGCGAAGACAGAAGACTCAAACTGACTTGGCACCAGCCTTACCAGCCTATTGGCAGTCCTCAAAGCTCCATCCCGCAGCCCAGCGACCTCCAGAATCCTGGGAGGACTGCCTGCCTTCTGAAAAGACTCCTGATCTCCCATGGACAGTAGACCTGTCCAGGAGAAAAACAAGTTTAAAGATCAAAGCTCTGCCTGTAGAACAGCGAAGTCGACCACCTCTGCACTGGACACCTACGGCCTGAGTCCAAGAGTCCCACTGGTCCAGAAAAGGTTCCCTAGTGACCCTGAGCAAGAGTCCTCCATGGGTTGACCCCTGCCAGACTTCACGTTCACGTTGATGACCCCCCCCCCTACCGCACTGGTAGGCTGACTTTCGAGGCCAAAGGACACCCCTGCACCCAGAGCCCCTGGACTTTGGGGAGATCTACCAATGGTGTCCTGATGTTCCAGCACACCCCAAATTACCTGTGCAGCTGTAGTTTATTTTCGTCCAGCCTAATGGCCTGAGCCTGCAGCCTTTTTTCTTATTCCAAGATCCTCCATTTGTTGGCATTGGGCACCCGATGCTGGGTTGGCACTCTGCACCCAGTCACCCCTGTGCCACTGAGGGTTTAAGTCTGGTGCTGTCTTGTGGCTCCCCATGCTTAGCTTAACCCCGTATACTGTGTTACCAAACTGTTCCACATACCTGTAGGTAGTACCACTTTGATTGCCCTCTTTCTCCAGACCTCTGCACCTCGTTGCCCCTGTGCAGCTGGTGGTGCAGTGAGGTCACTTACCTAAACCTTGCCTTGTGCTGATTCTTCCTCCAAAAGCTCAGTATCATAAATCATTGACTTCCCTGCTTAATGCTGAATGTGTTTCCTCCCATAGGATAACATAGTGCATTTTTCAATCAGTACATCTTGTCAACTTTTTACATTCAAAAATAGTAAAGTTACAAAACGTATTTTACCGTTGATTTCTCTTGCCATAATCGTAGCGCTCTGCTGCTCTGCCCTCACATTGTGCATTGCTCGTGATTACTGTTGATTTCTCTTGCCATAATCGTAGCACTCTGCTGCTCTGCCCTCACATTGTGCATTACTCGTGATTACTGTTGATTTCTCTTGCCATAATCATAGCGCTCTGCCCTTACATTGTGCATTGCTCGTGATTACTTTGCTTGTCCTGTGCTTCATTGAGAGCGTGGCGCTCTGCTGCTCTGTTGACTGTCTGTGCATTGTGCTGTGCTCGCATTGACCATAATTCATTTTGTGCCTCCTAAATTTCATAGCGCTATATTGGTCGCTATTTTGGATAGAGAAATATACTTTGTGCCTGACTGTGGCCCCTGTCCTATTGTCGCTTGCCTTTTGCTGCCATCTTGTTGTTGTTGTGCCTTGTGGCCCGTCCCTCCGCCCCGCTCCCGCCTCCCTGCTGCCCCTCCCTCGCTCCGCCCCCCCCCACTATCCACTTATAACAGTCACACCTGCGCGCAGCGGTCACGCGCAGCGGTCGCGCCCCATGCGCGCCGAAGTTGCGCCAAAGGTAAGCCCGTCTACGCCCGTCCGCGCCTGGACCGCGCCCAGCGCAAGACCCCCTGGTCCCCGCTTCACCCACCCCTCCCGCTTTACATACGACGCATCCACCCTCTTAGCACTTAACCCCGGCCGACTCCCTACCTGCGCCCAAGCAGCACCAGGACACACCCATGGACCCTTCACCTGCCACTCCTGCAAATTCACCTGCATCAAGACCCACACCAAACCCACAAACACCAATCAGAGATCCAACACCAACCACCTTAAATGCATCCTTCTCAACACCCGCTTGGTTCACAAACACGCCATTGACCTTTGGAATCTACTCGACACCATTTCTCCGGACATCGCCTTCCTAACAGAAACCTGGATGAATGCCTCTTCAGCTCCAGACATCACCATAGCCATCCCGGACGGCTACAAGATCATCCGTAAGGACCGCACCATCCAAACAGGAGGAGGCATCGCCATCGTCCACAAGAACACCATCCGCATCTCAACCAGCTCAGAAGACAACCTCGCTATCGCCGAACACCTTCACTTCCAGATCCACACCGACCCCAAGACCACACTCAGAGGCACCCTCCTCTACAGGCCACCAGGACCCTGTACTAAATTCAGCGAAAACATCACGGACTTCATCACTCCACACGCCCTCCCCTCGGAAGAATACATTCTACTGGGAGACCTCAATTTCCATCTGGAAAAGAGCAACGACAGTAACACTACCACCCTTCTGGACAATCTCGCCTACCTCGGACTCAAACAACTCGTTAACACCCCCACACACTATGCAGGACACACACTCGACCCTATCTTCACTTCCAGCAAACATATCTTCTTCACGCACACCACACCCCTCCAATGGACGGACCACAGTTGCATCCACTTCATTTACAATAAAACCACAATCCACAACCACCCTCAACCAACTCTGTGAAGAAATTGGAACAAAATCACCATCAACCAGATCTCCACATCGCTTCTTCAAAAACCCCCTGCCTATTCAACGAACCCTAACCAAGCCGCCATCAACCTCACACAATGGTTAACCCAAACCGCCGACAAACTAGCACCCTTGAAAAAACATCAAATCAAGCAAGGAAGCAAGAACGCCCCCTGGTTCAACGATGACCTTAAGAAATCCAAGAAGTTATGTCGCTCCCTTGAGAAAACTTGGAAAAAAGACCCAAACTCTATCACCCAAGCCGCCTTCAAAAACGCAACCCGCAAACACCACCAACTAATCCAAACAGCCAAGAAATCATCACTCAAAGACCGACTAGACAACAACGCCCACAACAGCAAGGAACTTTTCAACATCATCAAAGAATTCACCAACCCCACCGCCAGCTCAAACGACATCACCCCCTCTCAAGCCCTCTGCGACTCCCTCGCCTCATTCTTCCATGACAAAATCAACGACATTCATAACAGCTTTGACAACCAACCCGTAAACCAGTACACCCCACTCACCTCCGAACCTGTACCTCCTCCGAATAACCTTTTCGACTGGAACCCAATCACCACAGAAGACACCATTCGCCTGATGAACTCCATCCACTCAGGATCCCCTTCAGACCCATGCCCCCATCACATCTTCAACAAAGCAGACTCCATTATTGCACCCCATCTCCGAGACGTCATCAACTGCTCCCTCAACTCAGCCACATTCCCAGAAAGCTGGAAACACGCCGAACTCAGCGCCCTTCTGAAGAAACCCACAGCCGACCCCACCGAACTCAAAAACTACCGGCCCATTTTGCTCCTCCCATTCCCTGCCAAAGTCATTGAGAAAGCCATCAACAATCAGCTCGCCGCCTTCCTCGAAACCAACAAATCACTCGACTCCTCACAGTCTGGCTTCCGAGCCAAACACAGCACCGAGACCGCCCTCATACAGCACCCTGATACAACGCCTCAGAAACATTGGAATTCAAGGAAAAGCTTTAGACTGGATCATCTCGTTCCTCGCTGGAAGAACTCAGAGAGTCCGCCTCCCCCCTTTTAAGTCAGAGGCAACCGAAGTCATCTGCGGCGTCCCGCAAGGATCATCACTCAGCCCCACCCTCTTCAACGTCTACATGAGCCCCCTCGCAACCATCGCACGCCAACACAACCTCAACATCATCTCTTACGCTGATGACACTCAGCTGATCCTCTCACTCACCAAAGACCCAATGACCGCCAAAACCAACCCACATGAAGGGATGAAAGAAGTAGCCGAATGGATGAAGCATAGCCGTCTGAAACTGAACTCACTGACAAAACGGAAGTCCTCATCTTAGGTGCATTCTCTTCCGCCTGGGACGACTCTTGGTGGCCAACGGCCCTAGGAAAAGCCCCCATACCGACGGACCACGCACGGAACTTGGGCATCATCCTGGACTCCTCACTCTCGATGACCAGACAAGTCAACGCCGTCTCATCATCATGCCCCCATCACATCTTCCTACGCATGCTCAAAAAAACATTTCGCTGGATCCCCACCGAAACAAGAAAAACGGTCACCCACGCACTGGTTACAAGCCGTCTGGACTACGGAAACACCCTGTACGCCGGCACCACCGCAAAACTGCAGAAAAAACTCCAACGCATCCAAAATGCTTCAGCCAGACTCATACTAGACATCCCCCGCACAGAACACATTTCCGTTCACCTGAAAGACCTTCACTGGCTCCCCGTCAACAAGAGGATAACGTTCCGTCTCCTCACCCACGCACACAAAGCCCTATACGAACTTGGACCTGATTGTCTCAACTCGCGCCTTTCCTTTTACACCCCCACCCGCCAGCTGCGTTCGTCCAACCAAGCCCTCGCCGCTGTTCCACGCATCCACAAAGCCACCATGGGGGTAAGATCCTTCTCCTACTTAGCGGCCAAAACCTGGAATTCCCTTCCCAGCCACCTCCGCCTTACTCAAAACCACCTAGCCTTCAGAAAACAGCTCAAAACCTGGATATTCGATAAGTAAACCTCCCCCCTCCTCAAGCGCCTTGAGACCCTCTGGGTATGTAGTGCGCTATATAAATTCTGACTTGACTTGACTTGATTTTACTGCAACAAAGTATCTTTGGTTCTATAAGTGCATATTAAAAGTAATAATTCTCCAAACCATTGCTCTCTGATTTAGGGGCAGATGTATCATCACCATCATAGCACACTAAGTTTGTTGTAAGTGTTTGTGAGAAATTCAGCCTAAAAGACCTCTTGTGAATGTTTGGGGCATTGCTATATCCAGCCCGGCATTCACCTGTGGTCACGAGACAGGGAATGGAATGAATGCTCTGGAATTGTGGGCAGTGGAGATTAGACAAGACTAGTCCACTAACTATTGTGTGATTTGAACTGCCAGGAGGAGGAGTTCACTTCCCGGTCCTTAGTGAGAGCATATTTACCCACACCACACGCAGCCCTCACTGCTTGAGAGCGATTCGTAAGTGTAGTGGCTCCCGACAGCCGTCTAGTTTAACCATCCAGCCTGCATTCCTTCATGTTTCCTGTTTTCCTCTTGTGTCTCTGTAACCTTAATCTTGTCTGTTTGCTTGTCTTTGCTAACTGTTACCCTCAACGGTGTCCTTGTCTGCATGCCCTGGTAGCAACATCCTTGGGGTGTGGCATGTAGATGACAGTCTGATAACTATGAAATTGACAATGAGTGTGTGTGCTGCCATCAGACAACCCTTAGTATCATTTATATATTTGCATGCTTCAATTTTAAAATAGATGGTCACCACTTAGACCAGTTTCCAGAAGCCGGACTTCCATGACAAGCCACACAAGATCTTTGGCCATTTAGTTACTCTCTGTATAAAAACATTGCCAAGGGACCATGACCTTGGTTGTTAATGCAGTTGCATCTGCAGATCATTTCCTGTTCCTCCTGGACTGATTTTCCAGCAGAACTTGCACTCCGGTCAACAAACCCCTTAGAGGAATCTTACTTTTGTCACAGTACCCATCTGAAAAGGACTATTAAGATATGTGTAAAAGACAAGTTAAATCATGTTCAAATTATAGCCAGAAACAAAATGTAAAGAAAAACAGGAAGAAAAATAAACTGAAGTTAAAGCATGATTGTAATGGTTAAAAAATGTTGAGTGTAGTGTTTGAATTTGAATTCTCGATGTCTAGGTCAAGATAGTTTGGGGTTTTAAAATAAATTGTGTTTGGCCAGACAACCCTACACCATGTTTCAAAACTAGTATCCCTAGTTATGATCAAAAAATAAGTAATTTAAAAGAGACAGTGGTCATTTTCAAGAGATTATCACCCAATGTGCGCATTAACAATGTATTATGATTCAAACTAGCCAAGTCTGGATTTATGCCAATAAGCACTCTGAGCCAAAAATAATGAAAATCCTAGAGAGAGCCTCAAAAAGGAGGAGAAATAAAGAGATTCAGAGACAAAACACCTCAAGTATTCAAGATGACTTAATGTTTCCCAAATATTCCCTCTGCACCTATCCTATTAGATTCCCAAATATTCCCTCTGCACCTATCCTCCAGGGACTCCTAGAAGAACAAGGGGATGCGCAAGGTCTAGAAAAGGTAATGGAAGGAAATCCTTTCATGGAACATAGCCGGGCTAAAGAGTAAGCTACTTGTACCGGAGTGGTCTTCTTTTATGGCCACACATGACATTTGTTTGATGCAAGAAACTTGGTCCCTGGAGGAGAGTGCCAGCCCTGGTTTCGCGACCTACGATATTCCTGCAGTTTCTGGGGGGAAGGGCCGCCCTTCGGGTGGTCTTTCCATATGGGTAGGTGTACACTTAGGTGTACAGGCTACCAATGTGGACACAAATTCCCCAGATATACAATGTGTCCTACTAACGCCCGTTGAAAAGTCCCGAGTGGCTATTATAAACATCTACTCTAGGCCCACCATGAATGGAAAGGAATCAAGTACTATTAAAGCACTCGACCTTTTTATCCAGACACTTTACCCCACAACTTCGATAATTCTTGGCGGCGATTTTAATTGCCAGTTGAGCCCCTGGGCGGATCCGAGTTGTGCGACGAGGATGAGGTCGATTCGCTTTGGCACATCCCGGCCCCAATGATTGCCCCGGTAAGGGCCTGGACTTCGTTAGTACTACAAATTAAATCCTTTACCCTTGCAATGTCACTGCGGGCATGCAATGGAAGGGCCAATAATGATAGCTCCGGCCTACCCACATATAATAGGACTAATCGCACTTCCACCATTGACTACCTCATGTTGGAAGCTAAACATTGGGACAGGTTCAAAGACTTTAGCGTTGTTCCAAGGCACGACAGTTACCACAACACGTTGGTCCTGATGCTCAAGCCTGGTGCATTTGGACTAACTAACCCTGACTCCAGCCCTAATTTGGTAGTGCCACCCTATATTATAACTAATAACAGGAGAAGGGTTAAATGGCCTTCTTGTCTGGACTCTCCCTCCCGCCTAGCTGAAATTTACCAGATCGCTACCCCACTTATAAGTGACATAGGGAGTTCTACCTCTCACGGGCAGGTTATAGAGATCCACACAAAGTTAGTTGTGAGTCTAGGGGATGTATTCTATCCAGTTAGCGGGACTAAGGCGCCTAGGACTAAAACACACCCCTGGCATGACCATGCCTGTAAAAAATCAAAGAGAGACCTTCTTGCAGCAATCAAATCTAAAGAACCTTAAAAATTCGAGCATCAAGACTGCTGTACAAGAAGGAACTCATCAGGGGGAAGAGCGAGTGGGAGGAATCCAGATGGGATGAGCTGAGACAGGCACTCCTCTTAAAAGATGCTAAAACCTTTTGGGCCATCGCCACCTCCACGGCGGGAGGTGAGAGAGATGCCGGGGTCTCGAATATCGCTCCCTTAGTGTGGGAGGCGCATTTTAAGTCACTCTACACAAGTCCTGAGTTGGGGGCACCTGTGTGCCAAGGTCGGGTCAAGTTGTCTAAAGTGGCTTTGGTCCCTCGGAATTGTATGGCCCAGGACCTCCCGCACGAGTATCGACTGCCGGGGGTCCTGGGGTCCGGGGCTTTTCCCCGTCAAAACCAGGACACCATGCCAGTTCCTGGGATCTCTACGGCCCCAGACCCCCCGCACGAGCATAGACTGCCGGAGGCCTTGGGCCCTGGATACCAGATAGAGCAACTGGAGGCCCACGAGAGGATCGCCACTAATAATCTAGACTCCATCTCCCTTAAGGAAGTTGAATCCGCAATTGAGAGACTGCTTCCGAATAAAGCCCCCGGCCTTGACAAGCTCCCGGGGGACCTTTTTCGTTCCCAACCAAAAATCTGGGCTCCATACCTGGCGGTCTTGTTTAATGCGGTCCTACAGGGGTCCGCATTACCTGAGACCTGGCTAGGAGCCGAGATTGTTCCTATTTTTAAAAAGGGCTGCCCGCTCGTCCCATCTAATTACAGACCAATCAGCTTACTTGACACTACCCAGAAGCTGATGGGCCGTATTTTACTTGACAGATTACTGGGCTGGATGGAGGAGAATTAAACATTGACCACCCTCCAAGCCGGATTCAGATCAGGGGTCTCGACCATGGACCAGATCTTCCGGCTCCAGGTCCTATACTGGAAAACTGCAAGAGTAGAGGGTGGCAGCCTCTACCTTGTCGTTGTGGACCTGCGGGCCGCGTTCGATCTGGTACCTAGGGAGAGGCTCTGGACGGTGTTGGAGGAATTAGGTCTCCCCCCCTATTTATTAGATGCCCTAATCAGACTTCATACAGGGAATTATGCACAGGTGAGGTGTGGCAGGAACGGGGAATTATCATAACGTTTCCCTGTTACTCGGGGCGTACGCCAGGGCTGCGTACCGGCCCCCACTCTTTTCAGCCTGTACGTTAATGGTCTGATAGATGAACTTAACGGTGTTAGGGATAATGATTCCCCGCGTCTGGCCACTGGTAGGGTGCCCGCTCTGATGTTCGCGGACGACACTTTGTTGTTGTCGTGGACATCATCGGGCATTTAGCGGGTCCTGGACGGGTTTGTGACCTTTTGTGCCTCGCGGGGATTGGAGGTCAACTTGGAGAAAACCAAGTTTATGATTTTCAATCCCCCGAGGCACACCCGCCCAAATCCCGCACTGAATGGAACTCCCCTAGAACGAGTTAAGACTTTTATATACCTGGGGGTCACGTTGACTGAGCACTTTGTATGGGATCACCAAGTTTCCAAATCTTCCCTGAGACTGGCGCAGATTACGGGAGGTATAGGCAGATTCCATAGAGCCTCAATTTTCAAACCAGTTACCCCTGTCCTCGAGATATATAAAACACAGGTCAGGTCTGCAGCTTTGTATGCTGCTGAACTTTGGGGACACACTAACGTATATAACTTAATGAAGGTAGAACATGCCTTCAAGCGCCACCTGGTTGGCCTTCCCCAAAGCACGCCTCTCATTCCACTACACTTGGATTTGGGCTTGGAACCCATTAATGAACTGGCAACTGCACGACCTCTGCTCTACTGGAGAAGGCTCTGGTCTGTGCCAGAGCTTGTATCCTTTAGAGCAGAATTTATTGCAATCTGGGGGCAGCTAAAGAACAAGAATATACCCTGGTTGGTTCATGTAAAGGCTCTCCTCTACCAAATTGGTCTGCCCCAACTATGGGACACACCAGAGGACAGCTGTGCGAGGACGCAAAGGTCTGTATTAGTGGCGGCTGTAAGGTCTTATAACCTCAAAATACTGTATTGCTCGACTTCCCTGGGCAGGCTGTCTACTGAGATCCTACTGATGAAAGTTGAATCCAAGACGGAGGTATTCTTGGACCTAGTGCAGCCTCCACTTGCAAGAAAACTATACATCCAACTGAGGCATGGCTCTATACCGATTGGGGCATTGACATCTAAATGGGCAAAGTCGATGGAGGCCAAAAATGGAGATATTCTGAATCAGTGGAAGCTACATTTTCCATGGAAAGCAAATGCATTCCCAGACGAAGAAACTAAAATAGAATTTGTGTTATCTTATGTGGAAGAAAATGCTACAAACTGGTCCCTCCCAAAAGTAGAAAGAGTAGAAACAATATTACAAAACTTTTGAAACTTCTTTACTGAGCTGAGAAAATTATTTGATAGAAAAACTCACAGCCTGTCATTGGATAGAGAGTTAGTGACATTAAAGCAAGGAAAAAAGACTTGCTAAGTTACCTTAATACTTTTAACTGGCTAATAGTGGAAACCAAATGGTCGATGCAGAAAAGCAGACATCTTTGTTTTACCAAGGTTTAAGAAGTGACCTATAAAATTGCACAATGAAGAAAATCACAAAAATAATGATAAGTTTGGACCTAGGAAGATTAATGCTATTAGGCAACCACTAAAACAAGACAAAAGAGAAAAAAGGAGGAAAGAAAAACTCTGAATGTATTGCCATCATAGGTGTCACTTCTTGAAAGACAAGAGTCCACCCTCAACATTGATGAATATAAATCAAGCTGTGGTAAAGGAAGGAGCTGAGATTGGGGGAGAGTTAAAAGAAAATATCCCAGGAATTAAACAGACCCCTTTCTTCAGATAATAGCAAACTAAGATCTCAGCAATCATTATTAATACCATTCAAAACACGGTGGCTCATAACTAGATTCAAGCTACCTACATAAGAGTTAGTTCAAGTCCCAACTATGCTGGACTCCAGAGCTACAGGCAATTTCATAGGCCAAGAATAAACTCATAAACTGCAAATACCCTGTATTCAAAATAATAGTTCTGAGACCAGCAAAGGCTGCTGTAACATAAGGACCAGTCTGTTACCACCACTGCTCATTGACCCTGATAACCAGAAGGGATCATGTTAAAGGAAAAGATTTGACTTGATAAATGGTGTCCAATTCAAGTGAATTCTGGGAATGCCTTGGTTTACGGTATATGACCTGACTATATCTTAGGATGTTCATGCAGCAGAGTTATAGTCTGAGTTCTGCAATCAACTCTGTGAGTCCAATTTTTAAGTGGATCATTTAGAAGGTCCTGCAAAATACCTGACATATGGAAGTGCGGAGTCACAAATCTGCTGCATAACTACCCTACCCAGTTGCTATCAGGCACATAAGGAAGCATTAAATAAACAAAATGCCAGCCAACTCCCCCTACATAGGGATTATGATTGCTGGATAGACCTTATCCAAGGCGTGATAATTTCCCTGTAGCAGAATGTATTTTTTAACAGAACCTGGTACTCAGCATATAAATAAATATCTAGACGAAAATTTGGCTGGGAGTTGCTTAAGGTCATCCAAATCCCTTGCATTATCCCCTCTCTTTTTTGCACCCATCAAAGGAGGGGAGCTATGCTCATGCATTGATTATAGGATATCAATCTAGTGACTATAAACAATCAATACCTTCCACCTTTAATTACAGTTGTTCTGGATTAAATAAAGGGAGCAGTAATCTCTAAAGAATTGGGGCATTTATAATCTTGTCAGAGTCTGAAGTTACAATGAGTGAGAACAGGGTTTAGGACCAAGTTTGGTCTATATGAGTCTAAAGGCGTGTGCTTCGGACTCTGCAACGCCCCAACAGTGGTCTAATATTCCATGGGTCGACCTCCTAAATTGGTTTAGAGACCTTTATTAAATTCTTTACATTGACTGCACCTTGATATATTCTTATTCAGAATAAGAACATATCAGACATATTAAGGCTGTTTTACAGAGGCTAAAGGAACACCATTAATATGCCAAGTTGATAAACTGTCTAATTCATACAGACCAGGTAGAAATCATAGGGTATATTATTGATACTAAAGAAATACAAAAGGATGGATGAAAGTGTACAGCAATTCTGCAGAGACCTTCCTGTTCTAATGGTAAATCCTAGCAGAGTTTTTAGGAGTTCACAAAATTTTATGGGCGCTTTATTCAAACTTTCCCTGCTACAATCCAACCATTCCCTGCTACAACCCAACCAATCAGGCACCTGCTAAAAAAGGGAGCCCCATTCCTATCGAAAGAATTTGAAAAGGCCTTATTTCAGTTAAAGGAATGCTTTGTTTTTGCACAAGTGTTGAGACGCCCAGATGAAACATTAACATTTCTCTTAGATGTGGATGATTTTTATCAAGTATTCGGGGAGTTCTTTCACAGAGGACCTTGAGAGGGGTCAGAACCATCCTGTGGCCTATTACTCCCATAAGGTCTCTCTGTACGAATTGAATTATAGAATCTATACTACTATAATAAAGGAGAAACTTTCAGGCTTTGAGGCGGGTAAACTCCGGAACCACTGCGCCAATCTACACACCAGATACACCGTAGAAATTGTCAGGGTGTGTAGATGGTTATAGGCTATATAAAGTTTAAAAATAAACCTTATTTAAAAAATGTAATTTAAAAACAAAGTAGTCCCCCCAAAGTAGCGCCGGCCGCGACGTGTGTGCTCACATCGAGGAGCGGCGTCAGAGCGGCGTCAGAGGAGCGGCGGACATGGCGCGGGGGATGAGCGGTCATGTGAGGAGCAGCGGACAGGCCAGCAGCGGTGCGACCAGCGGAGAGGCGGACATGGCGCGGGGGAGGAGCGGCGGCAGACAGGCGGTGAGGAACAGAGCGGGGAGGAGCTGTCAACTCAGGAGCAGCGGCTGAGGTAAGCAGGCGGGTGTCGGGCCAGGCGGGGGATGGGGAGTTACAAAAGGCAATGTCGGGGCAGGCGGGGGTCGGGAAGGCGGCGGACGGGGACTAACACCTCCATTGACTCAGGCCAGGCGAGGGTTGGGCCAGGCGGCAGGCGTAGGACGGGGCGGGCGGGGGCACGGGCTGCTGGGCAATGTCGGGGCAGGCGGGCGTAGGGGGAAGCCTGAAAGCTCCCGGACAAGGTCGGGACGGGCTGCTAGTTATAGATAAAAGAACTCCTAGCCATAAAATGACTATTGCAGGAGTAGTGCCGCTATCTGAAACGAGTGCGCCATCCCATTGAAATTTACATGTAACATTGGAACCTGCAATTTCCGAAATCAGTGAGGGTTCTCAATCCTCACCAGTTGAGGTAGTCACTCTATTTCTCAGATTTCTATTTCACTATTGCCTACAGCCTGGCCCTCGAAAGGGAAAAGCAGATGCTCATTCCAGAATAATTAATTCCCCTGATCAAGAGTTACTTTCAGACTAAATTTTAGATCCGTTAATTGTACAAGAATGATCTGTAGATGGATCTAAGTAGTAAGAAGTAATTAAAAAGACTGGAGAATGTCTCCCTATGGAAAAAAGAGAAATACAAAATTTTAATATAAAAGGCTAGTTGTATGCTGTTTCAGATCATTATTAAAAGGATGGTTTGTTATATTAAGGGGATGCCTTATTTAGTCTTACCACGATGGTGCAGTCATAGGTTATGGAATAGTTATTAAATGATAATGATTTAGCATGGAAGTACTGAAGGTAGGCAAGCTCATCCAAGCTAAGAACCAGAATTTAGATGAATTTATTGGCACTGTTGCTATGAGACACACCTCCTTCTAATGCTTCTTTTTCCGCCTTTATTCTTCCTATATCCTCCTTTCTCTTCCTTACCCACCTGTCATGTCTCTTTTTCAATCCTTTATGCTATACCCCCTCCTTAAGTATCTGCCTCCCTCTTTTATGCTTCATATTCATTCCTTTAATTCACTCCCTTCATTGTGATTTTTAACATCTGGTATTCTTCCCCCTCCTTTATTCCTTTCTCCACCTTCTCATCCCCCCCTCATTTCTCCTCATCTTACCCCTTTATTCTTTATCTCCCTATGGCTTATGCCCATTCCGGTCTCCCCCTTTCTTTCTCCTCATACTACTTCTTTATTCATCTCATTCCTGTGTCTTATGTCCCTTTTAGTATAACCCTCCCTCCTCCTCATTTTACCTCCTTTGTCTTTGTCTCCTTTTGCCGCACGTCTCTTCCTACTTCTTGTTTGCTTCTCCTTCGTTCATGTAGGCTTCTTTCGCCCAAGTATGTTTTCTAATTTTCACTGGATGCCTCTTTTCTCCCCTTGTCTTGCTCTCCTGTGTGTTGTGTTTTAGTTTCTTTCTTTGGTGCCCCACCTCCTTCATTACACCCATCTCTCCTACTTTTATGTTTTACTCACTCTCAGTTCCCATGGCCCACCCTTGTCACCCTCCTTTCATCCTGAATGTGACTGCTCTTTTGGTGCCGGCTGGTCCTTGTGGTATAGATCTAGCTGGCGCCCAAGAAGGGGGAGGAGGGCGTAAGGGCCAGAGCTATTGAATTTCTAACTGGTGAACCCAATTCAAGTCTCAGCATCAGCTCAACCGCCTGTGATTCCAGGCAAATCATTTAATCTTCCTGTGACTTAACAAATGATTGTGTACTAGTGTAATGTAACTGCTGTTCATGTGAAGTTCTCCAATACGTTTTGGTCGAGTTTGCACTATACAAAACTGAAGAAAGGTGTCCCCACCTTCCTTATCAAACATCTCACCAGGTAGAAACATTACTTTCATTTATGAAAATTAGGATTAGCTCAGAGATAAGCCACTTGTTCTCTTTGCTACAATGGAGGCAGAGCAGAAGCTCAGGATCCTCACCATGCACTGGGAATTTGAGGTAGAGGAAGGGAGTGGGCATAACGTCCCTGGTGTAATGCATAGCCACATAGGGAAATGTCAGGAAGCCTAAGGAATGGAGAATAGACCTGGAATATGGTACAGACATTTGGGATAAACAAGAAAAGGCAAGAACATATGTCTGGAGCATGGAGACCAAGAAAGGCTCAATGCATGGTGGAGAGTCAGGGGATAGCCAACGCCTGGTCTGTGGCATAGGGCCCAGTTAGCACAGGAAAGGATGCCACAAATAATAGAAACCCAGATCTGATTTCAGGGATGAAGATGGTATTACACTTCACATGGATAGAGGGTACATTGTAATTGTAATGGTTATTGCATTTATATAGCGCCTACTACCCCTGATAAAATGTCAAAGCGCTTTTTCGGCGAGTAGCACACTACTCCGGAACCCAAAAGGGATTAGTGGTGACTTAGTATATGGAAATATGAAATTAATTTGAGCGGTGGACATGATTGCAGCAGAAGCTGAGAGTAAGTCTGAGTGATGCAGACCTAAGGGCTTACAGTGGTATGTCTAGGCGCATGGGAGCAGCAGCCTAATTCTGCTTGGAGTGATTGAGACACGGGCCATGGAGAGGGATACCTGACCAAGCGTTGACAGGAGCCCAACCCTGGTTTGTGGGGGACTCTTGGGGACATATAAAGAGATGCCATGCCAGCACCGAAGGAACACATCCCATGTTAAAGGCATAGAAAACCAGGGGGCACACTTAGCAAGGCCAGGGCACCTGAGTGCAGCAATCTACACATTGTTTGAGTCATAGAGGCAAGGCTTTACGTGGGCCGGGTCCTGCCGGGGCTCAGACACTACAGTATTTAAAACACACCTTGAAACAGGGGCCTTTTGGGCTCTACATTCATGACATAAAATCTACTGGCTCAAAGAGTGATCAGTTTCTCAGAAGCGACTATAAAAACACTTAAGGTAATGAATTTCAAATCCTGTGTACATTTCACATTTTATTTTATTTCATTTTAAATTCCCACAGAGTTTTTGTATTTTTCAAGATGCGTTTTTATTTTTATTTTCTTGCAACATCTGATCATTGTACAGTGAATATTTTAAAATGAGCAGCCTCTAGGTGTCTGATGGAGCTCAGCTTGTGGGTAGCTGTTTCTGAAGGTGCACAACTGAGAGCTCTGGAGAAGAGACAGAAGGCAGTGCGAGTTTCTCACAGTGCCTGTCAGTTACCAAAGAGGAGTGTGGACTGCATGCACATGCAATTCTGGACCTCTCTGCAGAGCGCCCAGAGCGATAGTTGTTTCTGTGCTAAATAACACTGTGAAAAAGAACGAGATATGCAGATTGAGGATTTAATAAAGCTGTAAGAACAAAAAGGTTGTGTCCAACAAATTCAGAGACTGCAGAAGAAAGTGGTGTGAAAGGAGAAAAGAGGTGTCTGAGACACGCTGAAGGCCACTACCCCTTACACAGACCTTAGTAATCTTTAATTCACAATCTCATCTTTATTCAGATTTGAAACATGTTCAATTCTATTTATTCACAACGATAGTTGTTCATTTCTCTAATGTAGGTAACAAGCAGTGGCAAAGCCCATAGGGCTGGCTTATTGTAGGTATGTATGTTTGTTGTTGTGTGATATGTCTGTATACAATATCTATAGATAATACACAAACTCACAGAGAGGCACCCAATACTGGCTGGCCGCATACTGTGTGAAGCATAAGATTTTAGTTTACCTGTCTTATACCACGTCCCTAAATACATTGGCCATACCTCCAGGAAAGAATTCTAAGTTACACTTTGTTGGCAATGCCCGTTTTAGACTCCCAACTTCTTTCATCGTTCTTGCACTGGATAGAGGTGTTCATGACTCCCGAGAAGATGCCATGGTACTAGAGGACATGGAGGAAACCCTGTTTTGAGAACAGACACATAAGAAATTCAGGGGGTGTCTTGCGACAGGAGTCCAGATGTGGTTTAAAAGATAGAGATGGGGGGGGGGCTCAGAAAATGTCAGGAGCTAGATTTGGTCTGAGGGGCAGAGACCCAGAGGCACACATGAGATGTCAGGACATCTGAGGGCACACCTGGACCTGGTGTGAGGGACAGAGGCCCAGAGGGACACAATGGATGTTAGGACATCTGAGGCACATCTGGAGATGGGCCTGGTGTGAGGGACAGAAACCCAGAGACACAGGTGATGGCAGGACATCTGAGGGCATGAGATGGGCCTGGTGTGCGGGACAGAGACCCAGAAGTACACAAGGAGATGGTAGGCCACCTGAGAGCATAACTTGACCTGGTGTGAGGGACAGAGACCCAGAGGGACACAAGGGATAGAAGGACACCAGAGGGCTGGAGATGGGCCTGGTGTGAGGGACAGAGATCCATAAGCACACAAGGAATTGTAGGACACCTGAAGGCAGAACTTGACCTGTTGTGAGGGACAGAGACCGAGAGGCACACAGGAGGTGGTAGGATACTTGAGGGCTGAACTCGACCTGGTGTGAGGGACAGGGACTCAGAGGGACACAAGGCGATGGCAGGACACCGAAGGCCAGCCGGGCCTGGCAAAGCACTCTGTCTTTCAGGGTGGAGCCCGAGCTGTTGAAGAATATCCAAATGAATGTAGATGTAACCACATTCCAGGCCCATACACAGATTTCAAAACTTGAACCAGTTGCAGTTCTATAAATGAACACTAGATGGCGGAATTTGCCTAATAATAAAAGAGAACACTATCCACGTTCGATGTCAAAGCCTAGCCGCCATGAAGGAGAACTGGAAAGGTAGAGTAGCTTGAAGGCAGAGCTTTGTACACCTATCTCCATCAATCGATGTGTCAAGATCTCATGAATTACTGTGTCAAAGCATGTGGATAGGTCCAAAAGGACCACTGCAGCCTTATCTCCATGGTCAAGAGCTTCCCTGACCTCCTCTGATACTGCAACTGATGCGGTATCGATACTGTGGGCTTTCCTAAAGCCAAACTGGGAATTATCCAGAATGCCATTCTGGTCCAAAAAAGCAGAGAGTGAGATGGTTAGATGCCTTTCAAGTACTTTTGCTAGAAGTGGGAGCCTCGATATTGGTTGGCAGTTCTTTTCTTTCACCGGATCAAGAACTTGCTTTTTTAGAAGTGGCAGAATGGAGGCCTTTTTCCATCCAGTAGGCAAACACAGTTTTTAGAATGTTGTTAAGCAGCAAGACTAGTGGGGGTGTGATAAAGTCGGCTATGCCGTGCAACACTCTAGTGGGTCAAGGGTCCGAAGGAGACCTGGATGTAGTCATTTTTATACGTTTGATTATAAGTTCAGAGGAAATGGTAGAAAACTTGCAAAAAGTCTGATGGTTTGAAGAAGTAATAACGGGTGGGTAGTCAGTCCCATTTATGAGGATAAGGTCATTATAGACCCCTTCAACTTTGTTTCAGAAAGGAAGTCAATAGGTTGTCATAGAACTGTCGTTGAGTGGGAGGTTTTGTGGTGGAGGGGGGGGGGGTGGAAAGGCTGTGTACAGTTTGGAAGTTATTTATTTACTTTTTAAGGTGTTTTACTCGGCGAAAACATGACCCGAAGGTGTCAGATCGCTTTACAGAGTAAGCACAACTGAATAACACGAGGAACATAAAGAGTAAATAAAAATACATGGTAACAATAAAAAAAAGTAAATAAAAAATACAAAGTGAAAGAATATAAAAAATGTAAACAACACAATATACAGTAGTACATGTGAAGAACCGGGGTTTAACCCAGCGGCGTCAGGGGCACGCCTAAGATCTTCGAGTTCCCCTGTCTTGGTATTCAAAGACACGGAATACTTCTGGATGGCGTCAGAGACCAAGTTTATTAGCTGCAGCTAGTAACAGTGATCCTAGAAATACATCACGGTGTAAATTCTCAGGAGACTGCTCATTTTACTAAGGCGAGACTTCTCCTTTTATACCCAATATTCACATTATAAATGTACACCCACTGCACAAAATTCTAACCAATAAGATACATTTTCAAATAAAGTATCACATGGCAAAAACTCAATATACAATATCCCAACCCAAAAGTTAATTATTAGGAATGTCCCAAATTCAATCTCCACAAGCCGGACAAACCTATAATTGAAAGCATAACCCATGTAATGAAGAAACATAAAAAAAGAAACAGTAACAGATGCTGAACAAGATAAGGCATGTGCAAGGAAACTAAAAAGTTAACGATATCCTGAACATTGATTGGCAATCTCAGATAAAGATCGATCAGGGAAATTGGCTTTGCAAGGTCAGTTTCAGGTGAAGAGGTCAGTTTCTTACAGTTCATTTCAGAGTCAAAAAGAAACCTAGTTAATGTATACATGAACTAAGAAGGCCAGGCCACTTCGTTCGCCAGGTTACCTTTACAGGCCTACGTGAGGGCAACACAAAACGGTGGCACAGAACAAAATGGAGTCAGACTCGAGAATTACAGAACCTCACATGTGAACGCTAGGTTCTGAGGTAGAAGAGGGAGGGAGTTACAAGGTGGGGAAAGTAGAGGCAAAGTTTTCGCCAAGGTAATGATGCACAGGTTACATGGGGGTGTGGGGTTGGGGCACGATCCATTTTGGTCGAGTGAGTACAGGGCATCCTCAGTAATATGGACCATGATAGTTTCAGTGCTATGATCCGGATGGAAGATGGATTGACAGTGATCGAGGAATAGGAATTGTTCACTGTGATTGTGGAGCTGCAAGTGTACACATTTCTCTAGGAGTTTGGCCAGAGTAGAGAGGTTGGAACTGGTCCAGTAGTTGTTGGGGGTTGGACTGGTCGAAGTTGTTTTTTTTAGGATGGGGTTAACCTGAGCAATTTTGAGACAGTTGGGAAGGTATCCTTGCTTGAGAGAAGCATTGATTATCCTGGTTCATAGTGGGAGCAGCAGGTGAACTGACTCATTAGGGAGTTTGGAGGGGAGGGTATCAGTGAAGAAGTTATGATATTTCAAGGAGGTTAACATTTTTCCCAGGATAGTTCCCGGGATAATTTTCTCAGTGAAAAACCTGATTTTCTCAGAGATTATCAGGCTTTCATATTCCTGAATCAGTAGTTTATATTTCTTGACAACAAACGATTTCTTTAGTGTCCTTAACTTGGAGGATGTGCGCGATCTATGTTTGAAGGCCTTCTTAAGTGTGGCCAATATATTTTCTGCTTCTTGTAGCCAATTAAAGTAACAGGAAGAAGAAGTGTTGGGGGCATCCATGAAAAAAGGTTGGGTAGTCTTGAGATTCCTAATCAGATCTGTTCTGTTTACTTTGTTCCAAAACCCAACACAATTTGTCCTGATTGGTTGGGTTCAAAGTTACTTTCGTTTGATTGAAGCTAATTCTGAACTCCACTGCCATTTTGTCAGACCACGTAAGTGGGAGAACGACAATTAGTTGCAATTGAGGAAGGTTTCTGAAAATCCCATCAAGTGCATGCTCAGCAAGGCGAGTTGGGGAGTGGATCATTTGTCTCAAATCAAAACACAAGAGATTGCCAATAAAAGTATAAGTATTGGTATTTCCAGAACCATCTAAATGGAAGTTAAAGTCCCCTAATACTGCGTAGTTGCCAAATTGCATACTCCTCTCAAGGAAGTCACTGAGGGTTTCTAAGAAATTGGTCCTAGGGCCTGGAGGTCTATAGACCAAACGTCCATCAAGCTGAACGTGATTGTTTACTTTACAGCTAAAGGAGAGGGCTTCACAGTCAATTCCAAGTATTCCAAGAGCACCCTTGCAAAGATTTTTCAGATTCCAAATTCCATCTACATGAAGACAATTCTGCATGCGTAATATCACGTAGGTTTTAATTAGCAAGTGAAAATGCCTTCATGTGACTGCAATTTGGGAGGAAAACACCTCCTCATTTAGTGTCACCAATTTCCAAGACGTTCTCTCTCAAGTCCCACCTTGGAATTTTTTTTACTCCAACCTCTAAAGGATCTTCACCCAATTCCGAAGTGGGAAAAGGTTGTGGACAATAGTGAATAAGCAAAACTTTCAAGCACATCTCCACCCTACTACGTCCAGTCGTCACTCCTAGCAGCCGATTTACCACTGGATAATATTGCACTTGTGTAACTCGATCAGAGTATAAAATCAGTGTAAGGCCACCTTTTGTGATTGCATGCTGTTGTAGATTATTCCTACCTTTGTTTTCATGCTTTCTTTTGCTTTAGCTCTATGTCATAGGTTCTAGAATGTAAGTGGCCCTGCCTCATCCTAAGGTTCTGGGATGAGACAGTTTGTGCCTGGCCAGCTAGCATTGAAGATACTTTCTGTCATGCTCCAGCAATAAATCTGCTGTTACTCACCTGAAGCCTCCGAGTGACTGTGAGACGGCCGCCCGGCAAACCCCACCGGCAGACAGCCCTTCCCCGAACCTACCTCCTTCGCTGCCACCGGGACTGTATCCCCGACCCCAGAACGCCATCACCGGGACAAACCACACAGCGCCAGCCATAACCAGGAGAAACCCGCCCTTCTTTTTCCCCCAGGGGCCAACCAGAACACCGAGTCAGACAGACTCAAATCTCGCGGACCGCGGAAGCCCCGCCCCTAAGGCAGCGACAGAACAAGATAAAACGGCCAACCAGGAAGAGAACGCCGTCGGAGATTCGTGGCAGGACCCTCGGACTGGAGGTGGTGACGGCGAAGAAGCTGGAGACGGAGAGCAGACGGGCGAAGCAGACGTGTGGACCGAGGAGTGGTGGAGTCCGCTGGAGGTGGCTGAAGAGCGGCCGTAACTCACCTGGAGAGTTACGGCGGACCACGTGAGTGCCTTACTCCTTCCTAATTACCACTCGCAAGGAGTCCCTGTAAATCCCTGTAAATATCTCCCCCTCTCTTTAGAGTCACGTCCCCTGCACTGTATAATATCTGTAAAGCACCCCACTCTATACCCTGCCATTCCCTTCACGTTCCGACTGAGCACCCTTTCTTCGTACCTACCTGTGTTCCTGTCTCCCGATACCTCCCTTCCCTCACTGTCTCTTTCCGTCCCTTCCGCAACACGGCCCGGTGACGGTGAACGGTACAGAGTGTCCTAAGACTAGGAGAGGACTAACGGTCCCTTGTTTTCTCTTTTGCTTCCTACCCTCCGTGGATCCTCCACTTCACCGGAGCCTCCGTTGGAACACCCGGAGACAGCGAGCTGCCTTCAAGACCCGGAGCGGATCCCTTACCTTGAGCCTTCTTTGTTTTGGTTTCTGTGTTGCACTCTGTGACTATCTGCAAATAAACAGCGAGTATAGCCCTGTGGCAGAGGGCGGAAGGCATCGCGCTGAGCGCTGGATTTACACTTTGACTTTTTTTTAATACTATTTCTCTGCTGATTGCTAGCAGCTCGCCTGGATCCCTTCACCGTCCCGCTGATTCAGAGCGGCGAACGGCATACTTGTTTTTAACTTTACCCCACCCCGCCCCCTGACTCCTCCCCTACCGCGTCACTGCCTATATAGGCTCCGCCCCTTCCCCTCGCGCGTTGTCCAAGCCCTGTGGCAGAGGGCGGAAGGCATCGCGCTGAGCGCTGGATTTACACTTTGACTTTTTTTTTAATACTATTTCTCTGCTGATTGCTAGCAGCTCGCCTGGCTCCCTTCACCGTCCCGCTGATTCAGAGCGGCGAACGGCATACTTGTTTTTAACTTTACCCCACCCCGCCCCCTGACTCCTCCCCTACCGCGTCACTGCCTATATAGGCTCCGCCCCTTCCCCTCGCGCGTTGTCCAAGCCCTGTGGCAGAGGGCGGAAGGCATCGCGCTGAGCGCTGGATTTACACTTTGACTTTTTTTTAAATACTATTTCTCTGCTGATTGCTAGCAGCTCCCCTGGCTCCCTTCACCGTCCCGCTGATTCAGAGCGGCGAACGGCATACTTGTTTTTAACTTTACCCCACCCCGCCCCCTGACTCCTCCCCTACCGCGTCACTGCCTATATAGACGCTCCTCATGCGTCAGCGCAGCGGACGAGCGCAGCGGGCGCGACGTTGGTGCGCCGGAGTTGCGCCAGAGTTAAACCCGTCTGCGCCCGTCCGCGGCAGACCGGGGCAAGGGGCCACTACCCCTGGCTCTTGCATCCAATATTCTTCCGCGGCTTTGCTCCGATTGCGGGGCCATTGGCCCCTCGATCCCCGTTCCACCCACCGGATCGCACTGCTGGGCTGTAACTCCCCCTGTCATGCCTGCCCATCTGGTTGCCCTCCCCCTCTCCTGTCACCGCCGTCCCCCGCCCCACCTACCACCTGTGACTCGTATCCTCCCCCATTATCTATCATACTACTCAACACGAGATCTGCCGTCAAACATTACCATGAACTTTCCACTCTTCTAGACACTGACAAACCTGACCTTCTATTGCTGACGGAAACGTGGTTTACCGAAGCTTCCCTCCCTTCCCTACTTGCTACCCTTCCCTCGACTTATTACGCCATCCGCGTAGACCGCCCTGGCGGGAAAGCGGGTGGAGGCGTTGCTCTTATCGCCCGCTCTGACCTCCAGTTTCAAGTCCTCCCTTCTCCCTCCCTGGGCGGAATCGACTATCTGGTGGTCCGCTCTTCCTCCCTCTCCTCCCATATAGCCATAGTGCTAGTTTATCGTCCTCCTCAATCTACTCCTTCCTTTCTCCCTGCCTTTCAAGACTTACTTGGCACCCTGGCGGTCAACTATGCCTCGGTTTTAGTCCTCGGGGACTTTAATTATTGGCCTTCGGACCCTAAGGAGTGTGTGTCATCTAAGGAATTTTCAGAAACCCTTCTTTCCCTTAATTTTATTTCCTTTGTCCACTCCCCTACTCACATTCATGGGCACATCCTTGACCAGGTCTGGTCTCTTAACTGCTCCCTCTCCACGTTGGTCGTCGCCCCCTGCACTTGGTCTGATCACTTTATAATTTCGTTTTCCCTTAGTCTTTCATTGGTTAAGACCCTCATTCACACTATAAACTCTTGGGCCCGCAACTGGGGTAAGGTCAACCTGTCCGATCTCTCGACCGCACTCCGGGCCTCTCTTCCCCCTCTATCGGGACTAGATTCCGCAGCCCAAGCAAAAGCCATTGACTTATGGCTCACGGAAGGAAGCGATCGTTTAGCTCCTCTTCGGCGTACCTCGATTAGGCGCCCTAAAGACGCCAATCGGTGGTTCAACACCGAGCTGAAGGAACTGAAGCTTACGGTGCGAAGGGCTGAACGCAAATGGAGACTGGATTACTCCCCGAATACCAGGGCCCGCTACGTTCACCTCCTGGGGACCTATAAACAAAAAATTACGGAGGCCAAGAAAGCATACTTCTCGGCGAAAATTCTAGCTGCCGTGAATCAACCTAAGGAGATCTTTGCCATTACCCATGATTTGGCGTTCTCGGACCGGACCACACTCAAGCCCCCTCCCTCCCAGAAACTCTGCGATTCATTGAATCTCTATTTTGTTGATAAAATCACGACAATTAAATCTAATATTCCCCCCTCTTCTCCTTCTTTTGTCGACTCCCCCCCTCACCTGCCCCCAGCTACCTTTAATTCTTTTCCTCTTCTTTCTGAAGAACTCTTTTTGTCCCTCCTCTCTAAAATCAAGTCCGGCTCCCCATTTGATATATGCCCGGCTCACATCTTACGGCAGATTTATACTGCCTGCCCGTCGCCCCCCCTGGGCTTCCTTAATGATTCACTGGCACGAGGGGTTGTCACTCCACCGCTAAAAGCCGCTTCTATCGTCCCTATACTGAAGAAGCCGGGAGCCGACCCCTCTGTGATGGCTAACTATCGCCCCATCTCCCTTCTCCCTTTTCTGGTGAAGGTGCTGGAGCGGCACGTTACATCTGCACTCAGCTCCTTTGCCGAGGAGAATGGGAGGTTGGCTCCATGTCAGGCGGGATTTCGGCCTAGGCACTCGACAGAGTCAGTGGTGGTATCAGTATCAGACACCCTCAGAGAGGGTATGGATGCCGGTAGATCTCAGGCGCTGGTCCTTCTCGACTTGTCCGCCGCTTTTGACACGGTGGATCATTCCATCTTGCTTTCCCGTGTCAAGGCGGCGGGCATAGGAAGATCAGCCCTCATCTGGCTCTCGTCCTTTCTGAGGGACCGGACCGAGGCGGTCCATCTTGGGGAGTTTTCATCTACCCCCTGCCAGATCCAGTGCGGTGTTCCCCAGGGCTCTTCTCTCTCTCCTTTACTCTTTAATCTTTATATCGCTCCGCTCATCTTTGCTCTACAGCAACTGGAGGTCTCGGTATATAACTATGCCGATGACCTCCAGCTCATCTTTAATCTTTCTTCTACTCCTGACTCTATCTCAAATTTCCAATCTACTCTATCTTTCATCAGGGACTGGATGAACTTCAACCACCTGAAACTCAATCCCGATAAAACGGAGCTTGTGGTGACGGGTGGTTGCTCCAGTCCCTGGAACTCTCTTTTCTGGCCCCCCTCTTTTGGTTCTCCTCCTATCCCTGTTTCCTCTGTTAAGACTCTTGGTATTAAGTTAAACAATCAACTTACTATGCACTCCCAGATTGGCTCTGTGGTTTCTTCTTGCTTTCTTACTCTCCGCACCATTCGTTCTATCTCCCGTTTCTTTTCCTTCCCTGCACTCAAGCTCATTCTGTCCGCACTGGTCCTGTCCCGCCTGGACTACGGGAACATTCTGTACAATGGCATCCCTCAGTACAGCCTCCGGAAATTGCAATTAGTGCAAAACCAGGCTGCCCGCCTTGCCTTTGGTCTTCCTAAATTCCACCACACCTCTCCCCTCCTGAAAACCCTTCACTGGCTTCCGGTGCGGGAACGTGCCCTATTTAAACTAGGCTGCATGGCGTTCCAGGCCAGGACTGGCCTGGCCCCTCTATTCATATCTTCGGCCATCAAGGCCTATGTCCCTGGCAGAGACCTCCGTTCTTCGGCACAACTTCTTCTAGCTGTGCCCCGTTACCGGAAAAAAAACCAGGGTGGCACAAAATTTTCCACTCTTGCCCCCATGTTTTGGAACTCTCTCCCTTTTTATCTTAGGTCCCTCACTGATTACTCTGCCTTCCGCAAAGCCCTGAAGACTTTTTTATTTCCTCAGGCTCATCCCTAGTAATCTGACTATTTTTCCAGCTGCCGTTTTAGTTACCGTTCTCGCTCAGTTGGCTGCCTTCTACTTTAGCGCCAAGAAACCGCCCAGGTGTATGTTGCGCTTAATAAATATTTTAAAGAAAGAAAGATAGCACACTATATACGGCCTCCTCGCCTGCTTTTCCGGCCCGCGGCACCCCCCTCCTCACAGTGACTTACTACAATTTTGGTGACGTTTGTAGCTGGTCAGTTGTGGTCTGGTGGCTTCTGGTGATTCCTTGATGATTTTCCTTCATCCTGGTGAAGTCGTGCGGTGAGAGCGAACTTGACAACAAAAGATCTTCAATCGAACCCATCTTGTGCAATGTGCCTTCCTCTGGCTACTTCGATCTTCATCAAAGCAAGTTCCTCGCAACTTTAATTGACTTTTAAAACTGTGAGTAGCGCGAGCTATTTCAAACGAGCAAGTGCCGCAGCGCGAGCTCCTTGGTAACCGTTGCTGTTGCTGAGCTCCTGACGTCACTACTTCCTCTCTCTCTTCAAGCCTCGTTTTGGACTATTCTCCTCTGCGGCGGCCATTTTAATTGGTCAATTCGGCGTTTCAAGCCTCGCTCTGGAAATTCCTTCTGGCGGCCATCTTAGCAGGGGAAATCAAGTGTTCCATGCCTCGTTTTGACAATATTTTCTGTGGGGGCAATTTTGAGTCTAGGAAATCGACGTTTTGTTTTGCTCGTTTGTTTTTGAAGTGTTAATTGCATACCGAGCCTCGTTTGCCACTCGTTGTCATATATTTACCAGAGGGATTTAAAATCGACATTTTACTCATGATGCAACTTTGAGGAATGTACTGTTGGCCTTAAATATTTGTTTTTGAGAAGACCTGAAACTTCTTTTGTTTTGAGCTGCTTCAACTTGTTCATTTCAGCTATTTTCATTTTACAAACAGTACAAATATGGCACAACAAATAGTAGTTACTTTACCTCCACAATTCCTACCTGAACCAGGGATTCCGGAAATACCTTGGGAAGACTGGTTTATAATGTTTGACAATTATATTGAGGCATTGGATGGGCAAGAATTTTCCGCAAAGAGGAAAAAGGCTATTCTTTTAAGTACCCTTGGCAAAGAAGGGCGAAGAGTTTTCAGATTCTTGCCGATAGCTTTAAGGGCTAATGGTCAGGAAATGCCTGACGAGTTTAAGGAAGCTGTAGCAAGGCTCGAAGTTAGATTCTCAAAGGAGGAGAATCTCGTCATGAACCGTTATAAATTTTACGCACAGCGACAAAAGGACTCAGAGTCTATTGATGACTTTGTAGCTCGTTTGAGAGAGTTGTCTCTTAAGTGTAAGTTTGGTGCTTTGAATGACGAGCACATAAGGGATCAGCTGATCGTCCAATGCTCCAGTAAAAAAATTCAAGAGAGACTTTGGGCGGCAAAGAACCCTTCGTTAAAGGATGCGATTGATCTAGCGAGAGTTATCGAAGAATCTAATAAATGTATGAAAGTCCTAGATTCTCACAAAATGTCTCCACAACAAGAAGTCTCAGTAGTTTCCGGAAAAAAAAGTACTACAGAGTGTGAGCACTGTGGAGGAGAAAGTGTTGCGGTTGCCAGGAACAAATCCAAGGCTCCACCTAAAAAGACTTTTTCCTCAAATAAATTCTGTAATAGATGTGGAAGCAATACTCATTCCTCTGAGGTGAAGTTTTGCTTTGCTGCAAACAAGGAATGTTTTAAGTGTGGCAGAGTTGGACATTTCTCTAAGATGTGCAAATCTAAGGGCAAGCAGAGAATTGCCATTGTGAATGACTCTGAATGTGACAATGAAACTGAAGCCGAAAGACTTTTAGTAGTAGATGATATTGACGTGGTTTGTGAGGATCCTAGACAGAACAGACCAAAGGCAATTTTCAAGATTGATTCTAATGATGTGTCGCTGATGGTGGACACGGGGTCGCGTTATACCATCATTCCAAAATCTACCTTTGATGTCTTCTGGGAAGGGACAATTTTAGAGAAAAGTGACATTTCTCCTAAAGGTTTTAATGACCAAAGGATTGAAATTCTTGGTTACTTTGAGTCCAAGATCGTTTTTGAGAAAAGGTCTACGTTTGGAAAGGTTTATGTCTCTGTTGATGGCCCTCCTATTCTGGGATGGGTGCATCAATATGACCTCTATATCATTATCAATCCTAGGGCCAAGAACCAGGTTATGGTTGTTGAAGATGATTCTATTGAAAGCATTCTGAGCGAATTCAATTCTGTATTTTAAGGATGAGCTTGGGGAACTTAAAGGTTATTCTCACCTTATCAGACTTAAAAAGAATAGCTTACCTGTGCAACATCGGGTGAGAAGGGTTCCCATCTCTATTCGTGATGATGTCAAATTGTTAATTGATGAGATGCTTCAAAGTGGGGTGATAGAACAAACAGAGGCCTCGGCATGGGTTTCTCCGGTGGTCATTTCAAAGAAACCTGCTGGCAAATTGAGGTTCTGTGTTGACCTCAGGGCACTGAATAAGTGTGTTGTGGCTGACACATATCCTTTGCCTAACATCAATGAGATGGTATCCACTCTGCAGGGAGCAAAATTTTTCTCTAAGCTTGACCTGAAGAGTGCTTATCATCAGGTTAAGCTACATGAGACCTCGAAGCACCTCACTTCCTTCATTACTCCGGAAGGTATTTTTCGGTTCACTCGCCTTCCGTTTGGATTAGTCTCGGCAGCGAGCGTATTCCAACGGTTGGTTACTGAAATTTTCAAGGGGTTGAAGAAAGTGGTGTTCTTCCAGGACGACATTTTAATCTTTGGTGATTCTGTGGCTGATCATAATCATGTTCTCAAGAATGTTTTGCATAGGATTTTGGATACTGGTCTTACCTTGCGAAGGGAAAAGTGTTCTTTCCTGGTCCAAGACATTGAATATTTGGGTCATGAAATATCAGCTGATGGGGTAAAACCAAAGAGGGATCTCCTTGAAGCAATCCATTCTGCTCCTTGTCCTGGTGATAAGGATCAATTACGCTCATTCATGGGCTTGATTGAATATTATTCTAAGTTTTTGGAAAAATTTTCAGAAAAAACCTTACCCCTCAGAGCTTTGTTGAAAAAAGGGTGTAAATTTGTATGGGGACCTCAGCTTGAACAGTGTTTTAATAGTATCAAACAAGCTATTTGCAGTGCTAAGGTTCTTGCTCCATTTGATACTAAGAAAACATCTACCTTGTTAGTTGATGCAAGTGCAACTGGCCTTGGTGCAGTTCTCCTACAAAGGCATAGGGAAGGGGAGAGGCCTATTGCTTTTGCTTCAAGGATGCTATCTTCGTGTGAACAGAACTATTCTGTAATTGAGAGGGAAGCGTTAGCTGCAGCTTGGGGGGTTCACCATTTCCGTACGTACTTGTGGGGTACCCGTTTCAATCTTAAGACTGATCATAAGCCTCTCATCAGAATTCTTTCTCCTGGTGGTGCAACTTGTAGTTCTCCCAGATTGGCAAGGTTAGCTTCAAAGCCACAAGAATACCACTTTGATATTTCTCATATTCAGGGGTGGAAGAATTTCCAAGCCGATGGTCTCTCTAGACTTCCTGTACCGTCTAATATCCAGTCCAATGGTGATTTTACTCTTGAAGGTACAGAGGAAAACATTGCTTGGATTAATGATGTTCTCTACCTTAGTGAGAGTTCCTTTTCCCGTCAGGATTGGGTAGAAGCTATGCTTAAGGACAGCGTTATGCAAGAGGTCATTCAGTTGATAAAGTTGGGCTCTCGACAGGAGAGTTGTGTGCATGTTTCTGTTCGCCCTTTTTTAAAGGTTATTGATGATCTCTCAGTGTGTGAGGATAACGTTGTAATGCGGGGCGACAAATTTGTTCCTCCTGTTGATCTAAGAGTCAAGCTTATTTCCATTGCGCATGAGGGTCATCTTGGCCAAACCTTAACTCAGCAAAGACTCAAGTTGAATTTTTGGTGGCCAGGGATGGACTCTATGGTATCCTCTTGGGTTGAGGAATTTCCTACCTGTAAGGTGGCGGAGAAAAGATTAAAACTCGCTGTGGGTTCGAGTGTGGGGAAGTTGCAATTCCCGGAGGTCCCTTGGCACACCATTTGTTCCATTTGTTTGGATTTTATAGGGCCTATCGAGGAGCTGCCAGCTTCTCAGCGGTTTGCTGTTGTCATTGTTGATTGCTTTACCAAGTGGCTTTCTGTTGAGTTTTTGAAGGACATCACCACTGACACTACCATAAAACATTTAAAATCTTTATTTTTTCTGGAAGGCTTTCCTAGTGTTATCATTACTGACAAAGGTACGCAACTGGTTTCACACAATATGTGTTCCTTCTTGTCTGACTGTGGTATTTCCCATCATAGAACTTCCCTCTATAATCCCCAGAGAAATGGCTTGTGTGAACGCATCAACAGGTTGGTCAAAGGGACAATTCAGATGGCTCTTTCTAAGTGTTCACCGGTCAGTGGTCTTGTTCAAGAGATGGTTTATGCCTACTGTACCACTCTTCATGGTGTCCAGGTCAAGTCTCCCTTTGAGTTGATGAGGGGCAGGGTTCCCAGTACCAAGTTAACTCCTTCCTGGCTTAAGAAAATGGTCATTGGTTCTGATTCAGCCAGTTTGGTAGATACTTCTTCTTTGGCTTCTTCCGAGCGTAATACAGTTGTAGAAGTGGTAAAGAGTGTTTCTTCTAGGTTTTCAAAGGGTGATCTTGTAAAGGTGAAGTCGGGTAGAGTTTCTGGTGGGTTGTCAAAATTTAGGGGGCCTTTTACTGTAAGGAAGGTTTTTCCTCACTATGTCGTTCTTTCAAATGGAGAGAAGTGGAATTTGAGACGCGTGGCTCTTTACCAGAAGGGCAGTACTTGCACTGTTCCTTTGGTCACTCGTTCTGTTTCTGGGGAGGGTCAAATTGACTGTAGTGATGGTTGTAATGGGTACATGTTCATTCCTTCTCATGTTCCTAGCACCTCTAGTTCTGTGCCTTTTCCTGGGAGGGGTGATGGTGGCGGAGATGCTCCTGATTTCCAACACTGCCAAACCAAACTTCTGTTCCTCCTTGTGCTGTTGCTTCCCAGGTCACTTCCAGGGCTCAAAGGTACCGCAGACCACCGTTATATTTAAATGATTACTGTTGCGATTAATGTGGAGTGCTATGTTTTTGCCTTATGGTGAGGAGATGTGTTATGTTGCCATGTTTTGTTTTAGCATGCTTTGCCTTATGGTGAGGAGATGTGTTATGTTGCCATGTTTTGTTTTAGCATGCTTTTCTCTATTTTTGACTTGTTATGTTTCTTGCTTGTTTTTGTTTTGCTATCTTCTTTTCCTGCTTCTTTTGTTTGGTCAATATTTTGTTTAGTTTTCCAATGAGAGGAGATGTGTTGTAGATAATTCCTACCTTTGTTTTCATGCTTTCTTTTGCTTTAGCTCTATGTCATAGGTTCTAGAATGTAAGTGGCCCTGCCTCATCCTAAGGTTCTGGGATGAGACAGTTTGTGCCTGGCCAGCTAGCATTGAAGATACTTTCTGTCATGCTCCAGCAATAAATCTGCTGTTACTCACCTGAAGCCTCCGAGTGACTTACTACACATGCACTTGCAAATTGATCCCGTGTAAGTTGAGCTGTGGTGTTGGGTCAATCTGACAGGTACTGTGTATGGGTAATGTGTGCTTTATCACCCCATGGGGGATATGATGCTTTGATTCTCGCCTTCAGGCTCCAGGCATGTGTCTCACCCCACAGGTGCAGTGTAGTACTGCATGTGCAGTACTGTACTACACCTATTCTGCCAGCAGAGCCCAATACCTGTAAAGGACACAGCTGGCATTTCCTGAAGGATGTGGCTCGCCCAAGGGTGTGAATGATGCAATACTGGTTCACCACATAAAGCACAGAAGGACATCCCTTTCAAATGCCCAAACTTTATGCCCATACAGATGTGGGGGGATTACGCCTTCCCCAAATTGGCATATACTACCTGGCTAAACGTCTGTCACAAATGGCCTGCTGGTCGAGGGCATTCACGGACCCATCGATGTGGCGCAGCATCACGAGCTCTTCAACACATTAAGTGACCACCCTCAATGTCCTTTCTGCTGCACAGCCCGAGACACACGCAATTAATATTCCCAATAAAGGGAATATGACAGTTGGGCATTCAAGGCAGGGATATACGTCCATTACTATTCTGAGGAAGTTTCAGCCCCAACAGACCTGCTTCTGTAAAGTGATTATTTCTTTAATCTCTGCAAAGGTCCTGAGACATGCCATTTAAAAGTTGTTGCGTTGTGGTTCAATAAAACAGAAATGTACTGGTCTATAGCAGGGATGGTCTGTGTATAAGGGAAACTGGACAGTTGCCTAGGGCACCTACATGGAAAAATGCATCTTTCTCTGCAAGCTAGTCCTTCTTAGCACTGACTTCAAGTTTTCAACAAAGCTGCAAATGTACCCTTTAATATCTCTTTTTGATTTCAAAGTATTTTATTTTAAAAACATTTATACAAACAATTGTCATCGCTTTATTATTACTGGATGACGTATCTCAGAGGCGCAGACAGTACAGCCCTGCGGAACTCACCCTGGAAGCCAACAACCAGAGGAATGTGGGCATCACTCGACAAGTTCCTGGACCCCTACGAACCCCCATGAGCTCATTCGGAGCAGAACATTTTACCGCGAGCATACCCTCATAGCCCTAGAATAGACCCACGACTGAAATAATCTTCTTGTATACTATCTTTTCCTCTCTCTCTTTTATTCAGATGTCTAACATAACAAAGATGGAGCTGCAAGGAAAAGGCAAATTCCTGGGTAAGTCCCTTGAACACACCAAGAGAGGATACTGCTTTCTTTAAAATACAACAAAGTTGTGCTTTTTGGGCAGAACTTTTCTTCTTTCTCTATGTATGTTTTTGGTAGTTATGTAGCACAAATCTAGCCACAAAGATATTGATTTTAGTAGGGAATAGAAAATGCATGCAATATTTCACTACAAAAAGAGAGATCCACCAATGTGACTCCAAATAAACTGCATAATAATGTTCCTGCAGAGCAGTTAAACTTGCCCAATTACCCTGTAGAGTTTCAGGGACAAGGTTCATGTACATAACTTGAAATTCATTGAAGGAAGCATATTCTCTGTTACAACATGGACATGCATCATGATTATCCAAATAGTGTCGCAGTAGCATGTGCCCCGTTTCTTGAGTTTCTATATGTAGATGTTTTTTGCTGCACTATTTCCTACATGTTCAAAAAGAACAGGTCTAAAATCTACACAAAAGTAAACCAAACACCACAAAGTTATCTACTGCCTTTCCACTGTCTCCCGAAACTATCACTGTCAAAGCGATCATAGAACTAGGGACTTTCTGCACAACTCCCAGGGACAGGGCCATACTGGGAAACCAAAGCAGCCCTTTGCAAGTTTTATCAGACCAGTCCCCGGACGGCAAAAATTGTGCATTTTACAACACATTTTTCATTATATATTCAATTGTATTAGATTTTGAATCATAGTAAATGATGAGCGTAAAGTAGACTAGAATATCCAGACACGTAATAATTATCATTAGGCATTTTTTCATGTGTGTTGGTTACAGGTCCAATGAGAAAGTCTGCACGTAAAACGTCAAAGTTCAGTTAAGACTCCATTTCAATGATTCTTGCTCTTGTGTTAAAACGACACTACAGGCATTTGGAAAAGCAATTTCTGTATGGATATATTAAGTAAGATGAGGGGCCCGATATAGGTAACCAAATACCGGTCGGTAACGGCCGATATTGGCCGTACCGAGCGGTATTTGGTTTTTGATATGTAGGGGGCCTAAAATTTACAGAATCGGTAAATTTACTGATTCGGTAAAATACCGAATCGGTAAATTTACCGAATCGGTAAATCAAGTTCAAGTTAAAAAAAAAAAAATCTAGATGTGGGTGGCACTGAAAACAGTGCCACAGGCCCTTAAGAATTTGTTATTTACCACCAAATACTATTTGGTGGTAAATAACAAATTTCTGTGCATGTACACCTGAGCCATAATCAGGCCAGAATCAGGGGTGCAACAGGTTGTCAAAGTGAAACCCTGTCCCCTTGACAATTAGGTAATTTTACCGAATCTGTATTTATCGATTCGGTAATTGACATTGATTCCTATGGGCCCATAGGAATCAACGGCAATTACCGAATCGGTAAATACCGATTCGGTAATTACCGAATCATACTGATTCGGTAAAAATTACCGAATTATTTCCAACATCTAATTTACCGAATCTAGAATACCGAAATCAAAATTCGGTATTCTAGAGTCGGTAAATGAGATTTACCTACATCGGGCCCTAAGTTTGTTAAACTTATCATCCTCTAATCACACCCCAATTTGTATTGCCATTATTTACAATACATAAATTCTTCAATTACCAAATCATTATGTTAATAACACAGTAAACCCTGAAAAGGCAATTTAGTCCTTCACGCTGGGCATTTATTATCCACTGAGCCTCTGAGGTCTGATCTGTAAGACAATCTCACCTTGTGACAATTTGTGGGCAGGGGGCATCTTGCTGATAGAGGGCGGGGTCTGGCTCTAACACGAATGGCTGACAGAGCGACGTCCCTCACTCTCACCCTCCATCAGTACCTCTCATCTCTCCATAGCCCCTCTCTCACATGTATTTCATTTGTTCATAGCACCTCTCATACCAGTGTAGGGTGATGGAGCAGTTTACATCACAGACAATGAATCATATGTGTGTAAATCAGTGCATAGAAAATGTTACATAAGACAAAGGGGAGCTTTAAGGGGTGGGAGTCATGTGTCATCCATACTGGTAGACATTTGCTTAGCCTGGAGAAGCACAAACTCAGGATTCAAATTGTACCACAGTGGGTAGGGCCGACTTTACTAATAGGAATGTATTTGTACCAAAACAAACCCTTATTAGCAACATTAGAATAATGAAAGAATGGGAAAAACATAACTTTCTAACCTATATTATGTTGCTTAAGTGCAGCTCTTTGACGCGTTTGTTAATGTTAATGTTAATTGAGATTTATAAAGCGCATATCACCGGCAGGTCTCTAGGCGCTATAGGTAGCATTTCATAGCTCACTGTGCTATATTGCGATTGTAACCTATGAACTGCAAATAACAAAGGGATTTCTGTGCCAAAAGAAGTTACCCACTGAGTTATGGACATAAAATACAGTTCTGCGATCTGCATGGTGCACGTTCTTCGCAGCAGATACATTAACCCTCTGCACTACTTTAGATGAGTGAGAACTGCCACCAGACATCACTCTGATCAATCTCCAGTTTTATCCACACTATGTGTGGGAGGGTATGCTCAGACGTGAGTCCCTTGCTCATTGCACCATCAGGATTCAAGCAAGCCGGGCCGAAGAAGGCTGTGATGCCAGAAACCGGTCCCCGGAAGCTTGTTTCCTTCCCAGTATAAGAATTGGCTTGGTAGTTTGGTTTGCCCTGTTCCCAGCATGCACTGGGACAGGAACAGACTAATTTGCATATAGCCAAGTTCTGAGCTGGGATGGTGCACTGAGCTAAAAAACGGTGATGGATTAAAACCATGATCTCTTGACTTGGTAAGAGTATTCTGCATCATTCAGAAACTCTGTCCATCACCACCCCCTTTTACAAAATCGGTTTTATCCACACTATGTGTGGGAGGGTATGCTCAGACGTGAGTCCCTTGCTCATTGCACCATCAGGATTCAAGCAAGCCGGGCCGAAGAAGGCTGTGATGCCAGAAACCGGTCCCCGGAAGCTTGTTTCCTTCCCAGTATAAGAATTGGCTTGGTAGTTTGGGTTGCCCTGTTCCCAGCATGCACTGGGACAGGAACAGACTAATTTGCATATAGCCAAGTTCTGAGCTGGGATGGTGCACTGAGCTAAAAAACGGTGATGGATTAAAACCATGATCTCTTGACTTGGTAAGAGTATTCTGCATCATTCAGAAACTCTGTCCATCACCACCCCCTTTTACAAAACCAATCTCCAGCAGAAACATTAATCACCAGCGATATCTTGACGCTTTTTTGTATTGATGGATATACAAGAAACTCTGCAGTGGGTGCTTGAAACCCATAATAAATATCAAAACACTGTTTGCCCGGGAGGCTGGAAATGAGGAGGCTGATATAGCAGAACTGCTGCAAAACCGGCCCCCAATAACAAATCCGCACCCCACTCAACCTTTCAGCCTCTGGGGAATGCCCAATGCCTGGTGCAGCCAGTCCGGTCTTGCCCAGGAATAAGTCCTCGAAGTGCACCCTGCGCTTTCTTCTAAGTCACCTTCCAACTCCTAAAGGGTACAGCAATCATTCCACACCCAGGTAGCATTGACGCGTGATTGAACAAAAGGGCTATGAGGAGAGGGAGGACACCTGCTTCTGTCTCTGATAGGGACCCCCCCTAGATGGAAGGTTGAAGGTGTATATGAATGCCTCAGTGAATAACAGTCCAAAGATTAGCTCCAATGAAACCTCAAATATACTTGTGCTGTTTTGGATTGCGTTGTAGATTTAAATAATATTTCTCTCTCTGAAAAGGTGTTGAAGTGATTGAGTAGTACACTGTTAGTTGTAAGCAGTGCTTAATTTGAGCCAGTGCTGTCCGGTGCTCACCACAGGCACTTAATTGGTTTCCGGTGCTCGGCACCTGCACTGTCAACACCATACTTAGAATAGTCCACCACATGGTGGCTCTGCTCATCTAATTTAGAGATGAGCAGAACAATGGTAGTTTAGGACAACAATATAAATTAACATTTCTAATACCTGCCTCCCCAGTCATTCCTTTAGCTTTGGAGACCTGGAATAATCTGAACGGTTGCATTTACGAGGGCTCTCTCTTTTGCTACTGCAGTTTGAACCGCTGTCAGAATTTTTTCTGTAGAAGTGAATTTCATTTCTGCTTGTGTGTGCAAGTGTGATTTGTAAGCTATTGGTTCTTTTTCTCCTTCATTAAAGGTTAAGTACATTAATCTGCATCTTCCTGGGATGATTCGGATCACTAAATTGCGTACGTTTACGCGTGTTTGCAAATGTTTTGTTGCCAACATGTCCGTTTGGACTGAACGCAAAATTTCTGTGTGTTTTTGAGTCCAATTAATTTGTTTGAAATCTGGTTTGATTAATTCGTAGAGAGGTTTAACCCTTTCTGAGTAATTTACAATGTAATCTCTTCTGAAATTCAGGAAACCTAGAATCGACTGTAAGTTTTTCAGCGTTTTTAGAGGTTGGAGCAGTGCACATTTCTCTAGAAAGTTTGCTGCAGGCTTTTGCCTTCACTTGATAACTCGTATCCTAGGAAAAGGACGTTCACGGCCCTCCCTCATGGTGGAGACTGGTCGGCGCTGGCTGGCTGGGAGGACTGTGGGGTCCACATGATTGGGGACCTATATAGGGACGGGGTTTTGTTGCCTTTCCAAGAGCTACAGAGTGCTTTTGATTTGCCGAGGGGGGATTATTTATTGCACGCTGCCCTTGTGGCGGGAATTCAGAAACAGTGGAAGATGGGACTGTCGGAACCCCCAACGTCGTTGGGATGCCAATACGTCACCATGGCAGCGGGTACGTTCAAGGCCATCACTTGTCTGTATAGGCGGTTGTCCACAGAGAGGCATTCGCCCCTGGATAACTTAAGGGGCAAATGGGGGGAAGATCTTGGTAGGCCCATTCCTGAGATGACGTGGCCGCAACTGTTGAGGCGGGCTTGGAAGGGCACGCGCAACGCTAGGTTTCAATTGGTCCAATTTTATACTTTCCATAGGGCTTATTTAACTCCGGTCAAAATTCTACAGTATTTTGGAGGGACCCAATCACTATGCCCTAGATGCAATGCAGAAAGTGCTGATTTTGGTCACATGTTTTGGTCCTGTGTGGGATTTTGGTCACATGTTTTGGTCCTGGGCGGAAGTGGTGGCGTGTTTGAATCAAGTGACGAAGCGTGAACTGGAAGTAGAGATGGGAACTTGCCTTTTACTCTGGTTCCCGCACACCCCCAGTACTAAGATTACAAACAAATTTTATGATTTGGGGCTGATAATGGCGAAAAGGAAACTTACCATGCACTGGAAGGCAAGAGCGAGACCTAACTTTCGGAGGTGGAAGGCGAGTTTCCTGAACTGGTCGGGAAGTGAAGGGACGCTTCGTCTACAACTGGCCAGGCGTTCTTCTAATGATAAGGCGCTGGAAGCAGCAAGGGCATGGGGAGCATTAGTAACGGATCTCCAATCTCCGGTAGAACTGGACGAGGAGGACGGGGATCATGCAGATTTAGACCAGGATGTGGAGGCCAGGGTGGGGACTACCGGGAACGCTGAAGAGAACGTTATGGATGGGGACACTTGAGTACATACAGGGAGGGTTCAGCTCCTGCATGACACATTGAGAACTGTTGAGAGGTCAGGATTGGGGTCCGGAGCACATCTGTGTACCTTAGAAGGAATCTCTTGTCCTTTGGGATCAGTGATAATGTTATTTTCCATTGCTTTGTGTTCGACCTTTCAAAGTATGGGGTTCTATATGTCTAGCTGCAAGGGGTAGATAAGGGCACACTGACAGGGGGGGTGGGGGTAGAGAGGGAGATGGGTGGGGGAGTTAGGGGGAAATTGCTGCGAACCGGTTTATCCTGTTTTGTACGATGAGTGTTGGACCGTCTCCAAGATGCTTTCGCATGCATTATTGGTTTGCTGGTATGTTGGCTGGAAAATCAATAAAAATTATTTTTTTTTTTTTTAAATCCTAGGAAAAGGACGTTGAGGTGGGCAATTCTCGATTTCTTTAAATTGAATTTATACCCTTCAGAGGCGAATCCCAAAATAAGGGTGTTCACTCTGTTCAAGTGCCTATCCAAGTCATCGTCTGTTAGATAGATGTCATCTACATATGATAATGCCTCATAATCATAGGTTTGTAGTAACTCTGTTACTCTGGCTGAAAATAACCCTGGACTATTCTTGAATCCCTGGTGGAGACGACAGAATTGACGCTGTGTCCCCATGATTGAGAAAGCGGTCAAATACCTACCTTCATGTGCAATGTTTTGACAGAAGAAACCGTTAGAAATATCGAATGTGGTTTTATATTTTTTACGCACAATGTTATTCATTAGTGCTGCACTGTGTGCATTTTGTACTGCAAAAGTTTTGCAACAAGAGTTTAAATGTCTGTAATCCAAAACTAGACAATATGTATTGTCTGGTTTGGAAACAGGAAACAAACGATTGTTCATGGAAGAGGTGCATGTTTAAATCACCCCTTGGTATTCAAGTTAATCTAATATCTCCCTGGCCTGTTTTTTAGCTTCTTGCTTAACTGGGTACTGCCTTTGTGCAGTTGGTTGAGTTTTTAACTGGTTTTTATGTTGAGGAGAATCCTCATCCCATCCTACATGATTTTTATATAATGCAGGAGCCTGGGCTACTCCCCATTTTCTGGCATAGGTATATTTTTTATGAATTGGAATATGATTGGAAAAAGCTGGAATAATCATGTCTTTGCCATGTGGGCACTCCCTGGCAAATTCAGGTGGCCAGTCTTGTTCAGCTAAAAGAATGGCATAACCCTGAGAGAGTTTCTCCCAAAAGAGTGCTCTTATTTTTCTAGTTATGTTCCCCTCCATCCGGAGTGTAACTTCATATAACTTATGTGGGACACTAACCCTGGTATCTGCAGTTTCAACTTAGATGTACTCATTCAAGTCCACTGTCTCCAGATGATCTTTCAAGTTCTTGTGAGCTATGGTGACTTCTGCTGCGCTGTCCAACTTCGTCTGAGCCCATTCCCCGTTCTTGAGTTGTGTCCTCAAGATCCTTAGCATGTCTGATTTTTAGACCTGCTACCTTCTTTTTGGTGAATTGAGCTTTCTTATTTTTTAGAACGTGCTGATCGTCTTTGGACTTCACACGTTCTTCTTTTTGTTCTGACCGTCCTCTTGTTTCCGAATTCTGTGAGGAAGTCTGAAAGGACGTGTATCAGTATTTGATACCTGTCAGGTTTTCTCAAATTATCCCTATTCCTGAGGTTATACCTCCTTTCAGAGGGCTCCTTTTGCGAAGATCTACCTCGGGATTGAGAACGCTTCTCTTTAGAAGTTTGTTTAGAGTTCTCCCACTTCTTTTTAGGAGGAGTAAGAGTGTTTTTAATAAAGACCTTTTCAGGACTTTCAGTCAGTTGGAGTTTCACTGGTGTACCACCCAAACTGTCTCTTCCTAATTCTTCATAGGATTTTTCAATTATTCTGGCTAGTTCCTGAGGTTGCTCAGTTACATCAAATTCTCTCAACTTTTGGCGGATCGCCTCGGATGCTGCTTCACCTTTAATATTAGCTAATATAATGGTTGAGACCTGTTTGAAATCTTTCAGTAATTTCATACCTAGATTTAAAGCAGGCTCCGCCCAGTATTCATATTGAATCTGTTTCAGGACATCTGGTATTACCGCCATAGACGGAACACAATGTGTTTTGGTGTAGATTGCAGCAAAAACTGTACCCCAAATGTCGCAGTCCTCCAGGTGTGGTGCTATCCCCATCGGTAAACAGATTGTTAGAATCCTTTGTTTCTCATGGGGGGCAGTATCAGGAAATACTGCCTCGATTTCAGTAATTTTTTGAGCTATCCAGTATGGAAGTTGTTCCCGTTTTGTGGGTAATTTACCAATGATTGATTGCATAGTCTGTGGTGTAATTTTATTTGCGTTCCTCTGGTAAGGGGTGTGTTGTGGAATCCTTATTGCTGTTTGAACAGTAAAGGTCCGCATGACATATTGAACCAATTGTCTGTGGATTTTAATTAGCTCTTTTATTTGAACTAATAGTTCCTCATCTGTCATATTTTCAATGTCAGGATGTGGTGTATAGCTGGCTAATACCGGGCATGTTGCTCCTGGTCTACCTAGTGGATCGAGCCTGGTAATGTGATGTGTATGTTTTAGGGCACCATTAAACCAAAGCGCATGCTCTTGGTATGTTAGTGGAATTTCAACATCCTCGAAAGGAATGTATTCCTCTGGAGCTTCATCTTCTTTGTAGAAGTGAAACACTCTTGATACTAGATTTGCTTTAAGGAAGATTATCCATTAATAGAATACCTCTGTCTGATGATATTCATGTACCTCTATCACAAAAACTACCCTACCACCCCTTGCTGATAGGCCATTTCTTATAAGTTTCATAGTGATGGCTTTTCTTAAAGTTTCTGGGATGATTATAGCATCTGCGTGGGTCTCTTGGAAACCTGTTATGTCAAAAGCTGCTGCGGTGTTGTAGCCGTTAACCAACATTGTTTAATGAAAGTTGCAGAGCAAGTTTCAAGGGAACAAAGATAAGGTGTACAATATTTTGGAACACTGTATCCTTCAACGTTGAACAAACCAAAAACGAATACATAGGATTTTCATCCTACTCAGCTCTGGAGGATATTTTCTCCCTTTACCCACTCCAGCTGTCTATTGGAGTATTTTACGGGGAAAAGGGGTCTCTGAGAAAAGCACAATTGAGTTACTTTAGTATGTAGCGTTCAATTAGTGCCTTGCCCCACGTTGGGTGCCATGAAGTGTAGTTCCTATATTCCCAATAGGCTCTGCGCATTGGAATAATATATCCTATAGATTAGACGTAGGACTGAGGTCGACTAGGTCTCTATCGAATATACTAAACTTAATAGTGAGTGCCAGCTAGCTCACAGGTCACTAGAAGCTTTCTCGAATTCACAAGAAGGGATTAGTTTCTGACAACCGCATAACCATGACAACTTTGCTTCCCAAGAATAAAAAACATATCTATAGAGTCGCGGAAACAATAGATAAGTAATTCACTCAGTCAATCGTGCATGCTTCGTTTAAACAGAGTTTGTAGAGAAATAGAGAGACGGGCGTTTTCAATAAAAAGGTTTATTGAACAGTCTTCTTTCTCATACAAGAGAAGTGAACTGCTACAATCGTTAAGCAGACTGCAAAGTATAATGCGTACAGCGAGAATAGTATTATAAAATAATACTGTAAGAGCATTGTATGGTTTCTAAGCCATATAAAAATACATATATAAATAACATTGACTAAAATACTCAACTGGTGCTTCTAAATACGCCTACCCCAATGTACCTAACCTAAGTGTAGTACGTGGAAGAAGTAAGTATTGTGTAGCATAGGTTTAGTTGTTTTTGCCAAGAATCTACCAAAGGTTTCTCTATGTTCTAATCAGCTCCATACCTTGGTTTAGAATGAAGGAGGTCTGGTATCTCTGTCTCAGGACTCGATTTCCCAACACCCCGAAAGGGGAGCTTGGAAACACCGTAGCTGGATTCGAAGCGAGAGAAAGGCAGCCTCTTGATCAGTGCGTCAGCTGGAGGGTCGGCTTCCTTCAGCACTTGCTGTAGCGAGCTGCGTTGGGCAAGTAGATAGTCGAACTACTCCGAACCACAGTAGTTTGCCATAGCAAGTGAAGGTATATTTATACCTTGAAGGTGTTTAGGAATGCCATAGATTGACGTAAAGTAGGGCATAATAACATCAGGAAAGAACCCCTAGGGAATAGTTGTTCTTTGCAAAGTACATGAGTTCTTGGACAAATCAATTCAAGCAAGGGGAAGTTTCCTAACTGCTTAAGCCGATTTTCCAAGAAATCATTGTGACGTTTGGTACGGGTGGAAGTAGCCATGCCTGTATTTGGTCCGCATGGGTTATATCTAAATAAGGGATTGATTCCTATGCCTATATAAGGGCAATATGAATTGTACCTATATAAGGGCATGAATCGGGAAAATTCACTCGGAGCTCTAAACGCCACAAAACAAGATGGTTAGTAGTTGTTTTGGCAGCGATGACAAGGGTGATGGGTGGTGCAAACTGCAGTGGCCTCCTTGTTAGAGCCATGGCATTTAATATTTACAAATCAAACACTGGTTGTAAGTGCCATCAAATCGGCACAAAAGTCCCTGTTAAATAGGCACCACACAGCTAAATCAACCTCTGCATTAACTTGTGGGCAGCGGGCTTACACAGGGAAAGGAATATAGAACCTGGAATGTTGGGCAGTGAAGATTGGGAAAGACTAGACCGCTAACTACTGTTGTGGGGGTAACTTTCAAGAAGAGGAGTTCACTTCTGGTCATTAGTGGGAGACCATGTTGAACGACATTACATGCAGCCCTCAGTGCCTGGCAAGTGTTCATAGTTCCCACTTTGTCTAGTTCAACCACCTGGTCTGCATTCCCTCAGTTTTCTCGTTTTCCTCTTTCCTGCCTCCCTTGCATACCTTTGCCTTGTTTTTCTGTCACCTTGCTCTTGTTGCCTGTTTGCTTATTATTGGCAACTCCATCATGCTCCCATGTTGTGTCCTCCGAACTCCAGGGTGTCCACAGCTCAGCACCAGTATCCTGGTAGACGTCTGATCTCATTATTGTACCTTTCACCCTGTATTCTGAGAAGCATGCTAATGTATGATGTTTTTCACCACCTACTTCTTTCAGTATTGTTGACACATTCACCTCCCCATCTTTTGCCTCGAGTAGACGTTATTCCATCACGAAGAAGCTCCCCAATGTCTTCTCTCGCCCTTCCTTGCTTCCCCTGCTTTCTCTTGTGAGGTAGTTGAGCTCTCAATACCTTCAATCAATCAATCAATCAGGGAATTGTAAACTCGCTACTCACCAGTGAGGGTCTCAAGGCGCTGAGAGGTGGGGGAGGGGTCCGCAGATCTGTTTAGCCGAAGAGCCAGGTCTGGAGTGTCTTCGTGAAGGTGTTCAGGGAGGGGGTGCATCTTCAGAGAGATTCAGGGACTGTTGGAACTCTGAATGGATCTAAGTCTTCAGCCAAAGGTTGAGAGTGTTGCATTTAGTCATATAATATGCTACATTATTAGAGGTGCTATACAGATTAGTTGCATACATTCTCTAGTCAACAGAAAATGTGGTTGTTAATTGTTGTTATTGATGCAGAGGCTTTGTAATGCATTAATTTACATTACCTATCGTGTTTCTGTGATTGAAAGAAATGGAGGGCATGCAGTATAGAATGGTCTCCCTCCTTTATGATCCATATTCAGTCCTTTATTTCTCTCCCTTATTTATGATTTTTATCCTATTTATGATTCCACACTCCTCCATAATGCATTTTCACCAACCTTTTTCCTTCTCACCCTTTCTGTATGCTTCTTACTCCTTTGTTTTTTAGTCCTTCGTTATTTTTCTTACCCATTCTTTATTCTTTCTACCACTCCTGTATGCTATATCCCCTTTTTGTGCTACCTACCCCTCATGTGTTCTTTCTACCCTCTGCCTTATATCTCCTCATCCTTCCTATCTTTGGTTTATGCTTCTTACCCACTCCTTTATGTTTTTTGCCATCCTGTATGTTTCCTACCCACTTCTTCATGCCTCCAACATCTCCTTTATGTCTCCCTCCCTTCTTTATTCTTCCTACCACCCTTATGTTCCTTCTCCCTTCATTGCAAATCTTCTGTATCCTTATACGTCTCTCCCTCTATATGCTTCTTTCTTCATTATGGAGACATCCACATTCTTACAGCTTTCATAATAATTTCAACTATTCCTTCTTTCCTTATTCTTTTTAATTCCTCTTACATCCCAGATGCCTTCTTACTTTATGTTTCCTTTTTAACACATTTTTCTTATTTAGCTCCCCACATGACCCTCACAGCTCCTATTTTCCTCAAACGAATTATAATGAATATGGAGTGGGATGCCACACTGACTATAGAATATGAGAGAAACACTGGCGTACTTCTGCGTCACATTGATGTGATTCCATTTGAAAGGATAAGATGGCCGCCGTGCTATCATATGTAACTAATTGGATTTTTGAGTACATCCTCACTTTTTGCATGACCATGAGTGTGTAACGCCCTTCCTGGATGTTTAAATACTGTTTGTTTTAAGATGTAAATGACATTGAAAAAGGCATTGTTGCCGAATCCCGTCTGTCAGTTTTCCATGCTGTAGCCCATTAAACCTTATACTTATTTCCCTAAGGAGTGCTTCCGTGGTTTTCTGCATGAGTGCGGATGTTGAAAGGAGATTTGACGCGGTTCACCACTGCGTTGGAGTGCACCCGGGGCATTAGGTGCGGCGTCCGTTGAACTTTGTTTTGTGCCATATATATATATGACAGTGTGAACAAGGGCGAGTTGGCCCGAAACGCATAGCTGTTCTCTGTGAATAAAGTTACCATCTTGCTGTACCTGGCTGGTCCGTCTCCTTCATTGCTGGCGTGGCGCGCTAAGCGGAACTGTAAGGAGCTGATTCTCATATATATATATATATATATATATATATATCCACAAAAGGGTCCAAACATGAAGACGCACACTGCCAGCGGGTGCTCAGCGCAAGGGTCGAACCCAGACCCGTATTTCATTTACTTGCTTCCAAAAGACGCGGCACTCAAGGGAAGTTCTGATGTTCAAAAGATTTTATTAAACCAAGCTCAACCGATGCGTTTCAGCCTCCACGGCTTTGATCACGGTGCCGTGGAGGCTGAAACGCGTCGGTTGAGCTTGGTTTAATAATATCTTTTGAACATCAGAACTTCCCTTGAGTGCCGCGTCTTTTGGAAGCATATATATATATATATATATATATATATATATATATATATATATATATATCGAAAAGCAAACTCCCACTACTTCCACACTGACGAAATGAGAGAAACGGACCCAGCGGCTCAGGCAGGTAGATGTTTATTTCATAAACATTTCCCTCTGTTGACGCGTTTCGAGCACAATGTGCCCTTGCTCACACATATATATATATATATATATATATACAATGTATTTGTGGGGGGAGACCCCCCACCCCCTGAACTTACCTTAAATGCATATATCGTAAAAGCATATGCGTTCTATAACCATGCGTGGAAAGAAAGGTGTGGTAAAGGTACAACGTGGTAAAAACCTTGTTGTAAAGGCTGTTTCCCATATCTGTTGACACATGCGTGTCCCTTGGGTCTCCGTACTTGGGGAGGACCGAGGTTTTTCTCTAATTAGGCTGAGCTACTGGGTTACGCCCTTCTTCTGGAAAGATCGAGTATCTTTGGGTGTTTTTTAGGCTGTTTTGTGCAGGTCCCGGTGAGTGTATACCTCTGTTTTTGGGCGTTGCAAATTTCAACAAAGTATACTGGAGATGGTTTGAAGGTCGTGTGTGGACCTCCACAGTAATCTGCAGGGAAATGGCTGGAACTGTGTTTGGTTGTAGTGAACCAGAGTCAGGGATCTCGTTGGGACTTTATGTGCTCAGCCGGATGGAGGTGATGCTAATGAATTTGATAGGTTTTCAATGGACAGGGGTCATGTAATTGGATTTCTTTGGAGTTTTGAGGATATTGCTGCCATCGTGGCCACCACGGCCCTCTGCATGTTGAGGAATAAGACTACTGACACCGATATTGGAGAAGTTGCCTCGTTTTGGAACTAAAGAAGGGCCTCCTTTAGGCGGTAAACCCTGAGGTGGTTGAGCGTACATAGCCTGCCCAAAGTTGGACTTGGGTGAGCAGCCCTGGGTGCCTCTTTTTATGCACCAGCTGGGGGACCAGCCCTGCTCCTTCATCACTGTCCTCCCCCAGGGGTTTGGACAGCCAACCTCTCTTGGGGGACCAACAGCAGTGGGAGCCTCGGGCCCCTGCGGGTATCCGGATTGATGAACTCTACCATGGATTTGCGGTCAACATAGTATTCTGAGGCCTACGCAACTGTTGTGGATGTATATAAGGAAATATGTCTGCATGGTGGTGTGATGGGGTTACATCCTGTTGGGGGTGATATTGTTAGTGTGGATTCCTGGGTTGTGATTGTGTAAAGGTGTTGCCTCCCCAGACATTTATCCCTCCCTACTGTGGTTGTGGCCTTGGTGTCTGTTGGCCTGGGTTTCCCGCCTGCTGCAGTGACTGTTGCCACATGCTCAGCCAGCCACCCTGTCCCTGTTGTGGCAGGGCGCTGGTTGCCTGATTTACCTGGGTCCCATTGGAAGCTGCAATGACATTGCTTGGGGCTTGATTTTGTGAATGGGTTTTCTATGTGGGCATTCCTGGGATTATCCCATTCTGATAGTGGTACATTTTTAGATGTCACCAGTTAGCCATGTGGCCCATTCTGTGATGATAGTGGCACTCTACAAGGCTGGTTTGGACCCAACATCCCTGACCTCAGCCATTAGGACTGGGTGGACACCCTCTGGGGTCCGAAAGCAGAGCTCCCATTGAGACAGGTGCCATTTGGATGTTTGTGGCTAAAGCGACCCCCTCTAGGGCTGTCTTTTTCAGCTTATGTTGGATGAGTTTGACGGTATCTCTCTGGCCCTGCTCCTGCTTCCCCTGTCCTTCCCCTGTCTCTTTTGGTAATGGTGTAGTATGTGGACCTGTATTTACCACCACGGTTTAGGGTCTGGCCCTACTACACTATCTAATCTGGTCTGGATCTCAGTGGGTAGTCCCCTCCTGAGGATGTTGTAGAAGAATTCAACCGTGGGACCCGTGTAAATCCAGGGCTGTCCTGTCTCCTGCTCCCATCACTCTCTCATTCTGTCAAAGAATTCAGTCACAGTCTCCCCAGGCTTCATGCTCTCTGCCATCAGTCCTCCTACATCTGGCAGTCAGAGAATATCTCCCTTAGAGCCATCCAGATCTGATGTCTGAATGAGTTAAACGCAGCCCTGTCATGCTCTGTGTTGATAAGCGTGACTGCAGGGATGCGGGCTCGGAGAAGACTGTGTCGTTCTGCTCCCCAGTGAGGCTGATGAGCAGACTTTTGATGTCCCCTAAAGCTAAGTTTATACATGCAGTGTTCTTTTCAAAGCATGAGATTCATTTTTCTGACCAATCCATCAATGGAGGCAGTTTATTCCTGAGCCCTTATTAGTCCATCTGTGCTGAAGGCACGTAGATGGTTCCTGCTGCACCTTTTTGAAGAAGTGGACAAATCCTGTCTCAGGGCAGCTCTGTAGGTTTCTCCCCGATGCAGCGCGCCCATTGTCTCAGGCACTCTTGCACGTAGGGGTAGTTCAATTTCGTATCTCTCCCTCCATGCTGAATGCAGTCCTATGCAATAGCCATTTCTTCGAGTTCGCAGGATCCCTCCTCTGGCCAAGGACAATCATAGTGGTGGCTCTTCCTTTCAGTCCAGCAGGCTAGTAGATGACAAAAAGGCTGCGGAAAGGCCTCGCCCTTTTCTCTGGATACTATTTCTCTAGAGGCTGGCCTGTCTGACCAGCGCGTTTGGGGGAGCGGCTGACATCCTCGTCATCACTCCTCTCATGCCCGCGTAAGGGTGATGCTGCTCCTTCTGTGTCTCCATTGTGACCCAGTCAGGCTTTCCTGGTTACTTATTTCCTGGTGTGTCCCTCTCCTTCCCTGATGGCCAGGTGATGTGTGTGACTCGGTTAAGGGCCTTCCTCCTGACTCATCACTGGGCTCATCTCTAAGTGGGGCCCACAGCCTAGCTCCAGTGTCCTCCGGGGAGAAGGAGTTGTTTCCCCTCGTTGCTGGGCTTCGCAGGGGGGAGCACTCTCTCGCTCCATCCTTAACTCTCATCTTTCTTCTAACTCCCACATGGGTTGCCTCCTTCTCTTATTGCTATGTGCCGTTCTTCTAGGCAATGTCTTGGCCTCAACCTCATTCCCTGATGCTTCCTTCGTGCCACAGGGCGACCTGGGTGGAGTGTAACTTGTGGCTTCCCTTTTGGAGTTGGACTTTGCAGGACTGGCACACCTTTCTTCCCATCCACTAGTTGAATCACTTTCCAGGAGGGCCAAAAACCTCCCTCTGACCTTTTGGCACCTGGTAGGGAATTCAGGAGTATATGCAACCTGTTCAGCTTGGACCTGATGGGTCACAATTGATGGGTGAGGGGTCAAGCCCCAAGGGGCTTAGTATTGGACTGACCAGGGCTGACTGCATCCGGGCTGGTGGGGCCTGTGATCTTCCTCCCCAAGTGGCAGCTTGCTGCTCTGGGGGAGATCCAGCAGCCTCCTCGACCAGTTGATTGGTGTAACGCAGCGCAGCGGTTATTCTGATGGCCGGCATCAGTGAGAGCACATCCTTCCTGGTGTACGGTGGGGGAGGTGCAGATTCCTTACATACAGGCTCGGGATAATCTTATAGGCTGGGGCCACCTCGAATATGGGCCACAGTTTTATTATGGCCTCTCGCTTAGCCTTGTTATGGCCAGTATACCTGGTCTGTATGTGAGTCTTGGTATGTTCTATGGTGTTGATGTCAAACGTTCCCCCCCTCAGGCCAGGGAAAAGTGTGGTCTTTGGTATGGAGGTGCCACTCACAGCAGTGTTTCTCTAGTTTCCTAGCCTTGGTGGAGAACCTCGCTTGCATGTGGCTTAGTGGAGTCTCCATAATGGATCAGGAAATAGTTTTTCAGGATTTCGCAAATATGTATTGTCTCAAGATACTTTAAATAATTACAAGTTCTACTCTATGTGTACGGAGTGGTATCGAAAGCAATCTGCTGGTTATGAGCACTATATAACGTGATCCATAGGGAGAAAGGCAATTTAGTGGTAAACAAATGCAATGAAATAGTAGCAGCCTGTAACAGAACGCAATTGTTAGTTAGTTAGTACGAGCTGAGTTGTAGCAGTAAACTACCAAACGTTAAATTCTGATCTGGAAAAATGGGGGCATAGTAGCAAGCACCTCGTTAAAATTATCGCTGTTTTAGCGGCAGGAAACTGTTAACAGAAAATATTATTACTTTGTCCAAAAAACCTTAACCCCCTCCTAGCACCTGCAGCCTAATGAGAGGGGGTGCTCCGTTGAATACGCAGAGCTAGGTGAGCCTGATAGTCTATCATTATGGGCTTGGTGGACAAAGATAGCCATACTTTATCTGGAGCAAGGAAAAACCTGACAACTATATGCCCTCTGAGGCCAGACACAAGCTACGCCTTGTTTCACCAAACTGTTTGTGGTGCAACAATCTTAATATGGGATCGATCAGGGTTTCCCCTGGGCGCGGGTTTGTCTTTGGGTTAGGACAGACCCCACATGTGACCTGTCATTTAATAGGCGTGGGTGTCGGTTGCAGGACCTACCTGACCACATATCCAGTAGCAGCTGCAGGTAGTGAGGGTGGAGGGAATATATGATACTTTAAAAAAATACCACTTACCTCGTCCACCAGCCGGGTTCCTCCTCTGCTTCTCCAGAACCAGGAAGCACCCAGGCTCCCCATAGCCAATCAAAATGCTGCAATGCAGTGTTGTGATTGGTCTGAGCAACGTGGATCGGTGCTCAGATGGGGACTGGAGGTTTGGGCATGTTCCCCTCCAACCTGTGCAAAGCAGCCTGGTAAGGAACATGCAAAGTGTGCATGACTTTTTGGCCGGGAAAGGACTATCGAACAAGCAGTCATGCCCACTTGGAGTGGGCATGAATGCATGACTGCAAACCACTCCTCTCCCTGTGCCTCCGGTCCCGCTCTAAGCCAACCCCGAGCGTGCAGAAAATAAAATGATAATAACTATGTATTTATCATTTCATTTTTCCTGCTCCAAGAGCAGTGGGGCAACTCTCCTCTGCCTTAGCGGAGGAGCCGCCCCTGCACATATCTCTGACACTGGGTTGATGGGGAGGTCACCTTGGGCAAATCCGATAGCAACGATATGAGTTCACTGGAACTCCTAAAAATAATATGTCAGTTACTGGTATCACTTTTATCGACATTCTCAACATGCATATGTTATGGCATACATTGACATTGTTACTGCCGGTATTGACGCTGTTGTGTGGGTATAGATTATGGCGTACACTGACATTGAATTTATGGGTAATGACACTGTTATACAGGAACAGGTTATGGTTTAGGTTCGCATCTCATTTATTGGTATTGCCATAGTCAGGCCTGCACATATAATGGTATTCATTGACAGTGTATTTACCCATGCCACCATCCTTATGAATTACGTCTCCTCCAGTCTCCCACTCCCTCCCCCTCATCTTACTCCTTTATTCTTCATCTCCATGTGGCTTTTGTCCCTTCAGGTATTCCCCTCCTTCCTTATCTTACACCTTTCATCTCCCTGGCTCATATGTCTCTTCCTCTCTCTACCTCCTTCCTCCTCATCTTAGTCTTCTATTGTTCACCTTCATGTGTCTTATGACCCTTTCCGGGCTACCCCTCCTCTTCGTACCTCCTTATTTATCATCACACTTTGGCTTATGTCCCTTCCAGTCTCCTGCCCCTACCTGCTCCTCTCACGCAATTTATTCTTCATCTCTCAATGTCTTACTTCATTTCTGGTCCACCCTCTTCCTGCTTCATTTTACCTCCTTATTCTTTGTCTCCCTGTGTCTTATGTCCCTTTGGTCTCCCCAACCTTTCAGCTCAGCTTACCTCTTTATTCTACATCTCCCTGTGTCTTATGTCCCTTCCACTTTCCCCCTCCATCCAGGTCATCATACCCTTTTATTCCTCATCCCCTGTGTTTTACGACCCTACCGGTCACACCGTTGTTCCTCCTTATCTCACCTCTTTATTCTTCATCTGCCTGTGTCTTACGCCCCTTTCCGTCTCTCCATCCTTACTCCTCATCTTACCCCTTTATTTTTCATCTCCCTTTTTCTTACATCCTTCCATGTATTATCTTTATTCTTTGTCTCCTTGTATTTTATTTCCTTTCTAGTCTCCTCCTCATTCCTCATCTTACCCCTTTATTCTTCATCTTCTGTGTCATACGACCCTTCTAGTGTCCCCTTCCTTCCGGCTTCACCTTACCTTTTTATGCTTAATCTCCCAGAGCCTTACATCCCTTCCTTCTCCCACTCCTTCCTGCTCATCTTCCCCTTTTATTCTTCATCTTTCTGTGTCTTACGTCCCTTCCAGCCTTCCCCTCCTTCCTGCTTCATCTTACACCATTCATTATTCATCTCCCTGCATCTTATGTGCCTCTTCTAATTGCTGTATTCCTCTTCTCCCTTTGACTTACATCCTTTCCGGTCTCCCCCTTCTTCCTGCGTCATCTTACCCTGTTATTCCTTGTCTCCCTGTGTTTTACATCCTTTCTGGCCTACCCCTCCTTCCGGTTTCACCTTACCGCTGCCTGTGTCTTATGTCCCTTCTGGTCTCTCCGACCTTCCTCCTCATCTTACCCTTTTATTCTTCATTTCCCTGCGTTTTACGTCCTTTCTGCCCACCCCATCCTTCCTGCTTCATCTAATCACTTTAAATTTGCATCTCCATTTGCTCTAAGTCGCTCCCAGCTTCTTTGTTCACTCCTCCCTCTTTACTGGAAACCTCTTTCCCCATGTATGTTTTCTTATGTTTGCTTAATTTGTGAAAAAATAAGTGCCGGGCCCTCGTCAGGAAGCCACTGTAGCTTGAACCACCCGTTGCCCGCCAGCGCTGCCAATGACAGTACCAACACAATTACTAACTACTACACTCCTTCAAGTGTGGCAATTCAGGCTATTCCAGCCCCCCAAAGTTATAAGAATAGCTTGGGGGGAGATTAGTCATTATTAAGTTATAATGAATTTACAAACTACTGTTGATGTGCTCGTCTCTAAATTAAATAAACATCGCCACCATGTGGCAGACCAACATAAATGCCAGTGTGGACAATTAACCCCTTGGCAGCTGGGGTAATTCCCCCACGGTGCAGGGGCGGGGGGGCAGGGGAGGCCCGCGGCCCAGCTGTGCTCTCAGCTCGTCACAGACCCACCCACTCATTAATTCTCCCGCACAGGCGGGAATTAGCAACGCGTGGGCAGGCCGCGGATGTTATTACAACCTCAGCTCGTCATGAGCACAGCTCCACTGTGACTCATGACGAGCTAAGCTCGTCATGAGCATGGAAGGGGTTAAGTGTCGTGCAGAGCACCAGAAATCACTGGCACAAATTAAGCACTGACCAGATGCCGCTTCCTCCACCTGGTTTAACTTGTTCATATAGGCTGTGTTTTATTTTATTTCGCGGGTGCCCCTTCCACTTCATTGTACCCATCTCTCCACCGTTTTATGTTTTGCTCTTTCTCAGTTCCCATTCCCAGCCCTTCTCCCCCCTCCTTTTCTAATGATTGAGGCAGCTCCAGTCTTTTGGTGCCAGCTGCTCTCTGTCATCAGATCAAGCTGTGGCTTAAGAAGTGCCGCACCACTCTTAACACACCCCTTCGCAGATAGAACTATTAATTTCATTTATTCAAATTGTGATTGATTCAGATGATCATTGTTCCCAATACCAGGGCCAGGATTGAGGCATGGACTTTTGGGATAGGTAAAGATGCCAGAGCACAAGAGAGATGGAGTCCAGACGTGGGGCCCGATTTACATCTTGCTGGTAAACATACTCCGTTGCAAGGATGATGGAGTATGCTTAACATGAACACAATTGTCTACCCACCAAATTAAGATGCAGGTGAACCTTTGGGTTAATCGTGGTGGAGAGTACTCCACCTCCACCATGATTTAAACCCCTTCGGTGCCCATGTGGAGCAGTGCTTAATTTGTGCTGGTGCTTTCCGGTGCTCAGCACCGGCACTTAATTGCCAGCACCGGGTTTTATGATTGTCTCCCACATGGTAGTGGTGTCTGCCAATTTAAGTATGAGCACAATAACTTCTGTTTATTATTTCAATTTACATTACCAATTATTAGTATTTGCCTCCAAAGCAATTGCTATAGCTTAGGGGGCATGTATTAGTATGAATTGTTACATTTTTAAGAGTAAGATGATTAGTAGTGAATTGGTGCGGTCATTGGCAGTGCTGCCAGGGGCAACGCATGATGCAAGCTTTAGTGTCCTCCTGTCGAGGGCCCCGGCAATACGTTTTTTACAAATTAAGCACTGCTGTGGAGTAAGGGCCATCACAGGCAGACCTCTAAATCCAACTACCTAATTTAGATGGGCGGAATTAGTGGTCAGTTTTCACTGCCTTTCACTGCCAGGAAAGCCCTGGTGGTAAGGGGCAGTGAAAACTACTAAATGCACCCCTTGCACGGGAGACGATTACCATGGTGAGGGAAGTATATTATTTTTTATTTTCAAAAAGAAAATCATGCTTCTGGACTATATTTTTTTTTAATAAAAAAGAAAACACTTTGGTGCAGGGCTCTGTTATGCTGATGGAGCCCTGCACTGAACTGCAAAAAGCATTGACAGGAACTGCCGAGAAAGCATTTCCTGGCAGTGCTTTAAGAATTGGCCGCCTGCTTGGTGGTTATTTCTAAATCTGGCAGATGGTACCTTTGTTGGGGCATCGGAGTAATGTACTCCATCGCCTTGGTGAAGAAATGGACGGTCCGCCAAATGGAGCATGGAGACTGAAGAAGACGAGAGAGAGAGATGGAGAGTCAGGGCAAGAACCAAGAGCTGGTCTGAAGGACTGAGACAATTTGGCAGAGGAGAGGATTCCAGGACCAGAACCAGATGACAGAAAAACAGATCAGATTTGAGGGACAGCGAAAGAGGAACACACGAGTTGATGCAGGGTACCTGACAGCAGGAGACCAGTGAAAGTCTGAGTGATTGACGGCACGCTAAATCCATTCACATTTCTCTCCATTGCGCGCAAGGGTGGACCGCGAGCAGTATGGTCCCTAGTCAGACTTTGGTCACTGGACTTGTCTCAATGTGAAAACGCAAAGGTGACCATTTCAATCAACAGTAAAGTAGAACACATTGGTTCCACAAGAGCGTCAGGCAATGAATTCTTAACCTTGATTGTTTTATTTGAAAAATCTAAGCATACAGAAATTAAGTCCATATAGCCAAAATCCATTAGTCAATAAAGCAGAGCGCAAATCTCAGTTAAAGTACATAATTGATCAAGAACTCAGTAAAGTTCAGATCATCAAAATACAGTGTATAAATGAGACAAAAATCCAGCATATGTTCGCCTTTTAAAGTGAGTGGAAAAAGACTCTCCTCACATATCAAGAAATAACTCTTTTATAAGGTTACAAACAAAGGATTTCATGCATTCAATACAGTGGTACATGGTTCCCAGATTCAGAGCCAATCAGAATGAATTGAAAGAGGCACATTTGCAGTAAATACATTAATTTGGTGTCTCCTAATGCTACTACAGGAAGTTTCTCCCGAGCAGGTTTGTACACGTGGAACAGTAAAAGTCACATAATAGGCGATTCCCAGTGGGACGGCTACATTTGATCTTGAGTAGGTAGGTACACCCTATTCAGAACAGTCTGTGATAGTCGGGGACTTTCTCTGCAAGAAACATTTGCATTTTATTCTAGTGCGCTGCGAAACGCAAGTCTGTTTATGTGCTGCAATGAAACGTCATAGAAAAATATGGATTCGGTGTCTTAGGTTGTTAATACGAATGATTGTTATAGCATGCAGTAACAAATAGAAAAACATCGGCATGCGGGTGCAATATTATCCTTGTTTCTGTGTTTGGTTCTCTTTTGTAACATGCACACGCCACTTTTCTCTTGTAACACACTGTTTGCTACCTTTCACATTTTGTTTGCTTTTGATACTTGCACAAGTGCCACCATTGCCTACGTAACGTTTGTTCTTGTGCCTCTGTGTCTAGCATATTTTGCAGTATATTACCTCTAAATGTACTTTGTTTTTCTCTTGTAACCTGCACACTTGTCACTCTTTCCTCATGTATTGCAGTTTTCTACCTCATGTATTGTTTGCTCACAATTGTCACTTTTACCTCATGTAACTTATCGACTGCTTTTGTAATTTGTTCATTTGTAATTTTTCTGTTCCTATTGTGAAGCGCTCTGACGCCTTCGGGTATAGTCCGAGCTATATAAAAACGCATAAATAAAATAAAATAAAAAAGAATAAAGATCCGAGTCCTGCTTCGAGGGATAACGACAAGGGGACATAGAAAGGGACCCAGGCCGCGAGACGGCAGGAGCCCAGCTAGGTTTGTGGGGGACACAGGGCGATACCAGGCAAGCATAGAAGGAGCCCAGCCCGCGTTGAAGAGATGGGAACCCATGGGCCACCCTAGGCGACGCCAAGGCACCTGAGTGCACCTTGTGTGGGTGATGGAGGGCATATGGCAGGCAACAGATAGGGACACCTGTCCACAGAGTGTGTACCAGGCACAGGAGGGCAGATGTCTAGGTTTGTTTCCAAGAGAGGCGAGGATGCCCTGAGGACACAGCGGTCTGGGTGCACTCAAGGTGATGCGCGGCGACTGGAGGGAGGGCGGCCGTGCACTGTTGCTAGGCGACGGGCGGAGGCTCAGGGCAGCCCAGGTGATGCGGGTCCATCTGATGGCAGGACCCTCAGGCTTCTCACACCAAGCTCTTCCGCCTTCCCGGCCTCGCAGCTCAGACACGCTTCTTTCGAGATGCTGGTACTTTCCCTCTGATCCCTTAAGCTTTATTTCTCTCATCCAGCCTCCCATCCCCCACTTTGCGTTCCCATAGCAACAGACACATCGCCCTGGATGCCCCTCCAGCGGAGCATGGCTGCCTGCCAACCGCCTGACTGCGCGAGAGCCGGGTCTCTTTATTGCATCTATTCTGCAAGACTATTTATTCTCGTAGCCGCTGGAGGCGGACAGGGCCGTGGATACTGTGGGAGGAGGCCCCGTGTAGCAGGCCTCTGGGAGGACCTTAGGGCTGGGGCAGAGAAAGGCAAAGAACAAACAACGCTGCAGAGGCACACAAAACAAGAGATGTCCTTGTCTCGCAGATGTCCAGGCCTCCATCGCTGGCTGCAGGTGTGCAACGAAGGGGAATCACAGTCATTTGCCTTTCACCCGTCTGAGGTCAGGGCTCTGCCCAGTTCTCGACCTGGAAGGAATATTACTTGCGCTGGAAAGAGAATTCTTCTTTAATCCTAAACGCTCCATTGTTATCTACATCATTTTTTACTGCATGTGAGAGGCCAGTTCACACCCATACCCATTCTATTAACGGCCGCTTTGCTTGGAAAAGAAAGACTCCTTGTTTGCTTTTCATGGACTAAAAGGCTGCCTGAAAAGTGTTCGTTGGGGGTCAGGATTTATAATCCGGTTAGCACTTCTGATCTAACCACCTTCCATTTGTGGGGAGATGCTGCACATACTTTATAGGAGCCGATGGAGGAGCCGCTTTGTTCTAAATGGGCCAATTATGCGTCGGGTGGAGAGTAACTGTTAGAAATGGGGTCTCTAGTTGGCAATGCTTGGCGCCAATGTCCAAATAGGGACCCTTCTTCCTAAATCAGGACTAGTGGGCTACCCCCTTTGATAACCCCTGCCCCACCCTGTGGTAACGTAGAATGAGCAGTTAGGCCTATCTCAGAGGCAGTGTGTGAAGCATTTAAGACCATGCACGATAAGGCAGGAACGACACCACAAAAGGACACAACTCAAGCATTTTAACAAGCTACCATGCACGTAAATCAGTAGGGACTTAAAAATGCAATAACGTATTCACCAGAACGTGACACTGACTGAGTTCAAGGCCAAAGCGTACGCGACCCGTTGCGCACCAGATAACTGCAGTTGGAAGGGGACTCAGCACGCAGCTTCTCGAAGAAGCAGAGACGGTGACAGGCAGACTCCCAGCGACCCAAGTCTTGGCTGCAGTGGTCCGCAGCGTGCACCCACAATGATTCGGGCACTTGAGGACAGGTGGGCTCTCAGCGGCAGCAGCACTGCTGATGGCGATGACCCTCGTCGTGCAGCTCCATGGTGGGCTAACAGCGGCATCAGCTCTCTCTTAGCTGCGGCGGGCCACGAGACAATAGCGACAATCTGCGACAATGGTGAACAAGATGCGGGCACCCAGCGGCGGCAGCTCTCCCTTAGCTGCGACGGTCCGCAGGACAAATGACGATGAGGCAAAGTTGGCAAAGATGCGGGCACTCAGCGGCAGCAGCTCTTTCTAAGCTGCGGCGGCCCACAGGACAAATCACGATGGTGCAAGGTTGGCAAAGGTGCGGGCACTCAGCGGCAGCAGCTCTGTCGTAGCCGTGGCGGCCAACAGGGCAATTCACACTGATGCAAAGTTGACACAGGTGCGGGCACTCAGCAGCAGCAGCTCTCTCTTAGCTGCGGGGGACAACAGGACAAATCACGATGATGCAAAGTTGGCACAGGTGCGGGCACTCAGCGGCAGCAGATCTCTCTTAGCTGTGGCGGCCCACAGACAAAGGATGATCTCAACCAGGCTGGTACAATGGTGGGCACTCAGCAGCTACAGCTCTCTCTTAGCTGCAGTGGCCCACAGAGATTCAGCTAAGGTTCAGAGGGTTCAAATCTAGGTGGGCTCTCAGCGGCGGCAACTTTCTCTTAGCTGCAGCGGCCCACACAGATTCAGCAAAGATTCTGAAGGTTCAAATTAAGGTGGGCTCTCAGCGGCGGCAACTCTCACTTAGCTGCAGCAGCCCACACACAGAGTTAAAAAGGGTTACCAGTCCGCACTCCTCATAGTAGAACTTGAGGCTCCGGATTACTCTACGGAGGCCTCACCTGCAAATAGAATTCCTCACACAGGGATTCCGACGGCTGACGGGGTGAAGTCCTGAGACTTCGGGAGGAGGCGCTCTCGATTCAGGCCCTCGGGTAGTTTCTTCAGCAAGATTGGAGAAAGTTTCAACGTCCTTTCCTCTGTTCACTCTGACAGAGTTTCGTTTTGACATCCAGAAGGAACACCCTTAAACAGGGTTCCAGCGCAGTGTATAATACCTAAAAAGTATTTGTTCTCTAAAGTCACGAATCACTCAATCCAGCCAGTACCAGTTCCGTGGGGTCGGGGAGCACTTAGTATACGAGGCAACAACCTGCCCTTTCAGAAGGAGGGGGCCTGCTATCAGATGCCCAGTGGGAGGGGGAGCCATCATTCACCTTGCCATGCATTACCCTGCTCAGGTCAAAGAGTCACTCTTTCTCATGTGCTGAATGCCGACCTCTATCCCCAGCCAGGTCTTACCCAGCTGGTCCTGCTGCTCCAAAACCAGATGGTCAATACACATACTAGCAAAGCCTACAGGAAAGCTTAGGCAAGAAAATACTGCATTTCCAGAAGAGGCATTTTCGAACCTGGGATATAGAAAGGGCCCTTACTAACAGGTGTAGCACAATGTCCTGAGCTTAAACATATCAATTTCGAATTTCCTATCAAGTTCCTGGGGTTATGTAGGATTAGGGAAGGTAAGCCTCAGCCTGCCCATTGTGGACTATGAGAACAGATAACTTCACAATAGTGAACAGTGGAATGGAGGGTAACTCGCTATTAGAAAATGCTACACAGATCTTTACACAGGGAGCATTCGCGCTGTGGCACTGATTAGCAGTGGCACAGCGCCCAGAGCATCTAAATCCAGCCAACATAACAGATAGGAAGCAAACAGAGGAAGGGAGACCCGCGGCAATGATGCCAGGTCAACAGTAAATATGAGCCTTGCCCAGTTGCACAGAGAAAGTTAGGCTGTCCAGGCAGGTTAGAGCCCCAATCACCTTTCCAATCGCCCTGTATTTGAAGGGCGATGAACCTTGTGTGATTAATAGGAGCAAATGTAGGTGGTCAGTATGAGTGCTCTGATCTGCTCCACTCTGCTGGACAGGGCGAGGCATTGGCCATAGGTTAGCACGCACTCCTGCCATAAAATGCCTCTTGCTTGTTTACTATCAGCTGAAGGCAGTGAATTACATGCTTCCGCTCAGAAGGGCAGATTACAGCTCATTCACTCAATTAGGCGGAGGTAAGGCTACACAAAGGAAACTTGCCTTCCAGGTTCCCGCAGGGCACACCTCCTAAAAAAAGAAGTGGGGGGACTAACCTAGTTAATCAGAATGCAAGTGGCATCACGGCACGTGACATCACTGCATGTGACATCACGGCACGTGACATCACAGAAAGTGGCATCACAAGAAGTGACATCAGATCTTAAGCCCTCACATATATGTTTAACATATCTATCATGAGTACATTGGAGCATATTTCGAGTATACATGGAAACGCTCCTGATTTAGGCAGAAGATTCACACTTTTGTAAGCTACACATAAAACAGTGTTGCCTTTTCACAGCATAAATCTCCTCTACCCATAGTGCTTTACAAGAAAAAATAGTGGTGCTTTATTTATTTCAACACCTCCTCAGGTGTAGTAAGCTCAATATAAATGCTATTTATTTTGTGTAAATACAGGGAAAGACCAACGCATCTGACATTCTTACAGTGAATGCATATCTTGTAAATAGGGATTGAACAAAGTAAAAAGCTGCCTCTCTTAAGTATGTCTGAAATGCTAACAAGATGTGAGCCTTTGTTTCCCCTCAGCTTCATTTTGCATCAGGTGTGTGTCTCCTGACTGCTCCCAGCCAGAAGACTCATACAAAAAGAGGCCTGATGACCCCTCAAATTGGGACATTGTTATGGGCCCAGCAGAAGTCTAACGTAAGGAAGCCCTATTCCGGCCCGTCTGCACACTGCACGTTGTTGTGGATATAAAGCAGATAACAACGTGCAGACGCTGCTGAAAGTGTCCCGCTGTTTAGAAATTACACTTAGACGAGTTCAGCACATTTTTCAGTGGGGCCAAATTCTTGCCAGGGTGGACTGTGCCCAGCCTGTGAAAATAGTGGACACCATCCACCTGCGTGTACCCCTGACTCGTGCCCTGGGGAGCCTTGGGGAGTAGGACCGGTGGTAGAGGCGCCATAAGCCCATCGGGGCTCCCAATGAAGACAAATATGCCTCATTGGTAAGAGAAGATGTCACTTACATCGTTCTGGGATGTGGGAAGGGAGTTGCTCAATGCTGCATCTTGAAAATATGCAGGTATCAATTGAGCTCACTCCGGATCATTATATGAAGCCTCGCTGCAGGTCGGAGTCTGGATCGGATGCAGAGGAGGCCGCGTGTTGATATTTACGGCAGTGCACCTTTCCACTGTAATGCGAAGGCGAAAAGTAGCTTGGGACCAGAAACACTGAAAAATGCATTAGGTTCGTAGTAGGACAAAGCTTCTGGTGCTGACGAGATGGAGCTTTCACTCAGGCTGCCATTTTCTTTCACGTCAGGCCACGTCCCCCTCCAAAGTCTTCCTTTTTAGGTCTCGCGACCTATCGATGCGCGCAAGTGCATCGAGCGGAGCGAGAATTCAAGTAGCCAAAATCCTCATGAAACCACCAGCTTTTTGCTGGCGTTTTCATGAAGTTCACGTGAACCACGTGATCAAACACGAACGCGCATCAGCCTCCCTCCCTCGTAATTGCATTTGCCGCACAGCACATCAAAGGGCTTTGCCCAGCGTGCGCTCTGCGGCTTCTCCTCCCCTAATTATTCTTGGATGGCCGTCCGGCCGGCACAAGCCTTCCTTGCATTTCTCCTCCCCCTCCCCAGCCAGCTTCCCCCAGGCCGTGTTCCCTCATCCCTCGCACCCCCTCCTCCTTCAGGCCCCCACCATTTGCTTCCATTTGTTCTCTTTCCCTTTCACTCTGTATTGTCGTGTTCGTTCATCATTTTCCTTTCTCTCTAACTTTTCTTTGTCTGCGCCCAAACCCCTTTGTCATGTGCCTTCTGTATAAACGCTTCCCCCACCGCCCCATTATTACTGTACCCAGTAGCCCCCCCCCCTCTTCATAGGGATTACAATTGATCCTTCCAGCACTGGAGATTTCCAGTCCGCGCTAGCGCCGTGCACACGCTGTACTCTGCTGCTGCCTGCGAGGTACAGTCTGTCTGTCCTGCCTCAGAGCACACTCGAGTCCGCGCTAGCGCCGTGCACACCCTGTACTCTGCTGCTGCCTGCGAGGTACAGTCTGTCCTGCCTCAGAGCACACTCGAGTCCGCTCTAGCGCCGTGCACACACTATACTCTGCTGCTGCCTGCGGGATACATTCTGTGCACTGTTTATTTTATTTATTTATGCATTTTTTTATAGCGCGGACTTTACCCGAAGGCTTCAGAGCCCTTCACAATAGGAACAGTAATGATACATGAGGAGAAAATGACAAGTGAACAAATTACAAAAGCAAACGTTAAGTCACATGAATCAAAAGTGACAATTGTGAGCAAACAAAATACAAGAGGAGCAAACGGTGCAAAACAGGAGGAACAAGCATTGGCATTGCCAATAGGTCTCGCTTGTGGGACCTTATAAGTATTTAGTTTTGCAGCACAATATCCTTGTTGCACCAAGGATATTGTGCTGCAAAACGAAATACTTATAAGGTCCCACAAGCGATACCTATTGGCATTGCCAATGCTTGTTAATACTTATGTTATGGTAGGTCCTTAAGACTCAGAGAGCAGGGTGCATGGGGTAGTTAAAAAATAGGGCATGTGTATTTACGTTTTACATGTCCAGATAGTGAAAAACTCCTTAAGTCGTTATTCATAGTAACAAGTCTATGTCTGCCATAGACTAATGCATAGGTACTCACAAACTTTCTCTCTGGGCCAAATTTACAGAGTTGTTTGTGGCCGAGGGCCGCACCAGTAGGGGCTGGGGCAATGGTGGGCGAGGTCAATGGGGGTGGGACTATAGAGAAAAATTCCCCACCTTTTCAAAATAGGTCAGAGTGGTACTGTAACCTTGTGTGTGTTCATATAATACCTGCAAGGACACCTGTTAAGCGTACATTCAAAGCACAACCAGAGAACAGAGGCAGTCCATAGTTCAAGTCTACAACCATGGGGAAAATGTATATCTGACCAGTAAACAGGTAACATTGCAGTTCTTATAAGTACACACAAGGTTACAGTACCTTAACCTTATGTGTCCATATAATAACTGCACGGTTACCTATTAACTGGTCAGATATACATTTTCCCTCGATGGTTGTTGACTTGAATACTTGGAATGTGCAACATTTATTAGCACAATGTATAAAATATAAACATTTTTCACTGCCTGGGATTTGAGGAATTCCTTACCCTGAATGTCTGTGATTGTGCAGTATTCATTCGCCTAAAACCTGTAATTGTGCAGTGCTTATTTACCCAACACCTGAGATTGTGCAGTATTTATTTGCCCATCACTTGGGATTCTTTGTGTCTCTGTCTATCAATGAGCGGCAATCGCTCCTTCTGTGCCTGCCTACATGTGTGCAGTATTTATTAGTTCAATGCATGAGATAGTGAATTATTCTGCTCACTAGAGCATAGATCCCACAACATCTGAGAAGAGGAAGCTGTTTATCCCCCTTGCGTTATTCACCCCATCAATTTCTGTGAGTATTATTTCCTGGAATTGTTCACTATCCTTAGGTTTAGTACCTTTATTGCATAGTTTCATAATTTGCAGTACCAGAGGAGTGCTCTAATCCTCTTTCTTAAGGAAAGGGCCCCTTCTACAATCGTAATGGCCTCAATCTGAAGAGCACCAATCGGTTCTGCAGGTGGCAAGGAGGGAAGCAGACTGGCCAGATCCAGGGAGGCCCCCTGCTGCAGTCCCAATGTTGTCCGAGGATGCAGGCAAGTGCAGCGCTGTGGTCATAATCTGCAACAAAGGCAGCTTTGCAAAAGTCTCCCTAAAAGTCAGCTGTGAATGAGCAACAGCTGACTTTTAAAGGGCATTTCCTTTATGTCACATAGGGAGTCAGTGAACATCAAAGAGAGTCGAGCATACATAGTGATTCTTCTCTAACGCATGCTCCAGCGGCCCTCTTTAATGTTTTCTGATACTCTTTTAAAAAAAACAAAGGTACATTGCCTGCAAGGTCTGCGAGCTGCCAAGGAAGACCTCCCGGGCCGCTGGCGGCCTGCGGGCCATACTATGAGTACCACTGGACTAATGCTTAGTTACCTTATTACACTTAAAAAGTTATGACTTCAGTTTGGTAACAGATACAGAAATACTTCTTCCACTCATTTGAATTGTAATTTCAAATCTTCTTTAATGGTAAAGTTGGATTTTAAGTTACTATTCTGGAAAGGCCACTTTTATAAAGCAAGAATATTTCTACCTAAATCAGGTGTGCCTTTTTGCCAGTGTCCAGGGTCGCAGGGTTGTGAACAGCTCTCCTGTGATATGTTGTGTATTCCTTCCAGACACTGGGGGCAAAAGGAATGTAGGTGTAAGGGATGTGGCACTTCCTGAGAGTATGGCTGTGTAGGAGTTGTGCCCTGTCCTAATTACACTTTAAAAGACCCTACATGCAGCACCCACAAAGGAACCTGTCCCTAGGCTTGCCCTTGCCTTTCTTCCCCGAGACAGTTTGGCGTCAAACCAAGGGGAAGGGGAAGAACTGGCCAGAACTAGTTTTAGAGTAGGCCAGCCATTGTCCCCACACACGGGGTATAAGAATGGCACCCCACAGCCCCTCATCAGAAAACTGTGGTAGATTCAGAAGAAGCACTGCCCTGCTGTCTGAAGAAGGAAGTCTGGGCCTGCTTACATTGAACCCAGGATTCCCAGAAGTGACTCCAAAGGTCAGTTGGTTTACCTCCTGTTTGCACTACGAGGACACAAGAAGCTTCCAAAGTCCTTCCCTGTAGAATCCCAGCTGACCAACACCAACTGGACCTGCCCGTGTGTCCTGCTGTTGACCTCTTCTGGAGTGAGTCCTGATTGTCAAGAGGTGCTCCCCTGGTAATGGACCCTTAACTAGCATCAGAGGGTACTCCGCCTGCCTCAATACTAAGCTTAAAGTGAAAATACAGATGTTTAGGACTCTTTGCGAGCATAAGGGGGCTCCTCCCATCAGTTACAGTCACCACGTCTCCCGCCAGCGTGAAGTTCCGATGTCGACTTGCTCTTCACAATAAACAGCGACTGGCTGTGTCTCCTACCACTGTGTAGCTTCAGCCATGACTGCTACTTGAGAAGGCAACTATATCTGCAGTGCCCTGCTAATGCAAAGCTCTAAACTCTTCACTGGGACAATTTGGGTCCCTGTATGTACTCCTTTGTGGTTCTCCTGAACCTGTGACTTTGACCACATCCAACACAAGCAGATACCTCTGATTGTGACTTTGTGTTTTCTGGCACTATTGTCACCCAAAACCTTAAAAACTCATAATTCTGGTTCTGTGTGTCTTTTAGTTATTAAAAGGTACTCTAATTTTCTATATCACGTTGGGATTTTACTTGCTTTTGCACTTTATTACTGTTTGAGTACTGCAAAAATACTTTACACATTTCCCATAAATTAGGCCTGACTGCTTTGTGCCAATTTATCAGTCTAGGTTTATTTACTGACTTTTATGCTTCACCCTGGCAAGGACTGTGTTTATTACTTTGACAGGGGCTCTCACATCCCTAAACGAATAACTGAATGTCTACCAAATCAGGGATCTCACTTACAAATGTGTACATTTTCCATAAGTGGATTAGTATAATCATGAGCTGCTGAAAACTAGTTTTTCTTACTGCACACCAGCAAAGAAAATAACCATTACTTGCCCAAAAAAGATGCCCTGGCCACTTGCATCGAAACCAGCATCAACCACTCAAATGAACTATTCAAGAATCCGAGAATTCTCTGCCCCATCAACCGTCAAAAACGTAATCCCACCCACCCAGGACCTCTGCGACGACCTATCGCACCACTCCCACAACAAGATAGCAGACATCTACGGCAAATTTGACTCTCAAACAACTGAACTCATTCCACTCCCGACCCATGCCGACATCCCACAAAACGTCCTCACTGACTGGACCCGTCTCAACACCAAGACCACTGCAACCATCATGACTTCCATGCACTCAGGTGCTCCAATAGACCCCGGCCCACACCACGCCTTCAACCTAGGATGTAGGGAAATCTGCCCTCAAGGCCGCCATCAACAGCGCCACCTTCCTGGACACAGGGAAACACGCAGAAGTGAGACTCATCCTAAAGAAACTACTGCAGACCCCAGCGACCTCAAGAACTACTGCCCCATCACACTCCTCCCGTTCCCTATGAAGGTCCTGGAAAAAGCCATCAACCACCAGCTCACAGCCCACCTGGAGAGAAACACCACCTGACCTTCCACCAGCCAAACAGACAACTTTGCTCAGCCCACCACGCCCTTGCACACATCCCATGGATCCATCGGATCCATGGAGGAGGGTGATCTTTCTCCTACCTTGCTTCCAAGTCCTGGAACGACCTGCCCCTCAACCTCCGGACCTCCACCACCCCTGCTGACTTCAGGAGAGGCATTCGGACCTGGCTGTTTGACTAAACAGTTCATCCTCAGTGCCTGGATACGCCCTGGGTTATAAGCCATGCTCTATAAATCCTGCTGATACGATATGATATGGCACGGCACGTCCTGTGTGCATTTCCCAACAAAATAGCCGGAGCAGCACAGAGCACTAATTTGTCTCCTCCACTCATGCACTGCATTTTCTCCCTATTGTTAGTCCTGTGGGTAAACCATTTGGACAATTATATAGTTAAGGAAAATGGCTCAGAGAATGACTTAATAATCAATCAGTCAGTCAATTGTTCTATCTTCTAAAAGAATAGGACTTATAAGACATACACATAGTACAAAACATGTGACATATACATCCCCATTTAAAGATATCTACAAGAACAGTACATTAGACAAAACATATCCTATTGTTATTTAAAAACAGCTCATAATTACTGAGATTCATAGTTTAAAGTTCGCTTTAAGATCATTACAATACATCACCTATAATGGAATAAAACATGTGAATTACTTAATACCATTTGCAGTCCCTCCTGTGCTCAGACATCAGAATAATTCAGAGTTACATGTCCTCCACTAAACCATATGTTCTACTTTTTGTAAAATATTGGGCAAGGGCTTGAGTTGATAATCACATTGGCCATAGGGAGAAGAGCTATTTATTAACTTATAACAGAAAAAGAGCTTGATCAAATATTCATATATATTATATATATCACATAGATTCTGTGGAGATTTCGGTGGGAGTAAGGGAAGTGCCCATGCTGTTCTCATAGTCCCATCCACTTGCCTTTCAGATTTGTACAGTTCATGATCAACATCTCCTGGCCGCCTTAGCACTGACTGAGGGTGTCCCTCTGATAACAGCATTCCTTGATCAGGGGTAGCTGACTTGAAAGTTGAGCTTTACTGTAGTCTCAGTCGTGTTATTCCTTATTCTCCAAACATAGTACATTAGAGGTGTAAGTTGGTTTTCATTCCCACCCTCTTTCACTTGGATAAAGGGACTTGGACATGGTGGCCAAAGAAAAGATCTGCATCACTTCCTCTTGAGTCATCTCCCTTTATGCACGCAAACCGGCATGGGAGGAGAATGGCTCATTTGACTTCCTGGAGGTACTGCGAGAAAGCAAACTTCTCCTTGCGATAGGAGGAAGTTATCCTTTCCAGGGATCCTGTTAACTGAGCTCATGCACCACTAGACACACCATTTTCCTCTATGTTATGAGCTCTCTGCTTGTGGTCTTGAGTCCTAAAATGTAAGTTTTAGAGTGAGGCTGTTTTCAGACCTCCTCCTCCAGGCCAGGGCCTGGGCTCAGTCCTAGGCTGTGCATGGCTGAAGGGCTGGAATGAGGCAGTTTTAGTTCAGGGAATTAACTATAAATTATGATCCCATCATGCGCTTCTTATGACCTCACATATTACATCACTTGTTAAAACAAAGCGGGGGGCTGAACTGTTCCTACAAGGAAGGTTAGAGGAATACTAGAAGGGGCTACGAAAAAACTGGCGTGACCAGAGGTGTACATGTAACACCTGTGGGCATCCCTTTGTTGGATGTATTTGCCTCACACACCCCGAAGGATGTCATGCTTCATCATCGGCGGTTGCTCCTCGTCGGGGGGGCGGTGCAATCCCCGACGGGCACACCTCAAAGAGGGGCACTTTGACGGAGATCTTTTGTATCCAACTGCCCTATGGTGAAGTGTGGGTGTGTGGGCGGGGAGGCAGCTGAGCCTGTGGTGCTAATTAAAATGCAGCAAGGGGTGCCGGAAACTATTTTATTCTGGTGGTCCCCCTGTTGCAGTTAAAATCGTGCAAGCGAGCCCACTCAGTGTCACCTCGTTAGGTAGAGTGACCCGTGTGGAGCTCTGAAGAACAAACGCCGTTTGTTCTTCAGAGCTCCACACGGGTCACTCTACCTAACGAGGTGACACTGAGTGGGCTCGCTTGCACGATTTTAACTGCAACAGGGGGACCACCAGAATAAAATAGTTTCCGGCACCCCTTGCTGCATTTTAATTAGCACCACAGGCTCAGCTGCCTCCCCGCCCACACACCCACACTTCACCATAGGGCAGTTGGATACAAAAGATCTCCGTCAAAGTGCCCCTCTTTGAGGTGTGCCCGTCGGGGATTGCACCGCCCCCCCGACGAGGAGCAACCGCCGATGATGAAGCATGACATCCTTCGGGGTGTGTGAGGCAAATACATCCAACAAAGGGATGCCCACAGGTGTTACATGTACACCTCTGGTCACGCCAGTTTTTTCGTAGCCCCTTCTAGTATTCCTCTAACCTTCCTTGTAGGAACAGTTCAGCCCCCCGCTTTGTTGTTTAAGACTAGTCACGGACACATGCTGTAACTGGACCTTCCACTCTCAAAAGTGGTAATGAGTGTCCGTTGATCTATTGATCACCCTCCCTCCTTTTGATAAAGATCACTTGTTAAAAGACATAATCAATTACATAACTCATGACATCTCAGACATAACCTCAGCCAGATACTGCATCCGACCTGCACCACGACTTAGACTCAGTGTCTAGGCTTTGGTAAGGCCAGGTAATTGCTGCGACAACATGTTGTCAATTGTATGGCCAGTAAATCAAAGGAAGGGTCCCTTTAAACCCCCACCACTTGCCCTTAGGGATCTGTGTGTGCTCACCGTACCCCCTTATTGTTTTAAATACTTTCTCAAGGTACATATCCCTGAGTCATGTAATGGCGGCAACAAAATATTGTTCATGTTGTGGCTAGTAGATCAGGATTGACTGGCCTACTTTAAATTGGCCAATGAGAGGCTATCTGGACACCACTAGTCCAGATATACCTAACTTTTTACCCCTTTGGTGCCAAGCCAAGCCCCCCTATAAACGCTAATTTCTCAAAAATGCAAGAACAGATTTACACAAAATCACAAAGATCATGTTTACTGAGTGCAACTATAACTTTTTGTGAAATTTGGTGCAATTCTTTTCAACTATCTTTCTGTATTGGATGACAAAGTTTCCTATTTGAATAAACATGGGCAATGGCACTTTATGAACCCATTTTACCTCGGCCGTGTTTGACAGATCCGTGTGAAATAGTCCAAACAGGAGCTGATGTGGATAGACTATTTGTTTGGAAAGTTTTGTGCAGATTTGTCAAACAGCACTAAAGTTATAAGCGAAACAAAAAATACCCTTTGTATGGAAGCTCTATTTATTCCCATTGTTAACTATGGATAGGGGCTACGACACACAAGAGATAAATACCAAAATAATTCTTAATGCCTCTCACCCTCCCTAAACAAAGGTTAAATAGAATGTTATACTCTGAGCATCCACATATATGGTTTAGGTCACGGCATTTTTTAATGTGTACGTCTTGTAATAAATCCAGCATGAAAGGGGTTATATTTTTTACAAAAGCAAATAGCCCAGCACACTTTTTTTAAAAGTCAAACAACTATCAGAATTAAAGTACATTTTTTAATGTGTACGTCTTGTAATAAATCCAGCATGAAAGGGGTTATATTTTTTACAAAAGCAAATAGCCCAGCACACTTTTTTTAAAAGTCAAACAACTATCAGAATTAAAGTACATTTGTCGCACAAAGACGAGTCGATGTTGTGTATTTCTTATTAAACTTCATCCTTTATTTTCTTATCTTTTTAATAAACGTTTTGCAACCGCCAACACGTTTCGTCCACACACGGACTTCTGGGCTCACAAATGTTTTTTTGGTGCGTTTCACATAACCAAATTGAACCGTTTTTGTAATCAGTCAATCTGAAAAAAAATTGAGGGTAATCGGCGGCCCGTGTGATGGGTATTTTTAGCGCTACTTCTGCTGTGGATGATTGTGCGGTTTTGACTTTAGCGCTGACATTGCTATAAACATTGTACATCACTTGGCACAAAAGAGGCCTACATACAAAGGAAAATTGAACAAAATACCCATCACAGGGGCCACCGATTACCCTCAAGTTGTTTTCAGATTGACTGAGTATAAAAAAGGTTCAATTTGGTTATGTGAAAACGCACCATAAAAAACATTTGTGAGCCCTGAAGAAGTCCGTGTGTGGACGAAACGCGTTGGTGGTTGCAAAACGTTTTTTGAAAAGATAAGAAAATAAAGGATGAAGTTTAATAAGAAATACACAACATCGACTCGTCTTTGTGTGACAACTGTACTTTAATTCTGATAATTGTTTAACTTTTAAAAAAAGTTTGCTGGGCTATTTGCTTTTGTGTTCATTTTGGGCAAGCCAGTGGGACAACTATTGGCTTACCAATTAGAGGTATAGTGGATTGTGCCTCAAGCCCTTTTGCATCTTTGAATTAGACAATCAGGGATGTTAGGTCTGGTGCGGGAACCTATGCTTTGATCCTTAAAAAAGGGGTTACATTTTTTCCAGGATTATAAAGTTACATTGAAGAGTCTTTGTGAATATTGTGAGACTTAATTTCCTCTATGAAGTAATTGTCACATGTAATCTGTGAGGCAGTAAAAAAAAAGAATTCTCATGTCAATGTCGCTGTAAAAGGTAATAAACTTGAATTTAACCTTTGCACTGTAGAAATAAATGTGAAAATGTGTGTTCATTAGTACCGTCATCTGATAACAAGTGTTAACAGGCCACATTTATTTTCCCTGACATGGACAAACAAGCATTTGCAATGCAATATGCCTCTCATTTTTTTAGAGTTAGAGCTATTGGCATAGTAATGGAAATGTTTTTTACTTATACGTTTTGGGGTGGAGTGGGGTGGATGTATGTGATGGCAATTTTATGTTTTACAATAAATGTAGGGCCAGATGTCTGTCCAACCAATTTGCAACTCGCAAATTGCATTGCAATAGCGACTCACAATTTGTGACTCACAAATTGGTATGTACTACAGTGTCTGAGACACTGATTGCGATTCCTAATGGAGTCGCATAAAGTGAGCCTCATGAATATTAATGAGGCACTCTCAATTTGCGACCCCAGTCGGAATGGCTGGCCCTCCCAGGGGTGGTGTCCTGCTGGGCTCAGCAGACCTCAATGTATAGGACTGCTTTTCAATGAAGCAGTTTTTTTTAAAAGCAGCCCCCAGGAAAACGGGATGCATTTAAAAAAAAGTTTTAACGTTTCTGTTTCATTTCTTATGGGCAGGTAGTGGTCCCTGGGACCACTGCCTGCCCCTAAAAAATATTTTCCCCTGTATTTGCCCCTGCATTTGCAAAGGGGAAGGGGTCCCTTGAGTATGCGACTGCATTACTACCCTCTTGAAGAGGGCGGTAAATTGTGAGTGTTTTGTGACCACAATTGAGGTTGCAAAACATTCTACATGGCTTGTGAGTCGCTATTAGGAAAGGAACGCCCTTCCTAATAGCGAGTCGCAAAATTCAGTTAGAAAGTCACACATAAATTGTGAATCGCTAAATAGGCTTTGAACATGGCCCTGTAGGTTTTTGCATGCGCAAACGAGTCACAAACCCGTTTGCGCATGCAAAAAGGGGTCGTATTTCTGGCCTTTAAATAGAAGCGTGTTGATCATTGGATGTGGTGTATGGGACATGTCAGCTGCTATGTGCACTATGTTAATATATTGTGAACACTAGTTAAAGATATTCTGCTCTTCTGTGCACATTCCAAACGTGATAAAGATTCACCCGTAGTGAATATACAAAAGTTACGGCAAAAGGAACTGCTGGCGGGGAGCAGCGCTGAGAGTTCTTGTAGTGAATTGATGCACATGGTAAGTAAATGATGTATATCCAGGGAGGTGCAAAGAAGGAGTTAACCTTGATTATTCTACATTAGCATTATAAGTTATGTTGCAGTAAAGTTGGGAGCCTGATGGTTGGAAGGAGAGCCAGGACAGTTCATTGAAATCTACGTCTGGGGCACCAGCCACTGCTTACAGTCTCTGAGCTTGGTAAGCATCCATACTTCCACTGTCAGTATGTTCATTTTTTTTAAAAACAGGTGCTGTTTTCTGGGATAATACCAAGTATTAGCCATGGTTTTAACATTTGTACACCCAATTGTAGTGTGAAAGAAAGCACTTTTTGTTCCCCTGGGAAAGAGCGCTTTGGGAGTTGGGATCGGAGAGGTCCATGATTATCATAAAACTTTGAGCGCCACCCCCTTCTAGCCCACACCAGTGCGTGATCGAAAACTTGAGACCCACCCCTCCGCAGGAGCCCCAGTGCAACAACCCACAGACGATGCTGCATTGAGGGGGAAATGTCGTTTACAACGTGGTGTTTACACCGCACAACCTTTACCACGCAGCCATTACAACGCAAGTCATTGCAATGACTTGCGCTGATGGCGCTCTAGTTTAAGGAATAGTGTGATTTTCAATTCCAACACCTTCCCTACTATTAAGTGGGCTGGAGTTGGAATAGAAAATCATATTAATCCTCAATCCAGCGCCCTCCAACGCAAGTCGTTGTAATGACTTACGTTGTAAAAAATGCATAGTAAAGTACTGCGATCAAAATGATCGCGTTGTACTGTCATACATCCCATCGAAGCAATGCTCTACTCTTTATAAAAGCACGTTAGCAGGCTAAGAAACAAAGCACTATTTACAACCACATACAGTCCATGTGGCAGAAGTGTCTTTTACGACAACATCCACTGCTCTTATTTTTAAAACTCTTCCCTTGCAAAAGGGAAACAGAAGCCCCCCTTTACAAGAAAATGGAGAACTCTGTCCTTAAATGCACTTGCTTTTAAATATCTACTGGGAGGCAACAATGAAACCCTCATCCCAGTGGTTGGCGGCTGGGGTAGCGATGCGTCGCAGAGATTTGTTGCGATCTCATGTCTCCAGATGTGCGTAGGAGAGGGCAGTGGTGCTAGGAAACAAACACACACTATGATTTTGCTGCCTTCTGAGTAGTGACAAGTGGGGTGGCATAGAGGGTGCAGGAGATGTACAGTGGTCTCCTGTCTCCAGAAGCTGACAGGGGATGGCTGTGGTGCTTGGGAACAGCAGATGCTAGGGACCTTGCTGCCATATATGCAGCGTTGGGCGGGACTGCACAGCAGGCGCCGAAGCTAAACAAGCACCTCCATGGTCAGAAGAAGCAGCGACCTCGGAAGGGTGGTGGGGGCACGCATGCACAATTGTGGGAGGGGTAAGGTGGTGTGGGGAACAGCACATAGAGATTAAAAGTGGCACAGTGGGCACCCAAGCTGAAGAAGCACTGACAGGAACAAGCAGTGACCTCGGAAAGGTGGTGGGAGCAGGCATGTACTGTTGTGGGAGGGATGGGGTGGTGTGGGGAACAGCATGGGGAGATTAAGAGATTAAGTGAAGGGCCAAGTTGAAAAATGAAGCGCTCATGAAGGTTTCATGAAAGGGACATGAGGAGAAGCAGGCCAACTAATAAAGGAGTGCTCTTGAAGTTTGGGAAATAATGTGAAGCATAAAAGCACATGCAACAGGGGCAGTCCTAATAGGAGGATACAAAAGTCCAAAAGGAAGGACTACTAAACCTATTCACCATTAAAAAGCAGGCCTTTACAAAGAATAGTAAGAGAAGCCAATTGAAAAGATGGGTGGTGCTTAAACCCCATATTCTAGGAACAGCATGCCTCACAGAGCAGTGCATGTGCTGCCCAGGCTTGACATAGATATATATATTCTTTTTTCCACATCACTCCTTCCGGATCTGTAGGGCCCATGAGAGGTGGCACACACGCCGGCAGAGCAAACCGGGTCAGCAATTCCCAAACATGTCTCAGATAACGTGCGCTCTCACGTTTGGACCTGATTTTTCCTGAGAGCGCATGTTATCTGAGACTTGTTTGGGAATATGTATATATAGATATAGATATATTACCTACTGGCGGTCGCCAGTAGGTATATATAGTTAGGATTTTTTCTCTATGGGATTTTTGAAAATTCTATGTCTAATAACTTTGGCGTTTGTGGACGGAATTGGCTGAAATTTTCAGGAAAATGGCACATTTTGTTTCTGAGCAGCCCCTGAAAATTTTGGGGGGGTTCGTCAAGGGGGGGGCCGAGAAAAAAGGGGGGTCCCAAAACGCGTTTTTCCCATGTTAATTTCCATAGGGCGGTTGGCCTCACTTTTAGCCCGAACGGCTGAATGGATTTGCACGAAACTTGGCAAAATTGTAGGGACTGGTAGCCCGATGTGCCTTTTGTAGGTCTCAATATATGTGCTCCAGTGGATTTTGAGAAATTAACGTTTAAAAAAAGATATATATCTGTAACAGCGGACCGGGCAGCGTCCCAGGACGCGTACTTTTCGCGCAACGGAGCTTTATGAAGCGAAGCTGATTGGTTCTCTGGCGTCTGTCAACATTCCAAAAAGTCCGTAGCGGCCGCCATCTTGTCTCTCGGTAGGATCGAGAGACAAGAGGAGGCCAAAACAAAGGGGGAATTAACCATAAGGGGGCATAGTAGATCCTCGCTGACCCCCTAGGTTTGATGTGGAGGTTTTAAAAGGGCCCCGCGGGGCAAAAAAAATAATAATAATAATAATCGAACGGCTGAATGGATTTGCACGAAACTTGGCAAAATATTAGGGACTGGTAGCCCGATGTGCCTTTGCTAGGTCTCAATATATGTGCTCCAGTGGATTTTGAGAAATTAACGTTCAAAAAAAGATATATATCTGTAACAGCGCTCCGCTTCACGTAACGGAGGTTTGCGAAGCTGATTGGTCATTCTGTCACTGGGCTATAGTTGGGCTACATCTGGCTGATATTTGGGCTACATTTGTTTTTTTGTGTGTCTGGCGGCCATCTTTGGGCTACATTGGGCTACATTGGGCTTCATTGGGCTACATTGGGCTACATTTGGGCTCCAACATATATATAGGCCAATGTAGCCCAATATATATTTTTCAAAGTTAATTTTCGTAAAAACCACTGGAGCATATATCTTGAGACATAGCAAAGGCACATCGGGCTACCAGTCCCTACAATTTTGCCAAGTTTCGTGGAAATCCATTCAGCCGTTCGAGCTAAAAGTGAGTCCAACCGCCCTATGGAAATGAAGGAAATGAATGGGTAATTTGTAATTAGCAAATAGCTAATCGCAAACTAGGAATGGTAAAGAATCGCTATTTATTCCTTAAAGTTCGCTATTTAGGAAATGCAAAAAACTTTGATGATACATATGGCGGTTCATCTCTAACAAGATAAGAAGCATAGGGATACATTTATGATGACTGGCGCATCACCAGGGATGTGTTAGTCATTCTGTGCCGCTGTTCCGTCACCTATGGTGTGCTGCATTTACAATGCGGCGCATCATGGGGCAAAAACAGCACAGATGCGTGATGTATCTGTGCCGTAAAGGTGGCGCATTGCTGGAGTTGTATCGCAAGTGTGATGAAGCTCCAGCAAGGGTTGGGGGTGCCCCTGTCGCAGGGTTTCTGTTCTCACACAGAACTGTGGACAGAGGATTGGAACCTCGGCGAATTAGGGTGTCCCAAAACTCACGTTAGTAATCAAAAACTCCTTAGCAAGCTAGGTACAGTGTCACATTGGATATAACAAACTCTCAATGTTTAGACAATCCAGAATATGAACTTATAGTACCTCAGGATACGTGGAACTCATGAACAGTCGGTCGTTATATATTTCTTAGAAACCAGAACATGGAGTTAAGAAGAACACATGTGTATTTGAAATGTTTATTTACTAATGCCGTCTTCTCAGGCGTAGTATCTTAGATAATACAAGTACACATATTATCAGTAGCAAAATTACCAGCATAGTTACTAGTACATAAAAAGCGAATGGTGATAGTATGTTAACATGCTGTAAATGAATAAGAGTTAGCAACACTTATAAGCAGCCGCGGGCCGTGGAGGGAGTTACGGTGAGGCAGGGAGGCGGGGAGGGGGAGAAGCAGGGTGGAGAATACAAGTACACATATTATCAGTAGCAAAATTACCAGCATAGTTACTAGTACATAAAAAGCGAATGGTGACAGTATGTTAACATGCTGTAAATGAATAAGAGTTAGCAACACTTATAAGCAGCCGCGGGCCGTGGAGGGAGTTACGGTGGGGCAGGGAGGCGGGGAGGGGGAGGGGCAGGGTAGAGAGGGCTCCACCCTGCTTCTCCCCTCCCCGCCTCCCTGCCTCACCGTAACTCCCTCCACGGCCCGCGGCTGCTTATATCTCACCCTCCCTAATACACATATTATATTATTTGCTAAGAAGGTCTCTTTGTGTTGGTTTAGGGCGTGCCCATACTTTAGTGTCTTAGATTTGAAGGAATCACATCAGCATACACCAGCTCTCTCTTCATGTGAACCGCATCAACTGTTGTGTATGTGTGTTCGGCAAAGCAATATAAAACCCGCCTCATGCCCAGAATTGGCAGAAGTTGCACTTATGTTATGAGTATGAAGTCGTGGAGATCAGACCTCATAACAATTCTGTATCGTGTTGTTCTTGAAACTTTAGCACTCGCTGTACAGATATAGTTTAACAAGCAAAGCAGATAGTAGAGCAATAACATATTATTCTCATGTAAACCACGATGAACTACTAGGTGGAAAGCTAAAGCAACAACTAAGTGTCGTGTGCAGAAGTTGCAAAAAAGGAAAAATGGCGTTTAAACCGGTAATGAGCCCATGCTAACTTAACACGGTGTAAAGATATCCAGGACCTAGATGACACCTCCCCATGATCCGGAAACGAACTGAATAAGATAATAGAAGTGCCATCTCATGAGAGCAGATTGCAAGTTTATATGTGGACGGTCCGCAAGGTAAAGCATTAAAAACTAGGAAAATTTAATGCTAAAGAAAAATAAAACAGCCAAGTACTTTATCGAGTCTTAAGCCAATAGGCAAGGTAAATAATAAAAACTTGACAAATAAGTCAATGAATTGTCAATGAAATGCTAGTACTCAGCATATCAAACATGAAAAAGGTCTATGACATAACTGTGTATGCAAAATAAGCTGCAACAGCCTCCAATAGGAAGTCACCGTCTTCATCCGAAAACAGTTCAGCCATCCAATTTAAAAGCGGAAAAGAACATACGTGCTCTCCCAGCACCGGATCCTCTATCACCATCAGAGGACAGCTCGGTGGGTTTTCAAGAAAGCTCTGTTCCAAGAAAGACTGTGCTGCCGCCAGTAAATTCCAGGGACCAATTAGTCCATGCATCAATGCCACAGCCATAATCCTTTCGCCAGGACAAACCAACTCGTGAGTAATGATAGGAGTCATCAGCTGATTAAAGTCGACGTCAGGAGAAACCGGTCCGCAGAGACACAAATCAATGGCCCAATCGAAATCACAGGTCAGGCAGTGAAATACAGGCTGGACACAGGTGAAGTAGGAGAATCGAAAAGATAATCCATATGCCGTGCTTAATATCGCCAACGGCATTGTGCCATAATATTCTAGCATGCGATTGCGGAACAGTGTCAGCAGCTGCAGGGTGGGAGGTTGCATAGGAGGGACATCCATATTTAAAAATGTAAAAAAGCACAAGAGCGTCCGCTGGTAATGCAAGTAAAAATGCCAATCCACGAAGCAGAGTGGAGAAAATAGAATGAAAGAAAGCAGGGATGACTCCAAAGATTTTCTCAAATGAAGTCACGAGACCACTGGTAACAACTTTAAAAAAGTGCGCCAGGGCCTTTGTGGAGGATGCGTTAAAGATAGTCCGAACCATCTTGCTGAAATTGAAAGGCAAATCTGAATTGAAAAGGGTCTGCACCTCTGTACGGGTGTTCGCTATGTGAAGCACGAAAGTTTCACGGGCCGAACTCAAGGCCACCTCTCTCTGAGACAAAAGAGCTCTTATTCTTGCCATGCCGTTGAAATCTCTCCCAAGGTTGGTATTTGTGGCCAGATTGAAAACTCCCTATGTTCATGTGTGGGAGGAAATAGAACATTTCTGCAGCAAATAACCCGTTCACTTACTGTTACGATAAAAGGAATACTTTTAATTAACTCAGAACAATCTTCATTATTGAGCATCAAATAACTACCATTTTCCAACAACTTGAACGTGGGGATGATAGCAGGAACTGGCGTGCCTTGCAACACGCAAGCCATATTTGGTCGGTGTTTGTTGCATGAACCGTGTAACTGTATGTGCCTACACATTAGTGAATGATCTGGCGTCTCAGTGCATTCCTCTCCATTCAGATAAACTTCTTGATCATCTTTGAAACATCTGTATGTGTATGGAAGCGACCAGACCTCATGAAGAAAAGCACTACCTAAAGGTTCATAACGACCTATTGGTATATATTTCATACAATTTGAAAACTTATATAAAGCAAAAGGCAGCGTTATTAAACCGTGGATAAGGCACGTTGCCAAAAAACCCGCAATCCTCTGCTGATGATGTCACTGAGCATGTCATGAATGATGTAATATGTGACATCATCAGCAGTGGATTACGGGTAATAGTATCTCTAGTTTACTCCCCTATAGCTGTCTTTCTTTTAACATAAGTGTCTGTTTCCTTCCCTTATACTTACTGTTTTTGGTTCGCTTCCGGTTCGCGTACCGGCGAGCGAACTGGGAAGCGAACTAAGAGAAATAGAGGTTGGCACAGTTCCAAATATTGTACCAATTTTTTAATAACGGGGAGGTAGTTCTGAAAAGAACTTTTTTTTTATTGTTTTTGTTGTTTTATATTTTTTTTATTATTTTTCAGAACATTTTTTTACTTTTTTTGAATTTTTCTGAACAGTTTTATATTTTTGGGGGTTTTTCTTGGAGGGGGCAATGAAAACGATTCATTGCAAAGGGCTCAACAGGAGCAACAAAACAAAAAAAAAGTATTTATTATTTTGGGCGTTTCGTACAAACTTGCATATGATAGTCAATAGCTCTGTTGATCAGAGTGATGCTTCTTTCTCCGTAGCAAATGAATCCATGGCAAAATACGCAGATGTGTTTTACTTCACCAAATCTCATTTGTATATTTGGCACCATCTCCCTGCCCTCTGGTCCCGTTACTTCCGGTACAACAGATCTTCTGCCCATAATAGGGAGAATATCTAGGTCGTTCCGAAACTGTGCAGCACTGTAGTTGTAAGGATGCCACCTAGTCATATGGCGATGCATTGTGTAGTTTCCGAAACTGTATTTTTTCTCGGTTCCTCTGGACAGTCTATCTTGACATATAAGGCAAGTTACGTATCTTGCATTTACTTTTTTCTGACCTTTGGGAATTTTAAAAAATTGCCAAATGAAGTTTTCTTTCCGGTGAGACGTCCTGGGTTCCTCAGGCAAAAACTGCCTCTCTTCCTGCTCTTCCTCGTCTTCCTCTTCTTCCTCTTCTTGCTGAATTATAACTTGAGCAGGTGGTCCACTCTTCCTTGGATGTGGTGGAGGTGGTGGGGAAGCACCAGCTGAAGCTACTAAAGAAGCCATTGCTCAGTGATCACAAAGGGTCTTTCTCTCACAATGATGAAAGTCAGAGTGAGGAAAGAAGGAGGGATTTTCATCATTTGGGAAAAACAAGAGTTCTCAACCAATGAAAAGTGTTCATTTTAGATTATATGACCTAGTCTTACATCATTAGGAAACCAAAAGTGAAATGAACCAATGAAAAGTGTTATTACCAAGTCACATGACTTGCTGTGTTTACGTTAAGCGCTTTGCAGGGCCTCCCGGTTTGCTTCCAGAAACCTGCGCTTTGCGACTCGCTTCGCGTACCAGTTCGCTAACGTAGCACGTCATATGACGTATCACGCGACAACGTGAAACGTCATGCGGACGGGAGGCGTCACGATGTTGTTTTCTAACGCGGCACTTGCGGTAAAGAAACGTTTACCGGCTCGCGGTCTATTTCGCGGCATCAAGGTCAGCTAACGGGAAGCTTCCCGATTCGCGAAGCGGGAACGAAGAAAAAAAAATATTAAAAAAAAAAATTATTCATAAACATATAAAATATATTTTTGGATTTAAAGAAGAATACATTTTACAGCTACAGATATTAGCTGTTAAAAAACCAATGAAATTCACTGAAAAAACCATAGGTTATAGACCATATATAGTTAGGAATTAGCATTTACAAAACCTTGAAAATTCACTGAAAAAACCATAGGTTATAGACCATATATAGTTAGGAATTAGCATTTAGAAAACCTTATTTTACTCACACAAAACCATTGAAATTCCATATATAGTTAGTTGCACTAACTATATATCGCGCACCCGCAATCCACTGCTGATGATGTCACATATTACATCATTCATGACATGGTCAGTGACATCACTGATGACATCACTGATGACATCTCAAATGACATCACTGATGACATCACTGATGACATCTCAAATGACATCACTGATGACATCATGACACACCAATACCAGTTACTACATACGCACTCACTGATTCCTACGTCTACACACACATTCACTCATTCACCCATACAATGACTCATACATACAGTCACTTATTATTACAACACTATCATATGCACTCATACACCTATGCAGACAGTCACACACTGCCACTCATCCATGGAGTTACTCACACACCAAGTCAGTCCTGTAAAGAATCAATCACACTTCCATTTCTTCATCTATACAGTTAAACACAGAACACCATACTTCAGTGACATCACTGATGACATCACTAATGACATCTGAAATGACATCACTGATGACATCTCAAATGACATCACTGATGACATCATGACACACCAATACCAGTTACTACATACGCACTCACTGATTCGTACGTCTACACACACATTCACTCATTCACCCATACAATTACTCATACATACAGTCAGTTATTATTAGAACACTATCATATGCACTCATACACCTAGTCAGTCCTGTGAAGAATCAATCACACTTCAATTTCCTCATCTATAGTTAAACACAGAACACCATAATTTTCACACATATACTAACACATACTTACTCTCTTATACAATCACTGATACAAGTACACATTGATATGCACAGAGTCACACACCTCCCAGCCAGCCACACACACACTCAGTCTTCCATACATCCACTCATTCTTCAATATGTAAAACATATTTAAACTTTACAAAAACACACAGACACTAGATGATGTCATCAGTGATGTCATTTGAGATGTCATCAGTGATGTCATCAGTGATGTCATTTGAGATGTCATCAGTGATGTCATCAGTGATGTCACTGACCATGTCATGAATGATGTAATATGTGACATCATCAGCAGTGGATTGCGGGTGCGCGATATATAGTTAGTGCAACTAACTATATATGGAATTTCAATGGTTTTGTGTGAGTAAAATAAGGTTTTCTAAATGCTAATTCCTAACTATATATGGTCTATAACCTATGGTTTTTTCAGTGAATATAGATATATAGATAGATATATAGATGTATATGTGTGTGTGTGTGTATATATGTCTGTGTGTATACATCAGTCTGTGTGTATGTATACGTGTGTGTGTATATAGATATAAATATATGTGTATGTATACACACAGATATATAGAAAGACACATAGATAGATAGATAGATAGATAGATAGATAGATAGATAGATAGATAGATAGATAGATAGATAGATAGATAGATAGATAGATAGATAGATAGATAGATAGATAGATAGATAGATAGATAGATAGATAGATAGATAGATAGATAGATATGTCCCTCACCAGTCACAAACCTATGGGTTCAGGACCTTTGAGGCAAATAGTGGTGGCACAAAGTCAGAAAGCCACTATGCAGAGATTTCAGTGGTGGAGGGATACCCAAAACTACTACCACACTCTTGTCTGAGTTAATATTAAGTGTTTGCTCATACATCCATGAAGTTCGCCATTTAAAACTATCTCAACCTTCAAGCCTGCGGAGAAGGCGAAGACAGTGAGCCCATGGGATCTACTGCGGGCTGTCTGCAGTGTCAAATGTGCATTAAATGGCGTAGGACTGTGGGAGATTGGCACATTTAGCTTCAGTCAACAAGGGACATGTCAGGACAAAAATGTGAAAATGACCACCAGCGTCGGCTTCAAACAGTTCTACAAGTGGCTGGACATTGACTCCCAACCCGACAACCAAATGTGGCAGGAAATCCCCATCATTCCATAAAATATCATTTCAGGGCCTGTCTGCCTCTCGATGAAGAGTATCCATGGAGGGGGTCAGCGGCATCTCCATCTAACTGCAGGAGGAAAGAGAAAGGAGGGATAACTATTGTCCTGATACCTCTGTCCTTGACCAGGAGATCATCAAAGTGGACCCTTCCACCAGGGAGATGCTGAGGCTGATGCTTTGTCGCGCTGTTAAACTCCTTAATAGGCCCTCTTAGGAGGGAGGGGCTTTGTATTGTTTTCAAAATCGTATGCGCAGTTCATGGAAGACGTAATTCCTATACGGACGCGAGGAGGACAACGCGGTAAGAAGGGGGACACCGCGGCAAGGAGTAGGGCAGGCAGAAGACAAGGTAAGTGGTGTTTTATTTATTTTTGTTATAATGCTTGTGGTCCCGGGGTGGAGCGGAGCTCCACGTAGTTCCACTGAGATTTTTTTTTTTACTACATGGAGCAGCACTACCCATACTCCGCCCAGGGTTAGTTTTTAATGTGTTTAAGTGACAGCATGTTTTCATTTTTCTACTTTCATTACTTTCATTTATTATACATATCGTGTTGATATTTAGTGTTTGTATAAGTGGGTGAATGCAGGAATTAGTGGGTGTATGCAGGGCTTTAAGTGGGCCGGGTCCTCCCGATGTTCAGCACTGGCCACTCTAAACAGCAGTTGCTGAGATGGGTCCCTATTGGGCCTTCCATTGTTGCCCTCACCCTCATAGTGATTATTTTTTTTTAACTCTGCAGCACTGAAACCCTTCTCTGGTGTGATGTCACTTAAATGAGACTCGTTACAGATCTTTCACAGTGTCATCATTTCAGAACTTTCTTTGTTTTTTTCAATTTTATACAGCACGAACTTGGCCTACAGGTATTGGAGTGCATTACATGAAGTACAGTTACATTATACAAAGACATATTCTTTTTTTAATCATAGGATGTTAAGGCAACCTAAGACTCGAACCTGCTTCCTGAGCTCCAAGGTTGGCAGCTCTGGCCGTTACACCATAACCTCTCCCACAAGAACCAAAGCATTTTCAATATTATATACAAAAAAGCCATAGTTCTTGCTTATTTATTTTATGCAACTAGCAACCACTGACAAAGCCAATAGTCCTAGATTGTTGTGTGTGTAATGTTAGCTGTTGTATTATATATCTGGATGTAATGACAGAAGCAGCAAACAGTGGGGTGGCATACTATGCTAAGCACAGATGTTTAGCTCACGTGTTTTTTAAGCCATGCACCTTTGAGAGACCCCCCCCCCATTTTTTCATTGCACTTAAAGCCCAGGGTATATAAATGAATGCATGAGTGCTATGGTGAGTGACAGTATACCCACCCAATGCCTTATTGAGCGCCTAAAACTATCAATGACTGTAGAGGCACTTTCATTTTATAAGCCAGACTTACTGGCATTGCCAAAGTTTGTTTAAATTCTACCAAACCTCTTTTCTTCTCTGTTTTCAACCCATCTGTGTCCCGCCTAATTCCTTCGCTTACCCAACTGTCTCTATCTCACACTGTTCTCACTTCTCTACTTATTTCTGGTTTTCTTCTTTTCCTACATCCTCTCTGCCTTCCTTTCTTCTGGCCTATCTCCCTATCCATGTTTCCTTCTTTTCTTCTCACGTCGCTCTTTCCTTCTCTACTTTCTTCCTTTCTTTTTACTCTTCTCTCCCCTCCACCTACTTCCTTCCATTCTTGATCTCTCTCTGCCTTTCTTCTCACCTCTTTCCCCTCCACCTGCTTCCTTCTTACCTCTGTCCCCCCCCGTGCTTCAATCCTATCTTCTCGCCTTTCTACCCCACCTGCCACCTTCTTACCTCTGTGCCCTCACCGTGCTCCATTCCTTTCTTCTTGCCTCTCTCAACTCCCCTGCTTCCTTCTTACCTGAGTGCCCTCCTTGTGCTTTATTCCTTTTTTGTCGCCTCTCTCTCCTCCGCCTGCTTCCTTCTTTTCGCCATACCCTCCCCCTGCCTACTTTCTTCTCCTCATCTCTCTCCCCTCTACCTGCTTCCTTCCTGTGCCCTCACATTGCTTCATTCCTTTCTTCTCGCCTCTCTACCCTACCTGCCACCTTCCTACCTCTGTGCCCTCCCAGTGCTTCGTTCCTTTCTTTTCACCTCTCTCCACTCCCCCTGCTTCCTTCTTACCTCTGTGCCCTCCCTTGTGCTTCATTCCTTCTCCTCTCTCCTCCACCTGCCTCCTTCTTATCTCCATACCCTCCCTGTGCTTCCTTTCTTCTTCTCACCTCTCTCCCCTCCACCTGCTTCCTTCCTCTGCCCTCACCATGCTTCATTCCTTTCTTCTCGACTCTCTCCCCTCCACCTGCCTCCTTCCTACCTCTGAGCCCTCCCCGTGCTTCATTCCTTTCTTCTTGCCTCTTACCCTTCCACCTGCCTCCTTCCTACCTCTGTGCCCTCCTCGTGTGGAAAATTAATATGCTTTGGTAAACCTTATCTGCGCCATCTTGCCTTTTCCCCGGATGCCACACTTTTGTCGTGCGCGCCCGCCATTTTAGGTGCCTCGATCAGGACCATCCCTTTTGCATGCCACTGGCCCCCGACATAGCCCTGCGCCCTCGCCCAGCCTGCACGCTGACCAACCCCCCCCGCTCGCACCTGCCTTGGGTCATAAACCCCTCTCCAACGCAGCTCTGCCTCAGAACCCCATCCTGTTCCCAGCGCGACACTTCCCTTCATTCCTTTCATGGTCCCAGATCCCTTGATGCAAAAACCCCCCCTTTCCGGTGCCCGTTTGTCTTCCTCGTTCCCAGGCTGACACCTAGCTCTGCCGATATAGTTTATTGCTCCTCCCCGTACAGTAGGAAGCTCCCCTCATCAATGGACCCTCGAGTTGATCAAAGCCCCCACCCTACGAGATCCGATCGAACCCCCCACCTTCCGTAAATCGGCGGAATATCCAGCTGCGCGATAATCATCACCTGTTGTGACCGGGGTGGGACTTCAACTGTAAATGTGTGTGGGAACGGGCCTGGAGCGGGGATTCCGAGAATGTCTTTCCGTACATCAAAGCTTCGCCATGAATATGTAATATGTAATAAAGTAATAAAACTGGATATAAGAGGCCAGGCCTCAGGGATGCGGGTAGAGCACCTCATGACGATACCTGCTGTCTGATATGTTGTGTTCTCCTCCGGAGAGAATAAACCTTGTTTCCTGCCTTCCAGTCGCCAGCGCCTGCCTCTTGATTAATTAATAATTCGTGGGTTACAGAGGCAATACCGCCGGGCAAATATCGATTGTCCCCGACCCTAGGTTTTACAATTGGCGTCCCAAGCGTGGGGCCCATCAGCGACTCGTGGATCCAGTGGGAGAGGTCCTGACGACAGAGTGAACGACTGCAACGATCGGGAGCGCGCATGTCCGATAGACCCTCGTCTGACAGCCGATCATCCGAACTTCACTGGTTCCGAACAGACCTCTCTCGAGTGATCTACGGTCCTGACTGGGAACCATCAGGAGTGCCGCGAAGAATACGAGGAAAAGAGGACGATCGGGCGCTGGACTCGGAAGACAAGAAACTGTCCATGCGGTCCGGGTAAGGTCGTGTAAACACGACGAATGGCGAAATGATTATTTGAATTGTTTAGAAAATACTAGTATTACTCATTGTTAATTTATTTGGAGATCCACTGTCTGCAAACGGAGAAACAACAGGCTCTCTCTTTGCAAACAGCGGAGGATAGGTAATGCAACCGCCGCACCCATCTTCCTCCCCCACTGATTAATTACTTGAAACCGAACTATTGTTCATAGGCCGTTTTTCTGGAGATTCTCTGTCTGCAAACAGGAAAGGGCCCACCCCTCCCCTTTTTAGGTCTCGGTGAAGCGAGCGAAGCTCGCTCTCGCCAAAGACCTATAGTCAGCGTGTCTGCTTTCCAGGAGCTTTCTAGGAGGACAGCACTGGCCGCGCGCATGGCGATTTGAAAGTGCCACGCGCACGCGAACGCGCGCTGTGGCCAGGCGCTGTCTCCTGGGAAGCTCGTTTTTTTTGCTGACGTGTCGGGTTTCCTTGTTTTTGTAGTTCGCGATCACTTGGTTGCCGCTGAAGCCCCGCCCCCGTCACAGGCGACTTTGCCTGACTTCCGGACACCGTTTGGTTTTTGTGCATCACAGGCAGCGCTCGCGGGCAGGACGTCCGCGGTGACGCACGCGCCGCGCTGCCCGAGTACGCACCGGCCCCGGGGCCCCCACAACACTGCCCCCTGCCTGCAGACCCTCCGGTGTGAGAGTCCTGACTCCTGACCCACCCCGCCCGCTGTCACCGCGCTCCGGGCCCTGCGGCTGCTGCCCCGGGGCAGGGGTTGTCCTCGCCTGCAGCGCACCCTTGGCGCCGGACCTGCCCAGTTCTTTTCCAGGCAGGACTGGTGCCAGCTGTCTCTCGAGTCGGGATTGTGTGCGCTGCTCGTCTGTTCCAAGGACTTCACTTCACCGCTGCCCATTCCCTCCCCGCCGGAGCAGGACCCCTTCCCTTCCTGCTGCACCTCGATTCTGCGGGAGCAGCCGCATGTACAGGCCGGCAAACTCTGAGAGGAGGGGGCAGCATGTGGAGTAGGTAGGTATGTCATAACGTCCTTGCTGCCTACAGCCCACACATCTTCGCTGAAGTTCGGCAACATCTCCAAGCACAAGGACGTCTCCAGAACTCGCTCACACTACAACAGAACCGCAGCATACAGATCCCCGTCACAGCCGCATCACGCACTTCAACACACCGCCACAGACACCCGTATAGCACACTTACACAGAAGCATACCCGTCGCCAGAGTGGGCAACAGATTGCAACAGAGCTCTCCACACAACTCGCAGAGCCGGGTGCACACCACAGTCCCAGAGCCGTGATACATTAACAAAGCCTCCTACCCAATATCACGAGCACCGACACACGCCTACACCCAGCACGTCCCCACCGACCTTAACACATCACCAGGCACCAGTACCTGATGCCAACAGTCCCTACATCCGTGCAAAGCCCCACAGCCACAGCTCACCCCTCTCTACAGCCACATCTCATTCTTATAACCACCTCACGACTGCAACCATTCACCACATACCGACAGCAACATCACATCTGCACCACCACATCGCATCCCCCTGACACAGCACAACCCCACTGACCCAAATCAATTCGCAAAGACCACGACAAACCATACAGCCCCCACTAATGTCCCAATGCCTGATCCCAGTAGACCTCTTCATGGTTCCTTAGAGATAAACACTTCCACAGAGGCGCAACCACATCTATAGGCCTTCAGCACTTCCCATCAACCCAACCCAATTACACATACCCTCCCAAACCCACATCCACAACTGCAAACACCTTTCTGCAGGCACCAAAACTGGTCCAAAGATACGAGGACACGTGTGCCACATCATCACAGGCATCAAGAGTATAAGCAGTAATACTAGTTCACCAGCTAACCATTCACAAACAATGTTTATATAACAATTGCAAATAAAAAAAAATTAATGCATAGCATTGTCATTTACAATGCCAATAACTCAAACTTTAATGCTGCGAGACCTATTGCATTGCAAATGCTTGTTTCAGATAGCGAAAGGGTAGGTAACGCAGACCTTTGCGGGCCTACTTATTCTCCCCACCGAATTATTTATTTTTTCCGAACGTTAACTATTTGATATTGGTTCATGAGGTATTCACTGCCTGCAAACAACGTAGAATAGGAATATTCTGTCTAGTCTTTGCACACAGTGATAAGATAGGCAGTGCTGACTTTTTGTCCCCTTTGTACTCCGTCATGTCTGTCTTCTCCCCACTGATTAATAGCCTGTTTAGCCCGGACCGCTTATTAGAGGTGAACCATCCGGCTCCTCTGGAAGGCACCCCTAATAAGGACATGTTCATGAAGCATGGATTGACCGCTATAGCCTATAGCAAACTATGGCATAAATATACGAAAAAGGGTCAAGAAAGTCAGTGGCCACTGATAGGATCCTTCGATAATGATAAAATAAATGCGCTAGAAACAGCCCTTGGTAAAAACAAGACAACGCCCACTATGCTTGATAGTTTCGGCATGTGGCGCAAAGAAACTGAACAACGTAAAAGGAAAATTGAGAGTAGGTTGGAAAAAGAGCTGCGAAAAGCAGCCCACCTAGCTGCTCAGAAACTAGAAAAAGAGATAAAGGAAAGGGAAAAAGCCAAACAGAAACTAGAAAGAGAAACCTCAAGCCAGTGCCCGGTTAGAACGCCCTCCACGCTTTACCCTGATCTACCCTCGAAACAACGAACCAACGATGATCTGCTGTTAGGTCCTCCGATCATCTGCATGCCCCCTCCGTATGCCCCCTCCCAACCCTTAGCACAACACTCACCACCCCCTGGCACAAACGAAGGTAGTACCACAGCTTCGGCCCCATGGCCTCTGTACCGGCCGAACCTCTTGCACCAAATACTCCACTAACGACAACGTTAGGTGACCCTGAGACCCGAAGGACCGGTTCCGCGAGAACGAACAGACTAAGCAAAGATGAGCTAACAGGGATCGACAAGATAGCAAGGACACTGGTAGAAAGGAAGGAAGGTGAAGAGTACATCACGGATATGTTCAAATCATATACAGGGAGTCACAGACGACACTTTACTGCACGTCTGTGTTACCATGTCTTGAATGCATACGAGGACCGATACCAAAACAACGGTCCCGAGAGCCTAACGACTCTGTACCGGAAGGTCGATATCGGGGATGAGGGCGAGAATGATGTGACGGACCTCCTCACGCGAACGCTTGAGGTTTTCCGCCACCTCACTGAACGAGAATCAGGAACTAAATCCCCGACATCCGTGGCGACCGGACCACAAACTGAGCAAGCTAACACTATGATGCCGATACGAGAGGCTGCCCCTTACTGGGTTCCTCCCCGAGGAACAGGGACTCACGATGATGCAAACAGCCAAGATGCAAAGGGAAGGGTAGTGTACAACTGGGTCTACCAGCCATGGGACCGGCAAGAGATTCTGACATTCCGGAAATCTCTGCCCGACCTGCGTAAAAACCCCACTGCCTTCTATACTGAATTAGGTACAGCCCTAGGTTCAACAATCATGACCTTGGCTGACATCGACTTGTTTTTCGGGTTATGTCTACCAGCTGATGTGTGGAAGCAAATCCGGAAAGTCGACCACCTTGAGCTGTTCGGACATACCTGGTCACAACTCGATACCTTCGATAAACAACGAGGACCTGGACAAAAGCCTTTAAAACCCATTCTAGACCTTCCGGATAAAATTGTACTGAAATTAAAAACCCTGATCCCAGAAAAGAAAGTGGATTGGTCGATAGTAACGGCCTGTCGCCAGAAACCCCAGGAGGATGTATCGGAATACTTCTCCCGGTTTGAAACGGTGTTCTCCGATTACAGCGGCCAGGACATGACCACTGCAACCGGACCCCATCTGTTTGTCCAGAATTATGTCAAGGGTCTGTTGTCGGAGGTCTCCCAGAAACTGCAAGCTAGCTAGAGTAGTTGGGCAGCCTCCAAACCTACGGCTATCCTCCAGATGGCCCAGTATTATGAACATCAGAAAAATGAAAACGATAGGGCAACAGAGAAAAAGAAGAAGGACTTGAAAGAGAGGGTGATGATGGCCCAACTGCAAGGGGTGACTATAGGGCGAGACCAATACCGGGGAAACCACCAGACAAACGCCCCTAGGGCCACATTTCCCCAGGACCGCACTTCGACTCCCCATCCCGGACGTACAGACCTTAGACAGGACCAGTGCGCCTTTTGCAAGGGAACTGGCCACTGGAAATCCCAGTGCCCAGTTCTTCTGGAAATAATCAGAAACAAAGACCCCAAAGACATAGTACAAAGAAATAAGGGACAACAGCGAGGGCTTCCAAACGACACGACTAACGACAGATCAGGCAGACCCAATACATTTGATCGACCCCGACAGAACCAATACCAGCAATCTGACTACGATGACGCCCACGACTTTGCATAGGACTGCCAGGGGCAAGGGAGGGATCCAGTCGAGCTCTATGTTGACCAGCAAGGCCCTTATGTCACTGCTAAGGTCCTGGGCACCAAGTCTCCATTTCTGGTAGACACTGGCGCAACACGTAGTGCGTTATCTAAACGACTGATTCCGGGGGCACCCTTGTCTGGCTCACTTATAACACCTTTGGGCAATTCTTGAGGATTCGTCGTAATTGTGCACGACGTGAAGATTATATGAGAGAGTCAGAAGTCCTAAAAAATAAACTACTAGTGAGAGGGTATCCCAACAAATTGGTTAACAAATCACTAAAACGTGCCTGGTACTGTCCCCGAGAGGAATTATTGGTCATTAGACCGAAAAAAGTAATGGATAAAATTGTTTGTGTCACGACATTTGGAGTCCATACTAATATGATTCGCAAAACCATCACGAAAAACTGGAACATCATTAGGAGCATTGACCCAGCGATTGAGGTACCCCTCTTTGCTTATAAGAGAGCAAAAAACCTAAAAGATCATTTAGTTAGATCGTCCACTGAAACAGCTGTCCAGAAAAGTGGTACGTTAGAATCTAATTGGAACCTGCCTCCCATTTAGGGACATCACCCGTGTGGAAATTGTGTGATTTGCCCATTAACATGTAAGACATTGAATTTTACACATGGCAATTTTGACTATAAACTTGATTTCTTTTCAAATTGCAACACACGTAATGTCGTGTATTGCATTTGGTGTCCCTGCGGCTTACCCTATATTGGACAAACGCAACAACTGGTAAAGGCCAGGATAGGACAGCACCGTAGTCGCATAAGGAAATCTGTTTTGACTGCACCTCTTGTTGCCCATTTCAAAGAATTGAACCATTCTGCGGATGAAATGAGGTGGCAAGTGGTAGATATCGCAACACTACCAGAAAGGGGTGGCGATATTGCTCAAATACTTCAGCGTCGCGAGTGCCATTGGATCGACAAGATCAATTCCATAAATGAAGGTCTTAACACTGCTGATGAATGGAGAGGCTTTGTATCCAATATGACTTAGAAACTATGTTAGATTCTGTAAACATTCAATTGGTTGACTCGATGCTGTGACAGCTGTATTGGCTCTAACATGCGCTGTATTGCACTTACCAACTGTCAGCATTGTGTACTAACTGTTTCTGTAAAGAAAGAGGTTTTTTTCGCAAAACGTTTTTTTTTAAAATGTATATATGTGCTAATGCCTGTAAATAGTCCGAGATTCATTATGGTTTCATCAGGGTGGGTGCCCACGAAATTGTATAGCTTCATTGTAATTTACTGTTTAAATAATGCAATTTGTCTTTATTTTCATTGTTGTTTGCAAAATGCTCATTATTTGAATTGGTAGCTTTGAGAGAACTAGATATAACTCGTAGATATGGGCATAGCGGCCATCTGTAGGAGTGAATACTACGAGGACGCATAACTTGTAAGTATTCGTTAGTCCCCTTTCTATGCTTACACACGCCGTCCATCATGTCATAACGGCGATGACGCCGCCTTCCGCGACACTCCCCTTACCAGAGGATTGATCGGAGCCAGCCATCGAGCAGCACGATTCAAAAGCGCCAAGGTATGAAAAAGCCTTGTAAAAGCTTGTAAACAACTAGGAAATATAGCGAAATTGTTTCGCTTCATAAGAGCGCTTGACACAGTTTCACATCTTTATTTTAGCAAATCTGTGAGACTTGGCGGTGGAACGGCATTGACCGCGAATATCTAAAATAAAATAAAGACACGCTACCAACTGTGCCTACAGTGGTAAGTTGCATTTATATTTAAGCACCCCCGCTTTTGATGACTCAGTCATTTTCAGATGCATTGCATTGACGCTTGGTTTCTCCCTGTTTCTGACAGTGCCCGGCCGGGTTCACTGTAAGTAAATTCAGTTTACTTTCACACGCTTGGGCTATTTACACCCTGGTGCAAGGTAAAAAACCTCCCTGACAATATTCATGAATATTATTTATTCATGGCGACTGCCAATAGTTACAAATTATTTTTATTTTGTATTTTGATAGATGTCCCTCACTGCCCAGTCCTGATGAGACCTTTATTCTAATGGTCGAAACGCCGTCGACGCCCTAGGAAACAAATCAGACCAACACAGTTTCTATAATTTTATAGCGGCTGGCTAATCATTTGTTGACATAATTGGTTTAGAGTCTAGTTTCCTGTCTTTTGTAAATATTCACAGCTGAAACCTGTATAGTTCACCTTGTTATACACGTTCTTGGTTTGCTCACTATTCACTTGGGATACACTGCACTTTGTATAATATTTGTATGTCGCAATTTATTCATATGTATTTTTCATTATCAATTCTTAAATATAAGGAAATATCCTTCATGGTACAAGTGTGCGTCTCTCTTTCTTCTGCCACCCTCCCTCCAATGTTTTCATTGCCATTGAGCTCGTTATAAACATTAAGTTATACAAAATCGTATGCCATAGGAACCACTGTTTTTCTATATAAACGTACTGCCCTGGTTCCGCTGTGAGTAGGGTTTCCCTTGTTTTTCCATTTCTCACTTATAACATCGACAGGTTTCGATGGAACGCCCTCCACTAACCCTTTGTCCGCCCCGATCCTCTTTGACGTAGAAAATAACACCACTGACACCACGTTTTTGCTTTCCTCTAATAGCCCTGACGCCATTATGGGACTTGACTTATTGAAACACTTCCGAGCAACGATCAGATGCTCCCAAGACGGAGTTCGAGTTTTCCTTTACGACAACCCCGCCCTACTTAGACATTGCCCTCCCCGACGCATGTTTTCCATCACCGACGCTGACACATCCCTGCTCGACACTCTTCCTCCGTATCTGTGGGCTAAGACGGACTCAGACGTAGGGCGCATGTTGATTGACCCAGTGCACATTACTGTCCGATCAGACGCAACACTCCCAAAACTCCCACAATATCGGATATCGCCCGAGGGCGAGAAGGCTTTGGTAAAGATTATTCAGTCACTGGTAGATGCAGGAGTGGTAGAGGAAGTAATTAGTAACATTTGCAACAGCCCTATCCTGCCCATCGTCAAGAAACAGGGAGAGGGAGATGAGAAAGCATACCGTTTTATCATTGACCTTCGAGAGATCAACAAAGTGGTAGTACCCCAGTACCCTGTGGTCTCGGAGATCACCACCATCCTGACTTTGATTCCTTCCACCGCCACCACCTTCACTGTCATCGACCTCAAAAATGCATTCTTTTCCATCCCCATCCACCCAGACAGCCGATACCTTTTCGGCTTCACCCTAAGAAACCGCTCATATAGATTCTGCCGAGCACCCCAGGGCTACACAGAAAGCCCTAGCATCTACAGTCAGGCCCTCAAGAGACAACTGGATCAAGTCCAGTTACCCGATGGAGTGGTGTTAGTGCAATATGTCGATGACATCCTCTTAGCAGCCGACACCACTCCATTAGCAGTCACAGCCACCGTTCAACTCCTGCACTTCCTTGCGGAAAACGGCCACAAGGTCTCCAAGAAGAAGTTGCAGTTCTGCCAACCCCAGGTCACTTACCTAGGCCACCTTTTGTCCAAAGAAGGAAGAAAACTCACTCCTGATCGAATCCAAACCATTCTAGATACTCCTGTCCCTAAGACCCAGAAGCAGGTTCGCTCCCTATTAGGCCTCACCTCCTTCTGCCGACAGTGGTTACCAAACTTTAGCCTCGTTGTGAAACCACTGCTTTCCCTGCTAAGTAAAGACGTCCCTTTCCCACTCCCTTGGACCCCTGAGTGTCAAACTTCCTTCCCAGAACTGCGAGATGCCCTTTGTTCAGCCCCCGTCCTGGGTACCCCTGATTACAAAAAGCCCTTCTCCCTTTACACTCACGAAAGGGAGGGGTGCGCTTTATCTGTCCTGACCCAGGCCATCGGCCCTAAGCAACGACCGTGCGCTTACTTCTCTGCCACTCTTGACCCTGTAGCCAGAGCCTTGCCTGCCTGCCTTCGAGCTGTAGCTGCTGCTGCAGTCTCTATCCGACAGAGTGAGGGGATTGTACTCTTGAATTCCCTCACGGTGCTGGTACCCCATGCAGTCGACACCCTCCTGAACCAAACCAAGACGCAACACCTGACGAGTGCACGACTGACTGGATACGAACTGACTTTGCTTGCGCCCCATATCACCCTGAAAAGATGCACCACACTGAACCCGGCAACTCTATTACCCTTGCCAGAGAACGATCCCAATGCGCACCCTGTGCATGACTGCGTGACTCTTACGGACGAACAGACAAAAAGTAGGGTCGATCTCAGAGACACGGCTTTCCCTGACCCCGACGGGGAGCTGTGGGTGGACGGTTCTTGCATCAAACTCTCCGATGGTACCACTTCCGCTGCCTATGCAGTCACCACGGCTCGAACCGTAGTAGAAACAGCCCGCATCGCACAGCGATCTGCCCAGGCAGCGGAACTGATTGCTTTGACACGAGCCTGCATCCTGGCAGCAGGAACCACAGCGAACATTTACACCGACAGCCAGTATGCCTTCGGGGTGGTTCACCATTTTGGGCTCCTTTGGAGGGAGAGGGGATTCCTGACCTCACACGGCACCCCCATTTTGCACGGGGAGCTAGTCTCCGCCCTGATCGAAGCCGTCCTCCTCCCCAAGAAGCTCGCCGTCATCAAATGCCAGGCACACAAAAAGGTGACAGACATTATTGGACAGGGAAATGCACTAGCCGACATCACTGCTCGAACGACAGCTGAGAATAGGACGACTACACATATGTACGTGACCAGGTCACAAGCAGAAAAATGGACTGACGCTAGAGACACTATCAGGGACATTCAAACGGCTAGCACACCACACGAGTTGACTGAATGGACACGGGTGGGACTAAAAGACGATGAAGGCTGCTGGCGAACAAAAGACACAAACAAATGGTTACTACCTGAATCATACCTGATTCCCATACTGACTATGGCACACTCCCCTGCCCACATAGGATCAGCCCCCATGATCGAACTCGTCTCCCGAGTTTGGCACAATGATAAAATCACAGATTCCGCCAAACGTCTGGTCCAACAATGCTTGATATGCCTGCAACACAACCCCGGGAAAGGAACTGTAGTGCCCCGGGGAGGATTTGGGGTCCCAAGCCACCCATTTGAGGTCCTGCAAATGGACTACATCCAGCTAGACAGGTGTCAAGGCCTGAAGTATGTACTTGTCGTGGTGTGCGCCTTTAGCAAATGGGTGGAAGCATACCCAACCCGTGACAACACTGCCATGGCCACTGCAAAAGTACTATTAAAGGAGTTTTTCCCCCGCTACGGCCTATGTCGTATTTTATGGAGCGATAACGGCCCCCACTTCATAGCCGAGGTCATCCAATTCATCTTACGGGGGTTGGGCATTAAACAGAAATTCCACGCAGTCTTCCACCCCCAGTCCGCTGGACTTGTTGAACGACACAATGCCACACTAAAACTTAAACTGGCCAAGATAGTAGCTACCACGGGTTTGAAGTGGCCAGACGCCCTCCCACTGGCATTGCTATCGATGCGTTCCACCCCCACCAGACATCACCTAACCCCTTATGAGGTTGTTTTTGGCCGACCCATGAGTATCTGGTCTGCACCAAAACCAACTTCCATTCATGACGTCCCGGACGTCCTAATGTCTGATTATCTGTATAAATTGACTGAAATTCTGTCTGTCATTCATCAGCAGGTGCAGCAGGCCATCCCCGATGCTTCCAGGGGTCCGGGTCACGCCATCCAACCTGGGGATTTCGTGCTGATCCGGAATTTTCAGCGATTTAAGAGTCTGGAAGCCCGGTGGACGGGCCCCTGGCAAGTGTTGATCACCACTCGGACAGCTCTTCGAGTGGAGGGGAAGAAGCACTGGCTGTACGCCCATCACTGCAAAAAGGTCTCCTCAGCCCTAGCCACGAGAGACAACGTCAGTACCCAAGAGGAGCTCCTTAACAAAGACCGACCAGCATTGAGCTGCTATCCCGACACAGAGACACTTGAACTTTCAAAACATTCTGATCCCACTGTGCCATCTCGAGAAGGGTATTTCCTGCGTCGAAAGGAGGGAGCTTTGGCTAAGTAGGCCACTGACGAGGTTAAAAAGTCTCAGAACGGTGACCCCAAACCTACCAAGGGTTACCTGGAGAGAAGCTAAACTAAGTCTGTGGTTCTGCCCACTACCGAGCACCTTGAAGATGAAGATGATGGAAACGCCAGAAAAGAAGATGATGGAAGCGCCAAATAAGAAGACGATGGAGACAACAGGAAATACCCGCTACAGAAACCCAAGAACGGACAGACTCCACAGCTCAAAGACGATTGCACTCTTCATCACCATCCTCCTCTGCTTTCTCCTCATGACCACACTCTGGATTGTGGAAGAGAATGCACCTGCTCACGAAACATTCTTGACCACCGCCCGGCCTACCACCATAAAGGAACATTATCTGATTTCGCTCTCTCCTCAACTCCGAGAGAGGCGAAAGGAGTTTTGGAATAACTCTTTCGTACAATTACTCCACCAGCACAATCTCGCCACCAATGCTACCAACTGTTGGATTTGTGGGTTGCTACCCCACGCCACTGGACACTCGATACCATTCATCCCTTCGCCCTTCTCAGTTCATGGCTCCTGCCTTGCTTGGCTGATCCTCCTGCAAGAAAGCTATAAGGACAATACCACCTCCAGCAAAACCACAACGCATTTCTCCCACGGAGTCAGGCGAAACAAAACAAAGACACACTTCTGCCCGCAGACCTCCAACGACTCAGCCCAAATGGACATCCCTGTTAAAGAGCGAGTCGAAATGCAGGTGTTCAACAATCCAACCAGGCCCACCTTCTCCTACCTGCGGAAACGAACGGCCGCCACTTTGACTGTAGCCCTGTCAGTCATCAACGTCACAGGCCACCTGTGCATAGAAGGACTTGGGACACAGCTGGTGGGCCACAGTGCTTGCCGTTTTACCAGAACTTTGGACTCCATGGATCCACCTTCCTTTGTATCGTCCCCGAACATGTATTTCGTCTGTGGCACAAAAGCCTACACCTGGCTCCCCAAAGGCTGGGGAGGCACTTGTTTCATCTCTTTCATCCTTCCTCCGGCTTATGTGGCTCCAGCGAATCACCATAGACAAAGACGTGCCAAGGACGTTGAGCAAGCCGACTCAACCGGGGCGCAGTTCCTCGATGCTATGAAGGGACTTGTTCCTCTCTGGGGCCCGATGGCGAACAGCCGTGCCATCCGACATCTAACCCAGGCAGTTGAGACAACAATGAACATCACGGCTGGTATCTTTGCTAACAACACCGCTGAACTCCAAGCAGTCCGCTTGGTGGCCCTTCAGAACCGCCTTGTCCTGGATTTGGTTCTGGCGGACCGTGGTGGAGCATGCCGCATTATTGGGTCCAGCTGCTGTACATACATTCCGGACAACACGCCCTCAGTGTACAAGGCCATCGAACATCTTCACAGACTCTCCTCGGAAGTCCACCAGGAGCAGGAAGAGTGGTCGCTCGGTGGTTGGTTCTGGAACACTGTTAAGACCTGGGGCTGGAGACTGTTCACCATTATCCTGATTCCTGTAGTTGTAATATGTGGTCTATGCTTAGGAATCCAATGTCTGCCACCCCTGTGTTCATTATGCGCAAACTGTATTTGCCCTAAAACTGTGGACTTTGGAAACGAATGCATGGGAGCTTTATATGACGCCGAAGTTAAGAATTTGATGAAGATTGACATTGAATAGACAAGTTGGCTAGATATGTTAAAGGGAGGACTGTGGAAAATTAATATGCTTTGGTAAACCTTATCTGCGCCATCTTGCCTTTTCCCCGGATGCCACACTTTTGTCGTGCGCGCCCGCCATTTTAGGTGCCTCGATCAGGACCATCCCTTTTGCATGCCACTGGCCCCCGACATAGCCCTGCGCCCTCGCCCAGCCTGCACGCTGACCAACCCCCCCGCTCGCACCTGCCTTGGGTCATAAACCCCTCTCCAACGCAGCTCTGCCTCAGAACCCCATCCTGTTCCCAGCGCGACACTTCCCTTCATTCCTTTCATGGTCCCAGATCCCTTGATGCAAACCCCCCCCCTTTCCGGTGCCCGTTTGTCTTCCTCGTTCCCAGGCTGACACCTAGCTCTGCCGATACAGTTTATTGCTCCTCCCCGTACAGTAGGAAGCTCCCCTCATCAATGGACCCTCGAGTTGATCAAAGCCCCCACCCTACGAGATCCGATCGAACCCCCCACCTTCCGTAAATCGGCGGAATATCCAGCTGCGCGATAATCATCACCTGTTGTGACCGGGGTGGGACTTCAACTGTAAATGTGTGTGGGAACGGGCCTGGAGCGGGGATTCCGAGAATGTCTTTCCGTACATCAAAGCTTCGCCATGAATATGTAATATGTAATAAAGTAATAAAACTGGATATAAGAGGCCAGGCCTCAGGGATGCGGGTAGAGCACCTCATGACGATACCTGCTGTCTGATATGTTGTGTTCTCCTCCGGAGAGAATAAACCTTGTTTGCCTTCCAGTCGCCAGCGCCTGCCTCTTGATTAATTAATAATTCGTGGGTTACAGAGGCAATACCGCCGGGCAAATATCGATTGTCCCCGACCCTAGGTTTTACACTCGTGCTTCCTTTCTTTCTTAGCACCTTATCTTTCCCTCTGTCATTGTTTCCTTATCAGCTGGTGCAGTACAGTCGGTTTTTATCCTTAGTGTTACACCTTCCGTTTCTTGTGATTTCCTCCCCTCGCTATGTCCTCCATCTTATCCTACAGCTGAGCCCACTCAACTCTTACTTCTCTTTTATTTTCTGTTTTCTCCTCTGCTTGTTCCCTCCTTCCCATCTTCCCTCCTCTGCCTCCCTTTATTCATCCCTTTTATTTCCCTACTTTCTTTGCATATTCATTCCTCTTGCATTCCTTTAACCCTCACCCCTTGCTTCCTTTACCCTCTCTGCCATGCTTCACTTCCCATGTGTCATTTTGTCGGCCTATTGTCTTTCTCCTTTCTTTTTTATACTTCCCTCCGTTTCGCCTTCCTTTAACTTTGGCAATCGTCTCCTCCCTTTTTCACCAGCCATTCGCCTTTTTTATTTGACCCCCTCTCTCGCGGCCCCCTTTTCCTCTCTTCTATTTCGCACTCACTCATTGCACCATATCGTTGCCTTCCTTCATCCCGCCTGTAGGTGTCGCCCCTTCCTTTCATGTCCTTCCCTCCACGTCCCGTCCCTTGCTGCTTCCCTCTCTTTCTACTAGGCTTCGACCTTTCTTCTTCCCTCCTTCCTTTCTCGCCACAGGTTTGTAGCTCCTTTCTTCTCGCCGTTCTAAGCTGATTTCTCCCTTAACCCCGCCCCTTTCTGTTTTCTTTCACGCCTTCCCTCCATCCGTTGAATTGCTGGTGATGCTTCTTCCTTCTCGTATTTCTAGGTTTCTTTCTTTCCACTTCTCCCTTCCCTGCTTCCTTTCACCTCTTCCTCTCAATCGTTCGGTTTGTGGCTTCCGCCCTCCTCACCCCTCTCTCTTTTCCTTTGCGTCCTCCCCCCTCACTTTAATTGTTGTTTATTTCCCCTCTAAGATACGGGACTCTTTTCTCCATTCTCTTTTTGCACTCCCTACCCTCTCTCCAGCCCCCCATACGTTTACTGCCTCGCTTACTTCCTTTCATGCCCCTTCTCTCCCTGTTTTCAGTGTGTTCCTTCTCTCCTTTCTACTGAGATGTCATCCCTCTCCAGCAAACACCTAAACCCCTCTCCTCGCCTTAGCTTGCTCCTTCTCCTTTCTCTCGCGATGCCTCCCCTTCATCGGCCAGACCATCTCTTCGTTTATTCCTTCTTTTCATGGTCAGCTCCACGTACTCCCCTCCTCCCACCCCCCTCCAGTCCCCTCTCCTGTCAGCCACGTTTTCTCTTTCTCCCCTTTTCCTGGGCAGTGCCTGTCTCCCTGCTCTGGCACAAAAGGGGGTGGTGATGGACGGAGCATCTGAACCAATCAAACACCCTTCACCGTTCTTTAGCCCACTCTGCCACCCCAGTTCAGACATGGCCATATGCAAATCAGTCTGACCCTGTGCCTCATGGGAACAGTCCAGAGCGGACTGCCAAGCCATGCCCGGTGTCTGGCATTCCAGCTGTCTTCACCCCGGCTTGCTTGAATACAGTGGCAAAGTGAGCAAGGGACTCACGTCTGAGCATACCCTGCCAACTTATGGCGAACCAAGAAAAACCAAAGGAAATGATGGACGGAGCGTTGACAATACAAGCACTCACCCCCAGTCAACTGATCTGGGTTTAATCCATCACCGTTCTTTAACCCACTCTGCCACCCCAGTTCAGACATGACCATATGCAAATCAGTCTGACCCTGTGCCTCATGGGAACAGTCCAGCCCGAACTGCCAAGCCATGCCTTCCCTGGACCGGAAACAAGCTTCCGAGGACCGTTTCTGGCATTTCAGCCGTCTTCAGCCCGGCTTGATTGAATCCAGTGGCAAAGTGAGTCTCCCTGCCCTAGCAGGCCGCACAGCATCCTGTCCTAAGACTGTGACGCATGAGGGCTGCTGGTGACGCAGGTGCGACTAGCAGCGCGTGCAGTGGGGCACTCTCTGTGCCCAACAGGACAGCTTTCACTCGTGCTGCTGGTCCGACAGCAGAGGTGTACTGTCCCAGGGTCCGGGGAAGCTTTTAGTCGTACCTAAAACTGAGAAAGGACTGCTGTTGTTTACACTTCCACAACCCTTTCTGCCTCGACCTGCCTCTCCTGGAATCTCCCTTTTCCCTGTGGTCCTGCCCTCCTCTGCATCGATAGACAGACCTTAGTGTAAGACCAGCTTTTCAGAAGGGGCTGGCTAATGTTAGGAGACGTCGTAGTATTCCATTCCTGGAATTTCTAATGCAGTTTAATCTAACCAAATGCAGTCTGGGAGTTGTAGTCCTGGTTCACCTCTCTTACTCCAAATGAAGTAATTCACCTGAAAAAATAATTTGTAAATGAAAGTGTTTGTTTTGGGACATGGCGTCATCTTGTAACCTTAGATGTAGCGTGCATGCCAAGAGCAAGAGGATGTTGAGTCTTTAACCACTGATGAAACCAGAGTTTGTACTCCTGTCCTGCCCTTCACCCTTCAACAGCTTCCTATTGGCTACGAAAAAGGCAAAGGATCTACATAGTAGAAATGAGGCAGGATTCCCAGGCCTTGTTTATTGTTGTGTCATGTGCTTATGTGCACAAAGACTGTAGTGGTTCCTGTTGGACTCATCAAAATCATTACGTAATCAATTGGGAGGTGTCAGGGTGTGGTCAGTAAAGTTCATTATGCAGTATTTTCAGTTAACGGTTGCATGCAGTTGGAGAAAGATATGCACACCAGAACTCCGTATGTGGCATGGTCCTTTACATGTGCCTGGGCTGGGGAGGACACTACAACTGGCGACCAGATAGGGGATACGTCTCCTGAAATACGAGTGTCCTAAAATACCAGACTGTTCTCCCTGAGAATTTGCAGTGGTCCAGCAAACTGCTTGTGCATGCCACGTGCGCACCAAGATGCCGCACAAGGGTGGCACATGTGGAGTCAAAGCGCCACTCCAGGTCCCACAAGCCCCTTGAAGAAGGTGAAGCCATACAGAGGAGCACAATTGGAAGGCCCACCAGAAACACACTGGTAAGGCCGAAAGAAGAGATACTGTGCCACCGAGTAAAACAGAGCCACCAAAGATACAAATCAGAACGTGCTCAAGACAGCGACAACCAGGTACCCGGCATAAAGTAGAGAGTAGTGACCAGCCTGACTCCTTGTGAAGCGGTCGCTCCACCCTTCCTTCCGACCTCGTAGCGCTTTAGTGGTATCGTAGCGCTGCTTCTCCCCACTGCCATACTTTTAATTCAATTGATTCTGCACCCGGTCTGTAGCGTAGCGCTCCGCACTGCTTACATTGTGTATATTATTTAAATTGTGCCTGTGTGCGTAGCGCTGCTTCTCCCGACTGCCATACTTTTAATCTAATTGATTTTGCTCCCGGTCTGTAGCGTAAGCGCTCCGCATTGCTTTCATTGTGTATTTCATTTAAACTGTGCCTGGGTGCGTAGCGCTGCTCCTCCCCACTGCCATAGCTTTAATTAAATTGATTTGGAACCCGGTCTGAGGCATAGTGCTCCACATTGCTTGGTTTGGTGATTTTATTTATATTGTGCCTGTGTGCTCCACCGCTAGATCGCATTACCCGCATTGCCGCCCTGAGCACAATTGCTGCCTGATTGCGCCCATAGCGTCCTGTTGTCCTTTTTGTTGTTGTTTGTCCACCATTTTGTTGTGCCTGCAGCCCGTCCCTCCCCCTACGCTCCCGCCTCCCGCCTCCCAGCTCCCCCTCCCACGCTCCGCCCCCCTCCACTTCTCTACTTATGACAGATGCATCGACGTGCAGCGTCCAGGCGCTGCGGCCGCGCCGAAGGTGCGCCAAAGGTAAGCCCGTCTACGCCCGTCCGCGCCTGGACCGCGCCCAGCGCCTATCCTCCTGGTCCCCGCCGCTCCCAACCCCCTAGATTCACATATGATGCCGCAACTCTCCTCGCCCTCAACCCCGGACGCACACCACAATGCTGCGAAGCTGCCCCGGGACGTATCCACGGCCCATTCGCCTGCCTCTCCTGCAAGTTCACCTGCTTCAGGTCCCTCACCAAACCCACTTCCTCCACATACAGCTCCGACTCTAACCGCCTGAAGTGCATCCTACTTAACACCCGCTCGGTCCACAGACACGCAACTGAACTCTGGGACCTACTCGACAATGCGTCACCGGACATCGCCTTCCTTACAGAAACATGGATGAACACATCATCAGCACCCGACATCGCCATAGCCATACCGGACGCTTACAAGATCATCCGAAAAGACCGCACCAATCAAACAGGAGGAGGCATCGCCATCATCCACAGGAACACCATCAAAATCACGACCAGCTCCGACGATAATTTTGCAACCGCCGAACATCTCCACTTCCAGATCCACACCGATCCTAGGACCACACTCAGAGGCACCCTCATCTACAGGCCTCCAGGTACCCGTACTCAATTCAGCGATGACATCTCGGACTTCATCAGCCCACATGCCCTTGCCTCCGAGAACTACATTCTTCTAGGAGACCTCAACTACCACCTTGAAAACAAACACGACAGCAACACCACCACCCTACTAGACAACCTGGCCAATTTCGGACTCAAACAACTTGTTGACACCCCCACCCATGCAGCAGGACACACGCTCAACCCTATCTTCACCTCCAGCAAGCACATCTCCTTCGATCGCACCACAGCTCTCCATTGGACGGACCACAGCTGTGTTCACTTCAGCTACAAAACCACCCTGAACCACAACTGCCCACAACCTATTCCTCGAAGGAACTGGAACAAAATCACCTCCGACTAACTCCTCACATCTCTCAACCAAAACCCTCCCACCCTCTCATTGGACCCAAACCAAGCGGCCACCAATCTCAAGCAATGGATCACCCACAGTGCTGACGAATTAGCACCCCTGAAAAAGCACCAGATCAAATCAGCCAGTAAAAAAGCTCCCTGGTTCAATGATGACCTTAAGAAATTCAAGAAGCTATGCCGCACCCGGGAGAAAACATGGAGAAAAAACTCAACCACAGACAACATGGCCACCCTCAAGGCAGCCACCCGCAAACACCACCAACTGATTCGATCCGCCAAGAAATCAGCATTCAAGGATCCTCTCGACAACAACACTCACAACAGCAAGGAACTCTTCAACATTGTCAAAGAATTCACCAACCCCACCGCAGCATCTAACGACATCACTCCCTCCCAAGACCTCTGCAATGCGTTATCCTCCTTCTTCTACAACAAAATTGCCGACATCCACAACAGCTTCGAGAATACTCCCAGCGACCAACCCTCCCCACCCCCCCCCCAGGTCCTACTCCCCCAACTAACAACCTTAGAGACTGGAACCCAATCACCACTGAAGACACCATCCGCCTAATGAACTCAATCCACTCTGGCTCGCCAACCGACCCCTGCCCCCACTACATCTTCAACAAAGCTGACTCCATCATCGCACCCCATCTCCGTGATGTAATCAACTGCTCGTTCAACTCTGCCACCTTTCCAGAAAGCTGGAAACACGCCGAACTCAGCGCCCTTCTGAAGAAACCCACAGCAGACCCCTCTGAACTTAAAAACTACCGACCTATATCCCTCCCCCAATGTTGAAGTCATTGAGAAAGCCGTCAACAGCCAACTCGCCGCCTTCCTTGAATCCAACAACTCCCTCGATCCATCTCAATCCGGGTTCCGAGCCAAACACAGCACCGAAACCGCCCTCATAGCAGCGACTGATGACATCCGAACACTACTGGACAACGGAGAAACAGTGGCCCTCATTCTACTCGACCTCTCCGCCGCTTTCGACACAGTCAGCCACAGCACCCTTATAGAACGCCTCAGCAACACCGGCATCCAAGGAAAAGCCTTGGACTGGATCATCTCTTTCCTCGCTGGGAGAACTCAAAGAGTCCGACTTCCCCCATTCAACTCTGAGGCCATTGAAGTCACCTGTGGCGTACCACAAGGATCTTCACTCAGTACCACCCTCTTCAACGTTTACATGAGCCCACTCGCTTCCATCGCGCGTCAACACAACCTCAACATCATCTCTTACGCCGACGACACCCAGTTAATCCTCTCCCTCACCAAAGACCCCAACACCGCCAAAACCAATCTTCACGAAGGCATGAAAGAAATAGGCGAATGGATGAAACATAGCCGCCTAAAACTCAACTCAGACAAAACGGAGGTGCTCATCCTAGGATCCTCCCCCTCTGCCTGGGACGACTCTTGGTGGCCTTCCGCTCTGGGCGCAGCACCCACACCCACAGACCATGCACGTAACCTCGGCTTCATCCTAGACTCCTCTCTCTCGATGTCCAGACAAGTCAACGCAGTCTCATCATCCTGCTTCAACGTACTTCGCATTCTCAAAAAGATCTTCCGCTGGATCCCCCTCGAGACAAGAAAGACTGTCACTCACGCACTGGTCACGAGTCGACTGGATTATGGTAACACACTATACGCCGGAATCACAGCAAAATTACAGAAAAAACTCCAACGCATCCAAAACGCATCAGCGAGACTCATCTTAGACATCCCTCGCCAAGATCACATCACCGGACACCTAAAAGACCTCCACTGGCTTCCCGTCAACAAAAGAATTACCTTCCGCCTTCTCACCCACGCTCACAAGGCCCTCTACAATCTAGGACCCGAATGCCTCAACACTCGACTGTCCTTTTACAATCCTACCCGCCAACTAAGATCGTCCAATCAAGCCCTGGCCGCAGTCCTGCGTATCCGAAAATCCACCATGGGCGGCAGATCCTTCTCCTTCCTTGCTGCCAAGACCTGGAACTCACTCCCCACTCACCTCCGCCTTACTCAAAACCATATCTCCTTCAGAAAAGACCTCAAAACCTGGTTATTCGACAAATAATGAACCCCTTCCCCAAGCTCCTTGAAACCCTCCGGGTGAGTAGTGCGCTATATAAATGCCTGAACTTGAACTTGAACGATTGGGTACAGGAGTCGGAATCAGTACTCGCCATCAAGAAAGAAGATGGTGCTCTACGACCTCCGATCGAGTGCGGTGAGCCAAATGCAAGCATAGGGGTTGTGTTTTCCAAAGGTACGGATTGCTTGGTGCAACAAACATTGTCTAACTAAGCCAAACAGAGGCCAAAAGTAGCACCAAATACAGCGCAGCCGCTTTCCTAAAACCACCACCACTGTTCAATGCCGCCAAAAAGCTGAATATTGGTGCCAGATGGACAACCTGGATCAAAACATTCAATGACTCCATAGACGCTCTAGAAGAAGTAGATGACAAAAAAATCCTCAAATACTTAAAGAACCTAGCAGGTGATGGAGTGAAAGAAGTGAAAAAGAAAATGTCACAAGCTGATGAAGTATTACTATCATACCTTCAAATCGAGAAGATGTTGGAGGCCAAGTTCAATCCAATGTTGAACGTCTGTTATGGAAGGTACATGTTCAACCAAGCAAGACAGCAACCAGGTGAGATGATGGAGGAGTTCATTAAGAGATTTGACACGTTCATTAAGCACTGCAAAATCAGTGAGTACAATGATGCAGAAGCCATGCACCTGAGAGTCATTGATCATTGATTAATTCATTCAGAAGACGCATGCTAGGATAGATGCTCAGTTTGGGGGAAGGGCTCATGACTGTGAGCAGAGGAACGTGTAGATAGACAAGCTGCTGAAATGAAGGCTGGAGTAGCTCAGAGTGAGTCAGCGTTGAGTGTGAAAAATATACAAAAACACAAGAGAGAGGCCCACAAGGTGATGTTTCCGAGGATAAGTAGTTGAGTTTCTGCTGGGATTCTCCTTTCCACATGAAAGTAAATGTCCTGCTGAGTGGCTGCTGGTGACATTTGAAAGTGATAGAGCGTACAAGTTAGTGCTGACTTATAAGTAACTAGCCAGAACTAAATTTTCCTTTACTTTTGCAATGTCATCATGATTTTGGAAAAAATGGATCTCGATCAATCCCATATGCACAAAATCACAATTATATCTTAAACACATGACCACTGCCCTGTGCACTCTGCAGAGAGGCCCGGGATTGGATGGTCATCTAGATGTCTGAACACCTTTTTCGCTTACTGACAGGCACTGTGAGAAACTCCCAATGCCCTGAGCCTCAGTGCCAGAACTCTCAAGTGGTACGACTCAGTTTGAAGTATGCACTGCACAAGAGTAACTTGATACATGAAAGAAATACAGAAACAACATTATTAAAATAGCCAACACTTTTAGGGAATGCAACTATGCAAGATTAACACATGAAATGTAAACGGGAACTAAATTACTGACTTAAACATTTTCTAGTTACTACTAAATGTTAAAAACTGCACGCAGCATGCCCTCGGTTTGCCATCTCTTCCTGCAGAGCTCTCACTCCAGTACCACTGCACTCCCTGACCATGTGGCTCATCGCACAACGTGGGCTGCCCATACAGGTCACTTAAGGTCCGTCTAGCCTGCATCTCTTTTCTGTTCTGTGTTGGTGTGCTTTTTAAGTTACAATGCGTTTTCTTGCAAGTGCCAATTACCATGTATGCATCTGGTTCAGTCGGATTGTTCCGGGGCCAGGCACAAACAAGCTTCAGATGTTTCTGAATAGAATTAGGAGCCTGAACTGCTCACTGGACACAAGGACACGATTCGGTGAGCTTTAAGGGATTTCTGAGGCATGTCAGTCTGTCCTGGTTTTCATTATTGTTGCCTTTGTACCGAGCTCTACCTGAGCCAGAAGCTAACAAGTGACACAGAGTCTGGCGCCCACAACCTGGACCACAGGGGAAAACGAGCAACTACAAACATGTGAGGACATCAGAACGTGGCTCAGAGCATTCCAGAACAGAACTCCATTGCCATCCTAACCAATCCAGGAGCTTCTATCATGCTGCTTAAAATCTTAATCAGCATGAGTGATACTTCTGGATTGGCTGCAGCAACTTGGGTCAGCTCTTCGAAAGGCACTGACAGCCTTTGCCTGTTCTTCTCCAAGGCAAGCAAAGGGAGATTGTGGACAGAGCTCTGAAACTTTTCAGACACTCGTCCTCGGTCACAGTGTGCCAGTTTCTTGCTGATGCAGGTCTCACTCTCCATACAGAGAAGTGTGAGTTCCACAAAAACAGACTACAATTCTTTAGCCACATCTTTTTTGAGAAAGGGATGACTCTTGACCCAGAAAAAGCACAAGCATTGTCATCCACTTGTCCCCCAGAAGATGTGTAAACGCTGCAATCCTTTTTATGCATGGCCAGTTACTGTTCCAGATACATTTGTGATTTTGCCACTGTGAGTGAGACGGATTGTTCTGTTTTAGTGGTCTTCTGAGTGTGACCAAAACTTTAAGAAAAGTATACATGCAATTGAAAATGCAACTCAAATGGCCTTCTTTGATCCAAAACTACACACTGAGTTTGAAGTAGATGGACGCCCGGTGGGGTTGGGCGCGATCCTTGCCCAACACAATGGACAGCTAGATAGACAGAGACACATTGCGGCCTATGCTAGCAGGAGTCTATCTCAGACTGAACATGCTTACTCTCAACCCGAAAAAAAGAGATTAGCAGTAGTATGGGCTTGTGAGTAATTTAACTAGCGTTACAAAGGAGGCCGTGATATTGCTGCCCCCAACAGAGTCCTCAGGGATCGAATGTGACTTAGGAACGAGTTGAAAGGGAACTGAAAATATGCCACCTGTGTAACTGCCTTTCTCCCAAGATGACCTAGCATTCACTAAATATGTCTGACCTTCCTAAACAGGCATGGGAGAGACTTGTGGTTGACTTCTTTTGGCCCCTCAGTAATGGACATTTCATGGTAGTTATCAAAGGGTACTCCCGTTTTCCCCTAGTAGAAGATTATTCGTTTGCCACTCATGACAAAGTAATCAAGAGACAGGATGATATTTTCGCAGCGTGGAATGTTTCTTCCATCCTTACATCTGACAATGGCCCACCCTTCAATAGGAGAGACTTTAAGGACTTTCTTGGTCATCTGAACATTAAACAACAGAAAAGAACGCCTCTTTGGATCCAGGCAAATAGCGTGGTCAAAAGATTTATAGGTACCTTAAAGAGAGAGAGTCAGTGCGCTGTGCTAGAAGGGATTGATCTCAAGTCAGCACTGTGTCTAGCTTTTGTGCTTACAGATCTACTCCCCATTCTACAACTAGAGAAAGTCCTGCCACCTTGTTGTTAGGGAGAGACCTTGGAACACATATTCCACAATGGACCACTAGCAGGTCAATCGACTCAGATGATAAAGTTACAAAGGACGTGCATTAGACTAACTTAATGCAACGTAGTGTGCCACAATCGGTTGCACATAAAAAGAAAAAAGAAAAAGAACGAGACCAAATGAGGCTACATAATTCCCTCACCTGTTTTTACTCAAGACAAAGAGGATACCAAGGCAGGTGTATCGTGGAGTATCAATTTTGCAAGGATATCCTATTGCGTGATGAGCGGAGTATCTCCCTATTCATAGCGATATGCACTCCATTGTATACGGGACTTCTCCACTCACTGAGACCCCAAGCAAGTCTTACTAGACAGCCAAAACATCCTCCCTTGAGGTATTCTTACCTCCCAATGAGCGAAAATCACTTCAATGGTTGTAGGCATTTAGATGCCCGCACTGTATCAGGATGCTAAAACAAAAACATCATAAAAGATAGGCACAAATGAACAGGGGGTGCAATCATCACATCTAAAGGCATGTGATGATTTGTGACCTAATCCCCATTCGCCATTGGGTACTTACTGTAAGTAACAGGTGCCTGCACTCTTACACCTACGCGTCCAACCGTCAAACCAGTAATGCATTAGAGGCAGCGGGAAGGAGGTTTAAAACTCATAGGTTCCTTGGTGAATCCTCCTTCCGTGGCGTTCCATACTATACGTTGCATACGCGAAAGAAGAGCTAAGCGATAGTATGGGCTTGTGAGTAATTGAACTAGCGTACAAAGGAGGCCTTGATATTGCTGCCCCCAACAGAGTCCTCAGGGATCGAATGTGACTTAGGAACGAGTTGAAAGGGAACTGAAAACATGCCATCTGTGTAACTGCCTTTCGCCCAAGATGACCCAGCATCCACTAAATATGTCTGACCTTCCTAAACAGGCATGGGAGAGACTTGTGGTTGACTTTTTTGGCCCCTCAGTAATGGACATTTCATGGTAGTTATCAAAGGCTTCTCACATTTTCCCCTGGTGGAAGATTTTTCGTTGCCCACCCATGACAAAGTAATCAAGAGACAGGATGATATTTTCAAAGCGTGGAATGTTTCTTCCATCCTTAAATCTGTCAATGGCCCACCCTTCAATATGAGAGACTTTAAGGACTTTCCTGGTCATCTGAACATTAAACAACAAAAAAGAACGCCTCTTTGGACCCAGGCAAATGGCGTGGTCAAAAGATGTATAGGTACCTTAAAGAGAGAGAGTCAGTGCGCTGCGCTAGAAGGGATTGATCTCAAGTCAGAGCTGTGTCTAGCTTTTGTGCTTTCAGATCTACTCCCCATCCCCCATTCTGCAACCGGAGAAAGTCCTGCCACCTTGTTGTTAGGAAGAGACCTTGGAACAAATCTTCCACAATGGACCACTTGCAGGTCAATCGACACAGATGAGGTTTGTGTCACTGACATTGACGCTTCTAACAAGAGCAAGATGAAGGGTTATACCAATGAGCGCTGATGCACTTGGCACATGTTTTGCAGGTCTCGGCCTGATTCAGCGCATGCGCTGGTCTCGGCCGAGACCTTTAGTGAGCCTCTGTAAATGCTACTTTGCTGGTGATCAGCTTGCTAGAACGCGCACAAGAGCGCGCGCATGCGCGTTATAGCATGCTGATCGCTGGCAAGGTAGCACTTGCGGTGACGCACGCATCACCACTCACGTCAAAAAAGTCGAATATGCATTGCTGCCTATTTCTACTCCAAAATCACACATGTTAAGAAGCACTGATACAATCCAAATGTCCACTTTAACTAGCTATTTCCTGTAAGTAGCTATTTCTGTCAAACCTCTAACTTCAAATTAACAGAAAGTTCAAAACATAAAAGACATGTCACAATTTCTAATACTAGTATCTTCAAATTGCCAGTTATTCTTCAAAAACACTGCACTGCGCTCTTGAATCAACATCCGCTTGAAGTTATTGTGCCTTAACTTGTTTTACTTTTGTGGATGAAATCCTCGTGTTTTCTGGCAGCGAGGAGAGCAATGATAAGGGAATGTTAATCTGTCCTAACCCTGTGACCTTATACCTCAAAGGAGATTTTTGACTTTTCTTCCCAGCTTTAAGTGGCGGCTTGTGAAAGAGTCTGTGTGCAGAACTGGCAGCTCCTGTGTGACCCCGGCATTGTACTTGGCTGATGCTGCGTGTTGTGCTCGCCGCTCTATGATCGGCCAGCTGGCAAGAGCGGCTCTATGATGCGTGCGCTGGCAAGAGCGACTCATTCATTCACAAAAAACGCTGAGCGCAGGGCTTGCTGGGGCGGCAGGGGCAGCTGGGCACGTCCCCGCCGCCCAGACGTCGGCGTGAATTAGATCAGACGCCGGAAATGAATATTACATGAGAGTCTGAGACTCTGCGTCAAAAACAAAGTAGCGCCCGCCCCACAGCCATGCTTTTTTGACAGGCTTCCTTCCGCTTTGCAATTTGAGCTGCTACCACCAACCAGATTTAAAAGGAGCGGTCGAGTATTTTAGTGCAGGCAGAGGTCAAGCTAGAGTTTGCAAATGTATTTGTATTATTTTTTTAAGTGTGAGACGGCAATCGATCTTTATACTGGGCCCAACAAGAGACAGTCATTAAAATGTCATTGTTGCATTAACACAGTATTTACATAATCAATACATTCACAAACGTCTCTTTATTTCTCTGTCCTTTTCACCCTCTCGCATCCCCCTGTCTCTCTCTGTCCTCCCTGTCCATCCATCACACCCTACCTCTTGTAATATTCTCACACCGACACCCTTTGGCTTTATCTTGTTCTACTTTCCCCGCTTCTCTCTTTCCCTTCCTAATTAAATCCATTCCTCAACGTTCCTCCTTGTTATCTCTGTCTGTTCCACTTCTTTATCTCTGTCTCTTTGAATTTTCTCCCCTCTCTTTGTATTTTCTCCCCTCTCTTTGTATTTTCTACCCTTCTCTCGTTTCCTCTCCTTCATCCTTCTATTAACATTCTCGTCTCCCTACTCTGCCTCTGCCCGGTGTCTCCTCTTGACCTTTCTCTTTCTCTAGTGATGTATCTTCCTCTCTAGCCTAAGTCATTTGTTGCATTATTTCAATGTTCTTCAATTTTGTTTTGTTCTTTTTTCTGATCTCCTTTTTCTTCCCCTTTCTATGTTATCTCTTCCCTTTCCCCCCTTTTTCTGTCTCTCTCCTCTTCATTTCTTCTGTATCTACCTACGTCTGGTTGTTTCTTTCTGGCCCTCACTCTCTTTCTCGAATCTCTCTCAGACTCCCCTCTTCATTATTTTCTTCTTTCCAATAGCTGACCCAATTCCTCTTTTACTCTTGCCCTGTCTTTCTCACCATGACTCCGTTCTTTCTTTCTTTACTACTTTACTTGTTTTTGTTTAGGAAGAGGCATTGGCATCTCTATTTCCTGCATCACAGGCTCTTGGTGAACACTGCCACATGCCAGCCGGACACCCATAAATGCATGGAGCTGGAGATTCAACGTGCGAGCCTTCCTGCAGTGCCTGCATTTCACACGCACGGTGGTGCAGTATTTGGCGCTGCTAAAAAGCAGTGCGGGACTGGTATCCTTTTATTAGTATGGATTTCTTCAGGGTAGTCAGGAGCAAGTGCTTTAGATTTTTTACTGCACATCACCGCTAAAAAATGAAGGAGGCGCCGTTAAATCTGCTGGTCGACCCCTTGGTGCAAGTCACTGGCTCAAAGTCCAATGAGGCTCTTCAGCCTTTCATCCTTCAGAGGTCGATAAGAGGAGTACCAAGTAGCTGGGTATAAAATGCACACGATCAACTCTTAGTTTTTATAGTCAGACCTTCAGGACTCAATCGTTTGCATATCAGCTGGTGCTTTGGGATTTAAAGTCCACTGTTAGGAAAATACAGTTTTTATTACTTCTTTTCTTTGTGACAGCTGAGCATCAACTTATAGCGCCATGTTTTTTTAGAATCTTTTTCAGACTATTAAGCCGCCACGGTTCTGCAACCATGAACACACAAGTTCTTCTTCAGCTTCCAGTTGCCAAAGTTACTTTTTGTGACTTCCAATAGTGTATGATTGATTACAGCTTGGGAGGGGAGCGGTGACATAATACAAAACAAGCATTGGCATAGCCAATAGGTCTCCGTTTTGGGACCTTATAAGTATTTAGACAAGCAACAGTTGGTGTTGTTGCACCAAGGATATTGTGCTGCACAACTAAAAACGTATAAGGTCCCAAAACCGAGACCTATTGGCTATGCTAATGCTTGTTGAACAAGCATTGGAAATGCAATAGGTCTCGCATTAGAAAAGTTGGAGCTATTGGTCTTGTAAATGACAATTATTTTATTTATGTGTTGGTTTTTAAAATAGCTAAATTGATAGCTTTGTCATTTGCAATGCCAATAGTTATTACTTTCGAAATGTGACACCTATAGCATTTGTAATGCAATATGTGTTGTATTTACATGACTTAGATGTATTGCTATTACACATAACATTGGCTTTTATTTTTTTTAATAATTAATACTTGAATAAAAGTTATTGTAATTTGTAATGGCAATAGCTTTTGTGAAGATTATGTTCAGTGTATTTTATTGTGACGTAAATCCAAGAACAGAAGTGAAATATTAACATCTTTTTTTGACATCTGTAATAAAGCTTGAAATATTGAGAGAACATATTTGAACCAGACATGCAATAGGCTACAGAACATATGTGGGGCTGAATGCCTACGGGACCCCATATGCGCTCGAAATATATAACTGGATACAGTAGTCAGTGGTGCTTCTGAGGCGGGACCGGCCTAATGACAGACCGTGCATGGCCCTCGTAAGGTAAATAAAACAGAAGGGTACATACCAATGCGGATGTAGCCCTGAGCCTTCAGTTGAGCCCTCAATGTCCCACTATTCTAATACAGAGAATGGATGAATTATTTGTCAGAGAATCCCTTTGCCTTGCCCGCTTAATTCAGAGCAAGTGTACTTCGCGCAGCTGTGACACGCACTTTAGCAATAGGTTTGCGAAGGAGAGGGACACACTGGCGGGCGGAAATTGTACATTTTAACCAGGCAGCAAATTAGAGCAAAAGTGCAAATAAAATTGACACTCTTTGTTCCGCCGCTTAAAAGAAAGGACTTTTGGTCAAATGTGTTTTGAAAACATTAGCGCTTTACAAAATGTACGTGTTAGCATCAACACACTGCACAAACATGCGTTGGCTTTTGAAAAAAAATGGGAGAAACCGTGGCGCACAAAACTCCCGGCTTCAATTAGCTACACTATTTAATTCTTTGATAAACATCGGATATACCTTTTTCTCTAAAGAAACAAAAACATATTTGAGCTGAAGGTTGTAGCAAAGCTCACGGCCACTTTAAAAAAACTGGAAGCTTGCCAACTCTCATGTTGAAAGTTCTGCGGGTAAATGAAAAAAAAAAGGGCTGTAATATTTCTGTGTCATCGTAGGCCTCTGAAAGTACGACTATAACTTAATATTCACTACACTAACCTCAAACTTAGCTGAAGGGTCTTATGGAACCGAAAATCGCTCGACAGCTCGCAAGGTGAATGGACGTGTACTGAAGTGTGCGCCGCTGGAAATACCCCGTATGTAATCGCGTGAAAGTGATGAATCTAGAGATAGGACGGATATTCGCTGCCATATTGGTAGAGGAGTCAAGGTGAAAAACCGGAGCAAAAAAAGGAAACGTGGAGAATACTAATGTGAAATGGTGCCCTGCGACAGTAAAAATTATAGGATGCACATTTCCTAAATAACAAATAAATGCAGTAATTACAATGAGCGCTGTTAATACAAACAAGACGGAGGGCATTGCTGTGGGGAGGGGGGAGGAGAAATGCGACACGGCCGCAGCAGGGGGCGGAGCGGGGAGAGCGGCGATGAGGGAGAGTGAATAGTGTGAAGCAGCAGGGGCCTTGGAAGTGAAGCTTCACTTCAAAGGTGTGGGAGGAGTGCGGCTGAGGCAGAGCGCACGCTGGGGGAAGCTTGTGGGGTGGAGCTGGAAGAACTGCTGGGGAACAGATGGCTGGTGATTTGATGCTGTGCACGCGCATTTTAGGTCAATGCGCTTGCGCATTGACCTAAAAGCGCACGGGCACAGCATCAAATCGCCAGTCTAGGTAAAGTCTGTTTAAGCCCCTATAGTCTCGCTCCGCTCAATGCGCATGCGCATTGAGAGGCGAGACATAAAAAGGAGACTGATTCCTTGTCAAGCACAAATGGACCTGTAAAATGGATTCTCCATTTAACGCTGAACTACGGAAAGTTGTGGCCAGTAAAAGACACATGGTGACCACTCAGTGACCTGGAAAGGCCATTACCAGAGACTCGTCACACTTTAAGCATCTGCCTCGATGTTCGTCAGCTCCAGACCTTAAAGTGAGGCAATTTCATGTGAATGCCCAAGTCAAGCATCTGGTTTGTCATCGGAGATGCCAGATGAGGGTACCCCCCCCTCTACCTCATACTACTCAATCTGGAAGATTGGTGTGAGAACCTCAATGACTCATTGAGGAGAACTATGTACATATTTTGTCTGTATTTTTTTATTTAACAAAAGTGGAGATGTTGTGTCATGTGCTTATGTGAACGGGGACTCTAGTGGTCCTCGGCAGACTACTTGCAAGCATTATGTAATCGGTTGAGAGGTATATGGGTTTGTCAATAAAGTTAATTACACAGTGCATTCACTTAACGGTTACATGCAGTTGAATAAATAATAATATTAATAATACAGCATTTTGTAAAGCGTGAACAGCTACCTCACAAGGAGGTGTCCCGGCGGTAGGAAGAACACTGTTGACCTGGAGGTTGAAACAGGGAGCTTAGCGTGGTTGGGTAAAGACGTGCAAACCAGAGCTCCAGGTGTGGTGTGGTCCTCTGCATGCTCTCAGGCTAGGAAAGATGCAACATTTATTTTCTGTTCCTTACCCCTCACAACAGAGGACTCCAAGGCAGTGCCAGATGTACCACAGAAGTCTTCTAGGGTAAAAGCCAGGCCTAACACTATTTCTACTATAAGTCCATAGCCCACCCACACATACTCTGGGCACCTAGGGCGATATGTATCATAGTTCCGTTTTGTGAATTCTAAATAGCGATTTTTAAGGAATCGCTATTTAGAATTCGCAAAACGGTATGTATGTAGGAAATCGCTTATTTATAGCGATTCCTACACATTCCTAAATTGCGATTAGCAAATTGCTAATCGCAATTTTCCAATTCATTTCTATGGGCCAGGAGGCCCATAGGAATGAAGGGGATATTTGCGATTAGCATTTTGCTACTCGCAAATTGTGATTATTTTCAAGGGTGCAGGGGTGTCACAAGAACACCCTGCTGCACCCCTGAAACTGACATGTGTGGGCATATGGCGCACATACATGCCAAAGGAATGTATGAGCGTCATATGCCACCTTTGAATTTTAAATAAATTGCTTATTCAAAAGAATTTGCAACTTACCACCAACTAGAAGTTGGTGGTGATTTGCGAATCCTTATGGCCATTTTTGCATTGATTTTTCTTTGATACATTGCATTTAAGGAATCGCAAAATTTGCGATTCCTTAAGTGCAATCGCAAAATAAGGAATGGCAAATTTTGCGATTCCTTATTTTGTTGCAAAAATGTTTGATACATACCATTTATCAAATTAGCATTCGCAAAGGCCGAAATTCGGTGAATTTCGTCCTTTGCGAATGCTAATTTGCTTGATACATATCGCCCCTAGTGCCCACCCAAGCATTAGACACATTCCCAAGGTCTGGCCTTTCTTTCTCAAGCGAAAATCACACATAACCAAAGTACAATCTAGGAGCCACCTGGCACCCATCCTTCAGTATATAACTAACAAAACGGTATCGGAGGGCTAAAGGGACATTTAAAGACCCGTCTAAGTTCTATCCCCTTGAAGGAACAACATGAACAACAAACAAACTTAGAGGTCTAAATCAGAAACCTGATCTGAATATCTTTCAAAATACCTTCATGTCTAAAAAGTACAACAAGATAAAGAAGTGGCTAACAGTTATGAACAACAGACCAGATCGCCAAGAAAAGGGCCACCTGTAATTGCTAATCAAAACCCATTATGGATTCCCATCAATAACTTGTATGGATCAATGTTTTCATTTGGTAATCCTGCCAGGGTATTCTGTCTCTTGATCATTGAGACATACGGCATACCCCCATCTTTGGCATGTGGTAATGACCTACAGGTACTAGATTAGACCAAATGATGATGATCTGATGGGAAAGTGCAGTGCAAAAAAATGAAGATGAATGTGATGGTTAAAACAGGATAGGGAGCATTAACAAAAATTACTTTATTGGGCATAAGCCCCTTCCTTGTTAAAAACAAGAACAGTGCAACAACATAAACGCAGTTTAAACAAATAGCTGCGAGAGGACCAACATGTTTCAGCCTATTATGGGAGGAAACCCAAGGCTTTCGTCAGGGTCTCTGTTCTCAAAGAATGCTACTGCCAAATTAGTGAGAAACGTGTGAAAAAATTATAATAAAAAACACACAAGTGAACTAATAACAGTAAAGGATATATTTCTCCTATATCTGTTTCAATTCCTCCTTGGCACCTGGTGTGATCCAGTGTGCCCGGGGAAAGGACCTCACCTCTTCCTGGACCTGGCTCAGGTAAATGTGAGACCCCGCTCTGTCCGTCGTTGTCCCAAAGGATGACTGACGCATAAGCCCCTTCCTTGTTAAAAACAAGAACAGTGCAACAACATAAACGCAGTTTAAACAAATAGCTGCGAGAGGACCAACATGTTTCAGCCTATTATGGGAGGAAACCCAAGGCTTTCGTCAGGGTCTCTGTTCTCAAAGAATGCTACTGCCAAATTAGTGAGAAACGTGTGAAAAAATCATAATAAAAACACACAAGTGAACTAATAACAGTAAAGGATATATTTTTCCTATATCTGTTTCAATTCCTCCTTGGCACCTGGTGTGATCCAGTGTGCCCGGGGAAAGGACCTCACCTCTTCCTGGACCTGGCTCAGGTAAATGTGAGACCCCGCTCTGTCCGTCGTTGTCCCAAACGATGACTTTGTTTGGGACACCACCCACTGCCCCTGCCAGTACTGCCAATGACAGCACCAACACAACTACAACCATCACACTCCTCCAAGTTTGACATTTCAGACTATTTCAGTCCTGCAAAGCTATAAGAATGGTGAGGGCAGCTGGTATTATTAAGCTTTACTGTATATTGAATTATTAAACACTGTTGTTGTGCTCATCTTAAAATAAGACAGACAGTGCCAACATGTGGTGGACTGTCATTAGTGCCTGTGCTGACAGTTAAGTTCACTCCTGAACCCCGGAAGCCACTGGCTCAAATTAAGCACTGCATCAGACAAGATTTAGACCATGATACTATGGTACCATACTCTGGCAACACACTAGCTCTCTTGTTGCTAGAACTTGTTATTGGTTTTGACCCTATCTGACTAGAACAGCACTATGAAACTACCCAAGTCATACCTAGCATTTACCAAACTGCTAAATAAATATGTATTGCATGCACTAGGCCAGCTAGCACTACTTATGCATAAAGAAGACAAAGCCAGGTATTGAGAGCAAGCATGCAGGCCATGGAGGACTTCACATCCGCCCTATGAAGTGAATCAGGCCCTAGCACCAGGAAAGTGAGAGATTATCTACTTTTCCTGTGTAAAGCTAATCGCTGACATCTTCCCCTCTGCAACAGGCACTATTGCAGATATTTTTATGCAATGGTTGGGTGAGAATGCATTCTCCTATTTTGTGCATTTATTTCACATTCACTATCAGGACCCCCTCAATCGCCCCCTGCCACCATCCTGGCTAAAAAAAAAACTATGACTGTGAAGACCTGTTTGAAAGACACCAACACCCTAAAAACCAGTTGCAACTCAAAGCACGGATGGGCTATGAAATTCTTATCTGTAGCTGCCAGTCAGACTTAAATATTAGGTTACAACTCCAAGGCAGTGTGTCAGCATCCTCCTGACCATGCACAGAGGCCCAGCATGTTTGCCTGACTATCTACTGAACTTCAGGGCTGAAGTATCTAACTGCTGGCTCAGTTTGCAAGCCAGGGCAGACGTGGGCATCCTCAACTGCTGCCTGACTGTCCCCTTGAGGGAGGAAGACAGCTAATGTATTCTGGGGTGCTAGGAGATGGCCTTTCAGTTTCAGGAGGAAAAGCTGCCCGACAGAGGAGGTCCCAGCCTAGTGGTCTGCTGTCTGGGGTAGCTGAGCACCGCTCCGAGGCCCAGTGGGAGGATCAGACTTACAATAAATGGTGATGACCCCCCTTCATCCCTGAAACTGCTTCATCCTCTGTATTCTTTTTGAGTTGCAACTGAGGCCTAAGCTTTAAAACTCTGCAACTGGCATCCAACCACACCCTGCCGTTGCAGAGATACTCATGTTTTAAGCACTGCTTTAGCAGCCTTTGTGAAAGCCTGCTAGGTCCCCGGTAGCTCTGCAGGGGGCTAAGGAACTTGACAGTGTTGCAAGGTTCTGAAATGCATCATTCCGTGAGTATGTGGCTTATGTGGTTTAAATATAGTCTTTCAGGTCATAGACTTCTTAATGCTGCTCAGTGGTTGCAGACACCAGGGGACATCTTCAGTATGCTGGAGTCTAAAGCTGGGACTTGGGGCTTCACCCACATGTCCTGATCAGAGGACTGCATACTGCGGTCAAACAGGTTTCAGCAGGGATGGTTTCTTCCCTGATGATGTTGCTCTATTTTTAAATTAAGTTTGCAAACTTTAAAACAAATAAATTGAGGCGTTTTGATAAAACAAGACTTCTCAATTTTGCACATCACTAGTCCAAAGACATTCAACCAAAATGATGAGTGTGTAAAAAAAGTTCTATACAGTGAGGCTTGAAAATCTACAGACATTTACAATGGAGGACATAAAGGTAGGGGGATAATAAGAGGAACATTTACATCAGTAGAGTGAACAAACATGAGAAGATGCATTTTTAGAAGGATGAACTAAACAAACATCAGAATTCTGGGCCTAGTCATCCGGGCAGAGGATGCTCTACATGGACCCATAATTGGTCCTCACCAACCACTATCAAATCTCATCGACCACTATCAAATCTCATCTACCACAATCTCATCTACCACTATCAAATCTCATCGACCACAATCTCATGACCACTATAAAATCTCATCTACCACTATCAAATCTCACCGATCACTATCAAATCTCATGTACCACTATCAGATCTCATCACCACTATGAAATGTTATGCTATGTTATGTTATGTTATGTTAATAACTTTCATTAGGAGCACAGCTGCCCCAGCGAAGGGGCGTCCTGGCGCCTGATCAAGTGCCACAACACAACAGATCGATGCTGGAAAGACAGGGGATCAGTCAGTAGTAACGAACAGATGAGTTTTTATGGCACGTCTGAAAAGAGTCGGGCTGTTCAGGGCACGAATATGGACAGGAAGAGAATTCCACAATCCTGCCGCCAGAACTCGAAAAGAGCGACCACCCATCCTACTCAGTCTGAACCTGGTCTTAGTCGCCAGATATAAAGATTCCGACCTGAGAGCCCGCGTGGGAACATAGGGGGAAACAAGACCCACAAGGGCTGGAGGAGAGGAGAGTTTCAAGATCTTAAATGTTAAACAGAGGGCCTTGAATTTAATTCTCTGTCTGACCGGCAGCCAGTGAAGAGAGGTCAAGACTGCGGAGACAGAACAACGTCTCGGAAGGCCAACAATGGCCCGCGCCGCGGCATTCTGCACCCTTTGCAGCATAGTAGCCTCCGCCTGATTCACTCCAAGCAGCAGTGCACTCCCATAGTCCAGCCGAGAAAGAATGGAGGCTTGGACCACCAGTTGCCGAGTAGGGGGGTCGAAGAATTTGAGGACAGGTCTCAGTCCTCGCAGAATACCATAACAGGTAGCTGCAATCTTCTTTGTGTGGCTGGTAAAGGAGAGTGTAGGATCCAGCCAAACCCCCAAGTTCTTAACTTCGGCAGCTGGGATGGGAGTCACCCCCAGTTCTGGAGGCCACCACTGATCTCCCCAGAGTTCCGCCTGCTTCCCTAGAATCAGGACCTCGGTTTTTTTGGCATTTAGCTGTAAACAGTTAATGCGCATCCATTTAGCCACGGCTATGAGTCCTGCACGGAATCTGGGAGCAGTCACCTCAGGGTCCCCACTGAGTGTCACCGCCAGCTGCGTGTCGTCGGCATACGATGTCATGGTTAAGCCACTCTGTCTAACGACTGCAGCCAGCGGTTTCACATATAAGTTGAACAAAGTGGGGCTCAGCGCAGAGCCCTGAGGGACTCCCAGTCCCAAAGAATGGAAAGAGGACTGACCAGGTGGAATGGCCACTTTAAAAAACCGGTCCGAAAGGAAGGAGCGAAACCATTGGAGAGCCGTCCCCTCAATTCCCACTTCCTCCAAACGCCGCATCAGAATGTCATGAGACACCGTGTCAAACGCGGCGCTCAGGTCTAACAAGAGGAGCGCCGCTGTCTGCCCCGCATCCAGCACCGAACGCAGATGCTCAGTCATAAAGAGCAGAGCGGTTTCGGTGCTGTGTTGTGCTCGAAAACCATTCTGACTCTCGTCTAGAATATTATTACGAGAGAGGTGGGCAGACAAGATGGAATTCACGTGTGCCTCAGTGACCTTGGCGGTCCAGGGCAGGAGGGAGATGGGACGATAATTCTCAGGTAACAGGGGATCAAGATTAGGCTTCTTCAAAATGGGGCTGACCACTGCTTGCTTCCAAGAGGAAGGAACCACGCCCTCAGTGAGTGAGAGATTAATCAATTCCAATATAGGCTCACAGCAAAGGGGCGGGAGAAGAGTAAATAGCTCTGGCTTCAGCGGATCTAAGGGAGAGCCAGATTTAATTTTGAGGCTCAGAGTGTCAAAGGCCTCGACAGACATAGCAGGCAGAGAGGAGAGAGTTTCGTGGACCGTAGCCCTCACACCACTAGGCTCAACCCCGGGCACAGATGACATAAATCCTCGGTAGATTACCTGCACCTTCTCCACGAAAAAGGATGCCAAACTTTCACAGTGAGAGTCTGTGCAGATTTCTAGCGAGGTTGCCCGTTTTCCCATCAGGTCTTTGAGAACCTTAAAAATTAATTTAGATGGGTTAGGGCTACTAAGAAACTCAGAAGCATAGTATGCGGCCCGGGTTTGGCAGATTGCCCTGTGGTAAGTCTTAAGCTGGGCAAAATACAACGATTTTAACGTGGAGTCAAAGGATTTCCTCCAGGCCCTCTCAGCTTGTAGGCATGTTCTCTTGAGCTCGGCAAGAGTATCGTTATACCATGGACTGCGCGTTTTGGCGTGACATTTCGACCAGCGCATTGGTATAAGAGAGTCAAGGGCGGTTAGGACCCAGTTACAAAACTGCTCATATCCTTGTTCCACATTCGGCAAATTGCCCAAGGGCTGCGCCTCCAAGATCTTAACAAACTCCTCCAGTTTGAGCTTACGCCAGTTTCTTTTAAGGATCAGTCTGTCCACAGGTTTAAATTGTGGGTCGTCTAAAGGGAATGACACTTTAACCAACAGATGATCGGTCCAACCTACCACCATCGGGTCAGATGCCCTAGCCTGAACCAGAGTGGTGAAGAAGGGGTCAAGAATATGACCTCCTATATGGGTGGGGGAGGTAACTAGTTGGTTCAGTTGCATGGCTTCAAGGTCCGCTAGCAGAGAACTGATGGGTGAGGATGACGCCTGATCAAGATGTATGTTAAGGTCACCAACGATGTTAAAGTTAGCACATCTAGGAGCTAACGAACTAACCACATCAGCAAGGGCGGCCTTGAAGACAGTGTCATTCCCTGGAGGACGGTAAATAAGCAGGCCACTGAAAGTGAGCTGAAAAGAGGCGCTCTCGCACATCGGTAAATCAAGAGCTTTCCAATCAGCCGGAAAGCAAGATTTTGTCGCCATAGCTATGCCACCTCCCCTAGACGTGCGGTTCAGAGTAAACACTGTATAGGTGGAAGGAAATGCCAGATTTATAATAGCAGTGTCTGCATCTTGAAGCCAAGTCTCAGTGAGAAAGATGAGGTCAGGAGACTCCCTATCGATCATGTCACGTAGAGACTGATGGTGCTTGACCAATGATCTCACATTCAGGCTCCAAATACTGAGTACTCGCTCAGTGCTGTCAGTACGAGTACTTAGGGCAGTCCTTTCAACAGAGCGCACCCCAAGGGGGGTATCCAGAGAAAAACTACCACAGATACAGTCATAAGGCCCCAGAAGTGGGAACACCGAATCATGATTGCACGCCGAAAGACCGTCTCTAATAGCAAGGAGATCAGCGCGATTGTACCTGATCGTTGTAGTATTAAGCATGGTGATATAATGGATGGTGGCCAGAGTCCCTAGCCCGCACCTGCTACCTCGACGCGGACGAGCGCAGACGGGCAGGACTCTGGCACGACTCCGGCTAAGCGATGGCGTCCCACTGCGCGTTCCCGCTGACTGACCGCTTTGAAATCACATCGACAACTATCAAATCTCATCGACCATTATCAAATCCTATCGACCACTATAAAATCTCATTGACCACTACCAAATCTCACGACCACTATCAAAACTCATCAACCAATATCAAATCTCGTGGACCGCTATCAAATCTCACACACAACTATCAAATCTCATCACCCATTATCAAATCTTATTGACCACTATCAAATCTCATCGACCACTATCAAATCTCATCGACCACTATCAAATCTCATCAACCACAATATCATAGACTGCTATAAAATCTCACAGACCACTATGAAATCTCACAGACCACAATCAAATCTCATCGATAACTATCAAATCTCATCAGGCCATTTTCAAATCTCATCAGGCCATTGTCAAATCTGATTGAACACTATCAAATCTCACCGACCACAATCAAATGATTGCAAAAACAATCCCCAATCGGTACCTAAATTACCGTTTAAAGACTGGAAAAATATAAATCTAGAAAATTTTAAGCTCACACTTATACAAACCTGCCCAGAGTTCGCTGCCGAACCCAATTTAGCTCTCCAGCAATTGTATGACTGGATTGGCCAGGCATCTCACCAATCAGCCCCTTCCAAGGAACACTCCAGCAACAGAGCTAAACCCACCGCTCCTTGGTATAACGATAAACTTAGGACACAAAAACAGATAAATCGCAGCAAGGAGAGAACCTGGAGAAAAGACTATGATGCTGTCAGTAAGTCTGCTTATAGGGAAGCCGTTGCCCTATATAAAAACATGATAGCACAAGCAAAAAGAGAATATTACACTGACCAAATCGAGCAGGCCAGGAATTCTAGTAAACAACTATTCTCCATTACCAAAGCTTTATCAGGTAACTCCCCGGATCTCACGCCCCCCCTGTCACAATCTCTGTGTGACTCTCTTGCATCTTTTTTCTACACTAAAGTAGATGACATTTACCAAGCATTTTCCTCCAAATCACTTCCGGTCTCCACTTCATCTGCTACCTCCCCCTCAGCTAATGTTTTTCCGTGCTTTCAACCAGTCACCCAGGAGCAAATAAAAAACACACTTCTGACCATCAAATCAGGCTCATCCCTTGACCCCTGCCCTCTATCTGTCCTCAGACCAGTCTTAGACGTTATCATACCTGCACTCACACAGGTCTGCAATTTGATATTGCGGTCAGGCCAATACCCTAATTCTCTCAAAAACACTCTACTAAAGCCTCTGCTAAAAAAACCCTCGCTGGATAAAAATGAGCTGAAAAATTACCGACCAATTGCCAGTTTACCGTTCATTGCAAAAACAATCGAAAAGATCATGAACACCCAGATCTCTGAGTTCATTGAAGTACACCAGCTCCTGGACAATACGCAGTTTGGGTTCCGAAAATATCACGGGACCGAGACAGCCCTGATCAAAGCCGCTGATGACATCAGGGTTATTAGGGACCAAGGTGGCACTGCCATACTGGTTCTGCTAGACCTATCAGCGGCTTTCGACACGGTCGACCACAACATCCTGGTCGACCGTGTCCAAGGATTTGGCATCTGTCATACTGCCAAAAACTTAATAGCCTCCTTCCTTGCTAACAGAACGCAGGCGGTCATCCTAGGACCCTTTCAATCTGCACAACTCTCCGCCCCCTGTGGTGTTCCTCAAGGCTCATCTTTTAGTCCGACACTCTTCAACATCTATGTGTCGGACCTAGCTAAGACCATCAAAGCACATGGGATGAGCCTTACCTCGTACGCCGACGACACCCAACTAGTGTTGGCGATCAAAGGTGACGGAGAGCAAGTAGCTGAAAAATTTAAGAAAGGGCTCCTAGATATAGGAGACTGGATGGCAACAAACTGCTTAAAGTTAAACTCAGATAAAACTGAGGTACTCATCTTTGGTCCATTGTCCCCAGCCTGGCCCACCAGTTGGTGGCCAGAGACCTTCGGTACCCCTCCCACACCGACCTCGAAGGTCAGGAATTTGGGGGTTATCTTCGATGATGGACTGAACTTCATGGATCACGCCAATAAGACAGCATCCACAGCGCACCTAAAACTAAAAATGATTCGTAAAATACGTTCTTTTCTTCCCGAATCTGCGATTAAGACACTGGTTTCCGCTCTTGTCCTCTCGTCCTTGGATTATTGTAATGGTTTATTTCTCAATGCCCAATCGCGAGTCATTACAAAACTCCAAACTATACAAAATGCAGCAGCCCGTCTCATTACCGGCAAAACAAAGTTCGAACCTATTGCCAAAAACATAAAAGACCTTCACTGGCTGAATGTACAAAAAAGGATCCACTTCAAGGCCCTCTGTATAGTTTTCAAATCAGTCAATAATCAAGGACCACATTTCTTAAGAGACAAACTTCAACTCTACAAACCGACAAGAGATTTACGTTCAGCCACCCTCAACCAACTGCCTGTCCCACGCACCAAAACAGTGTCCTGGGGTGACCGTCGCTTTCTGGTGGCGGCCCCCAGACTCTGGAACACCTTGCCTCTTAACATCAGACGAAGTGCTACGCTGTTTCAGTTCCGTAAACTCCTGAAAACTTGGCTTTTTTCTCATTAACCGACTTTCAATAGTTAATTCTGTTTATTCCCTCATTTCTTACTTTCTTCAATAATGGTTTTCAGCGCCTTGACGCCCAAGGGTATAAGTAGCGCTTTATAAGTGTCAGAAATAAATAAATAAATAAATAAATCTCACCGACCATTATCAAATCTCATAAACAATGATCAAATCTCATTGACCACTATCAAATCTCACCAACCGCTATCAAATTAATCGACAACTATCAAATTTCACCAACCACTATTTAAATCTCTTCGTCCACTATCAAATCTCATTGACCCCTATCACATGTACCCCATTACTAAACAATAACTTACTCTGCTTCAGCCTTGTGGAGCACTACCCAATATGTCTGACCGCTAACCCACATGAAAATCAACCAGCTGGAATACCAACGGACCACTCTGACTCCAGGCAACAAGTGTCCAAGAACCCAGCAGGCGACCAGAGTCCAGTTGTGCCATGTGACCATAAAAAGATAGGAAAGGGCTGTAGAAATTTGTGTAACCTTACATGACAGCTGCATGAGAGATTATGAGGTGAACCAGAGGCGCAAGTAGAACAAAATTAGGGGGTGGCGGGGGCTAAGACATTTTTTCGGGAGGAGGCTAATTCTTCCTGCAATAGGCAGAGTAGAGATGCAGGGGCTCTACGTAGGGGTGAAAAAAAACAACAAAGCCTCATTAACAAGCAAATGGCCTTTTAACCCCTTGCGTGCTCCCGTCGGCCGACGGGAGCACTACCTCGCTAGTGCTGTCATCGACCAACGGCCGACGCGGCCCCGCCCATTTTGCAGAAGTGCCGCACTGCCGTGAAATCGCGGCCGCGGCAAAGGGGTTAAAGACCTGTGAAGTACTCAGGTGCAGCTGTGTGTGTGCCTGGGAAGCTGTCTCAGCCCGGGCTGCCACACACGATGGTGGTGCAGGTGGTCTGAAGCCCTTTGAGCCCAATGGGCATTGCGCGCCTGAGGTGAACGGTAGGGAAGGGCACTTCGGAGGGGCATTGAGAGACACTGCCACACAAACAGAGTAGGGGTTCCTTACAACAGTGCCGCGCCGGAAGTGACGGAGACAAAAAGGGGACACAACAGGAAGTGGAGCACAACGGTGGCCTGGATCTGAGAGTTCGCCTGCCAGCCCAGGCCTATGATGGGCTGAAACAACATGCCCTCTGAATCGGGCCTCTCCAGGGCAGCCCTTGCTATCTCTGACGGCCGCAGGTTCTCCTGCTGGGAAAATAATAAAATAAACAGAATTGTCAAACAGGGGAAACAGGAAGAGTCCGACAGGCAAGGAAAACAGAGCAGCCAAAAACAGGATGTGCCGTTCTGTGGCAGGGCAGCAGCTTTCCAGGAGGCTCGGTCTCCGCCACCCAGCCCCCACCACAGCTCGCCAAAGATGGGGTACAGATGTGGGCGTTGAGGCTAAAGGTACTGCAAGCGGCTGATTTACACGAGCTTCAAGGCCATAAAACGGGCATTTTAAGGAGACAATCGCGCAGCTTCCGCTCCTGTCTGTTTCATGCTGTGAACCACTGTCCTGCGCTCAGTCTTGCACTTTTTCCTAAATTTAAAAAATATTTTGTCACCCTCTAAAATTCACGCTGCGCTCAGATTAAAAGACAGAGGGGTTGCCTGTTGCAGGCACACAGGCTTCGAGTGATGAGCAGCACAGCCGCACCCGGTTTTCGACATTATCACAATAACTTACTCTGCTCAAGCCTTGTGGAGCACTACCCAATATGTCTGACCTCTAACCCACATGAAAATCAACCAGCTGGAATACCAACGGACCACTCTGACTCCAGGCAACAAGTGTCCAAGAACCCAGCAGGCGACCAGAGTCCAGTTGTGCCCTGTGGCCATAAAAAGATAGGAAAGGGCTGGAGAAATTCGTGTAACCTTGCATGACAGCTGCATGAGAGATTATGAGGTGAACCAGAGGCGCAAGTAGAACAACATTTGGGGGTGGCGGGGGCTAAGACATTTTTTCGGGAGGAGGCTAATTCTTACTGCAATCACAAGATCACTGAGATACAAGTACAATACACAAGACAACGCCGACAGCACTGCACATACTTCTTTCAAGTCATAGATATGCTTTAGAGAATGCTTCTCCCGCGCACAGGACAGCACCAAACGTTAAGGAAGAAGTTAAGCACACAACCAACACAACACGTTTAGACACCTAGCCAATACAAGAAGTTTAGCACACAGCCAATACAACAAGCTCAGCACACAACCAACACAACACATTTAGACACCCAGCCAATACAAGAAGTTTAGCACACAGCCAACACAACAAGCTCAGCACACAACCAACACAACAAGCTCAGCACACAACCAACACAACACATTTAGACACCCAGCCAATACAAGAAGTTTAGCACACAGACAACACAACAAGCTTAGCACACAACCAACACAACACGTTTAGACACCCAGCCAATACAAGAAGTTTAGCACATAGCCAACACAACAAGCGCAACACACAACCAACACAACACGTTTAGACACCCAGCCAATTCAAGAAGTTTAGCACACAACCAACACAACACGTTTAGATATACAACCAACACGTTTGGCACACAACCAGCACAGCATTTCATACAAGACACCACACATACAGCCAACACAATAGACCTATGCCACATCGTTCAGTTTCACATAGCGTTGGTATTGGCTAAACAACAAATTGCGATGTGAAACACCACACATTTAGTACACAACACGTTTGTCACACAATCAAAACAAGTTTAGCACACAACAAACGAAACAAGTTTAGCAAAAAAATAAATTTAGAAACACAGCCAACAAAACAAGTTTAGCACACAGACAACACAAGTTTAGCACACAACCAACACAACAAGATTAGCACACAACCAACACAACATGTTTAGCACACAGCCAACACCAGTTTAGCACACAACCAAATGTAGACACACAATCAGCAAAACATGTTTAGCACAAACCAACACAACAAGTTTAGCACACAACCAACACAGCACATAAGACAAGACACTGGAAATACTTCCCAACACAGTATACCTATTCCACATCCTTGAGTTTCAAGTAGTGCTGGTACTGGCTAAACAACAAACTGATGTGCTGTAAGTACCAGATGTCGCTGGCACTTGATTGGTGGTATATGAACCGATGTAGACGGGCACAAGCGGAGATAAGAACTCTGTGTGAACTTTCCTAAAGTGTGACACAACGACAAAGGTGTGATGAATGGGATTTGTATCTGATTAAAGTAAATTGCAATGTGGCTATGTCCCTGTTTTCCCTGCATGCTTCTACATGCTCTCTGGCTCTGTTCTCTTTGGTCTTTTTTTTTTTCTTTTCCCCTTTGCTTTTTCTCTTTTTGTTGTTTATGATCATTATTGGTATAATGGTATATTGTCTAAGAAATCTTCTGTCCATGTAACTTGTTTCAATTTTATTTTTGTTTGTGGCAATAAAATAAAAAAAATAATAAAGTGAAGGAAAGAGATGACACCAGACTACCACAGTTGGCCCTGACGGGGACCGGGAGCAGAGATGGAAGAAGCTTGAGGTGGAAAGAGGCTGACTTGGGTCGGCGTTGGTACCACTTGTGTGAGTCACTGTAGGTAAACAATCTACCCACCTTGAAAGAACCATAGGGACATGTTGAATGCGGTAGGGTCAAAGGGAAAGTGATTTGGACAAGGTTCACTATGAGTTGCCATGTTTGATAAACTTCCTGACCCTGCTATGTTGCATGTTGTGGGGCATCACTGTGATCACAGCACACACCACCAACCAACCAATAACAAAACCCAATAGATTTCCCGCTTTTCAACAAGAATCCCATCAGTGGAACCTCCTTCTCCACAAGCAGAAAAACTGTTCGATCTTCTCTTGGAAAAGGACAAGAAACATTCAAGACTCGTCTTTGCAGAGGAAGCTTACTTGGGTGCTGTCGGCTGCCGCCGAAAACGCCAACCCCCTTGCCATCCAGCCTCCCCGTATCCCTGGAGGGATTGACCGCCCTGCCGCCAGTTAACAGCTTGCAGCACCCGCTTTGCGGGTGCCGCTGCGCGGCGTGAGGCGTGCGGTCGAGGCTGCAGGAGGGCTCCCCAATTGCAGGAAGGAGGAGGGAGCACTGCGAGGCTAACGAGGGCGCGCGCCGCAGGGACTCTGAAGACCAGGAGTCCCTGCGCTGCACAGGTGTGCACGGCCGCGCCCCCAGCAAGACACGCCCCCCGGCTGACCAGGAATTAAAAGCGGGAAGTGTCCCAACTTGTAGCGGGACCCGTCTTTGCAGAGGAAGCTTACTTGGGTGCTGTCGGCTGCCCCCGAAAACGCCAACCCCCTTGCCATCCAGCCTCCCCGTATCCCTGGAGGGATTGACCGCCCTGCCGCCAGTTAACAGCTTGCAGCACCCGCTTCGCGGGTGCCGCTGCGCGGCGTGAGGCGTGGGGTCGAGGCTGCAGGAGGGCTCCCCAATTGCAGGAAGGAGGAGGGAGCACTGCGAGGCTAACGAGGGCGCGCGCCGCAGGGACTATGAAGACCAGGAGTCCCTGCGCTGCACAGGTGTGCACGGCCGCGCCCCCAGCAAGACACGCCCCCCGGCTGACCAGGAATTAAAAGCGGGAAGTGTCCCAACTTGTAGCGGGACCCGTCTTTGCAGAGGAAGCTTACTTGGGTGCTGTCGGCTGCCGCCGAAAACGCCAACCCCCTTGCCATCCAGCCTCCCCGTATCCCTGGAGGGATTGACCGCCCTGCCGCCAGTTAACAGCTTGCAGCACCAGCTTCGCGGGTGCCGCTGCGCGGCTTGAGGTGTGGGGTCGAGGCTGCAGGAGGGCTCCCCAATTGCAGGAAGGAGGAGGGAGCACTGCGAGGCTAACGAGGGCGCGCGCCGCAGGGACTCTGAAGACCAGGAGTCCCTGCGCTGCACAGGTGTGCACGGCCGCGCCCCCAGCAAGACACGCCCCCCGGCTGAGCAGGAATTAAAAGCGGGAAGTGTCCCAACTTGTAGCGGGACCCGTCTTTGCAGAGGAAGCTTACTTGGGTGCTGTCGGCTGCCGCCGAAAACGCCAACCCCCTTGCCATCCAGCCTCCCCGTATCCCTGGAGGGATTGACCGCCCTGCCGCCAGTTAACAGCTTGCAGCACCCGCTTCGCGGGTGCCGCTGCGCGGCGTGAGGCGTGGGGTCGAGGCTGCAGGAGGGCTCCCCAATTGCAGGAAGGAGGAGGGAGCACTGCGAGGCTAACGAGGGCGCGCGCCGCAGGGACTCTGAAGACCAGGAGTCCCTGCGCTGCACAGGTGTGCACGGCCGTGCCCCCAGCAAGACACGCCCCCCGACTGCAATGCCCCTTTATAAATAACGGTTGTCCGCTCAGCGGGACGCGAGCGGGACGCGAGCGAAGCCCGAGCAAAGGGCGGGCAGTCTGTGGCAGTCAGGGGCTGTCAAGGCTGGGCTGGGCCACGTCCCTTTCTGCCAGCGTGCTGTTTGTGTGTCTATTGAGATTATATTGGAGGTAAACAACCCTGCGATGTCTACGAGGTCAGGAAAGTCTCTGAGGAATGAGGGAGGTGGTGTTGCTCCTACCGCGCCGACTATGATCGGCTCCATGGACCGTTTCATTACCAGAGTAGCGGCGGTAATTGAAAAAGAAATAGTGATGACTGAAAAACGCCTTTCTAATGTATATCTTCCCTCTAGGCATTCTTCCCTAGGGGCTGTGGCTTTGGCAATGTCTCTGTCTCCAATTAACACTCAATGTCCCCCAACAACGGGCGATCCCCAGAAATCTCGGATCTCAATAATAGGGGATAGTGTTGACAGGCTGGAGAAACTGGCAGTATTACTGCCGGGGCAGGAGGACTATGAGGCTGTGGAGGCTTTTGAGGAGCCCGGGGCTTCGCCCCCAAATGGAACGCAGCCTCCGACGTCCAGCGTGGTACCTTCTCCAACTAACCAGGATATCGTGGATGAAGTAGTTGAGCCCGCTAGACCTTTGGTGTTGTCCGCACACGATAAGGGGAAGAGGGGTGGCTGCCGTCGGAAGGGGAAGTACGTCACCCTTTCCAAACGTGCAAAGAAGCAAGAACGCGGAGGGCTGGGGTTAAGATCACAATCCCTTCCAACCCCCACCACAGAGGAAGTATCAACTGAGGGGAATTTGCCAAACAAAACATCAGAAGAGGGGTGCTGCTTCCCAACTTATAACAACAGTAATGCGCCGAGCATGGCTGTCCCTGACTACTCCAACATTATTACTAATAAGCTCACTAGCCTTTTAGCCCCCCTGCTAAGTATAGTTGAAGGATTGGGCACAAGATTGGATAAGCTAGAGCAAACAACACTTGACAACTTTTGCTCGCTTAAAAATCTGATTAAATTGCAGACTAGAGTGAGCGAGAATAATACGGTGGGGGAGGTAGGGAAATCACTCCCTGTAGCCCAGGGCCAGACGCTGGCCCCCTCTATTGCACTCTCAGTGGGGGGGAAAATAGCTCCTTCCCCAACCACAGTTCCTTCTGTACCCTCAGCAGGATGTCACCCTAAAGCTAAACAAAAACCCCCTGTTCTTCCTAAAACCCAACCCCAAAAGCTTTCCCAACCGAAGGCAGTAGACAAAGTGGATTCGCCTAAGGTCAACCAAATAGTGGAGGGGGCAGAGAAAATAAAGAGCAGTAGGCCTAGCCCTGCACCTATCCCCGACAAGATCAAGTCAATTCTTGTGCCACCTGTAGTCGGTCCCCAGAGGCAGCCACAAAGGAGGCACTCGGCAAACCTTCCCCCGGACAGTCATCCCTATGTGGCCGTTTTGGTAAAAGTTCCCACATTGAAGGAAAACCAGATAGAAACACACCAGATGTTAAAAAACAAGTGTATTCACTGGCTAATATAAAAAAAAACCTTACCCCCTGGTGTGGACGGGCTGATATTAGCCGTCCGTAGAGTGGATTGGGTGGGTCAAGGTAAGAAACATCTGGAGGGGGCGGCATTATTGTCAACTTTCAGGACCCCAGGGTGGCAGGACTAATTTGTGCCTCGGGCCAAGAGGGAGTTAGTGAGGGTGTACAAGCAGTGGATTTGTCCTACTTTTACCCTAGGCCTGTGTCTAAATCACAAAAAATGGGTGTGACTGTTAATCCTCCTCCTCAAAGTATGGGTGTATGTTGGCCAGCGGGACCTCTGTCTTACCCCCAGGTCGGCTGGATTGCTCCCAATTGGAATCTGGGGGGGTGTTGACCTGAGGGAGACGAGGGGCTGTTAGGGGAGGAATTGTATAGTATAAATATCGATTCGAAACAGACGCCCAATTCCTCTCCCCTGGAGGAATTACCGCTATTATTAAATGACATAGCGAGAGATAGTAGGCCCCAAACCTCCAGTCCTTATCTGGGAGCTGATGGTCCTCCGGCGAGCTTGCCCCCCTGTCCTGCCCCTGTAAGCAGTGGTGCTGCGGCTGCAGTGGACACTGATCTCAGGGTCTCCAGCTGGAATGTGGCTGGAATTACTAGGAAGCTACAACTGCCAGATTGGAATGCTTTGGTCGAGGAATATGCTATATGCATCTTCCAGGAGACCTGGAGCATGGATCCTGTGCACAGAGCAGGTTATGCAACCAGCTATGTCCCGGCTATATGCTCATCTTCTAAGAAAGGACGTCCCTTGGGTGGTCTTTTAATTTGGGTGTCAGCGTCTTTAAACTGTAGGATAGTGGAGTGTCAAACAGGTTGCCCTGACATTCAAAACATCATCCTAAAAGACTCCCGGAACCGAGCCGTGCTGAATATTTTTAATATTTATGCACGCAGCACCAAAGGGGGTAGCCATTCACCAACTATTAAAATACTGGAGGGTCTTCTAAAAACAACTCCCCATAAATCTTGCACTATGGTTGCAGGTGACATTAACTGTACATTCGAGCCCTTGGGCTAGGATGTTTCCTTGCACCAGGAAGAGCTGGACAGTGCTAGAGGGATTCCGGGCCTAGAGATACAACCAATCAGAAGGTGGTCGCAGGTGGCCCTCCAAGTATACTCTCTTTCTATTGAATTTGAGTTGCGGGCGGCGAATGGTAGGACCAAGTCAGACAAGGGGGGGGCTCACATATATAACAGACCAAACCACACATCGCGGATTGATTATATCATGCTCGATGTGGGTTTATGGAGGGAGTTAAAAGATATGGTCGTGGTTCCCACCATAGAGAGTGACCACAATCTACTCTCTCTTACATTGGGGCATTGGTGGGCACCAGGAAGGGAGGATGCACCCACCTCTCGTCTGGTGGGACTCGGCGAATCGCAAGTTGCCCCCTGCGGCAGGCGTCTTAAGTGGGAAAAACTTTCACTTTCCAAGAAGAGTGTCGAACAGGTAATGCTTGTCCTATCTAAAGCCCAACAAAGTTTAGATTCATCCCTGGGGGGAGTGGGTGCAGCCTGTGGGGAGTTTCGAATTTTGACAGAGACTCTAACAAGTTTATTTACTGTCTCATCAAGTGTCTGGGAGGGAAAATCAAAGCAAACCCAAGCAAAGGGATGGTATACCCACATGTGTAGAGTGTTAAAAACAAGGCTGGTAGAAGCGGTAAAATCTAAATCCCCATCCAGAGTTAAAGAGGCAAGGAGATTGTACTCTAGGGCAATCTCTGTTGCAAAGAGGGAATGGGAGGAAAAATTTTGGGAGGACCTGCTAGTGGCCAGTAGAAATAAAGACTCAAGAGGGTTCTGGCTACTCGTGGGGAAGTGTAACAAGCCCGATGACACCCTAAGGACTTGTAATATTCCCTCCCAGAGTTGGGCCAATCATTTTGGGGCACTTTATGCACTTGGAGAAGGGGTTCCGTTTGGAACTGTTCCCCTATCACCCTCCTTTGAGTTACCTATTTTTGATCTGTTTACCCCTCAGGAGGTTGAGAATGTCATTCAGTGGGTGGCACCCCGGAAGGCGGCAGGACCGGATGGCCTGCCAGGAGACTTGTTGAAGGCTTACCCAACGGAGTGGGGGAAAATAATATCGGCAGTTCTTAACGATATTATGAAGGGTGGGCCGGTCCCCGATTCTTGGAAAGGGGCAGTGGTAGTCCCCATTTTTAAAAAAGGTTGCAGGAATAGCCCTGGGAACTACAGACCTATTAGTCTCCTTGACTCCTCACAAAAAGTAGCGGGAAAGGTGCTCTTGGGGCGTATTCTGCATTGGGTTAATGAAAATAGAATACTCTCCGATTATCAAGCTGGGTTTCGCACAGGAACAGGAACCGTGGAGCAGGCGTTTAGGTTGGCCCTTATCAATTGGAAGGTGGTGGTGCTGGGCAAGGGCAGTCTTTATTTAGCCTTTATTGACTTGAAGACTGCCTTTGACCTAGTACCACGGGGAGGTTTTATACAACATGGGGATGCCTCCCTATATGTTATCCCTGCTTATTAAGTTGCATGAAGGTAATTTTGCCCAGGTACGGTGGGGGAGCAACGGCGAGACAACGGAGAAGATCCCGGTGTTAAGGGGTGTGAGACAAGGTTGCGTGTTGGCCCCCACCCTGTTTTCGCTGTACGTTAATGGGGTGGTTGATCATCTTCAGAAGGAACCGGCTGACGCCCCTTGTTTGGGGGGTGTACGAGTGCCGACTCTGCTTTTTGCGGACGACACTCTATTAATTTCAAAAACCCCCCAAGGACTGCAGAAACTACTCAACCGCTTCCAGAACTTTTGTGATACCCGAGGTCTTGTCATCAATGTAGACAAAACAAAGTACTTAATTCTACATTCCCAGAGGAAGCTCGGAAGCCCTCCTGTTCTTAATTCCATACCTCTGGAGAGAGTTTCCCAATTTGACTATCTGGGCCTTCGTTTAACAGATAACATGAGCTGGTCCATGCATATAGACAAAATGCTTCTAAGTCATAAGAGAGTGGGTGGCGCTCTGTTGAGAGAATTTCGGGAGTCACCCAGACATAGAATAGCGCCAGTCCTCGAAATCTATAAGGCAAAAGGTGTTTCGGCGGCCCTATATGGGGCGGAGCTATGGGGACATGAAAACCTGGACTCTTTGGAAAAAGCTGAGAATAGGTTTCTGAAGGACCTCCTTTGTCTGACCTTAAGTACACCAACAGTTCCCGTACTATTAGATACGGGCTGCAAGAGCATTAAAAATCAAGCACGTTTACGCCCGCTCTTACTGTGGTCCCGGATCTGGAGGGTGGAGGAACTGAAATCTTATGCAAATGGATTAATCGAGATAATGAATATGGCCGGCTGGGCCAAAATCAAATGGCTGAGGGACACCAAGAAGCTATTACATGACCTTAGCCTTGGTGAACATTGGAGCGCAAAAACGTCACCCCCAAAAGATGCCTTGAAGAAACTCTATTGGGATTGGGCTGCGGGTCAGCTAATTACGAACTCTTCCCACTGTAATTCCACAAGATCTTTTTTGCTCCTAAAGGATATGGCAAGATACGAATCCTATTTTGATTTTATCACCTTCCCAGCCGACAGGGCACTGTATTTTAAATTTAGAGTGGGTATTCTCCCAATTGGTGCTTTCACATCGAAATGGAAATCTGGTGCTCCTCTGTCCCCGTTTTGTGCCCATTGTCCCACGAGACCTGAAACGGTGGCTCATATTTTGTTTGAGTGCCCGGATTACTTAAGACCAAGGAAATACTGGCTCAAGCCCCTTTTGTCTAATATGGGAACACGCAGCCACCTGGTTGCCCTTCGTATTTTAATGTCAGATACCTCCCCTGTTATTGTCTGTGGTGTCTCCAAATTTTTAAAACAATTTTGGCTGATTCGTTCCAAGAGGCTGTCAATTTCTGTTTAATCGTACTCTTAACTAATTTATTCGGGAGTTCACCCGGTTCTTAACTTTTTAATGACGTATGCATTGACTAGCTGGATGTCTTGAAATGTTTTTATTGTATGTAATTTGCTTTCAAGATACTTGTTTATCGAATAAAAGCTTACAACAACAACATTCAAGACTACCCGGAGTCCAGGAAGGTAGTGAAGATGTGGTTGGCGCCAAGATGAGGAAACAAAGAGCAAACAAACCCAACAACCTTCATCATTAAGAATGAATGGACAATGCAAGACCCGGATTCAACAAACATGAAGGTTGAAGAGGCTATTGAGATGTAAAAGAGAAAATAGCCAACAAACTCACCAACCTTCATCACGAAGAACGAACAGAGAATGTAGGACCTGGATTCAACAGACAAGAAGGTTGGAGAGGCTATCGAGATGTAAAAGAACAAAGAGCAAACAAACCCACCAACCTTCATCACGAAGAACGAATGGACAATGCAGGACCTAGATGCAACAAACAAGAAGGTTGAAGAGGCTGTCAAGATTTAAAAGAGCAAACAACCCCACAACCTTCATCATGAATAACAATGGACAATGCAGGGCCTGGATGCAACAAACAAGAAGGCTGACGAGGGTATCAAGAGATCTTTTACAGCCTCTACCGTTGCCTTAAGAGTTGGCACCTATGCTACATATCCTGTGCAGTCTATGCTTCGCGATGTTCAGGCATGAGCAGAAGTAGTTCAGCAAGAAGAGGATTGTACATCAGACTCTCTATTCTGGAACAATGTCAGAACTCTTTTTGACTTGTCTTTGATGGTTGATGTGCTGAACCATCAGCTGCAGGTTCTGATATAGAAGCTCATCGACATATCTGAATGAGGCCCTGACAGGCTGACAACTCCCAAAAGGCTGTTTTGAGTCATCCTGTGTTCAATGGAGCACAGATTGATTGGATCACAATTGGAGGATATGATAAACAAATCGGCAGAGGATCACATACTGATGACAAATATCTGTCCTCCTTTCAGAGGTAGAGGGTTTGGATACTGCTAAGCATCTGGCCCTCCTCCATCCAAAGGGTCTGCTCAGCCCTTTTGTGGCACAGTTTATGTATGAGAGGGGTAGTCGTGCACTGAAAATTACCCACACCCTCCTCCAGTCCAAAAATTAATGGCAATGCCAAGAGGGTGGGAGGACGGCTCCTGCAGTATTCAAGTGTGGCAGACAATGATTTCAGACTCGGAGATACTCCAAACACAAAGTGTAGACAACAGAATAGAAAATAGAAATCTAGTCTCCTCCATAGGAGTTTTTTTGTCTCAGCTCCAACAGCCCAATGCCCGCTTCACTGGCAGGGGTTATCAAAGGGAGTACCGGACCTAATCAAGAAGGGGCAGTTATTCCAGTACCAAGAAGGGAAGAAAGCAGAGATGCTATTTCTTGATGTATTTGGTGCAGAAACCTTCTGTGGATGTTTTGACCAAATTTGGATTTAAACAAAGTGAGCGTCTATCCAGTACTAGAGATTCAAGATTGTCACTGCACGGAGAATCCTGCCCTTGGTGTCTCCAAGAATGTTTTTTGCGTTGAGAGATCTCTTAGATGCTTCTCTTTATATCCTAGTTGTAGGAAAGTAGGATCTGCTTTCATGGTCACCCCCACTTTTTGCTTGTATCAGTCTGTATTTTTTTACTAGTCTGACTGGGATCATGCTAATCAGGACCCCAGCCTCTGTGCTATCTCCATAAATTGACTATGGTAAGTACTTTTGTACCTCCCTAATCGGCTACTGGTGTACCCCTGTAAGTCTCTAGTATATGGTACTAAGGTCCCCAGGCAATAGTTACACCAGGGTCTCCAATGGGCTGCAGTATGTATTGTGCCACCCATGTGAGACCACTCAAACTGTGCCTACAGGCCTGCCATTGCAGCCTGTGTGAGCTAGTGCTGGCACCTCTAATGACAGATGTAAGATTTCTTATATCTGAGGTCACTACACTTAAAACCTTTAAGTCACCCCTATGTCAGGTTCTTCACTCCTGAGGGCAGGGTGCTTAGTTAAATGTGTGAGGGTGCCCCAGAATGAGCTAGACACCCCTACAAATCCGGAGCCTATTCTCCAGGCTTTATAAGTGCAGTCAGCCGTTTTAATACATATAGTGGACCTCAGTCATCATGAGATGTCTAACTATATAGAGGCTGCACCGAACCTGGTCAATGTTTTGTATCAAACATGTTGGAATCATACCCCAACACCGTTCCCAGTGTCAGAAGTGTGAGCATATGTACTGGGGGGCTCCCTATGGGTACCCCCCTAAACTCCAGGTTAAAGCCTTTCAGGGTCTGACAACAAGCAAGTGCTGCTTTGACCACAGACACAATTCTGCCCTCCTGCTGCTGAGCCAAAGTCGAGCAGGGGAAGGTAGAACAGTAGGTGTCTTGTTGCAGGGAGGTGTGACCCCTCCCCAGACAGGACTTAGTGTATTGGGCTGGGGTGAGGGCGCTTGCCAGCGCCACCAGACTGCTTTGAAGGGTACATTCGGTAACCTCATTGCATACTCCAGTTTAAACCAGTTCACGGAGCCCTGGGCTCCCGCCCTGGCATGAATCTGGACAAAGGACATGTCTACTAGCCTTTGAGTGGAATTGCTCCTTTCACAGCACAGCTCCGTCTGGTAGCTGCTGCTGTCTCTGTTGCTGCTGCTGACCCCTGGTCAGAGTTCGAGGCCCTCCTCCACCCGCCGGCTCTTGCCTGTGCGTCATCCTTGGTGGTCTAGTGGTAGAGCATCACTGATCTGCAGCTTGACTTCCCTTCTGTCTCTCTTTCTCCTTTTCTCTCTCACTTTCTCTTTAAATTTCTCCTGCTTCTGCCTTTTGTGCTTCTCTTTTTGTCTATCCTTTTCTTTTGCTCCATCATTGCCCTTATATATATTTATTTAATTATTTATTACGCTTATAAGGCGCACAGCTACCCAAAAAGGGTTTCCCGGCGCCAGAATGGAGCATTCAGCAGAGCAGGACCTTGCGTAGATGTTACTGATCAAACAACCAGGTGTTGATGTTTTTTCGGAAGCGCATATAGTTAGTTTCTTTACGGATGGAGGTAGGAAGAGTATTCCAGATGGATGGTCCAAGATAGGAGAACAATCTCCCACCCACTCTTGAAAGTTTAAACCTAGGCATACAAAATGTTGCCGCGGTTTGAGATCGTAGATGACGAGCAGGTACATAAGGACACACTAGCCACTGCGAGCCTTATGGCTCTGCCCCCTCCAGTGACCCTTCCCTACTCCTGCATTTTTCCACCTCCCAGCTGTCCAGCCCTCCCCGTAGCACTACTTAATGGCGGATGCACCGCAGTGAAAGTGCAGTCCACTAAACTTTTGGTGGACTTGCTCTGTTCACAACGTAGATCTGTCTAGTAGCTGCTGCTATCCCAGTTGCTGACCCCTGGTCAGGAGTTCGAGGCCCTCCTCCACCAGCAGGCTCCTGCCTGTGCCTCCTCCCTGTTGATCTAGTAGTAGATCGGTACTGCTCTGCTGCCCCCTTTTTTCTCTCTTTACATTTCTTCTGCTTTTGCCTTTTTTGCTTTTCTTTTTCTCTTTCCTTTTTCCTGTTTTTTTGCTCTTTCATCTCCCCTGCCACTGCGAACCTCCATGCCCCACCCACCTCTGGTGACCCTTCCCACTCCCACGTTTTCCCACCTCCTAGCTGTCCAGCCCCCCACAACACTACTTAATGGCAGATGCACGCAGTGGGCATGCCAATGGAAAGTCCATCAGTGCCAGTCTGCGCCTGGGCTGCACCCAGGACCCATTTTTCTAGGACCTTCCACTTCAGGGACACAAGTACCCTCCTCACCCTCAACTCAGGATGCCACATCACCTGCCACCTAGTGCCACCGAAGGAGACTCATGGACCCTTCACCTGCCGGAACTGCAGCCGCACCTTCAGTCATGCCAACTCGCCAGCTCCTCTCACTGCATCATCTGCACCATGGGCATTTCTTCTTGGTGAGCTGTTCGAGGTCATCTTGAGATTTCTGTGCCTCCGGCATGTGAGTCCTCTTGAGGGTCTTCTTCTGCTCCAGTGGGAGCCGTTTCTTTATAAGGGCCTGCTCTGATTCTCCTGCTTGTGGTGAGTCCATTGGACATTACCGGTCTCAACATTGCTCCTTCTTCGCTTTCCATAACTGTTGTGGCTGCCAAAGCTTGTTGGTGCTCCCACTGGACACCAATTTCCTGGTTCTCAACTTTTGACATGGGACAGCTTGTGCACAACTCCTGTCTTCCTCAGCATCACCTAGTCCTCGCAGCTGCAGCAACAAGGTTACCATCAACTCACTGAAACCACCAGTTATCGGTGGGCATTGCTCTTCCCTCCCTTCTGGTCACCTCCAAGTGGCATAGACTCTGTCCCCTCTACTTACAGGTTTTTTACTTCAAGAATCCAACTTTGGATTCTACCGGACTCTTGCACAGCCTTGCAAGCGCCATCTTTCCTGAGGTCCTCCATTGTGTCTACGGCAGATTCTGACGTCACTTCGCACCTATGAACCCGGCTTGTCTGATCACAGGTGGGCTGACTCTCCAACCTTTTGTCTTCCACATGGTTTCTACAGCGTCCACTTTGAAGGGTCCTTCTCCCCCAAACTGCAACCGCAACTTCCCCGTTGAAATTTATTGGCCACGCTATGGAGTTTCCACTCTGCACACAGCCTCCGTGGAGATCCTGGCTGGGTACTTACCTTGGGTGGTTTCTTGTGTCCCCAGCTCCTCTGAGTCTCCTGGTGCAAGTCCAGACTGCCTAAACTTTAGAGACTAAATCAAAAAGTGACATCAGTAAGACACTGCTTCATTTAGTTAATTATCTTTAATCCTCGTCTCCACTGTCTCTTGGAACTTGATATTCACAAACACAAGCAATGGTTTTACTCACAATAATTTAATTGGTGCATTGCTCAAAACAACAAGACCTTGTCGCACATTTGAAAAGTTTAAAACGAGATGGCAAGCAATTAATGGCACTAACCAAAGCATGGGGCTTAAATTGCATGCAAAGGAACACTTGACCAGTGCATGCCACGACAGATGGTGCTCATAACATTGCACGGTTTGAACGCATTTCATCAAAAATGTTTTGTATCACATCTACGGTTAATTTTTTCTACTTTTCCTTTTTAGATAAAACAAGTTAGCTGAAAATCGTAAGTTAGCTTGCCACTAGGAGAGAAGGAATGTTTCCCTTGCACTGTGCACACCTTAGTGTGTATGCACTCATTCACTGTAGACTGAGCAAATTGTTTAGTCAATTCACCCTTGTTTGGTCCTAATGAAAGCCAACATAACCACCCATTCTTGGCTGAAACATGTAGGCCACCTACAGGATATAAAAGACCAGCTAAATCTCTATAACATTCGCATCTTCAACCTTTAAATCCTATCACAGGGCCCCAATATTAAAACATTTCTGTTGAATTAAGGGACCCTGTAGATGGTTTTAACTCACTACTATCACTTTGCATAAAAACAAAAAACCGCTCCACTGTAATCAGGCATTGCAGCACACCCTGGATGCACTCGACATCCTGAGTTCGAACCCTATGATGAAGAATGCCATCAACTAGGTTGGTGGGTGAGGGTTCTTCTAAAACACCTATTGGCTTCTTGCACAAACTCTTTTTTAATGCATAATTAATAATTCTATGAGCCCATTCTTTTTGATTGTGGAGCTAAACTTTAGATCGCCCATCTCCTAAGTGTTACTCATTTGCCCTTCAAAGGCAGCTTCTCCTTTGAAGCTCTCCTATTGGGCTAACACCTGTGTGGCTTCCTGCAGGTGGGAGGTAACACATCTCTCCCATTTCTGGGAGTCGTTAACATGTCCCCCCAGGAGGGCAAAACGCTGTCTGCAGGATGAGCTCCATTTATATCAGTAAAAGGGCACTGAAAAACCTTGGGCAACTAAAGTGGCAACTTTTAAAGTTGCACTTTGCCCACCAGTGACATTAAATTTGATGCAACTATTAAATCCAATTTAATCTTCTGATTCTTTCAATTCTTAGTAGACTCAATCACAAATTAGCAGGCTGGGGTGCCAACCTGTAACCTCTGTACTTGCCAATGGGGCTACTAGCCTTTCCACAGTAAAAAGGACACTTACGTGTTTTTACTGCTGGAACATGTAAAAGTACAGGTTCCACTATTTAACATACAGCACCCTGTCTTAGGGTCACTTAGGTCGCCCATAGGGGTGAGTTATAGAGGAAGTTTGGGCTTTGCTATTACTTTAATTGGCAAAGTCGAGTTTGCAGTTTTCAACTGCTCTTCTTTCCAGTCTACAGTGGCAGACCGGGAGCCATGTCTTACCTTGCCGTACTTGTGGCGGCATGACTAGTGCTGCAGTCACAAGACACACCTCAACCTACAGATCCTGGGTACCCCTCGCACTTTATTCTATACACCTACAAGTAAGTATGGTTATGCCAATTGGGGAAAAGCTAACTAAACCTCCACAATTTTAAGGGTCAGAGCACATGCACTGATTCCTGTTTAGCGGGGCTCAGGGCATTTTAGAGTCATTACACCAGTACCTACAGCGGCGGCTCTAGGCTCATGGCGACCCTTGGCAGGGAGCGTAGGTAGGGGGCCTCGGAAGAGGGGGTCTGGGCGGGGCGGAGCGCGGAGGCCAGTGAAGAGGGGGGGTCAGGGTGTTTGGAAGTGGAACGGAGCGGGAAGCCGCCACATCCCTGCCAGCGGCCCCCACGCAAATATGTATCCATCCTCAGAGGATTATTATATTAAGGATATATATTGGCGTGGTGGCCCCTGGGGTTTGGTGGCCCTGTGCAGGTGCACAGCTTGCACATGGCTAAGGCCGCCCCTGGTACCTAGTAGTCAAAATGGGGGCAAAAAGTTAGGGTAAAGCTGCAAAAGCCTGTTTCCTTACAAATCTCTTCCACAGTGTCAGCACGCGCCCAGTACAGGGGGCTTGTCTGCAGCACTGCTGTTAGTTGAGGCCTCAATCGTATCTCCTTGTGAAGGATCTCCAGTTGCACTGAGACCCAAGAACAAGGGATTATCAGAGACTGATCCCTGTTTCTCCTGCTGTGTCCTAAATACTGCTACATGGCGGAATCCTGCTGATCTAGCCAGAGGAGGTCTTTGCTCCTCCACAGCTGCTTGTAGTGACGATGGATGTCAGCGATTTGGCATGGGAGCCACTTTGGAAGATCTCACCGTTCAGGGACTATGGAGCCGAAAACCTCTTCCAATTAAAAGGAACTGGCTGCGGTCTGCAAATCCTGGTTGTCCTTTGCTCCTTTTTCTCAGAACCATGCTGTCCAAAGCAGGACACACACTCGGGTCACAAGATGCTACGTCAACCATCTAGGGGGCTCCAGGACTCCGACTGTTTTCCATCTGTTGAAATTAATAGAAGCATGAGCTGAGAATCATTTCACGGTATTAGCAATTTATTTGCCAGGGATCAAGAAGGGGCTTGTGGACTGGTTGATCTGTGTGTTCCCATCATTAGCGGGAGACCTGAGCTGTGGATGAAATGAGTTTTCAGTGGCCTAAGGGTCTTCTTCATGTATTCCCTCCTTTTACTATCCTCAGCAAAGTCCTCTTCAAGATCAGGGATGGGCATGTGGAGGTTCTGTTAGTAGGCAGGTACTGGTAACTCCAACCTTGGTTTCCTCTTCTCTGCCAGATGTCTGTTCAATTCCCTTGGATATTTCCATCTCCTCTCAGATTCCCAGGGTTGCCAGAAGTGTCTCTTCGACGTCTAACCCTGAAGTCTGGAATTGCGGTTAAGGTTGGAGACTTTGGGTTGTGTCTTCTGAAGTGGCTCCATCTAGCCAGACCACAAAAGCCCAGAGCACCGTAAAAGTGTATGAGGGACACTGGAGGCCCTTCTGTTCTTGGTGGGGTTCTGGAAATTGAGTAGCCTCTTCTTGTGTGGGTTGAAAGATTCTTACATTTTTAATGGATGGTTTCATTTTTGGGGCTTACTGTGTCTACTTTACATAGCCAATGGGTAGCTATTCAGGCTATTAGAGACACTTCCATTTCTGAGTTGATTCCCTGGCTAACCGTCTGTCAAAAGGTTGCTGCAAAGACTGGTTCACTCTTGTCCAATCCCTTCCTGGGATCTTCGTCTTGTTCTTTCTATTTTACAGGAAAGTTCTTTTAAATCTGTTTCTTTAAAATTCCTTAAATTGATTATTTTGCCTTGGCAGCGATTTCGTCTGGTCCTAGATTGAGTGAAATTGGTGTTCTTCTTGCCCTTGAGCTCTTTATTAGATATTTTGAAGGAAAAGTTTAGTTTTAGTTTTAGATTAGCCATTTATAGAGCGCATGTTTACACCACCCCTTGCTAGAACAGGCAATCTGAAAGGGTAAGGAACAGCCTTATTTGCATATCACAGCTGGTCATTCATTCTGGTCAGCATGCTAAATTTATTATGCTGTTAGGAATAACCATGTCTTCAGTTTGCGAAATTTAGTTTCACATGGTTCTGTTCTTAGGGCCATTGGTAAAGTGTTCCACGCTTTTGCTGCGAGGTAGAAAGTGGTGTAAAGACCTGATCCACATGTTTGCCAAAAGTGGCCTCCTTTTTCCATCTATCTCAGTAGTTCTTCCTGTATTTTTTTCCTTTCCTTCTACAGACCAGGAATCCTTATGCCACACCTCAGATCTGCATAGGACAATTTGTGTTTATCTGCAAAGAACATCTTTCAGGCAGCTGGATTCATTGTTTCTCACCTTTAATCTTGCAAACATGGGTCATCGCCCATGCACTTTCAGTCTAAGTAGGTGGGTAGGAATGACTGTTGTTTTGGCTCATCAGAAGGCAACCATGTTCCTTCCCACTGCGCTTCAGGGTCGTTCTGCCAGGGGTATTTCTTTTTCCTGGGCTGCTTTCAAGAGAGTCTTCCTTAAGGACATTTGTGCAGCCGCCAACTGGGCATCTCCTTATACCTTTGTTACTCATTATAAACTTCATATGGGAGAGGAGGTTTCTTCTGCTTATGGAATAGCTGTTGTGTCTGCAGTTCAATATGAGTGTTTTCCATCTGTTTGACAAAATCTTTAATAAACATCACTGGGTGTTGCATTATTTTTTTTGTGTTGTACTTCTTGCTGATTGGCACTTTGTACTACTCTTGGATATACATTCATTGTGTGAGAACCGAGATGAGGAAGATGAACGAGGACAGGAATGGCAAGTAACCTGGAATGTCACCTTTTGTGACTTTCCGTGGTGCAGAAGCCTGCGTGATATTTACCAGGCCGCACTAAACCACTTTTTTTGGCTTAATGCTGCCTGATAAATATCAGTCCCTTTAACGCAGTGTTCTGCGATAAAGGGGCGTGCAATGGGTGTTCCTGGGGGCGTTCCCAGCAACATCCATGGCTTTTTGACACTGCCCCAGATTTATGAGACATCGTAAATCCGAGGCAGTGCCAAAAGCTTATGCCTCCCCAGGGGAGGTGTAAGGGAGGCACAACAAGGAGAAATATCTTTATTTCTCCTCAGTTTTTAGGTCTCGGCCTAGCGTTACACTGTGCAGCAGTGTTCGGGCAGCCGAGATTTAATGTTTACAGTGTTGGGGGTTTAAACCCACCCCTCTTCTCCATTGGCTGGCCTCGTAAATGCTGGCCAGCCATTGGAGGAGATGGGCGTCACTCCGTTCAAGCCCTGTCTTTTTGGGTATGAGGGGTGTGTTTTTTCGTTTCTTTCTATTTACTTTCTATCCTCTTCCCATTGGCTGGAATTTAACATTCCAGCCAAGGGGAAGAGGAGAGAACGAAAACACGTCCCTCAATCCCAAAAATGATGCTGGTTTCTCCGAGGCATTCCTGCCTCGCCTCGGAGAAAGATGGTGGTGACTCTCCTCAGAGAGTCAGAAACAATAACAAAGACATCGGAAGAGGTGGCGTCGCATTGGGCTTTGGGACTACAATGTATCGCTCCATCTTCACCGCCGATAAGAGGAAAAGCAGGCCGGTGCGTAAGACGGCCTGGGGCGCGTGACCCTCGCAGGAACCTTAGCCCAAACAATAACACCAGAGCTGCCTGGGAGTTCGAGGCTTCGGTGGTTTGGTAGAAGAAAGGCTGTTGAGGGGGGTGAATGGGCCCCAGATCTGAGCAGCACTGCCGTCAAACTCTTCGGTCCCCGGAGCAGCCAGGTTCTTGCGAGGAGGAAGAGGATGGTGTGAGTGGACCCGGCGCCAGGAGAGAAGTGTGAAGGGAAGGAACCGCGGGTGAGTGCGGGGCTCTCTGGTGGTGAGGTAGGTGGAGAGCGATGGAGGGGCGAGTGGCTCTCGGGGTGCGGGGGCAATGATGGGCGAATACAGACAGAAAGGTGTGTGGGGGCTCTGAAAGGGTAAGAGGATGGAGCCACACTGCTCCGGGTCTGCAGAGCCGAACTATATGAAATGCATTGAACAGTTCTTTGAGGAGTTGCTCAGTGTGGGTACGCGAGGCATCTTGGGCATTTTTTGGAAGTTTGTGTTCTGCGGAGGCTGCCTGAGGGGGTCTCCAGCCTCCTGGTGTCACGTTTTGCCACTTCAGCTCCTCCTCGTCCAGCAGTGAGTTACAAGCACCATTTATGCTTCCTGATTCTGTGGAGACTGCATTGGACCTGAGTACTGTGATGCAGAGTGGCTCACCGTGTACAGGAGTCACAGGTTGTGGCCGTCATCAGGGACCCGTGTCTGTTCCCCAGCCTGGCCTCACCAGGGCGGATTACCTACACGACAGCAGGCGCCCCCCTCCCTGACCAGAGCTGCCCCCAGGCGCCTCCTGCTGCTGCTGCCACTGCCAGCGCCCTGCACTGTCCGTATTCGGTCCTGAGTCTAAGCTGACCTCAGCCCCCTCCAGCTTCCACCCCATTCAGTGTGGTGCGGGTGAATCTCCTGGCTGAGGGTGCACGAAGCACCCCCTCAAGGGGTGCTCCAGTGGACGTGATGGCTTCTTGTGTGCACTCACTCGCCAAGAGGTCCGCTTCCAGGTCCTGTCCAAGAGGTCTGCGGCCAGGTCCTGTGCAGCGGCCGATCCTTCCGGCGAGCCCTCTGAGGCCCCTTCGGTGTCTTTCTCAAGCTAAAGCGAATGGCGACCGCGTCTACCCCCCATCTCCTGCTCCCTGGCTGTGGTTGCTCTCCTGCCCCCTGGCTGTGCTTGCTCTCCTGCCCCCTCACTGTGAGCGTTTTTTCTGGCCTCTGTTCCCTGTGTGTGGCTGTGTGTGTGTGTGTGTGTGTGTGGCTCTGTGTGTGTGTGTGTGGCTCTGTGTGTGTGTGGCTCTGTGTGTGTGGGGGGGGCTCTGTGTGTGGGGGGAGCTCTCTGTGTGTGGGGGGCTCTCTGTGTTTGTGGGTGTGTGTGGGTGTGTGTGGGTGTTGGAAAGTGGGTTATTGGTAGGGGCAAATGTAGGTCTGTCACTGGCAATTAGGCCACTAACACATGATAGGACTCAGCATAGGTCTTAGAAAATTATTCCTTTGCTCAACCCTTGGTAACGTGGCTGCGAGCAGACAGGCTTAACTTCAAAGACAGGTATGTAAAGCATTTAAAAACACAATTTCAGTAAATAATTAAGACACCACACAAAATAAAAATCCAACACCAATTTATAAAAATAGGTAATATTTTTATCATTTAAATGACACCAAAACGAAAATAATCCACTGTAGGGAACCAGGTATATGATTTTTTAAAGATTAGTCACTTTCTAGCGCTTAGAAACCAACAGCGCCCCTTTTAGTCATTTCGTTTTCTCTGTCAGGGACACACCTTTATAAATTGTTCTGAAGAATTTTCACCACTGTAGTGGGCCGCCTTCTTCAGCAAGCCGGGTCCAGTTAGAACACCTTCCTGGCTTTCTGCTTGCGGGTCCCAAAGAATCCAACACACAATCCAAGTTTCTGGAATCTCCAAGAGGGTCCTTGAAAGTGTGAAACTTCAATGCCGCAATCCACTTGAACAAAACCCTTACAAATCCACTGTACTCCAGGCTTGGAATTCTTTGTGGGGCTGTCCAGGTGAGCTCTGTTAACCTGTATCTTGCAGGGAGTTTCCACTCTTGAGTCTTTTGGCAGCAAGGTAATCCACAGGGCTGTAGTTTCAGATGGTGCAGTCTCCTTGGGCATGCCTTAGAGTTCCTTGCACACAGCAAAATCTTCAGCAGGGCACTTCTTGCTTCATTCAGTTTCAAGCAGTAGATCTGGAGGGCTCTGCCCCTCTCAGATACTTATTCACAATTCTCTGGGTCAAGCACCAGGTCACTGCTGACCAATGAGAGCAGGGCAACTCCTCCTAGTTATGACCACATCCTGTGGAGTGTGGCATTAGTTTGTCCCAGAATGCATCATCCTTCCAAATCCATAATGGCTGATTTTCCAGCAAGGAGGTAAGAGCTGGCTAAACACACCCCCTGGGATATCTCATTTCCATGGACCATCCCAGTAACATCTGCAAATTCCTTTCTTAAGCCTAGTCCTGACTCTAGGTCACGACTGTCATTGTGGACTAAAACCCAGGCCTCCCCTCTTGCCTATGAAGAGCGTGGTTTACGACGGCACCTCCTGGCCTGGAATTCCTATAGAACAGGTCACTGCCCTCCCAGCAGCCTGGCTAATCCACTTAAATCTGACCAATCAGGGCAGACCACTGAAAGGCTGAATTTGGACTTACAAACAAGAAAGTCTCATAACTTATTGTATGTACACTTTAGGAGAAATTCAACAATATAATATTGTTGGATTTACTAGGACCATTCTGGGAAGTCTTTGAATGGTCCGGCTAGTCCTCTCCTATCAATATTTATTAATCAATCACTTCCTACCATGTTAACCTATGGGCCATGTGGTTTGCAATGGGGAAAATGACTAGCGCCACTTTTGTAGCACCAGGGCTTATAAAACCATATTTTATAAGTATTTCCCTAATTTCTACCGGACCCCCACCCCCTGTGCAACTAGGGGAGACTTCAGGGGTTCTGAATCTGCAGAAATATTGCAGATCACCCTTACCCAATTCTTCCAGCATCAAAGTCGAATTTGAGCACATCTTTAAGACAATGTGAGGAGTGAAATGTAAAATTTCACTTTACCCAGGCTTCTAAAAACTCATTTTATAAGGGCGCTCCTTATAGATAAACGACCCCCCCACTCCTGGGATACCTAGGGGTGACCCTGGGGGTCCCTAATATGCAAAAACATGGTAGGTTTTTACTTTTTAAGGGCCCCTACCCTCAAAGTCGAGTTTGGGCACAATTTAAGGTTTAAAAGCTGTCCTGGCCACCAGTGCAGCTTTTAAACTGACCTCAGGCTTCAGCACTGCACACATGCTGATGCAGAGAATCTGCTGGCCTCTAAACTGCCATGTCCCAGGATACTGGAGACTTCTAGGTACTTTCAATCCCCTGCCCTATTACATACTAGGGGCTTAGGTGGTAGGTCATGCCAACTACAGGGGTACTCCACCATACTATAGTGTACCCTAGTGTATGTTGGGTGTCTTAACTGTGTTCTAATGTGTTAATGTGTGTGTAAACAGAGCCCAGGGTCAGTCAGAGTCAGTCACCACCAGTTCCAGTTAGCAAAAAGTTGGGGGGTGCCCAGGGCACAGGATGACTTTGCAACAGTGGGGCTCTGTGTGTGTGTGGGGGGCTCTGTGTGTGTGTGTGGGGGGGCTCTCTGTGTGGTGTGTGGCTCTCTGTGTGTGTGTGCGTGTTTTCTTCTTGCCTCTGTTCCCTGGCTGTGCTCATGTTTGTTGCCTCTGTTCCCTGGCTGTGCTCGTGTTCGTTGTCTCTGTTTCCTGGCTGTGCGCGTGTTTTCTTCTTTCCTCTGTTCCCTGGCTGTGCTCGTGTTTTCTTCTTGCCTCTGTTCTCTGGGGCATTACCGGGCAGATATGGGCGTGTGGCTGACCTAGACTGAGGGATGTCTGTGTGTGTGAGTGTGTGTGGCTCTGTGTGTGTTTATGCGTGTGGCTCTATGTGAGTTTGTGTGTGTGGCTCTGTGTGTGTGTGTGTGTGTGTGTGTGTGTGTGTGTGGCTTTCTGTGTGTGTGGCTCTGTGTCCGCTAATACTCTCTACTACTCTCTTATGCTAACCTATTGTAAATGCCAATACCATTTATTTATGTTTAAAAAAATAATGAAAAGAATGCCATTTGCAATGCCAATAGCTCTAACTTTAACAAAGCTGAGGCCATTGCCTTGTAAATGCTTGTTCCTTTTTCTATCTGTGCTGCATTCTGCAGCACATGTAGAAAGAGGAAAGGCCTCTTGTGATTATTTTTGTACAGAGAGGTTTCCCTTTATGTACAAAAGTAATCATCCCCACAATGCAGGCACCCTTGCACCATGGTGCAAAGGTGCCTGCATTGGCTCAGGCAGCCCATTGTGCGCCGGCGCAGGGGAAAGGACAGGAATGTGCCGTATCTTATAGATACGGCGCATTCCTGCCTTTTTCTTTTGCTGTAGGGAAGCGCAGCAGGAAGGCCTGCTGCGCTTCCCTATGGCAAAAACTCATAAATGAGGCCCTCAGTGTTTTAATTAACAGCAAAAGAACAAACTGCTGACGGGGGTCAAGCACATCAAATCCCTATGTACAATCTATTATTAGATGGTGCAATCACTTCCTGCACCCGCTGTCTGGAGATGCAAATAGTGGCCAAATGTTCAAGAAAAATGGAAGGTGTACTTGTTACACAGTCAATCAATCCAGCCAAGTTTGTTCCAAAAACACTTCTTTATTTAGTAAATCTTAAAACTGGCACACAGTCAACACATTTTGTTCCCAATTGCCAGAGGGAACATCGTCAGAGCTCTTGAATGTCCAAATAAGTAGTCGATATCATTTCTACGGTAGGTAAGTGTGAGCCTCAAGAAACACAATCAGCCTCAAATAAGAAATCGGCATATGTAGCAACCAAGAAATAGGGGGTTCCAGATATCCAGAATTAATTTGAAATACACAAAGGTCCACGGAACCGCTTTAACTTCGAGGGACTTATTGATTAAAGATTCCTGATATGCGGCCTGTGTACCATAGTAGTCTCACGTAACGGCATGATAGCCAGCAGGGCTGGTGTTTTGATAATGGGCTTCGATTTTAAGAAGCCAGTGCATTCTGGGAGTTGTAGTCCTGTGTCACCTTAATGGGATCATTTTCTAAAGTGCAATGTTTGTAAAAGGAAAGGCTGGAATGGAATAGGGGTCTGCAGGGGCATCAATCAATCAATCAATCAAATAATTTGAAGAGCGCACTAAATACCCGCAAGGGTTCCAAGGCGCTGAGGGAGGGGAGAAGGGGGTTGCTGTAGCTACTGGTCGAACAGCCAGGTCTCAAGTTGTCTAGTGAAGGTTAGTAGGTCTTCGGTTTGTCGTAGGATGAGGGGGAGGGTGTTCCAGGTTGTGACGGCACGGTGGGAGAAGGATCTGCCTCCGGCTGTGGTTCTATGGATGCGTGGGACGGTGGCCAGGGAGAAGTCTGCGGAGCGGAGTTTCCTGTTGGGTACATACAAGGAGAGTCGGCTGTTGAGGTAGGCTGGGCCGGTCTTGTGGAGTGCCTTGTGTGCGTGGATCAGGAGCTTGAAGAGATTCTTTTGTCGACAGGGGGCCAGTGCAGGTTCCTGAGGTGGGGGGTGATGTGGTCACGGCGCGGGACATCGAGGATCAGGCGTGCAGAGGCATTCTGGATTATTTGCAGTCTGTTAATGAGCTTGGTCGGGGCGCCGGCGTAGAGGGCGTTTCCGTAGTCGAGTCTGCTGCTGACTAGGGCCTGGGTGACTGTTTTTCTTGTGTCTGTCGGGGTCCATCTGTAGATGTTGCGGAGCATACAGAGGGTGTTGAAGCAGGTGGAGGAGACAGCGTTGACTTGTTTGGTCATGGCGAGTTTTGAGTCGAGGATCACTCCTAGGTTGCGAGCGTGGTTGGTGGGTGCGGGGGCTGTCCCCAGTGACGCGGGCCACCAGGAGTCGTCCCATGCTGAGGGGTTGGGCCCGAGGATGAGGATCTCCATCTTTTCTGTGTTCAGCTTAAGGTGGCTATCCTCCATCCATTGGGCGACGGCCTTCATTCCCTAGTGCAGGCTGGATTTGGCGGTGAGAGGGTCCTTGGTGAGGGAGAGGATGAGTTGCGTGTCGTCGGCGTAGGAGATTATGTTGAGGTTGTGATGTCGGGCGATGCGTGCGAGGAGCGTCATGTAGACGTTGAACAGCGTCGTGCTGAGGGAGGATCCCTGCGGGACGCCGCAGATGATCTTGGAGGCTTCGGATCGGAACGGGGGGAGGTGGACTCTCTGGGTTCTGCCGGAGTGGAAGGAGGAGGTCCAGTCCAGGGCCTTGTCTCGGATCCCTGCGTCCTGGAGTGGTGTGCGTAGTGTGCAATGTAAGACGGTGTCGAAGGCGGCGGAGAGGTCCAGAAGGATGAGGGCCACCGTCTCGCCGTTGTCCAGTAGGAGCCTGAAGTCATCTGTGGCGGTGATGAGGGCGGTCTCGGTGCTGTTGTTGCTGCGGAATCCTGATTGGGAGGGGTCCAGGATGTTGTTATCTTCGAGGTAGCGGGTGAGCTGGATGCTGACTATCTTCTCGATTAACTTAGCTGGGAACGGAAGCAAGGAGATGGGCCGGAAGTTTTTGAGTTCGCTCGAGTCCGCCTTGGGTTTCTTCAGTAGGGCGTTGATTTCAGTGTGCTTCCAGCTCTCAGGGAAGGTCGCGGTCTCGAAGGAGAGATTGATGATCTTGCGCAGGTGGGGTGCGATGGAGCTGCTGGCTTTGTTGAAGATGTGGCGTGGAAAGGGGTCAGACGGCGAGCCGGAGTGGATCGTGCTCATGGTCTTGATTGTGTCTTCGATGCTCACGTTGGCCCAGGTTGTCAGGCGGTCGTGGTCGGTGGGGTGCGGTGGGTCCAGCGTGTTGGGGTCTGATGGGGTCGTCCGGGAGTGGAAGCTGTCATGAATGTCAGTCATCTTGCGGTGGAAGAAGGTGGCCAGGGATGAGGATCTCCATCTTTTCTGTGTTCAGCTTAAGGTGGCTATCCTCCATCCATTGGGCGACGGCCTTCATTCCCTAGTGCAGGCTGGATTTGGCGGTGAGAGGGTCCTTGGTGAGGGAGAGGATGAGTTGCGTGTCGTCGGCGTAGGAGATTATGTTGAGGTTGTGATGTCGGGCGATGCGTGCGAGGAGCGTCATGTAGACATTGAACAGCGTCGTGCTGAGGGAGGATCCCTGCGGGACGCCGCAGATGATCTTGGAGGCTTCGGATCGGAACGGGGGGAGGTGGACTCTCTGGGTTCTGCCGGAGTGGAAGGAGGAGGTCCAGTCCAGGGCCTTGTCTCGGATCCCTGCGTCCTGGAGTGGTGTGCGTAGTGTGCAATGTAAGACGGTGTCGAAGGCGGCGGAGAGGTCCAGAAGGATGAGGGCCACCGTCTCGCCGTTGTCCAGTAGGAGCCTGAAGTCATCTGTGGCGGTGATGAGGGCGGTCTCGGTGCTGTTGTTGCTGCGGAATCCTGATTGGGAAGGGTCCAGGATGTTGTTATCTTCGAGGTAGCGGGTGAGCTGGATGCTGACTATCTTCTCGATTAACTTAGCTGGGAACGGAAGCAAGGAGATGGGCCGGAAGTTTTTGAGTTCGCTCGAGTCCGCCTTGGGTTTCTTCAGTAGGGCGTTGATTTCGGTGTGCTTCCAGCTCTCAGGGAAGGTTGCGGTCTCGAAGGAGAGATTGATGATCTTGCGCAGGTGGGGTGCGATGGAGCTGCTGGCTTTGTTGAAGATGTGGCGTGGAAAGGGGTCAGACGGCGAGCCGGAGTGGATCGTGCTCATGGTCTTGATTGTGTCTTCGATGCTCACGTTGGCCCAGGTTGTCAGGCGGTCGTGGTCGGTGGGGTGCGGTGGGTCCAGCGTGTTGGGGTCTGATGGGGTCGTCCGGGAGTGGAAGCTGTCATGAATGTCAGTCATCTTGCGGTGGAAGAAGGTGGCCAGGGAGTCGCACAGGGCTTGCGACGGCGGGATGTAATTGGCATTGGAGCTGGGGTTGGAGAGTTCTTTAACGACATTGAAGAGCTCCTTGCTGTTGTGTGCGTTGTTGTCGAGGCGGACTTTGAAGGAGGTTCTCTTGGCAGTCCTGATGAGGTGGTGGTGGTTGCGGATGGCATTTTTGTGCGCTGTGCGGCTGTCTGGGGACTTCTCGCTGAGCCATATGTTCTCTAGTTTCCGGCAGGTGCGCTCAGACGCTCAGACGCTAGGAGTTCAGGGGTGAACCCATTGGCTCTCTTGCTGGTGTCTTTGAGGGTTTGTTTTTTCAGCGGGGCTAGGGTGTTGGCGCAGTCGTCCATCCATCGTCTGAGGGTGCGCGCACCATCGTCGGGGTTGGCGGGCTTGGTCGGTGGGTTGAGTGTGAGGTTTGTCTGTAGTTGCACTTCAGTGATTTTGCCCCAGCAGCGACGGGGGATCTGTGGGGTGAGGTGATGTCTGACGGGTTTCCGAAAGGTGAAGTGGATGCAGTGGTGGTCGTCCAGGTGGGTTCGGAGATGTGCCTGAAGGAGACGTGGGGGCTTGAGGAGAAGATGGCGTCGAGCGTGTGTCCGGCGATGTAGGTCGGCGTCATGACGAGCTGTTCCAGTCCGATGTTGGCGATGTTGTCTATCAGGGTGGAGGAGCTGCAGTTCTTGTTGTTCTCCAGATGGAAGTTCAGGTCTCCGAGGAGGTTGTCGTCGCTGGACGTCAGTGAGTGCATGCTGATGAAGTCGGCGATGGCGTCGCAGAATTGTGGTTGGGGTCTGGGTGGTCTGTAGATGAGGATGCCTCTTAAGGTGGTCTTGGGGTCCATGTGGATCTGGAAGTGCATGTGTTTGGCGATGCTGAGAGTGTTGTCGGTATTTTTTGAGACCCTGATAGTCTTTTTGTGGACGATGGCGATTCCTCCTCCGACTCCGTTGGGAGCGGTCTCTGCGGGCGATCTTGTATCCGTCTGGGATGGCTATGGCGATGTCTGGAGAGGAGGCTTCGTTCATCCAGGTCTCGGTCAGGAAGGCGACGTCTGGTGATGCGGTGTCAAGTAGGTCCCAGAGCTCAACGGAGTGTTTACGTACGGAGCGGTTGTTGATCAGGATGCATCGGAGCTTGTTGAGTTCTGTCATAGCTGGAGTCGCTGTGTTTTTGATGAAGGAGAAGCAGCAGTTCTGGCAGGTAAAGGGACCGTGGGTGCACTTCGGGGTGGCCCTGAAGCAAGTGGGGGTCCGTCCTGGGTTGAGAGCGATGAGGGTGCTGGCGTCGTATCGGAGGTGGTCTTCACGGCTGCTGCGGGGGCCAAGGGTTCTGGCGCTGGGCGCGGTCCAGGCGTGGACGGGCGCAGACGGGCTTGTCTTAGGCACACAGCAGCCGCCATTCTAAGGGGAGGTGGGAGGGATGAGCAGCTGGGAGGCGGGAGGCGGGTGGCATGGGCAGCGAATGGGCGCGAGGGGGGCGGGGCAGCAGCGGCGGGAATTGCGGGGAATGGGCACGGAGGAACAAATAGCAAAAAAGGATACACAAGGCACAAAAGGTTACACAAGGCAACAAGCATTGGAAATGCAATAGGTCTCGCATTAGAAAAGTTTGAGCTATTGGTCTTGTAAATGACACATATTTTATTTATGTGTTGGTTTTTAAAATAGCTAAATTGATAGCTTTGTCATTTACTATGCCAATAGTTATAACTTTTGCAAATGTGACACCTATAGCATTTGTAATGCAATATGTTTTATTTACGTGACTTATATGTATTCATATTACAAATAACAATGGCCTTTATTTTTTTATAATTAATACTTAAATAAAAAGTTATTGTAATTTATAATGGCAATTGATACCGAGGGTTGTGAATAACCTGAAGCGATCACTGAATTTAGAGAAGATACCACAGAGGGTTAATTTGTTTATAGCAGGAGTTCTTGTTGTAATTGCAGGTAACAAGTTCCAGTCCTTGCAAAATAACACAGTGGGCTATGTCTTTGGAGCAAACATCTCCATGCAAATGGCGAGATTTACGTTTGAATATGTGCGAGGTATTTTCTAAAATGAGAGCGTTTGGTAGTAATTAATACCATTATTTAGTTACCAAAAAAACAAAAACAGTAAGACGAACAAGACGGAGGGCATTGCTGTGGGGAGGGGGGAGGAGAAATGCGAAACGGCCGCAGCAGGGGACGGAGCGGGGAGAGCGGCGATGGGGGAGAGACACGGGCCGTAGTGTGAAGCAGCAGGGGCCTTTGTGCCACAGACCTCAGACACAGCTTACAGTTAACTTGCCTGATTGATACCGAAGGTTGTGAATAAGGTGACAAGTTCCAGACCTTGCAAAATAACGCAGTGGGCTATGTCTTTGGAGCAAACATTTCCATGCAAATGGCGAGATTTACGTTTGAATATGTGCGAGGTATTTGCTAAAATGAGAGCGTTTGGTAGTAATTAATACCATTATTTAGTTACCAAAAAAAGGTGTGGGAGGAGTGCGGCTGAGGGAACAGACGGCGATTTGATGATGTGAACGCGCATTTTAGGTCAATGCGCTTGCGCATTGACCTAAAAGCCACGGGCACAGCACCAAATCGCCCAGTTAGGTAAAGTCTGTTTAAGACGCTATAGTCTCGCAAGCTCAATGCGCATGCGCATTGACAGGCGAGACCTAACAAAAACAGTAAGACGAACAAGACGGGGGGCATTGCTGTGGGGAGGGGGGAGGAGAAATGCAAAACGGCCGCAACAGGGGGCGGAGCGGGGAGAGCGGCGATGGGGGAGAGACATGGGCCGTAGTGTGAAGCAGCAGGGGCCTTTGTGCCACAGACCTCAGACACTATTTACAACAAGGGGTGGTGATGGACAGAGTCTCTGAATTAAGCAGAGTACTCTCACCCAGTCAAGAGATCAGGGCTAGATCCAACACCGTTTTTTAGCTCATTGCACCATCCCAGTTTCAGAACCTGGCTATATGCAAATTAGTCTGTCCCTGGCCCAGTGCATCATGGGAACAGGGCAGACCAGACTACAAAAGCCAATTCTTACACTGGGAAGGAAACAAGCTTCCGGGGACCGGTTTCTGCCATTTCAGGCGTCTTCGGCCCGGCTTGCTTGAATCCTGATGGTGCAATGAGCAAGGGACTCACATCTGAGTATACCCTTCCACGCTTAGGGTGGACAAAATTATTTACAACAAGGGGTGGTGATGGACAGAGTCTCTGAATTAAGCAGAGTACTCTCACCCAGTCAAGAGATCAGGGCTAGATCCAACACCGTTTTTTAGCTCATTGCACCATCCCAGTTTCAGAACCTGGCTATATGCAAATTAGTCTGTCCCTGGCCCAGTGCATCATGGGAACAGGGCAGACCAGACTACAAAAGCCAATTCTTACACTGGGAAGGAAACAAGCTTCCGGGGACCGGTTTCTGCCATTTCAGGCGTCTTCGGCCCGGCTTGCTTGAATCCTGATGGTGCAATGAGCAAGGGACTCACATCTGAGTATACCCTTCCACGCTTAGGGTGGACAAAATTATTTACAACAAGGGGTGGTGATGGACAGAGTCTCTGAATTAAGCAGAGTACTCTCACCCAGTCAAGAGATCAGGGCTAGATCCAACACCGTTTTTTAGCTCATTGCACCATCCCAGTTTCAGAACCTGGCTATATGCAAATTAGTCTGTCCCTGGCCCAGTGCATCATGGGAACAGGGCAGACCAGACTACAAAAGCCAATTCTTACACTGGGAAGGAAACAAGCTTCCGGGGACCGGTTTCTGCCATTTCAGGCGTCTTCGGCCCGGCTTGCTTGAATCCTGATGGTGCAATGAGCAAGGGACTCACATCTGAGTATACCCTTCCACGCTTAGGGTGGACAAAATTATTTACAACAAGGGGTGGTGATGGACAGAGTCTCTGAATTAAGCAGAGTACTCTCACCCAGTCAAGAGATCAGGGCTAGATCCAACACCGTTTTTTAGCTCATTGCACCATCCCAGTTTCAGAACCTGGCTATATGCAAATTAGTCTGTCCCTGGCCCAGTGCATCATGGGAACAGGGCAGACCAGACTACAAAAGCCAATTCTTACACTGGGAAGGAAACAAGCTTCCGGGGACCGGTTTCTGCCATTTCAGGCGTCTTCGGCCCGGCTTGCTTGAATCCTGATGGTGCAATGAGCAAGGGACTCACATCTGAGTATACCCTTCCACGCTTAGGGTGGACAAAATTATTTACAACAAGGGGTGGTGATGGACAGAGTCTCTGAATTAAGCAGAGTACTCTCACCCAGTCAAGAGATCAGGGCTAGATCCAACACCGTTTTTTAGCTCATTGCACCATCCCAGTTTCAGAACCTGGCTATATGCAAATTAGTCTGTCCCTGGCCCAGTGCATCATGGGAACAGGGCAGACCAGACTACAAAAGCCAATTCTTACACTGGGAAGGAAACAAGCTTCCAGGGACCGGTTTCTGCCATTTCAGGCGTCTTCGGCCCGGCTTGCTTGAATCCTGATGGTGCAATGAGCAAGGGACTCACATCTGAGTATACCCTTCCACGCTTAGGGTGGACAAAATTATTTACAACAAGGGGTGGTGATGGACAGAGTCTCTGAATTAAGCAGAGTACTCTCACCCAGTCAAGAGATCAGGGCTAGATCCAACACCGTTTTTTAGCTCATTGCACCATCCCAGTTTCAGAACCTGGCTATATGCAAATTAGTCTGTCCCTGGCCCAGTGCATCATGGGAACAGGGCAGACCAGACTACAAAAGCCAATTCTTACACTGGGAAGGAAACAAGCTTCCGGGGACCGGTTTCTGCCATTTCAGGCGTCTTCGGCCCGGCTTGCTTGAATCCTGATGGTGCAATGAGCAAGGGACTCACATCTGAGTATACCCTTCCACGCTTCCACCCTAAGCGTGGAAGGGTATACTCAGACATGAGTCCCTTGCTCATTGCTGGTTTCCTTCCCAGTGTAAGAATTGGCTTTTGTAGTTTGGTTTGCCCTGTTCCCATCATGCACTGGGACAGGAACAGACTAATTTGCATACAGCCAGGTTCTGAAACTGGGATGGTGCAATGAGCTAAAAAACGGTGTTGGATCTAGCCCTGATCTCTTGACTGGGTGAGAGTATTCTGCTTAATTCAGAGACTCTGTCCCTCACCACCCCTTGTTGTAAATATTTTTGTCCACCCTAAGCGTGGAAGGGTATACTCAGACATGAGTCCCTTGCTCATTGCACCATCAGGATTCAAGCAAGCCGGGCCGAAGACGGCTGTAATGCCAGAAACCGGTCCCCGGAAGCTTGTTTCCTTCCCAGTGTAAGAATTGGCTTTTGTAGTTTGGTTTGCCCTGCTCCCATCATGCACTGGGACAGGAACAGACTAATTTGCATACAGCCAGGTTCTGAAACTGGGATGGTGCAATGAGCTAAAAAACGGTGTTGGATCTAGCCCTGATCTCTTGACTGGGTGAGAGTATTCTGCTTAATTCAGAGACTCTGTCCCTCACCACCCCTTGTTGTAAATAATTTTGTCCACCCTAAGCGTGGAAGGGTATACTCAGACATGAGTCCCTTGCTCATTGCACCATCAGGATTCAAGCAAGCCGGGCCGAAGACGGCTGTAATGCCAGAAACCGGTCCCCGGAAGCTTGTTTCCTTCCCAGTGTAAGAATTGGCTTTTGTAGTTTGGTTTGCCCTGTTCCCATCATGCACTGGGACAGGAACAGACTAATTTGCATACAGCCAGGTTCTGAAACTGGGATGGTGCAATGAGCTTAAAAACGGTGTTGGATCTAGCCCTGATCTCTTGACTGGGTGAGAGTATTCTGCTTAATTCAGAGACTCTGTCCCTCACCACCCCTTGTTGTAAATAATTTTGTCCACCCTAAGCGTGGAAGGGTATACTCAGACATGAGTCCCTTGCTCATTGCACCATCAGGATTCAAGCAAGCCGGGCCGAAGACGGCTGTAATGCCAGAAACCGGTCCCCGGAAGCTTGTTTCCTTCCCAGTGTAAGAATTGGCTTTTGTAGTTTGGTTTGCCCTGTTCCCATCATGCACTGGGACAGGAACAGACTAATTTGCATACAGCCAGGTTCTGAAACTGGGATGGTGCAATGAGCTTAAAAACGGTGTTGGATCTAGCCCTGATCTCTTGACTGGGTGAGAGTATTCTGCTTAATTCAGAGACTCTGTCCCTCACCACCCCTTGTTGAAAATAATTTTGTCCACCCTAAGCGTGGAAGGGTATACTCAGACATGAGTCCCTTGCTCATTGCACCATCAGGATTCAAGCAAGCCGGGCCGAAGACGGCTGTAATGCCAGAAACCGGTCCCCGGAAGCTTGTTTCCTTCCCAGTGTAAGAATTGGCTTTTGTAGTTTGGTTTGCCCTGTTCCCATCATGCACTGGGACAGGAACAGACTAATTTGCATACAGCCAGGTTCTGAAACTGGGATGGTGCAATGAGCTAAAAAACGGTGTTGGATCTAGCCCTGATCTCTTGACTGGGTGAGAGTATTCTGCTTAATTCAGAGACTCTGTCCCTCACCACCCCTTGTTGTAAATAATTTTGTCCACCCTAAGCGTGGAAGGGTATACTCAGACATGAGTCCCTTGCTCATTGCACCATCAGGATTCAAGCAAGCCGGGCCGAAGACGGCTGTAATGCCAGAAACCGGTCCCCGGAAGCTTGTTTCCTTCCCAGTGTAAGAATTGGCTTTTGTAGTTTGGTTTGCCCTGTTCCCATCATGCACTGGGACAGGAACAGACTAATTTGCATACAGCCAGGTTCTGAAACTGGGATGGTGCAATGAGCCAAAAAACGGTGTTGGATCTAGCCCTGATCTCTTGACTGGGTGAGAGTATTCTGCTTAATTCAGAGACTCTGTCCCTCACCACCCCTTGTTGTAAATAACAGACCTCAGACACAGCTTACAGTTAACTTGCCTGATTGATACCGAAGGTTGTGAATAAGGTAACAAGTTCCAGTCCTTGCAAAATAACGCAGTGGGCTATGTCTTTGGAGCAAACATTTCCATGCAAATGGCGAGATTTACGTTTGAATATGTGCGAGGTATTTGCTAAAATGAGAGCGTTTGGTAGTAATTAATACCATTATTTAGTTACCAAAAAAACACAAGATCACAGCGAAATAAGAAAGTATAACTTGAATCCTAAAACAAAGGTGAATGAACACAGGCGTGCTGGCCACAGAATATGCAAATCGGTTTAATGCAGCTGCACGCAAGACCACAGTATTGACATTTGACAGGAGTATACACTTATGAATTCTGTGAAACGTACATGTGCCCTTCGGTGTACTTCTCTCTGCTAGAAAAATAATTACGTAAAGTACACTCTGAGAGCACCAGATATAGAAAAAGCTTCAAGCAGCTATGGCATTTCTTCAACAGGAAAGTGGATTCGGCTGGGGGGAGTGAGGGGGGAGGCGGTTTGTTTTAGAAACAGAGGAAAGCAGGAGGAGGGGGCAGTCGGTTTTAAAAGACATTGTGATGGTATGCGTTGTGAATGTATGCGTAACGTCATACATTCCATCACCACAGAACCTACGGACGGTAAAGGCCGATCTGGAAGTCTTTTTAGCTGTTCTAAAGTTATCAATTGTTCCTCTATTATGACTGGATAGTGGAGTAGTGTGGCTCACTGGTTAGAGGCGGCAGGCCCGAGAGCAGAAGTCGGCCCGGGACCAGGGTTCAATTCCCGACGCGGCAGGGTCGTGGACCTTGGTCAGCGGACTCGGTAATTCTCGGTTCGGTGCTTACTCTAATCAGGGGTTCCACTCGGCAACTCTGGGCATTAGCTTGCCTAATCTCCACAACGGCCCCACCAATTCCGGGGATGCCTGGCTCCACCTTGGGGACTCCCAGCAAGGGACCATCCCACAGGGAAAGCCAGGACGGGTTCCCCAGAGTTATACAGCGCCAGGAGACCTATGGACGGGTAGCAGTGCGCTTTACAAGCTCAAAAAACAACAACAACAACAACATGATGTGAGTAAATACCGAGCTCTATGTTCAGACAGCCATCACTTTTTTGTAGGTAATGTTTTATTGAATTATAAAATGAACTTTTCATGACAATCGGCAAATCAGTGAATTCAGGCAGTCACTGGATTCTCAAAAACAGAGTGTCCCACAGTTGCATGGCATTCACTTGGGAGGCGAGGGAGGGAGGAGAAATACGAGACGGCCTTGCGGCCGTGAGACGTGTGAAGCAGGGGGCGGGGGGAGCGGATGCCTTTGAAGTGAAGCTAAGCTTCACTTCAGAGGTGTGGGATGAGTGCGGCTGAGGGAACAGACGGCAATTTGATGATGTGCACGCGCATTTTAGGTCAATGCGCTTGCGCATTGACCTAAAAGCCACGGGCACAGCACCAAATCGCCCAGTTAGGTAAAGTCTGTTTAAGACGCTATACTCTCGCAAGCTCAATGCGCATGTGCATTGACAGGCGAGACCTAAAAAAGGTTACACAAAGCAAAAGAGGATACACAAGAAGGGGAAATCAAATAAAATACAATGGTCAGTGGGGCACAGAGCACAAAACACCAAGAGCGCTGGTGGAGCTGCTGCGGGGGGGTGGCGACCTACCTGGCGTGGGCATTAAATTATCTGGGAAACTTTGAGGTACGCCAATATTTTAACAACTAGCGAGGTATCAGGATGTAGGTAAAGGTAAAAACACTAATGAACTATGCAAATACAGCCTTGCCAAATCTCACTGTTTTGCCGTTTGCATCTGTCTAGTGTCTAGTGATTTCTCGGCAAATCGTGTTTTTCAAAAGTTTAATCTCATGTTTGTTTTTGTTTTTTTAAACACCATCTTTTTAGGTCTGGCATCAACCAAGGACTTTTACTGTTAATAACACTGCATATAATAATAGACTTACAGAGGCTTTCAATCACCCCTCTTCAGCCACTGGACTGTTGCTGTGTCATTTACAGGTTTCTTCCACCGACTACAGCATGCAGCAAGGGTAAAAGGTAAGCTGATAACGATCAATTCAAAATGGTCAGGCGATTTAGTTGATGTTTCCTAAGTTAAATTTGCCCGGCGTTAAACGCCTCTAATACCATACGAAGTTATCCAATAAAGAGGCAGGCGCTGGAGACAGGAAGACAGGAAACAAGTTTTATTCCGACGGATCAGAACACGTCAGATCGGACAACAAGGTATCGTCTCGAGGTGCTCTCTCAGCCTCTCTGGGGCCTGGTCTTTTATACACTGGTTTAAGACATGTGAACGTTCTTTATTACAACAAAGACATTGTGAAGTATGAGGATGACATCCCCGGCACCCCCCCCCCAGTTCCGGCCCATTCCAACACATGACAACAGTAGAGGCCCTTACCCCTCATACAATGGGAGGGGGCTATCACGTAGCTGAGTGTTCTGCCGATTCCTTTGGAATGTGTGCGCCTGATCGAATCTCAGGGGGTGGGGAGGTCATGATCAATAGTGGCTCCTTTCAAGAGAGGCGAGTGCATACAGTAGTGGGCAATAAACTGTATCCTCAGGCTAAGGGATGACCAGCGGTTCGTACAGGCAATCGGGCTCAGAGGAAGGGGTCATCAAAGGAGGGGTATTCATGGACGGAAAGAAGGTGTTGGTCAGGCGCGGGGTGTGATTCTCAGAGACAGAGTCATGCGGGAGGGGAGAGATTATGCCTTGTGCATGTGAGAGCGGGGACAGCCAGGGTGCGTGGGGGAGGCTGGCAAGGTTCAGGGAAGTGTGCTGACAGGTGATCGTGAACAGGGAGACCATGGTACCTAAAATGGCTGTCGTGTATGTTCATACGTGAGTCTGCAAGATGGCGTAGATGATTTTCAGTACACGAACTAAAATTCCACAGTCCTCCCTTTTAACATGTCTCGCCAGCTTGTCAGTTTGGATCGATCCCCATGAGACCCCGTACCTCTATCTCGTATAGGGGACTCATGTGCTCAGTTTTAAAGTCCAAAGTCTTAGGGCACATACAGTTGGAAATGAGTGCACACAAAGATGGTAAACATTGAATACCTAAGCAACACCCACACAGTATCATGATTGGTATCAATATAAACGTGAACAATCTCCATCCCCAGTCCTTCAAAGTGTCCCTGAACCAGCCTCCAAGTGACCATCCTTCCTGCTCCTGGGGAACCTCTGAGGACAGTCTGTGAAGGTGTTCGATTGCCTTGTAGACTGAAGGCGAGTTATCTGGCACGTAGGTGCAACAGCTGGAGCCGATGATGCGGCATGCACCTCCACGGTCGGCCAGAACCACATCTAGAACAAGGCGATTTTGAAGGGCCACCAGGCGGACTGCCTGAAGCTCAGCCGTGTTGTTAGCAAGGATGCCAGCGGTGATGTTAATGGTTGTTTCTACTGCCTGTGTCAGGTGTCGGATAGCGCGGCTATTTGCCATTGGGCCCCACAGAGGAACAAGTCCCTTTGCCGCATCCAGGAACTGTGCTCCGGTGGAGTCGGCTTGTCCAATGTCTCCGGCGCGCTTTTGCCGGTGATGGTAGGCTGGGGCCACGTATGTGGGAGGAAGAATGAAGGCGATGTAGCACGTACCCCTCCAGCCTTTTGGGAGCCAAGTGTAAGCTTTGGTGCCACAAACAAAGTACATATTCGGGGAAGCAACAAAGGAGGGGGGGTCAGCTGAGACCAATGTTTTGGTGATGCGACAGGAACTAGGACCCACCAGCTGCGTTCCCTGGCCTTCGAGGCATACGAGTCCTGTGACATTGATGACAGACAGGGCCACGGTCAGGGTGGCAGCCGTTTGTTTCCGCAGGTGAGAGAAGGTGGGTCTGGCTGGATTGTGGAGCACTTGCATTTCGACTCTTTCTTTGGCCGGGATGTTCGCAAGGAAGGCTGAACCTGAAAGCACAGGACAAAAGGGGGCAGACGTCTTTCCTGTTTTGTTCAGCCAGAACCCATAGTAGAAGTGCGATACTGTTTGACCAGAAGCGGCGTTGTCCTTGTGGCTTTCCTGCAAGAGGATCTACCAGGCGAGGCAGGAGCCGTGAACTGAGAAAGGAGAAGGGATGAAGGGGATGGAGTGTCCGGTAGCATGCGGGAGCAACCCGCAGATCCAGCAGTTCGTGGCATTTGCAGCAAGGTTGTGCTGGTGCAACAGTTGCACGAAGGAATTGTTCCAGAACTCCTTACGCCTTTCTCGGAGCTGAGGTGAAAGGGTGATCAGGTGGTGCTCTTTCATGGTGGTTGGCTGTACAGTGGTCGGCAACATCTGGTGAGCGGGTGTGCTTTCCTCCAAGATCCAGAAGGAAGTCATGAGGAGGAGGCAAAAGAGGAAGACAATGAAGAAAGCGATTGTCTTTGATTTGTGCAAATTATCAGTCTTTGGGTTCCTGTAGTGGGTATTTCCTGTTGCTTCCGACGTCTTCTTATCTGGCGCTTCCATCATCTTCTTATCTGGTGCTTCCATCATCTTCATCTTCAAGGTGCTCGGTAGTGGCCAGAACCACAGAGTTTGTTTAGCTTCTCTCCGGGTAACCCTTGGTTGCTTTGGGTCACCGTTCTGAGATTTTTAACTTAGTCAGTGGCCTACTTAGCCGAAGCTCCCTCCTTTCGACGCAGGAAATACCCTTCTCGGGATGGCACAGTGGGATCAGAGTGTTTTGCAAGTTCAAGTGCCTCGGTATCAGGATAGCAGTTCAGTGATGGTCGGTCTTTGTTCAGGAGCTCTTCCTGGGTGCTGACGTTGTCTGTCGTGGCCAGGGTCGAGGAGACCTTCTTGCAGTGGTGTGCGTGCAGCCAGTGCTTTTTCCCCTCCACTCGAAGAGCCGTCCGAGTGGTGATCAGTACTTGCCAGGGGCCCGTCCACCGGGGTTCCAGACTCTTTGCCCGTTGAAAATTCCGGACTAGGCCATACTCTCCGGGTTGGATATCGTGATCGGGACCCCTGGAAGCATCGGGGATGGCCTGCTGCACCTGTTGATGAATGACAGACAACGTTTTAGTTAACTTGTATAAATAATCTGACAGCAGGACATCGGGGATGTCGTGAATGGAGGTCGGCTTGGGGGCAGTCCAGAGGTTCATTGGTCGCCCAAACACAACCTCGTAGGGGGTCAAGTGGTGCTTAGTGGGAGTGGAGCGCATCGATAGTAATGCCAGTGGGAGGGCATCTGGCCACTTAAGTCCTGTGGTGGCCACTATCTTTGACAGTTTCAGTTTCAGTGTAGCATTGTGTCGCTCAACCAGGCCAGCGGATTGGGGGTGGAAGACTGCATGGAACCTCTGTTTTACCCTAACCCCTTCTGGATTAGTTGGATAACATCAGCTATGAAGTGGGGGCCATTGTCGCTCCATAAAATTCGACAAAGGCCGTAGCGAGGGAAAAACTCTTTCAGTAGTACTTTGGCAGTAGTCATGGCAGTGTTATCACGGGTCGGATAGGCTTCTACCCATTTGCTGAAGGCACATACAATGACTAATACGTACTTCAAGCCTTGGCACCTCTCTAGCGGGATGTAATCCATCTGGAGGACCTCAAAGGGGTGGTCGGGGACCCCAAACCCTCCCCGGGGTACCACAGTTCCTTTCCCGGGGTTGTGTTGTAAGCAGATAAGGCACTGCTGGACTAGGCGTTTGGCCGAGTCGGAGATCTTGTTGTTGTGCCAGACTTTGGAAATGAGTTCAATCATGGGGGCAGAACCTATGTGTGCAGGGGAGTGTGCCATTGTCAGTATGGGGATCAAGTATGCATCAGGCAGCAACCATTTGTTCGTGTCTTTTGTCCGCCAGCAGCCTTCATCGTCCCTTAGACCCACCCGCGCCCACTCAGTCAGTTCGTGTGGTGTGCTGGCCGATTGGATGTCCCTGATTGTTTCCCTAGCGTCGGTCCATTTTTCTGCTTGTGACCTGGTCATATACATGCGTGTCGTTGTCCTATTCTCAGCTGTGGTTCGGGCAGTGATGTCGGCTAGTGCGTTTCCCTGTCCGACTAAATCTGTCACCTTCTTGTGTGCCTGGCATTTGATCACTGCTAATTGTTTGGGGAGAAGAACTGCTTCAATTAGGGCGGAGACTAGATCTCCATGAAGGATGGGCGTGCCGTGGGACGTCAGGAATCCCCTTTCCCTCCACAAGAGCCCAAAATGATGAACCACCCCGAAGGCATACTGGCTGTCTGTGTAAATGTTCGCCGTGGTTCCTGCTGCTATGATACATGCTCGTGTGAGGGCAATTACCTCTGCTGCCTGTGCGGATCGTTGTGTGATGCGAGCTGTTTCAACTACTGCTCGAGCTGTCGTCACCGCATAGGCAGCAGAAGTGGTGCCGTCTGGGAGTTTGATACAAGAGCCATCTACCCATAGTTCTCCATCAGGGTCTGTAAAAGCAATGTCTCGGAGGTCAATTCTACTCCTAGTCTGTTCGTCCGTGAGGGTCACACAGTCGTGTGTGGGGGGCACATCGGGGTCATTTTCAGGTAAGGGCAACAGTGTAGCAGGATTCAATGTCGTGCATCTCTTCAACGTGATGTGGGGGGCATTCGTACCCTGTCAGTCGTGCACTAGTCAGGTGTTGAGTCTTGGTCTGGTTCAAAAGGGTGTCAACTGCATGGGGTACTAATACCGTGAGGGAGTTCGAAAGTACAATTCCCTCACTCTGGCGGATAGAGACAGCAGCAGCGGCTACCGCTCGAAGGCAGGCAGGTAAAGCTCTGGCGACTGGGTCAAGAGTGGCAGAGAAATAGGCACAAGGGCGTTGTTTGGCGCCGATGGGCTGGGTTAGAACAGACAATGCGCAACCCTCCCTTTCGTGAGTGAAGAGGGAGAAGGGCTTGGAGTAATCTGGTGTTCCTATAACGGGTGCCAAGCAAAGGGCATCCCGCAGCTCCTTAAAGGACGCTTGGCATTCGGGGGTCCAAGGGAGTGGGAAAGGGACATCTTTGGCCAACAGGGAAAGTAGGGGTTTTATGATGAGACTGAAATTCGGTAACCATTGTCGGCAGAAAGAGGTAAGGCCCACCAATGAACGGACTTGTTTCTGTGTTTTTGGGATGGGGGTGTCTAGGATGGTTTGGATTCGGTCGGGCATAAGTTTCCTCCCTTCTTTGGACAGGAGATGGCCTAGGTATGTCACTTGGGGCTGGCAGAACTGCAGTTTCTTTTTGGAGACTTTGTGGCCATTCTCCGCAAGAAAGTGCAAGAGTTGGATAGTGGCTGTGATTGCAAGTGGAGTGGTGTCGGCCGCCAAAAGGATATCATCGACATATTGGATCAACACCACTCCATCTGGTAGCTGGACGGCGTCCAGCTGTCTTTTGAGGGCCTGGCAGTAAATGCTGGGACTTTCAGTGTAGCCCTGGGGAGCTCCACAAAATCGGTATGAACGTTTTTTTAAAGTGAAGCCGAAGAGATAACGGCTGTCTGGATGGATGGGGATAGAGAAAAATGCATTTTTAAGATCAATAACGGTGAAGGTGGTGGCGGTGGACGGGATGAGAGTCAGAATGGTGGCGATGTCTGAGACCACGGGGTACTGTGGTACCACCACTTTGATGACTTCTCGCAGGTCGATGATGAAGCGGTACGCTTTCTCATCTCCCTCACCTTGCTTTTTAACAATGGGTAGGATAGGGCTATTGCAGACATTACTAACCACTTCCTCTACCACTCCTGCATCTACCAAGGGCTGAATAATCGCTACCAATGCCTTCTCGCCTTCGGGCGATATCCGGTACTGTGGGAGTTTCGGGAGTATTGCATCTGGTCGAACAGTTATGTGTACAGGATCGATCATCATTCGTCCTACATCCGAGTCGTTTCTGGCCCATAGGTACAGGGGTAGGGTATCGAGCGAGGATAGGTCAGCATCTGTTATGGCGTACATATGTCGTGTGGGGTAGGGTCTGGACATGCTTGGGTTGTCGTACAGGATGACTCGGACTCCATCCGGGGAACACCTAATAGTAGCTCGGAAATGTTTCAGTAAATCAATACCCATAATGGCGTCAGGGGAGTTGGAGGAGAGCAGAAATGTTGTGTCAGTGGGATTGTTTCCTAGGTCAAAGGAGATAGGTACAGACAGGGGATTAGTGGAGGGCGTTCCATCGAAACCTATCGATGTAATGTGTGAGCCAGTCAAGGGTGCCCTTGGAATCAGTCGCTTTGATAATACACTACGTGTCGCTCCAGTGTCTACCAAGAATGGAGACTTTGTACCCAGGACCTTAGCAGTGACGTAAGGACCTTGCTGGTCAACACAGAGCTCGACTGGATCCCTCCCTTGCCCCTGGCAGTCCTATGCAGAGTCGTGAGCATCGTTGCAGTCGGACTGTTGGCACTGATTCTGTCGGGGGCGGTCAAATGTGTTTGGTCTGCCAGGTCGGTCATTGATGGTGTCGTGGGCCTGCCCTCGCCCCTGCCCTCCAGTTTTGGGGCCATTTGTCATGTCCCTTGTCTCTTTATTTTTAATCATTTCCCGAAGGGCCAGGCATTGAGACTTCCAATGTCCAAATTCTTTGCAAAATGCACACTGGTTCTCATCGAGGTCGGTTCGTGGAGCGCCGGGTGTGGGGTTGCGGTCTCTAAGGGGCGGATTCCTAGGGGCATTCGACTGGTAGTTTCCCCTATACCGTTCCCTTCCTGTAGTCACTCCCTGCAATTGAGCAATCATCACTCGTTCCTTTAAGTCCTTTTTCTTTCTCTCAGTCGGCCTCTCGTTCTCGTTCTTTTGGTGTTCGTAATACTGAGCCATCTGAAGGATAGCTGCAGGTTTGGAGGCTCCCCAACTACTCTCGCTCGTCTGTAACTTTTGGGAGACCTCTTGCGATAGCCCCTTTACGTAGTTTTGCACGAATAGGTGTTGTCCGGTTGCGGTGGTCATGTCTTGGCCACTGTAGTCGGAGAACACCGTTTCAAATCGGGAGAAATATTCTGATACGTCTTCCTGGGGTTTCTGACGGCAAGCCGTGACTACCGACCAGTCTACCTTCTTCTCTGGGATCAACGTCTTTAGCTTCTGCACTATTTTGTCCGGGAGTTCCAGTATGTCTTTTACAGGTTTCTTTCCGGGCTCTCGCTGCCCATCTAGTTCATTGAGTTGTTTCCAGGTGTGTCCGAACAGATCTGTGTGGTCGGCTTTCCGGATTTGCTTTCACACATCGGCCGGCAGACACAACCCGAAAAACAAATCAATGTCCGATAGAGTCATTATAGTTGAGCCCAAGGCTGTGCCTAGTTCGGTATAAAATGCTGTAGGGTTCTTTCTTAAATCGGGCAGGGTTTGCCTAAAAGTTAAAATATCTTGCCGATCCCATGGTTGGTAAACCCAGTTGTACACAACCCTCCCTTTTGCATCAGCGTGGTTGATATCATCGTTTGTTCCCTGACCTCTTGGGGTAACCCAGTAGGGGGCGGCTTCTCTGATAGGCATCATAGTGTTGGCTGCTTCTAATGGGGGCTCAACCCTCTCAGGGACTGTGATCTTGACCTCTGGTTTCTGTTCCGCGAGGTGGCGGAAGACTTCAAGTGTTTGCATGAAGATTTCCGTCACATCGCTCTCAGTCCCATCTCCAACATCGACCCTTCTATATAGAGTCGTCAGTTTTGCAGGACCCTTATTCTGGTACCTATCCTCATATGCGTTCAGGGTGTGGTAGCTGAACCGCAGAATGAAATGCCGTCTGTGACTACCGGCATGTGAGTTGTGCATATTCATCGTATATTCTTCGCTCTCCTTCCGTTCTACCAATGTTTTTGCTATCTTGTCGATTACATCCCGCTCATCTTTGCTCAACCTATTTGGTCTGGCTGTTAGCTGTTTGTCAGTCTCGAGTTCATCTGGTGTTGTTACCAATGCGGCCGGTGCGAAGGCCTTAAGAGTCGGGGCACTAGCGCTAGGGTTACCCTTGACTGCACTCTGAACTGGTGAGTGTTGTGCTAGAGGCTGGCAGGGAGCATAAGGAGGGGGCATGTAGATAATTGGAGGACCGAGCAGTAACTCGTCATTTGCCCGCAGTTTGGAGGGCATCTCCGGGTAGAGCGTAGGGGGGGTCCTGACAGGGCATTGGCCTGCCAGTCCTGATTCTTGTGTTTTTTTAACTTCCTCTCTTCTTCTTATTTCTTCATCTAGTTCTTTTGCGGCCGGATGGGCAGCTTTTCGTAACTCTTTCACTATTTTTGCTTCTTCTCTTTTCCTTCGCTGTTCTGCTTCTTTGCGCCACATGCCAATACTATCGAGCATAGTGGGCGTTGCCTTATTTATTTTTACAGCTGCTTCTAACGTTTTTATTTTATTTTCATCAAAAGAACCTATCAGTGGCCACTGACTTTCGGGATTCTTTTTTGTATATTTATGCCATAACTTACTATAAGCTATAGCGACTAGTCCTTGCTTAGTAAACATGTCCTTATTAGGGGTGCCTTCCAATGGAGCTGGATGGTTCATCTCTAATAAGCGGTCCGGGTTGACCCAACTACTAACCAATGGGGAGAAGATAGGCATGACGGATTACAATGGGGGGCAAAAGCCTGCACTACCTATCTTTTCACTACTTGCAAAGACTGGACAGAATATTCTATTCTACGCTGTTTGCAAACAGAGAATACCTCCAGAAGGAACCAATTCCAAACAGTCAATGTTTGGATAAACAATCAATCAATGAGGAATGAAATAGGCACGACGGGTTACAATGGGGGCAAAAGCCTGCGTTACCTACCCTTCACTTTCTACAAAGGGAGAGAGAATATTCCTATTCTTCCCCGTTTGTAAGCAGAGAAGATCCTTAAGAGAACCAACTTCGAACAACTCAATGCTCGATTCAAACAATCAATCAATGGGGAGAAAAATAGGCACGGCAGATTACAATGGGGGACAAAAGTCCGCGTTACCTATCCTTCACTATCCGCAAAGGGAGATAGAATATTCCTATTCCTCCCCGTTTGCCGGCAGCGAATATCTCAGAGAGCGACAAAGCAAATACTAGTATTTCAATCAATAAGAACAATCAATCAATTTCAATTCGTCGTGTGTCACGACCTTACCCGGACCGCACGGACCGTTTCTCGTCTTCCGCTTCCAGCGCCCGATCGTCCTCTACTCTCTGTTGCTATCGCGGCACTCCTGGTGGTTCCCAGTCAGGACCGTAGATCACTCGGGAGAGGTCTGCTCGGAATCAGTGAAGTTCAGATGATCGGCTGTCAGACGAGGGTCTATCGGACAGGAGCTCTCCCGATCGTTGCAGTCGTTCACTCTGTCGTCGGGACCTCTCCCACTGGATCCACGTGTCGCTGATGGGCCCCGCGTTTGGGACGCCAATTGATAACGATCAATTCAAAATGGTCAGGCGATTTAGTTGATGTTTCCTAAGTTAAATTTGCCCGGCGTTAAACGCCTCTAATACCATACGAAGTTATCCAATAAAGAGGCAGGGGCTGGAGACAGGAAGACAGGAAACAAGTTTTATTCCGACGGATCAGAACACGTCAGATCGGACAACAAGGTATCGTCTCGAGGTGCTCTCTCAGCCTCTCTGGGGCCTGGTCTTTTATACACTGGTTTAAGACATGTGAACGTTCTTTATTACAACAAAGACATTGTGAAGTATGAGGATGACATCCCCGGCACCCACCCCCCCCAGTTCCGGCCCATTTCAACACATGACAACAGTAGAGGCCCTTACCCCTCATACAATGGGTGGGGGCTATCACGTAGCTGAGTGTTCTGCCGATTCCTTTGGAATGTGTGCGCCTGATCGAATCTCAGGGGGTGGGGAGGTCATGATCAATAGTGGCTCCTTTCAAGAGAGGCGAGTGCATACAGTAGTGGGCAATAAACTGTATCCTCAGGCTAAGGGATGACCAGCGGTTCGTACAGGCAATCGGGCTCAGAGGAAGGGGTCATCAAAGGAGGGGTATTCATGGACGGAAAGAAGGTGTTGGTCAGGCGCGGGGTGTGATTCTCAGAGACAGAGTCATGCGGGAGGGGAGAGCTTATGCCTTGTGCAAGTGAGAGCGGGGACAGCCAGGGTGCGTGGGGGAGGCTCGCAAGGTTCAGGGAAGTGTGCTGACGGGTGATCGTGAACAGGGAGACCATGGTACCTAAAATGGCTGTCGTGTATGTTCATACGTGAGTCTGCAAGATGGCGTAGATGATGTTCAGTACACGAACTAAAATTCCACAAAGCCATGGCCTAGGTGTGACACCCTGAACGTGGCATTCGGTGCTTCCTATGTGCCGGCGCTCATTTTTGGGGACCAGCACTTATTTTCCCTCCTCAGACATTGACCACGAGCAAGAGAGGGACAAAAACACAAAGTAAAACGATGAAGGAAGAGAAAGGCCGAAACACTGGCACAAAGGCTGAGTGCAGGGGTGGGCAAGAGCAAGATAAAGTGGGAGCCGTGCCTGGGAGTGGATTAAAGGGGCCGGAGGTCAACTCAAGACATCTCAGCCTTGGTATCTGGCGCGCCTATAGTTAATAGCACTACTGAGAGCAGCGCTTTGGGCACCGGCATTCACAGTTTTACAAATTAAGCACTGGCACCTTCTTGCAAATTGAAATGAGGTGTGTTCTTCGATTTACAAAATGGCATCTAAGGGTGGGTCCTTTCCTGATCGTAGAGAGCAGGGAGCAGGTCTGCCTAAGGGGGAGCAGGATGCGTGCGTGTTCGTGCACGGGTGCATGAACGGGTGCGTGTGTTCGTGTCAGATCCGGCGGATGCGCGTGTGGGGGGACTCTGCAGCAGGTCAGCCTGAAGGGAAGCAGGACGGGTGCGTAGGTTCGTGTCGGTGCCTGTGGGTGCGCACTGCGCAGGGGAGGCCTCTGAAGTAGGTCTGCCTGATTGAAGAGGCTCCGGCAGCATGGCGGGTGCGTGTGCTTGCACGGGTGCCTGTGTTCGTGCCGGTGCCAGGGTGCCTGTGGGTGTGCACGTGAGCTGTGCAGCAGGTCTACCTGGAGGGGAGTAGAGTGCGTGCGTGTGCATGCACGGGTGCGTGTGAATGCACGGGTGCGTGTGTTCCTCTCGTAGCCTGCGAGTGCACTTGGGGTGGCCGGGGGGGGGGGTGGGGGGGGCTGTGCAGCCGGTCTGCCTGAAGGTCAACAGGGTGGGTGGGTGGGTGACGTGCTTGCACGGTTGCGCTTGCATGCACGTTTGCGTGTTCCTCTCGAGGCCTGTGCATCAGGTCTGCTTGGAGGGCAGCAGGGTGGGTGCGTGTGCTTGCACGAGTGCGTGTGTTCCTCTCGGTGCCTGCGGGTGCACAGATCTTCCTGCAGGGGAGCAGGGTGTGTGCTTGTTCTTGCACGGGTGCGTGTGTTCCTCTCGGTGGCTGCGGGTGCAGGGGGGGGGGGGGGAGGCTGTACAGCAGGTCTGCCTGGAGGGCAGCAGGGTGGGCGCGTGTACATGCACGGGTGCGTGTGTTCCTCTCGGTGCCTGCGGGTCGCAGGAGGGCCTGTGCAGCAGGTCTGCCTGAAGGTCAGCAGGGTAGGTGCGTGTGCTTGCACGGGTGCGCGTGCTTGCACGAGTGCGTGTTCTTGCACGGATGCGTGTTCTTGCACGGGTGCGTGTGTTCTCCTCGGTGCTTGCGGGTGCACAGGGGGCCTGTGCAGGGGGGGGGGGGTGCGGGTGCATGCACGGGTGCGTGTGTTCCTCTCGGTGCCTGTGGGTGCACAGGTCTGCCTGCAGGGGAGCAGGGTGGGTGGGTGTTCTTGCACGGGTGCGCGTGCTAGCACGGGTGCGTGTGTTCCCCTCGGTGCTTGCGGGTGCACAGGGGGCCTGTGCAGGGGGGGGTGCTTGCACGTGTGCGTGTGCTTGCACGGGTGCGTGCGTTCCTCTCGGTGGCTGCGGGTGCACGAGGGCTGGGTGGGGGGAGGGGGCTGTGCAGCAGGTCTGCATGGAGGGCAGCAGGGGGGGTGCGTGTGCTTGCACGGGTGCGTGTGTTTCTCTCGGTGGCTGCGGGTGCACGGGGGTGGGTGGGGGCTGTGCATCAGGTCTGCCTGAAGGTCAGCAGGGTGGGTGCGTGTGCTTGAAGTTGCACGGGTGCGCGTGCATGCATGGGTGCGCGTGTCCCTCTCGGGGGCTGTGCAGCAGGGTGGGTGCGTGTGCTTGCACGGGTGCACGTGTTCCTCTCGGGGCCTGTGCATCAGGTCAGCCCCTGGCCGCGGCCTCCAGCCCGCAGCCCTTGGCCCGCCTGTGGGTTCGCGCGCTCCAGAGCTGTGCGTTGCCGGCAGAGGGAAGGGAAGCCAGGCCGCGTCACCGCTCCAGACGGAGGCCGGCTTTGGTTCCTTGTTTCACGGACCCGGGTCCCTGCAGAGCGGCGCGGGCGGCTGTCCTGCGCACGATTGATGCGGTGTCCAAGGACATGGCGAGCGGTGACAGGTGTCAAGCAAAAGAGCCCCGTGAACAAAAGATACAGGGCCCCGGGCGCGAGCGTGGGGTGGAGCAGGGGCGGGCCTTATGCGGGTCAAAGTGGTTGAGCCTGAGGTGGCCTGGGTAGAGCAGAGGGGAATATCAGGTTTGAGTCACTTTATTTTTCAAGTTCCTACTTTAACTGTTTAACTGAAGGACTGATAAAAGGCTGCGATGGAAGGAGATGTGGCCGAATGGCCAGAGATGCGATTTTTAAACTGGGGGACCAAGTTCGAGTTCCAGCGTTCGCTCAACTTTCTGTGATTCTGTGAAAAGCAATTAACCTTCCCATGTCTAAAAACAAAAATTCGTCCGTGTCTAATGCAATCTGGTGTGTTCAAATAAAGAGCTCTAATGTTACATAAAGTTGTAAAACTAATACAAATAAATGGGACTGGACCCTGGGCGGCAGAGGTCACAGACACACCTTGATGCATCCCACTGGTCTAGTTGACTGGGAGTGTCTGAGTTAAGATATACCTAAGGGGTGAGCACCAGGAGGCCTGGCACTATATCACCAGCATTGTTTGCCCTTTTCATGGAGTCCTGGGGCAGATGGTTGGGGAAGACGGGGAATGCAAACTCAGGATTAGGCAGGCGCTCTCCATAGCCCCCTCCGCCTCCTTCCCCGGACTTACCTGCAGCAGGCCTCTGACTGGGCAAGGCGTTTTGGCTCTGGTTCCAATCTCTCACTCTCTATCTCTCATTCTCTCTCCTCCCCTTCCTCTCTCTCTCTCTCTCGCTCTCTCTCTCTCTGTCTGTCTCGCTCTCTCATTCTCTTTCTCTCTCTCTCTCTCAAATACTTTCTACTACTTTCCCGCCTTTTCTAACTCTCTGTTCCTCTTTCAGACTTCTTTGTGTCACTTTCAGACTGTTTTTGCCATTTTTTTGCCTCTTTTTCCCTCTCATTAGAACTCTTTGTGGCCCTTTGTGTTTCTTTGTTAATACTTGTGTGCTTCTTTTTGTGCCCCCGTGCCACTTTCCTGTTCCAGTGTTCTCCTTCCAGCGCCCCTCTGTCCTACCCTCTGAGCTCCTCCCCCTCCCAGGCCCAACTTAATGGCAGCCTTGCCAAAGGCATGCCCATCCGCTGTAGAACTGCACCCAGAGCCAGGAACCCTGGTCTTCCCCTGGTCTTCCCCTGATGTGCCGCTACCCCAGTGCGTCTCTCCACTCCCTCAACCGCGGCCTACGCTTGCTGCGCCGCTGCTACGCCACAGAAGGAACCAAAGCCTGAATCTCCTGACACTTCACCTGCACCCCCACATCCACTCTGAATGCCCCAACGCCCACTACAACCTCACCTGCAGCTCTCAACACTTCACCCGCTCAGGTACAATCTAAACATCCTCCACCTACGACCAACGACTCGCTCTCACGCCTGCTCCTCAACATCGACTCACTCAGCAAAGTCGCCACGGAGATCTAGGACTTGTTGGAACACCAAGCCCCAAACCTCTTCTTCCGCTCGGAAACATGGATGACCCTAGCACCGGCACCAGACATCGCCACTGCCATCCTCGCTGGGACTAAAATCAACAGACAAGACCAGCAACACAGGCCTAGAGGAGGAGGAATCTCCTTCATCTTCAAGGAAAACATCGACTGTACCACCTCCTCTAAAAGCGAAAAAGATCCATGAAGCACCTCACTTCGAAGTTGTGAATCAAAGTCAGCGTTACCCCCTGCAGCCCAATGGTGTACAGGCCTCCCAGCCCAGACCTTGCGACAACTTCACCAGCAACATTATGGACTTCATCACACCACTCATCATCACTCCTAGGAGACATAAACTTTCACATAGAAAACCTCAACAACCCCAACTCTCAGACTCTCCATGCAATCCTTGGAAAACTGAGCTTCACTCAGCATGTATCGTCCCTACCCCCGCACCCACACATATTCTGGAATCCGTTTTCACCTTCTTCTGCAACATCATTATCCACTAACCATCTACGCCGGGGAACCATTGAACCCATGTCTTCACCGCTCCTTCAACAAAGGTCTCACCCCCATCAGCGAAGCCCTTGCTCTAATTTTCAGCACCTCCATCGACTCAGCCACATTCCCTGGAGTCTGGAAACATGCGGCCGCCAGTGCCCTACTGAAGGAGCCCTCCGCAGACTCAGCCATGGTCACAAATTACCAGCCAATCTCTCGCCTACCTTTCCCAGCCAAGGTCCTGGAAAAAGCCATTAACACATGCTTCCCCGACTGTCTCATCAACCATCACTTTCTCAACACCATGCAGTCCAGATTGAGGCCAAGCTACAGTACAGAGACAGCTCTCACCGGAGCAACAGATGGATCCAAATCATCCTTGACATAGGAGAAACTGCGGCAATCCTCCTACCGGACCTCTAGACAGCATTTGACATGGTCTTCCACCCCATCCTCTTAAGACAACTGCACACCTGCCCTCCGATGGATCTTCACTTTTATAACTGGAAGAACTCGGAGAGGCAACTTTTCACTATACTCCTCGGAGGCCCAGGAACTCATCTGCAGAGTACATCTGGGCTCCTCACTCAGACCTACCGTCTTCAAAGTCTACATGTTCCCACTGGCTGACGTCATCCACGCCTGTGACAACATTGTCCTCTCCTATGCCAATGACACGCAACTTATACTGCCCCTCTTGCACAAATCCCCAAACACAAGAAACAAATTCACTGCCTGCATGTCCGAAGTGGCTTCCTGGTTGGAGTTAAACTGTCTCAAATTAAACACTGACCAGACAGAAGTTATGATCTTCGGAAAGAATTTCTCGCTATGGAACTTCACTTGGTGGCCCTCAGACATCCGACCTACTCCCAACCCCACCCCACAAGCCAGAAACCTCAGGATCATCATCGATCACAAGATAGACATGTCAGTCCAGGTCAATGTCTTAATAGCATCCTAGTTTCAAACTCTGAGCATGCTTTGAAAATCTACAAATGGCTACTAAACTACACAAGAAAGACCGTCACTCAACCCCTCATCACCAGCAGGCTAGACTATAGGAAATCAACATAACATAACTAACATAACATAGCAAAACAAACATGACATAGCATAACTTTACACTTTTACCACGCGAAGTATGTGAAACTGGCCTAAATTAAATATGCAAACCGCTCACAGTCCAGCATGAGTGGTGCATCCAAATGAAAATCGTGTCTCTCTCAAGTATTTCGAAGTGAGTGTTATTTATATTGAGGAAAAGGAAGCATGCCCATCCTCACAAATTATTCACAAGTTACCAGCACAAGATGGTTTCAACGTACGACCAATAAAGCCATAAACAAGAGATGCACTCATTAAATGTTTGTGATTTCTGGTGCAACCTGGATTCAGATTTTTCAGCTGGAATGACAGCCTACGATGCTCATTAGCACAAAAGAAAATGGGATTCCAATTTAAGATAAAATAAAAACTAACCTACAAGGAAAAAAAGGTGGCCTCTGATTGGATCATATGATACATTTAGGGATGGCCCCTTGCTCCTGACTGGTGTGTATTTTAAGATGCTTAGCGCCTCTCGGTGTGGGACTGGGACAGCATTATAAACATTGCATAGAGAAATGGTAATTGAAAGCAGAAACAGGCTTTTAGGTCTGGCTAAATAGTTGCAGTGTGGGACTGCTACTGGCCTGCCTGCCTTATCTATGGCTATCAGTGTCGGTTTCAGATCAGAAGTACCATCAGCTGAGACCCTGATGGGAAAGGTCTGTCATTCCCTGAAGTTGTCTCACAAGGACATTGAACTTATTTACTTCTCAAAGGTCCCTGGAAGATCCCTCACTGCCATGCTACAGGCATCATGGATGGAGTTCCCTGACTTAGAAGCTGTGACCGTGGAGTGCCCTCCACCCCCCAGTGGAGTTCCTCTGAAAAAACGTTTTTATGTCCCCTGGGGTTGTTCAGCAAGATGTGTTCCATGAAATCTTGCAGAAGAAGGAATTCCAAGATATTAGGCAGAAAAGCAAATGTCTGCCAGACAAAGAAGGCATGGCTCATACAGATCTTCACTTTTGGAAAGAGTGGACTCCTGTTCTGGCCCCCAGGGGTGCCAGTTCACCAGCCTGACCCTAGTTGAGTCCCTGACGTTGGTCCCTGCCGCACCCCTGGCCTGGTCTAGCACACGCTGCATGCTCTTCTCAGCTGTCGGGGAACACCTACGTCAATGGCGAAGTGGCTTTTGATGGGCCACTGCTTTTTAGGGCGAGCCTTGGCAGCGCATGCACTGTCTCTCGACATGCTGTATTCAATCAGGGGGCTTACAGCCCACCTCCAGCTTCTGATTTGCTTTTGTGAATGTCCTTTAAAAAACGTTGCTTCTAATTGGATAATGGTTCCTGCTTGTCCCACCTTTTCCCTCAATTTTCGACCCCCCTGGATCGCCCCCAAGACTTGTCCTCTTCCACTTGTTTCTATATACTTTCTGCTCAGGGACTTTTGAAAAAAACATCAAAACAGCTCTTCAAAGCTCTTCACGCACCTTCATGCACCCGTATGTTTCATTTTTAATTACTATCAGCATGACAGCCGTCACCCTACATCTTTAACTATGGCGGCCACATGCCTTTCTTTTGTTCTGCAAGGCGCTGTCACGCGGCTCAGTAAAAATGTCCTGTTGCTGCTGTTGTGCATTAAATTGCAGTACTGTTTCAGAGTTTCTGCCAAAAGACTCAACATTCAGCTTAAGTCATGCTACCATTAGCACTCTCATTGGACATCTAGACGTGTTCAACTTCTTGTGTGTTAAATCACACAGCCCTTCTGCGGTAATGGCAGACAATAGCCTGCATGTAGTTTCAAAACACTGGAAGCGCCCAAAAACAGGTCTTCAAAAATTGATGCATGACCCGACCATTCCGAATGGGAGTTGCCTCTTGGGTTATTATTTATTTTGAATGCAGATATAAATCAAGGATACCAATTATATCTTTGTGTGCACCGAAAAGATCCTCTTATAAAGTGAAGAGTTAAAAAATAAAAATATATATTTGCATACACAAAAACTTCTCAGATTTTGTTATTATTCAGAATTTTAGTATTTTTAATTTATTAGGTAATCTAGGAGAACAATTACATTTATTTTGTACAGAATGCTCATGTGTGAAGACTTTCTTTTAAAAAATGGTCACCCTAATTGCAATTGCTCTGCTCGTGTTCTGTACGGTATTCCCTTTTCTGTTTTTATGGCCTCTGTTCTGGGTATGCTCTTGTGTTTACAGTTTGGCAGACCATTTTAGGAAAGCCTTGCTGATAGGGCTGTCACAGACGCCCTGTGCTGCCCTGTTGTAAGTGTAATAGAGCCACCGAGACCCAGGGGGGTAGCGCCCGAGCAGCCTAGAGAGGTGCATCAGGCACTGCAAGTGCATGTCTCTTCCTGTTCTCATGCCATTGGTGATCCTCTATAGATGTCAAATGTACTATTTGTGATGTGGTCACCGCCATTTCCAGCAACCCGGAAGGGGTAGCGGTGGATAACCTGTTGAATATGTAGCACGTGACAGAGGATTGATTGTTGGGGGTGGGGCTTAGTCACTAAATAATCCTGGTGTGGACAGGATATTGAACAGTCTATTACCTGACTACTGTTTTTTCGTTCTACCTGGACATAACATTTGTGGCGACGAAGGTGGGATCTCGTTGCTGTTCCTTCATGTTGTTTCCTGGATTCTCAACGTTTCTTGGTTCTTGGCGGTGTCCTCGTGCCTGCCGTGCCCCTGGAAGCCTTGCTGTGTGTTCGGGGCTTCCTGAGTGTTGCTGTTCGGCTGCTCCGCTGTTCCTGGGGGTGTGGTCAGCTACTAACGTCGTGCAGCGTGCTGCTGTGGAACGGATGGTTTGCGGTGGTAGCGGTGGATGTTTATTGCTGCCCTGTGAAGCGAGTGGGAGCAAGAAAACTCCCTGACTGCTCTAGTTTCTGATGCCTGGCAGTTCATGGCAGTTGGTAGTATCTTGCTGCATGTGGAGTTTGCTGCTAGTGCTCCACTGTCTGGATCATCTTTTGAGGTGAGAGGTACGTCTCTCTCTTTTGCTCGTGCCTGGATCCTGGTGCTGGGGATGTTTGGGACTTGGACATAGTTTAACCTGTCATCTGGACTCTGAGGACCATATCTTTGGTCTTGGGGGCTGGCGCCTGTGTGGTGTGCCCTGACCTGTGTTTCATTGGGTCATCATGTCGACCATTCCTCCAGTGGAGCATTTCTGTTGGATGGTCCTCCATCTGCCCATGTGGCCCGGTGGAAGGAGTGGGTGGACCGCTTGGAGACCTATTTTGATGCTATTGATTCGGTGGAGGAACGGAGGCGCCCGATATTGCTGCTTCTGGGAGGGGCGACCATTCACCGTTTGGGGCAGTCAGTGGTGGAAGGGGCACCACCACATACTTATACTACCTTGAAGCAAGCACTTACTGCCCATTTTGAGCCGCTGGCCAATCCAGATTACGAGCGGTTCTTGTTGCGTCAGGCTCCGCAGTTGCCTGATGAGTCTGTGGACATTTTCTATGCCCGTTTGCGTGAATTAGTCAGCACCTGTACGTTGCCCGATGCTGCAGATGAGATCAGGGCTCAGTTTATTCAAGGCTGCTATTCCAGTAAACCACGTGAAGCAAAACTGCAGGTGCCAGGGATGCCTATGGCTGATATGTTGACACGTGGCAGGTCTAAAGAACTTTCAAAGGTTAGAGCAGTTCATATGGAGGCTGCCCTTCAACATGTGGTGAAGGTGGAGCCAGTGAATGCCGTTTCAGCCCGAGTCTCTGACAAACAAAGACTGCCGAATCAGGGAAAGATGGACCAACCCCGGCTTTGTTATGGCTGTGGGGGTCCTTTTCCTCATAGGGGACGTGTCCTGCCATTGGGAAGAGGTGCTCTAATTGCAACAGGATTAACCATTTTGTGAAGGTGTGCCGCTCTGCCCCTGCACGAAGTTCTGTTCCCATGTTATCTGCACAGGTGTATGTAGCTGCTCCGTTGTCGGCAGAGGGAGACATGGATGACGATGAGCTTGAGGGGACTGTACATGTACTCCATGCCTTGCAGCCTGGGGGTTTGGTACAAAGAGGTCTTCCTAAATGTTGTGTGATGGTGAACGGTCACCGGGTGCCTGCTTTGATTGATACGGGTGATTCAATAAATGTGATGGCCGAATCGATGATGATGACACTGCCAACTGCTCCTATTTTGAGTGCAACCACTACAAAGGTTTTTGTTTATGGAGCCTCTGACCCCCTTCCTTTGGCTGGTGTTTTTACTGCTGAGGTGGCACATGATTCTCATGCTATGAAGACACTGATATATGTCACGAAAGGTGGTCAAGGGATGTTGTTGAGTTGCCAGACAGCAGAGGGTTTACAGTTGGTCGCCTTTGCTTTGGCCGTGCATCAATGGACTGTGGAGGATTTGCTGGTCCAGTTCTACCCGTTGTTTAATGGAATTGGCTGTTTGAAAAATCGTATGATCAAGCTGCACATTGATGACTCTGTCCAGCCAGTGGCGTTACGTCACAGGAGAGTGGCGTTCAATCTTCAGCCAAAAGTGGAAGCAGAGCTGGTGAAACTGGAGAAGGCAGACATCATTGAACGGGTGGATGGTCCGACTCCGTGGGTGTCCCCTATTGTGCTGGCTCATAAGCCTAAGCAGCCTGGTGAGGTCCGCATTTGTGTGGATATGAGGTTGCCTAATCTTGCGATTAAACGTGAACAGCACCTCACCCCTACTGTGTGCGATATCGTGGTGGAGGTGAGTGGGTCACTGTGGTTTTCCAAGATGGACCTTTGTGCTGGTTACAACCAGTTCATGCTTGACCCTGCTTCCCGTGCAATCACCACTTTTTCTACACATGTGGGTTTGCGGAGGTATAAGCGTTTGAGTTTTGGGATTTCCAGTCCTGCGGAAGTCTTCCAGGATACGATCCGTGGGGTTCTTTCTGGACTGGATGGTGTGATCAATGTCTGTGATGACATTTTGGTGGATGCACCTACATTGGATGGGCATTTCAGACGTCTTAAGACAGTGTTTCAGCGGTTGCTGGATCATGGACTTATGCTACGTAAAGAGAAATGCGAATATTTGAAGACTAACATCTCTTTTTTTGGATATCGTTTTTCGCAGGATGGTGTGTCCCCTGACCCTTTGAAAGTGTGTGACATTCAGACTGCTCCTGCTCCTGTTAATGTGTCTGGTGTGCGGAGCTTCATGGGAATGGTCAATTATTGTGGCCGTTTTATCCGTTTTGAGTATTTCCCGGAATGTGTCTTTTTTTTAAATCTACTGGGCTCCTGTTGATGCTCAGGTGAATGACCATATGGCACCGTCGGATACTGGGTCTCTGGTTTCTGATGAAGAGTTCACAGATGTGAATCCATTTCCTGTTCCGGTGCTGGACCATGACCGTCCAGGAAAATATCATGCAGTGCCTGGACAGTGTGGTGCATCTCCATCTGCCATACCTTCTGGTGTGGCTCCGAAACATGTTCTGCTGCCCTGTCTGATGAATGTCAAGTGCCTGATTCTGGCTCCCAGCGTAGGGGTGTTGGGAGATACCAGCTGCGGCCATGTCCTGCCAGGTCTACACGTCTAAAGAACTATGTAACCTATTAAAATGGACTCAGGACTTATGGTTTTTGTTTTCACTTTGATTTTGTGGAGGAGTGTGATGTGGTCACCGCCGTTTCCAGCAACCCGGAAGGGGTAGCGGTGGACCACCTGTTGTATATATAGCACGTGACAGAGGATTGATTGTTGGGGGTGGGGCTTAGTCACTAAATAAAAGGATCCTGGTGTGGACAGGATATTGAACAGTCTCTTACCTGACTACTGCTTTTTCTTTCTACCGGGACATAACACTATTCTCCACTCATATATGTGACAAGTTTTTGTTCCCACAATTCTTTCCTACCTTCCTCTCATGTAAAGTGCTCTGATACCCTCTAAGGTCATAATCGCGGTATGAACAACTTTATAAATAAAATAAAAAAGTGCCCTGTAGATTGTGTATTGAAGTGACCTGTGGCATCTAGCGAGAATTCTGTATCTTACGTATAGCAATTCCTGTGTATCCTCATTCATCCGGAGCTGCTAACATTAGCCCCAGCACTGGTGACATATGACCTTCCAGCCTGTGTTCAACACCTTCGCTTGTCTCACATGTCTGCAGAGAATTCATGTTGGGTGAATTAACTTCAAGGGGACCGTTCCAAAAAAGTATCCATGCAGGTGGAAAGCTCACTGGAAAAGCAGTTAACATGCCGCAATGTCAAACGTGTGTCAATTTAAGGATTGTTTTGAGCTATTCCATTTTGACAGCGTTCATTGGGATTCATTAGGTCGAGCCGAGGCAGCTCATGTGCTGTCTCTCGTCATGCTGTATTCAGTCAGGGATATTGCAGCCCACTTCCAGCTTCTGATTGGCTTTTGTGAGTGTCCTTTAAAAAATGTTGCTTCTTTTTTGTTAGTGCTTTCTAGTTCTTCACACATGTACCTTTGGTTTCCAAATTTTCTTCAAAGAAACCTGGCAGTAAGTACTGCTTATAGAGGGTGTGATAAAACCGTAAGGAACATGGGTAGGGGCGGTGGTTTTCCCATTCACCGAGCTGCCCCTGAAGTTGGACCTTTCAAAGTGTTCTAAGTATTTTAAGTGGATTACGTGGCCTTCTTACCTCAGTAAAAAACAGAAAACAGTGTGACCCGAGTGCTTTTAGTTAGGGACTGATCAGATATGTTCTATAGCCCTTTAGCCAGTGGATTACTTTGTTTTAAGCCAACTTTGCTAACTTTCCAATCGGCCTGGGTTCTCCCAAGCAACCCTTTTTTGAATTCGATCCTCTGACCAGTTATCCTGCCTTTCCCGAAAATATATGGGGAAGAGGCTAATTTTCTTAACTTACAGCAACCCCTTCCCTATTATTTAAATTCCTTTTAATTTCTTTTCCATTGGTGTAATTTATTTTGCACCTCCCCCTCCCTCGTAACCCCCCTCATGACCTATTGCCCATTTTCTAATTCTCAAGCACCACAAGGTCATATGAATGGCATTAGCACCTATGCATATATGATCACTCCACTGCAAACATAAAACAAAAGTAAAAAAACATTGCTATTTACAAAGCCAACAGTTCAGGATTGCGAGAACGATTATATTGCAAAATGCTTGCTTACATGTGTGCTAGACTTGGCATTTTGGGTGTGGTTTCACCTGACATTTTGGCTCTACCTGCTGTATTTTTGATGCTGTGCTGGATTTCATTTTTGCTGACTTAGATGCTTTCTGCACTTTGCCACTTATGATCAGTATCAAAGTGCAAGTGCTCTATGTGTAAATTGTTGTTACAATTGATTCTCTCTGACTGGCATATTTGATTTACTGGTAAGTCCCTAGTAAAGTGCCCTGAAGTGTGCTAGGGCCTGTAAATCAAATGCTACTAGTTGGCCTGCAGCACTGATTGTGCCACCCACTCAAGTAGCTCTGAAAAGGTAACTCAGACTAGCCACTGTAATGTCTGTGTGCAGTTGTTAACTGCCATGTCGACTTGGCAAGAGCGCCCACTTACTAGGCCCTAACCTTCCCCTTTTTCCCCAAGTAATACACCCCTATGGCAGGTCCAAGGTATCCCCCTGGGCAGGGTGCAGTGTATGCGAAATAAGTGGAGTAGATCTCAGTTTATGCGAAACTGGAATTGCACCAGGCTTCAATTTAATGAGATGTTCCAATTTATTTATTTTCCCAACTTTTGAACTAAAAACGTCTGGAAACTGTTCAATAATGCTATTAACAACACAATTACTGTCCTCATCTATTAGTGAGATCTCAATATCATTCAATTGAACAGGATTCTTAGAACCCGGGACCAGTTTCAAACTCATCTTGGCCAAATCTTGCCAACCCACAATATTTTTCCCTTTAACAGCGACATAAACTTTTGTATAAGTTTTTCTCCCCAAACAAATTATGTCTGACATGAAATAGCCAAGCATATCAATTCTATTATCTCCGTATGCCTTGGGGATAATATCAACTTTTGAAAGTTTAATTGATGACGCCCACAATTTGTCAAAAGGTACATCAGAAATAATTGTGACAGGGGCGCCTGAATCAGCCATCATGTCAAGTGAATGTTTACCAAAAATCACTACACAAGTTGGCTCCGCTGCATGTTCATCATCAATCAAACTTACACATGAGTCAATTGCTCAGGTATCTCAAGAACTTCCTATTGTAAAGGATGTGTTAATGCGTGGGGACCAATGCATTCCACCTTCTTCTACTCGTAGAAGGTTGGTGGAATGCTCACATGAAGGTCATTTAGGTATAGGTAGCAATTCTAGGAAGCTTGAAGAATATTTCTGGTGGCCCGCCTTAGACAGGGATGTTACCTTATTTATAGATACTTGTGATTTTTGTTTATTGTCAGATAAACACTGGAGGATTGGTAAACTTCCTCTTCACACTGTTACTATTGCACAAGAGGCATGGTCAAAATTTGCTCTGGACTTTGCTGGTCTGTTTGATTTACTACTAAGTAATGAACGTTTTATAGTGGCTTTGATTGATTACCACTCCAAATGGGTAGATTTGGATTTCTGTGACTCTCCAACTTCTTCTGCCGTTATTAAAATTTTAGACAGAGTGTTTCTTGCAGAAGGTTTTCCTAGAGAAGTAGTTACAGATAATGGCTCACATTTTCGTTCTTTGGCCATGCAAGAGTACTTCAAAAAGTATGACATCAAGCATTTGAGGTTAGCCCTCTATTCTCCTGCTTCCAACGGACTTATCGAAAGAATGAATAGGTTTTTAAAAGAGGGTGTTCAGACAGCTTTGGCAAGCAATTGTGCAGTTAAAGATTTTTTAAGAAAGAAAGTTTGGTCATATTTAATCACCCCACACTTGACAACAGGGATTTCACCCTTTAGACTTTTAAAAAAGAGGAATCCCAATGGTGTTATTTGTCCCAATTGGTTAAAAGATTTGAGAATAGACACTTCTTCTTGCATTTCTTGTCAGGATAAAAACAGTTTGAAAGAGAATGTTTTAAAAAAACAGAATATACAAAAGAAATATTTTGATGCTTCTTCTCGCTTTATAATAACAGATTTTCAGGTTGGGGATTGGGTTTTGTTTAAGAATCCAAATAAGCTTAAGAAAGGTATGTCTAAGTTTTCGTCTCCCATTCAAGTTATAAAAGTTTCTAAAGGTTCAGTTTTCCTTGAAAGGAGAGGATGGTGGAATAAGAGAGCTGTTGTAAAAGTTTCTAATGACCAAGCTAAAAGAATTCTCTTATACAAACCTGATTCATACTATTCATGAATGTTCACATTTTCCTTTAGGAACACCTTCTGACAATGTTTTGTACAATGCTTCTTTTCCTGTTTGTTCTTCTACTTCGTCTGCAGGTATGGATTTGCATTCTACACCTAATACTGTTCAGAGTAGTTCTTCTACAAGTGAAATGTGTGAACCTACTAGGGCTCATCGCAATTGCTCTGTTCCTATAAGGTTTCAAGATTTTTATATGTCATAGGTTAATTTCATGTTTTTCAATTTAGTTTATATTATAGGAAGGGAGATGATGCAAGGTATAGTCTTTCTTCTATGTTTTGTTATGCATGTGTATTCTGCCTCACGCTCATGTATGCCGTCAGCTGTCACACTATATTGTGTTTGCATTTAGGTCCCTTTCCTCTGCAGAGAGGAATTATTCGACTATTGAGAGAGAAGCATTGGCTTGTTCGTGGGCCGTTGAAAAATGTAAAAGCTATATTTGGGGTAAACACTTCATCTTACTGAGTGATCACAAACCTTTACTTAATTTATTGAATGGTAATGGAACTGGTAAGGCTTCTGCACGCCTTGTGCGGTTGCTCTCTAGGTTACATGAATTCAATTTTACAATCCAGCATATTTCTGGGGGTCTCAATATTAGAGCGGATTGTCCTTCTAGGTTACCTCTTCAAGAGAACTATGTAGAGACAACATTTAGTGATGTTGAATGTGTAGTGGCATCAATTGATGATTCAAGAAAAGTTTTAAAATTTTTAACAAAAGAAATTTGGTTGGAAGCGTATGAAAATGATGAGGTGTTACAAGCTGTAAGAAACATGATTATTAATGGGTGGCTCAAGGAACGTTCATTACCTGCTTCTCTTAAGTCATATGCTCAGGTATCTCAAGAACTTTCTATTGTAGTGCGCCAGGCATGCCCAGATGTGGGTCCCGGGCTCACTGTGCCACTGGATTCAAGCTATCCTGGCTGATGAGGGCGGAAAGCCCAAAACCGGTCCTAGGATGCTTGTTTCCAGTCCAGGGAAGACCTGGCCTGGCAGTTCGGGCTTGACTGTTCCAATCGGGCGCTGGGTCAAGACTGATTTGCATATGGATGGGTCCAAACTGGAATGGCATGGTGAGCAAAAAAACAATGGATTTAGGCCCAGATCTCTGTACCCGGGTGAATGTATGACATTGTTATGCATTCTGTCCATTTATTGTTCTTTTTACTTTTAGAAAGTAGGCATGTTCTTGTTTAACCATACTGTGTGCTTCTGCCTGTTTGTGTATTGACTGGTTTGGGAGTGACAGGGGCTGGGGATGTGCATTCACTGTAGACAGCCACTGGGGGTGTTGGGGTGTGCCTGGCCCTTCCTGGATGGCTCAGAGCTCAGCTGAATAGACCTTGGCTGAATTTAGAGTAGTGGGAGGAGATGTCCTTGCACCTGAATAGGGCCTGTCTCCCTTGCACAATGCTGTCTCCACCTCCTGTGGTCATACTGCACCAGTGAGGACAGAACTGGTTTGGACTGGGCTCAGAGACTCTTGCAAAAAGAGAACAAATACATTTTGGGGTATAAGTATTAGACCTAAAACCCCAGAGATTGAGACTACTTCTGGACTCAAGAGGAACCTTTGCCAAGGAGAGGAGATGAAGAAACTGGAGGAGAAGCAATTCCCCTTTGCTGTACGCTGTCTGGGGGTTGGCCTGCAGTAGCTGGTTCTGCCAAGGAAAAGATAAGGACCTTGCTGTGTGCTGTGTCCCCCTGCTTGAGGAAGATCTCCAAGGGCTTGAGTGGAGCTTTTCCCCTGTTCTAAAGTCTCAGGGACACAAAGACTTCACCCCCAGCTCCCCTGAACTTCCTTGCTGGGAGTTCTGACCTGCCAAAGAAGTGCCTGTGTCTGCGTTGGTCATCTAGAGGTTGTTCCTGCTGTTGGGAGCTGAAAAAAAACGCAACTGCAAGAAAACCGACGCACACTCTTCTAGCAGCTATTTTTCTGACGGAGCACCTCTGTGCGAGAAGAATCTCAACGCATCGCTGCGCCACTGCTGAAACCGACGCAGCGCCTGTTGCCGCTGTAAGAACTGACGCATCGAGGGATCATGGCTCAAGAAACCAAATGAGCGTTGCTCAACACCGCCGCATTGATCACTAACACATTCCGGATTTCCATGCATTGTACTGAAGAACTCAAATCTTCATTCTCAGGGGTACTTGATAATAAAGAAGTTGACACAGAAGCTGAAATATGAAAAGACATCTTTATTAAACTTAAATAAGTGAGACTACGTCACACAGGAGCCTTAGCAACTGAATGAGGCAGTCTAAAGAGTACAGAACACAGACGCCTTTTATATGCTTAGGGGTACAAACTCAGCACAAACATAAGGGGCAGTCTTAGCTTTTGCAAGCATGCAAAATACCTAATATGGACATACAAGATCTGCAAAATATTAGCCAATAGGAAAACATTCAAAACAAGGCATCATGTAACCAGAACGTCCCCCTTAAGTCGTGTTTCTGCCCAACCCATAAGTCAATCAATTACAGCACATAGATGGTCAATCAGTAATGGCAGGACATGTCTGTATGCAGTTAGGCCAGCTGGTGTCTGAGATTGGTTTCAAAACAAGGACAGAGGGGGTTTTCAACACGTTGCAGTCCAAAGGGCAGAGACACTTCATAAATAGAGCAGCCTGTGTAAAGGCAACACAAAATGACAACAAATGTAAGATGGAGTCAAAATTAAAGAACCTCAGACCCTCCTTTTGCCATTACACAGGCAAATCCTAATTCATTGCTAGATTGGCATTCTACTCATTTCATAAAAGCAGGTATATGTAAACTATCAGCAGGAATACAAAGAGAACAAAGCATTTAACATTTAGATAGCAGAAGAAAGTAATGACCACTATTACAAACAGGTTTATCATTTTTTTTCACAACCCTAGGCAAAAGAAAATGCTAAAATTATTTTGCAAACATTTTCAGGGCTCTTAGTTATTTCAGTGACTATTGACAATGCCAATAAAACAATAAGAATCAGTCTCCTAACACCCATTCTATGCAATCGCACGGGAAATACCCAGAGTCCGTCCAAGCCTCTCTGGCAGGCTTCTATTGTCCATCAAATCTGCTTCTGTTGTTTTCTTCCGCATGGGCCTCTTCATTCAGGCCTTTCATGAAAATGGTGCTTCTCAGTATCCGTTGGAGTGCCCTCCTGGCAAACACTCACAGCTCACTTGAAAGTCAATGTCTCAATGCAGTGCACCAATAAATTTCCTGTGCTGCAGGCACTACAGATATTGTGCTTTTCGTTAGTCATGGGCACAGATATTCTCATGCAGACCCAAGTACTATTAATTGGGAAAGAGCAACAGACTGTCACACTCAGCAACACTTTCAGGCCCCAACACTCACTATTCAGTGTCAGAGGATGCTCAGGCTGCTCTTTCATTTAATTTTCTTTTCATCATGGGTACCACAATGTAGTGCCTTTTGCCAATCCTGGATCCTCCGGTGCACTGCCCTACCGTTGGAGCAAAGAAAAGGGGGGGTGTGGCCAAAACTCAGGTGAAGGGGCTCAAGGGACTGCACACTGTCAGAGGTTACCAGCACATGACAGGTGAAAAACTGAAGCCTCAAAACAACAGGGATCCTTCTCTTTTGCTCTTTTGCACTGAAACTCTGGTTCTGTGATGTCCAATATCGTCTGATGGAGCAAGTACGATGCTTTGGAGATACCATTGATGGCGCACTGGCGATCGCTGTCCAGCCTTGCTACTTTTCAGGGTGCTGGGACTTTTCAGCTATAGCTGTCACTGATGAGATTGTGGGTGAGTTCCGCAGGTTATTATGACTTAATCCCGCAGAACCTAGTGACGTAGGAAATGTGACACAGTTGTTAGTTTCCTTCAATTTAGTACAAAAACAGTTTATTGTTTTTAACAAGGGGACTGTAAGCAGGTGGCCTGCAATCTGCTATGGAGTGGCCATACGCCATGGGAGAATTCTGGTCTAGAACACACTGTCATTCTCAAAGGCAATACTTCTAATCTCTTCAATTTGGTACCCTTCATTATCCTCTGCCATCTAAGGGTAGATAGTTACATGGGAATTCTATCTGAATGGATGTCCTCACACATGGTGGCATTGTCTAATGGGGAAAACATTTCTTTTTTCTTTTTCAATGATTACATCTAGGCGTTCCTAAATTCCTTATCTAGAACACCTCAAAAGAGAGATCACATGATACAGATTATTAGGGACATGTAGATACCTCCCTTTTAATAACTGTGCATCAGGTGCACTATGCAATACACAGGCTAATGATCAAAATGTGGAAACAAAAGACAAGAACTAGAGAGTCCTGGTATTTCCATGATTTAGAACACATCTGATCCCACCAAAAATTAAAGAAGCAGGAACAAAAAGGGAAAAATCCAAATTAAAACAGTCATTTGTCATGTTCAAAAAAATAAATGTAAGGTATCTCCTATTGAGGTGGAAAACTTGTCTTACTATAGTATTGAGTCAGTTAACCAGTCCATCACTACCACGACGGTCAGACTTGAAAACATCGAAGTAGGCCTAAAGAAAATTCTTAAAAACCAGTCTGGTCATACAAAAGGGAATTATACATAATATGGGTGTCTCTGGAACATTACTGCAATCTGGAAGTGTGAACCTGAACAATACAACAATAATAATAAAAGGGCTAACTGGTGAAAGGAATATGGAAAGGGAAATGGAACTAGGACACAGCTAAAATCCCCAATAACTAGGCACGATGCGACATCTGGCAGGGGAGAAGCGGCAAAAGAAAAATCTATAGGAAGAACAAGAAATTACTTGGGTGATAGTCAGGCATGTGACACATCACCAAGAGTATGGGTGATACACAAAAAATCAAAATAGTTCACAAATGTTAGCTCTACCGCTGGCCGCTACACCATATACGGTAATCTCAGCTAATGTTCCAGTTCCTTCTTCAGGGAAAAATGAAACCTTGTTTCCTTTATGGTACAAAGCCATACACTACTTAGGAAGCAGAACAAAACTGACTAATGTAATATAGAAATTAGGTCACCGTGTACAAGAGTCACAGATTTATAATTTATCCTTACGTCCAATCAGGATACATAAATCTAGGGCTGCCTGTTCCTTAAGGGAAGGGGGCAGTAACGTGACAAACTGCAGGTGACACACTTTGATCCTGTATATCTCTTTTATTTTTCTTCAATACCATTATAGCCAAAATAGACATGCACTGGTAAAGTGTTGTCTGTCTTGCTCACAGAATGAAAATATCATATCTGTGAAATTTAGTATCAGAGCAAATCCACCCAACTGTTGTGCAGCGATATGCATCGTCATGAAAAATCCCTTCACAACACAGGGGAACTTGTAATAGTATCAGAAGCAACAACATAAAACAAAAACATGCATAAAAAAACGCACAAAACGCACATGTCAAGCCATCAGATATACTTGCTGTATATCAAGCACAAAGAGGATAGACAAAACAATAGCATATTAGAATGAGTGGTGACGCACACACTTCATGTTATGTACTTTATGCACTGTGAACCTGCAGCCCAAAACTCAATATTCGGGCCTGCTTAATTTGTCAGGTTTAAAATCAAAATTACACTTTTTTTCCTTTCCTTACCCTCCTTTTGACAGCTGGTCACCAGTTAGTGGCAATCGGTTGTCAATACAATCCACTCTGTCACTTCTGACATACAGGACCAGCAAGAACAATTCATGATAGGACCAAATACACTAACATAAAAAACACATGAACATTTCTTTCCAAAGGAGTTACGCAAAAACACATCTCCTTTCAACCAACCAAACTCACATGTCTTGTCAGCCTTAAAATCACCCAGAACAATCCATGAATGATCTGTGGGCAGAAGCAAAAAAAAAATAAAAAAATACACAACACACAAACGAGTGACATTTCTCATAACAAACAAATATCCTTTATAACTTTTAATCAGAAGACAAAACATGATACACATTAACAAACACAAAAATAAATTTCCATTACTTAACTGTTACCATCTTGTCAGTCAGCTTGCAACATTAAGCCACCCTAATTTTAACTTTCTAAAAGTAAAATTGTTTCACTGACACTCCATGTTAGCTTTGCGCCACAATTTCCATTGTGAAAAATAATTCTTAATTGGTAAATCGTTCTCAATTAGGGATGTAGCCTTCAAAATTTCAATAAAGAGCTTCGCCTTATTTTCTGTCTAAGACTTAATGCAATACTTCATTTTCTGTCAAATAAAAGCAACTAGCGGACATTAGTTACCAGAGCAGAGATACAAATGTATCAATTCTGCAGAGCATTTAGCATGATGTTGGGACTTTCAAAGAAACCCTTTTTTTATAGTTTCCCTTTGGAATTAAGTTCTGTAATTTATTGATGTTCTTATGGAAAAACCAGAAAACCCCCTTTTAGAGGCCGGTTTAGCAAGGTCATTCTGCACTTCACAGAGACAAGGCCCTAATTTACAAGGTCACAGATGTCAACATGACAGCCTCCTTCCATTGTTTACATGGAAACTAAAGATAGCACCTCAGCGCGACTTGAGCCAGCCTCCGCAGCTCTCCTAGCCCCCAGCTTCTGCTCACTAAGAAGTTTGTCAAAGACAAAAGGACTTCCTAATTCCTCCTAACCTGCAATAATTCACTCTATTTTGAAAAATAATTTCTCCTTTTTAGGGGCTAAAAAAAATATCTCTATTCTCAGATTATTAAACAACATTTACTGTGAAAAAATTCACAGAACCTAATAACACACATACCAGTTTTTAGAACAAATGCTTGTTGCAATGGTACTTATTTCATCAACCTTAAATGGATGAAGGTCTCAGTAGGTCCAGCTAAAGTTAAAACCTTCCACCCTGATATTAAACTCAAACCTCTGCACCGGGCACATTGGCTCACTGAGCCATTTAAAAGCAAACCCAAATGGGAACAACCTGCAAATTTGTATTATACCTAAATGTATGCATTTACTAAAGCCTAAAGCACTTTAAAGCTATTATAGATGGCAAGAATGCTGTTTAAATAGTCAATTTACCCAAATTCGACTTTGATATTTGGGGCACTTAAAAATAAATATCCTATAATTGTGATACATATTAATCATCCTCAGAATGTTCTTTACAAATTGCAGGGATTGGACATTAGATATATCTCATGCAAATCCTGAGAAAAATGAGTTTTTCACGGCTGCGCCAAGTGAAATTCTATATGCTAATGTCCTCATTATGCAGTATAACATAACTTAAATTAAATTATAATGCTAGGAGGTCACAGTATAGGTATTAGGCTTCATGAATAGTAAAAAACGAATTTTGAAGCACTTATTTTTAATAATTATTTTGCTTAATTAATAATTACTTTTAATAAACCCAATCATTTTTGATAATTCAACATATTGAGGTTCTGTAATTCCTCGAGTCTGACTTCATTTTTTTCTGTTCTGTGTCACCATTTTGCGCCCTCCTCCACGCAGGCCTGCAAAGATAGCCTGGCGTACAAGGTGGCCTGGCCTCCCTAGTGCATGTACACATTAACTAGGTTTACTCTGAAATGAACTGTAAGAAACTGACCTCTTCACCTGAAACTGACCTCGCAAAGCCAATTTCCCTGATTGATCTTTATCTGAGATTGCCAATCAATGTTCAGGACATCGTTAACTTTTTACTTTCCTTGCACATGCCTTATCTTGTTCAGCATCTGTTACTGTTTCTTTTTCTTTTTTTTTTAATGTTTCTTCATTACATGTGTTAAATATTATTTAGCAACAGAACAAAGAATATGCTTACAGAAATGCTTAAATAGAGGAAAACCCTTAATTGAAATGTCTTCCTATAATACAAAATAATGAACCTTATGTTTGTAACCTTTTTAAAACTACATTCTGAAATGCAAAGATTCACCCGTGCAACTGAGGGCAAAGTCCTGGCTGAGTAAATATTCCTGTTTATATAGCTTGTCTCTCAGTGTTTGTAACATGAGCACGGTGGCAGTCTTTTTCAAACTAAAACATATCAATGCGTGTTCTATAATATGGTTTGAGTTCAGCAAAAATTTACTTCAGCTGAAATGTTTGCCTGTTAATATCTAACACAATGTATGTAAGTAAAAAAATACTATAAATTTAATTTTCTACAAAACACACAATTTCGATTTTGAGGCTTTTTTATTCCTAGTGAATGTGAATTTAAATTTTAGTTTTTAAGCATTTAGACATTTTGCTTAATAGACTGAAAACATCAAGAAAAACCACAAACAGACATTGAGCTCATTTCAGACATAAACAGAAAGGGGTCAAACACTCAGGACACACAATACAGCGCGCTTTAGCCATTTATTTCTTGAATAGCGCCATCGCTATTCATTTACAGAAATTGCACTAATGGGAAAACCACATAGACATTTAAACACACATTTAACCCACAAACCAATACTCAGAACAAAAACAAAGGACAGCCCACAGACTGTACTTAAACCAAACCATTTGTAAATACTAGTTGTAAGTCATATTTACAAGAAGCGCTTCTCAATTGTGTTCCAAAAGACTGCAAAAACAGCCCAATGGACTGATGTATGTCCAAGGAGCGAAAATACACTCAATTCACTAGCTTTGGCTAGCAGAACACAAAAAATCGCTTTGCATATCTTCATTCATAAAATTGCACAGAACAAAGGATCCTTGTATGTATTATGTCCATATTTTAATTCCCTGGGGATACAGAATCACCAAGGAAGAAATATGTTTGTATACTCAAACCTATTTAAGTATTCCTTCTAGGGGAGCCGGCTAATTTACTTCACATAAAAACAACACATTCTTCAATGTGAGCTTGAAAACAGGCATGCCAAAAATACTGCAGAATATGCAAGTATTATAATCAAAGTAGTGCTTAATGTACTTTTCGTACATGCACCGTTCAACAAAACCAGATAGAGAAAAATCTCCTCATTACCTGCCTACACAAATTGCAATTTGCATATCAAATCCATATCCAAAGTTGGCCAACACAAATTCCAAAATTCCAAAGCTACAGTAAGCGTTACTAAACTACCTTACTCTTACCAATCAAAAGGTTGTCCAAATTCTAACTGCCAAGTTCTAAATGACCTAACAGTCCTTTTTTAGAATACTCACGCCAAAAAAGTTCTCAGTCAGGAGTGACATCATGTGGAGGATCAAAATTAGGAAGATCAGAAATATACTGGGCTGCAGAGACAAAGAATCCCCAGAATCTCCGTGCACAGAGTACTTTCTTAGTAGAATCCTGTCATGTCCTCCTCAGTAGATTTCAGTCTCCTGACAAGATCACTCCTTCAGAAAGTCACTTCTCTGATGAAGCCCACGTTGGCTGCGCCAATTGAAGAACACAAATATTCATTCTCAGGGGTACTTGATAATAAAGAAGTTGGCACAGAAGCTGAAATATGAAAAGACATCTTTATTAAACTTAAATAAGTGAGACTACGTCACACAGGAGCCTTAGCAACTGAATGAGGCAGTCTAAAGAGTACAGAACACAGAGGCCTTTTATATGCTCAGGGTTACAAACTCAGCACAAAAGTAAGGGGCAGTCATAGCTTTTGCAAGCATGTAAAATACCTAATATGGACATACAAGATCTGCAAAATATTAGCCAATAGAAAAACATTCAAAACAAGGCATCATGTAACCAGAACGTCCCCCTTAAGTCGTGTTTCTGCCCAACCCATAAGTCAATCAATTACAGCACCTATAGGTCAATCAGTAATGGCAGGACATTTCTGTATGCAGTTAGGCCAGCTGGTGTCTGAGATTGGTTTCAAAACAAGGACAGAGGGGGTTTTCAACACGTTGCAGTCCAAAGGGTAGAGACACTTCATGAATAGAGAAGCCTGCGTAATGGCAACACAAAATGACGACAAATGTAAGATGGAGTCAAAATTAAAGAACCTCAGTACCTGTGCGGAAAGTTTTCCAGACGCATCACCCGCGGACCAGAACTGTCGCATAATTGACGCATCATTTCCCCCTACAGACTGGATTGAATGCATCACTTCTCCAGGGTGCAGCAGAACTGTTGCATTGCCTCCCCATGATCTCAGGATCTGGCGCATTGCTGTGCTGTTCGATGCTTCCCATGTCTACGGCTGTTTGGCCTTTTGAAAATCTGATGCATCTACAGGTACTCTGTGAGAAATTACGCATCTATAGTTTTCTATGGACCCAGTTCCTTGAAACGTCACATTCTTATTACATATATATGTTGGATTTCTGTTGTTTTGGTCTTGTTGAGTTTAGACAAAGATACTTTATTTTGCCTAAACTGGTGTGGTGACCATTAGTGGTGTTATCACTATATTACTGTGTGTTTTCAGTACTAATACTTTACACATTGCCTTTGGGATACGTCTGTATGCTCATACCAAGCTACTCAGGGTGTGGGTAGTGATCATCTAAAGCGTGTATCCCCCTTATCCTGACTAGAAGCAAGGGTCCCTGTTTGGACAAAGGTATCTACCTCTGCCAACTTCAGACCCCTATTTCTGAACAGTAGGGGTGGGCAAAGAATTCTGCTCCACCGGCGGAATTCGCAGAGTTTTTCTGGCACTTCGCAGAGTTCCAGAGAGTAAAACTCTGCCAACTCCGCCCAGGCTTAGTAAACAGTGCGCAGTTTGTGTAGTAACTTTAAGACAGCTAGAAAGCCAGACAGAGTTAATCCAGTACATAATTTGTGTAATAAGCTGACGGAAACCAGATATACAGACAGAGTGTAATTAGTGTGCAGTTTGTGTAATAACCTTAAGGCAGCTAAACCTTCAGACAGTGAAGGACCCGGCTCACTCACGACCACCTCTCAGCTTCCTAACAAATGAAGAGTCGGTCAGACAGTAACAAATACAAACCAAATGTATTTATTAGAGATACACTCGAGTGGAGTCTGGTCTGACCAGCCTCCTTAGATTGCTGCAGAGGGAATAACTTCTGCCAACATGGTAACTCACAAGGTACATTTCCTGAACCCCTAAAGACACGCCCAGACTGGAATTTTCCAGTTAGTGGCTGGTGTACAAAGGAGATACAGAAGGATGAGCGGGTACATGCTATCTCAGCTTCAAGGTTACTCTGCCTGTGCCTGCCGCTCTAAGGGTGAGAGCATCCCTATCTAAGGAGAAAGGTTTGGGATGACAAAACAGTCTATTCATTAGTTCAGCAAAGCTCAACCATGGAGAAATACAAAACAATATCAAAGCTGCTTCCCGCTGAGGCAGATAGAAGTTAGTTTCAATCATGGCTCAAAATGTCGGCTGAATACAACATGGTGCCGCAAACGCTAACTTAAATCAGACAATGCAAAGAGGAGTCGAATAAAAACTTTTTCTGTTCCAACAACAGAGAGAAGAAAGTGCACAGTTTGTGTAATAAGATGAAGACAGCTAGACATTCAGACAGCGTGTGAATACTGCACAGTTTTTGTTAGGTGTTTAATGAAGCTAGGCAGAAAGACACACTGTAAAACTGTAATAGCTGCATCATGTTTAGCTCAGTAAGACACACACTGTAAACACTGGTAGTTTGTATGTGCTGTTTCTCTAGAAAGTGCATCTGACTGTAAACAGTGCACTTTTTTCATCAAAAACATGGAGTGCCCAGACTGGAGAAGGCCACAGAGGAGCGAAGAGACATGGAGAGGACGTAAGTGTAACCCCGCTGAAGGTCCACAGGCCTCAGGAGCAGAGCAGTGTCCACACTCCCACTTCCGGCCTAGGGGGTGTGGATTAGAGGGAGCTGAAAGGGTTAAATAAATGGGGGGAAACTGCAAAAATGAGCACTGGAGGTGGGCAGGAGCAGAAGTGTCCAAAGTGGGGGTCAATCAAGGGCCAGTGTATCGTTTAAGCTGACTAACGAAGAGGGGGCAGTGGAGGGTTAAATCATGTTCCAAGTTTAATTACCCCTGCTAATGGACAAAAGTGTTTCATATAATTGCTGCCATTAATCCCAATACAATCTCTGTATTTTTTGCAAAAGGATGGAAGTGACACCTATGGAGGGGCTAATAGACAGGATGGACTCAACTGACTACTTGGATCACGTTTAGTGCAGCTTTAGGCCTGGGCAGGGCTCCGCTATGCAGAACTCTGCAAAGTGACCCAAAAACTCTGCCTGGCTACCAGAGTTCTGCAAGCAGCAGACTCCATTAGGTTGTGCTGTTCGCGCAGATTTTTAGCAACCAGTGTGTTTTTTAATCTGGAAAATAGGGGCAAACCACACCATGCGCAGCACAAGAGGGTACTGTTTCTTTCTGCTGTTCAAGTAGATTTTCTACTCAAGTAGCAGTTTCCAAATCGCAAATGGAAGGTTTCCCAACTCGAGCGGTAGCAGCCATTCGTTACCTCCCTCATTGAGAAATCTCACCAGGAGGTGGTCTGAAGTAAGATTTTCCTCGCTCAAGAAGCCAACTTAACATTGGCGAAAGGTAGCAAGAAAAAACCTCTGCCCTGCTAAGCGCAAAGTGGGGAAAACTCCACAAACACCGCGAGTGAAGCACAATTTCATGCTCAGGCCTATTATACAGCCGAACTGTAAACACAGCACTGTGTGTACTCTCCTTTCAGTGCATCGGGACACGCAAACACTGCACTGTTCCCCCTTATTTGATTAGTGTCTGCATATACCCTCTATAACTCAGGCACTGCGTGTGCCTTGTGCACCTAGCACACGCACTTTAAACATGCACTATGTGTACTGTGCACATGTACACTTTGTATAGAGTTCAGTGCACTGAGACACACACGGACTGCCTGCAAAAACTGCACAGTTCACACTGTTTGATTACTGTCTGTAGATATGGTCTATCACTCAGGCACTGTTTGCGCCTTGTGCACCTAGCACATGGACTGTAAACACAACACTATGTGTACATTTCAGTGCATTGAGACACTCACGGACAGCCTGTAAACACTGCACTGTTCACACTGTTTGATTGATGTGGACAGATACTGTCTATCACTCAGTCACTGTCTGTGCCTGTGCACCCAGCACACAGACTGTAAACATGCACCATGTGTACTGTGCACATGTACACTAGGTGTACACACAGCCTGTGAATACTGCACTGATCACTCTGTTTGATCAGTGTGAACAGATATTGTCTATATTTCAGGCACTGTGTGTGTCTTGTGCACCTAGCAGAAGGACTGTAAACATGCTCTATGTGTACTGTGCATGTTTACAGTATGTGTATAGTTCATTGCGGCCGTGCAGCAGTGAGTAATCACGCGCCGTGAGGCTGGTTACTGGGATTTGTTTTTGCAATATATTTTAGCATCTTTTTTTAAAAGAACTGTGTTTTTAACTTTGTACTTACTTGTGGTTCCCATATCTGCTCTTCCTCGCTGTCCCCGGTCCGTCACGGCGTGCAGCGCCGGTTGAACGGGGAGACGAGATTCCTCCCACTATTTCCTCACTTCCTGCTCTGATGGTTGCCTGGCCACGCAGCGGACACCCGCAGCGGGCGCGCTACTGGTGGGCCGAAGTCTCACCGAAAGGCAAGCCCATCTGCGCCCGTCCGTGCCAGGACGTCGCCAGACATTCTGGTAGTGGCTTGTCAGGATTATGTATGTATTCTAGGACAGAGTTGTTGGCTGTTAATGCATTGGCTGACCCTTGCTGTTCACCTGTATTAGGTCCTATGGAGGGGCTTTTTTGCTGCCGTGGCTGTGGGTTTAACTCATACTCGCCCTCACCTGCCCCACCCTCTCCCTTTGGGTCCAGGTCGTCTATGAAAATCTTGCATCTTAATGTTCGCTCCTTGGCTAAACATTATCTGGACATTTATGACCTGGTTCAGGACGAATCCCCGGAGGCCTTTTTAGGTCTCGGCTAAGCGCGTGGAAGTGCGTTCTCGCCGAGAACCTATTGTGGCCGTGTCTGCTTTCCAGGAGACAATCCTGGCCGCGTGCATCGCCTTGGAGGTGATTTGAAACTGCCACGTGCACGCGAACGCGCTCGCTGTGGCCAGCTGCTGTCACGCATTCACACAGACACACACGAGCACCCATGCATGCACGCACAAACAGACACCCCCCTCCACACATGCACACACGCGCGCACACACACACGAGTGCTCCCCTCACCCCGTCGCACACAGACACACACATTAAAAAAATATCAAAGAATGAACACCAAATAACATACTAGAAACGGAAGAAGGGCGAGTATCTCGTGAAAACATGCATTAGACGGGGTGAGTTAAACCCGGGAATAAAGGCGATGGTAATCGAGGAGTGGCTCAGGTAGGGGGTGGGCTGAAATACGTGTCTGAAGAGAGATGGAGTCCTTGGTCTTACCCCATAGAAAATTAAGTAAAATGAATGGAAGAGTTGCCGGGTATGGTTGCTCTACGTATAATAAGAGGGTTAGTGGGCGAGGTATGGACTGGATAGCGTGGTGGGGTGCGATGTCCAACAACCAAGCCTTTAAATAATAATAAGTCCGCCTGCTGTAGCAGCTACAGCGGTTAGTAGGTGGGAACGAGGCACTCAGGCCCAGTGATGTGCCTTTATGGAAGTCTGTGCTGCTCGACTGGGTGCCACAGCATGGCACTGTGCTAGGATGGCGTGGAGACTGTACCTCTCAGACTCACCTCTACTATCTTCTCGCACTGTGTGCCTTTGCCGGCACCGGGGCCGCCGAGGACGAACACCACCAAAGGCTTCATGACTGAGCTTAGGACACAGCGGAGACTGGGAGGAATGCGGGTCAGTGAGCCGAGGATACTGTACAACATGCAGAGGCTGGTGAAAGGCGGCGCAGGACACACCCGAGGCAGGGGCGGTACACCCGGCCTCCGAGGAGCCAGGAAACCAGAACAGAAACCGACAGGGAGGGAGGAAGGAAGACTGCTAACATAGAAGAGAGACTATCACGGATATCCTGCTTCAAGCCTAACACCAGGAAGAAACTATGCAAAGTTAAAATAGTAAATCTGATGCGAATATGTTATATTTCCACCTCTTGTTACTATGTGTCACCACATATTTGTAACACTTAAATGTAATTCATTAAATTCAGAATTAAATCAGTCACTTAAAGATGGCCGCCGCCTTTCAAGTGTTCCTTAAAGAACATTTCACGGCCTCCTTTGAGTCAGCCATGTTGAGAAGTGGCAATTTCTAAGTTATTCCAATAGAGCAATGTGTTGCAAGCGAATACTAGCATTTAGTCATAGCGAAGAGAACAATAATTTTACTTTAGAAATTGAACTGGGTTTCGTAATCATTATCAGAAAATACATATGAGATTTCCAGCTGTCTTTAATGTGGGCGATTGCTATGCAACGCTCTTAAGCTTGAGATAGAGCTCGATTTTACATCTTTAGTCAAATGATAATTGGAAAGGGACTCTTTCCCCAATGGAATTCGCTTTGCTAAATATAAAACAAATCAAATATATTGTTTTCATCTTTGACACAGTCATAGCACCATCGGCCTGAGCCACGTGGAGAGACTAAGACGTCACCATCTTAAGCCGCGAAGTTCTAAATAAATAATAAGAAAATTAGACCGCTAACTTTCTAATGTGGATGTGACGGCCGGGGCTTCAGTTTAGGATCAGATGTCTCTCCAAAGTAGGGTGACCAGATTCTCAAAACAAACAAGCATTTACAATGCAATGGTCTCGGCATTATTAAAGGTAGAGCTATTGGCATTGCTCATAACATTTTTTTTCATTTTCTTTTAAAACATACATAAATGGTATTGTCATTTATAATGGCAATAGGTGAGCATTAGACAGTAGTAGAGAATATTCCCGGACATAGAGCCACACACACACACACACAGACAGAGCCACACACACACAGACAGACGGCTCTGTCTGTGTGTGTGTGCGTGGCTCTGTCTGTGTGTGTGTGCGTGGCTCTGTCTGTGTGTGTGCGCGGCTCTGTCTGTGTGTGTGTGCGCGGCTCTGTGTCCGCGAATACTCTCTACTACTCTCTAATGCTCACCTATTGCTATTGTAAATGACAATACAATTTATTTACGTTTAAAAAAAAATGTCATGAGCAATGCCAACAGCTCTACCTTTAATAATGCCAAGACCATTGCATTGTAAATGCTTGTTTCTTAATGAAACTTGGCTCAGTGATGTTATGGTGGCAGAACCGGGCCTTGTGCTTCCTCTAAGGCCTAGAGTCTAGGCTATAGCATTTTGACCCTTATTAGGGTGTCTAGAGGGGGCGGCATCGCGGTTATTTTTAAGTCCTGCTACACCTGCTCCTTTGTAAAAGAATCGGTGGAGGGATGCGAGTGCGCACGTTTTAGCATTACTTTTAGCGCTCATTCGACTATGTCCGGGTTGTTAGTTTATCGCCCTCCCGGGCCAGCTAAGGAGTTTAAATCCGCCCTCTTTGATGTTACTAGTACTCTGACTATGAGCGCAGATAATTCTAGTATTTTGGGTGATCTTAACCTGCATTTTGACCTCCATCATGACAATGAAATCAGTAGTTTGCTGGCAGCCTGCCAATTAACGAAATTGGTCTCAGGCGCCACGCATACTGGCGGTCATTTACTGGACTCTGTCTTTTCTAACATTCCCTTTGCTTCTGTTGGTCGGACCACAATCTGGTTTCGATGTCTTTTCCGATCTTCGAGCCTCCGCATAGAGCTTCTCAAACACCCTCTTTTAAATGCCCCCTGGCGTAAACTGAAGCTTGAGGATTTTCATGCTCTTCTCTCTGCCCACCCTCCGCAATTGCATAGTGATCCTGATATGTCATGTAGATCACTTTCCAACTGGATTCTTCAAGCTCTTGGTTCTCTCATCCCTGCTTAATGGTCTAAGGGCCGTAATTTTGATTATAACCCTTGGTTCAGGGATTCTCTGGCCGCCAGCCGTAAATCTTGTAAAAATTTGGAGCGTACCTGGAGAAAGGATTATGACCTTGGGGCTAAAGCTTGCTACCAGGCTGCAATTAAAAGCTACCATAGGGCTTCACTTAACACTCTGTCCTGGCAGCCTATTTTGCTAATAAAATCAAACTTAGCCACGATCCAGCTGAGTGTATTTTTAAAATACTTAAGGATCTCAGAGTCTGAAAAAACTCTACTGCATCCTGATTAGCTCTGAGCAACATCGTGAATGAATGAATGAATGAATGGGAACTTGTATTGCGCATACTTAACGCCAAGGGGCATCAAGGCGCAGGAAGCACAGACAGACATAGAGAGTAAGAAAACAGATAATGCAGTTAGTAAGACTGAGAGAAGAGCCATGTCTTTAAGAGTTTATGGAAAATCCCCAAGGAGGGTTGGCTAGAAAGTTCGGGGGGGGAGAGTGTTCCATAATTTCGGGGCCATAGTGGAAAAGGCTATTCCTCCCCATTTCACCTTTTTGAATCTGGGGACAGTAAGCAGATTTCTAGAGGCTGAGCGGAGGGTTCTATTAGGGGTGTAGGGACTGACAAGGGTCTTGATACCTTCGGGACCCGATCCAAACAGAGCCCTGTGAGCCAGACAGATAATCTTGAAGGAAATCCTGGCATGTATAGGTAGCCAATGGAGGTCCTTCCTGGCCTGGGTTGCAGATGAGAGCCCGGGTAGGTTTAAGACCATCCTGGCTGCGACATTCTGGACCATCTGGAACATCGTGAACACCTGGCGACCTTCTTTGTGAAGAAGGTAGAAACTATCTATAGGTCTTTCTCTTGGTTGCCTTCATCTATCACAGCTCCTCACGGGCCTCCTCCTTCTCATCTTTTGGAGGCTATCTCTCCCATCTCACAGGAAGAGCTTTTACTGCTGTGTGGTAAAGTTAAATCGGGCTCCCCGGTTAAACCTTTGAAGCCCGCCCAGCTCAGGGACTCCCTTTCCGTGTTCCTGGCTCCTTTGTGCCCGGTCGGTAACTCATCTTTTTCTACGGCTGTGGTCCCTGAGACTTGGAAGCAGGCCATGGTGGTTCCACTACTGAAAAAACATTCGCTGGACCCGGCTAAGCTGGAACATTTTCGCCCCATATCCCTCCTACCTTGGGTAGCCAAGATCGCTGAGGCTCACGGGAATAACATCCTAACAGGGTTTGTCAATAGTAATGGCACCCTGGACCCCTTCCAGAATGGTTTCCGCCCTGACACAGTACAGAGACTGCGCTCTTGGTGGTTACCGAGCATTTGCGGACCATTCTGGACACAGGGCACACTGAGGCATTGATATTGCTCGATCTCAGCGTGACATTTGATATGGTTGCCCATAAGATTCTCTTATGTCGTCTGGAGGATGCAGGTGTTGTTGGCTAAGCCTTGGAATGGTTTAAATCTTTCCTGTCAGGGAGATTATTCCAAGTGACTGCCACACCCCGTTTCTCTCCCATGTCCAGTGCATCGGGCAGGGGGTGCCTCAGGGGTCCGCTCTGAGTCCTGTTCTTCTTTATAACCTGTACGTTCAACCCCTTGCTACGGTGGCTAGGGACAAAGGACTTACTATGGTCTCCTACGCTGATGACATGCAGTTGGTGGTGGCCCTCTTCGACGACTCTATGCAGGACGCTTCCAAATTTAGAAGTGGTCTGGCTGCAGTCGTGGAGTGAATGACCTACAACTGCCTCCAGCTTAACGCCAAAAAAAAACGAGGTGTTGCTGGTGGGCAAATATAGGTGTCTGTGGAGTGAGCAATGGTGGCCTACCTCTCTTGGTAGTGCGCTCGTCCCCAAGTCAGCGGTTAAAACCTTAGGGGTTTGGATGGACTCCAGCCTCAGCTTCCAGGATCACACCAAGAAGGTAGCCGGTACTTGTTTCGGCCTTCTTCGTGGACTCAGACCTCTGCTGGGTTTCTTTGATCCACCAACTCGTCAGCTGATTGTCCAGACGGCGATACAATCTAGACTTGACTACGCCAGCTCGCTCCTCCTTGGAGCTAATCAGGCTGAGGTGGTGCGCTTGCAGTGAGTCCAAAATGCAGCCTAAACTACAGATTTTAGGTACAGTGTCGCAACAAAATAACTCTCAGGAGTCCGTCAGTCCCTCGGCCTCGACAGCTCTCTGTCAGAGCACAAGACGCGAGAGGCTGTCGTCCGTGCACTGCAGGTTGTGCACTATTTTTACAGAGCAAAATGTATTCTCATAACCAAAATGGACGCTAGCGTACATTCCTCACTAGAATAGCGCAAACTACCAGATTAGCACTTCGCATAATTTTGCACAATGTTTCCGGAGTTTCGCATCCTTTTTGCAAATGAAATTACATGAATTTCCTCGGGCCTCGTGCCATGCCTAGATTTCAGAGAGCTGGGGTAAGAGCAAAGGCAGCACCGCAGAGGATGCAGTAGATGCCGTGGTGAGGCTGGAGGGGAGGCATGGCCTAGCGGCATTCTCTGTCACCTATGTCTATTTACACAACTGTATCCGTGTTGCAGGGTGCATGGCTCGCTTCACCCTGTTGTATGTGCAAAACGGTATCCTCACCGTGTGGTGCGAGGCTCACTGTACCCTGAGTTCTATGCACAAAATGGTGTCTTCACAGATCAGTGCATGGCTCCCTGTACACAATGGCAGCCTTGCCGACTGGTACACAGCTCGCTGGACCCTATTCAGGGTACACAACGGCAGCCTGGCTGCTTGGTGCATGGCTCACTGTACCCTATTCTATGTAAATAATGGTATCCTTGCTGCATGGTGTGCGGCTCAATGCACCCTATTCTATGTACAAAACGGTATCTTTGTCACATGGTTCTCAGTTCCCCGTTCTCTGTACACAACTGTATTATGCTGCATGGTACACAGCTCGCTGTACCCTATTTTGGGTACACAATGGTATCCTTGCAGCACGGTGTGCGCTTACTGTACCCTATTCTATGTACACAATGGTATCCTTGCTGCATGGTACACAGCTCGCTGTACCCCTTTCTATGTATGCAATGGAATCCTTGGCACACGGTGCACGGTCACTGTACCCTATTCTATGTACAAAACTGTATCCTTGCTGCAAAGTGCATGGGTCACTGTACCCTATTCTATGTATACAACAGTATCCTTTCTGTGTGGTGCACGGCACGCTGTACCCTGTTCTGTGTACACAACGGTATCTGTGCCACGTGGTGCACAGTTCGCTGTACCCTATTCCTTGTACACAACGGTATCTGTGCCACGTGGTGCACAGCTCACTGTACTCTATTCTATGTACACAACGGTATCTGTGCCACGTGGTGCACAGCTCACTGTACCCTGTTCTATGTATACAAATGTATCCTTGCTGTGTGGTGCGAGGCTCACTGATACTGTGTTCTATGCATAGAATGGTATCTACGCTGCACAGTGCATGGATCACTGTACCCTATTCAATGAACACAAAGGTATCCTTGCCGCATGGCGCACGGCTCGCAGTGCTCGTCCATACTATGTTCACAAAGGTATCCTTGCCGCGTGGCAATCAGCTCGCTCTACCCTGTTCTATGTACACAACGGTATCCTTGCTGCAAAGTGCACGGCTCACTATACCACATACTATGTACAGAATGGTATCCTTCCAGTGTGGCGCACGGGTCGTTCTATTCTATTCTATGTGCACAGTGGTATCCTTGCTGCAAAGTGCACAGGTCACTCTACCTTATTCTATGTACACAAAGGTATTCTTGCCTCATGGTACATAGCTTGCTGTACACTGTTCTATATACACAGTGGTATCCTTGCAGCACAGTGTGCTGCTCACTGTACCCTATTCTATGTACACAATGATATCCTTGCTGCAAAGTGCACCGGTCACTGTACCCTATTCTATGTACACAATGATATCCTTGCTGCAAAGTGCACCGGTCACTGAACCCTATTCTGTGTACACAACAATATCTTTGCTGCAAAGTGCACTGCTCACTATACTACATCCCACGTCCTCATTTGTGAACCCGTAGATAGAGGGTGTCCCTGCACCAGTGAGACTGATAGAAATCTCACTTCTACGATTGGCGCCCAATGTGGGGACCCATTTGAAGACACCAGTCGGACTAGGAAGAGGTGTTTTTGATGAGACAGAAACGCCCGCAGTGCCCCGCAAAAAGAGACTTGTTCTTGAGGCCAAAGGTGTTTTCAGCTAATTGACCTGACCTTCATGACGGCTGCGTGTCTCAACTGGGCCTCTTCGGTTGGCATTTTTGAGGTGATCTATTGATCTGAGGATCGGCAGGTGGAAGTGGGAGAATTCCAATCAGGTAGGATCGAAATTACTGTCTTTTTTTGTTTTGTTTTGATAAAATATTTGCAAATGTTTTAGACAGTTAAAATAAGAAATTTTTCTCGTTTCTTGGTGTTGGTATAAAAGTCTCTTGACAATATTGTTAAGAAGAAATGCGTAAAACATGCCTGTTTGGAGTACACTTCGTGCATTGAGTTGTTGTTGCAACAAAAATAGACTTTTGGAAGAAAGACAGCCAGAACCTATAGAAGGCACTCTGAATTATGAAATGTACATTAAATATGGTATTTATACCATACTGATTAGCACATTGAGGAACAAACTGATGGCTAGAGCTTCCTTCTCCGATACTGCATTGTTTTTCTCTCTGACAAACGGCTTCCTGCTAATAAACACCACTGGCCTTTCCTTTCCATTTGTATCTGTCTGCGATAGAACCACCCCAAGACCCACCCCTGAGGCATCAGTCTGGAGTATAAATAGTTTGGTGTAATCAGGACTAGCCAAAACAGGTTCGGAGGTAAGGGACTGTTTCAGGTCCTGAAAAGCTTCCAATAGAGCAGGGGAAGGGATTTTTTATCTGATCAGTCTTAGTATTCGTTTTCAAAAAATACCTTAAGGGAGCGGCTATTTGTGAAAAACGCAGGATGAACCATCTGTAGTAACCGAGGAGTCCCAAAAAAGCTTGCTGATCCATTTTGGTCCTGGGCATGGGTACTTCAGATATGACTGCAATCTTCTTAGAATGAGGTCGAATATGTCCCTCTCCCAAGAGAAATCCCAGATATTTCACCTTCCTTGCTGCTAAGTGGCTTATGGCAGAATTTTTCTTTAGACCCCAAGTGTCTAAGACCTGAAAAACAGTTTACTGGTGACTCAAGTGTGATTCCCAAGAAGGACTGTAGACGACGATGTCATCTATGTACGCAGCTGGAGATTTGCTATGAGGCTTTATTATGGTGTTCATCATGCTTTGGAACACTGCAGGGGCAACATGTAGCCCAAATTGCAATACCAGGAAGTGAAACAGACCCCCTTATATGGAAAAAGCCATTTTATCCTTACATTGCTCCCTTAGGGGTACTTGCCATTGCATAGTTCTAAAATAGAGACATATTTAGCCTCCCCTAATCTCTTTATCATTTGATCCACTGAAGAACCGGGTCTTATTCAGAACTGGCGGTGCCAGGGACACACCCGATGTCTTCGAGTTCTCCTGTCTTGGCCAACAGAGACACAGAATACTTCTATGTGGCGTCAGAGATCAAATTTATTAGCTGCAGCTAGTAACAGTGAACCAAGCAAGACAACACGGTGTACAACTCAGGAACCTGATCAATTTTAGTAGAGCAAGACATCTTCTTTTATGCACAGTTTCAACCCATTACAAATGCACACCCATTGCTGCAAATTCTGACCGATAGAAACACATTTCTATACATTATCACATTCCAAAAAGCTCACTATACATTGTACCAACCCACAAGTTAATTATTAGGACTGTCCCAAATTCGATTACCAAAAGCCGGACAAACCCATAATTGAAAGCACTACCCATGTAATGAAAAGACATAAAGAAAAGAGCAATTCAGATATAGAGTAGGATAAGATATGTGCAAGAAAGTAAAGGCTAAAGATATCCTGAACAATGATTGGATTCTCAGATTACTATCAGCTAACGAAACTAGTTTCGTGGACGGGTCAATTCCAGGTGAAGGGGTCAGCATCTTGCAGTTCACTGGCAAGTCGAAAAGGCCCACGTTAAACTTTACATGAACAACTAGGCCCATGCAACTTCGTTCGTTCGTTCGTTTACTACCACAGCCTACATGAGGGCAACACAAAATGGCGTCTCGAACAATGCAAAACAAAATGGAGTCCAGTCCCGAAAACAACGGAACCTCGGGCCCTCCTTTTGCCATTACGTAGGCAATAACCCAAACCCACGTCAATCTGAATCCAGGTCTATATCTATTCTCATCAGATCATCAAGGTTTTGCTGCAACATCATCTTATTCTCTCTCGCCTCTCTAGAAACAGGTCTTCTAACACAGATCGTAGCACAAAGGCCACAAATGGCGGGACCACACTGGATGCATAAGCAACACGAGGAAAAGATCCCTAAATCCATACCAAAAAACATTAGAATCTTCCATCCCCATTTGGACAGCAGTTCCCAAAACCATCCTATCAACGACCCGTTACCTTCGTCCACATGTATAGACTCAGCAGACTTATGGAACTTCTGGATACCTTGGTACACCGTCGGGGCATTATCTGGTATGAAAACACAGCAACTAGATCCGATCAATTTGCATACTCCACCTCTATCTGCCAGTATAATATCTAAAACAAAGCGGTTCTGTAATGTCATAAGGCGATCCGCTTGAAACTCAGCAGTAATATTACTAAGGGCACCTGCAGTCTCATTTATTGTGGCCTCAACCACTCTCGTAAGCTGACGAATATTCCTACTATTAGCCATAGGACCCCAAAAGGGCAGATAACCCTTAAAGAAGTCTCCAACTTCTTGTGCAGCAGTATCTTTTGCATCGATAATACCTCTACCAAATCTTGTCTTATGGTAGTCAAAAGCAGCTGTATATGTAGGGGGAAGCAAAAACGCTACATAGCATGTGCCCGAAAAATTAGACGGCAACCATGTATACGCTCTGTCATAACAAACAAAATACGTGCCTTTGGCTGGCACGAACGGAGGAGATTTCTGGGACGTATAAACGTATGTGTGAACACACACACTCTTCCCAAGCTGAGCTCTCGGATTCTGACCATTACCTTGTAAGCAAAGATGACCACGGTGGGGTACAATCCAAATCGGAGGAGACCTTTTCTGTCTCTCTTTCTCCGTCAGACTAACACAATATGTCGTCTTATTCCAACCGACATATGCTCGTATCTCATCTTTGGGAATAGCATTATACGTGTTGATATCCCTAATCATATCGACTATTCCCCGTACCAAAGCATTCTTACTCACATTATCATTAACAGAACGCGCTGGGGAGGCTTCATTCGCATAAATAAACATCGATTGGAGTGCCCAAACTGACCCATTAGGTGAAAAAGGCAAAACCAAATATGGCATTCCCTTATCTGTCATATGTGGCATAAGACCACACACCCAACAATTTGTGGTATTTATGACTAACTGATGTTGATGCAACATTTGTATAAACGAATTGTTCACAAATTCTGATCTTCGTGTCTGTTCATGTTCAGGCAACGTATGAAACTCATGTGGAGAAACAGTAGGAAAAGAAAGAGTAGGTTGGGAGGTAGATGTAAGCAGCTGTTGTGTGGCATAGAAAATCAAACCCACACACGCTAACGTAATATTCAAAAGCATTAGAAAACACATTATTAAAAAACATTTGCTACGGACCAATATACATATTCGGACTTTAGAATCCACTTTCCTAACACTTTGGTCAGACTCAACAAACTACATCCTCTAATGTGCTGCTCACGGTCGTTACTTTCTTCACTTAAGTGTGCGCCAAGATCGCACTAACGACCCTGGACCACAGACCTTGTGTCACTACGTGGTTCACCCCTTAAGAACTTCCTACCGTGACCCTGCAGCGGAGTCCGGATGGTGACTCGAAAAAGGAAAAAGCAAAAAAAAAGTTTCCTGATCTGACAAAGTGTAAATGCACTGTCTAAAAAATTCCAGATTCATATTTTCATTTGTCCATATGTACAGTCTTTCTCGGTCTAAAATCGTAGCGTTCTTTACCAGGCACAGTCTGATCCTTAAAGAGGAGTTCCGGATTGGTGGTATCAATCTTCAGATGAGGAGGTACAGCAGCTTGCAGAACATCATCATCCTCGCGTCCTGACCGAGTCCATGTCAAATGAGCATCACTAAAAGGAACGAATCTAGGGACCCGCTCACACTCCGAATCTGCTATACCATCCCTCACCCACTGATCATATGGTAAAGGCAAAGGAACTTTTTTACAATGGGTGGCATGCACCCAATTCTTTTTGCCAGCTACTCTAACAGCAGTTCTAGTGACCAGAAGAACTAAGTAGGGACCAGTCCATCTCTGTTCCAAATTCTTGGTGCGCTGGAAATTCTTAACGAGAACATAGTGACCAGGTTGGATGGAGTGGCCTGGATCTGTAGTAGCTGTTGGTAGACTGTCATAGACCTGTTGGTGGAGAACACGTAATTTAGCAGTCAAGTCATGTAAGTAATCCACCAACATAGGGTATTCAATACTGCTGTATTCTATCGGACGAGGCACACCCCAAACATTCGCTGGACGACCAAAAACTATTTCATACGGGCTTATCTTATCTTATCTTAGGGGAGACTTATATAGCGCTCTGTCACCATAGGTTTCCTGGCGCTGGGTGGAGCTGAGAGTTGTTAGAAAGGGGGGCTAGCCAGACTGTGCAAAAAGATTGGTTTTAAGAAGTTTTCGGAATTCCAGCAGGGACATGGAAGATTTGAGCAATAACGGTAACTGGTTCCAGAGTTTGGGAGCCAGATGGGCAAATCTGCAGCCACCGTATTTTTGAGTTTAATTGGAACTACAGTCAGAAGTTGACGATGGGAGGACCGTAGGTTACGTGCTGGACGGTAAGGAGTCACTAGAGATCCTAGAAAGGCGGGAGACGTGCCAGTCACAGCTTTGTAAGTCAGGCAGCCGATCTTGAATGCGGCTCTCTGTTCGACCGGCAACCAGTGGAGTTTGCAGAGCAGTGGTTTTGCAGACTGCCACTTTGGGATCTTATAGGCTAGTCGAGCCGCCTGGTTCTGCACAACTTGCAGCTAATGAAGCAGGTATTTGGGTAGGCCATGATACAGGGAGTTGGAAAAATTCAGGCGGGATAGCACAAGGGCGATCAGGACTTGTATCAGGGCTGCAGGCGAAAGGAGGTGGGAAACTTTCCTGATTCTCCGGAGCTGAAACATACAAGAAGATACGACTGCACCAACCTGAGGTTTGAGGGAGAGCTCTGAGTCTATGATCACCCCCAGACTCTTTGCCGATTTAGCCGGGACGGGCGGAGGGCCCAACTCTGTAGGCCAGAACTGGGGGCCCCAGTGGATGGAGCTACTGCCCGGGAGAATTAGTTCTGTCTTCCCTGGGTTCAGCTTAAGCTAAGTCCCACTCGAGAATGCACAGTCGTCCTTGTTGACAAAAGAGCCAACGGCAAGGCATCCGGCCATGTAAGACCAGTGCTCGCTTGTACCTTAGCTAATTTCAGCTTAAGCGTACCATTGTAACATTCAACAAGTCCAGCAGACTGGGGGTGATTCGCTGCATGGAACTTCTGCCTAATGACCAAACCAGAGCATACTTTCTTCATGATTTGACCCACAAATTGACTCCCATTGTCCGACCACACAATTCTCGGCAATCCATACCCAGGGAAATACTCTCTCAGCAAAACCTTGGCTGTAGACAAGGCAGTATTATCCTTTAGGGGGTAAGCCTCTACCCATCTAGAAAAGGCGCAAACAACCACAAGAACGTATTTCAGATTGTTGCATCTTTCCATGTGAATATAGTCTAGCTGTATCACCTCAAACGGATACGTCGGAGGAGCAAAATGACCAGCTGGAGTTGGAGTTCCCTTACCAGGATTATACTTCAAACAAATCATACAATGTTTCACCACATTCTCTGCACATTTCGGAATTCCAGCATTCTGCCAAACCGGAGCCAACAACTTGCATATTCCCTTCGAACTAATGTGAGCCATTCCATGAGCCATAGTAACCACTGGGAGCACATACGCGTCTGGTAACAACCATCGCTGGTGCTCCGACAACTCAATCCAACAAGCTGTAGGATCTAACATACCCGTAGTCTCTCTTCATGTACTCACTTCCTTCTCTGTAGCTTCAGCCTGAATCATTTTCACACTTTCTATTGTGTCTTCACACATTCCACCAGCCATAACCCAATTAGCAGGGCTTGCAACATACATACGGCTCATCATGTCTTTCGCCGTTTCCTTCGCAACTTCATCCGCAAACGCATTCCCTCGACCAACATCGTCGACAACTTTATTATGCGCACTACACTTCACAATTGCAATCTGCTTTGGGAGAGTGAGAGATTCCAAAAGTTCATTCACTAACTGCCCATGCTGAATTTTAGTGTCATGGGAAGTAAGGAACCCTCGTTCTCTCCACAAACGCCCAAAACTGTGAGCAACACCAAACGCATACTGGCTATCAGTATAAACATTCACTCGCTTTCCTTCTGACAACACACACGCTCGTGTCAGTGCAATCAACTCTGCTGCTTGCGCAGAATTCTGTAGTATTCTGCGTGCTGTCTCAACAACTGTATGTAAAGTTGTAATAGCATACGCTGCAGTCGTTTCACCATTCGGAAGCTTAAAACACGAACCATCAACCCACAGCGTACCATCAACATTCTCAAGAGGCGTATCTTTTAGATCGATCCTAGCCTTCGTTTCTTCCTCTGTACAAAGAAAACAATCATGCTGTTCTTGAGCATCCGTCTCTGTAGAGATCGGCAACAACGTAGCTGGATTCAACACATTACATCTCTTGATGTGAACATGGCTAGCCAACAATGTCAACTCATAACCTGAAAGACGTGCTCTAGTAAGGTGCTGTGTCTTAGTCCTGTTCAATAACATATCCACTGCATGCGGAACCATCACAATCAACGTATTATCCAATACCAAACCAGCAGACTGTCGGATAGAAACCGCAGCTGCCGCTGTAGCTCTCAGACAACTCGGCAACGCTTTAGCAACTGGATCTAACGTCGCTGAAAAATACGCACATGGACGCTGCTTGTCTCCAAAACACTGTGTCAACACTGACAATGCACAAACTTCTCTCTCATGTACGTACAACGTGAAAGGCTTGCTATAGTCTGGAGTACCCAATACCGGAGCCGAACACAATGCATCACGTTATTCAGAAAAATTCTTCTGACATTCGTCAGACCAAGGAAGAGGATACGGAGTATCTTTCACAGTCAATGCCAACAGAGGTTTCGCAAGAAGAGAAAAATTCGGGATCCACTGTCTACAATTCGACGTAATACCCAAAAAAGCACGAACTTCTCTCTGTGTGGATGGCACATTCATTTGCGCAATCACTTGAATTCGTTCCGGGGTCAATCGCCTTCCCTCCTTCGACAAGAGATGACCTAAGTAGGTTACTTCTTGGCGACAATATTGCAACTTTGAAGGTGACACTTTATGATGAAGGTCAGACAAATACCGTAACAACAAAAGAGTAGCCTCTTTACAAATCTTTTCGTCATCAGCAGTAACCAACAAATCATCGACGCACTGAATAAGAGTCGCACCAATAGACAACACAAAACCATCAAGCTGAGTTTTCAACGCCTGACTATAAATTGAGGGACTTTCACAATAACCTTGGGGAGCTCTCTTAAACCGGAAGCTTCGTCCTCCTAAAGAGAATCCAAAAATATCTCTACTCTCCTCAGCAATCGGAATACTGAAGAAAGCATTCTTCATTTCGATGACAGAAAACCAGGCTGCCGAAGCAGGAATCAACGTCAACAAAGCAGTGATATCAGGGACCACAGGAAACTGTGGTACGACAATCTTGTTTACCTCTCGAAGGTCAATCGCAAACCTATATACAGGTGGTTGGGAAGCATCAGTACGCTTGAGGACAGGCAAAACCGGACTGTTGCACACATTTCCTCTCGTTTCCTCAACCACACCCTTCTCAACCAGATCGTGAACAATCGCTAAAAGAGCTCTCTCACCATCGCTTGATATCTTATATTGTGGGACACGAGGCAGTCTAGCATTCGATTTGAGCGTAACGACATATGGTGGAATCTGCAAAAGGCCAACATTATTTGGACCCGTAGCCCAAAGTGTATCAGGAAGCGAACGTAATTCCAGTGGCAAACAATCCTTAGACAAATACATTGGAGAAATTACTTTCTTACCAAGGGTAAGCTGTACTCCTGCAGGAGAACAATGCAATGTCGCATACAATCTTTTCAGCAAGTCCAAACCCAACAGATTCTCACCACAACCAGTCGTTAGAATAAGTGGAGCTTCCAATTCACAAGGGCCAATAGAAAGGGACAAAGGACTAGAAACCGGATTACGAACTGGGGCGCCTGAAAATCCTACGGAAACATTGGTCAAGCCAGACAAAGGTGCGCCAGGGAGTTTAGAATGCTTAATAGAACTCTTTGTCGCACCAGTATCCAAAAGAAAAGGTTCTACCACACCTGATGTAATCACTTCAACATACGGTCCACTCTGATTTACTGGAATTGACACTACTCCCTTACTTTGTCCACGGCTCTCCTAGCTATCATTATAGCCGACACACTCACCTTCAACACAGTAATCCTCAACATAGTACTGGGCAGACTGACCACTCGGAACATTCTGTCTGTCAAAATAATTCACAGAATTCTGTAGGGAAGAGGAACGCTCATTCTGGGGAATCACACCACGTCCTCTACCCATAGGAGCTTGCTGAAAACCAACACGACCTCTCTGACCAGACACACCATTCGCACGCTGCAACAAAGCTGGGCAACTATTCTTAAAATGACCTTCCTCTCTACAATAAGCACACTGATTAGGACCAGGAAAGAATCGCTGAACATAAGGCTCAGGTTTCTGTAACAATCTCTGAAATTGCGGAGGTTGCTGAAACTGAGGCTGATTCTGACGAGGTGGATAAGCTTGCTGCAAAAGAACTTTCGTCTTTAAATCTTTCGTTTTCTTCTCTGCTTTATCGTTCTCATCTTTATCCCTATTCTCATAATATTGTGCAGTAGCCAATATCTGGGCCGACGAAGAAACAGCCCATGAACTCTCAGAATCCTTCAGCTTATTTGAAAGTTCGGGAGCAAATTAAAGACAAATTTGTCCACAAATAATCTTTGCCCACCTTCCGTACTCATGTCCTGACCACTATGATCAATAAACGTCTCTTAAAACCTAGTGAAGAAATCAGACACGCTCTTGTCTTTCTTCTGCTTGCATGCTGCTAACTTATCCCAGTTCACTCGTAACGCAGGCATCATCGTCTTCATCAAATTAATAATTCTACCCGGCAATTCGGAAACTAAAGGTTCAGGTTAGCACCTCCCTCTTGTCTACCATCTGCAGCAATAATATTCGCCGAAGTATCTCCTAACTCTTGCGCATGATTCTCATGATGAATCTTCGCCCACAAAGGTTGCGGAACTACATTACCCATCAACATATCGATATCAGCTAAATTCATAATACACGCATCTACTGTCTGGGACAACTCTTTGTAATACCCAGCAGGATTCTTACGAGGATCAGGTAAGGTCTGCTTAAGAGCCAAGACCTCTGCTCTCTTCCAAGGGACATGTACCCATACTCGCTGAAAATGAGCCGGAGCGGCAACAATACCCTGATTTACATTAGCCTGAACTGCTTCCTTCCATACAGGAGGAACTTCTCTCATGGGATATTGTCTCGCTTTTCTTCTAACAGAGGAATCAGGTTCGTACAATGTCTGAGGCTGAAGTCTAGATCTAAAAGCCAGTATCGTCTCCACGGCATCTGTAATATCAGATTCCACTATTATCCCTTTAGAAAAATCTGACTGAACATCAAGTAGTTCCTGCGGGATCAAACCCAAATCATTATCTTCCCATTCCTGTCGCAGAAACATACACATTACATTAAAAACATGCCTTTGCTTCGGCGGTTCCCCCTGAAAGAAAACATCCATAACCGCTGGCAAACTATACCTTGAGGCATTTATAATCCACTTACGAGCCAACAAATCCAACACAGCCCGTTCCTCGGAACCAGGAAGCTGACTACGACTCTGCTTACGTTCCGAAACAGGGGTCATATTCAGTGACCCAAACAATGGAGACAGTAAATTAGAAACAGTTTCTGTCATTCGTTTTCGAACAGAAGGAGAAGAAGCAGACATAAGAACAGGAGAATAAGTATTTTGAGGCAAAGAAGGTGTAGGAATAAGAACAGTAGGAGTCTCAGATGCAGAAGCAGAAGGCAAAGGAGTTTGAGGCAAAGCTGGTAGCAAAGCTGTCGACCCTAGAGCAGGGTGCACAGGAGGAGGCAAAACCATCTGTGGAGTACCGGGTGGCTGAACAACAGCAGGAGGTTGAACAACAAAGGGTGGAACAACCGGGGGTAATAGAGGTGCAGTAGCACCCTGCACATAAGGAGGTGGTAATCTCAGTAAATGAGAGATCAAAGGATCTTTTTCAAGATCTTCAATCGTTTTCGGAGGAGGAGACGGCAAGGCCGGATAACATTTATCTATGGCCATACAACGCTGCCTATCTAAAACTTCACTCGCTCGCTCCTCTCCATCATCCCTATACTGCCTAGCAGCTTGTAGTACCGACATATTCTTATATTTCCTATCTCTCTTAGCTTGTTTAATTTCTCTCTGTTTGGCTTCCTTTCGCCAAAGGTGGAAAGAGTCAAACATTGCCGGCCGGGCTTTCTTCTTGAATAACGCAACTTCCAGATTATCTAAAATATTTGATTCGAAACTACCACGTTGGGGCCATCTTAAGACACCATCCTTTTTAGTATAGCGGACCCATACTTCATTATAAGTAATAGGACCCACTCCGTGTTTTGAATAGAGCTCATAAGTCGGAGTTCCAACCGGAGGTATCGGACACGAGTCCTCTAGTCGGGAATCCTTGTTGCAACCACAACTAAACCATTTTCTAAGTTTGCTAAGACCAGGCATCATATAGCTCACTAATCTAGCTTCCAACTTCAAGGAGTTATCAACTATCGATACTCTCGCAAATATACGAGCCCCTCGGCTTTGATTACTGCAGTGATCAAATCAGACCAATACCAAGAACCAAACCAAGAACCAAACAAATTCGTGGGAGCGACCCACTTATACTTAACCAAATATCTGTCACGCCACCAGAAGACCGTCTATCGTCTCGCTCTACAAAGGATCTATCGTGCCCAAGACAGGGCGACAGTCAGGGCAGCAGTCCTTCGTAGCCGTCGGAAAGCGGGAAGCCTCGCAGAAAACACCTTCGGTCCACGTCGACATGCAGGGGTCGATGAAGTGGCGGCCTTCCTCCAGAATTTCCTCACGTGGCTCCTCACGATCCTCGGGCTTGGACCGGTACCGCTTGCTGTCGCCCCACGTTGGGCACCAACTGAAGAACCGGGTCTTATTCAGAACCGGCGGTGCCAGGGACACACCCGATGTCTTCGAGTTCTCCTGTCTTGGCAAACAGAGACACGGAATACTTCTAGGTGGCGTCAGAGATCAAATTTATTAGCTGCAGCTAGTAACAGTGAACCAAGCAATACAACACGGTGTACAACTCAGGAACCTGCTCAATTTTAGTAGAGCAAGACATCTTCTTTTATGCACAGTTTCAATCCATTACAAATGCACACCCATTGCGGCAAATTCTGACCAAAAGAAACACATTTCTATACATTATCACATTCCAAAAAGCTCACTTTACATTGTACGAAACCACAAGTTAATTATTAGGACTGTCCCAAATTCGATTACCAAAAGCCGGACAAACCCATAATTGAAAGCACTACCCATGTAATGAAAAGACATAAAGAAATGAGCAATTCAGATATAGAGTAGGTCTCAGATATGTGCAAGAAAGTAAAGGCTAACGATATCCTGAACAATGATTGGATTCCCAGATTACTATCAGCTAACGAAACTAGTTTCGTGGACTGGTCAATCCAGGTGAAGGGGTCAGCATCTTGCAGTTCACTCGCAAGTCGAAAAGGCCCACGTTAAACTTTACATGAACAACGAGGCCCATGCAACTTCGTTCGTTCGTTTACGACCACAGCCTACATGAGGGCAACACAAAATGGCGTCTCGAACAATGCAAAACAAAATGGAGTCCAGTCCCGAAAACCACGGAACCTCACCACCCAGGAAAGGGGATAGGAATACAATTTGGAGATTATGTTTACTTCTCTAAAATCAATACAATAGCGTACTGATCCATCCAGTTTTGGTACAAGCTCTATCTGAGAATTCCATTCACGCATGGAGGGCTCAGTGACCCCCATCTGCAGCATTTGCTTCACTTATTTCTCTATTATTTCTCGCCGTGCTTCAGGGAGACACTAAGGTTTTAACCGTACTTTCTTCCCTGGATCTGTATATACGGGGTGTTTCAATAAAGTAGTGTGACCACAGACAAGGGAAAAGATCTTTTGATGGAGTTATTGTGAGTTTGACAGTTTATGAGCTAAGTGGACAGGAAGGTCAGAGTGTATGCATTGGACAAGCAAAGGAGTTTCCTTTAAGACCCTTCCCATCAAAACCGGCAACGACCCTCTCATTTCTTTAAGAGGTTTATGTGGTACATTTGTGTCATTTTTTTTGTTCGATTCGATAAATAACCTGGGTTACCTTTTCCACTACTGCACAGGGGCCTTGACATTGTCCCCGGCGCTTATGTTCGGATGAGGGTATCATTAACACAATGCATTCCCATACATCGAGGGCCCTTTCCCTGGCCTTTTTACCATATTAGGTTTTCTGGTTTTGCTCAGCATGTTCCATATTGGTTCTTACAATGCTCGTTATTTGTCTCAGATGGGTTGTAAGACTAGTCTCATAGTCAAGAAGCAGTTTTGTCCTATCCATTTCTTGTTCCCAGTCTTCTCTAGCCATGTTGAGAAGAGAGTGAGGTTGTCACTCAAAGAGAAGATCAAAGTATGAAAACCTAGTACTTCTTTTAACCTTGCAGCTAATGGCAAAAAAGGCCAGGGGTAAAATGCATTCCCATTTCTGGGATTCGAACTCAAATAACTTTATTAGGGTACACTTCAAGGTGGCATTAAACTTCTCAATGAGGTCTTCCATTTGAAGGTGGTCAGCCGGAGTATGAATTTGTCTAACACCCGATTTCTTGCACACCTGTCTCATGAGTCGTGAAATAAAGGGGTACCCTGGGACGCCAAATTCTCCTTTGGGAACCCGACTCTTGAAAAGATGTTTATCATTGTCACATTAGCGGTGTTTGGTTGTCTTAGTGCCACCGCTTCGGGATAACGAGGCATAGTCCACGGTCACCAAGCCATAGTGATATTATACAAAAACAATTAAATTTACATGTATAAATCAGCTTTTTGGAAATGTTATATAAAACAATGCGGATTAAAAGGTGCAGGAAACACATTTGACGGTATTAGTAGGCAGGATATTTTAAGAGTGTTTAGTCTGGAGAAGCAGAAATTCAGGATTTAAAAACCTACCACAGTGTTTGAGTTAACTTTATTGATAAAAATGTATTTCTACGCAAACAAACCTTTTTAGCAGCATTAGGGATAATGAGTACTAGGAAAAAAACATAATGTTCTAATCAATACCTTGCAGATTTCATGCAGTTTTTTAATTGCAGTTCATAGACCACTGTGTTATGGTTCTATATGTAATTTATGAACTGCAAGTAACAAAAGGAGCTCAGTGACAAAAGCAGTCACCCACTGAGCTATCCATATAATACAGTAAAATGATGTTTTCAGACACAGCCTCCGTGCCCCATTCCTCCAAAGGAAGGGAGAAAAGAAAGAATCACTGGTATAAAGACAACTATGACAAGGTAAGAAGTAAAAAAAATAAAAAATGGCAAAAAGAAACCAAGAAAAAAAGCAAAAGTAAGAGAATAAAAGGAATAAAGAATACATGAAAGAAAGACCAAAGAAAGATACAAAAAAGGGAGAGAATGCATGAATTAAAGAATGGCAGATGGAAAAGAATGACAAAATAAAGAGGAGAGAAACATTAAAAGACATTTTGGAAAAATCAGGCGAAGGGGATAAGAAATCCGAGCCAATCCCGACCTAGGCTGGCTATAGGATTGGGCGGGCACGTAAAACTGAAAATTAGATGTCCTTATTTGACCCCGGGCGCACCGGGCTTGCTAAATTAAAACTTTTAAAAAAGCAGCTGAGAACACTCCCTCTACGACTGCCCATTTTTTAACCATTTTTTCCTCGCTTTCGACGTGTTTTTTTCTTCTTCTCTTCCAGGCTCAGCTCGAAAGCACAGACACTTCCTGCTATGAACCGTGTTTCCAGAGCAGCGGGGCTAAACAATAGAGAAAGACAGTGATATGAAATGCTTCCTCCCCAGTCTGAAGGATGCACAGGTAGGACAATGTACATGCTTAATCTGTTGATTTAGAAGAGATCTTAAACCGTGTTATTGGTGGATGACAAGTGCCTCTGTCATGTCTGACAATGCGCATGATTGTCACAACCGGTTGCATTGTGGGACTTGTAGTTTGACGTTTACCATTGTGCGTCTAAGCAATCAAAACTCAGCACCGCAGGTGCTACTGGCTTAAAGCTCAGGGCTAAACAGCTAAGCTTGTGTCGGATGTGAGAGGGTCGTGTAGACGTCATTGTGTTTCTTTACATTCTGGGTTTTTGTTCCTGCGTTCAAAATCAGCAGACCTACAGGTAGCCGAATGCAGAGGGGTGTAAAAACGTTCTGCAACCGATGAGTTGTTTACTGTTTAGAGACCGTTTGTGTGCCTTCTACCTAAATTAGAATAACATAACTACATTTAGAGTTTTTGTTCAAACATATTATTAACGTCACTGTTGAGGTATAAGTAACAAAATAGTAGCGGTGGGCGTTTCTCTGACGCAATCACCGGTGCAGCTCGGGCCGCAGCAATGCTGGCTTCTCTCACACAGAGTAACCACTGCATGTGTAATAACACAAGAGGCTTCCTTCACACACACAGAATGGTGCAGTAAAGTCCATTGATGCTCACACACAAGCCAGACCCAACACACGCAGCAGCACACGGATCGTAATGTCTCATCTGCGAGCAGCAGCCCAGCAAGCTTCTCTCACATCCACAACAGGTGCAGCATAGATGGAAGCATTGGAAGCTTTCTTAATCTGAAGAGACTCTGATCAGTACAAGAAGCAGCAGCACAAGCTTCTCTCACATCCACAACAGTCTCAGCATGGATGGAAGCATTGGGAGCTTTCTTCATCCGAAGAGACTGTTTAGTCCAAGAAGTCACAGTGCAAGCTTCTCTCACATCCACAACAGTCTCAGCTGGAAGCTTTCTTACTCCGAAGAGACTCTGATCAGTACAAGTAGCACACTGCAAGCTTCTCTCACATCCACAACAGTCTCAGCATAGATGGAAGCATTGGAAGCTTTCTTAATCCGAAGAGACTCTGATGAGTACAAGAAGCAGCAGTGCAAGCTTCTCTCACATCCACAACAGTTTCAGCATAAATGGAAGCATTGGAAGCTTTCTTAATCCGAAGAGACTCTGATCAGTACAAGAAGCCGCAGTGCAAGCTTCTCTCACATCCACAACAGGTGCAGCATAGATGGAAGCATTGGAAGCTTTCTTAATCCGAAGAGACTCTGATCCGTACAAGAAGCAGCAGCGCAAGCTTCTCTCACATCCACAACAGGTACAGCAAAGATGGAAGCATTGGAAGCTTTCTTAATCCGAAGAAACTGTCCAGTCCAAGAAGCTGCAGCGCAAGCTTCTCTCACATCCACAACAGCTGCAGCATAGATGGAAGCATTGGAAGCTTTCTTAATCTAAATAGACTCTGATCAGTACAAGAAGCAGCAGCGCAAGCTTCTCTCACATCCACAACAGGTGCAGCATAGATGGAGGCATTGGAAGCTTTCTTAATCCGAAGAGACTGTCCATTCCAAAAAAGAGCAGTGCAAGCTTCTCTCACATCCACAACAGGTGCAGCATAGATGGAAGCATTGGAAGCTTTCTTAATCCAAAGGGACTCTGACCAGTAAAAGAAGCCGCAGTGCAAGCTTCTCTCACATCCACAACAGGTGCAGCATAGATGGAAGCATTGGAAGCTTTCTTAATCCGAAGAGACTCTGATCCGTACAAGAAGCAGCAGCGCAAGCTTCTCTCACATCCACAACAGGTACAGCAAAGATGGAAGCATTGGAAGCTTTCTTAATCCGAAGAAACTGTCCAGTCCAAGAAGCCGCAGTGCAAGCTTCTCTCACATCCACAACAGCTGCAGCATAGATGGAAGCATTGGAAGCTTTCTTAATCTAAATAGACTCTGATCAGTACAAGAAGCAGCAGCGCAAGCTTCTCTCACATCCACAACAGGTGCAGCATAGATGGAAGCATTGGAAGCTTTCTTTAGGCAAAGGGACTCTGACCAATCCGAGAAGCCGCAGTGCAAGCTTCTCTCACATTCATAACAGTCTCAGCATGGATGGAAGAATTGGAAGCTTTCTTAATCCGAAGAGACTATCCAGTCCAAGATGCAGCAGCACAAGCTTCTCTCACATCCACAACAGGTACTGCAAAGATGGAAGCATTGGAAGCTTTCTTAATCCAAAGAGACTATCCATTCCAAGAAGCAGCAGTGCAAGCTTCTCTCACATCCACAACAGTCTCAGCATGGAAGGAAGCATTGGAAGCTTTCTTAATCCGAAGAGACTCTGATCAGTACAAGAAGCTGCAGTGCAAGCTTCTCTCACATCCACAACAGTCTCAGCATGGATGGAAGCATTGGAAGCTTTCCTAATCTGAAGAGACTGTCCAGTCTAAGAAGCAGCAGTGCAAGCTTCTCTCACATCCACAACAGGTGCAGCATAGATCGAAGCATTGGAAGCTTTCTTCATCCAAAGGGACTCTGATCAGTACAAGAAGCACACTGCAAGCTTCTCTCACATCCACAACAGGTGCAGCATAGATGGAAGCATTGGAAGCTTTCTACATGGACAGAGACCCTGTCCAATTCAAGAAGCATCAGCGCAAGTTTCTCTCACATTCACAACAGCTGCAGCATAGATGGAAGCATTGAAAGCTTTCTTTAACCAAAGAGACTCTGTCCAGTCCAAGAAGCAGCAGCGCAAGCTTCTCTCACATCCACAACAGATGCAGCATAGATAGAAGGGTTGGAAGCTTTCTTCATGGACAGAGACCCTGTCCAGTTCAAGAAGCAGCAGTGCACGCTCCTCTCACAGCCACAACAGGTGCAGCATAAATGGAAGCATTGGAAGCTTTCCTTATCCAAAGAGACTTTGTCCAGTCCAAGAAGCAGCAGTGCAAGCTTCTCTCACATCCACAACAGGTGCAGCAGAGAGGGCAGCATTTGAAACATTCATCATACAAAGAGACTCTGGCCGGTTGAAGTAGCACCAGTGCAAGCTTCTCACACATCCAGGAAAGGTGCAACATAGATGGAAGCATTGTGAACTTTTTTAATCAAACAGGACTCTGTCCAGTACAAAAAGGAGCAGCACAACCTTCTCTCACACCCACAACACGTGCAGCACAGATGGAAGCATTGTGAACTTTATGAATCCAAAGAGTCTCTATTCAGTCCAAGAAGAACCAGTGCAAGCTTCTCTCCCATTCACAACAGGTGCAGTGGGGATGAAAGCATTGGAAGCTTTCATAAACTAAAGAGACTTTGTCCGGTCAAGGAACCAGCTGTGCAAGCTTCTCTCACATCCTCAATGGGTACAGCATAAATGGAAGGATTGGAAGCTTTTTTAATCAAACAGGACTCTGTCCAGTACAAAAAGGAGCAGCACAACCTTCTCTCACACCCACAACACGTGCAGCACAGATGGAAGCATTGGAAGCGTACTTCATGCATAGAGACTCTGTTCGATCCAAGAAATAGCAGTGCAAGCTTTTCTCACACCCACAACAGGTACAGCAGAAATGGAAGCATTGGAAGCTTTTTTCGTGCAAACAGATTCTGATCAGTCCAAGAGACAGCAGTGCGAGCTTCTCTCACATCCACAACAGTCTCAGCATGGATGGAAGCATTGGAAGCTTTCCTAATCCAAAGAGACTGTCCATTCCAAGAAGCAGTAGTGCAAGCTTCTCTCGCATCCAAAACAGGTGCAACATAGATGGAAGCATTGGAAGCTTTCTTAGTCCAAAGAGACTGTCCATTCCAAGAAGTAGCATTGTGAGCTTCTCTTACTTTCACAACAGATGCAGCATAGATGGAAGTATTGGAAGCTTTCTTTATCCAAAGGGACTCTGATCAGTACAAGAAGCACACTGTAAGCTTCCGTCACATCCACTACAGTCTCAGCATGGATGGAAGCTTGCTTAACCACTTCCGCGCTAATGACAAAGCCAGTTCGTCATGGGCGTTACCTGCGCTACGCGGATGACGAGCTGGCTTTGTCATAAACCGCGCATTTTTGAAATTCCAGCGCACAGCGGGAATGCGCGGTAGCGCGGAAGCGGTTAATTCAAAGAGACTGTCCATTCCGAGAAGCAGCAGCGCAAGCTTCTCTCACATCCAAAACATGTGCAGCATTCATGGAAGCATTTGAAGTTTTCTTAATCCAAAGAGACTCTATGCGGTCCAAGAAGCAGCAGACCAAGCTTCTCTCACATCCAAAATAGGTGGAGCATAGATGGAAGCATTTGAAGCTTTCTTTATCCAAAGGGACTCTGATCAGTACAAGAAGCACACTGCAAGCTTCTCTCACATCCACAACAGCCTCAGCTTGGATGGAAGAATTGGAAGCTTTCTTAATCCAAAGAGACTGTCCATTCCAAGAAGCAGCAGCGTAAACTTCTCTCACATCCACAACAGGTGTAGCATTGATGGAAGCATTGGAAGCTTTCTTTAGCCAAAGGGACTCTGACCAATCCAAGAAGCCGCAGTGCAAGCTTCTCTCACATTCATAACAGTCTCAGCATGGATGGAAGAATTGGAAGCTTTCTTAATCCGAAGAGACTCTGATCCGTACAAAAAGCAGCAGCACAAGCTTCTCTCACATCCACAACAGGTACTGCAAAGATGGAAGCATTAGAAGCTTTCTTAATCCAGAGAGACTATCCATTCCAATAAGTAGCAGTGCAAGCTTCTCTCACATCCACAACAGTCTCAGCATGGATGGAAGCATTGGAAGCTTTCCTAATCTGAAGAGACTGTCCAGTCCAAGAAGCAGCAGTGCAAGCTTCTCTCACATCCACAACAGGTGCAGCATAGATCGAAGCATTGGAAGCTTTCTTCATCCAAAGGGACTCTGATCAGTACAAGAAGCACACTGCAAGCTTCTCTCACATCCACAACAGGTGCAGCATAGATGGAAGCATTGGAAGCTTTATACATGGACAGAGACCCTGTCCAGTTCAAGAAGCATCAGCGCAAGTTTCTCTCACATTCACAACAGCTGCAGCATAAATGGAAGCATTGAAAGCTTTCTTTATCCAAAGAGACTCTATCCAGTCCAAGAAGCAGCAGCGCAAGCTTCTCTCACATCCACAACTGGTGCAGCATAGATAGAAGGGTTGGAAGCTTTCTTCAAGGACAGAGACCCTGTCCAGTTCAAGAAGCAGCAGTGCACGCTCCTCTCACAGCCACAACAGGTGCAGCATAAATGGAAGCATTGGAAGCTTTCCTTATCCAAAGAGACTCTGTCCAGTCCGAGAAGCAGCAGTGCAAGCTTCTCTCACATCCACAACAGGTGCAGCAGAGAGGGCAGCATTTGAAACATTCATCATACAAAGAGACTCTGGCCAGTTGAAGTAGCACCAGTGCAAGCTTCTCACACATCCAGGAAAGGTGCAAGATAGATGGAAGCATTGTGAACTTTTTTAATCAAACAGGACTCTGTCCAGTACAAAAAGGAGCAGCACAACCTTCTCTCACACCCAGAACACGTGCAGCACAGATGGAAGCATTGGAAGCGTACTTCATGCACAGAGACTCTGTTCGATCCAAGAAATAGCAGTGCAAGCTTTTCTCACATCCACAACAGGTACAGCATAAATGGAAGCATTGGAAGCTTTTTTCGTGCAAACAGATTCTGATCAGTCCAAGAGACAGCAGTGCGAGCTTCTCTCACATCCACAACAGTCTCAGCATGGATGGAAGCATTGGAAGCCTTTCTAATCCAAAGAGACTGTCCATTCCAAGAAGCAGTAGTGCAAGCTTCTCTCGCATCCAAAACAGGTGCAGCATAGATGGAAGCATTGGAAGCTTTCTTAGTCCAAAGAGACTGTCCATTCCAAGAAGTAGCATTGTGAGCTACTCTTACTTTCACAACAGATGCAGCATAGATGGAAGTATTGGAAGCTTTCTTTATCCAAAGGGACTCTGATCAGTACAAGAAGCACACTGTAAGCTTCTCTCACATCCACTACAGTCTCAGCATCGATGGAAGCTTTGGAAGCTTGCTTAACCACTTCCGCGCTAATGACAAAGCCAGCTCGTCATGGGCGTTACCTGCGCTACGCGGATGACGAGCTGGCTTTGTCATAAACCGCACATTTTTGAAATTCCAGCGCACAGCGGGAATTCGCGGTAGCGCGGAAGCGGTTAATTCAAAGAGACTGTCCATTCCGAGAAGCAGCAGCGCAAGCTTCTCTCACATCCAAAACATGTGCAGCATAGATGGAAGCATTTGAAGCTTTCTTAATGCAAAGAGACTCTATCCGGTCCAAGAAGCAGCAGACCAAGCTTCTCTCACATCCAAAATAGGTGGAGCATAGATGGAAGCATTTGAAGCTTTCTTTATCCAAAGGGACTCTGATCAGTACAAGGAGCACACTGCAAGCTTCTCTCACATCCACAACAGCCTCAGCTTGGATGGAAGAATTGGAAGCTTTCTTAATCCAAAGAGACTGTCCATTCCAAGAAGCAGCAGCGCAAGCTTCTCTCACATCCACAACAGGTGCAACATAGATTAAATTATTGTGAACTTTATTAATCCAAAGAGTCTCTGTTCAGTCCAAGAAGAACCACTGCAAGCATTGGAAGCTTACATAAACTAAAGAAACTCTGTCCGGTCCAAGAACCGGCTGTGCAAGCTTCTCTCACATCCTCAACAGGTAGCATAAATTGAAGCATTGGAAGCTTCTTTAACCAAACAGGACTCTCTCCAGTACAAGAAGGAGCAGCACAAGCTTCCCTCACATCCACAACTGGTGCAGCATAGGTGGAAGCATTGGAAGCTTTCTTAATTCAAAGAGAGACTGTTCAGTCCAACTGGCTTCTGTGTGGCTACAATGTCAAACAAGCACAGGCTAAGCTAGGAGGTCTCACCTTTGGAATCTATTGGTTCTGCCAATGGTGTTAGCCATGCATCCACAATACTGTGCAGCCTGACTTTTAAAATGGGAAAAAAGACTATGAATCAACCATCATAATGATGTGAGCCCTCTTTTTCTTTTAGTTTTCCAATCCGTGTTGGATCAGTAAAGAAAAATAAAACAAAGTTGTGCAGTTGAATGGGAAGCAACACGAAGAGAAGGGTGGTGAAATCACAAAGGGCGGAGGAAGCAAGAGGACTGAAGTGGAGGTGAAGAAACAGGTGGGAGGGGGAAAACAACACAATGGCATTGGTGGAGTTAGCCACTCAGTGGTATTGCTGGGGGTTAGCTACACAGTGGTATTGGTGGGGGTTAGCTACAGTGGGGCATTGGTGGGGAGAAGAAATATAGAGGGAAAGGTAGGGGTAGGAAAACAGACGGTCCGGGAGGGAACCAGCAGACAAAAAAGCAACACAGGGGATAAGCACTCAAGGGTATCAAGGAGGATGGTGGGAGAGAGACACGCACACAAGCTGCAAAAGAGCAACATGAGTGAACGTGGCAGAGGTTCTCCTTTACACTCCATGTATCCCTCTTCTTTGCTCTTTAAGTGTTTTCCCATTGAGACCTAGCTGTTTGGCTGATGCCCGGTGGAGCTACCCAATAGCTAAAGAGGACATGAGCTGGTGACTTCCCCCACGGCCGTCACCTACCCAGCCGGACTTTGGGCAGACTCTCCTTCGTCTCTCCATCCTATCTACCTCCTTCCCCTTTACCTCACCCCCTTACCCTTCTAAGCTCCATTTATTTTGTCTTCTACTCTCTTGAAATGTTTTTCTAGTAACTGATGTAACGTTTAACTGATGTAGTTTTGTAATTTCTGTGGAACCTTATGTAAAGCGCTCTGATACCTCCGGGGCTAGCCAGAGCTATATAAAACTCTCAAAAGAAAAAATAAAAGAAAAAATAAGCTGATAATGTCTCTGAGAACCCCAGCGCTATATATATATATATATATATATATATATATATATATATATATATATATATATATATATATATATATATATATATATATATATATATATATATATATATATATATATATATATATATATATATGTTTGGTATATTTGTAAAGTTCACTATCACCTGGCAGAGTATCCTTATAATCAAAGAACCAAGTCTGAAGTTTCTAGTGGAACCCAAGCAGCAAGCAGGAGACTACGATATGTAGCGGTAAGTTGTTCCACGCATTAGGAGCAATGTAGGAGAAGTCCTGACTGTTAATTCTGGCTCTGCGTATCCAAGTGGTATGCACAAGTAGGAGTCGGCTGGCAAACGTACCGCAAATCTTACCTTAAGCCCGCAGCACGACTTCGCAGAGACGATGTGGGCCAACTCCACAGTCTATGTCTTCTTTCTTGTAAGGGTTATACTGGACAAGGAAGAAAAGCTGGGGCACAGGGGAGTAGGCTCTGGGTGTTCGGAGGGGGATCCCTCCATATGCACCAATGTGAACCTTAATAATAAAAGGCATACATCAGTCATTGAGAAAGCGTAAAATAATACCATGTGTTAGAACCTCACCCTGAGACACTACAGATGGTACCTGATATCCACTGTGTTATTCACTTGGTTTGAGGGGCAATGTGACGAGGAATCACTGGCTCCAGAAAGAACCCAGGAAAACTGTATTCTATAACACAGACACACACACGGTAAGTACTGGACTCTCTTCATTACATTCTTTCTATAGAGAGAGAAAGCCATATATAATAATCTTATATCACCATTACTGTAGTTTTGTAGAAGTCTCTGCTCAATCACAATTATTCAACACATAATTACTGGGGAGAATGTTACTTTCACGTTCCCACAGACTTGGGTATGCCACATCAGGTCCAAAGTATGGTGCCAAAACCCAGTTTCAGCTTCACTGGTTCCAAGCTCCTTTAAAGAGATGCACTTCATGTGTGTTGCATTAATGGTGGTGCAGGTGGTGGATTGTAAGTTATTAGTAAGGTCTAGCATGCATTGTGAATTATGGCAATGTTTATTGGCATGCCCTTTTAATTAGAGGCAAGTCTGCATACGCAGTCATCAGGGACAAATTCTTTACATGTGCGATTCATTTTGAGGTCAGTACTTGCATGTGCTGTAAACCGGTGTGCACATTGGTGCGCGTATTGTTTTGAACAGGCGCACCTCCACAAACACTGAGATCCTAGTGCCGAGGTAGGTGGCTAAGAATTGGAGATAGCCAGCAGCGTGTTGAGTTTTCCAGACGTTAGGCAGTAAGAAGGTTTGCTTCTTAATGCAATGTGAAACCTCTCCATTGAGACTTCTTGAGGCGAAGTGGCCTTGGGAGTGTGGATGCAATATAAATAGTAGACTCCGCGTTCCACATTCAAAATGGCCGATATGACTTGACGAGGTCTTGCGGAATCTCGGCAACTTACTGCGTTCACCGCTAACATCTTAGTGGTTTGTTCCCCGCATGTGCCTCCCTACCAAGCACTCACACAAAGATATACAACACAAACAGGGGACAAACAACTTGGAAATCCGAGATACCCAGTTATAAACAGCTCAGAGGACAAAAACCTGCCGAGTATACATAGCCTCCACACCCTATCACCCTAAACCACTGCGCTAATCTGACCAGCGGGAACATGACAGCAACTATGACACCAGCCGAGCAGATGTGTCTGGTTTGTGAAAGGATATGCTGCTAGCGAGGTAAGCTAGACCATTGTGTCATGCTGTGAAGATGTGAGTGAGGACTTTGAACTGTTCATGCTTGTGTATAGGAGCCATTGGAGCTCCTTGAAGTGTGGTGTGTACTGTATGGAAGGTTGAGAGTGATTCTGCCCGCCAAGTTCTGGATGGTTTGCAGTCATCTGCTTATTTGTTTGATGATCTCTGCGTAGAGGGTGTTTCCATCATCCAACTTGTTGGTGATTATGGCATAGGTGACCGCTTTGAGGGTGCTGCTCAGAAGCACATTTGAATACTCTCCTCAGCCACTTCAGGGTAAGGAAGCAGGAAGCTGTAACGTTGTTGACTTGGGTGGTCATGTTGAGATTGCTGTTTACGACTATCCCGAGATACTTGGCATGTGTTTTGGGGGTATTTTTTTTAGTGTGTTTTATATAGCGCGCAGCTACCCCAACGGGTTGTCCCGGCGCTTCTGTGTGTATACAGGATCTCACTCATGGGGAATTTAACAGAAGAGGTGTGTTTTCAGTGCTTTGTGAAAGGGTAGCTCCTCCTGAATAAGCCTAATGTGATTAGGAAGCTTGTTCCATTGGGAGGAGGCGCATACCTGAAAGGTTTTTCCCCCAGATCGGGATTTTTTACATCTTGGGGTGCAAAGCAGATTTTTTGTGCTGGATCAAAGGCATCTGGTGTTACTGTAAGGGCGGAGGCAAGAGGAAAGATAAACAGAGCCCTTTCCCTTAATTGCACGGTGTGCCAGGGTGAGAGTTTTGAATTCTACTCTTTTTTGAACTGGCAACCAATGTAGCCTTCGTCGATGAGGAGAGATATGCTCTCGGAGGGAGATGCCACAGACCAGCCGAACGGCCGCATTCTGGACTGTCTGTAGGTGTGGGTCCTAGTTAATCAGGCCACCAGGAGGAAACCTATGGTGAAGTGTTGATCCTGAAGATTACAACTTCTGTTTTGTCAATGTTGAGTTTGAGAAAGTTGGTCTTTATCCAGTCTGCGACCTCTGTTGTGCAAACGATAAACTTGTTCTGTGTGTTGAGAGTCTTGCCCAAGAGAAAGAGATTTTCAGCACAGGAAAGAAATTAGTTGTTTTGGATGTGGAAGACACTAGCCAGAGAGATCATATATACATTGAAGAGGGTCAGGCTGAGTGATGATCCTTGCGGTACTCCACAGATGAGGTTGTGGATGACCGAGGAGTAGGGGGCAAGGCTGACTGCCTGTGTCCTGCCAGTCAGGAAGTATAAGATTGATTGGAGGGCTGGGCCTTGGATTCCAATATTGTAGATGAAAATAGGGTGGGAGACTGTGAGGATAAGGGCTGACCTTTCTTCTCTGTCCAGGACCATGCAGATGTCTTCTATGGCAGCAATGAGGGCTATTTCTTTGCTGTGGTTGGGTCTGAAGCTGGATTACATGACTTTAAGAAGTTGTTCAATAAGAAGGTTGGTGAGGAATTATTGCTGATTTTCTCTAAGACTTTGGCTAGGTACGGTAGTAAGGAGAGCGGACTGTAGATGTGGAGTGATGATAGGTCTGCTTAGGGTTTCTTCAGCAGAGGGAGAACTGTGCCATGTTTCCAGGTATCCATAAAGGTAACCCTCGGCAGGAACTTCGCTCCACTGGAGGAGCTTGCGGATTAGTGCATACTCCGCGTTCCAAGGAGAACACGAAATTCATGCAAAACGTCCTACTCCGCAGCGGAGAGGAGTAAGGCCCTAGACCCTCCCGCCTCCACCCCTCTCAATAAATATTTTATAAAATAAAAATGAAGGTTAATAAAATACACTTACCTTTATAGCAGCATCCCCAGGCTGCCCTCCCCCTCCTCGCCGTGTTCCTCAAAAATCCCCTACTTGTAATTCCAGAAAGGTAATCAACCTGCCCTTCCTCCAGACATCTCCCACTACTGAGATACCCGCACATACCACTTATTGTGACCTGCAATATTTCTGAGCCCCCATACAAACAAAATTCATAGCTGCAAGGTGTTCCTTTGCTATGTTTGATAACTTCAGCTAATGCTGGCTTTTTACCCAACTGCTGTTTACTGCTAAGTTTGTTTGAACCACAGTCACAATGTTAAAAGCACATTTTCATGTCTCAGAAAATAACACAATGTCTTTTAGAAGGTCAGGACTGCCTTAAAGTGGGAAATTAGCCATGGGGACACTTGACAGCTGCGAACGTCCACACAACAGCAGCACCACCTTAATTGAGTCTGGCAAAGACTACAGAAAAACAATGGTGATCATGCTTATAGTAATACACTTCACATGCCTTTGAATGCAAAGCTACAAGCTGATCTGGTGTAACTCAAACGTTTAAAGGTTTCACAAGGTACCATGCTGTTGGCAAGGTTGAACCCCTACAATGTCATTATATTTAGTAATGAGGAGGTGAATGACCCACCAATTGTGTCCAGGAATGTGTTTATTAAAACATTTGGATATAGTGCTCTTACTTTCTGAATCCATTAATAGTCCTGTAAACCAAAGTCCTGACTGAATGAGTATGAGAAGTCATGGGATGTTAAAGAGGGTAATGAGATGAGTAAGGAGATTGCAGAACAAAATCTGTCTATGGTTAAAACAGTCTAGCATACGTCCATTGGACACTAAAACACTACACACCTTACATTACTTCTCCTTTGAAGTAAATCAGTGCTTAATTTGTGCAGGTGGTTTCCAGTGCTCAGCACCAGCACTTAATTATCAGCAGCAGCTCTAGTGGCAGTCCACCACATGGTGGCGTTGTCTTTCTTTAATTAAGAGATGAGTACAACAACCGTGTTTATTAAGTCAATCCACACTGGATATTAAAAATACTAGCCTCTTAGGACATTATTATAGCTGTGTGTGGCCTGAAATAGTCTGAATTGTTGCAGTTGTAGGAATGCTATGATTAGGTGTTATACGGATACTGCCATTGGCAGCGCTGGCAGGGTATGGGTGATGCATGCTACAGTGGCCTCCTGAGAAGAGCCCTGGCACGGCTTGTGGTAAATGAAGATATTTAAGTGGGTCTCTGTAAGAAACTCCGGGAAGTCCTGATGTGCTGGAAGTATTCCATGCTGACCTGATGGGTTGGGAAGGACACTGCAGACCCCTGTGATTTTCTGGTGTTCATTAACCATTTAATCAGGAGTATTAATCATGGTGTTCGTCACCCTGAAGATCCATCTTGCATGGAAACGTTCTAGAACTTTTTTTGACCCCACCCCCATCAGAGGAGGCATGTACATCTTATTTGGATTATCTGCCTGTGGCACAGCACTTCCATCTGTTCAGAACATATCTGTAGCTGAATGTACAATCTTAATGTACTGTTGCATTGTGGTGGAAAATTATGATAAACTTTTTCTGTGTGCATTATTTTTGATCAAGTTCTCTTTATATTCATTATTTTATCAAGCTTGTATTTTAACAAAGTCATGCTCTTTAAATCAACGTTGTGTGGCTTTGTGGCCTTTAAGTTGCTTGTTTCATAACTGTTCTGTTATTTTGTTTTGCTACTACATAAAACAGCTCATGATGTTTATCTAAGAATTTTCTTACCGCTCTGTACTATACTGAAATTGCTTTATATAGAGCTTGTTACCCATAATGAGGCGTTGAAATGCTAACAATTGTGAGCTAAAAAATCCTAAAACATGAAAGCATGAAGAGATACTCTCTTACACAAAATATGTAGAGCATTGTGTGTGGTTGCATGATACACCCCAGATAGCCTTACTGGGGCATCCCTCAAAGTCACAAAAAAGGAAAAATAAAGGTAGGAGGAGTAAGAGGCACGCAGAGAGGTCTTTTTTCAGGGTCGTAAGTTATTTGCCCATTACTGGGCAGCATTTTTGAGCCTAGGGCTACGGTAATAATTAGGGGTGGGCGGAATTTGCGTAATCGCGTTACGCAAATCTCTGCAAAATGGTAAACAATCTCCGCAAACACGCGGAATTGCTTGTTCGCAACGCTTTTTTACTGTTCTCAATCGCTCTTTGCGTGCTCGGGGAGAAATATCTGGCGAACACGCATTTGAGAAGATCAACAAGCAAAAAATTTCGCAAAGTCGCGGAATGCAGAATTTTGGGCAATTTCGCGTTCTCTGTGGAACGCGCAATTACCCAAATTCCGGAAATTCCGTGAGCGGAACGGAATTTACCGCCCAGGCCTAGTAATAATGCATTCCACTTAGATAACCAAGTTGCTTCTTTCCTACACTTGGCCCAGCCATAGCTCGTGCACGGATGTGGAAGAGGGTAGGCTTCTCAGATAGAGAATGACTTTAATCATTACACTCAATAAACCTACCTGTTAATGTAGAGTTTGTGTGGAACTGAAAGACCTCTTTTTTTTTAGGAAACTCCAAATACAGACTGAATTCCAATGGCTGAAACACTGTGGTGGAGGAAGTTCAGCTGGTGGATCATTCATGTTCCTAATTTAGACATTCCTCCGGAAGCTAGTGGATTTTCAGTTCTTTCCAGAGCTCTAAAGGAAATTGGTGGTGCAAGCTTGGTGGCCTCCTGACAAGAGCCCCAGCACTTTTATTTTTTTATTTTTACAAATTAAGCACTGATTCTCGCCCTTATGGCTCCTGAGATATTGAAGGCTGAAGTCCTGATGTGGGCTTGCCGTGATTTGCGGTTCTTCATTTTCGTCTGGTGAGTCCTGATGTGGGCTTGCCGTGGTTTGCGGTTCTTCATTTTCGTCTGGTGAGTCTGTGGGGCCACTGGATTTCCTCCTGTTCCATTGGTGCACTTGCCCTACAAAGGCCTTGACAACCATCGGCCAGTTCCAAGGTACTGTCCCTAGTGGTCTTGGTGCCTCTGGATGCTCTGGGAGTGTACTCTCAGCTCCAGCAGCCATACTCCTTCTGTGATGACCTGTGACCTGTTCTTCACTCCATGAACCCCTGTGGCCACTGACTGCTGCACACCTGGTAGCCATGCTCGCTGCTGAGGATGTCTAAACCTTCCCCATAGACAAACAGCCCATGTTATTTCTAGCAGGGGATGTGGTTTGTCAGCATAAACGCCCGACGCTGGTGCTGGAAACCAGGGTTCGAGCCTCAAGGTAGCGTCCACATCCTGTGATTCTGGGCAAATCACCTAATCTCCCCGTGCCTGAATGTGTAATGTAAATACTGTGCTCATGTAAAGCGCTCCAATAGCTTCGGGTCGAGTTTGCGCTATATAAAAAATAAATATATATATATATTTTTTTAAAGCATGATCTCTGTGCTTCCTAAATTACAATCTTCCACCCCTGCCTCATCTGACTCCTCCTTCTCCTCCTCCCCCTCTCCTTGCCCTCTTTCCCTCCCCCTCCTCTAGCTCCTCGCCCCCCACCGCTCTCTTGCTGTCTTTCCCTCCCCTTTTTCTGACTCCTCCCCCACGCCACGCCCCCCACACAGAGCAGGTGCCCACCCCCTCTGTGAGATGAGAAGGAACTTCCTGCCGCATAGATGAGTGATCCATCCATCCAGCCCTGTTGGAATGCCCCGGCAGGTCCCAGGAAGCGGCATCTTCCCCAGGTTTACAGGGTGGCATCCCCGAGGGCAGCCAGTCTGGCTCATACATTTAAAAACCACCCTCCCCATCTTCTGTTTTCCAAATGTTTGAAAGTCCCTTCATTCATATCAATGGTGTTTCCTGAGGCAGGGCCGGACTGAGAACCAAAACCGGCCCTGGCAAAGTGCTCGGCCGGCCCACTGGGGGTGCGACCCAGCTCTTTGCAGGGGCCGGTTTTCGGCCGTTTTTGTTACAGGGCCGATTTTGCAGCTATGCTGCAAAAACGGCCCAGTAATAAAAACGACCCCCAGAGCCCAAAACCGGCCCCCACCCTTGCGGCGCACCGGGGGATTGCCCGGTGCCTGCAACGGCCAGTCCGGGCCTGTCCTGAGGGCAGCCTCCACCCTTCACAGGCGCACACTGTACATGGACACAACCGTCCCGCTACTTCACCTTCATCAGAGAACTTCGTAAGGGTGGGTCTGTCAGCCATGATAAGATAGTCCTAACCGGGTACAGTAATGCTAGGGTAGAGTTATGACACAGTACAGTCATGCATGATAGGGTACAGTCATGATAGGGTACAGTCATGATAAGATACAGTCATGATAAGATACAGTCATGCTAGCGGGGAGTCCTGCTAGGGTACAGTCATGATAAGATACAGTCATGCTAGCGGGGGTCATGTTAGCAGGAAGTCATGCTAGGGTGCAGTCATGCTGGAAGTCATGCTAGGGTGCAGTCATGCTAGGGTGCAGTCATGCTAGGGTGCAGTCATGCTAGGGTACTGTGATGATAGGGTGCAGTCATGCTAGGGTGCAGTCATGCTTTGGTACAGTAATACTAGGATGTTGTCATAAGATAGTCATGCTAGCAGGGGTCATGTTAGCAGGAAGTCATGCTGAGAGTCATGCTGGGAGTCATGCTAGGGTGCAGTCATGCTTTGGTACAGTAATGCTAGGGAACAGTAATGCTAGGGTACAGTAATGCTAGGGTGCAGTCATGCTACGGTGTTGTCATGCTAGGCTACAGTCATGCTGGGATGCAGATATGCTACGGTACAGACATGCTAGGGTGCAGTCATGCTGGGATGCAGATATGCTACGGTACAGACATGCTAGGGTGCAGTCATGCTAGAGTACAGTCATGCTAGGGTACAGTAATGCTAGGGTGCAGTCATGCTAGGGTACAGTAATGCTAGGGTACAGTAATGCTAGGGTGCAGTCATGCTAGGGTACAGTAATGCTAGGATACTGTCATGATAAGATACAGTCATGCTAGCAGGGGTCATGTTAGCAGGAAGTCATGCTGAGAGTCATGCTGGGAGTCATGCTAGGGTGCAGTCATGCTTTGGTACAGTAATGCTAGGGAACAGTAATGCTAGGTTACAGTAATGCTAGGGTGCAGTCATGCTACGGTGTTGTCATGCTAGGCTACAGTCATGCTGGGATGCAGATATGCTACGGTACAGACATGCTAGGGTGCAGTCATGCTGGGATGCAGATATGCTACGGTACAGACATGCTAGGGTGCAGTCATGCTGGGATGCAGATATGCTACGGTACAGACATGCTAGGGTGCAGTCATGCTAGAGTACAGTCATGCTAGGGTACAGTAATGCTAGGGTGCAGTCATGCTAGGGTACAGTAATGCTAGGATACTGTCATGATAAGATACAGTCATGCTAGCAGGGGTCATGTTAGCAGGAAGTCATGCTGGGAGTCATGCTAGGAGTCATGCTAAGGTACTGTAATGCTAGGGTGCAGTCATGCTTTGGTACAGTAATGCTAGGTTGCTGTCATGATAAGATACAGTCATGCTAGCGGCGGTCATGTTAGCAGGAAGCCATGCTAGGGTACAGTCATGCTAGGGTACAGTCATGCTAGGGTACAGTAATGCTAGGGTGCAGTCATGCTACGGTGTTGTCATGCTAGGATACAGTCATGCTGGGATGCAGATATGCTACGGTACAATCATGCTAGGGTGCAGTCATGCTAGGGTACAGTCATGCTAGGGTGCAGTAATCCTAGTGGGAAGTCTTGCTAGGGTGCACTCATGCTAGGGTACAGTCATGCTGGGATGCAGATATGCTACGGTACAATCATGCTAGGGTGCAGTCATGCTAGGGTACAGTCATGCTAGGGTACAGTAATCCTAGTGGGAAGTCTTGCTACGGTGCAGTCATGCTAGGGTACAGTCATGGTAGGACACAGTCATGGTAGGGTGCTGTCATGCTATGGCAGAGTCATGCTAGTGGAAAGTCATGCTAGGGTGCAGTCATGCTAGGGTACCTTCATGCTGGGATGCAGATATGCTACGGTACAGTCATGCAAGGGTACAGTCATGGTAGGACACAGTCATGGTAGGGTGCTGTCATGCTATGGCAGAGTCATGCTAGTGGTAAGTCATGCTATGGTGCTGTCATGCTTTGGCAGAGTCATGCTAGGGGACATTCAAGCTGGAGCAGTCATGCTCAAGGCCATTGGAACTATGATATTCTGCGGCCGCAGCGTTTTTCAAATAATTATATATTTGATGAATATGCCACATAATCCATCATCTCTTGCCGAATTTGCAGAATTAAACAAAAAAATGTTTCTAGCACAAACGGTGAAAAAATTACTAAAAAATCAGCAACACGTGTTGCCGCACAATAAAGACCCTTTGCAAAACTTGACTAGCTAGCTATCTGTTGCCTATTGCTATATTTGGGAGTTAAACCAATACTAATGAGCTGCAACATATCAGTGTTAACAAGTGTAAAAAAGACAAAATAATGAAGTAATACTGTCACTAAAAGTGCCTTGTTCTGTTGCATAATTTGCCATTTCTTGCCACATAATGTATTCAACACTGCTTCATAATTTAGCCCTCCCCTGCCACATAATTCCATTGGTCCTGGTCAAGCGACAATTAATAAACTCTTGATTACTTTCACCAGCCAGGACCCAACAGTATGAGGTTCGAGTTGGGCACCCCATTGTCAGCCAACAAGGGGGGCACAATTATGGTGAACACCTGTGTAGGAGAGCACCAAAGGTGTCCCTGAGAGCACAGGACACAAGATCAAGAGATAGCCAGCACAGACGGCGGACACCAACATCTACCCTCACGCCGCAAAACCGGCCCCCACCCATGCGGCGCACCAGGGGATTGCCCGGTGCCCGCTACGGCCAGTCCGGCCCTGCAAACAGGGTGAGAGTTCCATGGAGCAAAGCATTATTTGCAGTGCCCATAGTCAAGATTCAGATGGTCTATGGGAACAGGAGCCTCCCAGATGTTCTAGAAGTATCTTTCATTATTACCATGCAAAGAATAAATTAAGACAAATGGTGGTGCATACATGAAGTATGGCTCCTAGTTTTATGTTATTTTTTTTTTTTAACATGTCCGTCTGTATTTATCCATATTTATTTTTTTACCTTCTTATTGCTATTTATCCATATTTATTTTGTGTTTTTTTCGAATATATGGTTTGATAAAATGGTATATTTCTGCATTTATTTAACGGATAAACATGCTCTCATGCTTTGCTGCCTGTCACATTTTAGAAAATTCAGCAGCCAAATACAGCAAAACACTACACCTTAAGGTAAATATGAGCATTACAATACAAATATATGTTAACTTACACCTGCATTTAGTGAAACCTTAACCTATTTTGTACTTCCCATGCTGCCTATCTGCTTAGCTGTTGTCCTAGGAATCATGAAAAACAGCATGGAAAGTCACCCACAAGAAGCACATTTTTCTGTATTTTTCCGCTTTCAAAAATAAATACAGACAGGAAACACTTTGATTTTGTCTGTAATTATCTGTAAAAATCAGTAAAAACTGAAAACCAGAAGCCTTATACATAATCAATACCTCCATGGAGAGTCGCCTACAGAGCTGGCTGAGTAAATACATGTTATGATAAACCACATTATGTTAATTTTAACATATAAAGTGCGGCCAATGCCTTGGTGCCAAGTGGAACAAAAGCAATGTCAGTCAGTCAAAAATTAACTTTATTTGGTTTATCACAACCATAAAGTATACATGTACAAATTACAATTTAATAGAAAACAGATAAAATTCATTTTTTTAAAAAGTATATTTTCTGATTCTTTAAAAAGTAAAACATTATTTTCCAGACCCCATTTTTAGGTTGTTTCAGCTTTTAAAAACAAAGTCTCTGCTATTTTCATAAATTTTACCCCGCGACATATTAAAATGTTCGAACCAGCTCCCATCCAGGTGATAACAGCCTGCCTGCAGGTGCGGATCTGAAACATATTTAGGACTGGTTTCAACAGAGTTCTTCTCTCATCTTTTATTGACTCGCACGTGCACAGTAGGTGACACAATGTTTCCGTATGGTACCAGCATAGTCTACATCTTGGTCCCTGTTGTGTATCTTTCCATGACGGAATCAAGTCTTTGGAAAAACGGTCGCCTAGTCTAAAAGCCATAAATTTCATTTTTAAAGATAGCCGAAAGTGTGCCACAAGGTAAGGTTGCGGTTTTAATTGTTTATACGAATTTAATACAGTCCATGCGTGTCGACGTTTGGCCAGAGTCTTTTTATCTTCTATCAGCGATAGAGATTTTGCATTTAGTTTGCAAATCTTTTTAAAGGATGCTTCTTGTTGGCTGTTCCAGATCTCCTCTATTTTGAGGGTTTCTAAGGATGTGCGCAAATCGCCACCCCAAGAATTGGGTTCTTGTTGATCATATTGTTTTTTGATTTCTAGCCAACATAGGTTATTTAGTGATCCTAATTCTGCTGATCTGAGTTTCCAGCACCATTTCGCTAAGACCGCTTTCCTTTGATATATTTGATTTTGCAAGCCAAATTCCAATCTTATTAGTGCTGGAGCTGATCCTTTGTACAGGTTAAACACTGATTTATATATTTTTGTCTGGAGTGTGTTTAAAATGTCAATTTTTTTCCCGTGCCATATTTCTAGCCCATAGGAAAGAGATGGTAATACTTGGGCTGCCATTACTTTTAGGAGATGGTCATGTGACGGGCATTGCAATTTCTTTTGAAGTGTTCTGTAGGCGAAACTCAGTGACTGTGCTTTTGCAACGATGTTTCTTTTTTGATGTAAAAAGGACATATTTTTGCTTATTGTAACCCCCATATATTTGTATGATGTTGTTTCCTCAATATGATTGTCCTTTGTATACCACTTTAATGATCGTCTACTTGAGCCCGCCAATCTCACCACTTTCGGTTTTTTGATGTTTAATTCTAGACCTTCACAGTCAAAATAGTCCGTTAATTTGGATATTATTCTTTGGAGACCTATCGGTGTTTGACTTAAAACCACAATGTCGTCTACATATTGTAAAAACTGGATGCATTCGTTGGCCAATTTTGGTGGGTGTCCGTTCGCGTTCTGCAGATGGCTTTCCAAATCTGCCAAGTACATGTTAAAAAGGCTCGGAGAGAGCACGCAGCCCTGTTTGAGGCCATTTCTTATTTTTAGTTCTGCGGATATTCGTCTCCCATCACCAAGCTTTACTTTTGCCTACGTTCCGCTATATAAGGCTATTATAATGTCAATTAGAGCCAGCGGGAGACCCCAAGTTTCAAGTTTTTTCCATAGGCGGTATCTTGGAACTCGGTCGAAGGCGAATTTCAGATCTATATAGCAGGCTAGTAGTCCGGTCTTCTTTTTTCCCGCTCCTTCGATAAGCAGTGCCAGTGCTGAAAGATTAGTTGTGCAACCCGTACCTTCCATAAAACCCGTTTGGAATTTTGGTACTATTTTGTTTTCGTTTATCCATTGTCGGAGGTGAATCAATATACAAGATGCGAAGAGCTTTGCCTCTATATCGATTAGTGCTATCAATCTGTAATTCCCGGGTTCCGTTCTACACCCATTTTTGTATATTGGGTGGAAGATGTTACCCTGCCAGGACTGCAGTATCTTTTTTTCTTTATATACATGATTAAATAGCGGCGTCAGGTATTTTGCCCACAAATCGGGATCGTATTTGAATAAGGCGTATGGAATCCCATTGGGGCCTGCTGCTCCTTCCGCTTTCAGTTTTTTTATCAAGGTGGTTGTTTGTTTAACTGTTGTCAGAAGGGTTATTTCTTCTAGGTTAGTGCTTTCATGCTGATCATTTTTTCTTTGTCCGGTTTCTGCTTCTTTCTGATCCAAACTTTTTTTGAAGTCTTTATTTATTTCTTTGTGGGTTTGATTCCTGTGAATGTTGTATAGGCTTTCAATATAATGAACCCATGTTGTTTCACTGATTCCAATGTTATATTGTCCACCAGTTCCTTTTGATAATTTATTAATTATATTCCAGAATTCACCACTATTCCGTAGTTTGCTTGTCCTTAGCAAATCTTCCCAGATTGTCTCCATGTGCACTTTTTTCGCTTTTCTACATTCCTCTTTATATTCTTTTCTCATTTTCAGTATTTCGTTATTGTCTACTTCTTTTCCCAACTTCTTGTCTGCAGCCTTTGTTCTTAGTTTTTTCGCGATTTCCCTTTTTTTATCTCTTAATTTAGTGTTGTACTATGTTTCTTTGTTAGTTTCTTGTCCATATTTTACTGATGTTTTTACCAAGAATTTTCCTAGCAAAAGTTTATGTAAATTCTCCCATTTTATTTCGAGTGATAGATTTTCAATGGTCTCCATAGTTTTTGCGTGTTCGAGCACCATTTCCATTATCTTGTTTTTAATGGGACCCTTACATTTGAGTTTCTTCAATTTGTGTATTTCTGGAATAGCGGCGAGAAATTCTATCTTTGTTTTTTCTTCGATGTTTATTCTCAGGGTAGTCTCTTGTGGAAAGTGATCACTCTCCGGTCGGGTTCTTATTTCAAAATGATCAACCATCTTTATTAGATCATTACTGATTAGAGTGAAATCTAGTGTGGAATTTTTCTTTCCACTAGAGAAAGTGTTTTTTGCAGGTCGATCTCCCTTCATGTTTCCATTTAAGATCGTTAGTCCTAGTGATTCCAGTCGTTCCATATCTTTTGGATATTATTTTTGTCCTGCATGGCTCTTATTATATTACTATTGAAATCGCCTGAGATAAACATCTCATGAAATTGGTGGGTTTTTTGTAAAGTTTTTATCAAATTTATTAGCGTTAGTAGTTTTTTTATTTTTGTGGCCTTATCTGGATGGATGTATATATTTATGATCAGTAATTTCGATCCTAAACTGTCTTTGCTTCCTTTATTCTCTAATTTGATAACTTGTATCCAGTTCTCCCCTGGATCGAGCGATTCGGTTTTCCAGTTTAGGTCGTTTGTTATGAAAGTGGATAATCCTCCCCTTGGGTGTCCGTACTTTGCAAATTTCTCCGCCATTACATGATGTTCCTCATATCCCATGATTTGCCTTGGAATTTCGTTCCATGTTCCTGGAGAAGTATTATTTCGAAATTACTCAGGAAGTCTATTGTCTCTTGATCTTGAGTCATTTCTTTAAAACCATGTACGTTCCACGAGCAAATTTTTATTCTCCTCTCTGGTTTCTGGTCTAACTTGATATTTTGTTTTTGATTATTTTGGACAAAATCACTTCCATCAGGATCGATGAGAGCAATGTCATTTTCTTCTAGTACTGCAGGATGCAGTTACCAGTATGAAAGCTTTGCAAAAGGCACACATTATAACAGAAGCAAATGCCAATAGGCATGGCATTCCAAATCAAGCATGCTAGTGCCTAGAAGTACCTGCTCCCTGTTACAGCTTTTCTTTGCCTGGGCCCCTTCAGAAGTACAGTTACAGATGGAAGTAGAAGCTGAGGCAGCCTACTATATCCAATGTTCTTTGCCAGTAGCGGCTGGTGTCCAGTAAAAGTGGCGGAGCTGCACTCCCAGTGAGACTGTTAGCTTGTGCCTGCTTTTTCCAAACCGGCAGCATAGCTCCAGTTGGACACAGATTCATTGTGCATGTCAGTTTGGCCGTCCAGAGAAGGCCGGCCAAACACTCATATGCATTGAAGGCAATGTGTACAAACCACTCCCCTAAGTGCCTGTCATCCCCTCTGGCCCCGCCCTGAAAGACTCAGCCAGTAAACAAAATACAACAATAATAAACCCAGGTATATTATCAGTTTTTTTTTTTAAGCTGCAGGTGGGGGGGAGATGCTCCTCCACCATAGCGGAAGAGCCGCCGCTGGTTCTCGGGGAGAAAGATCGGGCCCAATTACAAAAATCTTGGAGTATTCTTCCCCGTAACTTAAACTTGATGCTCCACTCTACAGAAACACAACAAAGAAGATCTAAGGTCTAAGTCACATGGTCTCTGTTCCCGAAATCCATTAGCGGGGACCAGTCACATTTTTTAGTCTCTCAAGTTGGCCCTTTGATACTCTTCATGGCCTAATGAGCACGTTGGAATGTTGAGAGCCCCACTGAAGACAGTGAAGTGGCTCAGTGCGCCTAATGGCTGGCAAAGCCCTTCTGCTCCAACATTCCAATATTTGTCTTTGTCACATAATTTAATCAACCCTGCTGCATAATTTGATGCTCGCCTGATGTATAATTCCACTGGTCCTGGCTATACGGCTATTAGAACATTCCACCCACCAGGGACAGCGTGTTATAAATTAAAAAGGGAGAAACACAAAGAAAAGGCAAAAGTATGCAGCCTAATGCAGCACATTTTCTGACAGTATTACTTCATTATTTTGCATTTTTACACATGGTAATAAAGTCTGGGCACAGCTTTCACCTCATTAGTGCCAGCCCTTCTGGCTCATACTTAAACAGTTGTTAAAGGTTCTCTCCTTCTTTTGGGGCCTTTAACAACCATTATTGCACTTGGTAGTGAGCTATGACACCAAAATAGACTTTGTTCACAAAGTCAGTACAGAACAGCACAGGAGCCACAATAGCATTCACTCATTGTGGGTTGGTCAAATAGTGTAAAATGTGTTCTCAAAGACCAAAGTTAGAAACTACCCACTTTCACAATTGCTGAGATCTTGGCATCTAGCTGTGTGTATTCATCAGAAGTAATTCCCAGATTAATATTTAGGGATACTGCATAGGAGTGCTAGAAAAAACGAACTATTCAACTTGTTGGAGTCAAAGATGAAAATGACCCAACAAAAGAGCATCAAATTGTGAGGGGTATAACCTGAATTGTGCTGTTGGCATGCAGTCTCTCTGAGAGTTACTGCCATCTGTTTCTGAAGAGGAAAGGATAACCAGTGATTGAATACTATCAACACAGCTGCATTTTAAAGAAAATCTTAAATTGAGATTTAAGTCACAATTCAGCTCATCACAATAGTCTATGCCTTATCAGATATCCTACAATGGTAGTAATGTGATAGTCCAAACACTCCTGGGCAATCTGACTATCTGAAATCTTGCCACCTACAGAAGCCTTTGCATCCAGGCTTCTGGAAGGGGCAAGTTTTGGAGCCCGGCACCTATAAATGCTTTGGATTGCATTTTATTTTTTGATCCAAGAGGAAAGTGCTTGTCTGCTGGCCCTATTGCACCTTTCGGTTGCCCTCAGTTCTGCGGATCATGACAGTGGAGTTGCATACTGCTCATCCTAAGTATCTACAGGTAAACTTCCTACAAGAGTGATTCTTATACTGTTCCACCTCCAGACATCTAGGTCTCCCCAGGGTTCTCCTAGAGGTGGTTCTTCTGACAGCTCATGGTGGGTGGCAGCTGTTTTCACTCAGTAATATTTTGAACTCAGTGTCCTGGTGTTATTGGATACAATGAACGTGGTGAAAAATTGGACCTGAGAATGAAGGAGCATACTCAATCCAACAAGACCAGTGAAGTGTGTGCGCAACAGGTGTGAAGGACACTGAGTGTATTGAAAACAAATGGTTAACAGCTGAACTAAAAAAAAAAAAATAATTACGCTTGCCATGCAATCTGTTTCTTATTTGAGACATGAGGTGAGCAAAAAAGTAATCTTGCCCAAGAAGGAATTGGTGGATGCCATAGGCATGCCCTGGTGTGCCAGGATAATGTTATGTCTGATAGAATTTTATTCAAAGTTTGTGTGACTCTTTTCTAGGAAGACTCATGAACTGAGAGAGTTGTTTAAAGAAAAGAACCAGTTTGAGTGGACCAAGAAACTGAAGGAATTAACAAATCTATTAAAAATGACATGTGCAAAGAAACACCTCTTCAGGGTTTTGATCCTCGTGCCAAGACTGTGTTGACCACAGATGCCAGTGAAAGAGGGTTTGGAGCTGTGTTTACTGTTCCCTTCAATAAGAACTGGATGGCAAGCAAGGCACTGTATTTTTGCCTCATGCTCCTAACACCTAGGGAGCAGTGCTGCTCGGTCATCGGACAGGAGATGTTGGCATGCATCTTGGGGCTGCAGCATTTCAGGTAGTATGTGTGGGGGACTCCGTTAAGCATCAGAACGGACCATAAACCTCTTACTAAAGTTTTAACTAAATTATTATGCAGGGTTTACTCAAAGGCACGCTTTGCATTTCTTAGGGTGTCTCTGAGGTTATTTGATTCCTATTATGTTCTTGAGTGCGGTCCTAGGGTTAAGAACAGAGTGGCCAATATTTGTGTAAACAGAAGCCTCGTTCTGCTGAGAGAATGTTCAAGTGATCCAAGAATGATTGGTGGGAATGTGCAGTTGTGAGTGTAGAGTTGCAGAGAGTCTGTCCTCTCTGAGAGTGAATGGAATTAGAGCTTTATCAATAATCTGATGTTGGCAGAGGAGAGGAGTCATATTAACCCATTCCAGTGGTTGGGATTTGTGATTCCGGATGGTGAAAATGTAGTGCTCTTCGATGGGGATGTAGTGTTGGAGAGGTGAGGTTGAGCTTCCCGGTGTGGGTTCTTCTGATTTTAAGAAAAGCGTGCATGTCACAAAATCAGGCAATTAGTGTCATTCACTACAAAATTCACTGACTATGTGGTGAGATCATTCTCATCTTGATTTTACATTAAGGTTTTATCATGATTTATGACATTGTTGGTCCATATGAAATTAGATCTGTAATTTTGACTTTGTTAATTTTTTATTAGGTTTGGTAGGGTGGGGAGCGTGTAGTGTTGCATACTGCTCACGCTTAACTTTTACATGTGAATTTCTAGTGTTCCACCTCCTGAATTCCAGTTCCCTCAAAGTTTCTTCTAGAGGTAGTTGTTCTGGGAGTCCTTGGTCTCCGGCCGCTGCTCTCTGGGTCTCTGTTGATTTACTAATAATATTTTTAACTCTGTTTTATGTGTCTGGCGTTATTGGACATAACAATAACATTTGACTGCTCTGCCTACTAGAGGTTGTCTTATGGGCAGACCTGTGTTGCACTGGTTCTGACACTTCTTCCAAGGAAGCCCTCAAACTCTGGCCCTGGGGTTTTCAGGTCTGATTCCACTGCACCCACTTGTAAGGTCCACACGCATTTCCCATATTGCACATGCGGTTTAATCTCTATATAGGCCCTGTGTTACTTATGGTGTGCTCTTTAGTGCTGCTCTGTTTATCAACTGTAACTGAGACCAGGAAAAACTGAGACTGTGTCTGATCATCTCCAAGTTTAGAAATGTTCCCTCAGTGAGGTCAGCCATTTTTTTCTTACTCCTCATCACAATGTTTAACTCTAAATGTATGCTGGGATTAAAAAGGGTCCCTAGTAGAACAGATAGTGCAATGGTTAGGGCAGTCTTTTACCAAGGCGTATCTGCATCTTGTCTTCTACATCTGAAGCCCCCGGCCATGGTTGTGGCAGACCATTGACAGATTCTAGGTGGGATTACTGTGAATGACTTGGTGCTGTCATGGGCCATCACCTGATTCATGGGGTTTAAATTGCACTGAATGAAGGGTTGGATAAACAGTGGCTTCTAGGATGTGGAGACCACATTTAGATCTGTACCACCCCCTCAACACCATACCACAGTCAGATCTGTGCCAACCCTTCATCACCTGTACCACGGTCAGATCTGTACCACCCACTCACCACCGGTAGCACAGTATGATCTTCGCCAACACCTCAATACCAGTACCACAGTCAGATATGTGCCAACCCCTCAATTCTGGTAGGAGCCACAGTCAGATTTGTTCTGCCACTTCAATGAGGGTGGCAGCAGCCAAAGCCAGATATGTGCCACCCCGGACATTCAAAACTGACCTCAAATCTCTTCACTTCAAAAGACACTTCCAGAATGAATACATCCCTATTCATGTCTCTCGGGGCCACATTGCTTTCTCCTGATGTTGTGTAAGTTCTTACAATGTTGTAACTATGTATTCTATGCCAGTACGATCCTAATCCTAATGTGTTTTTGTTTTTTGTGTGATTGCCACCTATTGTTTTATTTTACTTTTTCAACTATCCTGTTTGTATCTGTAACGTGTAAGTATGTACATTTCCTCATCTAACATACTTGGTTCTATTGTGAAGCGCTCTGACACCTTTGGGTAAAGTCAACGCTATATAAAAATGCATTAAATAAATAAATAAATATAAATAAATAAATAAAAAAACCTGAATGCTAGTGGAAGCCAAAGTCAATTCTGTGTCACTCCCTCCATGCCAGATCCAATTTTAAACAGCCTATTTGATCAATAAAGTCCAAAAGAGAAGGCATCCAGATATCTCACCACTACATAATCACAAGTGTAACCCCCTCACCACCCCCGCCCCAAGTCCACCCACGCCCCCTCCTTAATGCTAAAGGACGCTGCTGCTCTGGCACAGCCTGACTCCTGGCGTTCAAGCGCCACTCGAAAAAACACTCATGTTCACTTTGTTAATGCCGAATGGGCTCCCATCTGATCTTTGCTATTGGTCAAACGTGCCTATTCCACGGTGCAAACGTAATTTGCCATGTCAGTAAATAAATAATTGATCCTTACACGAATCCCGCATTGATTCATCTGGTCATTCCATACTCTTCATCCAAATGAGATAACTCTATTCACTAGTAAATGCAGTAGACCTTTGTACTCTATACCATTCCTATGTGACCCTTAGAGTATATCCATTTGTATCCCTTCCTAATGTATATAGAGATAACTGTAATCACTAGTATATGCAGTAGACCTTGGTACTCTCTACCATTCCTATGTGACTCTCAGAGTATATCCATTGTATCACTTCCTAATGTATATAGAGATAACTGTAATCACTAGTATATGCAGTAGACCTTGGTACTCTCTACCATTCCTATGTTACTCTTAGAGTATATCCATTCGTATCTCTTCCTTGTGTGACTTTACATCATGTGCATTTGCAATTTTTTTCTGTTTGTATCTTTTATGTAACGCATTTAATCCTTAGTCCTTATTTTTTGCAACTGGTTCTTATGTAAAGCGCTCTGACACCTTCGGGCAAAGTTTGCGCTATATAAAATCGCATTAAATAAATAAATAATGGCCAATGGGAGGTCCAAGTGCACTGCTGGGGTTCACCGTTGACCGTGCCATAGTGTACCTGACCACTAGGTGGCAGTGCTGACATTGACACACAGTAGCTGACCCCCTATTACTTTTATACTTTCTGTCGTCCCCCCCCCCCCCCCGATCCCCCTCTACCACCCCCCCCCCCTCCAACCTCCCACACACACACAGCCGGAGACTCCCTTATCATTGTTTCAGTCGTTGGCAGACACCGGCAGTGTCACATGCTTAATCACAGGGTTGTTTGTTTTTGCGCCAACACGTCATCGGACATGTGCATTATTTGAGGGTGGCATTGTTTGTTAGCCGTCCTTATGACAGTTAAAATATGGTTCATGTGACCCCTTCTGTTTACATTTTTGCCTGAATTCGCAGCTGCTAGAGCTGCGCGCGTTAGGCTTGGTCATGCGGAACCAGCACCTGACCTTTTGAGACAAGCGTGGGGGTCACGTCGAGTCCACAGCCCCTGTCGGGCCGCGCTGTAATAAAGCCTGCTGCTTGTGGTTAGTTCAGTTAATGTCTATCCACATCCATCCCATTCCAGAACTGAGGCCGCGGTTTCACTCCTGCAATACCCAAAACGAGCACTAGGTGTCTCTCATGACCATGTCATACCACAACTTCACGTTAGGAGACACTATACCTGACTGCAGACCACAACTGTCCACTGGGTGATGAAGGTGCTGATAGTGCATACCATAACTGAACACTGGGAGTTTGGAGATTTACTCATCCTTTGTGCCTTACCAACTTTTAAAATAGTTTATGACTGACATGTAAACTTCGTCCACCCTAGGCGAAGTGAAGTCCCTTCCTGTATTCTTTAGGTCTGACATTTGAGAAAGACTTAAAAGCTAAACCTCTTTCAACGGGATATTGTTTTCACAAACATAATACACTTCAGCCATTGGGTTGTTACACTGTCCTTCATGTTTTGCTTCCACCCACCACAGGATGCATTAGGGGCATTGAGTCAATCCACTTTACCTATTGGGTGCATTCGCAGAACCCAAGCACATTGTTCTTGTCCACCAAAAATGAATAGGTCCTTTCTCTTCAGTTCCAAGTAGGTTCAAAATATTGTCCCATTTATTTTGCCTTCCCTTTGGTGCCTAGTTAGAAGGTGATTTATTTCTTATCTATTTTTTAAGTTGCTGTTACGTTAATTATTTACATTATTATTATTAGTTTATTACATTAAAATAAATAAAATGTCAATAAACTCCTTAATATGAAAGGACAGCAAAATGATAAGGAACCTGAAAAAGCTGCAGTCTCTGCATAAAATGCTTCAAGAGTTAGTTAAAAAGATGGCCTTGGCGTTAGGGTATGTAACAAGGTTTATGGTTTGTTTCACTGAAAGAGTTTTTAGAGACTAAAATGGGTAACTCCATCCCATAGAAGTCATCAACCTTAATATATCGCCAGAGCAGCCCATAGTGCAGGAAATGTTAACTTACGGCGCGAAAGCATCATCACAGCTCAGTGCCACATCCCCAATCTATTGGCACAGACAAGGTGTGTTTCTCAGGGTCTTCTCTTCCCTACCACAAGTTTTCAACCCAATTTCTTTATTCTGTTTCACGAAATAAGTCAGAGTCCCTACAACAATGTCAAACTTAAGAAGAATGATGTGTGGGTGTTGTACAAATTGAGGTCCACTGGGGTGTGAGGATCCCCTGGGAACTTGCAGTTGTATCCAAGACTAGGGGTGGGCGGAAGTCGCAGTTTCACGCCGCAGTTTTCCACAGAGATACATGAAAACTCAGCAAGGTTACGCAGAGTACCACAAATGGGTGGAAAGCAGTTTGACATGCCGTTCGCACTGATTTTTAGTGGCAGGAGCTCATTCCGCGCTCAAAAATCAGAGCAAGTGGCACCATGTGGCATGCCAGAGGGCACTGTTGCTCAGGTTTATTTTTTTGCCACTCTAGAAGATTTTCTACTCGAGTGGCAGCTTTCTCACCACAAGCTGTCGTGATCACCCACATTGGGAAAATCTCGCCAGGAGCCCTCTTAACACCTGAAAATTACTCAATGGGACACCAGTTCTCGCTCGCACTCGCCAACTCACCAATGGCGATCCATGCCCGAGAACAAACTCTGCCACGTGGTGGTAGGCGAAGTTTGGCCAGAACTCACAGTTACAAGTTACACTGTTTCTCCTTGTTGATGTTGTGATTAGGGTGGGGTGTTGTGGCAGGTGTGTTGCGCACAGTTGTGGCTAATGGCATGCAAGCACTACCCAGCACAGGGGTGTTGATGTGCACTATGCATGAAGCCATGATCGGTAAAGGCTAGTTGGTACTAGGAACAAGGGCCCCACTTACAAGGTTCAGCGGAAGGTGCTTATCATGCAGAGTCAATGCTCCGGGGACGCCTCCGCTGTAACTCTGTTGTCAGCTCTCAGGTGCCTTGCATGTTTCCTTTGTGGCTCACTAGTGTGACTATAAGACCTGCAGAGCAATTGTGAAGGGTCCTCTGGTGGTTGCTTATGCTACCAGGATGTCAGACAAGTAGCCTTTGTGAACAGGCAAGCACTGAGACGTCACCTTGGCATATCTTTTCAGGTTTGGTGCCAAGTGCCAACCTAGTGGAGACAAGCAACTCTCAGTTCCAACATCTAGGAATGCCAGGGCAAGTCCACTCACGCCCTTGTTCAAGGCCAGAAGACTTCAAAGTAGTGCTTAAAAGGGGCAGCATATGTTGAGATTCTGGGAGAGTTTGACCGGGCCTGCTCAAAATCCGCAGTGGGGCAATGTACAAAGAATTGGCTTAAAACCACCTGGGGGCGTAATTTGAAATGTTCTACCTGGGCCGAGCTGGAGGAATTGGCTTGGTCCAAATCAGAAGATTTATTATATCTTCAGTCCAGGCATGAGTAGAACAAATCCATCTATTGTGTTTTTTGTTTTTTTCTCTGATAGTCATCTTCATGCACTTTTTCTCCCATTTGTGTTGGAGAGAGTTAGCTGGGAGTGATGTTTTGTGTATTCTGCCAATTCATGTCAAGCCAGTCAGGGATAAAAGGGCAGGAGTGTGGAATGAGGAATAATCACACACACAGTGAGGGCTCTTTCAGGCTACACCCAGAGCTAAATGGAAAGAAATGTTAAAAGGACATAGGCATTTAGAGTAAGTCAGGTTGCAGTTTTAATTAGGCTGTTGACATTCACAAAATTACCAAACATATGCATTACATAATTTCGCATAATTTTACCCAAGTGTGCATCTTGTATTAAAAATTCTTGCAAGATACCAGTAGGAGGCTGATTTATACAGAAAATGTCTGACTGAGAGACATTTTATATTCAAATCAGTCTCCTGCCCAGTGGCAGCTGCTATTTAACACCCGTGAGGGGGTGAGGGGAGGGTGCTGATCACAGAGGAGGGAATGAAAAAATATGGGCAGGAACAGGAAGCACCCAGGCTCCTCTAGCCAATCACAACACCGCAACTGCAATTCAGCATTGTGATTGCTCTGAGCATTGTGGTTCGGTGCTCAGCCAAGGAATGGGAGCCTGGGCATGATCTCCACCCAAGCTGTAATGCAGCCTGGGTGGAGAACGTGCAAAGTCGAGCCGGCCAAACCGTCATGTGCACATAAGAGAGTGCAAAGCACTCCTCCTCTGTCAAAGCCCAGCCCCGCTCTGCCCCGCCTCTACCCAGCTGAGCAACAACAGAAAATTATAATGGTGATAACAATGAGTTATTATCATTTTATTTTTTTCCTTTTTGACCTGCTCAGTGGGGGGACGCTCCTCCACCTTAGGTGAATAATTGTTTATGTGAGCTGAGTGTTTGGATAGCAAAAGTGAAGTAAAATATCAGAAATGTACATGTTGCTACTAAAGTGTAATTTGGGGAAATTCTCATTGAGTTTCACAAAATTCCACTCTAAAAAGTTATGCAATTTCACGCAAGACAAGTTAGTAACACCATTTCCATGGGACACTAAAAATGGGAGGAAAGAGTGTCTGAAATAGGATCAAAACACAGTTTTCATGGACGTTCAATATACCACAGTCCTAGGGTATATTAACAATGTATTTGCCAAAAGCATTTCAATTACCAAGACCAGCCAGTCAGCTACTGGCAGAGGGCAGATGAAGGAGACAGAATCAAGAACTTTAACCCTGGACCCTGGAAGCCCCTTAAGCCAGCTATAGCGGGGCCTGTGCTGGGGAGCAATTGGCTGAGATCCATTAAATTAGGCCGTGGATAGGTACCTAGTACCCGCTGAGGTCCTCTGCCCCCCTCCCTTGCCTGTTGGTTAAGGGTCGGCCACTTGTTCAGTCATTTGGTTTGTCTGTTTTCTCTTCCACGGAGATAAGCAGAGCTCCCACTCAGTGAATTCTCCTGGATGGAATCACCTTTAAAAGTATTTCCTTACTTCTCTACAGAAAAAAAATCACAAAGATTCTCCATCCAGTGGGTCTAACCTCATAGCGGGGGGAGGCAGGTCTCCACCTCCCAAGGGGACTCCTTTGTCCCTAGAATGACAGCCGTGCCACCGTTCTTAGGTCTCACAGACTTGGAGGTGGAAATGGGGTACCAGGTGGCTAGCCTATCAGTATACCTCACCTCCACAAAGCCTTCCCCAGAGATATGTCCATTTGCTGTTGGTTCTTGGCCTCAAATGCCAAGGCCTCCCATGTCTCTTCTGACCCACCTGCTTCGCAGCCTTGTGCTCAGGTTTACCCTAGGTCTGTTTTGCACCAGCGGTCTGCGAATCTGTGATTTGCTGCAGCAGCTCAACAGAATACGTTTCCAGTGGTCTCAATACAATCAAATGGTGTAAGAGGCATTCATAGGAAGAACCTTTCTCTTTCATCCATCCAGTAACATGTCTTTGCACAAATCACTGAACATGGGCATCTCTGATCCAAGCACACATCGTCCGATCGTCATCATTCATTGCCTTGAAATCGTTGTTGTCCATGACGACGGAGGACCAGGTACAGCCATGGATTGTCTTTCCATACTTTGCCTCTGCCCATCACAAGGCAGTTCGAGTAAACTCGGCCACACAACACATCAGGGCCTTTGGGATCAATCCCAATGAGTTACTTGACAACTATAGGGTTGGGTGTTGAAAGCAGTGATTCCTTCACTGCCTCTGTCTCTAACTCATTCAGTTTCAGCTCATTCACACCCTCTTCTCTTACAGAACAAGGCTTTCTTCCTCCAGTTTCTCTTTTTGTCTTCTGCTGTTCCTTCCCTTTTGTTGCAGCACTCAGACTTGCAGACTTGTTTCATTCTTGGAAATGTTACCAAAGCATCTCCAGCGCTAGATGTTTGATCTCAAGCAGTGTGCGGGTAGGGGAAGGAGAACGGGATGTAGATGGGTACCCAGGGATCATGCACCAGCCGTTGTATCTTGATTACAAATAATTCCATTTTTAAAGGTTTCCTTGGATATGTTCCTTACTGGAAGTCTTGTGAGGAGCTCACCCTTAGGGAAGGACATACGAGGCCAGGGGCTGTTATTATAGAGTGTACACAACATGGTGCTTCTAGTTGTCAAGTGGAATCTGGAACAAGTTTCTAGCCCATGCCCTGTGCACCATGCAAAGACCTTCAGGGATTGTTGCTGGTAACAGAGGAGACACCAGACATAGTTCAGGGGACTAGTAGCAACTCAGGCTCTCACGCCCTCCAGGTGCCAAAGAGTGGTAACTTGCGGTTACCACCAAAGTGAGCCGAAGCTTTAGTTCTCTCTATCTCGTCTATGCCGGGTCATTGCCATTAGCTGGCAGACACTAGAAACACAGACACCCTAGTTTAGAATGTTTCAAGTTTACAAGTCACAGTAAATGTTCAACCATAAGTGGTACCACGTTGGCCACAATGGTACTGCGAGCAATTTGATCCACCCTATCACCTCCAAGTATATTGAAGGAAAGAGAGGGAAACCTAGCTGGGCACACGTATCATAGTGCATCCGTGAATCAGGGGCCTTGGCCCTGAGTGGCCCACTGCACTGAACTGTGGACACACAACCAGATGTCAGGGGCTCCGCTCTAATTTTTCTACCCAGCCAAAGCTGGGTCCAGTTTCTTACTTGCCTAACGGTCAATGGCTTCCTTGCTGTGCATTGGAACCTTGCATACCTCTCAGGCTGGGAAATGGGTGATGTAGGCTGGACAAAGTCAGAAAGTGGCATACACAACTTTTGTCGGACACTTGAGGACACTTCCATTCCACCACTGGTTGACTGTCCTCACCAGAGCCGGAGCCAAAACCACCCCCGGCAAAAAAAATTAAAACCAGCTACGCTCCCTTCCTCTCTCGTTCAAATTTCTCTCTTTCTGTTTCTCTTACTTGTGCTGTCCGAATTGGAGCTACACTTAGGTATTTCTGCCCAAGAAAACAGGCTTCTGTGGGCTTACAGGAATTCTGAGACATTTCTAAGAGGCCAGTGGCTCTGAAAAAGGCAGCAGCCTGGCATGTTCCTATTGTGTTTTTTGTGTGACTGCCATCTATTGTTTTATTTTACCTTTTCTTGTTTCTCGTTTGTTTCTGTAATGTGTAAATATGTAATATTCTCCTCGTGTAACGTACTTGCTTCTATTGTGAAGCGCTCTGACACCTTTGGGTAAAGTCTGCCCTATATAAAAATGCATTAAATAAAATTAATAAATACAATGTGCCTGACTTTACCAGACCCATCTAGGCCTTTCTCTTTTTCTCTTCCTCTTCTTCTCTGTTTCCCTTGTTGTGCCTGGTGCCATACGACTTCAAGAGCTAGCAGCGTAGTCCATAGCCTTCAACCTATTAAAACTGCCCTTTAGTGGCTCCAGAGGTCCATGTACGATGGGTGATACGAGCATCTGACCTTGGTCCAATTTACTTACTACGGGGTGGTAGGGCGAGTATACACAGGTTCTCATTGAGGGGGCAGAGTAAGTCTACCACTAGCTGTAGTCCTTTGCTGGCTCTAGTATGCCCAGGACCCTTTCAATGTGCAGTCCATTTTGCTTCTCTAGTTAGGCGCCGATTAGCTGGACTTCAAGTCCTTTAGTTCTTGGACAGGCTCTCTCTGTGAGTCATTTCTCCGTGCACAGGCGGAGTCTGGCTGTTAATGGCCAAGTCACGGACGTGACTTGGACAGGCAAGAAAATCAGTTTACGGGGCCAATCTCTAAGCTCGATGTGGATTGCAGCCCAGAAACCAGTCTGTGGAGAAACCACTGTGAGCAGGTTCACGTAAAACTGAGACAAAATGGCCGTGGCAGGAAACCGCCATTTTATACTACATGTAACATGCCCTCCAAAAACTCACAATTATTAGATAAACTAAATAAGTGCAAACAAACAGCACACGGATGGGGCCACGTGGCTGAGTCTATTTATGTGTACTGTGCTTATTTATTAAAAGTAGTTGTAAACACCTCTCATAGGTGGAGGTGGTTAAAAGGCTGTTACTCCTGCATATCAACCTGCTGCCTACACTGTCCAACTTCTCATTGGCTAGTGAAGAAGAAGTAGTCCCATCTGCATTGTAGACATACTTAAAACCTTCACCCACTCCAACAGTAATCTATTTACTAACCTGGATTGTGTAGAGCCTCATCGCGTTAGCTGCCCCAACCTACCCAGTTTCAGTAAACTCTGAATACCCCATCCTTGCTTGTGCTGTCCGAATTGGATGTACACTTAGTTCTTTCTGCCCAAGAAAACAGGCTTCTGTGGGCTTACAGGAATTCTGAGACATTTCTAAGAGGCCAGTGTCTCTGAAAAAGGCAGCAGCCCAGCATGTTCCTATTGTGTTTTTTGTGTGACTGTCATCTATTGTTTTATTTTACCTTTTCTTGTTTCTCGTTTGTTTCTGTAACGTGTAAATATGTAATATTCTCCTCATGTAACGTACTTGCTTCTATTGTGAAGCGCTTTGACGCCTTTGGGTAGCGTTTTTGCTATATAAAAATGCATTAAATAAAATAAATAAATACAATGTGCCTGACTTTGCCAGACCCTCTCTGGCCTCTAATACGGTGGTCCCGACGCATGGGTGCATTCGTGTAAAGCTGAGAGCAGGCCACTGGACGCTGTCTAGGCGCTTCTCAGAATAGCAAGCTCAGACTCTGTTTTAGCAAGCAGGGTTAAGCAAGGACACGAGAGGCAGACTGCCCCCCTCCCCCGAACAGTCCCCTCCGCCAGAGTTAATATTAGCATCGCGTCCTAGAAAGATCAAGAGCGGCGCCGTGATTGGCTGCTCGCATCTGCCCGACAGTCTCCCTCTGCCTCATTTGCATGCGTTCACATGGCACACGTCGCAAGAAACTGCCCAAATCGTCTTTTTTTTATTAAAAAGCCGCCTTTCTGAATTCTCTTTGAGCTGTAAGAAAATGGAGGCTGAGGCATGGGCGGGTGCGCGCGCGGAGCCGCCGCCATCTTGCAGCTGCCACTGCACTCCTGGGAGAAGGCCCGGCTCTGCTGCTGGTCGCAGACAGAGAGGTTCCCCGCCTGTAAGGTGCACTCAAGCACTGCTTCAGCGGATGGGGGCCTTGTACCCGCTTCCTGGCGACTGTCTGGGGCTTTGTTGCTTATACTGACTTGTGGTGTTTTATTTCCCCTGTCCATCACTTGTGGACATGTTCTGTGCTTATTGTGTAGCTTGTAGCTGTCTCCTGTGTTCATGCACTGCTTTCTTTCACCCTGTACTGTGGAGTGTAACCGTGTATCGTGGGCCGTGACGATTGTATGGTTGTGCTTCTAGGTCAATATTATCCACCTGCTATAATATTTTATTCCTTACATCTCCTGACACTACGTCATCAGGGTAAACATATCATAATGATTTCTGCTTCCACTCCCAGTGGATGCAATATTATTGTCATGCAATGCGACACGTGCAACATAGTGCGGTTTATACCTGCCCCATCTTCTGTTACCCTCTTCCGTGATATGAGACTTGGTTTAGGGATCTCCGTGCTTTGTGACTCCTGTCTGTTGCAGTGTGACCATGTTCTTTCGTGCTCTGCCATGTTTGATCCTCGCCACGTTAAGTGGTCAGTGCCATTGTCCTGTTGTCCCCGGTCCTGGTCCGTCCCCTGTGACCTGGTTCTGTGGGATGCTCCCTGGTCTTGTGGTGTGTGACTCCTGTCTGTTGCAGTGTGACCATGTTCTTTCGTGCTCTGCCATGTTTGATTCTCGCCACGTTAAGTGGTCAGTGGCATTGTCCTGTTTTCCCCAGTCCTGTTCCGTCCCCTGTGACCCGGTTCTGTGGTTCGCTCCCTGGTCTTGTGGTGTGTGACTCTTCTCTGTTGTAGTTCTGGCCTCATTCTGTCGCCCATGCTCCATTCCTGGGTCTGTGGTCTCGGCCTGTGGTCTGTGACGCTGTTCTATAATCTCTGGCCATTTTTTCTGGTCACAGATAGGTTTGTGGGCTGTCAGTCTATTCTGTCCTCACATGCCCAGTTCCATAATCTGTCAGCCAATTGGCCACGGTGGCCCTTTGCATGATCACATGTTAGTCATTGACACTGTCCTTTTGTTCATTACTTTGTTCAACTATTTCACAGTTTGTGACTCTGTTCAATCGTTGTCGAGTCTGTGCTGCTACTTTAGTCAAGTTTTGTACCCTTTGGTATGGTATATGATTGAATTGGGTCGTTTTTGGCACAGAGCTTGCAGTTTTAAATATACATTTAATATATATATATAATAAATCACTCGTGGATTTCAGGGGTGTGTCACCTCCTTCCATTCTGGTTTGGATTTTCTGTGTGTGTGTATATATCAATCTCTCAAACTATCTATCTATCTATCTATCTATCTATCTATCTATCTATATATACACTTTTTGTTTTTTAAAGTCCATGCTAGTTTTTACTTTTACTACATTTGGTGGTTTATCAACATGTTTAGTTTCTTGTCACTGATTTTAACCAACCATTTGGTGATGGTGTTGGGTCATTGCATTTACTATGCGAGTTATGGTTTGCATCTCTGTTGTGTGAGTTAAGAATTGCCTGCTATCCTAGCTTTAACTTCCCAATTCCTGTTGCTTTTCGGTTTTAATTTGCAAACCTAACTTAATTTTAATTGTATTTTTTTTAGTTACTGTTTTAAAACTAATGTTTATGTATTATTCTGTGTAATACCCTCACCTATGTTTTGCTGTATTTTATCAACATCTAGTCGTCCTTGTAGCCATTATAGTAATAAAAAGAAGGCTACATTTCCACTGGAAGGAATGAGAAAGTCCATGTGTGTTCGTTTAGTGATGGCTTATGAGATATCACCTGTGACAGCATTATGATTTTTTTTGCTCTGCTGACATTTGTGGGGTTACGAGCTGTGCATTGGTCGGGGGTAGGGGGCATTGTGGTTTCACATATTTCCATAATTGGGAAATATTTACTTTTTCTTTAGTTTTGGCACACTGTATATGAGTTTGCCTGCCCCAGTCAGTGTCAGACGAGGACCCAAGGTCAGCTGTGGCAAACATACCAGCTCTGCCCACCCATATACTACCCAAATAACTGAATAACATATCCTCTACTCAAATTACTTCATATTTTTTTACTATAATATTTTCAACAGTAATTCTTTATAGGTTCCGGAGTGGTGTGCTACTCGCCAGAAAAGCGATTCAACACCCATCAGGGGTAACAAGTGCTAAATGAATGCAAATCTTTCTTCCCCTTTTATCCCTCCGCTATCCTTCTCACTCCAAGTAACTGACTAATATCCACCACTGAAATTACTTCATATTTCACCATATTAATTCACCACTAATCCTTTGTAGGCTTCCTGAATAGCGTGCGTCAACAAGCGCTATATAAATACAAACCTTTGTCCTCCTCTATCCTTCTGCTATCATTCCAAATCCAAATAACTGACTAACCTATCCACCACCTAAAATGTACTTGCATGTTTCACTATACTAATTCAACACCAATCCTCTATGGGTCCGGGAGTAGCGTGCTACTCGCCGAAAACGCACTTCGACGCCTCGTCAGGGGTAGTAAGTGCTATATAAATGCAAGTGCAATACATTGGACAAAGGAGGTGAATGCAGTGGGTGGACTTGGCACTATTCTTGTGTTTTTTGTTTGACATGGGGTGGTGGTTCTCCGCCCCATGTCAAAGAACGTTAGGAAAAACCTATGGTAAAAGAATAAATGTATAGCACATTTGTAAAGGAAGCTTAAGGTTGATGATAAGTGTGTTGCCTTCTTGCACAATGATGTGACCCCCACAGGCACCAACTGAACACCTTAGATCAGGACAACGAGGACCCACTTCTTATGAGCAGAACCGGGGCACCAAAGACACTCGTCTGTTCCAAGAAGAAATCTTACTATATTTACTCTTACATGCTTAATGACCTATGTTCTATGTAAATGCAGTCAAACGATGATGTCGGTTTTGTTTTCCTTTACAGTGCTCTGATACCTACAGGTCGAGTTCCCGATTATTGAAACTCTCTACATATATAAATAAATAAATAAATAAAGTTGTACAGGTAATTCTAAAGGGTGGCGGACAAAAATTCAAATGCTTCAGTGTCTGCCGCAGAACCCAGGAGCACAGATGTGGTTTGCAATGCAACATAACGTGTTGTCATAAAGCGCATGTTCACCCGGAGGCATCTTGGCGCTGAATAACAGATGTTTATTGTTACCCAACTCAATAGTACTCTTTTTATCGACCTCAGATAGATGAAAGGCTGAGTGGACCTGTCAGGATTTCAACCTATGACCATGAGGTCGAACACAGGCTCCTTCAGTGGATGCATTAGTCCACTGAGCCACCAGACCTGGCACATACAATGTGAGTCTTGTGCAAATATTCCAGTGTGCTAAGAATTAGATTTTTGCTAAAAGCGAAATGCTCCAAGGTTCTGCTCAATGTGTCGGCCTAATGAGAGGGTTCAAATCTGCCAAAGTTGTGCTCCGCGTACCTGTAGCTCGAAGTGATTAGGGTAAGGATAGGGCTAATGCCTTGCTAACTCTGCTCGGGGGTCACTGCGTTCAGGGTGCAAGGGCTGTTGCTTATGCAGGCTCTGGATCAACAGGCTAGGTCTTACTGGGATTAAAAATAAGCCTTGGCACTTCAAAAAGTTGAGACATATTTGCAGATCACAGCCTTTTACAAAGCCTGTGTTGGTCAGTGTCACAGAGCTAAGTTTTGAAGAAACACTGGGTTAATGTTGGCGGTGACGGACACTATAAGGATGACACTGGATAGAGGAACCCCAGTGATCCTAGTCCTCCTTGATCTGTCAGCAGCATTTGACACCATCTCGCACAGGATACTGCTATAAAGATTAGGGGGGATTGGGGTGAAGTGCAGGGCTCTTAAGTGGATACAAAGTTTTCTATTGTGCCGTACCCAGAGTATTCAGCTGGATTAATTTGTATCGCAGACCACATGGATGGACAGGGGTGTTCCGCAGGGATCTGTTCTGAGTCCTACCCTGTTTAATGCATACATGACTCCTTTGGCCGATATCATCAGAGGCCACGGTTTTGCGACCATTTCTTATGCGGACGACACGCAGCTAATTGTCCCCAGTGAGGAGCACCTCATGTCAACTCAACTAAAATTTAGAAGCTGCATGTCTAGCATTGCCAGCTGGATGAGGAGGAATTGTTTACAACTCAACTCCTCAAAAACAGAGATCCTGCTGTTTTGGTCGGCCAAAGCAATCTGGTCTCCTGAATGGTGGCCTACAGAGCTGGGTGAAGCCCCCCTCTCTAGGAGTTGGGCCGAGAACCTTGGCATCCGGATAGACGATAAACTGTCTATGGAGGAGCAGGTTAAGACAGTAGCCGGAACCCGTTTCGGGAAAATGAGGATGCTTAGGAAGGTCTTCCCCTGAGTTCCTTTGTCGGCAAGAAAAACCCTTACCCAGTCACTCCTGCTGAGTCGGCCGGACTATGGCAACTCGTTGCTGGTGGGGGCAAGGGAGGATCTTCTAGCAAGGCTCCAGGTGGTGCAGAATACAGCAGCCCGTCTTGTCCTTAACAAACTGGCACAGACCCCTTCTGCCCCCTTGTTGAACCAGTTACACTGGCTCCCGATTAAGAAACAAGCCTTCGTTAAGATGTTTTGTGTGGTCTTCAGATCATTACAAGGGAGACTTCAGAAATAAATTCAGCTGGTATCAACCTGCCCGACAACTAAGATCTAGCATTGCCAACCTGCTGCGTACTCAAAGAATACACAGGGTTAGGATGGGTGGTAGACCCTTTACCTATTTGGCAGCCAGTCACTGGAATAAAATGCCACAGAACATTAAGGCTTGTAATGAGTTAACCAGCTTCAAGAAACCTCTAAAGACATGGCTGTTTTAGATGTGCTCGTCCAATAAGTACCTCTTCCTCAAAGCGCCGAGAGATCCCCTCGGGGATGATTCGCTTGCGCTCTACAAATCCACAAGTAAAGTAAAGTTAATGAAGATCCTGCCAATCGCCAGTTTGAGCATGTGAAGCACTTCAACTCACTGAGCCATCGTTTGGCCAAGCTGAAAGAAACTTTCACTGCTGATAGGTAGCAGCATTTATTTTTAAAGACTAGGGGTCAGATGTAGGTCACCAAATACCGGTCGGTAACGGCCGATTTCGGCCGGTACCGACCGGTGTTTGGTGATTGAGATGTAGGGGGCCTATATTTTACAGAATCTGTATATTTACCGAATGGGTCAATCCATATGTATCCATATGTAGGTGGCCCCTAAGAATTCGTTATTTACCATGTAATACTATTGCATGGTAAATAACGAATTTCTGTGTACATGCACACCTGTGCATGTACCTGTGCCATGTGACACACATGGCACACAAGCCTGAATCTGGGGTGCAACAGGGTGTCAAAGTGACACCCTGTCCCCCTTGTAAATTCGGTAATTTTATTGAATCGGTATTTACCTATTCGGTAATTGACATTGGTTCCTATGGGCCTCATGGGCCATAGGAATCAATGGCAATTACCGAATCGGTAAATACCGATTCGGTAATTACCGAATGTTACAGATTCGGTAAAAAAGTCGGTAAATATACCTACATTGCATTTACCGAATTGTAAATACCGAATCGGTAAAATTCTGTATTTACGAATCGGTAAATGCCATTTACCTACATCGGGCCCTAGGGCTTGTTTATGGGAGTCTGTCACATAGGTGGCGCACTCAACCTATTTTTCTACCACCATGTGAGTCTTTAGCAATTTGATTTATTTTAAAAAGTGGTACAAATCGAACTTGCAGACCATCCCTACCTTGGACCCTGGTACCTATATTTTTAGAATTTAGCCACTGAACACGCCTGTGTAACTATGTGTATGGCCTAAACATGAGTGGAAATCCTGTGCTTTCATGCCGTAACACATGGGTGGTATTTGAAGGCCTATGCATGTGTTTTATGTTAGTAAATCCAATTACATTACACAAAGGGATCCCCCAAAAAACAAGTCAGGCTGTTTGTATTTAACAGTGCATATTCATTTGGCAATATGAATGTTTTGACAACTGTGTTTGTGTATCTCCTTCAATCACTCTCACATAAAATCATAATGGGAAATGGCATACCTGTGAGCATTGTGCAGAGTGCTCTGCAGAGGGGCCAATAATTGGATGTGCATGTAGTTCGAACACCTTAATGACCCATTCCCAGTTTGTGAGCACCTTGCACTTCCTTCACCTGCAGCTAAAGAGCTGTCAGCCATGCCTACCCAGTTGTGAACTCCCACCCACAACCCAAACTCTCCTAGCTACTGTTCAGTTCACAGTATGCACTATAGGAGAATCGCGTGTTGCATGCAAAACTACAGAAGCGCACATGCAAAAAGGAAAAACTCTAAGAAATAGTGAAATGTGGAAGTAAAACATGTGAAACATAACACTGACCTCAATTACTTAATTAAGGCTTAATTCCTTACTCTCATTGTCGACCAAGAGAGTCAAGGACGTATAAAAGACCCGGGAGAGGCCTCAGGTTTGTTGTCACTTCGTCCTACTGGGACTCACCTGGCCCCTGCTTCTGGATCCCCAGCGAGGCCTCTCTGCCCACTCCCTAGGGGACGGAAAGCGAACAAACAGGGCCGGACAGGCCTTTTATTCCACTGGGCATTTCCCTGGGGGCTGGAGCTGGTGGGGGTGGTTTTGAAAACCCAGGGCCACTCCCCATGTTATTGTTTCTTTCCTCAGCTCCTCCTGGGTAATTGCAGAAGGTACAGGGTTTGATAGTGATAAAGAGAGAGATAGAGAGGGAGTAGGGATCAGTGGGGAGAAAGAGAGCACAGTGGGGAGAGGGAGAGAGAGAGAGAATGGATGATTGGAAAGAGAGTGCAAGAATTGGGGGCGTGGTTAGGAACATTTGTTTTTACCAGTGCTGATTTAGGGTCTCCAATCTGGTCCTGCAAAAAATTCTTGTTTAATTCCTCCCTAGCCCCCAGGAGGACAATGTGTGACTAGTGGTGGAACTGGGACAGAAAATAGGCTCGGGCACCAAATTAAATGTGACGCCCATAAGTGAATTATATCACTAAAAAAAAGTGGCCAATGTTTGTAAATTTGGTTCAGTTTTGAAGTTGTAAAGAGAGCTGCGTAAGTGTTTTACAAGGAATTGAAGACTGCATAGATTTGAGCTTGCTGCAGGCAATGTTTGTTTTAATATCAAGAAAATAAACTGTTAAGAAAAATCGTCCTAGTTGACCAAAAAACTGGACCACAAACAAAGAGCCAAAAAAAGCGACCCACGCACTGACCTTTCATACCAGCCAGGTTGCACTAAAGGCGAGTCCAACCATGCCCCTGACCCCGTGACCCTGTTCATCAGCCCCACCCCTTCCCTTTAGTGATGGAAGTCTAGGCCGCCCACCCGTGTAATGGCCATGACGCGGTCAGGCAGATCTTTGGTGAAAACACTCACTTTAAGTGCAGCACTGAACCAAAATTAGCCCCACCCTGTCCTCCGAAGAGTCCCACTGGTGACCCTGAGGCGCAAACTCGTGGGTCAGTGCCCGCCAGGGGCGTGGCTTGGCCAGTAACATTGTGACATTCAGATTTTCCTACAATCTGGCTTGCACATAATGCTTCAATATATGATCCCACAAACAGGGTGTGTGAGAGGGCCCTGAGGGGCGGTGGAAAGCAAGAGGAATGCTGATTGGTAGGAGTAGTGAAAGAGAAAACACTATTTTGTAAAATATCCAATATTTTGAGGACTTTCAAAATAGAGAGTGCATGTGAATTTTTTTCTGTGTATGTAAACATCCCTGGTGAAATCCAACTTGCGTCTCTCAATACCCAATTAAAAGCATTTGTACCCCACCATTTATCAGAAAATATATTAGGGCGGTTTAACACCCCAACCCCCCCCCCCTTGAAGTTGCACCCCTGGTGCCCACTCCCCGCCTTCTGACCCTGCTGACGAAAGGACACTCCTCATGCATGATGCCACCGATGCCAGGCACAGGGTCACTGGCATGCTTGCACCAGTGTTGCCCATTAGTGAGCAGGACAAACGTCTCATGCTGGTTTCTATCCATATAGGGCGGGTATTTAAATATTAGCTGAGCTTGGTGACGCACCATTGACGTACCGGTGTCCACATACATTGCAGTTTATGTTCTAATCCTCCTCTTCCCCACTCACCTTTTCCCAGCTCTTTATTTTTCCTTTCTCTCTCTTTCTTTGCCCCTCGTGCTCTCCCCTATTATCACTAAAGTAGGGCTGCCCTGAAGCTGTTGGGACAGTGCTTAATTTGAGCTCGTTTTCTGTGTGCGCCAGCACTTAATCATCAACACTGGCACTTTTCATGAGCACCAGTAAAGGACACATAATTTACAAGGAGATTAAGGGATTTGGTCAGAATCACAGGTTGTTAAACTGATTAAGCCTCTTTCTGGTACTTAATCATCAACACTGGCACTTTTCATCAACACTGGCACTTTTCATGAGCACCAGTTAAGGACACATTAATTTACAAGGAGATTAAGAGATCTGCCCAGAATCACAGCTTGTTGAGATGATGCTGAGACTCCAACCTGATTCCCCAGCACCGAAGTCGCCAGCTCTGGCCATTACCACACATCCACTCCTCACTCTCACTTTTAAAGTTAATTTCAGGCGGTGCTAGCAGGAGAAATGGGCTGGTGCAAGCTGCCACCGGACGCGAGCCCCGGTACTTATATTTTTTACAAATTAATCACGTTGTTGGGATATTGTGAAAATGAAACGACGGGGGCCACGGCCTGCTCTCCCTCTGCTTGGTCATTAAGTATTCGACATCCCTGTAGTCGGTGCTGTTCCTTCCATTCTCTTGAGAGAACACTCTGAAGGGAAGCGCAGTGGCTGCTGGGATACTGAATACTTAATGATCAGACCTGGAAAGAAGAAGAGACGCTTGCTCGCGCTCGTTTACTATTCAAGATATCCCCCCCATCCACTGGCAGCCGGGCTCTCCCCTTTAATCACTCCTGTAACACCGCAGCCCATCAAAACCAGCTACCCACCTCAAGAGAGACTTCCAAATCAAAGGGCCTCCCACTGCTCTGTGCCATAATGTAAAGCAAATACATTTACGTAGCCCTGCTATACAACCAGGCTTCATTCATCACACCGGGCACCTCAGCACTCGAACCTTTATGCATTAATCACCCAGACAAACATGAAAAGGCAGCAGTTGTTGTTTCTAGAGCAGGAGGGGTCATCAGCGCGTGCGTGGCCTACTTAACAAGGTATACACTGCAGGTCACGTGTCCCAGAGACTGCGCCCGCACTCAGGGGGTGGAGGGGAGACACTTAGGTTTACAAACCGAACTGCCTTTCACCTTCTGGTAGGCTTTTACTTCTATATGCTTTCTCGCATTCATGTTTTTCCTTCTTTCCTTTCTTTCTTAGTGCCTTTGCTGCCCAAAGATTGTTTCAAGGCACTGCTGAGAAGCAGGGTGGACAATTGAGCGGAATACGGAGATGAAATGCAAAGTTCAGAAGAATGAAAAAGAGGGTGGATTGTGTAAATCACTTACAGGTACCAAAAACGCTTAAACGATGTTTGGATTAAAAGATGTGTTTGTCGCACCTTTATGAATCTGTAAAGGTTTATGGTTGTAGTAGGCGTGTGATTAGTCGATGTTATCAATACTCAGATCATCCCAGTAGTAATCATCTGATATAAATCAATCAATCAGTCTGTATTTATATAGAGCGGCTACTCACCCGTTAGGGTATCCAGGCGCTAAGCCTTGCTGGGCTCAGTTGAAAAGCCAGGTCTTGAGTCCCTCCTCAATGTCGTGAGAGCGGGTGATGTACGAAGGTGAAGGTCGTTTCAGACCTCGGTGGTGAGGAAGGAGAAGGAACGACCTCCGCTCTGGGTAGGGCGGATGCGGGGAGTGTGTGCGAGGGAAGCAGAGCACGGGTGTCTAGAAGGATGGTGGAAGTTCAGGTGGTGGTTGATATATGCTGGTCCCTGATCGTGGAGGGCCTTGTGAGCTCTTGAATTGGCGTCTCTTCTGAGTCAGTATCAAGGACTGAGATATCCTTCCTAGGATTTAAATATGCAAGCTGCGGATCTCTGCTGTGGACAGCTAATGTCCCTGAACTGGTGTGTGTTCAGACATTTGCTCTCAGGGCAGGTCGATGTTGCTTGATGACCTTGGTGGTCTTAAAGGGGAGAGAAGACACATTTTCATGTAGGTCTTGAACACATGGCGTGAGGCGATAGCTCCCAGATCAGCTGCCAGTGAGCTCCAGTGGAGCGGTCCCGGAAGGTTGAAGGTCTGAAGCATATAGCTAGGTCTGAGCTGGGGCTTGAAGTGAGCTAAAGACCGATGATGGATTCAACCCAGATCTGTGACTGGGGGTGAGTGTTAGTATTGTCAATGCTCCGTCCATCATCTCCTTGTGTTTCCTTTGTTTGCCCTAAGTTGGCAGGGTATGCCCAAATGTGGGGCCCTTGCTCACTTTGCCACTGGATTCAAGCTATCCTGGCTGATGAAGGTGCTACCCCGAAACCAGTCCGAGGATGCTTGTTTCCGGTTCAGGGAATACCTGGCTTGGCAGTTCGGTCTGGACTGTTCCCATAAGGCACAGGGTCAAGACTGATTTGCATATAGCTAGGTCTAAACGGGGGTAATGAAGTGAGCTAAAGAATAATGATGGACTCAACCCAGATCTGTGACTGGGGGCGAGTGTCTGAAATGTTTCAGTGCCCTGTCCATCATCACCTTGTGTTTGCTAGTATCTGGCCATGGCACCGGATGGCATGGAGGGCTTGAATGGTAGAGTTTAGATTGTGTATGGATACGTGGTTGGAATGGCTTTGGTGTGCAGATGTGGTGACCTGAACAACCTTGAACAGTAGGTTCATAAATGTAAACTGGTGCCCGTTTGTGAGTGCCCGCGAGTTGGTCACAAGAATAGCCAGTGGTTTGCCTCTGAAGGTTTTAGAGAGATGGAGAAGCGAGGGTTGTACTTCTCTAGGAGAGGAACAAAGCTAGTAGAGCAAAGAGGCTGCTGCAGCAGTCAGTTTCACCCCTGACTAGGTGGACACAAGTAAGAAGAAAGTGATTTTTATGTATTTAATACTTAAAGTCTGGCACCCATTGCATGGATATGAAAGGCTTGAACCATGAGCTAAAGCAAGAAACAGATGATGGCAGTTGTGGACGCTGATGGGGTGAGGGTATCGGCAGAGCTGGAAGCAACCACTGAGGAAAAAGCAGAAATCACAGATAGGGCTGGTGGAGCCCTGTGCGACAGAGTCTGTTGGCGCCCCCCCAAGGACCACCTCTGACACGGATTCCCTCACTAGAACCCTTTAACAGAGCCTATCAAGTCTCCATAACCACTGTCTCTCAGATTCATTTAGATTTATATAACCCTGGGCAAAGCACTACGCTACCCTAGCGTAGTTTGCCAAGTTTGCGCAACTTCGCACTACATGAACTGCACGTAGCACAGTGCAAACATGCGTAGCGTAGTGCAGCGGTCATTTTTTGCTTGCTCGCGGTCCTCAAAGTCAAGTTGGTGACCGCGAGCAAGCAAAATGACATCCTCGCAAGACTTTTTCCTTGTTCGCAATCAGCAACATCAAGTTGCCGATCATGAGCATGGAAAATAAACCTCTCGGTGAGATTATCAATGCGGGGAGGTCAGGTTTCTCATTGCGAGCGGTAGTGCATGCTCGCGACAGCTCGCGATGAGAAACTACCAGTCCGTATTGAGAAAGCTGCAGCTCGAGTAAAAATCTACTCGAGCGGCAGAAAAGTACACCTCACACTGTGCAAGAGGCCGTTTTCAATGATTGCACAGTGTCCGCACTGTGCAATCATTGAAAATGATATCTTGCACAGTGCGAACATGCTACTACGCAGTTCGCGTAGTGCTATGCGTAGCTCACATAGCGCAACTTCGCAAACTACGCCCACCCTTAGTTTTATAGCGCCACTCATACCAGTGTAAGGTGTCGGAGCACTTTACACCACACACACATTGCCCAGAGACAATCATATGTGTGTAAATCAGTGTATATGAAATGTTACATCAGACAGTACTACAAGGTGTAGTGTGAGGTGGCATGTCATCGATACTAGTAGGCAATATAGTTTAAGTTCTTTTCAGGAAAAGCACAAATTCAGAATTTAAAACGTAATATCATTGTTAACGGTTCTCTTTCATAATAAGAATATTTTTCTACTCAAATGAACCCTTTTCACAAGATTAGAATAATGAAAGACTGGACAAAAAAAAAATATATAGCTCTAACATACACCTTGCAGTTTGCATACAGCTCAAGGATGACAGTTAATAACTCAATGTTCTATATTAGGATTTTGACTTCTAAACAAAACGACAAGTAACAAAAGGAGCTTTCTTACAGAAGCAGTAACCCACTGACCTATTTACATTATCTACACTTCCTTATCCACAAGGTACACGTTCTTAGCAACAGGCATTTTAACCCTCTGTGCTACTTTAGGATGAGTCAAAACTTCCACTAGACAAACCTTCATCTCTTTCCAGGAATACGATTAATCACCGGACTTCTCTTGACATTTTAATTGATGTATGAAAATTGCTGGAGGCTAGGAAGGAGGCAGCAGGTGCTTTTAAAATGATGAAACCCATTTTAAAAAATGATGTCCCCACCCCAAGTCAACGCCCGGTGCGGTTGCGCCGATCGCACCGGCCCTGATAACAGACGCACTGAAAGTCACCACCTCACCCTCTTTCAGCCGGCAAGCCACACTCATGCTCTACAGCACCACCAGTGCTGAAGTTCTGCCCAAGAGCAATTGACCTGATAATCACTGCCATGTTGGTTGTAAAATGCAAACAAAAACCCAATAAACAAATTTAAACAAAAAAAAAAAAGAGCAATTGACCTGAGCACCCATCTGGGAGGCGGCCCAGGCCAACTGTCTAAGAAGCATGTCCCCCAATCTGACCCAGGCCAAAATGGGTCAACCATAAGAGTCACTGTCATATTTGAGGCCGAGGGCCTTCTTCCCCCAAGAAGGAGAGCCTAACCCCTCAGCTCCATCACCTACAAAATGTGTTATTAATCCTCAAACATCTATAATCGCAATCTTCAAAACGAGAAGTGATAAATAGAGTAGTACGAGAGCATTCAGGGTGTCGGTTGCCACAGGCAGAGAGAAAGTAAAGAGGGTGACCAGGAAAACCCGGAGGCTTTTATAGTGTTCACCTCATCCCACCCCGAAGCACTGGAATATCTGCTATAAGCCTTCCGGCAAGCTCCTGGATGTAGCTGCTGGGACCGAAAGTGAAGTGCCAGCTGGTATGGCCCAAGATAGCACATCTCCGGACAGCTCAGTTGTCGACCGCCAGGCCACTGGCTAGTTAAAGAGCACCCAATTGGTGTGCTTGCTCCCAGACTGCCCAACGTCCTGATTTGGATGGCCTCAATGGGCTCATTTTCCCCTCCAAAGAAGCAATTTGTCCTCCATTGACATCAGTGAAATCATCAACACAAAAAAATAATTTGTCATCCTTGAAACAAGTTTCTCTTCGTTGACTTCAATAGGATCACTCAGTTGTATCCTCCAAAGTGGCTGAAGCCGTTGTGGGGTATCCTGCTGGCTGCACTTATATTCTGTTTAAAAACACACAGCCCAAAATGCAGAGAATGTTGGATCTGCAGAATTAGCAAAGTGATGATGGCTGATCCAAATCAAGGTGTTGTATCTGCAAAATGTCGCTTGGTAGGAGGAAATATAAACAGAAGCTGTGTCATAGCTGTGTGAGCAGGGTTTCAAGAATTCAGTCTGCTTTAGGTACCAGGTGCGAATGACAGGAAACATTCCTATAGGGGCAAATCACCCACATGTGGGAAAACGAACAATACCATGAAGAACTGAAGAAAGAGACCCCTTTATGGAGTCATGGGTGCTGAGTCAACAGAGGTCACTCAAATATTAGTTAATTTTGCTTCTAGATCCCCAGAAAATGGACATAGACACACATTAAGACTACAGAGCTGAAGGTAGATGGGATAAACATTTGCACAGTCAGTGGTTATTTTGAAACCCTGGTGCAGTTGCAGACCAACATTTGGTAGGCCAGTCTAGAGGGTTTGATAGGGGAGCAGACAAATACTCACAAAAACCAATGAGCAGGGGCTTAGCTTAGTCAGGAGAATTCAGGGGCGTGAGTTTGGTCTGTCCCAGCAAGCACTGGAGTGAACACAAATAAAGAAAATGGTTTGGTGAGTGACGGACGGGAGTGCTGGGTTTGGGGGCCAGATTAAGGGGCAAGAGTGTTTTTGACAAAACAGAAGTTTGAGTGGGGTCTTATTGTCAGTGGGCAGGTGGATGGCATTTCTGTAGGACCTCTGCATGCTCAAAGTGTGTTTAGATCATGACTTCAAGGACTAGAAGGTGTTCTGCACTATGCAGCCTATGATTCCATTCCATAATGCTAGTTAGGATGAAGAGGAGCAGTGGCATGAAGTGGGACTAACCTCACTGCGCTGGCGTAAAAGACTCTAATTCCCCTGGTTGGCAGAGCGTTAGCCTTAATAATGTCAATGATCAGTCCCCACCTGCACAGGGGTTGTGCTGCTGTCCCTCAGAGCCAATGGATCCTTCTGTAGGTGTTTGCTCTGTATAGATCGGTGGTTTCTTTGTGAAAGGCTCTCGTCAGGAGGCAGCTTTCACCAGCCTATTGCTCCTATTAGCGCTTCATTTAACAGAACCAACTACTAACCACGAAACTCTACAAGTGGGGAGAGGATGTGGCGTAATGGCAGACCTGCTGACTTTGGAGCTGGGATACCAGGTGTGAGTCTCAGCGTAGACTTATCTGCCTTTGACTGTGTAATCGATTTGTGCCTGATTGTGCTGGTGCCATTGCCCTCTGCCATGTCCATTGCCATTGTGCCCCAATCTCGTCGTGTTAGCTTTTGGCTTGCTGCCATTTTGTTGTTTGTTGTTGTGACTCCCAGCCCAGCTCTCCACCCCGCTCCCGCCTCCCAGCTGCTCCTCCCTCCCACTGAAGTTAGGCTCTACCGTCCTGTTCTAGCGCTGTGACCGTCCTGAGATCCTCAGAAGCGGTCGCTCCCCACGCTGCTCCCTGCTCTGACCCAGAAGCTGGTATCGTAGCGCTAGACTGCCAGATTGGTCTTTGCTTACAATCAATAGCGCGTAGCTCGCATTACTTCTGCTTTAATTTGTGCCTGATTGATGAATAAATTATCGTAGCGCTATATTGCTGAATAATTCTATCATAGCGCTATACTGCTAAAGTGCGCAATAATCATTAATCAATTTGCTGCCTTTGACTGTGTAATCGATTTGTGCCTGATTGTGCTGGTGCCATTGCCCTTTGCCATTTCCATTGCCATTGTTCCCCAATCTCGTCGTGTTAGCTTTTGGCTTGCTGCCATTTTGTTGTTTGTTGTTGTGACTCCCAGCCCAGCTCTCCACCCCGCTCCCGCCTCCCAGCTGCTCCTCCCTCGCCCCTCCCCACTCCACTATCCACATATGACAGATGCTTTTACGCGCAGCGATCGCGCCCCATGCGCGCCGAAGGTGCGCCAAAGGTAAGCCCGTCTACGCCCGTCCGCGCCTAGACCGCGCCCAGCACCAGACCCCCTGGCCCCTGCAAATTCCACTCCACCCGCATAACGTACGACGCCGCAACCCTCTCAGCACTTAACCCCGGCCGACTCCCAAACTGCTACCAAGCCGCCCCAGGACACACCCATGGATCCTTCACCTGCCACGCCTTCAAGTTCGACTGCATCAGGACCCACACCAAATCCACAAATTCCAAACAGAGCTCTGACACTAACCACCTGAAGTGCATCCTGCTCAACACCCGCTCGATCCACAGACACGCCATTGAACTTTGGAACTTACTCGACACCACATCGCCGGACGTCGCCTTTCTTACAGAAACCTGGATGAACACCTCATCAGCTCCCGACATCACCATAGCCATGCCGGACGGATACAAGATCATTGGAAAGGACCGCACCAACCAAAAAGGAGGAGGCATCGCCATCGTTCACAAGGACACCATCCGCATCACGACCTGCTCAGACGATAACCTCGCTACCGCCGAACACCTTCACTTCCAAATCCACACCGACCCCAAGACGACACTCAGAGGCACCCTCATCTACAGACCACCAGGACCCCGCACACAATTCAGTGAAGACATCTCTGACTTCATCAGCCCCCACGCCCTCCCCTCCGAGGACTACATTCTACTGGGAGACCTCAACTTCCACCTGGAAAAGATCAACGACAGCAACACCACCACTCTCCTGGACAACCTCGCCAATCTCGGACTCAAACAACTGGTCGACACCCCCACACACTATGTAAATGTAAATGTAAATGTAGTTGAGCTTATATAGCGCACAGCTACCCGCAGTGGGTTTCCCGGCGCTTGCTTAGGGAACCCTTCCTGGTATTCCCCTGTGAGATAGCAGGGTATCCACAAGGTGAAAGTCAGGCATCCCGCCGCGAGGGGCCGTTGTGGAGATTAAGCAAGCTATTGTCCAGAGTCGCAGAGTGTGAACCCGTGAGTCGAGGAGGCACTGGGGCGAGAATTATTGAGTCCGTGGAATTTTTAGCCCAAGACCCCGCCGAGGCGGGGAATTGAACCCTGGTCCAGGACCGATCTCAGCTTCCGGGTCTGCTGCCTCTAACCCCTGAGCCACACTTCTCCACATGCCGGGCACACGCTCGACCAATCTTCACCTCCAGTAAGAACATCTCCTTCAATCACACCACAGCTCTCCATTGGACAGACCACAGCTGCGTTCACTTCAACTACAAAAAGACTATAACCCACAACCACCCACAACCAATCCCCCGCAGAATCTGGAACAAAATTACCACCGACCAGCTCTTCACATCACTTCACCAAAACGCTCCTGCCAAATCATCAGACCCTAACCAAGCAGCCACCAACCTCACACAATGGATCACCCACAACGTTAACGAATTAGCACCCTTGAAAAAACAGCAAATCAAACAAAATAGCAAAAAAGCCCCCTGGTTCAACGATGACCTTAAGAAATCCAAGAAGTTCTGTCGCACCCTCGAGAAAGCCAGGAGAAAAAACCCTACCACTGACAACATGACCGCCCTCAAGGACGCCACCCGCAAACACCACCAACTGATCCGATCCACCAAGAAATCAGCATACAAGGATCGACTCGACAACAACGCCCACAACAGCAAGGAACTATTCAACATCGTCAAAGATTTCACCATCCCCACTGCCGGCACCAACGACATCACTCCCTCCCAAGACCTCTGCGACTCCCTAGCCTCATTCTTCCACAACAAAATCGCCGACATACATAACAGCTTTGAAAACCAGCCCGGAGACCAGTCCACTACACCCTCTGCAGAAACAAAACAACCCTCTAACAACCTCTGCGCCTGGAACACAATCACCACTGAAGACACCATCCGCCTGATGAACTCCATCCACTCAGGATCGCCAACCGACCCATGTCCCCACCATATTTTCAACAAAGCAGACTGCATTATCGCACCCCATCTCCGAGACGTCATCAACTGCTCCTTCAACTCCGCTACCTTCCCGGAAAGCTGGAAACATGCCGAACTCAGCGCCCTCTTGAAGAAACCCACAGCAGATCCCACTGAACTTAAGAACTACCGCCCCATCTCGCTCCTCCCATTCCCTGCCAAAGTCATTGAAAAAGCCGTCAAAAAACAACTCACAGCCTTCCTCGAATCCAACAAATCCCTCGACCCCTCTCAGTCCAGCTTCCGAGCAAAACACAGCACCGAGACCGCCCTCAACGGAGCAACAGACGACATTCGAACAATACTGGACAACGGAGAAACAGTTGCCCTCATCCTACTTGACCTCTCCACAGCCTTTGACACAGTCTGTCAAAGCACCCTCATACAACGCCTCAGCAACGTCGGAATCCAAGGAAAAGCATTGGACTGGATCATCTCGTTCCTCGCCGGAAGAACCCAGAGAGTCCGACTCCCCCCTTTTAGATCAGAGGCCACCAAAGTCATCTGCGGCGTCCCGCAAGGATCATCACTCAGTCCCACCCTCTTCAATGTATACATGAGTCCCCTCGCATCCATCGCGCGCCAACACAACCTCAACATCATCTCCTACGCAGACGACACCCAGCTGGTCCTCTCCCTCACCAAAGACCCAAACACCGCCAAAAGCAACTTACACGATGGAATGAAAGATGTAGCCGAGTGGATGAAAAACAGCTGTTTAAAACTGAACTCGGACAAAACAGAAGTCCTCATCTTAGGCTCTTCCCCCTCCGCCTGGGACAACTCCTGGTGGCCCCCGGCCCTGGGCATCGCACCCAAACCAACGGACCACGCACGTAACCTGGGCTTCATCCTGGACTCATCCCTCTCGATGACCAGACAGGTCAACGCCGTCTCGTCATCATGCTTCAACATCCTACGCATGCTCAAAAAAATCTTCCGTTGGATCCCCACCGAAACAAGAAAGACGGTCACCCACGCACTGGTCACAAGCCGACTGGATTACGGAAACACCCTTTACGCCGGAACCACAGCCAAACTACAGAAAAAACTCCAACGCATCCAAAACGCTTCAGCCAGACTCATACTGGACATCCCCCGCCAAGCTCACATTTCCGACCACCTGAAAGACCTCCACTGGCTCCCCGTCAACAAGAGAATAACGTTCCGTCTCCTCACCCACGCACACAAAGCCCTCTACAACCTAGGACCCGAATGCCTCAACACGCGCCTGTCCTTTTACACTCCCACCCGCCAATTAAGATCATCCAATCAAGCCCTCGCCGAAATCCCGCGCATCCATAGATCCACCATGGGGGGAAGATCCTTCTCCTACTTAGCGGCCAAAACCTGGAACTCTTTCCCCACCCACCTCCGCCTTACACAGAACCACCTCTCCTTCAGAAAGCAACTTAAAACCTGGATATTCGATAAGTAAAGCACCCCCCCCCCCTCAAGCGCCTTGAGACTCTCTGGGTGAGTAGCTGAAATTCAGAGGGCGCATAGATTTCCTTTCCAAAAAAATAGACAAGACTCAGCCTCTAAACCTTGTGCTATTTTGATCTCCTTAAACAATTTTCTAGCTAGGGAAGCCCTCTATGACTTGGCTAGGCCAAATATAAAGCGCAAGGGTAAAGATATCGAATTTTTTGTACGTCCCGACTACTGCCATGCTACGGTTCAACTTCGCTGGCAACTTCGCCAGCTTATTCCTCTATTCCAGGCTAAAGGAGCACAGGCGTTCTTGTTAAATCCTGCAAAACTTAAAATCATCTATAAAGAGCGCACTTATTTTCTAATTTCAGAGGGGGCAGCTAAAGAGCTATTACTTTCGCTATGAAAAAAAAAAAGAGGGGGGGAATGCTACAGTCTAATGCAATCTGTAGCGGGTTTCTAAGTTAATGCTCTAATTTGTTCCAAAAAGATTCAATATATATATAAGTATAATACCATATCATGTGTTGGAGAAAAGTTAAATCCTTGGTTTCTTTTGGTATTTGTGCTTATGCTCTTTTTTCTTTTACCAGTATCAACTCTGTTTTTTGTTTAGATTCTGACTGTTGTTGTATAACGGTTGCATACTCTTTGCTGGTAGTACACTGTTCAGATACTGGGTATGGCGGGATTTTGATCCATTTTGGAACAATAATCATGATTTGGAGCCACGGGCCGCGAGCCACGAAGCGCCTATCACATCATCAATGAGAGGGACTAGTAAGTCCCTTTGCCCCGATGGTTTGGGGAGGGAAAGGCGGTGGGTGGGCTCGGGTTGAGCTCTGGGAGGTTAGGGAGGGAAAAAGGGGTTGCAAACAAAATCAGAAACTACCGAAAGATGTTTATATGGAAATTTTTCTTTCAATTTGCTCTTTTTTGTTCTCTAAATGCTTATGATGGTCTGAGATATATACGGAGATACAAGATGAACAGTGAAATATATGTTTTCATTTCTATCATATATTGGTTACGCTTGCAGGGGGGAATGAAAAATATTTACTGAAATGGAAAAATTACGAATACGTTCTTGGAACATATGTGGGATAAATAATAAAAAAAAGAGGGGAGTTGCTGCACAAATTATACAGACTATGAAACTGGATATTTTATGTATTCAAGAATCACATATTATGTGGAATGATAGACAATTGTATGAAGACTTGGGGATGAAATTGTTAGTCTGCACGTCACAAGGTACAACGACAAAAGGAGTGGCAATTCTAATTAAAAAAGTTTTGGGGACTCCTATTCGTAATAAGGCAGATCAAAATGGAAGATGGGCAATTGTGGAATTAAAAATTGCTAGTAAAATTTGGACTATTTGTTCTGTCTATGCCCCAAATCTAGAGGATCCAACTATATTGGACTCCTTAAATTTAGAATTAGCCAATTGGGCTCCATCATTAATATTGTGTGGAGATCTCAACCTTCATATAGACCTTAATAGGAATCTACGTAACATCATAGATTATCAAGGGGCAAAAAAAAAATCATTCAAAGCTCTTTACTCTCTGATAACGGATCATGGCTTATTTGATGTTGCTCATGAAAAAAATCTGTCAATACCCGGGTTTACATTCTTCTCTTTTCCCCATAAAAAGTTTGTACGCCTTGATTACTTCTTTATCAAGAAGACACTACTATGTGATACTAAATTTGATCTATATCCACGAATAATATCGGATCATAATCCAATAGTAATTGAAATAAAAACTAATCTATCAATCCCCCATGTAAGGACTTGGACATTCGATCGAAAATTATTAGCTAACTCTGAATATTTAGACATGATGGCAAAGTGGATAAAAGAATTTCTAGACATTAATAGGGGAACGGCCTCGGTTCAGAATACATGGGACGCTTTTAAAGCGGGGATCAGAGGGGAATCACTATCGCATGTTATTAAAAAACAAAAAAGTATACGAGAAAAGGTAGATCAAGGCTATAAAAATGTCCTACTCTGGGGAAAAAAAACTATCAATTGCTATTAGCCAAAATCAATCAACATTAGATATTGAAACAAACCTAGCAATTCATAAAGCTGCTCTATATGAATCTTTTGCTTCTAATCTGGCGGAAAAATTAGCAACCTATAGATCTCAACTGTACGAGATGGCTGAAAATGCAGGGAAAATTCTTGCTAAAAGAACTAGACAAAAAGAAGTATTCAATACAATAGATTCAATTCAAGACGAAACAGGACAGATACATAATAATCCTGATTCAATTCTTGAAGTTTTTCGGCAATTTTATCAAAAATTATATCAATACAAAGATGATACTTACTCATCACAACAATGTATGAATTTGCTAGAGCTAATGCTCTACCATCTCTCTCTAATGATCAAAAAATAGCTCTAGAAACAGAAATTACCTGGGAAGAAATCGAAAACGCATTAACATCGCTAGCAATAGGAAAAGCAATGGGATCTGACGGTATCCCATTGGAATTCTATAAAATCTTTAGGAATATTATAAAACAAGATATACTTATTACTTTTCATGAGGCACAGAGAGGCTTTCCACCGGAGTCCTGGGCCCAATCACTAATAATGACATGTCTTAAAAAGATAAGGATCCATTAAACCCAGCGTCATACAGACCAATATCATTAATAAATACTGATAGCAAAGTATACTCAAAAATATTAGCTACACGATTGTCAAAAATATTAGCAACAATCATATCTCGCTGGCAACACGGGTTTATCCCAAACAGACATACTGCGGATCATGTACGGAGAGTTATTGCTATCATGGACTGGGCTGAGGGTACCAAAACATCAATAGGGATCACCCTATTGGATGCCGAAAAAGCATTTGATAGGGTGGCATGGCCCTATCTCTGGGATTTGTTGATTATAAAGGGCTTCGGTCCAAGGATTATAACTGCCTTTAGAGCTTTGTATAAAAATCCATACTCAGCTGTAAAAATTGAGACTATGAAATCAGCCTTATTCCCTATTCAGCGTGGAACACGACAAGGATGTCCATCCTCCCCTCTCCTTTTTGCTATCTATATTGATATTCTCCTCAATCAATTAAACCAAGATGAGCACATTGTTCCGGTGGAAGTGGGCGGTATCAACTATAGAGCCCTTGCCTATGCAGATGATTTAGTAGTACTCACCAGGGATAATGAAAGGGCTTTCCCTAGAATCGACGAACTAGCAGCAAATTTTGGCTCTTTTTCAGGATATAAATTAAACTTATCTAAAACACAAATAATTTACGTGGGTCAAAATCCTCCGCTTCTTAATAATATAGTCTCCGAAGCAACATATCTGGGGATTAAATTAACCACTCCTATTTCGAAGATCCCTAATCTTAACTTTGCCCCGATCCTGAGGAAAGCCAACTCAACCCTGGAAAGTATAGATCATTTACATCTATCATTACATGGCAGGAACAATGTGCTAAAAATGCTCATCCTTCCAAAATGTATATATTTATTCAGAACAGTTCCATTGGAATTCCCGCTTGAATTTTTTAAGCAACTTGAAAGAATGACAGGAAGATTCTTATGGGGGTATAAAGGCATTAGTAGAGCTTATAAAAAAATGATCTTACCAAAGGATAGAGGTGGATGGGCCGCTCCATATTTCTTATTTTACTATCTGGCTACAGTGTATCCATTTATATCTCCTTTAATTGTGGGCAATAAAACTCCCATATCATATGCACATTCCCCATCGATATATGAATTAGTTCTAGGTATGGAAGCTAACAACCAATTTTTAAGAATAATAGAACCAAGCTACTATAAAAAAACAAAATTTAAGATTATATCGGCAGCCTATAAAGTATGGAGAATTATAAAAAAAACTGTCAGGGATTCCAAAGATTACGAGATATACTCCCTTAAATTCTCCACATTGGTTTCCTCCCATATTTAGAGACGCGGTGATGAAAAGGTGGAATCATAGTGGTATATACTACCTGAGTGATTTATATTCGGTCAACTCCACTACTATATCTACCTTTTCTGAAGTACAACAGAAATTTTAAATCCCCCTTCATGATTACTTTAAATACCTACAGATTTTTAGCTTCTTAAACTCGTTCTCTCCTAATGATCGTCTAGGGTTAAAAACGATTCTGACGATAGAGAATCTCTACGTTAAAAGAAAAATAGGTTATTTTTATAAACTTTTTATAACATTTCTTCCAGATGATCTTTCAGTGATCCAACATAGATGGGAGGAGAAGTTGGGTGTAAATGACCTGATGATAAAAGAATCAATTAAGACAGCTAATGCTATTCTAATTACAGGGCGATCACGAACTCAACATTATATGGTTATGTTTGATCTCTATCACACACCAGCTAAAATCATGAAATGGGGGGCTACTGTTGGTATAACTTGCAATCGATGTACACAGATTGGAGCAGATGCAATACATATGTTCTTTTCTTGTTCAAAATTACAAGGTATTATTTCAGAAATTCAACTATTTATTGAAAAAATTACAGGGAGAACAATAATTTTTTCACCAGAATTGATTTTATTTGGACTATCAATAGAGACTATAGAAAGAGAACAGCAACACTTGATCTTTATTATGTTGTCCGAATTCCGGGCATGTATTACTCAGGAATGGATTAATTCGGAACCACCATCGTTTTCTATGTGGAGGGCTCGTTTATTAGCAAAATTTAATTTTGAATCTGCTATATATGCAACAAAAGGAAGAAAGAAGAAACAATTAGGGATGAAAATCTGGGCTCCGATACAACAATGGATCCATGAGGAAATTACCTAAATATCCTTTCGCTCTATTTTTTGGTGTTGTGTTCTTCTTTCTTCTTCGTTAATTTAGAATCTGTTATTGTGTATTTCATCCATGTAAATTGTAGTCAATCTAATGTGTTTTTGTTTGCAACATAAAAGCAATAAAAAAAAAAAAAAGTAAATCACCCTCCTCCCACAAGCGCCTTGAGACCCTCTGGGTGAGTAGCGCGCTATACAAATTTCTGAACTTGAACTTGAACTTTACATTTTTTCCTAGTTTCCTTTCATTTTAGAGGGATTACCCTTCAAAGTCACACAGTATCTCCCGCCTTGAAGGTTCAAAAGGTTGAGAATAATGGAAAGGGTAGAAGGGCTTATAGCTCTCATAGGCATATGGGGAGCAGTAGAGAGGCACATCACAAACAGCACATTTGCTGCACGAGGAAGATGTTTTCACCTTACAAACATGCTTCTATATCATCATTACATCTGGTCCACTCCGTGAAAAGGCAACATGGAAACAGCACAGCTCAAAAAGCAGTTTTTGTATGCGATATTAAATAGAGGCATGCAGCAGGTTCTCAGAGCCAACAGAAGCTTTCAGAACCCGACTTTCAGCATTAATTAAGGGGGATTGGGACCAGTGCTTAATTTGAGTCAGTGGTTTCCGGTGCTTGGCACCAGCACTTAATTGTCAAAACCGGTGCTTTTGACAGTCTGCCACTAGGTGGTGCTATCTTGCTAATTAAGAGATTACCACAACAACATTTAATTATTAATTCAATGTACATTAAAAATCACTATTACCTACTACCCAAGCAATTCTTATATCTTTGGGGGCATGAAACAATCCGAATTGTCACACTTGTGATGGTTAGTAGTTGTGTTGTTACTATCATTGAGAGCTTTGCTGGGGCAATGTGTGGTGCAAGCGGAAGTGGTCTCCTGATGAGAACCCTGGCACTTATAATAATTTTTTAAACAAATTAAGCACTGATTGGGACACCCCACAAGGCCCCTATGATGCTACACCCTGTGTTTGAGATGTGGGTGGGATTTTGCTTCAATATGGACAGTTCAACCCAGTCTTCAGGCTAGCTATGCATGCTTTCTGCCCACACTGAGCATTCCCTCGGTTGCAGTGATTGAGTTCCTGAGCCTCTTTGACTATATGTGGATATTTAATTAAACAGTTTGGCAAATTAACACTCATTTACATGAAATAAGAAGATGTGCAACAGAGAGAACAATGGGCCAGATGTACAAAGCAGTTTTCTCATCACAAACGGCGCGATATGTAGAATCGGGCTGTTCGCGACCGGAAAAATGTTTCTTCAAATGTACAAAATGGAAAATGTGATTTGGTATCTTGTTACTGCATTGCAATTTGCATTTGCGATCCAGTATTTGGAAGGGGCATGTTTTGGGCACCCCTTCCAAACACTGAATTGGAATGGTATGTATTACTGTTTTGTGACCAAATTCTAGTGGCAAAACAGTAATATTTTATCACCATTTAAAAAGCGGTGGTAACCCATTCACAAATGGGAAGCGATCCCTTTTTGGGACCCCTTCCCCTTTGAGAATGTTAAAAAAAAAAATAAGAGGAGAAGTGGCCCTTCGGACCACTGCTTAGTCTTAAAAAATGAAACTTCAAAGTTTTCTTTTTTTTCTTTTCAAATCAATCCCATTTCCCTTTAGGGAAAATGGGCTGCATTTAAAAGAAAAAAAGAGTGCTTTAATAAAAAGCAATTACAGGCAAGATGGTCTGCTGACCTCAGCGGATATAACTGCAATTAGGAATTCGGAATTCCTATTGTTGGTACATCTGGCCCTATGTGCCTTGTGCAGATCATCCCATCTGTCGAGATGCATAAAGGTATAAAAAGCATGGGCAGCATTGAGACAGGTTCAAGGATGGTAGTATGCCCATGTAGTAGAGGAAACATTGATGCCTGATTGGCGTGTTGGTAGCACTGGTAAAGGGTGATGGTAGCATGGAAAGGTCAATGAAAAGGTTGTGGGGATGAAGCTTGAATTTGGTGAATGAGAGACCCGGTGTAATTATCTATATTCTAGTTTTATGACTGTGTGTCTGATTGTTGCCTAATGGAAAAGTGGGAATGTTATATCTTATGCCATAGGTCTGTTCTGCTTATTATGCAATATTATGAAAGGCAGTTGCTCTAGTTTATTCATTGAGAAAATAATTTGTTGCAGCCATGAAACCCTAAACAGTTGGATGTTATCACTAGGTCTGGGGGCCATTTCAATTATGGCAGAGTAGTAGGAGTAATTTCGGTAATTCTGTGTTACTCGTTGACCCGGAGTTACCGATTATTGCACAATTACTCCTGCCCGCGTAATTTGATTGGAAACATCCTGCTGTGAGGGCTCACTATTCATCTTCTGCTTCACTTATCACTATTTCCTAGTGCAAACATCCATCCTCCCTTTCAATTTTGATGCAAGGGTGCATTTTGTGGTGCAAAAATAGCACTAAATGCAAGGAGTAAATTGGGGAGAAACCCTACCCCAAGAGCATATTTAGCAAGCGTGACAAGTGAAGAACCGGGTTATTTAATACCCAGCAGCGCCAGGGGCACGCCCAAAGCCTTCGGGTTCCACCTGTCTTAGAATACAGAGACACGGAAACTTCTTGGTGGCGTCAAAGATCAAATTTATTGGCTGCAGCCAGTAACAGAAGTCCTAGAAGTCATCACGGTATGCGTTCTCAGGAGACCGCTCAATTTTACACAGCAAGTCATCCCTTTTTATGCCAAACATTATGCTTCAGGCAAACATTCCTTGTTTACTGTTTAACCAATCACATGTTTCCACAACAAAAGTATTGCATGACGGTAAAACCCACTTTTCAGTTGCCCAGCCCATGATCAATCATCTGTCAAACCCAACATTCTTTAGACAGGTCAAACGAACCCATAATAAAAAAGGCCACAACCCAATCATAAATAGACCATAAAGAAAGGAGCAGAAACAGGTGAGAGTAGGATAAGGCATATTTGTGTGCAATAAAACTTTACGATGTCCTGTGCTCTGATCCTTAATCTAGATCAGCTAAAGGGCAGGAACTGGTTTAACAAGGTCAGCTTCAGGCAACAGGGTCAGTTCACTCAGGTCAAACAGGAGTCAGCACGAACTGGAGCTAAGGTGTACATGTACTTAAAAGACTTGTTCAGCCACAGTCATCGGCCTATGTGAGGGCAACCACAAAATGGCTGCCATACACAAAATGGAACCCAAGGGTTCAGAACGAAATCCCTAAATACGTAGTGAATCCATCGGTCTAACATGACGAAAACACTCATGCTTGCCGCACTAACTAGTTACGGTTCGCTAATATCAAATTCGTAACGAAACCATGACTTTTATGTAACGGGTTCAGAATTCACGGAACCACAGACCCTCCTTTTACCCTTACATAGGCAATCACTTAATCCGGTGGTTCCCAAAGTGTGCGCAGCGGCACCCCGGTGCGCCACGATAAGAAGCCAGGGGCGCCGCGCCGCTGCCAGGATGTGAGTCGTGGAAACTGCAGACGCAATTCCTCCCCCACCTTTGTGCTGAAGTGAGCCCTGCCTTCGCCACACTCTGCATTTAAATGCCTCAATTAAGAGCTCGTTGAGGTTTCTGCCGAAAGTAATGGGTATTCATGAGGGAAGTACATTGTAGCTTTGGTCCTGCCTTAATGTACAAAAGAAGTGGAAAACAATAAACAACGGTAAGCGGGCAGGTTCTCCAAATAGCCTCACTGTACTGCATTGAAGTGCCTAGTTTTAAAGTGTAAATACCACCGTAAACATTGCAACACATTTCCTCTCCTTGTGACGGTCAGAATGCAAAGTACTTCGGAAGTGCTTGAAAAACACGTTGTGTTTTTGTATGTCCAATTTTACAAAACGGGACAAGACGCAAAAGAGTATCGCTTTGAATATATCACATGGTTCCTAGGGTTTAAGTGTGCTTCATGAGAGACAGTGAAACGTAATTGCAATTAAGACCAAGCAGAAAAATCACTACAATAAGATACATATCAGAACGTACACACTTTTGTTTTATTTTTATTTCTATTTAATGCGATTTTATAGAGCGCGAACATTACCCGATGTGTCACAGCGCTTTACATAAGAACCAGTTGCGATACATAAGGACGTAGAATTACAGGCATTACATAAAAGATACAAGCAGAAAACAATTGCAAATGTACAAGTTATAAAGTCACACAGGGAAGAGATATAAACAGAAATAAATTGCAAATGTACAAGTAGTGAAGTCACACAAGGAAGAGATACAAATGGATAAACTCTAAGAGTCACATAGGAATGGTAGAGAGTACAAAGGTCTACTGCGGTGGTTCCCAAAGTGTGCGCCGCGGCACCCCGGTGCGCCGGTAAAAAAATGGTGGGGAGCCACGACCAACTGCCAATTAGGTCAAGGGAGCCATGGGTCAAAAAAGTTTGGGAACCACTGACTTAATCTATGTCTGAGTCAATGTCAATATTCATCAGATCATCAAGATGCTGCTGGAGCATCATCCTATTACTAAGGACTTCTCTCGAGACTGGTCTTCTCACACAGATAGTAGTACAAAGGCCACATATGGCAGGGCCACACTGTACGCAAAGACAACATGAGAAGAGAATCGCTAAAACCATCCCGATGATCATCAGAACCTTCCATCCCCAGGTCGATAACAATCCCCAAAACCATCCAATCAACGACCAATCTCCTTTATCCACATGGATAGACTCGGAGATCTTATGTAACTTAGAAATGGCCTGGTATACTGTAGGAGCATTGTCTGGTATGAAAACGCAGCAACTCGATTGGATCACTTTACATACCCCACCTTGATCTGCAAGTATGACGTCTAAAACCATTCGATTCTGTAACGTCATAAGGCGATCCGCTTGAAGCTCAGCGGTCAGATTACTAAAGGCACCAGCAGTTTCATTTATGGTGGATTCAACCACTCTCGTCAATTGCCGCAGGTTTCCACTGTTTGCCATAGGTCCCCAAAACGGTAGGAAACCCTTGAAAAAGTCTCCCACTTCTTGTCCCGTAGTATCTTCCTTACTGAAGACACCCCTAACAACTCTCGTTCTGTGGTAATCTACAGCAGCAGTATACGTAGGAGGCAACAAATATGCAACATAACAGGTTCCCGAAAAATCAGGGGGCAACCATGTATATGCTCTATCATAGCAGACAAAATACGTGCCCTTAGCCTCTAAAAACGGTGGGGAAGTTTGGGACGCAAAGACATACGTCTGAGTACAAATACTCTTCCCTAACTGAGCTCTCGGATTCTTGCCCTTCCCTTGCAGACAAAAATGACCACGATGGGGTACAATCCAAATCGGAGGTGACCTTTTCCGTCTCTGCTTCTCACCCAGACTAATACTATATCCGGTTGCATTCCAACCAACATATGCCATTAACTCATCTCTGGGAATAGTTCTATAAGTATCGATCTCTCTACTCATGATTAAAACTCCTTTCATCAAAGCTTGGTTACTCGTGTTCTCTCTTCCAAAACGCGGAGGATAAACGTCAAGGGCATAAAGGAACATAGTCTGAAAAGCCCACAAAGACCCGTTCTGACTAAACGGTAAAATCAAATAGGGAACACCTCTATCCGTAGTATGCGGCATAAGACCACACACCCAGTAATTAGTGATGTTCACCACCAGCTGATGTTGATGCAATAACTGTATGAATGAGTTATTTACAAATTCTGACCTTCTAATCTGTTCGTGTTCAGGTAAAGTATGAAAAGAATGCAAAGAAGTAGTAGCAGGTAAAGTCGTAGGTTGGAAAATGGGTGCAGAAATCAGTTGAAGAGAAAAAACAAACCAACCCACCAAAGCTAACGTCATGCTAAAAAACATCAAAAGACATGTGATCAGAAAACATTTGCTATGCATAATTTTACACAGTTTCTTCTTACAGTTAATTTTCTCTACGGCTCTCTCAATCTCAAAAAACTCCATCCTCTAAACGATGCTGTTCACGGCGGTTGATTTTCTTCTGCTAAGGAATGCTTCTGTCAGCCCAGGGAACTCCCTTAGACCAACCAGAACCGTCGACCTTGCGTCTTCGGCTTGCACTCTCTAGTCTTTACACCGTGACCCTACAGCTGAACCCGGATGGTGGTTCACAAAAATATACCAAAAAAGTTTCTTGGCTGAGAGAGTTCAATTCCTGAGAGAGTTCAGTACCAAAAATCAAAAAAAGGAATTCATTTATTTTATTAGTCCATTGTTTCTAGGACGTAGATTATAACGCTCTTTTACAGGCCTCGTTTGAGGCTGAAACAACAGTTCAGGTTCATTAGTGTCTAATCTTTGAGACACAGGCACAGCTTCTTGAAGGACATCGCCATCTTCTTTCTCGGAGCCTCTCCACACCAACTCAGCGTCGCTAAACGGTGCAAACTTCGGCACCCTTTCCGTCTCTGAATCTGTAATACCTTCACGGATCCACTGGTCATACGGCAGAGGCAACGGCGCTCTCTTACAATGTACGCCGTGGATCCAGTTCTTTTTCCCGAAAACTTTCACTGAGGTCCTCGTAGACAACAAGACTTGGTGTGGGCCGGTCCAGCGGGGCTGATCATTCTTGGTTCACTGAAAGTTCTTCACCAAAATCCAGTCACCAGGATTGAGGGTGTGACCTGGATCCACAGAAGCTGGCGGCAATTTATCATGAACCTATTGATGCAAGACACGTAATTTAGTCGTTAAGTCATACAAGTAGTCCACTAGCATAGGATAATCGATGTCACTGAACTTCGTTGGCCTCGGCACTCCCCACACATTTGCCGGATGGCCAAAAACTATCTCATAAGGACTAAGGCCTATTCGGGAATGTACTGTAGTTCTAGTTGACAAAAGTGCCAACGGTAAAGCATCAGGCCATTGAAGACCAGTGCTCGCTTGAATCTTAGCCAGCTTTAACTTTAACGTGCCATTATAGCACTCAACTAAACCAGCTGATTGGGGATGATTCGCAGCGTGGAATTTCTGGTGAATTCCCAACCCTTCACACACTCTCTTCATCACCTTCCCCACGAATTCACTTCCGTTATCACTCCATAACATCCTTGGCAACCCAAACCTAGGGAAATATTCTTTGACCAGGACTTTAGCAGTGGACGAGGCAGTATTATCTTTTAGGGGGTATCCTTCTACCCATCTAGAAAAGGCGCAAACAACTACAAGGACATACTTTAAATTATTGCACCTTTCCATGTGAATGAAATCCAATTGCAAAACCTCGAACGGATACGTCGGAGGAGCAAAGTCACCAGCTGGAGTTGGGGTTCCCTTGCCAGGATTATACATTAAACACACTATGCAGTTCTTGACCACATTTTCCGCACACTCGGGAATTCCAGCATTCTGCCATACTAGAGCCAACAACTTACAAATCCCTTTCACACTGATGTGAGACAAACCATGTGCCATAGTAACCACTGCAAGCACGTACGCATCTGGCAACATCCATCTTTGGTGTTCTGACAATTCAACCCAACAACCAGTCGAATCCAATCTACCCGTAGTTTCTTTACAAACATTCTTCTCACTTTCAGTAGCTTCAGCCTGTATCGATTTCACACTCTCAATCGTATCTTCGCACATTCCAACATCGCCAATCCATCGACTAATCAGATTTCTTGCTGTGTCTTTCGCAACTTCATTAGCACGGCCAACATCATCCGTAACCTTCCGATGAGCACTACACTTCACAATCGCAACTTGCTTCAGTAAAGTAAGTGACTCGAGAAGCTCATTCACCAACTGTCCATGCTGACTCTTAGTCCCATGGGATGTGAGGAATCCCCTTTCTTTCCACAAACGTCCGAAACTATGGGCAACACCAAATGCATACTGACTATCGGTATACACATTCACTCTCTTTCCTTCAGACAAAACACACGCTCTCGTTAATGCAATCAATTCCGCTGCTTGTGCTGAATTATAGCTCACTCGTGCAGTTTCAACAACTGTACTTAATGTCGTCACGGCATATCCTGCAGTCGTGTCACCATTCGGAAGCTTGTAGCATGAACCATCAACCCATAACGTACCATCAGGATCCGGAAGAGGAGAATCTTTTAAATCGATCCTACCCTTCGTCTCCTCTTCCGTCCTCAGAAAACAATCGTGCTGTTCCTGACCATCTGTATCCACAGACGTCGGCAACAATGTTACTGGATTTAATACATTGCATCACTTAATATGCACATGACTAGCCAAAAGTGTCAACTCATAACCCGACAACCTTGCACTAGTAAGGTGTTGAGTTTTTGTCCGATTTAATAAAGTATCCACTGCATGTGGAACCATCACAATCAACGTATTATCCATCACCAGTCCAGCAGACTGTCGTATAGAAACAGCCGCTGCCGCTGTAGCTCTCAAGCAACTCGGCAACGCACTAGGTACCGGATCTAAAGTTGACGAGAAATACGCACATGGACGCTGCTTGTCCCCAAAAGATTGTGTCAACACTGACAACGCACATCCCTCTCTCTCGTGCACATACAACGTGAAAGGCTTGTTATAGTCTGGAGTACCCAACACAGGAGCCGAACACAATGCATCACGTAATTCCGAAAAACTTTTCTGACATTCATCAGACCAAGGAAGAGGATACGGAGTATCTTTCACAGTCAATGCTAACAGAGGCTTCGCCAACAATGAAAAATTAGGGATCCATTGTCTACAATACGATGTAATACCCAAAAAGGCACGAACTTCTCTCTGTGTCGTTGGCACACTCATTTGCGCAATCGCCTGAATTCTTTCTGGGGTCAATTTCCTTCCCTCCTTTGACAAGAGATGACCTAAGTAGGTTACTTCTTGGCGACAATACTGCAACTTAGAAGGTGACACTTTATGATGCAAGTCCGACAGATGTCGCAACAAAGAAAGAGTAGCTTCTTTACAAGTTTTCTCATCATCAGCGGCCACTAACAGATCATCCACATACTGAATAAGAGCAGCACCAGCAGGCAACACAAGAGTATCAAGTTGAGTTTTCAAAGCCTGACTATAGATAGAAGGACTTTCACAATAGCCTTGGGGAGCTCTCTTAAACCGGAAGCTCCGTCCTCCTAAAGGGAAGCCAAAAATATCTCTACTCTCCTCAGCAATTGGAATACTGAAGAAAGCATTTTTCAAGTCAATGACTGAAAACCAGGCAACGGAAGCAGGAATCAAAGTCAACAAAGCAGTAATATCCGGAACAACTAGAAACTGTGGCACAACAATCTTGTTAACCTCTCTAAGATCGATCACAAACCTGTAAACAGGTGGCTGAGAAGAGTCAGTGCGTTTCAGGACAGGCAAAACAGGACTGTTACACACATTACCTCTCGTTTCTTCAATCACATCTTTCTCAATCAAATCATAGATGATCGCTAAAAGCGCTCTTTCACCATCGCTAGAAATCCGATATTGGGGAATACGCGGCAATTTAACATTCGCTTTAAGCGTTACAAAATAAGGTGGAATCTCCAAAAGACCCACATCATTAGGACCAGTAGCCCAAAGAGTATCAGGGAGAGAACGCAATTCCGGTGGAAGCCGATCTTTAGACAAATACATCGGAGAGATCACTTTCTTACCCAATGTAAGCTGTACTCCCGAAGGAGAACAATGCAATGTTGCGTGCAACCTTTTCAACAAATCCAAACCCAACAAATTCTCACCACAACCTGTCGTTAAAATGAGAGGTGCTTCCAACTCACAAGGCCCTATAGAAAGAGACAAGGGACTAGAAACTGGGTTACGAACTGGGGCGCCAGAGAATCCTACTGAAACATTAGTTAAGCCAGACAAAGGTGCGCCAGGGAGTTTAGAGTGCATGATAGAACTCTTCGCTGCAACAGTATCCAAAAGAAAAGGCTCTACCACACCCGATGTGGCTACTGCAACATAAGGCCCACTCTGGTCTACTGGAACCGACACTACTCCCTCTCTTTGTCCATGGCTGTCCTAGCAATCATTATAATCAGCATTCTCACTCTCAACATAATAGTCATCAGCATAGTACTGAGTCGACTGACCAGATACAATTTTCTGTTGATCAAAATAATTCATAGAATTCTGTGGGGGAAAGGAACGTTCCTTCTGAGGAAACGCACCACGCCCTCTACCCCTAGACACTTGCTGAAAACCACCACGGCCTCTCGGGGCCATCATACCACTTGCGCGCTGTCGCAACACAGGACACTCATTTTTATAATGGCCTTCCTCCCTACAATACGCACACTGATTTAAACCCATGAGGGGTCTTGGAGGAAAATACCCAGCGTTCTGTTGCGGCCTATGAAACTGTGGAGGTTGCTGAAACTGTGGGCGTTGCTGTGACTCTTGCTGATACGAGCGAGGCGGATACGCCTGCTGTAAAAGAACCTTTGTCTTTAAGACTTTTGTCTTTTTCTCTGCTTTTTCTTTCCCGTCCTTATCCCTATTCTCATAGTACTGTGCAGTCGCCAATATCTGGGCCGACGATGAAACAGCCCAAGAACTTTCAGAATCTTTCAACTTATTAGAAAGTTCAGGGAGCAAATTAAAGACAAATGTGTCCACAAATAATCTTTGCCCACCTTCCATACTCATGTCCTGACCACTATGATCTATAAATGTTTCTTCAAACCTAGTGAAGAAAACAGATACACTTTCATCTTTCTTCTGCTTACATGCTGCTAACTTATCCCAATTCACTCGTAAAGCAGGCATCATCGTCTTCATTAAATTAATAATTCTACCTGGCAATTCCGTAACCAAAGGTTCAGGTTTAGCACCTCCCTGTTGTCTACCATCTGCAGCAATAATATTCGCCCAAGTATCTCCTAATTCTACAGCATGATTCTCATGACGAATCTTTGCCCATAGAGGTTGAGGTACTACATTACCCAACAGCATATCTATGTCTGCCAAATTCATGATGCATGTGTCAACTGTCTGGGACAATTCTTTGTAATAGCCAGCAGGATTCTTACGGGGATCAGGTAAGGTCTGCTTAAGAGCCAAGGCCTCTGCTCTCTTCCATGGCACATGTACCCATACTCACTGAAAATGAGGCAGAATAGCTGGATTAGCGTTTGGGTCCCCTTCCTTCCAAACTGGGGGAACTTCTTTCATGGGATACTGTCTCGCTTTTCTCCTAACAGAGGAATCAGGTTTGTGCAATGTCTGAGGCGGAAGGCTAGATCTAAAAGCCAGTATCGTCTCTACGGCATCTGTAATATCAGATTCCACTATCATCCATTTAGCAAAATCCGACTGAACATCAAGTAGTTCCTGCGGGATCAAACCCAAATCATTATCTTCCCATTCCTGACGCAGAAACATACACATTACATTAAAAACATACCTTTGCTTAGGCGGTTCCCACTGAAAGAAAACATCCATAACCGCTGGCAAACTATACCTTGAGGCATTTATAATCCATTCACGAGCCAACAAATCCAACACAGCCCGTTCCTCGGAACCAGGAAGCTGACTACGACTCTGCCTATGTTCCGAAACAGGGGTCATATTCAATGACCCAAACAATGGAGACAATAAACTAGAAACAGTCGCTGTCATTCGTTTTCGAACAGAAGGAGAAGAAGCAGACATAAGAACAGGAGAATAAGTATTTTGAGGAAAAGAAGGTGTAGAATAAGAACAGTAGGAGTCTCAGATGCAGAAGCGAAAGGCAAAGGAGTTTGAGGCAAAGCTGGTAGCGAAGCTGGCGACCCTAGAGCGGGTTGCACAGGAGAAGGTAAAACCATCTGTGGAGCACCGGGTGGCTGAACAACAGCAGGAGGTTGAACAACAAATGGTGGAACAACCGGTGGTAATGGAGGCGCAGTAGCACCCTGCACATAAGGAGGTGGCAATCTCAGTAAATGAGACATCAAAGGATCTTTCTCAAGATCTTCAAACGCTTTCGGAGGAGAAGACGGCAAGGCCGGATAACATTTCTCTATGGCCATGCAACGTTGCCTATCTGACACCTCAATTGCTTTATCTTCTTTGTTTTCTTTAAACTGACTAGCAGCTTGCATTATTGATACATCCTTTTCTCTTTTATCTCTTTTAGCTTGTTTAATTTCTCGTTGTCTGGCTTCTTTACGCCAAAGGCGAAAGGAGTCAAACATTGCCGGCCGGGCTTTCTTCCTAAACAATTTTTTTTCTAGATTATCTAAAATCTCAGTATCAAAACTACCATGTTGGGGCCATTGTAAAACCCCATATTTCCTAGTGTAACGGACCCATACTTCATTAAACATAATGGGGCCCACGCCGTGTTTAGAATAGAGCTCATAAGTCGGAGTTCCAACCGGAGGTATCGGACACGAACCTCCAATCGGGAATCCCTGTTGCAACCACAACCAAACCAAGTACCAAATTTGCTACGATTAGGCATCTTCGCTCACTAATCGAGCTTCAAACTTCAAGGGATTATCTCTACCGATACACTCGTAAATATACGAGACCCTCGGCTTTGGAAATTGCAATTTTCAAATCAAAACTAAGGACCAAACAAACTAAGAACCAAAGGACCAAAAACTAAGGACTGGGAGCGACCCACTTATACTTAACTGAGGTATCAGTCACGCCACCAGAAGACCCGTCTATCGTCTCGCCGTACAAAGCATCACAAATGGGTCCAAGACAGGGCGACAGTCAGGGCAGCGGTCCTTCGTAGCCGTCAGGAAAGCGGGAAGCCTCGCAGAAAAGACCTTCAGTCCACATTCGACATGCCGGGGTTGATGAAGTGGTGGCCGTCCTCCAGAATTTCCTCACGAAGCTCCTCACGAACCTCAGGCTTGGACCGGTACCGCTGAAGTTGCCCCACGTTGGAAGCGCCAACTGAAGAACCGGGTTATTTAATACCCAGCGGTGCCAGGGGCACGCCCAAAGCCTTTGGGTTTCACCTGTCTTAGAATACAGAGACACGGAAACTTCTTGGTGGCGTCAAAGATCAAATTTATTGGCTGCAGCCAGTAACAGAAGTCCTAGAAGTCATCACGGTATGAGTTCTCAGGAGACTGCTCAATTTTACACAGCAAGTCATTCCTTTTTATGCCAAACATTATGCTTCAGGCAAACATTCCTTGTTTACAGTTTAACCAATCACATGTTTCCACAACAAAAGTATTGCATGACGGTAAAACCCACTTTTCAGTTGCCCAGCCCATGATCAATCATCGGTCAAACCCAACATTCTTCTTTAGACAGGTCAAACGGACCCATAATAAAAAAGGCCACAACCCAATCATAAATAGACCATAAAGAAAGGAGCAGAAACAGGTGAGAGTAGGATAAGGCATATTTGTGTGCAATAAAACTTTACGATGTCCTGTGCTCTGATCCTTAATCTAGATCAGCTAAAGGGCAGGAACTGGTTTAACAAGGTCAGCTTCAGGCAACAGGGTTAGTTCACTCAGGTCAAACAGGAGTCAGCACGAACTGGAGCTAAGGTGTACATGTACTTAAAAGACTTGTTCAGCCACAGTCATCGGCCTATGTGAGGGCAACCACAAAATGGCTGCCATACACAAAATTGAACCCAAGGGTTCAGAACAAAATCCCTAAATACGTAGTGAATCCATCGGTCTAACATGACGAAAACACTCATACTTGCCGCACTAACTAGTTACGGTTCGCTAATATCAAATTCGTAACGAAACCATGACTTTTATGGAACGGGTTCCGAATTCACGGAACCACAGAAGCTGCTCGTGCTCAATATTCGTGTTCTGTTGCATTTAGTGCTATTTCTTTGCACAAAATGCATCCTTGCATCTATTTTGGACACAAAATATTCGTGTTCTGTTGCATTTAGTGCTATTTCTTTGCACAAAATGCATCCTTGCATCTATTTTGGACACAAAGTGGTATTTGTGCACTGCTAAATGCAGAGTTATTCTTCTCTCGTAATTCTGCATAATCTCAAGGCATTCTAAGGTAATTCCTTATGATTGCGCTAAAAAGAATCAAGGGTATTATGCCCACTTCTAGTTATCACATCTTGCTACAGGCTATGGACAGTTATTTTGTTGCATGCAATCTCACAGATCATTGTACATGTTAAGTGTTTTTTAGTTAACCACGCACTCTGGCAAACCCGGGGGTTTTCACTGTGATGATTCTGGTTTGGCCCTATTGAGAGGGGTTTTATATTGTGTTGCAATCAGTATTTGTTCTACATATTTGAAATTCTATAACTGTATGCATGATGGTTGCCACTTGAACAGGCCATGTTTGGTCAGGTATAAAGCCAATGGTAAAGGGTAGAGGCCTTTTCGGCTCGTTGGTAAAAGTCATACCAGATTTCATAGGTTTGATTGGTTTATTGTGAAACATCATAACAAAACCAGTAGGCCTTACCTACTTATTGTGAAAAATATGCATTAAAGACAACATGATTTAAGGATGGATTACAATTACACACCGCTTAAGCTTTCTGGTAAGGTGTTTTGTTACATGGAATTTCACAGATTACTATAATAGGCAAGGGGTTTAGTGTTGGGGATCCGCCCAAAGAAACTGTTTGGAGAGAAGATACGCACAACAATAACTAATACTTGTTAGGCCCTCTTGGGAGAAGTAGCATTTTGCTTCGACCACTATAATTTTGTATACATTTGCACTTTTAGGACTGTTTGCTGGATAGTTTCCTTGTGGAAATCTTACACTCAGTACGACAGGTTTGGTCATGGTGACAAGCCCAATGATGATAGCTATGGGCCTGATTGTTAATTATGAAAAATTACGATAAAGTCAGAAGGCCAGACATATTGATTGTGAAAAGCATATATTACAGTCAGTAGCCACTTTTGGGTGGATTGTTATTACTCTTAATTAAAGACTACAGATTGTGTTTTAGTTACATGGAATCTCACGCATTACCTTCAAAAGCAGGGGTTTTGGTGCTGGTTACCCCTAACCCTGGGTGAAATTTTAATTCTGCGTGTAGAATTAAAAGAATTTTGGCGACTCCACATTACTCTGGTAATGCAGAGTTTCCCCACAAAATCCGCCAATTACCAGATTGCAGAATTTTTTTGCAGTCAAGCAACGTGATGACAATGAGAACAAAGCAAGGCTGCAGAATGTGAGCTGGTGAGTGCGAGCGAGATTTGGCGTCCCCTAGCGCGATATCCGGTCGCTAGAAGGACTTTCGTTGAGATTCTACAAATATAGGGAATCGCAAGTGGTCACAGCCAGAGAGCTGCTTCCTGAGTCTTTTTTTACTTGAACTGCAGCAAAATTAACTTGAACATAGGTTTTCAACTACCATATCGCTACCATGTTTGGTTTAATTATTGCAAGCATATGCCCGCTGTGTTTAGATGGCCGCATGTTTTCTTGTTCCTACATGTATTAAGTTATTTTGCATATGTTGCTCAATTTGTCTGTGTTTTATTTAGGCCTGGGCGGTAAATTCCGTTCCGCTCGCGGAATATGCGGAAATTGGGTTATTTCGCATTCCGCGGAGAACACGAAAATGCCCAAAATTCTTTGTTCCGCGGCTTCGCGAAATTTTTTGTCTGTTCGCGTTCTCAAATGTGTGTTTGCGAGATATTTCCCCCCAAGCACACAAACAGTGATTGCGAACAGTAAAAAAGCATTGCGAACATTTCTGCGTGTTCGCGGAGATTTGTTACCAAATCACGGAGATTTGTGGAACGCGAATACGCAAATTTTGCCCACCCCTAGTTTTATTGCGACTGTATCAGTGGGTGGATACTAGAATAAGTTAGTGGATGCACAAGTGCAATGTATGTTGACTAATTGAGTGCCTAAAACCATCAATGAAAAAAAGTACTTTCGATCATAAGCCACCCCATTGGCATTGCTCGTGCTTGTTATTTCATGGCTTGCGTGGAGGCTTTTCTGCTTCTATGTTGATAAAGCGTTGCTGTTGTTATCATTACCTCTGTCTGAGCCATGGGCTTGAAGGATTGGTGTAACTTGTCTGCACATGTGCTTTTCTCACTCTTCCTGGAGTAAAGTTCCTGAAAGAAACGAAATTAAATGGGTTTGTTGAGGTTAATAAATCACTTCAGATTTTTTAAAAACAAGTGGTTAATCTGACCCATCAGAGATTTGACATTCATACATTTCCCATCAAGCATGTTTTAGGAAGTGTAGTTACTTTGCACAAACACAGACCCCCTATTTTATGGGGTGCGCACGATTGCACAGTTTTTCTCTAGCAAACATTCCTTAAATCTAGCCAGTACTGCCATTACTAAAATAATGTTCAATGTTTCCTAAATTTTGCTATTTCACTTCAAAAACAAAACTTTCACCACCCTATAAAGTCGAGAAGAAAAAAACGACAGCATTCCTCCAATATCAAGGCAATGAGGGCAACAGAAAGTTAACTCGCGATAAAACAGTTCATTGATTTGGAGCGCCAAGAAGCCCTCGCCGTGACGTTTCGCCTCACCCCAGCTCAAACATATGAAAAGCAGCGAGTTATAAACGGGCAACATTCGGGAATAAAATATGTCTTTTCTCGCGTAAATAACAACGTTACCTAGATTGGGACAGTCTCTAATGTCTTCTTTGGGACAGAGCGTGCCCTGTGCATGCTCTACAAACCGCACCTCCGAAAGAAGGCCAGCGTGGGTGCCCGGGGACACCGCGTGGGTGCCCGGGGACTCCGCCTGGGTGCCCGGGAACTCCGCCTGGGTGTCCGGAGACTCCGCGAGGGTGCCCGGGACTCAGTGCCCGGGGACTCCGCCTGGGTGCCCGGGGACTCCGCCTGGGTGTCCGGAGACTCCGCGAGGGTGCCCGGGACTCAGTGCTCGGGGACTCCGCCTGGGTGCCCGGGGACTCCCTAGTCGTCCGGGAGTCGTCAGGAATCTATGCCTCTCTGTCCCTCCCGCACCTGCAGGGCCTCTCCTTAAAAAGCGCTTTTAACCCTCTAGTTTTACGTATTTACTGCTCACCTGACACTCAACTATGTGGCTCTGTGGCAGCTGGGGGACTTCTCGCGCGCGCACAGGGGGGCTGGCGAGAGATGGGGGGCAGGAAGAGGGCAGGCTTCTCTCAGCGCCTAGACAGCCGCCTTCAGGTGTTATGGGGGTCCTTCGAGGGGGGAGTGCGGGAGAGGCGTGTGTTCTTGGCCCTGGCGGCAGGGGGGTCTCCACCTCAGGCGAGGGTGCAGGGACTGGTGGCAGAATTGACAGACAGGTGGCATATGGTCAGGGTGGGTCCAAGGTGACTAAGGTGGGGGGTGGAAGAACTTATAAGGAGTTGATTTAAGGTATGGTTTTGGGGGCAGGCCCGATAAACCTCCCTTTAGTTATGGTATAATCTACAGACCACTGCTATTCTGTGTTTTATCCAGTGCCCCCGTCCTACTTGGTGGTTACATTTTTTGTTTAACAGTGGCTCTTTTGATTTTTTTGTAATTTTTTTTCATCTTTGTTTTGCTTCCTTTTTTCTGTTTTCCTTTTGATTCATTATATTCTGTTTCTAGTCTCAATTTACAACTTGCTATTGTCTTTCCTTGCTGTCGGGTTTTGCTTGCTACTTTCACAATTTATTTCTTGTTAGCGGTATGTTGTTTATTGAGCCCTTCTAGTTCCGAAATATTTTCTTTTTTTCAGCATTTTCTAATTGGTGTTTTTTCTCCTTTTATACTTAATTACTGTTTTTATGTTGTCATTTTTCTTCTTTCTTTAATTTTTTTTCAGTTCCTTTTTTCTTTGTGCTTTTTTATCCTCCATTGATTCAAACCTTCTTTATTTTTGCCTTCTATATCTTTCAAATCTCACTTCTGTTTTGGCTGATATCATGCTGTGTTTTTCGATCTTTCGGTCCCCGCATGCCTTTATTTGATTCTCATTTTTTCCCTTCTTTTTCTGCGACTTTTCCATATTTTGCAGGACACTTTCTTCTGGGCCTTATATCTGGCAAGCTGTGCTCTCACATTCAAATCACGTCTAAATAACATCTAGGTCGAATTTTTCATGCATCATAAATTCAGATTTATGTTCTGTTGTTGTTTTGAGCTGATGATTGTCATTGCTGCAAGAAGCAACTCCTAAATGGCACAGAATGAAGGCAAATCCCATCAAAAAATACTATGAGTGCCAAAATCCACCCAAAAACCCTTGATGAAGTATCTCCAGAAACATGCTTGGGTGGAGTTCACCCCTAATAGAGCAACAAATAAAAGAGCTGGTCAAACCTACCTAGATGCCCAGGCCTACACCAGTCCTCCATCAAGAGTCCAGTCCATGGACGGTAACGCAGCCCCTCGCTAGTGGTATGTCCTCCAAGGAGAGCACGCTGAGAAAGTTATGGCAATTCTGATCTTTGATATCCACAGATTTAAATGTTTGAAAACAACCAGGGCAGGACAAGAATCCCACCCGCAAACAATGACCACACTTGAGGAGGAACTAGTTGAAACTACCCTACGACATCCTATCACCCCAATCACAATACAGTACTCCATTGCTCCTCAATTAAGTTTCCCATATATAAATATCATTATATGTTTTTTTCAAACCAACTCAATCATGTGGTGGTTGGGCAGGCACAAAAGAAGGAAAAGACGGAGCAGGGGCAATGATTGTGTCATTTCCTGGAGGTTGGGCAGGAACAGTAAGGCTGAACAGACTTTTGTTTGATTGTTGCCCTTAGACAATTCCCGGTTCCCAGAAAGGGAGCTTGTAAGAATTCACCATGTTTGGTCACTGAGACCCAAGCAAGAAGTAACCCAGACAGCTGTATGCTCAGGTAGAAATCACCCAGATATTCTTAGTGAACAGAAAGAAGTTTTCTTACCAATACAGGAGGGATTCGCTTTTTATATCTCATTTTGGTTTTCATTGCAACCTCGCTTGTTTTTATTTTGTCTTTCTTGGCGTCTTCTTTTTCTCCACTTTTCTTGATTTCTTTTTCTCTTTATCCTTGGCTCCTCTCACTCTTCATCCTTCCCTACACATCACTCCTTGTTTCTTTTTGTTGCTCATATTCACTTATGTTTTCCTTCTCTTTCTCTTAATGAAATCCTTATTTTGCCTCTTGTCCTTTCTTTCATTTATTGTTTTTATTTCTCTTTATAATCTAATATCAGTCTGTTGAACCATCCCTTTTCCTTTCTAAAAATCATTGCTCTACATTATTTTCCATACTTCCATCATCTTACTTTTTGGGTTTCGCCTGCCGAAGGCTGCGCTCTGCGCAGCTCTTCAGCGCAGGTGAAATCCTATGTCGTCAATAAGGACTCCTGGAACGTCCCCCGGCTCTCATTGGTTAGCCCCATAAATGGAGGCTAGCCATTGAGTGCCGGATCTGTCCGTCAAGGCCGGACCAGATTCGGGGGCGTTCCCGAGATTTTTTCCCAGGGCGGAGTTACGTTTTTTCCCGTTCCCTCCCCTTTCACTGAAAGTGAATTCAGATGCGCTGTCCATTCCCGCCCCCTCTGCTGCTGTCCTGCCTTGTGTCCCTCCTCCCGCCGTCCCCCCTCCCCCCTCCTCGCTGTCCCCCCTCCTCGCTGTCCTGTTATGGCCCGATCGAGTGGCCACCTCGACCCGGCATTGCCCCGTGTTCTCACCGCTGCGGCCCGGGGGCCTGAAAGTGATCAGAAGCTGAAGCGAGAGAAACGAAGGGGCCGCGACCTGATTGGTCCTCTGTTTACAGGAGGCGCGCTCTGATTGGCCGTTTGCAGTAGGCCTGTCCCGAGAGCCGCGCTCTGATTCGATGCCTTGCCCGCAGAAGCTGGGCGTGTATGGAGGCTCGCAGAGCCGCGACCGGATTGGGCCGCAGCAGTGGAGCCGCCCCAGCGAGGATCCGGAAGCCGAGTCAGCCGTTCGACCCCGTCCTCGCCGAGGGAATCTCCGAAGTGCCGGGTAATCACCGCCGGGTCCGGGGAGAAGAGGAAGAGTGATGGCAGCTGGACTGCAGGGCCCCCGTGAGCGGAGGGAGCCCTGCGGCGAGAGGAGCGGCCTTCAGAAGCGAGCGGAGGGGGCGCGAAGCACATTGCCGGTGCCTGCCCCCTCCCCCCCCCCCTGAGGCTCCCCGACTGGAGGGAGAGCCCCGAGTGAAGACAGAGCCGCCGGCCGGTGAGTGAGCCGACGAAAGGGAGGGGCGCCGGGACACATTGCCGGTGTCCGCCCCTCCCCCGCAGTAGCGCGAGCTCGCGTTCCTTGGGTGTGTGAAGCCACGAGGGCTTCAAGGGCGGCCACGGTTGGCAGTGGGTCGCCCCAACGTGCACAGAGCCCGGAGAGGCTCCCCGACCCATTTTTTGTATTTAGAGCCCTGAGAGGCTCTGGGGGGCATTTGGTGAAGTAAATGGAGAGTCAGGGCGGCCCCGGATGGCAGTGGGTCGCCCCAACGCTGAAGAGAGCCTGTTGAGGCTCAGAGGGGCCATTTTTCAGGACGTCGAGCCCCAGAGGGGGGCTCCAACGACCCCATATTTATAGCTGGTGAATGCTTTTCCCTCGCAGCTGAGGTAAGGGGAAAAATGCTTTTATATATATGTATGTTGTGTGCGTGCTGGCAGTTTTAAGTGTGTTTATGTAAGAGTGTAAATGAGTAGGCAGAGTGTGTGTTTGTATATGTATAAATATGTATGTGTAAGTGAAGGTCAAGCCCCTCCCCCGCAGTAGCGCGAGCTCGCGTTCCTTGGGTGTGTGAAGCCACGAGGGCTTCAAGGGCGGCCCCGGTTGGCAGTGGGTCGCCCCAACGTGCACCGAGCCCGGAGAGGCTCCCCGTCCCATTTTTTTTTATTTAGAGCCCTGAGAGGCTCTGGGGGGCATTTGGTGAAGTAAACGGAGAGTCAGGGCGGCCCCGGATGGCAGTGGGTCGCCCCAACGCTGAAGAGAGCCTGTTGAGGCTCAGAGGGGCCATTTTTCAGGACGTCGAGCCCCAGAGGGGGGCTCCAACGACCCCATATTTATAGCTGGTGAATGCTTTTCCCTCGCAGCTGAGGTAAGGGGAAAAATGCTTTTATATATATGTATGTTGTGTGCGTGCTGGCAGTTTTAAGTGTGTTTATGTAAGAGTGTAAATGAGTAGGCAGAGTGTGTGTTTGTATATGTATAAATATGTATGTGTAAGTGAAGGTCAAGCCCCTCCCCCGCAGTAGCGCGAGCTCGCGTTCCTTGGGTGTGTGAAGCCACGAGGGCTTCAAGGGCGGCCCCGGTTGGCAGTGGGTCGCCCCAACGTGCACAGAGCCCGGAGAGGCTCCCCGTCCCATTTTTTTGTATTTAGAGCCCTGAGAGGCTCTGGGGGGCATTTGGTGAAGTAAATGGAGAGTCAGGGCGGCCCCGGATGGCAGTGGGTCGCCCCAACGCTGAAGAGAGCCTGTTGAGGCTCAGAGGGGCCATTTTTCAGGACGTCGAGCCCCAGAGGGGGGCTCCAACGACCCCATATTTATAGCTGGTGAATGCTTTTCCCTCGCAGCTGAGGTAAGGGGAAAAATGCTTTTATATATATGTATGTTGTGTGCGTGCTGGCAGTTTTAAGTGTGTTTATGTAAGAGTGTAAATGAGTAGGCAGAGTGTGTGTTTGTATATGTATAAATATGTATGTGTAAGTGAAGGTCAAGCCCCTCCCCCGCAGTAGCGCGAGCTCGCGTTCCTTGGGTGTGTGAAGCCACGAGGGCTTCAAGGGCGGCCCCGGTTGGCAGTGGGTCGCCCCAACGTGCACAGAGCCCGGAGAGGCTCCCCGACCCATTTTTTGTATTTAGAGCCCTGAGAGGCTCTGGGGGGCATTTGGTGAAGTAAATGGAGAGTCAGGGCGGCCCCGGATGGCAGTGGGTCGCCCCAACGCTGAAGAGAGCCTGTTGAGGCTCAGAGGGGCCATTTTTCAGGACGTCGAGCCCCAGAGGGGGGCTCCAACGACCCCATATTTATAGCTGGTGAATGCTTTTCCCTCGCAGCTGAGGTAAGGGGAAAAATGCTTTTATATATATGTATGTTGTGTGCGTGCTGGCAGTTTTAAGTGTGTTTATGTAAGAGTGTAAATGAGTAGGCAGAGTGTGTGTTTGTATATGTATAAATATGTATGTGTAAGTGAAGGTCAAGCCCCTCCCCCGCAGTAGCGCGAGCTCGCGTTCCTTGGGTGTGTGAAGCCACGAGGGCTTCAAGGGCGGCCCCGGTTGGCAGTGGGTCGCCCCAACGTGCACCGAGCCCGGAGAGGCTCCCCGTCCCATTTTTTTGTATTTAGAGCCCTGAGAGGCTCTGGGGGGCATTTGGTGAAGTAAACGGAGAGTCAGGGTGGCCCCGGATGGCAGTGGGTCGCCCCAACGCTGAAGAGAGCCTGTTGAGGCTCAGAGGGGCCATTTTTCAGGACGTCGAGCCCCAGAGGGGGGCTCCAACGACCCCATATTTATAGCTGGTGAATGCTTTTCCCTCGCAGCTGAGGTAAGGGGAAAAATGCTTTTATATATATGTATGTTGTGTGCGTGCTGGCAGTTTTAAGTGTGTTTATGTAAGAGTGTAAATGAGTAGGCAGAGTGTGTGTTTGTATATGTATAAATATGTATGTGTAAGTGAAGGTCAAGCCCCTCCCCCGCAGTAGCGCGAGCTCGCGTTCCTTGGGTGTGTAATGGCAATGTAAATGACAATGCCATTTACTTATCTGTTTTCGAAACAAAAACATAAATACAAATTTTGCCATATACAATGCCAATAACTCTAACTTTTCCAAAGGCGAAACCATTGCATTGTAAATGCTTGTTATTTTTTCATGTTTCTGTGCTCTCTTACTTTTTCCACCTTGCAACTCTTCATTTTATGCACTTCACTTTTGCCTTATTTCGTTTCGCACCAGCCTTCTTTCTCTATTGATTTTAAGGAGTTTCCATTTGTTTCTTTTTTCACACTTCTGTTCTTTAATTTCTTGTGTCTCTTTTAGTTGTCTATACACTTCGTTTTTTCTCGTGCACTCCTTCTGCTGTTCTACTGTTATGTTATGTTATGTTAAGTGCGTTTTGTAAAGCGCGCTGACACCGAAGCTTCCTGGCGCTGATAGACAGAATAGATGAGGGGGGAGCAGAGTTGGCGAGATCTAACCAGAGGTGGGGAAGAGGTGGGTTTTCAACATTTTCCTAAAGGTCAGGAGGGAAAGGGAGGATTTAATGGGGAGAGGGAGAAGGTTCCAGAGTGCGGGAGCCAGGTGAGAGAAGCGGCGACCGCCGAATCTCTTGGTTTTGCTCTTGGGGGTGATCAGCAGATCTCGGTGAGCTGATCGAAGATTGCGTGTGGGACAGTGAGGGCGAATGAGGGATTTTAAGAAAGCGGGACCAGGGCAGTGAAGTGCTTTAAAGGTGAGGCATGCCACCTTGAAGGCAACCCTACGATCGACTGGGAGCCAATGAAGGCACGTAAGCAGAGGCTTAGCTGATTGCCATCTGGGAGTGCCATGAATCAGGCGGGCCGCCTGGTTCTGGACAACTTGGAGGCGTTGTATAAGATACTGCGGTAGGCCGTGGTAGATGGCATTAGAAAAATCCAAGCGGGAGAGTACCAATGAGATTACAGTTTGGGTGAGTGCCGCCGGGGGAAGAATGTAACGGACTTTGCGGATCCTCCGGAGTTGGTACATACAGGAGGTAACCACCGCTCCAACTTGAGCTCTGAGGGAGAGTTCGGTGTCAATGATGACACCCAAACTCTTTACTGTTTTTACAGGGGTGGGGGTCCAAACTCTGGCGGCCAGAACTGTGGACCCCAGTAAGCTTGACTGAGCCCAGGAAGGAGGAGCTCAGTTTTACCGGGGTTCAACTTCAGTTGGTTCTGGTTCATCCAGAGTTGGATGTGAATCATGGCTCCGTGAAAGGTTTTAACAGCGTGTGGTGAGTTGAGGGAGAAAATAATTTGCAGATCGTCAGCATAATTATAGGTGATGATGTCCCATTTCGAGAGTGACTGAATGAGTGGCCGGAGATAAATATTGAAGAGGAGTGGGGAAAGGGAAGATCCCTGGGGGACACCACAGGACGTGGGGGTTTGTTTAGCGGTGTGGGGGCCCAGATGGACCGCCTGTGTTCTTCCCGTAAGGAAGGATTTGATCCATTCAAGAGCAACGCCCCGGATGCCTGCCTGCTCGACACGGTGGAGAAGGATGTTATGATCCACCGTGTCGAACGCGGCCGACAAATCCAGTAGGACCAGGGCCTGGGGGATTCCCACGTCCGCGCCGCTCCTGAGTGTATCAAGGACTGCCAGAATAACGGCTTCAGTGGAATGAGCAGGTCTGAAGCCGGCCTGATTCGGCTCGAGATAGCAGGAGGTTTCTATGAAGCTGGACAGGCAGCGGGTAACATGGGCTTCCATGAGTTTGGAAAAATAAGGAAGGAGTGAAATGGGGCGATAATTTGACGGCTCTGACATGTCCGCCCCTGGTTTTTTTAGGAGAGGTACCAGAATGGCATCCTTAAAGGCAGTAGGACAGATGCCACTGCAGAGAGATCTGTTCATTAGATGTAAAACACTATCTGGTAGGTTGAGACAGATACTCCGCAGGACAGAAGGTGGGCAGCAATCATTCGGAGAACCGGATTTCACACGAATGGCTAATTCTGACAAGGAGGTGGAATCTAGAGCAGGGAAGGAAGTGAGGGTCAAAGGGTTGTGAGAGGAATTATCCGGTAGTGGCGGTTGGGGAAGTGGAGGGATAGATTTTTTGATTTTTGAGATTTTTTCTACAAAAAAGGAGTTCAGAGTATCACAGGCCTCCTGAGTGGGGGTCTGGGCAGGAAGGGTTCTGTCATCTGTGGTTAACTCATTCAGAACTCTGAATACCTCCTTAGATTTATCAGTTGCCTGGGAGATCCTGTTGGCGAAGTGTTCCATTTTGGCAGAACGGATAGCTGTTTTGAAATCTTTACGTGCGGCCAGATAGGATTGTTTGGCTGAGTCCGAATAGTCATGTCTCCTACTGCCCAGCACTTACCCTTTATTCACTCCTGTTTTTCTTCTTGTGCTTTTCCGTCTGTTCGGTGTTTGGAGATTCCTAAATATTCCTAGGACGTAATGAGCTGTGTGTAGTGGCAAACTTAAAGAAATCATTTTGTTAAAGTAGAATTTGCAGAATAAATACTTATTGAGAATGTACAATTTACAGAAAGAACGTGTTTACATAAAAAATAGTTTTTGTCTTATAAATCCTTCCAGAAGTAAAGTTTTGCTAAGTTTCCAAAACTTTGAACCTTTTATAAGCACAAAGTTAGTGAACTCCACTAAAAATTCACTGGTGAATTTGATCTGTGTCTCTTTCTCTTCAATGACTTCACGTTTCATGTAATCCTCGTTCTTTTCTTGTTCTTTATGTCAGTTTTCTGTTCTGTTCGCTCCCTTTGCATGTGCCAAACTCCACTCTTCCTACCTCGCCCCACACCACCAAATCTGTTGGGCACAGACATGGTGACTTTGGTAAAAATATATCAAGCCGGCGATGGTCCATAATATGCAATTTGTTTCACACAGTGTTCTCTACCAAAGTTCTGTGGCTTCGTATCAATCGAAATAGGAAGAAATGACTGTGGGGAGGATGAAAGGCCGGGCCAGCCCACTGGGTTCAAACTTGTGATCAGATGATTATTTGTAAATATGTCTTGCAAGTGAATTGATTATCCGATCTAGCTTACTTACGGGGCTAGTCACTTCTCTTATTCATTTTTTTGCCTGCAAAGCCTTTCTAGCATTTATATTTTCATTAGCTCATTGACTATGTGGGTAAATTTAGGTCGTTAATAAAACATTTCATTGAGATTTGATGTAATTCTATCACTTTCAGGAGAGATTTAATTATCATTTCAGAGTAGAAATATGGGTATGTGGTTCTAAATGATTTTTTGGTCTCTAGCATTCGAGATTTGTGGGTAGGTGAGGATGTTTGCATAGCGCACTTTGCAGAGTGCATGTTTTTTAAGTGTTATGCCCATCCGGGATTAGAGACCATTTCTAAAACCATTTTCCAGGTCATTATAAATTAATCTTATAGGAGAATTTTAATCTAATGACTTAGTTGGTTTGAATTGTAGGAAACGTTATGATGTGAGATGCGGCAAGGCCAGTCAAGATCGCCAGTCCCAGTCAATGACATGGAGCGCTGGCCAAGATTTGAGCACTACAACTGAAGTTGTAATGGATGGAAGATAAAGGAGCGAAGGGGAGGGCTCATCAGGGAATCTTGGAGGGTTCAGCAGGAAAATCTCCAGGGCACATCAGACAGACATGTAGGGGACATTGGGTCAATTGACCCAATCAGGGCAATTTGGAGAGCAGATGACGTGATATTGGAGAGCACGTTCGGAAGACGTGGAGGGCACATGATGGAAATTTAAAGGGCTTATCAGAGTGACTTAGTAAAAAAATTCTCTACACACTCTAGAAAGTTTAGTGGTGCACATTAGAGAAATGTTGATGGAGCTTAGTACATGATTGGGAGCAGATCTGGGAGATGTTGAGTGCACTTTAGGGGACTTTTGAGGCACATATAAGAGAGACTTGATGTCCATCATGTAGACATTATGTTGATTCAATCAGCCGTGGCTCCCATCAGAAATTCTCAAAAGGCACGTCAGGGAGCATTGGCAGCACAGGAGAGAGAATTAAGAAACATATCAGACACATGGAAGATCATATACATTCCGAATACATATCAGGATAATTTGAAGGCCATTTTAAGTATATGGAGGACACATCAATAATAATAGAATTCAGGGCCCTATTGGGCACATTTTGAACAAACATTTGGACATTTTAGAATTAAAGGAAATTAGGATAGTGCTTTACAGCATTTTTGAGGGAAGATCATGGAGACTTGGAGGACAGGTCAGGTGGTGTTTACAGGGAGCATCCTGGGGTTTTGTTAGAGAGGCACATTGTTAACATTTTGAGGAAAGATTGGGAGTTTAAAGGACATAGGGAGGGCAGATTGGGAAATTATTGAGGAACGGTCGATTAGATTTGAGCATGCTAGGGAAATTGTGAGGGAACACCAGAGATATTTAGAAAAAAGAGCATAGAGATTTGAAGAGTGCATCAGGAAGATTTACAAGATATTTGGAAGGCACTTAAGGAGATTTTGTTTGCACATGTTAACATTTTCAGGCACAAGTACAAACCCCATTTGCAGTCGCCAACTTTGAATCACAAATCCACAGGGTTTGTGATGCCAGAAGACCTTTTATGATTGGGAAAATTATTTCTAACTTGTAAAAGAGTTTTTACAACCTTTTCATAAATTGCAGATATAAAAGGGACGTGAAAGCGATGTCCTCATATTTTCAGTTTGGAAACATATGTATTAAAGATTTGTGACTGTAGTTAAAGTCACAGACCTTTGATTAGTTAGTAGCCAAAGAGTTGGGGCAGTAATTGATTCACAAAGGGAAAGCTATCCCTGTGGCATTGCTTTCACTTTGGGGACTTGGCCAGCTGCCTCAGAGGGAGGAGTCTGAGGTCCCGTTTTGGGAATGCAAATTTTAGGAAGCGATCCCTGCATTTACTACCAATCATATGGGGTTGCTGTTTGTGACCTGCCTAATTATTATTTATTAAACAGGTTGTTTTGCGATTCCCCGTAAGTCAAAACTTTGCTATGAAACCTGTTTGTACACCAGTCGCATTACAAATTACACCCAAAAATGTGTCCATGTGAAAATTGCACATCCTGGTTTGTGAATGGATGAACATGCGTCTTGCTCATTGGTAATGTAAATCAAAGCGGTTTTACAGTCATACGGAGATTTGGATAAGCACTGGAGAAACTTTGAGAGCAGATCAGGAAGATTTGTAAAAAGTATTGATTAGATTTGGAGGACTTATGTATTTATTTACATTCTGGGTTTGTCTACACATCACTGCACAGCCAATTCAGAAAATCAGGAGATTTAGAGAGAAAATCAGGAAATTTAGATGAAGGTTCATAAAGATTTGTACTGACTCTCAGGAAGATTTGGTGTGGAACTAGGTGGGTGTGGAAGGCGTGCCGAGTAAAATTAGAATAAGGAGGAGATTTGTAAGGATGTTTTTGTGATAACCTATTTAGAAGGAATAGTAAAGAGATTTTGAGGCAGTCTACAACTTTTGAGGGAAGAACTGTTTGGAAAGAAGGCCAGCGTGATTTAAAGGGAGTAACTGGGAGATTTGAAAGAAGAACCAATTAGCTTTAAGGAAAGCATCAGCGGTCCTTGGGGGATTATTGGGCAGATTTACAGAGAGAATGTTGGAGAATTAGATGGTGAATTAGTGATATTTGAAGAAAGGTTTTGGTAGATTTGGATGGCGAATCAGTGGGACATGGAGAGGGGATCAGTGGGTATTGGAGGCCATGTGTAGTGGATTTATAGGCAGGATGAAAGAGAGCTCAAGAAAGGCAACCTGGTGGGGTGTGTCTCTTATAACATTAATTATTAATCCCTATTACCCAGGGAGTTTTTGCCGCGTTTTTAATAGAGGGCATTCATTAATCTCCTAAAACAGAGGGTGTTTACTCATATCCTGTAACAGAGGGGCTTAATGCATCTCCTTTACACAGGGGTGTTCATAAACCTCCTATAACAGAAAGGATGTATGTATCTCCTTTAACAAAAATGGTTTTTTTTGTCTATAATGTCTAATGATATCCTCACTATAACGGAGTGGATATATTCAACCCCTACAGCAAAGGAAGGTTATTATCTCCTGTAGTAGAAGGAGTTTATTCGTCTTCTAAAACAGCTGGGGTTTATTAATCTCTTGTAACAGTGGTGTTTATTTATCACCTATAAAATGAAAGCTATTCTTCTATAAAAAAATGTATTATTGTATACTATGACACAAAAACTATTTATCTTCTAAAACAGGAGTTTATCACCTCCTATAAAAAGGGATGTGTTTATTGCCTATCACAAGTGAGTTTTCATGTCCAGTATTCGATATTATTCTCTTACAAAAGCAGGTGTTGATTTATTTATCCTAAAAAAACAGGGGGTTATTTATCCTTATGAAGGGATTTATTCATCTATTGTCTATTCCTCTGCTTAATGGAGGGGAGATTCCAATTTCTTATAAAATATGCAATTTATTAATCTCATATCAATGGAGGTGTACCAATCTCCTATAACAGAGATAATGTAATCATTTCTTCTAACAGAGTACTTATGTTAATCTCCTGTAACAATTCCGGTTTGTTAATCTCCTATAACAGAGGAGTTTGCTCATCTCATATAAAGAGAATGTCTTTCTCCTGTAATACAGGTGGTGCAATAATCTCTATCATAGGGGTTTTATTAATCTCCTATAAAAGAAATTAGTTTAATAGTTTCCCATAAGAAAGATATCCATTTCCTGTCATAGAGAAGGTATATGAATCTTCTTTAACAGAAGGTGTATACTCCTTTTATATGAAGGGGGTTTATAATCTCCACTAGAACAGGTACTGTGATAATCTCATATAATAGAGGGTCTTTTGTTCCCCTCCTATAACAGAGGAGCCTTTTTAATCTCCTATAACAGAGAGGGTTTACTTGTCTGATATGAAGGGTAATATCAATCTCCTCTAGTACAGGTGATGTAATATTCCTCTATAGTAGTGTTTTTTTCCCATATCCTATAATACAGGGGGTTAATTAATCTCCTGAAACAGAGGAGTTTCTTGTTTTATATGAAGGGTGTTATTAATCACCCCTAGTACAGGTGATATGATAATCTCCTATAACAGATCGGATTTATTAAAGTCCTATGACAGAAGATGTTTGATAATCACCTATAACACAGGGTGTTTATGAATCTCCTATAACAGTGGGGGTTTTAATCATCTCCTATAACAAAGGAGGTTTATTAATGTCATATAACAGAGGGGGTTTATTAATCTATAACAGGGTGGTGTTTACTTGTCACATATGAAGGGAAATATTAACCTCTTGTAGCACAGGTGATGTAATAGTCTTATATGATAAAGGATTTGTTTATTAATCTCCTATAACCGAGGGCCTTTAATAATTTCTCCTATAGTAAATGGAGCAGTCTCATCTCATATAAAGGAGGTGGTATTAATCTCCTGTAACACAGGTGATAAAATAATCTTCTGTAACAGAGGGGTGAAGACATCTCCTATAGCAGGGGTATTAATTTTCTGTCATAGAGGCGGTTTAAATAATATCATTTAAGAGAGGGGGTTTATAAATCTCCAAGGTTTATAAATCTCCTGTAACAGAGGGGGTTTACTCGTCTCATATGATGGGGAATATTACTCTCCTCTCGTACAGGTGATGCAATAATCTTCTATAACGGAGGGGGTTTTATTAATCCCCTATAAGAGAGGGTGTTTATTGATGTCCAATGACAGAGGAGGTTTAATAGTCTCCTATAACAGGGGTTGTTTATTAATCTCATATAACAGAGGGGGTTTATTAATCTCATATAAACGAGGAGGTTTATGAATCTCCTATAGCAGAGAGTGTTTATTAATCTCCCATAACAGAGGGGGTTATTAATATCTTATAACAGACAGTATTTATTAATTTCCTATAACAGAGGGTGTTTATTAATGTCCAATGACAAAGGAGGTATGATAGTCTCCTATAACAGAGGGTGTTTATTAATCTCATATAACAGAGGGGTTTATTAATCTCATATAAAAGAGGAGATTTATTAATCTCCTATAGCAGAGGGTTTTTATTAATCTCTCATAGCATAGGGGTTTATTAATCTCCTATAGCAAACGGCATTTATTAATCTCCTATAACAGAGGGGGTTTGTTAATGTCCAATTACGGAGGAGGTTTAAAAGTCTCTTATAACAGAGGGTGTTTATTAATCTCATATAACAGAGGGGGTTTATTAAACTCATATAAAAGAGGAGGTTTATTAATCTCCCATAACAGAGGGAGTTATTAATCTCTTATAGGAGATTAATAAACACTGTCTAATATAACAGAGGGTGTTTATTAATCTCCAATAACAGAGGGTATTTATTAATCTCGCATAATAAAGGGGGTTATTAATCTCTTATAACAGACAGTGTTTATTAATCTCCTATAACAGAGGGTGTTTATTGATCTCCAATAACAGAGGGAGTTATGAATCTCTTATAAAAGACGGTGTTTATTAATCTCCCATAACAGAGGGGGTTATTAATCTCTTATAACAGACAGTATTTATTAATCTCCTATAACAGAGGGTGTTTATTAATGTCCAATGACAGAGGAGGTTTGATAGTCTCCTATAACAGAGGGTGTTTATTAATCTCTCATAACAGAGGGAGTTATTAATCTCTTATAACAGAGGATGTTTATTAATCTCCTATAACAGAAGGTGTTTATTAATGTCCAATGACAGGGGGTGTTTATTAATCTCATATAACAGAGGGGGTTTATTGATCTCATATAAAAGAGGAGGTTTATGAATCTCCTATAGCAGAGGGTGTTTATTAATCTCCCATAACAGAGTGGGTTATTAATCTCTTATAACAGACGGCGTTTATTAATCTCCTATAACAGAGGGTGTTTATTAATGTCCAATGACAGAGGGTGTTTATTAATCTCATATAACAGAGGGGGTTTATTAATCTCCTATAAAAGAGGAGGTTTATGAATCTCCTATAGCAGAGGGTGTTTATTAATCTCCCATAACAGAGTGGGTTATTAATCTCTTATAACAGACGGCGTTTATTAATCTCCTATAAAAGAGGGTGTTTATTAATGTCTAATGACAGAGGGTGTTTATTAATCTCATATAACAGAGGGGGTTTATTAATCTCATATAAAAGAGGAGGTTTATGAATCTCCTATAACAGAGGGTGTTTATTAATCTCCAATAACAGAGGGGATTTATTAATCTCGCATATTACAGGGGGTCATTAATCTCTTATAACAGACAGTGTTCATTAATCTCCTATAACAGAGGATGTTTGTTAATCTCATATAACAGAGGGTTTTTTTTTAATCTCATATAAAAGAGGAGGTTTATGAATCTCCTATAGCATAGGGTGTTTATTAATCTCCCATAACAGAGGGAGTTATGAATCTCTTATACAAGAGGGTGTTTATTAGTCTCCCATAACAGAGGGGGTTATTAATCTCTTATAACAGACAGCATTTATGAATCTCCTATAACAGAGGGTGTTTAGTACTTTCCAAATACAGAGGAAGTTTAATAGTCTCCTATAACAGAGGGTGTTTATTAATCTCATATAACAGAGACTGTTCATTAATCGCATATAAAAGAGGAGGTTTATTATTCTCCAATAGCAGAGGGTATTTATAAATTTCTCATAACAGAGGGAGTTATTAATCTCTTATAACTGTGGGTGTTTATTACTCTCCTATAACAGAGGGTGTTTATTAACTGCTTCGATTCTCATGACGGCTCCTGGCCATCATGAGTCGCAGTAGACGTGTGCTCATGACGGCTAGGAGCCATTAGAATGTTGCCGCTCCGCCTACGCGTGGTTAATTCCCCGCCTGTGCGGAAGAATTAATCAGTGGGCGGAGTTCTGACGGCTCCCAGCCATCATGAACACACGACCACCGTGATTTGTGATGGCCGGGAGCTGTCATCAGTACCGGAGCGCCACGCCCAACCCCGCCCCCCCTCGCACCGCGGCAAAATTAACAGCGCAGTGAAGGGGTTAATCTTTTATAACAGAGGAAGTTTATTATTTTCCTATAACAGAGGAGATTATTAATCTCTTATAACAGACTTTGTTTATTAATCGCCTATAACAGAGAGTGTTTATTAATGTCCAATGACAGAGGAGGTTTAATAGTCTCCTATAACAGAGGGTGTTTATTAATCTCATAAAACAGAGGGGTTTATTAATCTCATATAAAAGAGGAGATTTATTAATCTCCTATAGCAGAGGGTTTTTATTAATCTCTCATAGCATAGGGGGATTAATCTCCTATAGCAAACGGCGTTTATTAATCTCCTATAACAGAGGGAGTTATTAATCTCTTATATTAGACAGTGTTTATTAATCTCCTATAACAGAGGGTGTTTATTAATCTCCAATAACAGAGGGGATTTATTAATCTCGCATAATACAGGGGGTTATTAATCTCTTATAACAGACAGTGTTTATTAATCTCCTATAACAGAGGATGTTTATTAATCTCCAATAACAGAGGGGATTTATTAATCTCGCATAATAAAGGGGGTTACTAATCTCTTATAACAGACAGTGTTTATTAATCTCCCATAACAGAGGGTGTTTATTAATTTCTCATAACAGAGGGGGTTATTAATCCCATATAACAGAGGAGGTTTATTAAACTCATATAAAAGAGGACGTTTATTAATCTCCTATAGCAGAGGGTGTGGAAAATGACTAAAATCGGTATACATAAGCGGCGTTCATTTATGTTCACCATAGCCACTGTTGAGCGTAAAGTGAGAAGCATGAAACATTGGCCACACCATCTTGTCCCTTTTAGGCCCCATCGTGAAAGTAGGTGGCAGCCATTTTTGTGTCACGACCCCTCTGCCCACTGCCAATAGCCTGCGCGCCTCTCCCCCTCACACCCCAGCCTCGCAAGCATTCCCCCGCGCCCCGACAGCCCTCCCCCCCGGTTTCTCCTGCTTGGACCATAAGCGCACCTCTAGCGCGACCCTGTCTCTGAGCCACATCCCGTGCTGAACCCCCTCGCTCTTTCATCTCATTCAAGAACAGGCCCCTTTTTGCCACATCCCGTGCTGAACCCCCTCGCTCTTTCATCTCATTCAAAGAACAGGCCCCTTTTTGATAACCTCTTCCTCCCTGCCCGATTGTCCAGCCCGATCCCAGGCCATCACCTAGCCCGACAGATGCAGTTTATTGCCCCCTACAGTAGGACCTCGCCTCACATCAAAGGAGCGGTGGTTAATCAATACCCTCACACCTCCAGATCCGACCGATCGCCCACTTTCCCGTTCCCAGCAGAATGTCCAGCTGCGCGACAACCACCACATGCTGAGGTTATTATTATTATTACATTTATTAAGCGCGCAGCTACCCGGAGGTTTCCCGGCGCTAAGGCAAATAGAACAGTATACAGGGTGGGAGGAGCGTCAGGACAGCAGTTTACGTATTGAAGAGCCAGGTCTTAATTCCTTTACGGAAAGTCAAGAAGCACATTTCAGAACGCAGAGGGAGGGGTAAGGAGTTCCACAGAGAAGACGCTAACAGGGAGAATGAGCGACCTCCCATTTTAGCTCTCTTGACACGCGGTATCCTAAACTTATTCTGGGTAGATGACCTAAGTGTGCGAGGGGGAAGATATTGCTGCACTAGAACAGATAGGTAGTGTGGAGCTTTTCCAGTCATGATCTTGTGCATGAGACATAGTGCCTTGAATTTGACTCTGCTCTCAATTCGCAGCCAATGTAGTTTACGCATATGAGACGTGGCTGAGGATCTGGCGGGTAGGTTACAAATAAGGCGAACAGCCATATTTTGTACCACCTGGTACTTCTTAGTTACCTCCTTGCAGGCACCCAGGAATAGGATGTTACCATAGTCCAGGCGTGAGGTGACAAGAGCCTGGACTACAGTTCTCAGGGTGTCAACAGGCAGCATCCACGTGATTTTCCTCAGCCACCTGATGATGGTGGTACAGGTGGCGGAGACTTTCACGACGTGTTGCCTGAAGGACAATTGATTGTCAAGGAGGACCCCAAGATTACGAGCAGTAGTAGTTGGGGTAGGAAGAGGGCCCATCTCCGGCGGCCAATGTTGTGGGCCCCAGAGCGGGGTGTCAGAGCCAAACAGGAGCAGTTCTGTTTTCTCCCCGTTCAGTTTTAATTTGTGCTCAAGCATCCATGCCGATATCTGTTTCAGTCCAGCTTGAAGAGAGGAAGAGGGAAGATTTTTGTTGGTGGAGAGTGAGTAGATGACTTGGGTGTCATCGGCATAGGAATAAATAGTGAGACCTGCCTGTTCCGCCAAAAAAGCAAGAGGCCTAACATATAAATAAAAAAAAAGAGGGCTGAGGATAGACCCTTGTGGGACACCGTGATTGGAGGGGAATATTGATGAGACAGATGTAGAAGAAAAAACTTGAAACGTGCGATCAGAAAGGAAATTAGCAATCCAGGCTAGGGCGGAACCACCGACACCCACAGATTTCAAGGTGGACAACAAGATGGAATGGGAGACGGTGTCAAATGCGGCACTCAAATCAAGCAATATGAGTGCCACTGTCTCCCCATTGTCCACCTTTTGTCTGATGGATTCTGACACACCAAGGAGAGTGGTTTCAGTTGAGAAACCCGCCCTGAACCCGGATTGAGAGCCATGAAGAAAATTGGAGGTTTCCACGTGAGAATTGAGCAAAGAATTAACATGTTTCTCTAAAATTTTAGAGAAACATGAAAGCAAAGAAATAGGGCGAAAATTAGATGTGTTATTGGGATCTGCGTTGGCCTTTTTTAATAATGGGACCACCATAGCGTGCTTCCATTCATTAGGAACGATAGCTTCAGTAAGTGATGCGTTCAGAACCTTCAGAATAATAAGGAGTAGGGCTGGGTCCAAAGAGCTCAAAACTTGAGGAGGCATAGGGTCAAGGGGGGAACCAGATTTTATGTCCTGTAGATACTTTTTTAGAAGCGTAGGGGAGATGGGATCCCAAGCGTGAATTTGGGGAGTAATGGAAGTGAAGCAAGGGAAATTGACCGGTGGGGGAGTACATAAGGTTAAATCAGGGTAAGTGGACGCAACGGGAGTAGAGTTAAAAGTCTCATAGATCTTCTCAATTTTCTCAACAAAAAAATTGGCTAAAACTTCACACTGGGCAGTATCCAGACAGGGGTCCTTAGGTACAGTAGAGGCACCTGATAGCTCCTTAACAATTTTAAACAGGGCCTTGGCGTGTGGAGATAGCACATGAAGCAGAGTTAAAATGGATGTTTAAATCACCAACGACGATAAAATTAGTTGATTGCGCCAAGAATGGGGCAATAAGGTCAGGGAAGGAGGAAGCCCAGCTACTAGCAGAGCCCGGCGGACGATAGATCAGCGTGCCGGTTAAAGTAAAATGGGGGGTAAGTAAGAGTTTAAACAAACCAGCTTCGCAATTAGGGAAATCGAGATCTTCCCATTTACAAGAGAATTCTCTCTTGAAAATAATGGCAATTCCCCCGCCATCTTTAAGAGCCCGGTTTCGCCCAACATAGGTGTAGTCATTGGGGAGAGCCATGGCGATGTCAGGGCCAGAGCTGTCATTTAACCAGGTTTCCGTGACAAACATGGCAGCTGGGCTAACTGTCTCTAAAAGGTCAAAAATGTCTCTCTTGTGTTTGGCGAGAGATCGGCAATTAATACTGATAAACCTCAGAGAGGAGCCGGGATTGGGTGGAGTGGAGGGGAGAGTGTGACTACGGGAGGGAATGTTCCAAAAAGTAGAAGACATACAGTCTATACTTGACGTGGAAGATTCCAATGAGAAGCTGCAATTTGGACAAGAAATGGGAGCATTGTAACAATTAAAAACAATGTTCGAGGAACAGGAAGGTCCCCGCAACCGCAGTAAGGCGGTACGAGAGTAAGTTACGTAATCGTGGGCAGGGGAACTGGGCCCTGGGCACGTACTGGCGCGGACGGGCGCAGACGGGCTTGACTTGTGCGAGACTTCGGCGCGAAGTCGGCGCTCCCGCTGCGCTTGTCCGCTGCGCTTCCTCCATGCCACCATTAAGTACTAAGGGTGAGGGACCACTAGACCGCTCACCTGCAAGGACTAGGGCAGGGCGGAAGTGGTATCAGCCTACAGGAAGTGCGCTCCTCGAACTGGCCCTCCGCAACAAACGGCACAAGCCGGGGCGGAACGGGACCACGAGGGCAGTAAAGTGCAGGAAATGCGGCTTTCACATGAAAAGGTACAATAAACAATTTAAAAATATTTTGTCCAGCGTGCTTTTAATATCAGCCGCGGACGTTAGAGATAAATGTGCAAATATGCTAAGTAGTTTTAAAAATAATCATGGTAATCTCGAATGGTATGAGAGGCGGCTAACGCCGGGCAAATACTGAAGGGTTCTTGGTCGAATTCGGCCCTACCTTTCGACAATTGGCGCCCATGTGGGGCCCATCAGCGACGCGTGGATCCAGTGAGAGAGGTCCCAACGACAGAGTGAATGACTGCAACGATCGGGAAGTGCACCTGCCCGATAGACCCTCGTCTGGCAGCCGATCATCCGAACTTCACCGGTTCCGAGCAGACCTCTCTCGAGTGATCTATGGTCCTGACTGGGAACCATCAGGAGTGCCACAGCAATTACAGAGAATAGAGGACGATCAGGCGCTGGAAGCGGAAGACGAGAAACTGTCCATGCGGTCCGGGTAAGGTCGTGTAAACACGATGAATTGCGAATTGATTGTTTGATTGTTTGAAAATACTAGTATTACTCATTTGATTGTTTCTGAGAGATTCTCTATTTGCAAACAAGCACGGAGTCGCCATACTCTGTTTAGTCTTTGCAGATAGTGAAGGGTAGGTAACGCAGGCCTTTGCCCCCGTTGTAACCCGTCATGCCTACTTCCCTCTCCATTTGATTGATTGTTATCCAAGCATTTACTGTTTTGGAATTGGTTCTCTTTGGATCATTCTCTATTTACAAAAAGCACAGAGTCGCAATACTCTGTTTAGTCCTTGTGAATAGTGAAGGATAGGTAACACAGGCTTTTGCCCCAGTTGTAATCCATCGTGCCTATTTTTATCCCTCATTTGATTGATTGTTTGACCGAACATTGATCGTTCGGAATTGGTTCTCTTTGGGTTATTCTCTATTCACAAATAAGCACAGGGTCGCAATACTCTGTTTAGTCTTTGCGGATAGTGAAGGATAGGTAGTGCAGACTTTTGTCCCCTTTGTAACCCGTCATGCCTATCTTTGCCCCGTTTGTTGGTAGTTGGTTCAGCCCGGACCGTTTATTAGAGGCAGATCATCCGGCTCCACCGGAAGACGCCCCTAATAAAAAGGACATATATATATATATATATAAAAAAATTGCGGGTTAGCCGCTGTATCGTGCTAGCAAACAAAAAAAACATAATAATCGTTAGGAAAAACAAAAGGAATCGAGCAAAATCAGTAGGCCACTGATGGGATCTCTTTTCTGACCTCGCTAAAATAGAAACATTAGGAACAACCCCTCATGAGAAATATGAAACTAGTGAGAAGAATCGAGCTCGACGCCATGATGGCTGCAAGACAGCTCGGCTCCACCGCCCACCCCGCCCAAATAACAACAAACCCTATGCAAATATTATAAATATATACAACACTCCAGCAAAGTAACATGTTAAACTTTTTATTAAACAACTATTTAAAACTTTTTATTAAACAACTATTTACATGGCAGCCGGCTGCAACAACAAACCCAACGCATTCGCCGTCTGCTTAACGCTGTTCCTGTCCCGCCTTCAATGTTGGGCTACTTTGAGCTACTTTTTAGTAGGCTTTGGGCTATAAAAAGTCTACAAAAGCCATCAGCCGGCGAGGTAGCGTCGGTAGCGGCCCGTTGAGCGAATAGGCTGGAGGCTACCCAACGCGCCAAGTCCTTGCTGGCAGCCATCGGCCGAAGAGGTCGTTGGGTGGGTGGCCCGGAAGCACCACGGCCACGATGTTGTTGTACTGGCCTTCCCATTCGTCCGCCCTGAGGTGGCATCCAGACGGCGTGGGGTGCACTGGGAGGGAGAGGTGGCGCGAACGAGCCTCCCCCACCTCCCCAGGTGGAGGTGCCTCAGCTGCACCCCAGCGCTTCACTCGGCCAGCTGAGTTGCGCCCGCTCTTGCGGCACAGTGCCTCGCTCGGCCAGCTGAGTTGCGCCCGCTCTTGCGGAACAGTGCCTCGCTCGGCCAGCTGAGTCTCACCCGCTCTTGCAGCACAGTGTCTCATCCACCATCCGGCTGAATTGCACCCGCTCTTGCTGTACAGCGACAGGCGGCTGCCAGGGAGCTCACAAAATGGCGGCCGACACCCCGGATTTGGGCCTGGTCCATTGGAGTGGCTCTGGGCTGCCTTGGAACTCGGATGCTTGCCTGCTCGGGCATGAGCCCCACTCTTGACGACGTCCTCTCAGTTTTAAAAATTCTACGAAAGTCACTGGCCCTCGACTCCCGCAGGCTTCCGGTGGGGGCCACTGTTGCTCGACTATCCCCCATGGATATGCCACTGCCCCGGGCGACCGCCACCTTATCCACATCTGGTATCAAAGGAAAGACTGATTCGACGTATCTGTGGAGGGATACACCTGCTGTCCCGCTCTCCGGAGTGGCCACAACGTTGTCACAAGATGGTGGTGCTCTCATGCTGACACCGCCCTTTGTCCGAATTACTAAGAGACACTGTAGACTGCCAAATCGATCAGCTCCGGTGGGACCTCAGCGTGACCCGGTAGGGAAGATTTTGCCTTCCTCGCCTTTAAGCCGCAGTCCACGCCGCTTGTCCTCTCTGTTGGCGCTAACGAACTTTTTGAACTACCGAAAGGGATTCTGGTCACGCCCCAAAATGGCACCAGTATAGGCGAGACTTGCAACTCCTTATGACGTTTTAGTTACGTAGCCTTGATATTATGGGATATGTATACGGTCCTTGAGCACGTGGCGGGCGGGGAAGGGTACTGACTGGGCATGCGGACAACCCTACTGATATTGGTTCTTATTCACTATTGATTATTGTATTTTTGAAGTAATGCTACTCATGATGCTCGCCCATGGTATGCGTATAAACGATTTTATTGTAACTGATCTTGTTTTACTTTCAATTATTAAATCAACCTTCATTGATCCTGCAACCATTTGTCTCGTTTAAGTTTTTACAAGTAAAATGAAGCAATTTTGGTTATGAAAAATTAGAAAGGCATGGTACATACGAACAATGCGAAAAGAATAGTCAAGATCTGTCGTATTTTTGCATTCCTGCAGCATAAGCAATAGGTAAAAGATTCGGATATTTAGATACATCTATGAATAGGACAATAGACCAGTTCCTCTGGGCTGCAATACCGAGATGCAAGGTACTGCTTCCCAAAGAAGATAAGTTAGGCACATGTAAGGTAAAAACATTTTTGTGTTTTTGCGCGCTGATGTGCTTTGTACGCTGTCACCCCCCCCCTTCTCTTTCTCTGCAGGTTAATATCGGAATTTCAGCTGGAGTATGGAGAAGACCCAGAATGCACCGTGTTACACGCAGAAAGAAGAAGAATTGTATGGTATGAATGCGCGCGTGGGCCCCGATTTGTGTTGTATGAATGCTCATGTGTGGCGCACGTCTGGGTTGACGGACGAATGCTTTTTTTTGTATGACTGAGGTATGGATCGAGCGGTTAATGGAATAAGAAAAACAAGCCCGAACATGATACCTGCATGTGAAGGACGAAAAAGAATATAGCACTTACCCTACCTAGGAACGACTCTCTCCCTCTCTGGAGCTAGTGAATGGGAGAGTGGCCTACGCCAGAAACTTGAAGGGTTATTGTAGTACCTCGGACCCCAACCGATATCCCAAATGAACGCCCTAAATGACGCACACCAGTGAGTCAACTTAATGTGCAGACTAGATGAGAAAAGTTAAGGATACCCCGGGTTGGGGTTCATCCAAAACCCCCCCCCTCAGCCCAGAAATTAGGGATATTGTCATGTTTTAGATTCACCCCCTCTTCTTCCATCCTCATAGAAAAGTCAGAATTACACCATCGCACATCCGACAGACACCCCTCCTTTACCTCAACTTGGATCGTCATTTGTTAGATGTTGGAAGACCCTACCGTGAGTATAAGCACGACCGGACCAGTGTCCGACCAATTAAAAGGAGTAAGTATTTATTGAAGCGAGGTTACCAACAGAAATTGTCTGCTATTAGGAAGGAAGGAGAACGAAGAGCTTGACCCCCAAATGAATTAAATGGAGTACTGAAAATATGCAACACTCATGAAAAGGCTCTTTCGCCAAAAATAGCCCTCTGTTTTATCTTAAGTTTTCGTACTTGATGTATGTACTGTCGCACCCTATCTGGTATTTGTGTATACGTAAACTATGAATTTATGTTTTCCCTCAGCTTGTGTTTTTTTACGTGAAACTGACCCGTACTGATCTATATGTGTGTGCACTGAATAGCCTATTATTGTACACGTATCTCTCTCTCTCTCTCTCTCTCTCTCCCTCTTTTTATGGTGTACGTGTACTAATAGCCTATTTGGTACGCACAACGCTCTCTCCCTCTGAGGGCTCCCTCACTCCCTTTTGAATAAATGACGACACTGTACCTCGCCGGTATGGGAATAATTGGCTTTTAGACACGACAGTGTTTGAACAAATTGACAGAAACAAAACGATCGTATTTTGCCATATTACTGCCTCTCCTTTCTGTAAAATGATGAAACTTAATTGGCTGAGAAAGAAAGGACAGGTGAGACGACTGATGTCCCCTAATCTGACCCTTAAAAAGGGAACTATATGTCAGTGGCTTTTGTCTTAAGTACTTTGGTAACACCACCCTCATCGTTCGGATTACCACCGCCCATTGTACAAAAATAGAATGTCCGATACGTCCCCGTTCCTCCAGAATGGTCCCAGTTCCGTCCCAGAAAATCTTAAAGACTGTAGCTATAGTCCCATGATAACAGCATTTCACATTTTTTTTATAAATTAACAGACCTTGAAGAAACATATAGCTCAACAGGATTTGTTTTAGACAAACGCGAGTCTCTACTGAAGGAGCCGGTTTGAATTCGATAAACTATGTAATTTTTAGATATCAGACTTCTTGCCACGTTCGCAAATATAACAAGAGTAAAACGCCAGACAGACATGTTGTTTAAAAAAAAAAAAAATGCCTGCAAACCTACACCACAGCAATGATTTATGACCGATAAACGCTTCCCCAACTACTTGGGGTTGGGAGAGAAATTAAAGTGTGTAAACGTCTTCCCCTGCCAATTCTCTAAAAAATTGTTTTTATACTCATTTAAGGATAACGTGCAGTCGGAGGAGGAGAGGGGCCGGATGTGACGCACAGCCTGGCTGCAGATCGGGGAATATCTATGACCTCAACCAAGGTGGAGCCACAGAGCAAAGAGTTGCGGGACAAGGCACCCTCCTCAGCGTGGAAAGTGAAGGAAAGAAGGGCTGCCCAGAAGCCCCTGCACGTTGATGAGCTCGTGCCGAAAGTCCCAGCCCATTGTACCCGATTGATGGGCCCACTTGCTTGAAATTTCTGCCCTCCTTGGTCCGTTTCAGATCTGATCCCACTCCACCCTCTCTTCCCTCGGCCTCCCAAAGCACGCCCCCATAACCCCCCCTTTTTTTCATATGGAATTTTTGAACTTGACTCTGAGGACAAACACAGGACTGTGGTCCAAGAGCAAAGAATGGCCACACCCTGCAACGTGAGATCTGAAGTAGAGCCGGACGCGTAGCTCCACCGCCGGTGCTCAACAGCGCCAACGAAAGAGGAAGAACGATGAGAGCCTACCAGTGATGGCTCGCTGTAAAAAGACACTGGACAGACGAACCCTTTTTGAACATTGCCACCCCTTGACTGTCCCTTGTCAAGCTGAATTTCTCTCCCAACCGCTTCGCATTGATTACCACCCAGTTGAGTTTTCATAACCTTACATCGGTCACTTTTCAATTGTACAAGGATAACTAAGAAGGCGTTAACTCTATACCTTGATGATTGTAGAACACCAGTTATGCACATGAACATGCTGTTTAGTTTTGATCCCCATGGAGTCCAGACCTCAAGTGATAATAGCCCTTATTCTGCCAGAACATTTTCTGTATGACATCATGCTTGTGTTCGAACGAATTTCCTACATCGTCTAAATAATGTCCCCGTCTCCAAGGTCTAACGTATGACACAGCTAATGTAATTTTATATGCACTGCCTCCTCGCCTATCGCATTGACTACATGTGGTTATGTACGATTCTGTCAGCATTTATAGTAGGATTATTTCCATCTGCCCGTAATGCATACAGACTACCAAAGACCTCAATAGACAGCCCAGCCACATACTTCCCTTATTAGTATAACTAAATGTCAGCTTGTACGTCCTTACCTCAGACATGAACAGAAATGAACTAACTCATGATAAAAACTGGGGACTGTGGAAAATGACTAAAATCGGTATACATAAGCGGCGTTCATTTATGTTCACCATAGCCACTGTTGAGCGTAAAGTGAGAATCATGACACATTGGCCACACCATCTTGTCCCTTTTAGGCCCCATCGCGAAAGTAGGTGGCAGCCATTTTTGTGTCACGACCCCTCTGCCCACTGCCAATAGCCTGCGCGCCTCTCCCCCTCACACCCCAGCCTCGCAAGCATTCCCCCGCGCCCCAACAGCCCCCCCCCGGTTTCTCCTGCTTGGACCATAAGCGCACCTCTAGCGCGACCCTGTCTCCGAGCCACATCCCGTGCTGAACCCCCTCACTCTTTCATCTCATTCAAGAACAGGCCCCTTTTTGCCACATCCCGTGCTGAACCCCCTTGCTCTTTCATCTCATTCAAAGAACAGGCCCCTTTTTGATAACCTCTTCCTCCCTGCCCGATTGTCCAGCCCGATCCCAGGCCATCACCTAGCCCGACAGATGCAGTTTATTGCCCCCTACAGTAGGACCTCGCCTCACATCAAAGGAGCGGTGGTTAATCAATACCCTCACACCTCCAGATCCGACCGATCGCCCACTTTCCCGTTCCCAGCAGAATGTCCAGCTGCGCGACAACCACCACATGCTGAGGTTGGGGTGGGAACTCTACTGTAAATATGTGTGGGAACGGGGGTGAAGCGGGGATTCCGAGGATGTCTTTCCGTACATCAAAGTATTGACAAGAATGTGTTTCATGTAATAAAGCAATAAACCTGTGTATAAGAGGCCAGGCCTCAAGGATGCGTTTAGAGCTCCTCGAGAAGATACCCTGTTGTCTGATTTGACGTGTTCTGCTCCGTCGGAATAAACTCCTGTTTCCTGCCTTCTGTCTTCAGCGCCTGCCTCTTTGTTTGGTAATCTCGAATGGTATGAGAGGCGGCTAACGCCGGGCAAATACTGAAGGGTTCTTGGTCAAATTCGGCCCTACCTTTCGACAAGGGTGTTTATTAATCTCCCATAACAGAGGGAGTTATTAATCTCTTATAACAGATGGGGTTATTAATCTCTTATAAAATACAGTGTTTATTAATCTCCTATAACAGAGTGTGTTTATTAATCTGCAATAACAGAGGGGATTTATTATTCTTGCATAATACAGGGGGTATTAATCTCATATAACAGACAGTGTTCATTAATCTCCTATAACAGAGGATGTTTGTTAATCTCATATAAAAGAGGAGGTTTATGATGAATCTCCTATAGCATAGGGTGTGTATTCATCTCCCATAGCAGAGGGAGTTATGAATCTCTTATAAAAGAGGGTGTTTATTAGTCTCCCATAACAGAGGGGGTTATTAATCTCTTATAACAGGCAGCATTTATGAATCTCCTATAACAGAGGGTGTTTAGTAATGTCCTATGACAGAGGAGGTTTGATAGTCTCCTATAACAGAGGGTGTTTATTAATCTCATATAACAGAGAGGGTTCATTAATCACATATAAAAGAGGAGGTTTATTATTCTCCTATAGCAGAGGCTGTTTATTAATCTCTCATAACAGAGGGAGTTATTAATCTCTTATAACAGAGGGTGTTTATTAATCTTCTTTAACAGAGGGTGTTTATTAATATCCAATGAGAGAGGAAGTTTAATAGCCTCCTATAACAGAGGGTGTTTATAAATCTCTTATAACAGAGGGGGTTTATTAATTTCATATAAAAGAAGAGGTTTATTAATCTCCTATAGCAGAGGGTATTTATTAATTTCTCATAACAGAGGGAGTTATTAATCTCTTATAACAAAGGGTGTTTATTACTCTCCTATAACAAAGGGTGTTTATTAACTGCTTCGATTCTCATGACGGCTCCTGGCCAACATGAGTCACAGTAGACGTGTGCTCATGACGGCCGGGAGCCGTCAGAACGTTGCCGCTCCGCCCATGCGCGGTTAATTTACCGCCTGTGCGGGAGAATTAATCAGTGGGTGGAGTTCTGACGGCTCCCAGCCGTCATGAGCACACGCCCACCATGATTTATGATGGCCGGGAGCTGTCGTCAGTACCGGAGCGCCACACCCAACCCTGCCCCCCCTCGGACCGCAGCAAAATTAACAGCGCAGTGAAGGGGTTAATCTTTTATAACAGAGGAAGTTTATTATTTTCCTATAACAGAGGGGGTCATTAATCTCTTGTTAGACGGACCGGGAGGGTCGGCCGAGGATACGGGGAGAGGTCTCCTGGGAGAGCCGTCTCCAGTGAATCGTACAGACAAGTAACTTCCCCCCCACAGACGGACACCACACAATGATAAGGTTCAACGATACTTTATAGACAATTCTTCAAGTACGGTAGAATGGTACAAGGAGGTCTGGACTCAGGGGTCCCCTCTATTCTGGTCTCTGTTCGGGAAAAGGGTAGCGGGACAGTCTTGTTACCAAAACGATGGAAAATAGCTCTCAATCCTCGAGCTCGGTGGTGTAGATGAACGGGCCGCGGCGGAGCCAGCAGGTCCCGAGATGGATGAAGGCAGACGACGGTCCGCGGCTGAGCCAGCAGGTCCCGATGAAGGTGGTGGTTACAAACGGTCCGCGGCTACGCCAGCAGGTCCCGAGATGGATGAAGGCAGACGACGGTCCGCGGCAGAGCCAGCAGGTCCCGATGAAGGTGGTGGTTACAAACGGTCCGCGGCTACGCCAGCAGGTCCCGACGATGATGAAGGATAGGGTGGTTCCCAAAGCCGCGGCAGCGCCAGCAGGCAAGACGAGGGTGCACGAGACAGAGCTACGGCAGCGCCGGTAGTCCGTCAAGGATGAGTTCTTCTTTGCGTCTCTCGACTCCAAGATACAACTCCCGTCCTGCTCTGGAGCTGCCCCAGTTATAGGGCTGGTGTGCTTTGATGTCCGGACCCTCGCACTTGGAGGTCGGGAGGTCCGGGATGAGGGGGTTCAGACACCCAGCAGGGGGGTGGAGCCAGCGTCCGGGGAGGCGATGGGCGAGCGGCACTTGGCGGGTGAGAGCCATCGACACCTCCTGCTCCCATTGACTGACCAAGTAGCCCGCTCACCTCCTGGGTGGATGTTGGTGCCGGAATGTCTGAGGCCTGGCCAGGCCCAGGGTTGAGGTCGATCGGGGGCCAGGCGGCCTCGTGGTGGAGTGTCCAAGATGGCGCCCAGGATGGGCGCGCAGGCCGGTAGTGGGTCGGCCTACGGGGTCAACAGGTTCGAGTGTAGGGGTCCCTGCGGGGACGGTGGACGTGCAATGGTGGTGTGTGGTACTTGCGTGGCTGGTTCGGGCCTGGTTGGGCCGGGGGAGAGCGGCCCTTCATGTGGCCTGTCCAACATGCGTCCCCCCCAGCTGAAGGCGGGGAGAGTTACCCGTTCTCTTGGGGACTCTTCGCGTCGAGGCGGAAGAACCGGGACAGGCCATCTGCGTTGGCGTGATCGGGCCCAGGCCGATGTTCAACTGTGAAGTCCATCCCTTGTAGGGAGATGGACCAGCGTAGTAACTTCGGGTTTTCCCCCCGCATCTGCATCAGCCACTGCAGGGGTCGGTGGTCGGTCTGTACCCGAAAGGGTGTGCCAAAAAGGTAGGGCCGGAGCTTCTTGAGGGCCCATACCACCGCGAAGGCCTCCCTCTCTATGGTGCTCCAGCGTTGTTCCCGTGGTAGGAGTCGCCGGCTGATGAAGGCCACCGGCTGGTCATGGCCTTCGGTGTTCACTTGGGACAGGACTGCCCCAATGCCATGGTCGGAGGCATCCGTCTGGACGATGAACTCCCGGCTGTAGTCGGGGGCCTGGAGCACAGGGGCGGAGCACATGGCGGCTTTCAATTGTTCAAATGCAGCTTGACACTCTGGGGTCCAGTTGACTTTCTGGGGCTGATTTTTTGACGTGAGCTCTGTGAGGGGCCTCACGATAGTACCATAGTCTTTCACGAACCGTCGGTAATAGCCCGTGAGGCCCAGGAAGGCTCGTACCTCGGTCTGGGTAGTGGGGGGCTGCCAGGACTGGATGGCGGCAATTTTTAGCTGCAGAGGGGCCACCAGGCCGCTTCCCACCTGGTGCCCGAGGTAGGTCACAGACCCTTGCCCAATTTGACATTTGCTGGCCTTGATCGTGAGGCCAGCTTGCTGAAGGGCGTGCAGTACTGCTCGGAGGTGGTGGAGGTGCTCGGACCACTGGTTGCTGTATACAGCGATGTCGTCTAAGTAGGCGGCGCTGAAGCCTTCGAGCCCCGCCAGGACCTGATTGACGAGCCGTTGGAATGTTGCTGGGGCATTCTTCATGCCGAAGGGCATGACTGTGAAATGGTAATGGCCATCGGGCGTGGAAAAGGCAGAACGTTCTTGTGCCCGGGGTGTGAGGCCGATTTGCCAGTAGCCCGCCGTCAGGTCGAAGATACTGAGGTAGCGGGCAGCTCCCATGCGGTCGATTAGTTCATCTGCCCGGGGGATGGGATGTGCGTCTGTCCTGGTGACCGCATTCAAGCCCCGGTAGTCGACGCAGAACCGGAGTTCTGGTGTGGTGCCGGGGGCAGCTGCCTTGGGGACCAGTACTACAGGGCTGGCCCAGGGGCTGTCTGAGGGCTCGATGACCCCGAGCGTGAGCATTTTGGCTACTTCCTCCTGGATGCAGGCCCGTACCCGATCTGGCACGCGGTAGGCCCGGTGGCGGATAGGGGGGCTGTCCCCCGTGTCCACATCGTGCGTACACCAGGAAGTGACACCTGGGGTGAGGGAGAACAGGCTGGCGAATTGTGATAGGAGAACTTGGCACTCCTGGTGTTGCTCTCGGGTGAGGGTCTCTGAGAGTCGGACCCCATCTACGGAACCGTCTTTCTCCCGCGTTCGTAGGAGGTCCGGGAGGGGCTCGGAGTCCTCTTCAGCCCCATTGTCTGTGGCCATCAGGAGGCTGAGTTCTGTCCGTACAAAGTGCGGTTTCAGTCTGTTAGCGTGGAGGACCCGGAGGGGGTTCCGGGAAGATTCCAAGTCGATGAGATAGGTAGCCGGACCCTTGCGCTCGACCACCTTGAAGGGCCCTGTCCACTTGTCTTGTAGGGTGCAGGGTTCGGTGGGGGACATCACCCATACCTGTTGCCCAGGTTCAAACTCGATGGAGGAGGCATTCCGGTCATACCACCTTTTCATGTCCTCCTGACTGGCCTCTAGGTTGGCTTTTGCTAGTTCTCGGAATCGCCGGGTCTGGTTGCGGAGTGTTAGGAGGTAGCGGAACACATCTGGTGGGTTCTTTAGAGGGGGCATCTCCCAGCCTTCCTTAACTAGGCTGAGCGGCCCGCGCACGGGGTGTCCATACAGCAGTTCAAATGGGCTGAAGCCCAGGGACTTCTGGGGAACCTCTCGATATGCGAAGAGAAGGCACGGCAACAGTACATCCCACTGGCGACGGAGGGGCTCTTCCAACCCCCCGATCATCCCTTTGAGCGTGCGGTTGAACCGCTCAACGAGTCCGTTTCCTTGAGGGTGATAGGGGGTCGTGAACCGGTAGGTAACCCCGCACTGTTGCCAGAGAGATTTCATGTATTTCGAAATAAAGTTCGTGCCCCTGTCACTGACGACCTCCCGGGGGAAGCCCACCCGGGAGAAGATCCCCATCAGAGCCCGGCCGACTACCGGGGCTGTCACAGTCCGCAGGGGAACAGCCTCCGGGTAGCGGGTGGCGTGGTCCACTAGCACCAGGATGAATCGATGGCCTTGTTTTGTGCGCGGGTCCAGGGGCCCTGCGATATCGATTCCGACCCTCTCGAACGGGGTGGTGACCACGGGAAACGGTTGCAGGGGGGCTTTCAGTTTGCGGCCGCTCTTCCCACTGGCTTGGCACGTGGGGCAAGATCGGCAATGCTGGTGTACATTGTCCCTCATTTTGGGCCAGAAGAAGTGGGTCACCAGGCGGCTATAGGTTTTGTCTTGACCCAAGTGTCCTGCCAGGGGGACATCGTGGGCCAGGTTTAGCAGAAAGTCTCTAAAACGGAGGGGTACCACTAGGACTCGGCTGGCCCCCAGCTCCGCGATTCTTTGCTCACTGTACAGCAGATCATTGTCCCAGTAGACCCAGTGAGTTCCGGAGGTATCCCCTGCGCTTTGGGCTAGCGCTTGCTGGCGGAGTCCCTCGAGGGACTGACAGGTCCTTTGTTCTTGGCGAAATTGTTCTTGCGTGGGCCCCCCTCTTGAGGCCACTGGTCGAGGTTAGCGAGGTCTGGAGGTTGAGCTGGTTCGGGGGGGACGTCACGGTCGGTGGTTTCGGCGGGGGCGACCGGAGGCGGTGGCGCCGGCCATTCGAGTTCCTCTGGGCGGGTGTTGGCACGGGCGGTCATGGACCGGGTGGTGACGCACGCCCAGTCCGGGACGCCCAGCATCCCCAGGTGCTCTTTTCGTTCGACTGCTGCCCATGGAGAGCTTTCCAGGTCATTACCCAGGAGGCAGTCTACGGGGGCATCATCTCGGACCGTCACCTTCAACATGCCGGAGACCCCTCCCCATTCGAAGGGGACGCAGGCCATCCGACACAGACTTTCTGAGTTATCGGCTGAACGTACAGGGCAGAGAACGTTTGGTAAGTATTGTTCGGGGGTCACCAGGTGACAGCGGACGGCTGTTACACTGGCCCCAGTGTCACGAAGGGCTTCCGCCCGGCGTCCATTGATGCCCACCCATTGGCTGTACTTCTGGGTATTAGCGGGTAGGGGGACCCGCGGGACCATGTCTCTCCCCCCTAGGCAGGCGAGAGCCATGGCGGCTGGCTCCCATTCTGGGTGTTCCTGTTCATATTCTTCTTGTTCCTCTGAGATCCGTTCCTCCCCCAGAGCAGCAGCGGCTACTTGGCGGGGTCTTGGGCTCTGGTACTGGGGGCAGTTTGGGTCGTTTGCATAGTGTCCGACTCGTTGACATCGATGGCAGGTAACATTGGCTCGAGGTCCCGGTCGCGCTGGGGTGCTGCCCCGGTTGGACGGGGGGGTGGGGCTGATAGTGGGGGTGACCGGAGCGTTGCTTCTTCCGCGTCCTTGGCCTCCACCTCCTCGGGGACGGTGCTGACCATTGTTGTTCCGGTTCTGTTCGGAGGACCCATTTCGACTCACTCTGGTGATCTCCCACCGGTCAGCTTCGGCTGCGAGCTGCCGGGGATCCGTTAACTTGCTGTCGAGGAGGTGCTGGCGAAGTTCAATGAAGCAATTGTTCGACAGATGCTCCCATACCATAAGATTGAACAGTTGTTCGTAGGTTGTGACCTTGCTTCCTTTGATCCAGCCCTCGAAGGCTCGGCTAAAGTAATTGACATAGTCCACCCAAGTTGTACCTGGGATGCGGGTGCAGTCTCGGAACCTCTGACGGTACATCTCGGGTGTGAGGCCATAGCGGGTGAGGAGTGCCGCTTTCATATGGTCATAGGAGGTCATCTGCTGGTCCGGGAGTTGCAGCAGGGTGTCGCGGCCCTCATTGAGGAATCTCCCCCACAGACCGGCCCCCCAATCGCTTCTATCGATCCGGTGTGCAGTCATAGCGATTTCATAGGCCTTAAACCATTGCTGGATGTCGTCCTCTCGGAAGTATTCTCGAACGACATCCTTGGGGATGTGTACCTTCTTCTCTGTTGCCCCTGGAGTGTGGGGTTGCTCGGGCACCCCTGTTTCTTTATTCTGTTTGCGTAGGTCGATTTCAGCTAATTTCCGTTCATGTTCATATGCCAGTTTCTTTTCCTCGAGCTCCCTTTGTCTCTGTTTCTCCTCTCTTTCTTCTCGGAGACGCAGGTGCTCTAAGTTGATTTTCTGTTCGGCCAACTTTAGTTCAACGTCCATTTTGAGCCGGGCCATTTCCAGCTCGTGTAGTCGGGTTCTTTCTCGTTCCTGGATCTCGCCTGGCGAGAGACCCGTTCTTCGCTCTTCAGGGCCCATGGGGGTTTGTGCTGTGATGTCTTGATCGGGGGTTCCGGCAGCCCCGGTTTCTGCCCAAGATTCCAGGGCCTGCTTAAAGTCATCTTTGGTATTTAGTCCGGTGGTAGCGATACCTAATTCGATACAGAACTGTTTAAGTTCACGATGGCTGTACTCGCCCAATTTCTCCATCTGGAATTTCTCCGTTGATCCGCTTTCTTTAGTTGACATCGTGATTCGCCGTGGGGTGAGCTACTCTCTGTACGGTTTATGCGGTGATTCGGATCCCGTCGCTGGCCACCAATGTTAGACGGACCGGGAGGGTCGGCCGAGGATACGGGGAGAGGTCTCCTGGGAGAGCCGTCTCCAGTGAATCGTACAGACAAGTAACTTCCCCCCCACAGACGGACACCACACAATGATAAGGTTCAACGATACTTTATAGACAATTCTTCAAGTACGGTAGAATGGTACAAGGAGGTCTGGACTCAGGGGTCCCCTCTATTCTGGTCTCTGTTCGGGAAAAGGGTAGCGGGACAGTCTTGTTACCAAAACGATGGAAAATAGCTCTCAATCCTCGAGCTCGGTGGTGTAGATGAACGGGCCGCGGCGGAGCCAGCAGGTCCCGAGATGGATGAAGGCAGACGACGGTCCGCGGCTGAGCCAGCAGGTCCCGATGAAGGTGGTGGTTACAAACGGTCCGCGGCTACGCCAGCAGGTCCCGAGATGGATGAAGGCAGACGACGGTCCGCGGCAGAGCCAGCAGGTCCCGATGAAGGTGGTGGTTACAAACGGTCCGCGGCTACGCCAGCAGGTCCCGACGATGATGAAGGATAGGGTGGTTCCCAAAGCCGCGGCAGCGCCAGCAGGCAAGACGAGGGTGCACGAGACAGAGCTACGGCAGCGCCGGTAGTCCGTCAAGGATGAGTTCTTCTTTGCGTCTCTCGACTCCAAGATACAACTCCCGTCCTGCTCTGGAGCTGCCCCAGTTATAGGGCTGGTGTGCTTTGATGTCCGGACCCTCGCACTTGGAGGTCGGGAGGTCCGGGATGAGGGGGTTCAGACACCCAGCAGGGGGGTGGAGCCAGCGTCCGGGGAGGCGATGGGCGAGCGGCACTTGGCGGGTGAGAGCCATCGACACCTCCTGCTCCCATTGACTGACCAAGTAGCCCGCTCACCTCCTGGGTGGATGTTGGTGCCGGAATGTCTGAGGCCTGGCCAGGCCCAGGGTTGAGGTCGATCGGGGGCCAGGCGGCCTCGTGGTGGAGTGTCCAAGATGGCGCCCAGGATGGGCGCGCAGGCCGGTAGTGGGTCGGCCTACGGGGTCAACAGGTTCGAGTGTAGGGGTCCCTGCGGGGACGGTGGACGTGCAATGGTGGTGTGTGGTACTTGCGTGGCTGGTTCGGGCCTGGTTGGGCCGGGGGAGAGCGGCCCTTCATGTGGCCTGTCCAACATCTCTTATAACAGACTGCGTTTATTAATCTCCTATAACAGAGGGTGTTTATTAATGTCCAATGACAGAGGAGGTTTGATAGTCTCCTATAACAGAGGGTGTTTATTATTCGCATATAACAGAGGGGTTTATTAATCTCATATAAAAGAGGAGATTTATTAATCTCCTATAGCATAGGGTTTTTTATTAATCTCTCATAGCAGAGGGGGTTATTAATCTCTTATAGCAGACAGCGTTTATTAATCTCCTATAACAGAGGGGGTTTGTTGATGTCCAATTATGGAGGAGGTTTAAAAGTCTCTTATAACATAGGGGGTTTATTAAACTCATATAAAAGAGGAGGTTTATTAATCTCCCATAACAGAGGGAGTTATTAATCTCTTATAACAGAGGGGGTTATTAATCTCTTATAACAGACAGTGTTTATTAATCTCCTATAACAGAGGGTGTTTATTAATCTCCAATAACAGAGGGGATTTATTAATCTCGCATAATACAGGGGGTTATTAATCTCTTATAACAGACAGTGTTTATTAATCTCCCATAACAGAGGGTGTTTATTAATCTCTCATAACAGAGGGGGTTATTAATCTCATATAACAGAGGATGTTTATTAATCTACTATAGCAGAGGGTGTTTATTAATCTCCCATAACAGAGGGAGTTTATTAATCTCCCATAACAGAGGGAGTTATTAATATTTTATAACAGAGGGGGTTATTAATCTCATATAACAGAGGATGTTTATTAATCTCTCATAACAGAGGGTGTTTATTAATCTCTCATAACAGAGGGGGTTATTAATCTCATATAACAGAGGGGGTTTATTAATCTCCTATAGCAGAGGGTGTTTATTAATCTCCCATAACAGAGGGAGTTATTAATATTTTATAACAGAGGGGGTTATTAATCTCTTATAACAGACAGTATTTATTAATCTCCTATAACAGAGGGTGTTTATTAATCTCCCATAACAGAGGGAGTTATTAATATTTTATAACAGAGGGGGTTATTAATCTCTTATAACAGACAGTATTTATTAATCTCCTATAACAGAGGGTGTTTATTAATCTCCAATAGCAGAGGGGATTTATTAATCTCCTATAACAGAGTGGATTAATTAATCTATAACCGAGGGGATGTATTAATCTCCGCAACAGAGTGGATTTATTAATATCCTATATAGTGTGGATTTATTAATTTCCTATATCATAGGGGGTTTATCAATCTCTTATAACATAGTGGTTTACTAGCCTCCTACAGCAAAGGGGTTTATTAACCTCCTATAACAGAGGGGGGTTTATTAATCTCCTACAACATAGTGGATTCATTACTCTATAACAGAGGGGATGTGTTAATCTCCTCAACAGAGTGGATTTATTCATCTCCTATAAGGTGGGATTTATTAATCTCCTATAAGAGTGTAGATTTATTAATCTACTGTAACATAGGGTGTTTATCAATATCCTATAACAGAGGGGTTTACTAACCTCCTATAGCAAAGGGGTTTATTAACCTCCTATAACAGAGGGTGTTAGTTAATCTCCTTCAACAGAGTTGGTTTATTAATCTCCTAAAACAAAGTGGATGTATTAAACTGCTATAAAAGAGGGGGTTTAATAACCCCCTATGAGGGGGTTTATTAATCCCCTGTAGGAGAAGAGGTTTATTTATCCTATAACAGAGGAGCTTATTAACCTCCTATAAAAGAGGGGCTTAATACTCTCCTGTAACATAGGGTGTTTAATAATTTCCTATAACAGAGGCGAGATTTACTTTTTTCTAATAGGGGATGTAATAATTTCCTAACAAACCGGTGGGTATTGTTCATATCCTATACATAGATGGTTTTCGGTTATACAGAACTGAATTGAAGGCACAGGGAAAAGAGAGGCCATCCTAATATATCTTTCAATGCATCAGATTTGCAGAGCAGGAGACTCGGGGAGAGGCAGGGGGACTGCCTGCGTGTGGGATCCGGGCACAGCAGCAGCAGGCAGGCCCGGCTTGCCTCGCACGCCTCGGAGGGCCTCTCAAGGCCGGCCCATTCTGTGTGCAGCGCCGCCCCTCCCCCACCCCCAGCACACACGCACAGTATGTGCACCGCCTGGAACAGGAGACACGCAGAGTTCAAGTTCACATGCCTGGGGCTCCGGCATTCTCCAGAGGAGCCGCGCGCAGGGAAGGGGGAGGGGGCGACGCCCCGAACCCACTATTGTCAGATAAGCAGAAGCGGTGGGGGCAGAAGGGCGCAGGAAATAATTGGACTCTCAGATTCAGCCCCCCCCCCCTCGAACACCATACCAGCCCCCCTCCCGCCCCCTCACTCTCTTTACTCCTCGAAATAAGTGCAGAAAATGAGCAGACGGAGGGAAAGGGAAGCCAGCGCCTCGAAACTAAAGGAATCCGGCGGGGAGAGGTGGGGGCGCTGCCGTCCACGCCCCACCCACTGCCTTCTAGGAATGAGCCGGTGCTTGCCCCCACCGCCCGGCTCCCATCGACCGAGGAGCAGAAAGAAGACGAGACAGCCCCCTCCGCTGAGATCACACCCCACCCAAAGCGCACGAGTGGACGCACCGAGGAGCGCGGGGAACAGACCAGGTCAGTGTCCGGCTCCCGCCCGCCCTCCGCACCCCCAAAGATTCGGGGTGCTGTGGGCTGCGCCCTTTCTGTCGAAGGTGTGTTATGTGTTTGGAAGTGTGGCATTGTTGCAGGGTCCCCATCTCTGCCCCCACCCCTAATTCTGGCATCAGCACGCCGTGCTGAGATTTACAAGGGGCTGCGAGGCGCACAGCCGGCCGGGGATGCCTGGCACACGCACCCCCGCTCTGTACCTTCCCATTGAGCACTGTGGCCGGGGGAGATTCCACGCAGAACAGCGAGAGGCTGCCGGGTGGGGGGCAGCGGGGGCCCAGAGAATAGACAGAGAGAGAACCGAGCCATGAAGTACTGTGTGAGGGGGGGCTCTCGACCCCCGCGGGATGCTTGGAAGAGGTGAGCCAGGCGGTGCCTGCTGTTCACAGATGCAATCATGTCCTATAGATTTTCGGTGCCATACATTGGGAGTGCTGTGATAGCCTCTGGTTTTGAGGGGGATGATACCCTTGAAGCAGGCTGCTCAGGGAGAAAACTGCACCTCAAAGACGGCGAGTTGCACAGGGTTTGCTGAGGCGGTTCCACGTGGAAGTCCGCACAGCAGCCCTGTGGCAGCCTTGAGGTTGGCGGTGGGCAGTCGTGTAAGGGTTAAATTGCATACCTTTCATTGCGTGGCTTTATTTAAACTCAACTCTTTTCAGGGGGACAGTGGAGGCTGGAATTGTTCTTGGGGTAATGAATAGACCGCATTCTAGCAGGGCAGAGGGATGCTTACGCGTCACGGTCGCCCAGGCTTTTGGGTGCCTAAGGAGAGGTGAGCCGGGTCACCCAACTAAGGTGAAACCCTCCCCGCATTTCATTGTCCCCTTGGATGCCCCAGCGAAAGGCGTTGCAAGGTGTATCAAATTAACTCGGGCTTCAAACCACAAACTTGTCGTCCACGCCAAAATTGCACATTCCCTCAGTTCAAACAAAACCATGAAAAGGAAACCACATAATTGAACATTCTCCTGCTGCTGGAGGGCTTTTTTTGGCGGGCTGGGGGTATGAAGCTAGTTATGTTAAAAAAAAAAAGCAGTGGGAGAGTCTAAAGGAAGGCCATAGTCTTATGATTTTTTGTGCAAATCCATTTTTTTGCCTTGCAATTTCCATGCGCTGTTGGTAGAGAAAGAATAGATACGTGCAAAACTGGCACCCAGACTGACGGCTTGCCTCAAAGATTTTTTTTTACTTCGCATACGTTTATTTAGCAAGTTTTTATTTGTATTATTTTTTTTATTTAGGGTTTTTGTATAGTGTTTCACCTAGCGACTCACCAATATGTTTTTTTCTATAGGGAAATGCTTTCCAGGAAAGTTTATGCAAATCCGAGCATATTTGTTAACAAACTTCTTGTGAGCGAGGTATTGTTAAGAAAATAAATAATCAACATAGTCCTAACTTTAAAAAAAAGCTTATTTATTTCCCAGAAGTTTTTTACGGTAAAAAATAATAATCTAGTATCGAATTTATATACAGGGCGGTAAAATTGTGGTATAACATTTCATTAAACACTTACATCAATAAGGCACTAGAAAAGAACTCCAAACTTGTAATCGGGCAGTCCCACTTGGATATGTCTCCCCCCACCCTTTTAGAAAAATGGTGTGTTCCCGCCAAAGATCTCCCATATATAAACTTTGATGTATGTGCTCCCAGACATGAATTTCATTCGTTTAATGGTATCAAAAAATGTTTTTTGTCATGTGCTTGTTCAATAAATATTTTTGTACATTCTAATCTAGAATATGGAATTCTATGCAATAAAACGAGAAACTAGAAGGCTCTGTGGAGAGTGCAAAGCAGTTCGAGATGACTTCTAAAATTTAAAGATATAAAACTTGAAAAAAATAATGTTTTGCAGATGATGCTTTTTCATGAAAGACACACACATCGAATTACAGTTCTGACTCTAGATGGTATTTAATCAAAACAATGTGATGCTAATATTATGTTGATACCGCTTAGGAATCAGGGTGAGTCCTTCGATTGCCTGGCCTCTCCAGGGTGGGCTGTACAATGGGCGCCCCCTTTGATCTGTCTGGAGCCCTTTCAGCTCCGTCTATGCTGTACCCCCATAGTTCTGTCTGAAGTCCTGTTCTGTGTTATAAGCCCCCACATTTAGAATGTGGGGTTTACCGCATGCGATTGTCTGCGGTCCAGTTCTATCCTATTAACCCTCAGTTTTAAAGCATTATGTCTGGGGTCCTCTTCTCTCATACTGTACCCCAAGCTCAGAGCATATGGTGTACCGCATGGGTCTGTCTGATGTCCAATTCTCTCTTACAAGCCCCCAAATTTAAAGTATCTGGTGTACCCCGCTGGGGTGCATGGGGTCTCCTCTTCTCTCATGCAAACCCCCAAATTTAGAATGTGCATGGACTCTCTGTGGTCCAGTTCTATATATATGAACCCCAATTTTTAGAGCCTCATGTAAGCCCCACATGTCTGTCTGGGGTTCTATTCTCTCATACTGTACCCCAAGCTCAGAGCATATGGTGTACCCCCGGGGGCTGTCGGGATCTGAGTCTCTTGTGCTAACCTCCAATTTTAAAGCAATATGTGTACCCCATATGCCTTCCTTGGGTCCTGTTCTCTCAAACTGACCCCCAAGTTCAGAGCAAATGGTGTATGTGGCTGGCTGGGGTCCTGTTCTCTCCTACTAACCCCCTAGTTTGAGGAGTGTGGTTTACCCCTCAGGCGCAGAGACCCTTGTGACACCAGACATGCTGGGGGGTATCTATTCTACGCAGGGATCTCCTGTTCCAGGCGGTGCACATACAGTACAGTAGAAAGGTGTGCATTTTTTTTAGGCGGCATGCTTAAGTCTACCGTCATGTATGCAGAGGGAAGTTAGTCGACCAATCATAAAATCAATGTTCATGTCAATATTTTTCTTAAACTGGATTTTACCTGCTTTTTAGTCGGGAGCCCCAAAAATCCCACATTTATCTCCAAAATTTATTTTTTTAATTTGTAAGGTTTAAAGGTTTGTTTTGTGTGGAGGTTGGGTTTTTGATTGCTGTTGGTCCCACTCCAAACTCCTTCCCCATATGAGCCTTTTTTGCCCCCTTCCCCTAGTTAACCCATTCAATCCTCCTTTGGGGCTGGGCAGGAGGGACTTGACTTGAAATAGAAGCACATTTCCAAAGGTGCCTCAGTCAGTGCTTATCTGGGTGGGTGACGGGTGAAAACAAAGGCAGGAGATGTATGTGAGGCGATGTGTTTTGACCTTTGTGGATTTGGATCTATGGAGCTGATGGGACCATCTTTCAGGTTGGGAGCTGTGGGATTTGGGTTTTGGTGGGTGAGTGTCTTCGGTTGTTGGGCTGGATTGGGTTTTCGGCGGTGAGCGGGAGAATCATCCCTTGGAGTTTGATGTAGTGCCGCATGAGAGCATTGCCTTGTGGTTGTTGGAGGTTGGTGGTGTTGCCAGGAGTGACATTTGTAACGTTTATGGGTTGACTGACTGCAGAGGGGAATGTCTTGGTGATTTGAACCCGGGAGTGCAATGCCCTGCTTTGTTAGTGATAATGATGGACCTGGGGTTGGATGTGAAATAATTTCAGGGCGACAGTTCGTAGTATGATATATATTGAGGTTTTGGGGGTAGGAAGTAGAAAGATTTGGAGGTGTTTGGAACCAGACAGGGTGGGGGGGCAGTGGTTTGGGGAGAGAAGGCGCACGTGCGCTGGTTTAGAGGAGTTGTGGGGTGTGTGCTGAAGAAGCTGTGTTAGAACTCTTGTGGGGTGCTGGGGTCACATGGCTGGCAGGGGGACCCCATGTGGTAGGTAGCATGACAAGGGTGGGTGTGGTGGTATGGTTGGATCGCAGGAGGCAGTGGGGTGTTGATACTGTAAGGGGGTGTTTTAGGGTTGGTAGTGGTGGCTATGGAGCTGGATTCAGTGTTTGGTGTGGTGGTAGGATTGTGGGACAGTGAGGGGGATTTCGGGTGATTTTCTTTCTAGGTGGAGTTGGCGCCGAGAAGCCAGGGTGAAGGAGTGCCCGCTCTCCCTGGTGTGTGTTCTTTCGGTCTCCCCTTCCATGGGTGCCCGGCTCTCCCTCGCTCTGGTTCTTTTGCCCCCCTCCTTCACTGGGCGCCCGGCTCTCCCTGGCGCTGGTTCGTTTGGTGTCTCCTTCCCTGGTCGCCCGGCTCTCCCTGGCACTGGTTGTTCGTGTCCCCTCTTCCCTGAGCTCCCGGCTCTCACTGGTGCTGGTTGTTTGCCCCCCCTCTCCCCTTCACTGGGTGCCCGGCTCTCCTTGGAGCTGGTTCTTCGGGTCCCCCCTTCTCTGGTCGCCCGGCTCTCCCTGGCACTGGTTGTTCGTGTCCCCTCTTCCCTGAGCTCCCGGCTCTCACTGGTGCTGGTTGTTTGCCCCCCTCTCCCCTTCACTGGGTGCCCGGCTCTCCTTGGAGCTGGTTCTTCGGGTCCCCCCTTCTCTGGGCTCCCGGCTCTCCCTGGAGCTGGTTCGTTTGTGTCCCCCTTCCCTGGTCGCCCGGCTCTCCCTGGAGCTGGTTCTTCGGGTCCCCCCTTCTCTGGTCGCCCGGCTCTCCCTGGCACTGGTTGTTCGTGTCCCCTCTTCCCTGAGCTCCCGGCTCTCACTGGTGCTGGTTGTTTGCCCCCCTCTCCCCTTCACTGGGTGCCCGGCTCTCCTTGGAGCTGGTTCTTCGGGTCCCCCCTTCTCTGGGCTCCCGGCTCTCCCTGGAGCTGGTTCGTTTGTGTCCCCCCTTCCCTGGTCGCCCGGCTCTCCCTGGCGCTGGTTCGTTTGGTGTCTCCTTCCCTGGTCGCCCGGCTCTCCCTGGCGCTAGTTCTTCGGGTCCCCCCTTCTCTGGGCTCCCGGCTCTCCCTGGCGCTGGTTCTTCTGGTCTTGCCTTCCCTGGTCACCCGGCTCTCCTTGAAGCTGGTTCTTCTGGTCCCCCCTTCCCTGGCCCCACTGGCTCTGCTGCAGGCTGGGAGCAATCATCGTCCTGACACTGTGAGAAGGGCCGGCTCAAGTATAACCAGGGATGTGTGTGTGTTCCGTCAGAGCTGCATGTGTGTGTGTGTGTTCTGTGAGAGCTGCATGTGTGTGTGTCAGTCAGTCAGTCAGTCAAAGAACTTTATTCGGTTAATTAAAACCATAAAAGCAGTACATAATTCATAAACAATAAAATGCCATTAAAAATACAATTAAACAAGTTTCCAAAATGATTGCAAATCCTATCAAATCCATTAAAAATGCTTAAAAGAGAGAAAATTATTAAATGACGACAATTATAAAAAATAAATGTGTGTTCCATGAGAGCTGCATGTGTGTGTTCTAAGGTTGTTACATATAATAATAATAATAAACTTCTTTATTCGGTTTTTTTCACAAGTGAAAACCATAAAAGAAACAAGATAAAAAATACAATGTACATTTTATACACATAACTGAGAATTGATACGAATGTTCAAAAAGGTACAATTTTCAATCCACTTCGTTTCCTCAAGGCATGATTATGCATTACACTGTAAACAATGGTTGCTATAGGTTTTTCCTATGCCTTTTGATACATTTGAGGAAATTAAGTACGAAATAGCAGACAGTCTCGGATTCGAGCATTTGGAGTCTGAGTAATGCCGGCCTGCATTGTCTTAGGTGCCAGCTCCTCAGTGTCGGCAGAATCCAGATTTTCCTGTGTGCTTGGTGGAATTTGCAAAACAGGATAACGTGTAAGTCAGATTGAATAGATTTCTCATCGCAGGGGCAAGGAGGGAAACTTGTAGCCCATCCATTTTTCATAGGAAATGCGACCAGTCTAAAGAAAGAGTCTAACCTGAATCTGGTCAACAGCATTCTGTCGTATATCGTTAGCGGGAGCGTTAAATACAACTACATATGTGTTGTGTTTGACATTGTCGGTTGTGTGCTCTTTATGAGTAACTCTTTAGCCGAGCCTGTAGGTTTTCTGTGTCTGAGATAGAGAGTGTGTTGGTGTCTGTGTCTTTGAATGTGCGTTGTGTGTGTGTGCATGTGTTGTCTGCTACGTGTGTCTCGGCTCCTTCATTACACATTCTTCTGTGCCTGTAGCTGTGTCACATTTGTGCAGACAGTATATATCTGTCCATGTATCTTTGTGTTTACTGTTATAGATGCTATAGGCTTATGACTTTGTGCTGTCTTGTTGTGTGTTGTATGTGTTAAAATGCATGCATGCATGTAGGGCCGGAATGGGAACCAAAACTGGCCCTGGAAAAGTGCAGTGCAGGGAGTTGGGGGTGCGGCTGAGCTGTTTGCCAGGGTACCGGTTTTGGACGATTTTGTTAGAGGGACCAATATTGCAACTATGCTGCAAAAACGGCCCTGTAACAAAAATAGCCCCCCGTGGCCCAAATCTGGCCCCTATCCTGGCGACCCACAGGGGAAATACCCGGTGCCCGATACGGCCAGTTCGGCTCTGCATGCATGCCTTTACCATGCAGATGCCTTCACCAAGCATGCTAGAAGCCCCACTCCCTGGTCGGATTTAAGCTACAGGGACCCCCACACCTGGGGCCAGCAACATTTTATAGGGAAAGGGGTACATGGTCCCCCTTCCCAGGCTGTTTTTAAGCTCGGGAACCCCACTGCTGAACTTATGGGGAGGGGGGCAAGGCACCCACCCTCCACAGGCTGATTTCTGCCTCAGGGACCTCATCCCCTATCACCCAGGGCCCGGTCATGTTGTAAATCGGGAGGGGGACACTCGGCCCATCTCCTCCTGACTATTTCAGGACCCGGAGACCCCATCTCCCAGGGCCTGCCCATATTATAAATGGAGATGGGCTCACAGCGCCTCTTCCCAGGCTGATTTTGGCCTGGGGTCCCCATCTCCAGGTGCCCAGCCAATAAAAGGTAAGAGCCCACCTTGTTGGGGTGCTGTGGGTGAAGGCTCCTGAAGCCCAAGGCAGCTCCCCATCTCCGTCGGGAGCCGGCATTGCTCATGCCTGCAAGGAGATATACTTTCATTAGTATCCCTGCCCACTTCAGTGCGGGCATGAAAAAAATGAAAAGCGTGCTCTCAACGGGCTGGAGCAATTTCCATGCTCCAGCCTGCTGGAATGGACTTAGTGTTTGCTCCTGCTTGGTGGCAGTTTTGAAATTGCTCCCCCAAGCAAGATCCAACACAGGTTTCCTTGCCCATGTCACTGCGGGCAGGGAAACCAGTATGTTTCTTGGTACAGCACCCCAGGACATAGCTGGATGTGGTTCTGTGGAATGGGGTCCCCAGGGCCAATAATGGCTCCAGGTGGGGGGCTGCGCTGCCCACCCTTAAATATACAGCTGGGTCCCACGGAATGGGATCCCATTGGCCAAAATTAGCCAAAGGAGGAGGCTGCATGCCCCCCCCCTTTTACAGCATAGCTGTGCCCCCCTCCCAAATATTACAAAGGTCGGGCCCCGGGAGATGTGATCCACGGGGGGCAAAATCAGGTGGTCCCCCCTCCCTTCTTCTATTTGGCCGGGCATCCAGGGGATGTGGTCCCTGGGGCTGAACGTGGCCCGGGGAGGGTGCCCTCATGTGGCCCCTCCCCCTATATATTTTATAATGAATCCCCCCGGGACCTGGCCCATCCAGGGGCCTAGTAAAACACAAGCGCGATTTCCAGTGCTTGTGTGTTTTTTACTTAATATTCCTGCGGATCCTCCGCGTTTTTGAGGGAAGATTAAAATATTGTTTTTAGCCCAGGTGGGGTCCTTGTGGGACCCCACCACCAGTCCTAAGGAGTCAGGTTATTTAAACCCATTCCCCTTGTCTTTCGGCCGAGTCCAAGTCTCACGATGGCTGCCACCACTTCCTGGTTGAAGTGGTGGCAGCCAATCAGATCTAATCATGAGATCTGATGGATCCGCGGAGCATCCGCGTTCCTTGATATACATAGAGCTTTTTCCTTAAATCACCCTAAAACTACCAAACAGATTTACACCAAATCACAGACAAGCATTTGAAGTGCAGTTGGCCTCACATTTCGAGAGTTTAAGCTATTGTCATTTACAATGCCAATAGCTCAAACTCTTGTAATGGCGAGACCTATTTCATTTAAAAGAACCGGCCGCCATTGTCCCAGGCTGCTTGGAAAGTGAAAGCGTGCATGGCCTGCAGAATGCAAGGAAATTATGTTGTGCCTGCAGAAACTCATTACAGAAAATAGTGCTTACAGACAAATTAAAACATACCGTGCAAAGGCGGTTTCCCATCTCGTTGCTGTACAGATAGTCTATCTCTATGAACTTTAACTAGCATCTGTGCTGTTTGTGTTCATGTGTCTGTGGGTGCTGTGTTCACTACTGTCTAGTGATGCTTTCTTCATTCTCTATGTGTTCTGTGAGTTTGTGTATGTGGGGTTACATAGGTTTGTGTGTGTATCACTACAGTGTGTACTTATTGGGCTTCTGTTTCTCTTTAAGAGTCTTGCATGTGTTTGTCAGTAAGTGTTGCGTCGACAACACTTTCCGTCAACACACTGATGAATACCCAGAGGTGTCTCTGATAAATTTCCCCATGGGTCTGTACCCATCTCCTCGGCAGGTCTCAGTCAGTGGAAGACAACACACTTGATCCCAAGTTTCAGATAAACTTTGTGTCTAGGTGTGATCCTCAGCAAAAGTGAATACATTTATGTGACAATTTAGAGAGGATTAGTATGTCACGTGCGAGTGGATCCCTTTATCGCTCAGTGTATTAGACAGGTATCTGGGCTTTGATTCACATTTTCTTAATAAAAAGAAGTTGGCACTGATTTTTTTTGGTAGAGTAACCACGCAGACCTTTAAAATATTTCACCAGGGAGGTTATGATATGTAAATTGGGGTTGTGGTCAAAGGTATCCTAGAGATTCTATTCTGAACTCCACTCCAGATGTGCCACCAATGTGAGTATTTATAGGCAAGTATTAAGATTAACTGCACTCCAGATGTGGAATCAAGGTAAGATCTGATGGGCAAGTATAGAGATTCTTAACTCTACTCCAGATGTGGCATTAAGGTAAGTATTTATAGACTTTCATAGAGATTCTTAACGCAACTCCAGATGTGGCATCAAGGTAGGTATTGATAGACAAGTATAGATATTCTGAACTGCACTCCAGATGTGGCATGAGGAAGAGTGATCCATGCTGACCTGTACACACTCAGCTGTACAATACTGTGGTGGTTAGAATTCTGCCCGCGAGTTGCAGGGAAAGCGATGAGATGTCCATCACAGTCCTCACGGGGTGCAGCGATGCTAAGGTTAGCAAGGTATATTTGAAGAGATATGCCACAAGATCCCATAAAACATGTCACCACAGGCCCCTTGGTGATGTGGTACAGACCAGGGGCTCCTAAGGAATGCTTTAAGGGAGAAGTCGTGGGATTGCTTAAAACATCTCACAACAGGCCCCCTTGGTGCTGTGGGGGAGACACACAGTTGTACTTTATTGGATGGGAATTCAAAGATGTCCCAGGAAGAGGGTGCCTCTGAAAAGCCAGTATTACTAGTCAGTTAGTCATAAACCCTCTCGAGAAAGCACACTGGGCAGGTACAGCCTTCTGTCTGGCACTTAAGTGGTCGGTCATGAGCTGCAGGCCCACGGTGGAAGGCCGGTCATGAGCTCCAGGCCCACGGAGGAAGGTCAGTCATGAGCTACAGGCCCACGGAGGAAGGCCGGTCATGAGCTGCAGGCCCACGGTGGAAGGTCAGTCATGAGCTACAGGCCCAGGGTGGAAGGTCAGTCATGAGCTCCAGGCCCACGGAGGAAGGCCGGTCATGAGCTCCAGGCCCACGGAGGAAGGCCGGTCATGAGCTGCAGGCCCACGGAGGAAGGCCGGTCATGAGCTGCAGGCCCACGGAGGAAGGCCGGTCATGAGCTGCAGGCCCACGGTGGAAGGCCGGTCATGAGCTGCAGGCCCACGGAGGAAGGCCGGTCATGAGCTGCAGGCCCACGGAGGAAGGCCGGTCATGAGCTGCAGGCCCACGGTGGAAGGCCGGTCAGGGTGCAGCAGACCCACAATGGACATCCGGCACATGGTGCTTGAGGCCCACACTGGAAGGCCGGCCCACGGGGCAGCAGGTCCATGGTGCAGCAGGCCCACGGTGGAAGGCAGGCCCCTGGCGAAGCAGGGCCACGGCGGAGGGCCGGTCAGGGCAGAGCAGGACCGCAGGGAAAGGCCGGCTCATGGCGCAGCCTGTTCATGGTGGAAGACAGGCCCATGGCACAGCAGGCCCAGGGTGGAAGGCCGGTCATGAGCTACAGGCCCAGGGTGGAAGGCCGGTCATGAGCTGCAGGCCCAGGGTGGAAGGCCGGTCATGAGCTACAGGCCCAGGGTGGAAGGCCGGTCATGAGCTACAGGCCCAGGGTGGAAGGCCGGTCATGAGCTGCAGGCCCACGGAGGAAGGCCGGTCATGGTGCAGCAGGCCCACGGCGAAGGGCCGGTCAGGGCGCCGCAGGCCCACTGCGCAGGGCCGGCCCCTGGCGCTGCAGGGCCGAGCTGGGATGCGAGTCCCAGGAAGGAGTTAAGATTTCCTGGAACTGCCCGCATTCCTCCCTGGACACATTTCTAGGTCAGACGCCGCTGCTCGTTTGTTTGCAGCCTTCAGTGTGTTTGCATTGTGCAGCCTGCAGTGGGGGAGGGGCGGCGTGTAACCCTTTCAGGCCCTCAGACAGGCCGCGAGGGCGGCTTCCGCTGGGTTTCACCGGTCAGTGCTCCAGTACCGAGGAAGCACGTACCGGTCAGTGCTCCAGTACCGAGGCAGACACATACCGGTCAGTGCTCCAGTACCGAGGCAGACACATTATACCGGTCAGTGCTCCAGTACCGAGGCAGGTAGATACCGGTCAGTGCTGCAGTACCGAGGCAGGCACATTCCGGTCAGTGCTGCAGTACCGAGGCAGGCACATTCCGGTCAGTGCTGCAGTACCGAGGCAGACACATACCGGTCAGTGCTCCAGTACCGAGGCAGACACATTCCGGTCAGTGCTCCAGTACCGAGGCAGACACATACCGGTCAGTGCTCCAGTACCGAGGCAGACACTTACCAGTCAGTGCTCCAGTACCGGGGCAGGTAGATACCGGTCAGTGCTCCAGTACCGAGGCAGGCACATTCCGGTCAGTGCTCCAGTACCGAGGCAGACACATACCGGTCAGTGCTCCAGTACCGAGGCAGACACTTACCAGTCAGTGCTCCAGTACCGGGGCAGGTAGATACCGGTCAGTGCTCCAGTACCGAGGCAGACACATTCCGGTCAGTGCTCCAGTACCGAGGCAGGCACATTCCGGTCAGTGCTCCAGTACCGAGGCAGACACTTACCAGTCAGTGCTCCAGTACCGAGGCAGACACTTACCAGTCAGTGCTCCAGTACCGGGGCAGGTAGATACGGTCAGTGCTCCAGTACCGAGGCAGACACTTACCAGTCAGTGCTCCAGTACCGGGGCAGGTAGATACCGGTCAGTGCTCCAGTACCGAGGCAAACACATTCCGGTCAGTGCTCCAGTACCGAGGCAGACACATACCGGTCAGTGCTCCAGTACCGAGGCAGACACATACCGGTCAGTGCTCCAGTACCGAGGCAGACACATACCGGTCAGTGCTCCAGTACCGAGGCAGACACATACCGGTCAGTGCTCCAGTACCGAGGCAGACACTTACCAGTCAGTGCTCCAGTACCGGGGCAGGTAGATACCGGTCAGTGCTCCAGTACCGAGGCAGGCACATTCCGGTCAGTGCTCCAGTACCGAGGCAGACACATACCGGTCAGTGCTCCAGTACCGAGGCAGACACATACCGGTCAGTGCTCCAGTACCGAGGCAGACACATACCGGTCAGTGCTGCAGTACCGAGGCAGACACATACCGGTCAGTGCTCCAGTACTGGGGGGCAGACACATACCGGTCAGTGCTCCAGTACCGAGGCAGACACATACCGGTCAGTGCTCCAGTACCGAGGCAGACACATACCGGTCAGTGCTCCAGTACTGGGGGGCAGACACATACCGGTCAGTGCTCTAGTGCCGCAAAGATACACACCCGCCCTCCACCAGTGCCCCTTAGCCCTGCTCTGCAGTGCCCACTGCTTCAAAGACACACACCACCCTCCACCAGTGCACCTCAGCCCTGCTCTGCAGTGCCCACTGCTGCAAAGACACACACCCGCCCTCCACCAGTGCACCTCAGCCCTGCCCTGCAGTGCCCACTGCTACAAAGACACACACCTGCCTTCCACCAGTGCACCTCAGCTCTGCTCTGCAGTGCCCACTGCTTCAAAGACACACACCCGCCCTCCCCCAGTGCACCTCAGCCCTGCTCTGCAGTGCCCACTGCTTCAAAGACACACACCACCCTCCACCAGTGCACCTCAGCCCTGCTCTGCAGAGCCCACTGCCGCAAAGACACACACAGCCCTCCACCAGTGCACCTCAGCCCTGCTCTGCAGTGCCCACTGCCGCAAAGACACACACCCGCCCTCCACCAGTGCACCTCAGCCCTGCTCTGCAGTGCCCACTGCCGCAAAGAAACACACCGGCCCTCCACTAGTGCACCTCAGTCCTGCTCTGCAGTGCCCACTGCTGCAAAGACACGCACACACCCTCCAACAGTGCACCTCAGCCCTGCCCTGCAGTGCCCACTGCTTCAAAGACACACACCCGCCCTCCACCAGTGCACCTCAGCCCTGCTCTGCAGTGCCCACTGCTGCAAAGACACACACCCGCTCTCCACCAATGCACCTCAGCCCTGCTCTGCAGTGCCCACTGCTGCAGACACACACCCGCCCTCCACCAGTGCACCTCAGCCCTGCCCTGCAGTGCCTACTGCTGCAAAGACACACACCCGCCCTCCACCAGTGCACCTCAGCCCTGCTCTGCAGTGCCCACTGCTGCAAAGACACACACCCGCCCTCCACCAGTGCACCTCAGCCCTGCTCTGCAGTGCCCACTGCTGCAAAGACACACACCCGTTCTCCACCAGTGCACCTCAGCCCTGCTCTGCAGTGCCCACTGCTGAAAAGACACACACCCGCCCTCCACCAGTGCACCTCAGCCCTGCTCTGCAGTGCCTACTGCTGCAAAGACACACACCCGCTCTCCACCAGTGCACCTCAGCCCTGCTCTGCAGTGTCCACTGCTGCAAAGACACACACCCGCCCTCCACCAGTGCACCTCAGCCCTGCTCTGCAGTGCCCACTGCCGCAAAGACACACACCGGCCCTCCACTAGTGCACCTCAGTCCTGCTCTGCAGTGCCCACTGCTGCAAAGACACGCACACACCCTCCAACAGTGCACCTCAGCCCTGCCCTGCAGTGCCCACTGCTTCAAAGACACACACAGCCCTCCACCAGTGCACCTCAGCCCTGCTCTGCAGTGCCCACTGCTGCAAAGACACACACCGGCCCTCCACCAGGGCACCTCAGCCCTGCTCTGCAGTGCCCACTGCTTCAAAGACACACACCCGCCCTCCACCAGTGCACCTCAGCCCTGCTCTGCAGTGCCCACTGCCGCAAAGACACACACCGGCCCTCCACCAGTGCACCTCAGCCCTGCTCTGCAGTGCCCACTGCTGCAAAGACACACACCGGCCCACCACCAGTGCACCTCAGCCCTGCTCTGCCCACTGCTTCAAAGACACACACCCGCCCTCCACCAGTGCACCTCAGCCCTGCTCTGTAGTGCCCACTGCTGCAAAGACACACACCGGCCATCCACTAGTGCACCTCAGTCCTGCTCTGCAGTGCCCACTGCTGCAAAGACACGCACACACCCTCCAACAGTGCACCTCAGCCCTGCCCTGCAGTGCCCACTGCTTCAAAGACACACAAAGCCCTCCACCAGTGCACCTCAGCCCTGCTCTGCAGTGCCCACTGCTGTAAAGACACACACCGCCCTCCACCAGTGCACCCCAGCCCTGCTCTGCAGTGCCCACTGCTGCAAAGACACACACCCGCTCTCCACCAGTGCACCTCAGCCCTGCTCTGCAGTGCCCACTGCTGCAAAGACACACACCCGCCCTCCACCAGTGCACCTCAGCTCTGCTCTGCAGTGCCCACTGCTTCAAAGACACACACCCGCCCTCCACCAGTGCACCTCAGCTCTGCTCTGCAGTGCCCACTGCTGCAAAGACACACACCCGCCCTCCACCAGTGCACCTCAGCCCTGCTCTGCAGTGCCCACTGCTGCAAAGACACACCCGCCCTCCACCAGTGCACCTCAGCTCTGCTCTGCAGTGCCCACTGCTTCAAAGACACACACCCGCCCTCCACCAGTGCACCTCAGCCCTGCTCTGCAGTGATCACTGCTGCAAAGACACACACCCGCCCTCCACCAGTGCACCTCAGCCCTGCTCTGCAGTGCCCACTGCCGCAAAGACACACACCGGCCCTCCACTAGTGCACCTCAGTCCTGCTCTGCAGTGCCCACTGCTGCAAAGACACGCACACACCCTCCAACAGTGCACCTCAGCCCTGCCCTGCCCTGCAGTGCCCACTGTTTCAAAGACACACACAGCCCTCCACCAGTGCACCTCAGCCCTGCTCTGCAGTGCCCACTGCTGCAAAGACACACACCCGCCCTCCACCAGTGCACCTCAGCCCTGCTCTGCAGTGCCCACTGCTGCAAAGACATACACCCGCTCTCCACCAGTGCACCTCAGCCCTGCTCTGCAGTGCCCACTGCTGAAAAGACACACACCCGCCCTCCACCAGTGCACCTCAGCCCTGCTCTGCAGTGCCCACTGCCGCAAAGAAACACACCGGCCCTCCACTAGTGCACCTCAGTCCTGCTCTGCAGTGCCCACTGCTGCAAAGACACGCACACACCCTCCAACAGTGCACCTCAGCCCTGCCCTGCAGTTCCCACTGCTTCAAAGACACACACAGCCCTCCACTAGTGCACCTCAGCCCTGCTCTGCAGTGCCCACTGCTGCAAAGACACACACCCGCCTTCCACCAGTGCACCTCAGCCCTGCTCTGCAGTGCCCACTGCTTCAAAGACACACACAGCCCTCCACCAGTGCACCTCAGCCCTGCTCTGCAGTCCCCACTGCTGCAAAGACACACACCCGCCCTCCACCAGTGCACCTCAGCCCTGCTCTGCAGTGCCCACTGCTGCAAAGACACACACCCGCTCTCCACCAGTGCACCTCAGCCCTGCTCTGCAGTGCCCACTGCTGCAAAGACACACACCGGCCCTCCACCAGTGTACCTCAGCCCTGCTCTGTAGTGCCCACTGCTTCAAAGACACACACCCGCCCTCCACCAGTGCACCTCAGCCCTGCTCTGCAGTGCCCACTGCCGCAAAGACACACACCGGCCCTCCACCAGTGCACCTCAGCCCTGCTCTGCAGTGTCCAATGCTGCAAAGACACACACCCGCCCTCCACCAGTGCACCTCAGCCCTGCTCTGCCCACTGCTTCAAAGACACACACCCGCCCTCCACCAGTGCACCTCAGCCCTGCTCTGTAGTGCCCACTGCTGCAAAGACACACACCGGCCCTCCACTAGTGCACCTCAGTCCTGCTCTGCAGTGCCCACTGCTGCAAAGACACGCACACACCCTCCAACAGTGCACCTCAGCCCTGCCCTGCAGTGCCCACTGCTTCAAAGACACACAAAGCCCTCCACCAGTGCACCTCAGCCCTGCTCTGCAGTGCCCACTGCTGTAAAGACACACACCGCCCTCCACCAGTGCACCCCAGCCCTGCTCTGCAGTGCCCACTGCTGCAAAGACACACACCCGCTCTCCACCAGTGCACCTCAGCCCTGCTCTGCAGTGCCCACTGCTGCAAAGACACACACCCGCCCTCCACCAGTGCACCTCAGCCCTGCTCTGCAGTGCCCACTGCTTCAAAGACACACACCCGCCCTCCACCAGTGCACCTCAGCTCTGCTCTGCAGTGCCCACTGCTGCAAAGACACACACCCGCCCTCCACCAGTGCACCTCAGCCCTGCTCTGCAGTGCCCACTGCTGCAAAGACACACACCCGCCCTCCACCAGTGCACCTCAGCTCTGCTCTGCAGTGCCCACTGCTTCAAAGACACACACCCGCCCTCCACCAGTGCACCTCAGCCCTGCTCTGCAGTGCCCACTGCCGCAAAGACACACACCGGCCCTCCACTAGTGCACCTCAGTCCTGCTCTGCAGTGCCCACTGCTGCAAAGACACGCACACACCCTCCAACAGTGCACCTCAGCCCTGCCCTGCAGTGCCCACTGTTTCAAAGACACACACAGCCCTCCACCAGTGCACCTCAGCCCTGCTCTGCAGTGCCCACTGCTGCAAAGACACACACCCGCCCTCCACCAGTGCACCTCAGCCCTGCTCTGCAGTGCCCACTGCTGCAAAGACATACACCCGCTCTCCACCAGTGCACCTCAGCCCTGCTCTGCAGTGCCCACTGCCGCAAAAACACACCGGCCCTCCACTAGTGCACCTCAGTCCTGCTCTGCAGTGCCCACTGCTGCAAAGACACGCACACACCCTCCAACAGTGCACCTCAGCCCTGCCCTGCAGTTCCCACTGCTTCAAAGACACACACAGCCCTCCACCAGTGCACCTCAGCCCTGCTCTGCAGTGCCCACTGCTGCAAAGACACACACCCGCCTTCCACCAGTGCACCTCATCCCTGCTCTGCAGTGCCCACTGCTTCATAGACACACACAGCCCTCCACCAGTGCACCTCAGCCCTGCTCTGCAGTGCCCACTGCTGCAAAGACACACACCCGCCCTCCACCAGTGCACCTCAGCCCTGCTCTGCAGTGCCCACTGCTGCAAAGACACACACCCGTTCTCCACCAGTGCACCTCAGCCCTGCTCTGCAGTGCCCACTGCTGCAAAGACACACACCCACCCTCCACCAGTGCACCTCAGCCCTGCCCTGCAGTGCCCACTGCTACAAAGACACACACAGCCCTCCACCAGTGCACCTCAGCCCTGCTCTGCAGTGCCCACTGCTTCAAAGACACACACCCGCCCTCCACCAGTGCACCTCAGCCCTGCTCTGCAGAGCCCACTGCTGCAAAGACACACACCCGCCCTCCACCAGTGCACCTCAGCCCTGCCCTGCAGTGCCCACTGCTACAAAGACACACACATGTGAGCTCCACCAGTGCACCTCAGCCCCTCTCGCCTCTGCGTCCCCTCGTGTTGATTCCCCTCAAGTCCTTTTCTGAGGGCCATATGTATCAACATACCCTATTGCGATTCCTAAATAGCGATTGTTAAGGAATCGCTATTTAGAAATCGCAAAATGGTATGTATGAAGAAATTCGCTATTTTTTTAGCGAATCCTTAGAATTCCCTAATTGCGATTGGCAAATTGCTAATCGCAATCAAGGAATAATTTCCCATTCATTTCTATGGGCCAGGAGGCCCATAAGAATGAATGTGAAATTATTCTCAATTTGCGAATCGCAATGTGCTAATCGCAAATTGAGGATATTTTCAAGGGTGCAGGGGTGTCTCAAGAACACCCTGCTGCACCCCTGAAAATGACATGTGTGGGCATATGGCGCACATACATGCCCTAAGGGCATGTATGAGCGTCATATGGCACCTTTTGGATTTAAAAAAAAAATGCTTTTTTAAAAGAATTTGCAACTTACCACCAACTAGAAGTTGGTGGTAATTTGCGAATCCTTATGGGCATTTTGGAATTTTTTTTTCCTTGATACATTGTGTTAGACGGACCGGGAGGGTCGGCCGAGGATAAGGGGAGAGGTCTCCGGGGAGAGCCGTCTCCAGTGAATCGTACAGACAAGTAACTCCCCCCCCACAGACGGACACCACACAATGATAAAGTTCAACGATACTTTATAGGTAATTCTTCAAGTACGGTAGAATGGTACAAGGAGGTCTGGACTCAGGGGTCCCCTCTATTCTGGTCTCTGTTTGGGAAAAGGGTAGCGGGACAGTCTTGTTACCAAAGAGATGGAAATAGCTCTCAATCCTCGAGCTCGGTGGTGTAGATGAACGGGCCGCGGCGGAGCCAGCAGGGCCCGAGATGGATGAAGGAAGACGACGGTCCGCGGCAGAGCCAGCAGGTCCCGATGAAGGTGGTGGTTACAAACGGTCCGCGGCCACGCCAGCAGGTCCCGACGACGATGAAGGATAGGGTGGTTCCCAAAGCCGCGGCAGCGCCAGCAGGCAAGACGAAGGTGCACAAGACAGAGCTACGGCAGCGCCAGTAGTCCGTCAAGGATGAGTTCTTCTTTGCGTCTCTCGACTCCAAGATACAACTCCCGTCCGGCTCTGGAGCTGCCCCAGTTATAGGGCTGGTGTGCTTTGATGTCCGGACCCTCGCACTTGGAGGTCGGGAGGTCCGGGATGAGGGGGTTCAGACACCCAGCAGGGGGGTGGAGCCAGCGCCCGGGGAGGCGATGGGCGAGCGGTACTTGGCGGGGGGGAGCCATCGACACCTCTTGCTCCCATTGACTGACCAAGTAGCCCGCTCACCTCCTGGGTGGATGTTGGTGCTGGAATGTCTGAGGCCTGGCCGGGCCCAGGGTTGAGGTCGATCGGGGGCCAGGCGGCCTCGTGGTGGAGTGTCCAAGATGGCGCCCAGGATGGGCGCGCAGGCCGGTAGTGGGTCGGCCTACGCGGTCAACAGGTTCGAGTGTAGGGGTCCCTGCGGGGACGGTGGACGTGTAATGGTGGTGTGTGGTACTTGCGTGGCTGGTTCGGGCCTGGTTGGGCCGGGGGAGAGCGGCCCTTCATGTGGCCTGTCCAACATGCGTCCCCCCCAGCTGAAGGCGGGGAGAGTTACCCATTCTCTTGGGGACTCTTTTCGTCGAGGCGGAAGAACCGGGACAGGCCATCTGCGTTGGCGTGATCTGGCCCAGGCCGATGTTCAACTGTGAAGTCCATCCCTTGTAGGGAGATGGACCAGCGTAGTAACTTCGGGTTTTCCCCCCGCATCTGCATCAGCCACTGCAGGGGTCGGTGGTCGGTCTGTACCCGAAAGGGTGTGCCAAAAAGGTAAGGCCGGAGCTTCTTGAGGGCCCATACCACTGCAAAGGCCTCCCTCTCTATGGTGCTCCAGCGTTGTTCCCGCGGTAGGATTCGCCGGCTGATGAAGGCCACCGGCTGATCACGGCCTTCGGTGTTCACTTGAGACAGGACTGCCCCAATGCCATGGTCGGAGGCATCCGTCTGGACGATGAACTCCCGGCTGTAGTCGGGGGCCTGGAGCACAGGGGCGGAGCACATGGCGGCTTTCAATTGTTCAAATGCAGCTTGACACTCTGGGGTCCAGTTGACTTTCTGGGGCTGATTTTTTGACGTGAGCTCTGTGAGGGGCCTCACGATAGTACCATAGTCTTTCACGAACCTTCGGTAATAGCCCGTGAGGCCCAGGAAGGCCCGTACCTCGGTCTGGGTAATGGGGGGCTGCCAGGACTGGATGGCGGCAATTTTTAGCTGCAGAGGGGCCACCAGGCCGCTTCCCACCTGGTGCCCGAGGTAGGTTACAGACCCTTGCCCAATTTGACATTTGCTGGCCTTGATCGTGAGGCCAGCTTGCTGAAGGGCGTGCAGCACTGCTCGGAGGTGGCGGAGGTGCTCGGACCACTGGTTGCTGTATACAGCGATGTCGTCTAGGTAGGCGGCGCTGAATCCTTCGAGCCCCGCCAGGACCTGATTGACGAGTCGTTGGAATGTTGCTGGGGCATTCTTCATGCCGAAGGGCATGACTGTGAAATGGAAATGGCCATCGGGAGTGGAGAAGGCAGAACGTTCTTGTGCCCGGGGTGTGAGGCCGATTTGCCAGTAGCCCGCCGTTAGGTCGAAGATACTGAGGTAGCGGGCAGCTCCCATGCGGTCGATTAGTTCATCTGCCCGGGGGATGGGATGTGCGTCTGTCCTGGTGACCGCATTCAAGCCCCGGTAGTCGACGCAGAACCGGAGTTCTGGTGTGGTGCCGGGGGCAGCTGCTTTGGGGACCAGTACTACAGGGCTGGCCCAGGGGCTGTCTGAGGGCTCGATGACCCCGAGCGTGAGCATTTTGGCTACTTCCTCCTGGATGCAGGTCCGTACCCGATCTGGCACGCGGTAGGCCCGGTGGCGGATAGGGGGGCTGTCCCCCGTGTCCACATCGTGCGTACACCAGGAAGTGACACCTGGGGTGAGGGAGAACAGGCTGGCGAATTGTGACAGGAGAACTTGGCACTCCTGGCGTTGCTCTCGGGTGAGGGCCTCTGAGAGTCGGACCCCCTCTACGGAACCATCTTTCTCCCGCGTTCGTAGGAGGTCCGGGAGGGGCTCGGAGTCCTCTTCAGCCCCATTGTCTGTGGCCATCAGGAGGCTGAGTTCTGTCCGTACAAAGTGCGGTTTCAGTCTGTTAGCGTGGAGGACCCGGAGGGGGTTCCGGGAAGATTCCAAGTCGATGAGATAGGTAGCCGGACCCTTGCGCTCGACCACTTTGAAGGGCCCGGTCCACTTGTCTTGTAGGGCGCAGGGTTCGGTGGGGGACATCACCCATACCTGTTGCCCAGGTTCAAATTCGATGGAGGAGGCATTCCGGTCATACCACCTTTTCATGTCCTCTTGACTGGCCTCTAGGTTGGCTTTTGCTAGTTCTCGGAATCGCCGGGTCTGGTTGCGGAGTGTTAGGAGGTAGCGGAAAACATCTGGTGGGTTCTTTAGAGGGGGCATCTCCCAGCCTTCCTTAACTAGGCTGAGCGGCCCGCGCACGGGGTGTCCATATAGCAGTTCAAATGGGCTGAAGCCCAGGGACTTCTGGGGAACCTCTCGATATGCGAAGAGGAGGCACGGCAGCAGCACATCCCACTGGCGACGGAGGGGCTCTTCCAACCCCCCGATCATCCCTTTGAGCGTGCGGTTGAACCGCTCAACGAGGCCGTTTCCTTGAGGGTGATAGGGGGTCGTGAACCGGTAGGTAACCCCGCACTGTTGCCAGAGAGATTTCATATATTTCGAAATAAAGTTCGTGCCCCTGTCACTGACGACCTCCCGGGGGAAGCCCACCCGGGAGAAGATCCCCATCAGAGCCCGGCCGACTACCGGGGCTGTCACAGTCCGCAGGGGAACAGCCTCCGGGTAGCGGGTGGCGTGGTCCACTAGCACCAGGATGAATCGATGGCCTTGTTTTGTGCGTGGGTCCAGGGGCCCTACGATATCGATTCCGACCCTCTCGAACGGGGTGGTGACCACGGGAAACGGTTGCAGGGGGGCTTTCAGTTTGCGGCCGCTCTTTCCACTGGCTTGGCACGTGGGGCAAGATCGGCAATGCTGGTGTACATTGTCCCTCATTTTGGGCCAGAAGAAGTGGGTCACCAGGCGGCTATAGGTTTTGTCTTGACCCAAGTGTCCTGCCAGGGGGACATCGTGGGCCAGGTTTAGCAGAAAGTCTCTAAAACGGAGGGGTACCACTAGGACTCGGCTGGCCCCCAGCTCCGCGATTCTTTGCTCACTGTACAGCAGATCATTGTCCCAGTAGACCCAGTGAGTTCCGGAGGTATCCCCTGCGCTTTGGGCTAGCGCTTGCTGGCGGAGTCCCTCGAGGGAGGGACAGGTCTTTTGTTCTTGGCGAAATTGTTCTTGCGTGGGCCCCCCCTCTTGAGGCCACTGGTCGAGGTTAGCGAGGTCTGGAGGTTGAGCTGGTTCGGGGGGGACGTCACGGTCGGTGGTTTCGGCGGGGGCGACCGGAGGCGGTGGCGCCGGCCATTCGAGTTCCTCTGGGCGGGTGTTGGCACGGGCGGTCATGGACCGGGTGGTGACGCACGCCCAGTCCGGGACGCCCAGCATCCCCAGGTGCTCTTTTCGTTCGACTGCTGCCCATGGAGAGCTTTCCAGGTCATTACCCAGGAGGCAGTCTACGGGGGCATCATCTCGGACCGTCACCTTCAACATGCCGGAGACCCCTCCCCATTCGAAGGGGACGCAGGCCATCCGACACAGGCTTTCTGAGTTATCGGCTGAACGTACAGGGCAGAGAATGTTTGGTAAGTATTGTTCGGGGGTCACCAGGTGACAGCGGACGGCTGTTACACTGGCCCCAGTGTCACGAAGGGCTTCAGCCCGGCGTCCATTGATGCCCACCCATTGGCTGTACTTCTGGGTATTAGCGGGTAGGGGGACCCGCGGGACCATGTCTCTCCCCCCTAGGCAGGCGAGAGCCATGGCGGCTGGCTCCCATTCTTGGTGGTCCTGTTCATATTCTTCTTGTTCCTCTGAGATCTGTTCCTCCCCCAGAGCAGCAGCGGCTACTTGGCGGGGTCTTGGGCTCTGGTACTGGGGGCAGTTTGGGTCGTTTGCATAGTGTCCGACTCGTTGGCATCGATGGCAGGTAACATTGGCTCGATGTCCCGGTCGCGCTGGGGTGCTGCCCCGGTTGGCCGGGGGGGTGGGGCTGGTAGTGAGGGTGACCGGAGCGTTGCTTCTTCCGCGTCCTTGGCCTCCACCTCCTCGGGGACGGTGCTGACCATTGTTGTTCCGGTTCTGTTCGGAGGACCCATTTCGACTCACTCTGGTGATCTCCCACCGGTCTGCTTCAGCTGCGAGCTGCCGGGGATCCGTTAACTTGCTGTCGAGGAGGTGCTGACGAAGTTCAATGAAGCAATTGTTCGACAGATGCTCCCATACCATAAGATTGAACAGTTGGTCGTAGGTTGTGACCCTGCTTCCTTTGATCCAGCCCTCGAAGGCTCGGCTAAAGTAATTAACATAGTCCACCCAAGTTGTACCTGGGATGCGGGTGCAGTCTCGGAACCTCTGACGGTACATCTCGGGTGTGAGGCCATAGCGGGTGAGGAGTGCAGCTTTCATATGGTCATAGGAGGTCATCTGGTGGTCCGGGAGTTGCAGCAGGGCGTCGCGGCCCTCATTGAGGAATCTCCCCCACAGACCGGCCCCCCAATCGCTTTTATCGATCCGGTGTGCAGTCATAGCGATTTCATAGGCCTTAAACCATTGCTGGATGTCGTCCTCTCGGAAGTATTCTCGAACGACATCCTTGGGGATGTGTACCTTCTTCTCTGTTGCCCCTGGAGTGTGGGGTTGCTCGGGCACCCCTGCTTCTTTATTCTGTTTGCGTAGGTCGATTTCAGCTAATTTCCGCTCATGTTCATATGCCAGTTTCTTTTCCTCGAGCTCCCTTTGTCTCTGTTTCTCCTCTCTTTCTTCTCGGAGACGCAGGTGCTCTAAGTTGATTTTCTGTTCGGCCAACTTTAGTTCAACGTCCATTTTGAGCCGGGCCATTTCCAGCTCGTGTAGTCGGGTTCTTTCTCGTTCCTGGATCTCGTCTGGCGAGAGACCCGTTCTTCGTTCTTCAGGGGCCATGGGGGTTTGTGCTGCGATGTCTTGATCGGGGGTTCCGGCAGCCCCGGTTTCTGCCCAAGATTCCAGGGCCTGCTTAAAGTCATCTTTGGTATTTAGTCCGGTGGTAGCGATACCTAATTCGATACAGAACTGTTTAAGTTCACGATGGTTGTACTCGTCCAATTTCTCCATCTGGAATTTCTCCGTTGATCCGCTGTCTTTAGTTGACATCGTGATTCGCCGTGGGGTGAGCTACTCTCTGTACGGTTTATGCGGTGATTCGGATCCCGTCGCTGGCCACCAATGTTAGACGGACCGGGAGGGTCGGCCGAGGATAAGGGGAGAGGTCTCCGGGGAGAGCCGTCTCCAGTGAATCGTACAGACAAGTAACTCCCCCCCCACAGACGGACACCACACAATGATAAAGTTCAACGATACTTTATAGGTAATTCTTCAAGTACGGTAGAATGGTACAAGGAGGTCTGGACTCAGGGGTCCCCTCTATTCTGGTCTCTGTTTGGGAAAAGGGTAGCGGGACAGTCTTGTTACCAAAGAGATGGAAATAGCTCTCAATCCTCGAGCTCGGTGGTGTAGATGAACGGGCCGCGGCGGAGCCAGCAGGGCCCGAGATGGATGAAGGAAGACGACGGTCCGCGGCAGAGCCAGCAGGTCCCGATGAAGGTGGTGGTTACAAACGGTCCGCGGCCACGCCAGCAGGTCCCGACGACGATGAAGGATAGGGTGGTTCCCAAAGCCGCGGCAGCGCCAGCAGGCAAGACGAAGGTGCACAAGACAGAGCTACGGCAGCGCCAGTAGTCCGTCAAGGATGAGTTCTTCTTTGCGTCTCTCGACTCCAAGATACAACTCCCGTCCGGCTCTGGAGCTGCCCCAGTTATAGGGCTGGTGTGCTTTGATGTCCGGACCCTCGCACTTGGAGGTCGGGAGGTCCGGGATGAGGGGGTTCAGACACCCAGCAGGGGGGTGGAGCCAGCGCCCGGGGAGGCGATGGGCGAGCGGTACTTGGCGGGGGGGAGCCATCGACACCTCTTGCTCCCATTGACTGACCAAGTAGCCCGCTCACCTCCTGGGTGGATGTTGGTGCCGGAATGTCTGAGGCCTGGCCGGGCCCAGGGTTGAGGTCGATCGGGGGCCAGGCGGCCTCGTGGTGGAGTGTCCAAGATGGCGCCCAGGATGGGCGCGCAGGCCGGTAGTGGGTCGGCCTACGCGGTCAACAGGTTCGAGTGTAGGGGTCCCTGCGGGGACGGTGGACGTGTAATGGTGGTGTGTGGTACTTGCGTGGCTGGTTCGGGCCTGGTTGGGCCGGGGGAGAGCGGCCCTTCATGTGGCCTGTCCAACACATTGCATTTAAGGAATCACAAAATATGCGATTCCTTAAGTGCAATCGCAAAATAAGGAATGGCAAATTTTGCGATTCCTTATTTTGCAGCCAAATTGTTTCATACATACCATTTAGCAAATTCGCATTCGCAAAGGCCTTTGCGAATGCGAATTTGCTTGATACATATGGCCCTGAGTGTTTGGGACCTGCTGGGCGGCGAGTCTCTCGTTTCAGGTAACAAAGGCCGGCTTCATGTTTGTTTCTTTGACCTGGACACCAGCGCGGAAGGGGTTAAGCGCAGCCGCCCCTCCCCGGGTGATTGATTGCACCGGTGTTGATGGTGGTAGGGAGGGCGGGGGCACGGGAATGAATGGGTCAAGGGTGACAGAATCCCAGCTGCAGACTGTCTGGGATGCCAGACGGGGCCAAAGGTCAGGCACGGGGTCAGAGGTCGGCTTTTTGTCACCATTGCCCATTAGTCTGGGCTGCTGTTCAACATCCAGCCCTCGGCTGCCGTGATAGCCTGTCTCACGGAGGGTGTTTGTGGGCGGCAGTCACTTTGAACGTGCCCGGCACAGTGTGTCCCCGCCTGGGGGCCGTGTGCACACATGCGGAACTGAGGCAAGGGGGCGCACGGAGTTAATATGTGGGTGAGCAGGACTCCTGACGTGTACAGCACAGTGTGTCCCCGCGTGGGGGGCGGCTGCACGGAGACCGTATGCACACAAGCGGAGCTAAAGCAAAGGGAGACACGGAGTGACTATGTGGGTGAGCACAGGACCCCTGAACGTGCCCAGCACAGTGTGTCCCCTACTTGGAGGCCCTGTGCATACATGCGGAACTGAGGCAAGTGGACACACGGACTTACTATGTGGGCGAGCAGGAAGTTCCAGGAACCCTGAACGAGTACAGAACAGTGTATCCACGCGTGGGGGGGCGGCTGCTTGGAGACCGTGTGCACACAAGCGGAGCTAAAGCAAAGGGACACACGGAGTGACTATGTGGGTGAGCCGGAAGTTCCAGGAACCCTTAACGTGTACAGCACTGTGTGTCCCCCCCCCCCCCCCCCCCCCCGGAGGCCTGCGGCTTCGAGACAGTGTGCAGACATGCGGAACTAAGGCAAAGGGTCGCACGGAGTTAATATGCGGGTGAGCACAGGACCCCTGAACGTGCCCAGCACATTGTGTCCCCTACTTGGAGTCCGTGTGCACACACGCGGAACTGAGGCAAGGGGACACACGGAGTTACTATGCGGGTGAGCAGGACCTCTGAACGTGACCAGCACAGTGTGCCACCCTCCCCTCTTACTTGGAATCCGGCCCCTTCGAGACATTGTGCAGACATGCGGAACCTCAAGTAAGCGGACCCACTGAGTTAAATGTGTAGTAGCAGGACCCCTAAATGTGCCCAGCACAGCGTGTCCTCGCGTAGGGGTCTGCCGCTTCGAGACAGTGTGCAGACATGCGAAACTGCAGTAAGGGGCACACTGAATTAATATGTGTAGTAGCATGGCCCCTAAACGTGCCCTGCACATTGTGTATGTACCCCCTCTCCTTGCTTGGAAGCCGGCCGCTTGGAAGCCGTGTGCACACATGCGGAACGGTGGTAAGGGGAGGGACTCGCTGAGTTCATATGCGTGGGGTCACGACCCTTGAACGTGCCCAGCACAATGTGTCCCTCGTATGGGGGGGCTTGCCGCTTGGAGACAGCGTTCAGACACCCGGAACAAAGGAAAGGGGGTACACTGAGGTAATACGTGGGGGTGCAGAACCCCTGCACGTGGCCAGCATAGTCCCCCCTCCACTCCCCCCGAGGCATGCCGCTTGGAGACAGTGTGCATTCATGAGGAACTGAGGTAATGTATTCCGTCCGCGTGCACACGTGGAGACTGGGGCACACTGGAAGAGTGTGTGATGTAGAAGCATCTTTGAACTTTGTCCAGCACAGGTAACCCCCGGGAGGCCTGCTACTGGGAGATACTCACCCACAAAGGCACAAGACAACCTCCGGGACCCCTACAGCACAGGCCGCCCCCGCCCTTCATCTTCACCAATGAACCGAAGCACTATGACTATCTGAGAGGTATTTTATTTGAAGAGTTTTATATAGCGCTGGCTAGACCCGTAGGTATCAGAGCGCTTTACATGAGGATCGATGCGTTACAAGTTACAAATTACATCCGTTACCAGAACGTAGTAAAACACAGGCAAAAAAAACCCCAATGTTACGGTAATTTGTGTGAGGGAAGGGGAGGAAAGAGACAGCGGGGAGAACTGTGTCGAATGTCCGGCTGGGTAGGTGATGGCCGAGGGGGTGAACCAGGGCTGATCTCCTCTATGGCTGTCGAGCAGCTCCACCGGGCATCAGCCATGTCGTGGGCCCCTCACGAGATTCTACAGTGGGGCCCCCCTCATGGTGGGTTACGCCCGTGTGCACAAGCGCGAAAAAGAGTTAAGAGTGCAGACTGAAGTGATATGTGGGGACGCAGGATATCTGAAGATGACCAGCACAATATGTCCCACCTTCCAGAGGCCTTGCTCTTACATATAGTGTGCACACAAGCGGAGTGGATGTGAGGGGCCCATTCAACTAATATGTTGGGGTGCAGGACCCATCAACGTGCCAAGCACAGTGTGCCTCATCCTGGCTAGGAGACTGTGTGCACACATGTGGACGCCTGCATTTTCTCCCATGCGCTTTCCTACCCTTTCCCACATTTGCCCCTGTGGATATTGGCCAGGCCAGTGCGGCCATTTCCTGGTTTCTGTGGGACCCACAGTGTGGAGGTGGCAGAGCAGCGTCTGGCTCAGAGCCTCAAGCTTCCATATATTTGGGAAAGTCCCGACAGTTTGTTGTGAGACCCACAGTTGGGGCAGGGAGGCAGATCTTGGTCCCCTGCAAGCTGTGACTTACGCCGTCACCAAGATGTAGGATCACCTTGAAATTGCAAGACAATTAAGAACATTCTTATTGGCCAAAAGGATTGAATTCAGCACACAAAACAAAGGTTGTTCAGTTGCTGCTGACAATATTTCATGTTTGACCCATTGTAGCGCTTCGACCCATTCTAGCGCTTCCTAGGATAAAGCTACAATCCCGCCAATAATTCCTTACAATATGGGTGCAGCGGCAGCAGGCAAGTAGGGTAGGGAGCCACCTCACTTCCAATCAGACAAGTAGGGTAGGGAGCCACCTCACTTCCAATCAGACAAGTAGGGTCGGGAGCCACCTCACTTCCTATCAGACAAGTAGGGTCGGGAGCCACCTCACTTCCAATCAGACAAGTAGGGTCGGGAGCCACCTCACTTCCTATCAGTCAAGTAGGGTCGGGAGCCACCTCACTTCCAATCAGACAAGTAGGGTAGGGAGCCACCTCACTTCCAATCAGACAAGTAGGGTAGGGAGCCACCTCACTTCCTATCAGACAAGTAGGGTAGGGAGCCACCTCACTTCCTATCAGTCAAGTAGGGTCGGGAGCCACCTCACTTCCAATCAGACAAGTAGGGTAGGGAGCCACCTCACTTCCTATCAGTCAAGTAGGGTAGGGAGCCACCTCACTTCCTATCAGACAAGTAGGGTAGGGAGCCACCTCACTTCCTATCAGTCAAGTAGGGTCGGGAGCCACCTCACTTCCAATCAGACAAGTAGGGTAGGGAGCCACCTCACTTCCAATCAGACAAGTAGGGTAGGGAGCCACCTCACTTCCAATCAGACAAGTAGGGTAGGGAGCCACCTCACTTCCAATCAGACAAGTAGGGTCGGGAGCCACCTCACTTCCAATCAGACAAGTAGGGTAGGGAGCCACCTCACTTCCTATCAGTCAAGTAGGGTAGGTAACCACCTCACTTCTCCTCAGTGTAGGGTAGGTAACCACCTCACTTCTCCTCAGTGTAGGGTAGGTAACCACCTCACTTCTCCTCAGTGTAGGGTAGGTAACCACCTCACTTCTCCTCAGTGTAGGGTAGGTAACCACCTCACTTCTCCTCAGTGTAGGGTAGGTAACCACCTCACTTCTCCTCAGTGTAGGGTAGGTAACCACCTCACTTCCCATCATTTTACGCGTCGATCTCAGGCTTTGTGTTTCTGAAAATTGCCCCCACCGCTTCTCAAAGATCCCAACCTCTCCCTTGAAAGTCCTACCCGTGCCACCGAAAAGTACCTACTCTCCCGCAGCGCCCCTATGAACAGCGCCAATGACTTGGATGAGCATAAGGACGCACACCCTCCCACCAATGGTCGCACCTACCTGCCATGAGTTCAACGCACCGCAGGAAAACGGGAGCAAATGCAAGGGGTGGCTTCCTAAGAGCACAAGACTAACCCCAACAATTACACACAAAAAACCCTCACCATGGGTCTGGAACAGCATGCAGTCCTGCGTAAAGTGCTTCAACACCTCATCATGGCTAGTAATCATGATATAAATGCAATTACAATACAATATATAACCCTCCGGCCCAGTACTGTAGCACTGAGTGGTCCAAATGAAACTGCAGTTCATACAGGCCGCATAATCATTTCCCTTTAACTGCTTGACACTGCAACACAAACTTAACACAAAAGTGCTGTGGGTCGTGTCCACCACCCAGTGTACCCGTCCTCCGCAATAAACCACCTATAACCCACTGAGCAGGCATGGAATAACAGAAGAGAGCTCCAAAACTCCTTTTTTCCACCCCAACAAGTCCTGACAAAATGCACACTGTGACCCCTTCTTGACATCTTACAATGATAGTCCGATATGGCATGATAGTAACAAGGTCCATCCCAGAAGGCCTTTCTACTATGTCTTCCTCCAATCTATGCCTTCCCAGGCCATACATGTAGAGTAAAATATCTCAGAATGGACATCCTAGAACAATACCCAGCTAACTGGACTATAATCATAAGAAATAGCATATGGTGGCCTGGGGAGCGGCCTAAACCTGCCGGCATAATGAAAACCACAAACCGTGTTTCTCTCTTTCACATTTCTTCTTCCATCCCACTGCTATGCACTGCGTCTCATAGCACGGTAACCACACCTCTGTGGTCACCACACATGACGTGAAAACCCTTCCCAAATAGGATCAACACAAATACAACATACTTCCAACCACACACCATACATGACGTTGCATGTAGGCAAGCGCTTCAGCGCCCAACACAGGGGTAGTAAGCACTGTATTAATATTTCAATTCAATACCATACAACTCGAGGGGGACAACGCAGGAGTGTGTGAGGGAACAAGAGATTGGAAGTGTCCCCACCTAAAGGCCTTCTACTTGGTGAAAGTGCACACACATTTGGACTGGAGTGGGGGCGGCGGTAGCTGAAGCAGTGTGTGAGGGAGCAGAACCTTTCCACGACCCACGCACCCTGTGTCCCTTTGCTAGAGGCCTGCTCCTTGCAGATAGTGTGCACATATGCAGACTGAAGGTAAGGGGGTACACAGTAGGTGTGTTTGTGTGAGTGTAAGTGCCAGGAGGCCTGCTCCCTGCAGATAGTGTGCACAATGAAGGTAAGGTGGCACACTGAAGGTGTGTATGGGGGGAGCATAAGTGCCCGGAGGCCTGCTCCTTGCAGATAGTGTGCACAATGAAGGTAAGGTGGCACTCTGAAGGAGTTTTGTGTGAGTGTAAGTGCCAGGAGGCCTGCTCCTTGCAGATAGTGTGAACAATGAAGGTGAGGTGGCACTCTGAAGGTGTTTTGTGTGAGTGTAAGTGCCAGGAGGCCTGCTCCTTGCAGATACTGTGCACACTGAAGGTAAGGAGGCACTCTGAAGGTGTGTATGGGTGAGTGTAAGTGCCCGGAGGCCTGCTCCTTGCATATACTGTGCACACTGAAGGTAAGGAGGCACTCTAAAGGTGTTTTGTGTGAGTGTAAGTGCCAGGAGGCCTGCTCCTTGCAGATAGTGTGCACAATGAAGGTAAGGTGGCACTCTGAAGGAGTTTTGTGTGAGTGTAAGTGCCAGGAGGCCTGCTCCTTGCAGATAGTGTGAACAATGAAGGTAAGGTGGCACTCTGAAGGTGTTTTGTGTGAGTGTAAGTGCCAGGAGGCCTGCTCCTTGCAGATAGTGTGCACAATGAAGGTAAGGTGGCACTCTGAAGGTGTTTTGTGTGAGTGTAAGTGCCAGGAGGCCTGCTCCTTGCAGATAGTGTGCACAATGAAGGTAAGGTGGCACTCTGAAGGAGTTTTGTGTGAGTGTAAGTGCCAGGAGGCCTGCTCCTTGCAGATAGTGTGAACAATGAAGGTGAGGTGGCACTCTGAAGGTGTTTTGTGTGAGTGTAAGTGCCAGGAGGCCTGCTCCTTGCAGATACTGTGCACACTGAAGGTAAGGAGGCACTCTGAAGGTGTGTATGGGTGAGTGTAAGTGCCAGGAGGCCTGCTCCTTGCAGATAGTGTGCACAATGAAGGTAAGGTGGCACTCTGAAGGAGTTTTGTGTGAGTGTAAGTGCCAGGAGGCCTGCTCCTTGCAGATAGTGTGAACAATGAAGGTAAGGAGGCACTCTGAAGGTGTGTATGGGTGAGTGTAAGTGCCAGGAGGCCTGCTCCTTGCAGATAGTGTGCACAATGAAGGTAAGGAGGCACTCTGAAGGTGTTTTGTGTGAGTGTAAGTGCCAGGAGGCCTGCTCCTTGCAGATACTGTGCACACTGAAGGTAAGGAGGCACTCTGAAGGTGTGTATGGGTGAGTGTAAGTGCCAGGAGGCCTGCTCCTTGCAGATAGTGTGCACAATGAAGGTAAGGTGGCACTCTGAAGGAGTTTTGTGTGAGTGTAAGTGCCAGGAGGCCTGCTCCTTGCAGATAGTGTGAACAATGAAGGTGAGGTGGCACTCTGAAGGTGTTTTGTGTGAGTGTAAGTGCCAGGAGGCCTGCTCCTTGCAGATACTGTGCACACTGAAGGTAAGGAGGCACTCTGAAGGTGTGTATGGGTGAGTGTAAGTGCCAGGAGGCCTGCTCCTTGCAGATAGTGTGCACAATGAAGGTAAGGTGGCACTCTGAAGGAGTTTTGTGTGAGTGTAAGTGCCAGGAGGCCTGCTCCTTGCAGATAGTGTGCACAATGAAGGTAAGGTGGCACTCTGAAGGAGTTTTGTGTGAGTGTAAGTGCCAGGAGGCCTGCTCCTTGCAGATAGTGTGAACAATGAAGGTGAGGTGGCACTCTGAAGGTGTTTTGTGTGAGTGTAAGTGCCAGGAGGCCTGCTCCTTGCAGATAGTGTGCACAATGAAGGTAAGGTGGCACACTGAAGGTGTGTATGGGGGGAGCATAAGTGCCCGGAGGCCTGCTGCTAGCTGATTGTAAGGGCACCTGTGGAGATAAGGGGCACCCTGAAGCAGTTGTCCAACACCTGTAAAAAGAGTGCAAAACATCACAATATGTATAACTCAATTAGAGCAACAAAAGTTCAAAGAATGACATTATGTCACCCACAAGTTACAAATAACATCGATTCAATCTATCAAGAGTTGTGTTTTTATGTTCACACCCAATTTCATTGATTCCTTTATCAAAAAGTCAATCCGCCCAGCCAACGTGATTCGTCCAATAGGACTTCGTCTGGGTTGGCATATAGATCTGATGGCTGGTTTCCCATGTTTGGTGCTGTTATGAACTATGAAGATTCCATTGGGGGTACTAAAACACCCAAAATTAAGACAGTTTTCCTTATGATTCTAGACATGGGTGACTTTTTTTAATATTATGCGGGGATATTTTACTTATGGATATACCAACCCTGGTGAAGTCTGATTGGACGAAACGTGTTGGCTGGGCTGATGGCCTTTTTGATAAAGAATCAATATAATTGCACCTGGACATAAATACAAGACTCCTGATGGACTGAATTTGATTGAATGGATGTTATTTGTCACTTGTGGATGACATAATATCATTCTTTGATCTTTAATTGCTCGAATTTAATTATAGTTATTGTGATATTTGCTGCTTCTTTTTCAGTTGGTGCACAAATGTTCAGATGGAGAATGATTCCTAAGCAGTGGGGCCTTAAAAGTTGAGCTAACAGTGTTTACATAAGATATTATCATCCAGAGCTCACTCTCTCACCCTCAGTTTCTGGTTGTCGGTGATTTTAATATTCACATGGACAGGACAGACTGTTCTTCAGCGGATTTACTGAGGTCCACTCTGAACTCAGCCAACCTTAAACTTGTTAATGAGGGCCCTACACACAGAGCGGGCCACATGCTCGATTTAATATTCTCCAACATCACTAATATGATGGTTAACACCCCATTACCCCTGATATGGTCAGACCACTCCCTGATACCATTTCAATTTATAGTTACGGCGGATAAACCTATGACCAGCAAGTGCTCGTTCATGAAGAGACAATGGAGTAAGCTGGTCCCAGCTACTATGGGTCCACACCTAGCTGAGACCATGCCGACTTTCTCCTCCAATGCGGACACCGATGCTCAGCTTTTTAATGACTGGATCAGGAATATGCTAACATCTATAGCTCCGGCAACAGCCACAATATCCAAACGAGACTCCCCATCTGCCCCCTGGTTTTCTGAGGAGCTCAGAGTGCAAAAATCGCACTGTAAAAAGTTGGAGCGACTTTGGAGGCTAAATTATGATCTTGCAGAGAAGGCCTGCTATAAGGAAGCTTCAAAAAAACTGCATAAAGCCATCAGAAAAGCAAAAAAACAGTACTATGCGAACTCGATTCAGCAAGCTGAACATTCAAGCAAAGAAACCTTTAAAATAGTTCAGTCATTTTTCAAACCCATATGTATTGAGAGGGAAGTTTCCCCATCAATCTCGTTTTGCAACAGCATTTCGGACTTTTTTGACTCTAAAATCAAGAAAGTATATGAGTCTTTTGGGCCAGTGAAGACCACGGTTAAATCCGACTTAGCGGGCTTAATACCGAACTATGCTACCCTGACACAATTTGATTCAATAGACCTAAATACGGTCAAGCAAGAACTAAGTCGTTGCAAATCGGGCTCGCCAGACGACCCTTGCCCTCCAAAACTCTGGAGCCGCATAGCTGACTTTGTGGCCCCCACTATTCAACGCATTTGGAATTTGTCCATCTCAGCGGGGGTGTTCCCGGATATTTGGAAACATGCCACTCTTCTCCCCCTAAAGAAAAAATCTAATGGGGACCCTAAGGATCTCAATAATCTCCGTCCAATCTCCCTCCTTGCAGCACCAGGCAAAATGCTTGAAAAAGTTATCCAGCGGCAATTAAATCAATTCATTGAATACAACAAAACTCTACACGAGACGCAATCAGGCTTCCGACCTGGATTTAGCACCGAAACAGCTTTAATTGAGGTGGCAGAGTCAGTAAGGTGGTCGATGGACTCGGGAGACTCAGCGATGCTGGTGCTCCTGGATCTGTCGGCCGCCTTTGACACGGTCGACCACGCTATACTACTGTCTCGACTAGCGGAGATAGGTATCCAGGGTCAGGCACTGGAGTGGTTACAGTCCTATCTGACTCAAAGAACTCAGAAAGTGGCATTGAGGGATGTCTCTTCTACACCTAAAGCGCTGAACTATGGCGTTCCACAGGGCTCGGCTTTGAGCCCACTTTTATTTAATGTTTACCTGGCTCCACTCTTTACGCTGATCGCCAATTGGGGGATCAAGGCAATCTCATACGCCGATGATACCCAATTGGTGTTCCCATACTCAGAAGTGTCAGAGGCATCCTTCTCAAACTTCAAGGGGTGCCTACAAGACGTAGCCTGCTGGATGAACACCAATAAACTAAAACTCAACACTAGTAAAACTGAGGTGATCTTCTTTGGCAAAGACCCCCCCCCACCATCTGATTTATGGTGGCCGGCAGAGATGGGTCTAGCTCCCTCGCCTAGCCATTCAGCAAGGAATCTAGGTGTGCGGTGGGATGATAAGCTGTCCTTTGTTTCACACATACAGCAAGTTGCTGGCTGCTGTATGAGCAAGTTGAGGAATCTACGTAAGATTCTTCGACTTCTACCAGTTAGCTGCCGAAAAACCGTAGTCCACGCCACAGTCACATCCAGGCTGGATTACGCCAACGGTCTGTATTTGGGCCTACCAAAGTACCTTATACAGCAACTACAACTGGTTCAAAATGCGGCTGCGAGACTTTTAATGAGGATTCCGTTCAAGCACTCAGTCTCTCCGTACCTCCTCTCCCTTCATTGGTTACCAGTTGCTAGTAGAATAAAATTCAAAGCACTTACTCTGGCCTTCAGATCTTTATATGGAAACTGCCCAAATTACCTGAAAGTTCGACTTCCAAGGTATTCCCAATTTCGCTCGCTCAGATCCAACAACCACGTGCGACTGACAGCCCCTAGAGTAAAAAGAGCCCGGCTGGGCGGACGAACCTTCTCGGCCAATGTGGCCAATCTATGGAACTCACTACCCATCACCCTCCAACAGGCCCCATCTGAAGCCTGTTTTAAACACCTGCTGAAAACCTGGCTGTTTACCCAGTCTCGCTAAATGCTACCCTCTCCAGCCTCCATGGTCTGATACACTTGTTCTCTCAGCGCCGGGACACCTCCTCGTGAGGTAGCTGTTCGCGCTATACAAAATTCTGTATTATTATTATTATTATTAAAAAGAAAAACACACTAGTGCGAAGGTGGACGGCCTACACTGCTGATGTGAAGGTCCTCGTTGCGCCCTGGAGCAGTGCGTGCAGAGTGTATGTGTGGTGGAGACCAAAGTCCAGCCTCACTCCTTTCACCGCCGAGCCAGTGGAGAGCCACACACCGCCGCCTCGCCCATCTGCAAGAATCGATCCAATATCACGCTGTCTGCTGATGCATGTATTGTTTATGGCCAATCATTCCAGTGGGCGACAACGAGTATTGATCTGTGTCATGACAACACTTTGTCACAGGCCACTCATCGATTGAGGGCGTGCATTCTCATCAGCAAAGCACCAATCATGCGTGTGCACTTAATGATGCGCTGGGTGTGCCGCCTGCATCCATCCGCTCTGTCATACGTGGCCTGATTGTCTAGGAAACACATATGTACAGCCCATGTAGAGACAGATTTCTGCAGAGCATCAAAATGTGAGCTTTAGAGGCTGAAAGTCACAATGGTGACTTATTTTCGTGAAAAAAGTCACATTGTGACAATTATATTGTTCACAACTCATAACGTGACTTTTGTGGCTCCAAACTGTCTTTCAACGCACACTCGGCGCGCTTTATGGCTGTCAGACCAGCAGCACTGCGCCCTAAACTCACAAAGGTGTTGGTGTGTCAGTCGATGGTTATTTGTGCCACAAACGAGGCACTTTGTTAGTCAGCAATCATAATGGTGACACCTTATGGCTTAAACCTCCCACAGTCACGCAGCTCCCTGTGGTGGTATTTTTGTATTGTGCGGCACACAACTCGCAGAGTTAGAAATGTTAAGAAGCACTACATGGAAATGAAGAAACCAAATTGAAGAATCTTTAAATGAGGGTTAATACAAAGGAAATTAGTCGGATATTTTTATTTTAGAAAATTATGATGATGAAGAATAAATTTACACATTAAACATGCTTGGCCATTATTCACGGCAGTCTCATTTGGTATTTCTCGCAATTGTTTATTTCCAGTATTATGAAACTGATGCTAAATGGACTTTTCAACATAAACTGTTCCAGTCTTCTTTACTGCATTTCTTTGTATTTCACATACATGTTCTTAAAGAACTACTCTGGATTGCGACTTTGGTGTAAAGTGTGAGTGCGATAAAAGGGTCACGGCCAGCTTTGCTGCTGCCTGCTGAGGCGAAGCGGGACATGTTATCCTGTAGAAAGGGGCCCCAAGACCCGTGTCATACTCTGTGAGACGCTGTTCCTCTGCGTCATCAGTTCCTCAAAGGGCCCCTGCCGCTCCCATCGCTGCAACGGGTTGATACATAGTTAACGGAAATGTAGCACGGAGCAGAGCTGAGCTCCTTTAAATGTAGCGCTGGGGAACCCGCTTTCCCTTGAATGTAGCAGTGTGCGTAGGGAGGTGAAACAAAAATGCTTCAATGTAGAACAGGGTGAAAGCAAGTTCTCCTTAATGTAGCACGTGGTTGAAACAAAGTCCCCCTGCCTATAGACTTGGGTGAAACAAAGTTTCCTTCAGTGCAGCCGTGGGTGTAACAAGTTTCCTTGATTGTAGCACTGAGTGGCGGGTGGAGGTGCTGGAAACAAGTTTCCCTTGAATGTAGCACTGGTTCTGGGAAAACACATTTCTCTTAAATGTAGCACCGGTTTTGAAGAAGAACTGGGGGTGAAAACATGCTCTGTGGAACGCTGGTCTGGGTGAAACAAAGTTCCCTTTCTTGAATGTAGCACGGATTAAAGATCACTTGAATGTAGTACTGGGTAAAACAAAGTTACTTTGAATGTAGCAGTGGATAAAACAAAGTTCCATTGAATGTAGTACTAGGTGACACAAAGTTCCTTTGAATGTAGTACTAGTTGAAACAAAGTTCCTTTGAATGTAGCACTGGGTGAAACAAAGTTCCTTTGAATGTAGCACTGGATAAAAAAAAAGTTCCATTAAATGTAGTACTGGGTGAAACAAAGTTCCATTAAATGTAGTACTAGGTGACACAAAGTTCCTTTGAATGTAGCACTGGATAAAACAAAGGTCCATTAAATGTAGTACTAGGTGAAACAACGTTCCTTTGAATGTAGCACTGGGTGATAGAAAGTTCCATTAAATGTAGTACTGGGTGAAAAAAAGCTCCTTTGTATATAGCACTGCAAGAAATAAAGTTCCCTTTCTTGAATGTAGCACTGGAGCACGAATTAAAGATCCCTTGAATGTAGCACTGGGTGAAACAAAGTTCCTTTGAATGTAGCACTGGATGACACTAAGCTCCATTGAATGTCGTACTAGTTGTTACACACTTCCTTTGAATGTAGCACCAGGTGAAACAAAGTTATTTTGAATGTAGCAGTGGATAAAACAAAGTTCCATTGAATGTAGTACTAGTTGAAACAAAGTTCCATTGAATGTAGCACTGGATAAAACAAAGTTCCATTGAATGTAGCACTGGATAAAACAAAGTTCAATTAAATGTAGTACTGGGTGAAACAAAGTTCCTTTGAATGTAGCACTGGTTGATAGAAAGTTCCATTAAATGTAGTACTGGGTGAAACAAAGTTCCGTTGAATGCAGCACTGCGTGCAATAAAGTTCCCTTTCTTGAATGTAGCACTGGAGCACGAATTAAAGATCCCTTGAATGTAGCACTGGGTGAAACAAAGTTCCTTTGAATGTAGCACTGGGTAAAACAAAGTTACATTGAATGTACCACTGGGTGAAACAACGTTCCATTGAATGTAGCACAGGGTGAAACAAAGTTCCATTTAATGTAGCACTGGATGAAACAAAGTTCCATTGAATGTAGCACTGGATAAAACAAAGTTCCATTGAATGTAGTTCTTGTTGAAACAAAGTTCCATTGAATGTAGCACTGGGTGAAACAAAGTTCCAATGAATGTAGCACTGGGTGAAACAAAGTTCCAATGAATGTTGTACTAGTTGTAACAAACTTCCTTTGAAAGTAGCACCAGGTGAAACAAAGTTCCTTTGAATGTAGCACTGGGTGAAACAAAGTTCCTTTGAATGTAGCACTGGGTGAAACAAAGTTCCTTTGAATGCAGCACTAGAAGAAAGAAGAACAAGGTGAAAGAAAGCGCCTTTGAGTTTTTCAATGTGGTTTTGGACAGGGGCAGGTATCAGAAGTGGTAGCCTGAGTCGCCATTATGGTCAGAGACATTTCAGAGTTGAAGCGGTCTCATATCTTATTTATCAGTTGTGGACAAGATTTACTGGTGGCTCTGAATTACCAAGAAGTTCTGCCTCCTCCAACTCAGGGTGCAGGGCACTGAAGAACAAAATGGCCTCTACGTTTGAAGAGGTGGTAGCAGAAGGGATTTTTAGATTTTCCAGGGATGGTTTGAGAATATGCTAATTCAAACTTAGGGCTGGGGGCGCTGGACAAGCCATGGATATATTTTGGTTATCCACAGATAAGATGTTTCTCTTGCCTAGGTGTTTCCTCTGTATCTACAGACTCTTGTTCTTTCTCAGGATTTGTAATGGAGCACAGATTCTCAAGTGTGGCCAACAGTCCAGTAAATGCATCAGGAAGGCCACAGCATGAAACCACAGCATTATTTAGTGGGAGAAGGGTAAAGGGTTGGTAATCCTTGGCATAATCACACAACACCCACCGTGAGTTTCAATAGCCTATGCTTAATGCCAGTCTAGGCAGAGGAGGCGTGCTGCGAGCATGGGAGGTCGATAGAGCATCATATATTGAACAAGCATTTGCAATGCAATCGGTCTCGCCTTTCGGACCTTATATGTATTTAGCTATGCAGCATATTCGTCTGGGTGATGAAACATCTACTGATCTTTAACGTGGAGGGAAAGTAAGCACCAAACTGTCTGACACACTAGGTAGGGGAACACATGGAGAGAAATATTGCCTTTCAGCTGGAAATGGTATAGTCCAAAGCTCTGTTTTTAATATAAAAGCAGGGCCTTTGGTGGTCATATCACTGAAAATACAAGATTTGAAAAAAATAGTATTGTCTACGGTTGCTTGTGGAAGACAAATTCTATGGACTGGAATCTAGAGAGTGATAAAGTGACTCTGGTATTTTACTGACCTCTGCTGGTCATTTTCTATCAAGAAAGTTAATTAGAGGCAAGTGCCAGAAAAATAAAGAAAAGAAAGTCCCTCAGCAGAAAGCAATTCTGGTATTTTACTGACCTCTGGTGGTCGTTTTCTATCAAGACAGTTACGTAGAGGCAGTTGAAGAGAAAAAAGAGTCCCTAAGCGGAAGCAGACTAGTCCTAGGGCTGATCTACAGAGCCCACAAAGTGCATACACATATAATTATATACTAAAGTATGTATACTAAAGTATATACTAAAGTATATACAAGAGGTCTCGAGTGCTCGACCTAAAAAGGGTGACTGTTGAAGGCTGTCTTAGGAGGAACTCTCCGGGGAAGGGGTATTGTTTAGGCTCAGTGGTGCAGTGAGTAAGCTCCCTAGTCTTGTGCCCTGATTACGAGTTTGGCGGTAAGAGAACCGCAGTCGAAATGGCACCGGGAACCCTGCTGCCGAGTTGGTGGTCTGCCCACCATATCACGATGTTGGCAGTTTGTAGAACGAAATACAGCTGGGGCACCACTGCCACCACCAGCCATTCACCAACTGCCACGATGTTGGCATTGAAAAGCAGCTGTCAGAGGGTGGTACAGTCAGGTTCACCACCATCAGAATTAAAAGTTGGTTTTCCGTCGAGCCAACTGTGGCAGGGAGACTGCATGCTTCGAGTGTGCGGAATCAAAGGAATTGGAGTGTATATTCACTCATTTCCTTTTCTTCCCTTTAGTCTCCCCCATGAATCCCTTTCTCCAGGGTCCCCTTCACTGCTGCGTCTTGACCCCGAAAAAACAACAGTTAATGTTAAAATCCAGGTAAGTCCGTATTACAGTATTTACCCATTGTTTGGCACATTTAGTTCATATTCCAGCAATGGGAAAGTGCTGGTAATAGGTGTTTTTCACACATGTCAAGCATATGTGTACATTTAACACTTGTGCAGTCAAAATATGCACACCTGCTTCAACACATATGAAAAAATATTCCCTGCTGTCAGAAACACCACTGCTGGCCCAGCAGTGACATCGTAATACGGCACGCGGGAGACAGTCGCCGCTGTGGTATGGTGGTAAGACCGCTGAACTCGTAATCAGGCCCATGGTCACTAGTCCGTTTACTTATTTACTTTGTAGCAGTAACATTTGAAACAGAAACCTTGCGTAAGACTACAGTTAAGTAGGGTTTAAAACATAACCAGCAGTAGGGTAGATAATGTCAACCAAAGTAAGTAATTGTTGTTGTGAGAAATTGGCCTGGTATATGATGTTCACTATTCTAGTGAGAACCTTGCACCAGTCCAAACAACCCATATGGTGATGGTTGTAAAGTCAACCTTATAGACCAGCTATCCTAGTGGTAGCATGGACCAAAAGCAGTCTTAGGCTAAACTCAAGAGGGCATGTGAAGCCAGCTGTTTTACCCTATGCAATCCATTTAATATCAAATGAAAGGACACCACACAGGTTATATATTCAAAATATATATGTATTTATTTCTAAAACAACCCTCTGTACTCTTTATGAGCACAGAAGCACAAGCGCACAACAAGTTACTTAATATAGCCTACAAAAGTTGCACAAATATGGATAGGCCCTGGTGGCCCGCTAAACCATATACTAAAATAGTGGTATAAGAACCACGTCACGAGCAATGGTAAGGCCTAGGGCCTTGGGAATCACTGGGGCTACACTGGACTAACAGTAGTTAGGGAGCAGGAGGCCCACAGGATGCGGGCGCAGTGTCTAAATGCACACGCGTGCACACATAGAAGTCAATGGGTGCGTAAAGTTAGAAAGTTAAAGGTTTAGGAGTCTTCCGACTGGACTAGAAGCTAACCAGTTGAAACTAGGACACTAGGAGAGTTAATCTTTACAGGAGCACCGCAGTACTCGTGTTACCTCACCCACAGGAAGCGGGTGCATAGGTGTCAAAGTGTGTCGTGTTTCGTCGTGGAGTTCTATGGAGCCTTGGAGAAAATATGCTGCAGGCGACCAGGAGAGAAGAGTCTGGTTGGATCCAAGGGTGGATCGAGGATGAAGAGTACCTGAAAGCAGAGGGGACAGAGTCTGGGTCACTAGCCAGTGACCAGGAAGGAACCAGGAAGGAACCAGGCGATGTCGGGAAGCAATCAGGTGATGTTGTGAAGCTTGTCTCTGCAGCCACGTGGACCAGGAGGTGTGAACGACAACCAGGAGCTGAATACGGGCTGTCCCACAAAGGCTCTTGCTGTCGGCTGTGTCAGTGCTCGATTCAGAGTCAACAGGCCTTGGAAAATGCAACCCACGCAGGAATTAAAGATGGCTTCTGGATCAGACCAGCAAGGTCTGATGGGCTGCTCCTTTTCAGGGAAGCAAGGGCCAGCCTGGAGCAACCAGACCAGTGTTGGAAATTTAAGGCTTCGACGTCACAGAGGCCACTAGCCAACGGGCAAGTGACCGGACAGATGCATCAAGCAGGAAAATGCAAAAGGGCCCCACGCAGCACTCGGTGAGTGTGGAGAGGTGATCTTCGGTGCAGTTAGTGCTCGGGGCTGGGGCTTCTCAATTCCTAATGCACAACTTCGAAGGTGCCTCAGAAGCTGCACGGAAAGCAATTTGCTGGCTTTCCAAGATGGACGGTCCCACGTCTCTCGTCGCCTCCATGGGTCTCTGCTTTGCTGTGGCTGTGGATCGGGCTGTTCGATGTCTGGAAGTCCAGGTCTTGTCAGGCTCTGTGTTCGAGCTCCGGTGGAAGCAACGACAAAGCAAACAGTTGAACGCTTGATGGTGCCTGCTTGCACAGGGTGGTCACTCCTTGACCACAAGGGAGATTCTTCAGTCTTCTACGTCGAGTAGGATGTCGAAGGTCCAGAGTTTCGTATCAGAGTTTAAGTCAGGATATATCTAAAGTCTTGGGACTCAGCTCCTACCTATATACCAAATCGAGGGGCTGGATTACCTGCTAGGTCCCTCCTATGGGTGGGACCCAGGAAGGGGGTGGTTACACCCCTTTCCCTTTGTCCAGTTTCGCGCCAGAGCTGGGGCTGGAGTGCCCCAGCACCGGTTTGAACTGGCCTATGCATGGGACACCTTGTGTGCCCCAGGCAGTGTCTCCTTTCATTCAGCCCTCCCTGCCCCAATCCACTATCTCCTGTCTAGGGTGGTGCTAGCACCTCCCTCTGACAGGAAACCTATTGTCGAAGCCTCCCTCGCTGGAAGGACTCCCAGCAGCAGGAGGTCAGACTTGTGTCTGTGGCAGCAGCATCCATTTTGTCATGCTGAGGCTCTGGTTAACTTTAACCGGGATTAATGGAAGTAACATGTCTTTTCCCTCTGAAGGGTGGAATGCTACCCCCGTCGCCAGAACGGGCGAGGGGTAGTATTCCAAAGCGTATGACACCTTACACGACATGTTTTGATAAAGCCAAACCAAAGTTAGCAATAACCGCGAGAATTATAATGCACTTAAGAGTATATGGTATGGCAATATCCTAGAACAGCTATAAGGTCATGGTTCCGAATGCTGCAGACAGGCTCAGCTCATGCTAGAGCACCCTCTCACATAAAACCAAGCACTCTGCCTCCAGGATTGTTAAGGCCTGCCATAGGAGTGACTTATAGGTGCGTATGTGTCTAGATTATAAGGTTAGATATAGGAATACTATATCTAAGCAAGGGGTGATTACACGACCTTGCTCCAGCTGAGTGATCAGCCAGTTGTGTCAGTTTGGATGGCCAGCCAGGGGTGGCAACAGATATGCTGCAGCTCCTGTTAGGCCTTGGGTGCACCTATGCCCTGGGTACCTATAGTACACTGTACAGGGACTCATAAGAGTGACCCAAATCCCAATTGGTGATGTACCTAAAGTACATGGTGTGAATTTAGAGAGAGAACAGCAGGGCTGTGGGTCTGATTAGCAGGCCCACAGCCACATTAAGTCGAAAACCAGTGAAGCAAAAAACAAAAAATGGGGTGACTATAGGAAAGCAGACCCTACTCTCCTACAGTCGTGTGTAAGTAACCTCTTGTTATTGATGATGTGTCTCCATTCTCGCTTGGCTGGTCCTTGTTGCAAAGAATCACCATGGCTTTCAGACTGGCTTTGGCCTTGTGACTGTGGTTTTCTTTCTTTGGGGTGTGCTTTGCAGACAGCTATTCACTTCAGGGAGGCAAGGTCCCACTTGGTTCAAACCACCTGTGGCGGCTCGCATAGCTCGCAGAGGGTGAGGCCCAAGCATGGATCACAATGTAAAAATATATATATATATAAAAACAATAAACACTTAACTTGCCGCTGGGTCCCACGTATCTGCTCCTGCTCTCTTGCGTCCGTCTCCAGGAACAGGAAGCTCAGCAAGGCTCCCTTGACCAATCACAATGCTGTAATGCAGTGTTGTGACAGGTCTGATCACCGTGACTCAGTGCTCAGCCAGGGGCTGGAGGGGGTCGGCATGTTCTCCACAGTAAAGCAACCTGCATGGAAAACAGGCAAAGTGTGCATGGCTGTTTTGGGTGGCCTGGGAGGGCCGACCAAACAGTGATTGTGCACTTAGGAGGGTTTTATCACTCCTCCCCTGCCCTGTAGCCATGCCCGTCCCCTCACCCAAAGCTGGCGCAGCTGGAGGACAAAATAAAATGATAGGAGCATTACGTTATCATCATTTTATTTTTTCCTTTCTTTTACTGCTGCAGAGTAGTGGGGCGACGCTCCTGAGTGGAGGAGCCACCACTGCAAACCACAAGACAAATGGGTAACCTGCACATCTCAAAAGACCACTATTACTAATGCGCGTTGGATGAGCCCAGTACCAAGGCTCTTCTAGAGGAAGGTGAACCTGTGCACAGTACTGATAAGAAGAGAGGATGTGAATGAGTACAAAGGTCTCCTGGCAGGTGTTTTGCTCTCTCCCACACAGACAAAAGGGAGCAGGGCTGGAGGTGAACGTTTGTGTATTCGGGCCTGATGTCAGACAGAGAAAAACAACTCCATGGGGTATGTTGACGTTGTGTCTGGTTGGACAGTGTGATGGCCGCGGGACTGGGCACCATCATGGTCCACATCCTTTTCAGCTGTGATCTCTTTTATTGATCATAGCGACATCACCACCCACTCTGGGCGGAAGGAAAAGACCTGTTATGTCTGACGTTACTCCCTCGAGTATAACACAGGCGGGTGGCGGGTTACTCTTTGGGTGTCTCACCAACCACCCAGAACCATAGACTGTAATGGAAAGTGCGAGGGTCTGGCCCCTGTGGCATGTAGAGTCAGCAGCCACAGGGGCCAGAAGTGAAACTTGAACATACCTGGGAAAGTGGCAAGTCACATTCAGTCACTTAAGATCTGCAGCTGGCGGTCTGTGCTGCTGCTCTCTTCCTGGTTATTTTAACAATGTTTTCAGAGAAATCGTTGGAATTGTGGCAGTGAAGCCATGCATGATCGCTAACTCGTAGTGCTGTTCTGCAACATCCCTGTGCTAGACTGGACTTCCTTCATGCCCCACGACCAGAGTCTGCTTATAGGCTCTTGCAAGGTGGCAGTCTGCTGTACCTTTCCCCTCACCTGACTTCTTCTGCAAGCCGGCTTCAGGCACCCGTGGTCCCGTAGCCCCACCACCTCTCCGTGACTGTAGGATCCGAGAAGAATGGAAGTGACGTGTCTCTATCGAAGTGCTGTCTCCATCGTGGTTGGCAGGTGTGGCAGGGTCCAACCCTCTTCTCATCAGTAAATGCTTCTCACCGGCAGCGGAGCTTGCACAACCTCTCATCTGATAAAGCTATAATTCAATGCAGAGGACCCTCTTATCATACCACACAGACAATCCATGGTGGGACCTTTCGGTAGTAACGTACTTGTGTCAAGATCCATGGAATAAAGTATAGGACCTGAAGTGATGACAGAGAGTGAATAATGCTTGGATCCCACAGGTGAACACCCAATTTCAAAAAGAATGAAAGACTGCCCACTTGGCCATAAATAAAAGAGAATGAAGTCAACATTATTATTTGATAGGAAAGGGGAAAACTTTAACATTTAATGATGGTCCGTCTCTGAACTTTTAATGGGGCCTAGGGACCTGGTAGGCCAGAAGCAGCTGTGAACGTAGACAATATTATCAATAGGTTGGGTCCAGAATTCTGCCTTTCGACTTACCTTCTGATGGAGGGAGACATCATTCCTGTGGGATTGAGGATGCCTGCAGTGTTCTCAGATGATTCCACAGCCCTTGGCAGTAAAGAAGAACATTTTGAAGACAAAGAAGTCTTTCGGTGACTGATGTTTATCACAAGAAAGTCACATCATATTGGCGCATTCTTGCATCTGTTCCTTTTTGTGCTTAATCTCTGGTGCTTGAAAGGTTCAGCAGACTTTGGATTCTTTCAAAGCTGAAAGTGGCTCTACACACTCAGGTTGAAGTTCCAGACCTCACTCTGGAAGGTCCAGCTGGATATTCTCTGAGCAGGGCGGGTTTATTCTCCACCCTGGGAGATCAAGTCTTTCCTAGAAAGGTTAAGGTAGATCTTCTTTCCAGCCCTCCTATGGTTCTCCTGTGTTAAAAGCATTCATCGGCTTCTTCTCACTGTCCTCTGTTTTGCAGTCATCGACTACTACTTTACCTGATGAGTTACCCCTATGCCCCCTGTTTCCTACACAGTATTTCATGTGTTTTGTTTACAATTGATTTTGTTTTCTTTATCAAAAGTTGTTGCAACTCTGACACGCTCACATCTATTGTTCAGTCAAGGTTTCCTTGGACTCCATTCCACAGGAGCTCATTATCAGGTGAACAGTGGACACAGGCCCTTCACAGGTCTGGCTATAGACAGTGCTCTTGGGAGAACTATTATTACAAATCCTTCACCATACAGAGTGTCATTTGGCTCCACCCCGTGAGAGTATTTCTCTTGCACATCATGCTGTTGGCTGTTTGGATGTATCCTTCTGCATTTTTTTGCAATCCTTGAGGGTACCATCTGTGAAGTGAACTGTGTCATCACACGTTACATTTGTTTATCTCAAACTTGTATACACGAACCATACCACAGCTAACCTAGCATACTTACTGTAACAAACTTACCCCACCTACCTTACCTAACCTAGCATCCCCAATTTAAAATACCTAATCTACCATATCTCCTAAACATGCAAAACTGCCATACCTGACTTAACATGGTCACATTTACAACCTACCCTGTCATACTCCTCTTCTATACCTACCTATCACATCCATTTACTATTCTTGGATATTTCCACTAATAAACAAATGCATGCCTACGTAATATTTAATTTAAAATCAATGTGCATTCAATTTCCTTTAAACTTTTTACAATTCATTGCATTATTCCTATTCTAATGTTGTGCATACAGGCACATAACTATCACAATTCACATACATTGTTCACCCAAATAAAAAATAACACAAGACACTTGTTTTTCAACAAAACTATCACTGCTTACGACGTAAATAGCAAGCCAGAACTACTGGCATTGCTAGTGCTTGTTAATGGTTGCACATAAGCAGCATGGTTGAACATTTTGGATTTATCTGACCTGCAGACACTGACCAGTTCGGATCTAAACGAAACCCGGTAGAGTCCATTTTATGTTGAGCTGATGCAGGGACTCTTGGCTATCAAATGTTCTTCTCCTGTACAATACCACTATACGGCATGTTGGTTTGCTACTTATTATTAACGTGACCAGCTGTCCTCCTGCCAAATATTCATATCTAGAGATGAATGATAGAAAATTTATAAAGCGCGAACTAAGCCCAAAGGCATCAAGGCGCTATCGGACAGACGGGCCAACAGGCACACACAGCATACATACTAAGATTTACTTCACGGAGAACATCCAGGTCTTTAAGGACTTACGAAAAAAGGAGTGGGTTTGCTGGCCCGAGAGGGAGACGGGAAGAGCGTTCCACGCCCTAGCTGCCAGATGATAAAAGGCTCTTCCCCCTCCCCCATTTCGTCCTTTTAAATCTAGGAACCACTAACAAATTTTGGAATTCTAAGAGAAAATAAGTTTTAACTACTCTAGCTGTCCCCACACCTGCCCCCAATTAGTGTAATGGGGGATCTCCAAGGACTCTCTGTTGTACACAAGGTAGAAATCCAAAACTTGAAAGTGGATTACCACATAGATTGTATGCCTGCGTTCCAAAGAAATATGGACCAGTGTTGAGCACAATTTAGTTCTGGACTCGATGATCCACCCATATTAAATATTTAGAGCTAGTAGATTGAGAAAAGTCAAGCAGGAGCAGCGGTACTTGAGGATGATTCCATATGCGCATGTCAAGGCCGTCCACTATGCTTATAACGAATTTACAGATTCTTAGGTGGTCACTTCTCGTGTCCTATGAATATTGTTGCACATTTATTCTACCATAAATTCCGATGTTACCCTTGCAAGATAGTAGATAAAAGGATGAAATATTTAATGAAGTCAAAAGATTCCTTGTTAAAAGCAGCTGTTATCTCAGTTGGTTAAACGTATGTCTTTAGGAACTTTGATCCTTGTTCACCCAAGGGTGGTATGTTTCTTGTTTCGGGTGTTGGAGTACACACCTAGGCTGACCTGAGAAAAATTGAGACATATCAGTGATAATTTTGATGTTAAAAAGTCTTTATGGTTTGATGAGCGTCCCTAGCACAGTGACTGACAGTCCGTCTAGCTTTTTCCATTCCCACTATCACAGTTCCACGTGCCACCATCCTTCACAAACCGTTCTCAGCATCTTGCAAGCTGACGACTCTTGCGGAGATTCTAAATGAGAATCTTTCCTTGAGTCATCAGGTTGCTTTCTCATTGCTTGGTCGCATCATTATTGGTTTCACAGTTAGATGCACCCGCATTTCGCCCACAGCTATACTTGGATCTGGGGAAATATATCTTAGGAAACATAAACTGTCTCAGAATACTGGAGCATGTTTGATCACCAGCCTTTGAAGCCGCAACAGTGATTCTATATAAAGGTATGGGAATTTACAGGTGTCTGGCAGAAATGAAAATGACTTTTTTTTCAAATTGTTGTAAGAAATTGGATTTTTGTTTTGGTTAACATGAATAGTTTGGCATGGAGTTAACTGGGTATTTTATTACAGTCAAGTCATATGTCGAAGCTGAGATTTTTATTAGGAAATGTGCAGTTATATTTATACTTTTTTTCTTCTTTGTTGATATTCTGCTATTTTGTAAATTTGTAGTAAGAAAATGAAATTAAAATATTTCAATATCACATGCATATCTTCAATGGTGCAAAGTGCATGCTAGCGTGAATTTCAAATCGATACTCCTCATCTATTAACTGGCGGTTAAAAACAGCCCTTGAAAATATTGATTAAGGGGTCAATTTACTTGAACTGTCTGACAAGGGCTTTGGCACAAATTTCCTTTTTTTTTTTTTTACAGATTAAGCACACATACAACTATTTAGGAATTGCCCGTACACAGGGCTTTAAGTGGAATGAAAAAAACTGGGGGGTGTCTCTCAAAGGGGCGTGGCCAATGTAAGTAAGGGCGTGGCGTAAAACATGTAAGCTAAAAATCTATGCTTAGCGTAGTGTGCCGCCTGATTTGTATTTTGCTGTTTCTGTCATTGCATCCAGATGTATGATACAAGTCACATCCTACCTACAACAAGCCAGGACAATTGGCTTTGTCAATGGTTGTTAGTTGCATAAGATAGATAAGCAGCAACTATGGCTATTATATAATATTGAAAGCCCTGGTGACACCAAAACAATGTTGCTGCTCCTGAGTTTCAAAAAGAGAAGTGAAATCCAGAGAGAAAATGACTTTCTTTAAAAAATGTCCCTTCTCCTACAACACTCACCTGGCATGACGTCATGTTGTAACTTCTCCACTAGTGAGAAAAGCAGTGTGAGCATGCACACATCGGTGTGCCTGCTGTCACTGCAGTCCGGAAAGAAATGGACCGCCTGTGCGAGGGCACAAAACGGAACCCGATAGAGACCCGTTTCGAAGCCCCCTTAAAAATACTGCCGGTGCTCAGACCCGGTTCGACCTGGCCCACTTAAAGCCCTGCCCGTACAGATGTTTAGGATCAGCATGTGTTTAGAGATATTCTTGATAGGTAGATAGTTTTGAAAGGACCTCCAGATCCATAATTTTCAGCACTATTGGAACTAAGTTTTGAATTTTCCAACCAGTGTGACTTGAACTTTACTCATTCCAGTTTCAATTAAGACCCATCGCTTTCACGAGTATGTATCAATTACCAGATACTTTTCACAGTGTGAAGACATTCCATGTTCACTGTCATAGATACTCACTCGAACCGTAAAGAATAATGACTCTTTGTAATAAACATGGTCCACCGAAAGCTCCATGCTCTATACGCAGCTCTCCCTTATGTAAGAACACGCAAACATATCACCCTATATAGATTCTTAAAAGTGATTTAGAAGCCTCCCTCCCACAAAATTAATACCCGTACAGCATTAATGGGGAAAATCTAATATCAAAATGCTTTTTCAAAGGTTAGAGGCACGCCTGGTTGAACCACGCGTGCCTCTGCCAAAGAGCCCGAACCACGAATGCTTCTCAACAATGCATTCCTTTACCACACATGCCTTTTCCGTGCATGCCTTTGCCACGCAATTTTGTGGTAAAATCATCTTTGGTAAAGTTCATGCCCCTTTCCGTCCTCTCTGAGTCCTAACATCCTGGCCCCTGCACTATAACCCGACCGCCAGCACTAAAAACGAAACTACCCCTTAAACTTTAAACTATCCTGACTCCCCCTGCCCTAAAAACTGACCCCCTTGCCCTGAAAACGTCCCCTCCTCCCTTCCCTGAGCCCTAAAACTCTGCCCCTACTTCAAGCCTACCCCAAACCACCTCTTGCTCTAAGCCCTAAAACCCCACCCATGGAAACTGCCCCTTCTGCCCCCCTGCCCTGAGCCCTAAAACTCTGCCCCTTAACTTAAAACCTACCCTGACCGCAGTCTCCTGCCCAGCTTACCTCGTTGTGTCCCGTCCTACGCGCTACTCCTCCTCTGCAGTTCCTCTCCCCACCTGCCAGCAGATAGAACCCGACCGCCTTAACCTCGCCTATGCGTGGTTCAGCCATATGCGTGGTTAATAAGCAATTCAATCATTGCTGAGACACGGAACTGTGAGGACCACTGCCTTTCAGACCGCCGATCGAACGTAGCCGTGAATTGTACACGGACCATGATGGCGCTCTCAACCCCGTCCAGGCTTTATTCCTGAATCACCCTGAGCTAAATTATCCACTTGATGGTTACTCGAGTGCCCCATTTGGGAGTTCATAGTGAATACGACTTGAATTGACGAATCCACACCGTGGCTTCCCATTCAAGGAGAGGGTGACTTATCCACCTTCATCCAGGTTGCCCCAGAACACCCTTGTCTTGAAGAAGATCCGCACGGCCGAGGCTGTGAATTACCTTTGCGCCTTAAGTCGGATCGAAACGTCGACGCCCTTACATGAGCCTAGACTTACCTTTTTGTGTTTCCCACAGTGCAAATTTTGAATATTATTCTGTAGTTTCACACATGACTCAAATTTTGTATAAATATAAGTGGAGCTAGGCTGCTCATGACGGTGAATGATAACCGATCATAGTGCTGTTTGAAAATAATTTGAATCTCTTGTTTTTCCTATGTCACTGAATGTCACTGAATTTCCTTCCTTTTTCCCACTGAGCACTCCTCATTCTATTTAGCACGTTCCCTCTTTTGGAGCAACCTTTATTCATTCAATTGATGTTTCTTGAATTACCTATATCTTGAACACTAACTAAAACCAGTACATTAAATTACTTGATGAATATATATAATTTTGGTCTGGTCTGTCTGTCTATCCTCGTGTGCAACTGAGTTTTATGATAAAATTGATTCACGTTCTCAGAAGGTTGCCTCAAGTTGTGATTCCAGGCTCCTGTCCAAATATATAAATCAAATTAACAAATGTTCTTTGACCAAATGCTTGTTGTAAATTAGGTTCTAGGACCACTGTATTTTGTATCACGTAGTGCCCAGGTCCAGGACTAACCATTTTTTGAAATGGCCATATGCGTTGTTAAGGGAAGCAGTGTTCAGCTTGCGATGACACGGATTGCATTGTGTGCTTGAAGCCGCATTGTTAAGTTTGTTTCCCTTTATAAGACCCAGAGACTCAGACTGCTGCCTGATTTTCAATTTTGCAATAACTCTGTCTTTGTTCTGCTCTGGTACTATGTCCTGCAGCCAAAAGATTGTCCCTTTTTGTTAGGCTTTTCATTCTTTAACTTTGCTACCGAATAACATACTAATAAAGTAGTTGCCCATCCAGTAATTGGCTGTGTGAGAAATTCCTTTGAGGCCTTCTGAGGAAGGTCTATTAAAATATAATTAGTAAAAGCCAACAAAAGTAGACTTATACATTTTTTTAATGTTGGTAAATGAATTTTAGAACTAGAAGTGTCATAAAAATGTAAATACATTTTGATATCTAGGCAAATCTACCTGCCAATATGGAGAGCTTGAAAAATTCCTATATTACCTTACCCAGTGTATTATCAGACATGGGGACTCTAGGCAGCATGTGTCGCATGTGGGCACATCCCAGAAGGTTGACGGAACGCTAAGAAGGAAGGGGGAGCATTGTTCCCCCAAAGTTCTTTTCAATATTGGACAAAACTTGCAGAGGTCCTATTCCATGCATACGGAATACAATTAAAGGGGTGCCATTAATTAAACACATAGCTCACTGTATAGACCAGTAAAATACAATTCTCTAGTTTTATCAGTATAGGTTGAAATGGGCAAAGAGCTGTGTTCGTTTTACGGAGTTTCAGGGGTTGGGGTTCCGTAAACTTATATGCATTGGATCTTAATTGAGAGGTTGAAATCAAAATGCGATTAAAGCAAAATTTTTAGAGGCTCACGCAAATGCAGATGAGGGCCTTGCATTTAATATCCATTGTGTTCAGGATATAGTCATTAAGAGCTTCCATACATCATCCTGGGGTCTGCAGATGAGTTTTTTGATAGCAGGAGGTTGCAAGGCAGCCTGCAGTCTAGGATAGATGATGGTGGGAATAGGATGGTGATGAAAGCTGGTCTTGCTTTGCAGAACTCTACCTGTGCACACCCTCATATATCGTTCCCTTTGAATGTGCTGGGGCTCATGGCTTGTAACAACCACCCTGCGTGGGACATCACACTCTTGAAGTAATATCGCACTTTCTGCAGGAATTTTCTAGAGGCTCCATTGGTTCAGCCAAGAGAGGACACTGACTCTGCTTAAGATCATATAGGTTGGATTTTGGGCTTCCCCCTCCCTCGGCGGACCCAAGAACCTTCCCAACTCAATTGCCCTCATTGGAGGCACCTTGAAGCCATAAACTTGGGTTAAAGTCAAATCATATTCTTAAAGAAATAAAGAGAGAACAGATAAAAAATATGTTATTTACAAGATGCACTATATGTGAAACTGAATAGTTTATTGTTTTTAAATCTATTAAGTATATTCATTACTTACCAGCTTTCCTGCTTTCCCGTTTTTCCCCTGTGTAAATGCTTACAATTACTTTGCTGCCTATCTGTACCATTACTTTGCTATTATCTCGGAATTGGCATCGTTCACAAAACACATTTGCTGTTGTAAGTCACACTATCAACTGCAAAACTGTAGTATTTAGGGTCAGAATTCCCAGGCACAGAATCACAGAATCCGGTGTGCTAATCAGTTTTGAAGAATCCAAATGCTCATTTATGTTGAATTGGTATTGGCTCAGGTATTTCCCCCCCATTTTACACGTCAAGACCAAAGTGTAAAATAAACTGAAGTGGATTTCAACCTTTATCTAACAGTAAGACAGTATATAAGGGTTAAATATTGAAACGGAAGTGTAGCTGCGTATAGATTTCCATTCATAGACAGCAGGATTTTTGTGAGCACCTACAAATTATTACTTAACAAAAATGTGGACATAAGCCTACAATTCATAAATTAAATGATCTTCATTGAGCAAACTCCCCTGTCCGCTACCAGCAGGCTGTACATTACTTGTTGATTCTTAGCTACCCACATGGCATCTTACCAAGGAGGTGTAAATTACTCAGGGGATTATCCCTCCATTTCTGGGTGCTTACTTGGAGGTTACAGGTACTCCTCCTACTTTGACCACCTTTCTTCACCAAATCAGTGGTACCCAAGTTTACTGCCTGCATTTATTATCTGCAATATGATTAATTAAATGCAATTAAATAACCTAGAAACATTTCAATTAATCTCAATTGTGTATAAAACAATATACATTCATGAAAACCTAAAATGCATTCCATGTACTAATATAGTTGTCATTTAGTATTTAAAAAATCAACATTTTCAATAGGAGTTGTGGATACAATACATGCATATTAAACACATAAATACATATAACATGCATTTCAGCATGTAAGTGGTTAAAAAAATTTAACTTCTATGGAATGATAAATCATGGAGGTATAACCCAGGGCTAAAACCGAGGTAGAAAGACAAGGATACTGCATCCCAAAAGCAACCACGAAAAACTGATGGGTTAAATAGTCAATATTTTTAAACCATCAGGTAGTTCATGAAAATCACTGGATAAAGTTGTTCAACATAAATTTTGTTGATTTACTTAAAATAATGTCGGTCTCTAATATTTTCAAAAGGGAACTTTCTTAATAGATCAATGAATTACTGTTATCTGTAGGTTTTGGCAAATCATGTGATTTAAAAAAAAAATCCATGAAGAATTTGTGAAATTATGCTTTCGTAGCAAAATGTGATTTGCTGGTATTTGGTTCCACATTTTGAGTGATTAGTGTAATGAGTAATTTAAAAAAATGGACATGAATTTCACGTAACACAAATCTCTCCCTCGTAATTAAAATTTCACCCAGGCCTACTTATCAGTTGAATGATACAAAACAAATAAAATGAAATATGTTTGTTGTTTCAATACATTCAAATAAATAACAGAATGCACATAATGTAGGACATGTTTTTCATTATCACTTAATGGGTTTTGTGATCAGATTTTTCTTTGGAAACGTAGATGAAATATTGACAGGTATGACAGTGTGTTTAGACTGTGGTAACTGCTACTTCTGAATGTACAATTACAGACACATGCAATATGAATACTGCCTGGAAGACACATGGCACACAAGTAATGCAAGGTCCACCAATTTTGTGGGTAATAACTGTGTTTTCTGAAATCAAGTTCTGTTTAGATAACAAATGAGCATACAATTGTGAGATGTTATAAAATGTTTTCTTTCTAATCAGATCGATACATGGGTAGGTTTCTATGCTCATGATTCTACAATTTTGATTTCTTTATTTGTCACATTCGTATAATGGATTTTAATATATTGAATTTCACTCTTATAGAGAATTATCCAAAAATATAGTGTTCCTCATACCTTTTAAGTAGTGAAACATGATTGGACCAAAATCCATAAATCATCCAGAGCAGCCAATATAACACAAACGTCATTTTTTGTTTATAATAGACTTTTATTGACACCGAAAGCTCTATGTAAACGACTTATGACAGTACCTGATGCTTGCTGGACTTGTACCTCCCCGAATGCTGATTTATTTCACATGATTTCCTCCCCGAATGCTGATTTATTTCACATGATTTTCTCCTGCTCAATTGTGCATAATTTCTGGAAACAAGTATGGTCTCAAATTAACCTAATTTATGGAACTACGTTTTTTTTTTCTTTTATTAATGTTTTCTTAGGAAGTTTATCATCCTGCTGGGAGAATGTTATGCCTAATGTTAAAATTATTGATTTATTGTTACCGGCTGCATTTCAACAAATTACTGCAAATTGGAAAGTTTTACAAACATTTCTTATAAGGCATGGTGGTATACTGTTTGCCATAATCATAGATTAGACATAGCTTTCGTACATCCCTTACATTTGGCAACGTAACGCCTGAACTTATGGGCACCCATCACATTATGCCTAGACATAAATGCCAAGCGCTTTTCTCAGCTGCAACCATTTCGACAAGAAGTTCTAAAACCCCCTTGAATCCCCTTAATGCTACCATTTGTTTTTAATATTTTAATGACTTCCATGTTCTATTTACATTGTTTTATTCTTTTTATCTCTTATTTATGAGTCAATTTTGAATAACTATTGTAACAATTTCAATTGTAATGACATGAGTATACTATTATGAATTGTATGTTGACTTCTTTTTTTTGTAAATAAAACCTTTCTGAACTTAAAAAAAGTAGTGACACATGATGGCTTTTTTTTATTTTTCTTGCCAAATCAGAAAAAAACTTACAATTCAAAATATGATGTGGGTGTTGAAGTTATAATCATTGACCAATTACAGTCCAGATCAACGAGAAGACGTCAGATTGTGTGTGGATCCAACTGATGTAGAGGACAGAGGGGCTATGGGCGCTTGAGAAGGATGTAGTTAATGGAATCCTGATTGGAGAAGGGTCAAAAAGTCTTGTCAGTGGATCAGTAATGATGAAAGTGGTTGATCAGCTTAGAGTTTCACACAAAAAGGGTAAGAGGGTAATGGTGGAGTTGAAGCAAACGCGGTGGAGTTTCTGTACAGGAGGTTGCTAGCACAGTTCTGCAAATGTTTTGCAATCGTTTGTCATTAACAAGAAGTCTCCACCTAAGGAGGCTTTATCAGGCAGCTTCTGCAAAGTATGATTGATGGAATTCTCAACCTAGTTCCTGGAGTGAATGTTAGGGGTGATCGCTTTTGACATTGTACAATGTCTGGAACCGTCTTAGAGGGCTTTTGTATGTTCTGGAAGGAGATTTCCCATCTGTCCATGTCCTTTCAACAGTAGGTTGTGAAAGTGAGAATGGGTTTTGGGAGGCAAATCTCCCTCTGATGCCAAATTTTATCTGCAGTTTCATTGCTTCCATTCCTCTCAACCACTTCTTTTTCAACATTCCCAAAACCATGCCCCAGGCTCCCCTGCTATTGCATCCTTAATATGCCAGGAGCCGTAATGCACTTGGCACAAAAGAGTGTTTGGCATGCCCGTTGCTGCTGTAGCATTTGAGGGAGGTGTTTTACACAGGACATGCTTTCTTACTTCTGCCTCACCTGTGTCCTTCGACAGGTACAAATAGTTGATGGTTGGCAGGGGACATGAGCCGCGGCGTGGTCCTGTGAGGAAATTGCACGGCTGCTGCTTCTGCAGTTGGAAGCTTGCCACCATTTTGAGCAGCTTTAGCGAGTGTGCCTGAAATGGCGTCCTTAATGGCTGCTGGCAGCCCTAGACTTCATTCCGCTCTGTGCTTGAAGGGGATCTGAACTGGATATTCCCAGCTCTTGTGCATGTTTGTGTGTAGAAAGGGAAGATGAGCAGCGGAGAGAACCACACAGGGGAGCAACGGAGTAAGGAACTAGAGGGGGGTAAGCGATTATTTTCTCCTTCTCTGGATCTTTTCTCCTTTTCCACCTTCTCTTTCCGTTCTTTCTTTTATCTCCCTTTCTTTTAACCCCTTCTTTATCCAGTGCACGCTTCTTGGCCAGTGATGCGTAACGGTGGTGCCCCATCTGATCCATGCCACATCATAGATTTACCGCCTGTGTTTAGCATGTGATGCAGCGAGAAGGGAGCGCAGAGACCTCCTGGCAGCACTAAGCTCGAAAACTATTGCTGCCCATAGATGGTGCCTTCCCTGCCCTCCAGGGATGACGTGACGATTGTTTTTAACTCCAAGTATTCCTAAGCTCTCTACACACAATGGACCTTTCTCATCCTGCCAAGTGTGTTGTACTCTTTTTTTTAAAGAAGTACAAAGTGCCATAGCTACTGGTGCTGTTGTCTGCCCAGTGGCATAACATAAGCGGTGCCCGAGCTCCAGGGAGCCCCCCGAGTTTCAGTACGCCACTGCGTCTACCCGGGTATGCACCGACACATGTCAATCTTCTGCTCCAGTGTGGGAAAAGGTTTAGGGAGGAAGTGGAAAAATTGCAACATAATGGATCACTTTTTGTTTGAGACGTTGCTTCTGAATGTTTGAATCCCAGGAAGTGACCAAAATATCGAACAGTTAAAATAAAGTCCAAAGTATAATACGATGCAACTTTAAAGTTAAGTACCAAGCCAAAATATTTGCAAAGGAAAAGTAATGTTTTTAAAGGCAACAATTCCCAAACTACGTGCTTTACAAGTTCAATTGCTGAGCAAAACGTTTAAAAAAGAAGCCCTATTTTCTGTGGAAAAAAATGAAAACTATAAATATACTGCAAAGAAGCACATCAGTTTATTTATAGTTTTACGTTTTTGCAAAGCATACTGGGCCACTCTTTGGATCTATGAGTGTTGAAGAGGGTGTAATGAGTGCACAGGGGACATTCCCCATGGTGGCTAAGGATGGCAAAGGGATGGTACGTCCAAAGACTGAGCTCACACGTGGATGGTTATAAGGTCGCGCTAGTGGGGAGGGTTTAACCGCTTCCGTGCGGCGCGTTAGCCGCGCCCTGTGCTGGACATTCCAGAACAGGGCGCGGTCGTGACGGAACCGTTCCGTCATCAGCACAGCTCAGCCGTAACTGATGACGGAACGGTTCCGTCACCAGCATCGAAGGGGTTAAAGAGTAAACACAGAGGGGTCCCTCCTAGATAAACGTCATTTAAAAGAAATGTTTCTCAAGTGGCACCATAACATTTTTCCCTCACAATACCTTTACATTTATTAGTATAATATTTTAATAATTTGCTGATTTTAATTCCCCCAAAGTGAGTTCTTAGCATCACCACTAGTTATATTGGTGATGTCTGAATATGTCCTCTTCCTGTTCCCCAAAAGATCATTGCGATTTCCAGAGCAGCTAGAAGCAATGTTGGGAGGCTACCAGAGACATCACCTCATTTCTTAGGGGGGGCTGATGGATTCTGGGAATGCAACGTGTTTGTACTCGGTTTGCGTTTTCATGGGCAGGTGTGGTCAGGAACGACCCTAGTATTCTTAATACCTGAGGCCGGCTGCCACATGTCGTTAGCCCAGTCCCTATATCTGGCCGCAGCGGCCAACGTCCGGTCACTACACTGAGGAGTCAAAAGAAGCGCTAAGGACGATGATCCCGAACTGGACTCAGCCTCGAGGGACGTATCGATGAAGGGGAGAATTGAAATTCAACGTTGAACATGGAAAATGCAGACTATGTAACAATGCCGAGTAGAAAACATATAGAATTTTAAAAAAATACAGTGGTGAAAAAAGGTCAGTGAAAGGTGTGGAGCCACGGAAAATGTGGGGCTTCCATGTGACACAGAATGCACATGTTGTGGGCTAGCCTTTAATAGTAATGACATATGATTTAGATATATAGTGAACATAAAAGAAGGGCTTTTCCTGCCACTACCTGAATACTTTATTCGTCCTCCTCTGAAGAAGAAGGCAGACGCCTTCGAAACGCGTCAGGATACACGACGAATCAGGCTTGCATCACGAACCCTGTTCCTGTGTCTCTCAGCTATCTAGCAACTATTGTGAGAATAAACCTTGAACAGAAGCCCCGCGAGTGTGGTTGGTGTTTTTACACTTTGAGCGCACATATCTGAAAGGTCCCATCACCTTTGAGAAGAGTGCTCGACGTCTTGATGGGGATAGGAGCGCTGTAGTGAAACTGCATTACGTCAGAGCACCGCCAAACAGCGAGATGGAATGAGCCCGTAATGGTGAGCATCCAGCTTAAGGGGAGATGAATCCTTCTTTGCCCCTGCTCTAACACCATGACGCTGCACGGCTGGCGAGGGAGTTTCTAGTCCATGGCTGTTTCCCGACAATTGAGAACTCAGGACTCGGTCGCCATAAGCGATAAGCATCACTCGCAGGAATACAAGCACCATAAGGCATGGCGCCCATCCAGGGGCGTGTCATGAACATAAAAGAAGGGCTTTTCCTGCCACTACCTGAATACTTTATTCGTCCTCCTCTGAAGAAGAAGGCAGAACCTTCGAAACGCGTCAGGATACACGACGAATCAGGCTTGCATCACGAACCCTGTTCCTGTGTCTCTCAGCTATCTAGCAACTATTGTGAGAATAAACCTTGAACAGAAGCCCCGCAAGTGTGGTTGGTGTTTTTACACTTTGAGCGTATATATATATATATATATATATATATATATATATATATATATATAATCCAATTGCCTCAGCTTTCCAGGGTGCACTCTACAGCACGTTCCCTCGACGGTCTTTAGCATTTCTCGCCCTCATCCGGGTAATTATATTCGCCTGACGCGTTTCTGTGGCCCAAGTACCACTTCCTCAGAGGCGTTCTCCTGCATTGGCTGAATTGCGCTTCTATCACGCATGCTTATTTGCTGATTACCATTTGTGGGACCGGCTTAATTTCTTGATTGATCCGCACTGCATGCTGGTCTTAGTAGTCCTTTGCGCAAGAAATGTTTTTTTCAGCTAATGCAGATATTTGGAGATAGTGTCATTTTCCTTAGTAGGATCCGATTCGTGAAAGCGAGTCATTTAACATGCAACGCGCTGTGCTGACAGATTGGAAAGGTTCCTCTGCCTTGGCCGCTCGCTTGTCTGAGCCGGTGCATCCTGCACGGGAAGGCCCCCGTGTCAAATTTTTATAATCCAATTGCCTCAGCTTTCCAGGGTGCACTCTACAGCACGTTCCCTCGACGGTCTTTAGCATTTCTCGCCCTCATCCGGGTAATTATATTCACCTGACGCGTTTCTGTGGCCCAAGTACCACTTCCTCAGAGGCGTTCTCCTGCATTGGCTGAATTGCGCTTCTATCACGCATGCTTATTTGCTGATTACCATTTGTGGGACCGGCTTAATTTCTTGATTGATCCGCACTGCATGCTGGTCTTAGTAGTCCTTTGCGCAAGAAATGTTTTTTTCAGCTAATGCAGATATTTGGTGATGGTAATCAGCAAATAAGCATGCGTGATAGAAGCGCAATTCAGCCAATGCAGGAGAACGCCTCTGAGGAAGTGGTACTTGGGCCACAGAAACGCGTCAGGCGAATATAATTACCCGGATGAGGGCGAGAAATGCTAAAGACCGTCGAGGGAACGTGCTGTAGAGTGCACCCTGGAAAGCTGAGGCAATTGGATTATAAAAATTTGACACGGGGGCCTTCCCGTGCAGGATGCACCGGCTCAGGCAAGCGAGCGGCCAAGGCAGAGGAACCTTTCCAATCTGTCAGCACAGCGCGTTGCATGTTAAATGACTCGCTTTCACTAATCGGATCCTACTAAGGAAAATGACACTATCTCCAAATATCTGCATTAGCTGAAAAAAACATTTCTTGCGCAAAGGACTACTAAGACCAGCATGCAGTGCGGATCAATCAAGAAATTAAGCCGGTCCCACAAATGGTAATCAGCAAATAAGCATGCGTGATAGAAGCGCAATTCAGCCAATGCAGGAGAACGCCTCTGAGGAAGTGGTACTTGGGCCACAGAAACGCGTCAGGCGAATATAATTACCCGGATGAGGGCGAGAAATGCTAAAGACCGTCGAGGGAACGTGCTGTAGAGTGCACCCTGGAAAGCTGAGGCAATTGGATTATAAAAATTTGACACGGGGGCCTTCCCGTGCAGGATGCACCGGCTCAGACAAGCGAGCGGCCAAGGCAGAGGAACCTTTCCAATCTGTCAGCACAGCGCGTTGCATGTTAAATGACTCGCTTTCACGAATCGGATCCTACTAAGGAAAATGACACTATCTCCAAATATCTGCATTAGCTGAAAAAAACATTTCTTGCGCAAAGGACTACTAAGACCAGCATGCAGTGCGGATCAATCAAGAAATTAAGCCGGTCCCACAAATGGTAATCAGCAAATAAGCATGCGTGATAGAAGCGCAATTCAGCCAATGCAGGAGAACGCCTCTGAGGAAGTGGTACTTGGGCCACAGAAACGCGTCAGGCGAATATAATTACCCGGATGAGGGCGAGAAATGCTAAAGACCGTCGAGGGAACGTGCTGTAGAGTGCACCCTGGAAAGCTGAGGCAATTGGATTATAAAAATTTGACACGGGGGCCTTCCCGTGCAGGATGCACCGGCTCAGACAAGCGAGCGGCCAAGGCAGAGGAACCTTTCCAATCTGTCAGCACAGCGCGTTGCATGTTAAATGACTCGCTTTCACGAATCGGATCCTACTAAGGAAAATGACACTATCTCCAAATATCTGCATTAGCTGAAAAAAACATTTCTTGCGCAAAGGACTACTAAGACCAGCATGCAGTGCGGATCAATCAAGAAATTAAGCCGGTCCCACAAATGGTAATCAGCAAATAAGCATGCGTGATAGAAGCGCAATTCAGCCAATGCAGGAGAACGCCTCTGAGGAAGTGGTACTTGGGCCACAGAAACGCGTCAGGCGAATATAATTACCCGGATGAGGGCGAGAAATGCTAAAGACCGTCGAGGGAACGTGCTGTAGAGTGCACCCTGGAAAGCTGAGGCAATTGGATTATAAAAATTTGACACGGGGGCCTTCCCGTGCAGGATGCACCGGCTCAGACAAGCGAGCGGCCAAGGCAGAGGAACCTTTCCAATCTGTCAGCACAGCGCGTTGCATGTTAAATGACTCGCTTTCACGAATCGGATCCTACTAAGGAAAATGACACTATCTCCAAATATCTGCATTAACTGAAAAAAACATTTCTTGCGCAAAGGACTACTAAAACCAGCATGCAGTGCGGATCAATCAAGAAATTAAGCCGGTCCCACAAATGGTAATCAGCAAATAAGCATGCGTGATAGAAGCGCAATTCAGCCAATGCAGGAGAACGCCTCTGAGGAAGTGGTACTTGGGCCACAGAAACGCGTCAGGCGAATATAATTACCCGGATGAGGGCGAGAAATGCTAAAGACCGTCGAGGGAACGTGCTGTAGAGTGCACTCTGGAAAGCTGAGGCAATTGGATTATATATATATATATATATATATATATATATATATATATATATATATATATATATATATGTATATGTGTGTATATATATGTATATGTGTGTATATATATGTATATGTGTGTATATATATGTCTATATATAATATGTATAAATAAGTGCAGCACTTGTGCCATTTTTAAGTGCTGTATTTAAAAGATGCTGCTCTATACCAAGAAACGTTTATTCTCTGGTTACCTGTGTTGTCCTAACAGAATCAAATTTTGCACTTTCACTGAATAAGTACAACAATCATGTACTACATATCAACACACACCAGTGCTTGAGTGTTGGGGCACCGAATACCTAGGTTGCGTAGTCTTAATTCCACGCCAGGCCTCGTTCTTCCATCACCAGACAGTCCCTGCCCCTTTATCTCACTCTTGCAAGTTCTTTTATTTTTCATCGCTGCTTTCTTTCTTTGTCAGAGTGTTTCTATCTTCCCCTTCCTCCTTCTGTCCGCCTTTTTTGTTTTTCTCTTTCTTGCTTTTGATCAAAGTCTGAGGTAGAAAAGTGAGTACCGTCTCCAGAAACAAGTGACAGTGGGCCCACCTGCAGTTATCCCCTCAAATTAAGCACAGCCACACATCTGTGCCAAATTATTGGACTTTATAACTTCACTGAAAAAAATGTGTGCAATGGGTATTCAGGTTTAAGCTGAATGCATAAACCTGTTGAACTTTGCTGCTTGTGGTTAGTTATGGGTAGCAATGCAACCATGACTACCCCACGCGCCAATGCGCTACACACGACCTCACATATTACTTTAGAAGTCACATTATTGATTGTACAGATGTGCCCCCTCCTCCCAGGACACTTTATAATTTGCACATTTCTGCTTTTAGAATCGGTGCCCTGGCTCTCGTACCATTAAAGTATTTTTTTAGATTTAAACATAACTAAATGGTGGCTATGTCTAACTTTATCCCTCATTCTCTCGCCCACCTTCTTGCTCGTTCCCTTCTTTCCTCATTATCACTATCTCCGTCTCACTCCCGCCTTCATGTTTTCTTTCACGTTCTCCATCTTTCTCTTTGTCACGATCTTTAAATGCCTTTCACGTTTATTCTCTATTTAACTCTGTTTCTCTCACTCGCCTTCTTAATTTCTCTTTTACCCTCTCGCTTTTTCTCCACCTCATGCCAGCTCTCTCTACCTCCCTGTGTCTTATTGTATTTCTTTACTTCTCTCTCCCCTACTATCTTTCTTCAAATTCTGTTTTAAGATCAGACTTATTGGATGCTTCATGGGGGCAACATATGGTCATTAGTTATTTCTAAGCATGAGTGGAGTTCCGCGGAACTCTGTGAAGTGACTAAAAAACTCTGCCGTGCTGCGACGAGTTCCACAAGAGGCGAAGTGCGTTAGGTCACACAGTTTGCACTGATTTTTAGCGCCTGATGTTTGTCCCAAGCTCGAAATTTCTCTATCTTAAACGGCACCATGTGCAGCACAAGAGGGCCCTGCTTCTTTCTGCCATTCGAGTAGATTTTCAACTCTAGCGGCAGCTTTCTCAATGCGAAACGGATGGTTTCTCAACGAAAACGGTCACGCCTATCTCCAACTGCCTGTGTTTTGAATTCTTACTGGGAGGTGGTCTGGTATTGGATTTGCCTCGCTCTAACTTGCTGACTTAACATGAAAAACCTTTTCGGAATCCTGCGTGCTCCGCGGAGTGTGGAAAACTCAGTGAACGGAGAAGAGTTCACTGCCCAGGCCTAGTTATTCCCTCGTCTTGTTTCCTCTAGCAGCACAGGCGATTCTGCTTCTCTCAAACTTCTTGACCTTTAGCAAAAACCTTGCAAGCTTAGGAACATTTTGTAATGTTTTTACATAAACTTCATAATGCTTTTCAGCAAGAAACAAAAAGGTGTGGCATCATGTATAGTAAACCAACATATATATGAAATAATAAGTACATAAAATGTTTTCAATTCCTCCAGCTTGTATTCCCCCGCCTCACAACATATGTTTTAATTTATTAGGTACATTTCTCATTGCATTTCTTCTAGTTCAAAATGTTCCGACCGAGGATATTTTTTATGTTTATTCAGGCATCCTACAATTTGATACACTCCTGAAGATCTGTCCATTTTCCTGGAATTGGTCAAGTGTTATTACTCAGCCAATGGTGGGCGATGTGTCTTGTGGCGAGCAAAGATCAAAGGCCCACTGGCGTCCGGGTGTGTCTTGAGCAACCCCATTCTCACGTTGTTTCAAATAATCCTACCTTGGATGCAGTTTGTGCGGGACGTCCCATTCCTGTTGTGAGGGGTTACTGCACTCTCCGTCATGTTATGTCGTGTTGGAAGAAATCACATTTACCCAGGAACAGAGCGCCATTTGGATTCTGCCTATCTACCCTAGTTCTCATGAGGAATATTAACATCTGTGTAGATGAGCTGGAAATGTAGAATTTGAAACAAAAAAAGTCGTGGAGCAAAAGTACAATTTTCTTAGGGGAATATTCTCAACACCTCTTGCAGGAAAATTGTTCACTAAAATTAAGTATGGGCGGAAAATTCATTCCGCTCGTGGAGTTTGCTAATTTTTGGCAATTTCGCGATCCGTGAATCGCACGAAATTGCCCGAAAATCCGCAATTCGCGAGATGGCGGATTTTTTTTTCTTGTTCGTGCTTCAAAAATACAATCTCGCGCGTGCGACATTGACTTACCATGATTCTGTGTTTACTGAAGAGTTTTCCTCCCGGTTCGCGTGCGCTGCGAGATTTTGGTAGCCGGCCGAGCGACGCCGCGATTGCGACCACGTCATTGCGACCCAAAACAGGAAATTGCCAACGCAAACACGTCATTGCGACCCGAAACAGGAAATTGCAAACGCGAACACGTCATTGTGACCTGAAACAGGAAAAAGGCATCGCGAGCAGGCTGGTTAAGTGGAAACAACATGTTTGCAACCGTTGCGACTGCATGCGCAAGTTCTCATTCCTGAAGTGATAAAAAAATCTCGCAAACTCGCAAAAAAAATTTCGCAAGCTTGCGGAATTTGGTGGATTTTTGCGAATCGCGATTACGATTTTGCACGAAATTCGCGTATCGCAAATTCGGCCCATGCTTAATTGAAATGCTTTATACAAGTATTTTCACTTGCAGGCAAAATGTTGGCATATTGACAAAACTCTGATTTATATGCTGGATTTGGCAAATGTTTCTAAACATCCCCAACCACAGATCCCTACTGCTCCTTTAAGATGAACATTTCTTAGATGGTATGTAAGAGAAGAGCAATGGCATGCCCTTGGCCAGGGGTGATAGATAACGCACTGAAGTAGATAGAGGATGCTCTTATTGCTACACACCAATGTGTGCTTGTGAACAGAAACCAAGGTGAGCAAACTATAGCCCTCCTGACTGACAAGAGACAAGGCTGTGGTTGCTGCCGGCATCTCGAGACTTATGTGTTCAACGAGAACCGAATTATAGCCTTGCATGTCCTCGCGAGCGCAGACTGGCAGCTTTAGTAACCGGCAGTGTCATCTTTTTCCCTGGGGTGTCCATGCCTGGTTGGATCCTGTTCTCTCCTCTCCTCAGCTCCTCGCATGAACCCAGCACTGCCTTCGAGGAAAAGACCTGATTTCCTACCGGGGCAGCTGGGTCCCACTATCCCCAGAGGGTGCTCCAGGACACTCGTTGCACCAAAGAGGACAGCGGAGCAGTTCTCAAATAAAGCTATCCTTTTCTGTTTATTCTTGAGATGGCAGCTATACCTATAAGGAGTGCCCTAATTCTAAGGCATCATTTCCCTATCTCCATTTCGGTTTCTGCATTCCTTGACCTTCCACATTTTTCTCCTGTGATGTGTTGTGGACCTCAGGCCGATCCATAGATAGCTCAGCCCAGCCGCGTGAATCTCGGACGTTATTCGTGTCGCCATAGATGTGCCTGAACCAAATTCAAATCACTCCTCTTTAATTTGCACAATTTCACATTGTGCTTGTTTATGCAGAGTTACCAAACTCATGCCCTTAGGCCACTACATCTAATTGCGCACTATTCACAGAAAGAAGTCACCAGAAACACACGAGAACAGCAGAAAGCGGGGGCTTGTTGTTTGTGATGCTGTAATTTTGTACTGCTTTTTTTTTGCACAAAATTTGTCCTTGAATTAAAAATTAATGCAAGGACATATTTCATGCCAAAATATAGCACTAATTCACAGATTACATTGTGTAATTTTGCCAAACTTTCACTTAATTATGCAAAAGCAAATTACACACTTTTTACTCACCCCTGGCCTCTTCTCCCCCTTTTGAGGGTATGAAGCCATCAGGTTTCATGTAATTCAGTCAGATTTGGACTAGTCTTTGCCGGTGCTGGCCCCCACCAGCAGGCCCATTGAGATGGCCTACCCCTACCTCATGAATCTCATAGGTCATTGATGTGACCATATCCTAATGTCTACTGTATGGGAGTTTCTAAATGCCCTAATGGCTGAAGACAACGACGTGGCCATATTGGACAGTGTGTACAGATCGCTTGCATTTGTTAACGTCAGGTTTTGATCCCCCAGCCACTTTTGAACAAATGAGACAAACTCTTGCTGTGATGTTCATCCGTGAATACTCTCGATCATACATGAACATGACCATACAAGAACACAAAACTAAGTTAATATAATCTACCAGCACTAATTGACTCGACTAATGAATAAAGCATACATGTGTGCATACATGCTGTGCACGCATGCGCAAGGATGGACCGTGTCATTGTCTGACTGCACTTTTAAACTTCTAGGTTAATGGGCCCAGCTGTTGGAATGGAAAAAACTCCCTCATGCAACAGATTACTCCCGGGGGCTTGTCACCGAACACGGTGAAAGACGGGTGCTGCGTGAAGTCCAGTTAAAGTACACACAGAGAAACCAGAATTTGAATTGACAAGGAGATTTTTACATTTGACTGACAATTGTGGACACGCAGCGTAGATCGGAACCCCAATGTGGGTCGGGAGTATCACCACATTTCAAACTTCAGCGGTTTGAAAGATATAGCCTTGAGGAAGTCGCGGGATCACGCCCCATTAGCGACGAAACACGTGTTGGCTGAGGCTGTTGACAACAGACACAAGACAACGAAAATAAAAGTCCGAAAATAAGAACCAGACGGAATTGTTCATAATTTATGTTGTATGATGACAAAATATTAACGTGTTCTCAACTACAATAGGAAAACCTGTTTACCACTTGACGTGTGCTGGGGAGTGAAGTAATTTGTTTATAGAGTTTAGGCTTTGATTTGTGGAGTTTAGTGGTTCTCCTGCACCGTCTTTATACTTGTTTCAAACCCTATACAAATTGTGTGATTCTACCAAGAGGCACCATAATCCTATACTAAATAACACGTGTCTGAGCATTTACCTCATGCAACAGATGCTCTGTAATTTTGGCGTGCGTGGACATCGCGTTTACCCGCAGAGCAGAAAACAGTGCATTACCGCTGTCTAAACTCAAGGTGTATATGTACGGAGATATATGCCAATGTCTATAAGGTGGACTACATAGCAATACACACACAATATAGAAAAAGCACAAAATGTCTGATATAAAAATATATATTATCTATTTATTTTTTCATATTTTTGCTCTTTATATGTAAGAATTTGATAACAATTTAAATACAACATGATCAAAAAGAGTACAAGATTATACAGACACAAATACAAAAAACAGAAAACAATGTCAAATGACCAGTTGGTATTGGGACTATTGACGTTGGCAGTGCGGTGAGATGGAACACTACGCGGGTTTCGGCCACAGCCTTCATCAGGAGACGGTCTCCTGATGAAGGCTGTGGCCGAAACACGTGTAAGTTGTACACAGTCTAAGAGAACAACATTTCTCTGTCTACCCAGTCCTGGAATTATCCATCTCTGCAGCAGCTTTTTGAAGTTGTCTATGTCACAAGATGATCTGATCTTTTCCGGCTGAGGAGCGGGAGGCTAGGGTTGAGAAGTGGACTGACATTAAAGACCAATAATTTTGTCCTTAGCGTGACACAATCTATTAATATAATATGCAAGATTGACATCTGCCAAATATAAAATTACACACTGCAAAACAGTATTACCATAATGCTTTACCCTAAAATGCATTCATGATAAGAACATTTGTGATGGGTAATGGCACTCATGAGGACATTCTAGAGTAGCTAAAGTCATTCACCTGTCCTCATCATGCTGACTTAAAGAAATGTTAGGCTCAAATATGTAGACTTCTGATTGGTTTGGTAAAAAATATGTATCCATTTTTGTGCGAATTTAATTAATATGCAAGATTTTAAATGTATTGTTTTAATATAAACTTTTGAAGCATGATGCTCAATAATGGGGGAAAGAGTTGCTCAATCTTTGTTTTATAAGAAACACTTTCATTAAGAAAATGGAGAAGAGAGACATTTTCTAAAGAAATTGTTCCCACCACAGATATTCATATACCATGATAATGTAAAACGAAATATTTTTACTTTTGTTGTAGCTTTTATTTTTAATCGGTATTGTAATTTACACCTATTTTGAATTTTCTTAAGGATATCATATGTTATCTTATTTAAAAGTATTTGAAACTGGTTACATTACAAATATTATAGAATCTGAAAAGTCATACTACACTAAACTGTATAACACAGATTATTGTCTAATACAAATGGTATAAAAAGCCATTCACTTATTATTAGATAAAACATAAATTCATAGGGTTATAGCACATAAAGATAACCAATAATTAAACTTTGTAGTTCGATTAAGATTTACAATTTGCATAACTGTGGTCTGTGAAGTTAGGTTTCAGAGCCAGCGGACTGTCAGAAAATCATATGTCTGGAGTGAAGAGAGCCTTTTGAGGTGTCCCTGTTAAATATCAGACTGAGTGACTGTCTCCCTTTGTCTTTTCTAGGACGAATTGTGTATCTGGACAAGAGAAGGGGCACCAGATGAGAGCTATCCTGACCGACGCCCTAGTCCGCCCAGCTGGGTAACGGGCTCAGCAGAGGTAGGACTCCGCTTCTTCATTGCCGTTTTGCCATATTTTATTGTCCGGTATTTCTATATAATTTACGTAATTGTATGGGATTTGCGTTCATTACTTGACTCCTTATGAAGGCTGATATTCATTATTTTTGTTTTACAATGGATCTTTTTTAATAACAATTATATCAATATAATGGTGGTTATTGGAGCACTTCCATATGAAGGCCTCACTGTATCAACAGTGCTCGTATACGCTAGAAGTAGTGTAAGATTTCCTTAGAGACAAAACAGTCAAGCTAGTAGCTATGCAAGCTTTACTCACACAGAACTGGCACTCTAGTGAAACTTGCGCACAGAAAACATCCAGCAAGGTAGCAGCAGTGCAAGCTTCACTCACACTGAACAGGCACACCGGTGAAACTCACACACTTGAAACATCCAGCAAGGCAGCAGCAGTGCAAGCTTCACTCACACAGAACGGACACACTAGTGAAACTCACACACTTGAAACATCCAGGAGGGTAGCAGTGGGAGCTTCACTCACACTAAACTAGGCACACCAGTGAAATTCACACACTTGAAACACCCAGCAAGGCAGCATCAGTGCACGCTTCTCTCACACAGAACTGGCTCACTAGTGAAACTCACCACAGAAAACATGCAACAAGGCGGCAGCAGCAGGAGCTTCACTCACACAGAACTGGCTCACTAGTGAAACTCACCACAGAAAACATCCAACAAGGCGGCAGCAGCAGGAGCTTCACTCACACAGAACTGGCACACTAGTGAAACTCACGCACAGAAAAGATCCAGCAAGGCAGCACCAGCGGTGGGAGCTTCACTCACACAGATCTGGCACTCTAGTGAAACTCACGTACATAAAACATCCCGCAAGACAGCAGCAGCAGTGGGAGCTTCCCTTCTAAACAGAGCCGTTACAGTGTGCACATCATATTATAATGCTTCAAATGACTAGTAAATCAGAGGCGGCAGCAGTGCAAGCTTCCTTCACATAGGATGGCTGCAGAATCCGTAATGTACCAGAGGTTTAATACTCCTGCTGCAAAGAGCATGTGCTATGCAGATCACAGAACAGTATTTTATGTGCATAGGGCAGTGGGTTGCTGCTTTTGTCACAGACATCCTTTTGTTCCTGTGCAGTTCATAAGTTACAGTCGTACTCTAGCTTAGAACGCTATGTTTTTGTCCCAGTCTTTCATTCTCCTTATGTTGCTAAAAAGGGTTTGTTTATGTAGAAATGAATTCTTATTAGTAAAGTCAACCCTTACCACTGTGTTACGTTATTAATTCTGAGTTTGTGCTACTCCAGACCAAGCACTCCTTAAAAATGCCTACCAGTATGGATGACGTGAATCCTACACCTCGTAGTCCCCTTTGTCTTATGTAACATTTTCCATACACTGATTTACACACGTATAATTCATTGTCTCTGTGTGTGTGTGAATGTGGTGTAAAATGCTCTGACACCCTACACTGGTATGAGGTATGCTATACAACAAATGAAATACATTTGAAAGAGGGACTATGGAGAGATGAGAGGCACTGTTGGAGGGTGATAGTGAGGGAATCATTGGAGAGCCCCAGTAAAGATTGCTGTATCCTGGTGCACTGTAAGGTCATCATGTAGAATCCAAAATTTTTGCCATTTTTTCTCACATTGTCTGGATGAGAACACCCCCTCCTCCCAGTGCCTTTGTAGTGGTCTGGCTCGCTCACTGCGCTTGCTCGCTATGCACCCTAAGAGGACTGGTCAGAAAATATTTGCCAGGGCTCTTTGGGTTCCCAGTCCGGTGGCCCTGACATGTTTTCTTCACATAAACAAATGTAGCATGGGAACAGCAGTGCGAGCTTCCCTCACATGAAGAACGCATAAAGAAAAGGCAGAAGCAGTGCAAGCTTCCCTTTCATACAGAGCAGGTTCCCCATTGTTTGGATCAGGGCAAACTGTCCCCATTCCCCTAAGTCACAGAGCGTGATCTCCTCCATCACCCTGTGATCTCCCTATGTCCTAAGATTTGATATTCCCTTTACTCAAAGTTTGCCGTCCCACTTACCCCTGTTTTCAATCGTCGTTCCTCTACATCCAGAATCTGTTTCCCCCTGTTTGCACACTGAGCTAGCCTCTCTTTTTATTTCCGGACTCCTTATTTATTTCAGTTTACACTTTCCTTTTTTCTCAATCTGTGCTTTCCTCTTTCCAGTCTGTGCACGCTTCATTGCTAATGTGTTCTCCCGTTTTACCTCAATCCGTGCTCCCTGCTACTACCATCTGTGTTGACTAACTTCATTATTCTGTGCTTCCCCCTAAATGTGCTCACCTCCTTCCTTCCTCTGGTCTTTCATGCTTTCTTAGGGCTTAGACTTGGGCTTTCCCATTCTTTGCTCAGTCAGTGCTCCCATTTACCCCAGTTTTCCCCCTCCCCTTTTACAATTTGGGTTTCCCAATCAATCAGGACTTATAAAGTGTGGCTGATTGCCCACTAGGGTATCCAGGTGCTTGCAGGCCACAATGGCTTATTCAAACCGCCAGGTCTTGATGGCGACTTGGAATTTCGGAAGTGAGGTGATGTTCCGGAGGTGGGTGGGGATGCTTGTTCCAGGTCTTTGCTACTGATGTTTCTCCATCTGTAGACTGTGCTTCATTCATCTCTCTTCCGTAACCGGCCTGTGGCCCCCTCTTTCATCTGTCTGCTTCCCATTCCGGTTTGTTTCTAAATGGGTGCTCTTTTTCTCTGATCTGGGCTTCTGTATTTGATCAGCATCAGCACAGTCTCCTTCTTCAGGCCCAGTGGCTTAACATTTGCCTCCCCAACCACTGTAGTGGGGGGACTTCTAAGGGCCCCTTGGCACTGTGCACAGGTGGCAGGTCCTTGGTCTGAGATCACCTGATGGGTACAGGAGCATGGGGGGGGCCTCTGTGTACTTTGAAGGGGGCCTCTTAAATTTCATTACGCCACTGTTCAGTCCCCGCCCTGCCTCAGTTCATACATCATTTTCCTATCCGTTCGCACTTTCTTTTTTCCATAATCATCTCTCCTCATGTTTCTCTTTCTATCAGCACTTCCTTCACTGCCTTCATTTTAATGGTTTCTCACCTTCCCATTTTCTATCTCCCCTTTTCTCCCTCTCTATCCCTGCATACCTCCACCTCTCCCTTCCTTCCTCGCACAACTCCCTACTTGTGTTCCCAGCCCCTCCTTAACACACTATCACTCATTGCCCTAAATACCTTCATGTTGATCTACACCTTCCTTGCACACTACTCATTTGGAAAGCGAGTCTTAGTTGTGTGGGAAGAAGGGTTTTTTCCTTCAGCTCTGGCTCAGTCCACCCACCCACACTTCAGATATCTCGTCCTACCCCATCCGACCCACCACCCTATCCATCTTTCCCCCTGGGGTTCAGCCTTCAGACTCCCACTTCCACCTACACCCCTGCATAGAGTCCAGAAAGGCGAAACTAGGAAGAAAATCACATTTTCCTTTCATATTTACGAATACGCAGTCCATACACACCCCACTCTGAATGTACCATATCTAAACATTAGGATTCAGTGTGTAGCTCACTCCCACCTGCTGCACCCTGGAGGCTAATGTATAAATGTATTAATCAGAAGAGAGTGACTCAGGGTTCAAGAGCCCTACATCACCCCTACATCACCTCCCGAGCACTACACCTCACTCTCAGCTCGTAGCGTTAGTTCATGAGGGGCAGAGTTAGACTGTGAAGAAATGGGGAGTGGCAGAATATCTTAGCAGGGTTGTCGCGGTCCTTTATGTCTGGCTTTTTGCAGCCCCATCTGCTTGGAAATATTGCTAAGTGAATAGTTCTTAATCTTTGCAGTAGCTTGCTGGCATTATGGATGTGCAATGTCTTGGATTGCATAATTTTGCAATATATTTTAAATCTTTTCTTCTGAAACCAGCAAAGTTAAAAGCAAATGAGACAAAAAAGGGTCATGTTCTGCAGAGAGAATGTTCCTGCTGGCTTGCAGGTCCACAAGCAGGCTGCTCAGCAGTCACTTATCGTTTTCCCAGTGGCACAGCGAGCTGCTCAGCAGCTGCTTACCTTTGTCTTAGAGCAACAAGCAGGCCGCTTCCCAATGCGGGAAGTACTAAGATAGATCTTCCAGCACTGGGCCAAGGAGATCTTGTGGCTGAAGTCAGCACAGATCCCATCTTCTGAAGTGAGGACCTAGGCTGCTGCCCCATTTGTGGGTAAAGAACTCACTCACCCCCTTGCCAAGTTGTGCAAAACTGCAGCCTGAGGTGCTGTGAACACAGCCAGTAATGGCTGCCACCCTATAACGACAAAGCGTTGATGATTATATGTTATATGTTGTAAAAAAACTATTAAAACTATATTGACATTTTATTAAAAATTAAATCCCAGTCCTGCTGAACACCAACATGAGTCTCAGTCCCAAAAAATACCTGCTGGTGCTGACCACCAGCATAGATTGTGTTGCATCCGGGAAGCCTACTAACGTCCTCGTACATATAATGGTTTCATGCCTCACCCGGGAGGAGGCTGGATATGATCAAACCCAAATGAAAAGGAGCCTCGGCCAATCAGGAAGTCGCATTATAGGCAAGGCACAGCCATCTCTAATTAAATGGAAGCTCAGATATTGACAGGACATTGCCTTACCTTCTTAAAAACTTATCACAGATCGAAATCCTGCCCACAAAAAAACGCACTGGCAAAAGAAAAATCATTAAGGAACACACAGCCTCACACGCCAAGCCTACAGCAACGCAGGAAATTAAAGAATTTCTTGCAAAACACAGTCTAGGACAATAGTGCGCCCTAAGTCGGATATGAACGGAGATGTGTCAATGCTATACTCAGCAAATTTAAGGATCTCTGAACAAATCTAACATACGAATGGTGTCTGGCTGCCGCTACAGCGCTCAAATCTGAGGATAAGAGAAACACGTCAATCAATCCATGGTATATATTCCTACTGACAGTATGGATACCACACACCCCATATAGCTGAAAGCATTGTTTAGTCTCAAAATCACTTTGTGTAAGAGTCATCCTAGTTTCTTTGCTAAATACCCGTCACACACTTTCCTTGTAAACTTCTACCAACAGGTGTGCAAAAATCACAAAGCAATGAAAAGCTATACATGATCTCCAACCTTTCCACTGAATTTTGTGTTTAATGGTTGGAATGGTCGGCTGAGCTCTCTAACCATGCATTGAAATGCAGCGTCCCATCACGACTCGATCACACAACACCAGAGGCTCTTGTAGCCAGCTGCGACTAATCCACTGAGATGTATTTATAGTAAGAGTGGCAGTGTCTTACTAAGGGAATTTGCAACTTCATGAAGTTATCAAAATGTTTTTGTTTTTTTAAAACAAGTAGTCGATAAACCCCAGGAATATACATTTTCTGTGACTAAAAGATGATTGCTGGACAACGTTGTTCTTGCAGGAAATGTTGCCTGTCGAAGTTGTGCAAAGATGAGACAATACATACCTTTATGAAAGAGCACATTTCTCATCCTTGTAAAATATAATTTAGATGAATTTTAGTTGTACGTGCCCCTACTTACTAAGCAGAACAGTGACTAAGTGTTTCAAACAATAACACGTGTGTCACCTAAAATCCTTATTTTTTAATACAAGAATTATTACTGTACTATCAAGACATTATCAGTAGTTCCTTAGTTTAGCAATAACAAAAAATGTTTTATAAAGTCTAGAAATGTAATAATTCGCTGATATTTGCAATAAATGCTGATTTTCTAAAGAGAAAACCTGTCAAAAAAACATTTAATGTAGAACCCTTTGGAAAGCTGTGATTGGCTAGTGTAATTGGGAAACTTTGAATTTGTTTTCACCCTGCATTCTAAATTCACAGAATATCTGAAGTATGGAGCAAATAAGGGCAGTTGTCATGTTTGTCTGTATAGATTAATTTTGGGATTGCAGCCTTAATGCCAAGTTAACGCCCTCTTGCAGCCATTCGTTAACACTTCCAGCTTAGGCCCAAAATGGCATCTTGAACAATTAACATGTGTTAATAGAAATGCTCAGAAATCCTTTGGTTTGATAAATTCCAATCTGAATTTACTAAATTGGGTAGGCCGTATCTTTTCTCCAACCCCTCCTCCATCCAGACGACCAATCTTTTTTGTGGGTTAAATCTGCTTTTAAAGCCAGGTCAAGATCACTATGGGAGCATCTTGAGTTTAACAGTCAGTCAGTCAAAGACTATGTGGAGATCCACCTTTCCCGGTCCCTAGAGCCTTACCTTGAGTGGACTGATAATTCCTGGGACAGGTGTTTGCTCACCTGATTCAGATTATGATTTGTAAGGTTGTATCTTGGCTTACCTCGAGGCCAATTCGACACCACAAAAGTCCGGCTATGTGACGAAACTTCCCCGCAAAGCCTTTTACACTTTATCTTCTTCTGTACATTTTTATTGATGTTACTAAAAGGTTTTTAGTTCTGATTATACAAAAAAGGGGGGGTCAGAACCTCAGGACTCGCTTTCGTGTATTTACAACAACTGGTTCCCCATCAAATTGCATTTCTATCTGCTCTTTTCTGAAATGTGCTGGTAGTAGAAGAAATTCATTATTAATGTTGTCTGGACTAATTTTTAAACCAAAAACATATGCCTCCTAATGAATTTTTTTATCTGATTTAGGAACTTTAAAATGCACTTTACTTGTACTTTTCTGCAATGCAAGACATTGGTTTTCGTATGATTTTGTGCCTATTTTTATGATCCATTGCTGCATTTATGGAGTTCAAATTGCTGCGGGCTTTCAAATAAATTGTTTCATTTTTTACTTGATTTTATATATTTGTTTTGAGTGTCAGATTGTGATGTCAATCCTGTAAACTTTTAAGGTCACATTTGTGCCCGAAGTAAAGTGTTTGAGTGACTGGCGTGTGCTAATACCCTCAGCGGACGACAATAACACGAATAGGATAATAAATGTGTTGATAGCTGACATATTAAAAATCAATTTAGGTTATTCACTTAGTTTCCTGATTTCCTATGTTGATTGATGCCTTTGCAAAGTTTTCCCCACAAATCATGAGGGGTACCTGGTGCTTGAAAAGGAAGTTGTTATCTCTCAAGTCAACTTTAGACCCGTTTTCTTCAGAAAGGTAAAACTAGAGTGATATGTTTAATCTTTTTCCTCAAAACAAATAATCAGAGTGTGAAAGACCTGATTTTAATGTGAAAATCTACAAGCAGCTGCAGGAACCATGCAGCAAACCGGTGGTAAATGAGAGTTCTTGAGCCCTGGGGATTAGGGGTGTAGTTTCAGAGGGAGTGTTTGGGGTGTTACACCCCCTAATAAATGCATTCTCTAGTAAATAGTTGGGTACAGTTGCTTTCAGTCGAATACGCTGCAGTGGCGGTCAGATTTCACCTGGGATTTTGACATGCACCCACATACACTCTCTATCCCTGTTTCAAAGTTCTTAAAACTGTTGGTTATTTATTTGACAACCCTCAATCAGCACTGATATCCCTTCCCACTGCCCCTTAAGCCCCCTCATGCCATGCTTCCCTTATAATGTATTTTAGTATGATATGCCAGCGTGATTGTTGGGAAATTTGAATCTCCGGCCTCCTGCACCCACCTAATCTTACTGACCAAGCTATGTCCCTGCTCTCGAGAATTACAGGAGGCGTGTGATAGGCTATGTTCCCTACTTCACGCCCCCTTTGCTAGAATCTAGGGGACATTTCGGTTGCAACAAGGTTTTCACCCAGGAAGCAAAGGGGCTTCTTGTCGTTCAGAATAGCAAGTCTTAAAGTATCTATTGAGGGAGCCGGATAAGGGACCATCGCTACCAATCCGTTCAAGAGAAGCTTTTCATTGGCAGAAACTCAGCCAATCAGGGTTTCCTTCTGGTTTAAGAAAGCAGAAACTGACCTGGACTAGAGTAGGAGGCCCTTCCAACTGCAAGACATGCTTGAGGGATGCATGCACATACATGACCACAGAAACTGATGCCAAGGTAGCAAATAGAATAGATCTGTTAATATTCTGTGTTTCCAAGTGTTGGAGTTGGAGAGTTACCAGATGATTCCATGTCACCCGGACACAACTCTTCCAGACTTGTACTTCTCTGTCACCAAACATAGACGCCGGTGTGTTAGTTCAGTTTAAACCACAACACTCAGAATGCACGGTTACTCAAGCAAAAGTTCAGGACTTGGTCAAAGGTGTCCCGGATATGGAATCATCTGGTAACCTTAGCTGGAACGTCCGTCAGCGATTGAAATGGCATCATGGGTGTGGCCATCCCCAAATGAGTCAGAGAGGGGTGTGGTCTCACCAGAATGGCCTCGCCCAGGAAGAGGGTAATATATTTCATTAAAGTTATTGAGTGAAGAAGAAGGGTGTTAATATTCCAATAGGGGTTTTAAACCACTATGGTGTCTTGTAAAGAAGAGATGTGGGCAATGGGTTGGGGAACAACGGAAAAGACAGGGTCCGAGGCGGAGCTAAGACCGGAAGTTGTATAATATGGATGTGGCCACGTGCACCTTTCGCGTCTGGTTACCGGTACCGATTTCCGATAGGTTAAAAAGTACCATAATAGACACATTTTACATGACATTGCATTGTAGGAATACTGGGACCAAAATATTATTTTATAATGGTATAAAAGAGGGTGAACAAATAAGCGTGTGTATTGAATTGTCTGTGTTACAGGTTTGAAACAAAAAAGTAAATATGTGTGGATTTTTGTTTTCTATAAACAGTACTCATTTCAATAAAAGTAATTGATTGATTGTGCAGTGATTGGGCAGTATATGGCGGTCATTCATTCGGGGCGGGAAACAACCTTTACAACGCAACTTTTACAACGCACTACCATTACAACGAAACTTTTACAACGCAACATCCATTACAAACGCATGCATTTACATCACAACCATTACAACGCATGGCACTACAACGCACACCACTACAACGCATGCCATTACAACTCAGTCATTACAACGCATACCTTTACAACGCATAACATTACCATCCAACACTTACCCTACTGTTGCACCCCTGGAGTTAGAATAGTAAATTTTACCCCTACACTATCCAATACTTACCAAACATGCAATGTAATGTAATGCGTTATAATGGTATGCGTTGTAAAGGTATTATGCGTTGTAATGGAATGGGTTGTAAATGTAGTTTTTAAAATTTCGTTGTTATGGCATGCGTTGTAATGGAATGCGTTGTAATGGATGTTGCGTTTTAAAAAATGAGTTGTAAAAGTATGCTTTGTAAAAGTGTGCGTTGTAACGTCATACATCCATTCGGGGCAGTGTTAAGGAGCCTCCAGTTGCCCAGATATTGGGGCAGTGTACGGAGGCCTTGATTCGCTATTGGAACAGCACAGGTGAATTTCTATTTATTTCTGATTATTAGTTTATATCCTTTTCTTTTATACTATAGGCTCTTTAAGTTCACATTAGGATGTCTACATGCGGTTTATTATTTGGTTCTTTTTCTGTTTGTAAACATCAATAAAGTATGGAGATACTGGAACATCATAGGTGCCAACTAGTTAAGTATAATGTCTGACGTTTTCAGACAGTAATGACTTTTAACCCATAGTGTGTTGAGTTTTGGGTAACCCATGGCGTAGTGGGTGTAGCGGGGTTATGTGGAGGACCACAGAGTAGAGAACAAACTCTGTGGAGCTCCGCTACGCCACCCGCCTACCACCCCCTATAAACAACTGATTCAAACTTAAGTAAAAAGACTTTAAAGTAAAGAAAGAACACTTACCTTGGCTGTGGCGTCCCCGGGCTGCCCTCCTCTTCATCGCCGTTTCTGAGAAAACTGCGCTTGCGCGCGCATGCGCATTTCTCCCTCCGTGCGCTAGGATCGAAACGTCGACACTCTCCTATAGTGGGCCTGTACCCGACACAACCCCAACTCTGCCCCTTCCACAGATGATAAACTCTCTGTGCATCATCAGAAAATCAAAAAAAACATTGGAAAATCCACGAGGGACAGGCCTTATTGTGAACTGGTGCCATTATAAATCCCAGCCAGTTTGCTATGTTTTTCAAAGAGTAGAATGACTGTTTATTGAATCTGTCCTGACTTATTTCCCCTCTTTCATATGTATCCTACTTCACGAGCACCTCTCCATTTCACACTCCCTTTGGAGCAACCTTTCTATTGGAAAAATGTTAAATGGTGATCTGTTATGAAAATAACTAAGAGAAAAATAAACAGACATTTTGGAGCGAATTTGATGTGCTTTTGTGTTACTTGAGGATGTACATACTTACATGTTGAAGAAATTGGTGGTGCATCAATGATCCTATTCTATTTGATGCCCTTTTGAATATTTTATATTTTCACGACTAAACTGTAGCTGAAGAAAGTCTGTCACCACTGTTCTTGATATAGGACAAATACCCAGCACTAAAAATCAGCACGATGTATCGTAATCCACTGCTCCGCAGGGTGCGGTGGAGTTTTCTCTGCACTTCACGTTGTTCCGCGTATCAGAACTCCGCGATCTCCGCCTAGATCTAGGGGTGAGTCAGTGATGAATCGGAGATGGGGATTGGGTCATTCAATGGAGCAGTAAATCAATGGGTTCAGTCATTGGCCGAAATAATGTGGCTTCGGGCACTCACTGGGAGCATTGGTTGAAACCAATTATTAGTTGGGTGGGTGGTAATCAGTGCCGCCAGTGTTGTAGTGTATTGGGATCAGTCACATGGGTCAGTGATAATAATAATAATAATAATAATAATTCTTTATTGCTCAGTTAATTAAAACCATTGCAATCAGCATATTTACATGAAGTGAACTTAAAATAGAATTTGTGTCTAATAAAACATTGCTATCAAACATTTCGATAAAATTAACTTTAAAATATTCGGAGCATTTCATGAAGCCAAAACATACAGATTGCGTGTCGTTAGGCTTTCGCTTATCCAAATGCTAAGTCATTGTGGGGACATTAAGAGTCTTTGTTCTCATCCGTACCGCAATGGGCTCTTGGAGCAGTACCATCAAATTGGCGTGATAAAATAAAAAGCAGGCCCATTGGCTACCTGCGCCTAGTACAGTTTCTTAACATTTCGTGACTAGTCACATGGGTCAGTGATTGTTTCAGTGAAGGTGTGGCAGTCAGTAGAGGGTAGGGTTGGGCGTAACTCGCATCAATTGGTTTTTCATAATCACGACGAATTAACAAAAAATTCCACAGACTACACAGAATTACGCAGGGAGAGAAATTCTGCATTTAGAGCTATTTTGTTAGAGCAAAGATTGCATTTTGTGATGAGAAAAAGTGCTAAATGTAACAGAACATGAATAGCACGAAGCTGCTCAAACTTGTTAACATGCACTTGGAGTAGGATTTTCCCAAATGTACTCCCGTCATTCAGCTCTATTTTCTTCGCGTAAAATGCACCCTTGCGTCTAAAGTGGATGCGAGGACATATTTTACGCTCAGAAATAACCTTAATAGTCAACACCCGCTCATTAAAAGTGCCCTTGCGATAAGATTTTACCCCAAAAATTACTCTTAATTACGCAATTGGGTGTAATCACATTATTATCTGTAATTCCACGTAGAAAGAGTAACTCGGAAAAAGAAAAATTACTCCGATTACTGAGACGTAATTGAAATTCTGCCCAAGCCTAGCTGGCAATGGGCAGTATAGGAGCCGGTGCTTGGAGGCGGCGGCCAGGTAGGTGGGTGATTGGGGAACCAGTCAGAGGGGCCTGTTACTAGGGCAGTGGGAGGGTGGGTTGGGGCAGAGTTTAGTCACCGTGGCCACTGACGAGGCAGTGATGGGGTGACGGACATTCAGTGAACTGGTGGGTCGGGGGTCAGTCTAAGGACAGCAGGGGTGGGGTGGTACTCAGTCCATGGAGGGGCTGAGGAGTCAGTCCAGGGATGGAATAAGGGACAGTCAGTGGTAGCAGTACAGGGATGGCTGGGGGGGGGGGTGAGTCCAGTGATGGGTTGGGGTTAGTCCACAGGTAGCAGGGATGGCAGTGGTTTTGGTGATGGGCAGTGGGGGGTCAGTCCAGGGGTGGTGTGGCACTCATTCGCTGGGGCCACTGGCATAGAATTTTAAAGCCAAAAACAGGGACATTTCACAAAAATAGAAGAAGGACTACAATATTACTTCAAGCGATGAGCGCGCCTCAGCAGAGAATTGCAGAACAGGCAGTAAGAACATACATAAAATGCAATGTTTAAGCCCAGTAGCTTGCCTGTTAATTAAATTGCTTTCTTGAAACGACTGCTAACTATCCCTGCTTTGTAAAACCTAAAAAACACCTCCCACCGTTTTCAGTCGACCCTCTCCAAAAACGGAGTCATGAGCTACATTTCTTGAAATTTGCTGGGACAGCTGGTGAAAAACAGGGACCGTCCTGGCAAAACGGAGACGCCTGATCACCCTACACTGGCAGGAGAGTGCACGGTGGTTGGAGGTCAGTGCGGGAGGGGGGGGGGGGGGGGCAGTCCCAAGATGGCATGGGTGGCAGTGATGGAGTGTTGGGTTCAGTCCAGGGGTGGATGACGGAGTCCACGGACTGTGGGTATGTCCGGCTCCCTCGCTGGGGTCACGGGCGGGGCAGGGCCCGGTGGGTGTGGGGTCAGTCCACGGCTGGCAGTGATGGGTGAGGGTCCGTCGGGGGCCGGCGGGTCGGCACAGCTCCCTCGCCGGGGTCACGGGCGGGGCAGGGCCCGGTGGGTGGGGGCGGGCGTGGGCGCATTACCCCTGCAGTCGCTGCTCCAGCCCCGCGCATTGATCCGACTGCGGCAGAGTTAATTGGAGATCGGCGGTGATAGATCGGGCCTGCTGCAGGTTTCACCGCCTGAGCCCGGCCCCCAAAGGGGATCGAAGCCCGCAGACGTGCGGGGAATGGTGATCGCCCCCCCCCCCCCCCCCGTGCCTGGCGCCGCAGATCCCAGCAGAGGGGGCCACGCCCCGGGGGGACCTGCGGGTGCAGCTGAGGCCGGTAGAGCTGGGGCAGGGTCAGACACATGTCTGCAGTATCAGCAGAGGTGCCCATGGCACGGTCAGGGCACTGGAGGCCTCGGACCTGCGGGTGTAGCTGAGGCAGGTAGAGCTGGGTCAGACACATGTCTGCAGTGTGAGCAGAGGTGCCCATGGCACGGTCAGGGCCCTGGAGGCCTCGCCCCGGGGGGACCTGCGGGTGCAGCTGAGACCGGTAGAGCTGGGGCAGGGTCAGACACATGTCTGCAGTATCAGCAGAGGTGCCCATGGCACGGTCAGGGCACTGGAGGCCTCGCCCCTGGGGGACCTGCGGGTGCAGCTGAGGCCGGTAGAGCTGGGGCAGGGTCAGACACATGTCTGCAGTGTGAGCAGAGGTGCCCATGGCACGGTCAGGGCACTGGAGGCCTCGCCCCTGGGGGACCTGCGGGTGCAGCTGAGGCCGGTAGAGCTGGGGCAGTCAGACACATGTCTGCAGTGTGAGCAGAGGTGCCCATGGCACGGTCAGGGCACTGGAGGCCTCGCCCCTGGGGGACCTGCGGGTGCAGCTGAGGCAGGTAGAGCTGGGTCAGACACATGTCTGCAGTGTGAGCAGAGGTGCCCATGGCACGGTCAGGGCCCTGGAGGCCTCGCCCCCCACGCTAGGAAAGGTGACTGCTTAATGCAGTATGGATGAGGGTGATACAGGGTTAAAAGAGGGCGTCACGGAAAGGAGGAGAGTAAACACTGAACACAGGTGTTAAAAGCACAGGTCGAGGCAAGCACTGAGTACGTGAATGTTTGTAATACTATCGTGAGGTGGTTATGGCAGCTGATTTTGAAGAGTACCCCTGACGAAGGGCCAGACATAGGCCCGAAATGCATTGGGTGATCAGGATCAATGAATAAGAATGCCTTATGTTATGTACCGCGCTACAGGACAAGGCCTGGATTGGCATGTCAGCAGTTGATAAGGTCTAAAGAACATAAGTTGTCTCTCATGTGACAAAAGGATAAAAGATGAAAACTTTTAAGTTGGATGAAGTTGGAATAAACTTGATGAAAACAGAACAGTTTGGCATCGGAGTTATGCTTAATTAATGCTGTGCGTCTGGTGGGGTGACACCTCGCCCCATTCTTGTTTCATGGCACGGTCAGGGCACTGGAGGCCTCGCCCCTGGGGGACCTGCGGGTGCAGCTGAGGCAGGTAGAGCTGGGTCAGACACATGTCTGCAGTGTGAGCAGAGGTGCCCATGGCACGGTCAGGGCCCTGGAGGCCTCGCCCCGGGGGGACCTGCGGGTGCAGCTGAGGCCGGTAGAGCTGGGGCAGGGTCAGACACATGTCTGCAGTATCAGCAGAGGTGCCCATGGCACGGTCAGGGCACTGGAGGCCTCGCCCCTGGGGGACCTGCGGGTGCAGCTGAGGCCGGTAGAGCTGGGGCAGGGTCAGACACATGTCTGCAGTATCAGCAGAGGTGCCCATGGCACGGTCAGGGCACTGGAGGCCTCGCCCCTGGGGGACCTGCGGGTGCAGCTGAGGCCGGTAGAGCTGGGGCAGGGTCAGACACATGTCTGCAGTGTGAGCAGAGGTGCCCATGGCACGGTCAGGGCACTGGAGGCCTCGCCCCTGGGGGACCTGCGGGTGCAGCTGAGGCCGTTAGAGCTGGGGCAGTCAGACACATGTCTGCAGTGTGAGCAGAGGTGCCCATGGCACGGTCAGGGCCCTGGAGGCCTCGTGTCAGCCCCGCTCATATTCCCTCCCAGGCCCGGGCAGCCCCAAGGCCAGCGAGCACGTTAAGTTGCACTGGCAAAATTCACCTACTCTCCAATATTGCATTAAGCGAAACTCCTACAGTTACTATAAATTTAGCATTGCACAATGTTGTATTCGTCTTTGCCGCGATAGTCTAGTTTGTGCAAAAAAATATCTTGCCAAGAAATATTTCTACTCAAAGTAATCAAAAGTCAGTATCTTGCGAAACGTTTTATCTTGTAGTGCAGGCGTACATGACCAGTCACGTGAGCCCGGAAAACCACGCTTTCTTCTAAAAGCATAGTTTATGTGAAACGGTTAAGACATTTTACAAACTTTCACTTGGAAAAAATGACGCAACTTCGCCCATCATTAGAAGTCGGGTGTCAGGGCCGGAGCAGGGTGTAGGGAGCTCATTCCAAAGCAGAGTCTCCGAGGCAGTCAGGCGACTCCATCACACTAGGAAATGACGCAGCTCTCGATGGTTCACGCTCCGAACGTCCATTCGTGACCTTTTCAGCCGCTGGACTTCTGGGATCTGTAGTGCTGCTTTTATAGTGGATTGTGGACAGCTACGAATTCCAGCAGGCCGCAAAAAACGGACCGGATAAGGTCGTCACACATGGAACGGGGAAAGTGCGTACTAAGAGGGTGAGGAATGAAGGCTGGGGGTACCGGAAGTAGGAGAGAGAGCTCTACACAAGAACTGATGTAGGTGACAGAAGAAAGATGTGGAAAGGAATCAGTATTAAGAAGGAGTCAAAGTGGGGAAGAGGCAGCTGACATAAAAGAGGTATTTTAGGAGTCGAGAGGCATCAGCAAAGGGGGGGCAGTCTGGTGCTGAACTCTCTAATTCGGATGACCAGACGTCCCGGATTTGCTGGGACAGTCCCGTGTTTTCCGCAGCTGTCCTGGCAGATTTCAGCAAATGCGGCCCGAGGGAGGCACGTTTTAATGTGTTCAAAAGCACGACTAGTTAACAGCTGTTCTTAGACAGAAATTTAATTATCAGGCGTGATAGTAGGTTTACAAATTCCACTTTATTTCCTCAGTGCCTCGTCTGCTTTTCTTGGTTGGCGCGTGCTGTCGTTCTGTGCCCCTTGGTAGATGTACAATTGTAGTCCTTCTTCTATTTCAGTGAAATGTCCAGTTTTTTCGGTTTTATATCTTATATATTCCTCGACAAGGATATGTGTTCGACCTCATGGTCTCAGATTTGAATCCTAGCAGCTGCACTCAGTCTTTCATCCTTCCGAGGTTGATGAAACACAAAACATTGATTTAGAAAACAATACACACCGTATACGCATCAAGAGACCCGAGGGGTGAAGGTGTGTTTTAAAAATCTAGGTTTTATTCTAGGAGTGGGTGGGTGAGGGAAAGGGGTCACAGGTCAGAGGCAAAGAACAAGGAGTATACAAAACAGAGGATATCAAAGGGAGTGGAGTGATGGAGAACAGGTAGAGGAAAGGATAATGGAAAATAAGTAAAAGTAGGGGGTGGATAATTTGGAAGCGTCAGATTAGAGGCGTCGGGGTGTGAAGGGAGGAAGAAAGCAGAAGGAAGGAGAAGAGATACTACCCGAGTGAAAGGAGAGCTGAGAGAGGAAAGGAAAACTAAGAATTGAGAAGGGATAAAAGAGAGTGAAGACAGAGCGGCTGGAAGACAACAGCCATGGTGGGAGTGTGACCACCAGGGAGAGGAGCCCTTGTGGGGCAGGTACATAGGACAAGTGTGACTGACCCATAGGCAAGAGGGGGGGGGGGCAGGCAGGGCGTGGCTATAGAGATAAGAACAAAGGAGCAGAGTTTGAGGAAGTGAGGGGAAGCCTGAGGTGTGGGCAGGGCTGAACTAGGAACCACATACGGCCCTGGTAAAGTGATCGGCCACCCCCCCCCCATCTCCACTTGGGGGGGGGGGGGGGAATTGAAGGTGCCGCCGAGCTCTTTGCCGGGGCCGGTTTTCGGCCGATTTTGGTACAGGGCCGGTTTTGAAGCTATGCTGCAAAAACGGCTCTGTTACAAAAACGGCCCCCAGTGGCCCAAAACCTTCCCCCACCCGTGCGGCGCACCGGGGGATTGCCCGGTGCCCGCTATGGCCAGTCCGGCCCTGGATGTGGGACATGAAGGCAGGTGGAGGGAAAGCACGGGTGGGAAGTGGAAGGCAGAGAATGCAGAGCAGAGGGCAAGGGGGCGCCAGAGAAGAGCGGAGGAGATTGTGGAGAAAGCAGAGTGGGAAGGCCAATCAGAGAGGTGGGGGACAGGAGTGTAGGAGGGGGGTAAAGGAATGGACATGGTGGGGTGGACGGTACCAGAGAGATAGTCAGAAGAACACTAGGGGCAGATAGGGCGGGTGGAGTATTCGAGGCCTCTGGGCCTGGGGAGGATGGGTTTTCTGCCACTAGTCTGGGGCTGCACTGCTCTTGACGTCACTGCTCTTGACGTCTCTGCTCTTGACGTCTCTGCTCTTGACGTCACTGCTCTGTGCCCTCGTCTGGGGAGGGAGGATAAGGGCTGAGGCAGATACTTCTCTGTTAGTGCTCTGGGGACAACACCCCAGAGCACAGGTGGATGGGGAGGTGGCCTCAACGCCGTCAACGGTAGGTCTGGGGACAACACCCGAGGCTGTGGGGGGTGGGGAGGTGCCCTCAACGGTAGGTCTTTGGGATTATAGCTCCTTCTGCCGACGCTCACAGTGGATATATGGACTGGGGTGGGTGATAGCGCCTCCATCCAAGGCTCACATCTTGGCAGTGGATTCAAGTGAGCTCTGGCTGCGTCCCAGCAGTCTTGGCCTGTGGGGGTGGTGGCGGTGATACATGGCCTGTAAGAGTGGGGGGAGGAGGTGGACACACGTGAGCTCTGGCCTGCTCCTAGCAGTCTTGGCCTGTGGGGGTGGTGGCGGTGATACATGGCCTGTAAGAGTGGGGGGAGGAGGTGGACACACGTGAGCTCTGGCCTGCTCCTAGCAGTCTTGACCTGTGGGGGTGGTGGGGGTTCACATGGCTTGGGGGGGGAGGGGGAGGGGCTTTCCCAGGATTCTTTTGGTTTTAGTTCAGCAGCTTAACCTTCAACTTCCTCCTGCAGCCAGCTGAAGCCGTGACCTCTGCCCCCTGGGACAATGGCCGCCTTCCCCATCTCCAGGCTGTTCCATGTGCTGGGGCCATTTTCCCTTCACTAAAGTGTCAGGTCTGGGATGGATTGGATTAACCCTTGGCTGCTTGGATTCAATACAGCTCCAGAAAGGCGATCCTCATGCAGGCTGCTCAGTGCAGTTGTACACTGGTGTGTGTGTGTCTCTGTGTGTTATGTATACTCTTGCCTGTCCTTTCTGCCTCTTCATGTCCTGTCTGCCCCTGCATGTCTCGTTTGTCTGTTTGTGTCGTGTATGTGTTTGGCTGAGTACTTCATGTTAGTCCTTGCGTCACTCTGGCAGACTCTATGTCAGTCTGTTTGTTTCTATCTCTCATGCCCGTCCATGGCTCACTCTACCGGTGTGTTTCCTGTCTAGCTGTCAAAACAACAAAGGAGGGAGGATAGAGATTTTCAAAGAATAGAATCTACCTCCAAATAGACTTTATATAAACAATGGGTTTCTATCCTGTGTGTCTTATTTTTACAATTTTTTTAATTTCTTTTGTGATAGGTGAAAGGAGCTTGTCTCTGAAGATGTTAGAGAGAAGCACTATGTGTTTTTAAAATACCCCTCACACACTATAAGTCCCATAGTGTCATGCTTCATCATGGGGTCTTCCCGTCCCTCTACGGAGCGGGCGTGCTACGACCTACGACTACGCGGGAGCACTTGTTAGTGAAAAGACTGTGTGTGGTGATATTGGTGAGAGTGATAGGGAAAGTGAGGATTGTGCAAAATTTTAAAAAAGAAATTAAAAATGTCCTGGATAGTGGAATACACTTTATTCAGTTCCCTGGCTGGAAACCTTAAAAAGGGGAAAATAAGTGGGGGGCAAATACTGCCCCCCATTTATTTTCCGTAGTCGTAGCACGCCCGCCCCGTAGAGGGACGGGAAAACACCTATGATGAAGCATGACACTATGGGGCTCATAGTGTGTGAGGGGTATTTTAAAAACACATAGTGCTTCTCTCTAACATCTTCAGAGACAAGCCCCTTTCACCTACCACAAAAGAAATTAAAAAAACTGTCTAGTTGTCAGCTTGCGTGTTTCACTGTGTGCAGTCTGTCAGTCTCTGGGTGTTTTATCAGCATCTTTGTGAGTTGTTCGATCCTGGGTGTTCAACCTGCCTGTCTCTATGACTTACACTTACCCTTTCAGGTTTCCCTTGCAGCACAAGCTGTCTGGACCTATCGTGTGTACACCAAGACCCTACAGTGGTTAATAACCCACCCTATTGCTTGTGGTTGGTTGGTTTTATTGACGTTATCATTGTACGCTTCTTGTTCATTAGCTTGCACTTTCCTTTATCCAAGCTTGTCTATCTCCCCAGGAGTATATCCTCGTTACCATGTCTCTGGTTTGCTGATGTCTGTCCTTCAACTGCTCATTTTTAGGGAAATATTTTTTTCTTTTTGTCTAAGCACTCCATGAGAGTTGATGTGTTTTCCAGCTGTCAACATTGTGTGCTGATTTTCCTCTCCCTGTCCACTCCCCATTACTACCCCTCTCCTCTATTGCCTCCCACCAGCCCTCAGAGTCATCACCTCCTTTCTAATATTTTAAAACATTATATTTTCATTTATTTTTCGTTTCGTTTAGGACTGGATGGGGCAGCATAATGCTGCCGGCCCCTCTGCCTTAAAAAACAAGCATAGTGCTTTTTCCACAACTTTTTTCCTGGTTTATTTACTCATCCATCTCTGTCATTAAAGCCATGCAATTGCACCTTTTCTTTCCTTTTTCTGACCATGGTGCACAACATGCAATTGCTTGTTAATTTTGTTTATCTGTCTCTGTGTACCCCGTATACACGTTTCACGACAGACAGAGCTCAAATCTATGGCAGAACTTCTCACATCCCTAAAAATCAAAATAGGCTGCGTTCAGCAGAAACCAAACAAAAGATCACACATTTCAGAGGAAGGCTTACCAAGCATGCTGCTTCAGTTTCGAGAAGGCAGTGAGTTGTAGGCAGCACCTTATATGAAATATGTAGTGTAACAAAGCATCTGCTGTGGGTTGACATTGAGTTAAGTTTTAATGTCTTTACAGAAACATAATATGATTACAGAAAAAAATCGTGTTGTGTTGTATTCTCTTACCTTGTGTTGTGTAGGCAGTGATGGCCTTCACCTGTTTGGACATGGCCATTTCTGGAGTTTTGACTCCCCCGCTTGGATTGATGGTCCTGTTGCATATATAAATGCACCGAAGGGGACTTATTTCCCTCAGAGAGGTAACCGTTCCCAAAAGCAGGGTTTATGTCTTGTTTTCATTTAAACTAAGCACATTGGCATTCTTCCTGGCCTGAATTTCCTGGAAACTGTCCTGGACAGCTGCTAGATTTTGCTCAGGACTTTATAAGTGGATCACCAGCAGGGTGTCACTAGCACAGCGATGAAATTAGAAATCTGGCGTCTGAAAAAGCTTGAGAAGTGGTAGACCATGGAAATTAAATAGTGGTGAGAGCTATGACCCTTGAGGGGATCCGTAGTGCACAGCTAGGGGAGGGCAGTCCTGTTCTGTTCCTGTTCCAAGATCCCGCCACTTCCCTAATGTATGTCTGAAGATTGGAGTGAGCGGAGATGTCGGATGCACGACAACCTAAGAAGCACAGTGAGGGTGGGGTTTAAGATAAGGGTGAAGGAGGTTTGAACCTCAATAAGGCACATTTCCAGCCTCATTAACAAACTCCCAGGGTCTTGTTCGCCTCTCTCTGTGTTAACACAGACAGAGGTTTGTCAACCAGTGAAGGAAGGTAGGTGTCCACCAACTCTGGCATGCCCCTCTCCCAACTACAGCTACTCTCTGTAACTGTGACTGGGTGAATCCACTTCAACAATACAGGTAAAACAAATGGTAAAGAATATGTTGACGCCCCTCTTCTGCATGATAAAAAAACACGTGGTTCTGAACTTAGACTCCTCATGTCATGAATGTAGGGCAACATGTTTCAGCATTCTGAAAAAGTATTGGTGCTTCATCAGGACTAAACTTACACATAATGTTAGAGAATTCAACAAAGATCACAGTTGACTTCGCTGAGACTTCCAAAAAGGATAAATATCAATTATTTCTAAAGTATTAGGTGCGTGCTTCCTCTGCTCATCCATGAGACGTGCCTTTCCAAGGAGTCCCACTAGACCCGAGATTCGACTAGACTCACACTTGCTCAGTGCCAGGATACTTTCTCGGTGATAGTGCACTCTAGAAATCTGCATAACATAAAACATAACAAAACATGCTTAGCTCTAGGATTCAGTTGGGATCCAGCTCAAAACAGTGAGACGCTGTGCATGTGGGAAGGGGGCACGAGGAATCTTATGCTCCTAGTCTGTCATTTGGCTTTCAGGATGCCAGACTCCTCTCCGAAACCTATTTGAAGGCACCTCATTACTTGCAGGACCCTCACAAATGCACGCAGGTGTGCATGAGAGGAGCAAGGAAGGTAAAGCTGTAAACGAAGTTCAAGACTCACAGGTGTGTGTGAGAGAAATTTGAGTGTGCGTGTATCATTCAAAGAGAGAGGGTGTGTGTGTGTGCATGCTACTTATAGGTCAGAATACAGTACAAAACAAGGTAGCATGTGACATAAATGGCATACGATTCCCAAAATAAATCCATGTGAAGTGATCCAAGGATTACATTGTTGGAAAGTCCATCTCCGACACATCCCACAGAGGCACTTATCCTGAATTCTGGGAGAAATCGGGGGTTGACACAAACGCTGATTTTTAGGTCTCGCGACCTATCGATGCGCGCATGCGCATCGAGCGGAGCGAGAATTCAAGTCGGCAAAATCTTCATGAAACCACCAGCTTTTTGCCTGGCGTTTTCATGAAGTTCATGTGAACCACGTGTTCAAACATGAACGCGCATCAGCCTCCCTCCATTTGCCGCACAGCACATCAAAGGGCTTCGCCCAGCGTGCGCTCTGCGGCTTCTCGGCTTCTCCTCCCCTAATTACGCCGCACACAGCCTTCCTTGCATTTCTCCTCCCCCTCCCCAGCCAGCTTCCCCCAGGCCGTGTTCCCTCATCCCTCGCACCCCCTCCTCCTTCAGGCCCCCACCATTTGCTTCCATTTGCTTTTGCTTTTGCTTTTGCCCGTAGTTGGTCTCCACAGGCAGTCTTGTTTCGTCATTGCTGGTCTTTCGCTGCCCCCTCTTTCCACTGACACAGATGTATCTTTCTATCTCTTCTTTCCACTGCTTGTGTCATTTGTTCCCTCTCTCCTTCCGTTCCTCTCCATCACTCTCTCTCTCGCACTCTCGAGGTTAGCGTTTCACCCCTTCTGTCTCATCTAGATCGCAATCTTTCTCTCACACGCAATCCCCACACACTTGCACTTCTGTTTTCTTTCGCGTCTCTCTCCCCACCCCCTTCCTCGATCTCTCTCCGATCCCATCTCTTCCTCCTACTTCTCCCCCCCCTCCTTCTCATCCTCTCTCCCCCTCGTGCTCATCCTCTCTCCTCCCATCTCGGTCCTCTTCCCTTCTTGTCATTACTTTCCTTCCTTTCCGCCTCACACCAGTTCTGTGTCCTCTCTGCGCATCTCTTCTTCCACACCAGCGTCCAGCACAGTAGTTTTTGCTCACACTAACTCGCTATCACACAGTCATCAACACACAACATAGCCTGTTCCTGGTATCTTATCTCCTTTGTTTCGGAACTCATCTGAGATTTTTGTAATTCTGCTTTTTGTTTGCCGCTTTCTTTATCTGTACATCAATGCGGTGCTCTAGTTGAGAATGCCAATTGCTAGGTGCGCTGATGTTCCCCTCACGAGAACGCGATAACACAAAACAAGCCCCAGAGAATTTAAGCTTGACTCGACCATGAAGAGGGGATGAAAAAGAAAACAAGCATTGGCATAGCCAATAGGTCTCGCTTGTGGGACCTTATAAGTATTTTGTTTTGCAGCACAATATCCTTGTTGCATAATCGGATATTGTGCTACAAAACAAAATACTTATAAGGTCCCACAAGCGAGACCTATTGGCAATGCCAATGCTTGTTTTTTAATGTTGTCTTTTATGAAATTACCTCACTTCTGGGATTGTACTCATGTAAAGTGCTCCTGGTTGAACCTGGAGGATGTTTGGGTACCAGGGCAGACCAGAACAAAGATTCATCCATATTCTGTGTGTGACCCGTCATTCCCGCCTGTAACATTTGATATGGAAAAGTGAATATCCACAGGGGAAAAAACATAATGTTAGTCAGAATTTTACCCCCTGAGTGGTTTTGCCACAGTATAAGTGTCTTCCCCCACTAAGGGGCATTAGGAACAGGCAGGGCCTGAAAGTGCTGCCCTGTAATGGTTGGCACACCGGGTACTGCACTTTCATTAATGCACACATCACTTCCTGCTTCCAAGGACCATCTGGTTCTACAACTGAGTGAGGAGAGAAACCTACTGGAAGTGACATCAATATCATGCCTGCTTTGCTGGGGGTGCAGGGGCATTGGTGTAGGATGCCAGGAGCAACCTGCTCTTTCTTCCACTCTTCAATCAATCAATCAGTCAGGGTTCTTATAGGGCGTGTCTAATCACCCGTCAGGATCTCAAGCCACAGGGGGGTCTGCAGTTCAGCCGGAGAGCCAGAACTTGAGGTACTTCCTGAATTGAGGCAGTGACGGTGATTGCCTGAGATGTAGAGGTAGCGAGCTCAACCGCTTCGCCGCGAGGTAGGAGAAGGATGTTCCTCCGGCCGAGGTCTTGCAGATCCTCTTCACCTCCATTGAGCCACAGCGAGGAAGCACTACTCGCTCCACGTTTCAGATTCCCGCCCACTCTGCCGTCTTGGTGTAGTTTAGTCACTAAAGTGGTGTTGTGTGGCGAGTAATAAAGTGGCAAATTGTGTTTCCATTTCCTATTCTATATCGAATCTTAAAATTGTTTACATTTTCTTTTTTATCATGTGCTCCGGTATAAAGAAGGGTGTTCATGTGCTTTGTACTGGATCCATTGAAGAGCGGTGTGGTATATTTTATCTTCATTTTCCCATTGAATCAAACGAGGGGTTGGGTTCGTCAGCCGAGCTAGTGGGTGTCACTCGATTGCCTCATTTTTGGTTTTGAACAGTGTGGTTTATTGCATTGCACTGACATTTATATGTAGCTCCTGTATGGTTGCATAGGGTACTTGCCCTGGCCCTCTGATCGTGATCTCTGCTGCCAGTCAGTGCGCGGAAGAGATGCGTTTCTGGGCCAAAACGTCCGGGTTTGCCCAGGATCACCCCGCAAACTAGTAGTTCAGTTAGGCAATTGAACACAGTCATTTTAATGCATTTTTTTTTTTTGCAGAGTTTTATATAGCGCAAACTAGACCCGAACCGAATCAGGTATCAGAGCGCTTTACATAGCACCAGTTACATTACATGAGGACGGACACACATTCATTTTAGGCACGGGGAGATTAAGTGATTTGCCCAGAATCACAGGAGGTTTTGGCGTCGTTACCGAGACTCGAACCCAGATCCCCAGGTCCGAGGTCGAGCGCCCTAGCCGTTAGGCCAACTCCTCTCCACTCTCCCCATTATTTGCTTTGAGTTTGCCTGTTTCAGGGACTACTTGAAATGCCTAGATGCATGTCAACTCTAACATCATTAAAACACAATATTCTCTCTGTCTATATGCAGTGTGCATTTATAGTAGTGATACCACCTGACGTAAATCGAGTGGAGTTGTCTGGCTGTTGAAGGTGTTTGTGTTCTGGCCACGTCCACAGCCTCATATTTCTGTGCCTACCTGTCTTTGTTGACAGTCGGCGACGTCTCTTGCTCACTGCTCCAGTATTTTTCCATCCTCTGTTTTAAAGGGAGCCGCCATTTCTCTCACTAAATATGGCGGCAGGGTGCCCCTGCATGCAGAGCTGTGTACAGAGAGGTGTACGGCTCACCACTTCCACAGCACAGCATCGACCAAGACTAAGTTTGTCTAGTTGACATGTGTCATGCCATCACTCAGAGACTGAGTCTGGCATTGTTGCACCTGTGGTGTAGTATTCTGCATGTGATGTGTACCTTTGTTGTATCTTCTTGAACTGTTGTATCTCTGACTGCGGAATAGGTTTGCTGCAAGTTGGTGAAGTGTTTCCTTCGCTGTTGATGTCAGGAGCTTTGCTGTTGGCCTACTCGGCCTTCGTTTCTTTGCTTCAGGGGTTCACCTAAGGCCAAGTTTCCATTCCCAGCCCGGCGGAAGTTGCCATTTCCTGCTGCAGGATGTGCACTGGGCGGGCAGTTCTGCTGCCTTCAATCTCCCGCTTTCCCCTGCTGTGAGCTGCCCTGGAGGGGGAGGATGGGTGTTGGTGTGTGCATCTCAAAGCAGACTGTGGTCATGCAGTGAAGGTGGTGGAGCTTCAGAGCCTGTAGTTATCACTAATGTAAATTCATTTTTATTTCCCGGCCCATGTAGACATCATATTAAAACATAATAGCCCATACGCCATACACAAGGCGCCTGAAGATTGCCTGGGGTTTGAGGCACTTAGGTCACACAGCTTGCGAAGTTTAGAAAAATGTCAAAGTCTTGAGTTAGGGGACTTTGAGGACCCCTAGTTTGCTGGGGTGGTTTTCAGTAGACCTGGGAGGAGTTTGCAGAGTTCTGCTTGCGCTCAGAGGAGTTCTGCAATGCTTAGTACATTGCACTTCAAATGGACCCCCCCCGACACGAGAAAAACCGCCACCCAGGCCCTCGTCACCAGCAGACTGGACTACAGGAACGCCCTCTACGAAGGAACAACTACCAAGCTCCTGAGACAGCTGCAACGTATCCAGAACGCCTCGGCACGACTGATCCTCGACGTCCCCCGACGCAGCCACATCACACCCCACCTGAGAGACCTCCACTGACTCCCCATCAACAAGAGGATCACCTTCAAACTCCTCATCCACGCACACAAAGCCCTACACAACACCGGAACAGCATACCTCAACGACCGACACAGCTTCTTCACTCCCACCCGCAGCCTCCGCTCTGCCAACCTTACCCTTGCCACAGTCCCTCGCATCCGGAAAACCACCGCCGGCGGCAGATCCTTCTCCTACCTCGCCGCCAAGACCTGGAACACTCTCCCTACCAACCTACGACAGACCCAGGACCTGCTGGGCTTCAGAAGACTTCTCAAGACCTGGCTCTTCGATCAGTAGCGGCCCCCCTCCAGCGCCTTGAGACCCTCACGGGTATATAGCACACTTTACAAGTGCATTGATTGATTGATTGATTATGTTACACCGTTGGCACTGATTTTTAGCACTGGGTGTTTGTCCCGCGCTGTAAAATGAGCGCAAATGGCTCCAGGTGCAGCGAAAGAGGGCGCTGCTTCTATCTGCTGCTCGAATAGATGTTCTACTCAAGTGGCAGCTTTCTCAACGCGAGCAGAAGGTTTCTCAACTCAAGCGGTAATGACCATCCGCTACCGCCTGTGTTGAGAAACTCACCAGGAGGTGGTCTGGAGTAAGATTTTCCTCGCTCTCGCTTGTCAACTTAGCGTTCGGGAGTACGAGCGAGGAAAAAACTCTGCTCTGCAGAGATTTTCGGAACTCCGGGTGCTATACGGAGCGTGAAAAACTCAGCAAATGAATTGGAATTTCATGCCCAAGCCTAGTTTAAGGCCACATGGAGATGCCTTGCCCTAGAAGTGGCCTCCTGTGGCGTGGTTCTGACAGGCTGCGGAGCACCTTGGTGCAAACGGTAGGTAGCGTTGGTCCTACGGCGCCTGATGGTGTCTGGTCTCTTGTCTTCCGGTCGCACCGGAAGTTATGACGCCGGCCGGGTTTGCATCTTCACCAGGGCTCTGTGCAGGTCCCACCTGCGCACAGGGCCGTACTGGCCGTAGCGGGCACCGAGCGTTTCCCCGGTGGGCTACTAGGGTGGGGGCCGATTTTGGACCCCTGGGGGGCGTTTTTGTTACAGGGCCGTTTTTGCAGCATAGCTGAAAAATCGGCCCTGTAACAAAATCGGCCAAAACCGTCCCTGGCAAACAGCTCGGCCGCTCTCAGGGTGGCCGGCCGAGCTCTTTACCAGGGCCGGTTTAGGTTCCCAGTCTGGCCCTGCCTGCGCACGTGGCTGGGGCGCGGGGCATCTGCTTGTGTTCAGCCCTGCTGTGTCTGCCCCGTGTTTACTTTTGGGCGCAGACTTTACTTCCATAAAGCGTGCATCTGCGGGGAGATTACGCTGTCAACGAGTATTCAGAGATAATTTAATTGGTGGATTAAACAGATTGTTGGTGTATTGCGGCGCACACTGCGCGGAGGGCTTTTCTCGTCACTTTTGGTTTTGTGTAATTGCTGGTTTAAGGCATCCGTGAGCGCTTATTCCAAACCCTACTTCAGCCGAGTCTGCGGCGCGTCTTCTGTGCCATCGAGGCACCGTCAACAGTTTTGCTTTTGATTTTTTTGTCTTCTTTGGTTCGGTTTACGTGCAGTGCTCATTGCAGAGGGTGGACAGGAGGTCTGTTCATGCTACAGGGACGCTCGCTCCATCTTTAGGGGGTAGGGGGGGCTGGGATCCGCGGCTCCTTTGGGGCTTGGCTGGGATCCGCGGCTCCTCCTGACCTGTCACCGGACAGCTGAGGTCAAAGTCATCCGCCACTGACTCTTTAGTGGGGGAGGGGGTGCAGGGAGGGCTCCCCAGCAGCGAGTAGCAGAGTTTGAATGGGTCACATGTCTGTCGGGCATGACCTCACTCCGGTGGTTGGTCTGTGGGTGGGAGGGGCAGAGGATGCAGTGTCATATGTGGGGCGGTCTGTCAAAGGGGCGTGGCTCCCAGATGTGGGCGGTGCATCTGAGCACCGAATGACAGGGTGGTGAATGGGGGCTGTAATTGAGGACACGCCCTCGGCAATTGTGCCACCCGACTGCGGGGTCTGTGGATCTGATAAGGGTTGGTCGTCGTGCTTGCCACGCCCCCTTGCAGTTAGTTTGCACTTTTTACATGTTTTCGGGCTGGGGCGTTAACTTTGCTGTGTATCGTGACTCATCGCGAGTTTTTTTTTTAAACCGATTTAAAATTGAATTTATGGCGATGGAGCGTGAAAGTGGCGGCTGGAGCCTGGCGGGGGAGGGCGTGGGGGAAAGCGGCAGGGTTGTGACCTGCTGCACGGATGGGGCTTCGGAGCCCTCCGCCGAGCCCGGGGGAGAGGGAGGGGGCAAGGCGGAGGATAAGGAGCCGGAGATGGAGCTCAGATAGAGAGATAAGGAAGAGAAGTGAGTGAGAAAAAGAGAGAATTAAAGCGGGGAAAGATGCTACGAAGGGTAGAGAGAGAGCAAACCATAGAGAAGTGGAAACGGCAAGCGCGCGGCAACACTGACACCACGACATGACGTGACAGTGCCATCACGACATGAAATGATCACGACATGAAATGCTAATGTCACCGCACTAGGGGAGGGGGCGTGCGGAAAGATACTGCCACATGGGGCGACAACTCTTGACAGGGGCACTGTCCCGGGTTAAAAGCAGCACTGCAGTATGGGGTGACCAGTCCCGACAGTAAAACCACGACATTGGTGACAGCGGATGAAGCTGACAGCCTTTAGCGATAGCAGCATCGCAGTGTGGGACGACAGGGCATGACCATGGCGTCGGGATATTAAGGGACAAAGAGGCCCCGTGACAGGGAGGGGGGGGCGGAGACATCACAGTGACACCGCGACAAGGGACGACAGACACGACCCAGTAGAGGGACCAGGACAGGGGGGGGACAGAGGCATCACAGTGACAAGGGGCCACAGACAAGACACAGTAGAGGGACCGCGGCATGCAGGGACGAGGCGGGACAGTGACTCCGTGACACGGGCGACAGGGCGCGTCGTGATACTGTACATTGGGCAGGAAGGTCTGATGGTGACACTCGGACGTAGGGCGGAATTATCACCTCCGTGTGGGACGACAAAAGACACATGGCATCAGGACATGAACGACACAGGCCGCAGTGATCCGCGCATGGACTAACATGTCGCGACAGCGACTCACAAGGGTGCAGTGACGGGCTAAGACAGGGATACTGCACTGTGAAGCGACACCACAGTGTGGGGTGGCGTGGCAAAGACAGCGCGACACGGGGTGACAGCGGCACCATGTCACAAGGCATGTCAGCGAGTGATGCCGCGACACGGTGGTGCAGGGCAGCACTACAGGTGACACGTCGGGACAACATTAAAGGCAACATTTGAAAAAGAAACATTCGAAGGTACAACATTTGAAAACTGACCATTTTTCACCTTTCTGAAGCATGTCGTAAGGGGGGTGTTATCTCTTTTGTCAAAAATCAGGCGTTTTTGCTTGAGCCACAGTGACACCGTGGTCGGGCGAGTCACTGAGCCACGGGTCCACGTAGACACCAGGACATGTGACATTACTGTTTCCACAAGGGGACGCAGTATGACAGGGCTGTTGTGTCTGTGTGGCAGATGCCACAGTGTGGGGCAACAGTGCCGCACAGTGACAAGGGGAGACAGTGAGAGTGCACCAGCACATCACAGATGCCTCTATACGGGGCAAAAGGCGGGGCATTACAGTGACACTTTGTAATGGGGCAGCGGCACCCGGGCACTGCCCTGTGGCACAGGGTGACACTGGCATTGTGATTTAGGGCCTCCTGGAAACAACCGCCGGGGGTGACAAGTATCACCGAAGAGACACAATGTGAGGCAGCGACGGTCATCACTGGCACGTGACCCAGAGGGACCGCGACACCCTGACCTCAGACTGCGAGCGTGGCAGGGACGTCACGACATGCAACGATATGGGCAGCGTGACACACGTGTATGCAATGGGGCAAAAGGAGCAGTGCAGAAGGGCCCGCGATGCAGGGGACATGACACGGTGCAGACGTCACGTGTGATGGACAGCACCCAGGGAGTCTTCAAAGGTTTATTCAGTGGCCTGGGGACACTTTGGAACTGGGCGATAACTGCGCAAAGAGGGGAGTCGTGGGGTGATACCGGGACGCGGGGGGCACGCCTGAGCACTGAGGGAGGGGCAGGTGGAGCAGGAAGGGTGAAGGGGGGGATTTCTTGCAGCGCCTTTACTCCAGCTGCCGTATGGAGAAGCGACCATTTGTGTATAGCGCACACTGTACAGAACATGCCTTCTAAGAGCTGGGAGGTGGTCGGTGGTGACCGGATGGTGGTCTCTGCGGTGCAAGGTAAAGGTTGTGACCGGTGCTCACGCCGGTTATCCACTGATGAATATCAGGCACTGGGGTGGCCTCGAAGCGCTGGCATCCAGTGCCTCGCCCATGTCTTTCGAAATTAAGGCGCTGACTAGGATTGTGCATAGCGCCTCGCGCGCAGCCTCCCTGCTTCTGGGCAGTGTTTGCTACAAATGAGTGTGGCGAAAGAGAGGTGGAGGGGTTTACCCTGAAATCCTTCAATTAAGTAGCGGGACGTCGTAACCGGGCCGATCCTGCCCCCCCCCCCATGCTTCACCTGTGTATAGAGTCCAGGTCTGGCACCGCCTCGTCTCGCGCCTTCCAGGCACCAGGCCTTTGACAACCCCAGTCACCCCCAGCTCTCCAACCATCGATCCAGTACGGAACCAGTTCAACTTCCCTCCTAACCTCTGCCACCCCCCCTTTTTTGGCCCCCCTCACGCCCCCATCCCAAATCCCACGACCCCCCCCCCAATACCCCCAGCCTGGATCACCTTTTCCCTAAAACCATATTAACTCGACCCCATGCCCCTAAACAGTGACCATCCCCCAAATCCATCCCAGACTGCGTCGTGGGTCGCCCAGAAGTCACCCATATCCCCCGTCCCTGCACCCCACAAACACAAGCATTGGTCCCTGTAACACGCACCGCTGCCCTCCGTCCACTTACCTTCCGGGCTCACCCCCTCCTTTTTGCCCCTTTCTAAAGCCCCTACCGCCAGACAGCACACCCACTCCAAGGCCAGGACCGTGCACAACTTCAAACCATGCGGGTGCAGACGGAAGACGCATGCCCCTGACCCCCCCCCCTCCTCCCCCCCCCCCGCCCACGCTCGAACGCCCCCCGTGGGCTCCATTGTTTAGAAAATAGAATAAAATCAGGGGGTGTTTAATCTGTGTCTGCCCCTTCCCACACCCCCGTCAGTCATGCACCCTCTCTCCCCGCGCCCCCATCCTCCACCCACGGCCCGTACCAGCGGCCCTGCCTGGACCAGACGGGAGCAGCCCGAGGAAGAGGAGGCTGCGAGGAAGGCCGGGGAGGAGAGTACAGCGGCGGATGCACCCATGGGGACGGGCTCAAACATATATATTTTGATAGGAAAAAATACGGGGTTGGAAAAGAGAGATTAAATATATTTCTCCAGTAAACCCCTCCGCGGGGAAGAGTTACAATTCACAGTTAGAGGGTAGAGTTAATGACACGCCTCCCCATCTCCCACATTTTGGATGCTGGATGGTGTGAATCGGCCAATCAGAAGGACGTCCCCTCGCGGATGGGTCCCACCATGCTTCTCCATCATTGAGACCGCGCCACGCAAACCTAAGGCGCAAGCTAGGCCCTGGGTCTGTGAATGGCACAGATGTGCGGACTGCTGCCACCACCTCGTGGACGCTTCGGAGGTCTGGCGTGGGCCCCAGTGGAAGCCCCTGGGGCTTGCATTCGACTCTGGACACCAGGGTCTCAAAGACCCCCGACTCAATCTCCATCACCGCCGGCATAGGTGGGCTGCTCTCCGGCACCCCCGTGATGCATGGCGCCACAAGTCATCATCCAGAGGACAAATGTGCCTTGGGGAGGGGACCGGCGAGGGTGGACACAAGGCCCAGCCTGGTCGTGGCCTGCGTGGTCTTGAGAATGACGTCTTCTCATGGCGGGCTGGCGGGACTTTGCGATCTCCAACTCCATGGTGAAAGGTAAGTAGACTTCATTTTAAATTCTATTCCAGATATATTTTATATAAGTTTTTACCCTTTGCATAGGACACACCATTGAGTGACCTTTCAATTGACAAGTGGTGGTGGTGTCACCCAACTCTGGCTGGGTCCACCTAAGGGGGAAAAAAATTATTTTGAACCTGTGACCAGCCAGATATCCAGCGGGGTCTGAACTGTCCTCCTGTTCATGCACGCACATGTATTTGTTGTTTTTTACCCCAATTCAGGTAAAACAAATCCACATGATGTCTACCATTCAGGCTGCCTAGCTGACCCCTGGAGGCCCCTGAACCAGTGACGTCAGATTAATGTGATGGACGTGATACTCCTGCTGAGAACAGAGGGATAATCAGTGGACATCATTCGCCCGCAACACTCTCTTAATATGAGCCGCCACTCTGGGGAGTGTGAGACGCCCCTGGCGGTGCCCTTCAGTTGCCCCTGGAGGAGAAGGCCCAGAGGACTGTCTCTACCCATGGGCAGTTCTTCTTGGTGGAGGATTTCGATTGCTGGGGGAAGGGGCATACAAGCTTCCAGTGGGGCCATGGAAAGACCGCGTCAATGGTGGTTGGTGAAGGGTGTGGCAGATAAGCCAATATTCATTCCCCTCATCTTCATCTGAGGGTGTTTTTGGTGGACAAGAGGCCACTCCAAGGGGCCTGGTGCTGTCTGAGTGGACCTCGAGGATGCCACGGGGTGGTAAGGAAACCTCGCCCGCTGGTGCCTGCGTATGTACGGCCCCATGATAGTCGCCTCCCTTGGCTACTGCCATGCCTATAGCTAGACGTTCACTTGTAATCATATGGAAAGGAACAGTGTCATGAAATCCCAGCAGTGGGATGTGTATGTTAATACTGGTTTTTCTGTTGGGCCTGGACTGTGCTAGGGTTTAGTCGTTGCAATGGGCTGTGCATTTTAAACATGGGTGTCAGGGAGTTTGGTGTGGTCTCTTTGAGTTTATTCGCAAGAGTGGTTTGTGTACTTACACTAGGGTTTTTAGGATGGAGGGCCACGTCTCCTTGTGATTTTTTTCCAGTATGGGGGGCTGTGTATTTTAAACCTGTTTTTACTGGGGCTTAGCCAGGTAGGTGCGAGAGTTTCACCAGTGCAGCCGGTTGAGTATTTTAAGCTTAGTTTTCCCTTTAAGTTTAGTCTCTCAAATGTTCTTTAGTTTTCTCTTTGAGTTTAATCACTAGAGTGGTTTGTGCACTTTAAACCTGTTTTTAGGGTGATGGGCAAAGCCTCTTCGAGTGTTTAATCACACTGGATCATGTATTTTGAACATGGTTTTCAAGGTACTTGGTCTGGTCTCTTTGGGTTTAATCACTACAGTGCATAATGTACTGTAAACCTGGTCTTTTGGGTGCCTGACCAGTCGCTTTAAAAGTATAATCACTGTGTGGATTGTATATTTTAAACATGGTTTTCTGGGTGTCTGATCTGTTCTCTTTGACAGTTTAATCACTACAGTGCATTATGTACTTTAAACCTAGTTTTAAGGGAGTTGGATCAGGTCTCTTCAAGAGTTTAGTTTACGCACTTTAGTGGGTTGCGTATTTCAAACATGGTGTTCTGGGTGCTCTCTGTTTGAGAGTCTCATCAGTGTGGTGGTTGTGTATTTTAAACCTGGTTATCAGTGTCCTTGGTCTGGTCTCTTCAAGAGTTTAACCACTACAGTGGGTTGTGGGTTTTAAACGTTTTTGGTCAAGCTTTTGTAGCAGTTTAACCACTAAAGTGTTTTTTGTGCTTTTAAACCTATATTTTTTAGGTTGTTGGCCCACTTCTCGCTTAGATCGGTGATATTCTACAAATACGCTCCATACATGGTAGCCTTTCTACGTGGCCTCCTGGTGCTGGTTGCTTTCTCCTCTTTTTTTGTTGTTGTAATTTTATCTAGCACAAACTCGACCCGAATGTATCAGAGCACTTTTTGATAACAGATGGACACATTAATTTTTTAGACACAAGGAGATTTAGATATCTGCCCAGATTCACAGGATGTTGGTTGGAGGTTTTAGCCTCCCATCAGATTCCAACCTGGTTCCCCAGCTTCAAAGTAGGCCGCTTTAGCCGATAAGCTACATCCTCTCCCGCAGTTGAAACAGTGATGCCTGCTGGTTGTGTGTGCACATACTTTGGGTTACTCTGGGTTAGTCACTGTTTGCCACCCGTGACACCACTGTGTGTGTGAAGTTCACCGAGTGTATGCAGAAAATCATCAGTTAGCCCGGTCAAGTCAAGTGGTGCTGTTAGGGTGAAATGTACTGTTTGAAGGTTCCTTGTGAGGTACCGTGGATCAGGGCTGGGCCTTTGGTTTACCACGAACACCCAGTAGAATGTATTGGCATATTGTTTTTAGGATCATAATTCATAGAAGACAACAATCAGGATAAAAAAAACGAACTGCAAATAATATTACAGTATTACACCTTGGGCAAGCACACATGTAATTATTAGGGCTGGGGTAGTGCTGGGTGTAAGGTTAAGTAGATGGTACTAGTTTTAGGATTACATTCAGGGTGTGGAAGGAAGTGTTAATGTTAGAGTTAAAGTTATGGTAAGTCTTGGATCTAGGGTTAGGTTTTTAGTTTTAGGGCGAGGGAATGGCATAGAAACAGGTTAGCTTACCCGTCTGCCTTCGGTAAAGGATCAGTGATAGGATAATCGCCTGTTCAGCTTTAGTTAAGATGCAGGGTTAGAGTTAGGTTTGGTGATATGGAAAGATTTAGGGTGCAAGTTGGTGGCACATATAGTGTTGATTCAGGGTAAGAGGTAGGTTCAGGTTTAATTTTAGTTTTAGGTGAAGGTTTAGGATAATACGATGGTTACTTCTAGGGATAATGTTGGGACTAGTTTCAGTACTAGTGAAGGTCTATGGCTAGAGAAAGGCTAAGGCCTGAGTTCAATTTTGATAAAAGTTATGGTTAGAGGTAAGGAGAAATTGGGGTTAAGGTTACACTTATTGAAAGGATAAATGTGAGATATAAGATTAGTTTTAAGGTTACGGGTAAAAAGAAGTTAGGCCTTTGGTGGAGGGAATGGTGACAGGGGCTACCCATGATTAATTAAAAAATAAATAGAGAGAACTGAGATTTAACTCTGAATTCTGGATCTGAAAATATCCGGAAGTTTCGAAATGATCAGGAAAAATAGACCCTATAGATTTTTGACCCCAGAATTGGTAAGTGGTGATGAGTATTTGAGCAATTAGTTGACCTTAGGGTGTAGTTGTGTCGACCAGTGGAGATGTTATAAGTGGACCCTGCTGGGTGTGTGATATGCCATCACCGACTCACCGCAGGCCCTTTATTACATCACCACCGTTATGAAGGCAGAAGTGTTGGTAATGGCAATGATTGCAGCATGCGTGCACCATGTTTAGTTGTGTAAATTAGTAAATGACGCCTGTGCTAAATATTTACTGAGGTGCATCAGCTTGCAATAGCATCATTTGGTATGCCAAGTGCTCCAGTCTCTCATTCTAACAAGACCCTGTGTGCGAAGAGTGTTACGACTTCAAAATCCTTATACCAGTGCAAACAGGCTTTCATTATCTCCCCTGGCACTGCTTCTTCTCTCCACTTTACCCAGTGCCATGGTATTAGACCGCCCTAATGTCTTCCCGGTGATGTGATGCATGTTGAAGCCTCTCCCATTCCCTTGAATTGATCTTTGTCTAGACTTGTTAAATACTGCATTGCCGTTCTTCATTTTTCATGCCTGTGAGGCCAAACACGTGGCCCACTTCTATTGTAATGCTGCTTGAGGTGCACCTGGCAAGTCTGCAGGCATGCAGGTATGGGGATTGAGTGCACTGCCTGTCAGCAACAGCACCGTCCATCATTGTTTTTCCTCTTTCCCAGTATCCATTAATGTTTTACATTGTCTAGAAAAGAGCAGCACTGCACATGCCTCCAGTCTGCACACTAACAGTAGCACAACTTCTACAAGTGAGTAAAGATAGGCAATCCGTTTTCTGTGATATTGATCTCACATTTATGAATGCACCCACCCATAACAGCTATTTGTTTTTACAAATTTTTTTTTTTTTGCAGCATTAGAAGTGAATGCTTGTATTGCCTGTGCAGCTACATTATCTAATATTATGTATGACAACAGCTAATCAACAATTCAGGCTGCATGCATTTTTGGATCCTGCCTACAGGCAGCATTTACCTGTATTTAGTCTGAAGACCTGTTGTGAATTATACCAAAACCTACATGGGGCTTAGAGCTAGCCCATTGCTTCCCATTGGCTGTCTGGCATGTCACTTTCCATTGCTCGCTTCTTTTTTGATTGATTTCCTCCCTTTTCTTGTGTTTCTCCCTCCCTTTGAGTATAGCTTCTTTATCATTCCTTTTGATGGAATGACTTGCATCCTTCCAATGCTTATATTAAAAAAACCAAAGTGGGGAGAGCTAGGACAGGTGGACGGCTGTCCTTGTCTCTGGACTTAACTAGTAACCAAAGAAGACGGCCAAAATAAATGACTTTCTGGCACCTCAGAGGTTTGTTAAGAAAACCGTCACACACCAACCTGGTTGGTGTCATGCTTCATCACCCTGTCCCAGCTGAGTAGCCAAATGCTACCCAGCTGTGCTGAGACACCTGTTTACAGTGGAGCGGGTTGAGGTGTAAGTGAATGTGATGAAGTGAGTGTAAATATGAAAAAATACCTCCAGAATTGTACCTGTTAATTTATTCCTGGTGATCTGGGGTATGTTGAAAAATAAGAGAGTGGATAATGAGCTACAGATACTATGTGTAGCTTGTTATTACCCTATGATGGTCGAGATGTTTCAGCCCACTTGAAAATATATTGGGGCTTTCTTCAGGACCTCTCAAATAAAGTGAGTGACGTGAAAAAGTAAGTGGTAAAAATAGCTACCACGTGTTAAAGCATTTTTAGTACACGCGCTAAGGAGTACTGTATATACAGGGAGGACTGACCGTGTGTGGGTCCTCATATTTTGATAAATACACTAATCGTATTGCAGGCTTTCGCATCTGGTCCTGTGGGGGAGTGAGCCTCTTTTAAGTCAAATATTGGTGTGAAGGTCTCGTCCGGGTGTTCCTGAGGATACCGCAATAGGTGAACCTACGGACGAGACCTTCACACCAATATGTGACTTAGAAGAGGCTCGCTACAAAGAATAGATATAGCATGGATAGTACCAGTACAAGCTTCACTTTGCACAGAATACATATAGCATGGGTAGTACCAGTACAAGCTTCACTCTTGCACAGACTAGATATAGCATGGGTAGACCAGCACAAGCTTCACTCTAGCACAGAATACATATAGCATGGGTAGTACCAGTACAAGCTTCACTCTTGCACAGACTAGATATAGCATGGGTAGACCAGCACAAGCTTCACTCTTGCACAGAATAAATATAGCATGTGTAGTACCAGTGCAAACTTCCCTCATGCAAAGAATAGATATAGCATGGTTAGTACCAGTACAAGCGTATCTAATGCACAGAATAGATATAGCATGGGTAGTACAAGTACAAGCTTCTCTCATGCACAGAATAGATATAGCTTGGATAGTACCAGTACAAGCTTCCCTTGTCCATGGAATAGCTACAGCATGGTTAGTACCAGTACAAGCTTCCCTTGTGCACAGAATAGCTACAGCATGGTTAGTACCAGTACAAGCTTCTCTAATGCAAAGAATAGATATAGTAGTGCTGGTGGAAGCTTCCCTCTTGCACAGAACAGATATAGTATAGGTAATGCCAGTACCTGCTTCCCGCATGCACAAAATAGATATAGCATGGGTAGTGTCAGTACCTGCCTCCCTCAAGCACAGAATAGACATAGCATGGGTAGTGCCGGTGCAAGCTTCCCTCTTGCACAGAATAGATATAGCATGGGTAGTACCGGTGCAAGCTTCCCTGTTTCACAGAATAGATATAGCATGGGTAGCACCAGCACAAGCTTTCCTTGTGCACAGAATAGCTACAGCATGGTTAGTACCTGTACAAGCTTCTCTCATGCACAGAATAGATATAGCATGGTTAGTACCAGTACAAGCTTCTCTCATGCACAGAATAGATATAGCATGGGTAGTGCCGGTGCAAGCTTCCCTCTTGCACAGAATTCATATAGTATAGGTAGTGCCAGTACCTGCTTCCCGCATGCACAAAATAAATATAGCACATGCACACACCAGATGTATCCATGGCGGCAGCAGTGCAAGGTATACTCCAACAACACGCAGTATATTGTGGTATGTGAAGCAGAAGTGTAAGTGTCTCTTACATGCTGAGGAGGTCCTGCAAGTGTGGCAGCAGGTACCCCTCCAACACATAGTACATGCATACACACAGACACATGCACGCACGCACAACAACTGTAGCTACGGCATCAGCAGTGCAAGCTTCACAGATACCAGGTATAGCATGGTCAGCGGCAGTGCAAGATTCACAGATACCAGGTATAGCATGGGCACAGCAGTGCAAGCTTCACAGATACCAGGTATAGCATGGGAAGCGGCAGTGCAAGCTTCACAGATACCAGGTATAGCATGGGCACAGCAGTGCAAGCTTCACAGATACCAAGTATAGCATGGGCAGCGGCAGTGCAAGCTTCAGATACCAGGTATAGCATGGGCACAGCAGTGCAACCTTCACAGATACCAGGTATAGCATGGGCAGAGCAGTGCAAGCTTCACAGATACCAGGTATAGCATGGGCAGCGGCAGTGCAAGCTTCACAGATACCAGGTATAGCATGGGCACAGCAGTGCAAGCTTCACAGATACCAAGTATAGCATGGGCACAGCAGTGCAAGCTTCACAGATACCAAGTATAGCATGGGCAGCGGCAGTGCAAGCTTCACAGATACCAGGTATAGCATGGGCAGCGGCAGTGCAAGCTTCACAGATACCAGGTATAGCATGGGCAGCGGCAGTGCAAGCTTCACAGATACCAGGTATAGCATGGGCACAGCAGTGCAAGCTTCACAGATACCAAGTATAGCATGGGCAGCGGCAGTGCAAGCTTCAGATACCAGGTATAGCATGGGCACAGCAGTGCAACCTTCACAGATACCAGGTATAGCATGGGCAGAGCAGTGCAAGCTTCAGATACCAGGTATAGCATGGGCAGCGGCAGTGCAAGCTTCACAAATACCAGGTATAGCACGGACAGCAGCAGTGCAAGCTTCACAGATACCAGGTATAGCATGGGCAGCGGCAGTGCAAGCTTCACAGATACCAGGTATAGCATGGGCACAGCAGTGCAAGCTTCACAGATACCAAGTATAGCATGGGCACAGCAGTGCAAGCTTCACAGATACCAAGTATAGCATGGGCACAGCAGTGCAAGCTTCACAGATACCAAGTATAGCATGGGCAGCGGCAGTGCAAGCTTCACAGATACCAAGTATAGCATGGGCAGCGGCAGTGCAAGCTTCACAGATACCAGGTATAGCATGGGCAGCGGCAGTGCAAGCTTCACAGATACCAAGTATAGCATGGGCAGCGGCAGTGCAAGCTTCACAGATACCAGGTATAGCATGGGCAGCGGCAGTGCAAGCTTCACATATACCAGCTATAGCACGGACAGCAGCAGTGCAAGTGTTACACATACCAAGTATAGCACAGGCAGCAGCAGTGCAAGCTTCACATATACCAGCTATAGCACGGACAGCAGCAGTGCAAGTGTTACACATACCAAGTATAGCACAGGCAGCAGTAGTGCAAGTTTCACATATACCAGCTATAGCACGGACAGCAGCAGTGCAAGTGTTACACATACCAAGTATAGCACAGGCAGCAGCAGTGCAAGCTTCACATATACCAGCTATAGCACGGACAGCAGCAGTGCAAGTGTTACACATACCAAGTATAGCACAGGCAGCAGCAGTGCAAGCTTCACATATACCAGCTATAGCACGGACAGCAGCAGTGCAAGTGTTACACATACCAAGTATAGCACAGGCAGCAGCAGTGCAAGCTTCACATATACCAGCTATAGCACGGACAGCAGCAGTGCAAGTGTTACACATACCAAGTATAGCACAGGCAGCAGCAGTGCAAGCTTCACATATACCAGCTATAGCACGGACAGCAGCAGTGCAAGTGTTACACATACCAAGTATAGCACAGGCAGCAGCAGTGCAAGCTTCACAGATACCAAGTATAGCATGGGCAGCGGCAGTGCAAGCTTCACAGATACCAGCTATAGCATGGGCACAGCAGTGCAAGCTTCACAGATACCAAGTATAGCATGGGCAGCGGCAGTGCAAGCTTCACAGATACCAGCTATAGCATGGGCACAGCAGTGCAAGCTTCACAGATACCAAGTATAGCATGGGCAGCGGCAGTGCAAGCTTCACAGATACCAGCTATAGCACGGACAGCAGCAGTGCAAGTGTTACACATGCCTTGTTTAGCACAGGCAGCAGCAGTGCACGTTTTATGCACACCAGGTATAGCACTGGCAGCAGCAGTGCAGGCTTCACACACCCCAGGTATATCTTGGGTAGCGGCAGTGCAAGCTTCAAACACACCAGGTATAGCACGGGCAGTGGGAGTGCAAGACACTTTGCCACTCTGTGCTACTCCACTGTATGCCACTCTACGCCACTCTAGAACAACTCCATTCAACTCTATGCCACTCTGCGTGCCACTCCACCCCACCCCACTCTATTCTAAGCCACTCCACTCTAAGCCACCGTAGAACCACTCCACCCCACTGTATGCCACTCTACTGTGCGCCACTTTTTTTTTTTTGCTGAGTTTTATATAGCGCGAACTAGAACCGAACCGAATCAGTTATCAGAGCGCTTTACATAGCACCAGTTACGTTACATGAGGGCACACTTTCATTTTTTTTAGGCACGGGGAGATTAAGTGATTTGCCCAGAATCACAGGGGGTTTTTGGCGTCGTTACCGAGACTCGAACCCAGATCCCCAGGTCCGAGGTCGAGCGCCTTAGCCGTTAGGCCAACCCCTACTCTATGCCACTCTGCGCCACTCCACGCTGTTCTAGAACCACTCTATGCCACTCTACTCTGTCACTCCACCCTACTCCACTCTATGCCATGCCACTCTATTCTAGGCTACTCCACTCTTCACTACTACACTGTATTCCAGTCTATGCTAAGCCACTCTACACCACTCCACCCTATGCCACTCCACTTAATCTACTCTAGTCTACGCTACTCCACTGCTCTCTCCTCTGTGCCACTCTCATCTACACCACGCCACTAACTTTTAACTATGGTGAACAGAAGCCACGCCGCTGTACAACATGTCTATAAGACACTGGCAAAGCCAGTAGCTCTCACATTGGCGAGACCTATTGGCTTTGTCAATCAATATTTCTTTTCTTTTCATTATTTTGTTTCTGCTCTTCTCTTCTTTACTCTCTTCTTGCTCACATTCCTTCTGTTTAGTTTATTTTGTCCCTATTTCCGATTATGCTGATCACCCTTTAAACTTTAACATTCATCCCATCTCCTTATTTCCCTTTTTTTCATTCTTCACTTCTCATATGTTACGCTTTTCTCGAGGCCCTGTCTCTTCTGACCATCGTCCACTTCCTTCTTTCCCTCCTCCCGAGTAGCATCCCTCTTTCATCTTTGACTTCCTCATTTTTTTCTTATTTCTTTTCATTGCCTCCGTTTTCCTCTATTCCATTTTTAATATCCGATTTTTCTCCCTCTTTCCCGCGTCTTTTCTCCTTTTTGTTTCTCCTGTTTACTCTTGTTCTTTCTTTTCACTTCTCCCTTTTTTCGGATATCTCATCTCCTTTCGTTCTTTCTCGTGCCCTTTGCTTTCTCCTCTTCCCTCCTGGGACTCTGCTTCTCTGCACCTTCCCTGCCGGGTTTGGTTTCTTCCTCACACCGTGCCCAGCTCTTCCTCCTCCCGAGGGCTTTGACCTGCCACGGGGGCAGTGTTGGCATCTGTTTCCCTTCCATTTTCTGCCTTTTATCTCTGGTTGACTCGCAATCTTTGCTTTCTTTCTATTACTTTTATTTGTTTTGTCTTATTTTCACTTCTTTCTTGCCTTTCCCGTTTCTCCCTCGCTCTCTTTTTCCCTCTGTTCCTCATTTCTTCATTCCCTCCCCCTTGTGTGTGCTCACATTTGCCCCCGCCCGTTCTCGTTCTCCTCTGAAGTGCAGGGTGACTGGAGGGGGGGGGGGGGGGGTTGGGGGGGCGGCTGCCAGGTCTCGAGCTCGCAGACGCGGCCTCGGGCTGGATGGGGGATGGGCCAAGTTCACGGTCACCGGCAGCCCGGCCACATGCTCTCTCCGGAGAGGGGGGTTTCTTGGTTGCCTCTGATGGGGGGGGGGGGGGGGGAGGGAAGTCTTCCCCCCTCCCCCAAGAAGACTGACTTTCTGATGAGAACCGCGAGGGGGAGGGGCGTGGAAGTGTAGGGGGTTGGATATCAGAGACGGGCACGGCAGTACTGTGCGAGGGTGCATAACGGGCTGGAGTAAGGCGTAGGGTGACCAGAATGTTAAAGCTAAAAACCGGGACATTTCACAATAATGGAAGAAGGACTACAATATTACTTCAAGCGATGGGAGCGCTCCTCAGCAGAGAATTGCAGAACAGGCAGTAAGAACATACATAAAATGCAATGTTTAAGCCCAGTAGCTTGCCTGTTAATTAAATAGTTTTCTTGAAACTACTGCTAACTATCCCTGCTTTATGAAACATAAAAAACACCTTCCACCGTTTTCAGTCGACCCTCTCCAAAAACGGGGACATGAGCTAAATTTCTTGAAATTTGCTGGGACAGCTGGTGAAAAACAGGGACCGTCCTGGCAAAACGGAGACGCCTGGTAACCCTAAGTAAGGGGTGGTTCTTCCCTCCGCCTTGCTCCCCAAAGGTGACTGCCTTACCCATGAGTACCTTGCGGGGGCTTGCGGGGCGGGGATGACCCAGAAGTTTAGATCCATCACAAGTGGGTAGGAATAAGGGATTCAGCTCCCCTCACCCTAAAAAAATGGGACTTAATATGGCCTCGGCGGAGACTTGGCTTGACGAGGGGTCCACTCCTGACGCCCTTGAGGCACTCCCAGAGGGTTATACTATTCACAGACAGGATAGACCCAAAGGGAGAGGAGGCGGAATCGCAATCATAGCCCAAGAGAAATTACGCTGCCAACTAGATCACTCCCCCATCCTTGATAGTGAAGCAGGGAGGTTCACCATCAAAGTGAATAATGGCTGCACACTGAAAGGCGTGCTAATTTACCGACCCCCGGGACCTCTGGCCAGGTTTGAAGAGAGCCTGGTCGAGGGTATCATAGAGACGGCAGGCACTATGTAAAGAAAAATTTCTGGTTCTTGGAGACCTCAACCTACATCTCAATGATCCCTCTGATAACATCAGCAAGAACTTCTGTCAGGCATTAGGAGCCCTTCAACTGAGCCAAATTGTTAAGGGCCCTACCCACCAACTAGGACAGCTGCTCGATCCTATATTTGCTAATTGGAATGAAATAGAAGCTTCAACCCCTCTCCCGATCCCTTGGTCTGACCACCACTTAGTACCCTTCTCAATACACATCTCTGGAGGAAAAACTCCACCACCAGTGACACGCTACCACCTTAGGCGAAGATGGGCCACCTTCTCCCAATCCAAATTCTGCGAGGCACTAACTAAAGGGGGAAACCCCGGAGGGAATGATGCCGACACGGCTAATACCAATCTTTGCAAACGCATTAATGAGGCTCTTGACTCCACCGCGCCCCTCTCAAAATCCAAGCCAGGTAGCCGGGTTCAAAAAACAGCCCCCTGGTTCAATGACGAACTGCGAGTCAAAAAAACCGCAGTAAAAAGAGCAGAAAGACTCTGGCGGGGGGCACCCTCTAAAGAAACCAGAGACACCTACCTGAGTGTGAGGCGCCTCTACCATGGACTAATCAGAAAGTCAAAATCAACCTATTACACAGCGAGAATCAGCGAAGCTGGCAATTCAATGAAGGAGCTCTTTCTGATTTATAAAACTCTTTCTAGCGGAAAACCTGCAACTACCCCAGCTGACTGCTCGCCTGAAACCTGCGATAGGATCGCAGATTTCTTCTCTGAAAAAATAACAAAAATCTATTCGGCTTTCCCAACTCAACCCAGTAATGGGCTAGAATTTGCTGAAAGCCCTAGGAAATGGGGGGACAGACAAAGACTGACCAACTTTGTCACCCCGCCCTCAGATGAACTTTTAAAAATCTGCAGATCTGTGAAGTCGGGATCTCCACGTGACCCCACTACACCCAAACGTCTAATAGATAGTTTAGGAGCACTGGAACCCTACATTAGACACCTATTAGACATATCCTTCAGCACCAAGACCGTGCCCAACGACTGGAAAAAGGCGGTGGTCCTACCCCTTAGGAAGAAACCGAACGTCAGTTTTGACAAACTAGACAATCTTAGACCAATCTCCCTTCTACCTTACCTGGCCAAAGTGGCAGAAAAGACGTTCAATCGGCAACTAATGGACTTTGTGGACAAGGCGGCCTTGCTCCACAATACCCAATTTGGTTTCCGTCCCTGCCACTCCACGGAATCTGCACTCCTGACAGCGGTGGAGTCCCTACGCCAGGGGGCGGATGAGCGACATACTATGGCCCTCATCCTACTGGATCTGAGTGCAGCATTCGACACTGTAGCCCACACCACCTTGCTACAGTGTCTGAATAATGGAGGAATAACAGGAGCTGCACTCCAATGGATCCAATCCTACCTGACTGGGAGGAGCTTCCAGGTCCGCCAGGGTGACCACTATTCTAGGGACATAACCTTGGGCCAGGGAGTTCCCCAGGGTTCGTCCCTGAGCCCGACCCTTTTTAATCTTTATGTCTCCCCAGTGGCCGCCATCGCTGAAGGGCGTGGGCTGCAAATTGTGTCCTACGCTGACGACATGCAGCTGGTGATCTCCCTCTCGCGTGCACCCGCCCTTGCTATGGACAGTTTCAGGATTTGCATGCAAGAACTGGCAACCTGGATGTCCACCAACTGCCTCAAACTTAACGGCAGCAAGACCGAGGTGCTCGTGGTAGGGAAGAATCCATCTGTTTGGTCGTCGGCGTGGTGGCCACCATGCCTAGGAGAAGCTCCAACGCCTCGTCAGGAAGTCAAAAACCTAGGCATCTGGCTTGACGAGGATCTCTCCTTTGGACCCCAGATAGACAGGGTGGCGGGTGTCTGCTTCAGTGTTTTGAAATGTCTGCGGAAGGTTCTTGTTCTCCTGCCCACGTCCGCCCGCAGAACACTGGTGCATGCACTCGTTACATCACGGTTGGACTACGGAAACTTACTGTATCTGGGAGCAACCTGCAAGGCAACAAACCGCCTTCAGGTGTTACAGAATGCGGCAGCCCGTCTTATCCTCAACCTTCCCAAAAGATCCAACTCCAAAACTGCCCTTCAGACCCTCCACTGGCTACCAGTAAGAAGCAGAATTGCATTTAAGGCCCTATGCACCTGCCACTGCATTCGTGCTGGCAAGGCACCAGCCCCACTCAACAACCTGATCACCAGGTCTGCACCCACACGCACCTTGCGCTCATCTCATGGAGGCCTGCTGAAAGTCCCTAGGGTCAGCAGGACCCGCATGGGTGGGAGGTCCTTCCGCTACTTGGTGGCGAAAAGTGGGAATGACTTACCGCTCAACCTGCGCTTGGACCCTTCAGAACTGAGTTTTCGAAAGAAACTTAAAACGCACCTCTTTCAAAATTAATTAGGCCGCCCTTCTTCTGTCTCTAAGCCCCAGTTCCAGCGCGGGGACACGCTCGCTGCGTAACCATGCGCTTTACAAATATCCCTAATAATAATAAAGAGGTCAGCAGCGCGGTGTACTGGAATGCACTCTTTTCATGACGATTGGGGGTAGTGGAGCATATGGGGTGTCTAGGAGACCGTCTCTCTCGTCTCCCAGACTGTCTCGTGAAACAGCATTATCCAATGCCCATCCCTGGGGCTGTTTCTGTTCAAACATAAACGCCAACCCCACGGCTCTTGTGACATCCATGCGTGCCCCTGCCCGTCTCTCGTGAAGTGCGTGTCCAACTAGTCTCTTGTTTATTTATTTCTTTATTTATGCGTTTTTATATAGCGCGGACTTTACCCGAAGGTGTCAGAGCGCTTCAAAATAGGTACAGAACTGATACATGAGAACATTATAAGTGAACTAATTACAAAAGCAAACGTTACATTACATGACGCAAAAGTGACAATCGCGAGCAAACAAAATACAAGAGGTGGCAAACGGTGCATTACAGGAGGAAAAAGTGACATGTGGGCAGGTTACAAAAGTGTACAGAGTACAAGTAGAGGTGTAATACTGCAATAAATGGAGGACACTCAAACACAAGAACAAACGTTACGTAGGCAATGGTGGCACTTGTGCAAGTATCGAAAGCAAACAAAATGTAAGAGGTAGAAAACAGTGTGATACAGTGTGATACTGCCCTCCACTTGACTGTCTAATGTTGGCTCAGGTATCCACATCCTGTCTCTCTCTCTTCACATCACTATTCTCTCCCTGCTTGTCTTCGTAAAAACAGTGTCATCTTTTCTCTTGGGAGACCACTGCCACCCCCTGACTGTCTAATCGGATTTGTGACTCAGGGTGGCTGCAGCCTACCTCTCTCTTCACATCGCTATCCGCTCCTCCCTCTCTCCCCACAACCCTACCCGCTCCCTGCCTCTCTCTTCACATCCCTACCCGCTCCCTGCCTCTCGCCTCTCATCTCTACCCGCTCCCTGCCTCTCTCTTCACATCACTACCCGCTCCCTGCCTCTCTCTTCACATCACTACCCGCTTCCTGCCTCTCTCTTCACATCCCTACCCGCTCCCTGCCTCTCTCTTCACATCCCTACCCGCTCCCTGCCTCTCGCCTCTCATCTCTACCCGCTCCCTGCCTCTCTCTTCACATCACTACCCGCTCCCTGCCTCTCTCTTCACATCACTACCCGCTTCCTGCCTCTCTCTTCACATCCCTACCCGCTCCCTGCCTCTCGCCTCTCATCACTACCCGCTCCCTGCCTCTCTCTTCACATCTCTACCCGCTCCCTGCCTCTCTCTTCACATCACTACCCGCTCCCTGCCTCTCATCTCTACCCGCTCCCTGCCTCTCTCTTCACATCACTACCCGCTCCCTGCCTCTCGCCTCTCATCTCTACCCGCTCCCTGCCTCTCTCTTCACATCACTACCCGCTCCCTGCCTCTCTCTTCACATCACTACCCGCTCCCTGCCTCTCGCCTCTCATCTCTACCCGCTCCCTGCCTCTCTCTTCATATCACTACCCGCTCCCTGCCTCTCGCCTCTCATCTCTACCCCCTCCCTGCCTCTCTCTTCACATCACTACCTGCTCCCTGCCTCTCTCTTCACATCACTACCCGCTCCCTGCCTCTCTCTTCACATCCCTACCCGCTCCCTGCCTCTCGCCTCTCATCTCTACCCGCTCCCTGCCTCTCTCTTCACATCACTACCCGCTCCCTGCCTCTCGCCTCTCATCACTACCCGCTCCCTGCCTCTCTCTTCATATCACTACCCGCTCCCTGCCTCTCTCTTCACATCACTACCCGCTCCCTGCCTCTCGCCTCTCATCTCTACCCGCTCCCTGCCTCTCTCTTCACATCACTACCCGCTCCCTGCCTCTCTCTTCACATCACTACCCGCTCCCTGCCTCTCTCTTCACATCACTACCCGCTCCCTGTCTCTCTCTTCACATCACTACCCGCTCCCTGCCTCTCTCTTCACATCACTACCCGCTCCCTGCCTCTCGCCTCTCATCACTACCCGCTCCCTGCCTCTCGCCTCTCATCTCTACCCGCTCCCTGTCTCTCTCTTCACATCACTACCCGCTCCCTGCCTCTCTCTTCACATCACTACCCGCTCCCTGCCTCTCTCTTCACATCACTACCCGCTCCCTGTCTCTCTCTTCACATCACTACCCGCTCCCTGCCTCTCTCTTCACATCACTACCCGCTCCCTGCCTCTCTCTTCACATCTCTACCCGCTCCCTGCCTCTCTCTTCACATCACTACCCGCTCCCTGCCTCTCGCCTCTCATCACTACCCGCTCCCTGCCTCTCTCTTCACATCACTACCCGCTCCCTGCCTCTCGCCTCTCATCACTACCCGCTCCCTGCCTCTCTCTTCACATCACTACCCGCTCCCTGCCTCTCTCTTCACATCACTACCCGCTCCCTGCCTCTCATCTCTACCCGCTCCCTGCCTCTCTCTTCACATCACTACCCGCTCCCTGCCTCTCTCTTCACATCACTACCCGCTCCCTGCCTCTCGCCTCTCATCTCTACCCGCTCCCTGCCTCTCTCTTCACATCACTACCCGCTCCCTGCCTCTCTCTTCACATCACTACCCGCTCCCTGCCTCTCGCCTCTCATCTCTACCCGCTCCCTGCCTCTCGCCTCTCATCTCTACCCGCTCCCTGCCTCTCTCTTCATATCACTACCCGCTCCCTGCCTCTCGCCTCTCATCTCTACCCCCTCCCTGCCTCTCTCTTCACATCACTACCTGCTCCCTGCCTCTCTCTTCACATCACTACCCGCTCCCTGCCTCTCTCTTCACATCCCTACCCGCTCCCTGCCTCTCGCCTCTCATCTCTACCCGCTCCCTGCCTCTCTCTTCACATCACTACCCGCTCCCTGCCTCTCGCCTCTCATCACTACCCGCTCCCTGCCTCTCTCTTCACATCACTACCCGCTCCCTGCCTCTCTCTTCACATCACTACCCGCTCCCTGTCTCTCTCTTCACATCACTACCCGCTCCCTGCCTCTCTCTTCACATCACTACCCGCTCCCTGCCTCTCTCTTCACATCTCTACCCGCTCCCTGCCTCTCTCTTCACATCACTACCCGCTCCCTGCCTCTCGCCTCTCATCACTACCCGCTCCCTGCCTCTCTCTTCACATCACTACCCGCTCCCTGCCTCTCGCCTCTCATCACTACCCGCTCCCTGCCTCTCTCTTCACATCACTACCCGCTCCCTGCCTCTCTCTTCACATCACTACCCGCTCCCTGCCTCTCATCTCTACCCGCTCCCTGCCTCTCTCTTCACATCACTACCCGCTCCCTGCCTCTCTCTTCACATCACTACCCGCTCCCTGCCTCTCGCCTCTCATCTCTACCCGCTCCCTGCCTCTCTCTTCATATCACTACCCGCTCCCTGCCTCTCGCCTCTCATCTCTACCCCCTCCCTGCCTCTCTCTTCACATCACTACCTGCTCCCTGCCTCTCTCTTCACATCACTACCCGCTCCCTGCCTCTCTCTTCACATCCCTACCCGCTCCCTGCCTCTCGCCTCTCATCTCTACCCGCTCCCTGCCTCTCTCTTCACATCACTACCCGCTCCCTGCCTCTCGCCTCTCATCACTACCCGCTCCCTGCCTCTCTCTTCATATCACTACCCGCTCCCTGCCTCTCTCTTCACATCACTACCCGCTCCCTGCCTCTCGCCTCTCATCTCTACCCGCTCCCTGCCTCTCGCCTCTCATCACTACCCGCTCCCTGCCTCTCTCTTCACATCACTACCCGCTCCCTGCCTCTCTCTTCACATCTCTACCCGCTCCCTGCCTCTCTCTTCACATCACTACCCGCTCCCTGCCTCTCGCCTCTCATCACTACCCGCTCCCTGCCTCTCTCTTCACATCACTACCCGCTCCCTGCCTCTCGCCTCTCATCACTACCCGCTCCCTGCCTCTCTCTTCACATCACTACCCGCTCCCTGCCTCTCGCCTCTCATCACTACCCGCTCCCTGCCTCTCTCTTCACATCACTACCCGCTCCCTGCCTCTCTCTTCATATCACTACCCGCTCCCTGCCTCTCTCTTCACATCACTACCCGCTCCCTGCCTCTCTCTTCACATCACTACCCGCTCCCTGCCTCTCTCTTCACATCACTACCCGCTCCCTGCCTCTCGCCTCTCATCTCTACCCGCTCCCTGCCTCTCGCCTCTCATCACTACCCGCTCCCTGCCTCTCGCCTCTCATCTCTACCCGCTCCCTGCCTCTCGCCTCTCATCACTACCCGCTCCCTGCCTCTCGCCTCTCATCACTACCCGCTCCCTGCCTCTCGCCTCTCATCACTACCCGCTCCCTGCCTCTCGCCTCTCATCACTACCCGCTCCCTGCCTCTCTCTTCACATCACTACCCGCTCCCTGCCTCTCGCCTCTCATCACTACCCGCTCCCTGCCTCTCTCTTCACATCACTACCCGCTCCCTGCCTCTCTCTTCACATCACTACCCGCTCCCTGCCTCTCGCCTCTCATCACTACCCGCTCCCTGCCTCTCTCTTCACATCACTACCCGCTCCCTGCCTCTCTCTTCACATCACTACCCGCTCCCTGCCTCTCGCCTCTCATCACTACCCGCTCCCTGCCTCTCGCCTCTCATCACTACCCGCTCCCTGCCTCTCTCTTCACATCACTACCCGCTCCCTGCCTCTCGCCTCTCATCACTACCCGCTCCCTGCCTCTCTCTTCACATCACTACCCGCTCCCTGCCTCTCTCTTCACATCACTACCCGCTCCCTGCCTCTCGCCTCTCATCACTACCCGCTCCCTGCCTCTCTCTTCACATCACTACCCGCTCCCTGCCTCTCTCTTCACATCACTACCCGCTCCCTGTCTCTCTCTTCACATCACTACCCGCTCCCTGCCTCTCTCTTCACATCACTACCCGCTCCCTGCCTCTCTCTTCACATCTCTACCCGCTCCCTGCCTCTCTCTTCACATCACTACCCGCTCCCTGCCTCTCGCCTCTCATCACTACCCGCTCCCTGCCTCTCTCTTCACATCACTACCCGCTCCCTGCCTCTCGCCTCTCATCACTACCCGCTCCCTGCCTCTCTCTTCACATCACTACCCGCTCCCTGCCTCTCGCCTCTCATCACTACCCGCTCCCTGCCTCTCTCTTCACATCACTACCCGCTCCCTGCCTCTCGCCTCTCATCACTACCCGCTCCCTGCCTCTCTCTTCACATCACTACCCGCTCCCTGCCTCTCTCTTCATATCACTACCCGCTCCCTGCCTCTCTCTTCACATCACTACCCGCTCCCTGCCTCTCTCTTCACATCACTACCCGCTCCCTGCCTCTCTCTTCACATCACTACCCGCTCCCTGCCTCTCGCCTCTCATCTCTACCCGCTCCCTGCCTCTCGCCTCTCATCACTACCCGCTCCCTGCCTCTCGCCTCTCATCTCTACCCGCTCCCTGCCTCTCACCTCTCATCACTACCCGCTCCCTGCCTCTCGCCTCTCATCACTACCCGCTCCCTGCCTCTCGCCTCTCATCACTACCCGCTCCCTGCCTCTCGCCTCTCATCACTACCCGCTCCCTGCCTCTCTCTTCACATCACTACCCGCTCCCTGCCTCTCGCCTCTCATCACTACCCGCTCCCTGCCTCTCTCTTCACATCACTACCCGCTCCCTGCCTCTCTCTTCACATCACTACCCGCTCCCTGCCTCTCGCCTCTCATCACTACCCGCTCCCTGCCTCTCTCTTCACATCACTACCCGCTCCCTGCCTCTCTCTTCACATCACTACCCGCTCCCTGCCTCTCGCCTCTCATCACTACCCGCTCCCTGCCTCTCGCCTCTCATCACTACCCGCTCCCTGCCTCTCTCTTCACATCACTACCCGCTCCCTGCCTCTCGCCTCTCATCACTACCCGCTCCCTGCCTCTCTCTTCACATCACTACCCGCTCCCTGCCTCTCTCTTCACATCACTACCCGCTCCCTGCCTCTCGCCTCTCATCACTACCCGCTCCCTGCCTCTCTCTTCACATCACTACCCGCTCCCTGCCTCTCTCTTCACATCACTACCCGCTCCCTGTCTCTCTCTTCACATCACTACCCGCTCCCTGCCTCTCTCTTCACATCACTACCCGCTCCCTGCCTCTCTCTTCACATCTCTACCCGCTCCCTGCCTCTCTCTTCACATCACTACCCGCTCCCTGCCTCTCGCCTCTCATCACTACCCGCTCCCTGCCTCTCTCTTCACATCACTACCCGCTCCCTGCCTCTCGCCTCTCATCACTACCCGCTCCCTGCCTCTCTCTTCTCATCACTACCCGCTCCCTGCCTCTCGCCTCTCATCACTACCCGCTCCCTGCCTCTCTCTTCACATCACTACCCGCTCCCTGCCTCTCGCCTCTCATCACTACCCGCTCCCTGCCTCTCTCTTCACATCACTACCCGCTCCCTGCCTCTCTCTTCACATCACTACCCGCTCCCTGCCTCTCTCTTCATATCACTACCCGCTCCCTGCCTCTCTCTTCACATCACTACCCGCTCCCTGCCTCTCTCTTCACATCACTACCCGCTCCCTGCCTCTCTCTTCACATCACTACCCGCTCCCTGCCTCTCTCTTCACATCACTACCCGCTCCCTGCCTCTCGCCTCTCATCTCTACCCGCTCCCTGCCTCTCTCTTCACATCACTACCCGCTCCCTGCCTCTCTCTTCACATCACTACCCGCTCCCTGCCTCTCGCCTCTCATCACTACCCGCTCCCTGCCTCTCTCTTCACATCACTACCCGCTCCCTGCCTCTCTCTTCACATCACTACCCGCTCCCTGCCTCTCGCCTCTCATCTCTACCCGCTCCCTGCCTCTCGCCTCTCATCACTACCCGCTCCCTGCCTCTCGCCTCTCATCTCTACCCGCTCCCTGCCTCTCGCCTCTCATCACTACCCGCTCCCTGCCTCTCGCCTCTCATCACTACCCGCTCCCTGCCTCTCTCTTCACATCACTACCCGCTCCCTGCCTCTCGCCTCTCATCACTACCCGCTCCCTGCCTCTCGCCTCTCATCTCTACCCGCTCCCTGCCTCTCGCCTCTCATCTCTACCCGCTCCCTGCCCGTCTCTCGCGGAGTCAGTGGTATCCGGGTTGGTAAACTTTCAGACTTGAGGAAATAAAAATAAACTGCCAAAGCAGATGGTTCCTGAATTTCTCCTTCTTAGTTGTGGCCAGGGGAGGGTGGAAGGGGTGGGCGGCGGTGAAACAATATGGGACCAGGAATGCGCCTGCCCCTGTGGTTGGGTCCACCCGGCACTGGTGCCCGCCTGTGGGTCCACTGGCACATGAAATCATGCCCAGCTGTAGATATGTACTGGTTCCTGCCAGACCTCTGCATCCTTACAGGCTTAATGGGCTCAAGGGCAGCATGACTGAATGGATGAATGAATGAACGGTCTTTTAGAGCACACGAATACCCAGGAGTGGTGTCTTTTGACTTCCCCACCAAAGTCCACGGCGCCAGGGCCAGGATCTGCCTGAATGAACCTGGCAGCGACAGGATTGAAGCTCACCCCTTCTGGGGTTCCTCTCAACATGGGCACTTGTACCGCACAGGGCCAGTGCTTAATTTGTAAAATAGTAAATGCTGGGGCTCAAAGTTTTGTTCAGATGCCCACAGCTGGTGCTAAGACCAGGGTACCGCATATTGTCAGTAGAGGTCAAAGCAATCCACCTGGAGGTCGGAGCAATCCCACTCGCTTCCCAACTCACTTGCATTTTTTATTATTATTATTATTATTATTATTATTATTATTAATAATAATAAAAAAGTCAGTTTAGATTCTGCGTCCTCATGTACCCCTAATAAACATGGTTACTACAAAATTGATTTAAAAATTGCATTCTAATACATAAAACCTTTCTTCTTGAATCTCATTAACAAAATCAGGCCAACAGCGATAGAGACCCCATCTGACTATAAAACACATTAATGTCCAAGAGCAGATTCCCTCGTTCTAATATTAGCTGTATTCAACAGCACTTTAAATGTTTATTTCTTCCTTGCATCATAAAAGAGCCCAATAATAATAATAATTAGAAAGGTGTTTTGTTCATTTTGTGATCTCTTCTAACATTTTTCCACAAAAGGCAATTTTCAACATTTATGTACCTTAAGAAGGAATTGGAAATGAGAATAACCTGACGTGTCACTGTACGACTGTTCCTGAGGCGCATGCTAAAAACTTTGCAATCCCTATGTTCTCCCTATACAGGAAAAAACTTTAGGAGAGTTTATTATTGATATGGCATTTATCCTTGTTAAATGAAAGTAAACTAGCCACATCGACCATGTGTTTTTTTTTGTGTGTGCTAGCTAGGGATCTGGCTTCTTGTCTGATAATGGTCTTCTGATCGAAGTCCATGTGAAACTTTGTAAACAACTTACACAATTTCTGTCTTAAGCACCGAGCTAGCTGGCTTCAATCTGGTAGAAACCCATCAGTAGTAGTACTTGAAAAAAGACATTTAAACTCAGCATTTCGCATGGACCTCATGTGAATTTGTCCAAAATTCCACACTAATCGATGAGGTCAACCCAATGCTTCCCAACTAGTTTCCACTCAAGCTGCTGAAAGTGCTTGTCTGCATTTCTTGATGGTTGGTAATGGAGTCTGTCCTGGACCATGGGAGTTTGTCCTTGATTGACCGGTAGGATCCAGTCTCTAGTACTGTGTGGAAGGGGTACGGGATTCCTTACTCTTCAGGCATCTTTGCAATCTGGGGAGGAAATAGAAGCAGGGGCGGCTCCTCCAGTAAGGCGGAGGAGCATTGCCTCACTGCTTCTTGAGCAGGAAAAATAAAATGATACTTGTGTAGTTGTCGTCATGTTATTTTTCGCAGGTTCGGGGCTGGGTTAGGGCGTGTGGGGCTGGAGGCACAGGAGGAGTGGTTTGCACACTCCAATCATGCATGACTGTCTTGAGCGGGACAAACAGTCAGGCCCACTGTGCATGTTCCCCCCCCAGGTTGCATTGCACAGGCCCCCAGTCACCATCTGAGCGCCGATCCACGGTGCTCAGACCAATCACAACTACATTGCAGCATTGTGATCGGCTATGGGGAGCCAGGGTGCTTCCTGGTTCCGGGACAGAGAAGCGGAAGAAAGACACGATGAGGTAAATGGAATTCTTTTTTGTTTGTTCCACCCGCATTAACCCTCCTTTCGCCCTTCAACCCTCATTCCCTGCCAGCCGCAACTCAACAGAAGGACCATCAGTTCAGGCCCCATCTGGAGATGGTGGGTCACTATGATTCTGTCACCACAGTAGTACCAAGAGAATATGATGCAGCTAAGTTTGAATAATCTAAAACTTAAGGTACTGAGTCCAAAGGTCCAGTATTTAGTTTTTGAGGGCGTTGGATAGGGGTCCGGGTTCCAAACACCAACAGTGGTTCTTTTATCGTTCTCAGCGAGAGAAATTTGGTAGAAAAATCAAATGTCCAAGTTTTCCACTGAGTTTGACACCAAGGATCTAAGGTCTGCTGGAGCTGGCTTGCAGGCTGGCAAACTTTTCATATTTAGCACCAAACAAAGATGTCTCAAAAACAAGATGGAAATTGAAAGTGGTAAAGGTAAAAATTGTATGATACAGCTTGGGCAAGAGCTCTGTGTGTTCATCTCCACAGCATACAACTCTACGGTGGAGAAGTGTGGCTCAACGCTTAGAGCGGCAGACCCTGAGGCAGAGGTGTAGCCCGGGACCAGGGTTCAATTCCCCGCCTCGGCGGGTCTTGGGCTCAATTTCCTCGGACCTGATAATTCTCGCCTCGGTGCCTATTCCAATCATGGAGTCCCACTCTGCAACTCTGGGCAATAGTTTGCTTAATCTCCACAACGGCCCTTACAACGCTAAGGATGCCTGGCCTCCCCCTTGGGGGTGCCCAGGAGTGGACACCTCACAGGGAAAGCCAGGATGGGTTCCACAGCGGTATTCGTACAAGCGCCTTGAGACCCTTGAGGGTGAGTAGTGCGCTATACAAGTATCAATTTACATTTACATTTTACGTAGTGTGTGTGAAAGATCATTTACGAATCCCTTGCTGGATTTACATTGACGACTTGTTATCCCAATTGATATGTACATATGTCATAAGAGAATGGACCCAGTGTGCTCCTACGACGTATATACATGTTGTGAAAATGGGCCACAGTTGTTACAGGAAGTACCTTCCAATGTTTGTACAAGAAATCTGAATGTATTGAAGAAAATGTGTTGGACAGGAGTACAATGACGCACAGGCGGCTACGGGTCTAATATCTGTCAGTGTGTGAATCTGGGTACAGAATATGTCGATTGTATATATGAAGAGCACAACTCTTCTGTTCTGGTTCCTTAGCAGACAGTGGGTGGGCAACAACTCTTGGCCCTAAGCCCTTAGAATTGTGCGGTCTCTCCTAACCCCATCCACTGTAGATTGTCAGCTGGCCCAAGCCACGTGTGTTCCTATGTTATGTGTAACAGATGAGGAGTGACTGAGTCAAAAAATTGTTGGCAGTCGAACAAGGAAATTCATGTTTGGCAGTGGAACAAGAATAGTTTAAAAAACATTTTAATTTTTTTTTACATCAACTAAATTCTATAAGATTGAAATGAGAGCCCGCTGAAAGATGAAATGAAAGCCCCTGGGAAAGATGAAGCAAGAAACCCCTGCAAAGATCAAGTTAGATCCACAGGAAAAATGCACAAGACATCTTGGAAGGTATAGTGAGAGCCTATGGAAAGATACAGTGATATTCCCAAGAAAGTTACAAAGAGAGGGCCATGTATAGATGCAGCAAGCACTCTGCTATGAAGATACTAGAGCCATATACATGACACAATGAGAGCACCTTTAAAAGATACAACGTCAATAACGTTGAATGATGCAACAAGACCCAATGGAAAAATATGAGAACCCCTGAAAAGAAACAACGAGAGCCACCTGGAAAGATACAATGAGAGCGCCCTCTGTAAAGATACAATGAGAGCCCCCTGGAAAGATACAATGAGAGCCCCTGGAAAGATACAAAGTGAGCCCCCTGGAAAGATACAATGAGAGCCCCCTGGAAAGATACAATGAGAGCCCCCTGGAAAGATACAATGAGAGCCCCAGGAAAGATACAATGAGAGCCCCCTGGAATGATACAATGAGAGCCCCCTGGAAAGATACAATGAGAGCCCCCTGGAAAGATACAATGAGAGCCCCCTGGAAAGATACAATGAGAGCCCCCTGGAAAGATACAATGAGAGCCCCTTGGAAAGATACAATGAGAGCCCCCTGGAATGATACAATAAGAGCCCCCTGGAAAGATACAATGAGAGCCCCTTGGAAAGATACAATGAGAGCCCCCTGGAAAGATACAATGAGAGCCCCCTGGAAAGATACAATGAGAGCCCCTGGAAAGATACAATGAGAGCCCCCTGGAAAGATACAATGAGAGTGCCCTGGAAAGATACAATGAGAGCCCCCTGGAAAGATACAATGAGAGCCCCTGGAAAGATACAACGAGAGCCCCCTGGAAAGATACAATGAGAGCCCCCTGGAAAGATACAATGAGAGCCCCTGGAAAGATACAACGAGAGCCCCCTGGAAAGATACAATGAGAGCCCCAGGAAAGATACAATGAGAGCCCCCTGTAACGATACAATGAGAGCCACCTGGAAAGATACAATGAGAGCCCCCTGGAAACATACAATGAGAGCCCCCTGGAAAGATACAATGAGAGCCCCCTGGAAAGATACAATGAGAGCCCCCTGGAAAGATACAATGAGAGCCCCTGGAAAGATACAATGAGAGACCCCTGGAAAGATACAATGAGAGCCCCCTGGAAACATACAATGAGAGCCCCCTGGAAAGATACAATGAGAGCCCCCTGGAAAGATACAATGAGAGCCCCCTGGAAAGATACAATGAGAGCCCCTGGAAAGATACAATGAGAGCCCCCTGGAAAGATACAATGAGAGCCCCTGGAAAGATACAATGAGAACCCCTGGAAAGATACAATGAGAGCCCCTGGAAAGATACAATGAGAGACCCCTGAAAAGATACAAAGAGAGCCCCCTGGAAAGATACAATGAGAGCCCCCTGGAAAGATACAATGAGAGCCCCCTGGAAAGATACAATGAGAGCCCCCTGGAAAGATACAGTGAGAGCCCCCTGGAAAGATACAATGAGAGACCCCTGGAAAGATACAACGAGAGCCCCTGGAAAGATACAACGAGAGCCCCCGGAAAGATACAATGAGAGCCCCCTGGAATGATACAATGAGAGCCCCAGGAAAGATACAATGAGAGCCCCTGGAAAGATACAATGAGAGCCCCCTGGAAAGATACAATGAGAGTGCCCTGGAAAGATACAATGAGAGCCCCCTGGAAAGATACAATGAGAGCCCCCTGGAAAGATACAATGAGAGTGCCCTGGAAAGATACAATGAGAGACCCCTGGAAAGATGAGAGCCCCCTGGAAAGATACAATGAGAGTGCCCTGGAAAGATACAATGAGAGACCCCTGGAAAGATGAGAGCCCCCTGGAAAGATACAATGAGAGCCCCCTGGAAAGATACAATGAGAGCCCCCTGGAAAGATACAATGAGAGCCACCTGGAAAGATACAATGAGAGACCCCTGGAATGATACAATAAGAGCCCCCTGGAAAGATACAATGAGAGCCCCTGGAAAGATACAATGAGAGCCCCCTGGAAAGATACAATGAGAGCCCCCTGGAATGATACAATAAGAGCCCCCTGGAAAGATACAATGAGAGCCCCTGGAAAGATACAATGAGAGCCCCCTGGAAAGATACAATGAGAGACCCCTGGAAAGATACAATGAGAGCCCCTGGAAAGATACAATGAGAGCCCCTGGAATGATACAATAAGAGCCCCCTGGAAAGATACAATGAGAGCCCCCTGGAATGATACAATGAGAGACCCCTGGAAAGATACAATGAGAGCCCCTTGGAAAGATACAATGAGAGCCCCCTGGAAAGATACAATGAGAGCCCCCTGGAAAGATACAATGAGAGACCCCTGGAAAGATACAATGAGAGCCCCCTGGAAAGATACAATGAGAGCGCCCTCTGGAAAGATACAATGAGAGCCCCCTGGAAAGATACAACGAGAGCCCCCTGGAAAGATACAATGAGAGCCCCCTGGAAAGATACAATAAGAGCCCCCTGGAAAGATACAATGAGAGCCCCTGGAAAGATACAATGAGAGCCCCCTGGAAAGATACAATGAGAGCCCCCTGGAATGATACAATAAGAGCCCCCTGGAAAGATACAATGAGAGCCCCTGGAAAGATACAATGAGAGCCCCCTGGAAAGATACAATGAGAGACCCCTGGAAAGATACAATGAGAGCCCCCTGGAAAGATACAATGAGAGCCCCCTGGAAAGATACAATGAGAGCGCCCTCTGGAAAGATACAATGAGAGCCCCCTGGAAAGATACAATGAGAGCCCCCTGGAAAGATACAATGAGAGCCCCCTGGAAAGATACAATGAGAGCCCCCTGGAAAGATACAATGAGAGTGCCCTGGAAAGATACAATGAGAGCCCCCTGGAAAGATACAATGAGAGACCCCTGGAAAGATGAGAGCCCCCTGGAAAGATACAATGAGAGCCCCCTGGAAAGATACAACGAGAGCCCCCTGGAAAGATACAATGAGAGCCCCAGGAAAGATACAATGAGAGCCACCTGGAAAGATACAATGAGAGCCCCCTGGAAAGATACAATGAGAGCCCCCTGGAAAGATACAGTGAGACCCCCTGGAAAGATACAACGAGAGCCCCTGGAAAGATACAATGAGAGCCCTCTGTAATGATACAATGAGAGACCCCTGGAAAGATACAATGAGAGCCCCCTGGAAAGATACAATGAGAGCCCCCTGGAAAGATACAATGAGAGACCCCTGGAATGATACAATAAGAGCCCCCTGGAAAGATACAATGAGAGCCCCTGGAAAGATACAATGAGAGCCCCCTGGAATGATACAATAAGAGCCCCCTGGAAAGATACAATGAGAGCCCCTGGAAAGATACAATGAGAGCCCCCTGGAATGATACAATGAGAGCCCCAGGAAAGATACAATGAGAGCCCCTGGAAAGATACAATGAGAGCCCTCTGGAAAGATACAATGAGAGTGCCCTGGAAAGATACAATGAGAGCCCCCTGGAAAGATACAATGAGAGACCCCTGGAAAGATGAGAGCCCCCTGGAAAGATACAATGAGAGCCCCCTGGAAAGATACAACGAGAGCCCCCTGGAAAGATACAATGAGAGCCCCAGGAAAGATACAATGAGAGCCACCTGGAAAGATACAATGAGAGCCCCCTGGAAACATACAATGAGAGCCCCCTGGAAAGATACAATGAGAGCCCCCTGGAAAGATACAATGAGAGCCCCCTGGAAAGATACAATGAGAGCCCCTGGAAAGATACAATGAGAGACCCCTGGAAAGATACAATGAGAGCCCCCTGGAAACATACAATGAGAGCCCCCTGGAAAGATACAATGAGAGCCCCCTGGAAAGATACAATGAGAGCCCCCTGGAAAGATACAATGAGAGCCCCTGGAAAGATACAATGAGAGCCCCCTGGAAAGATACAATGAGAGCCCCTGGAAAGATACAATGAGAACCCCTGGAAAGATACAATGAGAGCCCCTGGAAAGATACAATGAGAGACCCCTGAAAAGATACAAAGAGAGCCCCCTGGAAAGATACAATGAGAGCCCCCTGGAAAGATACAATGAGAGTGCCCTGGAAAGATACAATGAGAGCCCCCTGGAAAGATACAATGAGAGACCCCTGGAAAGATGAGAGCCCCCTGGAAAGATACAATGAGAGCCCCCTGGAAAGATACAACGAGAGCCCCCTGGAAAGATACAATGAGAGCCCCAGGAAAGATACAATGAGAGCCACCTGGAAAGATACAATGAGAGCCCCCTGGAAAGATACAATGAGAGCCCCCTGGAAAGATACAGTGAGACCCCCTGGAAAGATACAACGAGAGCCCCTGGAAAGATACAATGAGAGCCCTCTGTAATGATACAATGAGAGACCCCTGGAAAGATACAATGAGAGCCCCCTGGAAAGATACAATGAGAGCCCCCTGGAAACATACAATGAGAGCCCCCTGGAAAGATACAATGAGAGCCCCCTGGAAAGATACAATGAGAGCCCTCTGTATCGAAACAATGTGAGCCCCCTGGAATGATACAATAAGAGCCCCCTGGAAAGATACAATGAGAGCCCCTGGAAAGATACAATGAGAGCCCCCTGGAAAGATACAATGAGAGACCCCTGGAAAGATGAGAGCCCCCTGGAAAGATACAATGAGAGCCCCCTGGAAAGATACAACGAGAGCCCCCTGGAAAGATACAATGAGAGCCCCAGGAAAGATACAATGAGAGCCACCTGGAAAGATACAATGAGAGCCCCCTGGAAACATACAATGAGAGCCCCCTGGAAAGATACAATGAGAGCCCCCTGGAAAGATACAATGAGAGCCCCCTGGAAAGATACAATGAGAGCCCCTGGAAAGATACAATGAGAGACCCCTGGAAAGATACAATGAGAGCCCCCTGGAAACATACAATGAGAGCCCCCTGGAAAGATACAATGAGAGCCCCTGGAAAGATACAATGAGAGCCCCCTGGAAAGATACAATGAGAGTGCCCTGGAAAGATACAATGAGAGCCCCCTGGAAAGATACAATGAGAGCCCCTGGAAAGATACAACGAGAGCCCCCTGGAAAGATACAATGAGAGCCCCCTGGAAAGATACAATGAGAGCCCCTGGAAAGATACAACGAGAGCCCCCTGGAAAGATACAATGAGAGCCCCAGGAAAGATACAATGAGAGCCCCCTGTAACGATACAATGAGAGCCACCTGGAAAGATACAATGAGAGCCCCCTGGAAACATACAATGAGAGCCCCCTGGAAAGATACAATGAGAGCCCCCTGGAAAGATACAATGAGAGCCCCCTGGAAAGATACAATGAGAGCCCCTGGAAAGATACAATGAGAGACCCCTGGAAAGATACAATGAGAGCCCCCTGGAAACATACAATGAGAGCCCCCTGGAAAGATACAATGAGAGCCCCCTGGAAAGATACAATGAGAGCCCCCTGGAAAGATACAATGAGAGCCCCTGGAAAGATACAATGAGAGCCCCCTGGAAAGATACAATGAGAGCCCCTGGAAAGATACAATGAGAACCCCTGGAAAGATACAATGAGAGCCCCTGGAAAGATACAATGAGAGACCCCTGAAAAGATACAAAGAGAGCCCCCTGGAAAGATACAATGAGAGCCCCCTGGAAAGATACAATGAGAGCCCCCTGGAAAGATACAATGAGAGCCCCCTGGAAAGATACAGTGAGAGCCCCCTGGAAAGATACAATGAGAGACCCCTGGAAAGATACAACGAGAGCCCCTGGAAAGATACAACGAGAGCCCCCGGAAAGATACAATGAGAGCCCCCTGGAATGATACAATGAGAGCCCCAGGAAAGATACAATGAGAGCCCCTGGAAAGATACAATGAGAGCCCCCTGGAAAGATACAATGAGAGTGCCCTGGAAAGATACAATGAGAGCCCCCTGGAAAGATACAATGAGAGCCCCCTGGAAAGATACAATGAGAGTGCCCTGGAAAGATACAATGAGAGACCCCTGGAAAGATGAGAGCCCCCTGGAAAGATACAATGAGAGTGCCCTGGAAAGATACAATGAGAGACCCCTGGAAAGATGAGAGCCCCCTGGAAAGATACAATGAGAGCCCCCTGGAAAGATACAATGAGAGCCCCCTGGAAAGATACAATGAGAGCCACCTGGAAAGATACAATGAGAGACCCCTGGAATGATACAATAAGAGCCCCCTGGAAAGATACAATGAGAGCCCCTGGAAAGATACAATGAGAGCCCCCTGGAAAGATACAATGAGAGCCCCCTGGAATGATACAATAAGAGCCCCCTGGAAAGATACAATGAGAGCCCCTGGAAAGATACAATGAGAGCCCCCTGGAAAGATACAATGAGAGACCCCTGGAAAGATACAATGAGAGCCCCTGGAAAGATACAATGAGAGCCCCTGGAATGATACAATAAGAGCCCCCTGGAAAGATACAATGAGAGCCCCCTGGAATGATACAATGAGAGACCCCTGGAAAGATACAATGAGAGCCCCTTGGAAAGATACAATGAGAGCCCCCTGGAAAGATACAATGAGAGCCCCCTGGAAAGATACAATGAGAGACCCCTGGAAAGATACAATGAGAGCCCCCTGGAAAGATACAATGAGAGCGCCCTCTGGAAAGATACAATGAGAGCCCCCTGGAAAGATACAACGAGAGCCCCCTGGAAAGATACAATGAGAGCCCCCTGGAAAGATACAATAAGAGCCCCCTGGAAAGATACAATGAGAGCCCCTGGAAAGATACAATGAGAGCCCCCTGGAAAGATACAATGAGAGCCCCCTGGAATGATACAATAAGAGCCCCCTGGAAAGATACAATGAGAGCCCCTGGAAAGATACAATGAGAGCCCCCTGGAAAGATACAATGAGAGACCCCTGGAAAGATACAATGAGAGCCCCCTGGAAAGATACAATGAGAGCCCCCTGGAAAGATACAATGAGAGCGCCCTCTGGAAAGATACAATGAGAGCCCCCTGGAAAGATACAATGAGAGCCCCCTGGAAAGATACAATGAGAGCCCCCTGGAAAGATACAATGAGAGCCCCCTGGAAAGATACAATGAGAGTGCCCTGGAAAGATACAATGAGAGCCCCCTGGAAAGATACAATGAGAGACCCCTGGAAAGATGAGAGCCCCCTGGAAAGATACAATGAGAGCCCCCTGGAAAGATACAACGAGAGCCCCCTGGAAAGATACAATGAGAGCCCCAGGAAAGATACAATGAGAGCCACCTGGAAAGATACAATGAGAGCCCCCTGGAAAGATACAATGAGAGCCCCCTGGAAAGATACAGTGAGACCCCCTGGAAAGATACAACGAGAGCCCCTGGAAAGATACAATGAGAGCCCTCTGTAATGATACAATGAGAGACCCCTGGAAAGATACAATGAGAGCCCCCTGGAAAGATACAATGAGAGCCCCCTGGAAAGATACAATGAGAGACCCCTGGAATGATACAATAAGAGCCCCCTGGAAAGATACAATGAGAGCCCCTGGAAAGATACAATGAGAGCCCCCTGGAATGATACAATAAGAGCCCCCTGGAAAGATACAATGAGAGCCCCTGGAAAGATACAATGAGAGCCCCCTGGAATGATACAATGAGAGCCCCAGGAAAGATACAATGAGAGCCCCTGGAAAGATACAATGAGAGCCCTCTGGAAAGATACAATGAGAGTGCCCTGGAAAGATACAATGAGAGCCCCCTGGAAAGATACAATGAGAGACCCCTGGAAAGATGAGAGCCCCCTGGAAAGATACAATGAGAGCCCCCTGGAAAGATACAACGAGAGCCCCCTGGAAAGATACAATGAGAGCCCCAGGAAAGATACAATGAGAGCCACCTGGAAAGATACAATGAGAGCCCCCTGGAAACATACAATGAGAGCCCCCTGGAAAGATACAATGAGAGCCCCCTGGAAAGATACAATGAGAGCCCCCTGGAAAGATACAATGAGAGCCCCTGGAAAGATACAATGAGAGACCCCTGGAAAGATACAATGAGAGCCCCCTGGAAACATACAATGAGAGCCCCCTGGAAAGATACAATGAGAGCCCCCTGGAAAGATACAATGAGAGCCCCCTGGAAAGATACAATGAGAGCCCCTGGAAAGATACAATGAGAGCCCCCTGGAAAGATACAATGAGAGCCCCTGGAAAGATACAATGAGAACCCCTGGAAAGATACAATGAGAGCCCCTGGAAAGATACAATGAGAGACCCCTGAAAAGATACAAAGAGAGCCCCCTGGAAAGATACAATGAGAGCCCCCTGGAAAGATACAATGAGAGTGCCCTGGAAAGATACAATGAGAGCCCCCTGGAAAGATACAATGAGAGACCCCTGGAAAGATGAGAGCCCCCTGGAAAGATACAATGAGAGCCCCCTGGAAAGATACAACGAGAGCCCCCTGGAAAGATACAATGAGAGCCCCAGGAAAGATACAATGAGAGCCACCTGGAAAGATACAATGAGAGCCCCCTGGAAAGATACAATGAGAGCCCCCTGGAAAGATACAGTGAGACCCCCTGGAAAGATACAACGAGAGCCCCTGGAAAGATACAATGAGAGCCCTCTGTAATGATACAATGAGAGACCCCTGGAAAGATACAATGAGAGCCCCCTGGAAAGATACAATGAGAGCCCCCTGGAAACATACAATGAGAGCCCCCTGGAAAGATACAATGAGAGCCCCCTGGAAAGATACAATGAGAGCCCTCTGTATCGAAACAATGTGAGCCCCCTGGAATGATACAATAAGAGCCCCCTGGAAAGATACAATGAGAGCCCCTGGAAAGATACAATGAGAGCCCCCTGGAAAGATACAATGAGAGCCCCCTGGAATGATACAATAAGAGCCCCCTGGAAAGATACAATGAGAGCCCCTGGAAAGATACAATGAGAGCCCCCTGGAAAGATACAATGAGAGACCCCTGGAAAGATACAACGAGAGCCCCTGGAAAGATACAATGAGAGCCCCCTGGAAAGATACAATGAGAGCCCCTGGAAAGATACAATGAGAGACCCCTGGAAAGATACAATGAGAGCCCCCTGGAAAGATACAATGAGAGCCACCTGGAAAGATACAATGAGAGACCCCTGGAAAGATACAATGAGAGCCCCCTGGAAAGATACAATGAGAGCCCCCTGGAAAGATACAATGAGAGTGCCCTGGAAAGATACAATGAGAGCCCCCTGGAAAGATACAATGAGAGACCCCTGGAAAGATGAGAGCCCCCTGGAAAGATACAATGAGAGCCCCCTGGAAAGATACAACGAGAGCCCCCTGGAAAGATACAATGAGAGCCCCAGGAAAGATACAATGAGAGCCACCTGGAAAGATACAATGAGAGCCCCCTGGAAAGATACAATGAGAGCCCCCTGGAAAGATACAGTGAGACCCCCTGGAAAGATACAACGAGAGCCCCTGGAAAGATACAATGAGAGCCCTCTGTAATGATACAATGAGAGACCCCTGGAAAGATACAATGAGAGCCCCCTGGAAAGATACAATGAGAGCCCCCTGGAAACATACAATGAGAGCCCCCTGGAAAGATACAATGAGAGCCCCCTGGAAAGATACAATGAGAGCCCCCTGGAAAGATACAACGAGAGCCCCTGGAAAGATACAATGAGAGCCCCCTGGAAAGATACAATGAGAGCCCCCTGGAAAGATACAATGAGAGCCCCCTGGAAAGATACAATGAGAGCCCCCTGGAAAGATACAATGAGAGCCCCCTGGAAAGATACAATGAGAGCCCCTTGGAAAGATACAATGAGAGCCCCCTGGAAAGATACAATGAGAGCCACCTGGAAAGATACAATGAGAGCCCCTTGGAAAGATACAATGAGAGCCCCCTGGAAAGATACAATGAGAGCCCCCTGGAAAGATACAATGAGAGCCCCCTGGAAAGATACAATGAGAGCCCTCTGGAAAGATACAATGAGAGCCCCTTGGAAAGATACAATGAGAGCCCCCTGGAAAGATACAATGAGAGCCCTCTGGAAAGATACAATGAGAGCCCCTTGGAAAGATACAATGAGAGCCCCCTGGAAAGATACAATGAGAGCCCTCTGTAACGATACAATGAGAGCCCCCTGTAACGATACAATGAGAGCGCCCTGGAAAGATACAATGAGAGCGCCCTCTGGAAAGATACAATGAGAGCCCCCTGGAAAGATACAATGAGAGCCCTCTGGAAAGATACAATGAGAGCCACCTGGAAAGATACAATGAGAGCCACCTGGAAAGATACAATGAGAGCCCCCTGGAAAGATACAATGAGAGCCCCCTGGAAAGATACAATGAGAGCCCCCTGGAAAGATACAATGAGAGCCCCCTGGAATGATACAATGAGAGCCCCCTGGAAAGATACAATGAGAGCCCCCTGGAAAGATACAATGAGAGCCACCTGGAAAGATACAATGAGAGCCCCTGGAAAGATACAATGAGAGCCCCCTGGAAAGATACAATGAGAGACCCCTGGAAAGATACAATGAGAGCCCCCTGGAAAGATACAATGAGAGCCCCCTGGAAAGATACAATGAGAGCCACCTGGAATGATACAATAAGAGCCCTCTGGAAAGATACAATGAGAGCCCCCTGGAAAGATACAATGAGAGCCCTCTGGAAAGATACAATGAGAGCCCTCTGGAAAGATACAATGAGAGCCCCCTGGAAACATACAATGAGAGCCCCCTGGAAAGATACAATGAGAGCCCCCTGGAAAGATACAATGAGAGCCCCCTGGAAAGATACAATGAGAGCCCCCTGGAAAGATACAATGAGAGCCCCTGGAAAGATACAATGAGAGCCACCTGGAAAGATACAATGAGAGCCACCTGGAAAGATACAATGAGAGCCCCCTGGAAAGATACAATGAGAGCCCCCTGGAAAGATACAATGAGAGCCACCTGGAAAGATACAATGAGAGCCCCTGGAAAGATACAATGAGAGCCACCTGGAAAGATACAATGAGAGCCCCTGGAAAGATACAATGAGAGCCCCCTGGAAAGATACAATGAGAGCCCCCTGGAATGATACAATAAGAGCCCCCTGGAAAGATACAATGAGAGCCCCTGGAAAGATACAATGAGAGCCCCCTGGAAAGATACAATGAGAGACCCCTGGAAAGATACAATGAGAGCCCCCTGGAAAGATACAATGAGAGCCCCCTGGAAAGATACAATGAGAGTGCCCTGGAAAGATACAATGAGAGCCCCCTGGAAAGATACAATGAGAGACCCCTGGAAAGATGAGAGCCCCCTGGAAAGATACAATGAGAGCCCCCTGGAAAGATACAACGAGAGCCCCCTGGAAAGATACAATGAGAGCCCCAGGAAAGATACAATGAGAGCCACCTGGAAAGATACAATGAGAGCCCCCTGGAAAGATACAATGAGAGCCCCCTGGAAAGATACAGTGAGACCCCCTGGAAAGATACAACGAGAGCCCCTGGAAAGATACAATGAGAGCCCTCTGTAATGATACAATGAGAGACCCCTGGAAAGATACAATGAGAGCCCCCTGGAAAGATACAATGAGAGCCCCCTGGAAACATACAATGAGAGCCCCCTGGAAAGATACAATGAGAGCCCCCTGGAAAGATACAATGAGAGCCCCCTGGAAAGATACAACGAGAGCCCCTGGAAAGATACAATGAGAGCCCCCTGGAAAGATACAATGAGAGCCCCCTGGAAAGATACAATGAGAGCCCCCTGGAAAGATACAATGAGAGCCCCCTGGAAAGATACAATGAGAGCCCCCTGGAAAGATACAATGAGAGCCCCTTGGAAAGATACAATGAGAGCCCCCTGGAAAGATACAATGAGAGCCACCTGGAAAGATACAATGAGAGCCCCTTGGAAAGATACAATGAGAGCCCCCTGGAAAGATACAATGAGAGCCCCCTGGAAAGATACAATGAGAGCCCCCTGGAAAGATACAATGAGAGCCCCTTGGAAAGATACAATGAGAGCCCCCTGGAAAGATACAATGAGAGCCCTCTGGAAAGATACAATGAGAGCCCCTTGGAAAGATACAATGAGAGCCCCCTGGAAAGATACAATGAGAGCCCTCTGTAACGATACAATGAGAGCCCCCTGTAACGATACAATGAGAGCGCCCTGGAAAGATACAATGAGAGCGCCCTCTGGAAAGATACAATGAGAGCCCCCTGGAAAGATACAATGAGAGCCCTCTGGAAAGATACAATGAGAGCCACCTGGAAAGATACAATGAGAGCCACCTGGAAAGATACAATGAGAGCCCCCTGGAAAGATACAATGAGAGCCCCCTGGAAAGATACAATGAGAGCCCCCTGGAAAGATACAATGAGAGCCCCCTGGAATGATACAATGAGAGCCCCCTGGAAAGATACAATGAGAGCCCTCTGGAAAGATACAATGAGAGCCCCCTGGAAAGATACAATGAGAGCCCTCTGGAAAGATACAATGAGAGCCCCCTGGAAACATACAATGAGAGCCCCCTGGAAAGATACAATGAGAGCCCCCTGGAAAGATACAATGAGAGCCCCCTGGAAAGATACAATGAGAGCCCCCTGGAAAGATACAATGAGAGCCCCCTGGAAAGATACAACGAGAGCCCCTGGAAAGATACAATGAGAGCCCCCTGGAAAGATACAATGAGAGCCCCCTGGAAAGATACAATGAGAGCCCCCTGGAAAGATACAATGAGAGCCCCCTGGAATGATACAATAAGAGCCCCCTGGAAAGATACAATGAGAGCCCCTGGAAAGATACAATGAGAGCGCCCTCTGGAAAGATACAATGAGAGCCCCCTGGAAAGATACAATGAGAGCCCCCTGGAAAGATACAATGAGAGCCCCCTGGAAAGATACAATGAGAGCCCCCTGGAAAGATACAATGAGAGCCCCCTGGAAAGATACAATGAGAGCCCCCTGGAAAGATACAATGAGAGCCCCCTGGAAAGATACAATGAGAGCCCCCTGGAAAGATACAATGAGAGCCCCCTGGAAAGATACAATGAGAGCCCCCTGGAAAGATACAATGAGAGCCCCCTGGAAAGATACAATGAGAGCCCCCTGGAAAGATACAATGAGAGCCCCCTGGAAAGATACAATGAGAGCCCCCTGGAAAGATACAATGAGAGCCCCCTGGAAAGATACAATGAGAGCCCCTGGAAAGATACAATGAGAGCCCCTGGAAAGATACAATGAGAGCGCCCTCTGGAAAGATACAATGAGAGCCCCTGAAAAGATACAATGAGAGCCCCCTGGAAAGATACAATGAGAGCCCCCTGGAAAGATACAATGAGAGCCCCCTGGAAAGATACAATGAGAGCCCCCTGGAAAGATACAATGAGAGCCCCCTGGAATGATACAATGAGAGCCCCAGGAAAGATACAATGAGAGCCCCTGGAAAGATACAATGAGAGCCCTCTGGAAAGATACAATGAGAGCCCCTGGAAAGATACAATGAGAGCCCCTGGAATGATACAATGAGAGCCCCAGGAAAGATACAATGAGAGCCCCTGGAAAGATACAATGAGAGCCCTCTGGAAAGATACAATGAGAGCCCCCTGGAAAGATACAATGAGAGCCCCCTGGAATGATACAATGAGAGCCCCAGGAAAGATACAATGAGAGCCCCTGGAAAGATACAATGAGAGCCCTCTGGAAAGATACAATGAGAGCCCTCTGGAAAGATACAATGAGAGCCCCCTGTAACGATACAATGAGAGCCCCCTGGAAAGATACAATGAGAGCCCCCTGGAATGATACAATGAGAGCCCCCTGGAAAGATACAATGAGAGCCCCTGGAAAGATACAATGAGAGCCCCTGGAAAGATACAATGAGAGCCCCCTGGAAAGATACAATGAGAGCCACCTGGAAAGATACAATGAGAGCCACCTGGAATGATACAATAAGAGCCTTCTGAAAAGATACAATGAGAGCCCCCTGGAAAGATACAATGAGAGCCCCTGGAAAGATACAATGAGAGCCCCCTGGAAAGATACAATGAGAGCCCCCTGGAATGATACAATGAGAGCCCCCTGGAAAGATACAATGAGAGCCCCCTGGAAAGATACAATGAGAGCCACCTGGAAAGATACAATGAGAGCCCCTTGGAAAGATACAATGAGAGCCCCCTGGAAAGATACAACGAGAGCCCCTGGAAAGATACAATGAGAGCCCCTGGAAAGATACAATGAGAGCCCCTTGGAAAGATACAACGTCAATAACGTTGAATGATGCAACAAGACCCAATGGAAAAATATGAGAACCCCTGAAAAGAAACAACGAGAGCCACCTGGAAAGATACAATGAGAGCCCCCTGGAAAGATACAATGAGAGCCCCCTGGAAAGATACAATGAGAGCCCCCTGGAAAGATACAATGAGAGCCCCCTGGAAAGATACAATGAGAGCCCCAGGAAAGATACAATGAGAGCCCCCTGGAAAGATACAATGAGAGCCCCCTGGAAAGATACAATGAGAGCCCCTGGAAAGATACAATGAGAGCCCCAGGAAAGATACAATGAGAGCCCCCTGGAAAGATACAATGAGAGCCCCCTGGAAAGATACAATGAGAGCCCCCTGGAAAGATACAATGAGAGCCCCCTGGAAAGATACAATGAGAGTGCCCTGGAAAGATACAATGAGAGCCCCCTGGAAAGATACAATGAGAGACCCCTGGAAAGATGAGAGCCCCCTGGAAAGATACAATGAGAGCCCCCTGGAAAGATACAACGAGAGCCCCCTGGAAAGATACAATGAGAGCCCCAGGAAAGATACAATGAGAGCCACCTGGAAAGATACAATGAGAGCCCCCTGGAAAGATACAATGAGAGCCCCCTGGAAAGATACAATGAGAGACCCCTGGAATGATAGTGAGGGCCCCTGGAAAGATACAATGAGAGACCCCTGAAAAGATATAATGAGAGCCCTCTGTAACAATAAAATGAGAGCCCCCTGGAAAGATACAATGAGAGCCCCCTGTAACGATACAATGAGAGCCCCCTGTAACGATACAATGAGAGCCCCTTGGAAAGATACAATGAGAGCCCCCTGGAAAGATACAATGAGAGCCCCCTGGAAAGATACAATGAGAGCCCCCTGTAACGATACAATGAGAGCCCCCTGTAACGATACAATGAGAGCCCCTTGGAAAGATACAATGAGAGCCCCCTGGAAAGATACAGTGAGAGCCCCCTGTAACGATACAATGTGAGCCCCCTGGAAAGATACAATGAGAGCCCCCTGGAAAGATACAAAGTGAGCCCCCTGTAACGATACAATGAGAGCCCCTTGGAAAGATACGAGAGCCCTCTGTATCGAAACAATGTGAGCCCCCTGGAAAGATACAATGAGAGCCCCCTGGAAAGATACAATGAGAGCCCCCTGGAAAGATACAATGAGAGCCCCCTGGAAAGATACAATGAGAGCCCCCTGGAAAGATACAATGAGAGCGGCCTGGAAAGATACAAAGAGAGCCCCCTGTAACAACAATGAGGGCCCCTGTAACGATACAATGAGAGCCCCTTGGAAAGATACGAGAGCCCTCTGTATCGAAACAATGTGAGCCCCCTGGAAAGATACAATGAGAGCCCCCTGGAAAGATACAAAGTGAGCCCCCTGTAACGATACAATGAGAGCCCCTTGGAAAGATACGAGAGCCCTCTGTATCGAAACAATGTGAGCCCCCTGGAAAGATACAATGAGAGCCCCCTGGAAAGATACAATGAGAGCCCCCCTGGAAAGATACAATGAGAGCCCCTTGGAAAGATACAATGAGAGCCCCCTGGAAAGATACAATGAGAGCCCCCTGGAAAGATACAATGAGAGCGGCCTGGAAAGATACAATGAGAGCCCCAGGAAAGATACAATGAGAGCCCCCTGGAAAGATACAATGAGAGCCCCCTGGAAAGATACAATAAGAGCCCCCTGGAAAGATGAGAGCCCCCTGGAAAGATACAATGAGAGCCCCCTGGAAAGATACAATGAGAGCCACCTGGAATGATACAATAAGAGCCTTCTGAAAAGATACAATGAGAGCCCCCTGGAAAGATACAATGAGAGCCCCTGGAAAGATACAATGAGAGCCCCTGGAAAGATACAATGAGAGCCCCTGGAAAGATACAATGAGAGCCCCTGGAAAGATACAATGAGAGCCCCCTGGAAAGATACAATGAGAGTGCCCTGGAAAGATACAATGAGAGACCCCTGGAAAGATACAATGAGAGCCCCCTGGAAAGATACAATGAGAGCCCCTTGGAAAGATACAATGAGAGCCCCCTGGAAAGATACAATGAGAGACCCCTGGAAAGATACAATAAGAGCCCCCTGGAAAGATACAATGAGAGTGCCCTGGAAAGATACAATGAGAGACCCCTGGAAAGATACAATGAGAGTGCCCTGGAAAGATACAATGAGAGTGCCCTGGAAAGATACAATGAGAGACCCCTGGAAAGATACAATGAGAGCCCCCTGGAAACATACAATGAGAGCCCCCTGGAAAGATACAATGAGAGCCCCCTGGAAAGATACAATGAGAGCCCCCTGGAAAGATACAATGAGAGCCCCCTGGAAAGATACAATGAGAGACCCCTGAAAAGATATAATGAGAGCCCCCTGTAACGATACAATGTGAGCCCCCTGGAAAGATACAATGAGAGACCCCTGGAATGATAGTGAGGGCCCCTGGAAAGATACAATGTGAGCCCCCTGGAAAGATACAATGAGAGCCCCCTGGAACGACAGCGAGGGCCCCTGGAAAGAAACAATGAGAGCCCCCTTGAAAGATACAGTGAGAGCCCTCTGTAACGATACAATGAGAGCCCTCTGTAACGATCCCGGGAGAGCCCCCTGGAAAGATACAGTGAGAGCCCTAAAGGTCTTCACAGAAGGCTCCAGAATGTGGATTCGCGATCCCCGCCCAGCAGCGTTTACTGCAAGCGCCAGAATTCCACCTCTCATTTCGGGTTATGTCATCTTGAGGGTCATGCCTAGTAATGATTGACCGATCTATTCCACAATTAGTGAACGTGGGTGATGTGCAGAAAATGCTTAAAATAGAACTGATTTTGGGAACAGTCCTGGACTGAGTAAATCCCTAATCCAGGGTTTGATAACACATCACCGAATTGTTACATCAATACAGCTTCCAAAATACAAATGAGCAAACCGAAGGTACTTATATGTTCGAAGGTCACACCTGCTGCTTCATATGTCCCTTTATTAGTTTTGAAAACTTTTTTACGGTTTGCAATGTCTCAACATTGTTGTATCAACAATATATGCTTGCAGTAATTATTGTTCAGCCCTCTTTTGATTTATCTTTGAACTTTAACCCGTTCCGCGCTGATGTCGGCCATTGGCCGACGGCAGCACTACCTCCCTAGTGCTGCCGTCGGCCAATGGCCGACGCGGCCCCGTCCGTTTTGCGGAAGTGCCGCACTTCCGCAAAATTTGCGGGCGCAGTTAAGGCGTTAAGAATGATATTTATTTTTGTAAATAAATTCTTTGTTTTAGAATCAAAAGCGTGTATCTTTTCTTCTAATCACTTCCTTTAATGTGTTCCTTTCATGGGGTCATTGTGTGTGTTTGACTTAAGATGTGCCAGCAATTCAATTACTAGCTAGAAATATATGAGGGAAAAAATGAACACAACTGCCTCTGTCTGATGGTAAAAAGCACAAACAACAAGCATTGGTAATGCTTCAGTTTCTCCTATGTGATATTAAACTGGTAATTTAATTCAAAGTATAATGCAAGCCGAAACAGCAAAAAGAGGCAACACTTTACAAAATATGGGACGAAGGAAAGAGCTCTCTGACCAATATCATGAAAGAGGAGAGGATGTGGCACAGCAGCAAGAGCTACTGACTCTGGTGCTGGGTATCCCGGTTCGAGGCTCAGCTGCAACATCCTGTGCAACTGGGCAAATCACATAATTTTTCTAGATCTGCTATTTTAATTTAAAGTATCAAACAAGACGAAAAAGCAGAATGAGGTGAAACACCAAAGCAGATGTTAACAGTTTTTTGCCTACAGGAAACTGATAAAGAGAAGCAGACGAGGAACAAGCATTGGTAAATGCAGTAACATGTGCTACAACCAATAGAAATGGTGGAAAAGTAAGTGGCAAGCACAGGAACTAATGGAAAGCTAGGAAAGCAAGATGGAAGGATGTAAGCCCCCTTTAAGATTTACATTAAAAACAATAGATTTAAGGTAAAACCTAAAAAGCACCATCATTTTCCTACCTACAGTGACTTCTCACAATGATCTTTTGTTCACCTCAACTAATGGTGTCCAGCCTCGGTCACTGACACCCTATCCGTTGTTGTAAATGATAGGCAATAGTTTGTAAAGGATAATCTTGGTGCATTTTTTTTTCCGGTCTCAAATGCTGATCAAGCTTTTGAAGAAAATTTCAGATAGTGTCTTCTTACTCGGGTGAGTTAGTGAGTTATACCTTCACCAGAGAAATATGCATTTATCGGTAGGTAACAAGGCGAGCCAGCTTTTGATTCCTCAGAGTGTGGCAAACTGAGCTCCAGTATTTGCGGTAATATATGTTATTTACAGCACACAGAAACCTACAAATTGCGCTATTGCACGCTACAGAAATACAAGTTATTATCATTATTCATTGGAAAGCTGAAAGCCTGGCTCAGTTCACTTTGTGTTTTAACCATTTGTATTTCTTCTTCTATAGCAGTGTGTTTTATTTCTATTTATTGTAGAAAAAGTGGATTTTTCTAATTTAATTTAAGTTGTGATTCTCTCCCAAAATTAATGTAAAATCTTTGTAAAAGGGAAATTGCGATACTTTATTTACTAGAAAAACTAATGTTGCTTAAAAACATTTTTTTTTTAAATTCACTGAAAAAGTTCAGAAGAATGGATTATGGATGTGTTTCAAAACATAAACAAATACCTATTTTGGCTTTGCCAGTGCTTGGTGATAGTGGTATTATTGCTTTTATTGATAATTAGGTGGTGCTGGTGTTGATGGTGGTGGTAGTAGTAGTTTCACTGTTGATGTTCTTGTTGGAGGCTGGTATTTTTGCTGAATGTTTTACCATTGGTACTGTTAGCATTGGTGACGTTGTACTGCTGGTGATGTGCCATGCCAATATTATTGGTAGTGTGGTTTGGTGTGGTGCTGGTATTGTTGGTGTTGATTTTAACTGTATTGGTGCTTGTGGTATTGCGGTGTGTGGTGTTGATTGAGGTATTGTTGGTGGTAGTGATACTTCTAGTGAAATTGTTGGTATTGAAACATGGGGATATTTGTATTGTGGTATTGGTGAAAACATGATGGTTTTGTTGCTGGTAATATGAGGAGTAGTAGTGGAATTATGTACGTGAAATTAAGAGTTTAACACAGTGTGAGAGCTGAGAGTAAGTTTAGGTGTAAAATAGTTCTTTGTGCAATACTGTGGAACACACACATTTTCTTCCTAGGAAAATAACCTTACACGATACCTTAACACAATCATGCCATATAAAAATACATAATAGTTAACATGTCATATAATTCTACATTATTAAACATAGATTTACTCATGTATTACTACACAGTGTATTTATTATTACCACAGTATAATCCAAGTAATTTCCACATTAAACTTCTTATTGCCTCACAGATGTCATTCTAGAATTATTTTGCAGAAAAAAACACTTGGTGTCAAACTCACATGGCCTAGTTGGTGTGAATTTATCTCACAAATTCTCTATATGGTCTGATAAATACCTTTTATTTTTAATTACGGCACATGAAAGACAGAATGGCATAAATCATGCGGATCCGCATGGTGCAATATGCTATTTATTACCCTTGTTGGGGGAGTAGAGCGGCATCATGACCTGCTCAAGCATTCGCCTCTCATCATGGTCCCTCGCTACACTTTAAAATGTTTATAAACAGCATATTGCATTCTGCGTATCTGAATATGTCTTTATAATCTAATCAAATGAACACGAGAGATATACATACGTACTGCGGAACATACAGGAAATGATCTGCCTGGTCCACAGTGTGGATGTTGCCGCTCTACGCACTCTTTTCTGTTGGCCTCGGTTGAACCTTCTTCCTGTCTTCTGTTTGTGTCTATCACATGATAGCAGCAAGGATGTGGCTGCATCTTCTGAATGTTGCCATTGGCCTATGGGCAAGTCAGCAGTTTCTGCGACACCGCGTCGGAGCGGCAGGAAAGGCTAGGCTCCATCCGGCATCTGCCTGGGGCTGCCCCCTCCAATGGCCTTTCGTCGGCACCAGCCTGTCCTTAAAGCACCGAATTTGTCCATTGGCCAGCCATTGACTTTCACTAGTTTGTTGAACTGGTGCTTCTCACGCAAGCTGTGATCATCTGAGTACCGCCCACATTAACGGTGAGGATTTAATCTAAAGTGTGGTGCTTGAAATAATTTGGTCTTGAGAATGTCCTTCCCGCCCAGTTCCTTCTTCCACTTTATATCTTGGCTATCCTTTCGGAAAGGTTATCCTTTGGGCTGTTCAAAGAACTTTGCATGTGTGCATATTTAGGGATTGTTTCGCTTTAATCAAATTGTAAAGCTGCAGCCATCTGGGGGTTTGATTGAGGAGGAAGAGGATAAAGGCAGAATAGGGGCAGTTGCCAGCCTAGACCCCTTGTATTTGTATTTGTAGAGCGCAACACTCATCCCAAAGGACATCACGGCACTAAGATAAAGCAAAGTGCTTGTTCGGAGGATGACACGTTGAAGAGGTATTGCTTGAAGATTGGGGTCTTCGGTGAAGGAGGTTGACGGATCTGGGTGGGTTGGACCTTCCTGACCCAAGGACGGTATCAGAAGATGACTTGTTGGTTCCTTCCGTTTTTTTAAACTTGGCTGCAGACAGCTTAGCTGTTTATTGTCAAAAGTTCTCTTATGGATAGTACCATTCGTGGTCATTAGGTCAGCCCTCTGCTTACCATTGGCTGTCTTTCTTGTCAATTTTATTTGATGGCTTTCTTCCTGTCTTTTTTCGTTTGTCCTAACCTTGGAGCATAGTTCTTTACAATCCTTTTGGTTAGATGACTTGTATGCTTCCACTGCACGCATTCAGAGAGCTGCTTTTTTTTCTTTAGCTCTCCATGACATTGCATGTGTTCTTTTGCTGTCTTCTCATCTGCACTGTGTAGCATGTAGTTGCTCCCCCATAACCTCTTTTAGTTCTAGCTTGATAATCTAGCTGACACCAACCTTATGTTTAACCCTGGGCGAAGTACTACGCTACGCTCGCGTTGTTTGCAAAATTTGCGCTACTTCGCACAACGCAAATTGCACGTAGCACAGTGCAAACACGTGTAGTGGTCATTTTTTGCTTGCTCGTGGTCCTCAACATCAAGTTGGTGACCGCGAGCTAGCAAAATTTCCATCCCGGCAAGACTTTTCCCTCGTTCGTGATCAGCAACATCAAGTTGCCGATCGCGAGCATGGAAAATAAACCTCCCGGCGAGATTCTCAACGCGGAGAGGTCAGGTTTCTCATTGCGAGTGGTCGCGTATGCTCGGGACCGCTCGCGATGAGAGACTACCAGTCAGCGTTGAGAAAGCTGCAGTTCGAGTAGAAATCTACTCAAGCGGCAGAAAACGACCGCTTGCACTGTGCAAGATACGGTTTGCACTGATTGCACAGTGCAGACAAGCATCCGGCACTGTGCAATCAGTACGATCAGCATTTTGCACAATGCACTACGCAGTTCGCGTAGCTACGTGTAACTCACGTAGTGCGAAGTACACTTTGCCTAGCTACGCATAGCGCTACTACGCAAACTACACCCAGGGTTACTTATGTTACCTAAGTTTGTTCCTCCAAGTTGATTCTACAACTGTGTGTTATCGAAGGTCCTTTATCACTTCCTGTACACTAGTACCACTACACCTTCCCTCTCCACCTTGTACATCTATACTTTTTTTCACTTTCTGTGCACTAATACCGCCCCCTCTCCGCCTTGTACATCTATCCTTTTTTTCACTTTCTGTGCACTAGTACCGCCCCCTCTCCGCCTTGTACATCTGTCCCATACAACTAGCTTATTACTTCTGACCCTGCCAACCCTAATATGTTTAACTGTACCTATGGGTATAGGTATTTCACCGTCTACCTATCATTGCTCATACCCTATTTCATCTAATTAGACCCTACTGCCTCTATTTCAAGGGACACCCTAGTATTTATACTCCTTCCTATACCCTGGTGCGTCACCCTCAGCATATCCCTGCATATACCACGGTACCTCCCCTCTGCCTATATCACAGTACCTCCACACCTGAGTATACCCTAGTATGTCTACTCCTATGCACAAGCTAGTCTCTGCCCCTACTGCAGAACCGAATACAACCTACCACACTTTACCTTCCTTCTTCTGTTAAGCCTATAGACCCATCCTACACCCTGGTATCTCTACCCCTCACTCTGCCCAGTACATCTCACCCACCCCACCTTCCTTCTTCTGTCCATGCCTGTACCTTCCTTCGTATGTCTGCCCCGGCCCATGGCAGTGTCTCTGCTCCTGTGTGTGCCTTACTGCCCCCTCCCTCGCCCCCTCATTATTTCATACCTTTTCAGCTGCTGTTTTAATCTTCTGCAGTATTTTCCCTCTTTTTTTTCTCTTCTCAAATTATATGAGGTTAGTGGTTTCTGGTTTCTGGTTTGTAAAGCTGCCAAAATGAAGTTTTACTCCCCTAGTGTTAGGGTTAATAGAACGTGCTCCAGAGCATCTTAAAGAGGCGCTCTATGGATGCTGTAGGTCGTGTCTCAATATAAGCCTCACGGGCTCCAGGCACTTGCTGATGTGCACCGGTGCAAATCAAGCAGGACTTTATTCAATGCACTGGCTGGGATACACCTCACGTGCTCCATGGGCCTGCAGATCTGCACCGGTGCAAATCAAGCAGGACTTTATTCCATGCACTGGCTGGGATACACCTCACGTGCTCCATGGGCCTGCAGATCTGCACCGGTGCAAATCAAGCAGGACTTTATTCCATGCACTGGTTGGGATACAGCACCTCGCGTGCTCCAGGCACCAGCAGGCCTGTGCCTATGTAGATCACAGTGGTTTAAATGTCAACGACCCAGAAGTCCTCAGATCTGAAGACATTTCCTAATCCGCGCAGATCGTGGCAGATAGATTCCGAAATCACCGGTGAACCCCTCAGACGCTTGCGAAATCCTATAATGTTCCTCCGCATAAGTATTTTACTCGAGGTCCCATAAGCGAGAAAGACGCAACCATAGCACAGTAAAGGGAAAAAAAAAAGTCCATGTAGGATGCGGCGCGCGGAAGGCCGCGGTCCCTGGCTCCCAGTTCTCTCAAACCATGAAATGGACGCTCTAGTGCGTGAGGTAGGCGCACAGGGTTTCAACTTTATACCTGTGAATAAATGTATTTATCCAATGCTTCTTAACTTTTACAGCGCCTACACACCACCTTGATCTGAAAAAAGTAGGGTGTGACTGAAACAGGGGAAAGTAAGGTTTCAATGTTCGCTGCTTGTCTCCTTCTTCGAGTCCGGCAGTAGCGGAGCGCCCCATAGTGGTGGCTTGATGTTGTTGCAGCAGTGTGAGCGTACAGTAACTCCGCCAGGGGTTAGGATGCGGGCTGGGTGCACCATTTCGGGCCCGAGAGAAACCCCGACCAGTACTACCCGTATTTAATGTTAGCCACAGTTCGGACTAAGAAAAAAGTAATTCTGCGAGTGGGGTGAGCTGGGAGGTGGTGCAAGCTTCCCGTTTCCAAGCGGGGTCTTCAGAGAAATGCTGAGACTGCCCCCTTGAGGACAGAGTGGGTCCTTCCGGAAAGTGCCATGTCTGTGTCTTGCAGGTGGTACCGCATCGACAGGAAGCGACGGTGCCGTTTCTACAAGAGTGGTGCGCAGCTGCCCCTTCAGAAGTGCTGCACGCAGCCATCCGTGCCATGCATCGCCCATGGGAAGCCTGGGCCTCTGACTGTGGCCGCCATGTTGGGTAGGGCCGGCTCTGTCCCATCAAAGATGATCGCGTCTCCGCTGAGAAGCAGCGGTGCCAGCCATTAAAATAACTGATTTTATATAACGCTTTAAACAGCACTTCCTCCATCTGTAAGTGCGGTAAATACCATGGTTTGAGGTTACCCAGGTTAATGGGGCTCACGGTGCTAGGGTTATATGTCCCATCAGAAGGGTAGCAGCCTCGCAGGGAAGTGCTGGTACTGTCGGTCCCACGGAAGGGAGATCACTCCTGCCCGCCTGTCCTATGAAAAGGACAGTCAGCGCGGTCTCACCGAGACGCACATGAACTGACTGTCCGTTCAAAAGCAGAGCAAGCAGCCGAGAAGTGCTGATATACCTGCAGCCTTGTGAAGAAGTGCTGGTACTGCCCACACCCTTTCTGAGAAGTGCTAGTACTACCGCAGCCTTGCTAAGAAGTGCTGGCGCTACCCACATCCTTGCTAAGAAGCCCTGGTACTGTCCGTAGCTCTGGTAAGAAACCCGGTACTGTCGGCATCGTTGCAGAGAAGTGCTGGTACTATCCGCTGCCTTGCTAAGAAGTGCTGGTACTAGTATCTGCATCCTTGCTAAGAAGCCCTGGTACTGTCCGTAGCTCAGGTAAGTAACCCCGGTACCTTTGCATCTTTGCAGAGAAGTGCTGGTACTAAACGCTGCCTTGCTAAGAAGTGCTGGTACTAGCCGCTGCCTTGCTAAGAAGTGCTGGTACTGTCCGAAGCTCTGCTAAGCAGTGCTGGTACTGCCCGCAGCCCTGCTAAGAAGTGCTGGTACCGCCCGCAGCCTTGCTAAGCAGTGCTGGTACTGCCCTCAGCCTTGCTAAGAAGTGCTGGTACTGCCCTCAGCCTTGCTAAGAAGTGCTAACACTACCTGTTATCTGCTGTGAAGTGCTGCGACTGTCTTCAGCCTTGCCGAAAAGCGTTGGAAACGTCTGGAATCAGGCTTAGAAGTGCTGACACTGCCCCATTATAAGTATAGCATCCCCACCGACTGCTGGCGCTGACACTGCCCCATTAGAAGTATAACAGACCCACTGGCAAGTGCCGGTCTTGGCACTGGCAGGGTTGGATTGGGATTAAAAATCGGCCTGGGCACCCATAAAAAGATCGACCCACATTTGCACAATGCCAAATGCTTTCAGAGTAATTTTACATAAAGGGGGGGGGGACGCAGGCATCAGTTTACACTAGAGAACACACCTGAAAACAAGTGAGGCCACTGCTGCTCAGGCTCCCTGCCCCGCTCAGTATGCCTACATTAATGGGAGGCCCAGCGAGAGAAAAGGGGTGACACCTCTACCATTGCTGCTATACGGGAGATAAGGAGCGCCCATCTCCCTCCAGGGAGGCCACTCAGACACCCACTGGACCGCCGGCGGGATAGTCGAACAACAGAGACGCCGCCCAAATCGGCCCCCAGGCTGCTCAAACGCAGCTCTCAGCTGGAACTCGGACCCCGGCCACTCGGGCATTGCCCGAATGCCCCCGTTACCAATCCGACGCTGGGCACTGCCCAAGAAGGTACAGCAGCCCCACTGACAAGTGCTGACACTGTCCCGTTTGGAAGCATAACATCCCAGCATAGGGTTCCCGGGCCGCACTGCCCTTTTCCAAAGACGGTGGCCCTGCTGCAGCGTGGAGGTACAGAGCCAGACCCGTTAAAGCCACCCACCCTCGACGGATGCCCCGGGCTGCGAGGGGTGCCCTGTGTGAGAGAGGCAAACCCCAGGCCGGGAGGGAGTCAGATGGGGGCGGCTAGAGGTGTGACCCCCGGACATTCATGTGCCAGGTTCAGAGCCGTGACTCTAACCCCACCCTTCCGCGCCCCAGTGCCTCCGGGGTCAAAGGGCGGAGGCTGCGCCGTCTGCTGCCATGGCAACCGTCTCCATCACTGGGGACCCTGGGGCTAGCATAGGCCGTGGAGGGGAGGGCGACCATTAACCTAGTTTGCGCCTCTCCTGTGTCTATAGCCACAAGCTGTCGGACTGCAGGATGTTGCGATGGCGGGGCACAGGCCTCATAGGAACACTGTGGCCTCCTTGTACCCGAGGCGCTCCCCTGAATTGCAGGGGTTCCCTCTCTGGCTGAGTCTGACTGCATTTCAAGGCAGACGCAGGTGGCAGTATTATGTTTATCTTTTTATGTTTATCTTTTTATGTTTCTCTGTTTACGTTGTCGACTGAAGCTCAGGGCCGGACAGGTCATTTATTGCACGGGCGTTTCTCCGGTGGTCCCAGGGCTATCGAGTGCTTCCGTCACTTTCCCAACGCCAGAGGCTAACGGCGACAAGCATAGGAAGAAGGCTGCCAGAGTGACAAAGGGGGGAGGGGAGGAAAGGTGGAGAGAACGGCATCAGAGACGGAGGAGAGCAGAGAAGGAAGGAGGGAGGGAGGAAGGGGGGGAGAGGGAGAGGGAGAGGGGGAGAGAGAGAGAGAGAATATATATATATATATATATGAATGGAAGAGAAAGCTTGCACTTCTCAAGACCTGGCTCTTCGCACAGTATCAGCACCCCCTCCCCCTTCAGCGCCTTGAGACCCTCACGGGTATGTAGTGCGCTTTATAAATGCTATGAGTGATTGATGAAGCGAGCAGGACTGATTCGGGCACTTCTGCCAGGCTTGCTTCTGGTTCTCCAGTCCAGCCCTGCTGAGGCTCAAAGAAAACACAATGCCATATGTCTCTTTTCCCTCAATAGGCTTCTTAATCCTTTGCTACCCGATGGCGGTGGCCCATATAGGGGAGAGAGCGGATGTGGCCTAACGGCTAGAGTGGTCGACCTCAAAGCTGGGGAACCGGGTTCGATCTCGGCTAGGACGCTCAACATCCTGTGATTCTGGGCAAATCACCTAATCTCCCAGTGCCTAACAAAAATGAATGTGTCCGAGTGTGTAACGCAACTAGTGCTTGTGTAAAGCGTTCTGATACCTTTGGGTCAAGTTTGCTCTATATAAAACAAAAAAAAGATTTAAAATAGAGTATCATTCGAGCTCCAGAGATTTCGTACTATTGATGAGCTCTCTGAAGGTGACCATAGCAGCTCGATGCAGCTCTGTAGACTCCCTGCTGTTGGACGAGCCCATAAACATGACCCACGAGGTTCACTGAGCTCCATGGAGTTCCCTTTCATTGCCACTTTAGTGATGCATCCCAAAGAGGTTTGTTCGAGTTGTGTAGATTTGTTACTCTAGTTTGACTGTCAATGGCTCACCATAGAGGCTCATTGCAACTCCCTAGATTTCCTACTATTGTACAGCTCTACAAAGTGACCCATAGCACCTCGTTAGAGTGTCACAGATTTACCACAGTTGTACAAGTCCTTAAAGGCTTTCAACAGAGGCTCGTTGGAACTGCATAGATTTCCTACTATGTCAGAATTCTTTGACAGGGGCTTGTTGGAGCTTTGTACATTTCCTACTATTGCACAACTCCATGATCGCACCAACATTTCTCACTTATTTTTTTATCTATTGGTGCTATTGGTGCGTCCCAGAGAGGTTTGCTGGAGTTCTGCACAGATGCTGCTGTAGAGTGGTATTGCAGAGGTTAATTTGAGCTCCATGGATTTGCCACTGTTATTCAACTCTATGGAGATGTGTGGCAGCAGGTTTTCAGGCACTATGGATTCTTCAATGTATGTCTACTCTGTGGGGATAATCTACAGTAGCCTATATTGGCCCCATGTTTGGCTCTTGTGTTTTTCAAATTCCTAAAGAGGTTATTTGGAGCTTCACATACTTCCTATTGAGGGTTGAGTCTGTGGAGTTCTTAACAGATGCCCTTTGGAGCTCCATGCATTATTAAGTCCTTTCGGTCCATGGATGGATAATACTGTGCTTTGTTGAGGCTCGGTCAATATTCTTGTACTGTTCTTCCTTAGGAGAGCTCAATGCATTGGTTTAATTGACCCATGGGTTTACTACTGGGGTCCTCTATGGTTCATCGGAGCACCATGGATTCCCCGCAGGTGCTGAAACCAAGGAAGGAATTGTACAAAGATTGGTTTCTACTGTGTGGATTTCTGAATGATGAATCATCCTAAAGAGGTGCTGTGAAGCGGTTCTTTTGAGCTACATTGATTTCTTAGTGGTAGTTCTCTATTGAGGTCTACACCAGAGATCTGTTCTCACTTTGAATTCCACACTGAGGTTCAACTCTATAAATGTGTTAGTGGGCGTTTGTAAGAGCCCTTTGGGTTTCCTACATCTTTCCATTCTATAACCGGTCCTTCTGGAAGGTTGATATTGTCCATGAATTTCATTAGGCTTTTCTACTCCATGAAGGATTCCTGCGTTCATTTTTTGGTATGATCATGTTTTTCTAGCCTTTCTTCTGCACATTGGAGTTGTCGTTCAGAGGTTTGTTGGTACACCATAGTTTTCCTACTGATGTTCCACTTAACGGAGATACCCAACAAAGGTTTGAGGTCAAAATATTGCATAAGAATGTGCTACTCTGTAGAGGTGACCTGCATTGTTTTTATACAGCATCACTGACTTCCTGCTTAAATATTGCTCACTCCGTGGACAGTATATTTAAACCCTGAGTGTCCCCGTTGCTCTGTAATGTTCCTATGCATTTGGAGCATCCCGTTGGGATACGGCATGAGCATTCTGCCTTTGATTCATTTTTAAAAACACATGAGAGTGCTTTGGATTATATAAATGTATATAATCCAAAGCACTCTCATGTGTTGTTGAAACTGTGGAGAAGTGTGGCTCAATGGTTAGAGCGGCAGACCCTGATGCAGAGGTCTAGCCCGGGACCAGGGACCAGGGTTCAATTCCTGCTTCGGCGAGTCCCGGGCTCAATTTCCTTGGACCTGATAATTCTCGCCTCGGTGCCTATTCTAATCATGGGTCCCACTCTGCAACTCTGGGCAATAGCTTGCTTAATCTCCACAATGGCCCCAACAGCGCTGGGATGCCTGGCTTCACCTTGGGGGTGCCCAGGAGTGGACATTTCACAGGGAAAAGCCAGGAAGTGTTCCACAGCGGTATGAGTACAGCGCCAGGACACCCATGGGTATTAGTGCGCTTTACAAGTACAAATTACATTTACAATGCTCCAATGATGTCATAGATTTAAAACATGTTGATAATCATGCATTATTGATATAGATTTGTTACATGTTGATTATCCTATTGTAATTATATGGATTTGGGTCATGCTGATAATCTTGTAGCAAAGTATGTTTAGTTTGGTGCACATTTCAATGTGTTTGACTCTGGGTTTGGCACAATGTGAAATTAAATCGATGGATCATTTGAATTTGACAATCCTGTACTAAAGCTCTGCATATGGTACATATTAAAACTCCTTGGATTATGTACTGGAATTGGCACACATCGAAAATTCAGTTGTTCAGATTTGATATAATATGATTATTTAGTAGCTCCACAATGTAAATCATATTGCAAATGCTTTTCATCTGTTATATGTTAAAAATCCTATAGTAATATTGTAGATGTGCTACAAGATGTATTCCTTAAGCAATTAGTTGGATCTGTTACATATTGAAAATCTGATACTTATCCTCTGGATTTGATGAACATTAGTCATGCTTCAGAAATGCTCTGGGTTTGTAACATATGAAAGACTCTGTTAACAATGCTCAAGATTTACAGCTAATTTTAAAACCAAGTTGTAATGTTCTGGATTTGATATGCTGTGATAATTGCATTTCAGTGATTTGGATTTAGTGTTCAGATTAATATCCTTGTAGTGACCTTTGATTTGACACATGTAGATATTCCGATGCTTATGATCACAATTTGGTAAATTTTGACAATCCTGTTAGAAAACCTTTGTATTAGACACCCATTGATAATGCCACAGGGAATGCTTTGAATTTGGCACATGTTGATAGACCGATATTAATACACTGTCAGGCACATGCATCAAAGGAAAAAACGGTCTCAAACGGGCAGATTCTCAGAATCTGCCCCTTTGGGACTTGTATTTTTGCATTTGGGATGCATCATCCCAAATGCAAAAATCGCAATTTAATGAATCTCTAAATTGCGATTCTTAAAATTGCGATTGCATTTGAGGAATCCCAAATTGAGATTCCTTAAATGCAATGCATTAAAGTAAAAAATTAGCGATTTTGCTAATAGGAGTAGCAAATTACCAAGAAGTTGAACTTCATGGTAATTTTCAAAAACTTTGAAAAATGCACTTTTGTGCATTTTTCAAAGTTTCATGTTGCGCATGTGTGTGTGCAACATATGGGCACAAATCAATTTCAGGGGTGCAACACGGTGTCATTTTGACACCCTTGCACCCTTGAAATTGCATGAGCAATTTGCGAGTACCTACTGGCACTCGCAAATTGCTCATGCAATCTCCAATTCATTCCTATGGGCCTGGAGGCCCACAGGAATGAATGGGACAGCATCCCTTAATTGCGACTAGAATTTTGCGAGTCGCAATTAAGGAATGTGTAGGAATCGCTATTTTTATAGCGATTCCTACATGCATAGGCTTTTGCGATTCCTTAATTGTGATTCCTTAATTATCGCAATTAAGGAATCGCAAAAGCCTACACTGATGCATGTGCCAGTGTATTTGGTATACAGCAAACATTCTATAGTAATGCTCTAGATCTGATACACATTGATAAACCTTGGCCATGTTTTGTATTTATTATCTGATGATATTGTTGGGTTAATTCCCCCTAAAATACATAATTCATGAATAATGACCTGAATATGTTACATATTGATCATCCTGGAGTAATTATGTGGATTCGTTGCTTGTTAGTGATCTAATTTTCTTGCCCAGGGATCTCATTTTAATAAACTTAGGGCACCATAATAATTCTCCAGAACTGTCCATATTGACATTTCTGAGGTAATATCCATAATTTGGAGCACATCGGCTTTCCTGTGTGAATGTCATAGGTTTGATACACGTGACAATCCTTTCGGAAGTTTCTGCATTTAGTCCACTTTCATAATACTGTGCTAATAACCTTGTTTTTTTGTGTATTGATACTCTTATAACAGTGCTCTAGATTGTATACATGCCCAAAGTTGTATAATACAATGTGTAATGTAGTACACACTGTTAATATTATACATAGCTGACTATTTATTGCTCTAGATTGGGAACTTGATGTTAACTCTACAGCAATTGGTTGGAATTAGGACAGACTGATTATCTCATAGTAATTCTCTCTACTTGACATACTTTGATAATCCTATAGTACTGCTTTAGTGCTCATTAATAATATTTTAGTATGCAGCTGATTTGGTACACTGCTCTATGTCCATATCACTACATATGATTTGATACATGGAAATAAACTAATATTTAGAGTCTGTGTCTTCTACATTTTGAAACAAAGGATTGAAACTCTTTAACTGAATCTATTATTTTTTCTGTTTTTACAGGACCAGTAACAAGGTCTTGAAAGCCCAATAAGCGGTGGTCACCACGGGAGCAACTCAGGTAATGGCACTTACAAAGCCAAAAGGCTTGCATGTGTGATTAATTAAAAAAGCCCTATGTGTGTTTTAAGTTTAGGTTTTGTAAGGTTTAGTAGGGAGAGGTGTAGTGTACTTTCTGAGCGGGGTACCCAGTGGCGGTCGGCACAGATCAGGGGTAGCGTTTTGAAGTCTGGAGTCTGGGGGTGGGCAATGGAAGCTGGTATAAAAAAAAAGACGAAAATCACTTACCTTCTCTCCGTTTTCTTGCCGCATCTCTCCTCCGTAGTTCCTTGCTATGGCCAGAACAAGCAGCACACCCAGGCTTCCCTGACCAATCACAACACTGCAATATAGCATTGTGACTGGTCTGAGCACCGCGGTTCGGTTCAGTGTATAATGCAGCCTGCGTGGAGAACACGCGAAGCGAGCATGAATGTTTAGCCGGACCGAGAGGGCCAGCCAAACATTCATGCGCACTTACAAAGTGTGCTCACCTCTCCCCCTGCTCCTGTCGTGATAGCAGCCCTGCCCTGCAAAGCTGCCGGACAACCGGACAAATTAAAATGATAATAACGCAAGTTATTATTTTATTTTTCCTTAACTTCACTGCTAAAAAGCAGTGGGGCGATGCTCCTCAGCCTTAGCGGAAGGAGCCGCCACTGCTGGGATTGTATTATCCCGTTTCTGTTTATTAGCTTATTCTACTGAAGAGCTGAAGGTTTTGCTGAAAACTTTCCTAAACCTGCACTGTGACAAAGCATAACACAAGAGTGTGCGTAGATTTAGGGATGCACAGTAGGCATGTGATCTGTTTTGTAGAAAGATACCTTACTATAATGGACAACATCTATCTCTATGTGAGTGTGAAGACATCCTCATAGTAAAACTATTATTGTAAAATAAGTTTTAAATAACAATACCAGGGAGGCGAGGCCGGGTTGATGACAGCGCTAGATGAACAGGCTTCTTTTTATCATAGCCGCATGTCATCCCATGGCCAGATTCAAGGTATTTTTAAATTGTTAGGAGTGTGTATTGAAATCAATCCATCATAGATGGGGCCAGATGTTGTCGCTGTTGTGTCTTCCCTTTACGGCGAAACGCTTGTTTTATACTTTGAATTTGGTGCTTTTGGCTCCTGGCAAAAACAGAAGAAATGTATAGTGTGCCACATATGAAGTTGTTGACCAAAGCCCCTAGAACTACTCACAGGCCTGCAGGAGTCAGCAAAAACTCTCCAGAGGTTGGTTACCCGACAGCAACAGCTGGTGTGCGAAGTGAAAATACTAGTACAACAGGGGTGCATTTGTGGTAAAGGGTGGTTGCATGAAAGGCATAACAAAAGTATCAACATAGCAGAAACCTTTGGCTAAGAATGGGTGTTTCCAATCCAGCAGAATATTGTTGTTATCACATACAGTTGCCTGCTCTTAAGTTGGCTTGCTGTCTGTGTCTCGAAGGGTGTGTTGGAGTGGAAAGGGCTTGACTGTGAATGTCATCGTTGTAAATAGAGTGGAGGCTATACATGATGTTAAAGTAGCTTTGAGGGGGGTTTGTTTGTACATGGAGATGAAGAGACCCAGTTGGGGTGTTTAAATAGTTATGCAAAAGTGTAGGTTAATGGTGTAACTAAGGATCTGTTAGCCAGTTCTGATTCGAGAATCACTACGTCATCTGAAGGGACATATATAAATTGGTGGAGTGATCAAGTGCTAAATCATTGGTAATGTTCTCCTTTTGCTTAAGAAGTTTCAAGAATGTAGTACCTTTGGATAACCGTGGCACAGCACGAACAAAGATGTCCTCCTACATGCTTGCATGGTCCAGTAATGTGTTAGCTGCTCTGTTTTAGTGCAGAGTTGAGTTTGAGGGACCGCTGTAGAAGACAGATCATGGAACTGAGAGATGTGACCCTATTAGACTGAAGCTATGTCAAAAGTGTCACACGGTGCTCTTACTAGGGGGTCGATAAGCAATAGAGTAGAAAAGGTATAAGATAAAACCAGAAAATCACGGTGGAGTAGAAGCAAATAGAGTTGAACACTGAATGATGTTTGGCTCTGGGTTTGTGCAAAATAAAAGGTTTCCAGTATGTGTCGGGATGAAAGAGTCTCTGTGGCAGTGATGCATCATTACATAGTGCTTTGTTTTGTATGTATGAGGCTTTGTCCTCCATGTTGAAAATTGTGCAAAGATGGAACCATTGAGAGTTTTCTCTGGCATTCGCTTATTTTTATTGCATGAAAGAAAAAAGGTGATTTCTGGCTAAGTATTGATTTCTGCAGTTTGAATGATTCTATTTCTGTTGTTTGTCAAACTTTTTTGTGTACTGATGAATTGATTGCGACATTCAGTGGTTCACAGTCCTTCTCTAAGTTCAATCAATCAAGTCACTTGTAAAGCGCACAACTTACCCGTGAGGGTCTCTAGGCGCTGGGGAGGGAGGGGTGCTGCTACTGCTCGAAGAGCCAGGTCTTGAAGAGCCTTCTGAAGGCCAGCAGTTCTTGGGTCTGCCGTAGGTGGGTGGGGAGGGTGTTCCAGGTCTTGGTGGCGAGGTGGGAGAAAGATCTGCCACGGGCAGTCGTTCTTTGGATGCGGGGGACTGTAGTGCGGGCGAGGCCGGCAGAGCAGAGTTGGCGGGTGGGGGTGTAGAAGCTGAGTCTTCTGTTGAGGTATGCTGGTCCGGTGTTGTGGAGTGCTTTGTGTGCGTGGATGAGGAGCTTGAAGGTTATCCTCTTATTGGCAGGGAGCCAGTGCAGGTCTCTCAGGTGGGGTGTGATGTGGCTGCGGCGGGGGATGTCGAGGATCAGGCGTGCAGAGGCTTTCTGGATTCGTTGCAGCTGTCTCAGGAGTTTGGCCGAAATTCCTGCGTAGAGGGCGTTTCCGTAGTCCAACCTGCTAGTGACGAGGGCCTAGCAGTTTTATCTGCTTGCCAATTGCTGCTAGGTGGGACTTGAGCAGGGGTTATTTCACCATCTTTGTCAAACTGTTGGACGCATTCCACTTTTACAGAAAACTATTTGATCTAGAGTCAATATTAGGCTGCTCAGGTTCCATGCATTGAAGAGAATGGATGGAGTGTTGGTATTCTAGGTCAACACCCTGGTGTGTGTTTGCCTGTTCTGTGAGCATGATGAGGTTTTGTGCACAATTTTAGAGGTTGTAGAAGAGTGAGGCATCAGATCTTCGAGGACAAGTGCATATTTCATTAGAAAAAGTTAAAATGTTAGGATAGAGAGTCAAGAGAAGGGGTATACCTCGGCCAGGTTTGGTCGATGTAATGAAATTGCCAAGAGGATGTGGCGTAACGGCCAGAGCTGTCTGTGATTCTGGGCAAATCACTTAATCTCCCCATGCCTAAAAATCCAAAATAAATGTATCCTTGTGTAATATAACAGGGGCTAATGTAAAGTGCTCTAAAACCTTCGGTCCGAGTTCCCTCTATACAAATACCCCCAAAAAAGTCCATATTACACAAATTATGGAGCAGTTGTCCCCATTTCTCGGCAGGTACAGCGCCATCAATCACCACAGCAACAATGTTTCTATTCATATAAACCTTGATATTACAATGTTACCACTACTCAGAGCTGTAAAAAAGTGTGTTGCCGTTAATAATTTATTCATACTGAAGTTGCAGACCTCAGGAAAATGGGAGGCTCAGTTGGACAGGTTAGATTCGACCTTGTGACACGCAGATACCAGCAATGAGCTTTTAACTCACTGCGCCATCTTATGCGACTTGTAAGCTACATCTGAGGAATTTCTCAAACATCACAACCATTCAAAGAATTCATGAAAAAATCAGGTGACAAATATTGGGATGGCTGAAAGACACAATGGGTTTCAAAGTACAAAGGGGCACATAGCGGGCGCTTCAGTATTGCATTCAAACACCTCTGTTCATCAATCAATCAATCAGGGGTTTATAAAGCGCAGCTACTCACCCGCGAGGGTCTCAAGGCGCTACGGCTCGCAAGGCTGGTTATGAATGCTGCGCCACCGTGAATGGCAGCACATGTTGTCCTAGGTCTGTCCTGGTGCAGATTGAGGGCATGCCCCGGCGTGTGGCTCCGGTATGCCAACAGCAGTAATCTTTGCCTGGCATGGCCCGAGTGGGGTAAAGGGGTGGGACTCATCAGTGGCGAAAGCAGCTTTGTCTACACACTAAACATAAGCCACATGCACACCGTAAATACAAGACAGTAACACAGGCTGACCTATACAGCAAGTGTCTGTACTTTCATTTAGTTACAGGGTGGAGCATACCCTTACACCATTACAGGGTGGGGCATACCTTTATACCTTTACAGGGTGGAGCATACCCTTACACCATTACAGGGTGGGGCATACCTTTATACCTTTACAGGGTGGAGCATACCCTTACACCATTACAGGGTGGGGCATACCCTTACACCATCACAGGGTGGGGAATACCCTTACACCTTTACAGGGTGGAGCATACCCTTACACCATTACAGGGTGGGGCGTACCTTTATACCTTTACAGGGTGGAGCATACCCTTACACCATTACAGGGTGGGGCAAACCAATGGTGGAGCATACCCTTACACCATTACAGGGTGGAGCATACCTTTACACCTTTACAGGGTGGAGCATACTTTTACACCTTTACAGGGTGGAGCATACCCGTAGACCATTACAGGGTGGAGCATACCCGTACACCATTACAGGGTGGAGCATACCCGTACACCATTACAGGGTGGAGCATACCCTTACACCATTACAGGGTGGAGCATACCCTTACACCATTACAGGGTAGGGCATACCCGTACACCATTACAGGGTGGAGCATACCCTTACACAATTACAGGGTGGAGCATACCCTTACACAATTACAGGGTGGAGCATACCCGTACACCATTACAGGGTGGAGCATACCTTTATACCTTTACAGGGTGGAGCATACTTTTACACCTTTACAGGGTGGAGCATACACGTAGACCATTACAGGGTGGAGCATACCCGTACACCATTACAGGGTGGAGCATACCCATACACCATTACAGGGTGGAGCATACCCGTACACCATTACAGGGTGGAGCATACCCTTACACCATTACAGGGTAGGGCATACCCGTACACCATTACAGGGTGGAGCATACCCTTACACAATTACAGGGTGGAGCATACCCTTACACCATTACAGGGTGGGGCATACCCGTACACCATTACAGGGTGGAGCATACCCGTACACCATTACAGGGTGGAGCATACCCTTACACCATTACAGGGTGGAGCAAGTGCACTAGGGCGGGTGAGTTATCCCAGTTGCCCATAAAAAGTGAGCGGGCTTAGCCGTAGTGTTTTCTTTGTGCGTGCAGGATGTAAAAGAATATTGCCTGATGAGATGATTGGACCAAATATGAAAATGTGGTGAATTAAAAAACTGGACCTTTTATGTAACTGCCATTCTTAAAGCAAAAAGGGAGGAAGGGGGAATAAATGGACAATGTGCCCCCCCCCCCGCGGTGTGTGTGCTTGGAGAACACAAAGCATGTTCAAGTTGGGGGAGTTCCTATCTCCATCTCGACCAGTGCTGTGTGGGGTCCCTCAAGGGTCGGCGCTTAGTCCGACCCTTTTCAACATCTATGTGACCCCACTAGCCAGATTAATAAGATCTTTCGGGATGGAGGTAGTCTCTTATGCAGATGACACCCAAATACTCGTCCCTCTCCCCCATTCTGATGTGCTTACCGCCTCCAAGTTTAGATCTTGTATGGAGGCGGTTGGTCACTGGATGATTCAGAACTCTCTTAAACTGAATGGGGAGAAGACTGAGGTATTGGTGTTTGGGGGAAAAGAAAACATCTGGTCAGCCCTTTGGTGGCCTGACTCACTAGGAACATGTCCCTCCCCCACAACGTCTGCTAAGAACCTTGGGGTGATGTTAGATCCAGCCCTTGACATGGGCGCTCAGGTGAGCAGAACTGTCTCTACCTGCTGGGGCCTGATCCACACCCTGCGAAGGATCAGGAAATATCTTTCCCTGCAGGCAAGAAAGCAAATTGCTGTTGCATTGATTGGCTCTCGTTTGGATTACTGCAATGCGCTGTATGCTGGGCTAAACCGGAGCCACTTACAGCGCTTGCAGATGGTCCAAAACGCTATAGCCAGATTTGTTCTGGACATTCCCAGGCGCTCCTCAGCTACTGCGGCCAGGAAATCGCTGCATTGGTTACCGGTGGAATTTCGAATCCGGTTCAAAGTGCTATGTATGACCTACAGAGCCATCGCTAAAAATAGCGACACAGGTATCGGGTCTATCATTTCCCACTATACCCCTGGTAGGAGCCTGCGTTCCTCCGGGAAATTGCTCCTTAAAGCCCCGCGTGTACGAAGAGCCAAATGGGGTGGCAGGGCTTTTTCGACGCTAGCCCCCAAATGGTGGAATGACCTTCCGCTTGATTTGAGATCTCTTCCATCTCTACAGAATTTCCGCAATGTTTTAAAAACTCACTTCTTTCGAGAAGCCTATGTGTAAGGACATCTGTTTTAATTTGATTGTATTGTTAGGCGCCTTGATACCTGCGGGTTATTGTTTATGCGCATTATACATTTTTATCATATCATATCAAGTTGTACAATGTGTTGTTTATAATATGACCTACATAATTCTTTTAATTTGTGTTACTTTATTTTGTGCATTTACAAAAAACAACAATGCAGAGTGTAGTCAGATGTACAGACAGGTTTATCTAATTGATTATAAATTGAGCAAGGCAAGATTAAATTCATGATTCAGTGAAAATGTATTGTTTCATTGTTCATAAAATGTGTTCTACGTGAATTTGTCCCTATGGTATACCACATGTTCATGTTTGGATTCTGTTGCCCAGGTTCCGTGAGTTTAATGGGCAAACCCCCTTTGGTTTTTTAGGTCTCGGCCTGCGAAGGCTGCGCATGCGCAGTCTCGCAGACGAGATTTAATGACTCTGAATACGTTTCAGTAGCGAGGTTAAGCCCCGCCCCTCTTTTCCATTGGCTGGCGTCACTGTTCATGCTAAACGGTGGCCAGCCATTGGAAAAGAGCATCCTGTGACGTACTCTTTTCTCTTTTGAAGCCGTCCCACTTGGACTGGCTTCCTTGACTTACTGCTGTGGTAAAAGCTTTCTTATCTTCTTTATGGGGCCATATGTTTCGCCCCATAAAGAAGATAAGAAACCTTTTACGCCAGTAGGGCTGTCCGTCCAAGTGGGAGGGCTCCAAAAGAGAAAAGTCTCTCTCTCGCCTCCGCCGGATGGCTGCCACTAACTGCTTGCCCGCCTGCCTCCCTGCTCCCCCTCCCTTTCGACCATTCCTTCTCACCCTTTTCCCTTTCTGCCCCTTTCTCACTGTCATTTTTCTTTCACCTCCGTCCTCTCCTGAAGGCAAAGCGCAAGCCCTCCTCCCAGGCTGGCAGGCACCTGATGCGCAGCGCTGCCTATCCGCTCTCTGGAGGAAGGCAGTAGTGGCCGAGGCACAGAACGAAGTCTCATGGGAGGTCCGGCCGGTGGATATAGCCCGTAGTGTAGAGCAAGTCCGAGTTTAACTGTGAGACGGTCGAATTATCGAAAGTGTAAGGCTCGTGGTAGGGCGGCAGTCAAGCGCTGCAGGAAGCGCTAGACAAGCTCCCGCTCTGACACTGGAATACCCCCGCGACCCTCGCACTGACGCCATGGACATCACCATCAGACAACCCTGGATGAGGCGCCCCTGGTTCCAGGGCCCCCTCTTCCCCAGCCACCCTTTTCGACCAGCGCTTTGGCGAGGGGCACCTTGACACCGACCTTCTCCCCGGCTTTTTGGGCAGCGTCTTCCCCTATGCCCAGACCCCCAGCATGCACTTCCCACTGGAGACGGGCCTCTCCGAGGTAAGTCACTTGTGGGGTATGAGAGCGCAACCTACCGTAAAAACCTGTCGCTGCGTAGAGGCGGGCAGCCGTGGCAGGGGCAAAACCCACAGAGATAGCTGATGAATTTATACCCCGCATAGCTCTGCATCGAAGTATTAATTGTCTGGCTTGTTACTCACAGTAACCTGGGGCTGAATTGATTTACCTGTTTGGGGTTTATTCCTGGTTCAGTGCAACAGGTTGAGAGCTCTTCAGCAACTCACAGGTGTGTGTAGAATGCTGTGCTATCTGTGTGTATAGGATGCCATATGGTGAAACACGTAAAATAACATGTTTCTAAGCTCTTTGAAGCTGCCGTCATTCAGCGATGCTTTCTTTAGATGTTGGTAGGATAGGTTTGCTGCAACATTTGTCTAATGCGGGTGGCTAAGTATACTCCACCGTGTACTGCAGTGGGAAGAGCAATCAACAGCAGGGTGTGAACATGCGCTCTGTACCTTGTGCAGTTACGAGAAGGAGCTGCATTAACTCGCTGAGCTACCTCACTAACATTGGAAGCTGGGACCTGCGCATTACACAGACTTTGCCCCAGCCCTGTGATGTTTTCAGCGGTTCTTGCGTGTTGTACTATATAGGTGTTCACAGACATTTTAGGGGCTTAGTTAAAGAATGGCTGCCTTCCTTCTTCTAATAAATATATGTATTTTAAGAAGGGTCTGAGTGTCTGTGTCTCCTCACGATGCTTGTGCTCACGTCGGCCTGGTGTCACATTGTAGTAGGGTGGCCACTAGTCGAGCTTGTGCTCAGTGCAGCCTTTCATCCTTTCGAGGCGGATAAAAGTTTGGCATTGGGGGAAGGGGCACCAGCACAATCTGCCCAGAGGGGTCGACGCTCGTGCAGTGGCTCCCTGCTGTGGCCTGTTGATGCACAAATCTAGATTTAAAGGCATCCAGTGGCGAAGTGTTGGTCGGGCTGGCAGCCCAGGGCCGCGTGTTTATTGCTGACATGCAGCCGCTCAAGCTTTCTGGAAGGGGCGGAGGCCCGAGAAAGCACAGCGACAGAGGGGCGGGAAGTAAAAGACTTGGGAGAACCTTCTCGAAGTGGCTGGGTTTGTGAGACAGAACGAGGGTGGCGGGAGCAGGCGGAAAGAGGTAGAGAAGCAAAAAGGGAAACGCAGGGGGTTTCCAAAGAGGGGACGGACACAAAAAAACAATAATACCGTTAGATCTGAGTCTGTACGGAGGGTCAGCTTCGACAACGCCGGGGATCCCCGGGAGATCTCTGCGGTGGACCCTGGGGTGCGAGGGCGCCCCGTTATCCTACGGGCAGTTTGAAACCTGTACAACCGGGGGTCGCTTGAACGCTCCGCCCCTCGTGGGGGGGGGGCGTGAGCAAGAGGGTGGACCAATGGTTCACCGGATATGGGAGGGACTATCCTCTCACCACAACCGCTAAGCACCGGCTAGACAATGCCGCGATGCTAATTGGCCCATCAGGTGGTAAGCTACGAGGGGCGGCTTGCCTTTGGATCATCTGTAAGATAACCCACCATGTTGGCATCTGTTTATGCTAATAAACCTGCAACTACGTTTTCCCAACAACAATTTGTCTGGTCTGATTATTTTGGTAAATGTTGCTGGGAGGCTGGTTGCGGGCCGATGTGGGCTCTATGCACATCGGCATCGGTTGCCTGCTCCCTGAGAGCTGTGTCTGGGAGTGGATTGGCAGGCGCTGTGGGGCACGTGTTCATCAAACAGTGGAGGGTGGGGATGGAGTATCGTGTTGGATGGAAAAGAGGGACTTGGTTGGTGGGCGTGGAATGCCAGTCACTATGGGGAATAGTAGCGCTGCCGAGGAAGCAGGTGGGAGTGGTGGGCGCTGTAAAAGTGTTGACCACTCTGTGAAACATCAGGGGCGTGGAGGCGGAAGTGTGCGGGTGGCAGTGAAGTGGCCAGCACAGTCCCGCCTCTAAGTAGAGCTAACTCAGTCCAACGGTGGTGTGGGTGGGACAAAAAACATCTGTGCTGTCCATGAGCCCAGGGCCGACCTCTGAGCTCCACCTCACTGCAGCTCCTTCCCCTGGTGCTTTACGTAAAGCGCTATTTGCTAAACACTGGCAGCTCAAGATGCTTCTAGTCACTACAAACTGGATGCTGTGTTCTGTTTTAATTGCGTAATTTGAATCAATGCACGGATGGGATGCTTTGGGTGTGCAGCAGCATCCTGAACACCCACTGACAAAGCCAATAGGGCAGGCTGACTACAGTGAAAAGCTGCAGTGAGGTGTAAGTGAAGATTCTGGGTGTCGGGTTGTATCAAGTTTAGTATCTGGCGACGGGACGTGTTGGTCATCTCAGCTGCGAGGGCAGGAGATGGCGGAAACACGGGGCCTGGCTGTGTGCATCTGTTCCGGTGTGGGGCACACTGGGAGGAGGGGGCCTTCTCGGAAGGGCTTGTGTACTCTGAACGAGAGACCCGTGATTTCACAGCAGTGTTGCCCGTGTACATGGGTGTGATTGAATCTGTGTGCTCGCGTGCTCGCGTGCTTGTGTGTGGGTGTGTGCGTGCGTGTGTGCAAGAGAGACAGAATATTTGTTTGTGTACGTGCATGTATATCTGTGTGTGTGTGTAAGGTCTTCCTGTGTGTGTGGTTGTGTCGATTGTATTCTACGACACGCTTGCTTGAACACCAGCCAAATGCAAGTTCATTATTTACAACAGTTTCAGAACCTGGCTGTATGCAAATTAGTCTGTTCCTGTCCCAGTGCATGATGGGAACAGGGCAAACCAAACTACAAAAGCCAATTCTTACACTGGGAAGAAAACAAGCTTCCGGGGACCGGTTTCTGGCATTACAGCCGTCTTCGGCCCGGCTTGCTTGAATCCTGATGGTGCAATGAGCAAGGGACTCATGTCTGAGTATACCCTTCCACGCTTACGGTGGACAAAATTATTTACAACAAGGGGTGGTGATGGACAGAGTCTCTGAATTAAGCAGAGTACTCTCACCCAGTCAAGAGATCAGGGCTAGATCCAAACCGTTTTTTAGCTCATTGCACCATCCCAGTTTCAGAACCTGGCTGTATGCAAATTAGTCTGTCCCTGGCCCAGTGCATCATGGGAACATGTAATGCCAGAAACCGGTCCCCGGAAGCTTGTTTTCTTCCCAGTGTAAGAATTGGCTTTTGTAGTTTGGTTTGCCCTGTTCCCATCATGCACTGGGACAGGAACAGACTAATTTGCATACAGCCAGGTTCTGAAACTGGGATGGTGCAATGAGCTAAAAAACGGTGTTGGATCTAGCCCTGGTCTCTTGACTGGGTGAGAGTATTCTGCTTAATTCAGAGACTCTGTCCCTCACCACCCCTTGTTGTAAATAATTTTGTCCACCCTAAGCGTGGAAGGGTATACTCAGACATGAGTCCCTTGCTCATTGCACCATCAGGATTCAAGCAAGCCGGGCCGAAGACGGCTGTAATGCCAGAAACCGGTCCCCGGAAGCTTGTTTTCTTCCCAGTGTAAGAATTGGCTTTTGTAGTTTGGTTTGCCCTGTTCCCATCATGCACTGGGACAGGAACAGACTAATTTGCATACAGCCAGGTTCTGAAACTGGGATGGTGCAATGAGCTAAAAAACGGTGTTGGATCTAGCCCTGATCTCTTGACTGGGTGAGAGTATTCTGCTTAATTCAGAGACTCTGTCCCTCACCACCCCTTGTTGTAAATAATTTTGTCCACCCTAAGCGTGGAAGGGTATACTCAGACATGAGTCCCTTGCTCATTGCACCATCAGGATTCAAGCAAGCCGGGCCGAAGACGGCTGTAATGCCAGAAACCGGTCCCCGGAAGCTTGTTTTCTTCCCAGTGTAAGAATTGGCTTTTGTAGTTTGGTTTGCCCTGTTCCCATCATGCACTGGGACAGGAACAGACTAATTTGCATACAGCCAGGTTCTGAAACTGGGATGGTGCAATGAGCTAAAAAACGGTGTTGGATCTAGCCCTGATCTCTTGACTGGGTGAGAGTATTCTGCTTAATTCAGAGACTCTGTCCCTCACCACCCCTTGTTGTAAATAATTTTGTCCACCCTAAGCGTGGAAGGGTATACTCAGACATGAGTCCTTTGCTCATTGCACCATCAGGATTCAAGCAAGCCGGGCCGAAGACGGCTGTAATGCCAGAAACCGGTCCCCGGAAGCTTGTTTTCTTCCCACTGTAAGAATTGGCTTTTGTAGTTTGGTTTGCCCTGTTCCCATCATGCACTGGGACAGGAACAGACTAATTTGCATACAGCCAGGTTCTGAAACTGGGATGGTGCAATGAGCTAAAAAACGGTGTTTGATCTAGCCCTGATCTCTTGACTGGGTGAGAGTATTCTGCTTAATTCAGAGACTCTGTCCCTCACCACCCCTTGTTGTAAATAATTTTGTCCACCCTAAGCGTGGAAGGGTATACTCAGACATGAGTCCCTTGCTCATTGCACCATCAGGATTCAAGCAAGCCGGGCCGAAGACGGCTGTAATGCCAGAAACCGGTCCCCGGAAGCTTGTTTTCTTCCCAGTGTAAGAATTGGCTTTTGTAGTTTGGTTTGCCCTGTTCCCATCATGCACTGGGACAGGAACAGACTAATTTGCATACAGCCAGGTTCTGAAACTGGGATGGTGCAATGAGCTTAAAAACTGTGTTGGATCTAGCCCTGATCTCTTGACTGGGTGAGAGTATTCTGATTAATTCAGAGACTCTGTCCCTCACCACCCCTTGTTGTAAATAATTTTGTCCACCCTAAGCGTGGAAGGGTATACTCAGACATGAGTCCCTTGCTCATTGCACCATCAGGATTCAAGCAAGCCGGGCCGAAGACGGCTGTAATGCCAGAAACCGGTCCCCGGAAGCTTGTTTTCTTCCCAGTGTAAGAATTGGCTTTTGTAGTTTGGTTTGCCCTGTTCCCATCATGCACTGGGACAGGAACAGACTAATTTGCATACAGCCAGGTTCTGAAACTGGGATGTGCAATGAGCTAAAAAACGGTGTTGGATCTAGCCCTGATCTCTTGACTGGGTGAGAGTATTCTGCTTAATTCAGAGACTCTGTCCCTCACCACCCCTTGTTGTAAATAATTTTGTCCACCCTAAGCGTGGAAGGGTATACTCAGACATGAGTCCCTTGCTCATTGCACCATCAGGATTCAAGCAAGCCGGGCCGAAGACGGCTGTAATGCCAGAAACCGGTCCCCGGAAGCTTGTTTTCTTCCCAGTGTAAGAATTGGCTTTTGTAGTTTGGTTTGCCCTGTTCCCATCATGCACTGGGACAGGAACAGACTAATTTGCATACAGCCAGGTTCTGAAACTGGGATGGTGCAATGAGCTAAAAACGGTGTTGGATCTAGCCCTGATCTCTTGACTGGGTGAGAGTATTCTGCTTAATTCAGAGACTCTGTCCCTCACCACCCCTTGTTGTAAATAATTTTGTCCACCCTAAGCGTGGAAGGGTATACTCAGACATGAGTCCCTTGCTCATTGCACCATCAGGATTCAAGCAAGCCGGGCCGAAGACGGCTGTAATGCCAGAAACCGGTCCCTGGAAGCTTGTTTTCTTCCCAGTGTAAGAATTGGCTTTTGTAGTTTGGTTTGCCCTGTTCCCATCATGCACTGGGACAGGAACAGACGAATTTGCATACAGCCAGGTTCTGAAACTGGGATGGTGCAATGAGCTAAAAAACGGTGTTGGATCTAGCCCTGATCTCTTGACTGGGTGAGAGTATTCTGCTTAATTCAGAGACTCTGTCCCTCACCACCCCTTGTTGTAAATAAATGCAAGTTCATTACCTGAGATTTTTGAAAGAATGACAAATAATAACTCGCAATAATAATAATAACTCGCCATCACGATCCTTCAGAGCTTGCAGAAAGTAATTCAGACTAGCAGTAATTAGCATTGTGATTGCTGTCAGTTTACGGTTTTATTACACTGGGATTTGCACCACCTGGGTGAGAGTGCTCAGCAAAGCGGTCCAAAAACATCAGTTCACGAATCAACTAGAATGCCCATTACAAAAGAACATAGGACACAAAATATATAAATTGCCACCAGCGGTCCGAGAATGTTTAAGAGAAACTTGGTTAAGGAGTTACTAAATTATTGGTTAAAAAAAAAAAAAAAAAATCATGCCCCTTAAACCACGGGATTACCCAAAAACGTCACCATACGTCATCATAGTTAATGCCATGCCCGTGCCATGGCCACCTGTTCATCCAGCTTTTGGCACCTACATCCATCCACCCACCCACCCATCATTCATCCACCCCCTCTATTCATCAGTCTTCTCACTCACTCACTCTCTACTATTCTCTAGTACTCTCTACTCACTCTCTATTACTCAATACTACTCACTCTCTAATCACTCTCTATTAATCACTCTCTACTACTCACACTGAAAAAAACAGCGTGACCTTACTCCAACCCTTTACTCTTTGCCTAAAGGCACTAGTGAAAAACCATTCAAAATGCAATAGGTCTCATCTTTATTACACCTAAAGCAATTCTGTTTGTAATCAGGTGGCTTTTTAGCTTTACTTTTATTAGTGTTTGTAAAACTTTCATGTACATAACATGCATATATATGAATATGTATGTGTATAAAAATATATATATACACATACATATGTAAACAGATATAAACATATATAAAAATCTGCATATCTATATAAATACCAATATTAATGCATGCATACATATACATACATATGCATGGTATGTACATAAACGTTAAAAAAACACTAATAAAAGCAGAGCTAAAAGCGACCTAATTACAAACAGAATTGCTTACGCTTAACTAAAGTCGAGATCGTTGCATTGCAAATGCTTGTTTTTTTGTGGCTGATAAGATTGTTGGAGTCGTCAGCAGGCACTGAAGAAGTAGAGAGCAAATAGAATGCTTTAGCGTGGACACAAGGTTGGCCGCTTTAAGGGTTTTTGGATCAGTCATTGGATTAATATTCTAAGGTGACAGATGAACTGTTGGTGGAGAGCGATACTTTGCTGAAGGAGGGAAGGTTGGTGATTCTGGCCCGCAAGTGGCATCTTGGGGTGACACTGATAAAGCAGCATTTTTAACTGATGACTGGTGGAGGACAACGTAGTGGATGCAAATGTCAAGAACTACATTGAGTGCAACAGGTGCAATAATCATTTTCATGTGGAATGTAGTCACATGAAGTTGGTGTTGGTGCCATAAAAATGCTGAAAAGGGCAGCTCAGGCTTGTCCAGTGGTGGTGCCTTAGGCATGTAGAAAAGGCGTGTCTAAGCATTGAGTGATTATGAAAGCAGATGATTGGAGGTTAAATGTCTGATGATTCTCAATACACACAGATACTTTGGATTTTACACAGATGTTTTTCAAGGATTTTTTTTAAAGAATGATCTTGTGATGGAGTACAATAGATCTCAAGAATATGATGTATTACTTGGTATATGTGATGTATTACTGGGTATAATATGGTTTTTTAAGCCACGGTGTGGTTATGTATCAGCCGCAAGCCAACTACATGGCGGAAAGTATGAACAGAATGCTGGTGGAATGTTTGCAGGGGCATGTTGCATCTAGATCTCATTTGAGATGTCATCAGTTATGTCAACAGGGATGTCATTTAGCATGTCAGGAGTGAAGTAAAATATGAAGTAGTAAGCAGTGCACGGTGAGGTGCAACTTATAGTTAGCTCACTAAACAATAACTGTTACATTTCAGTGTTTTTTCAGTTTTTAGCTTATTTAAAAACCTAACTGTAATTGCATTTTGGACTTTGCTTTATCAGTTAATTTATGTTTTCTTTAACATAAGGTAAGATTGTATTTAGGCCTGGGTGGAATTCATGGAGTTTTACTCCGTGAAACACCACAAAGTGCTGAAAAAATTCTGCTGCACTCCGTGGAGTTCCGCCAGCGTCAGACTCTGTTAAGTCATGCTGCTCGCACTGATTTTTAGCATTAGAAGTCTGTTCCGCGCTGTAAAATCATTGCAAATGACACTATGTGTCACGCTAGAGGGTGCTGCTGCTTTCTGCCATTCGAGTAGACATTCTCCTGGAGTGGCAACTTCCTCATTACGAATGGCAGATTTCTCAACTTAAGCGGTTGTCACCTGCCGCGACTGCCAGCATTGAGAGATCTCGCCCGGAGGAGGTCTACCATGCAATTATTTTCTCATTAGCGATCGCCAACTTACCGTTAGTGAGCCGCTTGAGAAAAAATGTTCAACTCTGCGTCACTTCACTGAGTTTTTCAGAAATTTGTGTGGAGCATGGAGTGGGCAAAACTCCACAAACTTCACTGGCAGAGAGGAAATCTTCAATGCCCCCTAATTTTATTACTATACCTAACTATAATGCCACTTAAACCTTTTGTTTTTCCAGTGAATATCTGTTTTTTTTAATCATACATCCATTCTCTAAATTAACCTGTGGTAAGGCCAGAATTACATGGGTGGTGTCTGTCCATCCCAGTCAACTGCTCACCTTGTTAGGGGCACTATGAAGATGTGTTTTCAAAGTACTCAGTACCTTTAATGTGCATATATCTAAACCACCACAGTATTTCCATAGAATGGGAAAAATAAGAAGCAGACTGTGAGACCTTTTCTTTAGTTCCCGGGGGTCACATACAGTGACTTGACTGTATCCTTGGATGATGCCATTGCTTACTACTGGAGGTTGAAGTCTTGAGACAATTTGATTTCCATGTTGTAATCTTGTCTTTTCAAAGTTGGCATTAGTGAGCAGTCAAGGCTTTCTACAAGAGGTGGGAAAGGGGTTGAAACTCAAATACAGTGTACCACAACAATCGGACTCTGTAAGTGCAATTCCTGGCAGCCATATTTGATTTGGAAGAGTGCGTTTCGGAATTGAACCGCTAAAATACATTCATGAATCATAATTCTCCCATTCCCTAACAAATGTCTTCGGAACATCTAAGTACACAAATGAACTCTGCATATATGCAAAGTGTGTAGAAACACTTAAAGTGGTCTACAAACCCGAGCCTCAGGTAGGGGTGGTCGGGTAGGATACATTTTTAGGGACTCGATCTCCTTGTCCGAACTGGTGGTAAAAAAGGTAGTAGGGTTTGAGCTTATGGGCTTCTCCATCGTGGCCCAAGGAGGTACTTTGGTAACAGGCCTTCTATGCTATAGACCACCTTCTCTATCCACAACGGCCCTTCAAGCTCTGGTCAATTTGATCTATGACCTTTCCAACTCTCATACTAATTTTCTAGTATTGGGTGATTTTAACCTGTGGCCTTCTGGTCCTCACAACTTGGCTTTTCGAGAACTCTGCCAAGCTTGTAGCAACATTCAACTTGCTCAATTGGTTTTGGGACCCACCCATGTCAAGGGGCATATACTGGATCTGGTATTTGCTGAAGGGAATTTAGTTGTGGTGGAAAAGGTCGTAGATCAGGGTTGGACTGATCATTCTCTGATTGTCATGTCCTTTATCTTGCCTGTCCCGCTGATACCTAACAGGCCGGGTGGCATGAAGCTGAATCGGCAATGGAATCGTCTCCTCAGGGAGCCGAGACGACCCGCCCTGCTACCGGTAACTTTCTCAGTGGAGGAGAATGTGGACAAGAGCTATGCATCTCTCTGCCGGCATATTACATCATCCCTCGATGAACTGGCTCCTTTACGTAAGGTGAGAGACAGGCCTCGAGGCTTAAATGCCTGGTTTAGTGAAGATCTAGGGCAGTATAAACTTCGCTGCAAACAGGCGGAGCGTACATGGAGGAGAGGGTACAGGGAACAGGATAAGGCGGCATATAAAGTGGCCCTGCATGAATACAAGGCCCAGTTAAGAAGTGCAAAAGCCAAGTTCCTAGAAGATACTCTGGCGAAGGCCTCTAACAAATCACAGACCCTGTTCAGGCTTGTTAAGAATCTGTCTGACCCGCCTTGCACAGCGTCAACAATCCTGGCCTCGCAGGAACTGTGCGACTCGCTGGCCCTTGCATTTGAGGAGAAAATCAGGACTATCTTGACTGGACTTACAAGATCTGAACAGTCTGTGTCGCCCATATTCTCTGTTCCGGAGTTTCCTGATAACTCGGGATCTGAGGGGGCTAATAGCGAGGATGATCTGCCTCAGCTGTCCTGCTTCCCGGTTCCTTCGCTGGAGGAATTTGGTATGCTGGCCAATAGCGTATCCTCAGGGTCACCGCTTGATCCAATGCCTCATAAAATCTGGAAGGATTTTCAAGATGAGTTATTCCCTCCATTGCATTCCATCTGCTGCCAATCATTGACTACAGCGACAGTCCCAGACAGCTGGAAGATGGCAATTGTAACACCTTTGCTGAAAAAGGCCTCTCTGGACCCTCTCTGCTCGGCCAATTATAGGCCGATTTCGCTATTACCATTTGCGATAAAAATCCTTGAGAGATGGGTGACAAGGGCTTTATCCAACTTCCTAGAAACAAATCTCTGTCTGGATGCTGCTCAATTTGGCTTTAGACCAGCTCACGGCACCGAGACGGCCTTGGTCACCGTGTTGGATGAGCTACGAACGCGGGTCGACAGAGGCAAGTCTGCATTTTTAGTGCTACTTGACATGTCGGCCGCGTTCGACACGGTGGACCATAAAGTATTACTTGGCCGTCTTCGGAGTGCGGGAGTGAGTGGTCTGGCTCTTGACTGGCTCACTTCTTATCTGGACAACAGACAACAAGCCGTGGCATTACCACCATTTCGATCAGCCACCCGGCAGGTGAATCAAGGAGTCCCCCAAGGGTCGGCGATCAGCCCAATCTTATTTAATATATATCTCCGTCCCTTGGTAGCACTGATAAAGTCATTCGGCATATCAGTCATCAATTATGCCGATGACACTCAGTTGCTTTTCTCATTTGAGGGATCGGAGATAATTTCAAGGGACTCCTTTCACCGTTGCATGTTGGCAACAGCAGCATGGTTGCGAGCCAACTCATTGCAGTTCAATGGGTCGAAAACGGAGGTACTTTACTGCTCCTCGGATCGAATCTCTCGTACACTACCGGTTGATTTTTGGCCAACTTATATCCCGGGTTCGGTGGAGGCTGCAGAATCAGCTCGCAATTTGGGAGTCTTGTTTGAACCCAATCTGCAGCTGGACGCTTCCGTAAATAGGACGGCAGCGACATGCATGGGCCTGCTTTGTGCACTTCGGAAAATCTTGCCATTTCTTCCCCGGGGATCCAGAGCAGAAGTAGTGCGTAGTTCTATTCTCAGTAGGCTAGACTACTGTAACGCACTACTTCTGGGAGCCCCGAAGACTCTGGTCCTTAAACTCCAAAGGATTCAGAATATGGCTGCTAAATTGGCCTTGTCTCGTCCGCGTTCTACCTCTTCATTGGCAGCCCTGGCCGACCTTCATTGGCTTCCAGTCCAGCAGAGAATTGCATTCAAGGCTCTGTGCCTTGTCCTTAGGGCCCTGCATGGACTGGGACCAATACCCCTTCAGAGTCTCTTCTCCTGGTATCAGGCCACCAGACCTTTGAGATCCTCCTCGGCGTTCCTGGTAAGGGTCCCTAGGATAAACAGTGAGGATGGGCGGACGTGCCTTTAGCTTTACGGCCGCTAAGCTGTGGAATACTCTTCCTTTGGCATTGAGGAGTAGCCACGATCTGCTCACTTTTAAAAGGGACTTAAAGACCCATCTGTTTCCAAGAGTAATGTAGCTTATTTAACAGATGGTTTAGGATCGGTCTCAGCGCCAGGATGCCCTTTGGGTGACAGCAGCGCTCAACAAGCAATAAATACATACAAAGTGGTAACGGAAAGTTGACCACCATAAGCAAGGTGTGTCTGCATTTTGTGCTTGCACTCAGATATTCAGTGTAGGATCACAAGGTCAGCGAGTCCACAGTAAGGGGCAGGTAGGATCTCATATGGACTCCCTTGTATTTGCCCCTTCTGTGGCTCTCCCTCCAGTTTTCTGTTTGTGAGGCTCACAAAGTAGCAAAAGTATGGGACACCATGTCATCCATAGAACAAGAGTAATAAAAGTATGAATGAATATGTGTTCTACAAGGAAAACATTTTTTATAAAAGTGTTTTGACAACAGTAATTTAAGTAATAGGTTTTTTAAAAGACTTTTAGCACGGTTAAAGAAACACGTACAACCAAGGATGCAGATGTTTCAGTTTTGTAAATTGAAGTGTTAATTTCAAGAGACTGATCATCTTGCTGTATACATACAACAGGGGCTCCAAGTGACGGCGCAGTGGGAAGTGAAAATCAGTGAACCTTAAGAAATAATAGAAAATAGTACACGGATAGATAAGCATTTACAATATGTACAACGAGCCAGTACCCATGGAGTTTAAGATTGAAACAAATACAAACACAATGATATGGGCATTTGGGTATCCAACAATTGAAGATATGGATATGCATGCTCATGCGATGTTGACGTTTCGACCCCATGATAGATAAATCATCCGGGGTCTTCAGCAGGACAGACATATGGTAGCCACCTACAGAGTAAAGTATACAGAAGGTCATGCGCAACTCAGTAGAAAAAACTGACTAAGCAAAAGGAAGACACAGAACAGGAAAATAGTTCTTACCTGGCCCAATCAATCAGGGGCAAATTCAAATTAAAGACACTTCTAGAAAAGCCTGGCTCCAAAACAGACAGTGAAGTTCTGTGTTAGAGCTTATAAGGAAGCTGCCACCTTTGCTGGTTCACCATTGCTGATTTTCTCCAGTGTGTGCAATTCTATTGTAATTCTCTTAAATGGCCGCACTTTGGTATTCCCATATGGTGATGCTACGTCTGTGATTGAGGATACTGCAGTGTTATGGTGGTGATGTTGTGGATATAATCTGTTATGCAATATTCCTGTGAGCACGTACTTTAAAGAGCAGTATTCCTATTGAGATGATATGGACATGGCCCAGTATAGTGCAGCGCAGAGACATCGGGAATGTGGCTCTATAGCGCAGTATTCTACAGTGCACTTCAGTGCCCTATTCCCAGAGTAATGCTGAGATTTTTGTGCCATAATGCTGAAGACCTGTGATGTTAATGTGCCTATGTCACATTATTGTGCAGCTTTCAAAATGCTCCTATTTGAATACGGCCCAATATAATGCCTGGCTCACTGTGGAATTGGCACACAGCGCTATAGTACTTGCAGGGTCATTTTGTAGTTTTAACAAGCTATACTGTGGCATATCCTGTCTAATGCAGTGCTTTTGTCACAGTACAGAATTTCTATGGTGAGGCTGTAGTTTTGACTCATTATACTGTGATAGTCCTATTTTAATGTTGTGCTTTTGGCATGCTGGAGGATAGTATGTATATAGCAACTCCATAGGTTTGACAAACTATAGTTCTTTATTCCTAGGCATGTGATGCACTTTCTTGTTGTGTTTCTGTGGAAAAACAGTGAAATCGTTGCAATGTAGTATATGCAGGGTGATGCTGTCCCTGTCTGCTCTCCTACACAACTCAAGCACGTTTTTAACTTCAATATCACATAAAGGAAGGCCCTGTGGCTTGACACTCTTTCATATTTAATACTGTATTGTCGTATTTGTCTAGCTCTTACTGCCCATAAGTTGCACATTGAAGCGCTAACCCACACTGGTTGCAAGCTACTATCGATCTATCAGACGTGCAGTTCTAACAGTGTTGTTAGGTCTTGCCCACAGATACCTTGCAGATGTCTGCTGTGAAAGACCTGTTGTGGACCATAACAAAAACGTACAGTGGGCTTAGAGCTAAACCACTGCTTACCATTGGTCGGCTTTATTGTTGCTGTCATTTGCATGATCCATTTTCAATGGCTTTCATCCTCTCCGGAACATAACCTCTTTAAAAAACTTTCCATTGGATGGCTTGTATCACTCCACTTCTGACATTCATGGAACTATTTACTTCTTTTTCATACAGCAATTCACAAGAGTTCATGTGTTTCTTTGCTATCTCCGTTGTGTGATTGTAGGATCTACTTCTATGGTTACCCCCACTTTTTGCCTAGTGCTATGCTGGTTTTTGACTAGTATGACTGGGATATTGCTATTCAGGACCCCAGTCTATCTGCTCTCTCCCTAAATTGTTGTGTTTAGTACTTAGGCACACCCCAGTTTGGATACTGGGGTACCCTTGTAAGTCCCTAGTATATGGTACTAGGGTACCCAGGACATAGGTACCCCAGAGGTCTCCCATGGGCTGAAGCATGTATTATGCCACCCATGAGAGACCATTTAAAATGGAACTACAGGCCTACCACTGCAGCCTATGTATGTTGGTGCTAGCACCACTTTCTAAAGATATAGGTTTCCTATATCTCGGGTCACTGCACTAAAACCCTATAAGTCACCCCTATAGCAGGTCTTTGCAATCCTGAAGGCAGGGTGCTAGGTTCTAAGCCAAGTGTGAGGGTGCCCCTGAATGAGCAGCACACCCCTGCAGCCTACTCAGTCAATTCTCCCGGGTTGCCAGAGAAGCAGCCATATATATACTGTATAGAGGGGCACCACGTGATTACGCAATGACCATCTCGAAAATGGCTGCAATGAATCCTATTATGTTTGGTATGAAACATGTTGAAATCATACCTCCCACACCGCAAACAGTGTGGGAGGTTTGATTCCAAGTACTGGAATACTTAGGCTCTCAGTGTTCCCGGTACCAGCTGTCTTGACCCGGACAGCACAAAATGGTTGCTGTCGCACAGAGACATGATTCTGCCCTCCTGCTGCTGAGCCAAGCTCGAGCAGAGGAAGGCAGAACAATAGGCATCCTGTCACAGGGAGGTGTGACCACCTCCCAGACAGGATTTAGTGTATTGGGATAGGGTGGGTGCGCTTGCCAGCGTCGATCAGTCTACATGGGAGGCACATTTGCCGTCCCTGTGCATAGTCCAGTTCAACCCAGTCCTGGGAGCCATTGGTTCCTGCTCTGGTGTGAAACTAGACAAAGGACATGGGAGTAACCTCCCCTCTGTCCAGACCCTCCCCTGGGAGGGTAACCTGAATCTTTCCAACCATTTCCCTAGGGTACTTAAGGGCTTACCTGGGTGTAGGTTCCTAGATTCGTCGTGGGATAAGATTCAGATCAGACACCACTGCACTTCTACCATCTGGGCTCTCTGGACTTTGCTGGACTTTGTTTGGGCCTGACTTCATCTCCATTCCAGTCTGCTTCTTCATCTGTGCCTGTGCATCATGCAGGAGCCTTCCAAGGCCTGTGCTGCAGCAAAGACACCCGAAGAAATCTCCCTTGGACTGAAGCAGTTACTCTCCTGCATTCGCAGGCACCGCAACTAAGTTGACCGGTCTGCAGATCCTGAGCTCCACCAGACTCTGTGGGCTCTGCAGCACAGGTGGTAGTTTTCCACAGCTCCTGAGGCCTGTCCTGCCCTTTCACCAAGTTTGAGACCAGTATCCATTGTGGGGGTTGCAATAAAAGAAACCCTGTTCACTGCGTTCAACTTGCATTTGCAAAGGTTTGTTGGCTTCTTTACAAGAAAATCTATGGGTTCCTAGTAGCCCAAATCTCGAGCACCTCAAGTGACCAGAATCTTCAGCAACACAGCATCGTGGCCTACATCTTTTGGTGAGCTGCTTGCGGTCCTCTCGCGACTCCAGTGCCTCCGCGCAGTGGGTCCACTTGAGGGTCACACTTGCTAATTTTAGGCTCCCCTCATTGCTAGGGGCCTGCCCTGACTCCCCTGCCTTTGATGAGTACCCTGGGCCTTGCTGGTCCCGACGATGCTCTTTCTTTGAGTTTTCCATTGCATGCCTTTGCCAAGGCTTGTTGGTGCTCCCGCTGGACACTGACCTCCCAGTCCTCGACATCCTTCATGAGACAGCTTGTGCATGGCTCCTGGTCCTTCTCAGCATCGCCTGGTCCTCACAGCTGCAGAGTCAAGGTCATCGTCATCATCCTGCAACATACGACAGCAGACGGCATTCGTCTTTCAAGTCTCATGGTCACCCCTGAGTGACATAGACTCTGTCACCTCTGCTTGCACGTACCTCTCATCTAGAATCCATCCTTGAATTCCACTTTTTCCTTCTTCAATAGCGACACATTCCTGAAGTGCTCTATTGGGTTCGAAGGCGGTTTCCGACATTAATTCACATGTATGCACCCAGCTACCCTGGTGTAGGTAACGTGGGTACTAGGGTATCCACAGGTGGGGTGGCTCTCTATCATTCCGTCTTCCACAGGGCTTCTTAAGGGTCCACTGGGAAGGGTCCTTAATCTTTAAAAATCCAGCTGCGGCTTGCACATAAAGTTGCCCAGAGCACGCGGTTGTGTTTCCACACCGCACACACTCTCCTTGGGGTCCCGATCTACTCACCTTGGGTGGTTCCTTGAGGTTCCTGCAATTCTACGTCCTCTCATCACTGTCTTGACTCGGGTTGTGGATCTTATACCACTTTCTTAGTATATGGTTTCGTCCACCCCAGGGGCCACTGTGTATTTCATGCTATTTACTGTGTTTCTTTGCTAAAGTTTTGTGTGCATTGTGTTTCTCTCTGTGTTGGAGATATTGGAACTTACTAGAGAGTATTATATAATAAATACATATTTTTATAAATAGTTGGTGTGTTTCTTTTCACTTAATCTATACTATAAGATTGCATTCTGGTAAAACAAACTGCTTTACCCTCCTTCTGGACTAAGCCTGAACGCTGCTCTCCACAGATACCAATTAGAGAGCTTTCTAAGGTTGTCTAAGACCAGTAAAATCACCATAAGGGTTGTCTGGACTGGTGCAAAAGGAACACACAATGGACAGAATGCTAAACAATGCAAGCATTCACCCCCAGTCATAAAACTCTGGGTTTAATCCATCGATCTTTAGGTCACCACGCCAACCCAGTTTGGACCTGGCCATATGCAAATCAGTCTTGACTCTGTTCCTCATGGGAACACTCCCGACCGAACTGCCAAGCCAGGTCCTCCCTAGACCGGAAACAAGCATCCTGGGACCGGTTTCGGGGCATCACCCCTTCTCAGCCAGGCTAGCTTGAATCCAGTGGTGCAGTGAATATGGGACCCACGTCTGGGTATGCCCTTCCCACTTAAGGCAACAAATGCAAAAGAAACGAAAGGGCAAGGTGGCCACTTACATTAGTGGACATCATATACCTGCCCAGCTTCTCACAGTGATGTTCCATCCACAAATAAAATCCCCCACACACTCAACCTGCACTCCCCTCCCCATTTCGTCCATTTTTTCCCACTTGTTCTCAAGCTTATATACTGCTTACCCTCATTCCACGTGCTCCGTGATGCTCTCTCTTCCCCCATCCATTGCTTCCGCCACCAAGCATTTTTTTTAAATGTTTAGCATTTTTTTATTCAATATATTAGCCCATTCCACCCAGCCTCAAGCTCATCTGTTGCTCTGTCTAACCACTTCACCATTGCTTCCACCCAATTGCTCCTCAATTTCTATGCCAAAATACTTTTTTTTAATCAGCATTTTTTGGGCGTCTGGCAGCTGCCATTCACTTCTGGTCACCTCTGTTTAAAAAAAAAAAAGTGTGTTTGCACAAGTCCAAATTAGTTTTTGTATTTACCGCTCTAAGTGGCATCTGAATGTATTACAATGCTAAATAACTAAATAAATAAAGCTATAACATATTGCCCATGTCATCCCATGGTGCCTGCATGGCGTGCCCCTCATTGTGCCTTTTTATTTGCTATTGCTGCACGCGATTGACAAAAACATTTCCTTTTACCTATGTATGCAGCATTGCGAAAACAATTGGCCAAACAATATGTTTATAAAAGTGAGAGTTATTGGCTTTGCCTGTGCTTGTTTTTGTTTTGCGCTTATGAGGGCAATGTTTTCATGTTGTTTGTGATGACCATCAAAGTGCTGTTATTGTGCTATAAGATGCAACAACTGCAAGTCAGGATTATGTCACTATGGCAGAGCTCTGAGTGGTTGTCAGTACTGGGATGGAAGAGATGCTGTAGGTCACAGTGGAGGTGCTCTGGTGGTCTAATGGTAGGTGAGAACTGAGCTGAACTGGAATAAAACCTGGCCAATGCTGGATGAGAACTGAGGTGAAATGGAATAGGAACCAGCCAATGGTGGTTGAGAACTGAGGTGAACTGGAATAGAACCTGGCCAATGGTGTGTGAGAACTGAGCTGAACTGGAATAGAACCTGGCCAATGGTGGGTGAGAACTGAGGTGAAATGGAATAGGACACAGTCAATGGTGGTTGAGAACTGAGGTGAACTGGAATAGAACCCGGCCAATGGTGGATGAGAACTTAGGTGAGCTGTAATAGAACCCAGTCAATGGTGGATGAGAACTGAGGTGAGCTGTAATAGGACCCAGCCAATGGTGGATGAGAGCTGAGGTGCACTGGAATAGGACCCAGCCAATGGTGGGTGAGAACTGAGGTGAGCTGTAATAGAACCCAGCCAATGGTGGATGAGAACTGAGGCGAGCTGTAATAGGAACCAGCCATTGGTGGACGAGAGCTGAGGTGCACTGGAATAGGACCCAGCCAAAGGTGGGTGAGAACTGAGGTGAGCTGTAATATAACCCAGCCAATGGTGGATGAGAGCTGAGGTGCACTGGAATAGGACCCAGCCAATGGTGGATGAGAACTGAGGTGCACTGGAATAGGACCCAGCCAACGGTGGATGAGAGCTGAGGTGCACTGGAATAGGACCCAGCCAATGGTGGATGAGAGCTGAGGTGCACTGGAATAGGACCCAGCCAACGGTGGATGAGAGCTGAGGTGCACTGGAATAGGACCCAGCCAACGGTGGATGAGAGCTGAGGTGCACTGGAATAGGACCCAGCCAATGGTGGGTGAGAACTGAGGTGAACTGGAATAGAACCCAGCCAATGGTGGATGAGAACTGAGGTGCACTGGAATAGGACCCAGCCAATGGTGGATGAGAACTGAGGTGCACAGGTGCAGCTGTGTCTCAATGCCATATTAGAGACGTGAAGCCAGCAGGATTCAGGGTAATTGATAGAGATGATTCTCAGAAGTGCCAAAAGGCAATTTAGAACAACCTCTATATTGGTGAATTTACCCTAAAATGGCAGCGAACGTGTGAGGTAAACTGGCAGAGCGCTATCTCAATTTGGTGAAGAATTGTGGCGGGCTGACGGACAGGTGGAGCAGTGTCGCAGTCCTGAGAAATGCCCGTGGAAGGGCAGTTTCTACTTCACAATAGGCCCGAGGCAGGGGAGCGGGCAGTGGACTGCGGGGCAGCAGCGGGCAGTGTCCCAGTATTGGAATTGACCCGAGACTTGGGAGCGGGCAGAGGACTGAGGTGCAGTAACGCGGCAAAAGACCCAAGGCAAGGGAGTGGATAGAGGACTAAAGTGCTGTAGCAGGGCAAAGGACCAGAGGCAGGGGGGCAGTTAGAGTACTGAGGTGCAGTAGCAGAGATCACCTGCAGGGGGCAGTTAGAGGACTGAGGTGCAGTAGCAGGGCAATAGATCACCTGCAGGGGGGCAGTTAGAGGACTGAGGTGCAGTAGCGGGGCAATAGATCACCTGCAGGGGGGCAGTTAGAGGACTGAGGTGCAGTAGCAGGGTAATAGATCACCTGCAGGGGGGCAGTTAGAGAACTGAGGTGCAGTAGCAGAGCAATAGATCACCTGCAGGGGGGGCAGTTAGAGGACTGAGGTGCAGTAGCAGGGCAATAGATCACCTGCAGGGGCAGTTAGAGAACTGAGGTGCAGTAGCAGGGCAATAGATCACCTGCAGGGGGGCAGTTAGAGGACTGAGGTGCAGTAGCGGGGCAGTAGACCAGATGCAGGAGGGCAGTTAGAGGACTGAGGTGCAGTAGCGGGGCAATAGACCAGCGGCGCTCCTCCATTACGGCAGAGGAGCGTCACCACCCCTGCTGAGAACCAGCTGAGGGAAAGAGGAAAAATAAAATGATAATAAAAGCATTTTATTATCATCTTATTCTTCTTTCTGCCTGGAGCCAGTCAAGTCTGAGCGGTGCGTGCCATGCTGACCGCAGGGGAGGAGCAGTGCACACTGTAAGTGCCTATGACGGTTTAGCCGACTGCCTAAGGCCGGCCAAACCTTAATGCGCACGTAGATCTGTCTTCACCCGAGCTGTGCTGCACAGCCGGTGGAGAAGCCGCACAGACTCCGCGAACCTGAGCGAGCGTCAAACCAGCCTGCTCAGGCCAATCACAGCACTGCTCACATGCTGTATTAACAGTATGAGAGCAGTGTCTTGATTGGCGTCTAGGAGCCGGCGCAGTGTGCACCAGGCCGTGAGGGCGGGACCGGAGCGGAAGATCCCCAAGACGGTGGCAGGCAGCGGTAATACGTAATTTTTTGTTATGCAGAGCTGCCGCCACTGCAATAGACTCGAGGAGCGGGGAGCAGTCAGAGGGCAGAGGTGCAGCGTAGGAGCGGCGCTATGTCACCGTGGTTGAAGAGAACTGGGGTAGGGTTGCGGACAGAGGATTGAGGTGCGGCTGCACAGTAGTGTCCAGTTAGGGAGTGGGCAGTGACTTATAGTGGTGAAGTAGTGTCTCGGTATTCGAATAGCATTGAGTGGCTTGAGTTGTGACGTACAGTAGTTCTACTCAAGCCAGTCGAGGAGTAGTGTTTCAGTATTTAGAGAGACCCGTGGCTGGTAGCAAAAAAAGGCAAAATGGCGAGTCAGCAGTGTCGCTACTGGAATATTTGGAAGAGAACCGTCTCGGTACTCAAATAGTTAAGAGTAGTGTCACAGTCCTGGAATAGTAGGAAGATTAGTGTCACTGTATTGGAATAGTTGGAAGACCTGTGTCCAGGTAATGAAATAGTTTGAAGAGTAGTGTCATGTTACTAAAATAGTAGGAAGAACTGTGTCTTGGTACTGAAATAGTTGGATGAGTACTGTCTCTATAATGGAATTGTTGGAAGACCAGCGTCTCGGTGGTGGAATAGTTAGAAGATTAGTGTCACAGTACTGGAATAGTAGCCAGAGTAGGGTCCTGGTTCTGGAATAGTTGGAAGAGTAGTGTCAAGGTACTGGAATTGTGGGAATGTAGTGTCTCAGTAATGTCTCAAAACTGAGAGCACACACACATGGAGGGAGGTGGTTCAGAATTGAGGTGCTGAGCCACACTTATGGTACAGAAAGAAGTGTCTCTGTACTGAGACAGTACAGCAATGATGGCAGAGGTGCAGAACTGATGTGCTAGACCACACCTCTGGTACAGAAAGAAGAGTCTTGGTACTGGGACAGTACAGTAAGAAGAACGGAGATTCAGAATTGAGGTGCTGAGCGACACCTCTGGTACAGAAAGGAGTGTCTTCGTACTGGGAGAGCAAAGTATGTAGTAAGCCTGGGTGGAGTTCGCTGAGCTTCACTATGCGGAACTCTGCAAAGTGCAAAAAAAACCTCTGCCGCGCTACACGGAGCTCCGCCAGTGGCGGAGTGTTAGATAAAAGTTGTGTACAGTGATTTTCAGTGCCGGATTTTGTCCAACTGTGCAATCATCACGAACGGCACCATGCACAGCACAAGTGAGTGCAAGCAGGTGCTGCTTTTTTCTGCCGCTCGAGTAGATATTTTACTTGAGCAGCAGCTTTCTCAACGCGATCGGACAGTTTTTGAATGCGAGTGCAACCCGTCGCAATGAGAAATCGGACTGCATGTGTTGAAAAGTCTTTATTTCCGTTGATGAGTGGAAGAGAGTAAAGAAACTCCGATCTGCGCTAGCTCCGTGTAAAGCGGAGTGCGGAAAACTTTGCAAACCCCACGAGCGGAGCGGAGTTCATTGCCCAGGCTTAGTAAGAAGGACAGAGGTGCAGAACCTCACGTCTGGTACAGAATGGAGTGTCTCTGTACTGGGACAGTACAGCAATGACGGCAGAGGTGCAGAACTGAGGTGCTATACCACACCTCTGGTACAGAAAGGAGTGTCTTGGTACAGGGACATTACAGTAAGAAGGACAGAGGTGCAAAATGCAGTTGCTGTGCCAGACTTCTGTGACAGTAGAGACAGAACTGAGGCGCTAAGGCACATCTCTGGTACGGAAAGGAGAGTATCGGTACTGGGACAGCACAGTAAGAAAGACGAAGGTGAGAACTGAGTTGCTTTGCCACACCTCTGGTACAGAAAGGAGCGTCTCTGTACCGAGACAGCACAGTAAGAAGGACAGAGGTACAGAACTGAGGTGCTGAGGCACATACCTGGGACAGAAAGGACAGTCTCGGTACTAGGGCAGCACAGTAAGGACGGAGGTGCTGAACTGTGGTACTGAGGCGCACCTCTGGGACAGAAAGGAGAGTCTCGGTACTAGGACAGCACAATAAGGACAGAGGTACAGAACTGAGGTGTTGGGGCACACCTCTTAGACAGAAAAGAGAGTCTTGGTACTGGGACGGCAGAGTAAGAAGGACAGAGGTACAGAACTGAGGTGTTGAGGCACACCTCTGGGACAGAAAGGAGAGTCTCGGTAGTGGGAGAGCACAGTGAGGAGGACAGAGGTACAGAACTGAGGTGTTGAGGCGCACCTCTGGGACAGAAAGGAGAGTCTCTGTAGTGGGACAGCACAGTAAGAAGGACAGAGGTACAGAACTGAAGTGCTGAGGCACATACCTGGGGCAGAAAGGACAGTATCAGTACTAGGGCAGCACAGTAAGGACGGAGGTGCCGATCTGAGGTTCTGAGGCACACCTCTGGGACAGAAAGGAGACTCTCGGTACTAGGACAGCACAATAAGGACAGAGGTACAGAACTGAGGTGCTGAGGCACACCTCTGGGACAGAAAAGAGAGTCTCGGTACTGGGACAGCACAGTAAGAAGGGCAGAGGTACAGACCTGAGGTGTTGAGGCACACCTCTGGGACAGAAAAGGAGAGTCTTGGTAGTGGGACAGCACAGTAAGAAGGAAAGAGGTAAAGAACTGAGGTGTTGAGGCACACCTCTGGGACAGAAAGGAGAGTCTTGGTAGTGAGACAGCACAGTAAGAAGGACAGAGGTACAGAACTGAGGTGTTGAGGCACATCTCTGGGACAGAAAAGAGTCTTGGTAGTGGGACTGCACAGTAAGAAGGACAGAGGTACAGGACTGAGCTGTTGAGGCACACCTCAGGGACAGAAAGGAGAGTCTCAGTAGTGGGACAGCACAGTAAGGACAGAGGTACAGGACTGAGGTGTTGAGGCACACCTCTGGGACAGAAAGGAGAGTCTTGGTAGTGGGACAGCACTGTGAGGACAGAGGTACAGAACTGAGGTGTTGAGGCACACCTCTGGGACAGAAAGGAGAGTCTTGGTACTAGGGCAGCACAGTAAGGACGGAGGTGCCGATCTGAGGTTCTGAGGCACACCTCCGGGACAGAAAGGACAGTCTCTGTACTAGGGCAGCACAGTAAGGACGGAGGTGCCGATCTGAGGTTCTGAGGCGCACCTCTGGGACAGAAAGGAGACTCTCGGTAGTGGCTCAGCACAGTAAGGACAGAGGTACAGAACTGAGTTGCTGAGGCACACCTCTGGGGAAGAAAAGAGAGTCTCGGTACTGGGACAGCGCAGTAAGAAGGGCAGAGGTACAGACCTGAGGTGCACACCTCTGGGACAGAAAGGAGAGTCTTGGTAGTGAGACAGCACAGTGAGAAGGACAGAGGTACAGAACTGAGGTGTTGAGGCACACCTCTGGGACAGAAAGGAGAGTCTTTGTAGTGGGACAGCACTGTAAGGACAGAGGTACAGAACTGAGGTGTTGAGGCACACCTCTGGGACAGAAAGGAGAGTATTGGTAGTGGGACAGCACAGTAAGAAGGACAGAGGTACAGGACTGAGGTGTTGAGGCACACCTCGGGGACAGAAAGGAGAGTCTCAGTACTGGGACAGCACAGTAAGGACAGAGGTACAGAACTGAGGTGTTGAGGCGCACCTCGGGGACAGAATGGAGAGTCTCAGTAGTGGGACAGCACAGTAAGGACAGAGGTACAGACCTGAGGTGTGTTGAGGCACACCCCTGGGACAGAAAAGAGAGTCTTGGTACTGGGACAGCACAGTAAGGACAGAGGTACATAACTGAGGTGTGGAGGCACACCCCTGGGACAGAAAGGAGAGTCTTGGTACTGGGACAGCACAGTAAGAAGGACAGAGGTACAGAACTGAGGTGTTGAGGCACATCTGTGGGACAGAAAAGAGTCTTGGTAGTGGGACTGCACAGTAAGAAGGACAGAGGTACAGGACTGAGCTGTTGAGGCACACCTCGGGGACAGAAAGGAGAGTCTTGGTAGTGAGACAGCACAGTAAGAAGGACAGAGGTACAGAACTGAGGTGTTGAGGTACAGAACTGAGGTGTTGAGGCACATCTCTGGGACAGAAAAGAGTCTTGGTAGTGGGACTGCACAGTAAGAAGGACAGAGGTACAGGACTGAGCTGTTGAGGCACACCTCGGGGACAGAAAGGAGAGTCTCAGTAGTGGGACAGCACAGTAAGGACAGAGGTACAGGACTGAGGTGTTGAGGCACACCTCTGGGACAGAAAGGAGAGTCTTGGTAGTGGGACAGCACTGTGAGGACAGAGGTACAGAACTGAGGTGTTGAGGCACACCTCTGGGACAGAAAGGAGAGTCTTGGTACTAGGGCAGCACAGTAAGGACGGAGGTGCCGATCTGAGGTTCTGAGGCACACCTCCGGGACAGAAAGGACAGTCTCTGTACTAGGGCAGCACAGTAAGGACGGAGGTGCCGATCTGAGGTTCTGAGGCGCACCTCTGGGACAGAAAGGAGACTCTCGGTAGTGGCTCAGCACAGTAAGGACAGAGGTACAGAACTGAGTTGCTGAGGCACACCTCTGGGGAAGAAAAGAGAGTCTCGGTACTGGGACAGCACAGTAAGAAGGGCAGAGGTACAGACCTGAGGTGTTGAGGCACACCTCTGGGACAGAAAGGAGAGTCTTGGTAGTGAGACAGCACAGTGAGAAGGACAGAGGTACAGAACTGAGGTGTTGAGGCACACCTCGGGGACAGATAGGAGAGTCTCAGTAGTGGGACAGCACTGTAAGGACAGAGGTACAGGACTGAGGTGTTGAGGCACACCTCTGGGACAGAAAGGAGAGTCTTGGTAGTGGGACAGCACTGTAAGGACAGAGGTACAGAACTGAGGTGTTGAGGCACACCTCTGGGACAGAAAGGAGAGTATTGGTAGTGGGACAGCACAGTAAGAAGGACAGAGGTACAGGACTGAGGTGTTGAGGCACACCTCGGGGACAGAAAGGAGAGTCTCAGTACTGGGACAGCACAGTAAGGACAGAGGTACAGAACTGAGGTGTTGAGGCGCACCTCGGGGACAGAATGGAGAGTCTCAGTAGTGGGACAGCACAGTAAGGACAGAGGTACAGACCTGAGGTGTGTTGAGGCACACCCCTGGGACAGAAAAGAGAGTCTTGGTACTGGGACAGCACAGTAAGGACAGAGGTACAGAACTGAGGTGTGGAGGCACACCCCTGGGACAGAAAGGAGAGTCTTGGTACTGGGACAGCACAGTAAGGACAGAGGTACAGAACTGAGGTGTTGAGGCACACCCCTGGGACAGAAAGGAGAGTCTTGGTACTGGGACAACACAGTAAGGACAGAGGTACAGAACTGAGGTGTTGAGGCGCACCTCGGGGACAGAATGGAGCGTCTCAGTAGTGGGACAGCACAGTAAGGACAGAGGTACAGAACTGAGGTGTTGAGGCACACCTCTGGGACAGAAAGGATGTCTCGGTCCTGAGATAGCACAGTAAGAAGGACAGAGGTACAGAGTGCAGGTGCTACGCCACACCTCTGGTAAAGAATGGACGTTTGTGAACCCCCTTAAAAAATGGTCTGGATGCAATTAGGAGGGGGCGCTTGCAGTACTGTAGATACCTGCTGATTGCTTTAAATGCACGCCCCGCCTCCCGGAGTGAAACGTGTTCCAAGTGATGTAAGGAGGAAAGCCCCGCATTCCCACGCGCGCGCCTCTGGGCGCGAGCTTCAAGGTCGCTGCTCATCCTGGCGCATCAGCATTTTCTGTGATGCTGCGGTGAGCACAGGCGCTGCTCCTGGAGGGGGCGCAGGTTCCCACAGAGAGGCAATGTGTGTATCCCATCATGCACTGCTCCCTCGGGAGCCACCCTGCCCTACATTCCAGGGAGCGGCTCCCCTGGCCTTGGACAAACTCCGCCTGCCCTTATCCAAGCCCTGCCCAGGACTCTGAGGTGGGCGCTCCCTCTGACCCCTGGATTCCCAGGCACTCCTAATCCTATTGGCTTTCTTTCGGGTCCTATAAGAGGCACTGTCCCAGGCCTCTGAGGTAACCCATCGGGCACTAAATGCCCCTTCCCAGCACCCGTAAGTGCTACCTCTGACCCTATGAGCACTCCTGAGCAGTGCCTAGAGCTCTAATGTAGGTACTCCTCTGGCCCTGAGCAGTGCCTAGAGCTCGGAGGTAGGTACTCCCTCTGGCCCTGAGCAGTGTCTAGAGCTCTGAGGTAGGTACTCCCTCTGACACTGAGCAGTGCCTAGAGCTCTGAGGTAGGTATTCCCTCTGGCCCTGAGCAGTGCCTAGATCTCTGAGGTAGGTACTCCCTCTGGCCCTGAGCAGTGACTAGAGCTCTGAGGTAGGTACTCCCTCTGACACTGAGCAGTGCCTAGAGCTCTGAGGTAGGTATTCCCTCTGGCCCTGAGCAGTGCCTAGATCTCTGAGGTAGGTACTCCCTCTGGCCCTGAGCAGTGCCTAGAGCTCTGAGGTAGGTACTCCTCTGGCCCTGAGCAGTGTCTAGAGCTCTGAGGTAGGTACTCCCTCTGACACTGAGCAGTGCCTAGAGCTCTGAGGTAGGTATTCCCTCTGGCCCTGAGCAGTGCCTAGATCTCTGAGGTAGGTACTCCCTCTGGCCCTGAGCAGTGCCTAGAGCTCTGAGGTAGGTACTCCCTCTGGCCCTGAGCAGTGTCTAGAGCTCTGAGGTAGGTACTCCCTCTGACACTGAGCAGTGCCTAGAGCTCTGAGGTAGGTACTCCCTCTGGCCCTGAGCAGTGCCTAGAGCTCTGAGGTAGGTACTCCCTCTGACACTGAGCAGTGCCTAGAGCTCTGAGGTAGGTACTCCCTCTGGCCCTGAGCAGTGCCTAGATCTCTGAGGTAGGTACTCCCTCTGGCCCTGAGCAGTGCCTAGAGCTCTGAGGTAGGTACTCCCTCTGGCCCTGAGCAGTGTCTAGAGCTCTGAGGTAGGTACTCCCTCTGGCCCTGAGCAGTGCCTAGAGCTCTGAGGTAGGTACTCCCTCTGGCCCTGAGCAGTGCCTAGAGCTCTGAGGTAGGTACTCCCTCTGGCCCTGAGCAGTGCCTAGAGCTCTGAGGTAGGTACTCCTCTGGCCCTGAGCAGTGTCTAGAGCTCTGAGGTAGGTACTCCCTCTGACACTGAGCAGTCTCTAGAGTTCTGAGGTAGGTACTCCCTCTGGCCCTGAGCAGTGCCTAGAGCTCTGAGGGAGGTACTCCCTCTGGCCCTGAGCAGTGCCTAGAGCTCTGAGGTAGGTACTCCCTCTGGCCCTGAGCAGTGCCTAGAGCTCTGAGGTAGGTACCCCTCTGGCCCTGAGCAGTGCCTAGAGTTCTGAGGTAGGTACTCCCTCTGGCCCTGAGCAGTCTCTAGAGTTCTGAGGTAGGTACTCCCTCTGGCCCTGAGCAGTGCCTAGAGCTCTGAGGTAGGTACTCCTCTGGCCTTGAGCAGCGCCTAGAGCTCTGAGGTAGGTACTCCCTCTGGCCCTGAGCAGTGCCTAGAGCTCTGAGGTAGGTACTCCTCTGGCCCTGAGCAGTGCCTAGAGTTCTGAGGTAGGTACTCCCTCTGGCCCTGAGCAGTCTCTAGAGCTCTGAGGTAGGTACTCCCTCTGGCCCTGAGCAGTGCCTAGAGCTCTGAGGTAGGTACTCCTCTGGCCTTGAGCAGCGCCTAGAGCTCTGAGGTAGGTACTCCCTCTGGCCCTGAGCAGTGCCTAGAGTTCTGAGGTAGGTACTCCCTCTGGCCCTGAGCAGTCTCTAGAGCTCTGAGGTAGGTACTCCCTCTGGCCCTGAGCAGTGCCTAGAGCTCTGAGGTAGGTACTCCTCTGGCCTTGAGCAGCGCCTAGAGCTCTGAGGTAGGTACTCCCTCTGGCCCTGAGCAGTGCCTAGAGTTCTGAGGTAGGTACTCCCTCTGGCCCTGAGCAGTGACTAGATCTCTGAGGTAGGTACTCCCTCTGGCCCTGAGCAGTGCCTAGAGCTCTGAGGTAGGTACTCCCTCTGGCCCTGAGCAGTGCCTAGAGCTCTGAGGTAGGTACTCCCTCTGGCCCTGAGCAGTGTCTAGAGCTCTGAGGTAGGTACTCCCTCTGGCCCTGAGCAGTGCCTAGAGCTCTGAGGTAGGTACTGCCTCTGGCCCTGAGCAGTGCCTAGAGCTCTGAGGTAGGTACCCCTCTGGCCCTGAGCAGTGCCTAGAGTTCTGAGGTAGGTACTCCCTCTGGCCCTGAGCAGTCTCTAGAGTTCTGAGGTAGGTACTCCCTCTGGCCCTGAGCAGTGCCTAGAGCTCTGAGGTAGGTACTCCTCTGGCCTTGAGCAGCGCCTAGAGCTCTGAGGTAGGTACTCCCTCTGGCCCTGAGCAGTGCCTAGAGTTCTGAGGTAGGTACTCCCTCTGGCCCTGAGCAGTCTCTAGAGCTCTGAGGTAGGTACTCCCTCTGGCCCTGAGCAGTGCCTAGAGCTCTGAGATAGGAACTCCTCTGGCCTTGAGCAGCGCCTAGAGCTCTGAGGTAGGTACTCCCTCTGGCCCTGAGCAGTGCCTAGAGTTCTGAGGTAGGTACTCCCTCTGGCCCTGAGCAGTGACTAGATCTCTGAGGTAGGTACTCCCTCTGGCCCTGAGCAGTGCCTAGAGCTCTGAGGTAGGTACTCCCTCTGGCCCTGAGCAGTGCCTAGAGCTCTGAGGTAGGTACTCCCTCTGGCCCTGAGCAGTGCCTAGAGCTCTGAGGTAGGTACTCCCTCTGGCCCTGAGCAGTGCCGAGAGCTCTGAGGTAGGTACTCCCTCTGGCCGTGCCCCCTGACTCTGGTACAGAGGCCACTGCCCAGACTCTTCTAGAGGTACTTCCTCTGACGTCATAGATAATATTCAAAGCTCTACAGAGGTACTGCCAGAGTCTTACAGATGTACTGCCCCTGGCCTTATAGAGGTACGGTCCTCAATGGTATAGAGGTGCTGACCCTGGCTGTCTAGATTTACTGTCCTTGGCTTTTTAGAAATACTGCCCCTTGCCTTATATAGGACTGCTGCTGACCTTATAGGTACTGTCCCATTCTTTCAGGAGTTCTGCCTCTGACCTGACCGAGAAGTGTCACGGGTATCTAAGCAGGGGGGCCTCTGGCCCTATTAGTACTCCCGTGGGCCTTACGGTGGTACTGCCTTGGGATCCATAGGTATTGTTTCAGGTCTTGTGGGATCTAATGTCCCTGGTGCAGTCTCCACGTGACAACCTGCTCCTCATTTTAACTGTTCTGGTTGGCCTGACATTTTTTGTTTTAGTAGTGCCAGCGACTCCTGTGTCTTGACTGGTTAGGTGGGTGATTATGGCGCGTGGACTACTGACCGGGTGTTCTTAGGATTTTTGGGGACAACCCAAAGTGTTATTTCTTTTAGCATGGAGGGGTGACTACCATCACCACCCCCAGGCTGTGGCACCAGTGGTTGATGGCTGCTGATTCTAGTAGTGCGGTGCAGCCATTTTTACCTGAACTTCAATGTGGGAGTTTTATTTATTTATTTATTTATTAAGAGTTTTGTATAGCGCGAACAAGACCCTTGGGTATCAGAGCGCTTCACATTACATGAGGTACTTATAGTCTGTATTGTTGTAGTAACTTTCACAACATTATGAGGTAGGTACATATATGGCATATAGAGTGAAAATATCAGTACAAATTTCTACAAAGAATATCAACATATATTATGAACCAAGGTTTAGTACAAAGCAAAATATAATGTGTGACCGAATCAATCGATCCTAATAGTTTATTTTCTGAGTCTGATTCAGTTCCAGTCATTGAACATGAATTCTGACTTCCCGTGTCTTGTCTATGGAAGGAATTTACTCATTAGGAAGATCTTAGTTTCCCTCCTAAAGGATATTGTGTTTTCAACCTTTCTAATGTTTGAAGGAAGTGAATTCCAGATTCTAGGGGCTGCTCCTGAGAAAGCTCTGTCGTAAGTTTTCTTCTTCCGGAAGATGGCTGGTCTCAACATCAGCTCTTTTGTGCTCCTGGCTGGTCTGTTTCCTCCAGATAGTTTAATTTTCTGAGCAAGGTAGCTGGGTGTATTGTGGTGGAGCGCCTTGTGTGTTATGCATGCCATTTTTAGCTGGATTCTGGCTTCGTACGGTAGCCAATTTAATGCCTTCAAGTGTGGCGAAATATGGTCAAATTTACTTGATCCAGTGATCAGTCTTGCAGCTGCATTGAGACATGCCTTCAGAGGTGCTGTTGAAATTTTTGGTAGCCCTGCTAGCGTCGTACATCCATATTCAATCCTCGCGATAACTAGAGACTGAACTGCCAGTTTGAGGTCTGCTTTGGATATGAATGGTTTCACTTTTCTGATGTAGTTCAGATGGTAGCGGGCGCTTTTTGCCATTGAGTTGATATGGGTTTTCATATTTAGTTTCTCATCTAGTGTGATTCCTAGTGATTTCGCTGAGCCCACTAGGGTAGGGGTGCAATTTAATGCTGTGATCATATTGGTCCATTCCTTCACTTCTGTGGAGTTGCCATCTAAGCTGTATATCCGAGCAGCGGGTCAGAGCCGAACTCCCTCACTCCCCTGGAGTACGCGTCGCATGTACGTGGGAGCTATGAATGCATGTGAGGTGGGATATCAAGGCTGTAGCACCCCGTACATGTATGAAGCACCTAAGGTTGCCATGGAGTCTGAGCATGTTCCCTCTCTCATCGCTTCCTGATGCTTTGCATTCAGCGCCTTGACGCCCTTGGGCTACGCTCGCGCTCTACAAATTCAATATTCATTCTTTCATGGAGATGAAGCTACCTGAAAGAGAAATTTATTCTGCAGGGCGTGGGTTCCCCTAGAAATGTGGGGTAATCTTTGAATATGTTTGGACAACTTGAAATGTCACCTGCCTCCAAGACTGGTCAAGAGTGAAGCCACTGAGTTGACCATGTGTTCACCTTTTGACTGTCTGGAGCTTTGTGTACCAGGCAAAAAACAGGACTGGGCAAGAGACAGAGCCAATGTCAGTCTTCCTTGAAGGATTCAGAACCTCAGAGAAGGTCTGAGCTGCTGAGCTTTGCTGAGGTGAGGTAGAGGGCCTTGTTTGTCTTTGAACCTGCCTTGCATGGTTTAATGCTTCTGGGAGGTGCTTGGCACTGCTTAGAGAATCCAGCAGCACAGATGCAGTGCAGTGGCCTGCCCTGCCTAGTAATGAACACCCTAGCAGCCCATTCTTTGAGGAGCTTCAGGCTCGAGGTCTGCAGAGAGGCCCCTGCATGGTGGCCCATCACCACCATGAACCACTGCAGTCCGCATCATAGGGCGCTGTGCGGCTACATGAGAGGCACCCTGTGAGGTGGCCCTCCCCTGCCGTGAGCCTAGCACTGAACAAGTGCAAGGCCTGCATGGGACCCTGAAGAGGTACCAGTGCTTAATTTGAGACTGGGATTTCCAGTGCTCGGCACTGGCACTTAATCTTCAACACCGGCACTTATAACGCAAACTCGACCCAAAGGTATGGAGTGATTTTCATGAGCACCAGTTAAGAACTCATTCATTTTTGGTAGGCACAGGAAGATTATGCAATTTGCCTAGAATCACAGGATTGTAAGACTGTACCGAGACTCAAACCTGGTTCCCCAGCTCCAAAGTCGACAGCTCTGGCTGTTACACCACAACCTCTTCCCACTTGTAGGGTTTCATGGTTAGTAGTTGGCTCTGTTATAGGCGGCGCTAATAGGAGCAATGGGCTGGTGGAAGCTGCCTCCTGACGAGAGTCCCGGCACTTATATTTCCATAAATTAACCACTGAGAGGTACGCTTTGGGGTTGTCTGTCACTCTTGTGAGCTCTCCTTCCCCACCACAGAAGGAAGGTCATAAATGACTGTGCAAGTGGCTGCCCATTTGGGGGTCTTTCACATGCATAAATACGCTGCTAAGCCGCACTGTGTTGTGGTGGCTATATGGCACCGACCACTTTGGAAGTTAATCTGTCAAAGGCCCTATGATCACTGTCACTGGCAGGGCCTGTTAGATAATGTAAGCTCTCCAGTATGTACATTGCCACACTGCTATGGACTGTCTGCCAAGTGTATTGTATTATGGCTCTGGGACACACACAACTGAAGGTCTCAAAAGTGTGTATTGGTATGGGTGCGAGTTAAATAATATGTGATGTTGTGTGCATTTTGTTATGTCTGTGTGTATTTATCTGCCTGTAGAGTGTGTGTTTCTCAAGGGCTTGTCTGTACATTGTAGGTTCTCTCACTATCTTTAGCTTTTATGTTCTGCCATCAGGTTTGAAAGCAGGTCTACAGTCATTGACCACTTATGATTTACTTGTGGTTTGGTGATTGTGCTCCAATATTTGGATATTAATAAAGGTGATGGGTCAAAGAAATGTATTCCTTGAAACCACCTCTCACTGTGATATTTTACTGACAGAAAGGTGCAGTTTCTTGCTTGTGTTCAACCCTGCCCCTACTGCAAGGCCTGGTTGGAGCTGGGTTGCCATGCTGGGTTATTGGGGCACTTCCAGGTGGGCTTACACCGTTGAAAGTTCTAAAGTTCAGGGTCCAAACTGGTCTCATGTCATGGATATTGGGAGAACATGATGGCCGTGGGAGCTGCAGAGTCAAGTTAAGAGAATTTAGGGATTAGAACTAGGTCCTTTGTGGAATCAAGTCTCATTTCAATTGTGTATCTTACTTCACCACCTGCAACCCCTTGTTGCTCCTACTTGACAGCTACTCCTTGTAGACATGTTTTGGATTGGATCTGCCAATCTAAAGAGTGCTATAGAAGTCTATTAGCTATGCCCATAGTCCTTCCTATGTCAGTCCAATGCACTACCAATGCCAGGTCTCACTAAGCCAATCCAGTCAATCCTGGCGAAGCCAACTACCCGTGTGAGTGCATCGAGTATCTAATGCCAGGCATCACTAAGCAAAGCCACAGAACGCAGAAGAAGCCTACTCTCAAAGCCCGGTGCCCCTCCTATGCAGGTTCAATAAGTGTTGGAGATGTCTACTACATGCACCATTTCTCAGTATGTGACTCAATGATTTTTCTCCTGCAGTGGGTCATTGTATGTTATGCTGTGCTGCATTTTGCTTGGCACAATGATGTGTGTGCACTACATGTTGTTTGATGCCCCATACTCAATATGCAATATCTACACCCACGCTCTGCCAACATTTACTCTGGCAGTAAACCAGTTCTCTCATTAAACAACAGTGGTAGTTACAAGCTGTTACAATAAACAACAGTTGGTATTCTCCACTCCCATAAATATGGCTGACAATAGTCTGGGTCTGATGATAACTTACCAGGTCCCCTCCAGCTCCAGACATAATCTAGGTTGGCTGGTTATATAATCTGAAAGAAGAGAAAAGATAGAGGAAATGCCCGGCGCTGATACTCAGTTTCATGTTTTCCTCTTAGGGAATCATCCATATGGTAGGTTATGTACTGGAAAAGATACTCACAACACCATCAAATGTCCATCATTATTTCTTTTATTTCATGATCTTCTTGAAAAACACTGGCAAAACTTTTCTTTCTTGCTGTGATGATTACATCAAAGACATTTAGCCATCTTCATCAACACATTACACATTATAATGTACACAGCCAAGCCAATACGTGTTTTGCGAACACTAGCTTCTTCAGAGGTTGTATGAACAATTAATTTCCTTGTAGATCCTCCCTTAATGGTCAGTGAAAACAAGTTTTCAATTCCAATATCACTAATAGATCATTCACCACCTCATGATACAAGTCCTTCTTCTGTTGTTCCCTCAATAAATGATGCAATCGGGCTATAGCCCCCTCACAATATGGAAAGGTGGGCTGGTTAGATCACATCCTTATTCCCTTTGCATTCTCTAATGAACATACCCCTTACCATGTCCAACTACAGATTGCCCATGATGTTCCAACATCCCGAATGCTCTAAATAACCTCTCTAGTTCATCAAGAACGAAGGAGGGTATAGACCAGTTACTCCTGCCATCAGGAACTCGCTACCCACCCAGATGTGGAAAGCTCACTTAATCTTGCTTTTGAGGAAAGAATTGAATATTCTCTTACGAAAAATACATCTCATCCACATGTAATCCTCAGGTAATTTTGATGGCCCTGCCTGCATTAGCTTCCCCTGAATGGCTCGCGATTGCTTTGTAGCAAGGTCAACTCTAATACTACTGAACCTCGACTAACCTATTCTACTTCATTGAATCAACGAAGCATTGCTTTGTATCTAGGACAATTCTAACCCAACTCAGCCTCCACTCACGTAAACAGCACCATTGGCTAAACAATCTCCATTGCTTTGTAGATAGGTCATCTCTGACTGCACTTTACCTCCACAGCTTAACCTCCATTAGCCTACATAACATTATTGACTGAATAAAGATACCATTGTTTGGTAGATAGGTCAACTCTAACTCCAGCTAACCTACACAGCACCATTAACTCAACGAAGCTTCAATTGCTTTCTAGCCAGATCAACTGTAACCCCACTTAACCTGCACAGCATCATTTCTGTATTTTTGTGTTTTATGAAACACATACATGACCATCAAGGTATCCGAGCACTGAACATAGAGAGATCTGAAGAGGGCTATGTTATGGTCAGGATCCTAGTCATTTAAGATGCGCTGTATATACATAGGATTCCAAGAGTACGGTCTCTAACAATTATGTACACAAATTAAATAGAGTGGATGATAGTTACAAGTGAGTTATCATGTATAAAGTTCGTAGGGTAAGGTATAAACCAATGGGTAACAATAACGAAGAGGGTAAATGTCCGTTTCAGAGTAGTTCTCTTAGGCCACATGTTTTTCAACAAGTAAAGCTTCAACATCCTTCTTGAACAGTCTGAATGAGGTAATTGTTCTCTTTGAGGATTGAATGGAGTTTCATGCTATAGAGCATATCTGGTGAAAGTGCGGCACGGAGTTTTCCTATTTTTGAATCTGGCTGGTTCTAGAATGAGGGATTTAGCACGTCTAGATTCTCTTCCGCATCCTGAAAGATTGATTCTGTTCACTAAGTATTTTGGACCAAAATTGTGTAGAGCTTTGTGTGTTATGCATGCAATTTTTAGTTGAATCCTAGCTTCGACTGGGAGCCAGTTGAGGGCTCTGAGTGATGGAGAAATGGGATCATAATAACATGTACCTGTTAACAGCCTTACTGCTGCATTTAGTGTTGTATTCATTGGTGCAAAGCTGGCTTTCGGCAGACCTATGAGTGTAGCATTCCTATAGTCTAGTCTAGACAGCACTAGAGACTGAACCACCATTTCAAGCAGTACGAAGGGTTTTAGTTTTCTTAAAATGTTTAGATGAAGGATGGCATTCCTGGATGCAGTTTGTATGTGAGCTTGCATGTTTAGCTTGCAAAGCTAAACATGCAAGTGACTAGTGATTTTATGCCTAGTGATTTTATGGAGTCGCAGATGGTTGGGGTGCAGTTTTAACGAGTTGAGGTATTGAGATCATAATTGAGGTAGTTGGGTTCCGAGATGTGGAGATACGTGAATGAATTCTGTTTATTGCGGATTATGTTTTTTAGATGGTTTCATGCCAGTCAGACTTGTGTTTTCTTCAGGATGTTTTCTAGTCTCTGGTTATCCTGTTGAGAGGATAGTTTGATATATAGTGGAGTTGTTAGATTTGAAATATTATTTCCATAATACTCAGAATCGATATGCCCTTTTGTTATGCTTAAACTCTATTCCGTGTTAAGTTAGCATTCATGGTGCCATCTTTATTGGCGTCATCTTGTCTGTAACTATGATCAAGTCTCTGTCTCACAATGCCTGCCTCAGCAGAAAGGCTGCCCCGCGCCCCCAGCTTGTACTTCTCAAGGTTGAAGCTTCGCTGCACTAATGAATGTACCATTTATTGCTGCATATCTTTGCTGTTAGAGAGACCCGTTCCCACACCTTAGAATGTTAGGCACTGGCCAAGTGACCTAGGGGTCGAGATAGCATGTTCCTAGCCCTGTGCCATCGTTCATAATTGTGTGTCTTTGTTCATCTTGGCCTGAGCTGGAAAATTCAAGTTTGGGCGGGACTTGGGTCGTGTTGGAAAGCATATTCTGTATTACCAAGTGTTCTGGAGTCAGTCCCTCATCACCCATCACAGGAGGCTAGTCAGATTGGACTCCGCTGCAGCACAATATTAATACATTAACTTTGGTTTGTATTCTCTACTGTCTGATCAAATCTTCATTGTTTTAAAGGCAGAGGGGTGGTTGTGAGTGACCCATTTTGTGTCACTTCCTTTATTTGGCGCCCGAACAGGAACTTGAAACCTGGACCCGATATTTTTGATTGGTTGGTTTCAGTGAGTGGTTCAATGTAAATATTCAAGAGCGTTGGTGAGATTATAGATCTTTGTAAAACGCCCTTGTCAACGTCTGTTACATTACATAGGGTGTTGTTGATTTTGACTCCTTGTTGTCTGTTCTGCAAGAAGGAGGTGAACCAGTTCAGGACAGCTCCTGATAGGCCCTTTCGAATTTCAAGAGTTTCTCTTAGTGGTTTGTGGTTGACATTGTCGAACGCCGAAGATAAATCCAGAAGTACCAGGAGACAGGATTTATTCTGTTCTAGTAAAAGGAGTATGCCATCTAGAATGTTCAGCATGGCAATCTCAGTGTTGTGTCCCGGCCTAAACCCAGATTGGTGATTGTCTAGTAGGTCAAAATTCTTACTTTGTTCACATAGCTGATTGTGGGTGCATTTTTCTATCAATTTTGCCAGGAGAGGCAGACTGGATACCAGTTAGGTGTTTTTCTAGTCTTTCGGATCAGATTCCTTTATTTTTAGCAGGGGGATACTTTGCCCATCTTCAAGCAATATGGGAGGGATCCTGATTGGAGTGATGTATTCACAATTTTAGTCCATAAGAGAGTACCATATTGATGGGTCTTTTTCAGTATGTGTGAGGAAATGGGTTATATGAGGAAAGGTACCCCCGAGAATACTTTTTAGGCCAAGGAGCTAGGGGAAAAAAAGAAAGCACTAGAATACACTCCTGTAGGACCTGCATTGCTTCCTTATAGGCTAATTAGAGCTCTATGGGCGGTCCATCATAGGAATTATTAGGTTATGAACATGAACACAATGATTTGTATATTTGTATTATATATATATATATATATATATATATATATATATATATATATATATTATATATTTTATATATTTTATATATTTTTTCACTAGTTCATATTGATACAAAAAAGAAGAAATAATCTGATTATACAAGATTAAAAACATGTTTGTGAGACCACAGGTTATTCATACATGCAAATATGCTGTTATTCTTCATTGTAATACATCAAATATTTTGCCTATAATGCTAAGACAGATTTAGAAACTATACAAATGCAATAGGACAATTAACAGTGATAACATTTGCTGTGCCTCCTATATAATCAACCACACACAGCCATTCTAACCTCATACGCAGCAGCACACTCACATCTCACACATAAACTACCCAACCACGCAGACATACACCGCTGAAAATAACGGAGAGAAAGCTTCAAACAATATCCGCAATGGTGATGTCGGTTGGGGGTTCAAAGCAACCAGGTCAATGCACGTTTCAGTGGGAATGACAATTACCAACCACCTTTGTTAGGAACACCCATTTGTCTAATTTTAAGTGAGTGGTAGGGAGTTTCGTCAAAAGCCCCTTGCTTATTACTTTCGGTCGCCACCAGAGGGATCTGGCCTGAACGCCCAGGAGAGGGCTGAATTCAATATATATACCCAAAAGTAGGTGGTTCAGTTTGTGGCTTTCTTATTTCAGTTAATCCAAAAAGTGGCGGAAATATCTAGAAGTACAAAACTGATGAGGAGCAGTGATATGCTCACATCTAACAATTCCGGGGTGTCATGTGCTGTGGCTGCACCCTCATATGCTAAAAATGGGCTGGTATATGTGCCATACCTTCGCTCATGGCTCTCTTCGGTCGTGTCTCATGTCGGGCACGTCTAACTTGGAGGGAATGGGATCATCAAAATGTTTAGTAGGTTTCATTGCTTGCATAGTTTTCTGGATTTCTCTCTCAGACATAGGTCTGACACTGTTCCAGATGGCTCTGTTTTTCCTTGGGACATTTGAGGGGTGTAAGTTGACATATATGTTGTGTGTTGTGAGGGTGGGGGTTGGTGGATTCTATAGGTTGAGTACTTGCTAAGTTAGGAATAGAGTTGCCTATTGTTGCCATTTTGTCTTTGCAGAAAGTTGAGAAAGCGATACAAATGTCCATCAAGTTGTTAAACATTGTGGGTTCTGCAAGTTTTCCTGAGTTTTGCTCTATAGTGTCAAAGAGTTTTCTATGTTGGTTCTTTACTGTATCAGGTTGAAACCTAATTGCTGTTGTTTTGGCTTTCAGGGTCGCCTTTTTGTAAGAGATTGTGTTCATTCTCAGTTGTTTGAGGTGGGTAATTTTTTGGGCCGTTCCTCCGTAGATGTTCCCGTCTTACTTGTCTTCTTTCACTGTTAATGTCGTGATTGAACCAAGGTAATGATGGGTTTTCCTTTAGCCTTTTTAGTTTTAGTCGGTCATACTGGTGTTGTAGAATTGCGTTAGATCATGAACCAATATTTGGTCAGACCGGGGTGCCTAGGCAGGAACAGTTCTGCTCTGTTTATGTTGCTGAAATCCTTCACCCATGGTTTTTCCCTTCTCTTTTGCCCTTTAAATTTGGTTTCTTGTGTGGATATTTGGAAGATAATTTGATGGCGGTCTGACCAGTCTACTGGGGTGATGTCTATCATATTTACTCAACCTGGTTTAGCAATGATGAGGTTGAGGGTGGCACATTTGCTGTGTGTTGCTCCCTTGCAAGTTTCAGTCATGTTGAGGCCCTGGAGCAGGCTACAGAGTGCAGCCGCTGTGGGGTACTTGACATTATTTCTATGCAAGTTGAAATCTCGTAATAATATAGTATTAGAAAGTGTGGATGCATTGATTGACTCAATGAAGTTTCCATTACTTTGTAGGTAGGTCAACACTAATGCCCCTTAACTTCCACTAGCTAGGTCATAAGTCAACTCTCTCCATACTTAACCTGCACTAACTTACATAGCATCGACTCCATGAAGCCTCCAGTGATAACGGGAGCTCTACCTGAGCCTGCCATGGGCCGGAAGGGTCTCGTTCTGCGCAGGCTGGTTCATCTCCGTGAAAGCTTTCCTTTCCCTAATGTGTTGCAGATACCTACCACAACAACACCGCCCTGTTAAACCCAAAGAAGCATAGTATGGCATAGTATGGCGCTATAGAAATACTCTTCTATTCTATTCTATAGTAGCTCCCACCCTTTCAAAAATCTGTTGTCAGCTTGATAAAACCCTGTTGCACACAGACCTGCACATCCATAAAAAAGGAATCCCTACATTGTCAGTCTAGCTTCTGCCCCGGGAAGAGCACTTAAACAGAGCTTTATGTATGGTAGACAGTGCATTCAAAATGGTAAAATCCTCAGCAGCTGTGATGCCTCCTTGATCGTGTTGTGAGGCCCCATCAACATGTTTCACATTTTTGGCCGCTGTTCTGTACTCTTCTCCTGTCTGGCATTAGTGGAGATGTTCTCCTCTTGATCCACCACTCCCAAACACCTCAACTCACCCAACTTGGAACTTCACCTTTTCTCCTTCCACATTCACTGTAGGGATGCACAGTGCCAACTTCTCTCCTCTAGCAGTTCATCTATATTTGGAGCCACATATTGCATGGGATGAGGCGTCATTCTGTAGCAATAATTGATGAATTAATCTGCAATGCAGCAAAGATCTGTGTGTAACCTTATTTATTTATTTATTTGATTTTATTTTAATTGTGCAATTTATATAGCGCGCAATTATCCTGGGGTGTCTCGGCGCTGTGGAGTGAATAGAAGAGCAGTTACGATGGGTGACTACTGGTTGAAGAGCCAGATTTTTACTAGCTTCCTAAAGGACAGGAGGGTGGGACTGGTTTTGATGACAAGGAGGAGGGATTTCCATAGTCAGGCTTTAGCAACTGTGAGTCGTCTATCTCCTCATAATGTTTTCTTTGTGCGGGGAATGGTAAGAAGATGGGCTGAGGAAGAGCGCAGGGCTCTGTTAGGGGTGTAGGGACAGAGTACTTTTTTTAGGAATTCAGGTCTAGAGTTGTTGATCGCTTTGTATGCAATGCAAAGTGCTTTAAATTTGGTACGACTTCTGATCGGTAACCAGTGAAGTTGACGTATGACTGGAGAGATTGATTTGAATTTGGGGGTGCTGGACAAAATTCTGGTGGCTGAGTTCTGAACTTGCTGCATTTTGTTGAGAACTTTCTCCTGTGCATTTAGGAGGAGTCTGTTGCAATAGTCGACTTTCGACATAATCAGTGTGCACATGATGGGGGGGAGGAATGGTAGAAGTTTCCTTATCATTTTAAGGGTGTAGAAGGATGAGGAAACGACCGCGTTCGCATGGTGGATGAACGAAAGTTTGTCATTAAACATTACCCCCAGAATCCTGACCTTTGTGACAGGTACTGGAGGAGATTCCAAATCAGTTGACCACCAGGTGGGGGACCAACTAGGGGATAGACTGCCAAAAGTCATTACTTCCGTTTTCTCGGAATTCAACTTTAGGCCGTTGAGTGCCGTCCAGGAGCTTATGGCTAGTATTCCCTCCTGGAAACTGTCTGCAACAGCTAGTCCATCGTTGTGTACGGCCAGCACCAGTTGGGTGTCATCGGCGTACGAGTTTAGTCTCATCCTGTGTACTTTAATGACCCTGGCCAAGTCCAACACCTTCAGGTCATGAATCCGTAGCATGGCTAGCCCCGCCTGTAAAGTACACATGCTTGACAAACTCTGCAACAGAAAGTAAATTGCACATCAATACCAGGATGACTCCCAGCTATAACCTGAAATCTATGCCTCCCAAAAGAATAAACTAGCCACCAACAAGGGTTGGATGCCATTCTATATATGTAAACACAACCACTGAACTGGAATCCCTTACTTATCTTTCCACAACATATAAACTATTGCGTCCACCACTCAGAACCATTTATCAAAGGACTGCCCATGACATTAGCTGAACAAACCAAATCCATAAGGCTGAACCTCTAGCGTTACTCAGATCAATGTCTTTACTAAGACAGGCCGGTATCAACGTACTATTAAAAAATATAAAGTATTCCCTTCTCCACCTACACTGCAGCTACATTAAATCCAGTGTGGGCTGTAAATTCCACACAAAATCATCTCTACTGCCCTTCTCAAAGCCAATGTCACCTCTGGTACAATATATTTCCACAACACTGCACCCACCTGGAGTCGCTAGTGGAAGGTTCTGGATGCCTGGATCTGTTACGTGGCTGCCTATATGTTTGCTTGTGCTGTCTGTGCAAGCTTCCATCTGTCCACCAACCCTTTCATGTGTTCACAATGGTTTGGGTCTAAATACATTGGAATTAATCTGTCCACAGTAGTCTGCACCTGTCCACATAGGCCTGTATCTAATGCAGTGCAGTCTGCTATGGCCTGTATCTGTCTAAAATGGCAAGTACTCAATGCAGTACAGTCACACTGGCTTGCATCTAATCACACAGGCCTATGCCCGCTGAAAGGCAGCCCACACTGGCCTATAACAATACTGGCCAGTTCGTGATGCAAGTTCACCCACAGTGGACTGTTTCTATCCACACATGCTTCTGGTTGTTCACACAGAAATACCTCATTCATCTTCAATGAAGAGGGTTGTAAACCTGTCTTTTTCCTGCTTTAGTTCTACTACATCCGTTTATACAGGCTTGTATCTGTCAACACAGGCCTGCCTGGGGGTGAGCCACTAGATGTGGTTTCTCTATTGGTCAGCTCTGCAGCGGTGGCTGGCAAAACAAAACTATGAGGGGGCGCCACGTCCCCAACTAACTTCAATTATGTTCAGCTCAGTGCCGCACTCCCGGCGATGGTGGTGTGATGTTAACGAGCAGGAAAGGTAAGGACTTCCCTTCCTGCTCAGTGGAACGCGACTCCTGACCAATCCTGTAGCTGCTTCCAGCCTGAGAGCAGCTCCAGGATTTGCAGGAGCACACTAACCCAGCGCTCATTTTGAGGCTGGGGTTCTGGGCCAGCAATTCCCCGGCTGTTTCACAGTCATGGGATTGCTGGGTGTACAATGTGCACGTCGGGCTGGCCGTAGGTTGGCAGCCGGCCAACCCAACATGCAAACTATAAGGGGCAGCAGTAATCCTGCAGTAGGGATTCAGACCTCCTGCCTCTACACAGCGCGACCTGGTGGCACAATAAAATGACATTATTATGAATCCATTTGATTTATTACTGTTTGCCTGTTGTGCTTGCAGTAGGCGGGGCGATGCTCCTCCGCCATTTTGGAGGAGCTGTCCCTGCAGCTCTGTCGACCTCAGGGGGGACCGATCTAAAGAGAGCCCATGGCCATGCGGTTCTAGACACTTGCAAAAATTGGGAAATACTCTACCCTCACATAAAAAGTAGCACTTCTCTCTAGAAGAACTATGCCCCCACACACGCCACTTTCCATCCAACCAGGAACTTAACACTGTTCTTCAACAAAGACGTCCTTGCTTATGTCCAACTTGCACTCCAAGTTTCATAACTCCCCCTACCCCCTGGCATCCTATGAAAACCCTTTCCTCTGGCAAGTAAATGCCATTGCCTTTAAACGTGCTAATTTTAGCACTTGTACACTCTTCAAACATGTTCCTTGGCCGCAAAGAGGGGTGCCTGTGTGTGACACATTCTGTGAAAGGGTACACACTTGTTTTGCCTCTCCCTTTGTGCAAAGTGCTCCCCGTGTAGGTTCAAACAGTTATTAGCCGCCGGGGGGGGGGGGGGGGGGGGGGGAGAACGCTCCGTGCTGAACAACCTCCTGCAATGAAAGCCGGATCATGTCTGCAGCCGTGAGCCCACGCTTGCTGGGGGTCTTTCTAGGCGCTCCCGATGTCCTCCCCGCCGCAGTGAGAGCAGCTGGCTCTGCTGAACCACCCAGCCCCTTTGCCCGCCCTGCGGCCAGCCTGTGATGGCATCCAGGAGCGGCGGCGCGTGCGCCCACCGCCTGGTCCCCGCGCGCCGGTATGAACAAGCCGTCGCGTGCGCCCACCGCCTGGTCCCCGCGCGCCGGTATGAACACGCCGTCGCGTGCGCCCACCGCCTGGTCCCCGCGCGCCGTTAGGGACACGCTGGCGCGTGCGCCCACCGCCTTGGCCCCGCGCGCCTCCTAGGGGTCGCGGCCGGCGCGCTGGCGCGTGCGCAGGTCCCCGCGTGCCGCCACTGGGGCCCTCCTCGCGCCGCGCCGCGCAGACTTCCTGGGCACGTCGTCCTGGCCGGCTGACGCCTCCCGAAGGAGGGAGGAAACGGTTAACGCGTGTTTGTTTGAGGATTGGACGCGGGCCCGGGCGCTGAGGTTTATGTGCGGCTCTCTCTCTCCCCTGTCTAGCTCAGGCGCGCTCTCGCTCTCCCGCCCTGCCTTCACCGGCTGCTCCATTTGCTCACCCCCGAAATAACACAAATGAATCATTAACCGAAGCAAGCGCTGAGCCTCGAAGGTAAAGAGATTTTTTTGGGTTGTTGGGGAGGGAGGGGGGTGCTCTTTTTGTGGTAGTGGGATTTTGTGGCATTTGCGGGAAGGTGGGTGGGGGGTGGGGGGGATGTGCTGAAGTACTCTTGGTATCTTCCTGTCACTCTCCTGGATCTGAATACTACCCACCCACTGTCCCCCTCCCCCCTCCAGTACCATCACCTACCTTGCCATTGGCACTGAGCCATCTTCTCAATGGAGGTGCCCTTTGAGGGAAGGGCTTGCTAGAGTCCTCGTCGAGGTGCAGGCTGCTGGGGGCTCTTTTTGAAGGTTTGATTGACTGCATAGCCCCACCACCCCTCAAAGCCATCGCTTCTCCCCAGGCCCTCCCTTTTCCTGGCACAGACATGCGGTGCTGCTGCTGCAGCTGGCACAAAGTTGCCGTCCATTGTTCCAACATAACTGCGCGGTCTCATGCTGACCCGCCCCTCCCTGCTCACTCTTCCGCTCCCACTTGGTCTGTCTCTCGCTCTCTCTTAGCAATTCCCGTCTCTCCAGAGCTCCCTCTCGGTTGGTTTCCTTTCTAATGGCCTCTTGATGTCCCTATTGCCTCAGCTTCCATTTTCTGTCCACAGCGCTCTCTCTCCCCGCCTCTTTGAGAGTGTCCTTTCGCACTACATAACTCTTCCTTCTCTGCTCTGCTGACTTCTCTGCTCTCTTCTATTCTTCACACCTCTCTTCTTGTCTTGCGTTGTTTCTTGTTTGTCCCTCTTCTCACCATGCCACGTAGTCCCTCAATTCTTCTCTTTCTCTACTCTGGTCTCTCCGAGCTAACGCTTTATCTTTGCCTCACTTTGTGTTCTTCCCGCCATTTTCTAATTCTGCCGTGCCCTTCCCTCACTCTTCATTTCTGGGTCAAATATTCTTTACTATACCATATCTCCCTGAGTCGGTCAATCTAAGATTTCTGCCATTCCGCTACGCTCTTCCTCTTTGTCAGTTCTTTCCTCAATTTTCTTCTTTTCTTTGCTTTCGATTTCACACACTTCCATTTACCGGTTTCCCACAATTGCTCTCACGCTCTCTGATCCTCTTCCCTCGCTGATATCTCTATCCTCTCTTCCCAAACTTGCACTACTTTCGCCTCTCTCTCTCTGTTTTTTGTGATCTCTTGCTCTTTCCTTGGTGGCTCTCTTTACCCACTTTCTCTTGCTCACTTTCTCTTCTCCACCCTCTCTAATCGCTTTTTCTCTATCGCTCTACCGCCTTCCTTCACAAGCGCGGTTCACTTTCTCTCTGTGGGTTAGAGTTTGTGCCAAGATGCACAGCTCTTGGTAACCCTTCACTGCCAACACTGCGTTTTTTTCAAACGGAAAACCTCTTCCTACAGTCTGACTAGAATTTATGATTTTTTTTGGATTATTTTTCAGACAGAAAATATCAACTATGCACCCGTCTCGACCATGCCGCGCCCTTAGAAAGAAATGCTGCCAACTGCCCTGCTAGTGGTAAAGCAGAGATCCTGACTTTTACAACAAAAACAGTCTCCGAACATGAAAGAGGTCATGGTGAGGCAATAATTATTTTCTAAAATCTTCTTGTCAATTTCTCTGATTGTTGATTTCATTGTCTGACACAATGTCTTGGTAAGCGGCTACAGATTCTGACAATAGCCAAGAGACGAGTCCAAAAAAGTTCAAGATTATGTGATTTATTTTGCCTAATAATCCTTGAAAATCAAGCAGCAAAGGGAAAGTCTGAATCTTTTGTGAAGTTTTGAACTGTCATTGTAAGGAAAAGTCGTTAAGATATTAAATTAACTTGCCGCCAATTTGGGAAGGGCCAACTTGACCAACTCTAACGTTTAATTTTTTTTCCTTTTCCTGTTGAATCTGTCCCTTCCCTTTTCATGAATTCCCTCCTTACAGTGGGGGAGGGGAAGGTGTGGAATCGGTCCAAGATACTCATGGGGCTGGTGGCGGTTTCGTTTCACATCACGTTCCGTTCAGGGCAGTGGATATGGCCTTGGCCACAAAAATGTGGTGAGTAGCCAGGAAACCCGCAAGTAGCTATTTACGAGAAAGCTCCTGGGGCGGATCCCAGTGGGATACTCCTTAGGGTCTCCAGAATTTTAGCACCTCCTCTACAATGAAAATCTAGGTCTTCATTCCATAGCATGATTGTTTTTCATTTCTCCCTTCATCCTAGTTTGTTCTTTTTTTGGCCTTTGCTAATGTGTGATTTTGTACTATTTTCATATGGAAATCACATTGCTTCTACTCAAGTCTGCCTTAGCTAACTGTTACATATTTATTTGAGTTAATGAGAAAGAATTTAGATTCCCCATAGTACAGGTTGGGAGGTAAGGCTTATAACTATTTTATTGGGATAGGGTGGGTGCTTTGTTTTATTCCTGAACGTTGGGGGTCTAGAAGGGTGAGAGAGTTATGAGAGGGATGTTAAAATATCAAGCAACATCAGCTTTGTGCACCATTGCAGAGTTGTAAAAAATTTCATATGGCGTTCACCTATTTCCCGATAGATCATTTAAAATTTGCAGCTGCAAGTTCTCAGAGTTTGGGTTTCTATGTGAATATAATGCCTTTTACAATGTTTTTCATACCACATTCTCCTCATTTTCATGAGGAAAATGTATCAAGCAAAGATTACATCTAAATCCAGAGTAAATCTGTGTTGGGATGGCAATGTATACTGCATGTGTTGTCATGTCCCCTGACCGGTGTGCCCGATTTGCAGGTATATGTTATTCTGGTGCTTGGAATTTGGCTATATCCTGACACTGATCTAGTGTGCATGAAGGTTGTGGCCTGCATTTGACAAGAGTGTAGTCCTAGACTTGTCCTGCCCTAAAGGGTCACACCAAGCAAGCCCTCAATAGTGGCAAAGTACTACTGTAAGAAATTGGGTTATTGGTTGAAGGGAGTTAAAGCCCTACTCGAACAACTACATTCCATGTCCGGGTAAACCACAACAAGTTACTCAATTAACCTGTGCTTAGCCCTCTGGTAGCTTGGCATTAAACAGTCCGGCTTAAATTATAGGCAATGTGTAATGTATTTATTATTACAAACAGTAATAAAGTGACAACACATAGCTGAGGCATTTGCGTATAACATGACTGACTTCTTTAAGACCCGGCTGGCTGGACCTTGGGAGCAGGTGAGGGAGTTAGTGTGGGATTGCCCGATGATGAAACTGAGCCTGACTAGTGGGACAGACTTGACGGCTGACCTCTCGATGGAGTAGGAGATGCTGGAAATTACACAAATGCAGTCAGGAAAGGCACCATACCCCAATGGGCTTTCTTTAAAGTTCCTCCAGAAGATCGAGGGGACGGTGGCTCCCTACCTATATGTGATGTATAAAAAGGCATACCAACTTGAGGAACTGCAGATGGATATTCGTATGGTAACCATTGTTCTCATCCCCAAGGATGGGAAGCCTAGGGACAAATGTGATTTTTATAGGCCTATATCTCTGCTCAGTGCAGATGCTAAGGTCGTAACGAAAGTGTTAACAAATAGACTATGCGATGTATTGGCTGCACTGGTCCATGTGGACCAAACAGGATTCATGCCATACAGGTCCACCAGGCTGAATCTTCAGCGACTCCATAAATGCTGGCTCCTGCAGAGGCGGGAGCAGACCCAGCTATCTTATCCATAGATGCCAATAAGGCATTTGTTTCCGTCGGATGGCGGTTCCTGTTTGAAATATTGGTTATGATGGGGTTTGCACCCCAATACAGCCAGTGGGTCAGACTACTCTATAGCAAGCTGTAGAAAAAGGGTTCAGGCAGATCAGGTCGTTTACCCCTTTTCTAGGTTTGCCCGGTGTTAGCCGCTTCTCACCTAACTCACGATTACCCAAATAAAGAGGCGGGCGCTGGAGACTGGAAGGCAGGAAACAGGAGTTTATTTCCGACGGAACAGAACACGTCAAATCAGACAACAGGGTATCTTCTCGAGGTGCTCTAACAAGTTTCTCTACGGCTCAGTCTTTTATACACAGGTTTATGATGTACAAACATTCCTTATTGCAATAAAGACACTTTGAAGTACAAAAAGGGCATGTTTGGGACCCCAGCTCCAGGCCCATTCCCATACTGACCGCTCTGATGTTGTTTTCCCCTCCCAAATGTGACATGTGATTGTAATCTGCAGCCGGACATTCCAACAGGGCTCGAGGGCAGGAGGGGGTGGTCAGATCTGAGGTTGGGCGGGCGCTAAGATCATGTTTCGCTATGCGGGGCCGGAGGGGTACATCCACGAGACCTAGTTTTATGATGTGGGACTGGGTCGAGAAGCCAGGTGTAGCCGGGGGGGGCCATCAGATGAGAGGAAGGGTGTTCCTGGGAGGGATGCAGGGGTGTCGGTCAGGTCTAGGGGTGTGAAGGCCTTGATTAATCACTGCTCCTCTGATGTGAGGCGAGGTCCTACTGTAGGAAGCAATAAACTGCATCTGTTGGGCTAGGTGATGGCCTGGGATCAGGCCGGGCAATCGGGCAGGGAGGAAGAGGTTACCAAAAGGGCCCGTTCTATGAGTAGGATGAAAGAGCGAGGGGGCAGGGGTTCAGCACGGAGACAAGGTCGTGTTTAGCGGTGCGTTTATGGCCCGAACAGGAGAGACCGGGGGCTGTCGGGGCGCGGGGTGCTTGCGGGGCTGGAGAGAGAGAGAGAGAGAGAGTGAGAGAGAGATGATGGCCATCGGCAATGGGCAGGGAGGTCATGACACAAAGATGGCTACTATCTATGTTCGTGATGAAGCCTAAAAGGGAACAAGATGGCGGGGCCGCTGTTTCGTGACTTTCTTTACCTTTAACAGTGGCGAGGGTGAACACAAATGAACGCCGCTTATGTACATATACATTTTGTCATTTTCCACAGTCGCCGCTTTTTACATAAGCTAGATCATTTCCGTGTTTATCATACATATAGTCGTGTTTAGTCAATGAAATAGCGTTTGCCAATATTGGTAGACTTACATATAACCGTGTGTAGTTGATGCAACATACGAGGTGGAATACATATAAATTTACATTTGTCGTACTTAAAAGTGACCGATGAAACATTTTACAGGCAAAAGTGATTGAGGGAGGAATTTGGTCCAATACAAGCAATTAGTCAAGGGGTGTAGAAAGTTCCGAAAAAGGGGGGTCTTCGCCACAGTGTCTTTATTAGTATCGAGTCATCACTGGTAGGTTCTGGTAGTTCGTTTTCTTCCGTTGGCGCTGTTGAGCACCGGCGGTGGAGCTATAGGTCCAGCTCGGGTCCTTCTTTACACGTCGCAGGGTGTGATCTGTCCTTTGCCGTTAGGCCACAGTCCTGTTTCCTAGCTAATCTCTCTTAAGGGTGCCTTATGCTGGGCACCTGCATTTCTGTCTCGGAGTCAAAATCCACGTGGAAAGGATAGAAGGGGTTTTGTCGGATAATCGGGGGAGGAGAGGGCGGAGTGGGACCGGATCTTTGAGACGGACCAAGGGAGCAAAAGGGTGATGCGCAGGCAGGTCCATCAATCGGGCTCAAAGGGCGGGGACTTCTGGCACGCGTGCGACAACAAGCAGAGGGCTTCAAGGCAGCCTTCCATTCCCTCGTTTTCTGCGTTTGAGAGTGGTGCATCGTCCCGCGTCCCGTTGCTCTGCGGCTCCATCTTAGGTCGAGGTCACACGCGCCTCACGATCTGTGGCCAGGCTGTGCGTCACGTCCAGCCCCTCTCCTCCGGTGGCTGTGTATCCTTGAATGGGTACAAAACAGGTTTTAGCGAACTGGCAAGAGAAGGCATTTATACATTTCAATTCCATCCCAGATCTAGGTAGCTGGGGGTACGTTTCATCGGTCACGGTCAGAAGTTATCACTGTGGAGTATGTATACAGGCGTGTCTACTGATTTTGAACTAGGTCTATTTGGCGTTCATTCATGTCGCATGTGGCTTTCTGACCCTCGCCCTGGCAGTCTTTTATCATCATGAGAGAGGGGTAGAGGCTAAACACTCTTTTCTCGGGGAGCAACAGTTAAGCAAGGTCATCAGTTATACCTCGAGTTTACGGAGCTGGGGTCAAGCGGGAGGAACGGAGACGTTTTGGACATCCGTACTTGGGTGCGGAGGGGTGGGGCAATCTGGGCCTAGGAGATTGTGTTTCTAACGAGCTGAGAGTAGAAGGCCACTGACGTATAGTCCTCCTATAAAAAGGGCCAGATTAGGGGGACATCAGTCGTCTTACCTGTCCTTTTCTTATAGCCAATTCGAGTTCTGTCATTTTTACAGAAAAGGAGAGGTAGTAACATGGCAAATTACAATAGTTTTAGTTTCTGGCAATTTTGTCGATCACCTTTGTGTTCGAAAAACCAATTAGGCTCGTGCCGGCGGGGCACAACATTACCACACAGAGGAAGAGGGAGCAGGGGTCGTTCGCATTTTAAATGAACTATTCGGTACACGTACAACATGAAGGGAAAGGACGAGAGAGGGAAACGTGTACAATAATAGGCCATTTTGATGCACACAAAACACAAAACAGTAGGGGTCATATAGAAACACAGACTGAGGGACAACGTAAATCCATATACCACGTACACATGAATTCAGGCGAGGGGGGGGGTACATGCATTTACATACAGAATTCAAGACAAAACATAGAACAGTACTTGGCCAAAGACATTTCCTCCTGCATGCTGCGCATCCTTAGTTTCCTATTTAATTCGCCTGGCTGTCTTTTGCTGTTCGTCTCTGTTGCAAATACTTATACTTTCGTCAATTGTTCGGGAACTATCCTGGTCGGGCTAGTACTTACGGTGGGATCTTTGAATCATTTTTAGCGGACGGGTATCCAGGCCAAGGCAACGGAGGGTGTTAGTTGGGGGACCAATGGGCAACTTCGAGTTTCATGGCGTAAGAATCTACTCGTAGGTGCGCGTCATTCTTGGTCCCATTATTAGAGAGATGGTCGTTTCTAAGTAAGGGTGCGTTATATCTATGACTGTTCATCGTGTATAGGTGCTATGTCCAGACCCCCTTTTTCCCCATTCCATCGGCCGTCCCATCATCACTCAAGTCGTACAAAGACATCTCTCTTATCAGGTCAACGCGTGCAACGTATATCCAGTCGAGTTACACACATTCGGTCATACACACATGCATTCATATCACCCAAATCCGCGTTGCTTAGGTCTTCTCCACACTTTAGTCGATGTTCTGATGCGACCTGCAGAAAGAAGGGGAAGAAGAAGGGGTGGGGGCGGCGTTTAAAGACACATTCGCGCGCATAAACCCAAAAGGCTTTTTACTTACTACGTATTTCGACCTATCTCCGCGGGGTGCAGTCCCTTCCATCTCGGCGTTTTAAGCCCCGTGGGACTGGTGGTGCGGGAGGCATACTCATTTATGGACTGCACATTGCATAGATCGCCCACGTGTGGTATTGCGGATCTTGTGTGGGGGGGGGGTCGAAACAAAAGGGCAATCAGGGTAAAGTGGGTGAACTCGTGTTCTTCTTCGAGCAGTCGGGGTGGTCTACAGTGGTTCCGGGTCTGGTTTAGGGGCATCTGAAACAATTTCACTGAGATATGTGGCATACAAAGTAAAACAGAACATCGGGACCTTTATCGATTGCCTTAGGTTGCATAAAGGTAAAAAAACACACGCAACAACTTGGATCGTTCACATTTTCAATATTCCTAGGTACTTTGCTTTTTAACCTTTCAGTAATCAACTTGCTTTATTTCGCCTATATTTTACGTTGATCGGAAACAAGGGCTATGTATTCAAAAACTTACCAATCCAAAAACTACGACTGTATTTGTTGTCACAAAATCTTTTATTTAAAAATGTTGACGTACAAATGCAGGCCTACAACCACGTGGGCCAGCCACGGAGTAGACTGGAACTGTACATGAGGGCATATTTGTCTGCGGAAAACATAACTGAGTCGGTGGTTGTTTTATTTCATCAAGGTACGATAAGTGCAATAAAATCATATCGAAAATTCATTGTGGGTAAGTACCATCAGTGTCAAAAAGATTCGAACTTTCAATAATACTGTAATCAATGATGCGTCAGAACTTAATATCAAATTCACTGTTCGAATGTTCGAGTAATACTCATCCCCTTCTCGCCATGTGATTCAAAACTGCATACATATCTCGCGATATCAAGTCTGAGCATCCGGAACACAACGGGGAATTGTGAGTTTCGTTTGTACCGGCGCCATTTTGGGTGGGGTCAGGCGGGTCCGAGTATAGTCAAACTGTCTCTACCAACTCGTGGTTGGACCAGAACTTCTTTTCGGCAGTCCAGAAGTTTCGTTAAGGGGGCAACAGAAGGGACCGGTGACATGAACCATCAATCAAAGAAAAGGGAGGGGCAACAATCTTTCCTACCGGGTCGTACTGATGTTCCACCGGAACTGATCAAATCGGTAGTCTGCAGTATCTTGGGTCATTCAAAACTGAGGCTGGCGCCAGCATGAGGGCGCCGACGTCTCGTGGTTACGTCTTGGTCGTTCTGCGGGTGATCATGACATTCACTTCCTATCGGTGGCGGTTGGGGGCCCGCGGAGGTCGAGGGCCCTCCGCAACTGTCGTAGAATCTTCAAAGCTGAGGAGAACGTTTCTGAACGAAGGACTCGTTTTTCTAGTTGGCCAGCGACCAGGCCATCCTTGCACGCCAGGTCCGTTCCTGCAAGGTCGACCGCCATTTTTAGGAGTTCTGCAGCTACCGGCAGTCACTGGGTCAAATGAGCAGACGGACTCCAGCCTGTTGGGTGAGGCGTCGTAGCACCGCCACAGTGGACGAGACCCTGCTGGGTGTGTGGAGCGTCCCTATACTGCAAGAGTGGACGAACCCTTTGCCAGGTGTGTGGAGCGATGGGGGTGCAGCTGAGGGGCCTCCACCTGGGGAGGCGGGAGAGGTTCGTCCGCGCCGCCTCTCCCTCCCAGTGCATCCCACGGCGTCTCGCTGACATTTGTTATGGCCGGACCAGGCGATGAAGAAGATCGGGGGGGGTCGTAGGCATATGCAAGACATCCCCCCCCTGTGGCCTGCAAGGCGCCTGGAGAAGAAGGGAATGGGAGGACCAGTTCATTCCGGGTCGGGCCCATGCCTTCGGCGGCCGGCCGTTCTTTGCCACGGCCCCAGGAACGGGTCCCTTGGTTCATCCCGGGGACAGGCCTTGGCGCGTGGTGTCGCCTCCGGACTATTCGCGTAATGGTTCTCCACCCCACGCCGCCGCCGACGGCTTTTGTAGACTTTCTGGCGCCCAAAAACCTACTAGAAAGTAGCCCAAAGTAGCCCGACATTGCTACTTTGGGGAAGGAGGGACAGGAACGGCGTCAAGCAGACGGCGAAATGCATTGTGGGTTTGTTGTTGCCGCCGTTTGCCGTGTAAATAGTTGTTTAATATATTTTTGTTCAAAATAAAAACGTTTTAACCTGTTACTTTGCTATAGTGTTGTATATTTCTAATATTTGCCTAGGGTTTGTCGTTAATTGGGCAGGGCGATCGGTGGAGCCGAGCTGTCTCGCAGTCATCATGGCGTTGAGTTCGGCTTTCCTCACTAGTTTCATACTTCCTGAGCGGTTGTTCCTAATGTTTCCATTTCAGTAAGGTTGAAAAGAGATCTCATCAGTGGCCTACTGACTTTACTCGATTCCTTTTGTTTTTCCTAATGATTCTTATGTTCTTTTATTTGCTAGCACGATACCGCGGCTAATCCGCATTTTCTTTATATATGTCCTTTTTATTAGGGGTGTCCTCCGGTGGAGCCAGATGGTCTACCTTTAATAAATGGTCCGGGCTGAACCAACTACTGAGCAATGGGGGGGAGATAGGCATGACTGGTTACAATGGGGACAAAAGTCAGCACTACCTATCCTTCACTACTTTGCGGAGACTAGGTAGAATATTTCTATTCTACAGTATTCGCAAATAGGGAATACCCAAAGAGAGAACCAATTCCAAACAGTCAAGTTCGGACAAACAATCAATCAATCAAATGAGGAATAAAATAGGCGCGACGGGTTACAACGGGGGCAAAAGCCTGCGCTACCTACCCTTCACTATCTGCAAAGAGAGAGATCTTCCTGTTCCTCTCTGTTTGTAGGCAGAGAAGATCCTTTCTAAGAACCAATTCCGAACGATCAAGGTCCGGTCAAACAATCAATCAGTGGGGGATAAAAATAGGCACGACGGATTCACTATCTGCAAAGACTAAACAGAGTATGGCGGCCCTGTGCTTGTTTGCAAATAGAGAATAATCCAAAAAGAACCAATTCCAAAACAATAAATGCTTGGATAACAATCAATCAAATGGAGAGGGAAGTAGGCGCGACGGGTTACAACGGGGGCAAAAGCCTGCGCTACCCACCCTTCACTATCTACAAAGGGAGAATACTCCTATCCTTCCCCGTTTGTAGACAGGGAATCTCTTAGAACAAAACAATCAAAATGCGTAATACTAGCATTTTCCAATGACAATCAAACAATCAATTCGCAATTTGTCGTGTTTCCACGACCTTACCCGGACCGTATGGACGGTTTCTCGTCTTCCGTTTCCAGCGCCCGATCGTCCTCTATTCTCCGTAATTGCTGTGGCACTCCTGATGGTTCCCAGTCAGGACCGTAGATCACTCGAGAGAGGTCTTTTCGGAACCGGTGAAGTTCGGATGATCGGCTGCCAGACAAGGGTCTATCGGGCAGGAGCTCTTCCCGATCGTTGCAGTCGTTCACTCTGTCGTTGGGACCTCTCTCACTGGATCCACGTGTCGCTGATGATCCCCACGTTTGGGACGCCAATTGTAGAAAAAGGGTTCAGGCAGATCAGGTCGTTTACCCCTTTTCTAGGTTTGCCCGGCGTTAGCCGCTTCTCACCCAACTCACGATTACCCAAATAAAGAGGCGGGCGCTGGAGACTGGAAGGCAGGAAACAGGAGTTTATTTCCGACGGAACAGAACACGTCAAATCAGACAACAGGGTATCTTCTCAAGGTGCTCTAACAAGTTTCTCTACGGCTCAGTCTTTTATACACAGGTTTATGATGTATAAACATTCCTTAATGCAATAAAGACACTTTGAAGTACAAAAAGGGCATGTTTGGGACCCCAGCTCCAGGCCCATTCCCATACTGACCGCTCTGATGTTGTTTTCCCCTCCCAAATGTGACATGTGATTGTAATCTGCAGCCGGACATTCCAACAGGGCACGAGGGCAGGAGGGGGTGGTCAGATCTAAGGTTGGGCGGGCGCTAAGATCATGTTTCGCTATGCGGGGCCGGAGGGGTACATCCACGAGACCTAGTTTTATGATGTGGGACTGGGTCAAGAGGCCAGGTGTAGCCGGGGGGGGGGGCCATCAGAAGAGAGGAAGGGTGTTCCTGGGAGGGATGCGGGGTTGTCGGTCAGGTCTAGGGGTGTGAAGGCCTTGATTAATCACCGCTCCTCTGATGTGAGGCGAGGTCCTACTGTAGGAAGCAATAAACTGCATCTGTTGGGCTAGGTGATGGCCTGGGATCAGGCCGGGCAATCGGGCAGGGAGGAAGAGGTTACCAAAAGGGCCCGTTCTATGAGTAGGATGAAAGAGCGAGGGGGCAGGGGTTCAGCACGTAGACAAGGTCGTGTTTAGCGGTGCGTTTATGGCCCGAACAGGAGAGACCGGGGGCTGTCGGGGCGCGGGGTGCTTGCGGGGCTGGAGAGAGAGAGAGAGAGTGAGAGAGAGATGATGGCCATCGTCAATGGGCAGGGAGGTCATGACACAAAGATGGCTACTATCTATGTTCGTGATGGAGCCTAAAAGGGAACAAGATGGCGGGGCCGCTGTTTCGTGACTTTCTTTACCTTTAACAGTGGCGAGGGTGAACACAAATGAACGCCGCTTATGTACATATACATTTTGTCATTTTCCACAAAGCTGCGAGCTAGAGTAAAGGTTAATGGTTTCGTCTCCTGGGAATTTCCAATCGAGAGAGGGACGAGACAGGGCTGCCCCCTATTGCTGATGCTTTTTGCACTGGCGGTGAAGGCGCTGTCTGAATGGGTGCACATAGATGCACGCATTTGGGGATGGACTGGGGAGGAGAGCATATCGCTTTACGCGGATGATATACTGTTGTATCTCGAAAACCCCAACCAGTCTCTAACCACGTTACAAGATATCTTCCGTATGTATGGGAGATACTCAGGCTTACTATCCACTGGGGTAAGTCTCTGATGTTCCTGATGGTTAGTTGGGCACCAAGCTGACAGCTGCAGCTTAGGATGGAGCCCTGCAAATTCAATTATCTGCGTATTTTGGTGACCTGAAAGCTGAGGCTCATTACGAGGCACACCTGGGGCTGATGGTGAAGGCACTGGAGATTGATGTTAGACACTGGAACACACTACCGCTCTCCAGCCTGGGAATAGCTGTAGAGTTTAAAATGGTTGCATTGCATAGGCTCCTCTGTGTTGCAGAACTGCCCATACAGTATTCGGGCATATTTTTCACCAAGCTGGATATCCTGCTTAGTACGCTAAAATGAACAGGGTACAGCCCCGTATTGCAATGTCTGTGTGGCAGCGATCCAAATGTGAGGGGGCATAGAGCTGCCAAATGTCCAGAAGTATTATGAGGCCTCACAGGTTAGTGTGGTGAATGGCTGGGCTTATGCAAACTGGGCCGACCCAGCTTTACGGAGGGCTAGACGTCCGTTGTATGGTGAGAAGATGGGTCCCACCGCCTGTCCAGCATATTGACAGTGGTGTCTGTGTGGCGCAGACTGACAGAGAAATAAAGTGGAGTAAACAGTTGACACCAAGAACCCCACTGTGGAAGGGACCAGCGTTGTGCCTGTTGGAAAACTGAAGGGTTCCCAGAGGTGGGTTAACATTGGCCTTTCAATGCTTGCTGATTTGTGGGACATGAATGCGATAGCCACATTTGAACACCTGGAGTGGGAGTATCAGATGTATGGGACGCAGTGGCTTAAGTATAGGCAGCTGAGACACACACAGCAGAGTAGTATTGCCAGTGATGAGAAGACACACGGATTCACCATTGGAAAGGAGGGTATTGGATGGACACCTTAGGATGAAGACCATCTCATTAACGTATGGGATGCAACTAAGGAATACACAAGGGGAACTGTGACGACTGAAGGATTGCTGGTATCAGGACTTGGGTGAGCTAGTTGATGAAGACTGGCAGTCAGCACTGGGCTTCCCTGTGGAAGCGGCAATTAGGGCGAGTTACCATTTAAGTCAACTGAAAATCCTTCATAGTATGTATAACACGAGGACTCAGCTTAAAATGCGGAAGGTGAGAGATGCGGGTTGCCTTAGACATTGTGGGATGGAAGACTTGTTTATGCATACTTTGTAGTAATGAGAACTTTTTGGCAGGTGGTTGCAGGTTTGCTAAAGAAGGCAATTGGGACTGGCATAGAGCTATAACCCCAACTCGCTCTGCTTGGGATCTGGGGTCCCACAGACCTGATACGTTATGTGAAACTCCTGGTAAACATGGGTTATATGGTGGTTAAGAGATACTGAACAAAAATGGGGGAGTGAAATGGTCCCCAGGTTGCAGGACTGGGAGACGGGTATGGATGGTTGCATGCTACTGGAGAGGGAAGTCTACAAGGGCAGGGGCTGTCCACACAAGTTTGATAAGATACGGGCTAGCTTGGGAACAGGAATTGGTGCTAGAGGGGACGATGGTGTGACTGGGCTCAGTAGGTGGCTTTGGGGCAGAAGTTTAGGGCTGCTCAGCTATTAGGAGGTGGTGGGGATCGCAAACACATCATTGGGTCTGGCAAAGCTGGAATCTTGGCTCCCTGACTGAGGGCCTACATTAAATACTGCTACAATGCTTGATTGATGGGGTTCACTGCGGGGAGGTTGTGGGATTGAGCCAGGGACTGGGGAAGCTATGAAGGATGTGCCATTGTGTTGTATGGTCATAATAGTTGTTTCTTCAAAATAGTAACATTTGTTTAAAAAAAGAAAATTATGTAACATTACACAAGAAAAATCTCAGATCAATTCAGACAAATAGTATAACGTTTAATAAATAAGATGATACTAGTAGTTTAAGTGGAAATATTACCTAAAAGCACATAGAAACTCAGTCATCTGGTCATGCGAGACCAAGGAAAGTCTGAAGTTCAGGCCGACCACAATGGAGAGTGGGTAGGATACAGGAACTGTTAGTCCAGCGGAAATTCACCTTCAAAGTCCGGTGTGAAGAGTTCATTTTATGTCGGTGGAGTCCACAAACAGCAGGTCGAAATTCGAGGACCTCCTGGACCAACGTTAACGACGACGAAACACGCAAGATCATGAACTCCATCCACTCAGGATCTCCGTCTGACCCCTGCCCACACCACATATTCAACAAAGCAGGCGCAGCCATCGCACCCCAATTACGGAAGGTAATCAACATCTCCCTAGATACAGCCACTTTTCTGGAAAGCTGGAAGCACGCCAAGATCAACGCCCTCCTCAAAAAACCCAAGGCGCACCCCAAGGACCTCAAGAATTTCCTTTCATGTGCATAACAAGGCTTTTACCTGTAGAGGACTATGATAACAACATAAACGATAACAGTGGTACTGCAGTAATACCGAACCTTTGTTTCTTTAGAATATAATAATGAAAATAGAGCACCTGCTATTCATTTTGTCATTTAAGGTCAAGGATTGTGCTGTGTACAAGACAGGTGTTAGGCGAGGCCCCTGCAGTAGTGTAGGAAGCTTAACCTAAAGCGCTAGTGCATGCTACTCCCCTCTATTGTGCAAATAAGCCTATGAAAAGATGTTTGAGTTATATCTTAAAAGTGTTGCAGACAGTCGCCCAGGGCTCGAAGTACACAGTATGAATTGAAATCCTAGACCACCAAACTCCTCTTGACTAAGCATAAGTGCTGAGATGTCGGCGAGGCGTAATAAACTAGCACCAATGGTCGCAGCCAAAAGGTTCAATTGAAAAAACAGCTGAATTCTGGAAGACAAAGTCTAGTTCCTTTCCAGGCAGCATAGACATATGATGCCACAGGGATAAAACTTCTTCAGAGTCAGTTCAAAGGCCTAAGAACTTTACTTCCTTACAGTGTCTTATGCTGTACTTGTTAAAAAGGTGGCAGTGATAGAGTCTCCTTGCCTACAAGGAGTTGGTGCAAAGTAAGATCAAATGTAAGCTATATTACATGTAAGAATTGGTGAGAGACTGAACGCTAATATAGCCCTAAAGAGACAAATAACTAAGAGAGAAAGCACTACACCTGCACTTTTTTCTATGCCCGAAAGTCCCTAGTATACTAAGAGGGGCAGAAGGGGAGTAGAGTGAGGACTGCAGGCAGGCTTTCTAGCTGCGTTTACACACACATGCAAGTTGGGTATTTTATACTTTTGTGATATCGTGTTGTATGGCATCTTATTGAGCAATAAAGTACTTTTCGTTTTGCACAGGGTGGACAATTGCGTTATTGTGCTGCTAGGTGTCAGCTGAGTTTTGAGCCGGTCATATCCCCACACTGACCTCCGTGAGAAGCCTATTGTGAGAAGTTGGCCTGATATGCAGTGCTCACTATTCTAGTGATCACTATGTATCAGTCCAAACAACCCTTATTGATGATTGGTTGTAAGTCAACCTTATAGACCAGCTATCCTAGTAGCATGGATACGAGCAGTCTAAGGCTAAGACTCTAGAGGGCGTGTTAAGCCAGCTGTTTTACCATCACATTACCCCTTGAACACCAAGTGAAAGGACACCACACAAGTTGTTATGAAAATAAACAGATATTTATTTATAACAAGACTACCCTGAACTCTTTATGAGTCAGGGAGCTAAGCACACAACAAAACTCTTACGAAAATACTTTAAGTCGCACAATTTACACAAATGCCCTAGGGGCACGAAAAACCATATACACAGTAAGTGGAATGCGAACTTGCTAGCAGGTAAGTAATACTTTTCTAGACTTAGGAATCGCTAGGCCTACAATTCTAAACACTGGGATTAGATGCAGGAGGCCTGTGGACGTCGTGTGCAGAGTGGGAACTCTCACGCGTAAGGCGGGAAAAAGTCTATGGAGGCTAGCAGTTGCAAAGTTACTGTTCTCGGGCGAACCCGACTAGGTGGGTCGAAAACAAGAGTGGATCCGAACACTTAGGGTGTTGGACTAAGCTGGAGCACCAGAGTACTCAGGTTACCTAGCCCAGGGGCTGCGGCTGCATAGGGTTGAAGTTGCGTCGGAAACCCTCGTTGAAGATCCAGGAGCCTGAAGAAAGAGTTGCTGGCAGGCGGCCAGTGAAGAAAGTTCGGAGTGATCCAAGCCTGGATCAGGAAAGAAGAAACCTATAAGCAGAGGGGACCAAGTTCTGAATCACTAGCCAGTGATTTGAGTGGGCACCAGGATGGCACCGGACGAAGTCACCTCAGCCAGGTGAGTGGGCGCTGCTGGGCTCTGCAGTCTCTCGGACCAGGAGGCGTTGTCGGCGACCAGGATGGAGGTGCGAGCTGTCCCACGAAGGTTCTTGCTGTCGACGTCGCTGGACCCAGGATTGGGCAACAAGTCTTGGCAAATGCAAGGCCCACGCGGTGGACCTAAAATGGCGTCTTGAGTGGACCAGGAGGGTCCAGGGTGCTCCTCTGTTGGAGGTGAGCAAGGGCTAGTCTGGAGCAACCAGACCAGCAGTAGTTGTCGTCGTGGAGCGTCGTGAGAGGGCCACTAGCCAACGGGCAAGCGACCTGGACAACGCGGTTGGCAGCAAAGAGCAGAAGGGCCCCACGCAGATCTCGTGGATGCAGGGGGGCTGAACTTCGGTGCTGGAGCTGCTCAGGGTCGGGGCTTCTCTTACCCCAAAGCACTCAGTCGAGGGTCACTCGGGAGTCGTGCTGGACAAGCGTCGTGCAGTTCTGAAGATGGCCGGTCCCTCGAGGTCTCGTCGCACCCACGGTTCACAGCTGGGCTGATGATGTAGGTTGAGGTCAGAGGTGCCAGGGAAGCCGGTTCTCGTCGTGCTGGAGCAGTCTTGATCCGAAGGAGAGACTGGCAACAAACCGCGATGCTTGGTTGGTGCCTGCTGCTGCAGGGTGACTACTCCTTAGTCACAAGGGAGAATCTTGGGAAGAAGTCTTGAGTTCCTTTCGTGGAAAGTAGTTTCAGGATTCAAAGATGATCTCTTTTGGAAGGGGGCCAGTTCCTACCTTTATCCTGCAAAAAAGGGGCTGGCACGCGACTAAGTCCTGCCCTATGGGTGGGACTAGGAGGGGGGTGGTTACACCCCTCTCCTTTGGCGGGCTTTCCCCAGATCAGGGGCTGGAGTGCCCCTGGAACTGGTTCCAGCCGGCCTATGCACAGTGAGCACCGGGGTGCCACTTGCAGTCACCTTCCTCTAAAGCCCTGCCTACCTAGGATACACAAAATCCTGTCTGGGACGGTGCTGGCACCGCCCCTGGCAGGAAAACCTTTGTCCTTGCCTCCTGGGCTGGGAGGACTCCCAGCAGCAGGAGGGCAGACTTGTGTCTCGGTGGCAGCATCCTTTTTGTGGAGCTAAGGCTCTGTCTACTTTAACCGGGGTTACAGGTTACATACATGTCGTGTCCCTCTAGAAGGGTGGAATGCTAACCCCGTCGCCAGAATTGGCGAGGGGTTAGTATTCCAATTCGTATGACACCTTACTCGACATGTTTTGATAAAGCGATACCAGAGTTGGCACATAACCACGAGGATTATAATGCACTTAAGATATATGGTATGCGATATCATGGAAACGGTTAAGGGATGGATCCCGAAAGCCGCAGACAGGCTCAGCTCATGCCAGAGCACTATCTCACACGATCCCAAGCACTCTGCCTTCATGATTGTCAAGGCCTGCCATAGGAGTGACTGATAGGAGATCTGTGTGTCCATTTTAGGGTTAGATATAGGTATACTATATCTAAAGCAAAGGGTGATTACACCACCTTGCCCCAGCTGTCGTGCAGGCAGTTGTGTCAGATTTGGATGGCCAGCCAGGGGTGGCATAATACATGCTGCAGCCCCTGGTAGGCCCTGGGTACACCTATGCCCTGGGTACCTAAGGTACACTGTACAGGGGCTGATAAGGTGACTCAGTATCCAATTAGATATGTACCTAGGGTACATGGAATCCATTTTACAGAGAGAGCAGTAGGCCTGGGGTCCTGAATAGCAGGGCCCCAGGTCAACTAAGTCAGAAAACCAGCAAAACACCAGGCAAAAAGTTGGGGGCAACCATAGTCCGGGATCTACCTTCCTACACCTATGACTGCTCACCATCGCTGCTAGCGACAGCCAAGCCTTGAAGGGGTTGTACGTGGTCCAGTTTACAGAGTTGTAGTAGGACTGACTCTGGGACGGTAGCGGCAAACTACCCCAACCCCACAGCTGTGACCCAATAGCTGTGCCCCGCTGAACAGGGTTTGACAAACTGTATGAAATTGGCACTCTGAGTCTCGGTGCAACACTTTTACGTGTAAGACAATATGGCACACATCTGGTTTAATTGTAAAAATATACAGCCAGCATACTATCCATCATCTGGTGCTGCCAAGAAAAGTGTCATGGGTGATGTCGAAGAAAAACAGGAATTGGTCAAACCCTGTGGAAGCCAATAATATAAAATGGGACCATACAAGATTCAAGTGTGATCCGAAGCGCTTGCCCTTGACATTGGTATTAGTCAGCTGCTGGAAGAGTAGCTCGATTAAGACGTGGGAGGATAAGCCATGGTTACATAATGTTATTTGTAGTAGGCAGGTGAGCTCCATTTGTAAAGAGGCTGTTAAACAGTTGAATATCAGCCTTTTTCCTAGTGACCTGCATATAAATACATATGATGTACAAGTGATTGAGCAGGTTTTGAAGGCTAATTTTCTCCAGATGAGATGAGACACAAAAGGAAGGCGGAAGAGACTCCACCATGAGTTCTGGGATACTTCACATATTGCTGGAGGCACACATGAGTTTATACTTTACCCCTGGTCTATAGTATCCACACTAATTTATTTCAGTTTCTGAAACTGCCAGTCACATCATATTTCTTTGGTCCCTTTCGTTTTCTCTTCTCTCCTTCACTATAACATTCCATTAAATGTAGCTTGGTTTTGCTATCCCAATCTATACAGCAGGTACTTCTTTCACCCCTTGCTTATATAGTTGCCAAAGCCACTTCTTAAGATGACTACCTTTGCTAGGGGCAAGCATACACGCTTTGGTAATGAGAACTATTAAGTAGGCATGAGGTTATCAGAGGACCCATGTCATCTAGGATGGCATTTTCCAGTTCTAGGATTTTTTTTAACAACACAATCAATTCTAAGCCAGGATGCATTGGTTTGTAGAAGGAAAGAATGGACTGAAATAAGGAATGCCTGATGACATGGAGTCACCTGAACCCTGTGGTGATCATAGGCAGGTGAGTGTTCGACACCAGGATTTGTATCTTTTTAAGGCCCATGCAAAAATATGGGTGCCAAATAAAATTATGTCAGGATATGTGATAGTCACATCACACATCAAAATAAGACATCTCCCCCATCTGGACCATAAACCATTGTCAAGCTAATGTATAGACAACAGGTAAAATTGTTATTTATTTCCAAAATATGTGGAAAGGGTTACAAACAATATCTACATTTCATTTGACTTGGAATCTTAATTTGAGATCTTTCAATGCAATTTTCAGTGTCCCGAGATGTGCACACCCCTCACCACTGACCCACTCTAGTTAGACCTCACTGAGGTTTCACAGTTGTGAAATAAGAATTGTGGTCACAAAGAGTCAGGGTGATTGGAGTTTGGATCCTGTCTTAGTGATGTCGTATTCTGGGACTGTTGAGATAAATTAATTTTTGACATGTGGGCAGTTGTTCGCCCTAACCAGCTGTGAAAATGGTATGATGAGTGGGCCAAGTGCCCAGCCCAACCGTGAATTGCATATATAGCTATATTGTTGTACTACACGGCCACTCAGCATTGCAGGCGTTAACTGCAGACAACCATGCTCAGAGTGGGGAGGAATCTCATAGAGTATTTCCCGAGCAAGCTGGAGCCTATGGTGGCCGGTTTTGCTGCCCCAAGACTGCCGCTACATAAGTAGAGCGAGAATAACAAAAGAAAGTTAGAGATCAATGAAACAGAGTGTACAGAAAGAGAGATAAAGAAAAGTGAGAGATCAGTTAGGGAAGGATACAGAAAAAAATGCATTGATGTAAAAAGAGAGAGATGGAGAAGAAAGGAAGAGCGGGGGCGGTTAGAAAATGTTAGCCAGGACTGTATCAGTTCTCTGTCCAGCCTCGCAGAAAACTTGGTGGGTTTCTAGTGTCTTTCAGCAGACAATGGTTGACTTAGCAGAATGGCTGTCCTGAGTTAGCCTACTATTCAAAACAAGCATTTGCAATGCAATAGGTCTCGCATTAGGAAAGTTTGAGCTATTGGTATTTTAAATGACACATTTTTTATTTATGTTTTGTTTTTGAAAATAGGGAAATTAATAGCTTTGTCATTTACAATGCCAATAGTTATAACTTTCGCAAATGTGACACCTATAGCATTTGTAATGCAATATGTGTTGTATTTACGTGACTTTCACGTATTGATATTGCAAATAACAATGCCTTTTAATTTTTTTTCAATAATTAATACTTAAATGAAAGTTATTGTAATTTATAGTGAACTTTGCCCTGAGGGCCTGTAACGGGCGCACGCCATCCGATACCCTTCAGATTTGTGGCTTCTGACCCAGATGACATCATAGGATATAATTGTCATGGCATCATTGTGGCCAGCCTTAACCTCACTTAACCCAGTGTCATTTACAGCATCGTGACAAGCAGTTTCAAAACACTGGACAGTCTTCAGTTGGTTGCTAGTTATGCTCATCCCATCGCATACAGTTTTTACCTAATGGGCTACAATCAAGAGATTTCCAAAAAGAAACAAGGGGGCTTCATTAAATAAGTATACTATCGGGGTTCAAAAAAAGTAGTAGCCACCTCTTTGACTAAGTGGGGAAGGTACTCTATAGGTTACATATCTTTTTTGCTTCCTGAGATCATGCTATGTAATGCAACCTTTATCTCTTGTGTATATGTAAAGCGCTCTGATACCCACGGGTCAAGCTAGCGCTATATAAAACTTTTAAAATAAAAATAAAAATTCCCAGCATCTCCAAACCCCATAACAGCATTTCTCGCTCCTCCAGTATGACAAGCCCCCTCCTGCGTTCACTTGTCCCGATGGTCTGCAGCTCCCGGATCTGGTCGTTGATGGGCAGCACCTTCAGCTGGGGCCCGATCTGCTGTGCCAGGAGCTGCTCCTCCTGCTCCTGCTGGGCGGCGCTGTTCCCATTGTCCTCGCTCTCGTCGCTGCTGGCGGGGAACGACCCGGTGCTGCCGCCTGCATCCCGGACGTCGTTCTCTACCGACTCCGCAAACCGCAGCTGCTTGTGGGCAGCGGGTTCCGCGGGCCCCGAGGCTGGCTGCTGGTTCTGGCAGGGCATGGTCACGGCGGTGGTGGGGCTGCTGTCAGAACAGCGTGGTGGATCCGCGGCCATGCGCCGGGCCGCCGGTGATAGTACGGAGAGCAGCGGCGTGTCTAGCAGCATAGACATCGAGGACGGACACGCCAGGGTGCCCAGAACCAGCTCTGAGCGAACGTGGCGGCGATCTTTGAAAGGAGAGTTTCACGTCTCTGTTGAAACAGAACTATTCTTGAGCTGCCATCTTGGTGTTAGCGTTTGACTGTTCAGTACATTGCAGTAATGTATACTTTAGTGCTGTTTGTCTATTTCAAATGTTTCAACGCTATGAGAAATGTATGCACTATATAACTAAATATATCTGGATATACACGGAAGACTTTATCCTACCCACTTTCAAAACATAGTGGGGACGTTGTATGCAATTTGGCAATGCATGCTAATTTAGTCGGGGGTAATAAAGCATTACAACAGTCATAAAACGAGCATTGTGTAGCAAAAGACATCAGTCGGAAGGAATGTGGTTCTGGCTGGCTGACAGATCGCAAACGGATGTACCATGTTACTCCGCATACTTTTACTCCGCATACCGTTACAACGCGACTTTTACAACGCATACCATTACAACGCATAGCGCTTTGGGGTGCTGGATAGTGGTAAGTATAATTTACTATTCTAACTCCAGTCCCCGTGGACCCTAGGGAAGGTGTTGGATAGTAAATTATACTTATTCCCTATCCTAGAGCGCCCCCCAGCGCAATGCGTTGTAATCGTATGCGGAGTAAAAGTCGCGTTGTAATGGTAGTGCGGAGTAAAAGATGCGTTGTAACGGGTGTATACCATCGCAAACGAGACCTGGTAGGGCGGGGGCATTTCTCACTTTCATTCTGAAGAGCGCCGGTTAGAAATGCCGGGCAGCCCCCGCCTTACCAAGTCCAGCAGCTGAAGTCCCGTCGTGAAGAACATCGGAAAGGGGCTCCCATGCCTAAGGGGAGACGAGCCCGGTGAGTGGGAGTGGGGGTGAGGGTGAGGGTGGGGGTGTACGCGCGTGTGTCTGTGTGTGTTCGCGTGTGTCTGTTCGAGTGTGTCTGTGCGTGCGTCTGTCTGTGTGCGCATCTGTCTGTGTGCGCGTCTGTCTGTTTAAGGGGGGTGCGTGTGTGTATGCAGTGTGTGTGTGCCTGTGTATGCGTGCCTGTGTATGCGTGTGGCTGTGTATGTGCGCATGCGTGAGTGTGGCTGTGTGAGTGTGTTTGCGCATGGGAATATGAGGCACGAGAGGGGCACGGCGCCGTGCGCGCCCACGAGGTTAAATCTGCGCTCGTGCCCCTCTCGTGTCCACATTCCCAAATACGGCTGACAGTAGGTCTCGCGCAGACTCTGTCTGCTCGACCTAAAAAGACTAGCAGCAAACCACTGCTCGAGTGACACGAATACCTTCTTCCTCACTAAAAACCAATGTGAGGTTTGCATTTCCGCAACCGTCTCTCCAGAAGAGACTCTCCATATCCCCCTCCTCCACTGTTAATCTCTGTTTTACTACTGTCACTACCATAACCAGGAGGAGTGAAGAATGACCAGTCCCAAGTTAAACACATTTGTGAGTTTTCCATCTCCTGATGGTGCTCAAGGTTTTCTTAGTCCATCATTTAAGAACTCCTCTGGACTAATAGACTTGGGGCCAGATGTACAACCCATTTTTACATGCGCAAACGGGTTTGCGAACCCATTTGCGCATTCAAAAACAGCATGGGCCATGTACACAGCCCTATTTAGCGAGTCACAATTTATTTGCGACTCATTAAATAGATTTTGCGACTTGCTATTTGGAAGGGGCGTTCCCTTCCGAATAGCGAGGCTCAAACCCATGTACCAATGTTTTGCAACCACAATTGCGGTCGCAAAACATTAGCAATTACCACCTACTTCAAGTTGGTGGTAATGCATTCGCAAATGGTAAGGGTCCTCAGAGGACCCCTTCCCCTTTGGAAATGCATGCAAAATCATTTTTTAAGGGCAGGCAGTGGTCCCAGCGACCACTGCGTGCACTTAAAATATGAAACAAAAACGTTTCTTTTAAAAAAAAAAAAAATGCATTCTATTTTCCTTTAAGGAAAACGGCATGCATTTAAAAAAAAAAAATGCTTTATTTAAAAGCAGTCCCAAACATGGTGGTCTACTGAACACAGCAGGCCACCATCCCTGGGAGGGCTGGCATTCCCAATGGGCTCGTAAATTGCGAGAGGCTCATTAATATTAATGAGCCTTGCAATTTGCGACCCCATTGGGAATTGCACACAGTGTTAAACACTGTTTACATTTCATTTAGCACCTCGCATTTTGCGACAAATTGCGAGGCGCAAAATGAAATGGCGTACATCTGGCCCATGAAGGCTAGTCCCCTTTTGTGTTCATCAGCCCTAGACAGGTGATGGTCCTCAGCCTCATTGTGCAAGACCCAATTAAGCATCTCAGTTTACAAATCCAGCCACTCCGGTAAGGAGATGTAGTTGTTTCACAGCTACTTAGAAACTTATAAGTAATAACAGTCTCTGAAAGGGTCACCTTCACCGCCCAAACATGTGAAGCAGCCCATGGTGGAACCACAGTAAGATCTTCCAGCCTCCAAAATTAAACTCTTATATTTACGTGACTTAGATGTATTGATATTACAAATAACAATGGCTTTTATTTTTTGTAATAATTAATACTTAAATAAAAGTTATTGTAATTTATAATGGCAATAGCATAAACTTTTATAAATAACTTTTGTGAAGATTATGTTCAGTGTATTTCATTGTGACGTAAATCCAAGAACAGAAGTGAAATATTAAAATCTTTTTGTCACATTTGAAATAAAGCTTGAAACATTGAGAGAACATATTTGAACCAGTTGTTGTTGAATGGTTGCACAGAATGGAGAATATCAAAACATATGTGCGTGCAGTGCGTATGAGATGTGCACTCTTACAGAAGGGGTTCTTCCCGTTCTGTCTGCAGGACGATCTTAGCCCGTGGGTCGGAGTCTGGTTGCACCTGTTCGGTGCTAGTTTAAATTGCACTGCTGCTGTTTGTGCATTGGCTGTTCTGTGCTCTTAATATACGTGCTACGCCTCACAGCGAAGCTTGGAGTGTGTGGTTGGGGAATGAATGACTATTTTCAAAACACAACATTTACCCTGCGGGGCAGGACAAATGACTGCATTTACCAGCATGCACGGGGGAGAAACAGTTTAGGCAGCTACTGTGCAACTGCACCTATTTTGAGGCGGCCAGTGTCTTTAGTTCTGCACATCTTTCCAAGGCTTTATGTCGGCGAACACTTACTTATACTGGGCTGCAACGTTTGGGGCAGCGCTGTGTATTTCGAGGCACTTGCGCCTGGTTGGCAGTGTCTGGGGTGGTACGGTGCAGGCGGCAGTGTCAGTGGCGGTGCAGTATAGATGGCAGTGCGTGTGTCGGTGCTCTGTATTTCATGGATCGCGGTGGCTTACACGTGTGTTTGGGTGGCAGTGTCAGCGGTGGTGCAAAGTAGACGACAGACAGTGTCTGTGGTGGCACGGTGCAGGCGGCAGTGTCAGTGGCGCTGCAGTGCAGCTCGCAGTGCCTGTGGTGATGCAGTGTATATCAAGGATCGCTGTGGCTTACACGTGTGTCTGGGCAGCAGTGTCAGCGGTGGTGCAGCCTGGGTGGCAGTGTTTGTGCACTGCATTTCAAGTCTCACACACATGCCGGTCTGCGCTGATTGCAGTGCTCCCAGCAGCGGGGCAGGCTCTGTGAGCGCTTCCTCTCGCCTCCCTGACCCCATACCAGTAAGTCTGAGTTCCGCCAGACTGGGACTTCTTTCACATCATTGCCCTTTGGGATGCAGTGTGGTATTGTATGGGTATTTATATAGTGCTTACTACCCCTGTTAAGACTCTGAAGCACTAGCTCGCTTCACACAGCCGATCCCACAAAATCCTCAAGTCATATTTTGTAAACCTCAGGTTTGAGCAGCCCCACTGGACCTGTTTTTTGTCTGCGTCATGTGACGCGCAGTCCTGTATTTGTTCAATGCCTGTCGTTCATAAATTGTCAAGTACCTCTTCGGCATTCTGGCACCTGTATTAGGACAACTAAACGAACTACGGGCAGCAGAATTTCGTGAAACATATGAGACTTGGCAAGCTACCTCTTTGCCATGCGTCAAGATGAAAGCTTGTTATGAACTATTCTTTAAATCTTAACACAGAAGTGCCTGGCGGTCCCACGTCACTTAATTTCGTGGGCGACATGCAGGAAGGAGATCGCTGTCGTTGTGCTCCCTTGATCAACACAACCAATGAAAGACACATTAATGGGGGCGTTATGGACACCAACAGAGGACTCTTATGACACCGGCACCATTGCCCTTTATTGTGGCAGCAGTCCCAAGCTTGGACTAAATATGTGAACGTGTCACTCACAATTAGCACTATTGCTGTAGCATTAGTGGTCTTTTCAAGCAAATGCGTACAACTAACTTCACACTATAAAGCCAGTGCAAACGAGAATATAAGTTCTCCAATGAAGTCCCTGAGCCCACATATGAATTTCAGTGCCGAGCCCCAGCTAATAATTGGGTACGGCATGTTACAGCCCTACACATAATCTACTCTACCTTCCCTCTGTGGACAGATTCAATTATCGCCTACACCCTCCCATGGACAAATCCAGTAACTTTCAGCACTTTACATTGAATATGTCCCGTACACAACGTCCCCCTCACTTCAAGGTACAGTCACCCTTTTCACGGCCAGAAGAAGTTACCTTCACAGACACAATACGTACTGACTAGATTACCGCAACACCCTGAAGGCCATACTCTACGGGCGGGTCTAACCTCCAGTACGAGCTTGGTGTTGCTTCTAATCTCATGCACAGCTTCATAATAGAACTCCAGGTATAACCCCTACTTCCCTCCAGAATCAGTCTCTCCTTCATGACATTTCTATCCATCACATTTCACCACTCTCATCTCACCTTCTCTTCAGTTCAGACCCTCTTCTCTCCTGGCTGGGTTATTTGCAGCACTTCCCAGTATTACGTCACGTCCGTTTCACCATTTCCGGTACGGCTGGCTGTCATAATGGAGGCGGGGTTATAAAGTAGCGCGTAGATATAGAGAACGGGGAAGGGAATTCTCAAGTGGTGTGTGAAGTAGAAGCGTTGTAGGGTTATTAATTATGATGTCGCAGTTTCGCGATCCTGGGGTCGGCTCACAGTTCTTGTGTCGTGTGAAGTGGATGCAACCGTGTACGCGGAGGGCGTGGAACCACGAAGGACAGGGAGGAATTTCCCACCCGATTTTTGCATGGGGCGGGGAAAGGACGCAGTGGACACACCCCCTCTCAGATTTTGAAGTGGAAACTGAGAATTAAACACTAACAAACACAAGTGACGTCAGGCGGGCGCACGCACTTCCGCGCAGGCGCAGAGTGTTTTTGGCCGCTTCTCCGGCTCCGCTTGCTGATGGCGTACAAGAGGCGATGGACGGCACTGGAGTCCCTGGCCGTGCCGCCCCCGCCCGCCGTAGCAGCACTGGAGCCCCTGGCCGCATCGCCCCCGCCCGCCCATTGGGAGCCGGAGCCCACAAGAAAACAGGGCAAGAAAAGAGCCTGGTGAGGTAAGAGGGTGGGGAGCGTGTGTGTATGCAGTGTGTGTGTATGCGACGGCGGGGGTGGGTTCTCTGTATGTATGGGTGCGTGCATGGGTGCTCGTGTGTGTGTCTCTGGGTATGCGCATGCGTGTTGGAGCTTCCGAGGCAGGAGATGGGCACGGCGCCGTGCGCGCCCACGAGGTGCAATCTGCGCTCGTGCCCATCTCGTGTCCACATTCCCAAATACGGCTGACAATAGGTCTAGAAGCAGACATCAATCAATACTTCACATTGAATGCAGGTCTGCTCGACCTAAAAACGGGGAGAGAAGGAGAAAGCAGTAGGAATGAGGCAAAAGCAGGAGAAAGCACTCCGAAAGATGGGGGAAAGGGAGGAGAAAACAGTAAAAAGACGAAGCACAAGCAGGAGAAATCACTCCAAAAAGGGGGAAAGGAAAGAGAAAGCTGTAAAAAACAAGGCAAAAGCAGGAAAAAGCACTCAGAACAATGAAGGGAAAGTAAGGAGAAATCAGCACGAGAAAGTACTCAGACACACGGAGAAGAGTAAAGAGAAAGCAGTACAAAATGAGGCACAGGCAGAAAAACAGGGGAAAGGAAGGAGAAAGCAGTGAAAAACAAGGCAAAAGCAGGAGAAAGCATTCAGAGAAATGGGGATTCCTCTCCACATGACGGACGAAGGGAGAAAGCTTCTCAGTCAGTCAACTTTAATAAGCAAAGACAATGCAATAAAAGTACATTGTTAAAATCTATTAATATACACATCTTAATAATAAATTACTACAAACTTAAAAAGCACATTAAGCAGACAGCTCATGATGAATTTTTGACTAAAAGATACAATGTTAAAATGCCAGACAAGCTGTTTATTAAAATGACATAGGTACAGAGAAATCTATGTTCTTATAAGATACTCAAGTCCATTCAAGAATATCTTTTTCTAATACTAAGTTTACCTCTAAAAAAATGAAGGTCTGCACAACACATTTGTACCGAATGTAACTGTTGTAGATACTGTAAGCCCAATATACATGATCTAGAATTCATAGGCTAAAACTGGTACTAAAAACTGGGAGCACACCGTTTTATAAATGGAACCAAAAAGCATAAGATGAACAGTAGACTGAACTGAGCACAACTATAGCCTAGTTAGATATAGTCAGAAGTGCAAGTTCTCTGTAAAGGTTAGGTAGAGCTCTATCTCATGTCGAGGGGATAGAGTGACATATCTTTCCTGAGAGGTTATCCGAAGAGTGTTAGCTGACATAAGTTCTGGCATTGGGCATAAAATAGAGTCTTTATCCAAGCTTTCACGGCAGGAAATAATAGTTCAAGATTAGTATACAACTCTGGAACTCCCCGGACTTAAAAAAGTACTTTTAACGTAGGCTAATCACAGTTTGCTAGCCACCTTATCAAGGGCCATGCAATCTAAGACTATATTTTTAGTGAGGTACAGCTTACATGATTGCCACAATTTTACCAAAAAAAAGGGGAGCCTGCCCTAGAAGAAGGTCTTCTGAATAGGTTAGGCCAATCTCAGAATGACAAAAATGTTGACTGTGCCTGAGGGAACTAGAAGTAATCCACGCAGAAAGCAGTTTGTAATTTCACCTGCCCAATAAGAGGCAACTGAGATGCATTTAGATTGATGCAAAGCAATCATGTCCTTTACTGGCCTATTTCCCAATTTTGATGCAAAACGAAAAATTCCTTCAATTGTTCTTGATAGTTGAAGTGATCTTAACGGCAACCAAGTACCCCATTTAAGGTTTGAGTCAGAAGGGACACCTAAATATTTAAAGATTTCTAATTTTAAGACTGTAGATCCCTCTATTTGATGATTTGTTAGTTTGGTCCTTTTATGCCCACAGATCAAAACAAAGGACTTTGATCGATTAACCTTTAAATCCAAAGAGGTCATGAGCTCCATAAAGCCATCTAACATCTGCTGCAAAACATTTGAAGTCCTAGCTGCTCATTGGTAGGGCATTATATCAAGTGCTCATCAATACAATAGAGACCTGGCTATAAGAGAGTTTCTTCAATGTCACTTTTAGGAACTGCTTCCCAAGATGGCATCTCTTTTTTGACCCACTCTTCGGGACACTGTCCAATTTCCGGCAGTCCCAGCACTCTCAAATTAATATATTAATAATGAAGAACCGCTGTCAGTTAAGCCGTCCAACCCGAGATAGCCTTCCCCACAACATGTGAGTAAAGAACACTTACTGTGAAATAAGTGAAAGAGTGAGAGGGCACCTCAGGTATGCAACACCAGGGAGGCTACCAGCAGGTTCTCGCCAGTATGCCCACGTATATCCTCATCGGTTGCCCACTCACTGAAACAAAGAAAGTAGAGTCCAATAGAGAGACAGAAAGGCAGAAAAAAAGGAAGGGATAAGCTGTCCCAAAACATAATCCCAGTGATATGCAGAGAACCGTGTGTTCCATGCAACTTAAAATCGAGTTTAAACTCACTGTTCGGTTGTCCTCTTTATTTAAAGATGTGAGTTTACTCGAGTTAAATGCACTGCATGTTGCTATCCTTTTTGAAGAAGTGCCCCTGCAAAACAGTGAAGGTATTGTTGGCATGGCAGAACCCACCTCACTCACTGTACAGGCCACATGTCTATGCAAAGAGAGGTGACGACTCTTCAACATTCCTCAATGATGCACCAGGATATAGGAACTATTATTAAATAATAACTAGAAAGACCACATAACGTTACACTATTAGTACAACACTGAACTTTACTTAAACAGTTTCTATTTGCTCTATCACTATCAGACCCTGAATAAGTTGCATAGGTACTGAATAAAGTGACAAAACGAAATCCTATTGCGAGGTTTTGTCACACATTTGATCATCATTTCAGGAGCGACGATCAATTGTCTGAATTCCAAGTAAAATTGCTTCTGCTTTAAAAAAAGTCTCCAGGGTAGGTGGAGTGACAACTGTAGCATAAATGCTTGAATCTATTATCAGTTGTGGATCGCGAAGACGTTGAGCATGCATCTAAGGAGAATGACAAGGTGACGACAACTAATGGCTCAAATGTATACAAAAAGATTTATTTGACTGTGCACAGCAACTGCCACTTAGTGGGGACTCATGAACGTCATTCTGATGCCATGACTGGCATGTGTAGCAGTATCAAAGTATCAGTTTTTGTTTGTTTGGCTGTACTTGCATGGCAGACGCCTATGTGTAGATTTATTATCACACATAACTCAAAGTCCATTTCAGAATCACACGTAGTATCTAGTAACTACATGTAACAGCAATACGATAAAACCTCTAGGGTCTATTCACAAACTGTACTTTGTAGAATGTTTAGTAGTACAACAGTAGCATTACACATGCACTACAAAATGCCGTTCTCAACCGATGTTCCGAAATCTCCGGTTACCCTGTCTTTTGTAAGAAGGATTTGTCACCCATGTTGCTGATGTCTCTGCACACGTAGGTATACTTTTAGTGGTAAATCTGGGAGGAACCTGTGGGTGTGGCAGAAAAATGGTGAATACTTACTACTAAATGGGAGGGAACTAGGGTTGATGTAGGCCGGATTTAAGGAAGCGTACGGAGAAGTTTAGGGAGGGACAAGTTATTAAAAATACCCACTCACAATTTGTAGTCAGAGAATGCACTTGAAAAGTTACCATGGCCAAAAAGGACCTAACATTTTTATAAATGTACTCCAGCCCAGCAACACACTTGGCACACATAGGTTCTGCATACCAGTTCAATAGGCTGGGACTTAAAGAAAACCCCAGTAATATTAAAATAATTAATTTCAAATTTAAACTTCTAGTCAAATGGTGAATTTATTTTACTCAATGTGGTAATCTGTTGATATAAGGAAGATGACACGTCTCTGCTGAATCTCAGCCTTTCTCTTGGGAAAAATTGTCCATTGAACAAAATGAATGCAGCATTTGACTCCAGGAATGCTGGCCTTTTTCCCCTAACGGATGAGCTGGAACAAGTGTAATTCAATTGTTTGAAAATGGGTCGGAAACACCAACTTCTGAGCACTCACTGTGTTTTGACTTTACCTCAGAAAGCTGCCGAACTTATTTCAAAGATATATATATTGTTAGACCTGGCAGCCTTGACATGGTTTCCTCCTAACTTTTTGACTTTAGACATCCTGTTTTTGCTGGCCTTTGACTCTGCATACTTTACCACTGCTAAACGGTGCTAAAGTGTTTGTGAATGTTTCTCAATAGGTGGGACATTGGCCTATACCCAATTGGGATATTTAATTTACTTATAAGTCCCTTGTAAAGTTGACTCTATGTGCCCAGGGCATGTAAATTAAATGCTACTAGTGGACCTGCAGCACTGATGATTATTCCACCTTCTTCAGTAGCCTTTTTAACATGTCTCAGGGCGATCATTGCAGAGCCTGCGTGTGCAGCTTTAACCTGTCATCTCGGTCTGGCAAAATAAATATTTTCTCAGAGAAATCAAAAAGAGGGAGGTAGAAGCACAACGCGTGAGATACACTCTGCTTCCTTGCTTAATGTACAGATTATCAATAAGAGAGCACCAACACTATTCTCAGTGGTTAGGATCTCTTCTAAAATAGTAGTGGGATCCTCAATGACTATTTTCCCTCCGTGGTATATCGTCTCCACTGAATTACTTGTAGTCAGATGCCTCTTCATAGGGTCTCGCCTCCACCAGGAGGAACAGTCTCCTAGCTGAGAGACATGGTGGAATTTGTGCACAATGTCAATTAAAATTGTTGCTGATCCCAGAAATAATACCCTTTTTAATCATACGGGAACAGCAACAAGGTTCAAAGACAGTGAGATGTGATGGAGAGAATTAGTCTGTCCTACACATCCAATGGGTGATCAAAAAAAAGGTCGACATATTTCAACCTACTTGCGCCTAAAGGGTATACGGCTTTCCTCAGGACCAATTACATATCAGATCCCTAGGGTACCTGGCGGGACATTATCTCCCTGGAACTCTGTTTGACGTACAGTTATTCCGCCAGCTGGGGGCGTCTACTGTTTTTCCCTTACACACAAACATATATATATATATATATATATATATGTGACCAAGAGCCCGTGAGCTCGAAACGCGTCTGTTTATGCCCAAATAAACAAACTTTGGGGTACCTGGATGGTGTGGCTTGTCGTCCTTTTGCTTGGATTTCAAGAGGAAAACCGTGGATATATATATATATATATATATATATATATATATATATATATATATATATATATTAGTCCAAACTTGCTTCAAAGCAAAAAAGTAGCGCACTCAGGAAAAGTTCAGCAAAGATGATTTATTATCAGTACCCACGCTACGCGTTTCGACACAACTTGTGTCTTGATCACACATGAACCACCCAGGTCAGTGTGGCTTGATATGCAAAACAGTAAACATGGAAGAGGTAACTTAGGAAAACAGGGTATGTAAACAACATAAATGTTCCGCCATTTTGTAATGGTGCAATCAGAGTAGATAATATCTACTTAGATGAAAAATAGGCGTTTACACAAGCCCATCTGCTAGCTATACATGTGAAAGTCAGATGTAAGCATAACAAGAAAAAATAATAAATAGATAAATAAATTGCATTGTGCTCTGATGAAAACATCAGTATTATCATTCTTTACTAGGTCAGTGCCTAACTTAAATGAAAGTATAATTTCATGCAAATGAAAATCATAAAGCAGGTTATGCTTGTTAAACCTCACACTCAATCTATTTCTCTCGGTCTAGTGCCAGTGAGAACTACAATCGCATGATCAGGGCTAATATTGTTAGATATTCTTAGTTATCTCTTTCCAGAAAAAGTATATACACATAACCCAAGCCTAACATCACTAGGTAAGAGTGCACTTCTAAATACCATGAAATACAACTTTCATACAAGTGAAGGTGTCTTTCATCCAGGTGAAGGAAACAATAGGTCCAAAGACCGTGAACTGAAAGTGTCGGAAATAACTTCTCTCTTCAAATTTTCCTACAAAAAACACATAAACATACAGTTAAAATCTCTTAAATAAAATCATGCTTATAAAAGAGTTTATACAGTTTTCAAGTTCAAAGACACTTATGAGCATACAACGTTCTATTATATCAAGTCCTATCATAGTATGTTGTAATTCAGAAGCCGTAAAACGGCGTAGTTATTATGAAAGGACGGGAGGAGAGGGTGATGGAGAAAAAAAAGAAAATTTAGTCCTCGTGGAGATGCGTGGCAAGTTCCTCATCAAGGTTATGTCCAACCGGGAACTTACTCTCGAGCTCCATTATCCATCTGGATTCCTTCTTTCCTGTTTTTCCCTTACACACAAACATATATATGTATATATATATATATATATATATATATATATATATATATATATATATATATATATACATATATATATATATATATATACGTATATATGTATATAGATATATAGATATAGATAGATATACATATGTATATATGCACATACATTTTACGTGTAAAAAGTTAGTCAATGTAAATCATTATTTAAAATAATAATTAATATTCTGTTTAAAAGAAAAAATGGTGAAACTTAATAAAAAAAATAACATTAATTAAACAAATACACTTTAATAAAATGTAATAAATAATTAAATCATCAACCCCAAAGAGGTCTGGAGGGTTTAAGGTTCAGTCAGTACAACGTACCAAATCAATATCATCAACCACACTAGAATAGACTGCCATCAAGGTGAAGAACTGTAATCTTCATTCTCAGGGGTCTCACTAATACAAAGAACTTGGCACAGAAGCTGAAATATGAAGACATCTTTATTAAACTTAATTAAGTGAGACTACGTCACACAGAAGCCTTTAGCAACTGAATGAGGCAGTCTCAAGAGTACAAAACACAGAGGCCTTTTATATGCTTAGGGTTACAAACTCAGCATAAAAGAAAGGGGCAGTCCTAGCTTTTGCAAGCATGCAAAATACCTAATGTGGACATACAAGATCTGCAAAATATTAGCCAATAGGAAAATATTCAAAAAAAGCATCATATAACCAGAACGTCCCCCTTAAGTGTGTTTCTGCCCAACCCATAAGTCAATAAACTACAGCACCTATAGGTCAATCAGTATTGGCAGAACATGTCTGTATGCAGTTAGGCCACCTGCTGTCTCTAGATTGCCTATGTGTGCAATCCACTAATATTCATTAGTGAGGGGTCCTGGGACACATTCAGTGGTTCCAGTTTCTGCTCTTCGAATGTTAATCAGCACTGCAAGACTAGGAGCTGCACTGTAGACACTTAGTGTGCATTTTATTTCCTCTGTACTGTGCTACCTTTCTCCTAAATACAAAAAGCACAGCAGCAGTGGCAATCGGCCCTTAACCTCCTCCCTGACCATGATTCAAACCGCTCTGTGTTGACTTTTACTTGGTGTTAAATTAGGCTCAGGTCTGAAAGACACTCTTAGGCTCATGGTACTGTTAAACAGGCTTATAATCTAAGTCTCAGAGTTTCAATAGACACGAGTATCGTGCTGGTCTCTCACATGCATTTTTATAAGAGCTCCTCTTGTGAGGTACTCTGACTATGCATAGAGGCACTGGCTAGAGGCTTTGGTTTCTTACCCTCTGAACTGGTGTACAACACTGTCATAGATAAAGGCAAATGTTACACAGCACAACATCTCAGGGGGTAGACCCTATAACCACCATTTTCCAGTGTCTCATTTAGGGAAAAACCTCACTTGTCCAATATCTCGAAACTAACAACCTACTCCATACGTCTCAGACATGCTTCCGGCCTCGCCAAGGGACTGAGACAGCTCTTCTGGCCGTGACTGATGAGGCTTGAAGACTTATGGACCAAGGCGGCTCAGCTGCCATCATCTTGTTGGACCTCAGTGCCGCCTTCGACACTGTAAACCACAAGATCCTGCTGAGTCGGTTGGAAAGTCTGGGAGTTATCCAGTCAGCGCTTTCCTGGCTACAATCATTCCTTAAAGATCGGGTCTTTCAGGTGTTTGAAGATAATGTCTTCTCGGACTGCCGGCCGCTCTGTTGTGGGGTTCCCCAGGGCTCCTCCCTGAGCCCCACACTTTTTTATTTTTTTAAACTTTTATTGATAAACAAAAATATAACAACAACAAACAAGGCATTAGATACAATAGTGACGACCATGTGTCCACATAGTGTTACTCCGAGTAGATCAGGAAAAATCATACAATTACAATCAGACGTGGAGGGGGGGGCAGCGGGGAAACAATGCAGCACACCCGGTAGTAAACAGTACATGGAATGTCAATTAGGGGGATAAGGGAACATCAGGTATTAAGTCTTGTGGGGAGTATATATATTCCCACGATAGGCATTCCAATGAGACCAGACTCTGTTCCATTTTCTAGGTCTACCCCTAGCCAGATACACCGTTTTCTCCCTAAACATGCACCAGTCCATGCCCTCCTTCCACACCAAGACCGTGGGTGACCTCTGGGAACCCCACAACTGTGCGATATCTCTCTTAGCTATCAAGTTACCAAGGGTCGCCCAACGGATCTGAGCAACAATGTAATCATTCGGTTCCCACACGTTCAGCAGGCAGCGCCTAGCTTCAGGTAGCAACGACACTCCGGTAACTCTTTCCATCACCGCATGCACTCGGGCCCAAAACCCCGCCACCGCCGAACACTCCCACAGAATGTGGAGGAAGGTACCAGGTATGCCGCAACCACGCTTACACAACCCATCCAGAGAATAGTCCATTCGAACCAGACTCGGACAAGTGACATATATACGGTGCAGGATCTTGAGTTGGACAAAGCGAAGACGGGCAGGAATGGCAACCTCCTTGGGCGACGACAACGCTGATTGCCAGTCTTCGTCGTCGAATTCCAACCCGTCCTCAGTCCATACCGCTCTGAGACGCACAAGTAGATCGGCTCGATTATTGATCAATTTTTTATAAATCAATGAAATCGTGCTGTCAGGGACATAACCGTCCAGTATACGGTCCTCGAGAGGAGAGGACTCGGGGACGTCCTGTCTCCGAGCTCATATTCCATCCTCAGCCCATCAAAGGTTTTAACATTCCCCTTGGTCCAGAGGTCATCCACTCTGCTGATACCAATCATGTCCCATTTCTCAAAACCTTTCGTTCTCCATAAACCACCCAATCTTTCAGATGCATACAACGGGTCAATCTATCACCCCATCCCAAAGCCGCATTCGCACCTTGCCAAACTCGCAGAGCAATCTTAGTGGGCCCAGACAACGCCCTACAAATCCCTTTGGAATAAAGCGCCCTGCTATAATTCCCGCCCGGTAAAAGGTGTTTATCCATCTCGAAAGCCGGTGAAGGACCCGGTGCGTAGGTTGCATGGTTAATCGCACTCAATTTGGGAGGCCCAATAATAACGCTTGATGTCTGGGAGAGCGATGGCCCCATCGTACCAAGGGAGCGTAAGCTTGGGGAGAGCAATACGCATGCGCCCGTATCAAAACAAACGCCTCTGCATGCTCTCCACTTCCCGAAAAAAACTGGAAGGAATAGGGTCAAACGAGTTTTGGAGTGCGTACAAAAATCTCGGCAGCGACATCATCTTAAAAAGAGCCGCACGCCCGAGCGGCGACAGTGGTAACTGACGCCAGCGCGAGACATCGAGTTTCAGTCGCTGGGGAGAGGGAAGCAGGTTGCGCTCGTAGCGAACCACAGGATCCAGGGAGATATAAATCCCCAAATAATTGAATCCTGACTCGTGACTTTAATTGGGAATCTGCGAGGCAGCGGGGGAAGCCCTCCTGCCAACACATAGACACAGGATTTCGTCCAATTAATAACAAGACCCGAGTTCTTCCCGAAGGAGGTTAAAAGTCAAAAAGCACGTTCAGGGATTCTGGGGGGATGTAAGGTACAAAAGGATGTCATCCGCATAGAGCGAAATACGATCCTCGAAGTCGGGAGTCCACCTAATGCCCTTCATCGAGGGCTCCCAACGGAGCCATGCGGCCAGCGGCTCTAGCGCGAGGGCAAAAAGCAAGGGAGACAACGGACAGCCCTGTCGAGTGCCCCGTCCAAGAGTAAAAGTGCCAGGTACCTTCCCATTAACCACCACTTGAGCCAGAGGCTTCTTATAAAGAAGTTTCACCCATGCAGTGAATACAGGGCCAAATCCAAATTTGGCGAGAGCCGCCCAGAGGTAAGGCCATTTGATAGTATCAAAGGCCATTGTGGCATCCAGGGAAGCCAAAATGGCCGGCTCAGAGAGGGTATGGCTCTCGCGAGAACTCCATGAAGTCGCCGAAGATTAAGGGCAGTATTGCGATGCGGGATAAAACCGGATTGATCCGGATGGATCAAGTAACTGATCACCTTAACCAAACGATTCGCTACCAATTTGGCTAAGATTTTGGGTTCGGCATTTATAAGGGACGGTCACGCGGCTTACCCTCCTTATGTATTACCACGATAGAGGCCAGCCGCTGATCCGCGGGGAGGGAACCAGAGTCTAGCGCCTCAAGGAACATATCCCTCAGATAGGGCGCCATTTTGTCAGGCCGCATTTTGTACAATTCAATGGGCAAACCATTGGGGCCCATAGCCTTACCAGAACGAAGGGAGCGGATGGAGCCCCACACTTTTTAATGTCTATATGGCGCCTCTGGCAGAGGTTGTCCTACCATTTGGAATACAAATAATAACCTATGCCGACGACACCCAACTGGTGGTATCCCTGAACCACCCAGAGGGTTCATCGTGCCCCCTCGGTAGCTGCTAAGAGGCTGTAGCCGATTGGATGAAACTTTCCCATCTAAAGCTAAACAGCGACAAGACTGAGCTCATGTTTTTGGGCAAATCACTATCCCCCCTATCTTCACAGGTATGGCCGACCTGTCTGAATCCAATGCCCAGCCCAAAACAGCATATTAAGAGTCTCGGCATGTGGCTTGATAGCTCCCTTTGCTTCAGTCATCAGGCCACCATGTTAGCAGCAACTTGCTATGGCTTGCTTAGGATGCTGAGGAAGATCCTGCCCCTACTTTCCTTCGCCGCCAGAAGGATTATGGTACAGGCCCTGATTTTATCACGCCTTGATTATGGGAATGCACTGTACCTGGGCGCCCCACAGTCCACCCTCCGAAAACTCCAGGTGGCTCAGAATAGTGCTGCCCGCCTTCTGCTCCAAATCCCCCGTAGATAATCGGCCAAACCTGCTTTGAGGACGCTGCACTGGCTCCCCATCCGTGCCAGAGTCCAGTTCAAATCCTTGTGTCAAGTCCACAGAACCATGTGGAAAACCGGCCCAGCCATCCTACATTCTCTTATTACGCCCTATAAACCCCTCAGGAACCTCCGATCTAGTTCAGCCTTTCTCGCCACTACCAGGAAGGTCCGCCGGGCTAGATGGGGCGGCCGTTCTTCCTCCCTGAATGCTTCCAATTTGTGGAACTCTTTGCCTTTTTCTCTGCGCAGCAAACCCAACAGTTTGATCTTTCGCAAGCTCCTCAAGACTCATCTTTTCTGCAATCTCCCTTGATTCCTTCGTCCCTCTTCTGGTAATCCATAAGCGCTACGAGGCCTTAGGGTAGAATGCGCTTTACAAATATAATTTTCATTTCATTTCAAGCCTTTCTGTGACTACCTAGAGAATTCTGCCCATAAGTTAGTTTCAGAATGTTCAAATTATTTTAAACTTTGCTACCCCGTGATAAGAGATGTCTCCGTGCTGGAACAGCTCTTAGAGCCAAGGTAAAGACTTACAGGTGTAGATACTAGACTGAAAAACAAGATTACCACCCTTTCCTGAATGGAGGCTGCTCCATGGCCATCTATCAGCAACAACTATTGAACAATACAAAGACTTTTTAAGCCTAATTCTGTGTGTGGGGGGAGGGGGGAGGGGTGACAGGCTTTCACAACGCTGTGCAGAATTTTCTTCGTTGCTCAGGTGTTTACAGCATGCCTTCCATAGGGCCTAATGGTGTGATTTCACCCCACCCCACTTAGACACCTTACTCTGTCTATTATGTCTATGGCAGGAGGAAGCAGCTTGAAACAGCTGCCTTTAAGTTTATCAAACCTACACATACTAGCGTATTGCACAGAGAGATCATACCCACCACTGGATTAACAATCCATCTTTATGCCTATGGTGGCAGGAAGCCTGAGACTCTGAGCTCCTATCCATTAGAAACAAAATAGACAGACTTTTATGCCTAATGTGGATCAAACCTGTTCTGTCGGTATGTTTGTTATGCTAACAGCAGGAGGACGTGAGACCTTAGTCTGCCATTTTAGGCCATTGGCCACAGACATAATATACAGATTATTATGTCTATTAAAAGGGTGCGTGTGAAAAATGCTGCACTGGCCTACTTGGGTCTTTCAGTCCCTGCAAGGTAAAAAAAGAAAAAAATAATCAAGCCCTTATGAGGTCCTGCCTGGCTATCCACACAGCCTTAAAAAAAATATTTTCACAAGTGCTCCTAAAACCTGTAACAAACTTGTTGTGAAATTCGGACCTAAATAGAACATGCAGATATTTGCGGGTTCTGCAAATCTTTCTTGAAGATTGATGAATACTTACTTCACCCAAAAAAAGCATTTCCTGGGTCTAACTGGGTGTAATATTTAAGTGTAAATATTGTGCTTGGAGTGTTGTTGGATCATAGAACTATATTTGATGGAGGAAGGAACTATTTGCCATCTTTGCAATAAGAGAGGCTTACTTTCCATCCCTCTGGAGCATGTGGACATTTGCCAGATTCTGTGTAGTGTGAAATTTCACTTGGTGCCTGAGCAGCTTTAAACCAGGAAACCAAATGCTTTAATATGTTGGATAGATCTATGACTTTAAATATATAATGTAAAATTTTACTAGAATCCGTTGGCTACAGCTGTTCCTTTTTCCTGCACCCCGTATGCATTTAATGATTTGCTCTAAGTCTCTCTCAGTGCTTCGCTTCCTTCCCTCCTCACCCGGTCTTCCATGATCCAGTCTCTCCCATCTTTTCATTTATCCCCTCCCAAGTGGAGCCAGAAAATTTTTGCCAAGGCACACAGTGCTCTCTGCCACGCCTGTCCCCTACACCCAGTGCGGCCAAGCAGCCAGAGGCCAGACGCTGCGGAGAGTGTCTATCTTCTTGTCTCCCCAAGTGACCCCATGATTTCTTCCCTTATGCGTTCTAAGGTCCACTTATTAAATCTGCCATACAACCATACTGGCAGTGCACCACTCCCGACAGCCATTTTAGAGGATACAAAGTACTGAAGTACTTTCTGAAGATGGCTTCTTGCCAGCTAAGCACTGCGAAATAGCGCCCCTACCGACAAAAGGAGGACAACTTCTCCAATTGCTCGTCAACCACAAGCTTTTTCATCTTCCATGTCGACTGGCAATATCACATTGTTATGCAGAGCAAAGACTGTCCTCGCTCTCAAAGAGTCCTTTATCATTAAATTTTTCGCAGTTTATTCCTGTAACAAAATGTTTAAGATAAGTTCCTTGTTTTTTGGCTTTCAAATATTTCCTTCTGTCTTAACCTTGAGGTTAAACAAATTACAAAGTGTTAGTACATTAACAGTTGTCTACTTCGGTGATTACTTTGTATGAAATAGTATAGTATCAGGTAGATTGAAACATCAATGCGTACAAATAGGAGATTTTTTTTCTGCTTGATGTTCCTTCTAAATCTACCCAAGTACTCAAGTTTCTGTGTCGCTGGTTGTGGGGGTGGGAGGATATGTAATCTCCTCCTGGCCGTCCTTACAGAATGAATTTTCAAATGTTCATATAAAACTTCAAGGATCTTTATTTGTCCTTAAAAATATTATCTTTACCCATGTTTTTGACTAACAAACCCAAAATAAATGTGTGCAGGAGGAAAATGCTTCATGTTGAAAAATGTTACTTAGGGTTCGAGCCATTTATCGCTCTTCTGGCTGCAAAATGTAATTATATTGGAGTTGCCCATAATGAAGAAATTGAGGATTAATATGATCAGTGCTAGGGCTTGAGTTTCAAGATGAGTGAGGGACATCTCCACCTTTCGTCTGGTGGGGCACTGTTTCTAAGCACACTGTTGATAAGCTAACTTTGGAAAGCTGCTATAATGCTGCGTTGGCTCTAAAATGACGGCTATGGGGCATGCATTGCCAACAGTGGCTGCAAAACTGCTTAGTGGCAGCATTTAAGGACAGGACCCTGGACTGGCTGAGAGAAGATATCTTGGGGTCAACTCTGGAAACCCGGTGATGGACATTTTCGTCAGCCTACGGCTGAATACCCAAAGTGGGTGTTGGAATTAGCATGGTGGAGAGGCTAATTTGACCTGCTGTAATTTGAACATGTGAAAATGAAACCAAACACAGATTCATGGCGTGTATGCATTAAACCACTAATCCAGCCTTATTTAACGAACATTTGGTCTATTTCACAGACAAATACATTCATCTATTTACTTATTTAACTTGTAAGTCCCATTGTGCATCCAAGAGCTACCTTAATGGTGCTTTAGGTGGGACAATATATACTCTGCAATGTAATGAATGTTAAATGAAGACTGTTGAACCTGACTGCCCTTCAGGTGATCTTCTTCTCAAAGTTTTTCCTACTTACTTCCTGTTGCTGAAATTTGTTTTTGTTGGTCTTTAACCCGGTGACCATGGCGCGAATTCCGCCGCAGTACGGGGAATTTAATCAGTGAGTGTGGTTTGGATAGCCCCCAACTGTCCTCCGCACAGGCCCACTGTCACGTGGGATGGCCGGGTGCCGTCCTCCGCACCGAACGGGTTACGACTCAAGCACTGGTTAACAGTGGTAAAGTGCTCAAAATGCTTATGCTCATGCCTTAGAAACATGACCATATTGGCCTGCACCTTATTGGCACATTTAATTTACTTATAGCTCACCAGAAAAGTAGTACAACATGTACCCAGGGTCTGTAAATTAATTGCTATTAGTGGGTCTGCAACACTTATGGTCCTACCCACTTAAGAAGCCCTGTGAAACGTGCCCCAGGCCTGCCATTGTAGCCTTTGTGCAGTTAAACTGCCAAATTGACCCGGCAAAATAAACCATTTGCCAGGCCTAAATCTCCCTTTTCAATACATGTAAGCCACCACTAAGGTAGGCGTTGTACAGCCTATTGGACAGGGTGCAGTGTATTTAAAAAATTGGACATGCACTTTTAGATTTTACGTGTCCTGGTACTGAAAAACTCCCAAATGGGTTTTTCACTATTGTGAAACCTACCTGTACCATAGGATGACATTGGGTTTCCTTATTACACTTATTAAGTGCTAACCTTTGATTGGGCACAGGTAGAAAGATCAAGTTGGATCTCAAAAGATTTGCAATTTAAAATTCGCTTTAATAGTAAAGTTGGATTTTAAGTCACAATTCCAAAAATGACACTTTTATAAAGTTGGCATTTTCTTGTCCTAACTATTTGGTGCCTTCAGCGTGTGTTAAATGACTAGGTGTAGTTGACAGCTGACCTTTGTGTATTTTGCCAAGACAGTTAGACAAAGGAGAACACGGTATTGGCAAGATGGGCTTCCTGCCAGGATGGGAGGGATGGGGCGGTGTCCTACCCAACTTACATTTCAAAGAGGCTGCTTCAGCACACTCAGAAAGAAACTGACACACTCCCTTGGAGCCAGGCAGTGGAGGAAGGAAATTCCAGTACCAGCTGTGGGGGAGCTCTAGAATGTTCTCCCACTTCAAAGGCCGGTACCAGTTTTAATAGTGAACCCTCAGAACAACTCTTCAGTTCACTCCTGGACCTTCAGAGGATACCCCAGAAGGACTACCTTGTACTTCAGAGGACTGCACTGATCCTTGAGGCCTGCTTTGTACCTCAGAGGACTGCCCTGCTGCTTGAAGCTTGCGTTGTTCCTCCAGAGTGCTGCCCTGCTGCTTGACGCTTGCCTTGTTCCTTCAGGGTGCTGCCTTGCTGCTTGATCCCAGGACTACCAGAGTGACTTCAAAGCACGGCAGGCTTTAGGGCAGTGCCACAGGTACAGCTGCACTGGGCGCTGATCTGGGAAGAGTACTGACTATGTATGAGGGCAGCTGTGTGTAGTAAAAACCTAAGATTTAAAAAAGCATCTGCTGCAGAGTTCCTTGTGCATCCAGCTTTCAGGCAGCAACATAAAACTCAAGATAACTCTTGCGATTAATGTTCTTTCTAGAGAGAGAGGTCGTAGTTTTGTCTCGTAGCAGTTTTCAACATAAATCAGCGCAGAGAGGTAATATGCCTGCTTCAAAAGGAAGATATGTATTTTATGGAGAAAGTTGAGTGGATTAGTAAAGCTAGCCTTTACCGGTGCTTTAAACCTAATGAAATGTATGTGAGAGAGGAGCTAAGAAGACGAGGGGCACTTTTGCTAGGTGGTAGTGAGGGAATCTGAGGAGGTCATGGGGGAAGGGCAGTGTCAAAAAAGATTGTCACACCAGGTGCCACCAACAGAAAAGCCGGCCCTGCTTCAAGGGTCAGGTGGCTGACATCCTTTTCCGAGCTGCAGGGATACAACAAGCTCCATAGGCCTCCCTGCAACTGTCCAGCTGAATTGCTACACTGGACGTACTTGGACCTACCTGAGCCCTGCTGGCCTCTGCTGGAGTGAGTTCCTGATCCGTAAGCGGTGCCTTCCCAGGTCCTAGACCCTTAGCTGGCATGAGTTGAAATACTCCTGTGAAGAAAGAGAAATCCTGAAGTTTTGGGATCTTTTTGGCCACAAACAGGTCCGTTTGACCCGACCTCTAGCCGCCTCCGAAGACCTCAGAAAACCGCCAATGCAAAGCTCTGGTGAACCCGATTCATTGTGCCACAGCAACCGGCAACATATCTGCACTTCGTGCTACAGCAATGACAGCCCACAGTGACCGCCAACGTGAAGCTTTAACAACAAACATCTGTAATGCCCGACAGAATCTTCACACTACATTGACGACTTTGAGAAAGTAACTTTTTCAGCGGGGCTAACCCAGTCCCTATATCCATCCCGCACTTCATCATGGTTGGCCTGAACGTTTTGACTTCGGCCCTGGTCTAGCATGACCAGGTGACTCAGAATGGCGCATTGAGGATTATGGCACTATACTTACCTAAATCTTAGACATTGCACATCTCTGGTTCTATTACCACGATTTTTATTGTTTTGGTCTCATTTTAATAATTAAATGTTACTGATTTGGCGCCAAGCTACCAGAGGGTTAAGCACAGGTTAATTTAATGACTTTTGTGGTTCACCCTGGCAGGGATTGGGGGTTGTTGGTTTAGAAGGGTTCACACCCCCTCACCCAAAAACACAATTTCCTACAAAGACAATACAATATGCTTGCATATTGCAAAGAGACTGTGATAGTCCAGTGAACAACCATGGAACAGGATGCAAGAGCCTTTAGTTGGGAAGTGCACCAGTCTTGGATTGGCTTTAATATGGTTTGGTCTTGGGTATCTGACCAGTCTGAGGTATGTGGCATCAGATAGACAAGACGGGTCTAATATGACGGTGGCGTTTTTATCATGGTCTGTGCAGAAAAGATGAACCTCAAATTTTCAAAACTACATTTATGTGTTTAAGGGATTATATGAAGTAATTGTATTGACTTGTGTAGGATATTTCATGGGTAACATAAACTTACTTTATGTGATTTGTAGATTTTCACATTTGGGACAAATCTAATTATTTAACAATCTCCTGTGGTAATCATCAGGCAAACAACTTCTTGAATTCATTTGGCATCAAACCTAGAGGTCTTACCATCGACAATGTTTGCAGTGTATGTGTGCGAGTGTGGGGGAACTGTCTTCTTGACTTTTTCTGGAAACAGATAAAAGTTTCTGCTTTAACAAGAATACCTGTTTTCTACGTTAACTGCCACTTCAACGTGAAAATCTCTGTTGTCCACCTTACGGAATGCAGTCCTTGCGCATGTGCAGTTCTGGCTGCGACGTGGCACATCAGCCATCTTGTTCTGCCAGGGAGAGAGAAAACGACGAGGGCCTTGTTCCACTCCGGCATGCCTTTCTTCACCCATTGGGTAGATGGGCTGTTGCTGGGCGGTGTATTCACTGTCAATCTCCTCCCTGATTGGCTGCCAGCCCTGGCTGGTGTCTGCTTTGCGCGTTCCCAGAGCTAAGTGGTTTTTTTTCTACCCGGCCAATGGTGAATGTTCCAGCCCTGTAGCTAGGCTTGGGCCCAAAGTGCTTGAGGGCTGTGTTGAGTCCCGGGAACCCAGGTGCACAGCCAGGAAGCAGAGAGGAAGGGCCCTGCTTCACTGGTTTCAAACAAGTCCTCTTTGCACACTGTGTTTAATAAGCTACCAATGTTGAGGTGTATCTGTCCTGTAAAACATCACCTGCACTGGCAGGTGCATAGGCCACTGAACTGTGGCAAGAACGTGCAGGGAACAGAGTGGTCTTAGTAGTGCACAGATAATGGCTGTTTGTGTCAGTGTTGCATACATTACGCCTTTGGTTGAATTCAAAATTGGCAAACTAGTGTTTGTCGAACGCTGATAACTTTTGAGTCTTAGCGAAAGCTAAAAAGATTATTAGACATGAATTCATAGAAAAAAAGTGTGCACTATTAGCAGATTATGAAAATTGTATTGCTGATTTCAAGTCTATGGCATAACTGCCAGTCTAAGATAGTTAAGCAATGCCATGCCACATTCTGGTGCATCTATTTGATGTCATAGAATACATTTCTGTGAGAGGTAAAGCCCATCTTGCCTTGGATGGCCTCACAGTGATCTACAGTTAAATAAGCAAATGTTTATGTTACTAAATTAATTATGGTGGAAAGATGAGGTTAAGGTGACTGAGTCAGGACTCAAACGTAGGCCCATGACATTAATTAAAGAGCTGATGCCAAGATTCAGTGAGCCGTCAAAATTCTAAGGTACACCTGACTGTATAATATTTTTTAAATGTTAAAACATTATAGTTCTGGGTTGTATGGTGATGGGCAGGTGGGGCTTTGTCTGTTCTCCACCTATTAATCCTCACATTTCCCTAGATTGGCTCCACTACGTTTACTCCTTTATAAGCTGTTTGCTGGTATTGGGCTTATTCTGACTTCATCCCACTTTGGAATAGATGTGGGACTTTGGTATTGTCCCCTAACCATCCTATTTGTTCTTTTAATATCTGCTAAGGGACCCCCCCCCCCCCACACCTCACCACAGTGATAGTGCATTTGCATATCTAGTGAAATAGGAAAGGACACTGCAATAGTTCTGTGATCTTTGTCACATTGCCTGTATTCTGTTACCCTCCTCTTATACACATTGTGCTACATTCTCCCACCACCTGACGAATCTTGCCATGCCTGCATGCTCCACCTACACTAGTGTTGCTAGTTCCATATTTTGCACATCTGCATGCTTTCACCAATATAAGTGATGTTTCTGCCATTTTCCTTTAGAGGTCATCCTGAGCACATCGACCCCACCTCCGGAAACCACTGTGTCTGTGCCTGCTAGCACCATAAGTCATTATACCTGCACCAGACAGCACAGACATTCCTCCTTCTGTCTCCAGAACCTTGTAACACAGCTTGAATTATAACCTAACTCAGTGTCTATATCTAAATTCTTAAACCTTCATTTATCTTATAACCTTTCATGTGCCATCACTGTTGCCAATATCAGTTCATCATCAGCCACGTCCCCATTCTGTGCCTTCCTGGGTTTTCCTTCAATGTTAGGGGAAGCACCGGAGTGATACATTTCTAGCTCCACAAAATCGAACTGTTACTTGTCCTTTAAACCACATCAGAGCTTTGGGATGGAGAGGCTTAAGAGAATGTTCACCTGACTGAGCTCCACATGCAGTCAGTAGACCAGACATTCACCCAAAAAGTAGCGTACTTGCTGAAGTTGCTTATTTGGAGGTCAATTTTCAACTACACTCAGTCTTATTCAGAGAAGCCTGTTGTAATCATTTTGAATCTTTCTGTTCCTTTCTACCTTGAGATCATTGAAGACGCACATTAATTACCTGAACAGATGTCATCGGAGGGCAAGTGTGAGGAAAGGCTGTTGAGTGTTGTAGATCCTTGCACAACTGAAAATGAATGGTGGAGTTTGGCAATTTGCATTCAACTGATCCAATGAGAACTGGGTTATACAAAATTCATTCTTATGCCTAGCTCTTTTTTGTATTTACATGATCCATGGATTGAGAACTTTGTGTTGGATGTCCAGTCCTACTCCGTTGACACTAAGCTGTGGATAGCTGTTCTTAAGTAAGAGCGGGAATTCTAGTCAAAAACATATTAAGAAATGGATGAGGAACAGCTGGAGTCAGCTTAACAAATCGAAGACTGAATACATTGGCCAGAGAAGAAACCACAATACCACCAACGTTTTGGAAAATGGCTCTCTTATGTATGTAGAAGTATAACCCCACAAGATCAAGTAAAATGTCTTGAAAAATTTGAAAAGGAGATTCACACTTGTAATCCAGCAGATGATGAGAATCTGATTCTCGATCATTTGCACACTAATAATTCCCCTAAGCACTCGTCCCTCACATGAGACGCTATAGGGTTGCCATTGTGTATATATAAATGGTTAATATTATTTTCCGGGAGCTTCCTAAGAATCAAATCTTTGTTATGCTATGGGTCTAAAAATGTAACAAAGTATAAGCATATTTCAGAAGCAATAAAACATTTAATTACTGTCAGTCAAAGATTGGATTTTTTGCTAGCTGCTGAGAGTAGGACCCGAATACCCTACATAACTGCATCAAACATTTTCCCCCGGATGATGAGAATGTGATTCTTTATGTCTTGCAAACTAATGTTCCCCTCAAGAGACACCAGAGAGTTGCTGGTGCAAATGTATAAATGGTTAATACAATTTATAAAGCACTGCCTACAATCAAATTATGTTATGGGTGTAAATGTATAACAAAATAGAACCATATTTCAGAAGCCAGGAAACCATATAGCTGCCAGTGAAAGATACGTTTTTTTTGTATATGTGGTGAGAGACAGCACTGAGCACCCTGCACAATTCCATCAAACATTACTTTCCGCTCATGTTTCTGAGGTCAGACAAAAATCAGTTTGAAACGTCCCAAAACCAAATGTTATAAATGAGAAGATGAGCGATTCTTTCAGCACTCTTGTTTTTGGAAGGAGATGCCTCTTCTCTTTAAAGCTCCAACACTCCTGACCTCTTTTTGCCAATACCACATTGTAAGTATACCAGCGCGGAGAAAACAGCAGTTGCAGACTCCCCACTCAAGCAGACTGCTTGCATCTGAATTGTGAGATTTCACAGCTACCATTTGATATTGCGAGACTAGGGTTAGGTGAGACAGATGGAGGTCAGGCTTGCATTAGAATGAAATATAAGATGTGATTTTCTGAGCAAAACAGGGAATAGGTAAAACCAATTACCCAAAGCAGATAACATAAAAGTAAGCATGCTTATTGGAGTAATAGCCACAGGTAAGTGCCTTAATACACACAATCTAACCAGGAGCAGTGCTTATGCGTGCTCAGCCTATTTCCCACTGAAAAAGTCACTGGTGGAGTACTATTATTTATGTGGGCATGGATGTATGTGAGTAAATGTATATGTGTAGTGCAAACCTAAGTGGAGGGCATAATATTCTACATACATGAGTTGTACAGCAGCACATCCTTTGTATTTGTGGGCCTTAAGATGACAGGACACGATAACACCTCCCACACTGTACCAGAGAATAGGAACTGGTCATTGGATACACCAAATGCCATTACCACCGGGACATTGATCATAGAATATCATACCAAATGTTAAGTTAGAGGCCCACTCCACACACAAAGGGGAGAGAAGTGTATTATAGAGTCTGAGGCCCAGCCAACAGAGCCCGGGGCACACTTAAACAGGGTATTCCATTGGGCAGTACATCATTGATCAGTACACCTCAGGGAAATACCACCCCTAGCACAGCTCCCACATTCCATTGGGAAGAGTAATTTAAATTACCACTGCAGTCCTGAGAGACAGCACCTTCAAAAGAGAGGGCAATCACTGGAATGCTCTTACCTCTGGAGTTCTCCTGTGCATCTTTCCAAGTTCTTTATAGAATAGATTGTGATATTCTGGAAAGAGCAGACTTTCACTTGTTTAAAGATTGTCTTTTAGTGTCTAATTCATAAAGCGGGCTTTCAGCCAAGTGTGGGTTGTTTTTTCCTCTAATTTTTATGGTCGAGTTGCACGCCTCTCACATAACCTAAAGGCTGCAGAAACCCAGATTGCACAATGTCAGGTTAGGCAATGGTCATGCACAGAATGAGAAGAGGTTGCTTGGCAGGCATAGCAAGAAACCTTCCTTCTGATTGCTACTCAAAGGGGACAGTGCAGAGTGCCAGTTGTAAAGGGCGAGTACCTAGTGACGATGTGTGTGGGTGGTCAGTGCTGCTTGAAGCACAGAAGGTGTGTTTCCAGCCGCACTTACAAATAAAAAAAGGTTTTCACAATTAGAGATGCTATTAAGGGACATGTGTTCATATTCTGTGCAAGGACTGGAAGCCAGCAAGGGAGCATTTAATGGAGATACCCATCCAATCTTACCTCGAGGAGATAATGGGCAGTATGCCGCTGGAGACTATTTCTCATGTGTGTGAGAATATTTGAATCTAATGTTGACCATTTTGAGATGTTTTTCAAATTCTAATCTAAGACTAACAACAGCACTATAAACTTAGTTGGGTGCCATGGTGCCTAATGAATCCGGGAAGGGAGTGCACTAGACCATCATCATGCCATTAAAGCACTGTGGTGTGGCTGGCATTGATCTTACCATAGCTCTTTTTATTTATGTTTTACTCTCAGCCACGCTACACAGCAGATGCACCCTGGCCCAAAAAAATTGACAAGCCTATACATCTCACATAGGTCAGACCGATTGTCTTTGCCAGTTCTTGTTCTACTTCGCATGAAGCTCTTTCCCATCTCGCTGTTGAAAATCTACATCTTGTAAGTAAGAGATCAAAGTGACAGTGCTAACTCTTCCTTTAGCCACTAATTAGGTTAATGTAAGTTACACCATAGTCTGATCAGATAAAAGAATTTAACACCATCTGGCAGAATTTACAAGGAGATTACATCCCTTTAGGAATAAATGGGCTTGAAGATCCCTTGCTAGTTTGTTATTGGTATGTAACCCAGGAATGGTGCACACAAGTATTGAAAATCGGTCTAAAAACACTTGCAACCACTACATCATTCTCTCTGTACTTAGGACAGCTAATTTGAAGCGATTCCAGGAAAGTCACTGTATAATCATTTCATGCATTCCCATTTGCTATCTCCATTCATATGCTTTCCACCAGTATTTCTAAAATGAGCAAACTTCTTTCTCAGTCTTCTCAATAATGTGTATTTTTTTATCTCATTAAAAAAAGGACGAGGCCTGATTTGCTAAATGTGCAAATAAAGAATGCTATAAAATTTTCAATTAATTTCATAAACCAAATTGCATAGGAGCTCATCCCGTTACTCAATATTTCACAGTCAAACTGACAAATCATTACATGGCTGAAACAGACATGTTGGACTCATATTTAAACCAAAGACAATGCGCCTTTTCCAAAACAACAATGCAAGAATACTCTAGCCCAGCATCTTTGTTCCTTCCAACACATTTTACCCAATTCATTTATGGGCCTGGTCATAGCAAGCAGGCCTGCTGGCAGCCCTTTTGATCCCTGTCCACCACAAACCTTCACAAACAGTCTTCAAACAACCTCTGCCGCCACACCAGTAAGAAGAATTATCAACTACCAGAATATTTCCAGAAGAACTCAAAAAGTCTTACAAACTCCCATTACTGAATAAAACAGACTTGGACCCGCTGAACCCTGACAACTACAAACCGATTACAAATGGACCCGATGTCACAATTAATTGAAAATAATGCTATACTATCAGACTTCCGAACAGAATTCCATCCAGTAAGAGGAACAGAATCTGCCCTCAGTCCCATCTGGGATGACCTTAAGAACACAGTTGACCACAACAGAGTTGCTGCACTACTTCTGTTGGACTTCTCAGCTGCCTTTGACACGGTTGACCATGACACTCGCATACAAAGGCTCTACAAAGCTGTTATAGAGGGGACTGCTCTAGACTGGATCACATCCTACCTTCACAACAGAAACTAATGTCACCCATACCCCACCTTTCTTTTCCAAACCATGCTCTACAAAAGCAGGGGTTCCTCAAGGCTCTATCATCTCACCCATGATTTTCAACATCTACATGAAGTGATTACTGCACTGATCAATCAATGTCACCTCGCGTGCTAGAACTATGCAGTAGACAAGCAAAACATTCTGCAACGGAATGCCCTAAAGCCATTGGGAACTCGCCAATATTCAGTTGTCTCAGAGCCGTGGATCAATGGATGACTGGGAGCTATCTTAAATTGAATGCTTCCAAAACGGAAATACTCACGTGTGGCAACTGGAAAAATTATGACCCACTCGCTTCCTGGCCTGGTGATTTGGGAACACTGCCTAAAGTATCGTAGGAAGTCAGAAATCTTGGATGACCATGAACTCCAAGCTATCAATGAATACCCAAGTGGACAAACTAACAAAAGCAAGCTTTGTTACTATAACCAGTAAAAAAATTATTTGATTCAGACCTCAACTGAGATCAACAAATACATGATTAAAATTATTATTATTGAATTTAAAATGATTAAGATGGTAAAAGTTTTGCTTTTAAAACACACTATAACATGGAACAATAACAATATTCTATTGCCTACCCATACAAAATTCAATAAAGATGAGATAAAATCTTCTGATTGTGCGTTTTAACTTAGAACAGCTTCAGAAAGATTTTTAAAAACGTAAACAAGTTATGGCAAAAAAATTCATTGACAGGAGAGTTGCACAACATAATTAGATCTTGGGCCAAGAATGCATTATACTTTAATTGAATTGGAATTATATAACGTTGTTGTGCCGCTATTATACTTGCATTAAGACAAATTAGTAAAACGTGAAGCAAATCTTGTCTGCCACCTTTGCATAATTCACACATGCCTTTGGGGTTATTTGTACCTTCCCAGCTAGCTAAAAATATTGGTAAAGGGAGAATACCCAAACGTAAGAGTAGAATACAGCGCCTTACTCCGTGCTTTAGTTGAAAATGCAAATAGGGAGCATAGGTTTTAAATTCTATATGTTCTGCAAACACTTATAATGCTTCAATTGCATGCAATGTTCTTTATCCGATTCATAACTGATTCTAGGGGCCAAATGTTTTAAAAACAATTTCAAGTGTGCTGGGCACCACTCCTGTAAAAATGCAACAGTGCATTGAGAAACCTCAAAGGCTTTTACCATATTCCTATTAAAAGTATACCCAGACGCTTCCTCTATAAAAGTCTCCAGTTTTAACAGATGCCTTAAGGTGTCTGGCGCTGCATGTAATAATTGTACGCCCACCTAATAATATTTGAAATTACTCTGGCAGAGATTCCTGTTACCAATTGCTCGAGATGTAGGGCTTGAACTGGTACCAACAGCGACACGTTTAACAATTTTCGGAGTATGGTTCCTTCCTTTGCTTTTATAGACTGCCATGTTTTAATTTGTGTGTATTCCATGGCATATGATAAAATCGGAGGGATTTTCGTACCATAAACCTTCCAACATTGGTGTAAAGTGTCTATTTCCCGTAGAGAGGTACAGTCTCTGTAAAGCCCCAACGTGGGATTCTGCCTTCCGACTCAGGTGTTGTAGGTGGGCAGTATCTTGTAAATTAGAAGTAAAAATATGGTCCAAATAAACATACTCTTTTACTGTCTCTATTGGTTCGCCTCCTAAAGACCAAATTGATGGTAAAGGCTTCCTTTTGCCACTGAAGGGGAGTGCTTTAGTTTTAGTAATATTTGGCTCCAGGAAATTTTCAGTTGCGTAAAGATTTAATTCATTCGGGTTCTTTGCAGGCCTATCGGGGTATGATCGAGTATATCGATATCATCGGCATACGTTGAACACAGTATATCAACTTGAGCTAATTTAGGAAGGTAATTTTTAATTTGAGAGAGACGCCCCGGTAGATCGCTAATGTAGATGGAGAATAATAGGGGAGCTAATAAGCATCCCTGTTTCAGGCCGTTCCACGAAGGGATAGGTTTGGTTAGGCCTTTTTCTCCCCCCATTTGGACTCTGCATCATGTTGATATGTGAGGGGAGATTATTATTGTTAAGAGATCTTTAGGTATCCCCATATTAGCCAATTTTCTCCATAGTGTCACTCTATCTACGCTATTGAACGCAGTCGAAAAATCTATAAAAGCACAATATAAAATTTGAGCATTTAACCTAACAAAATTATCAAGCACTGTTTGGAACACAGCAATATTGTCCAGTGTAGAATACTTTGGACGAAACCCAGCCTGATACATGGGGATCACTTTTCTCGAAAAAGCCCAGTCTTTTAAGTGTTCCAAAATGCAAGCAGCAAAGATCTTACCGGTGGCGTTGAGAAGTGCTATTTGTCTATAGTTTGCAGTATTCGTTCTTGCGCCTTTTTTTAGGAGGGGAACCACCACACTCCCTCGCCAAGATTCTGGTATTTCCCCGCTTTTCAGGCAGTGTTGGAAGAGTGGGGCTAAGAATTTACCCCAGACAGCGTTTTTTTGTAAAACTTTCATTGGGATCTTATATGGTCCCATTGCTGCTGATGACCTGGCAGAGGATATCAGAACAGAGATGTGTGCCGCTGAAATTTTCATTTTCATTGGTTCCTTCTCAGGTTGGTTCTTCAGTGTTTGATCCAGTTCAGGGAAGATGAGGTGCTACTGAATAGATTTATAAAGCCTTAGAATATGCGTTTCCCATTCAGATGATGATACTGGTGTCGCTTGAGCAGATTTTCGTATCCCCATCTCTGCAGAGGTTATGTTCCAGAATGATTTATTATTTTTGTGTTTTACTGCTAATTGTATGTCGACCCAGACATGATCTCTTAGAACTTGTCTTTCTTTCTCTCTTTCCATTGGTGGAGTTTATTCAGTTTCCTTATGTCTCCTTGCAGAGGCACATCCTTCTCTGTTCAAGCAGTCAAACTATGGAACTCTTTACCCCTCCAACATAAGATCCATGGATATCCACCTTATCTTCCGAAAACTACTCAAGAGTTGGCTCTTCCCCACATAAGCTCCATATGCAAACAGAAATATTCAGCATATCCCTCTGTATATAGCATTTATTTGGACTATAGATATGTACCTATATATAAGTGTATTGCTTTGTATAAACATGTATAATTGTTTAAAAATATATAGATATTCATTAGTTCTGCTTAACAAATGTACATATTACTGATAGTTACATTATTCTATGTTATTAACATGTATATAAGTGACTGCATAAATAAGTAAATCTGTTATCATAACTATCTACAATTACTTCACTATTCTTTAATCTACCTCTACTACCTTCCTTATGCATATGTATGCATATGTACATCCATGTACTTATGTATCTATAGACTTATTACTTTTCTTCTAATTCAGCATATGCAACGCATTACCCTATTTCTCACCCTATACCACTCTCAATATATCCTCCGCCTCAACTCTCTGACTCATCTCAACCCTCATTCTACTACTCTTTCCAAAGCACTGCCCTATTTCTCACCCTATACCTCTATCAATATATTTGCTACCTCCACTCTCTCATTCATCTCAGGCCCCATGCCTCTACTATGATCCCAGGACAGCCCTTTCTAGACTCTTCCATCCTCTACCCCTCCTTGCATCAACTCATACCTCAGTTACTATTCAGATCTCCCCAAACAGGCCTTTCTAAACCCTTACCTCTGACCCTTCCCCCTCCACCTCCCCTTTACTCATCCCAAACCCTTCCTACGGCTATACATCCCCCCCCAATAAAAATAAATATATATATATATATATATATGTATATATATATATATGTTTTCCAAAGCAAAATAGAAATAAAACACCGCACTCTTCCAGGTTTTGATTAAGCTTATTTAATCCATCAAGGAAACGACTTCCTCGGTGAGGAAGTCGTTTCCTTGATGGATTAAATAAGCTTAATCAAAACCTGGAAGAGTGCGGTGTTTTATTTCTATTTTGCTTTGGAAAATTGCAACGAGTCGTGTCCTTGACTCGGCACCGGCACCAGCTGTACGGCCGCTCCTCCTCCAGAAGGGACATTTGCTTGAATATATATATATGTATATATGTATATGTTTCACCGTTATAAATCAGGCACCGACTCCGTGGTGTATAAATCAAAGAAAGTATTTATTCCAAACGACCAGACGCGTTTCAATGAGGTCCGCCTTCTTCACTACACCTGGATTCACTGCAGTGAGCTGCCATTAAATCACATTAACTTTTGCACTTGTGACACACGTAGGAGCAAGGTGAGTCGCCATGACAACAGGTGGGGGAGTGAAGGACATAGAAAAGTTTGTGACCAGATTGCAAGTCATGTTCAATAGTTTACATTCCAACTTTTAAAACATTAAAACAATATTGTTTTTGTGCGTTTAGACATAATTCTGTCTTATTATTTCTCAAGTGTGCGTCGATGATTTACATTATTTAAATAACCCGAAAATCGACACTGAGCACATTGTGTTAGTTGACATAAACGAAACACCCACATACACCAATGTTAACGTTATGTGGTGCATGCGCATCCTGTAGCTGAACTGACCCTTGGTGAGCCCTTGACATGTTTGTCTGTTTAGTGTTTTGTGTGGATCGCTTGATTCTGTTCCCTGTACCCATCGCATCCCTGTGTACTTACTAAAGTTATGCATCTGAGTTCTAACGCGGATGCGTGTTATGGCCATGCATCTTGGGGGGTGGTAGGCTATGCTCTGGACGTTGCGTGTGTGTAGCCCAAGTGGGCCTAGGTGTGGGTGTTTGATGCTGACGTCCATTGCTTTAGTACTAACAATCCCTTATCTTCAGGGAATGGCTCAGTGTGCTAAGTTACGTGGAAAATGAGTGTAAGTAAAAAGGAGGTTTTAACAAAAATCTAAACGCACAAAAAGAATTAAAACAAGTGAAAGTACTGTGTGTGGCCTAGCTTGTGCGAAGTGAAGACTATGTATATACAATAGGATGGTGAATCAGATGATACTGGGATTGGGTTTTTTGGTGTATGCAAGGAGGCATGTGTGACTGGCTTAGTGCTATTGTGTCATAGTGCCTAGAGATGTACACTCATGGCCTCATCAGCATTCATACCTTTTGAGATTTTGCAGTCTAAGAGGATTATGTACTTGGATTCGAGTCGTCTCAATGCTAGCTGTCTGTTGTCCCCTCTGATGTTCCTTTTTGCGCTATCCATAACAAAATATGTTAGGTCCTCCGTTCTGCCATTGTGTTGTGTATTGATGTGGGGTGCTACAGGGTAGGTGGGGGGTCATTGTTTGTGATAGCCCTGAGGTGTTGTAGTATCCTCACATGCACAGGATGAATGGTGCTCCCTACATACAGCTTGTTGCAGGTGTACCGTAGCACATACACGGCGAAATCTGTTTTGCACGTGTTGTGTTCTCGTATTTCAAGCGGGGTTTTTCTGAGTGGGGTCATGACTGTGTTTGTGTTGGTCCCATGCTTGCAGGCTTTGCATTTGGTGCATCTAAAGGGACCTGCCTGGGCTTTGAGCCAACTGTTGCCTCTGTCTTGGGTTGGTGCATTGGTTACTAACTCTTGCCTCCTTGATGTTGCTCTTCTGAAGGTTAGCTGTGGCAGCCTAGCACATGAGGGGCCTATGGTGGGGTCACAGCGGATTAGCAGCCAGTGCCTGTACATTATTTTACGGAGGTTTGAGTGGTATTTGTTGTACCCTGTGATTTACCTTGGAGTGGTGTTGGTCTCCACTTTGGGTTTCTTGTTGGCTTTGCTCTTATGGAGCAATTCCTCCCTGGTAATTGTCAAGCTCTTCAATCTGGCTTTCTCCAATGTGTTGCTCTTACAGCCTCTCTTGCATAGTCTCTCAAAAAGCCTAGTTGTACAATTTTGTAGGTCCTTGTCGGTGCTGCAGTTTCTCTTCATTCTCAGGCATTCTGCATATGGAATGCTTTCGATCAGATTGGTGGGGTGGAAACTTTGGGCGTGAAGGATGGCATTCCCTGCTGTCTTCTTTCTGAATATACATGTCTGGACTCTGTTATCATCATGGTACAGCTCTAGGTCCAGAAACACTATTGTCTCTTTACTGGTGGAGCACTCTGTTCAGAACCTCGCCATAGAATGAAGATGTCATCTATGTAGCGTTAGTATACAACCACATTGTTTGACATTTCAGTCTGGTATGTCTTCATGAGTACTTGCTCCTCCCACCAGCCCATATGCAGATTTGCATAGCTGGGGGCGAAGCAAGTACCCCTGGCTGTGCCCTGTGTCTGTTTGTACAGTAGTTTGTCAAATATAAAAGTGTTGTTTTCTAAGCATCACTCAGTCATATGTAAAAGCATCATTGTGTGATGATAGAAGCTTATGTCTTGTGTGCCCAGGAAGTATTGTAAAGCATTTAAGCCATCTCTAGGCCTTATGCTCGTGTATAGGCTCTGCACATTGTGTTATAAAACAAAATCATTGCACCATGTACAGTCAGAAATATGCGATAGAAAGTCCCCAATGTCTCTTGTATTTTCTGGTAATGTCTGGACAAATGGTTGCAGGATAGTGGTCAATACATTTACTGGTGTTTTCAAACAGGCTGCCAATGGCTGATATTATAGGTCTGCCTGGTGGACATGCAATATTTTTGTGGACCTTTGGGATTAGGTACATTTGCGGGGTCACAGGGTAGTCATTTTTCAAGAAGTCTAGCTCATGCCTTGTGATCAATCCCTGGCCTCTCCATTCATAGAGGCACGTGTGGTATCGCTCCTTGATGTTGGTAATGTTTGTGGAACTGGTGCGGATTTAGCAGTTTTTGTCTTGGAGTTGATGGCCTCCCTGTTGTACATTTCAAGTGGCCAGAGTACCACGTTCCCACCTTTATCTGAGCAACGCACAACTATGTCCGGTCATTCTTTGATTTTCTGCATAACCCCCGAATATTTGGTTTTATGGTTCCGTGCACCTTTTTAAAGTTATTACTGCTTGTTCGAGCTAGATCTTTGAGGTCTTGGATTACTTTGTCAGCAAACATGTCAATATAGTCCTTTGGCATTAGTGGATTAAACACTGATTTGGGTCTAAATGGTGTTTTCACTGTGGCATAGATATTGAGATCCGAGTTTGCTGCTGTTTGACTGTTACTCAGTGTGTCTATCTCTACCCCAACGTCCAATTCTGTCATTTCCCTGAGAAAGTTCATATCCGCTACACTCAGGGAGTTGTGTGCTCCAGGTATCATTGTCTCTGGTGGTCCTTCCTTAGTTTTTTTCTTTCACATTGAAAAAGTGCTTGCGCAGTTTCAGTTTGCGGGTGAAATGGTATAAGTCTATTCTTGTCTGTGTGTAACCAAAATTGGTTTCCTTGCAGAATGATAACCCCAGAGCAAGTGTCTGTTGTCCTTCATGTGTTAACGCCATGTTTGTTAAGTTTATTACTGTGTTTGTAGTCCTTGTTTGATCTTTTATCTCCGTCTGTTCCTCCTGTATGTTGGCTTTGTTTTTTGTGCCATCGTCTGTGCCATCGTCTGTTTTCCTCCTCCTGCTCTTTCAGATTGTGCATTGTTTTGAGTTTGTGTATATATATATATATATATATATATATTTGTCCGAAACAACCTCCAGTATTGCCGAAGGAAGGAGCCACAGACGGGGACTTGTGAAGAGGTTCTTTATTAGTTAGCAGATACAGCGTAATGCATTTCGGCGTGAGCCTTCCTCAGACACCTCTGCCCAACTGAAGGTTCGTGCACCCAGCTGCTATAAGTCTCTGCAGCACTCCTGATTGCTGAGTGCACACCTCCCCCAACCATGTGATCGTCAGTTGCAACGTAGAACTACTCGCACTTCAACTCCCAGCATGCTTCAAACCTGGGTTGGTGTGACGAGGGGAAACCGAGGTAAAGTCCTTGTATTTGTGGCATATGCAGGGCTGGGCGAACTAGATCAGTCAATTAAAACTTGAGAGCCTCTCAGGTCCCCGCAAAATGCTTCAACCTGCAGCATGCAGGTCCGTCAGGTCGTGGGCTGGTAACAGTGTACCAACACCATCCGTGAAGTCACAGACTGCCTTTAAGCAACGTCCCATGCTTTCCAGCCGGTGGGCTGCCTCATGCCAACACCTTGATGGAAAACAAACTGCTTGCGCAGACACCAGATGATAGGCAGCCAGCTTGCGAAACGTGAGCTCCTTGACGTGTCTCTGGTCGACACGAGAAACATCCGAAACAACCTCCAGTAGTGCCGAAGGAAGGAGCCACAGACGGAGACTTGTGAAGAGGTTCTTTATTAGTTAGCAGATACAGCGTAATGCATTTCGGCGTGAGCCTTCCTCAGACGCCTCTGCCCAACTGAAGGTTCGTGCGCCCAGCTGATATAAGTCTCTGCAGCACTCCTGATTGCTGAGTGCACGCCTCCCCCAACCATGTGATCGTCAGTTGCAACGTAGAACTACTCGCACTGCAACTCCCAGCATGCTTCAAACCTGGGTTGGTGTGACGAGGGGAAACCGAGGTAAAGTCCTTGTATTTGTGGCATATGCAGGGCTGGGCGAACTAGATCAGTCAATTAAAACTTGAGAGCCTCTCAGGTCCCCGCAAAACGCTTCAACCTGCAGCATGCTGGTCCGCCAGGTCGTGGGCTGGTAACAGTGTACCAACACCATCCGTGAAGTCACAGACTGCCTTTGAGCAACGTCCCATGCTTTCCTGCTTTGCTGTCGGTGGGCTGCCTCATGCCAACACCTTGACGGAAAACAAACTGCTTGCGCAGACACCAGATGACAGGCAGCCAGCTTGCGAAACGTGAGCTCCTTGACGTGTCTCTGGTCGACACAAGAAACATCCGAAACAACCTCCAGTATTGCCGAAGGAAGGTGCCACAGACGGGGATTTGTGAAGAGGTTCTTTATAAATTAGCGGATACAGCGTAATATATATATAACCTTCCCTCTTTTATCCCTCCACTATTCATTTTCAATCCAAATAACAGACTAACATGTTGCCCACTCATATGAATTGCATATTTCCCTATACTAATTCCCACTAATCCCTGTTTGGGTTCAGAAGTACCATGCTATTCACCGAAAAGCGCTTCAACACCTCCTCAGAGGTAGCAAGCGCTATATAAATGAAAAGCTTTTCCCTCTTCTATCCCTCCACAATCCTTCTGAACCCAAATAAAAGACTAACATATCCACCACTCAAATTACTTTCATATTTCACTATACCAATTCACCACTAATTCTTTATAGGTTCCGGAGTAGCAAGCTACTTGCCAAAAAGCGGTTCAACACATCATCAGGGGTTACTTGTGCTATATAAATGCCAACCTTTTCCCTCTTCTTTCCCTCCACTATCCTTCTCAATCCAAATAACTGATTAACATATCCACCATTCAAATTACTTTCATATTTCACTATACTAATACACCACTAATCCTTTATGGGCTCCGGTGGCGTGCTACTCACTGAAACAGTGCATTAACACCTCATCAGGGGTAGTAAACACTATATAAATGCAAACCTTATTCCCTCTTCTATCCCTCCAATATCCTTCTCAATCCAAATTACTGACTAACATATCCACCACTCAAATAGCTTTCATATTTCACTATACTAATTTACCACTAATCCTTTATGGGTTCCAAAGTAGCATGCTACTCACAGCAAAAAAGTGCTCCAACACCTTGTCAGGGATAGTAAGCGCTATATTAATGCAATTACAATTACACACATTTGAACATTAACATATGAGGCAATGATCTATAAAAACTATTCTTAGGTCTTATCCTATGATTATGTGCTTGGAGCTGATTTCCTGTGTGTAGTCTGCTAAAGTTCTCACATAATGGCAGATAGAGTATAAAAGCATGTGGGTCTATGATTTTCCAAGATAAAATAAGTAGGTCAAAAGAGTTGATTGCAATATTGGATTCCATGTTCCAAGGCCTACACCTTTCACACAGTACCACATTTCACTGGCTAGACAGTGAGACTGGATTGGAACTTAGTGTTGAACAAGTGGTAATATTGGATTAACTAAAAGTCTGGGAGAGCTTTATGTTTTAACAAGCCTAGGGGCTTGGTTTGTAGGTTGGTGGTATTGTACAAAACCCCATAAATATGCTTTGCGAGCACTAGCCCCATAAATGTCTTCTTATGGGTCAGTCCTTACACAGTGTCCTGTGAAGTGATAATGAAAAAAATGCACCCCCTCGTAAGAGGAAAGCTTGAACGCGCATGGTCAGGGCTTATGAGCAAAATGGGTACAGCCCAGCCTCAGCCACTGGAAGTTGCAAGGGCCGGTCTTTAGCATGTGCAAGCTGGGTTCACGCTCAGGGCCGGATCTCCTGAGGGGTGCTGGAGCTCTCTGTGTTTAAAAACTTTTTCTGACGGCTTGTCTGCTTTTTGTGTTTGGTGAGAAGGTGTCAAATTTGGCTTTGCCCAGGAAAAGGCCAACTTTGGGGAAGAGCAAAAGGCTCAGAGAAGATGTAATAGAGCTGGAGAGGAAACCGAGATAAGAGCTGAGAAGAGCAAATCGATACTGAAGGCATGAGAGGAAAATGGTAGTAGGAAAGAAGATACATGCTGATTGGAGAGAAGTAGGAGGGCATGAATGGAGGAAAAGAAGAAAAGAGCGAAGGAGGTAAAAAGGGTTGAGGCCAGGAAAGAGCGAGGCAAGGGGAAAAGGGCTGAGAGAAAAAAAATATCTGTGAAGGCAGAAAATGAAGAATAGTAGGAGCAAAGGGCAGGAGGACTCAGAAAAGAAGGGAGAGGAAAAGATAGGAAAATAAAGTAAGGATTAAAGGGAGAAAAAAGGGTTGCTAGATAAATTGAATGGAGAAAACAGGGAGGGGGGTTCTCAAGGTGGAAAAGTATGAAGAGCAGAAGGAAAAGGGGTGACGAGTAGGGATAAGAATGGGGCTGAGAGGAGGAAGGTAGAGGATGAAAAGGGTTGATAAAGACACAAACAGGGGCTTCCGAAACAGCTTTTATTGCTACGTATTTTGCCATTAATCAGCCGCCAGTTCTGGCTGAACAACTGTTCGCAAACGGTCGCGATTAACTAAAGAGGCCCACTTGTTTTGGGTGCCCGGACACATTTCTTTCAATTTTTGGTCCCGATCTGACAATGTTGTATTTGACGACTATGAGGAATCTATAACTGCTGAGCTCTTGCCTCGGAGTTTAGGGCATGGTGAAGTCCAGGGCACTGCCCGTGTGGCTGGGCACATCGTACCAGTCAATATGCCTTACCCAGCATATGCCTTACCCACCTTGTGTACGTGTCCGAGAGTCCAGCTGTGGGTCTACACATGGAGCATGCTTACGGCTCCTCTTCAGACCACAGCACATGCGCAGAAATAGACACTTGTGTGCGCATGCGCAGAAGACGCATATGTGTCTGTGCTCTGGAGCATGCGCAGATGAGGGATTGAGCGTTCGGACATGCACAGAGGCTGCAGCAGTGCGGCGGCTGCGCACGCATTCTGATGTAGATCAACACATGGTCTTCTCTTCTCACTAATGAATCGATTTGTATAACACAGTATTTTTAATTAGGTGAAATGCCGTGACTTTACCTGAAATCAATGGCCACAGTACGGCAAACTGTTCTATTCGTAACCGAAATACAATACGGATAATTTCACACGTTTAAATGTAAAGCAAATTAGTTACGAATTTAAACGCAAGTGATGTATGTAGAGCGTTGGAGCTGCGATATTCACTCCAGCCATCCCCATGAGCTTTTTCTGCGGCAGCGTATTCTCTTGTATGGTGCTTGCTCTGTGTGCGTAGAGTGTGTGCCCCAGGCCCCAGCGTAGATTCTGCTGAATATCGTTTCAACTCCCTTCTGGACATGCCTGTGCGCTCTGTGCCCTTAAAACAGCCTCACACTTCTTACATCTATGTATTTTTTAAAGCTGTTTATACACACAGCCTCAGCCCGCCTCTCAGTGGAGTTATTTCTAGAGTAATGGGACATACAGCCCGATGTTCATACTTGTACACGCTGCACGTGAGAATGCTTGCTACTCCTGAAGATATACAATGAGGGTGTTACACGCTTGATTTCTTAACTCTGGCTGCTGCCTCCTTATGTCTTGCTCCGCCATCTCCTCTGCTTTTCCCTCTTTGTTCTGTGTTTCTTGATCTCGGCTCTGATCTTTGGGTTCCTCTTTCTCCATCCCTTACATCTTCTTTCTCCTGTTACTACTGTCTGCCTCCTTTCCATGTTTTCCCCGCCCTCTTACGCTGTCTTCCTTTCTGTCCATCATATCTCTTTTCCCTTCCTGTCTCCCTTCCTGTCTCCCACCGTCTGTAGAATTCCAGCTTCCCACGTTCTGTCTCTTGTACTCCCTGTTCCCCTCTTTGATCTTGCGTTCATGCACTCCATTTTCTCTCTCTCCCCCTTCCTGTAGCCCTCACCTTCGTTTTCTATTCCATCCCCTTTTCTCGCTAGCTGCTCAACTATTTCTCCCCTCCTGCCATTCAAATATCCCTTCTCACCCTTAATTTCCTGCTCCTCACATTTCCTACCTTTATTGTTTGCCTTTCTCTTGTGTTTCATGCTCTAAATCTCTCTGTAACACTTTTCCCCAGATCAAGCGAGAGTTGCTTTCACAATCCAGAGTATTCTGCGAATTATAGAGGTCTTGTTTTCCATTAGTAAATGCAGGACTACAGGTACCAGAATGCAAAAAAACAAAGATGATTGTTTGAGCTACTCACACATGATGCAGGAACACCTCAGAGCTCCCTCTCCTGTTTTAATGATCCACCATTTTCTCTCTTATGCACCCTGTTTCTTTATCCTTTGTCTTTTGTACTCCGGTTTTCTCTCTCCTGCAGTCATTGTTTGCCTTTATCGCAACCAGCCAAAACGGATACCAGTGTTCATACCCATGTCCTCCATTTTTGGCTCCATCTCTTTTCTGTCTCTCCTTTCTTCTCCCCGTTTCTTCCTTTTCTCTTTCAATTCTCTCTCCTCTCTGTATTTCTGTAGCATGCCCACTCATCTACCCACTCCTTTTCTTCTCTTTGTCTTGTTTGTTCCATACCCTTCTAGTCTTTTAACATATGTGATACTATTAGAGGTCAGTGGGGTGGCACACATCTCTCTAGGTTGTTTTCAAACGTTATTTAAATGTTAAGTTTATATGGCAGTTCTACATTTTTCTGGGGTTTTTCTGTTTTGTAGGTATTGTTTTGGAAATGACAGAAATCAACTTTGATTCTAAGTCCTTCACTTGGAGTCTACCAGCTGTATTTCAGTACACTCCCAGGGGCACCACCGTACACAGAAGAAATGTAAGGTAAATGTCAAAAAAATTTAAGTGGCTCTCTAGGAATATTTAACCTAAACCTTGGTACACAATCTAGTTCTGTTGATAGATTTGTTTATGTACTAAAAATGTAATGTTCGATTTATCATGATCTGAGTTTCTTTTCTCTCAAAGAGCTTAGAGAGAGAGAGAGAGAGAGAGAGAGAGAAAGATAACTGGCAATAAATATTATTATTGTTTCAAGATGGTTATTTAATTCTGAAGCAACCCAGCAAAGTACATCCTTTAGAAAACTTGGAGACTTGATAGCGAGCCATGTAACTAACTGCTCCCCATCAAAATTAAATTATTGTGTGCTTGTATGTTTGTGTGTGTGTGTGCTTGTATGTTTGTATGTGTGTGTGCATGATTGTATTCAGTGAAAAAAACAGAGATAAAAGGGATGCTATATTTAGGCGATTAAGTCATTCATATAGTAACATTTGCAACCTGAAAAACCACTGAGATTTTCAGTTACCGTACAGTGAGCTAACTATAACATGTGCCCCTGCCATGCACTGCTTATTATCTCACATATTACATCCCGCGTGACATCTTCAATGTCATTACTGATCAGTGGACTATAGTTAAGTCAGAGTTTCCATAGGAAGAGCATCCTTTTTACTAATATCTTTGGTGCCTTCCTTCAGAGAACGACTGGACAGCAACACCCACAACAGCAAGGAACTCTTCAACGTCGTGAAAGAGCTCTCAAACCCCAACGCCAGCAACAACAACATCACGCCTTCCCAAGACCTCTGCAACTCTCTGGCCACCTTTTTTCACCGTAAGATCGTCGACATAAACGACAGCTTCGGCGCTCAGAACTCGTACACCACCACCGAACCTACACCCCCCACCACCACCCTGTACGCCTGGACTCAGGTGAGCACGGAAGATACCACCCACACGATGAACACCATCCACTCGGGCACCCCAGCTGATCCATGCCCACACCACATCTTCAACAAAGCCGACTCCATCATCGCACCCAAACTTCGGGACATCATCAACAACTCCTTCATATCCGCCACCTTCCCGGAGAGCTGGAAGCACGCAGAGATCAGCGCCCTCCTGAAGAAACCCACCGCAGATCCTCAGACCTCAAGAACTTCCGCCCCATCTCGCTCCTCCACTTCCCTGCAAAAGTCATCGAGAAAACCGTCAACAAACAGCTGACAGCCTTCCTGGAGACGAACGGCTCCTTCGACCCATCGCAGTCCGGATTCCGAGCGAACCACAGCACGGAGACCGCCCTCATCACGGCCACGGACGACATCCGGACCCTGCTGGACAACGGTGAAACCGCCGCCCTCATCCTGCTCGACCTTTCGGCCGCGTTCGACACGGTCTGCCACCGCACCCTGACAACCCGCCTCCGCCACGCCGGGATCCGAGGAAAGGCCCTGGAATGGATCACCTCCTTCCTCTCTGACAGAACCCAAAGAGCCCGTCTCCCGCCCTTCCTCGCAGAAGCCACCAAGATCATCTGCGGCGTACCTCAAGGCTCCTCGTTCAGCCCCACCCTCTTCAACGTCTACATGAGCCCCCTCGCAGCCATCGCACGCAAGCACAACCTCAACATCATCTCCTACGCCGACGATACCCAACTGATCCTCTCCCTCACCAAACACCCCACCTCCGCGAGAGCCAGCTTCCTGGATGGAATGAAAGACATCGCAGACTGGATGAAGCTCAGCTGCCTGAAACTGAACTCAGACAAGACGGAAGTCCTCATCCTCGGCCCATCCATCTCCGCCTGAAGCGACTGCTGGTGGCCCCCTGCTCTGGGCCCCCCACCCAAGCCCACGGACAACGCACGCAACCTGGGCTTCAGCCTTGACTCCTCCCTCACTATGGCCAGGCAAGTTAACGCCGTTACCACCTCCTGCTTCAACACACTCCGCATGCTCCGTAAGATCTTCCTCTGGATCTCCACTGGAACCAGGAAAATGGTCACCCAGGCCCTGGTCACCAGCCGTCTAGTCTACGGGAACGCCCTCCACGCTGGGACCACCGCCAAACTACAGAAAAAACTCCAGCGCATCCAGAACGCCTCAGCACAACTCGTCTTGGACATCCTCCGACACAGCCACATCTCCGCCCACCTGAGGGACCTGCACTGGCTCCCCATCAGCAAGAGGATCACGTTCAGACTCCTCACCCACGCACACAAGGCTCTCCACGACTTGGGCCCCGAATACCTCAACAACCGCCTCACGTTCTACACGCCAACCCGCCAGCTCCGCTCCGCCAACCTCGCCCTCGCCACCATCCCACGGATCCGCAGAATCACCACCGGAGGAAGATCCTTCACCTACCTGGCGGCTAAGACCTGGAACACCCTCCCCTCCCATCTACGACTCACCCAGGACCATCTCTCCTTCAGGAAGCAACTCAAGACCTGGCTTTTCGAGCAGTAGCAGCCCCCCCCAGCGCCTTGAGACCCTAGCGGGTGAGTAGCGCGCTTTACAAATGTTCTTGATTGATTGATTTGACGACACTTCCAGAAACAAAAGTTGATCCACCATGGCACCTTCAAGGAATGTTTTGTCGTGATCCGTCAAGAACGGGGCAAGAAAAATGGACAGGTCCCCATAGTGTGATCTCCCATGTGAATTCCCTGAGAAAACTTCGCTCAACAATAAAGAAAAAAAATCGCTGACCTGAATCACACCAAACTTGCCAAAATTGTTTGAACTTTAGGAGCATTTAAAGAAGGGTTCAGGTTCGGCACGAAGGATTTAAAACTTCGGTATATCTTGACATTTGGTGTTTTGATAAGCTCTGGTTGATCAAGTTAAAGGGACTAGTCAATCCTGGTTGATTGGCTACTATAACATGAACTACATGTTTCTAGAAGTTATTACATAGATCGAGACTTGATTCCTATTGAAATGCATTATCATTAATGGCAAGTTTTGAGGACGCAAAATGGAGCTCATAAAAATTAAAGTACAATTAAATGAAAAAAGCGTGTTCATCTTCAAAAGGCAAATTGTAATAAAAAAATCTCTCTGAGTGATAGTAGTATCAACCCTATGTGAGCCTACAATACATCGAATGGTATATTAGAGCAGTGAGAGTGAGAAGTACAATCTTCATAATTCCGAAATTTCTCTTTGCGACACTAATAGCAGATAACTCATATTGGGTTCATGTTGTTTAATACTCAAAAGACACTGCAGTGTCTCTCTGTATATCTGATAAATTGGTTATTACACAAAGTAACTTGAAATGAGCTTATATTGCATCTCATAGTACAGTAGTAAAAGTGAGCAGCGCAATGTCCACAAATCTCAATCTTCTTGGAGGCCCTTGTTTGTGAACACAGCAGGCAACACATATTAAGTTCAAGAGGCCTAATATTATAATCACAATGCAATACCGACAAACAAATAATGTATTGTATTATTCAGAAAGTCACTTGAGATAATGCTAGTAGATATTTCAAGTTGTCGGGACACCTAGAAAGACCAGTTTAAGCGAAACCCATTTATCTACTCAAACAATAATGCAACTAAAATAAAGATGGCTTGGCCTGTTAAAAAATATGAATATTTACTTCTGTGATATTGTTCCAAACACCTAAGTGCCTAGAAGAAGGAGAGTGTTGGGGTGGGTGGGGGTTGTCCATATAAAATGCCTTTTTTATGTTGCTTATAACTTTGGGGCTGTATGATGAATCTTCACAAAACTTTCCTAACAGTGTTACTGTTTGGCTAGATTGTGCATGGAAAGTTATGTGGTGTTGGGTCAGAAGAAGCAGAGAAAAAGTGAAGGGAGTACCGAAAAGCGTTTTCTTCATTCTTTTTTCCATAGGAACTTTAGACAGAGCTACAGCCCAAACAGCTGAACTGATTTACACCAAATTTGGCAGAAACCTAGATCTTCGCCCAGAATGAGTGCATTTTGTGACTTAGTGTAAATCTGTTCAGTAATTTTTGAGGAATTAATGCTAAAAAACGTTGTATATTTAACGGACGATCTGTGTGCTCAACAACGCATTGTGATTGGCTGGCCGCAACCTGAAGGAAAAGTTGCGGTCTCCATCTTAGGACTCAGAGACTAGTTCCCCAAGTCCTGATACATAAAAGAAAATATGATATAAGGGAGCAGGATATGGGCACCCTTACCCCCAAGCTTTGTTTGGAGGGGCCCCAGAGGATCCCCCCCCCCCCCGGGTCAAATGAAAAAAAAAAGCTTTTTAGCGGTACCGTGGATTTGCAAATCTACCGCGACACCCAGTGTGACACCTCTCAGCATTCGCTCTGGGTGTGTGGATCCGGTTCGAATCCCCAGAGGTGTCATTGGGTGTTTCTGTAGATCTGTGAGAAACAAAGGCGGTTGTGTGGCTGCGGTGAGTTGAATGCCTGCGTGGGTTGTGGGGGGGGGGTTGCATGCAGAGCATAGTTGCAGATCAGGCCCTTTGGCCAAACCCACGCAGTGCACGGCTGAAGGCCATGCGTGGGATTGGGTTGGCTGCCTGTGGGGGATGGCACAGGGCCTGGCAAAATGCTAGGCCCTGCAGCCAAACCCCGCCGCACACGGCCTTCAGTCGTGCCCAGTGGGGCGGTTGGCTTTACGAATGGTAATAAAATATTTCCCTACTTTAAAAAAAACCCATAGAAATTCACAGAAAAAACAATGTTTAAAGTAAAATTATAGGAAGGTGAAGTTTTCAGTGGCAACGTAAAGATGTAAACTCAAAAACGTCCGAAATTCACCATTAATAGCTATCTCAAGTAGCTCTAACTTGTGCCCTACAGTAACTATAACTCACGACCTTGACATGATCTGCTAATTACTGCACATACTACAAAACCCCTGACATCTTCTGTGACACCATTGATTATAGCACTGCCTCATTTGCAATTAAATTATTGATAAGAAAACTGTGCATTGTTGGGTGTGCTTTTTAATTACTTGAGATAACTATAGTGAATTTCTTTTTTTTTTAACCCCTTCCACGCTCATGACGAGCTCAGCTCGTCATGAGTTACGCCTGTCGTACGCTCATTACGAGCTGAGCTCGTCATGTAACGCGGCTTTTCGCAAATGTTAGCGCACAGCGGGAAAACCCGCAGCGCGCATGGGGTTAAAGCATTATGCTGTCACTGAAAATTTCATTTAACTATAGGTTATTTCAAACTTTGTTTTTTGTGAAAATATATCCATATTTCAAACTATATCATTACTTGAACCTATTTTTCCACTGAAAAAAATAACGGTTCATATGACGTTATACTTTGATGAGGTGCTAAAGCCTTAACGTATGTTAAAAAAACTAAACAAACAGATTTTCAATGAAAAAACAACAGTTAAAGTGAAACTATGTTTAGGTTTTGAAATGACACAAACAAGCTAATGTTAAAAAAAAAACACTGAAATCCGTCAGTTATAATGACCTACCTATACTTTGTGCTGCTTATGACCTCACATATTACTTTGCTCATAACAGTTTAAATTAAATAATTGGTGACATCACACATGACATCTCAGCCATAGACTGTCCAGACCCTGCATCCAGTCTGTGCCAGACTTTGATATGGTTCCTAGGCTCTGTCAAGGCCCTCCACCCAACTCTCCTCAAGCATCAGCCCTCCACTGCTCATCATCTTCAGCTTTACTTAGGACATGTTTGACCCATGGCTTAATCTGTGGCCAGAGTCTGCAGTTCCCCTCACCAATCAGTCAACCCCTGCCATGAACAGACTTTTGACATACACACTGGAGGTTGTCTGCAAGGCCTGGTGTCACACCAGACCCTGGATCCAACATAGAGTAGGGGTTACAATATGGGAAATGATGGCTGTGGTTTTAGAGAAAAGCCAGCACCTCTGTTAGTTTGCAATTGTACAGTGCAAAATGTCCCTTAGCTTGCTCAATGTCAAACACTGTGCCATCCACAAGGCCACTCAGTACATAAAGGAAACCTCCATACACAGAGAACAATTATAATACTTAACAGAGCACAGCACAAAAAAGTCTTAGCTGACTTTCCTCAGTCAGTAATGTATTTGATATCAGATAAAAACAGTGAAAAATTACATAGTATACAGTAATCTTGGTCTCAAAAGTTTTGACACGTATCAAGAGTGTTGACACATCGGTATGACAAGCAAAAGAGCTGACACGTGTTTCGTCAATAGATTACTTCCTCAAGGTTGTTGACAGAAACAGTATGACAAAGTCTTAAAAATCAGAACAAAAGGGAAATCTCACTGTATTCACAACATCAGGCAAAGTGCACATAAGGTGCCCACATTAACTGAAAACCAACATTACCAAAGATTGCCACGTGTAATAGAGTGATGAGGGAAGTACCACAGAATACCCAACCACAGTGAGGAATGATCTAATAGAAAGTGCAAGATGGTGAAAAAAAGAAAACTAGCAAACATATCAACCACACAACCATGTGATTAATAGCTGTTAAGGATAGAAATCAACCTAGGAAGAGGCTGAAAGTGAAAAAATTCTAATGTGTGAATACCTTGTAGTGATAATTGTAAGTCAACGGAAAACAGCCCTGTTCTTCTCTAGTCTGAAGATACTCATGGACCCATAATAATTCCGATAGAGTCCGTTAGTCAGAATGAGGTAGTAAAATCACTAAAAAAAAGCAAAATTTAAATTTGAACATGAGCGATGTAACTTCTCAAAACCTGTTTGAGAGCACCAAAGGCTGTTATCAAATAGATACTTTAAGTGTATCAATAAAATGACATAGGAATCTCAAGTATCACAACATATCGGTTCACAAAGCATAAAGCCCACAGAAACTGTGCAAGTATAAAGTAAAAATAGTATTTGGCAATAAGTGTAAATTTTAAATGCCAATATTGTAGCGGCAGTTACAAGTAAGGATAGGTCACCAAATAATACAGTAGTCAAAAAAGTTAAAAATGTTAAAACAAAAGCACTCGATCTCCATTTATCACGTATATGCGGCACTTCTACAGCGATTCAGAAAGGGTATCGCCACCTGGATTTGGTCTGCATGTACAGTATACCGCAGTCCTGTATAGAATAAAGACACTACAATAATGGCTGACTTGCGTTTTTACAATGGACGCATTGCGTATACACATCCAGTGACGTATTCTGATGCTCCAGTGAAACACCTATTAAGTTAATGGCGCTCCCCTGATGGCGTTTCCTTCTACAACTCGAGACGTGAGCTGGAAGTTCTTTATACTCTTACCTTGGGTGAGTCTCAATACGCAATCTTAAGGGTTACCCATAAAAGACTGTTATTATAGCTGAGAGGCATTTTCTTACAAATATATGGATATATTTTTTAGATTTCGTATGAAGAACGTTACTTGAAGGAGCTTTTATTATTTGGATTTGATTTGTCTGCTATAACGATTTTCCAGCTTACTGATCCTAAAACAAAGTAAGTCTTACAACTTAATCCACTTGATAAATGGAGATCTTGTGTTTTTGTTTCAGCATTTTTAACTTTTTTGACTACTGTATTATTCGGTGACCTATCCTTACTTGTAACTGCCGCTACATTATTGGCATTTAAAATTGATAGTTATTGCCAAATGCAATTTTTACTTTAGATACTTGCATAGTTCCTGTGGGTTTTATGCTTTTTGAACCAATATGTTATAATACTTGAGATTCCTATGTCATTTTCTTGATACTTTAATGTATCAATTTGATAACCGCCTTTGGTGCTCTCAAACAGGTTTTGAGAAGTTACTTCGCTCATATTCAAATTAAAATGTTTCCTCTTTTTAGTGATTTTATTACCTCATTCTGACTAACGGACTCTATCGGAATTATCATGGGCCCATGAGTATCTTCATATTAGAGAAGAACAGGGCTGTTTTCCGTTGACTTACAATTATCGCTACAAGGTATTCAGACATTAGAATTTTTTCGTTTACAGCCTCTTCCTAGGTTAACTTCTATCCTTAACAGCTATGCGCATTACGCTCTACAGGAGGAGTCGTCTACCAAACAAAGACTCTTCCAAGACAACAAAAAAGTGTAATCATCCGGGCCCACCACCAGATGGCGATCTATGCACTAGTGTGTGACTCTGCAGCCCTACATGCCTAGAACAGATGCATACTGGTAAGTAGCATTTTCCTTTGTCACCATCTTGCACTTTCTATTAGCTCATTCATCACTGTGGTTGGATATTCTGTGGTAGTTCCCTCATCACTCTATTACACGTGGCAATCTTTGGTGATTTTATGCCGGTTTTCAGTTACTGTGGGCACCTTATGTGTACTTTGCCTGATATTGTGAATACAGTGAGATTTTCCTCTTGTTCTGATTTTTAAGACTTTGTCATACTGTTTCTGTCAACAACCTTGAGGAAGTAGTCTATCGTCGAAACACGTGTCGGCTGTTTTGCTTGTCATACCGATATGTCAACACTCTTAATACGTGTCAAAACTTTTGAGAGCAAGATTACTGTATACTCTGTACTTTTTCACTGTTTTTATCTGCTATCAAATACATTAATGACTGAGGATAGTCAGCTAAGACTTTTTTGTGCTGTGCTCTGTTAAGTATTATAATAGAATAGGGGTTGGGCGTTGGGCTTGCTCTATGGCCAGACCAGGCATCCAACCCTCTGCATGTGGCTAAACCTCCATTATGCCTGGCATTTTTCCATGCACAGCAGTGGATTGGTGGAAAGCTTATAAGATTACATCCATCGATTTACGTTGTTGTAATACTCCTCATTCACAAAGCCTATAGCATACTGCCACTGTCATTGGTTGATATTGTTAGTAGTTTTAACAATGTTGTTATTGAAAAATAAGCAACAATGTTATTTTACATTTCATTAGCTGTGCCAGACTGGCTACTGGGCGTTTTGTTTTTAAAATGTACTTTAAAACTATCTTTTAATTGTTTGTTTGCAAGTAGGAACATGGCCGACAGGTCCCCTACAGCAAAACCGGCCCCCACAGCAGGGAAACCAGCTCCCATTATGCCAGGCAATTGAAACATCTGGTGCCCGGTAGGCCAGTTTGGCCCTGGTTATGAATGTTGTAATATGTGAGGTCATAGACAGTCCATGATGGGGGTAAACGTTTTAGTTAGTTTATTATAACTGAGGTATTTCAGTGGTTTTTGCACTTTTAAAGTTAACTTGTGTCTCGTTCAACATCTAACATCACTGTTATTATTTATATATATTCATTGTCCTACCTAAAATAATCCACTGAGATAGAACACCAAATACTGTTATTTTTATGAGCACATATATTATATTCTACATCACTGCACACTTTGTAATATAAAAATCAATTTTAGATTTCCATCCCTGCTCAACAGTCGAATCAGCTCTTCATAGGTTCCTCAGAAGACTCTGTAGCTGAAAGCTGCAATTTTCCAAATTGAGATAATGGAAATGCACTTTGCCCTTGCCCTCCTCCACATCATTTGCTGTTAAATTAGTTTTTAAGTACTTCAAACCTTTTTTAATGATGTTTCCGTTCCCTTTTGAAAAGAGCCAAGTTCAACCTTCAACTTTCAGCAGCAAATCTACAAATCACGTGTCTATAAAAACGTTTTTCAGGCAGTCAGGATGTCTGCAAGGTAGCAAACAGTGAGGTTGTTTTTGTTTGTCTGTTCCTGGTGGGTTTCTGCTGTCAGTGGGCCAAGGAAGTGTTTTTTCAAGGTAAAACCAGGAAGAGATTGGTTATAACCGCTAAGAGCTTAGGGCTCCAGTGGCTTTGCTCTCCAACTTTGTGCTGCGGTGTCACCTAATTCCACCCCCAAGCTAATATTTACTTCATCCCCATCTTGTTATCGCTCCAAGAACCTGGTACTGATTTCCCAGCATTGTACAAAGAACATTTTGACGTATAACATGAACATGAGTGCCTATTTATTTTTCTGACCTCAAAAGGATGTGAGGCTGTTTAGAGCCTTGGCTGCATTGTGTGCTGCAGGAAGTTTTGAACACTGTTTTCATACCAGCCCCTTAATTTCACCAAGCAATTATAACGGCTTTGCCTAAGGCTTGCAAAGTTCTTTCTCAATTGTTTAAGACATTTTTTTTCACCAAATGATTAATTTGATTTCACAGTTTTCCAAATATATTAGTTAAGAGGCTGCACGTTTTCCTGACTGTTCTAACATTTGAAGGTGTAGAACAAATACGTAGGAACATTATTTGAGTGTAACAGCAATTTGTATGAGTATAAGAAGATTGTGTGCTGTACAATCAGAGGTGCCCAGGGTCTCCTCATCCTATCCAAACATGACCCCAGCCTGATGTCCTCTAACCTACCTGAGGTCTTGTTTGCATCCTCTGTGATAAGTATATTCCTAGGCTAAACTTGCAAAGATTTGAACATGTGACCTAGACATCTCTCAACCCTCTTAGCATTGAGCACCTTACACAATGTTTCACTGGCGCCAGATTATACTGTCAGTAACAGGGTATTTTAGAACATTTGACTATTATAAGTGATATACATTGTGTTTACAATATGACTATACTTGTGGTAATTTCCAGCGCTTAATAGCTAATTTAAGTGTATTACCATTATTTAAGATTTATTGCGGTGTAAGTATATCAATACACAAGGAACACATTAAACATGTTACTCATATTGAATTCTTAGTAATTTTAAAGTGTCATCTGGAGTGTAATAATGAAGAATATATACTGCACCTTAGATAATATCCCTGATAATGTCTGTGATGTTAATATAAGATTGATGTTATTTTGGTACATTAAGTGACTATCACTGATATTAACCTTACGTTTAAAAAGCATATTTGGTTATTTGAGTAAAAGAGTCATCAGAAGCAGAAAATATTTATTTACCTAGTACATTTTTCAGTGTCATATATCGTCATTAACAATATTGACAGTACTTTTAGGGCCTAAAGTTAGTTTTAGTAATGCAGTGTGTATGGCTGATGAAATACCATTACAACTTGCATTATATATACATTAGGTTAGCTTTAGTTTTATTTGTATGTTTGAGCCAGCGTTTATTAAAAACCACCATGGTTTTCAAAATGGAATTGAAAAAATAATCATATGTACTTTTTCTTCAGTAATTTTAATTGTGGATATTCTAAAACTGGACTGCATTTTATTGTTCAAGGGTTCAAAAGGCTGCGATCTAATCTACAGTACTTGCATTTTCAGTGACAATATATGATGTATTAAATTTGTGTTGTAGTGTAGAAATGCAGCATTATTCAGGTACCCTATGTACAAGGATTTTAGTAAATTCTATTTATTGATTTAACTGTTAAATAAGCACCCATTTTCTGTTCAGTTTGTGGCATCAATCATTTGTTGTGGATGAATACTGTCATACATTTATTCCATTCTCCTGTTCATAAACCGTTTTAACTATTCCAGTACGATATATTGTTTTACTCATTTCAGAACTTCTGTTATTATCCACCCTACTTGTTATTTTATACAGCAATATAGTTCACTCTGAGATCTCAGAGTTTCTCAAAGTTCTGTAGACTGCCACTGTATTTCACCAATCATGGTTTAGGCTTACACCAAGTATAAGGCATCAAAGAATAAACATTTCAATTTGAAGGTTAACCAAATACCTATGTTTTCTTTAAATGATGAAATTGATTGATGAGAATAGTTGTAAACTTTGCAGCCTGTAGTTGACACATGTAAGCTGAAAGTAATTTTACCAGTGTGAGCTTCGTTAAGTTGACCTCAGAAAGTTGGATTTCTTATTGCAGGTTTCATGAACTTTAGGTTCATTGTACGAAATATCTCATGAAAAGGAACATGCACAAAAGGGGTTTAAATTGTTTAAATGTGTCATTATTTTAACTATTCTATAGTGTTATATATGCTCATACATTTTATTAGAATTAAACTTACTTTAAAGTCTGATACAATCTGAATGACTTATTTTTATTGGTTTGATTGTACAATAGTGTGAGTATTCACAATGATAAACATCATTATTGTCGATTTGCCTGAATGTTACCAATAATACAATACAAGTAGATGTTGAAATAAAGGAGTTTCTCAGATTCATGGTAAACGACCCCAGTTGTTTTGGCAGACCACCATGATGGGGTCACGTCCTGAGGGTCAATGATCCATTTAGGGGATACAATATTGAGAATTGAGGTAATATACTATTAACAGATCAGACTTTGGATAAATAAAATTCGAAATACATTGATGTACAATTTAAGATGCACGGATGTAAAATGCATTATTTACATATATTCTAGGCAGTGTAGTCATTGGGTTACAGTGCACTGTTAGCACTGTATACCTGCTCTGATACGATGCATTTAATTATGATCTCTTTGTGTAATTCAAAGATACAAGCAGCGACTGAGTGGTGCCTTGGCCCCCTGCAGCATTACTGATTAGTTTGTGTGTTAATTCTGCTTTGTATGACTGAATGTGACCATTGGCTCCCTGATCTCTAGATTCTCTTATATTTATCCTGCTGTGCCAGAGCTCACTATCTTCACTGATTCTGCATCGTCTGCTCTCTGACAATGATTATGGATTCTGCAGTGTTGGCTCTCCGAAGAAGATTAAAGATTCTGCAGTGTCAGCGTTCATTGTCAGTATTGATTCTGTAGTCTTGGCTCTCGGTAGCATTGATTCTGTAATGTCTGTTGTGTAAAGATGACTAGAATTCCTGCAGTGTACGATCTCTAAATATGATTATTGGGTCTCAAGCACATTATTTCAGCATCACTATCTCCTTGTTATCAATAGATGAAGAGTCTAGTGTAGGGTGTGAACTCTGAGCTCAGTGACTGCAGTGCCTCGAAAGTTGTTACTCTCGCCTGCAGTTTCTGCTCTTGTTATAAGTGTCTTTTTGTTATCAGTGCCTGCAGTGTCTGGTGCCGTTATGGGATCAGTAATGACTGATCACATTATTGATGGCAGTAGTGTCTGCTCTTATTTTCAATGTCTCTAGTGTCTAATCTCATTATCAATATCTGTTGTGCCTGGTGTAGTTATCAATGGCTGCATTGTCTTGTCTGTCATTTTTATGGCTGCAGTGTCTGGTTTCGATATCAGTGTTGGTAATGGCTGCTGTGTCTGATCCTGTTATTACTGGTTGCAGTATCTGGTCTGATTATGAATGTCTGCAGCGTGGTATTGCCATCATTGGCCTATCTGGTTTTAAGTATGTGCAGTGCCTTGTCTCATTATCAGGACTTGCCGGAAACTCTTGTTATTAATATCTGCACTTATTATCTGTGTCTGCAGGGTCTCGGCTGTTCCTCTCTGTGGCTTCAATATCTTGTGTCATTTTTTTATATCAGTGGCTGCAGAGTCTTGATCTTTATCAGTAAATTTCGTGTCTCATCTGCTGCTATCAATGACTGCAGAGCCTAATCTCATTATCAGTGGCAGTTTTGTCTGTTATCAGTAGCATTGTATCATCTATAGAGCAGTCTTGTCACTGACTGAACTCGTCTATCAGTGTCTGGTCTTATTATCATTGTTATCACTGTTTGGTCTCGCTATCATTATCTGAAGTGTCTTCTGTTATCAGTGACTGAAGAGTCTTTTTCAATGGCGGTAGTATTTTACCTGCTGTTATTAACGGTGGCGTTGTCTGGTTTCAATTTCTGGCTTCATTTTAAGGGGCTTATGTGCTTGGTCTCATTATTAATGTCCACAGTGTTTGGTATCTTTATCAATGGCTGCAGAGTTTATTCTCGTTATTAGTGGCTACAGTGTTTAGTTTCATTATCCAGGACTGATGTGCCTGGTCTCATTATTAACGTCTACAGTGTTCGGTTTCATTATCAAGGACTGATGTGCCTGGTCTCGTTATTATTGTCTGCAGTCTTTGGTTTCCTTATCAATGGCACTGAGACTGGTCACGTTATTAACGTCTACAGTGTTTGGTTTCATTATCAAGAATGGATGTGACTGGTCTCAATATTAATGTCTACAGTGTTTGGTTTCATCAGTGCCTGCGGAGCCTGGTCTCGTTATTAACGTCTACAGTGTTTGGTTTCATTATCAAGGACTGATGTGCCTGGTCTCGTTATTATTGTCTGCAGTCTTAGTATTCCTTATCAACGGCACTAAGACTGTAGGAGAGTAGGGTCTGCATCCTATCGTTACCCCCATTTTGTGCTGCGCTTCTCTGGTTTTTCGACTTTAGTGTGGCTATGGACCTGCTAATCAGGCCCACAGCCCAGCTGTTCTCTCTCTAAATTGATACCATGTACTTTAGGAACATACCAGATTGGTTACTGGGTCACCCTTGTGACCCCCTGTATAGTGTACCATAGGTACCTAGGGCATAGGTGCACCCTAGGCCTACCAGGGGCTGCAGCATGTATTGTGCCACCCCTGGTTAGCCTTCCAGACTGACATCACAGGTTGGTTCTTACAGCCCGGGTAAGGTGGTGTAATCACCCCTTACTTAGATATAGTATACCTATATCTATATATATATATAGACACATATTAACCTATAAGTCACTCCTATGGCAGGCCTTGACAATCCTGGAGGCAGAGTGCTTGGTTTTATGTGAGAAGGTGCCCTAGCATAAGCTGAGCCCCTCTGCAGCTTTTGGAACCATCTCCTTATAGCCGTTCTATGATATATCCATACCATATACTCTTAAGTGCATTATAATCCTTGCAGTTAATGCTAACTTTGGTTTGGCTTTATCAAAACATGTCGTGTAAGGTTTCAAACACGTTGGAATACTACCCCCCGCCAGTTCCGATGGCGGGGGTAGCATTCCACCCTTCTAGAGGAAGAAGACATGTAGATACTGGTTTACCCGGTTAAAGTTAAACAGAGCCTCAGCATCACAAAATGGATGCTGCTGCCACAGACACGAGTCTGCCCTCCTGCTGCTGGACGAAATTCTGGCAGGGGAGGCCTTGACAATAGGTTTCCTGTCCAGGGAGGTGCTGGCACCTCCCCAGACAGGCTCTTAGTGTATTGGGGCAGGGAGGGCTGTATTCAGTGAATGCTTTCCAGACACTGCCTGGGGCACACAAGGTGCTCCATGCATTTCCCAGTTCAAACCGGTTGCTGTAGCACTCAGCCCCAGCTCTGGTGCGAAACTGGACAAAGGGAAGGTGTGTAACCACCCCCTCCCCATGTCCACCCATAGGAAGAACCTTAGAGTTAGTCCAACCCCTAAACTTACTATAAGTATAGAACCCCAGTCCCTAGGACTTTAGATTACCCTGGACGAAACTCTGCAACATATATCCTGGACCTGCGACATTCTATTTCGACTCGAAGACGGAATAAATCTCCCTTGTGGTCAAGGAGTGGCCACCCTGTTCAAACAGGCGCCAACAGCATCTTTGCCAGTCTGCATTTTCGAGGCTCCCGCCGGACCCTGAAGAATCTGCGACACAGAACATAGACTTCCAGACATCTCTGACCCGACCTTCGCTCCCAGCAAAGCTGAGAATCGTGGCGTACACGAGAGACGTGAGACCAGAACTCCTGGACATCCTACATTTTGCTACCTGCATCGCCTTCCGAGGTATCCCGAAGTTGTGCATTATGGTGCTTGAAGCCCCATCCCCGAGCACCTTTTGCACCGAAGCTCAGAGGCCCACACTCCACAAGTGTCCCGTGGGCCCACTATGTGCATGTCCTCTCGACGCGTCTTCGTGGTTCCTAGTCCATTGGCTAGTGAGCCCCCAAGAAGACCAACCTTTGATTTAACTTGCTTTCCTTGTTGCTCCAGGCTTGCTCCAACTTCCCTGCAAAGGACAAGTTCCACAGACCTTGCTGGTCTGCACCAAAGCCAATCTCAACATCCTGCGTGGGTTGCGTTTGCCAAAGCTTGTTGGGTCCAATCCGGATACCAACACTGCAGTCAACTAGATCCTTCATGGGACAGTTCAAATCCAGCTCTTGGTCGTCGTCGACACATCCTGGACCTCGTGGCTGAAGAGACAAACCACCTTTTCACCTGAAATCACTCGACATCTGGTGGTATCTTTCTATCGCTGACCTGGTCACTGGCTAGTGGCCCAGACTCTGTCGCCTCAGCTTTCAGGTTCTTCACATCTCTGATCCACCCTTGGATCCACCTGGACACTTTTCCTCTGATCGCCTGCAGCACTTCTTCGCAGCTCTCCATTGGAATCGACGAAGAAACCCGACATGAAAAGACACCTATGCACCCGGGTTCCCTGGGTGAGGTAACATGAGAACTTCGGTGCTCCCGTGGGTATTGACTCTCCAAGTGTCCTAGTCTAAAAGGGTTCCATCGTAGTTCACCTCCTTGTACCCTTAATCTGTAAAATTGTAACTTGTTTGTTCCCCATAGAAAGTCAATGGTAACACTCTGCTGTGTTTAGACACTGCACGCGTCTCCCGTGGGCCTCCTACATACTAACCTTTGGTTATTCCTTGAAGCCCCAGCAATTCCACAGGCCCCAGGCCTGCTTTCTAACTCTCACGTGGTTCTTATACCACTATTTTAGTATATGGTTTGTGAGACCCCTAGGGCAAAACGTATACTGTGCAACTTATCATATGCTAATTAAGTTCCTTGTATTGTACTTTCTACCTCTGACCTCATAAAGAGTGCAGAGGGGTTGTGTTTAGAATAAATAAATATATATATATATATATATTTGATATATACCTTGTGTGGTGTGCTTTCATTTGGTACTCAAGAGATTATAAATGGTAAAACAACTTGCTTAACTCATCTCCAAGTCTTAGCCTGAAGGCTGCTCTCCACAGCTACCACTAGGATAGCTTCCTATAAGGTTGACTTTATAATCCTCCATCAATAAGGGTCGATTAGACTGGTGCAAGGTGCCCACTGGAATAGTGGACATCATTTACCAAGCTAACTTCTCACAAAGACTGGTCACGTTATTAACATCTACAGTGTTTGGTTTCATTATCAAGGACTGATGTGACTGGTCTCGTTATTAATGTCTTCAGTGTTTGGTTTCATTATCAATGGCTGAAGAGTCTGGTATTGTTATTAAGATTTACAGTGTTTCTTGTTAATGTCTACGGTGTTTGGTTTCATTATTAATAGCTTCATTATCAAGGACTGATGTGACTGGTCTTGTTATTAATGTCTACAGTGTTTGGTTTCATTATCAATGGCTGAAGAGCCTGGTCTAGTTATTAATGTCCACAGTGCTTGCTTTCATTATCAAGGACTGATGTGACTGGTCTTGTTATTAATGTCTACAGTGTGCGTATACATAAATATCAAAACCAGGATCTGCAGCCATTGATAATTAAACCAATGTTTGGTTTCATGATCAAGGACTGGTGTGCCTGGCCTTGTTATTATCCCCTTGCATGCTCGTGACGGAACCATTCCGTCACGAGCCACGGTGGTGCTGTGCTGGTGACGGAATGGTTCCGTCACGGCCCGGCCGCCACGCCTGCGCGGCGCTGATTTCCTGCCTGCGCTGAGCGTTCTATTAGGCGGGCGGAGCCGTGACAGAACCATTCCGCCACAAGCACAGCGCCACCGCGGCTCGTGACGGAGTGGTTCCGTCACAAGCATGGCGGCGCCGCGCTGCCCCACCCCCCTGTAGCGCCGCGGCGGAATTACCGCCGCGGCCAGGGGTTAATGTCTACAGTGTTTGGTTTCATCAGTGGCTGTGGAGCCTGGTCTCGGCATTAATGGCCACAGTATTTGATTTAATTATCAAGGACTGATGTGCCTGGTCTCATTATTAACGTCTACAGTGTTTGATTTCATCATCAGGGACTGAAGTGCCTGGTCTCGTTATTAATGACCACAGTATTTGATTTAATTATCAAGGGCTGATGTGCCTGGTCTCGTTATTGACGTCTACAGTGTTTGGTTTCATTATCAAGGACGGATGTGCCTGGCCTCGTTATTACTGTCTACAGTGGTTGGTTTCGTTATCAGTGGCGGCAGAGCCTGGTCTTGTTAGGAACATTTACAGTGTTTGGTTTCATTATCAAGGGCTGACGTGCCTGGCCTCGTTATTAATGTCTACAGTGTTTGGTTTAATTATCAGTGGCTGCAGAGCCTGGTCTCGTTATTAATGTCTACAGTGTTTGGTTTAATTATCAATGGCTGTGACTGGTGTAATTATTAATGTCTACAGTCTTTGTCGTTATTAATGTCTGCAGTGTTTGCTTTCATTATCTATGGCTGTATCTGTGTCATTATTAATGTCTGCATTGTATCTCGTTATTAATGTTTGCAGTGCTTGGTTTCCTTATGAGTGCTGAGCCTGATCTTGTTATTAATGCCTGCAGTGATTGGTTTATTATCAGCGAGTGCAGAACCTGGTATCGTTAGCGTCTGCAGGCTGTCGAATCAGTGCCTTGTCTGTTGTTATAAAAGGCAGCAGTGGCTGGCCTGATTCTTAAAGGTTACACTGTCTGGTCTCATTATCAGTGTGCAGTGCTGTCTTATCAGTGTCTGGTCGTCGTTGTATCAGTGTCTTGTCTGTTTGTTATTAATGACCACATTGACTTGACTGGTTTCATTGTCAGGGTCTGCACTGTCCTGAGTGTTTGACCTCGTTATCGGTGGCTACAGTCAACGGTTCTTATTAACAATACCTGCAGTCGGGTCTCATGAATGGTCACAGGGTGATAGCTTTTATCAGCGTCTGCAGGGCCTTGCCTGTTATCAGTGGTTGCAATAATGGATTAATTTTCAAAGGTCACAAAATGTTGTCTGTTATCATAACTGACCGCAGTTTCCACCTTCATTATTAGTGTCTGCAGTTTTTAGGTCTCGCCTGGCGTTAGCAGCGTGCATGAGCTGCTCTCGCCATGCGAGTTCCTTTTGGAAACTATATGGATTCCGATGTGCACGCGGACGGACAGAAGATGTGCACGCGTAGACAGGAGGCTTCACTGGCGGCGTGACACTAGGCACTTTTTTTTGGCACTTTATTTTTGGGAGAAACCGCAATCCGTTTGCTTCTGCTTTGCATTCGACTCCAACCAACTTCCACATAGTATGAAGGACTCTGTCAGACTTCCATAAGCGAAAGCACGGAGAGGCAATCTAAAAGCTAGTCACACCAGATTGACGGGCTAAGGGGTGGTGCGTACTATGACTGTCAGTGTGACTGTTCTTTCCCACGTAGCCTATAATTGGTTATATAAAAGCACATGACTCACACCAGGAAAAGGTTGTCTGCCCACCCCAGATGACACCACCCTTCGACTGCCCTGGAAGAATACATATGCCGTATATTTCTGGCCGTACGTAGACCTTTATTTCTAAGATGCTGTTTGTTTTTGTGAGTAGTCGTTGACCCACTCATGACGTTCGACTCTAGGACGAGCATTCGTAAGGAACAGTATAGAAGATACCAACTAGGCAGGGGCGGTTCGGAGCCCCAAGTGCAGACGTGAAAGCACCTATGTACTGGTTTCTCAGTCTTCGGAGCATGTAGGGATAATAAAGTGCTGTATAAATACAATTTAAACCCTTTTTACTAACCCCTTCTGCTCACTACACGCAAAGATTAACATCTTGCAGATGGCTTAACCATAAGGAGCTTCTAATACCTCCGGAGTTTAAAGACCATTCTTCGTATCCTTGTTGAAATGATCGAGACTAAACCTAATCGAAGCCCTATAGTAAATGCTTTTCAAGGTCAATGTGCTCAAATCGGTGCCAGCCTAATTTTTCCTGCACAGTTACCCGTTTTTTCAGGGGCTGACAAAAATATTGTATCTTTTAGTGTCGATTTTGTCTACAGAATTTATTGGGTGATATGTTTTTTTAAACGACATTTAGCACAAAACATTTTGTCAGATGATCTGTAGTCCATGATCCTCTGTTACTATACCTAAGGTGTATTATAAGGAAATTGGGAGTCACATCACTCCGTGGCTCTATTAAACATCTTAATCCATGGCCTTCATCCCGTTACAATCCTTAGTGACTTGCAATATTCATGTAGCTCATGAAATGAAATGAAAACCATATTTATTAAGCGCTAACAGCTGCCCTGAGGCGTCCAGGCGCTAAAACTACTACCAATGCTTCAGAGGAAGAAGAAGAGCAAGGGGACCCTATTGATTGAAAAGAAAGGTTTTGAGCAGTTTGCGAAAACTCGACAGGTTGGAGTCAGCTCTAAGATGGAGCGGTAGGGTGTTCCATAATTTCGGGGCTTTATAAGCAAAGGATCGACCTCCAGCCCTCGCTCTGTGAATCCTCGGGACTTGAGCTAGGTAGGCATGTGAAGAGCGGAGGACTTTGGTGGGTTGATATGGCGATACCAAAGAGTGGCTGATCTCTGGGCCTGATTTCCAATAGGCCTGGTGTGCAATGCACATAGCTTTAAATTTGACTCTCTCTTTAATGGGGAGCCAGTGCAGTGCCCTTAAGCCAGATTTTATTGAGGTTCTACGCGGAGTACCCAGCAATGTGCGAGCTGCACAGTTTTGGATGCGCTGCAATTTTTGTAAAGTGTACTCCGGGGCCCCCAGGTACAGAGCATTGTTAAAATCGAGGCGAGATTGAATTAAGCCTTGTATGACAGAGGGCACTATATTCCATATACCACCTCTTCATTAGGATTAAATGGATATATGGGCTATTCTTGCACTCTTACTCTTGGTAGAGGTCAACCAGTGGTACTTTCAAGACGAGGATGTGGCGTTACGGCCAGAGCTGCCAGATTTGGAACTGGGGAAACAGGTTCTGGTCTCAGCATTTTGTGATTCTGAACAAATCATTTAGTCACCCTGTGCCTAAAGAAAATAAACAAGCATTAAAAATGCAAAAGGTCTCGCCTTTCATTAAGGTAAAGCCATTTGCGTTGCTATACAATACCATTGGTAAAGCAAATGGCTTTAACTTAATCAAAGGCGAGACCTATTGCATTTTCAATGCTTGTTTTGTCTGTTATCAAATTTTGTATTGTCTTGTCTGCTGACAATGGCTGCAGTGTGTTTTCTTTTCCGTTAGCGTTTGTATCTGGTGTTATTAGTGGCTACAGTGTTTAGTCTCCTTATCAATGTCGACAATGTTTGGTTTCTTTATTAATGGCTGCAGTATCTGGCCTTGTAATCAATGCCTGCAGGCTGTGCTTTCGTTATCAGTGTCTGGTTTCATTCTCAGTGTGTGCAGCATCAAGTTTTATTAGTGTATGCAGTGTCTGCTTTCAGGAAGTGTTTTCAGTATGTTCTCATCGATGACTGCAGTGCCTTATTTTATTGGCAGTGGTCTTTGTGCTTTTTATTAAAACCTGCAGTGTTGGATTTTTTTATTGTTATCTGGTTACGTCATCAAGGGCTGCAGCCCTTATCAGTGCCTTTCGTGTAGTCCTATTATCAATGGCTTATAGGGTGTTGTTTCTGGTTTCATTATCAATGGATGCAGTGTCAGGATTCATTGTCGGGAATTCCAATATCTGGTTTCATTATGAGTGTCTTAACCGCATGCGTGCGGGCGGAATTACGCCCGTACGCTGGGTTTTTTAAAATCGCACTTTACGTGACGAGCTGGGCTCGTCATGAGCGTGCGAGGAGGCTACCTCATGACGAGCCCAGCTCGTCATCAGCGTCGAAGGGGTTAAGTATTTGGTTTCATGCACTGTCTGGTCTTGTGATCAGTAGCCACAGCAGCTATTCTTCATTCTTTTATATCTGCCGCTTTGTTGTTAATGGCTGTAGTGGCTGCCTTGTAATATGTGGCTGTACTGCCCGGTTTCATTTTTACTGGCTGCATTTTCTTCTCTCCTGATAAATGGCTGCTTTGTCTGATCTTGGTATCAGTGACTGTAGTAGTTTGTCTGCTGTTATCAGTGATTATCTGATCTCGTTACTGATGACTGCAGTTTCTTATCTGGTGGCGTCAACTGCTACACTGTATAGTGTCATCATCATTGAATGCTTTGCTTACTTTTATTACGATTGGCTGTAATGCTTGGCTTCACTATTCCTGGCTGAACAGTCTTGTCTGTTATCAATGGCTGGAGTGTCTGGTTTCATAATTAATGGCGCAGTGTCTGGTTTATTTATCTGTCTATCTGCGGTGTCTGGGTTTGTTAACAGTGGCTGCTGTGGCTGTTTTCATTATCAGTATCTGCTGTGACATCTGTTATTAGTGGCTGCAATGTCTTGTCTGTTATCAGTGGCTGTAATGTGTGATCTCATTATAAATGGCTGTGTTGCCTTGTTTTGTTTTCGAACGTTACAGTATCTAGTTTCATCATTAGTGGCTGCAGTGTCTGGTTTCTTGATCAGTTGCTGCAGTATCTTATTTCATTATCACTGGATGCAGTTTGTATTCTGTGGTTTCTTCGGCTGATCATGCTTTAAAATCGATGCAGTTACTAGTTTCATCATCTATGGCTGCAGTGTCTTCTCGACTCATCAGTGGCTGCAGTATTTAATCCTGGTGTCCAGGACAACAGTAATTGTAATCTAGATCGTCAGTGTCTGTTATCATTCGCAGTGGCAGCACTGTCTCGCCTCCACAACATCTGGTGGCTTGTTTTCAAAGTCCTCAGTGCCTACCTCATTATCGGTGGCTAGCAGTGACTGGTGTTGTTATCGATGTCCTCAGTGCCTATCCCATTATTGGTGGCTAGCAGTGACTAGTTTTGTTATCAATGTTCTCAGAGCCTATCTCATTATCGGTGGCGAGCAGTGACTGGTTTTGTTATCGATGTCCTCAGTACCTATTTCATGATCGGTGGCTAGCATTGAATGGTTGTGTTATCGATGTCCTCAGTGCCTGTCTCATTATCGGTAGCCAGCAGTGACTGTTTTTGTTATCGATGTCCTCAGTGCCTGTCTCATTATCGGTAGTCAGCAGTGACTGTTTTTGTTATCGATGTCCTCAGTGCCTATCCCATTATCGGTGGCTAGCAGTGACTGGTTTTGTTATCGATGTCCTCAGTGCCTATCTCGTTATCAGTGGCTAGCACAGTAACTGGTTTTGTTATCGATGTCCTAAGTGCCTATCTCATTATCGGTGGCTAGCAATGAAATTATTGGTGGCTAGCAATGACTAGTTTTGTTATCGATGTCCTCAGTGCCTACCTCATTATCGGTGGCTAGCAATGACTGGTTTTGTTATCGATGTCCTCAGTGCCTATCTCATTATCGGTGGCCAGCAGTAACTGGTTTTGTTATCCAGTCCAAGCATTTGGTCTTGTTGGGAATATCCACTGCATCTGGTCTCTTTATCAATGACTGCAGTGTCTGGTCTTACTATGGATGTCCGCAGGACCGGGTCTCATTATTTGTGGCTGCGGTAACTAATCGTGTCACCGAAGTAAGCAGCACCTGGTCTTGTTGGGAATGTCTGCCGTGTTTGGTCTCTTTGCCCATGTCTGATCTAGTTATCGATGTCTTAGGGGCCTATTTTATTATTTGTAGCTGCAGTAACTAGTCCTGTTATCTAGAGTTGTTGGTAATGTCTTCAGTGTCTTGTCTTCTTATCACTTGCTGCAGTATCTGGTCTTGTTATTGATGTTCTCAGGGCCTATTTCAGTGTCGTGGCTGCATTAACTTGTCCTGTTATCTGGACTTGTTGAAAATGTCTGCAGTGTCTGCTGCTGTTATCTCTAGCTGCATTATCTGGTCTTGCTATTGATGTCCTCAGGGCCTGTCTCATTGTCGTGGCTACTGTGGTTGGTTCTGTTTTCTGGACTTGTTGGTAATGTCTTCAGTGTCTGGTCTTGTTTTCAGTTGCAGCAGTGCCTGGTCTAGTTTTTGATGTCAGCAGGGCCTGTCTCATTGTTGTGGCTGCAGTAACTGGTTCTGTTTTATGGACTTGTTGGTAATGTCTTCAGTGTCTGGCCTTGTTATCAGGTGCTGCAGCATCTGGTCTTGTTATCAGTCGCTGGAGTGTCTGGTCTTGTCATTGTCCACAGAGCCTCTCTCATTGTCGTGGCTGAAGTAACTGGTCCTTTTATTTCGACTTGTTGGTAATATCTGCAGCATCTCTCTTGTTATCAGCAGCTACAGTTTCTGGTCTTGATACCAATGGAAGGACGGACTGTCTCATTGTCGTGCCTGCAGTAACTGGTCCCATTATCTGGACTTGTTGGTAATGTCTACAGTGTTTGGTCTTGTAATCTCTAGCTTCAGTGTCTGGTTATGTTATCAGGTGCTGCAGCGTCTGGTCTTGTAATCTCTAGCTGCAGTGTCTGGTCTTGTTATCAGGTGCTGCAGCGTCTGGTATTGTAATCTCGAGCTGCAGTGTCTGGTCTTGTAATCAGGTGCTCCAGCGTCTGGTGTTGTATTCTCTAGCTGCAGCGTCTGGTCTTGTATTCTCTAGCTGCAGCGTCTGGTCTTGTAATCTCTAGCTGCAGTGTCTGGTCTTGTTATCAGGTGCTGCAGCGTCTGGTCTTGTATTCTCTAGCTGCAGCATCTGGTCTTGTAATCTCTAGCTGCAGTGTCTGGTCTTGTTATCAGGTGCTGCAGCGTCTGGTCTTGTATTCTCTAGCTGCAGCGTATGGTCTTGTAATCTCTAGCTGCAGTGTCTGGTCTTGTAATCAGGTGCTGCAGCATCTGGTCTTGTATTCTCTTGCTGCAGCGTCTGGTCTTGTAATCTCTAGCTGCAGTGTCTGGTCTTATCAGGTGTTGCAGCGTCTGGTCTTGTATTCTCTAGCTGCAGCGTCTGGTCTTGTAATCTAGCTGCAGCGTCTGGTCTTGTAATCTGTAGCTGCAGTGTCTGGTCTTGTTATCAGGTGCTGCAGCGTCTGGTCTTGTATTCTCTAGCTGCAGTGTCTGGTCTTGTAATCTCTAGCTGCAGTGTCTGGTCTTGTTATCGGGTGCTGCAGCGTCTGGTCTTGTATTCCCTAGCTGCAGTGTCTGGTCTTGTAATCTCTAGCTGCAGTGTCTGGTCTTGGTGCTGCAGCGTCTGGTCTTGTATTCTCTAGCTGCAGTGTCTTGTCTTGTAATCTCTAGCTGCTAATCGTGTCACCCAAGTCAGCAGCACCTGGTCTTGTTGGGAATGTCTGCAGTGTTTGGTCTCTTTGTCCATGTCTGATCTAGTTATCGATGTTTTAGGGGCCTATCTTATTATTTGTAGCTGCAGTAACTGGTCCTGTTATCTAGAGTTGTTGATAATGACTTCAGTGTCTTGTCTTCTTATCACTTGCTGCAGTATCTGGTCTTGTTATCAGGTGCTGCAGTGACTGGTATTGTAATCTCGAGCTGCAGTGTCTGGTCTTGTTATCAGGTGCTGCAGCGTCTGGTCTTGTATTCTCTAGCTGCAGCGTATGGTCTTGTAATCTCTAGCTGCAGTGTCTGGTCTTGTTATCAGGTGATGCAGCGTCTGGTCTTGTATTCTCTAGCTGCAGTGTCTGGTCTTGTAATCTAGCTGCAGTGTCTGGTCTTGTTATCAGGTGCTGCAGCGTCTGGTCTTGTATTCTCTAGCTGCAGCGTCTGGTCTTGTATTCTCTAGCTGCAGCGTCTGGTCTTGTAATCTCTAGGTGCAGTGCCTGGTCTTGTTATTAGGTGCTGCAGCGTCTGGTCTTGTATTCTCTAGCTGCAGCGTCTGGTCTTGTATTCTCTAGCTGCAGCGTCTGGTCTTGTTATCAGGTGCTGCAGCGTCTGGTCTTGTATTCTCTAGCTGCAGCGTCTGGTCTTGTATTCTCTAGCTGCAGCGTCTGGTCTTGTAATCTCTAGCTGCAGTGTCTGGTCTTGTTATCAGGTGCTGCAGCGTCTGGTCTTGTATTCTCTAGCTGCAGCGTATGGTCTTGTAATCTCTAGCTGCAGTGTCTGGTCTTGTTATCAGGTGATGCAGCGTCTGGTCTTGTATTCTCCAGCTGCAGTGTCTGGTCTTGTAATCTAGCTGCAGTGTCTGGTCTTGTTATCAGGTGCTGCAGCGTCTGGCCTTGTATTCTCTAGCTGCAGCGTCTGGTCTTGTATTCTCTAGCTGCAGCGTCTGGTCTTGTAATCTTTAGCTGCAGTGTCTGGTCTTGTTATCAGGTGCTGCAGCGTCTGTTCTTGTATTCTCTAGCTGCAGCGTCTGCTCTTGTAATCTCTAGCTACAGTGTCTGGTCTTGTTATCAGGTGCTGCAGAGTCTGGTCTTGTATTCTGTAGCTTCAGCGTCTGGTTTTGTAATCTCTAGCTGCAGTGTCTGGTTTTATTATCAGGTGCTGCAGCGTCTGTTCTTGTATTCTCTAGCTGCAGTGTTTGGTCTTGTTATCAGGTGCTACAGCGTCTGGTCTTGTAATCTCTAGCTGCAGCGTCTGGTCTTGTAATCTCTAGCTGCAGTGTCTGCTCTTGCTATCAGGTGCTGCAGCGTCTGGTCTTGTATTCTCTAGCTGCAGCGTCTGGTCTTGTAATCTCTAGCTGCAGTGTCTGGTCTTGTTATTAGGTGCTGCAGCGTCTGGTCTTGTATTCTCTAGCTGCAGCGTCTGGTCTTGTAATCTTTAGCTGCAGTGTCTGGTCTTATTATCAGGTGCTGCAGCGTCTGGTCTTGTATTCTGTAGCTGCAGTGGCTGGTCTTGTATTCTCTAGCTGTAGTGTCTGGTCTTGTAATCTCTAGCTGCAGTGTCTGGTCTTGTTATCAGGTGCTGAAGCGTCTGGTCTTGTATTCTCTAGCTGCAGCGTCTGGTCTTGTATTCTCTACCTGCAGCGTCTGGTCTTGTAATCTCTAGCTGCAGCGTCTGGTCTTGTTATCAGGTGCTGCAGCGTCTGGTCTTGTATTCTCTACCTGCAGCGTCTGGTCTTGTAAACTCTAGATGCAGTGACTGGTCTTGTTATCAGGTGCTACAGCATCTGGTCTTGTATTCCCTAGCTGCAGCGTCTGGTCTTGTATTCTGTAGCTGAAGCGTCTGGTCTTGTAATCTCTAGCTGCAGTGTCTGGTCTTGTTATCAGGTGCTGCAGCGTCTGGTCTTGTATTCTCTAGCTGCAGCGTATGGTCTTGTAATCTCTAGCTGCAGTGTCTGGTCTTGTTATCAGGTGATGCAGCGTCTGGTCTTGTATTCTCCAGCTGCAGTGTCTGGTCTTGTAATCTAGCTGCAGTGTCTGGTCTTGTTATCAGGTGCTGCAGCGTCTGGTCTTGTATTCTCTAGCTGCAGCGTCTGGTCTTGTATTCTCTAGCTGCAGCGTCTGGTCTTGTAATCTTTAGCTGCAGTGTCTGGTCTTGTTATCAGGTGCTGCAGCGTCTGGTCTTGTATTCTCTAGCTGCAGCGTCTGCTCTTGTAATCTCTAGCTACAGTGTCTGGTCTTGTTATCAGGTGCTGCAGAGTCTGGTCTTGTATTCTGTAGCTTCAGCGTCTGGTTTTGTAATCTCTAGCTGCAGTGTCTGGTTTTATCATCAGGTGCTGCAGCGTCTGGTCTTGTATTCTCTAGCTGCAGTGTTTGGTCTTGTTATCAGGTGCTACAGCGTCTGGTCTTGTAATCTCTAGCTGCAGCGTCTGGTCTTGTAATCTCTAGCTGCAGTGTCTGCTCTTGCTATCAGGTGCTGCAGCGTCTGGTCTTGTATTCTCTAGCTGCAGCGTCTGGTCTTGTAATCTCTAGCTGCAGTGTCTGGTCTTGTTATTAGGTGCTGCAGCGTCTGGTCTTGTATTCTCTAGCTGCAGCGTCTGGTCTTGTAATCTTTAGCTGCAGTGTCTGGTCTTATTATCAGGTGCTGCAGCGTCTGGTCTTGTATTCTGTAGCTGCAGTGTCTGGTCTTGTATTCTCTAGCTGTAGTGTCTGGTCTTGTTATCAGGTGCTGCAGCGTCTGGTCTTGTATTCTCTAGCTGCAGCGTCTGGTCTTGTATTCTCTAGCTGCAGCGTCTGGTCTTGTTATCAGGTGCTGCAGCGTCTGGTCTTGTATTCTCTAGCTGCAGCGTCTGGTCTTGTAATCTCTAGTTGCAGCGTCTGGTTTTGTAATCTCTAGCTGCAATGCCTTGTCTTCTTATCAGGTGCTGCAGCATCTGGTCTTGTAATCTCTAGGTGCTGTGTCTGGTCTTGTAATCTTTAGCTGCAGTGTCTGGTCTTATTATCAGGTGCTGCAGCATCTGGTCTTGTATTCTCTAGCTGCAGTGTCTGGTCTTGTTATCAGGTGCTACAGTGTCTGGTCTTGTATTCTCTAGCTGCAGTGTCTGGTCTTGTATTCTCTAGCTGCAGTGTCTGGTCTTGTAATCTCTAGCTGCAGTGTCTGGTCTTGTTATCAGGTGCTGAAGCGTCTGGTCTTGTATTCTCTAGCTGCATCATCTGGTCTTGTATTCTCTACCTGCAGCGTCTGGTCTTGTAATCTCTAGCTGCAGCATCTGGTCTTGTTATCAGGTGCTGCAGCGTCTGGTCTTGTATTCTCTACCTGCAGCGTCTGGTCTTGTAATCTCTAGATGCAGTGACTGGTCTTGTTATCAGGTGCTACAGCATCTGGTCTTGTATTCCCTAGCTGCAGCGTCTGGTCTTGTATTCTGTAGCTGCAGCGTCTGGTCTTGTAATCTCTAGCTGTAGTGTCTGGTCTTGTTATCAGGTGCTGCAGCGTCTGGTCTTGTATTCTCTAGCTGCAGCGTCTGGTTTTGTAATCTCTAGCTGCAGCGTCTGGTCTTGTTATCAGGTGCTGCAGCATCTGGTCTTGCATTCTCTAGCTGCAGCGTCTGGTCTTGTAATCTCTAGCTGCAGCATCTGGTCTTGTTATCAGGTGCTGCAGCATCTGGTCTTGTATTCTCTACCTACAGCGTCTGGTCTTGTAATCTCTAGCTGCAGTGACTGGTCTTGTTATCAGGTGCTACAGCATCTGGTCTTGTATTCTCTAGCTGCAGCGTCTGGTTTTGTAATCTCTAGCTGCAGTGTCTGGTCTTGTTATCAGGTGCTGCAGCATGTGGTCTTGTATCCTCTAGCTGCAGCGTCTGGTTTTGTAATCTCTAGCTGCAATGTCTGGTCTTGTTATCAGGTGCTGCAGTGTCTGGTCTTGTAATCTCTAGGTGCAGTGTCTGGTCTTGTAATCTCTAGCTGCAGTGTCTGGTCTTGTTATCAGGTGCTGCAGCGCCTGGTCTTGTATTCTCTAGCTGCAGCGTCTGGTCTTGTAATCTCTAGCTGCAGCGTCTGGTCTTGTTATCAGGTGCTGCAGCGTCTAGTCTTGTATTCTCTACCTACAGCGTCTGGTCTTGTAATCTCTAGCTGCAGTGACTGGTCTTGTTATCAGGTGCTACAGCATCTGGTCTTGTATTCTCTAGCTGCAGCGTCTGGTCTTGTATTCTCTAGCTGCAGCGTCTGGTCTTGTAATCTCTAGCTGCAGTGTCTGGTTTTGTTATCAGGTGCTGCAGCGTCTGGTCTTGTAATCTCTAGCTGCAGCGTCTGGTCTTGTTATCAGGTGCTGCAGCATCTGGTCTTGTATTCTCTAGCTGCAGCGTCTGGTCTTGTAATCTCTAGCTGCAGTGTCTGATCTTGTAATCTCTAGCTGCAGTGTCTGGTCTTGTTATCAGGTGCTGCAGCGTCTGGTCTTGTATTCTCTAGCTGCAGCGTCTTGTTTTGTAATCTCTAGCTGCAATGTCTGGTCTTGTTATCAGGTGCTGCAGTGTCTGGACTTGTAATCTCTAGGTGCAGTGTCTGGTCTTGTTATCTCTAGGTGCAGTGTCTGGTCTTGTAATCTCTAGCTGCAGTGTCTGGTCTTGTTATCAGGTGCTGCAGTGTCTGGTCTTGTAATCTCTAGGTGCAGTGTCTGGTCTTGTAATCTCTAGCTGCAATGTCTGGTCTTGTTATCAGGTGCTGCAGTGTGTGGACTTGTAATCTCTAGGTGCAGTGTCTGGTCTTGTATCAGGTGCTGCAGTGTCTGGTCTTGTAATCTCTAGGTGCAGTGTCTGGTCTAGTTATCAGGTGCTTGCAGTGTCTGGTCTTTTAATCTCTAGGTGCAGTGTCTGGTTTTGTAATCTCTAGCTGCAATGTCTAGTCTTGTTATCAGGTGCTGCAGTGTCTGGTCTTGTAATCTCTAGGTGCAGTGTCTGGTCTTGTAATCTTTAGCTGCAATGTCTGGTCTTGTTATCAGGTGCTGCTGTGTCTGGTCTTGTAATCTCTAGGTGCAGTGTCTGGTCTTGTAATCTCTAGCTGCAGTGTTTGGTCTTGTTATCAGGTGCTGCAGTGTCTGGTCTTGTAATCTCTAGGTGCAGTGTCTGGTCTTGTAATCTCTAGCTGCAGTGTCTGGTCTTGTTATCAGGTGCTGCAGCGTCTGGTCTTGTAATCTCTAAGTGCAGTGTCTGGTCTTGTAATCTCTAGCTGCAGTGTTTGGTCTTGTTATCAGGTGCTGCAGTGTCTGGTCTTGTAATCTCTAGGTGCAGTGTCTGGTCTTGTAATCTCTAGCTGCAATGTCTGGTCTTGTTATCAGGTGCTGCAGTGTCTGGTCTTGTAATCTCTAGGTGCAGTGTCTGGTCTTGTAATCTCTAGCTGCAGTGTCTGGTCTTGTTATCAGGTGCTGCAGTGTCTGGTCTTGTATTCTCTAGCTGCAGCGTCTGGTCTTGTATTCTCTAGCTTCAGCGTCTGGTCTTGTAATCTCTAGCTGCAGCGTCTGGTCTTGTTATCAGGTGCTGCAGCGTCTGGTCTTGTATTCTCTACCTGCAGCGTCTGGTCTTGTAATCTCTAGCTGCAGTGACTGGTTTTGTTATCAGGTGCTACAGCATCTGGTCTTGTATTCTCTAGCTGCAGCGTCTGGTCTTGTATTCTCTAGCTGCAGCGTCTTGTCTTGTAATCTCTAGCTGCAGTGTCTAGTCTTGTTATCAGGTGCTGCAGCATCTGGTCTTGTATGCTCTAGCTGCAGCGTCTGGTCTTGTAATCTCCAGCTGCAGTGTCTGGTCTTGTTATCAGGTGCTGCAGTGTCTGGTCTTGTATTCTCTACCTGCAGCGTCTGGTTTTGTAATCTCTAGCTGCAATGTCTGGTCTTGTTAGCAGGTGCTGCAGCGTCTGGTCTTGTATTCTCTAGCTGCAGCGTCTGGTCTTGTTATTAGGTGCTGCAGTGTCTGGTCTTGTAATCTCTAGGTGCAATGTCTGGTCTTGTTATCAGGTGCTGCAGTGTCTGGTCTTGTAATCTCTAGGTGCAGTGTCTGGTCTTGTTAGCAGGTGCTGCAGTGTCTGGTCTTGTAATCTCTTGGTGCAGTGTCTGGTCTTGTTAGCAGGTGCTGCAGTGTCTGGACTTGTAATCTCTAGGTGCAGTGTCTGGTCTTGTTATCAGGTGCTGCAGTGTCTGGTCTTGTAATCTCTAGGTGCAGTGTCTGGTCTTGTATTCTCTAGCTGCAATGTCTGGTCTTGTTAGCAGGTGCTGCAGTGTCTGGTCTTGTAATTTCTAGGTGCAGTGTCTGGTCTTGTAATCTCTAGCTGCATTGACTGGTCTTGTAATCTCTAGGTGCAGTGTCTGGTCTTGTTATCTGGTGCTGCAGTGTCTGGACTTGTAATCTCTAGGTGCAGTGTCTGGTCTAGTTATCAGGTGCTGCAGTGTCTGGTCTAGTAATCTCTAGGTGCAGTATCTGGTCTTGTAATCTCCAGCTGCAATGTCTGGTCTTGTTATCAGGTGCTGCAGTGTCTGGTCTTGTAATCTCTAGGTGCAGTGTCTGGTCTTGTTATCAGGTGCTGCAGTGTCTGGTCTTGTAATCTCTAGGTGCAGTGTCTGGTCTTGTTATCAGGTGCTGCAGTGTATGGTCTTGTAATCTCTAGGTGCAGTGTCTGGTCTTGTTATCAGGTGCTGCAGTGTCTGGTCTTGTAATCTCTAGCTGCAGTGTCTGGTCTTGTTATCAGGTGCTGCAGTGTCTGGTCTTGTAATCTGTAGCTGCAGTGTCTGGTCTTGTTATCAGCTGCTACAGCGTCTGGTCTTGTATTCTCTAGCTGCAGTGTCTGGTCTTGTAATCTCTAGCTGCAGTGTCTGGACTTGTAATCTCTAGGTGCAGTGTCTTGTCTTGTTATCAGGTGCTGCAGCGTCTGGTCTTGTATTCTCCAGCTGCAGTGTCTGGTCTTGTTATCAGGTGCTGCAGCATCTGGTCTTGTATGCTCTAGCTGCAGCGTCTGGTCTTGTACTCTCTAGCTGCAGCGTCTGGTCTTGTAATCTCTAGCTGCAGTGTCTGGTCTTGTAATCTCTAGCTGCAGTGTCTGGTCTTGTAATCTCTAGCTGCAGTGTCTGGTCTTGTAATCTCTAGCTGCAGTGTCTGGTCTTGTTATCAGGTGCTGCAGCGTCTGGTCTTGTATTCTCTAGCTGCAGCGTCTGGTCTTGTAATCTCTAGCTGCAGCGTCTGGTCTTGTAATCTCTAGCTGCAGTGTCTGGTCTTGTAATCTCTAGCTGCAGTGTCTGGTTTTATAATCTCTAGCTGCAGTGTCTGGTCTTGTAATCTCTAGCTGCAGTGTCTGGTCTTGTAATCTCTAGCTGCAGTGTCTGGTCTTGTTATCAGGTGCTGCAGCGTCTGGTCTTGTATTCTCTAGCTGCAGCGTCTGGTCTTGTATTCTCTAGCTGCAGCGTCTGGTCTTGTAATCTCTAGCTGCAGTGTCTGGTCTTGTTATCAGGTGCTGCAGCATCTGGTCTTGTATTCTCTAGCTGCAGCGTCTGGTCTTGTAATCTCTAGCTGCAGCGTCTGGTCTTGTAATCAGGTGCTGCAGCGTCTGGTCTTGTATTCTCTTGCTGCAGCGTCTGGTCTTGTAATCTCTAGCTGCAGTATCTGGTTTTATCAGGTGCTGCAGCGTCTGGTCTTGTAATCTCTAGCTACAGCGTCTGGTCTTGTATTCTTTAGCTGCAGCGTCTGGTCTTGTAATCTCTAGCTGCAGCGTCTGGTCTTGTAATCAGGTGCTGCAGCATCTGGTCTTGTATTCTCTAGCTGCAGCGTCTGGTCTTGTATTCTGTAGCTGCAGCGTCTGGTCTTGTAATCTCTAGCTGCAGCGTCTGGTCTTGTAATCTCTAGCTGCAGCGTCTGGTCTTGTAATCTCTAGCTGCAGTGTCTGGTCTTGTTATCAGGTGCTGCAGCATCTGGTCTTGTATTCTCTAGCTGCAGCGTCTGGTCTTGTAATCTCTAGCTGCAGCGTCTGGTCTTGTTATCAGGTGCTGCAGCATCTGGTCTTGTATTCTCTAGCTGCAGCGTCTGGTCTTGTAATCTCTAGCTGCAGTGTCTGGTCTTGTAATCTCTAGCTGCAGTGTCTGGTCTTGTTATCAGGTGCTGCAGCGTCTGGTCTTGTATTCTCTAGCTGCAGCGTCTGGTCTTGTAATCTCTAGCTGCAGCGTCTGGTCTTGTTATCTCTAGCTGCAGTGTCTGGTCTTGTAATCTCTAGCTGCAGTGTCTGCTCTTGTAATCTCTAGCTGCAGTGTCTGGTCTTGTAATCTCTAGCTGCAGTGTCTGGTCTTGTAATCTCTAGCTGCAGTGTCTGGTCTTGTTATCAGGTGCTGCAGCATCTGGTCTTGTATTCTCTAGCTGCAGCATCTGGTCTTGTATTCAGGTGCTGCAGCGTCTGGTCTTGTATTCTCTTGCTGCATCGTCTGGTCTTGTAATCTCTAGCTGCAGTATCTGGTTTTATCAGGTGCTGCAGCGTCTGGTCTTGTAATCTCTAGCTGCAGCGTCTGGTCTTGTATTCTCTAGCTGCAGCGTCTGGTCTTGTATTCTCTAGCTGCAGCGTCTGGTCTTGTAATCTCTAGCTGCAGCGTCTGGTTTTGTAATCAGGTGCTGCAGCATCTGGTCTTGTATTCTCTAGCTGCAGCGTCTGGTCTTGTATTCTGTAGCTGCAGCATCTGGTCTTGTAATCTCTAGCTGCAGCGTCTGGTCTTGTAATCTCTAGCTGCAGCGTCTGGTCTTGTAATCTCTAGCTGCAGTGTCTGGTCTTGTTATCAGGTGCTGCAGCATCTGGTCTTGTATTCTCTAGCTGCAGCGTCTGGTCTTGTAATCTCTAGCTGCAGCGTCTGGTCTTGTAATCAGGTGCTGCAGCGTCTGGTCTTGTATTCTCTTGCTGCAGCGTCTGGTCTTGTAATCTCTAGCTGCAGTATCTGGTTTATCAGGTGCTGCAGCGTCTGGTCTTGTAATCTCTAGCTGCAGCGTCTGGTCTTGTATTCTCTAGCTGCAGCGTCTGGTCTTGTATTCTCTAGCTGCAGCGTCTGGTCTTGTATTCTCTAGCTGCAGCGTCTGGTCTTGTAATCTCTAGCTGCAGTGTCTGGTCTTGTTATCAGGTGCTGCAGCATCTGGTCTTGTATTCTCTAGCTGCAGCGTCTGGTCTTGTAATCTCTAGCTGCAGCGTCTGGTCTTGTAATCTCTAGCTGCAGCGTCTGGTCTTGTAATCAGGTGCGGCAGCATCTGGTCTTGCATTCTCTAGCTGCAGCGTCTGGTCTTGTAATCTCTAGCTGCAGCGTCTGGTCTTGTAATCTCTAGCTGCAATGTCTGGTCTTGTTATCAGGTGCTGCAGTGTCTGGTCTTGTAATCTCTAGCTGCAGTGTCTGGTCTTGTTATCAGGTGCTGCAGTGTCTGGTCTTGTTATCAGCTGCTACAGCGTCTGGTCTTGTTATCAGGTGCTGCAGCGTCTGGTCTTGTATTCTCCAGCTGCAGTGTCTGGTCTTGTAATCTCTAGCTGCAGCGTATGGTCTTGTAATCTCTAGCTGCAGTGTCTGGTCTTGTTATCAGGTGCTGCAGCGTCTGGTCTTGTTATCAGGTGCTGCAGCGTCTGGTCTTGTATTCTCCAGCTGCAGCGTCTGGTCTTGTAATCTCTAGGTGCAGTGTCTGGTCTTGTAATCTCTAGCTGCAGCGTATGGTCTTGTAATCTCTAGCTGCAGTGTCTGGTCTTGTAATCTCTAGCTGCAGCGTATGGTCTTGTAATCTCTAGCTGCAGTGTCTGGTTTTGTAATCTCTAGCTGCAGTGTCTGGTCTTGTAATCTCTAGCTGCAGCGTATGGTCTTGTAATCTCTAGCTGCAGCGTATGGTCTTGTAATCTCTAGCTGCAGTGTCTGGTCTTGTAATCTCTAGCTGCAGCGTATGGTCTTGTAATCTCTAGCTGCAGTGTCTGGTCTTGTTATCAGGTGCTGCAGCGTCTCGTCTTGTTATCAGGTGCTGCAGCGTCTGGTCTTGTATTCTCCAGCTGCAGTGTCTGGTCTTGTAATCTCTAGCTGCAGCGTATGGTTTTGTAATCTCTAGCTGCAGTGTCTGGTCTTGTTATCAGGTGCTGCAGCGTCTGGTCTTGTAATCTCTAGCTGCAGTGTCTGGTCTTGTAATCTCTAGCTGCAGTGTCTGGTCTTGTAATCTCTAGCTGCAGTGTCTGGTCTTGTTATCAGGTGCTGCAGCGTCTGGTCTTGTATTCTCTAGCTGCAGCATCTGGTCTTGTAATCTCTATCTGCAGCGTCTGGTCTTGTAATCTCTAGCTGCAGTGTCTGGTCTTGTAATCTCTAGCTGCAGTGTCTGGTCTTGTAATCTCTAGCTGCAGTGTCTGGTCTTGTAATCTCTAGCTGCAGTGTCTGGTCTTGTAATCTCTAGCTGCAGTGTCTGGTCTTGTTATCAGGTGCTGCAGCGTCTGGTCTTGTATTCTCTAGCTGCAGCGTCTGGTCTTGTATTCTCTAGCTGCAGCGTCTGGTCTTGTAATCTCTAGCTGCAGTGTCTGGTCTTGTTATCAGGTGCTGCAGCATCTGGTCTTGTATTCTCTAGCTGCAGCGTCTGGTCTTGTAATCTCTAGCTGCAGCGTCTGGTCTTGTAATCAGGTGCTGCAGCGTTTGGTCTTGTATTCTCTTGCTGCAGCGTCTGGTCTTGTAATCTCTAGCTGCAGTATCTGGTTTTATCAGGTGCTGCAGCGTCTGGTCTTGTAATCTCTAGCTGCAGCGTCTGGTCTTGTATTCTCTAGCTGCAGCGTCTGGTCTTGTATTCTCTAGCTGCAGTGTCTGGTCTTGTAATCTCTAGCTGCAGTGTCTGGTCATGTTATCAGGTGCTGCAGCGTCTGGTCTTGTATTCTCTAGCTGCAGCGTCTGGTCTTGTAATCTCTAGCTGCAGCGTCTGGTCTTGTAATCTCTAGCTGCAGTGTCTGGTCTTGTTATCAGGTGCTGCAGCGTCTGGTTTTGTAATCTCTAGCTGCAGTGTCTGGTCTTGTTATCAGGTGCTGTAGCGTCTGGTCTTGTAATCTCTAGCTGCAGCGTCTGGTCTTGTAATCTCTAGCTGCAGCGTCTGGTCTTGTAATCTCTAGCTGCAGTGTCTGGTCTTGTTATCAGGTGCTGCAGCGTCTGGTCTTGTATTCTCTAGCTGCAGCGTCTGGTCTTGTAATCTCTAGCTGCAGCGTCTGGTTTTATGGTTGCTGCAGTTTCTTATTTTGCTTTGGTTCGTGTGGTCTCTATTTTATTGCCTGTGTTTTAGTTTACAGGTTCGCAAAAGTGTTTGTAATATTCATAATTTGTTTCATATGAGGGGTTCATCACCATTTGACGCCAAGCCAGTCACTTGGTTTTGAGTTTGCGCCCCCCTTCACAGGTCAGCCCCCAGTGCGGCCGCACCGGTCTCACTGCCCTAAAGCCGGCCCTGACGGAACAGACCTATCTTTCAATTCGATGAGTCAACATTGCACTTTAATCATCTGCTAAAGTTACAGTCGCGACGGTTGCCTTTCTATCTAGCGCCTGGAATTCTTTTGGTGTGTGCTATGTGAACAGATATAGGAGTTTGCTTCACCCAAAATCAGTCTCATTGAGGAGCAGGGTCATTTAACGATCTCTTTTAGTTGCACCTCCAGAGGCAGAGGGGGATTGGCTGTCCGAGGCCACGCCCCCGCGCTCACTTCTCTGGCACCAAACAGAGGCAGTGGAGCCCACATCACAGAGACAGACACTGCTTTTCAGCCCAGGTGGGTCCAGCGCAGTCATCCACAGTCTGCCAACCATGGATGTGAACTCTACCCTGCGCTCGGTCTGCATCTGCCCCTTGTAGCTCCTGCTCCTTTCTGCTTTGCTTGCTTTCAGTTTTCCCTTTTCTGAACGGGCTCTCGTGCCAGAACCAGTTTTTGGATGGAGTGTGGCCCACGCGAATGAGGCTCAGCCGGATGAAAAGTGCAGACGCTCGCAGTGTCGGCGTCGTTTTGGCTACAGTGTAAACGTCAGCGCGCTACAAAGTTGCCGGTGCGTTCTGCTGTTACAATGTTTCAAGCGGACGCAGCTCTCGCAGGCCTCCTGCAGCACTTCCACATGTGGAGGAGGACTATGGCTCAGCCTAAAGCACCGACAAAAACGTCCCTTTCACGTGAATGTGAAAGCATCTGCGCTTCCAGGTCAGACTGGGCCACGGATGTCACCATGAATGACACACATGTCAATGCCTTTGAACAGTAAAAGCCAAACTGCATCTTGTGTCTAGTAACCCCAGTACGTGCTGTGTAGTGAGGCTGTCTACAAATCATCGTCCGGGGCAACGGGCTCTTTGTAGATTCCGGCTGGAGCGCTCCCTTGGTCCTTCCAAATGCGAGAGAATGAATCGACAGCGAGAAGGGGAGGCTGAGCCTTTCATCAAGGCCAGCTCTGTCCCCAGACTCACTGCCTGACCGATCAAAGGCAAACCTCTCCTTCATACTCTGCCTCTGCTCTGTCTGATATTCAGTCTCTGGCCTCTCCTTCGTACTCGGCCTCTGCGCTACCCATGGCGCTCAGTCTCTGGCCTCTCCTTCGTACTCGGCCTCTGCGCTACCCATGGCGCTCAGTCTCGGGCCTCTCCTTCGTACTCGGCCTCTGCGCTACCCATGGCGCTCACTCTCTGGCCTCTCCTTCGTACTCGGCCTCTGCGCTACCCATGGCGTTCAGTCTCTGGCCTCTCCTTCGTACTCGGCCTCTTCTCTTCCCATGGCGCTCAGTCTCAGGCCTCTCCTTCGTACTCGGCCTCTGCTCTACCCATGGCGCTCAGTCCCTGGCCTCTCCTTCGCACTCGGCCTCTGCTCTACCCTTGGCGCTCAGTCTCTGGCCTCTCCTTCGTACTCTGCCTCTGCTCTACCCATGGCGCTCAGTCTCTTGCCTCTCCTTCGTACTCGGCCTCTGCGCTACCCATGGCGCTCAGTCTCTGGCCTCTCCTTCGTACTCGGCCTCTGCTCTACCCATGGCGCTCAGTATCTGGCCTCTCCTTCGTACTCGGCCTCTTCTCTACCCATGACGCTCAGTCTCAGGCCTCTCCTTCGTACTCGGCCTCTGCTCTACCCATGGCGCTCAGTCTCTGGCCTCTCCTTCGTACTCGGCCTCTGCTCTACCCATGGCGCTCAGTCTCTGGCCTCTCCTTCGTACTCGGCCTCTGCGCTACCCATGGCGCTCAGTCTCTGGCCTCTCCTTCGTACTCGGCCTCTGCTCTACCCATGGCGCTCAGTCTCTGGCCTCTCCTTCGTACTCGGCCTCTGCTCTACCCATGGCGCTCAGTCTCTGGCCTCTCCTTCGTACTCGGCCTCTGCTCTACCCATGGCGCTCAGTCTCAGGCCTCTCCTTCGTACTCGGCCTCTGCTCTACCCATGGCGCTCAGTCTCTGGCCTCTCCTTCGTACTCCGCCTCTGCTCTACCCATGGTACTCAGTTTCTGGTCTCTCCTTCGTACTCGGCCTCTGCTCTACCCATGGCGCTCAGTCTCAGGCCTCTCCTTCGTACTCGGCCTCTGTACCCTAGTCTCTGGCCTGCAGCGTCTGGTCTTGTAATCTCTAGCTGCAGCGTCTGGTCTTGTTATCTCTAGCTGCAGTGTCTGGTCTTGTAATCTCTAGCTGCAGTGTCTGGTCTTGTAATCTCTAGCTGCAGTGTCTGGTCTTGTAATCTCTAGCTGCAGTGTCTGGTCTTGTAATCTCTAGCTGCAGTGTCTGGTCTTGTTATCAGGTGCTGCAGCGTCTGGTCTTGTAATCAGGTGCTGCAGCGTCTGGTCTTGTATTCTCTTGCTGCAGCGTCTGGTCTTGTAATCTCTAGCTGCAGTATCTGGTTTATCAGGTGCTGCAGCGTCTGGTCTTGTAATCTCTAGCTGCAGCGTCTGGTCTCGTACTCGGCCTCTGCTCTACCCATGGCGCTCAGTCCCTGGCCTCTCCTTCGTACTCGGCCTCTGCTCTACCCTTGGCGCTCAGTCTCTGGCCTCTCCTTCGTACTCTGCCTCTGCTCTACCCATGGCGCTCAGTCTCTTGCCTCTCCTTCGTACTCGGCCTCTGCGCTACCCATGGCGCTCAGTCTCTGGCCTCTCCTTCGTACTCGGCCTCTGCTCTACCCATGGCGCTCAGTATCTGGCCTCTCCTTCGTACTCGGCCTCTTCTCTACCCATGACGCTCAGTCTCAGGCCTCTCCTTCGTACTCGGCCTCTGCTCTACCCATGGCGCTCAGTCTCTGGCCTCTCCTTCGTACTCGGCCTCTGCTCTACCCATGGCGCTCAGTCTCTGGCCTCTCCTTCGTACTCGGCCTCTGCGCTACCCATGGCGCTCAGTCTCTGGCCTCTCCTTCGTACTCGGCCTCTGCTCTACCCATGGCGCTCAGTCTCTGGCCTCTCCTTCGTACTCGGCCTCTGCTCTACCCATGGCGCTCAGTCTCTGGCCTCTCCTTCGTACTCGGCCTCTGCTCTACCCATGGCGCTCAGTCTCAGGCCTCTCCTTCGTACTCGGCCTCTGCTCTACCCATGGCGCTCAGTCTCTGGCCTCTCCTTCGTACTCCGCCTCTGCTCTACCCATGGTACTCAGTTTCTGGTCTCTCCTTCGTACTCGGCCTCTGCTCTACCCATGGCGCTCAGTCTCAGGCCTCTCCTTCGTACTCAGCCTCTGCTCTACCCATGGCGCTCAGTCTCTGGCCTCTCCTTCGTACTCGGCCTCTGCTCTACCCATGGCGCTCAGTCTCTGGCCTCTCCTTCGTACTCGGCCTCTGTACCCTAGTCTCTGGCCTATCCTTCATACTCTGCCTCTGCTCTGTCTGATATTCAGTCTCTGGCCTATCCTTCGTACTCGGCCTCTGCTCTACCCATGTTACTCAGTCTCTGGCCTATCCTTCGTAATCAGCCTCTGATCTGTCCCTGGTACTGCGGCTGTACTCTAACTATGGTACTCAGTCTCTGTACTATCCTTCATACTCGGCCTCTGCTCTGTCTATGGTACTCAGTCTCTGGCCTATGTTTCGTACTCAGCCTCTGCTCTACCCATCGTACTCAGTCTCTGGCCTATCCTTCGTACTCGGCCTCTGCTCTGCCCATGGTACTCAGTCTCTGCACTATCCTTCATACTCGGCCTCTGTCTATGGTACTCCGTCTCTGGCATATCCTTTGTACTCAGCCTCTGCTCTGTCTATGGTACTCAGTCTCTGGCCTATCCTTCGTACTCTGCCTCTGCTCTGTCCTTGATACAACGGCTGTACCCTACCCATGGTACTCAGTCTCTGGCCTATCCTTCGTACTCGGCCTCTGCTCTGTCCTTGATACAACGGCTGTGGTACTTAATCTCTGGCGTGTCCTTTGTACTCACCCTCTGCCTTTTCATGGTCCTCGGGCTTTGCCTTACCCCTGGTACTCGGACTCTGCCCTATTCTTGGTACTCAGCCTCTGCTCTGTCAATGATACCCAGACTGTGCCCTACCCATAGTACTCTGGCCATTCCCTATTCATGGTACTCAGCCTCTGCTCTGTCCATTGTGTTTGGGCTGTACCTTACCCATGATACTCTGGCTATGCCCCATTTGTGGTACTCCGCCTCTGCTCTATCTGTGGAACTCAGGCTGTTCTTTACCTATGGTACTCCAGTTGTTCCCTACCCATGGGACTATGGCCCTGCCCTATCCGTGGTACTCAGCATCTGCTCTTTCCATGGCACTCGGTTTGTGCCTTACCCATGGTACACCAGATGAGCCACACCCATGGCACTCCGGCTGTGCTCTACCCATTGTACTCTATCTATGCCCTGTTCGTGGTACTCCGCCTCTGCTCTGTTAATGGTACTCGTTACAGACTATGCCTTACCCATGGCACTCCGGTTGTGCCCTACTCATGGTTCTCCTGCCCTGCCCTATCTGTGGTACTCTGCTTCTGCTCTATCCATGGCCGTCGGGCTGTGCCGTACCCATTGTAATCTGGCTGTGCCCTACCCATGATACTCCGGCTGTGCCCTGTCCCTGGCACTCAGCCTCTACTCTGCCCACGCCACTTGGGCTGTGCCTTGCCCCTGGTACGCTGGCTGTCCCCTAACCCTGTTCCTTGGTCTCTGCTCTATCCCTGGTGCTCGTTCCCTGGTCTGTCCAGGGTACTCAGGCTATGTCTTACCCATGATATTCCAGCTGTGCCCTACTCATGGTTCTCCAACCCTGCCCTATCTGTGGTACTCCGCTTCCGCTCTATCCATGGCACTCTGGCTGTGCCCCACCCATGATACTCCATATGTGCCACACCCATGATACTCCATATGTGCCCCACCCATGATACTCCATATGTGCCCCACCCATAGTACTCCATATGTGCCCCACCCATGATACTCCATATGTGCCCCACCCATAGTACTCCATATGTGCCCCACCCATGATACTCCATATGTACCCCACCCATGATACTCCATATGTGCCCCACCCTTGATAATCCATATGTGCCCCACCCATGATACTCCATATGTGCCCCACCCATGATACTCCATATGTGCCCCACCCATAGTACTCCATATGTGCCCCACCCATGATACTCCATATGTGCCCCACCCATAGTACTCCATATGTGCCCCACCCATGGTACTCCATATGTACCCCACCCATGATACTCCATATGTGCCCCACCCATGATACTCCATATGTGCCCCACCCATGATACTCCATATGTGCCCCACCCATAGTACTCCATATGTGCCCCACCCATGATACTCCATATGTGCCCCACCCATAGTACTCCATATGTGCCCCACCCATGATACTCCATATGTGCCCCACCCATAGTACTCCATATGTGCCCCACCCATGGTACTCCATCATGGTACTCCATATGTGCCCCACCCATGGTACTCCATATGTGCCCCACCCATGATACTCCATATGTGCCCCACCCATAGTACTCCATATGTGCCCCACCCATGGTACTCCATCATGGTACTCCATATGTGCCCCACCCATGATACTCCATATGTGCCCCACCCATAGTACTCCATATGTGCCCCACCCATGATACTCCATATGTGCCCCACCCATAGTACTCCATATGTGCCCCACCCATGATACTCCATATGTGCCCCACCCATAGTACTCCATATGTGCCCCACCCATGGTACTCCATATGTACCCCACCCATGATACTCCATATGTGCCCCACCCTTGATAATCCATATGTGCCCCACCCATGGTACTCCATCATAGTACTCCATATGTGCCCCACCCATGGTACTCCATATGTACCCCACCCATGATACTCCATATGTGCCCCACCCTTGATAATCCATATGTGCCCCACCCATGGTACTCCATCATGGTACTCCATATGTGCCCGACCCATGGTACTCCCTATGTGCTTCACCCATGAACTCTACCCTATCCCTGGCACTCGATCCCTGCTCTGCACATAATATTCAGGCTATGCCTTACCTAGGGTAGTCCAGCTGTTCCCTACTCATTGCACTCCCGCTCTGCCCTATGCTTGCGACTCGGACTCTGCGCTATCTCTGATACTCATTCTCTGCTCTTTACATAGTCCAAGTGCTATGACTTACCCATGCTACTCCAGCTGTTCACTACCCTCAGTACACCAGCCCTGCCTTACAAGGCCCAGTCTTATCCTGGGTCTGGGCCTCTGCTCTATCCATGGAACTCAGTCGGTGCCCTACCCATGGTGCCCTACCCATGGTGCTCTGGCTCTCTCCTGACCCTGGTTCTCGCGCTGTGCCCTGCACATGGTGCTCTGGCTCTCCCCTATCCCTGGTGCTCTGGCTCTCCCCTATCCCTGGTGCTCTGGCTCTCCCCTATCCCTGGTGCTCTGGCTCTCCCCTATCCCTGGTGCTCTGGCTCTCCCCTATCCCTGGTGCTCTGGCTCTCCCCTATCCCTGGTGCTTTGGCTCTCCCTATCCCTGGTGCTCTGGCTCTATCCTATCCCTGGTGCTCTGGCTCTATCCTATCCCTGGTGCTCTGGCTCTATCCTATCCCTGGTGCTCTGGCTCTCCCTATCCCTGGTGCTCTGGCTCTATCCTATCCCTGGTGCTCTGGCTCTATCCTATCCCTGGTGCTCTGGCTCTATCCTATCCCTGGTGCTCTGGCTCTATCCATCCCTGGTGCTCTGGCTCTCCACTATCCCTGGTGCTCTGGCTCTCTCCTATCCCTGGTGCTCTGGCTCTCTCCTATCCCTGGTGCTCTGGCTCTCTCCTATCCCTGGTGCTCTGGCTCTCTCCTATCCCTGGTGCTCTGGCTCTCCCTATCCCTGGTGCTCTGGCTCTCCCCTATCCCTGGTGCTCTGGCTCTCCCCTATCCCTGGTGCTCTGGCTCTCCCCTATCCCTGGTGCTCTGGCTCTCCCCTATCCCTGGTGCTCTGGCTCTCCCCTATCCCTGGTGCTCTGGCTCTCCCCTATCCCTGGTGCTCTGGCTCTCCCCTATCCCTGGTGCTCTGGCTCTCCCCTATCCCTGGTGCTCTGGCTCTCCCCTATCCCTGGTGCTCTGGCTCTCCACTACCCATGATACTTTGTTTCTCCCCTGACCCTGGTGCTCTATCTTTGCTCTATCCCAGGTACGCGGTCTCTGCTCTGTCCACGGTACTCGAGATGTGCCTTACCGATGGTTTTCCGGCTCTTTCCTACCATTGTAGTCGGGCCCTGCTCTTCCCATGGTACTTTGGGCCTTCTCTATCTGTGGTATTCACTCTCTGCTCTTTCCATGGTATTCGGGCCGTGCCTTACCCATTGTAGTCTCCTGTGCCCTACTCATGATACTCTGCCTCTCCCCTGACCCTGGTACTCTATCTTTGCTCTATCCCTGGTACTCTGTCTCTGCTCTGTCCGTGGGACTCGGACTAAGGCCTTACCCATGGAACTCTGGCTGTGCCCTAGCCATGGGACTCCGGCCCTGTCCTATCCGTGGTACTTGGCCTCTGCTTAATTGATCGTACTCGGGCTCGCCTTACCCATGGTACCCATTGTACTCAGTCACTGCTCTATCCAGGGTTCTCTGGTTGTGCCCTACCTATGGTACTCGAGCTCTGCTCTGCCCCCAGGGCTCAATCTCTGCTGTATCCATGCCACTCAGGCAATGCCTTACCCATGGTACACTACCTGTGCTCAAACCATGGTTCTCGAGCGCCGGCCTATCCCTGGTACTCAGTCTCTGCTCCATCCAGGGTACTCAGATTATGCTTTACCTACAGTAGCCTGGCTGTGCCCTAGCCATAGCACTTCGGCTCTCCCATCCCTGGTACTCTGTCTCTGTCTATCCAGGGTAAACGGGCTATACCTTACCCATAGTACTGGGGCTGTGCCTTTCCCATGATTCATGGGCTGCCCTCTACCCCCAGTACTTGGGCTGTACCCTACCCATTGTACGCAGTCTTATCCTTATCCCTGGTACTTTGTCTCTGCTCTATCCATGGTATTCGGGCTATGCTTTACCAACTCTGGCAGTGCCCTACCAATGGTACTCCGGAACTGATCTATCCGCAGTACTCGGCCGCTGCTGTACCCTACCCTGGGTGCTCTGGCTGTACCCTACCCATGGTACTCCGGCTGTGCCATACACCTGGTACTCAGGTTCTGTGCTAATCCAAGTGTTTAGTTTCTGCTCTGTCTATTGTATGCGAGCTTTACCCTACCCATGGTACTCTGGCTATGTCCTATCCATGGTACTCAGCCGTCTGCGTTATCCTTGGAACTTGGGCTGTTTCCTATCTATGGCACTATGCTGTTTCCTACCCATGCTGCTCGCCCTCTGCTCTATCCATGGTACTCATGCTGTGGCGTATGCCTGGTACTTGGTCTCTCCTCTATCCATGGTACTCACGCTAAACCTTACACCTAGTACTCGGGCTGTTCCCTACCCATGATACTTCGGCTCTACTTATCCCAAGTGCTCAGTCTCTTCTCTATCTATGGTATTTGGACTGTGCCTTACCAATGGTACTCCGGCTGTCCCCTACCCATGGTACTCGGGCTCTGCCCTATCTGCTGAAATCAGCTCAGTTCTATGCATGGTGCTTTGGCTGTCTCGTATACAAGGCACTTTGCCTCTGCCCTAACCAAGAATCTCAAAAACTGCCCTATCTGTGAATCTCGGGCTGTGCCAATCTGTGGTTCCCTGGATCCGCCCTGTCCATGGCAGTAGAGCCCTGCCCTATCCATGGTACTTGGACTCCGCCCTATGCGTGGAACTCAGGCTCTGCTCTATTTGTGGTACTCCGGCCAGAGCCAACACAAGGAGTACTCTCCTGCACATGTTACTCTGCCGCTATACTGCAGTTTATTTATCTACTGGTCTTTGATCTCGACACAACTGAGCCAGTTATTTTGATATGTTTTTTGAGATTAAGAGGATTTTTGTGATTAAGAGGCTTTTAACCCTAGTATCAGCCATGAAGAAGTCGAGGTATCTCATACCTGTCATTGAAACACATATTGGCTGTACAATTCTAATTTGATTGAAATTTTCATTGGCTGTGTGAAGTTCAACTGGTCTTTTATGTGAAGATTTCTGGATTACTCCTCCTTTGGCTGGAACAGATTAATTGGATTAAAATGGATCTGCAAAATTTACTGTTGGATTGAATATTGACTTCTTCTTACTACTTGAGTGCTCGGATTAGTTTGATAGTACAGTCTGCCCCTCCCGTCTGAGGGACATATTAGGGTTGTTTGATAATTCACCCTCTTTCCTTTGAGCACCATTTAAAGGTATTCGTGGGTTCAGTTTCCCCGTACGTACTGCAACGTGCCTATTATTGCTTTTCTGACCTGGTTACCAAAGTCTGTGCTAGAAGAAGAGGCCTGTCTGGCCCTGCGGGCCCTCCCATCTTGTGATACATTGGCTCTGCCCTAGCCATGGTGTCTTGGGCTCTGCCCTATTCAAGAAACTCAGGTTCGGCCCCAAACGGAAAGAGAGAAAGAACACTCTGCACTAACTAGAGTCCCAGTAGGCACCTTTTCAAGCAGAAAGTGGACCCAGAAGGCAGTAAGGCAAGCCCTGTGACAGGGGAGCTGAAAAGTTTTCGCACTGGCAAGATCTCCAAGTTTCCCAGAAGGCTGCCCGCTGGCATCTTCTACCTGCTGGGAAGTGGAGAACTGTCACACCGGTCCCCCCTCTTTGTGACGCTGCAAAGCGGCTGCAAAGCCCTCAAGTGTTTTCTAAGTGCTACTGCCAGGGCAGCTACCTTAAGATTCAGCTTCGTCATCTCTGGGGCTGTGCTTCCTCGTCGGCCCAGTGTGGGACTGACTACCTTGCCAAATCTGATCTAAAGCACCTAGAAGCCGGAGACCAGTTGTAACTGAATCTCAGGCCCAACCGCTGCACTGCTCTGCGGGGAATGGGCTTAAGTGCTGTGGCTAGCTGTCGTCCTGGCAGGCTACCTTGATGTGCTGATGGCATAGGAGTTCATCTTTAAACTGCCTTAGGGCTCACACTCCCTGCAGCATTCCTCACAACACTGAAAATCCAAAAGCGTTTTGTCTTTTACCCTTTCAGACTTTTGGGGATTTTTATAATAGTCTATCTGTTTTGGAGAATTTTCTTAATGCATTATTTCCAAACAGTTGGGTGAATTGATTTGAGTTTTCCTTTTCTGTCTGACCTTTAAGAGTACTTTAGTTACTGCATATTTTTAATCTGGACCAAATGTCTGTAGCACATAGCAGACTCACAGGCACTGCAGGGTACAGCCAGTTCTCAGTGTGGTGGGCGCCCACGTCATGTCAGATGGAAGGCTGGACCTCCCATGAGATACCATAGCAGGCTCTGCAGGGTACAGTCAGCTCTCAAGGTGGTGGGTGCCTACGTAATGTCAGAGTGAAGGCTCAATCAATCAATCAATCAGGGTTTTGTAATCTGCACTACTCACCAGTGAGGGCCTCAAGGCACTAGGGGTGGGTGTGAGCAGCTCTGTTGGGGTCATTCGTAGGGACAGGTCTTGAGGTCCTTCCTGACTTGGTGCAGTGTCGGGCTCCGTCGGAGGTGAAGGGTAAGTTAATTCCAGGACTTGGCTGTAGGGTGGGAGAAGGATCGTCCACCTGCTCTGGTCCTGTAGAAGCATGGGAGGGTGGCTAGGGAGAGGTAGGCTGAGAAGAAGTGTCTCTTGGAGGCATGGAAGGAGATTCAGTTGTTGAGGTATTGGGGTCCGGTGTTGTGGAAAGCCTTGTCGGCGTGTGTGAGCAGCTTGAAAGTTCTTCTTCTTCGGGGAGCCAGTGGTGTTCGCGAAGGTGTTGGGTGATGTGGTTGTGCTGTGGGAAATCGTGCATTAGTCTGGCTGCGGCGGCCTGGAGTTTGCGGAGGAGTTTTTTTGTTGGTTCTGGCTTAGAGGGTGTTGCCATAGTCCAGTCTGCTGTTGATGAGCGTGTGAGTGACAGTGTTCCTGGAGTCTGGGAGGATCCACTTGACCATCTTGTGTAGTATGTAGAGGGTGTTGAAGCATGCGGAGGAGACGGCGTTGATATGGCCATTCATGGTGAGTAATGAGTCCCGTACGATGCCGAGTTTGTGTACATGGTCCGCTGGGGTGGGTGGGTTTCCTAGGGCAGGGGCCACCAGGCTTAGTCTCTTGTAGAGGTGGTGGACCCAAGGATGAGAACTTAAGTTTTCTCTGAGTTGAGTTTCAGGCAGCTGTATCTCATCCAGGTCACACCTGCTTTCATCCCTTCTTGGAAGTTGTGCCTAGTGAGGTCTTGTTCTTTGATGAGGGAGAGGATGAGCTGGGTGTTATCAGTGTAGGAGATGATACTGAGCCTGTGGTTTCTGACAATGGTTGTGAGGGGAGCATGTAGACGCTGAAGAGTGCGGGGCTGAGGGAGGATCCTTGGGGTACTCCGCATCTGATTCCTGTTGGTTCTGGGAGGAAGGGTGGGAGTCTTATTCTCTGTGTTCTGCCTGAGTGGAATAATCATAGCCAGTCTAAGGCCTTTACTTGGATGCCGGTGTTGTGAAACCTGGTGGCTTGTGTGCGGTGGGAGATGGTGTTGAAGGCTGCTGGTAGGTCCAGGAGGATGAAGACTGCTGTATGGCCTTGGTCGAGGAGGGCTCGGATGTTGTCGGTGGCGGTGCGGAGGGTGGTCTCTTTGCTGTGGTTGCTGCGAAATCCAGATTGGGAGGTGTCTAGGATGCTGTCGGTTTCTCTGAAGTGTGCTAGCTGTGTGTTGATGGACTTTTTGAATACTTTGGCTGCAAATGGAACTAGTGAGCTGGACCTGAAGTTCTTGAGATAGGTTGGGTCTGCAGAGGGCTTCTTTAGGAGGGGGTTGACTTTGGCACTTCCAGTTGTTAGGGAATGTGGCTGTCTCGAAGGAGCAGTTGATAGTTTGACGTAGCTCAGATGCGATGGCAGTGGCGGCCCTGTGGAAGATGTGCCGTGGGCAGGGGTCAGAAGGTGCTCCGGAGTGGATGGTCTTCATGTTCTTTAGGTTGTCTTCTGTTGTGAGAGAAGTCCAGGTGAGAAGGGTCTGTTTGGTGGCGTAGATGGGGGTGTGGGTTTGGTAGGTGCAGTGGTGTTGGTCATCGAAGTTGTCGTAGAGCTTAGAAGCTGGAACCCCCTTGAGAACACATTACAGCCATTGCAGGGTGCAGTCAGCTTTCAGGGTGATGGGTGCCTGTGTCATATCAGATGGAAGCTGGACCTCCCCTGAGATAACACATAGTGGGCTTTCAAGCCCTGCAGGGTGCAGTGAGCTCTCAGGGTGGTGGGTGCCTGCTTCATGTAAGATTGAATGGTGTATGACTATAATGGGGTCCAGCAGAGAGCTGATCCTGAAGAGCTTCACTCCTGCATAAGCATCCCATTCTAGCTCTGCAGATGATGTCAAGTCCTGTTAAATGGGCAGTGCTCACAAAAGCAATCTGCCAGCGGGTGAGTCTCTGGGGAGGCGGAAGCCATTTTTGTTCCTGACTCCACCAGTAGCACAGATGTCGAACGATATGTGGGTGCGCATTTGTGGGTGAGGCGGCTGTCTGCCATGCTAAGATCTGCAGCTGTGGAAGGTAGGGCTGAGCACGGCTCGCTTGCTGCACCACCAGAGCACAAAGGCACCTTCCTCTGCAGCTGTGCAGTCTTCCAGTGCGAGTCCAATGCATATTCATGAGCTCATCCACTCGCAGACATAGAGGCAGGGGGGCTGGAGAGTGATATTCGGCTCTTTGATTGGTTCTGCCTATCAGCATGTTACAGTATCCACGGATGCCCCTATAGCCATACTATGCCTCCATTGCCTCTCAGTCTGGGGGTGGAGGAGGTGTGGTAGTGTTGACCCCATCCATCATACAAAGCAAGATGACTCAATTCAAGTACCGGGTGGGGGCGGGGGGGCAGGGGTATATCCTTTCACTGTTCGCTCGCTTGGGCAGACCATGCCAGGGCTGAGGTGGTTCCCATGCGCCTCCAGCCGACGCGGTGCCAGGGAGGGTGTGAGCGCCATCGATCAGTGCCACCAAAGGCTGAAATGTCTGCCAAGGACCCACCGTTGCTAGGGAGCTCGTTTCCTTGGCAGCACAACCCGCCTAGCCTTTCACTTTCCAGCGGCTGGCAAAGGGAAAAGCAGGAGATGGTTAAAGTGAGGACGAGGAGGGAGAAATACAGAGGGCAAAGGAGACCACGGGAAGGAAAGGAAGTTGGCACAGAGGGAATGAGCGAAAGGAGAACCGAAGGCTCAGGAGGCAGACGGGGAAAGACTGGAGGCTAATGTGATCTAAAAAGAGATGGAGGAAGGGGTGCGCGAGCCGTGAAGTGTAGGAAGGAGGGTAATAGGCTGAAGGTTAGAGGACAGGGACAGGAATCAACATTTGGAGAAAGAGACAGGCATCAAAGGGGAGAGGAAAAGAATAGAGGAGAAGACAAAGAGCGAGAGAAGAGAGTTAAGAAAAAAGGTTAAAATACATAAAAACAGGGAGACAGAAAGATTGTGGTAGGGGCCACTTTGCTGTCCCTCGTTGTTTGTCAGCCCCCCTCTCTTCCCTCATCACCACTGCGAGTGAAGGCGCTGAGAGCTCTATCGCGAGAGCCGTGTATATGTGTTGTCTATGTCTGTGTGCGCGCTCTGTCTATGTGAGGTTGTGCCTGTGTGCTTCTCTGTGTGCGTGTTTTCTGTCTGCTTCTTGTTTGTATGCGCATGCGCGCGCACCCATTGCCCCCAGGCTCAGGTGGCTCCGACTCTTCTCTTCCCCCAGTGAGCACAATACTGTCTCTGTCCTTGAAAGATAGGACACTGTTGGTACATTCGATCATTTGCTCGTGGTGTAACAGGGGCATTAATGCAAAGAGTGGCGTCTATCTGAGCAGTTGGCAAGTATGGCAGCTGGGAGAGGGAGAACATGGACAGTTTACTCCATTCTGAGCTCCCCGTAAACCCCTGGGTGCCTCTGGGTGCAGTCCAGACTGAGAGGCTGCCCTTCAGTGATGTGACTCCAGGTCCACAGGCCTTCCGTGCTCAGAGAGGAGGGTGGGCGGGCAGCAGAAGTGACACTCTTCCGACAACTCATCTCTCAAGGCTGTTTTCAGCTTTGGTCCGGTGTTCTACGGGGAGTACTTCCATGAGTACTAAAGTGACGCTGTCCATTAGCACATCTTACCCAGACTACTGCGGGACCCTTGGAGTAATGCAGCCCACCTGGCCCAGTTTAATGAGTATTCCAATACTCGGGTAATAGGCCTTACCCAATGAGAAACTCTGCAATCCAGAGTAATGCACTATAGTGATAATACTGCAGCGTAGCGCTTTATTCCCTCAATTCCTCAGTAAATTGGGCACACCATTCTCATGGATTCTGGAGTGAAGCAATTCTGATGCCCCTACAAAATCAGCTAAATTGTACATTTTAATGCCATCCGTCGCCTGCTGCTGCATCCACGTATCAAAGATTTTACATTTGTGAATACATTAAAATCTGGGTTGAGGGAATGAATCCTAATTTTTGCTTTAATCGAATTTTCTGCAGGGTTTCAATGGCAAAGGCGGCGTTCTCGTGGAATTCCCGAACATTTACAAAGCCTGTGCTGTTTTGCTTTACTCATGCTCTTGATATTCGTGGTGTAGTACTGTTTCTTAATGTGGTGTGCTGCTGTTCGGACTGTGCAGTTTGGACTTAAACAGGTTAAAGTTTACTAAAGAAGTGACTAAGAGAATGCTTGGCTAATCTCAGCACACAGCAGTTACCATTGTAGCAGGGTCAAGAATGATTTGGATATGACCGGGTCGAAACTGAGGTGGCATGGTGTTCAAAATAACTATGGACTGGGATGTGACGGCAAGATATTACCAGTGGCTGAGATTAATTCAAACATTTCATCCATCACTTTCTGTTTACTGAAGTGTGTCGCCCTAAGTGGGATGGGTATCCCCACACGTGGGTCCTGTGCACTCTGAATCACCAGAACCAAGCTAGAAATGGCTGATGAGCCCTAATCGGCAAAACTGGTCCAATGTTGCTTGTATTCCGGGTGAGGGAGATCCTGGCCTGGTAGTTCAGGCTGGACTGTTCTTATTGGTGTAGGGTCAAGACTGATTTGCATATGGCTTGGTGCAAACTGAGGTGACAGTGTGCAAAATAACTATGGAATGAGATGCGGTCTGAGGAATTCCCAGTAGCTGAGATGAATTCAGGCATTCTACCCATCACTTTTTGTGTACTCCAGAGTGTTGTGACAGCAGCATAGCTTTCACCCTCAGCATCATTGCTGTGATACCTTTTTTTCTCCAGGGCCATCTGTACAGAAATACTTTTGGTGAATAATTGAATTGGTGGTGTATCAAATCCACACTAGGCTGAATTATTGATGTGATTTCACGGTGGACATGAAAGAGTTACTGTACCACTTTGGCTGATTGTTACTGGGGAATATTCCCACGGCCCGGTGTGCTTTATATCTGACATTTTAGATTTCCTGGACTTTTACCTCACATGTTGCACTCTGTGGTATGCTGACGCTCTGCAACTCAATCTGTTAGTAATGCCTTACCCCACCCCCTGATATGATGTTCTGTACTAACATTATTGTTCTTAAACTCAGGGATCTACAATAATGCCGTGAATGACACAGAATATCTATGATCCCATCAAATTGTCTTGGGTTTTCGCCCGTATTGTGTTTTTTGTGTACTAGCGTTATGTTTTAGTGGTGATTATTGTGTAGTAATAACCTAGTGTGACACCCTATCGAATGCTAAAGTAGGGTCGCTTCATTGGGCCTTCACTACAGCAGTTAATTGTTTATGCTGCAGCATTGACTTTTCCTGGCAGTGCCATACTGCCTCTTCATTGCCCTGCAGCTGAAGGTACCCACTCTCATTTGGACTGTAGGCAGCAGGCAGCTACGCTATGGACTGTAAGAATGAGGTCCCCCCTTAAGATCCCTATGCTATGGACTGTAGGCAGGAGGTCCCCCCTCAAGATCCCTACGCTATGGACTGTAGGAAGGAGGTCCTCCCCCAAGACACCTACGCTATGGACTGTAGGCAGTAGATCCCCCCTCAAGATCCCTATGCTATGGACTGTAGGCAGGAGGTCCTCCCTCAAGATCCCTATGCTATGGACTGTAGGCAGGAGGTCCTCCCTCAAGATCCCTATGCTATGGACTGTAGGCAGGAGGTCCTCCCTCAAGATCCCTATGCTATAGACTGTAGGCAGGACGTCCTCCCTCTCACCCCTATGCTATGGACTATAGGCAGGAGGTCTCCCCTCAAGATTTGTACGCAATGGACTGTAGGCAGGAGGTCCTCCCTCAAGATCCCTATGCTATGGACTGTAGGCAGGAGGTCCTCCCTCAAGATCCCTATGCTATGGACTGTAGGGAGAAGGTCCCCCTCAAGACCCCTATGCTATGGACTGTAGGCAGGAGGTCCTCCCTCTCACCCCCACGCTATGGACTGTAGGCAGGAGGTCCTCCCTCAAGATCCCTATGCTATGGACTGTATCCAGGAGGTCCTCCCTCTCACCCCCACGCTATGGACTGTAGGCAGGAGGTCCCCCCTTAAGATCCCTACGCTATGGACTGTAGGGAGAAGGTCCCCCTCAAGACCCCTATGCTATGGACTGTAGGCAGGAGGTCCCCCCTCAAGATTCCTATGCAATGGACTGTAGGCAGGAGGTCCTCCCTCAAGATCCCTACGCTATGGACTGTAGGCAGGAGGTCCCCCCTCAAGATTCCTATGCAATGGACTGTAGGCAGGAGGTCCTCCCTCAAGATCCCTACGCTATGGACTGTATCCAGGAGGTCCCCCCTCAAGATCCCTATGCAATGGACTGTAGGCAGGAGGTCCTCCCTCTCACCCAACGCTATGGACTGTAGGGAGGAGGTCCCCCCTCAAGATCCCTAAGCTATGGACTGAAGGGAGGAGGTCCCCCTCAAGATCCCTACACTATGTACTGTAGGCAGGAGGTCCCCCCTCAGAACCATTATGCTATGGACTGTAGGCAGGAGGTCCCCCCTCAAGATCCCTAAGCTATGGACTGAAGGGAGGAGGTCCCCCTCAAGATCCCTACACTATGTACTGTAGGCGGGAGGTCCCCCCTCAGAACCATTATGCTATGGACTGTAGGCAGGAGGTCCCCCCTCAAGATCTCTACGCTATGGACTGTAGGCAGGAGGTCCTCCCACTCACACCTACGCTATGGACTGTAGGCAGGAGGTCCTCCCACTCACACCTACGCTATGGACTGTAGGCAGGAGGTCCCCCCTCAAGATCTCTACGCTGTGGACTGTAGGCAGGAGGTCCTCCCACTCACACCTACGCTATGGACTGTAGGCAGGAGGTCCTCCCACTCACACCTACGCTATGGACTGTAGGCAGGAGGTCCCCCCTCAAGATCTCTACGCTGTGGACTGTAGGCAGGAGGTCCTCCCACTCACACCTACGCTGTGGACTGTAGGCAGGAGGTCCTCCCACTCACACCTATGCTATGGACTGTAGGCAGGAGGTCCCCCCTCAAGATCCCTACACTATGGACTGTAGGCAGGAGGTCACCCCTCAGAACCATTATGCTATGGACTGTAGGCAGGAGGTCCCCCCTCAAGATCTCTACGCTGTGGACTGTAGGCAGGAGGTCCTCCCACTCACACCTACGCTATGGACTGTAGGCAGGAGGTCCCCCCTCAAGATCCCTATGCTATGGACTGTAGGCAGGAGGTCCCCCCTCAAGATCTCTACGCTATGGACTGTAGGCAGGAGGTCCTCCCACTCACACCTACGCTATGGACTGTAGGCAGGAGGTCCTCCCACTCACACCTACGCTATGGACTGTAGGCAGGAGGTCCCCCCTCAAGATCTCTACGCTGTGGACTGTAGGCAGGAGGTCCTCCCACTCACACCTACGCTATGGACTGTAGGCAGGAGGTCCTCCCACTCACACCTACGCTATGGACTGTAGGCAGGAGGTCCCCCCTCAAGATCTCTACGCTGTGGACTGTAGGCAGGAGGTCCTCCCACTCACACCTACGCTGTGGACTGTAGGCAGGAGGTCCTCCCACTCACACCTATGCTATGGACTGTAGGCAGGAGGTCCCCCCTCAAGATCCCTACACTATGGACTGTAGGCAGGAGGTCACCCCTCAGAACCATTATGCTATGGACTGTAGGCAGGAGGTCCCCCCTCAAGATCTCTACGCTGTGGACTGTAGGCAGGAGGTCCTCCCACTCACACCTACGCTATGGACTGTAGGCAGGAGGTCCCCCCTCAAGATCCCTATGCTATGGACTGTAGGCAGAAGGTCCCCCCTCAAGATTTCTACGCTATGGACTGTAACCAGGAGGTCCCCCCTCAAGATCCCTTCGCTATGGACTGTAGGCAGGAGGTCCCCCACAAGGTCCTTACGCTATGGACTGTAGGCAGAAGGTCCCCCCTCAAGATTTCTACGCTATGGACTGTAAGCAGGAGGTCCCCCCTTAAGATCCCTTCGCTATGGACTGTAGGCAGGAGGTCCCCCACAAGGTCCTTACGCTATGGACTGTAGGCAGGAGGTCCCCCCTCAAGATCCCTACGCTATGGACTGTATGCAGGAGGTCCTCCCTCAAGATTCCTACGATATGGACTGTAGGCAGGAGGTCCTCCCACTCACACCTACGCTATGGACTGTAGGCAGGAGGTCCCCCCTCATGATCCCTACGCTATGGACTGTAGGCAGGAGGTCCCCCACAAGGTCCCTACGCTATGGACTGTAGGCAGGAGGTCCTCCCACTCACACCTACGCTATGGACTGTAGGCAGGAGGTCCCCCCTCATGATCCCTACGCTATGGACTGTAGGCAGGAGGTCACCCCTCAAGATCCCTACGCTATGGACTGTAGGCAGGAGGTCCTCCCTCAAGACCACTATGCTATGGACTGTAGGGAGAAGGTCCTCCCTCAAGACCACTATGCTATGGACTGTAGGGAGAAGGTCCCCTTCAAGATCCCTACGCTATGGACTGTAGGCAGGAGGTCCTCCATCAAGACCCCTACGCTATGGACTGTAGGCAGGAGGTCCTCCCTCAAGACCACTATGCTATGGACTGTAGGCAGAAGGTCCTCCCTCTCACCTCTACGCTATGGACTGTAGGGAGGAGGTCCTCCCTCAAGATCCCTATGCTATAGACTGTAGGCAGGAGGTCCCCCCTCAAGATCCCTACGCTATGGACTGTAGGCAGGAGACCCTCCCTCAAGACCCCTATGCTATGCACTGTAGGGAGGAGGTCCTCCCTCAAGATCCCTATGCTATGGACTGTAGGGAGAAGGTCCTCCCTCAAGATCCCTATGCTATAGACTGTAGGCAGGACGTCCTCCCTCTCACCCCTATGCTATGGACTATAGGCAGGAGGTCCCCCCTCAAGATTTGTACGCAATGGACTGTAGGCAGGAGGTCCTCTCTCAAGATCCCTATGCTATGGACTGTAGGCAGGAGGTCCTCCCTCAAGATCCCTATGCTATGGACTGTATCCAGGAGGTCCTCCCTCAAGATCCCTATGCTATGGACTGTATCCAGGAGGTCCTCCCTCTCACCCCCACTCTATGGACTGTAGGCAGGAGGTCCTCCCTCAAGATCCCTATGCTATGGACTGTATCCAGGACGTCCTCCCTCTCACCCCTATGCTATGGACTATAGGCAGGAGGTCCCCCCTCAAGATTTGTACGCAATGGACTGTAGGCAGGAGGTCCTCTCTCAAGATCCCTATGCTATGGACTGTAGGCAGGAGGTCCTCCCTCAAGATCCCTATGCTATGGACTGTATCCAGGAGGTCCTCCCTCAAGATCCCTATGCTATGGACTGTATCCAGGAGGTCCTCCCTCTCACCCAACGCTATAGACTGTAGGCAGGAGGTCCCCCCTCAAGATCCCTAAGCTATGGACTGAAGGGAGGAGGTCCCCCCTCAAGATCCCTACACTATGTACTGTAGGCAGGAGGTCCCCCCTCAGAACCATTATGCTATGGACTGTAGGCAGGAGGTCCCCCCTCAAGATCTCTACGCTGTGGACTGTAGGCAGGAGGTCCTCCCACTCACACCTACGCTGTGGACTGTAGCTAGGAGGTCCTCCCACTCACACCTACGCTATGGACTGTAGGCAGGAGGTCCCCCCTCAAGATCCCTACACTATGGACTGTAGGCAGGAGGTCACCCCTCAGAACCATTATGCTATGGACTGTAGGCAGGAGGTCCCCCCTCAAGATCTCTACGCTGTGGACTGTAGGCAGGAGGTCCTCCCACTCACACCTACGCTATGGACTGTAGGCAGGAGGTCCCCCCTCAAGATCCCTATGCTATGGACTGTAGACAGGAGGTCCTCCCTCAAGATCCCTACGCTATGGACTGTAGGCAGGAGGTCCTCCCTCAAGACCACTATGCTATGGACTGTAGGGAGAAGGTCCTCCCTCAAGACCACTATGCTATGGACTGTAGGGAGAAGGTCCCCTTCAAGATCCCTACGCTATGGACTGTAGGCAGGAGGTCCTCCATCAAGACCCCTACGCTATGGACTGTAGGCAGGAGGTCCTCCCTCTCACCTCTACGCTATGGACTGTAGGGAGGAGGTCCTCCCTCAAGATCCCTATGCTATAGACTGTAGGCAGGAGGTCCCCCCTCAAGATCCCTACGCTATGGACTGTAGGCAGGAGACCCTCCCTCAAGACCCCTATGCTATGCACTGTAGGCAGGAGGTCCCCCCTCAAGATCCCTACACTATGTACTGTAGGCAGGAGGTCCCCCCTCAAGATCCCTACACTATGTACTGTAGGCAGGAGGTCCCCCCTCAAGATCCCTACACTATGGACTGTAGGCAGGAGGTCCCCCCTCAAGATCCCTACACTATGGACTGTAGGCAGGAGATCCTCCCCCAAGAACAAGAAGAATCAACCAGAGTCAGCAACATAGAAATGGGACTACAGGTAAAGCCAAAGGTTGAGGACTAATGAAATTGGAATTATTTTAGTCTGTTGTAGAAGACTCCAGGCGTGAAGATGGTCGGGTAAGAGTGGTATGTTTTGGAGCGAGGAGGACAAAAATATGTGTTCATTTGTAGAGTGAGGTGAATCCTTCAATTAACTGAAATGAAAGCAATAACAAGAATACATGCAGAAATTATTTCTAATTCATCACATTTAGAAAAATCCACAAAATGAAATATTCAAGCAGGACAGTAAAATCAAATTAAACTAGGTAAACCTATGGTGCTAATATGCAACCGCTTTCACCAGGTTGCAGTCTGGATCGTATAGTTTTGTTGCAACATTTTTTTTTTGTAGAGTTTTATATAGCGCGAACTAGACCCGAACCGAATCAGGTATCCGAGCGCTTTACATAGCACAAGTTACGTTTTTACAGGAGGACACACACTTTCATTTTTTTTTTTTTTAGGCACTGGGAGATTAAGTGATTTGCCCAGAATCACAGGAGGTTTTGGCGTCTTTACCGAGACTCGAACCCAGATCCCCAGGTCCGAGGTCCTTAATGTTATCTCTCTTCTTATTGTGACTTGTTATTATTGTTGTTTGGGGTGAGCATGTTTCGGTGTTTGTTTTATTTGGAGGGAGCTCTGCTTCATGTGGGCTGTGTTAAAAGGGATATTTATTTTGCTCGTTTTATACATCAGACTGGCAGCTAATGTTTGAGAGCAAAAGAGAGGCAAAGGCAGAAACCATGAATGAGGTTCCCACGGGAGGCCCTGAGCCAGCCACATCTCGAGATTCCACTGGCCATCATTGCACAAGGCATGCACCCAAGCCATGCGATCCCTGCCCACTCCGTACAAACACAGCAACCCTTCGGGCCCTCTGAAACTAGAAGGTAATGAGGAGGTTCTGCCCTGCTCAGCAGGGGGCAGTCTTCATGCTGCCCACTCGAGGGAAGATCAGGATTCTATGGTCCCCTGGTTACCAGATGATCAGTGCCACAGGGCCACCAATGGGGGGAAGATCTTTCTCCTACCTTGCGGCCAAAACCTGGAACTCCCTCCCCACACATCTCCGCCTTACTCAAAACCACCTCCCCTTCAGAAAACAACTCAAAACCTGGATATTTGATACATAACCCCCCCCCCCTCCTCCCACAAGCGCCTTGAGACCCTATGGGTGAGTAGTGCGGCTATACAAATGCCAAACTTGAACTTGAACTTGTCTGAGCCGGGCTTTCAGTTACCAGTGCAGTTCATCATAGGGGCAGAGGTCTGGCTTCACCTCAACTTCCGGTGTCCCTGATGACATGGAGCCGTCCAATACGTTTGACTGCCCTCTTTCCTGAGGTTTACAGCCCTGTGCTGCTTGATGGCATATGAGATGGCATGGAGCAGGAGGGGAAGCGTTCAGGCCACCTCCTAGGTGCAGGTCTTCCGGTACAGAGACACTCAGATGTGCTCAGCTCTCCAGGACTACTTGTGGTTTGGAAGTTTCTCAAAGTCCATCATCATGCTCGATCTTGGCACACATCGGGCTCATCTCACAAAATCCAGGCGCTTGCTGCCATTGTGTCACTACTACGTTTGGTACAGATCTTTGACTTCTATTCTGAAAGATACAGGGGAGTATGTATGGGTGTGTTATTAATGCAGTTTACCCTTAGCCAAGAAGCAGCGCAGTAGGGTGCAGGGTCAGCATACAATGAACATGTGCTTGAAGAGTCATCAAGGGCACCTACAAAAGTTGTTCATTTTGCTGGTGCTCACACTTGAGAACTGTGGATGTGACTTTGGAGAAAGATGGACCATTCCACAGATGTTAACCTCGTTGAGAGTGGCTGAGTATACTTGTTGGCTTTGAAAGAGTTAAACATTATAAACAAGTGCCTTCTTCTGTGTACCACTAAAACGTGGTGATACACACCTGCATTTGAAGAGTGGGACGTGAAGCTGATAAACTACATTCACATCTAGCAGAGTGTGGGTGCACACCATGTATTACATTCACAAACTCAAGCCTGCATCTAATTGTGCAGATGTTTGCATTCCAGCCAGAGTGACATTTCACCTTCCGTAAATATCTGTGCAAAAGGGGAATGTCACCGGACCTAGCCCTGCCTGTTTCTCGCTTCCAAGTTCAATTAATGGCCCTGAACTCAAGGGTGAACCGGGCTTATTCTCCATTATGTTCACACGTGAAGTCTGCACTTTCGCACCTCAGATGTTATTATTGGGTGCTGTGTCTCTTGTCATGGGCATAAAACTCCTAGAAGCGGCAGGAAGGCTGTACTGGCGCTGTACCATATAGATGCCTGGGAAGAGCTGTTCCCTGCCGCACACGCCCGTTCCCTTTGCCTCGATGGCGATGGCTAGCACTGCAGTCCTCTCTACCTCAGGGATGGAAGACCACCATTTAGCATAAGCAACCGAGTCTCCCCCGTCAATACTGTCCCCCCCACACACTTTACACCTAAATGCCGACGCCCACACAGGGACCGGCAGACCTACTTAGTGGAGAGGCTGCCGGTGCCTGACGGCTCTGGACACCGGCTCGGTAAGCAGACAGAAGAGCCGCTCCGGCCCTCAGCAACAGGCCACCCCTACTTTCATGGCAAGGTGGCACCTTCCACCATCAGATAGGCGGGCACAGGGCCGCCCACTATGACTGGCAGGCCTCCCTATCCACCACTCCTTCGCAGCCTTCTTCTCAGTCAGTGTCCCTCACCTTCCTCTGCACTGTCTGCCTAGCCCTCCCCCTTCCTCACTGCACCCCATCTCCTTGATTGTCTCCCCACCCCATTCATCACTCCACCCGCCTGCCCACTGCCTCCTCTCGCTGCCCTCCCTTCTTCTCTTTCTCCACCCTCCCTCTCCCGTCCGCTTTACTGCCTCTCCTGTCTTCTTTTAGTTCACTCGCTCTCCCCCTCTCCCGACCATTTCATTTTTTTCTACTTCTCAATCGCCCTCTCTTTACTGTTTTCCCCCCTCTTCTTCTACATCAGTCCCTCTACACTATTTCCTCTCCTCTTGCTCCTCTTCTCACACCCTCTTCCTAATGCCTCTCCCCTCACCCCTCTGCTCACACCCTCTTCCTTGATGCCTCTCCCTTCACTCCTCTGCTCGCATCGTCTTTCTTGGGCCTCTCCCTTCACTCCTCTGCACGCATCGTCTTCCTAAAGCCTCTCCCCTCACTCCTCTACTCACACCTTCTTCCTAATGCCTCTCCCCTCACTCCTCTGCTCACACCTCTTCCTTGATGCCTCTCCCTTCACTCCTCTGCTCGCATCCTCTTCCTAATGCCTCTCCCCTCACTCCTCTGCTCACACCCTCTTCCTTATGCCTCTCCCCTCACTCCTCTGCCCACACCCTCTTCCTTATGCCTCTCCCCTCACTCCTCTGCTCACACCCTCTTCCTAATGCCTCTCCCTTCACTCCTCTGCTCACGTCCTCTTCCTAAAGCCTCTCCCCTCACTCCTCTGCTAACACCCTCTTCCTTATGCCTCTCACTTCACATCTCTGCTCACACCCTCTTCCTTGATGCCTCTCCCCTCACTCCTCTGCTCACACCCTCTTCCTTATGCCGCTCCCCTCACTCCTCTGCTCACACCCTCTTCCTAAAGCCTCTCCCCTCACTCCTCTGCTCACACCCTCTTCCTTATGCCTCTCACTTCACTCCTCTGCTCACACCCTCTTCCTTGATGCCTCTCCCCTCACTCCTCTGCTCACACCCTCTTCCTTGATGCCTCTCCCTTCACTCCTCTGCTCACACCCTCTTCCTAAAGCCTCTCCCCTCACTCCTCTGCTCACACCCTCTTCCTAATGCCTCTCCCCTCACTCCTCTGCTCACACCTCTTCCTTGATGCCTCTCCCTTCACTCCTCTGCTCGCATCCTCTTCCTAATGCCTCTCCCCTCACTCCTCTGCTCACACCCTCTTCCTTATGCCTCTCCCCTCACTCCTCTGCCCACACCCTCTTCCTTATGCCTCTCCCCTCACTCCTCTGCTCACACCCTCTTCCTTATGCCGCTCCCCTCACTCCTCTGCTCACACCCTCTTCCTTATGCCTCTCCCCTCACTCCTCTGCCCACACCCTCTTCCTTATGCCTCTCCCTTCATTCCTCTGCTCACACCCTCTTCCTAAAGCATCTCCCCTCACTCCTCTGCTCACACCCTCTTCCTTGATGCCTCTCCCTTCACTCCTCTGCTCACACCCTCTTCCTAATGCCTCTCCCTTCACTCCTCTGCTCACGTCCTCTTCCTAAAGCCTCTCCCCTCACTCCTCTGCTAACACCCTCTTCCTTATGCCTCTCACTTCACATCTCTGCTCACACCCTCTTCCTTGATGCCTCTCCCCTCACTCCTCTGCTCACACCCTCTTCCTTATGCCGCTCCCCTCACTCCTCTGCTCACACCCTCTTCCTAAAGCCTCTCCCCTCACTCCTCTGCTCACACCCTCTTCCTTATGCCTCTCACTTCACTCCTCTGCTCACACCCTCTTCCTTGATGCCTCTCCCCTCACTCCTCTGCTCACACCCTCTTCCTTGATGCCTCTCCCTTCACTCCTCTGCTCACACCCTCTTCCTAAAGCCTCTCCCCTCACTCCTCTGCTCACACCCTCTTCCTAATGCCTCTCCCCTCACTCCTCTGCTCACACCTCTTCCTTGATGCCTCTCCCTTCACTCCTCTGCTCGCATCCTCTTCCTAATGCCTCTCCCCTCACTCCTCTGCTCACACCCTCTTCCTTATGCCTCTCCCCTCACTCCTCTGCCCACACCCTCTTCCTTATGCCTCTCCCCTCACTCCTCTGCTCACACCCTCTTCCTTATGCCGCTCCCCTCACTCCTCTGCTCACACCCTCTTCCTTATGCCTCTCCCCTCACTCCTCTGCCCACACCCTCTTCCTTATGCCTCTCCCTTCATTCCTCTGCTCACACCCTCTTCCTAAAGCATCTCCCCTCACTCCTCTGCTCACACCCTCTTCCTTGATGCCTCTCCCTTCACTCCTCTGCTCACACCCTCTTCCTAATGCCTCTCCCTTCACTCCTCTGCTCACATCCTCTTCCTAAAGCCTCTCCCCTCACTCCTCTGCTCACACCCTCTTCCTTATGCCTCTCACTTCACATCTCTGCTCACACCCTCTTCCTTGATGCCTCTCCCCTCACTCCTCTGCTCACACCCTCTTCCTTATGCCGCTCCCCTCACTCCTCTGCTCACACCCTCTTCCTAAAGCCTCTCCCCTCACTCCTCTGCTCACACCCTCTTCCTTATGCCTCTCACTTCACTCCTCTGCTCACACCCTCTTCCTTGATGCCTCTCCCCTCACTCCTCTGCTCACACCCTCTTCCTTGATGCCTCTCCCTTCACTCCTCTGCTCACACCCTCTTCCTAAAGCCTCTCCCCTCACTCCTCTGCTCACACCCTCTTCCTTATGCCTCTCACTTCACTCCTCTGCTCACACCCTCTTCCTTGATGCCTCTCCCCTCACTCCTCTGCTCACACCCTCTTCCTTGATGCCTCTCCCTTCACTCCTCTGCTCACACCCTCTTCCTAAAGCCTCTCCCCTCACTCCTCTGCTCACACCCTCTTCCTAATGCCTCTCCCCTCACTCCTCTGCTCACACCCTCTTCCTTGATGCCTCTCACTTCACTCCTCTGCTCACACTCTCTTCGTTGATGTCTCTCCCCTTACTCCCTCTCTGCTCACACCCTTTATCTTGATGCCTCTCCTCTCACTCCCTCTCTGCTCACACCCTCTTCCTTGAGGTCTCTCCCCTCACTCCCTCTCTGCTCACACCCTCTTCCTTGATGCCTCTCCCCCCACTCCCTCTCTGCTCACACCCTCTTCCTTGATGTCTCTCCCCTCACTCCTTCTCTGCTCACACCCTCTTCCTTGATGTCTCTCCCATCACTACCTCTCTGCTCACACCCTCTTCCTTGATGCCTCCCCCTCTCTCCCTCTCTGGTCATACCCTCTTCCTTGATTCCTCTCCCCCTCTTCTTTTACATCAGTCCCTTTACACTGTTTCCTCTCCCCTCACTCCTCTGCTCACGCCCTCTTCCTTGATGCCTCTCCACTTGGTCCCTCTCTCTGTGCTCTCTTTCCCTCTCAGTTTTTCCCTGTGTCATTCTCTTTCAGCCTCTACTTTCTTCTTCTTTCTCCGCACATCACTCATTGACATAGGTGGAGGGACCCAGTCGGCAGAACTGTCTGAAACACTTTCTAACTTAAACTTGGTCCAACATATCTTGGCCCCAGACACATAAAAGGCCATATCCTGGACCAATTATGGTCATATAATGTCGAACTGTCATCTCCGCTCATCTCTCCGTGTATTTGGTCGGATCACCACTTAATTGAATTCAGTCACTTTCAATGGTAGGGTTAAGCCATCGAAGGTCATAGGAGGCAGGACCAGAAATTGGAAATCGCTCGCCACCCAGGATTTTATGGCTACTTTAGCCAGCTCCCTTCCCTCTGCTGACATTAATATTATTGTCGACTCTATGGAAAAGGGCATCTCTAACTGGCTATTAGCTGCTAGTGACATCCATGCCCCCCTCATCAACTTTCCCCGGGCGAGACAGGCTGAAGTCCACAAATGGTTCACTGCGGGCCTGAAATCACAAAAACTACTCCTGCGCCAGTCAGAAAGGAAGTGGAGGCGCAGCTATGCCAGTGACGAAAGATTACTTTATCTCACTGCTCGCAGGGACTACAAGAATGCCTTATTGGCTGCAAAGACCTCTTATTTCTCCACAAAGGTACTTGCTGCTTCTAACAAATCTAAAGAAATCTTTAGGATTGTTAATGCCGTCAGTAGCGAAGACAGAATTACTCCCGGTTTGGTTCCTACACAAGAGCGGTGTAACGCACTGAACAGTTTCTTTGTGGAGAAAATTGAGACCATCAGGGCTAGTATACCTTTGGCAGCCCAGGAGGAACCCACTGGGGCCAACCCTGATAATCCATTTGTTTTAGATCAACTCATGGAAATTGATTCTGTTACCCTACTTGAACTAATGTCTTGAGTCAAGTCGGGTTCTCCCAATGACTGCTGTCCCCCCACTATTTTAAGGGAAGTCTTCTCGGCCTTACCGTACAGTCTTTTACCCCTTCTCAATGAACCTCTGAGCAACGGGGAAGTGCCTATTGCTTTTAAAAAGGCCATGTTAGTCCCCCTGCTCAAGAAACCAGGAGCAGATCCTTCCGTCTCTGCCAACTACCGCCCGATCTCGCTCCTCCCCTATCTTTCTAAGATATTGAAGGCCCATGTGGCCAGATGCTTGTCTAAGTTCATTGAAAATTCCAACTACCTTGAACCAAACCAAGCCGGCTACCGGCCCGCCCACTCTACAGAATCGGTAATTCTGGCGGTGATGGACACACTAAGAGCCAATGTTGACAAGGGTATCCTGCAGGCACTTGTACTGTTAGACCTGTCGGCAGCGTTCGACACGGTCAACCACAACATCTTAATGCACCGTGTCGAACAAGCGGGGATCCGGGGAACAGCCTATGGGTGGATAGAATCCTTTTTGACAGGTAGAACGCAGGCGGTATACCTTGGGAACTATACAGCCCCTAACCTGATTACCTCATGTGGAGTCCCTTAGGGCTCATCCCTATCCCCATTGTTGTTTAATTTGTACATCCGCCCCCTGATTCACTCACTCAAGGCTAGGAACGCAATCGTATTCAACTATGCTGATAACCTTCAGTTGGTTTTCAAGCTGGACTCCCAAAATGCAGCTGCTGAATTCCAAGACACGATGCTGCTTATTCAAGGTTGGGTGGACCAGAACCAACTAAAGCTTAACCCTGGGAAAACCGAATTGGTGTTGCCTGGGAAGAGTTTTACTAGCTGGGGACCTCATTTTTGGCCGGGCGTTTTAGGCCCCCCTCCCGTTCCGTCCCCATCAGTGAAAAGTCTGGGAGTAACTATAGACTCCGATCTCTCCTTGAGGGGCCATGTGGGTACGGTCATTTCTTCCTCTGTGTTCCAGCTACGAAAAATAAGAAAGATCGCCTATCTGTTATCTCATCAAACCTTGATCCAGGTGGTGATTGCGCTAGTACTCTCCCGCCTTGATTTTTCAAATTCTCTGTATACCAGCCTTCCTCTTGGTCTGGTAAACCGCCTACAAATAATTCAGAACCAGGCGGCGAGATTGATCTATAAGCAGCCAAGATGGCAGTCTGCCAGGATGTTACTGCGCACTTTACATTGGCTCCCTATGGCGCAACGCTCCGTATTCAAATCGGGCTGTATAATCTTTAAGGCTTTGCATTGCACCAGTCCTAGATTTCTCAACAGCTTAATCTCGAGACATGTCCCTACTCGCAATCTTCGTTCCGCCCATCTCTATCTCCTGTCCAGTCCATCTATCAAATTAAAACTCCTAGGCGGGCGTAGGTTTGCCTATTTGGCCCCCAGACTCTGGAACTCATTTCCTCTATCAGTCAGGATCTGTGATAGCCTTCTGGGATTCAGAAAAGCCTTAAAAACCTGGCTCTTCGGACAAACTGTTTAAACTGGCCCCCGCAGCAGCTTATGTAGGAACAGCGCCAAGAGACCTATGGTGTAAGTGCGCTTTACAAATTTCCTAACATAACCTTGTCTGCTTTCCGGTCACGCTTTCTTTCTCGCTTTTCTCAGTTCTCTTATTTTGTATTTTATTTACCTACTTCCTCCTTCCCGCTCGTTCTCGCTGCCTTTCTTTTCATCTTTCCATCTGTCTCACATGCACATTGTTATGTCACTTTAATGAATCTCGTAGAGCGCTTGCATACAGATGGAACGTCTTAGCGCTAGTTGAGAGATGTACAAGGAGTGAATAGGCAAAAAAAGATCAAAAAGACAAGTTACGAGATATTTCGTCAAAGCAAGCATATTGGGCATGGCTTTAATTTGTAATGGAAGGGCAGTCTAGGCTTTAATTGCCCCAAAGACAAATCCGCTGCCTCTCCACTCCAGACAAATTAATCTGGGAATTACAAGTAGATTTTCAGAGGAAGAGTAGATTCCTGGATGGTACGTACCGGGTAACAGCGTTCCTCTGGAAGGTGGGACCTTGATCATGAATTGCTTTGTAGACGAGCCAAAATGCTTAAAAGATGATTCAGGATCTGACCGGAAGCCCATGAAGAGATTTGATCGCTTGGGAAACTGAGTGATGTTGGGGAATCTTGAGAAGCAGGTGTGCTGCCACTTTCTGCAAAGTCTGTAATTGATTGAGAACCTGGCGCTGTGCATTCAGGTATGCTCCACTGCAGTAGTCGACTTTTGACAGAGCTGAGTAGGTGACTACTGTGTATTTGTAGCCTACGAGGCAACGAAACATAGAATATTTATAGTTTTGAGAATGAAGAAAGCAGAGGATATGACTGTGTTAACTTGTTAGTGATACGACAAAGTGTCATTGAGCAACACGCCTAGGTTTTCAACCACCTTAAGTGGGTTAGGTAGTGAACCTAGCTCGTGGGCCACCAATCAGGGGACCAGGAAGAAGGTTCTGCTCCTAACAGAAGCACCTCCATTTTACCGGAGTTGAGTTTAAGCCAATTTGGCGGCTAACGAGACGACATTTTGCGTATCATCACTGTCGGATGTTTGGGCAAAATGGTAGGAATTGATAAGCTCAGCCAGGGGGTTAACATACAGATTGAAAAGAGTGAGAGTGAGCAAAGAGTCCTGGAGGACCCCGCAAGGAAAAGAGAAGGAGGAAGAATTTAACTCAGAGAGATGGACAGAGTTCGTGTGGTCAGAGAGGAATGACTTGATCAGTTTCCAGGTTGAACCTGTTACCCCGAGCTTGCCCACTTGTTCCATCAGCAGACCATGATGAACGATATCAAAGGCTGCTGATTGGTCAAGTAGGATCAGGGCAGCTCTACACCCTTGATCAAGCACCATTCTGATCTCCTCTGCCGCCTTGAGGAGTGCGGTCTATGTACATTCATGCTCTCACTTCTCTGGTCTCTCTCAGCCTCCCTCTTTCTGCCATCTCCTTTCAGTCTTTGTTTCTTTCTTTGTGTTGCTCTCTCTCTCTCTCTCTCTCTCTCTCTCTCTCTCTCTCTCTCTCTCTCTCTCTCACTCAGGCGTGAACACACGCACAAGCCCCTCTTCTCACGCCCCATCTCTCTGCGCCTCTCCTTCCTTCTTCCTTCGTTCTCTCTCACTCACGCTATCTTTTTCTCATACCATATAGTTCCCATTATCTGACTTTGACTCCTAGACCTCCTTCATCTCAGTTGCTTGACTCAGCCCTTCCCTTTCCATTTTAATTCTTTTGTGTTGATTCACCCTATCTATTTCTCCTACTTTTCCTTTATGTTTTTGCTGACAACCTCATGGTTTTCACTTTCCCAGAGTTTACCCCTACCTAGTGCTTATCCCTGCCCCCTTCCATTTTCAACTCTTTTGATCGCCATTCATGTCTCCTTTCCTCTCTTGCTCATCAGTCTCCCTTCACTTTCCTTTTACCCTCCAGTCTGCCCTTTCCCCCTATTCATACCACCCGCCCTCGATTTCTCCTGCCTCCATTAACTCTTGCGTCCTAAGCTTTCTGTCTCAAGCCTTCTGCCTTCATCTCGGTAACCTATATTGCCTCCTGTACCTGTCCTCAGTGTTTCTTTTGGTACTTTTTCATTCCTTCTTTCCTTTCTCTATCATCTCTAATTTCTTGTTTCACTGCGTATTTCATTTTTTTCTCTACCCATTTCCCTGTCTTCTCTCTTCCCTCCCCTTTGTCAGTCTCCTCCACATGTCTTCCTTTCTAGTCTCTCCTTTCTCTCTGATACCCTTTACCACTTTCTTTACCACCCTCCTTATTTTATCCCGGTCTCATTTTCTTCATTATCTGAGGCCTTACCTGCTATCTCCTTGGTCTGTTGCCTTAGTTCCCCCTGCTTTATTTTCTCTCTTCCTCTTCAGCCTCATTTTTGTTTGCCTGGCTTCCTTTTCATTATCTGCCATCCTTTTCTTTGTCTCACCTCCTTACTCTTTCCCATCCCGTCTCCCATTCTCTTTTGCCTCTTTACTCACTTTAATTGTCCCTTTCCTCTCCCGCTCACCTCATTCTGCCCTCTCTCTCATTGTGCCTTTCCTTCCTTCCAGCCTCTCCTTTTCGCCTGTCTGTAACGCAGCTTTTACACAAAATGGCGGTGTATCAGAAAATGGAAGCACACGAGGTGCAGGCAAGAGTTTAATCACGGAATAAGCAGGAGCAGCTAGTCTGTGAGCGCCCCCTTACCCCCGGGAGGGAGACACCAATGATCAGAAAACAGAGCGAGTAGAGGGGTGTCCCCACACATGCTCTTCCCTCTGTGCTTGCCGTTGCTGAGTTGGTACGGCTTTCCTCTCTACTGAGACAGCTGTTACACTACAAATGGGATATACAATTCCAGCCGCTGAGCCCTGGCACTGATGGGGGAGGGGTGTCTAGAGCGAGCCAGCTGAGATTAATAGCAGCTAAACTGGCACAGGCGGGCTGGCACCAGAGCTGGAAGTATCAAACACGTCCAGGCAGCTTTTTTTTTACTTTGCATTTATAGTCATTTTGCCCCACATGAGGTAGGATTGAATGCATATCCTGATCACTGGAAAGAAACAAAGGAAAACTATATTTCACTGGGCTGGGAAAAAACGAGCTTCTTGCAATTTTTATACTTAACATTTTACAGTGTGGAGGAGAGCACGTTTTGCAAGTTTTATACACTTGCATAGAAACTTTTTGAATCAGTGCAGATGTTGAAAGAGTGAGATATTTATCACGAGTGAGACAGGTGTTGGGAAGAGTTAGTGATGCCGCTATTTAAAAGTACCTTGTATGGTCTCGAAACATATGCAAGTTGCTGACGTGTTACTGCATGGGTCTTTCCAAGGCTGCACTCTCTGTAGGCTCTGTCACAGCAGATATAGGAAAGGGGGTCCTTATTTTCTCATATTGGACCCCTACTTCAATGCAGCACTGAAAAGAGTAATAAGAACCACAAGCTGCAAAACTTTGACTCACACACAGAGATCCCCCAAAACAAACTCTGCTTGACTTAAAACATGGTTTATTCATCTGGATACCACCTCAGTATAGAATTACTATCACTTAATGTGATTGCTAAAACATATAATATACGCTTAGAAAGTATGAAGTATAAAAATGAAGTGCTTCTCAAATAAAGTATACAAAGGAAAAGGGAAATGCAAGACGGAAAAAACAAAGTGTTAGGGAACTACATATGAATAAGTGTAAAATGCCTCTGCTTTACATAGTAAAGGTTAAAACGTAGGATAACATAATAGATCAAATTGAATAAAAAACTATAAAACACAGGCCTGTAAACATAAATGAAGTCTTGGTAATCTCAACACTTAATATTTTTGAAACATTGTTCCTAAAGCATAGGGGGATAACATTTGCTAAAGGGAGATACAAAAAAAGTCTCTTTTAATCCTTTAATTGGCATAATAATTCGGAGAGTCGTATCTTGCCAATGATTGACAAATATGCCACTCAACAGTACAGGAGAATATGTTTTTTGGACATCTTTCCAACAGGAAGTAACTTGCTGAAAAATCATTTAAATTAATGAATTAATATTTTTAATTTTTGCAGCACAAATGAATTGCATTCTTGATTTAATGTTATCTTTCTCCATATTCATTTCATATTGTTTTTAGCTCTTAAAATTAAATAGTATATGTATTTAGGTACCTGTTTCAGGGTGACAAGATCATAATTTTTCTTCAGATGTGCAATTCATTTTATGAAAATTCGAGTGGGTCAAGAAGAATCTATTATATGAAAACAATGTTTGCATAATAGAACCAGTCTTCGAGAGTTTGTGTATTCTACTGCAAATTTTATTCCATATCAAGGTGGATATCATGTTTCCTGTTAACTTTCTAATGGTATTTTCTCTAGTCTAATGGCCCCAACAATCTTTCATAAAGTAGGTGTTAGTGTTTCTTAGGAGCACATATTGTGTGTAACGCTTGGTCGGTGTTTGTTAAATTGACTGTACTGCTTTTCATTCCTGATTTCTGATCCAGCTAGTCACTTCTGATACCGTTTGTCAAACCTGATACTGTTTGTAATTCCTGATACTTTTGGCCATCCTTTACACTTCCTGGTGTTCCTGATACTCCTCGCCAAGGCCGGGCCGGGAACCCAAAGCAGCCCTGGCAATTTTGTAGGACTAGCCCCCGAATCCCAATCCCATTCTCCACTCCTCCCCGTCAAATGGGGGCAGGGGAAGGGGAGGTGGGTAGGGGTGCAAGTGTGAAGCACTGCATCTTTTCTTACTAGGGACCGATATTGTATTAATGCTGCAAAACCTCCCCCCAGTGATAAAAACAAACAACCAGCCCCACCCTTCCAGCCTCCAGGGAAGACTCCTGATGCCTGCTATGGGCAGTCCGGCCCTGCTCCTCGCCATTTCTGATATAGCTCTCATGCCATTTCTCAATCCTGATACTGTTGCTCATTCCATTTACTCTTTCTCTTTTCTTATACTGTTAGCCTTTCCTCAGACTGTTTGTTGGGCCTGATATGGTTTGTCATTCCTTATACTATTTGTCGCTTTTGGTGCTGTTTTCCACTCACTGCACCATTTCTCGTTGCTAATAAAAAAAATTATACTACTGATTTTCAGTCCTCATATTGTTTGCAATGCCCATTGCAGTTTTTTATTTCCTGATATTTGTTTTTCATCCCTGATAAAAAAAAAAAAATCCTGGTGTTTGACGTTCTTGAAACTTCTTGACACTCCTGATATTGTATCTCATGCTTGATTCCATTTTTAATTTCTGAAACTGTTCCTCATTCCTTTAACTGATGTTTGTTCCTTTCACTGTTTTTAATTCCTAATGCTATTTATTGTTGTTGATAAAGTTTGTGTGTTCAGATAGTGCCGGTCATTCCCAGTGTTGTTTACTGTTCCTCATACAGCTTATTGCTCTCGATTTAGTTTGTCACCACCGATAACGTCATAATTTCTGAAATTTTCTGTCCCTCCTAATACTCCTCATGGTTCCTGATACGGTCTGGCATTCCTTATACGTGGGCTCTGATGCTCCCTGTGGAGTGTGATGCTCCCTGTGGAGTGTGATGCTCCCTGTGGGCCCTGATGCTCCCTGTGGAGTGTGATGCTCCCTGTGGGGTGTGATGCTCCCTGTGGGCTCTGATGCTCCCTGTGGAGTGTGATGCTCCCTGTGGAGTGTGATGCTCCCTGTGGGCCCTGATGCTCCCTGTGGAGTGTGATGCTCCCTGTGGGGTGTGATGCTCCCTGTGGGCTCTGATGCTCCCTGTGGAGTGTGATGCTCCCTGTGAAGTGTGATGCTCCCTGTGGGCCCTGATGCTCCCTGTGGAGTGTGATGCTCCCTGTGGGCCCTGATGCTCCCTGTGGAGTGTGATGCTCCCTGTGGGGTGTGATGCTCCCTGTGGGCTCTGATGCTCCCTGTGGAGTGTGATGCTCCCTGTGGAGTGTGATGCTCCCTGTGGGCCCTGATGCTCCCTGTGGAGTGTGATGCTCCCTGTGGGGTGTGATGCTCCCTGTGGGCTCTGATGCTCCCTGTGGAGTGTGATGCTCCCTGTGGAGTGTGATGCTCCCTGTGGGCCCTGATGCTCCCTGTGGAGTGTGATGCTCCCTGTGGGGTGTGATGCTCCCTGTGGGCTCTGATGCTCCCCGTGGAGTGTGATGCTCCCTGTGGAGCGTGAAGCTCCTTGTGGGCCCTGATGCTCCCTGTGGGCCCTGATGCTCCCTGTGGAGTGTGATGCTTCCTGTGGACCCTGATGCTTCCTGTGGACCCTGATGCTTCCTGTGGACCCTGATGCTCCCTGTGGAGTGTGATGCTCCCTGTGGACCCTGATGCTCCATGTGGAGCATGATGTTCCTGATGCTGCCTGTGGCTCCCGATGCTGCGTATGGCTCCTAATGCTATTTATGGCTCCTGATACCTTTTTTTCAAATTCATCCTGATACTGTTCATCACAGATTAAACTGTCTGATTTTATTGGTTTTATTTAAGGCTTCCAAATTTCAATTTTTACTGATTTTTACACATAAAAGCAGATGGAAATCAATGTGTTTCATGTCTGTACTTATTTTTTAAAGCGAAAAAATGTGGAAAATGTTGCTTCTTGTGAAAGACTCTGCATGCTGTCTTTCAAGAATTCCAGGCAACAACTGAGAAGATAGACAACATGGGGACTTAAAAAACATGAGATATCCTTAAATACAGGCATATTTTAACATATATTTGTATTAGAACACTAATGTGCACCTGTGAGTGTGGTGTTTTGTTATAAGTGGCTGCTTTATTTACTTAAATGGTGCAGGCATCTACATATGAGTGCATGTCCAAGACTTAAATAAATGTGGAAATATGCAAATGTACAACTCCATTTATACTCCAAACACAAAATAAATATGGATAAATACCGATTGCCGCAAAATAAATATTGAGAAATAAAGATGGAAATGTTAAAAAAACAAATACCATAAAACCGGGAGCCATGTATATTATGTTATTATATGTTGTATTATGGTATGAAATTTAATATAGCTCACAAATTACTCCCTGCAAAAACTCGGCACTAGCCAAAAGAGCGTTATCCATTGGTAGCCCAATTAGTTTTTTTTCGAGAAGAGCCAGGTTCATGTGGCCTTTCTAAAAGCAAAGAAATACACTTTTATATTACGTCTTAGAGGCGGTGGCTTCCAGCGTTTAGAGGACAAAACAGCACAGGCACAACCACCAGATCTAACCTTCTTAGAATGATTGCAAACCGATAGGCTGCACACAGCTTAACACAGGTCTTCCCAGGGACTACATTTAATGTGACGCTGGCACTAAAAGGCTAGTGTTTTTCTGTGGATGTGTAGAGCCTGTGCACTAGACAGATTGTCTTGAATTAAATGTAGTCTTCATTTGGCAAAGTGTGGGCATTGGGCATTATGCAGTAAAGCCAAAGTGTGACAAAATCCAGAGGCACCGGATACCAGGCAGTTTGCATTGTTTTTCATCTCTTACAATCTCCCCCTACTGTAGCCAGGAAGTTCCAAATAAAGGGCATTGCAATGGTCTAGTCTAAATCCAACAAAAGCCTGAACAGGCATGTGATGCCCCATGAAAGCGAGAAAGAGCATGTTTCTGCACCAGCTGCCTAAATAAGAAGGTGCAGGTAGAAACAACTGCAATAATCTGAAGGGCTAAGCAAAGTTGTTCATCAATCTGAACTTCCACACTTGACAATTGAGATGAAAGTGGACAAAAACCTATCTTTTTCTGCCAAAACCCCCAACCACAGACATTTATTTCCTCAAGTGATCATAACCTTAGTAGTAAGGAAACGTTGTTTTTTAGGGAGTTCAATGTCACATCCACGTTTAAATGGAGGAAAGATAATCTTTCAATTAGTGGATGTCACTGTCAATTGAGACCTTCATGTAGAGCTGCACGCCTTCAGCATACCAGTGAATCTCGATGCATTTTGTTGCCAAAAGTATGCACAGCGGCTCCTTGGAAAGGTAGAAGACAGATGGCAACAGAATGAAACCTTTAAATATTCTATAGGTCACAGAGATGTGCTGTGATCCATAGGTGGTCGTTTGGGGTAGCTCATGTCATGTCTGTTGGACAGGGAATAGGTGAGGCAGACTGTCCCTAAAGGATCCTCGTGTCAAATCCTTTGTGTGTAGAAAGGATGTAGAATAAGATCCGCTTTGTAGAATACTGCAGAGATGTCATTGAGGATCCAAAATTTGCCTTGGTCAGTGATTCATAGTGTGCAGTTATGACCTGGATGTCACCCTCTCTGAACTGCTCTTTGGCCTAAACCCTGGCTGGTAGTCACAGAGAAAGGTGACCTTTTTAATTTGTCTCAGCAGCTGAATACCATCTGTCTTCTTTATGATCTTTTTCGAGGACTGGAAGGTAGGAGATCACAAGATAGTTGGTATAATCAGAATTGAGGAAGTCCTTCTCCAGCTGTGGGAGGTGGTCTTGAGGTTATCAGGATCTGCATATTTAACAAGGAAGTACTGGACTACATTCCCCCTCTGGAGATGGACTTTACTGGTAACAAAGGGATGATGAGGTAACGTTTAGGGAGCTGAGCTGCATTGTTAGGTGATTAAGAATGGGAAGAGTTATGGTCATCCATTGATGCTTTAACTTATGCTACAGGTTGGATATTGGTCATTCTTTCGACATTTGCTAATTTGTGTACTCATCTTGTATATTTCTCTTGAACAGTCTCTGAATGGCATTTCATTTGCCAATAGAGTACTCTATCGGTGATTCAGATATCCGATTAATGTTGACTTTACAGAAAAAGCTGCTTTTGTTGTGAATGTGAGTTGACTGTATGTGGAGTGATGTCTTTTTCATAGATCTTTTTTCAGAACATCTCCTGTATTCCCACGATGGACACACATATATGCACCCTCTCTGGGGTACCTCTGAAATCTAAGCGGAAAAGTTTAAGTACCTTCTTTAACTCATATGTTGAGTAGGTGCCATCATTTCAGAAATCTCCCTGTGTTAAGTGTGGAAGTAAAACTACTCACATATAGCTATTTGACAAGTTTCTCCATTGTGTCATTGTCTCCATTTACGTGGCATCAAAATCAAGAGCCTCAATTGGAGTTTGGAGGGATCTAAACATTTTGAAGAAATATTATATATGGAGTAGAATCTTCCAGCTCAATTTCTTATTCAATACTAACTCTCTGTTGGAGGAACTTAGTCAGTGAAGTCTATTCTTTACTTGGAATTTCCTTAAAAAATTGGAGGACTTTCACTTCTCTCCAGTTTGTAAAAATACCCCTAGGTCTTTCTGTTATGATACAGCCTCAAAATGTTGAATACCTTGAAAACCATTGTGTAGTTCTTGGAGTCTACTAGGAAAGTGATTGACTGCTCTTTAATGGCCATTCCACTTAGCCGGCATCTTGTATTTCTACTGGTGCCCCTCCTGCTCAGTGTCAGAGATAACACTTAGTGGATACCTATATGGTAACTGATGGAATCTAGATGTACAAATAATGATAAATAAAGAGATTGATGGCTAACGTGATGTGCAGAGTGTGAATGATGGAGCAACTATTGACACCTAGATGCACAGAAGGTATTTGTTAGAGCAATTAATGAAAACATATATATGGACAAATAGAGATTGATGGAGTAATGATGAATAACAAGAAACAGATGACATATTCTAAGGTTATCTCATTGCTCAGGTAGTAAATAAAGGCGAAATCTAGCTATATAGACTTACACCCAAGTACTGAATTATAGAGAGGGTGAAGGATAACTTGCGACCTAATGATTACTTCAGCACACACTAGTTTTTGATTGAGCAATTGATGGTTTATGCATGCTCAAAGAGTAAATGATGGAGTGATGAATGGATAGTAACGTGAACATATGGTATTTGAAGTCACAGAAGAAGGAGTAGGTTCAGAGAGTGATTTATTTAGACGAGAAACATTATCCGGAATAAAGGGGTGAATAAAGTCCCCAACGGATGTATAGTGAATAATGCGTGATCGTTGGTTATATTTCTTCTGAAATTGATTTACAGGTAGTTAAAAAGTGATCACTGGATAAACCAATAATAATGGGTATGTATTAATGTATATAATTATCACCATACAGTGAGTGGAGCAGTGTAAGAAATGCTTTGATTGTCAGTCAACAAATATATATTGGTCTATAGCACAATCTCTGGTTGAAAGAGCAATCATAGGACAGATAGAGCCATGCCAGTTCACTGACTGGAAAGCATTTACCCAGGTTAGGGCTGGCAGTTGGTGTTGGCACTTGCCGCAGTGCTGCGTGCTGTGAATGCATTACACAGAGTGGAAGAAAGGAGGAAGAAAAGGGAGAAAGCTATGGGGTGGTAGAAGCACATTTGAAGGTAAAGGGAAGAGAGAGAGGAAAAAATGGGCATCAGCCCAAAGAGCCCGACTGGGAGCTGAACAACATTCTGAAATCTCTATAGCAACAAGCCAGCCTGTGCCAACCTGCAGCCGCTTCAAGCAGGGCATCCTCACTGGGCTGCAGCCATTGTTTGCTGTGGCCATTCAGCGGTGCCAATCCGCTGCTCTCATTGCTGACTGCAAGCAGCGGGGGCTTATTTGTGCATGCCCCCTTTTTATATGTCTCAATCCAGCCTCCAACCCTTTGATGCCTTTTTTACTTTTATTTTATTTTATTTTTTGTAAGAGCAGATGATGTTTTTTCTACCTTGCTTCATTCACACGAAAATGGAACTCCTTCTTTACTCAGTGTGTGCATCGGGCCTTTGCTAAGTCTCGCCCTCAACGATCGCTCACTTCACAGATGGACAGCAGACAGCTAAGGGACAGGGAACTGTGGCAAGATGCCCACAACAGCTTTCGTGTATTTACATAATTTTTAACATTTTCATTCACTCCCTCCAGCCACAGCAGCTAATTTTTTTTGAGGAAGCATTTTTCCCAATGATCCGCCTTGCAGTCCTATTTTCCTCCCGCAGAGACCTGCATTTGTTACCCTTGGCTATTTTCTTAGTAGACCGACCTTCCTTACCATTTTATTTTCATAGCTCAGAGAAGAAGCATATACAACCTTTGCAGCCATAAACAAGGCAGGATATCAGCCAGTGTAGACTACAAGTATGGAGGTGCCTTCCAGAGCTTTCCCCACCCTACTCCAGCCCCTATGTTCCCATGGCCCCTCCCCTCTCTCTACCTCCCCCTCTTCCTCCTCGCCTGCCCAAGACATATTCCTGCCTGGCACAAAGATTGTGGGAAGCTGATGCCAGCTTCTGCATCACCCAGAGATTCCCCGGCACAGGTAATACCTCTCAGGTAAGTTGCTTAATATTTTCCCCTGGGTAGGAGAGAAAATGCACCCCTTCTCCGCTTTCTTTCGCTTATTTCCTCTTCTTCTGCCCCATCTTTTCTTAATCAAGCCGGGTCTATCTCAAGCTTCTGCCACCTTCTTGTCTCCGGATGGCGCAGTGCGGAGCGGGCGCGCTCCGAAATACATTCCGTCCTGGGCGCCCTTTTTCTAAGACATAATTTAGTTTTTTAATCTTTTTTTGCATTTGCTTGTACCCCCACCCTTCAGCTGCCCGGTGTAAAAATGGAGGGCGAAAGATAAACAAAGTAAAATTAGGGGTGCCTTTGTTAGAATCATGGTGCTGAAGCGGAGGTGCCCATCCGGAGAGTATAAAGAGAGGAGGGGGAAGAAGCAATATGCCGTCGCGACTGTGCCAGGTATTTAGAGAAAGCGAAAACATGGGGGGGGGGGAGCTGGCACTGAACGGCTGGCGTCTGTGGAGCTCTTATAGTAATGGATGCCAAGAGTCTTGGATTCGAGCCATTGTGTTTGCTAGACATGGGGGAGGGGTGGGCATGAGGAGACACCAGCCTCTAGCAGATCGTCTGTTAAGAAGTCGTCTCTGTCCACAAAGTAAATATCTGCCCCCCTTTTTGAAAATGGCTTCCACGTACTCAAGTCAAATATTTAAAGTTCATATTTACTGAGGGTACGTGTGTTCGTCCCTCTCCTTTTTTGGCAAGATCTAATGCTGGCTGGTATTTTATGAACTGCCAGAGTGGCAGGAGAACGCAGATACAGGGCTCAGAAATGGTGGCTGAGGGCAGTGGGTTGATACTCTGCCAAAGGCCAGATTTTGATATGCCCAATTTGTCTTGCCTTTCTTTATGAGATCCTTATAGAAGGATAAGGGGTGTTTATAGTCATGAGGCAATTGTTTCCCATGAGGTTTGCTTACTATTTCTATATAAAGCAATGAGACAACAATGCACATAGGGATTGCTGTGACGTAGAGGCCATTTTTGGGGCATGAAGGGGGCAACCCCATGTTATCTCTGGATCTATATTGTGATTCTAGGATGACGGTATTTGGTCCCTGTGTGTTGGTGGCTGATATACCCATTAGGAGTCTGTGAAGCTGTTGCTGTTTGGAGAATATCACCTTATGCTGAGAAGGCTGTTTGCTGGTGTATGGCATGTGGTTGTGTCTTCTAGATTGTGGTCGTCACTATGAAGAGTGACCAGTTGGAAAATCAAGGGATTATCCAATCATTTTTGTTTGAGGCACAGTCAGCCATAATTCTGGTTCTCCTAGAATGTGATTGGCTGTTTCACAGCCCTACTGTCTCATTGGGCAGAACCGCCTTTCATTGGTTGAAACTTCGTCCAGGCCAGTCCTGAAGTAGAATAGGTAGACACTGAGTCTATCAATACCTTAAAACTCTTCTGAGATAAGACATGGCTGGTCTGAGTCTGGTTCCTTCTGCAGCCTGCTCCCTATTCAATAAGTTGGCATGTTCTTAAGGATCTGCTGAACTCAACTGAACAGTATCAGGAATGCACAGGGAACATTGCTAGTAGCAGTTCTTGGCAGGCAGATCAGATGGATATGGGTGTGCATTCTATACCCTGGATCTCTGGTCATGATATTTAGAGCTCATTAAATCTTCCGTTTTGAGGCCTGTCAGAAACCCTTTACAAGTTCATTTATTAGATCCAGACTCCATCCATGCACGCACTGGGATGGATCGGAGTGTAGTGTAATCCTACTGCAGAATTTGAATAAGGGCATTATTCCCCAAAGCACTTTCGGTTTGGCTTGAGCAGCAGTCCTTTCTTTCAGATGCCTCATAGTTCACCCATCCTTAAAAACACGTTGGTTCACTGTCTTAGGAAGGAATACAATCCTTGGATTCCTTCCCTAAGACACCTCAGTCGGTTATGTTTATGTTTAGACCGTCTTGGGAAATATCTTGTGCCCTGCAACCTTCCTCCCACAAGTTGGTTCCTGTAAAGAGGGAGCCTGTGGATCACAGTCCCAGAGAAGACGCTTACCAAGTTTCAAAGAGATGTATTCATGCATAATAACGTTTGTACATGGATCTTTTAGAGGAATTACTTCTTTCTTAAGATATGGGGTTGTAAATATTTCGTGTGCTGAGCACCATACTAGGAGCCACGGACATTTAAATGGAAATAAATAGTAACATATTCATGAAATCCAAAGGTGGTGCAAAATTTGTATTTGAAATAGTAAAGTACTCTGTCTGTTTTGTTTTTCTGGACCATGTCTTAGACAAGTTGCTGGTGTCCTACATTCCACTACGTGGCACTTTTGGGTGTTATTGCATATATTAAAACATCTTCACCCCAATATAGGACAAGTGAATGTACTGTTGAGGCCCTTGACATGTGAATAAATATAAGCATAGAAACTAGGTGAGACATTCATGGGCAATTGATTGTTCATCTTCCTTTACCTTTGATCAGCAATGAGAGTAGTCTGTGAATTAAAATCAAGAACTCAAAAAACTATGACAAATACATGCATTATTACCCCCTTGTCATCAGGTCCTGTGACTTAAATGGAAAACATTTCATTTAACATCAAAGCAGATTATTTCCGTTTGTTTTGGGATTACCCTGTTTTGCAATCTATATGACATCAACTCCCCGTCTTGTAGTGCACCTCAAAGATGTATGTCCGGGAGTGTTGACTATCCCAGAAGGCACCTCTCAACTGGATCAAATGTCACCAGGCAGAATGGGTAGAGAAACACACTAGCCTTTCAAAAGGTGAAGTTTGTTCAGCAGCACAACTGATAAGTCCATCTCAGAGCTGTCCAAATCTTGGAGCAGACCTCACCCCGTATAAAATACATGTAGAATTTTTAGCTTAAGATGAGTTAATCACAGTTGGGCATAGGGGACACTCTTACAGAATGCAGATAATGGCGAGAGAGAAAGAGCTAAAATATCAGACTGAGAGATTGAACTAAATGTTAGGGACACTCACAGTTGTTGGGACTATCGTTTTTTTTTTGGGTAGCAATTGGATGTCAAATGGCACTGCTTTGAAGATAGTCTCGGCTCATTTCTTGGCCTAGCCACAACAGCCCATCAAAGTCGGGGCCTCTATGGCCACCAAGAGAGAAGTGACTGCACAATGACGGAAAGCTTGGCATCCTGTGTTGGGGTGGGGTTGGGGTGGGGGGGATGGGGGGGGGGGGGTTGGAGTATGTATTAAACTATTACCTCGAAAATGCCCTGTGAGAGGATGTATCTCAGTGGGAACTAGATGGATGAATGTGGAGACTAATTGAACTTATTTTTGGGAAGTCAACTAGGCACCCTCATGGTTATATCCAGAGAGCAGTAGATCGAGAGGTATTTTTTCAAACAGTCAGTGACCATTAGATACTAATAAGTGGGCACTTTACTCAAAACACATTCTCATGCTCTAGGTGTATGTGAATACTTGGGTATCAGAGAATAGGGTACAATAAAAATATCACTAGTAAATGGCAGTGGGAACATAAAATGAAGTCAGACTGCCTGCCTTGTATTCTGTAAAGGATGAGCCAGATTGATGTCAATGAGAGATCAACCCTAATTCTCTTGTTTTTTGTGTTCTACAACCTAGAACGGGAAGTGATTGTGGCTGTCTCTGCACCAGTCTATATGATTCTAAAAAGCCAATGATTTAGAGGCCAATGGAAACTAATAAACTATTTTTTTAACAGAAGAAATTGTGATTTTTTTTAAAGAAAAGAATGAGATGATTTTAAGTCTAGGATGAACCATAGCTGCACCCACAAATCAGTTAGAAAGGAAAAGATAGCTAAAAGCTTATTATAGCCTAACCCTCCGAGGATTCCTTTGAAGGAAAAAATTAGTTAGATTTGCAGCAGTGATCTAAAAGCCTGATATTTGTATGACTACAGTAAGGCAGCATGCTTAAAATTCAGGTGGCAGCTTACATACAGGGAGAACTGGAATGTTAGAATGTGGTTGCTTTCATGAGGGCTCATTTACCCGAGATCTGATGTTCGTAAATCACGCCAGGACTTGAAGGTTGAAACTATCTCCTGTATTGTCTGGCAATGAGCAGCTTGCTTTCCAGTTACAAGGCCAGGGAATTGTAACTTCTTGCACCACTCATTTAATTTGGGTCTGGAATTGAACTAAGTTTGAGCCAGTCAGTTTATTCCATTGACGGGTCACTGTTCCCCACCCTTTCTCTTCCCACTCACCACACCTAGACAGTAAGGGCTTTAAGGCGCTTCATACGTTTCATCCTACTACGATTGAAATGTGTCATTTATTTGTGACATACATAAACAATAATAGTTAATGGTATAACCTTGTGTATCTCTCTTGTGAAGCCATATCATGATGTAGTCTTGACTCTGATATGAGATCCATAGGCTATAAAAAGCAGAGTTGAATTTGCAAAAGTCCTGAGCCAGAAGGAAAGCTTCCAAAGTGCCTTGCCAAAACTAGCCCTGAAGACAAGATATCTGTTGATCCCGAAATATCCTTCAACAGGAGAAGGAATCTGTTGAGTTGTCAGAGTGAACCACACGTACAATACCGGTACATTATAGAGTATGCTTCAACACCACTAATATGGAGGAAAGCAGATTGTGATTGTCTAAGGGTAACTAATTAGATGATATCTGAGAAGAGCATCAGAGAATGAAAAAGCATAGCATTGTTTCTGGAATTTGAAAAACTGTGACCCAATCCTATCTATCTTCCATTGGTATAGGTATGTGTGGAAGTCACACAGTCCTCAGTTAGACCAGCCCCCTATTGTCTACTGCCTTGCCTTTAGGATGACGGAGAGCTTCAGACGATGATGTTTGAAGCTATAGACTTTGCTTGCTAAATGTAGGCCACCTTTCCACTGCAGGCAATGGTTCCCTGTAGCCAGGTTTCATGCCCAGAAGGGCAGGACATGTGTCAGGAAGGAATCATTCAGTAAGGAGGCAACATAAGCTCCAGATAGAGGCAATGCTGCCCCTCAGGATTGTACTTAGGTCCAACAGGTACATTTAATCAGCTCCTGCTAAACAGCCATGCACAGGCTGTGGAGAGGCGTGGCATGAGGTGGCATTCAACATGCTATGACCCACAGCTCTCACCAGAAGTGGGCTTGTAGCTCACTACTGCCAAGGTTTGCTAAAGTGGATTTCTTTTTTTGTTTTTACATTTAAATATTACATGCTTCTCACTCTTCAAAGATGGTACAGTTTGATAAAATTCACCAAAGATGCAACTCATTAGCTTCCCAAACGTTATAACTTTAGGTACCCGGCAGCATCTTTTGAATGTGGTCTTAATCCTGACCACTTCCTTCATAATGCTCAAATCTATTTTTCTCATTGCATTTTAAGTGATTTGTAAATAATGAAAACAAACCTTTAGTGACAAAGAATATCATTCATGCCGGGTATGTAGGGTATGATGGTAAGTTTCTAAGAAGGTGGTATGTTTTTTAGGGTGGGAAGATAATTTGGTTCTGTAATGTAAGCATAATCTACCAAAGAGTATTTCACTGTTAACTACTCAACGTCTGATGCTTTCATTGTGTTCATCCGTGTAGTTGGTTCAAGACTTCCTTCCATAGACAATAAATATGTTTTTATCCCACACAGGCCTTTAGCACGGAGGAAGAGGTTTGCACACTTTATGCAATTTAAGAATTGGAAGAGTCCGTATGTCACAGAGACAGAAAATATTTTTTTTAATGTTTCTCTAGAGGGAAGGCTTTGTGCAACAACTCCACCTAGAAGAGAGTAAATATGTTGCCACTTTGAAGCATGCAACTTCCTAGAGAGGGGAGTCTAATCTAGATTTGTGCATGGGAAGATTTTTAATCGTAATTGCAGTGCTGGTATCCTCCTGACTGTAGCCTTAGCAATCCTTTAGTAATCATAGGCAGAGATCTAGGTAACATCTACGCTGCTGGACCTGCAGGTGCCAACCAAAGATGCCATAGAGTGTGGGCACCTCTTTCAGTGTTGAGTTGAAACTCTGGTGACAGAAGTGTTAATGTATCCCATAGAATAATGGACTGAGTTTTATAACGTTTTAAAAGTTCAAATAGTTCCTGAAGCCTTCACACTTTTCATCTAACTTCTACCCTTCAACCACAGAATTTAGTGTCAACTTGAAGCCTGCGCCAAAGTATGCCTGTGTTGTCATCCACTGTCAGTTCTGTCTTTGATAAACATTCCCTTTGTTTATCTCAGAGAGAATGGTTTCTTGAGATCGTTTTTGCTTGCCCCACCTGCCTGGCCCTTAGGTCCTGAATAACATCTGTGATGTCCTGAGGTCTCACACTAGGGCCTTATCCATGGAGCACAGAATCAACACAGGCACTGAATTTATCTTCTATTTGGTTGTTACTTGGTGCCTGATTAATGAGGATATGTTAGTTAATGCTGTGTATTTTGTCCTGTTCTAGAGCTAGCTCAAGAAGTATTGTATAACAGGTATTGTGGCCAATTACTTTCCTGTATGAAAAATGTTCATTGTATTACAGAGAGACAATGGTAGCTACACTCAAGATGCTGAATTCTAATTATTTTTTAACTATGTACTATACAAAATTTAAAGAAGCTTAAGTTGTTTCATGGGATTTCCTTACCACTCCAAAGAAACAGGCTATCAAAGACTAAATATGGTCAATTTGTTCAATTCCACATGCACATCCATCATGCTCCTTCTCATCTCTTGCCCTGAAGCCCTGAGAAGCACAGCTGTATAGTTTTACTAGGAATCTGATTAAAATGGAATTTCCATTGGGGATTTTCTAACGACTAACATGTAAAGTTTTGTGTTTTTTCTGAAGAATAAAAAGTAGGATATTAAAACGTCATCATTGTTTGTTTAGGAAATCTATTCAATTTACTGTTGAAATGGTGTTATAAATTTGCAATCTAGTAATTCTGTTTCATAGATAATCCAAATAAAAGATAGATTTTGCTACAGACCTCTAGGCAGTTGTGAAGTGCACTGTGCACACGGTATTGCTGCCCTAGTCCTCCTCGTACCTGAATGGGTAGCAGCCATCCTACCCATATTATAAATTCAAAACTGTTCCTGAGTTCAGTAAAATGATGGTGAATTTCTGAAAAACTGATACAAAGTGCCTCAAAAAACAATTATGAACCAGATAGCAAATTACCTCTCTGTGTGAACAAATTATGTCAGACTAACCTCAAATTAAGATGGAAATGCTTCTAAGTCTCCCCGAAATTAATAGAAAAGATCCCGAAGATCAAGTACTGGGCACACAATTACTTCACATTTCCTTAAAATAAATACAAATCATGTAATTGTGACCTGTCTAAAAGTCTTTTTCTTTCAATTTCAGGGTCAGCACTTGTGCCACAGAGGTCAAGAGATATAAGATCCTGAGCCAACCGAAGTCAAATGATGACTTTTTCCTCCACCACCACCTCTTCAGCAGACGATCATCTAAGAGGTAGGTGTATAGGAGGTTGGACTGAGGTCTTAGACGATAGTTCAGGTGTAACGCTCAATTAATCTAGGGTTTTGCTTCGAGAACTCCTCCTGGTAACCAAACCAGAATAACAAGTCTGCTTTAGGCTGCTCTTCGAGGACTACTGTGTCAGATTTACTTTCCCCAAAAGGGCTTTGGAGAGGGCTCTGTGAAGCTCTTCTATAATGGACAGCCCTGCTGGGAAATTAAGAGATATCAGATCAGGCCAGAGCCTCTGATAGGCAGGTAGATGTTATGCGATGTTGCTCACTGACCGGATTCTATGAAGACTCATTTTAGCCCAACTCATAACCTTTGACAGTGTTGACCTAAAGTTACTTAACAGCACCAGAAATCATTCTGAGGCTCCAGTACATTAACACAGTTTCGTTTTATTCTAGCAATGTATGGATCTTACTTAGTTCAGTTTATCTTCAGGGAAAACTGTTTCAATTCCCCAATGTTCCAAGAAAATCAGAAAGATGTATGTTGAAAACAAGAGGAGCCAGCACACACCTTTGGATCAGACTGTTGTTAATGCGGATCCTTGAGCTTGACCTGTACCAACAGTTTCCATGGCTATAGTATCCTGGTTCAACAACCTACAAACTGCTGGAAGAAGGTGATCTATAGTTAGGCTGTGGGGTTTTAGGTTTAAACCTATAATAACTGATAAAACCCCACTGAAAGAAAAATAGCCCTCACCGGTGAAAACATATAAACACTGAAAAAACACCTGCACAACCACTAACTAAATGCCATTCAAAGAAAGGAAAAAGAAAGTGAAAGAGTCATTTTGTTCATTTCTGAAGGGGTCAATAAAATGTTACTTTGTTATACAAGCTAGCAGTAAGAAAGACTGGCTAACATTATTCTGCTTGAGTTTGTTTTTTAGGGATGTCACTAAAATAATGTTTCTTCTTCCTTTTACTTTTTTCAGTTTTATGGCCTTTGGTCTAAAGATGCGGGGTTTAGTTTCGCGTTTTAGGTTTAGTTTAAATATTTTATAAACTGTAGAGAATCAGGACATATCAAACTCACATTTGATATTTTGGCTGCATTTGATTCTTTCACTGATAGGTAAAATGGCTAATTTCATAAAAATCTTTCCTAATATGTGTCATCACATTTACCCACAGAGAATGGGTAAAAACCCTTAATACATCAGACCATAGTTTCTAGTGGGTCAGTATTGATAGTAGGTGAATTGCCAACACCTCAGGCTTTAAACATTAAATGCAAGGTATAGTGACAAGTATATATATCACCAAGCATCTGGGATAGTGGTGAAAACGTGACACCAGACTTTTGGAAAGCATGGAACGCAGTGTCACTTGTTATGCTCTGCAAAAAAGGTTATTTCCAAGTTCAACAAAGATTGGAGTGATATTGTTTGTATTTGTAGTGATTCAGCTATGTATAAAAGAAATTTGAGTGATGACCTGTCAAAATTGATACCCGAGCTGAAGTGATTCCCTGTAGGACATCCTTGCCACTTGTTAAATGGTATGCTGAAAGCATCTTTACAATCTTCAGAGTTAATGAGGGATGCTATTGACTTTTTAGTTCATTCTGGTGCACTGTTTTCTTATGCCCAGGAACTAAAATGCAAATCTTTATCATTTCCTGCTTTATGTGGCATCAAAGAAAGAGTCATCCCAACGGTGTCCCTTAGCTGACGGTTCTCAGCCCAAGGGGCTATGAATGCTGAGAGGGCCTTTTCACAGACGTTTACATGGGAAGGAAAGCACAAGCGCACATGACCAAAGACTCACTGAAGAAGTATTGTATGGTGTACTGCAATAAGATTAATTTGCAACAATCTCTTTGGACCTCATATACACTATACGTACACTGTCTATATACCATGTTCTTTCAGTGCAGAAATCAAGCAATGATAAAAGCAAAACGTTCCATAAACACCGGAAAAACACTTTTTCTGTTGTTTTTAGTGGCGTGAAAATGTGTAACCACTGATAACAACAGTTTTTTAAGATATTGAAAACAGTGAAAAAAAACACCAGAATTTACCAAAAAGAGAAACTGAAAACAGGACAGCCTATCTATAGTTAAGCCTTTTTTTCCTGGCACGCTATCCATCTGTCAGCTCTATCAGAAAGCCACGAAACAGAGGTATAGCCCCCTGGCAATTTCTGGGCCAGTGGTGGTCTATCGTCCCCAATCTCAAATGAATTCTGCCTTGATTATATGGTAGTATTTTGTATTTCTAATTCAAGCCATGGAGTAGCAGAATGCTATTATTCAAAGACTTTATCAGCAGAGCCAAACGCTGAAATTGGACCATAAGATCTGTTTCTCTCCTTGATTCACATTGTTATTTTTGTCACAAAAGATGAAGCAAGCAAACCGTCTACACAGGAAATGTCCTAATAATCAAATTAGAGAGTCCATCAGGGCCTGCAGACTTGATGGTTTTAACCGCATGCGTGCTAGCGGTTTTCCCGCTGCGCGCTGCGTTTTTTTAAAAACCACGTTACATGACGAGCTCAGCTCGTCATGAGCGTACGAGCATCGTCACTCATATGAGCGCGGAAGGGGTTAAAGACATAAGGCCTTGTTAACAAAGCAATTTACGGTTGCAAATTGGGCTAATCACAGCATCAAAAGGTGATGTATTTTTTCTATGTACTAAACTCCTTTTGCTATTTAGAAAAGCCCTTCTAAAATCTCAAAATGGGTTATGTAACACATTTCAAATTGTAATTAGAAGAAGGAATAAAAGGGGTCTCCTCTCCTAACTGTAAACCTCAGCGGCATGTATCAGTGATTTTTTGTTGTTGCAAATCATTGAGATTTGACCGACTTCTTAAATGAGGTGGTAACTCGTTCGCAAATGGAAGCTGTTTCAAGTATAGCTTACCCTTTTGGAATTGTGTTGAGTTGCCTTTGGGGAGTAGGTAGTGGTCATGGGAACCAATGCATGCTCTGCCCGATGTCTTCCCAAATCTGTAATATTTTTATTTTTAATGTAGTGCCTGTTCCGTTAAGGAACAAGAGCTGCTTTAAACAAGTTTTTCCCATTTCAGAATATGAATGCGGGGTTGATGATCTGATGTCCCTTGCAAGCACCACCCTTATTCTCATAGCCAATCACAGGGGTCTAATATGGTGACTTCTGTAATTAATATTCATTAGACCGGGCTTTCAGTGACCTCCTTCCTTTGGTTGCCCCGCCCTGTACACTTGTGTGTCTCCAGCCACAATTTCTCCTAATATTTCTTCACAAAGTTTTATTGATAATCAAAAGATGATTATACAGTATCCTAGCTTCCTGAACCCATCTCCTTGAGGTCATAGTTCCTTTTGCATTTAGTTCCCACGTTATTTGACGTATTAAGTGCTTGCCATTGTAAGTGTGTTACATTACAACTCCATACATATAAGCTTTCTTTTGGTATTCTGCTGCCCTGTCAATAAATCACATTACAGTGACTTCCCTTGACTTTATCGAAGCAGAATGGGAGCTGTCAGTTAATTACATTAAAAAATAATTTTAAAAAACCTACGTCTGAACTTCTCAAACTTCTGCTTGAATGTTGCAAGCAAACTTCAAAGTGATGCTAGTCTGGAAAAAGATATTATAAAACTTGAGCAGGCAAACGTTTATAAACCCAATCTAGACTTCGTATATGTATGTTGTCCAAAATCTGGTAGCACAAAATCTGGAACAGGATGCAATAGACACCTATAGAATGTTTCTGTTTAATTGAATGAGAACGTTAACAACCCTTTAAGCAATAATAAAATGGCCCCTCATAGTTGTGGTCATAATCTACCCAATCCAGGTACATGCTATTATTTGGGGGTGGGGTAAGGAATAGGGATAGGGTTCTCATTATTATTTATTACAGTTAGGGAAAGGTTTCCTTTTATTAAAAAAGAAAAGTAAAACAAGATTTAATGTAATTTTATTAAATAATATGCAGTCCACAGTGTTAGGGCAAGGATAAGCATTAGGAGTATTGTATGGGTTCCATAAAAAAAATTGCTTAAATTAATAAAAAACTATATTTATGTTTAGTTGGGGTTATGATTAACATCAGGGTTAGTCAAGAATTCCATAATTTATTTTAAATTGATTTTATTAATATATAATGAGTTAAACAAATTTATTGATAAGAGATAGGGTAAGGAATAGGAATATGAACTGGAATTTGATTTAATAAAATTCATTACCATTACAAAGTTATAGGAAATGTTTTTGTCCTTGTCCTTGTTGTTCTATGGTAAGGGGAAATTTTAAAGAATAATGTCAACTTGGAATTCAAATTATCTGTTGAGGATTTAAGAGATTTGAAACCAAAGGTTGTGAAAAATCTTTGCACGTGCCTTTAAAGTTTGGTGAAGTTGACAAACTTTGCAAATTCGCAAAATCAAAATTGACAATTCCTCCAAACATCACTCCAAGTAGCATCCCCCACAAAAAAAAGTTTTAGCTGAAGATTTTTTTTCCCCACAGGAACATTTATGGCAGAGCAATTTTGAAAAAAAAGGTTTCATTGAATTTGCCAAACGCTATTTTATACCTGTGCCTACGTCGTGATACTAGCAAGGTTTAAAAAAAAAAAATCATCAAAAAGTTCATCTTTGTCAATTTTGCAGACAGCTGCTCAGCTGCCCTCCTGTTTTGGGCGAGAGTGGTGTCAAGAATATCAGAAACCTTTGGTCGTAGAAGCATGAACTTTCACTGACTTGGAAGGATATAAAGGGGTTTGTGGCCCCAGAGTTTCTGTTAAAATGTGTGTAGTTGCTAATGTGGGTGCAGTGGGAACCCCAGTTATGGTGCTGCAGTTTATATGAGTGGAAGTATGATGTAATTTTGGGAATTTTAGATAAAATATAACTTTAAAAATACAGGATGATGTGTGTTTCACCAAAATCCCGAAGAGTAGCTTAAACATTTCTTCCTCATCGCCTTTTGGTCACTTCTGTCCAGTTGCCATATTTTAGCTTGAGGCCCAGGAGGGGAGGAAGGAGGTGAGTTGGAACCACATTGTAAGTGCTATGTACTTTGAATTACGATGATAATGATTATGGTGAAATCGAGGACATTGCAAACCATATTTTGAAGACGGTAGAGGTATGAATACGAGGCAGGCGGCAGAGACCTATATCTCTCTTAAAACCAGGCCCCTACTGCCCTTCTTCCAGTTCAGTAGCTTTGTATTGCCTATATCGGCCAAGGTGCGCGCAATGAGCCTTGGGAAACAGACCTTATGGGGAGGGACAGGCGGGGGGACCCCTTCTTAATTCTGGTCAATCCAGACATGGGATTCACAGATTATCACTTGATGCCACTCCCCTTTTGAGTGTATCACCTTATATAAATCAGCACTGATTGACTTCAGCATCCTCTAGCATAAGTGCTAAGAATTGTATTGAATGATTCCTTGCGTTCCTGTCCTCCCTGCCCCGAAAGGGCATCTTTACTGTGCATCTTGGTTCCCTTAAGGCTTTTGGCAGTGCGTATAAAATGCACATTTTGGCCATTTCCTAGCAGGATGCACCATGATGTCATTAATCATTCTTGAAGCGGCTTCTGCATTGGTCATTTGATTGCTGAGCAAATTGGGAGGTCATCAGGTAGGGCCATTACCACTTTCTATGCTGCGTTCCCCACTTAAGTACTTTGTAATGCCGTCTTACATCTGAAACCTGTTGTCTTCTCCCTCTCAGTACATAATGTGATGTCGCCCGGCCCACCAAAGATAAAGGTGTACCCAGAACATAGAATGCCGTTACCATGTATTGCTAGAACGGCCTTCTCATTGACCACTACGCAGCAGGATATATTGTGATATAATCATCCATTGTTATTGCTGCCTTGTTATTGCCACTGCCCTGCAGAACCCATTCTCATATCTTTAACCTTTGTTAAGGTCATGCCATTGGTTGTCCAGTGTAGGTCCTTGAAGGCTGTATCCATGCCAAATTGTCAAAACATTCAGGTAAGATAATTTTGCATAAAGCGACATAAATGGAACTCGCATAGTCTGCAGTTTACTAAACATCTGAGATGTCCTGCACTTCTGAGCGATTTAGATCGTGTTATTAGTTCAGCTGCAAATTTCAGATCTGGACCAGAAAATCATGTTCGACCCATCATGTCACACACTTGTCATGGGCCATTCTGTAAGCACTGTGATTAAGAACCTGCTTATTGCCCCGTTGGTCACTAAACAAGTTCTTTTTTGCTAAAAACGCTCATTCCTGAAATTTAAAAAGCATAAATATTGCAAGATGTACATGCCATCCGTGCTTTAGTTGTCTCCGTTCAAAGATCAGCGCCGAGATGCCCCAGGGTGAGTTGAGCGTTTAATAAAATACTTAACATAACATACCATAACAAGAAAAGCTGAAGGCCTACAACAGAAAGGACCATGTTATTAAACTGAGCTGTTTCTCACTGTTGCATCTGGCATCTGAAAGCAAGATGAATGTACTACTCCAGAACATATGGCACTCCCTTTGGGATGGCCTGGAGCATCGTCTGGAGTCCGATGGTGAGCAGTACCTACTGCAACATTGGACACAGCACACCCCATGGGATATCCTGCATTACCCGCTGGAGTTCAATGTTGAGGAGTACTCAGTGTGACATTGGACACGTCATTCTCTGTGGGCCTTTGTTGTCTTGTAGTAAGCAGTACGTGCCACGACATTACAAATAGCGCTGCTAGTGGGAAGAAGTTCTCACAGCAGCATTTGACAAAGCAATTCCATTGTGTTGTCCTACAGCGCTAACCAGAGTCTTTTGATAAGCAGTACATTCTACTAAATTCCAAATGGCACTTGTTATAAGTTGTCCTGCAGCGCCATTTGGAATCTGGTGGTGAGAATAGACATTGCATTCCCAGCAGGATAACCAACAGCGCAATCAGGAAACTTGTGGTGAGTAGGTCTTACTGCTATATTGGACATTGTACTTCCTGTAGGACCTCATGGAGTGCATCTTGAGTCCTGTGTTGAGCAGTAGATACTGCAACATTGGACTCTGATCTCTCTGTAGGACATCCTACAGCGACATCCTGTGGTCAGCAGTAAGTACTGCAACACTAGACTCGGATCTCTCTGTAGGACATCCTACCGCGACATCCTGTGGTCAGCAGTAAGTACTGCAACATCGGACTCTGAACTCTCTGTAGGACATCCTACAGCAACATCCTGTGGTCAGCAGTAGGTACTGCAGCAGTAGGCGTTGCACTCCATGTGGAGTCTTGTGTGATCAGCATTTAGCACAGCCTTAGACATATTGTTGCCTTTGATTTCCTTCTTCCCACGAAGTCCATAAGAATAAGGCGGTTGAGACCAGAAAATGATCTAAAAGGCTCTTTCCCCAGTGTTTTGTGGGGTTGGTTTGCAAGTGGGAACACAGTGCGGTCATGCCCCTGTAGGATTCACCCCCCTTCTTGGCATCTCTCTCCGCTTCTGGCACTGCCAGTTGCCATAAACCCGTAGATCCGAACTTGCGGTATGATTCACACACAAGCTCGAGTCTGTGGGTCTGTGTCGGCATGGCAACAGCTTCCAGGATGATATCACCTCCGGTACACACCCTCCCTCCTTTCTCATCTCTTCTGGCACCCCTCCCCACGAATGACTGACAGTCTCTATATTTACACTACGGTATACTAGCACTAAGAGTCAGGCATAGAGTGCACCTGCTGTGCTGTCTGTGGAGCTCAGCTAGGCCTGTGAAGGGGAAGATCTGAGGAGCGTGGTTTGTGCAGTCTGAGTGAATGAAGGTCCGCGAGGGCTGTCTGTAAAGGGCTCAAAAAGGGCTGTGTATGGGAGGGCATGAGGAGCATTGTTTTTGCAGTCTCTGAGTGACTGAGTAGCTCTGTCAGGGCTGCCTCATTGGCTCAGCTGTGTACGGGTGGGTCCGTGGAGCAATACAAGGCTGTGAACAGGATAGAACGAGGAGCACCATATGTGCAGTGGTTTAGTGATCAAAGTGCTCCAGCAGAGCGATCTGCAAGAAGCTCAGCTAGAAAGCCTGAGGAGCATTGTTTGTGCAGTCTGCAAGTGACTAAGGAGCTCCATCAGTGTCTCAGTGAGGAGCATAGTAAGGGCTGTGTGGAGCTCTACCTGGCTGTTAGTTGAAGAGAATGAGGAGCGTCATTTGTGAAGCCTGCATGTGACCACTGCACATCATAGGACTCAAGGAACTCAGTTAGGGCTGTGTATGGGAAGGACTGTGGCAGTCCTTGGTTTGTAAAAAAAAAAATAAGTTCCAGGGCTCTGAAACTTGCACCATACATTGCTCCTCCCAGCACTGTAAAACACTACTACTAACCGTATCTGATAAAGCCATCTAGCCGCAGATTTCTTATCTTTGAATTTCCCAGGTGTCAAACTGGATACGTAAAATTTGTCCTTGAGCAATACCCATGCATGCCGGTAGGTAGCATCAGTTAGCTCCATGTGATGTCATCGGCAGCGTCTATGCGTTATGTCCACGTCACCTATATAAGCATCACCTCGCCATGCTGACGTCACTTCTTTTCTTTCCGCGCCAACCAACACAGATCAGTGAGGAGAGCTACCCTCTGTCACTTTTTGACATTTTGTCAACCCCTTTTTTTTGGTGTATAGGTTTTTCCTAATGTTCAAGAAGACTTCTGGGTTCAAACCATGCGGTGCCTGCCACTGCACCATGTCAGTGACAGACCCACACCAGGTTTGTCTGTGGTGCCTGGAGCATGACCACGACTGCCAGCCCATGGCTCCGAAAGCTTTGAGGGAGTGGTCCCTAAAGCTGCTTGCGGCCCTGTGCTTAGCACCACGTTGTTCTCCTCGGAGGTCTCGCTCATGGTACTGGTCGCGAGGAGGGTCCAGGCACCCCTCCATGAGTTCTAAATCTTCATCCTCTTGCCCAAAATCACCAAGTCGGTCAGGTAAGAAGCACAAAAAACATAAGTCTAAGCACCCTTCGGCTTCACCCCATTCATCTGCTGATGCGGTGGAAAAGTGTCTGAGTTTTAGGCCTCGTTCTTCTGAACCTGTGCCTGGGTAGGCTCTACGTTTTCCTTCCTCCCGGGTGGTCAAAGCAACCCCCGCCCACTTCAAAAAGAATTTTATGATGCCATGCTCCTCATATTTGAGCAGCCTGACTCTACCGGCGCACCTATGGGCCTCAGAGGGGGCTCCATCGGGTCCTGCGCACCGGCTCCGGCCCCAGCTCTGATGACCCCTCATGGATCAGGCGATGGATCCGCATCAACGTCGGTCACACATATGCAACCTTCCTCCGTGCTGGCCCGACACTGGGGCTCCTGAAGCCACCGGCACCCACCGGTGGCACCAGTCCCATTCTCATCCCAAATGACCCAGAGTCAGGTCGGCGCCTGCCGATACCGGCGCCGACAGAACCCTTATGTCCTATGTCGGTTTCTCAGCCTTATTCTGAAGGGCTAGGTATGGAGACAAATTGGGAGGTAGTTGCTGGACCCTTTACAAGACCAGCCTTAACGAGACAATGACTGCTACGAGGAACTGGGTGAGGCCAGCGGACTGGATAGCTCTCCAGATCCTGGCCTGCTTTCTCCCCCTACCGTGGCTACAGAGGAGGGAGCATCATAAATTATGGTGTTGTGAAGGGCAGCTGACTTCTGGACCGGCTTCTCTCATTCATGGCAGTCAAGACTGATATCTTGACAGAGGTTCTGTATCCAGGTGTAATGTAAATGTAAATGTATTTGAGCTTATATAGCGCACAGCTACCCGCAGGGGGTGTCCCGGCGCTTGCTTAGGGAACCCTTCCTGGTATTCCCCTGTGAGATAGCAGGGTATCCACAAGGTGAAAGTCAGGCATCCCGCCGCGAGGGGCCGTTGTGGAGATTAAGCAAGCTATTGCCCAGAGTCGCAGAGTGTGAACCCGTGAGTCGAGGAGGCACCGGGGCGAGAATTATCGAGTCCGTGGAATTTTTAGCCCAAGACCCGCCGAGGCGGGGAATTGAACCCTGGTCCAGGACCGATCTCAGCTTCCGGGTCTGCTGCCTCTAACCCCTGAGCCACACTTCTTCACAGAACCCTTGCTGCCCTTCAACAAGGCCTTAACTGATGTACTTCTGGGAACCTGTTCCAAGCCTAGCACAGGGGATCCTGTAAATAGGACAATCACCAAACGCTATCGCCCTGCACCGGGAGAGCCAAATGTCCTTATCAACCACCCTACCCCTGAGAGCTTGGTGGTCCAAGCCTCTATCTCCCACTGCGCATTTCCTTCCACACCTCCGGACAGGGAATCCAAGAGGCTGAACATTTGGGGATTAGAATAGTTTGTTCTGTTGCCAGCCTTGTAATGCAATCGGTGAACACCTTATGCCTATTGGGCCATTACTCTCACTCTCTGTGAGAAACGGTTGTACAAGTGCTTCCACAGGACCCGGAGGAGGCCGGGCCATCCTCTCCCTAGCAGTATTAGATGAGAAAGATGTGGCAAAGTTCGACTGACTCTCTGGGCAGAGCGATTTCATAGACGGTGGCTGTTCGACAAAACGCCTAGTTGAGAACCTTTGTCTTTTCTCATGGATATGCCCTTTTATGGCTCCCGTCTCTTTGGAGACAAGGCAGACATGGCGTAGGAGCGCTTTAAGAACTCACTGGCCATGGCCAAGTTTTGGGCCTCTCAATGGCAACATGTCCCCCTTCTGCCTTTCACCCCTTTCGTGGCTATGGAAGGAGCTTTCAGCTGCGCCAGCCATACCACAGCCACAAGGCTGGGCAAGTTCAACAACTTCTGTGCTGCTGAGGGCATGGCTCGTTCCGACCTCGTGGGTCAGGCAGACAGAGTTCAGGTCAGACCCCCACTACCCATGCAGCCTCCAAACCTTCCTAGTCTGGCCCTTCCAGATCATGGGCAGCCAGTTGGTGGCTGAATCAGCCATCACCTCCACCACTGACAGGACATCACCTCAGACAGGTGGTACTCCAGATAGTCTGAAGGGGCTACTCCCTACCATTTGAGACAACCCATCCCTCCTTGCCTCCAATTTACGACCGGCTGACAGAGGATTACCTGACTTTGCTTCAGGAAGACATCATGACTTTCTTGGCCAAAGGAGCCACATGGCTGGTTCCGGCACCAGAAGTAGGGTGTGTTTGTTATTCCCGCAAATTTCTGGTCCCCAAAAAGCACAAGGGCCTTCACTCTTTCCTAGATCTTCAAACCCTTAACTTCTTTCTCAAAAAGAAAAAGTTCAAGATGCTCATTGGGGCTGGGATCTTGTCTGCCCTAGACCCAGGAGACTGGATGGGAGCGCTGGACTTGCAGGATGCCTATTTTCACATTTACATCTGGCCTCCTCATCGACGCTACCTGTGGTTTACGGTAGGCCACAGAAGAGGACTATCATGCAATGGGTCATCCATTTCATCAAAATGGTCTACCCTCTGGCCAAAAAACAGCCTCCTGAAGGCTTACGGGTTTAATCCACCAGAGCTAAAGCTGCTACCACGGCATTGCAACATGGAGTTCCAGTCCTCAAAAGTTGTTAGGCTGGAACGTGGGCGTCCCTGCACACATTTACCAAGCACTGATGCCTTGACAGTCGAGTCCGCAGGGACGGCCTCTTTGGCCGCTCTGCATGCAGGATTTCCTGGTCTAAACTTGTCTGCAGTGGGTATCTATTCAAAGGTATGGAATCTATGGCTAGATGTCTTTATCAGATGGACAAGTTATTTAAGTAACGCCTTATCTGGTAGAGACGAGATATCGCTGCAGATTCCTTACCGACCGACCCATCCTCCCTGCACTTCGGACAGATTTCTAAGGTCAGGCCTGATCCCTTTCAGGGCCCTAGTTCAGAAACAAGCCAATGTCAGGGCACTTCATGGCTCCGCGCTTCTGGTGTGGTAAGTCTTCAAAAGTAACTGACGTCAGTGTACTGAGGTGGTGCCTATATAGGTGACGCCACAGCGGCACAGATTTCATCGACATCACGTGGAGCCGACCTATGCCACCTATCTGCGCGCATGTTTATTGCTTGAAGAAAAATCTTCCGTTCCAGTCTGATGCCTAGGGAATTCAAAGATAAGGAATCTGCGTGTAGATCATGTCTGTACCAGATAAGGCATTACCAAAGGTAAGTAACTTGTCCAACACTCCTACAAGTGTGACAGTGCAGGCTATTGAAAGCACCCAAGGCTACAGTAATGGGCTGGGTGACATGTGTTAGTCATCTTTATTGTATATAGATTTATGAAGAAATGCTGTGCTCATCACAAAATTAGTCAAACGGCACCACTGTGTGGCAAACTGTCATAAATGCCAGTGTTGACAATAAGTACAGGTACCGAGCACTGGAAAACCATTGGCTTAAATTAAGCACTGACCTGAGTTGCTCTATCAAAGCCGTCTGTGAGATACTGAGGAGCCCTAATGGGGCTGCCTGTGAGGAGCTTAACTAGAGCTGTGCATAGGAGGGTCTGAGGAGTTCTACCAGGATGAGAACATGAGAGAGTGAAGATCCTAGTGCAGGCTATGAGAGACTAAGCATCTCTATCATGGCTGTCTTCGGTAGAGCAAATAACTCCACGCTCTGTGGGAGACAGTGAGGAGCTGAGACTATAGCGCTCCACCAGGGCAGTGCATGGGAGACACCGAGGAGCACAAGCAGTGCTGTCAGTGAGAGGCTTGGTAGGTCTGTCATGCTGTCTGTGAGAGACCAAGGAGCTCGGTCATGGTGGCTGGCTGTGAAAGGCTAAGGATGCTTGAAGAACCTGTCTGTGAAAAACTAAAGAGCGTTGTCCTTGACATCTGTGAGAGACTGGAGAGCTCTCTTAGGACGTTGCAAAAGGCTCAGGAGCTTTGGCACTGCTGTCTGTGAGAGAGCAAGACTCTATCGGCTGTATGTGTGGGAGACTGACGAGCTCTGGCAGTGCTGTTTGGGAGGGACTGGGAGAGCTATCAGGCTAGTCAGTGAGTAACTGTAGAGCTCTGGCAGTGTATGGGAGAGACTAAGGAGCTCTGTCTGGACTGTGTATGGGAGAGACTGAGGAGCTCTGTCAGGAGTGTGTAAGGGAGAGCCTGAAGGGCTCTGTCAGGAGTGTGTAAGGGAGAGACTGAAGGGCTCTGTCAGGACTGTGTATGGGAGAGACTGAGGAGCTCTGTCAGGACTATGTATGGGAGAGACTGAGGAGCTCTGTCAGGACTATGTATGGGAGAGACTGAGGAGCTCCATCAGGAAGGTGTATGGGAGAGACTGGGGAGCTCCGTCAGGAGTGTGTAAGGGAGAGACTGGGGAGCTCTGTCTGGACTGTGTATGGGAGAGCCTGAAGTGCTCTGTCAGGAGTGTGTAAGGGAGAGACTGAAGGGCTCTGTCAGGACTGTGTATGGGAGAGACTGAGGAGCTCTGTCAGGACTGTGTATGGGAGAGACTGAGGAGCTCTGTCAGGACTATGCATGGGAGAGACTGAGGAGCTCCATCAGAAAAGTGTATGGGAGAGACTGGGAAGCTCTGTCAGGAGTGTGTAAGGGAGAGACTGGGGAGCTCTGTCTGGACTGTGTATGGGAGAGCCTGAAGGGCTCTGTCAGGAGTGTGTAAGGGAGAGACTGAAGGGCTCTGTCAGGACTGTGTATGGGAGAGACTGAGGAGCTCTGTCAGGACTGTGTATGGGAGAGACTGAGGAGCTCTGTCAGGACTATGCATGGGAGAGACTGAGGAGGAGCTCCATCAGGAAGGTGTATGGGAGAGACTGGGGAGCTCTGTCAGGAGTGTGTAAGGGAGAGACTGGGGAGCTCTGTCTGGACTGTGTATGGGAGAGCCTGAAGGGCTCTGTCAGGAGTGTGTAAGGGAGAGACTGAAGGGCTCTGTCAGGACTGTGTATGGGAGAGACTGAGGAGCTCTGTCAGGACTGTGTATGGGAGAGACTGAGGAGCTCTGTCAGGACTATGCATGGGAGAGACTGAGGAGCTCCATCAGAAAGGTGTATGGGAGAGACTGGGAAGCTCTGTCAGGAGTGTGTAAGGGAGGGACTGAAGGGCTCTGTCAGGTGTGTGTAAGGGAGAGCCTGAAGGGCTCTGTCAGGAGTGTGTAAGGGAGAGACTGAAGGGCTCTGTCAGGAGTGTGTATGGGAGAGACGTAGGAGCCCTGTCAGGACTGTATACAGGAGAGACTGGGGAGCTCTGTCAGGACTGTGTGTGGGAGAGACTGGGGAGCCCTGTCAGGACTGTGTATGGGAGAGACTGAGGAGCTCTGTCAGGACTGTGTATGGGAGAGACTGAGGAGCTCTGTCAGGACTATGTATGGGAGAGACTGAGGAGCTCCATCAGAAAGGTGTATGGGAGAGACTGGGGAGCTCTGTCAGGAGTGTGTAAGGGAGGGACTGAAGGGCTCTGTCAGGAGTGTGTAAGGAAGAGACTGGGGAGCCCTGCCAGGACTGTGTATGGGAGAGACTGGGGAGCTCTGTCAGGACTGTGTGTGGGAGAGACTGGGAAGCCCTGTCAGGACTGTGTATGGGAGAGACTGAGGAGCTCTGTCTGGACTGTGTATGGGAGAGGCTGAGGAGCTCTGTCAGGACTGTGTATGGGAGAGACTGAGGAGCTCTGTCAGGACTGTGTATGGGAGAGACTGAGGAAGTCTGTCAGGACTATGTATGGGAGAGACTGAGGAGCTCTGTCAGGAGTGTGTAAGGGAGAGCCTGAAGGGCTCTGTCAGGAGTGTATAAGGGAGAGACTGAAGGGCTCTGTCAGGAGTGTGTATGGGAGAGACGTAGGAGCCCTGTCAGGACTGTATACAGGAGAGACTGGGGAGCTCTGTCAGGACTGTGTGTGGGAGAGACGTAGGAGCTCTGTCAGGACTGTGTATGGGAGAGACTGAGGAGCTCTGTCAGGACTGTGTATGGGAGAGACTGGGGAGCCCTGTCAGGACTGTGTAATGGAGAGACCGGTCAGGACTGTGTAATGGAGAGACTGAAGGGCTCTGTCAGGAGTGTGTATGGGAGAGACGTAGGAGCCCTGTCAGTACTGTATACAGGAGAGACTGGGGAGCTCTGTCAGGAGTGTGAATGGGAGAGACAGAGGAGCCCTGCCGGTGCTGTTAGAGAGAGAGCGGAGAGCTCTTACGTTGCTTGAGAGGTCGAGGAGCTGTTTCTGTACGTTGTGTGTGACTGACTGTATAGAAGCATCTGTGCTGCTGCCTCGAGATGGAGGCCCCCTTCTTTGGACAGACAAAAGACAAGGCCTCTTTTTGCTAGTTTATAAGTAGAGATGACTCCCGCCCGATCTGAAATTGGTATGTTATGCGCGGGCTCCCTCCAGTGGTCCTTTACGGATCTGTTAGTCCTTTGGAGCTGTGAAGCTAGTGCGCTCAGGCAATAGTCGCTTGGTCTTACAAACCCTGGAGGAGGGGCGCTGCCCTACAGTGGTAAAAAACACGGTTTCATGTAAAGCTGGTGACTTTGAAAGGCTGACAGGCGTGCCAGGCCCGATGAGCTCTGCCCTACGTATACTGCCCTTTTCGAGGCACCAGCCGACAAGGAAACCCTATTCTCATTTCTCAACAGGACAGACTGCCTATCCTATCAAGTTGGAAAGTATTAACCTGAACTTCTTGCATATTTGTTACAAATACAATTTGGGTGGTCACGGATTTGTTATTTAGGTTGGGAGCCATTTATTAAGTCTTATCGGGTTTAAGATGCAACACAAGGCAAGCATTGAGGAATCTAATGGTTGTGGGTCTGCATAGTGCATGCACACAGAATTACAGCATACAGCCACATACATAGAGCGCACTCGAACAGAGTCATCTCCTGGTGTGCACATCTGGATAGACCAGTAGCCATACAGAGGGGCCTCCATCCAAGAACTCCTGCACCCAGACATTCAGGCCCATTAGCTCTGCGTGTTTTGCAAGAATCTCCTCTGTTGTGAGATGAAAGCCTTTAGTCTTCATGCACATGTGATCCCTGCCCTCTGGCGTGATCTCTTGGAGGCGGCAATGCACTGTCTTTTTAATATTTACAATATTTGGTATAATCACAGACATGCGTCTTTGCAGTTCAGCTGTTCAGCTCTCTGGCATGTACACGTGTAGCTCCACAGTTCAATCTGTAGTATACCTGAACAGTTTCTGCAAACACTCACTTTAACAGGTTTCAGTTCCCTATAAGATTAGAAGAAAAGACACATCTCAAGATTCTGATGATGTCAACTGGGTGTTTTATGTTTGCTGCCTCTCTGACAGTCTGATTGGCGTTCTTCATTCTTCTCAAGAGAACCGAGTGTTCCGCACAAGAAGTCAGGTGGCAGGAGTGAGTCCACGGCCCACTGTCAATTCAGTGTACTGTGATACAACCCTCTCAGAGAACACCTTTACTGTACTGCGATAGAACCCTCTCACAGAACACCTTTACTGTACTGCAATAGAACCCTCTCACAGAACTCCCTTACTGGTCTGCGATAGAACCCTCTCGCTGAACACCCTTACTAGACAGTGATAGAACCCTCTCAGAGAACACCCTACTGTACTACGATAGAACCCTCTCGCTGAACACCCTTCCTAGACTGCGATAGAACCCTCTCACAGAACACCCTCAGTGGTCTGCGATAGAACCCTCTCACTGAACACCCTTACTAGACAGCGATAGAACCCTCTCAGAGTGCACCCTACTGTACTGCGATAGAACCCTCTCACAGAACACCCTTACTGGTCTGCGATAGAACCCTCTCGCTGAACACCCTCACTGGTCTGCGATAGAACCCTCTCACTGAACACCCTTACTAGACAGCGATAGAACCCTCTCAGAGTACACCCTACTGTACTGCGATAGAACCCTCTCGCTGAACACCCTTACTAGACTGCGATAGAACCCTCTCACAGAACTCCCTTACTGGTCTGCGATAGAACCCTCTCGCTGAACACCCTTACTAGACAGTGATAGAACCCTCTCAGAGAACACCCTACTGTACTACGATAGAACCCTCTCGCTGAACACCCTTCCTAGACTGCGATAGAACCCTCTCACAGAACACCCTCACTGGTCTGCGATAGAACCCTCTCACTGAACACCCTTACTAGACAGCGATAGAACCCTCTCAGAGTACACCCTACTGTACTGCGATAGAACCCTCTCGCTGAACACCCTTACTAGACTGCGATAGAACCCTCTCACAGAACACCCTCACTGGTCTGCGATAGAACCCTCTCACTGAACACCCTTACTAGACAGCGATAGAACCCTCTCAGAGTACACCCTACTGTACTGCGATAGAACCCTCTCGCTGAACACCCTTACTAGACTGCGATAGAACCCTCTCACAGAACACCCTCACTGGTCTGCGATAGAACCCTCTCACTGAACACCCTTACTAGACAGCGATAGAACCCTCTCAGAGTGTACCCTACTGTACTGCGATAGAACCCTCTCACAGAACACCCTTACTGGTCTGCGATAGAACCCTCTCGCTGAACACCCTCACTGGTCTGCGATAGAACCCTCTCACTGAACACCCTTACTAGACAGCGATAGAACCCTCTCAGAGTACACCCTACTGTACTGCGATAGAACCCTCTCGCTGAACACCCTTACTAGACTGCGATAGAACCCTCTCACAGAACACCCTCACTGGTCTGCGATAGAACCCTCTCACTGAACACCGTTACTAGACAGCGATAGAACCCTCTCAGAGTGCACCCTACTGTACTGCGATAAAACCCTCTCACAGAACACCCTACTGTACTGCGATAGAACCCTCTCACAGAATACCCTACTGTACTGCGATAGAACCCTCTCACAGAACACCCTCACTGGTCTGCGATAGAACCCTCTCGCTGAACACCCTTACTAGACAGCGATAGAACCCTCTCACAGAACACCCTACTGTACTGCGATAGAACCCTCTCACAGAACACCCTACTGTACTGCAACAGAACTCTCTCACAGAACACCCTTACTGTACTGCGATAGAACCCTCTCAAAGAACACCCTTACTGTACTGCGATAGAACCCTCTCGCTGAACACCCTTACTAGACTGCGATAGAACCCTCTCACAGAACACCCTCACTGGTCTGCGATAGAACCCTCTCACTGAACACCGTTACTAGACAGCGATAGAACCCTCTCAGAGTGCACCCTACTGTACTGCGATAAAACCCTCTCACAGAACACCCTACTGTACTGCGATAGAACCCTCTCACAGAACACCCTACTGTACTGTGATAGAACCCTCTCACAGAACACCCTACTGTACTGTGATAGAACCCTCTCACAGAACACCCTTACTGTACTGCGATAAACCCCTATTGCTGAAGACTCCTACTGTACTTTGATAGAACCCTCTCACAGAACACCCTACTGTACTGCGATAGAACCCTCTCACAGAACACCCTTACTGTACTGTGATAGAACCCTCTCACAGAACACCGTATTGTAGTGCGATAGAACCCTCTCACAGAACACCCTTACTAGACAGCGATAGAACCCTCTCGCTGAACACCCTTACTGTACTGTTATAGAACCCTCTCACAGAACACCCTACTGTACTGCGATAGAACCCTCTCACAGAACACCCTTACTGTACTGTGATAGAACCCTCTCACAGAACACCCTACTGTACGGCGATAGAACCCTCTCACAGAACACCCTTACTGTACTGTGATAGAACCCTCTCACAGAACACCCTCACTGGTCTGCGATAGAACCCTCTCACTGAACACCCTCACTGGTCTGCGATAGAACCCTCTCGCTGAAGACTCCTATTGTACTGTGATAGAACCCTCTCACAGAACACCCTCACTGTACTGTGATAGAACCCTCTCACAGAACACCCTTACTGTACTGCGATAGAACCCTCTCACAGAACACCCTTACTGCACTGCGATAGAACCCTCTCACAGAACACCCTACTGTACTGCGATAGAACCCTCTAACAGAACACCCTACTGTACTGTGATAGAACCCCCTTAGAACACCTTACTGTACTGTGATAGAATCTTCTCAGAACACCTTACTGTACTGTGATAGAACCCTCTCCCTGAACACCCGTACTGGACTGTGATAGAACCCTCCCACAGAACACCCGTACTGGACTGTGATAGAACCCTCTCGCCGAAGACGCTTACTGTACTGCGATAGCACCCTATCACAGAACACCCTACACTACTGCGATAGAACGCTCTCGCCGAAGACTCCTACTGTACTGTGATAGAACCCTCTCACAGAACACCCTACTGTACTGTAATAGAACCCTTTCCTGAAGCTCTATTATGTGGACAGTATGAAGACTCGTACTGTACTGTGATAGAACCCTCTCACAGAACACCCTTACTGTAATGTGATAGAACCCCCTCAAAACACCATACTGCACTGTGATAGAACCCTCTCAGAACTCCATACTGCACTGTGATAGAACCCGTAGTGGACTGTGATAGAACCCTCTCGCTGATCACCCGTACTGGACTGTGATAGAACCCTCTCGCTGATCACCCATACTGGACTGTGATAGAACCCTCTCGCTGAACACCCTTACTGGACTGTGATAGAACCCTCTCGCTGAACACCCTTACTGCTCTGTGATAGAACCCTCTCACAGAACACTCTACTGCACTGCGATAGAACCCTCTAACAGAACACCCTTCTGTACTGCGATAGAGGCCTCTCACAGAACACTCTACTGTACTGTGATAGAACCCTTACTGGTCTGTGATAGAACTCTCTCACAGAACACCCTTACTGTACTGTGATAGAACCCTCTCGCTGAAGACCCTTACTGTACTGTGATAGAACCCTCTCACAGAACACCATTACTGTACTGTGATAGAACCCTCTCGCAGAACACCCTTACTGGACTGTGATAGAGCCCTCTCACAAGAACACCCTTACTGGACTGCGATAGAACCCTCTCGCTGAACACCCTTACTAGAGTGCGATAGAACCCTCTCTGAACACCCTACTGTACTGCGATAGAACCCTCTCGCAGAACACCCTTACTGGACTGTGATAGAGCCCTCTCACAGAACACCCTTACTGGACTGTGATCCAACCCTCTCGCAGAACTCCCTTACTGGACTGTGATCGAACACTCTCGCTGAACACCCTTACTGGACTGTGATAGAGCTCTCTCGCAGAACACCCTTACTGGACTGTGATAGAACCCTCTCGCTGAACACCCTTACTGGACTGTGAGAGAGCCCTCTCGCAGAACACCCTTACTGGACTGTGATAGAACCCACCCGCTGAACACCCTTACTGGACTGTGATAGAGCCCTCTCGCAGAACACCCTTACTGGACTGTGATAGAACCCACCCGCTGAACACCCTTACTGGACTGTGATAGAACCCACCCGCTGAACACCCTTACTGGACTGTGATAGAGCCCTCTCGCAGAACTCCCTTACTGGACTGTGATCGAACACTCTCGCTGAACACCCTTACTGGACTGTGATAAACCCTCTCGCTGAAGATTCCTACTGTACTGTGATAGAACAGTCTCACAGAACACCCTACTGTACCTCGATAGAACCCTCTCACAGAACACCCTTATTGTACTGCGATAGAACCCTCTTAGAGAACACCCTTACTGTACTGTGATAAAGGCCTCACAGAACACCCTACTGTACTGTAGAGAGTTCAAAATACTTGGGGCAATTCCAGAGAAAGACCTCTTATGGGTTTTCTTTTTGTGACATTTTTGGGGTTTCAGCAGTAGGGAGCATGCACTATGAGAAGCTCTATTCCTTCCGGATAGAACCAGTTTATGAGCCAGGTAGCGAGGAGTGTTGTGGTTTTTTGGCTTTGTAAGTCATACATGCTATTTTTAGGTGGATCCTAGATTCATAAGGTAGCCAGTTCAAAGAGTAGAGGGCTGGGGTGATATGTAAGCAACATAACATACTTTTTCAGATATATATAGAGTATCAGTTTGGAGGAGGCAAAAGTACTTCGAAAACAATATAGAACTTCTAAAATAACAGGAACCATATTGATTCAGAGGCATATATTCTCTCTCAACTGAGATCACGAGTGGAAGTAGCCAGAAGGCGACCTCTAGCCACAGTCGAAGAACCTTAAAGCATTCTATAAATAGCCGCGGTCAGAGGGGAGCAGGCAGAAGTCTTGCAGTGTGTAGGGTGCATAGTCACAGTTGGTCTTCGTAGCAACACTTCGTTTGGACAGTATTTTACCGTGGTGTTGTGCGTTGGCACAGAGTTCATGAGGTGGCCAGTATGATACCACTAACAATCTCTGATCTTTGGCATACGAACTAAAACTGGGCTCTCTAAAGTCAACTGGATTGTTTACCAGGCAAGCCTAGTTTGGCGTTCACTGCAGAAAACTATCAATATCGAGAAAACTAAATTAATATAAAACAGTTATTATTTATGCTTAAAAGACCAGGTGGTGTTAATGAAAAACGCTTTTAATGTTAGCCCAGTCTTTCACAAACCATTACTAAAATCTTGAAAGATTTTGTTTGTGAAAACGTTTATATATTTTCTCCGAGTTGAAATCTCTGTAGCGTCGCTCAGTGAGCTGCTCTTCCGAGGTCAAATGGTGTCTGTAACATTTCAAAATGTCTGCATCTTGGGATCTCTCATTAAAATAAATCTTTAAGGAGATCCTCGTAGGGAAGGATTGTTAACTTTTTACAATTGTGTAACTTTTTTCCTCACTCAAAATCTATTTCAAGTAGTATCAAACGTAAGTTGGTATATTTTTGGGCGAGTTTTTCAAATAAAACAATAATTTTCATGATGGTTTCATGCAGTTTGTTACTGTTTTATATAATAGAAAATAAAATATTGTGTATTAATTAGAGAAACATCATTTAATTATGAAAACCCTGCGTTATCCTCTAATAATATCAGCAGTATTCACAACCACAATAACAATATCTTATGATTGTCATCTTTTTTGAAAATGTGTGAGACCACAGGCCAAAGCCATGCAGTGTACGAATAATAAAGTATTGTTCTTTTATGAAAATGAATATTGCACATGTGGAAATCATGCAGGGCTGGACTTCGAAATTAAACAGCCCTGACAAAAAATGTTAAATTAATTGTTGCTCAGTAAGATTTTCCCTGGGATAATTTTGGAATATTAAAACCAAAAGGGAAGGTTAACTGCTCAATATCTCAGTGCTACATGCTAGTTTTACTGGCTGTTCAGAAAGGAATTTAATTAAATATTCCAGTACACAATAGGTTTAGCACAGTACCTCATAGTACTATTTCTACACAGCTTTTAATGATGCATGCACTGGTGCAGAAATAGTGTGCCTAACGAGAAAAATAACTTGTTAGTACCATTATGAGAGGCTTTCTTCTCATGCATCCATCCAGCAGTCTTTGAAATGGGCCTACGAATGTTATGTGCGCTGCCAGGGTTGTGTAACGTACACCACAAATCCTGGATGAGAAACGGCCTCCTGGGCCCCAGCCTCCCGGGGCTTTGCCCACTTGCCCGCCTGGCCAGTCCGGCTATGAAATCATGTTCTGTAGTAGGGGATCTCTGTGTATAGTCATAATCTAGTGAATAGTCCCGCCCATGTGCGTGGACCCCCGAGCAATCAAAAATAATCTCTTTAAGTGTCGAAAAATGCAGAACTGCACAGACACTTAGGAGAGAATTTAAAGACCGATAATGCAGCCTATATCCACAGGCTACACTGTCCAGTACTTCAACTAGAAATTCCACCAAAAATCCACAAACAGCAAAGCCTGTCCAGATTTCCCTTGCTTTAACAGCAAAACCCCTCTGGAATGATAGAGAGGAAGACCTGGACAGACAAGCCCCATAGGCTGCCATTATGTGGCTCAAAACAGGATACTGTGCCTTTAAGAGAACTTTCCAGAACTTCACAGTATCCCAGAATGCACTGCAGGTCCCTTTTACTTTCAGTTCTTTTTTCCGGCTCCTGCAAGCAGGACCCTGGAGCATTGAGCTCTCCCTTTTCAAGGGTTTATTGGTGATTTTTTTCACTTTTTTTCAAGTTATTTGAGTACTTTTCTGAAGTACTTTGGTGGTTTTTCTTCCTGTTTATCTTTTGGTGCACTCTTTGATTGTCGAAATGCCTGCATTATTCGACAAATGCCTTGAGTGCTCCAGGAAGAAGGCCAAGTCGGGCCAAACGAGGTGTGTATCATCTGCCTTACCTCTTCTCATGTCCCAGAGGAGTGTGACATTTGTCAGGGCTTTTCTGGCAGGACCCTGAGGGATAGAATGAAGATCAGACTTCAGGGCCTGGAGGACAGAAGGCTGAAGGCACAAGGTGGGTCTGGAGGGGCTTCCTCTGCCCATGCTGAGGCCTCTGGGGGACTCCCCAGGGGCAGGAAGACCAGCAAGCGTCACCATTCTCCGTCTATGTCGATTGCACCGACTACGGCGTCGAGAGGGATGACTACAGTCTGTTCCCCGTCTCCCCGGGGCTCCGGGTCGAAGCGGCGTCGACGTAGAAGGAACTGAACAGACCGCCGTCGAAGTCTCCGTTGACGATTTCCTCGTCGGCGTCGTCGAGGACTCGACGTCGAGAGAGGGACCGGCGTCGGCGCTCGCCGTCACGGTGACACCGCTGTTCACCGTCGAAGAGGAGTAGGTGGTCGTCGAGGGGCTCCTCGACGTCGAGAACAAGATCGAGGCATGGGAGATCGCCGTCGAGGCGAAAGAGGTCGCCGTCGAGGCGAAAGAGGTCGCCGTCGAGGCGTTGAAGAACTGGGTTTTAGAACCCAGCGGCGCATGGGGCACGCCCAAAGTCTTCGGGTTCACCTGTCTTAGAATACAGAGACACGGGACTCTTCGTGGTGGCGTCAAAGATCAAATTTATTGGCTGCAGCCAGTAACAGAAGTCCTAGAAATCATCACGGTATGAGTTCTGAGGAGACTGCTCAATTTTACACAGCAAGTCATCCCTTTTTATGCCAAACATTATGCTTCAGGCAAACATTCCTTGTTTACAGTTTAACCAATCACATGTTTCCACAACAAAAGTATTGTATGACGGTAATACCCACTTTTCAGTTGCCCAGCCCATGATCAATCATCGGTCAAACCCAACATTCTTCTTTAGACAGGTCGGACAAACCCATAATAAAAAAGGCCACAACCCAATCATAAATAGACCATAAAGAAAGGAGCAGAAACAGGTGAGAGTAGGATAAGGCATATTTGTGTGCAATAAAACTTTACGATGTCCTGTGCTCTGATCCTTAATCTTGATCGGCTAAAGGGCAGGAATTGGTTTAACAAGGTCAGCTTCAGGCAACAGGGTCAGTTCACTCAGGTCAAACAGGAGTCAGCACGAACTGGAGCTAAGGTGTACATGTACTTAAAAGACTTGTTCAGCCACAGTCATCGGCCTATGTGAGGGCAACCACAAAATGGCTGCCATACACAAAATGGAACCCAAGGGTTCAGAACGAAATCCCTAAATACGTAGTGAATCCATCAGTCTAACATGACGAAAACACTCATACTTGCCGCCCTAACTAGTTACGGTTCGCTAATATCAAATTCATAACGAAACCATGACCTTTATGGAACGGGTTCAGAGTATACGGAACCTCAGCCCCTCCTTTTGCCCTTACATAGGCAATAACCTAAACTCACGTCAATCTGAAACCAGGTCTATATTCATCAGATCATCAAGATGTTGCTGGAGCATAATCCTATTACTTAGTACCTCTCTTGGGACAGGTCTCCTTGCACACGTAGTAGCACTGAGGCCACATATAGCAGGAGCGCACTGCACACAAAGACAGAACAGGAAAAGAATTGCTAAAGCCATCCCAATGATCATCAGAATCTTCTAACCCCAGGTCGATAACAGTTCCCAAAACCATCCAATCAAGGACCAATCTCCTTTATCCACATTTATAGACTCAGAGATCTTATGTAACTTAGAAATGGCCTGGTATACTGTAGGAGCATTGTCTGGTATGAAAACGCAGCAACTCGATTGGATCACTTTACATACCCCACCTCGATCTGCAAGTATGACGTCTAAAACCATTCGATTCTGTAAAGTCATAAGGCGATCCGCTTGAAGCTCAGCTAGCAGATTACTAAGGGCACCAGCAGTTTCATTTATGGTGGATTCAACCACTCTCGTTAATTGCCGTAAGTTTCTACTGTTCGCCATAGGTCCCCAAAACGGTAGGAAACCCTTGAAAAAGTCTCCCACTTCTTGTCCAGTGGTATCTTCCTTACTGAAGACACCCCTAACGACTCTGGAGGCATTCAACGTCGAAGAAGGGGCGCTCACCGTCATGGAGAAGAAGCTCGACGTCGAGGGGCCGACGCTCGCCGTCGGGTCGCCGTCCTTCGACGCCAAGGAGGCGCAGAAGGAGTTCTGGCGCCAGGAGTCAGTCTGACAGACGTCCCGTGCCATTGGGGGACGCTCCAAAGTCCCAGCCTAGTAAGGAGGGAGAGTCACCGGGCTCGGTGTACTCTGTTGTGTATACCCCTGCTAGGCCGAAGACAGTTACTCCTCCTCCTCCTCCATTGCCAAGAGGACTTCCTCCGCGGAATCCCACCCCGCCTCCACTTCCTCCACTTCCTCCTCCTCCTCCTCCTCAACCACAGCCTCAACCTCAACCTCAGCTGGCGGCTGACAAGCCTCCTCCGATTCCTCCGAGGACAGGTTCGTTGCCATGATTTCCGACTCCTCCTAAGGGGACCCCTCGGCCGAGGGCCCCAGCCAAGCCTAAGTCACCCGCCCCGGTCGAACCGGCGGGGCGACCGAAGCAAAGGAGGTCGCGATCCCGCTCCGGACGGAAGGGGAGATCGCGCAGTCATCGCAGATCCTCCATGAGGTCAAGACGGCGCCACAGGAGGCGCGAATCACGGTCCTATACGGACTCTTCCAGGACCAGATCCTACTCCCCGACCTTGTCGGACTCCCCGGGGACGAGAGTGTCTCCTGTGGACGATATCAGTATGTTCCAAGATGTTCTCCTGAGGGGTGCAGTAAAATTGGGAATCACGGTGATGGCTCCAACACCTACAACGTCTGTGATATTCGAGACGCTGCATAAGAAGCATTTATCTCGCCCTTTACTACCGCTCGTACCAGGATTTGTAGAACCTGCGCAGGAGCTGTTCCTCACGCCTGCAGTGACGAAAGCCGCCCCTCCCAGCTTCTGAAGAAGTACAGGGCCCCTGATTCTGATCCGGCCTTTCTACGGATAGACCAGATTCCAGACTCCGTTATGGTGACGGCAGCTAGGAAACAACACTCTACCTCTCCGTCTTCTACCGTGCCTCCGGATAAGGAGAGACGATGGATCGACTCAGCTGGCAGGAAGGCCTGTGGGACGGCATCTACGGCCATGAAGGCCTCTAGCGATGCGGCTCTGCTGGGGCGTTATGATCGTGCCCTGTGGGAATCTCTCCAGCAGTTCACGGAACTCCTGCCACGAGATAGGAGGGAGGATTTCCTGGAGATCCAGAAGGAAGGGATGCTGGTTTCGAACCAGGTCATCAGCGCGGCGGCTGATGTCTCTCTTTTGGCGGCCCATGTGTATTGTCATGGGATCAACCGGCGGCGCCATGCTTGGCTCAGGCTCACATCACTCAAGCCGGAGGCCCAGCAGAGAATGGCCAATCTGCCCTTCTCAGGGGAAACCCTGTTCGGCAAACATGCGGATGATGAGATGGCCCGCATGATGGCGGAGGCCGAGACTCTGACGGCTGTGGGCTTGGAGAAGCCCAAAGAAAAGAAAGCCTACCGCCCGTTCCAGAGATGGTTCGGGGCACAGGGCAGAGGTCGAGGACAGGCTTTGGGACAGCAGCAGCAGCAACAACAGCAGCAGTTCCGGAGGCCCTTCCAGAAGCGCCAGAAGAGTAGAGGAGGTCAGCAGTCCTCTACCATGAACAGGGGCGCGGCCGGGTCTCGACCCTGAGCGGTTACTTCCCCTACATCCGTTACCCGCTCTGGTGGGGGGAAGCGTTCAATTTTTTCTGGCAGAGTGGAGAAAAATTACTCAGGACAAGCGGGTGCTGAATATTGTTTGCAATGGATACAGTCTTCGATTCACCAGCCCGCCTCCATCGATTCCACCGGTCAGCTCGCAGTTACAACTGCGCGAGCTCCAGGCGGAGGCCAATATCCTGTTAAGGAAAAGGGCGATAGAAGACGTACCTCTGTCTCAAAGAGGAAGAGGTCTGTACTCCTGGTTCTTTCTGGTCTGCAAGAAGGACAAGAACTAGTTCAGGCCCATTCTGGACTTGCGACAAGCAAACAAGTGGATTCGCAGAGAGAAGTTTTGCATGCTGTCGTTGCATTAGATTTATCCTCCGCTGCAACAGGGAGACTGGCTGTGTGCCAAAGACCTACAGGATGCGTACTTCCATGTGCCCATTGCACACAAACACAGGAATTTCCTGCGATTCCAAGTCGGCGCCATCCGGGCTGAAGTCTGCGCCCAGAACATTTTCGAAATGCATGGCGGTGGTAGCTGCACGCCTGAGGAAGAACAAGGTGTTTGTCTACCTGTAACTGGACGATTGGTTGATCAAGGCCTCCTCCTTCTCGGAAGCTCAAGCATACTTCCAGAAGAAGTGCGTTCTTTTGAACAAGCTGGGGTTGCACATCAACATGTCCAAGTCTGTCCTGACTCCGGTCCAGTCCATACAGTACTTGGGAGCCTCCATCAATACGCTGTCAGCAAGCGTGTCTCCTTCGGAGGAGCGACGATTATCACTCCTTCGGAAGGTTCAGGCTCTTATGACCGCTCCATCTACAACAGTGAGGACGGTGTCTTCTCTACTGGGGTCGATGGCCTCTTGTATCTTCCTCACGCCACACGCACGGCTGCACATGAGACCACTGCAGGAGTGTTGGAGGATCAGTGGGATCAGAGGAAAGGATCTTGGGACGACAAGCTACGACTGTCTCTGCATGCTCTTCAGTCTCTGAAGTGGTGGTGTTCAGCGGAGAACCTCCTCAGAGGAGTTCCCTTCCACAAGGACATTCCCACGCAGACTATAGTGACGGATGCGTCTCTCCACGGCTGGGGGGCGCACTCCGGAGACCTACAGATTCAAGGGACGTGGTCCCCGACGGAGTCCCCGTACCACATCAATTTCCTGGAACTCAGAGCTGTTCACTTGGCACTGAAGGCCTTTCATCCGTCCTACCGGACCAACTCTTCGCTCGTTCCGGCGGACAATACGACCACGATGTATTACCTCAACAAGCAGGGGGGGTCGAGATTGCGCACTCTGTCGCAGGAGGCGCAGGCGATCTGGCACTGGCTTCTAGCCAGAGGACTGACGATAACGGCTACCCATCTACCAGGTGTGCAGAATGTTCAGGCAGACGCACTGAGCAGACTGATTCAGGAAAACCACGAATGGGTCATAAACGACAAAGTACTAGGAGAAGTGTTCGCAAAGTGGGGGACTCCAGACGTAGATCTGTTCGTCACCACTGAAAACAGCAAATGCCCAGACTACGCCTCCAGGTACTACCAGCCGGGGACGCTGGGGAATGTGTTATGTACAACTGGTCGAACAGCTTACTGTACGCTTTTCCACCCATTCCCCTGATTCCGACGGTGCTCATCAAGCTGTCCCGGTCCAGGGCGCGGATGAAGATGATTGCCCCGGAATGGCCCAGGCAGTGGTGGTTCACGGACCTGCTTCACCGGTCTCTCCTTCCTCACATATGGCTGCCGTGCAGGCCGGACCTTCTCACGAAGTTCGGGGGGCAGATGTTGCACCCCAACCTCTCGTCTTTGAGTTTGGCGGCATGGCTCCTGAGATAGTGCAATATGGCCATTTGAATCTACCTGAAGATTGTATGGACATACTGAAGGAGGCTAAGCGACCTTCCACTAGGACTTCTTATGCTTACAAGTGGAAGAGGTTTTGCATCTGGTGCAAGTCCAAGAACTATGACCCGACGACATGTAAGGAAGATGCCATCCTTCCATATCTTCTACATCTGGCGCAGTCTGGCCTTAATGTCCCTTCCATTAAGGTTCATCTGGCTGCATTGACTGCCTACAGGAAATGCCCTTCACAGACTTCCTTCTTTCAGATCCCTGTGATCAAGGACTTTTTGGAAGGCTTGAAGAAAGTGTTCCCTCCTGTTCGGCTTCCTTCGCCTTCATGGGAATTGAATGTGGTGCTGTCCAGATTGATGAAGGAGCCTTTTGAACCTATTCATAAGGCTTCGTTGCAGCACCTGTCCTGGAAGGGGGCGTTCCTCGTGGCCATTACATCGGCCCGCAGGGTGAGTGAAATTCAGGCGTTGTGTTGCCAAGAACCTTATACTGTATTTCATGCTGCTAAGGTTGTTATGCGTACTCACCCTAAATTTCTTCCTAAAGTTATATCTGACTTTCATGTTAACCAGACCATAACTTTACCTACGTTTTTTCAGAATCCCTCCTCTCCAGCGGAAAGGTCCCTGCATTCCCTGGATGTCAGGAGGGTGTTGAAATTTTATCTGGATAAAACCAAGGATATTCGTAGGTCAGACCAATTGTTAATCAATTATGGATCAGTCAGGACGGGTCTTGCTACCTCTAAACAGTCCATCTCTAGGTGGATTGTGTCCTGTATACAATTGTGTTACCAAAAAGCTGGTAAGACCTTAGGGGTAAACCTAAGGCTCATTCCACCAGGGGCAAAGCTGCCGCGACTGCTTTGCTCCGTAATGTTCCAATTGCAGAAATCTGCAAGGCGGCCACTTGGAAGTCGGTCCATACCTTTGCTAAGCATTACTGCCTGGACTCTGATGCCAGGGCAGACGCTCAGGTTGGGCAGGCTTCGCTGCGAAATCTGTTCTCACAATAGTGGTGTTATTTCTCTTTTTTCCACCGCCGCTTTGGTGTGGGGATGGGCTTGCCATTCTATTCACTAGATTATGACTATACACAGAGATCCCCTACTACAGAAGGAGTAGTTTCTGTCCTGTAACTCCAGTTCTATGGTAGGGGTATCTCTGTTATAGTCATAAGCGCCCGCCCTCCTCCCCGGTGGAGAGAGATATTCATGTAAGGAATGCTACCGGTCTGGGGTGTTACTCCTTCAAAAAGAACTGAAAGTAAAAGGGACCTGCAGTGCATTCTGGGATACTGTGAAGTTCTGGAAGGTTCTCTTAAAGGCACAGTATCCTGTTTTGAGCCACATAACGGCAGCCTATGGGGCTTGTCTGTCCAGGTCTTCCTCTCTATCATTCCAGAGGGGGTTTGCTGTTAAAGCAAGGGAAACCTGGACAGTCTTTGCTGTTTGTGGATTTTTGGTGGAATTTCTAGTTGAAGTGCTGGACAGTGTAGCCTGTGGATATAGGCTGCATTATCTGTCTTTAAATTCTCTCTTAAGTGTCTGTGCAGTTCTGCATTTTTCGACACTTTAAGGGATTCTTTTTGATTGCTCCGGGGTCCACGCACATGGGCGGGACTATTCACTAGATTATGACTATAACAGAGATACCCCTACTACAGAACTGGAGTTACAGGACAGAAACTACTCCTTCTCACTGCACGTAGCAGCAACCAAGAAGGCACACCATAATTAGTTTTTGTAAAGGTCAAGGGGCATTGCTCCACAATTATATATCTGTTGTGAAAATGATCCTTTTATCTGAGGTTTAGAAATGGCATGTAGGAGTGATGGAGACCTGTAACTTGACACCAGGCCACCAGGTGACAGGTGATGAAAGATATTCACCTTGTGCTGCTTTAGAAAAACTAAGTGCTCTGAACATAATTACAATTTATTTTTATTTTAACGTGGTTTTTTATCACTGTGGAAAACATAATTGGAGTCAACAGTTCTTACATTTTGTAAGTTTTCTTTTTCCAAATTACGAATTTATTTTCTAGGTGTGAATTTCAAACATTTACTATCTTGGATTGCATATAATATTATGCTGACAAAGTGATCTGATAATAATCTGATAGCCAGCGTGCTATGTGTCCTAGATTTATAAAATGACTTCAAAAGGACTTATACTTTATATAGGAATAAAATATGTTGTTCTGTAATATCCATGTTTTGACCAAACACTCTTTAAATCAGTTTTGTTTATCTGTTTATGTAATGCTTATTACTAATCGGTCTGCCCTCCATTTTGTTCACTTCCTTCATTCTCCAACACAGGAAGGTAACATAAGAGAAGGACTGAAAGTTCAGTCTTGTCTGCAGGTCTCTCACATCTGCAAGGTGCATGGTAAAATAATTAGTTTTCTGGTTGATAGAAGATAAAAGGAAACTGGACATATTACGTGCCAGCTTTCATGCACAATGTACGTGAAGACTGCATTGATGTCCTTCTCTGGTGTAATTTCTTGTCTAAATATTTGAAGATAGTTCACAAAATTGGGGACAACTTAAGTGGTAAAATGCTCTAAAAAGTGGTAAAATTAAAACAGTATTAGATTAGAACATTTGCCACAAGTTAAATTATCAATAGTACTGAAAACTCATTTTCTGTGATAAATATATATCACATTTAACAATCTATTACTCCCAACCCTATTCTTTCTTCTGTTTCCATCTGAAATGCATTGACAGCAGGGCGGGGGCACATAAGAATTGAGATGCATTTGTAGTGCTAATGGGGCATCGTTACTGTGAGCAAAGGTCTCAGTACTGTGATAGCATGGAATATTGTATGACGCATAGAGATGCGTTGATCAAGCTATTTGTGGGGCAGTGTGGTGTGAGTGGTGGGACAGCAATGACGCAGGTGCAGCTGCAGAGTATTTGTTTGGAGTGTTCCTCACTATTGAAAGAGAGGTAAGGATTGAGGCACATTAATAAAGCTGTTGTGGGCTTTGGTAGCATATGTGCATAAGATGAAATGTGTGCTCAAACTTGTGGCACCAGAGTACATGGCCATGGGACAGGAGGGAATGAAGTGCAGCAGGTGCCACATCTCACCACTCCACATCCAGCGAGGAGCTGCAAGAGCACACAGACTGGACCGGATACCAGGACACCGGGTCTCTTCCCTGGCCAAGATAACACTGGCTGGAATGGACTCCAGGACACTGAGTCTTCCCCCGGCGTGCTTCGGGCTGAGGTAGTAGGTTGTATAGTTAAGAATAACACCTCAGGAGATAACTGTACAATCTTCTAGCTTTCCCTGCGGCACAGCCAAGGCAACGTCACAGACGCAAGTCATGCCTCAATGGAACCCCAGTACACGACGCGCAGGTGAGCGTTTTAAAATATATCTCTAGTGTACATCTTACACATTCCCATGGTGTATTTCAGGGTTTGACATGGGATCCTGTTATTTAAAAATGTTCTTTATTTATTCTCAGATTTGTATTTCAGGCAGCTACTGTTTCGAATCTATTGCAATGCTCTAAATGTAATATTTGTATTAGTCCAAATGGGATATTATGTTAATAAGTACTGTATTATTGCTCCAAACCTATTACACTCCTGTTAATGGGGGAAACAGCCCTAGTTCCTGCTATTACCGCTGGTCCCCGTGGTGCATAAAAGGCTGCCTCGCTTGTCTCTTATCAGCTTGCGTCTAAATGTATAGCACCCAAATGTTTTCCCCCAAGGAGGAGAAGCTATAGAAATAATTGGATATTTTGAAGTTATGCCGTGGTGGTTGAACAAACCACAGTTAACATTGTGGTTGTTTTGAAGCACTGTGTTGTAATGTGGATGTAATGTCCTCAGTCGTGTACTCGCGGGCTGTTGATAGTTTGTGCTGAAAATATCTCTATATTGCTATGAAGTTGATCCAGTGTCCATTCCCACTCCCTTTTACCGACATTTACTGTGACAGTTCTATAACATCCTGATGGGAAATAGGCTTCTTTTTTTCTAATATATGGCCCATGCCAACTCTGCACTCCACCACAGGGCCATTATGCTTCTCCAAAACATCCAGTTGGGAAAGCATAATGGTAGTTGTAGATGAGTAGGTTTAAGTGCCACCCTCTGGAACTCTTTCCACCCACCAGTCTCAGAAGGTTCACCGACAGCTCGCTTTTCGGTGACTCCTAAAACCAAATTGAAGAATCTTTCATGCAGCAGTGCTCGCATCTCTGGGGTGCCAACATCGTGGTGTATGCCTGCGAGTGTGTGCAGTAGACAAACCTTACAAACTTCAGATATGGATACTTTAAATCCGCATTTTGTCCCAGTCTTGTCCATGCGTAGTTTGTATCGAAATGTTCTTGCAAAGGGTCACTGGATAGGGGCTTATAGATGTTAACATCGCCTTCCCATTGCTCAAGGCCTCTTGACCTCCTCCTGATCAATGTTCCTGTTTTCAAGAAATTAGTAAGTAAAACTTTTATCAAGCACGCAATTACCATGGTATCTTAGCGCTGATAGCGGGAAACCTCCAAAGCTCCAAAGGGCCGGTCCATGCTCGGAAACTCCGGTCTTCATGTAGAGAAGGATGAAAAAACAGGTTTTTAGCTGTTTCCTAAAGCACGGAAGACTATCATGAGATCTTAGGGCCAGCGGCAGGGAGTTCCAAAGTTTGCAGCTGCGATGGCACAAGCTCTTGATCCCCTTCCCCCCCCACATCTGCTTTTTTTATCCTAAGAATTTTTGATAAGTGGGCAGAGGTGCACCGCAGAGCTTGTTGTGGACGGTACCAATGAAAGTTGGTCCGATGCTCCCTTTCCATGTAGAGCTTAATGAATGAGACATAAGGCTTTAAAGATAATCCTGTCAGCTTTGGGTAACCAATGAAGAGCCTGTATAACTTTAGTAACTGATCGGAATTTGGGAACTTTCAGGAGAAGTGGCGCTGCACATTCTACAAAGATTGCAATTTGTTCTGTGCACATTTCGTAGTGACTAAGTAAAGGGCATTCCAATGGTTTATCCTGGAAAGAATGAGTGCAACCCCGACCGATTTTTGTAGTTCAAGAGGCATGAATGTAAATACCTTTTTTAATAATCTGATGATGAAATACCAGGTAGAAGTGTTGTAATCGGCGCTCTGAAGCTGATCGTCAAAGGTCACGCCAAGATTTATTACCTCTGGGACGTGTGTAGCTAGAGGGCTGAAGTCTGCTGGCCACCAAGTAATGCTCCAGAAATTATTGTTTCAGCCAAAAAGAAACACCTCTGTTTTGTCAACTTTCATTTTTGAGAAGTTTGTTTTCATCCAGATCGACACTTGGGTTAGAGGCCATAGGACCATCCTCTTCAGGAATGACGACAATGATTTGAATGTGGTCAGCATAGGATACCGCCGACTGGCCATAGACTGGGACTGGATAAGCTCTAGCAGGGAGGGGTGGGGGGGGGGGGGGGATGAGTGATGTAGATATTTAACAACGTTGGGATAAGGATGACCCCTGTGGAAAACCATGCAGCAGGGAAAAAAGCTTCAAATTGAAGCCGTTCCATTCCACTCTTTGGAATCTGTTGGTTAAAAAGGAACTGAGGAGGGCCAGGGCTGCACCATCAATCTTGATTCTCTTTAGCCGCGTGATAAGAACTTCATGGTTAACTGTATCAAACGCGTCTGAGAAATCAAGAAAGATTTGGGCCGCTCTTCCCCTCATCCACAGTTCTGCAGATTTCTTCAGATGCCTCCACTAAGGCAAACTCAGTGGAATGCTGGTACCTAAAACCATGTTGGTCCTGATTTAATACATTAATTGTGTCCAGATACCCAGTGAGTTCCTTGTTCATCGCCTTCTCTAGGACTTTTGCCAGGAAAGGCAATCAGGAGATCCACCGATAATTTTATTATCAGCAGGGTCGAGATTGGGTTTTTTCAATATTGGTAAACCCGTTGCTAATTTACAGGCTGATGGGAAGATTCTAGTCTCTAAGACTTGATTCAGAAGCTGTGAGATTGCTGGCCATTATGTTACGAACAAGGTGCCAAATGTATGTTGGGCAAGAGTCCGCTGGTGATTGCGAATTTGTGCTAGTAATAAGGTTCTCTACCGCCCCTTTATTGGGAAACGTTCCCTGTTCACTGCTGTGTCCCCTGCAGGGTTTGTAATACTTTCAAAAAAGTTTTAAATCAACCACTTCTTCGTTCATTTAATTCAATGGTTCTTTATTCATTTCATTTTTTTGTATATTCGAGTTGTTATTCACTCTTGTTTCCAATTTTTTCAATTAGCCCAATAAAGGGGCATGCACTTTGTGATTTAACCACGTGCACAACGAAGTGCATACCCAGGAGCACGCAACAAATATTAAAGCTGCAAAAAAACGGGAGTGCAAGTGTATATCTAGTTCAGAAAATTGTCTAGGCCTGCTTGGTCAGTGGCAATCTCTGAAACAGTTTGTTTAAGGGCTGCTGAGTTTGTCACGTTAGAGAACCATCTGCATATACTTGATTGTATCCTGTGCTCCGTAAGATCTCTATCCAGACAATTTCTTCTTTTATTTATTTAAGAGGTTTTATATAACACTAACATCACCTAATTGGTAAGTCAGAGATAACATAACATGTGTATTTGTAAAGCACACGTTCATCCGTAGGCATCTTAGCACTGAATAACAGATGTTTATTGTTACCCAACTCAATTGTACTCATTTGATAGACCTCAGTTGGATAAAAAGGCTGAGTAGACCTGCTGGGATTGAACCCGTGACCATGAGGTTGAACACAGGTCCCTACAGTGGACGCATTAGTCCACTGAACCACCAGACCCTGTGGAGTTGCAATGAGCTAGATCCTAGACAAAAGATTATTTGACATCATTATAACTCGCCTGGCACATAGACGAACTGTGCCATATTGTTTTCACAATGATCTAAAGTTGAATGGTGAGGTTCCTGGACAGTCAGGGTTCTTTGAAAGGCTGGTTGGGATGTACGGGCTCAGGTGTCAGGAAAGCCCATCTCCTAATGATCCCCTGTCCCAACCAGCATCTTTTCACCCGCTCTGAAGTCTTAAAGGGGTTCTAATCGCTTTGAAAATGCCAAAGTGACGGCTGGTAAGAAATTGCGTTTTTGAAGTTATGTTATTAGCAAACCAGGGACAGCTCTTGGGGTAATGCCCCTAGCCGATTCATTAACAGTGCACCCTAACACTCAAAGTAACTAGCACATTGTAAAAAATATAATATTGCATATTTATTCCTTACCTTATTGCTGGCTGTTTCTCCTTTTGTGTCGCTATGCATTGGTTGCTGTGGGGTTTTCTACAGTTTAAGAAGGTGTAAGCAGTTTAGTGATCCCCCTGGTGGTGATTGCATTAAGAGGGAGCCCCTACGGTTCTTTTCCTCGTGCTCTCTGTCCTCATACACTCTGCACCAGTAAGCCTCATGGGATCTAACCTCAGTTTTTGTGAGTATGGTTTCAACTACAAGACAAGAACTCCACAGCCTGTCTTCTTCATAAACTTTCAACCAAACAACATTCATCAGTTTCTAAGTTGTTGTAGAAGAAGGTAAATTACCGAGAGCAAGTTGAAATACTGTGGGGAAGTGGGCCTGAGAAATTCCCTCAAACAAATGCAGACAAATCCAGATATTCACTTACACATTTGAGTATTGCTCAGAAATTGCCAAGGGCACATTTGAAGTGAGTGCAGCGGGGGCCCCGTGAAGGGAAAGCCAAGGACCTTTGCTGTATGTTGTTTTGTTCTCATCAATCAAATCCAATGTATAAAATAAAAATATATTATCTGAAAGAGACTATGTTAAGTTATGAATTCCTTTCCTTAGAATTACCTCCAGGTGTCAGACTGGACCCGCAGAAATTTTCTTCAGCAGTAACCCTGCGTGTTGATAGGTGGCGTTGGTCGATTTCTCGTTCGTCGTTGGCATGGTGCTCACCGGAATGGCGTTGTGGTACCTACTTAGATGCCGCCCCTGTGCGCTGACGTTTCTTCTTTCTTTTTCCACGCCAGCCAGCGTAGATCGGGAGAGAGCTGTACCCTTAGTCTTTTTTTACTCGTTTTTTAGACTTTTTGGCGACTTCTTTTTTTGAGTCGTTCGACTCCTGGTGCACGGAGGGATGTCACATTGACAGACCGGCTTCAAACCTTGTGACTCCTATCACAAGTTGATGTCGGTCAGGGACCCACATCTTTTGTGCCTCTGATGCCTGGAGCGCGACCACGACCCGAAGTCGCGCTCTGACTGTCAAGCCATGAACCCAAAATCTTTGCAGGAGCGGTCGCGAAAGCTGCTCAAGGCATGGCAGTCAACTCCGAACCGCTTGAGGTCCCGGTCGAGAGGGAGGTCGCGGGGCTTGTCGGGGAGTCTCCACCAACACTCCTCTTCGAAGTCTTCGGGTAAATCGAAACACAAGAAGAAGGCGAAGAAGCACTGTCGCTCTTCATCTTCTCCCCGTCTATCAGCCGACACGACGCACGTCAGCTCCACCCACGGAGCTTGTTGGGTCGGCTCCGAGCCTTCCTCCCTTTCCAGGAGCCGGAGCAACCACGGCCCAACTCCGTACCTTTTACAAAGCCCTCCACTCCATCTTTGGGCAGCCCGACTCCGCTGACGCGCCTTCGGGCCCCACGGACTCGGCTGGGGGTTCTAGTCCTTCGATGCCGGCGGCTCCGGCCCCGGCGGGCCCCCAAGGATCCAGATAGGTGCTGGTCGACCTTACAACACCTCCTCCGGCGCCAGTTCCACTGACGACACCTCCACACCCTCTGACACCGGTTGTGTTCCCAGCCGGTGTTGACCCTGGCCTCCCCCTCGTAATGGACACGGAGCCGGACCGGTGACAACTGACGTCGGTACTGGTGCCCACTAGTACTTTTATACCTCTGTTCTATCCTGGCATTCCTTGTGGCCCAGAGTGGCAGCCAGAAGAGGGTGAGAAGGACTGGGAGGGGTCTATTGACCCTCTGGCAGACCAGCTTGAAGAGCCGGACTGGAGAGAGAAACTGGGTGAGGCCAGTGGTCTGGATAAATCCCAAACCTTGGCATGCTTTGTCCCCCAACCATGGCTACGGAGGAGGGAGCCTCCTATGCTCTGGTGTTGCGTAGGGTGGCTGAGGCCTTGGGTCTTGAGCTAACTACGATGGCAGTCAGGACTAACCTCCTGATTGAGGTGCTTCAACCAGCAGCAGCCTCTTTGGAGCCCCTACTGCCGTTCAGTGAGGCCACCACAGACATCCTTCTGGGCCCCAGACGACCCCATTTTCCTCTCCTAACACCCTACCCCTGAGAGTTTGGTGGTCCAAGCCTCAACGTCGAAAGGTGCGTTCCCTTCTGTTTCTCCAGATAGGGAATCCAAGAAGCTGGATCATCTTGGACAGAAGATGATTTCTTCCACCAGCTTAGGACTGCGGTCGGTGAACACTGCATGTTTCTTGGGCCATTACACCCACTCTGTGTGGGACACGGTTGTGCAGGTGCTGCCACAGTGCCCGGAGGAGGCCCGGGCCATACTCTCCCTTGCGGTCGCAGAAGGATGGGATGCAGCAAAGTTCGCCATTCGCTGTGGGCTGGACACCACCGACTCGCTAGGCATAATGATTTCAACGTCAGTAGCCCTGGGACGCTACGCCAGGCTCAGGCCCACTGGCTTCTCGGGCGATATCCATGACTTTTTGGGCATGCCCTTTGATGGCCGTTGCTTGTTTGCCGACAATGCGCTCAAGCACTTCAAGGACTCTAGGGCTATGACCAGATCCTTGGGCCTCCCTACCACCACTCGCCCCGCACACTCTGCTTTTCGCCTCTTTTGTGGCTACAGAAGGGGTGCCCCACCAGCGAGTCTGGGATATTCGGGCTATGAAACCGACGTTCCAGCCTCTATCCCGGATTTCAGTAAGAATGACCCTGAGACTGCTGGACCTCATGACCTCCTGCACCCTGCTAGTGAATCATGCCTATTGGCATATGCAGGCTCCGTAGTAGGACCTGAAGTTCCAGTGGGCACAGTATCAGGGAAATCGTTCCGATGTCATTCAGATCTCGGCAGGTACTGCACACCAGTTGCAGTGGTGGCTCATGAATCAGGGTTGGGTCAACAGCAGATCCCTCTCCCTTCCCCAACCAGATTTCTCAGTAGTGACAGATGCATCACTCATGGGATGGGGGGCCACATGGGAGAGGCAGAGATCAGAGGCCTCTGGTCTCCGGCGACTCTGAGCTCCACATCAACCTTCTGGAGCTTTGGGCAATTTGTCCAGCACTGAACTTATTCTTTCCGTCTGTCAAAGGAAGAGTAGTGCAGGTGTTCACAGACAACACTTCTGCCATGTGGTATTGCAACAAACAGGGCAGAGTGGGGTCGTGGACCCTCTGTCAGGAGCCCCTTTGTCTCTGGAAGTGGCTGGAACATCAGGGCATGTCCTTGATGGTTCAACACCTGGCAGGCTCCCTGAGTGCCAGGGCGGACGAGCTCAGCCACCGGTACTTAATGGAACATGAATGACATCTTCATTCGGAGGTTGTGCGCTCTCTTTACAATCTCCTTTAATGCTCACTCCTCCATCTCTGGCCTACTAGTTTATCGCCCCCCCAGGATCCATCTCTGATTTTAAGGCAGCTATCATCGATGCTGTTGGCTCATTGTCGCTAAAGGCGTCGAACTTTTGCCTTATTGGGGACCTTAACCTTCATTTTGACCTCCCCAATGACCCCGAAATCAGTGGGTTGCTTGCTGATTTCGCTGCTTGCCAATTAAAACAGTTGGTAGTGGGCCCCACCCACTCAGCCAGGCATTTACTTGATCCGGTCTCTTCCAACATTCCTTCGCTTTTGGTTGAGACAACTAGCCCGATGTGTTGGACTGATCACTTCTTAGTTACCTTCTTCGTCCCGCTCTCCACGGTTATACCCAGAACTAACCTCAAGGCTACTTTCAGACGCTGCTGGCATAGATCTGTGTTCCACCCTGGCATCCTCCCTCCCTGTTTTAGACACTGACCTTGAGCAAGCTTATAATACATTTTGTGACTGGATACTCCATGCTTTAGACTCCTTAATTCCAGCCAAATGGTCTAAGGGTCGTTGTTCGAAGTCTAATCCCTGGTTTGATGACTTCTTGGCTGCTTCGCGCAGCTTCTGTAAAAAGCTAGAACGCGCATGGAGAAGGGCCTACGACCCTGGGGCAAAAAAGCTGTACCAGGATGCAATTAAACGTTATCACACGGCCATACATCAGGCTAGTTCGGCCTTCCTCACCAATGAGAATAAGTCCAGCAACAATCCTGTCAAAAGTATCTTTAAAATACTCAATGATTTTAAAACCAGGAAAGATCCCTCTCCTGCGTGTATCACGTCTGAACAACAATGTGAGGACCTAGCCACTTTCTTTGTTTAAAAAGTTGAAAATATTTATAAATCTTTTGCCACTGTCCCTATGGACTCTTCTACCACTGCCGTCCCTCGGCTCACCACTATCTTGGCAGCTATCCCCCCTATCTCCCATGATGAATTCCTTACTTTAAGTAAGAGGGTCGAATCTGGTTCCCCTCCTGACCCCATAAAGCCTGCCCAATTCAGAGATGCTCTATCTGTTTTATTGACACCTGTATGTCAGATTATAAATTCTTTTTTTACCACGGCAGTAGTGCCCCCGCCTTGGAAAATAGCTAGGGTGGTCCTTTGCTGAAAAAACCTACTCTGGACCCAACTAAACAGGAAAACTTTCATCCCGTATCCCTTCTACCCTGGGTCTCAAAAATCGCTGAGGCCCACGCTAACAACATCTTTCTGGCCACCTGAGCAACATTGGTGCCTTGGATCGCTCCCAGAAAGGGTTCCGCCTGGATCATAGCACCGAGACCGCGCTTGTCGCAGTGTGTGAACATCCACGGACCATCCTGGATGAGGGACAGATTGCGGTTCTCATCCTGCTCGACCTCAGCGCTGCGTTCGACACGGTCTCCCATAAGATCCTCCTGTGTCGCTTGGAGGAGGTAGGGGTGGTAGGTCCGGCCCTGGTGTGGTTCCGTTCTTTTCTATCTGACAGATCATTTCAGGTTGCGGCCCCCCCCTTTCCTCTCTCATGCTCATGCCATCAAGCAGGGGGTTCCTCAGGGCTCGACATTAAGCCCGGTCCTGTTTAACCTCTATGTTCAACCCCTGACCGCGGTAGCAAGGGACTTTGGTTTGACCATGATTTTGTACGCCGATGATACGCAGTCGGTGGTGCCATCTCTGAAGACCATACTCGGGGCGCCGCGCATTTTCAGGCTGGCCTTGCAGCGGTCGCGCAGTGGATGACCACCAATTGCCTGCAACTCAATGCCAACAAGTCAGAGGTTCTGCTGGTGGGGAAAGAGAAGGGGCTCTGGAGCAAACATTGGTGGTTGGAATCTTTGGGCAGTGCCCCCACCCCTAAGACGCTTGCAAAAAACTTAGGGGTTTGGTTCGACTCTAATCTTGGTTTCCAAGAGCATACCAAGAAGATCGTTGGCACCTGCTTTGGTCTCCTCCGGGGTCTGCGATCTATGCTAGGCTTCTTTGACCCACCCACCCGCCAGCTGATAGTCTAAGCAACTATTCTGTCTAGGTTGGACTATGCTAATTAACTTTTACTGGGAGCCAACAAGGCAGAAGTTACGCGCCTTTTAAGGGTCCAGAACGCAGCTGCCCGAGTCCTTCTGCAACTCCCTAGGACGTGCTCTGCGACGGGCGCATTGTGGCGCCTGCACTGGCAGCTTGTGCCTCAAAGGATTCAATTTAAGGCACTCGGTCTGACCTTCAAAATTTTAAAATGGTCTTCCCCTGAGATTTTGTCTAATCTGCTGATCCCCTATGTACCCACATGCCAGCTGCGCTCGGCCGAGCAATTCCTGGCTACGGTCCCCCGGGTGAAGCGCCTTAGAGCTGGGGGTCGGTCCTTTCGGTACCTTGCCGCCAAACTATGGAATCCCCTCCCTGTGCAGATCCGCCGTCTAGACTGCCTTCTCTCCTTCCGTAAAGCAATTAAAACTCTTCTAGTTCCTACGGTCTAGCTTCTGCACTCTGTTGACTTGGCTACAAGCGCCGGGACGCCTCTTTGCTGATGCAGCTGTTGCGCTTTACAAAACTACCAAAATAAAGGTCTCTTTCAGCATTTAGGAGAGCCTTGGTTAGTTCTATTCGCCACCAAAGAGAACGCACAATGTCAGCAGTTCTGTGCATTGGAATTCCCGAGGCACTCTCTAGGTGACGCTTTTTGTCGAGAGTGGAGTTGCAGTCTTCTATACGCCTATACCACTTCTGCCCAAAGTGCTGAAGAAGATCAAGCATGACTGGGACCAAGTCATTCTTCTGGGCATGAAGAGTCTGGTATCCCGAGCTCTTGAACATGGCCATCGATCCTCCGATCTGACTGCCTCTTCCGGAGAATCTTCTGTCGCAGCAGCAGGGGACAGTCCTCCACGCGAACCTGCCCAGCCTCCACCTCTTTGCGTGGAGATTGAGCGGCGACATTTGATATCCTTTGACCTTCCTCTTGAAGTCTGTAATGTTATCCTGGCAGCCAGGCGTCCCTCTACTAACATGTATACGCCTGTAGATGGAACAAATTTGTAGCATGGTGTGCAGCAAAGGCTGTGGATCTCCTTTCTGAGGGTCTCCTCTTGCTGTTTTCTTTGGCCCAGCAGGGCTCTGCTCTGGTTACCCTCAAGGGCTATCTTTCGGCCTTCCTTCACCTTCCTGATCAACCTTCTCTTTTCAAGCCCCCTTTTGTAAATTGCTTCCTTAAGGGCATTACTCACCTGATTCCTCCTATTCTTTTCTTAATGCCGCAGTGGGACTTGAACCTTGTTCTGACTTACCTTATGTGCGCTCCTTTCGAGCCGCTACATAATTGTCCTCTCAGACTCTTGACCCTAAAAACTGCTTTTTTGGTTGCCATCACCTCTGCTCACAAGGTGAGTGAGCTTCAGGCTCTTCTAAACCTCCTTTCCTTGCTGTTAATCCGCACCTTCGAACAAGACCTTCTTTTCTTCCCAAAGTGGTTACCTCTATCCACATAGGACAGACCATCACTTTGCCCACCTTCTTCCTGCCCTGCGTCCTTCTAAAGAGGAGGAGAGGCTCCACCGTCTGGATCCAAAATGTGCGCTATTATTTTATCTGGATTGCACAAAACAATTACGGGTGGATGATCAGCTCTTTGTTGGCTATGTGGGTGCCAAGAAAGGTTGGGCCGAGCCAAAACGAACCATCTCTCGATGGGTTGTTCTTTGAATTAAAATATGTTATTCCTTAGTGAAAAAGGAACCTCCAGTAGGGTTACGCACCCATTGCACCAAGGCGACGGCAGCCACTACTGCTTTGGGACGCGGAGTCCCCTTTCATGACATTTGCCCGGCAGCCACTTGGGCTTCATTGCACAAGTTCACTAACATTACTGCCTGGACAGCCAAGTCCGGAGAGACAGCATCTTTGGCCGCTCTGTTCTTCAGGATGTTCTGGTGTGAACTTGGTTCGCAGACCCACATCTGGGGTTGGTATTGCTGGGGTATCTTTTCTAAGTTAAGGAATTCATAATTAGTAGTCTCTTTCAGAAGAAAAGTTACTTGCCTTTGGTAACGATGTATCTGTAAGAGACACATATTAGTTATGGATTGCTTACTGCCCCACTCATCCTCCACGTTCTGCAAACTGACTTCTAGAGTAAGGGACTCCCTTTCAGGGCCCTAGTTTTGTGCATGGCTCTGTGCTTCTGGAGTGGAATGTCGTGTAAAGGACTGACATCAGCGCGCAGGGGCGGTATCTAAGTAGATACCAGAACATCATTCTGGCGATCACGATGCCAACGACGAACACGGAGTTGACCGACGCCACCTACTGATGCGCAAGGGTACTGCTGAAGAAAAATTCCCCAGATCCAGTCTGAAGGATGGGGGTAATTCTAAGGTAAGGAATCCATACCTAATATATGTCTTTTTACAGATATAACTTTACTGAAGGTAAGTTTGTTTGTCAGTGAGGTAGCTGATTCATCTAATGTTGCTTGGGAGGGCAGGCGGTATATAGGTCGAGACATTTTATCATAAATTGATGTTCTGTGTGCCACAGCTCGTGCAGTAGCTGAAGTTCCCTAAGGGTGAAAGTAATGATTGCATGAAAAGAATGGGTGGCAGCTGCCATTATTGAAGTTTGCTGTATGTAGAATGAAAACCTTTAATGGGGGTGTGAAGTGCCCCAATTTACATTGCCTTCTTGTGCTCCATTTTGACATTTATGGTTCAGACAGTGTTGATGTACTTTGGTCTATATCGGAGGTGCTCAGTGAGGTGTGCAAGCTTTAAAGATGTGCTCCAAATGAGACCTATGTTATGCACAATGATCTAGTGTAGAACTGTGGTATATATAGAACAATTAGGATACAGTAGTGAATTTGAGATCTGAGAGCCTCACTGCTGGTGTATTTTGAGATTCAGTAGTGGAATAGAAATCGGAGGGCCTCGCTTGCAGGAATATCACGAGATTCAGTAGTTGAGTGGAGATCTGAGGGCCTCACTTGCAAGAGTATTTATAGAGTCAGTAGTGGAATGGAGATATGAGGGCCTCGCTTTTAGGAATATCAAGAGATTCAGTAGTGGAATGGAGATCTGAGGGCCTCGTTTGCAAGAGTATTAAGAGATTCAGTAGTGAAGTGGAGATTTGAGGTTCTTGCTTGCAAGAGTATTTAGAGAGTCAGTAGTGAACTGGAGATCTGAGCGCATCACTTGCAAGAGTATTTAGAGAGTCGGTTGTGGAATGGAGATATGAGGGCCTCGCTTGCAGGAATATCAAGAGATTCAGTAGTGGAATGGAGATCTGAGGACCTCGCTTGCAGGAATATCGAGATTCAGTAGTAGAATGGAGATCTGTGGGCCTCGCTCTCAGGAATATCGAGAGATTCAGTAGTGGAATGGAGATCTGAGGGTCTCGCTTGCAAGAGTATATAGAGATTCAGTAGTGGAATGGCGATCTGAGATTTAGAGAGTCAGTAGTGGAATATAAATCTGAGGGCCTCGCTTGCAAGAGTATTTAGAGAGTCAGTAGTGGAATGGAGATCTGAGGTCCTCACTTGCAAGAGTATTTAGAGAGTCAGTAGTGGAATGGAGATGTAAATGTATATGTAAATGTATTTGAGCTTGTAAAGCGCACTGCTACCCGTCAGGGGTTTCCTGGCGCTGTATAACTCTGGGGAACCCGTCCTGGCTTTCCCTGTGGGATGGTCCCTGCTGGGAGTCCCCAAGGTGGAGCCAGGCATCCCCGGAATTAATGGGGCCGTTGTGGAGATTAGGCAAGCTAATGCCCAGAGTTGCCGAGTGGAACCCCTGATTAGAGTAAGCACCGAAGCAAGAATTATCGAGTCCGCTGACCCAAGTCCACGACCCTGCCGCGTCGGGAATTGAACCCTGGTCCCGGGCCGACTTCTGCTGCAGGTCTGCCGCCTCTAACCAGTGAGCCACACCACTCCACGGGTCTTGCTTGCAAGAGTATTTAAAGAGTCAGTAGTGGAATGGAGATCTGAGGGTCTTGCTTGCAAGAGTATTTAAAGAGTCAGTAGTGGAATGGAGATCTGAGGGCCTCGCTTGCAAGAGTATTTAGAGAATCAGTAGTGGAATGGAGATCTGAGGGCCTTGCATGCAAGAATATCAAAAGATTCAGCAGTGGAATGGAAATCTGGGGGCCTCACATGCAAGAGTATTTAGAGAGTCAGTAGTAGAATGGAGATCTGAGGGCCTCGCTTTCAGGAATATCAAGAGATTCTGTAGTGGAATGGAGATCTGATGGCCTTGCTTGCAGGAGCATTGAGAAATTCTGACTGAGGCAGGGCACAAGTCCTAAAAAAGAAGTGAGGGGACTTACCTAGTTAATCAGAATGCAAGTGGCATCACAGTATGTGACATCACGGTATGTGAGATCACGGCACTTGATATTCCACTAAGTAGCATCATAATAAGTGACATCAGATCTTGAGTCCTCACATATATTTTTAGCAGGTCTATCATGAGTACAGTGGAGCACATTTCGAGTATACACGCAAACCCTCCTGATTGAGGCAGAAGATTCACACTTTTGAAAGCTATGCATAAGATAGTGTTGCCTTTTCTCGGCGCAAACTTCCTCTACCCATAGTGCTTTACAAGTGCATGCATATCTTGTAAGCAGGGACTGAACAAAGTGAAAAGCTGCCTCTCTTAAGTATGTGTGAAGTTCTAACCTTTGTTTCCCCTCTGCTGCATTTGCATCTAGGTGTGAGGCTCCTGGCTGCTCCCAGTCAGGAGACTACAAGAAAAGGAGGCCTGATGACCCTTCACATTCGGCCTTTGTTATGGGCCCAGCAGGAGTCTGTACTAAGAAAGCCCCCTCCCTGCCAGCACATTGTTGTGATCGAAAGCAGACAACAATGTGCAGGCGCTGCTAAATGAAAGTGTCCAGGTGTTTGCAAATAACACTGGGACGAATTCAGCATATTTTTTAGTGGGGCCCGACTTCTTGGCAGGGTGGATGGCGTCCTCCCTGTGAAAAAGGTGGGCAGACGCGTGTACCCCCGACTCGTGCTCTAGATTGAGGTAAAAAAGCGCAAGTTTACCATACAGTGCAGCCACGCTAACTGGGGGGGGGCAAATACGTCGTGTTTAGGTCTCACCTGAGCCAATGCGCTTGTGCATTGCTCTGGCGAGATTATAGTAAGCGGAAAAGAAAAGTCTTCATGTGATCTATGTACATGCACACCATCGCCAGCCACATAACACACCACCATTTGTCTGTGCCTCGGCATCAGACTTCAAAGGCTGCCCCTCCCCCTGCCCCCCACGTGCACATCGCGCACCACCATTTGTCTGTGCCTCGGCATCAGACTTCAAAGGCTGCCGCTCCCCTGACCCCCCCCCCCCCCACCCTGCCACAGCAATGCCGAGAGCTTGTTTCTGGATGAAAGTGAAAGCCTACCGTGCTTGTTTACAGTAGCCTTGCTCCTCAAATGCTGTTGCTGTGTTGCCATCTCTCTAGGGACACTCAACTTGAAAGCACTCTACTTGCTGGCTACAATGCTACATCCGCTATGCTTTGCCTCTAGACACGTTGATCCCTCACAGACTGTGCGGATTCTGCCCCTCCTGATTCTGAAACTGACCAAGGCAGTCACCACGGAGTCTCTTCTCTCTGTCTTATGATGTCTGCCCTGCCACCATTTAAATCGGACCCAGACACCTCCTCACCCTCACACACCCTCACCCTCACACACCCTCACACACCACACCCCTCACCCTCACAACCCTCTCACCCTCACACCCCTACCCTCACACACCACATAATTCAGGAACACCACCACATCACTCAGGGGTACCACCACATCACTCAGTGGCACCAATACATCACTTAGGAACACCACCACATCACTCAGGGACAGTGTCGGATTGGTAACGGGGGCATTCGGGCAATGCCCGAGGGGCCGGGGTCCGAGTTCCAGCTGAGGGCTGCTTTTGGGCAGCCTGGGGGCCGATTTGGGCGGCGTCTCTGTTGTTCGACTATACCGCCAGCGGCCCAGTGGGTGTCTGAGTGGCATTTCTGGAGGGAGATGGGTGCTCATTACCTCCCGTATAGCAGCAACACGTAGAGGTGTCAACCCTTTTCTTTCGCTGAGCCTCCCATTAATGTAGGCATAAAGAGCGGGGCAGGGGGCCTGAGCAGAAGTGTCCTCACTTGTTTTAAGGTGTGTTTCACTAGTGTAAACTGATGCATGTATTTTTTTACCCCCCCCCCCTTTTTTTATGTAAAATTATGCTGAAAGCAGTGACTTGAGGAAAGGCATTATGCAAATGTGGGCCGATTTTTTTATGCGTGCCCGGGCCGATTTTTAATCCCAATCCAACCCTGCACAGGGACACCACCACATCACTCGGGGACACCACCACATCACTCGGGGACACCATCACATCACTCGGGGACACCACCACATCACTCCGGGACACCACCATATCACTCGGGATCACCATCAAGTCACTAGGGGACACCACCACATCACTCGGGGACACCACCACATCACTCGGGGTCACTACCACATCACTCTAATACACCACCATATCACTCTAATACACCACCACATCACTCAGCCCAACCACATCATCACTCAGGACCACAACAGCACTGTCCTTGCTTACTACCAACAAGCATTGCCATAGCCAATAGGACTCGCATTAGGAAAGTGTAAGCTATTGGCTTTGTCAATAACAATGCTAATAATTAATATTTTTTCAAAGCCAACACATATTTAAAAAAATTGTAATTTACAATACCAATAGCTCACACTTTCCTAATGCGAGACCTATTGCATTGCAAATGCTTGTTTTAATGGGGGTTGTGGGGTCATCTTACTTATTCGGTAGGTATGTATTTTCCATATCAAGGTTGCTGGCAGGGCCGTGAGCTCAGACCCAGAAACGTGCATTCAGAATACTGCGGAAAGTATTTGTTGCCAGGCACCGCCATCTAGCGGCCATTAACAAAACTGCCGTAGCAGTTTACATGTTTCATTAGCTTCATGGAAGGGGGGGAGGGGGGGGGGGGGTAAATACGGGAGGGGTAGACTTCCACAAAACAACGGTTTAGAAGAAAGGGGGGCAGCGCCGTAGCAGGGGAGTTGCTTTGTAATAGACCGTACTGGATTTCGGTCAGTCGTGCTAGTTAAACAATGACAATATTGTTCGGGTCAAAGTGAGGACATTAGCGCCTACAGGGACTTACTTACCGTATAATCAGGGCCACCCAATGTCAATAGAGATGGCCACTGACTGTCAGTGGTTTTCAGTATCCCGCTTTATCAACAGGGTCACATCTGTGTCTATTCATAGTTCATGTTGCTTTAGGACTCGTCTTTTGGCTCATTGATAACCTTTCGTTGACTAATTGTATAATTCGGATCAATCACTGGTAGGGTTAATCTCGTTAGTCAACCAGGTATATTGCTAGAGTCAATTACGAAGTGCATAAATACATTGTTGCCCAGTTCAATCAGTAGCGTGTTACCCTCTCTACTAACAGAGTAACTCAACTGACCGCATACATGGAGTCAGTTGCCAGGTGTCAGTCATCCTACCAATAGATAGCTAGTCAATGGCTGCATCAATAAAGACACTCACTCACTAGATCGCTAGATCGATAGTGTTTGTCACTCATTCTCGTAAAATGGATTGTCCATGTTTGTGAATAGGGCTCGTCTCCGATTGTTGCTATTCTGCCGACGATGACTGCCTGCCTCAGGAGTTTCTAAATAACGGCATTTCTAGGGCCTGCCACTGTCTGGATCGATGACCCACCATTAGGCTAGGTAGAGAATGCACAAAACATTCAGGGATTCATTCACTCGCTGTGAACTATTTGCCTAGTGTCTGTTACAGCATGTATCAGTAATTCAAGGTCATACAACTAAAGGCTTTGGGGTCAGTATATGTCTTCATTAATAGTATCAGTCACTCAAATTATTTAAATATGGTCAGTTCCCGTGTGCATCAAGTGCGTGAGTCATATATTGGTTCAGTAGGATCAGCCATACTCTGCCAACAAGGTCATTCGTTCCCTGTATCGTTCGTATAAATCGCTCACTCCTTCGATAATGAAGTATCAGCCACGGACCCTATCAGCTGATCAGCCATTTAATGTATAATTAGGGTTAGTCACATAATAATATCCAATAGTCTATTCACCCAACTGCATAAATAGGGGCAGACACTGACTGTATGGTGTTAGAGACTGGCCATATAATGTCATACACCCTACCGCATCACTGGGGCCACTCATGGAAAATGGCAAGTGTTTGAATTCGCCTACTACATGGATTCGATCAGACTGACACCATTGATACTCAGTTATCGAAGGTGTCAGTAGAGCCGTACACTGACTGCACAGACCCTGTCAACAAGGCAGATAATGGTAAGTCATTCAGTGCAACCAAAGGACAAGGTGCCAGGTTGCCTTATTGTCATTCTAAAGCTGCACCAAGAAGGCCAGGCGGTGACTGCATACATGCAGCACGTCATTGGCTGCACCACGTCTGTCGGCCTCGAGCTGCAACATTTGGGGCAGCACAGACTGTACAGACACTGCAAGTTACCAACTGAAAGTCATGAGTGAATCTATCAGATAAACCATCCACTGTCAATAGGAGTCATTCAGTCACCAATTGAATCAACCTATTCAGCCAGTCAGCCAGTCGCAAACTGTAGCTGCACAACCAAGTCACTACTACTGCATTTAGTAAAGTCAGTCACTGACTGCATCAGTAGGGTAGGCAATAAATGTATCACCTGGAATAGTCATCAACTTTATCATTGGGGACATCCACCCAACCGAGTCAGTCACCTCATCCATTCATTCTGTGATTAGGGACAGTCACCCAACTCTGTCAGTCACCTCATTCATTCCTTCTCTCAGGGACAGCCACCCAACTCTGTCAGTCACCTCATTCATTCTTTCTCTGAGGGTCGGCCACCCAACTCTGTCAGTCAACTCATTCATTCTTTCTCTGAGGGTCAGCCGCCCAACTCTGTCAGTCACATCATTCATTCTTTCTCTGAGGGTCAGCCACCCAACTCTGTCAGTCACCTCATTCATTCTTTCTCTGAGGGTCAGCCGCCCAACTCTGTCAGTCACCTCATTCATTCTTTCTCTGAGGGTCAGCCGCCCAACTCTGGCAGTCACCTCATTCGTTCTTTCTCTGAGGGTCAGCCGCCCAGCTCTATCAGTCACCTCATTCGTTCTTTGTGTCATTAGGTGCAGCCCCCCAACTCAGCCAGTCACCTCATTCTGTCATTAGGCGCAGCCCCCCAACTCTGCCAGTGATCTCATTCTGTCATTAGGTGCAGCCACTCAACTCTGCCAGTGACCTCATTCAGTCTGTGTGTCATTAAGCACACCCACCCACCTCTGGCAGTGACCGCATTCAGTCTGTGTGTCATTAAGGACAGCCACCCACCTCTACGAGTGACCGCATTCAGTCTGTGTGTCATTAAGGACAGCCACCCACCTCTGCCAGTGACCGCATTCATTCAGTGTGTCATTAAGGAAAACCATACAACTCGGCCAGTGACCTCAATCATTCATTCATTCATTAGGGACTACCACCCAACTCCGTCATTAAGATCAGTCACTGGCTGCATCACTGCAGATAGCCAACCAACTCTATCATTAAGATCAGGCGCCCACTTTTATCAATAGATACGTCATTACCTGTATCTACCAAGGTTTGTCTGTAACCCGAATGTATCTGTAAAAATGTCTAATCATCTCCCTAGGGTGAGTACTCGTACTCTATCTAACAGGTCAGACCTGACCATGGAAGATACTGAGCCGCATGTGAAGACATTTCTCCGCCTAGAGATGGGGTTGTTTGAGGTTCCTTCCCACAGACATTGCACCACTTGCCTCTGTCTGAAGTCGGTGAAAGTCTAGAAGTGCAACAACCGCGGACAAAGGCATTACTATGATTTGTTAATCCCCTAAAAGTTACCACTGAGTGGATATTTACTACAATTGTTGTGACAACTCCCATGCAAACATCTGTTTTACTGCCCTTTCTTGAATTTACTACTGGAGTACAGTCAAACATCTGCCGATTTCCCATTATTGATAGAACCAAATCTGTGTAAAAGAATCTGGAGGTACCACTTTTGTGCAAATAGTGTTGTCTTGTGTGTAGAAGGTTTTGTGAACAAAGGACTGAATGTACATGTGTCCATTTGGTAATCAATCAGTAACTATCACTAGAGTTAGTCACACAAATGTATCACTAGGGTCAGACTGTATGGAATTATCTGATCCAGCTGTGTCAATGGTGTAATATTGCACCCACGTGCATCAATAATTCCAGTAGGGCCCTTAATTGACGCATCTTGGGGTCAGCCACGTAGGGTGTGAATAGGTGCAGTCACCAGAGAGAGGCCAGTCATGGGTGCAGCAGCTGAGCCAGTCACCCAGCTGCGTCAGTGGTATGTGTGATGAGAGCCTTTCCCTTTAGGATCAGCCAGTGACTGGAAGGCTCGGCTCCTTCGTGTAGGGTGTCAGCAGAAGCAGTCCGCCCTATCAATACAACGGACGATCCTATCAGCAGAAGAGCCGGTCCCTGGATGAGACCTGCAGTCTGCCGTGATAGCATCAAAGAGGTCTGTTACAGGCAGTTCCAAAACGGCTCAGCGACTGTCTACAACTATAGGGTCAGTCACTAACCGTTTCACTAGCATCATTCACTAATTACCATTAGGAGTGTTCCCAGCTGGATCCTTGGAGTCAGTCATCAACAATACAGTGTAGACAAGACAGCTACACACTGTATCAGATCCAGTCACTGCCCACATCAGTGGGGCCAGTAATCACCTGAGCCCACTTTATCAACTGTAGCAATAGGATCAGTCTCTGACATAGTCAGTCATCAGCTGTTTCAGTAGTCAAGTCATGGGATTTTGTAGGAGGCCCAATCACTATATTTATTAATTGGGTCATTCTCCAGAGCGTGTCCCTAGCGTTGGTCGTGATCTCCTTAGTGAGCTCTGCTATAGACTGGCATCAGTAGGGTCAGTCGCCCACTTTATCACTAGGATCAGGCGCCCACTGTGTCAATAAGACCATGAATCAGTTGGGTCAGTGATTCAGTCACCTACAATGGAGTGAATAATAGACTACATGGGTTGTGCCAGTAATGCCATATTTCAGTAGGCACAGTCATTACAGTCATTACTCGAGTCTTACCACCAGGGGGCGGGGGCTGCGGCTACGGATCGTTGCAGCTCCCGGTCCGCGCTCAGCTCCGGCGCAAGTTTGAGCGGTTTCGGAGAGCTGTTTGGGTCGGATAGGCTCACTTCCACGATCGGAGCTGCAGGGGCATCAGATGGTGCACTCGACTCTGTGCTGTGAGGCTGAATTCATAAAGAAAAGATGTAGCATGCCGAGATGAGTGGTGTCCCTAAGATGGCGGACGGGGAGAGAGATGCTTCCCGGATGGAGCCCTGTACCGCTGCGACTAACTGAGTGCTCCCCTGCTATCACCAACCCTGATCCGCTGCGGTGCTGCATGGTCCGAAAGCGTGTGTGGGAGGGAAGCTAAGTCTCCAATCCAGGGCCGCACAGCTGCTGAAAGCGATCAATAATCGATGCGGGGCCAGGTATTGTAAGGGGCTGAATAGAACATATATCCTGGGGCAGTGGTGTGGCGAATACGCCTAATGTCTTGAAGGGTATGGGCATCACAAATGTCTTGGAGTATGCAAAGGGACCTCAGTTTACCTCTTGTGGCACTGCTGAAGAATCTAGCATGGGGTCGAGAAAAAGATTTCGATCAACACCCAGTATCACATGGTTGGCATCTACACGCCCCAGTAAGGCCTTTAGTTCCAGAAAAAGTCTGGAGAGTTCACGTTTTGTGCGTAGACATTAAGTAGCAGCACAGTGTGCCCCGCCAAAAGACCCGTGACCGCGACATGTCTCCTGGCATCATCGGTGTAGCTATCCCTGGGAGTGATGGGGATAGAGCAGTGAATTACAATGCAACCCCCACAAGCACGCGTGCTATTGGTGGAAAAATATCTATGTGAGCTTCAAGATGATTCATAAGTGTGTGCTGCAGTGGTTGGAAGATGAGTCTCTGTAGGAACGCTATTCTTGCGCCATGGCTCATAAGATACTATAAGACCTGCTTACTCTTATGGGGTTTATTAATGTCCCATATGTTCCAAGGAAGAAGCAGTATCTCGACCCTAGGGATCAACAGTGCTAGGTGACATGATTGTCATATAGTGTGGTGTTGAGATGAGTCGGTATGCAGTCGGTGTAGAAATTTCTTCCACATAGTCAAATAAAACAACATGCTCTACAAGGAAATTAACCCCCCCCCCCACTCCACACCCACACCAGGCATCAAAGCACCCAGCGAATCACCATAAGAACAAACAACATATTGTCAACTAAAACAAGAAAAAATAACTTGGCTTACACCACAGGGGTGGGCAAGACTGCGACCTCCAATCCCCATATGCAACAGGAGAAAACAACGATGGGGTCGGGATTATTAGCCATCAGTAGGTAAAAACAGATACAGCCATCAGTAACTCTGTAGGATAAATGATGCTGAACGATTACTGCCATGCGTGTGGTAGCGGATAGGGACAGCAAAGGGGCAGGTGAACAACCACTGGAGACAGTTCGGTCCGGTCGAAAAATATCAGGGCTGTTGGTGACATGTAAGTCTGGCGGGGAGTGCTCTGGAGTGTCGGAGCAGGCAGGCTGGGGATCCTAAGTGTATTGTTTGCAAAAGGCCAGTACATCAACGAGGTTATCGAAAAATGTTGCCTTGCCGTCAACATTGATGCAGAAGCGAGCAGGTTAGAGCATACCATATCGCAGGTCTAGATTTCTGAGCAAAGATTTGGCTTCAGAAAAGATGCAGTGCGTCTCTTGAACCTCAATGTGAAGTCTGAAAAAAGGACAATTTGGAGCCCTATTAGGGCACTTGGCCCTGTTCGTGGCACGGGCGAAGCACTGTGTTGCAGTCCCTAAAATTTAGTACACAGGCCATTTTAGGACATGGCGGGGACCCCGGGGGAGGGGTGAGGGGGGGGCGCGCGCATCATGCAAAGTGAATGGTGGGCCCTTTCTACCACAAAGGTTGGATTGAAACGATTGCATCCAAAAAGTTCAGTCAAAAGGTGCCCCACTAAATGATCCATCCCACCCGTAGCTGTGGATTCCACCACACCTACTATACGCAAGTTATTGCTGCATGATCTTGCTTCCAAGTCTTACATTTTTATGGCAACGGTTTTAAGAATGCGTTCCAGCTTGTCCAGTATCTTTGCATCTTTTACTACGCCGTCCTCCAGTGTAGAGAGGTGCTCCTCATCGCCATCCAGACGGGTCAGGTGGCAGCATAGATGCTCCCTCTTGGTGTCCAATCTACCTGAAAGGGTGTCTAAGCGAGCATCCATGGCGCATAACCCAGACCGGATCTCAACAAGAAGGGCATTGGTGGTACTCGGTTGTTCAGGGCCAGATAGCCCAGTCAAGTTGTCAGCCATATCCGTGGGTGCCTCTAGCTTGTACGGTTCCCTTAGCTGCTCAAACAGCAGTTTCTGCTGGTGGTGGTTGCCACGCCCCATGCTATACAGTGACCAGGGGTAAGTATGCAGATGGTAGGCTATAAGCGGGAAAGGTCCAGAAGGCAGGCCACAATAGACCTTAGTCTTCGCGACCTCGAGGTGCGCTGGAGGATCAGGTGATGGATCTTGATGACAGGACAGGCCAGATGGGTGGCTGCAGAGCTCCCAAACAAAGTGGCATGTGATCAGGGTGCAAAGGTACCAATCCAGGGCCTAGCCAATGGTCAAGTGCGCAGCAAGCAGTAAACCGTGGAAGGGACAGGAACTAGGGTGGGAGGTACAATTCCCCAAGGTGATTTGGTACAGGTAGAGCGGGCACACAGCAGCACAACTCACCAGGTCAGGGTCAAAATTCCATATGGCATGGGGCCTCCCTGCAAAGGGGGCCCCATGTAGGGGGAAGCAGCAATCGGCGATTGACACAGTGCAGACAGGGGCGCTGGCGGACAATAGGCAAGGTCCCAGTCAGCCTCCAGGGGGAGGAGTTTGAACAAATTGTTGATGGGCCTCTATGAGCCCCCTATGGCTTTATGCAATTACATTCCTGTTTATATAAAATGCCTTCAAATGCACTAAACCTCTGATTCAAATGCACTAAACCTGTCATCCTAAGCTGAAGGAGGACAGCCAGGGGCGAAGGTCTGGAAGACCAGAAGTGCCGTAACAGGCAAATGGGAGCCCCACTGCTGGGTAGTGATATTGCAGCCCACATTAGCAGCAGATGACAAGTAACATTGTCAAGTGGGTCCACAGTCAAACCTGTGCTTCCCCGCGGATCTCGGGCAGAGCCTCTACACCGTCCCCAAGCCGGGAAGGGGTTGCAGTCAGTGAAGGCCACAGAGCCGGCGTGTGCCCGGGTAGACAGCAGCCAAGGCATCAGTCCGCTCCAGGGAGGAGGAGCAGGCCTGAAACAGCAGTTCCACTCTCAGTGGAAGGAGGGCAGTCGGGTCTGAGAGTCCAGTGGTCTGGGAGGTATGCAACAGGCAAGTGGGAGCCCCGCTGCAGGGTGACAGCACTGCTGCTCTATTTAGCCACTAATGACAGGTGGCATTACAGTGCAGATCCTTAATCTGGACCGTGCAATCCACCAAGCCTCCAGCAGGATATCCATACGTTTCCCTGGCCGGGGAGGAGGGGCAGCGGGAGGTGGCGGAGATGTAGTCACAGCATTATGGACAGTTTAAAACTGACGGTAGTTGTTGCATGGGCCCCAATCATTTGCCCCAGGCCTATTGCCTGCCCGCAGTTCCTGTCACTGCGTGGCCTCCAAGGTTGGGGTTGGGCTCGCCACCATGCATGCCACCAAAAGGCCACTCCTGCTGCCCCAGTCAACCAAAGAATCAGCATGGGCAGTGTTGCTCCGGTTTGGTGGGTGCCGCCGATTGTCGCGGATGACATGGTGGGGGGCCAGAATTCTCAATAGGGGGAAATGTGGTGCTAGAGCTTTAATGCAGTGCGACTATCTTGGTTGCTGTTGTGGCCACACCTCCAATGTTTCTCCCTTTTTAATTTATAACATTCTACCCCACTAAATGGATTGTCGTTCTGCCTTCAGCTATAGTGGTTGTAAAAGTTCTGACACTCATTATCGGCCCTCACCACAGGGTTTACTGTCGCCCTTGGCAGTGAGCTATAACATTTAAGTAGCATCAGTCATTGTTTGTTGGTTGGGTCAATTATTAGACTCATTAGGAAAGTCAGTCACCAACGGTTTGAAGTGGGTCTGTCAACTGGATAATTTTACGATTCCCACTTAGTGTTTTCATTAAGGCCATTTTATGAGGGGCTGGGGAGGTCTTTGATGATGTCACTAAGAGAGGAGCAAACTTAAAAAAGGCCCGGTGCTTTATTAGGCAAATGCCACATTGTTATGCAGGGAGTCGCTGACGTTCATTGAAAGTGCTGTTGACTGGAAAAGGAGAGATAGCTGCTGCCTTCATAAGGGTGCTTCTTAGCTTCGAGTTCTGCAGAGATTGGGGGTATTACAAGGTGAGGTGTAGGTTTTTATTTTGCAGGGACCCAAATAGGCGATCAGAAACTTCCCCAAGAGTTGTTAGCTGTAGATGTGGATCCTCTGTCTTTATTAGGAGGAGAGTTGAGTATATGATAACCCCTTCCCCGCGGGGCTAATTCCCCCGCTGTGCTGGGGGAGGTGGGGCGTGCGCAGTGCAGCGGTGCTCGTGAAGAGCTCAGCTCGTCACGCAGCACGGTGGTGCTGTGCCATGACCCCACCCGTTTCTTAGAACACCCAGCACTGCAGGGGAATTATCCCCGCGTGGGCACGGCACAACGGTCATGACGAGGTCAGCTCATCATGAGCACACGGCCACCGTGCCTCATGACGAGCTGAGCTCGTCATGAGCACGGATGAGGCTAGAGAGTGGGACAGCAGTGTTACTAGTATGGAGAGACACATTGTGGCATACAGACGTATTATGTGCTTCTTTAACAGCAAAGGTGCGATCTCAGATCAACTGCAGATCTTAACCTACACATTCCAACCTATTGGGACTCAGCTTAGAGACGCAGCTTACTGGGACCATACTGCAAAGCTTCAGGACATGTTACTGCCTCTTTCCAGAAAGTGTTACATCACCTGAGGTTCAGGTCAGGGATCTTATCATAACATTTCTGATAGAAACTTCTGACCACAGACTCCTCATCTGTGAATTTCTGAAGGTGCCAGACTGTATCCAGAAACTATCAATACAATACACTCATGTGTCAGCAGGGGGTGTCTTGGAGCACCATATTGGATCTGTCCCACCCCCGATATGACCTTGGAGACCACTATCACTGTGCCACCTCCGAACGCTGACATCAGTTCCTTTCTTTCTGCACCTTCCGATGCAAAGCTCCTTAAATCCTGTCAACGGTGACAGAGGATTCTTGCAGTCATAATGTTATCCAGTGTGCATCATGTCCCCTCCTAAAACAACAGGCTTTAAGCCAAGTGGGGACTCCAGTCATCAGATATCGGTGAGACCCACAATGTCTGTCTCTAGTGCCTTGGCTCCATGCACGACTCAGCGCTGTGCAACTGCAGCCCCAAGATGAACAAAATGAACATCCGTGACAACAAAGCTAAGCTTTGTAGGAAGTTGAAAAAGGACCAGTCTCGGTTGAAGTTGAGGGTGTAGACATGCTGTCATTCCATAGGCTTATCTCATGACTAATTGTTGAAGTGACGCAGTTCCAGTAAGTCTAAGAAAAGTAGAACAACACAGTAGGTCAAAACACGGTTCTCCCTCATCCTCCCACTTCCACCATTTGGAGTTGCCCAACGCCCCGGGCACCTCCCAGCCACAATCAGACGATTGTCCCGATGTGCTCCAACTTCCCTTGGTCATTGAATGACAAAATAACACAGGTAAAAACATTGCATGCCTTTAAAACTTATTTTTTACCTTACATTTTTTAGCAGGCATATGCTTTTACCTTGCATGCCATTACCACACATTATTAGTGTAACTAAGGTAAGAATTAATCAGGTAAGTGTGTGTGTATATATATATATATATATATATATATATATATATATATGTAATTCCTCAGTTTGCTTAGGTTTCCCCCACCACCTCCAGAGCAGAGGGCGCGTCAGCGGAACGGACCTCCCAAGCACGGTCCGATAATATACAGCAACTCCCTTTCAAAGCTCACTAGTCTAGTGAGCAACGCGTCTGGCATTTTCTGAGCTGACAAAATAAAACATTGTTTCACGCAAAGATACGGCGTCAGCATTCCTGCTTTGAAAGGGAGTTGCTGTGTGTATATATATATATATATATATATATATATATATATATATATATATATATATATATGCACCAAACAATTCCCACCACTTCCGGCGTGCGGCGAGGAAGGAACTCAAACCACCACAGCAAGTCAGGCAAGATACAGATTTTATTTGCGTTTCTTCTCCAGCCTGCAACGACGCGTTTCGGGCTTCAAGAGCCCTTGATCACATTCAGCAAATATCGCTGTATATATATATATTTATATATATGTATGTGTGTTCGAGGCATATGAGCTGCAGATTACACACTGTGCATAGATCGCCACCTAGTGTTGGGCCCGGATGTTTGCAGTTTGTTTTTGTCCTGAAAAGTTCTTTGGAAGTCACGAGATAGGTGACTCCTCCTTTGGACCCCATTGCGCATGGGCATCGGCTCCATCCTCAGATTGTTTTTTTCCGCCATTGAACTTGAATGTGTTTAATGCGCTCCGGTTTGGAACCAAATTCCCTTCGCAATCCTCACCAATTTCGACGGTATTGTTTCGATCGCGCTCCCCATCGATGCTATTCTACACCACTTCGAAGTCTTCGATTCTGGTCGTCGACGAAGGCCTTCGGGCCTACCTGGGCCTTACTCTCTGGCTCATGGGAAGGACGCCATTCAAGAAGTGTCCTCCATGTGGGTCGAAGTTTCCCCACACAGATCTACATGAGGTGTGCAACCTTTGCCTTTCATCGGAGCACAAGGCCAAAGACTGTTCCGCTTGTGCCTCTTTCCGCTCCGAGAAGACAATTCGGGACCGACGAGCTCGAAGAACCATGGCTCACTCCTCAGCTTCTATCCCCGACGACATCTTTGAAGAGGGCGTCGATGTGACAGAACACCAGCAGGCCGAAAAAAGTGCCAGCTCCTCTGATGCCGAAGACTCAGACGTTAAGGACATCACTCCAGCTCAACGGGTCGTAAGTAAGAACGTCGACCCCAGCCCTTACTCGACACCCTCAAAAAAGGCTTCGGTCACACCGTCACCTTCGGGCCTGGGTGCACACCGAGAGACTGCTTCTCACGCCCTGCCTTCGGGCCTGGCAAAGAAGCCTACTAAGCCTTCAGGCGGCTCGGGCTCGAGTCAGCCTATTCCCGGTGCCGATCCCATACCGACACCGAAGAAGAAGCCATCTTCCTCAGCCACGCCGACCGCTGCTCCGACACCTAAGCACTCGGCGCCGAAGACTGGCACCGGGTCATCGATGCCAAAACCGCACTAGGAGGCGAGTAAAAAACTGCCTAAAAGTCCCAACTCGCACGCTTTGGAACCGAAAAAACACATTCCGGTAAAAGACATTTCGAAAGGTCATAGCTCTAAGCCAAAAGACCCTAGACCAGCTACCGAGTCGGTGCCGAAAAAACCACCGGAACCGAAAACATCGACACCGAAGGATCTGCCCTACACAGAAGAGCTTTTTACACCAGATATACAAAACTGCCCCTACAGAACCAGTTTACATTAGAGGTGCAGCACCACTAGATTCTTTAGTAGTATCTAATGCACCTAAACGTGCTAATTCACAAACATCAGGTGAGGCCTCACCACCAGATAAGGAATCTAAACTCCTTGACGCCTCTGGTAAGCGCACACCGTCACAGGCAGCTAACATATGGCGCATTGCCAATACTCAAACGCTATTGGCAAGATATGACAGGGCACATTATGATGAACTATAATCCATAATGCAGCATCTACCAGATAAATATAAAAACCGGACCAATTAACTCATACAGGAAGGTAAAAATATCACCAATACTTCCATTCGTTGTACCCTCGATGTCGCAGATACTGCCTCAAGGGCAATTAATACTAGTGTCCTTCTGCATAGGCATAATGTCGATGTATCTTTAGAGAAAATGAAAAAAGACACCGACACAGCCAAATCTATCAGCCTTGCAATTGCAAGCTCCCAGGCGTTCTTTTCGTCGCTCATCATATAGAGGCAAAATGAAAAAAGACACCAACACAGCCAAATCTATGGAAGCCTTGCAATTGCAAGCTCTCAGACGTTCTTTTCGTCGCTCATCATATAGAGGCAACACAAGATGCTACGCCTCCGATAGCCCCTCCACTTCCTATAAAACCCCTAGCCAATCCACATTCACTAAGGGCTACCAAAGAGGGGGATTTAGGGATAACAACAACAAGGGCAGGGGCAAAACCAACAACTCCCGCTCTGCCTCAACCCGTACCCAATGACTTTACTCTGCTTCCCCCCCACCTTTCCACTCCTGTGGGGGGAAGACTACAACAATTCCTTCCTGCCTGGACCAACATCACATCAGACCGGTGGGTGCGACAAATTATTCAACCAGGTTACTGTCTAGAACTAACATTTACCCCTCAAACATACCACCCAAACAGGGTCCAATGTCACAAGAGCATCTATCACTGCTAAAGCAAGAAGTAATATCCTTGCAAGAAAAAAGTGCAATAGAACCAGTTACAGTGCACCAACAAAACAAGGGAGTTTACTCCCTATACTTTCTTATCCCAAAGAAGGACGGCTCTCTAAGGCCTATTCTAGACCTCAGACTGCTAAACATATACATGCAGTCAGACCATTTTCACATGGTCACACTTCAACAAGTCCTTCCTCTCCTGTTACAAAACAACTTCCTTGCTACTCTAGATCTGAAGGACGCATACTTCCACATTCAGATTCACAAAGCTCACAGGAAGTATCTCAGATTTGTAATAAACGGGCAGCACTATCAATTCACAGTACTCCCATTCGAAGTCACAACAGCACCAAGGGTACTCACCAAGTGCCTAGCAGTAGTGGCGCCACATTTACGAAGACAACACATCCAGGTCTTCCCGTACCTAGACAACTGGCTCATAAAAAACAGCTCATACAACCAGTGTGTGGAACACACCCATGCCACCATCCAACTGCTCCACAACTTGAGTTTCACAATAAACCACACCAAGTTTCATCTTCAACCATCCAAAGTACAACAGTAGCTTGGTGCCACAGTAAACACCTCAACAGCGCTAGCTTATCCAACTCCAGTAAGGATAGCCAGCATGCAAGCTCTTCTCACAAAGTTTCAGCCACAACACTCACTTCCAGCAAGAGTGTTAATGCAACTCATAGGGATGATGGCCTCTTGCATTTTCATAGTGCCCAATGCAAGACTTCAAATGCGTCCTCTTCAAGAGTGCTTATCACATCAATGGAACCAAGCTCAAGGTCAATTAACAGACCTAGGGCCAGATGTAGGTCGGCAAATACCGGTCGGTAACGGCCGATTTCAGCCGTTACCGACCGGTATTTGCAAATGGAGATGTAGGGGCCTTCAAATTTACAGAATCTGTAAATTTACTGATTCTGTAAATTTACCGATTCTGTAAAATACAGAATCTGTAAATTTACCGAATCAGTAAATCCAGATGTAGGTGGCACTTCAAACAGTGCCACAGGCCATTACCGATTCGTTATTTACCATGTAATACTATTGAATGGTAAATAACGAATTCCTGTGTACATGCACATCTATGCATGTACACCTGTGCCATGTGGTACACATACATGCCCTAAGGGCATGTATGTGTGTCACATGGCACACAAGCCAAAATCAGGGGTGCAACAGGGTGTCAAAGTGACACCCTGTTCCCCTTGCAAATTCGGTAATTTTACCGAATCGGTATTTACTGATGCGGTAATTGACATTGATTCCTATGGGCCTGTAGGCCCATAAGAATCACTGGCAATTACCGAATCAGAAAATACCGATTCTGTAATTACCGATTCATACAGATTCGGTAAAAAGTACCGAATTTTTACCTACATCTGATTTACCGAATCTAGAATACCGAATCGGTAAAATTCGGTATTCAAGAGTCGGTAAATCAGATGTTCGAGGCATATGGGCTGCAGATGGTACATTTATGAATAGATCGCCATCTGGTGTTGGGCTCGGATGATTGCACTTGTTTTTCTCTTGGAGAAGTCTTTGTTGTCACGAGATCGATGACTCCTCCTTTGGGTGTTAGTGCGCATGGGCATCGGCTCCATCCTTAGATAGTTTTTTTCCGCCATCGGGTTCGGATGAGGATCGAAGCGCTCTGGATCGACATCGACAAAAAAAGTTATATTCGGCGCGTATTCCCTTTCCAATTCGACGGTATTGTTATCGAACGCGACTACACTTCCATTTCGACGCGTTTCGACGTCAACAACAAGATTTCTAACTGCTACGTCGACGAGACCAGGAGGCCCATCTCGACGTAGTCCAGCCCGGAGTCCATGGAAAGGGCTCCATTCAAAAAATGTCCATCGTGTGGTGCTAAGTTTCCACACAAGGACCTACACAAGGTGTGCAACCTCTGCTTGTCCCCTGAACATGAATCCAGGGACTGTGAAGCCTGTGCGGCATTCTCTTCCAAGTCGACGATTAGAAACCGTCGAGCCCGAAGACACGAGGTATCGAGAATGCAGTCACAGGCAATCCCGGAGCTGTTCGAGGACCAGCACCCCGAAGAGGAGGAAGAAGAGGAGGAAGAGGAGGGGTCACAAGCGGACGAGTCCGACGTCGAGGAAATCGACGTTCATCAAACCGTGAGTGACGACGTCCCTTTACCAAAGAACCGACCCCGCACGGTGTCGACCCCGCCTCCGAGCCCGGTCAGACAACCGAAAAAAGTTTCAGACGCCCCGCCTTCGGGCCCGGCAACGAAACCGAAACACTCGGTCTCCCACCATGGTGGATCCGAAAAGCGGCCCACTTCGACATCGACACCGAAGCTCCATACAAAGGAAAGCTCGAAGTCGAAACATTCCATGTCAAAACCGAAACATGCTTCGACGTCGAAGACATCCTCGACACCGAAAATATCGGATTCGAATAAACTTTCGGTGCCGAAAACACAAATGGACAGTCAGAAGAAAAAGCACCTTTCGGAACCAAAAACTTCGGTACCGACACAGGAGCATCAAACAGATCCCAAACAAAAGACTTTGTTTATTGATCCACAAACTGGCAAGGTGGTGACAGAACTACCTAAAAAGAAGAAGAATGAACAGTTGGACGACAAAACTCCTCCTCCTAAGAAGAGAACAATGGGGACGAATACAACTCCTCCCCTTTCTCCACAACCTAGAGACACACCCTCTTCTCCTCTTCCTCACACTATGCCAACTACTCCTTTTACACCACGCCCATCTACACCTATAACAGATGTAGAAAGTGACACAGGAGAGGGAGAACATCCTAGGGATGATGAAGACACGGTCCCAGAGGATGCAGACCCATGGGAAGATGATAATGTAGGGTCAGATAATGATAACGACCCTGAACTGTATCCCTCAAAACCTTCACCACCTGATGATAATACAGGTTTTGCACAACTAATTAATAGGGCAGCAAAATACCACAAGGTAGAACTACATGCAGAACCTCAAATAGAGGATTTCCTGTTTGAAACACTACCTGCTGCACAAAGAACATCAGGAACACTACCAATGCTTAAGGGTCTCCTCAATCACACATCAGAAATATTCAAAGACCCGGTGAGGGCTAGGGTATTAAACCCAAGATTTGATAAAAAATATAAGGCAGCTCCAAAAGACCCAATATTTATCAAGGGGCAAATTCCTCTGGACTCACTAGTGGTCACAAATGCTCGTAAGAGAGCAAACTCTTTAACTACAGGAGAAGCTCCGCCTCCGGACACAGAGTCTAAGCTAATAGATGGCTCCGGCAAGAGAGTAGCATCCCAAGCGGCAAACAGCTGGCGCATAGCTAATACGCAAGCGCTACTTGCACGGTATGACAGAGCTCATTATGATGAATTAGAAAAACTCATCATGCATCTCCCTAAAGAACATCAAAAGAAGGCAGATCAACTCATACAAGAGGGAAAGATAATAACTAATACTTCCATTAAGTGCGCCCTAGACGCAGCAGACACTGCAGCAAGATCCATAAACACAAGCATCATGCTAAGAAGACATGCATGGCTCAGAGTTTCAGGGTTCAAACAAGAGGTACAAACAACATTATTGAACCAACCTTTTGATGAGAAAACACTTTTCGGCTCAGGGACAGATGAGGCCTTAGAAAAGATGAAAAAAGATACGGAAACGGCTAAATCAATGGGAGCATTGCAACAGCCAACCCAAAGAGGTTCCTTTCGTAGGTTCACCTATAGAGGAGGATCCAAAAATACAGGTACAAGCCAGCAACCAACCTCTTTTACACCGACATCACCCAGAGGTAATTCTAGAGGCAATTACAGAGATAACAACAACAAGGGAAGAGGTCTCGGAAACAACAACAACCGCAACTCTCCAACCCCAAAGCAGTGACTTCATACAGCTCCCCCCAGACCATATAACACCGGTCGGGGGACGCCTATCACAGTTCCTACCTGTCTGGGAAAACATCACATCAGACAGGTGGGTGAGACAAATTATCCAACATGGTTATTGCCTGGAACTCACAGCTACCCCACCAAACATCCCTCCCAAACAGCGTCCAATGAGCCAAGACCACCTAACACTGTTAAAACAAGAAGTACTATCCCTACTAGAAAAGCATGCCATGGAGAAGGTTCCACAACTCCAACAAGGAACAGGAGTATACTCCCTATACTTCCTAATCCCCAAAAAAGACGGGTCTCTAAGGCCAATACTAGACCTCAGACCTCTCAATGCATACATAAATTCTGAACATTTCCACATGGTCACGCTCCAACAAGTACTTCCTTTACTGAAAAAAGGGGACTTTCTTTCTACACTGGATCTAAAAGACGCTTACTTTCATATCCCTATTCACAAAGCCCACAGGAAATACCTCAGGTTTGTGGTAGAAGGACAACATTACCAATTCAAAGTCCTTCCATTTGGGGTCACAACGGCACCAAGAGTATTCACAAAATGCCTAGCAGTGGTTGCAGCTCACCTAAGAAGACAACAAATACATGTCTTCCCTTACTTGGACGACTGGCTAATAAAGGCCAAGTCACAAGGAGAATGTCTTCAGAACACACAAAAGACAATTCAGCTGCTGCACCAGCTAGGGTTTACGGTGAACTACACAAAGTCACACCTGCAACCAAGCAAGGTTCAACAATATCTAGGGGCTACTACAGACACGGAAAAAGCCAAAGTATACCCCAATCCAGTCAGGATCCAAACAATGCTTACAGTCATTCAAAGATTTCAACCACAACACTCACTAACAGTGTGAGTGTTCATGCAGCTATTAGGGATGATGTCATCCTGCATACTGCTAATACCATATGCCAAACTACAAATGCGTCCGCTGCAAGAATGCTTAGCGACACAGTGGAATCAGGCTCAAGGACAGATTACAGATCTGGTGTTGGGAGACGACCGCACACACCGCTCTCTGAAGTGGTGGAACACAACAAACATTGCCAAGGGGCGGTCGTTCCTAGAACCAATTCCACAGGTGATAATAACAGCGGATGCATAGCTCACTGGATGGGGAGCGCATATGCAGAAATATACAGTACAGGGAAGATGGAATGTGCAGGAAAAAAGACTGCACATCAATCATCTAGAACTACTAGCAGTGTTTCTAGCATTGAAAGCCTTTCAAATGCACGTTATCAACAAAGCAGTCCTGATCAGAACAGACAACATGACAGCAATGTATTATATTCAAAAACAGGGGGGACGCACTCTCTCCAACTATCCAGGCTAGCGCAGGAAATCTGGAGATGGGCCATTCCTCAAAACATCTATCTATTAGCCGAACACCTACCAGGAGTTCAAAATCAGATAGCAGACATCTTAAGCAGACAGTCAGAACAAATACACGAATAGGAACTGCACCACCAAATACTGCAGCCATTCTTCCAAAGATGGGGACAACCAGAGATAGATCTCTTTGCCACTCATCAGAACGCAAAATGCCACAGCTTCGCATCCAGGTACCCACACCACCTGTCACAGGGCAATGCGTTATGGATAAATTGGTCCAACAAATTTGCATACGCTTTTCCCCCTCTCCCACTAATCCCATTAGTGGTCCGAAAGCTGCAACAACACTCAATGACCATGATACTAGTAGCACCCACCTGGGCACGACAGCCGTGGTTCACCACGCTCCTGCAACTCTCACAGGTGCCACACCAAAAGCTAAGAATTTTACCCATGCACCTTACACAGAACCATGGAGAAATAATGCACCCAGATCCCAAACAACTGAACCTAGCGATCTGGCTCCTGAAATCCTAGAATTTGGATACTTAGATCTACCCCCAAACTGTATGGAGATCATTAAGCAGGCGTGACGTCCCACCACCAGAGCATGCTACGCAGCGAAGTGGAAAAGGTTTGCTGTATACTGTACCAGTAATAACATCAACCCTCTGGACGTATCAACAAAGGATATTATTTGCTATTTACTACACTTACAGCAATGTAATCTTGCGTACACATCTATCAGAGTACATCTAGCAGCTATAGCAGCGGACCTACAAAACAGGCAACACCTATCCCTGTTTAGAGTGCCAGCAATCAAAGCCTTTATGGAAGGCCTTAAAAGAGTCATTCCACCAAGAATACCACCTTCCCCGTCTGGAACCTCAACATAGTACTCACCAGACTAATGGGACCACCTTTCGAACCTATGCATAGGTGTGAAATACAATTCCTTACATGGAAGGTGGCCTTCCTTATAGCCATTACCTCCCTCAGTAGAGTAAGCGAATTACAGGCATTGACAATACAAGAACCATTCCTACAGTTACACCAGAATAAAGTGGTTCTTAGAACAAACCCAAAGTTCTTGCCTAAAGTAATTTCAGCATTTCACATCAATAATTTTTGGTCAAGATTACTTTGCAGGGTCTTTAACGCATTAAACCTTGATAATATTCCTTTGTCATGGAAATCATCCATAATTATTCCTGTATTTAAAAAGGGAAACAGGCAGGACCCTGCTTGTTACAGACCAATTTCGCTGATTGATTCATCAGTTAAGATTTTAGGAAGAGTAATACTAGCAAAATTAAATGATTGGGTTAACGAGAATGGCATTTTGACAAATGTGCAATATGGTTTTAGAACTAAAAGAAGCACCCTCGACCAATGCCTTAATCTCCATCTGCTGATTGAGAAATATACTAGGGCTAAGGAGGGGTCCATGTACCTCAGTTTCATGGACCTCTCCTCAGCCTTTGATCTGGTCAACAGATCTAAGCTATGGTCAAAACTATTGGAAATGGGCTTGGATAGGTCAATAGTCAATTTACTGGCTGATTTACATTCTGGCCTTACCGCAAAAATTAGCGTTTCCTCTAAAGGAAGGTGTACCGATGTCTTCGCCTCAGAGAAAGGAGTTAGACAGGGGTGCATTATGGCGCCCCTGTTGTTCACATTATATGTGAACGCCTTGGAGCCCGCCCTTAGGGACGTAACCCTCGACATTCCGCGTGCGGGGGAACAGGGGATCCCTGTCCTCCTTTACGCGGATGACGCGGTTCTTCTCGCTCGTACCGGGGTGGGACTGCAACGACTCCTGGACGCCTTTGAAGCGTTTATGTGCTCTCTTGATTTGAAAGTAAACGCGAAAAAATCTCAAATTATGCTTATGGGCAGGGTAACTAGGAAAAATTATCATAAAGCTTTTAAATGTGGACAAGAAAAACTTGCCCGTGTAACTTCCTTTCCTTACTTAGGGATTACCTTTGATGAGAAGGGCAACTGGGGACCCCAGGTAAAGAATAGAGCAACCTCGTTAGCCAGAACATCTGCAGCCCTACAAGGGTTTTCTAGGAAACTCGGGGCTAGGCCAATCGCAGCCATATTGAAAATTTATAAAGCCAAATGTATCGCAGTGGCATCTTATGGTGGCTCAATCTGGGGACATAAGGGTCTGGCCCCCTTACAGACGATGGAAAATAAATTTCTCAGATCTGTCCTTGGAGTCCCACAGTCAACCTCGTCCCACACTGTTCATATGGAATTAGGGGCAGGCTACATTACAGATCTAATAAAAATAGCACCGTTAGTTGCTTGGCTGAAGCTGTGGCTTAATAAGGAAATCCCCTTAAACCATATTATTTTAAGAGATTGTCTGTGTTTGGACAAAGTTAACAATATTGGTTGGTTGACTTACATTAAGGAAAATTTCAAAAGGCTGGGGAGGCCTGAGCTCTACCTCGATACAGACTCTATAGTATCTAAAGATATAGAGACCACAAAACTAGCAATGAAAGAGCTCTTATCTTTGGAAAGAGAAGAACGAGAGTTGAAAAAACCCAGTGTTAGGGTTAGTTTATTATTGTCTATACCCGACGGCCCAGAGAATTATTTGAATACAGTGACCCATCCCTACCACAGGTTTATTTTAACTCGTTTTCGTTTTAATTTGATACATTTTAACCTTGGTTTTTATCCTGTATGGAGTACCCCTGATAAGGCGTTACCATGTACTTGCGATCATTTCTCCGAACAAGATACTATGCACTTTGTAATGTTTTGTAGCCATTACATTGATGCTAGGAGAAAGTTTTTGGTGCCTATTCTCAAGGAAGCTGTATTTATCCAGGTTAAACCTGCTCTTATTTATTTACAGCTTTTACAGATTCCCAAGATTATGTTTTGCGTAGCTAGTTTCTTGGTCAGAGCTATTAGGAGCAGGAATGATAGATTAAAAAATGCGGTTATTCTTCCTATATAGATTCCTTTTATGTATTTACATGTATCTATATGTGTCTATATTTGGACCTTTAAGCATGCATGATTTTCTCTCAGGGACTTTTGTGGTTGTAATGCCTATTTTCCGGGGATTTCCCTTCTTTAGCTTTTTTAGTTTTTTGTATCTTAGCATTCCTTGCACTTTAGCACTTTGCACTTTGTATCATCACATCACTATGAATTGTAAATTGATGTATGATTTTTATAGTATTGTATCATAAATGTTTTTAGAAGAATGTATTTGTTATATATGTATGTTTGTATTGCCATCGTCTTTATATGATATTAAGTTATGGCAATAAAGTAATTTGACTGACTGACTGACACATCAATCAACCAGTGGAACTACCAGTCTTTTTCCCAAAACCACAGACGGTAGCAGAAAGGGCCCTACATACACTAGATGTCAAAAGGGCAATATTGTACTACATAGAAAGGACACAAAATTTCAGGAAAACTAAACAACTATTTGTAGCGTTTTCCCCAACACATAAGGGCAATCCTATCTCTAAAGCAGGCATTGCCAGATGGATCGTAAGATGTATACAAATATGTTACATAAAAGCAAAGAGATAAAAGCAAAGAGAACATTAGCTGTTCCTCCTAGAGCTCATTCTACACGTAAGCTAGGGGCATCTATGGCATTCTTAGGAAACATTCCCCTAGATGACATATGCAGAGCAGCAACTTGGTCTACACCACATACCTTCACAAAACACTACTGTGTTGATGTGCAGGCTACACAACAAGCCAGAGTGGGCCAAGCTGTATTAAAAACTTTATTTCAAACGGTTGCGACAGACACGGGTGACCACCGCTAGGGAGGTAACTGCTGTATAATCTATTCATAAATGTACCATCTGCAGCCCATATGCCTCGAATGGAATATGCTACTTATCAGTATGCATCTGTTCTTGGCATAGAGGGCTGCAGAGTGGTACATGCCCTCCCTGCCTCCCCGGAAACCTGTGTCTGTCCCAACATTATCTTATTTAGATACACTTACATGGGCATCTCTTTCTGTATTCTATTACACTACTCCATCTAACCCTACTATGGCAAAACAATCTAAGGATGGAGCCGATGCCCATGCGCACTAACACCCAAAGGAGGAGTCATCGATCTCGTGACGACACCAGATGGCGATCTATTCATAAATGTACCACTCTGCAGCCCTCTATGCCAAGAACAGATGCATACTGGTAAGTAGCATATTCCTTATTCTTCCCAGACAAACTGATCCTCCTTTTCTTCTTATCAATCTGATAGTTACTACCTGGGAGGATTGGCAGACAGCGTTATAGTAAGTCTCTCCAGCTATTTCTCTGGTAGACATGCACTGTTTCAAGAGAGCGCCTAATGCGTTTTGGAGGTGTATTGGCTGTTAGGAAGAAATGTTGATTTTGTTGTTGACAGGCGTTTGATGCATTACTAAAAGTCTTCAACTGTATCACTGATGAAGTATCTGACTCTGAATGATGAAGTCATTAATTGTGTCACGAACTATGTATTTGGTGAATGCACTACTCATTTTATGTAAATGCTACATCCATGGATACATGGCTGGTGGAGTTACCTGCTCTGTGGCTTGTTTCAGTCTGCCTTTGTGTGATTGGTGAAATGGCTTGTAATTGCATTGCCTCGTTGGCCAACTATGGTGTGACAGACTGGTGGATTTGGCATAGGCAGATGAGCCAGCTGTCGTTTTGTTAAATAATTGATCATAGAATGGGTGGACTGGTTCACTGTGGAATTATTGGAATGGCCATGTGTTGACATTAAGGAATGAAAACATTTGGATTTGGGGGAGGGGCAGGCTGCAATGCTGCTAGCGCCCTGGTTATGGCGTTGATGCATGTTCTGGCCGTTGAATTGTTGGAGGTGCCAGGTGGGGTTGTCCGCTTTGCCACTGGTGTGCTGACATTAGTGTTTAGGTCTAATATGGCATTGTTGGTGACCAGTTGGCACCGCTGTACCAATATGGGTGGTAAGGCCAGCTGCAGTGCTCATGGAGTTTCCGGCTGTGATCTTGCAGTGCCAGTGTATGTAGTAAGACCAGCCATACATGTATTGGTGGTTGTATGGCTGGTTGTGATGACTGTAGCAGTGTTGGAGTGGCTAGCTGTAACACTCAATTACAGTCTTGGTGGTAAGGCCAGCTGTTGCATTGATTGAGCAGCTGCCTGTGGCACTGGGGCACCAGTGTTTGCGCCGAGGCCAGTTGTGGCATTGATGGAATGGCGGGCAGTGGCACTGCGGTCCCAGTGTTGGTGCCACGTCCGGCTGTGGCCTTGATGGAGTGGTTGCCTGTGGCACTGGGGTGCCAGTATTGGGGCTAAGGCCTGCTGTGGCCTTTATGGAGTGGCTAGCTGCGGGGCCAGGGTGCCAGTGTTGGGAGTAAGGCCAGTTGTGGCCTTGATGGAGTTGCAGCCTGCTGCACTGGAGGGCCTGTGTAGGTCCTAAGGTCAGCCGTGGCCTCAATGGAGTTGCTGCCTGCAGCACTGGAGTGTCTGTGTTGCTCCTAAGGCCGGCTGTGGTCTTGCTGGAGTGGCTGCCTGTGACACTAGGGTGTCTGATTTTGTGCTAAGGCCGGTTGTGACCTTGATGGAGTGGCTCCCTGTGCAGCTGTGGTGTCAGTGTTGGTGCTAACGCTGTCTGTGACCTTGATGGCGTGGCTGCTTGTGGCACTGGGGTGCCAGTGTTGGCGCTAAGGCCAGCTGTGGTCTTTATGGAGTGGCTGCCTGTGGCACTGGCGTGCCTATGTTGCTGCTAAGGTCGGCTGTGGTCTTGCTGGAGTGGCTGCCTGTGACACTGGGGTGCCTGGTTTGGTGCTAAGGTCGGTTGTGACCTTCATGGAGAGGCTCCTTGCTGCACTGGAGTGCTTGTGTTGGTGTTAAGGCCGGCTTTGGCCTTGAAAGAGTGGCTGCCTGCGGCACTGCTGTGCCAGTGTTGGGGCTGAGGCTGGCTGTGGCCTTGATGGAGTGGCTGCCTGGCGCACTGGGGTGCCTGTGTTGGTGCTACGGCCGGTGTTGGAGGTGGTGGAGTGGCTGACTCTGGTGCTGGGGTGCCTGTGTTGGCGGTAAGTCCAACTGTGGCCTCAAATCGGCTGGCTGTCGTACTGGGGTACCAGTGTTGGTGCTAAGTGTGGCTGCGGTTTTGATGGAGTGGCTGGCTGCGGCGCTGGGGTGTAAGTGTTGGCGCAAAGGCCGGCTGTGGCCTTGATGGAGTGGCTTCTCGCAGCACTGGGGTGCCATTGTTGATGGTAATTCAGGCTGTGGCCTTGATAGAGCGGCTGGCTGTAGCGCGGGTGTGCCAGTATTTGCTCCAAGTCTGGCTGTGACCTTGATGGAGTGCCTGGCTGCGGCACTGGGGTGCCAGTGTTGGTGCTAAGGCCAGCTGTGGTCTTGATGGAGTGGCTGCCTGCGGCACTGGAGCTCCTGTGTTGGCAATAAGGCTGGCTGTGGCCTTGCTGGAGTGTATGGCTGCGGCACTTGTGTCACTGTGTTGGCGCCAAGGCTGGCTGTAGTTGACAGGCATTCAAGTGGGGCAGTTGTCGCTTCAAGACCTCCTGCTCTCTGCAGCTGATTTTTTTTGCTTTTAATGAATGTTATTTTATTTTATTTGTGCTTTGTATTAAACCACTGAATATTTGCTAAATGATAATAGCCCACATTTACCGTGAGTTCCGCCCCACACATACACACACACACATTACTCCTTAACCATGCCTTTCCCGCTTCATTTTTGTGTGTACTTTCAGCTCCCTGGTCCACCGTGGCTTCCGTTTGAGCAGAAGGAGCTGAAACATTAACTTAGCCATTTTTTTTCCAGACGACTGTGACATCCATTTAGGAGGGCTGTGGTCCAGCTGATTTCTATAAGGGTGTGCTCCCTCTTTAGCCTCAGTCTGACACCGAAGCACAGCGGGGGCGCGCTAAAGGCAAGCCTGTCTACGCATGTCCGTTCCTGGTTGGCGCCAGGGATGCAGGCAGTTTTAAGTCTTATCTCAATCTTGTCAAGGAAAGGCAATATTCTCGTGCCCAACTTATGGACCTTTGCCCCAGGGACCCTGAGGAGGCATGCTTAGCTCAACTACCTTTGAAGTAGGCCATTGCCAGAAATGTATGTTTCATTTTAAATGCATGTCTCAGTCCAACTCAGTGAACTCATTTAGTACTCTCCGTCTGTCGACTGAGGAAAGTTTACTCAGCGACACTATTGGAGAAGCGGATGACCAGATGCATATTGGCAGGCGTTAATTAACCTCTGGTCCCTCATTAAACATAACACTGACAATTTTGCTTTAATTCACTTGCTGTCCCTTGACTGCCTATTCATCACTGAGACCTGGGCAAAAGAGGACACTGGTCCCAATCTGGTGGACGCGGTCCCTCAGGTTACGATATTTCTAGAAGTGATAGTCAGGGCCAGAGGCGGGTGAGTTGGCTAAAATTTCATGCATGTTTTTAACCACACCCTCGAACCAGTGGCCAAGGGTACAGGTGACTCTCTGGAGGAACCCCTATTTAGGCTCAAACTTTCAGCCAGGTACACCTTTTTGGGTCTCTTGGTATACCGACCTCCGGGCCCACGGGTCAATTTTTCTGAGGTCTGATGCCAGACCTTGGAACTCACGCCTGATGTATTCTCAATTCACCATTCATGGGGACTTCAAATTTCATTTTGATGACTTTCCTTGTAAAGACTCTGCCCTTTTTAGGGCTCGGCCTCCGCCCACGTAAGTGGGAGGAGTTTCGAGATCCTAATGTTAAAGAAAAAAAAAAGTATCTCCTAGGGCTTTGGCGAGACAAATTCCACACATTCCTTAGTGTGTTATGTCATCTGGCCAGTGATTCGTCTTCGTTGTGGTGTCGTTTTAATAGCCTTGAAGTGATAGGGTAAATGTAGTTTTCGTCCGCCATGTTGGGCATTTTTCGTTCGTGTGCGCGCAAAGAAGTACATTAATTATAATTAGGAGCTGTCAGGGTGCCTCCGTAAGTGAATCCAGATGGCCGGGCGCGTTCACCTTTCAGCAGCGCTCAGCGCGCAGCTGCTCCATGCCAGGCCGGGAAAGGGCTTCATTAGTTCAAGAACAAGAGTCTGACGTTCTGTCATGGGCTGTTCTTTTAATCTCAGTTTCATTTTTTTTCTGGAATGGTCCGTGGCCGGTGTGAATGGAATTGTTCTCTCGAGTTTATAATGTGTTTCTTTGCAGCAGCTTTTGTTTTCGGAGCTGAGGTAATGAATAGCAAGCTGGCAGGCAGCGCCTTTTAGAACTGTTTGCTTTCTGGGCAGAGTCCTGCAGTGGTGTTGAACTTCAGCATAGTCTGACAGGCTGCTGTATTGTTTGTATTTTCCCATACCGCCTGCGTCAACTTTTTTCCACACACGAATTTCCAACAGTTTTGTTCTCTCTGAATAATGCGCCTTGTTACTTCCTTCAGACAGCAAGCAGAGTTTTAAAGGAATGATTCAAGGAGCCCGTCAGTTGTTGACACAACGAAAGGTGAGGTAACTGTTTGCTTGCAGTTACGGACCTTCGTTTGGGGTTTTTATTGGTATTGTTTTTCCTAATGGGATTGGTGTTTGCGAGAAAATTGACTGCCCACAGCTGCGCTTGTAAGACGCGCCTGGGAAAGCGTGTCACGAGGGCTGCGTGGGGCTGATACAGATGCTCGCGCCCTATCAACATTGGGGACTGTATATTGACCGTCGTGCTGAAAGGCGGAGCAGCAGAAGTAGATTTCCGTTCTTGACTTAAATTCTATTCTTCCGAGCTCTGGGAGAAACCCCGAATGGAATCTAGGTATCCTGCTAGTTGCAGCGTTTGCGCGATGGCAAAAGAGGAAGTGTGCTAAGTTTTATTGTTTTTATTTTTTATAAAGTAAAGAACATTGGTAGGAAAGTTTGTAGAACTCCCCAAGTCTAGCAACTCGGAACACATACTTTGATTATGTCGTTTTTAGAACAGTCTGCCAAAGAATTCATTTCACAACTTGTAAATGCAGTTTGAGAGTTGAGACTGCAGTTTGAGAGTGCAGTTTGAGAGTTGAGAGTGCAGATTGAGAGTGCAGAGTGCAGTTTGAGAGTGCAGAATCAGAGTGCAGTTTGAGAGTGCAGAATCAGAGTGCAGTTTGAGAGTGCAGTTTGAGAGTGCAGTTTGAGAGTGCAGTTTGGGAGCAGTTTGAGAGTGCAGTTTGAGTGCAGTTTGAGAGTGCAGAGTGCAGTTTGAGAGTGCAGATTGAGAGTGCAGTTTGCAGATTGAGAGTTGAGAGTGCACGTTGAGAGTGCACATTGAGAGTTGAGAGTGCAGTTTGAGAGTTGAGAGTGCAGTTTGAGAGTTGAGAGTGCAGTTTGAGAGTTGAGAGTGCAGTTTGAGAGTTGAGAGTGCAGTTTGAGAGTTGAGAGTGCAGTTTGAGAGTTGAGAGTGCAGTTTCAGAGTTGAGAGTGCAGTTACAGAGTGCAGCATGAGAGTTGTGAGTGCAGTTTGAGAGTTGAGAGTGCAGTTTGAGAGTGCAGTTTGAGAGTGCAGTTTGAGAGTGCAGTTTGAGAGTGGTGTTTGAGAGTGCAGAGTGCAGTTTGAGAGTGCAGAGTGCAGTTTGAGAGTGCAGAGTGCAGTTTGAGAGTGCAGAGTGCAGTTTGAGAGTTGAGAGTGCAGTTTGAGAGTGCAGAGTGGAGATTGAGAGTTGAGAGTGCAGTTTGAGAGTGCAGTTTGAGAGTGCAGATTGAGAGTGCAGTTTGAGAGTGCAGTTTGAGAGTGCAGTTTGAGAGTGCAGTGTGGGAGTGCAGTGTGGGAGTGCAGTGTGGGAGTGCAGTGTGAGAGTGCAGTGTGAGAGTTGAGAGTGCAGATTGAGAGTGCAGATTGAGAGTGCAGATTGAGAGTGCAGATTGAGAGTGCAGATTGAGAGTGCAGATTGAGAGTGCAGTTTGAGAGTGCAGTTTGAGAGTGCAGTTTGAGAGTGCAGATTGAGAGTGCAGTTTGAGAGTGCAGTTTGAGAGTGCAGAATCAGAGTGCAGAATCAGAGTGCAGATTGCATTTTGAGAGTGCAGTTTGAGAGTGCAGAGTGCAGATTGAGAGTGCAGATTGAGAGTGCAGATTGAGAGTGCAGATTGAGAGTGCAGATTGAGAGTGCAGATTGAGAGTGCAGAGTGGCAGTGAGTGCAGACTGAGTGCAGAGTGACAGTGAGTGCAGACTGAGTGCAGAGTGACAGTGAGTGCAGACTGAGTGCAGAGTGACAGTGAGTGCAGAGTGACAGTGAGTGCAGAGTGACAGTGAGTGCAGAGTGACAGTGAGTGCAGAGTGGGTGCAGAGTGAGTGCAGAGTGAGTGCAGAGTGAGTGCAGAGTGAGTGCAGAGTGGCAGTGTGTGCAGAGTGGCAGTGTGTGCAGAGTGGCAGTGTGTGCAGAGTGGCAGTGAGTGCAGAGTGGCAGTGAGTGCAGAGTGGCAGTGAGTGCAGAGTGACAGTGAGTGCAGAGTGACAGTGAGTGCAGAGTGACTGTAGAGTGAGTGCAGAGTGAGTGCAGACTGACAGTGAGTGCAGAGTGACTGTAGAGTGACTGTAGAGTGACTGCAGAGTGAGTGCAGAGTGAGTGCAGAGTGAGTGCAGAGTGACAGTGAGTGCAGAGTGGCAGTGAGTGCAGAGTGGCAGTGAGTGCAGAGTGGCAGTGAGTGCAGAGTGGCAGTGAGTGCAGAGTGGCAGTGAGTGCAGAGTGGCAGTGAGTGCAGAGTGACAGTGAGTGCAGAGTGACAGTGAGTGCAGAGTGACAGTGAGTGCAGAGTGACAGTGAGTGCAGAGTGACAGTGAGTGCAGAGTGAGTGACAGTGAGTGCAGAGTGAGTGCAGAGTGAGTGCAGAGTGACAGTGAGTGCAGAGTGACAGTGAGTGCAGAGTGACTGTAGAGTGAGTGCAGACTGACAGTGAGTGCAGAGTGAGTGCAGAGTGAGTGCAGACTGACAGTGAGTGCAGAGTGAGTGCAGAGTGAGTGCAGAGTGAGTGCAGAGTGAGTGCAGAGTGAGTGCAGAGTGCAGAGTGACAGTGAGTGCAGAGTGACAGTGAGTGCAGAGTGACAGTGAGTGCAGAGTGACAGTGAGTGCAGAGTGACAGTGAGTGCAGAGTGACAGTGAGTGCAGAGTGACAGTGAGTGCAGAGTGACAGTGAGTGCAGATTGACTGTAGCGTGAGTGCAGAGTGACAGTGAGTGCAGAGTGACAGTGAGTGCAGAGTGACAGTGAGTGCAGAGTGGCAGTGAGTGCAGAGTGGCAGTGAGTGCAGAGTGACAGTGAGTGCAGAGTGACAGTGAGTGCAGAGTGGCAGTGAGTGCAGAGTGGCAGTGAGTGCAGAGTGGCAGTGAGTGCAGAGTGGCAGTGAGTGCAGAGTGACAGTGAGTGCAGAGTGACAGTGAGTGCAGAGTGACTGCAGAGACAGTGTGTCAGGGTGCACATTGTGTGAGTGTGCAGAATGAGTGTGCAGGGTAAACAGTGTGTGACTATGCAGGGTGACATTGGGAGTGTGCGGGTGAGCAGTGTGTGAATGTGTAGGGGCAGTGTGTGAGTGTGCAGAAAACACCACACACACATACACCACACACACATAACGCACACACAAACCACACACCTCAGTCTCTCAACACCACACACTTGTCACCACTCAACACAACACACTCACCACCACACTGACTCCCCAGGCTCACCCCCACAGACTCACCAGCACACAGAAAACAACACACACAACAACACACCCCCAGCCGTCAATGAATGCTTTCACCATGCACAAACACCAACAACCATCATCCATCTGTGCACGCTTTTACCAAGCACACACCCACCAGCCGTCAGTGCACCCTTCCACCAGGCACACACACCTCCAGCCGGCAGTGCACTTTTCCACCAAGCAATCGCATTATGGTACACTTTACTTTTAAACATATTCATATAAAGCACAGCATGCCACCATTGGTAAAATTACAATTCAACCAAGATACTTCCACTACACACCACATGCACACACCCCATAACACATGGCAAAAAGACATTGGCATTTACAATGCCATTAGCTCAAACTCAAATAAATCCGAGCCCGATTGCATTTCTAATGCTTGTTTCTTGAGTTGATGTCCAATTTTAGATTCAATCAGTTGGTACCATTTGCTTCACACATGGCGAGCCACAATTTGGAAGGGATTTTTACCAACCACAGCAACTTGGTTATTGAGGATGTCTAGCCCCATAGCTGGGCAGATCACTGGGTGATTCAGCTTATAGTCTCTCTCACAACCTACTATAGGTACAGGCTCCACCACCCACCCTAAACATTTACTTTTGAGGAACCTAATCAAGATCACTGCTGACTGCTTGGAACAGGCCCTTGAATTTCTCCTTAGCCACTCAGGAAAGCCAGTCAGTCAAAAGCTTTTATTATCGGTTAAAAACCATATACAAGACATACAAATTACATCATATACAACAATACTATGTACAAATAAATTAGTGAATAGATATAAAAAATTCATAAAAAGACATCAGAGTGCAGAGTACTTAAGTTAAAACGAGCGTTGGTATCTCTCTATTATACACAATTTGGAAGCTGACCCACCACGCAAGATAAGTAGAAAGAAAAGAGGGCCACCCATGTTGTGACTATTTGGAACCCTTTAGAATCGCGCACCTTGTGTACCACATTGACAAAAGAAATTTAGAGGTCACGAGAACAAACATGAAAGACGCATCTGATTTTAAAAGTCTAAAAGCCTCTCTGTAGTCACTGAATTAGCCACTTAGTTCTTGCCCTGGAATAGGAGGGGCAGAAGAGCAGAACATGAAGATCTGTCTCTCTGCTAGCCTCACATCCTGGGCAAGTACTTGTGTGGAGTGGTGTTTTTGACCACTTGTCAGTGGTTTCCCTCAAGGGAAGTGTGCCATGCCTAAACTGGAGATAGAGTTTCTTAGCCAGAGGTGGTTGGATTTGGTCTAAGAATCTCTCAAAAGAAGGGTGGGCCTTAATCTCTAGGAAGGCATTAGTGAGTCTACCCAGGGTCGAATTTGTTGATAGGAGAGCCCTCCCGTACTCTTTCAATGCTATGCCCAATACCTTCCATGGGAGCGAGGCACAAGCCTCCTCTGGGGAGGACGACAGGTCCCCCCTACCCAATTTCTGTGCGAGGCATTGGATGTACTTCAACCACGGGATCTTTTTCCACACCGCCTCTGGCTAGCAGATCCCGCAAGTCTTCCCTATAGCTCTCGAGTTCAGGGGTAGCCCAAAGTCGTCTCCAGTATAAGAGAGGGCGGTTTGAAACGACCTCATGGATTGGCACCAAACCTAAGTCCAACCTCAATGGAACCAGGGGAGTGCTCCGGGGAAGGTGCAGGAGGCGTCTTATAAAGCTGTTCTCAGTGAGGGAAAGGGGGGCCAAACTTGTATGCCCCCAAAGTTCTGCACCATAAAGTGTGCCACCTCTTGCCTGCGCCTTGTAAATTTCTACAGCCGGTCCCATAAGTGAGGGAAGATTTACTGTGAACTTTTAGGATACCCCCCGATGACTGAGCAAGTTTCATATTGGCTTTGGCGATCTGTGAACCCCAGTCCATTTTATCATTAACAGTAACCCCCAGATACTCGAAGGTTGACACTCGGTCTAGGGCCGTTCCATCCAGATGAGGGTGGGGGCAGTTTGAGTGAGTCGAGTTAAACGCCATATATTTCGTTTCGGCGAAATTAATTGCCAGGTTCCTCATTTTACAAAAGCTAGAGAAAGCTTATAATGTTCGCTGTATACCCCCCAGTGTTTTTGACAATAGGAGGGTATCGTCAGCGAACATTAGTGCCGGGATTTTCCTACTAGCTAGTGAAGGGGAGTCCAGATTGTTCGCTCCCAGTAAGCGGGCAATAAGGCCATTGAGGAATAGGGAAAAGAGCGTGGGCGCTAGTAAGCATCCTTGTCTGACTCCCCTTTCCACTGGGAAAGGGGAGGTCAATGCCCCCCCCCCTTCCCATACCTCACCCTTGCGCACGTGCCCGTGTGCAGTCGCAGGAAAAGTTCACATAGGTAAGCCGGTGCACCCATCTCAGTTAAGATGACCCAAAGCTTGTCCCTCTGGACCAGGTCAAAAGCCGACCGCAAGTCCACGAATATCAAATACAAACTGCCTCCCCCCAGAGTGACTCAGGAAAGCTCTTTTCGCTTCTCTGCCGAAGGCTTCCAAGATTGGGTTAACACAGCTTTGGATATTGTAGCTCCCCTCAAAACCAAGACTGCAACTCGATGTAAGCACTCGGCACCTTGATTTTGAACAGAACTCAAGACCATTTTGTGGGAATGCTGCAGACAATAGTAGAAATGGAAGGCCAACCCATGCTTTAGTGGAAAAGAGAACTGTAGAGCAATTCTTTTGGGCTACAAACAGGCTACAGTGGAATCTAAAGCGCTCTTCTTTACGGAGGAAATCAGGTTAGCTAAAAATTCCTCTAAGCTGCTGTTTAAGGTAGTGAAGGAATTATCCAAACCTCCTACTCGTCATCTGCTTAATTCCTCTCAAGAGTTCAGTGACTGAGTAGCTTCCTATTTTTGGGATGACATTCTTAACATTTTCTCAAACGTCAAATCTCCTATTTCAAATGATTAATTTTCTGAAAATTCTGGTACTTGTCTTTCTGACAACATTCCGTCAGCCTTTCCGTCTGTTTCTGTCCAGCAAACCAAGGACTTATTGCTGAGTTTAAAATCAGGATCCTTGTATGATCCCTGCATGCCCAAAATACTACAACTTGCTGCTTATCGCTAAATTTTGCAGAAGGTGTTTCATTGCACGCTTCAATCGGGTACTTTTCCTGCTATCTGGAAGGAAGGTTGTTGTCACTCAGCTTCTTAAAGCTAATGAGGATTGTGAAGATATGAAAAATCTTAGTCCCATCTCTCTGTCGCCGGCCACAGCCAAGAACCTAGAAAAGTTTATCAATCAGGAGCTGATTAAATTTATTGACACCATTGGGATCCTCGATCCTTCTCAAAATGTATTTCATGCCGGACCCAGTACGGAAACAGCCCTTATTGTGGCAGCAGACAGCATCCACTGCCAGGTCGATCAGGGTGGAGAGGCTATCTTGAAAATGCTTGATCTGTCTGCAGCATTCAATCCTGTCTCGCCTGCACAGAGGGTTCAATGTCTGTAGCAAGCTGGGGTTAGCTTCTTCACTCTTTTCTATCCAATAGGGTGCAAACTGTCAACTGTGGTGGTTTCAAACCAAAGGCTTTCAGCCTTCCCTGTGGGGTGCCTCCCGGCTCGCCCTTAAGTCCGACCCTCTTTAATCTGTATGTGGCCCCTCTGGCTCATCTAGTGCGCTCATTTGGGTTTCAAGTGCTTTCATACGCAGATGATACTCAAATTATTGTATCTGTTTCCACCGACCTGTCTTTGGTGGCAGGGAGGTTCAACCAGTGCATGTTTAGCATTATCTGTTGGGTGAAAGACAGTTCTTTGAAGATTCATGCGGACAAGATTGAAGTGCTTTTGTTTGGCTCATGTGATTCCTTCTGGTTTAACATCTGGTGGCCGGAAGCCTGTGGACTTCGCCCCACTCCTGTTAAGTCAGCTAAAATCCTTGGTGCCATCTTCAAGAACACTCTGAGTATTGATGCACAGGTCAGTCGCACAGCTAGCACTTGCTTTTATATCACTAGGTCCCTGAAAAGGATATTTCCTTACAATCCACCGTGCCTGCACCAGGCAGTTACTATTGCCCTTGTCACCTCACGGCTGGACTATTGTAAAGCACTGTATTTCAATATCAACTGTTCTTCTGTGAGCAAACGTCAGGTTGTGCAGAATGCAGCGGCCCGCCTTATTCTGAACGTCCCCAAACGGTACTCGGTTAGAGATGGGAATCGCTCCCTCCATTGGCTCCCAATCAGGTAGTAAATTTCCTTCAAGGCTTTGTGCTTTGCCTTTGATGTTCTACACCAGATGGGCCCAAACCAATTGAATGCTCTCTTTCATTGGTACACTCCTTGCAGACCACTTAGATCTTTGTGCTGCAAAAAACTGTGACTCCCCAGATTTCAGAAGACCAGATGGGTTGGGCATTCCTTCTCAGTTGCTGCCACCAAATTATGGAGCCTACCCACATTTCTGAAGTAGATTGCTTTGTTTTTCAAAAAACATCTGAAAACATGGCTTTTCTCATCTCGGAATCCTTGATTCCTGACTGCTCTGCCTGTGTTGATCTATCTGTCCTGCTCTAGCGCTTTTGCACCTGCAGGTTTTAGTGCATTCTATCATTTTTATCTTATCCTATCCTGATGGAGTGGCTGCCTGCGGCACTGGGGGGGCAGTGTGGGTGCTAAGGCTGGCTGTGTTGTGTCACTGGGGTGCCAGTGTTGGCCGTAAGGCTGCCTGTGGCACTGTGGCCTTGATTGAGTGGCTGTCTGTGGCACTGGGGTGCCAGTGTTGGCGCTGAGGCTGGCTGTGTCTCTGGGGTGCCAGTGTTGTCGCTGAGGCTGTGCCAGTGTTGTCGCTGAGGCTGGCTGTGTCACTGGGGTGCCAGTGTTGGCGCTAAGGCTGGCTGTGTCACTGGGGTGCCAGTGTTGGCGCTGAGGCTGGCTGTGTCACTGGGGTGCCAGTGTTGTCGCTGAGGCTGGCTGTGTCAGGGGGGTGCCAGTGTTGGCGCTGAGTCCGGCTGTGGCATTCATGGAGCTGCCAGTTTGTCATTGATTGAGTAGCCGGCTTCTCTGTTGGTGGCATCACTAGCCTAGCGGTACCATTGTGGTAGTGGCAGATTGTGACATTGTGTATGAGTCACTTGGGGAATATCAAATGCCCGGAAGGCGTCTTCTTTCCCCTGGTGATGGTTTCAACATTTGACAGAAGATAAGTGTACGTGGGAGGGGCTCTTGGGGACACTGACTGGGGTGTCAGGCAGCATGCAGCTCTGCTATTGGAGAACTGACAGCTTTTTCACTGGGGCTCCCAGACCCCCGCCCCGTCAGTTCATCTACCTGCCCCATCGCCCCCCTGATTCCGAGCTCTTCCTGCTTCTCCGTTCATGCACCCTCCTCAACATGGATCCATTTCACTTGCCTATCTCCCCCCACCCTGTATCCTGCCTCCCTCCGTCCCCCACCCGTGCCTATCCTCTGCCCCCTCTTCTCTTCTCCCCTCTGCCAGCATCACACCCTCGCCTCTCCCCTTCCTGCCGAGGGTGCCTCGTTCATACCTCTCCCTCCGAGCCCCTCGTCTCGCTGCGCCTTTGTCTGCCTGTCCCGTGTGTATCAATGTCTATGTATATTAATAGCCGCTGCAGCCTCCCTCCTGGCCTGCAGGGGGCGGCGCATCTCCTCTTCGCAGCTCTTTGTCTCCCCTCGGTTCCCGCCTGTCACGGTCAGGCTCCGCCTCTACTTCTTTCATCATTTTCTTCTGTTCCTCCTCTTTCACTCTCCCTTCCTCCCTTTCTTTCCTCGGTTAACTCGCCCTGTTATTATCCAACTTCGTGTTCATTCTTGCGACCTTTGTCTCTCCCGTTTTTTCTATTTTTTTCCAGTCTCCTCCTCTTTCTTTGGGGATGTCTTCGTTTCTCCGTCACTAGCGCAGACTCCCGCAGTTTTATCTCACTCCACGTTCTTCCCCGCCGCCTCCCTCTCTGTGTCTGCCTCCCACTCCCCGCCGCCGTTGTCTCTCCTCGTCCCTTCTTCTCCCTCCATCTCTCTGTCTTCTCTTGCTCTGTCTCTTTCTGAGATCTGCTTTCTTTGTTTCACATTCGAAATCTATCCCTTTCATCTTCTGTTCGCCCCTGATTTATTTTCATTTAAACATCAACTGTTATGGTGTCTTTGAACTTGCTGGTGTTGCCCCCTTTTTTCTTTATTTCCCGATCCTCGCGGCGTCTCTTTTAGTGGCCTCTTTTTGTGCTTCTTTCCCTCGTCTCTGTACCGTCTTTCGCCCTTTCCAGCTTTCTACCACCCACTCCCTATTCACCCCTCGAGCCCTCGTCTTCTTCTAACACCTCTGTCCCCGTTTGTCTTCGTCTTTTAAATTGTATTTCCCTCCTTTTCAGTCGCTTTTTTTCTCCCTTTTCTTTGTCCTTAATATGTCTCTTCTTTCCTACCTTTCTCCCACGGTCTCTAAATGAGTCTGTTTTTATTGAACCAATAACATGTATTTTTAGTTAAGACCATAAAACATCCTAGAGTTTAAAAAATAATAATAAATATAACTGTTTCTTACGTCTGCCCGCTTTGTTCTCTCCTAGTTTATCCCTTTCACTCATACTCTGACCCCGCTCCCGCCCCAGCGGATGTGGTACTTCCTTCCTCGCGGCACGTGCCAGTATTCGCAAATTACCTCGCGATTGTGTCTGGAAATCGAGGAGCAGAGGCGGGGGATTCCCTCCTCCTCGCCGGGCTCCCCCGGCCCCACAGAGACACCCCCCGCCCCCCGTGTGCTCCTCACCTGGGCTCGTCCCCCCAGCCTGCGGCGCGGCACCCTCTCCTTGGTCACTTTCCGTCCGCTGCCTCCTGCCTGTCAACCCCCCTGCCTCACTCTTTCTAGCCTCTCCTCCTGCCTGCCACCCTCCATCTCGCACTCTTCCCTTCACCTTCTCGTCTGTCCTCCTGTCTGTCGTCCCTCCCTCGCTCCCCTACACCCTCTCGTCTGTCACTTTTTCATCTCCTCTCCTCCTGTCGTCCCTCCCTCGCTCCCCTACACCCTCTCGTCTGTCACTTTTATCTCCTCTCCTCCTGTCTGTCGCTCCTCACTCTCTCCCCCTACATCATCTCGTCTGTCACTTTCTCTCCACCTGTCTGTCGTCCCTCCCTCGCTCCCCTACACCCTCTCGTCTTGTCACTTTTATCTCCTCTCTACCAGTTTGTCGTCCCTCCGTCTTCCTTCTTTCATCCTCTCGTCTGTCACTTTATCTCCTCTCCTTCCGTCTGTCACCCTCTCTCACTCTTCCTTCATCTTCTCGTCTGTCACTTCTCTCCTCTCTCTCCTTCTTGCCACCCCTGCCTCTCCCCTCCATCCTATCGACTTTCACGGTCTCTCCTCCTGTTTGTTGCCCCTCCCGCTCCCTCGCTCTTCCTTCGCCCTCGTCTGTCACTTTTCTCTGCTGTCTGTCACTCCTCCCTCCCTCTCCCTTCATTCACCCTCTTGTGTCACTTTATCGCCTCCTGTCTGCCACCCTTCCCTTCATCCTCTCGTCTGTCACTTCCTCTCCTCTCTCGCCCTCTCTAACTCCTCCCTGCATCCTCTCCTCTGTCACTTTCTCTCCTCTCGTCTGTCACTTTCTCTGGCGCACCCCGCACCGGCGCTTTCTGTCTCTGTGCGCCTCCCGCCATCTCTCACTCCCATGCCCCTCCTCCCCACCGTCTGCCCCCACCGCTCTCCCCTCCCCCGTCTGGGTCCAGTCTGGCGGAGCCCCGTGTGCTGACGGGAGCCGCATTGCGTTGCGGCGGCGGTGACCGGGGCTGCTGCTGCTCCGGAGCCACCTGTGCCCCCGGCGGCCTCTCCCCGCAAGGACCCCGAGCTCACAAGTAAGACCCGAGCGCGCGCAGACGGGAGGCTTTCATGGACAGCATGGTGTCAGGCACCTGTCGGAGGCTGCGGAGGTGAACCCGCAGGATCAGTGCAGATGTGATCATCTGCAGCCAGATGTATCGCCACTGTAAAGACTACTGGGCAAAGGACTAGGGGAGTGTGCATTGTAGACCTACTGTTAGGCACCTAGGGGCCGCAGGGGCCAGGCTGCAGAGCACTGCACCGTGGCCGGTTCAGACTACACTATGCGCCCCAGGGTCCGTCACTGTGCCTGGTTCAGCCTACACTACTGCACAGTATCCGGCCCCCGCCAAGGTGTGGTCTTCCTCCTATAAGGCTCGTCTGTAGAGAATGGCATAGACGTTTGTCGGCTGTGGCTGGTGGTTACGCAAGAGTCTGGGACAGAGCAGTTGTTGTGGATTATTTCTTGTGTAGACATTGTGGTACCCAGATAAAGTCTTGAACAGATACATGAGCATAAGAGGTTGTTGGAATGTGTTGGGAAGGTCGTGATGGGTGCCAGCTCCTTGGGGGTGTTACATGGGTCATTGGTTATCATGGAGCGATGAATGAGAAATGATTGAAAAATGATTATTGCAGATGCTGAACTTAATATGCCATGAAAGCACCATTGCGGTGTTGTATATGTGTAATCACGAATATTCGTCAAAACGCACCGGTGCCCCCACCTTGGTTACCTATGTCTGCTCATGCATCGCCATGCAGGTGTGAATATATGCTGTCACTGCAGCGTTTTTGGTTTTGACACCACTGTAATGACATATGCTCACACATCACACACCACCATGCATGCGCACCTTGTAGCAGCAATTCTTTTTTTTAATTTTTTTACCATTCTAAGATGGCAGATACCCATCTTGGAGTGGTAAAATAAAATTAAATAAATAAAAAGTGCACAAAAGCGCATGTAGGGAGATGGATATCGCAGTAGTAAATTGTATATACTGGGCCCTACCGAAAAATCCCAAAAAAGGATGCCGATGGGCGCGGGTGCAACGGAGGAGCAGGAGGTGAGAGGCTGCAGTCATCACCGACATGAGCAGTGGTGAGCAGGGACGAGCGAGGGAGCAACGGAGGACCGCCTAAACAGGGCAGGACTGGGAGAGGTGGGGCTGCCCTGAATTCCACTGTGAGTATTGTTGTATTGTACACTTTAATGCCCATATGTACAAAACTTCCATTTTGCATTTCCTAAATAGCGAATCCATAGAAATTGCAATTTAGGAAATGGAATGTACTAAAATTGTGATTTCCTACAGAGTCGTAATCGCTATTAGGAAATCGCAAATTTGGAAATGATAAAGAAGTCGTTCCTATGGGTCTAGGGCCCCCCTTACATCTAAAAAAAGAAAGCGATCCAGTTCCCTAGGGGCGAGTGCGCACCCATGGCACTGCAAAAGGTGCATTTGTGTGCCTATTTCCATTTTGCACTTGTTTATCATCGAATTGGATTAGATGGTAATAGCATTTCCTAAATGCCCATTTTGCATTTAGGAAATGCTTTGTACATGGGCTTAGGAAATCGCAAATAGTAAATCCCTATTTGTGATCTCCTATTTTAGTAATCTCGAAATACAATTTCATGGGGTAGAAATCGCAATTTGCGACCTTAATTCTGCTTTTGTACATATGGAAAGCCTGTTTAGCATTTCTTAATGGCCCAAATAGCGAATCAGTCCATTAAGAAATGCTTAATGGCTTCGTACATATGGGCCTTTGCCTTTTGACAAAAAACAGCGAAATGTCTCTGTAGATGAGACCTAAACAGATATGGTGTGTATTTTTCAGATAATGCTGTGTCGACATTCTGGTTACAGAATACTTGCATTTATGTTCAGTTTTTTGATCTGGCATGACAGCACAGCTGTCTCCAATATATATTATTACCAATTATTTAAAGTATACATAGTTGGCTTTGGCTCCATCCAGAGCAGTTTACCTCTCTCTCCTTATGCTATTGGCTGTTTAATGTATTGAGAGCTTGAATTGCAATTCAGGATGGAATCTTTTTAGTCTTAAAAGTATAGTGAATCTTTACACATTAAGTCTTTAGGTCACTCTTGCATTTTATACAGAAAGCAATCCTTTTTCTGATTTGTTTAACAAATGTATTCAGGATTCTTGTTTCAGTCACACATGTGTACATATATATGCTTACATGTACACATACACATGCATAATGGAACACAGGTCAGCTGCTGAACGCCTTTGATGCGGCGGACATTCCGCCGCGATGCTGAAAAAAATGACGCATGTGCGGTTTGGACGGCCCCCGGCCGTCCGACGCACACGCCCACCATGACGTCGGACGGCCGGGGCCGTCCGACGCGTGGAAGGTGTTAAAACAAAACGAGTGCTAGAAAAGTTAACAGATTAGTCTTTAATCAAGTAATGCAGAAACACAGGCATGGAGAAAGGAATGCACACATGTGGTTTGCATGCATTAGCACATTAAGATCAGACAGACTACCTTTTCCAGTGTTTTTTTTCAGAATATGTCTCGAACACGTATCCCCTTTCTTGGTATGGTTAGACCACACCTTCCATAAAAAATATCTGTGTTGCTGGGAACATTAGCACATTCTGAAAAATCGTAATTTGCAACCTTAATTCTGCTTTTGTACATATGGAAAGGCTGTTTAGCATTTCTTAACGGCCCAAATAGCGAATCAGTCCATTAAGAATTGCTTAATGGCTTCGTACATATGGGCCTTTGCCTTTTGACAAAAAACAGCTGCCAGTGTGTCTCAAATATATGGGGTTTCCATGTTGAAATTCCTTGAACCAGCAAGCACGGTACGGTTTCGGTCTATATACTTTCTTTCTGTTGTAGATCCTGCAACACATGTCCACTTCTTATTTGAGGTCATGCAACACATGTCCACTTCTTATTTGAGGTCATGCACATGTCCACCTCTTATTTGAGGTCATGCAACACATGTCCACATCTTATTTGAGGTCTGCAACACATGTCCACTTCTTATTTGAGGTTGATTACATCTTTGGAGGTTCACACCTATCCACCATACAACTTATATTGATTACTTAGTTGGACATTGAAGAGGTGAGAATCGCCTATACTCTTATATTCCCATATATATAAACTCCCCCCCCCCCAATTTTAAGTCTGTAGATAGCCAGGTTGATTCATTTTGGATTTCTTTTGTTGTAATTGGGCGAGTGCCCACCTTATACAATCAATTTTATTCACAAGATTATTACACTGTATAGGTTGTGTCTTTATTCATTTTAGTCACTTTATTTGGGTTTATTTGTGTTTCTAATTTGCGTGTTCTTTCGCTCTTATAAATAATGTTGGTGTTGTCTTCGTGGTTTACAGCATGTTATGTTATGTTAAAATGTTAAAATAGTCTTATAGAGCGCAAAGCTACTCAAAGAGTGTCCCGGCGCTAAGACAGAAAAAAAAAAAACTAAAAAGCACAGGAGAGAAGAAGAAAAGGAAAAAAGAGACAATTAGGTTGTTTGTTGAAACAGCCAGGTCTTCGGTTGCTTCCGGAAAGTCAACAGATCGGTGGTTTGCCTAAGTGAAAGGGGAAGCTTATTCCCAAGTCTTGCCACTTGCACTTGAAAAGAGCGGCCTCCTTTGCGGACCCTGCAATACTTCGGGATGACCATAAGATGTTGTTGAGCGGATCTAAGAGATCTGACCGGTACATAACCAGAGACTCTTCTGCAGATGTACTTTGCTCCGAGGCCATGCAAAGCCCTGAAGGCCAGGACCAGCGCCTTAAAACGAATTCTACTGCGAACGGGCAGCCAGTGCAAGTTTCTGATGTGATGGGAGATCCTGTCTCTAAGCCAAGATTCAGAATAGCCTTGGCTGCCGCGTTCTGTACCACCTGGATTCTGTTTAATAAACGCTCCAGAAGGCCCAAATACATTAGCATAGTCCAATCTGGACATAATGAGGGCCTGGATAACAATTTTCCTTTGTGAGGTCTGGAGTAAAAAAAAAAATATCTGCAACATTTTTAGGAGGCCAAAGCAAATCCCTGCCACTGCCTGCACCTGGGGTACCATTGAAAGGGTGTCACCTATTTTTACTCCCAGGTTCTTCACAACCCTAACTGTGGCCTGGGGTGGGGACATATCTCGAGGCCACCATTGTGTCTTGACATCCAGTGGTGGGGAACCGAAAAAGATATTTTCGGACTTATTACATTTCAGATGATTCTGTTTAAACCAAACAAAAGTTTCTTTTAGGCATTTATTAATCTTCTCCCCATTACATTTCTCTCCTTTCCTACAGGTGAACAGCAGTTGAGTGTCATTGGCGTATGATATTATTGTCACCTCATTCTCTCCGGCCAGGGAAGCCAGGGGGGCCATGTACAGATTGAAAAGTACAGGGCTCAAAATAGAGCCCTGTGGCATCCCCACGCTTAAAGATGGTATGTTGGCCGAGAACGGAGGTGACCAGACCTCCTGATTTCTACTGTCTAGAAATGAGGTAAACCACTTCAACACCGTGCCCTTAGCCTTTGCAGAAGGAGGCTATGGGGCACGGTGTCAAAAGCCGCCGAGAGGTCTAGGAAGACCAAGACCGCTTTGCCACTTGCATCCAGAGTCTCTTTGATGGAGTCTACCTCCAACAACGCCGTCTTTGTACTGAGATTCTGCCTGAAGCCTGACTGTCTAGAGTGAAACAAATTATTTGCTTCTGCAAAATTGCTGATCACAGTATGAACAAATTTCTCGGCTGTTTTAGCAAAAAACTGCAGAAGGGAGATAGGCCGATAATTAGTTAAGACCATAGGATCAGCCTTGGTTTTTTTTTTAGAAAAGGAATTATCTTAGCACTCTTCCAGCCTGCTGGAACCTGTCCCTTAGAGAAGGAGTATATATGTATGTTCAATGTTAAATTGTGTGATTTGTAAAATGTAGTGTCATGTTATATATCTGTCATATCATGTGGGTCGCCTCTAATTAGTGATGTTTTTTGGATGTAATGTTGATGAGTTATTCATGTCACGTTTTGTTTATAATTGTTACAGCCCTGACAAAGTTCGCTCTGGCAATTGGGAATGAAACGTGTTGGCTGTGTGCCAGTTTTAAGATTAACTTAATAAAAGAAGTATTTTTGACAAACATGGCCTGATTGATTGACTCCGCAACAAGTGCACCTTCCATTTTTTCTGAACAAATAAAAATTAATATATATATATATAAAATATTGCAAAAGGGCAAAGTAAAAACATCTGAAGAAAATTTTGTCGGAATTAAAACGTAAACAGATAACTATTTAGTCTAATTTTATAAGCGGGTTTGCTGTATTTTTCAATATTTCACAGTGTGTGTGTGTGTGTGTATATATATATATATATATATATATATATATATATATATATATAGTCAACTGATATTTGCTGATTTGCTGATGTTGTGATGGACTACAAGCTGATTGGATGTTTGGAACGGGTCACATTATTAATAGAAAAGGTTTCAAGATAGAAGACTTTGTATTATGTCTGCAAACTGCATCCTGCTTCAAACAAAAAATCACCAATGTTATGGCAGGTACCTAAACACCTTTGGGGAATCTAGGGCTCTGCTGCTCCTCCCCCCATGAAAGTAGAAAATACCCACATTTTCTAAATAAATCTCTCCCCTCAATTGTCTGATGTTTGAGTACTTCAACATTGTTAAAACTGGGGGTCTTGGCACAGGTATGCACTTGTGACAAACAGGGACCCTCTCCTCTAGTCAGGGCAAGGGAACAACTCCTCAGAATAACCCCTGCTCACCCTTTAGGTTGCGTGGCCCGAGCAGACAAGGCTAATCCTCAGGGCGTTAAGTTAGTTAAGCATTTATGACCACATACAGTAAAATCACAGACCCACCACAAATGGACACCAGGCGTAAGATTTGTATCAAAAATAGGGTACTTTATGTAAAAATAACTTTCATGTGCAGGATTACTTACAAGACCAATATAACATAAAGCAATGAGGCCACAAGATGTAATTAGGCAATAGTGTTTTCGTAAGGGAAAGAAATCTTTCAAGTTCGTGATTTAGTACTTATTTAGCAAAGTTCAAGGGTTGGAACACGATCCCCCAAATACCCAAAGCGGGTCCTGACCTTGTAGCACCGTTCATGGATGACTGGGCGCTGCGAAGCGCGCTGGCGTGCAGGACGGAGGCAGGAAGGCCTACTGAGGCTCACGCGCCGTACGGTGCGGTCGGCTTTAGTGCGGGGTACGAGTCGCAGGGCGGCCATACGACTCATTCGTGTTGACAAGGCGATGCGGGGAAAACAGAATGTTGCTGACCCCGAGTCTGTGAAGGGCAATGTACCTTGATTTGCGTGTTGTAGATTAGGGGCTTCGGTTCACACGGTGTACCTGGGGGGAACGAGTCGTGCTCTCTTAGTACGTGCCGGCGGGCGAAGGGTACCTTCGGATCTTTGGGGGCTTGATGCTTCCCAGCAGGCAGGTGCTACACAGGGCCTCCAGTATGGACCGTACTGGGGTATCTTCAGGGTGCGGCGCGACCTATTTCAGGTGCTTGGAGGGCAAAAGCGGGGCGGCCAGGTACGTTTTAACGTACGGGCCGTCCGAGGCGAAAGATTGCGCTCCGATGCTGAATTCCGGAGGGAGGGGCGAGGGGGCACACCACGAGTTCCAGTTACAGGCGAGGTGACAGGGGAGCAGGCGGCCCGGTCCGACGGGGAGAGAGCGACAGGAACAAGAGCGGGGCTTTCAGCGGGCAGGGGCTGCCAGGCTCCTGAGTGTCACGGCCCTAGGAGGGGGAGGGGCGCCAAGGGTCACAGTTCCGGTAGGAAGGAAGCACACAGCTTGGCCAAAGACGAGCGAAGGCACAATGAGCCCAATGGTCCTGGGGCTCAGGTCAGGGGGGTAGCTCAATCAAGCCCTTGGAGATCGTTTCAGGCACAAACATAACAAAGTCCTTTCTGGTCTTTTCCTCTCCTTCCTCAGCAAGGCACCACTGCAGGCCAGTCCTTCAGGTCAGTTACAGTCTTTCCTCCTTCAGCTTCTCTTGGTCCTTCTAGTTGGGTAGAGGTTCTTCGTGGTAAAACAGGATCTAATGTATGGGAGCAGGGCTCCTACTTTTATACAGAGTTTCTTTTGTCTTTGCAGGCCAGGGGCCTGAGCCTGGTTCAGCCCAGTTTTGGAGCACTTTGTTTACAGGAAGCTGCCTTCTTCTTTCAGGGTGCAGGGCAGGGACATCAGACGCTCCGCTGGAGGTGGAGCCAGCATTGTGGTGGCAGAGCACAGCCCTATTCAGACTCAAGGGGCACTCCTCCCACCCATCCTGGGGGTAATCCCTCTATTCACCACCTGGCAGCCCAGACTGTCCCCTGGAATTCCCCAACCCTGTCACTCACAGAAACCAGACAGCAGATACACATCCTAGTAGAAGCGGGCTGAAATGGTCAGGCAAGCAAATGCTAACTTTCTAAAAGTAGCATTTGCAAACACAGGATATTAAAATAAACTTTACTAAAAGAAGTATTTTATTATTCTGAGTTCAGGCATACTAAACTTGACCTTCTACCATGTTCCCTGAGCGAACTGGGATTATAGAGTGTAAAAATTCAAGCAGCCCATTCTGGCCTATGAGAATTGGTAGCCTTACAATAGTGAAAAACGAAAATGGCTGTAATTCACTATTAGGACATGCCACACACATCAGGGCTTGTCCTACCTTATGCTTACAATGCAACCTGCCCTGGGGTCTACCATAGGGGTGACTCACATGAAGTAAAGGGAAGGTTTAAGGGCTGGCAAGTGGGTGCACTTGCCCATCCAGCATGACAGTACCAGACTGCACACAGGTTCTACAATGGCAGACCTTAGACACATTTTAACAGGCTGCTTCTGTGGGTGGTGGTGCAACCAGCGCTGCAGGCCCACGAGCAGCATTGGCATTTACAAGCCCTGGCACTCCTGGTGCACTTTACTGGGGACTGACAGTAAACCAAATAAGCCAATCATGAAAACCAATTACATATACACTTTTCAGTAGGGAGAGCATATGCACTTTAGCACTGGTCAGCAGTGGTAAAGTGCCCAGAGTCATTAAACCAACAAAAACAGGTCAGAGAGAATATTGGAGGAAGGCAAAAAGTTCAGGGATGACCCTGCAGAAAGGGCCAAGTCCAACACAACCACCTTCCAGCCAAAACGCAGGGTAGACCAATCACTACCGTGATGGGCTTCCCTACTTAAGACGATAGATCATGGACCTGGCCCGCAACAGCAGGGGCATATTCCAGTTCTACGCCAATCTGAACTTTTTTCAAATCCTCTGTTCATACTCTCAGGGTCCACCAAGCCAATCCATAGTGAACCCTTCTCTTAACCTGTGGACACCACCTGTGCAGCATCTAACCTTAACTTGCTCATAGGTGTGTCCCAACAGACAGACAGCAAGTCACAGTGGCCACTGACAGTAGTCAGGGATGAGACCCAGGCCTCATGCCTAACAGGGCTCTCAAACCTCTGAGGCCTCAGAGAGCAGGGGGCTGCAGCCCCAGGTGCTTGGCACCCTTTGTCCACTCTCCCTCCTGTCAGGTCAGGTATGACATCCTGGCACTGACCCACCAGCCCCAGGCCTGTATCCGGCGGCTGGACCAAGACTGGGGTGGGCTCTCCCACACCCGGTCCTCTTCCTTGGGGCTCTGTACCCTCTCACTTGGAGTGGTACCCCCTTCCAGAATTGTCAGGGCACCTGTGGCAGGTGATCTGCACAATTCGCCCACCAGTTCAGGGGTGCTATCCTGCAACTGGGGTACCAGGTCAGGTGGGACACCCTGCACCTGGCCCTCTAACCTAGGGTCTAAACCCTCAAGCTGCACCAGGGTCAGAGGCGAGGACTCCTTCCCTCTGCACCCCCTTCCAGAGTACTGCCCACTCCCAACTTGAGTGGTGTCCCTAGAAGTGACATGGGTCAGGACACTGATTTCAGTGGTCCCACCCTCCAGGTCAGACAGCCTTTGAACCGGGCTTCCCAACTCAGGGACCCAACCCTGCAGTTGAACAATTGCCTGGCGCGCCAGGACTTCCTTGGGAGCACGAATGCCCCCCCTGAGGGTATCACCTAATTCCTGTGTTGTGTGACAGTCTGCCTGGCGCAGATGTCCCGTCTCCTGTCCATCTGACAGTGCGCGAAGATCCCCCAGGACAGAAGTGGTGGCACCATGGTCATTCCCTGGGGGCGCAGCCCTTCTGGCTGGCCTCTGACCCATTGGTTCTTCCAATGGGGACTCTTTCCCCCTCTCACCCCTCCATCTGGACCTCTGCACCCTCCCAACTGGAGCGGTACTGCCAGATACCAGAACTACTGGAGCTCTGCTTATAGAGTCACCACATTCTCTGGATACTGGGAGATCCTCCTCAAATGGCCTACAAGTACAGCCTAGGCCCCCGACCTGGTGTTCCCTTAAGAAACCATCCAGGCCATGAGACTGGGTTTCGAGTACCCTGGGACAGATCCCACACTCACTCCTCCTCCTCTGGACTTTTCCCTGGAATTCCCCAGCCCTGTCACTCACAGAAACCAGACAGCAGATACACATCCTAGCAGAGGTGGGCTGAAATGGTCAGGCAAGCAAATGCTAACTTTCTAAAAGTAGCATTTGCAAACACAGGATATTAAAATAAACTTTACTAAAATAACTATTTTATTATTCTGAGTTCAGGCATACTAAACGTGACCTTCTATCATGTTCCCTGAGCCTGCTGGGATTATAGAGTGTAATAATTCCAGCAGCCCTTTCTTGCCTATGAGAACAGGTAGCCTTATAATAGTAAAAAACGAAAATGGCTGTAATTCACTATTAGGACATGTCACACACATCAGGGCTTGTCCTACCTTATGCTTACAATGCACCCTGCCCTGGGGCATACCATAGGGGTGATTCACATGAAGTAAAGGGAAGGTTTAAGGGCTGGCAAGTGGGTGCACTTGCCCAGCCAGCATGACAGTACCAGACTGCACACAGGTTCTGCAATGGCAGACCTTAGACACATTTTAACAGCTGCTCTGTGGGTGGTGGTGCAACCAGCGCTGCAGGCCCACGAGCAGCATTGGCATTTACAAGCCCTGGCCCTCCTGGTGCACTTTACTAGGGACCGACAGTAAACCAAATAAGCCAATCATGAAAACCAATTACATATCCACTTTTCAGTAGGGAGAGCATATGCACTTTAGCACTGTTCAGCAGTGGTAAAGTGCCCAGAGTCATTAAACCAACAAAAACAGGTCAGAGAGAACATAATGTTGGAGAACTTCAAAACACTATGGGGCACATGAATCAACCAAAATACCTGACACAAACGGTCCTATTCGAAGAATCGGCTTCTTTGCGACCAGTATTTTGGCATTTGGGATGCATCAAACCAAATGCTAATTCGCAAAATAGGTAATAACAAAATTTGCGATCACCTAAATTTCTAATGCATTTAGGGAATTTCAAATTGCGACTCCGTATTTGGGATGCAATAAGCCTTTCCTAAATGTGACTTTGCATTTAGGAAACGCTAATTACCATCAACTGCAAGTTGCAAGTTTGGTAAAATGCACAAAAGTGCCTTTTTCAAAGTGTCTGGTGGCGCACATACATGCCCTTGGGGATGTGTGTGCGCCACATTCACATACATGCCAATTTTGGGGGGTGCATCAGGGTGGCCTTTTGGCCCCCCTGCACCCTTGAAATTGCATGTGCAATCTGCGAGTAGCTATTTGGCCCATACAAATGAATGGGAACCAATTCCTTAATGGTGAATCGCAATTGGCTATTCGCAATTAAGGAATATGTAGGAATCTCTAATTTTTTTGTCAAACTTACATTTATAGGCAATTGCGACTCCATAATTGCGATTCCTTAACAATCGTAATTAAGGAATCACAGTTGTCTACCTTTATGCATGTGGCCCTATAACTATAGACTATAGACTTCCAAGGATTGTAAAAGTGCATCATTACAAACTCCCCAAAAATCAATGTTACGACTCATGCTACATTATTATGGTTGTCGCCAAAGAACATTAATGCTTCCCAGGTCAAACTGCAATGGAAATAAGAATGGTTTTGTGGTACACATTGGTGAAAGTGGTGGTCCTTACTGCAATTTAAGAGGCTCTTAATTTTTAGGTCTAGCCATAATGTGGATTAATGTTTATCCAGAAAATATATTTCCTTTATATGTGACTGTTTAAAGACAGGCTTGTTGCCTCACACAATGCATACAGTTCACTGGATGTTCCATGCATATTAGTGAATGCACAGATAGCATGACTGCTATCACGAGCAGTACCTTGAGGTACGTATGTACGTTTGCGCAGTTTACCATAACTGGCACATTTCAGGATTTTGGGGAATCTTGAATTGTATCTGTGTTGTACTTCAATTGACAATTTAGAAGTAAAATGTTATGACACCCATACACTACCATTACTTCCATTTAATGACGATTGTGCTGTAAATATATTTGATTTTTTTAACGATATATTTTGGTCAGTGGTACTCATTGCTTGCCACCCTCTAGGGCTGTAAATGTAGGACATGTGTTGTGCCAGTCCCTCGTTCAGAGTTAGGACAGGTCCTTTGTTGCAGTGTGTGCCGACAACCATGCCCCTTTAGTAGTGCAGCATGTGGCCACCAGGTGGCTTGTCTGACACACTTCAACACGTTGCATCTGTTTTTGGCCCTCATCAACCAATAAGAAATCTGCATTCTGGGTTAAAATCTAATTCATTAGATACATTTTCAGATATCTATAGAATAATTTTTGTAACTCTTTTCCAGCTTGCACACTCTTCAATCAATGCAAAAGTTATTCGCGATTACAACAAACTCACTCTTTCTATGGACTCTGGATCTCACCCACTGCAAACTTGCTATGCCTGTTTTTAAATACATACTAGTTGCTTACTTGTGATGTGTGCCTATGTTTGGTCTTAGATTGTATGGGTGGGTGATGTGTTGACGTGATTTTATGCATTGAGCATTCAGCTCTGTCATTCATCTGTTCCGTTAGCAGTTGGTACATTCCATTGGCCCTGCTGTGTACGATCATTGCTGTGCTGGTGGTTCATCTTTGTACATCATGGTCTCTTGTGGTATTTGTGTCCCTCTTGGCGTTCTGTGATATTGTGTTGCTTATGACTTTTATAGCCACCCAGCAGATGTAGCTGTATCAGGCACCTTCGTAGCCCCAGAAACTCTTTGTAGGTCTGGCCACCCCACCCACCTGGAAGCCCAAAGTACACAACCACTGCTCCTCTCCATGCATGGCACGGAGACCAAGGCCAGGATGGAAGGTGTAAGCTTGCATAAGTGATGATATACAATCTACATATTTTTACTCCTTAAAGGATTGCGCACACCTGACACATCACAGGACACTGCTACACAGATTTTTAATGTTGAGGTTCAGCGGGTGGTGGAGGGCTTGAGAAGCACAAGTTGAGGATGAGTAAGGAATACACACAACTAGATGGGTAGGACAGTGCTCAGGATGACATCACGTGGGTAGGCTTAAGCTCAGGAGAGAATCGCTGATGGGGATAACTCCAGGGGTAGGTTCACAGCTCTTACAGCTGCAGAGTGACTTACAGCTCTACCTTTCCTCACACTCATGGCAGTAGATGCACTGTACTGTACAAGTGATGACCACCAGCATTGCATAGCATCACACATAGCTGGGAAATAACCCTCAGTGTAATCGTCAGCATGGAGGCTGACAACTCTAGGCTCCTTTCCTGGTTCCAAGCCTAAAGTAAAAAATCTCGGAATATGGTTTGATGTACACCTATTATTTAAAAAACAAATTTTCTGCCTGGCCGAGAGATGTTTTGTCATACTTAAAATGATTGCCAAGATCTCTGATCTGCTACCCTTGACTGTGAGGAAGGTGGTAGTACAGGCTGTGGTAGTCTTGAGACTGGATTGTTGCAACAGCTTGTACATTGGAGGGACCAAGAATAGAATCCAGAAGCTACAAAGAGTGTAAAACGCAACTATCCGACTTCTCTTAAAGCCCCTGAGACATGCACAAGTGTCCCTGGCCTTGTCAGAACTTCATTGGCTCCTTTTGGAAAAGCATATCAGCTTTAAGTAACCCCGGGGCTAGTGTGCGTAGCGGGGCTATGCGGAGGTCCACGGAATTGAAAACAAACTCAGTGGAACTCCGCTACGCCACCCGCCTCCACCCCCCAATTATAAAAAGTAATTAAACATTATTAAAAAATAAATTTAAAACCACTTAACTGGCATGCGGCATCCCAGGGCTGCCCTCCTCTTCACCGTCTCGCTAATCCTTGTGAGAACTGCGCATTTGCGCATGCACACCTGTGCGCATTTCATGCGAGAAATGCACATGCGCAGCTCTATGGCCTCCTAGACTACACACTGGCACCCATTAAGGGTATCCTCTGCCGCGGCAAGTCTCATCCATGGCCTAAAGAAATAAGATCACATCATCCCCATCCAGATGGACCCCCATTGGCTTCTCTTGCCAATCTGAACCACCATCAAAAGCATCTACATCATTTACAAAACTATCACTACCTGCACCTCTACTTTTCTTGCAGACAAGCTCACCATCTCCGGTGGTTGTCGGCACACACACAGCTAGGATACCATCGGCATGCAGACTAGGAAATTTAAAAACGCAAGGCAGCAGCCTTTTACATCTAGGCAGCCAGGTTCTGGATCAACATCCCTGTATCCATCAGAACTGCCCCAACGTTGCTCCAGTTTTGGCAAGTTGTAGACTTGCCTCTATAAAGAACACTACGTCACTGTGCATTTACCATCCATAACCCAGCACCCGCTCCTATCTCTCGTTGACTTTATGCTTGTCTTTAAGCCTGTACACCGCTCCACTGCTGTTTGGCTAGTTTCGTCCTACATAAATACCATATATACACATACATATGTGAGCTTGTGGTTGAGACTGTTTGGTATGTTTGTACCAATGACTTTGCAAGCCTGTGGCTGAGACTGTGGCTTTGTGTTTATGGTTAAGGCAATTTTTATGTGTTATATGTCTCTGTCTATTACTCATTTATCAGTGATTGCAAGATTGTATATCTTTCTGTGACTTCAGCTGTGTATTTGTTTCTGTGTTTGTATGTGGCAGAAGCCATGTTTGTGGGCTTGCGGCTAAGGTAGTGTCTATGACTGACCAACTACTACATGCTAACCTTAAAGATCACTTTTTGTAATGTGGCATATATATATATAATCTTTATTGCTTGATTAATAAAAATCATTGCAATCAAAGCATCTTCACATCACATAATATTTAAAAACTGTACCACATATACTATTTAAAAATTCACCATACATCGATAATTACAACATAATATTGCACATTTTACAGTTTAAATGACAGCTTGCACAACATATAACAACAATAATAAAATACATTAAAAAAATACTTCATTAGTTTCTACAGCAGAATATTACACATGTTGCATTTAAAGTGCTAACGTGCAGTAATTGCAACGTCCAACATATTAAAACAATGATAAAGTGCTTCAAAAGTTACTGTAATGGTGAAGCTTATATTGTTACATTTCTAGTCATCACCCTAGCACAGGGGTACTCATAGTATGGCCCCAGCAAGCCTTCCCTGGCGGCCCGCGGAACTTGCAGACAATTTACCCGTGTTTAAAAAAAAAACCTGAGAGACTCTGCTGCACAGCATAAAAGTAAAGCTGGAGATCAGATGGGGCCCGAGCATTCCAGTGATAGTCAGAGTGCAGGGGCGCTAAGAGGTGAAATACAAAAGCCTCATTAACATACAAATAGTCTTTTAAAGTCCTGTGAAGTGCTCAGGTGGGGCTGTGTGTGTGTGCCAGGAAGCTGTCTCAGCCCGGGCACACACAAGCAGGGTGAGATGAAGAGGGAGGGAAGGAAAGAGAGGCAGACACAGACAGAGGGAGAGCGAGGGAGGGAGAGAAAGGGAGGGCGAGCATGGGAGGGAGGGAAAGGGAGGCAGACCGAGGGAGCGCGAGGGAGGGAACGGGAGGCAGACAGATGGAGAGGGAGGGAAAGGGAGGCAGACAGAAGGAGAGGGAGGGAGGGAAAGGGAGGCTGTCAGGGAGAGTGAGGGAGGGAGTTGGAGGGAGGGAGACGGAGGGAAAGGGAGGGGGAGGGAGTGCGAGGGAGGGAAAGGCAGGGAGAGCGAGGGAAAGGGAGGGAGAGCGAGGGAGGGAGGGAAAGGGAGGCAGACAGAGGGAGAGGGAGGGATGGAAAGGGAGGGAGGGTGGGAAAGGGAGGCAGACAGAGGGAAAGCGTAGGAGGGAGGGAAAGGGAGGCAGACAGGGAGAGCGAGGGAGGGAGGAATGGGAGGCAGACAGAGGGAGAGCGAGGGCGGGAGGGAGAGGGAGGCAGACAGAGGGAGAGCGAGGGAGGGAAAGGGAGTCAGACAGAGGGAAAGGGAGGGAGGGAAAAGGAGGGTGAGGGAGGGAGAGGGAGGGAAAGGGAGGCAGACAGAGGGAGAGCGAGGGAGGGAAAGGGAGGCAGACAGAGGGAGAGCGAGGGAGGGAAGTGAGGCAGATAGAGGGAGAGCGAGGGAGGGAGGGAAAGGAGAGAGGGAAAGGGAGGCAGACAGAGGGAGAGTGAGGGAGGGGGAAGGGGAGGCAGACACAGACAGAGGGAGAGCGAGGGAGGGAAAGGGAGGCAGAGGGAGAGCGAGGGAGGGAGGGAAAGGGAGGCAGACCGAGGGAGAGCGAGGGAGGGAAAGGGAGGCAGACAGAAGGAGAGCGAGGGAGGGGGAAAGGGAGGCAGACAGAGGGAGGGAGGGAAAGGGAGGCAATGAGAGGGAGGCAATGAGAGGGAGACAGAGAAAGGGAGACAGACAGAGGGAGACAAAGAGGGAGGGAGACAGAGGGAGATAGACAGAGGGAGACAAGGAGAGGGAGGGAAACCGAGGGAGACAGACAGAGAGGGAGAGGGAAGGAGACAGAGAAGGGCAGAGGGAGGGAGACAAAGGGTGACAGACTGAGGGAGGGAGGAGGGTTACAGAGGGAGGGAGGAGGGTGACAGAGGGAGGGAGGAGGGTTACAGAGGGAAGAGGGAGGGAGACAGACACAGGGAGGGAGGGGGTGACAGACAGAGGGAGGAGGGTGACAGACAGAGGGAGGAGGGAGGAGGGGGACGGAGGAGGGCGACAGAGTGAGGAGGGAGACAGAGTGAGGGAGAGAGAGACAGAGTGGGGGAGAGGGAAGGAGACAGAGGGAGAGGGAAGGAGACAGAGGGAGAGGGAAGGAGAGAGAGGAAGACAGAGAGAGGGAGACAGAGAGAGGGAGTGAGACAGAGTGAGCGAGACAGAGGGAGTCAGGGAGAGAGAGGGAGTGAGACCGTCTGAGTGAGACAGAGGGAGAAACAGGGAGAGATGGAGGAAGAGAGGGAGGGAGAGAGGTTGAGAGAGGGAGAGAGAGGTTGAGAGAGGTTGAGTGAGAGTGAGAGAGAGAGAGAGAGAGAGAGATGTGTGTATGCCGGGTCTGGTGGCTCACTGGACGAAGGCGTCCGCTGCAAGGACCTATGTTCAACCTCATGGTCACAGTATTTTTTGTTGCTCTAGCCCAGCCCCCTCCCCCACTGACCCCGCCTCCACCGGTGCTGCCCTCGGACACAAGCCACACTGTAAATTTGGCCCCCGAGAGAAAGTTTGTGAGTACCCATGCCCTAGCAGATCAGTTGGTGCCTAAGCTGACACGCTCTACATGCCTGGCCAGTTTTGTGTTTCCTTTTGTTTGTAGCAGCGAATGTCACTGCAGTGCTGGCTGTTTGTGTGGTGGTGCATGGTGTGCCTTGTCTGTGTAGCTGCGACTATGCACATATGCTTTTAGAGGAGGCATTAGAGTGCTCGTGTCCTCGGATGTGACTGTGAAAGATGTTTTTTGGGTTGCATTGCACTCGCGTCTGTGCTTCAGACAGATTCTGTTTTTTTTTAATGGAGACATCATAATTGTGTAACTGACACATTACATGTGTGTCTTAGCTGAGACTTGCATGCATAGTGGAGACAATGTATCTTTGGCTGAGGCATGTTTGTGTCCATGTGACTTAGAATGTTTGTCTTTGGCTGGAATGCTGTATGTCAAAGACAGAGGCAGTGTGTCTGTTACTGGGCATCTTGTGTTGTTATTTGTATGCACATGTATCTACAGTTACGACCTTGGCTATCTCTCTCTGATACAACGTGTGTGTCTGTGCCTGTGATACTGTCTGTGTTTTTCTGTCTGAGACTGTCTGTATGTGTCTTTGGTTAACACTGCATACATCTCTGTGGCGTGATTGACTCTTGCTGATGCTGTGTATGTTTTTGACTGTATACGACGTGACTCACATAGTGTTTGTCGTCTTGGCCCTGGACACATGTATGAAGTTCTTCTCTGGCTGTTTTAAAGAAATGAAAAGAAAAAATACAGAAAGATAAAAATGCCACGCAGGTGGGAGAAAATAAAGGTATTGTGAATTGCTGCAAGATAGTGGGGAGGGGACGGTAGAGCGGGGCAGGAGGGAGGGTTTAAGAGGAAGTTGCATAGTCATTTACAATCACAAGTAGATCCTGGAGCTCACTGAGTGAGCAGACACTGGTCTATGTTACTACAAACCCCAGAAGGCGATGGGCCCTACTAGGCCTCCCCCCGCACTGCAGCACGGTGGCCATTCATGAGCCCTCCAGAGTAGGACGTGGGCAGGATCACATTGATAGGAAGACAGCGACTGTCCTCTGGAAGACATGGGCATCTTTTACTAGTGAGTCTTCAGAGCGACATACTACGCCCTTGATCAGTTGTGGCTCCTTCTCTGCAGTCTGGGTTGGGTAGATGGTTGTTCGATGCACACCTCCGAATGCCTAGTTTCCACCCTCTCAAGCTGGTGATGTTCTGCCCTCTTCCATTGTTGACGGATCAGTTTGACCCAGTCACAGTATTGATCATATCCCAATAGAGACTTCAACCATGAAAGTGCCAACGATCCAACAGAATGCTGGTTTACACTAGAAACGTAGGGGAGGTTGGAATAAAATATTTGGCCTTGTCAATGGCCAGGGAGAAGAAGATGAAGGTGGGAGATTGCTTGATATCCAGGCCCAGCGGTACAAGATGGTGATAGGATGATGGCTAGACATGACCAGGCATGGAAAATGAAAATCTTCTGACAGTCTCATCCAGACGATCTAACCCTGGACATCAGCGGCACGTGCTTGCTAAAACTCATTCATCAGTCTGCTTCCCAAGCGTCTGCAGGACAACAAGGTCACGCAACGGCGGGATCGAAGGCATGCAGTGGGAGGGGGGAGAAGAAAGGGTGTCACTGGTGCAGGTATCAACGCAATGTCTGGTGGTTTTCTGACAATGGAAGAGCTGGAAGATGGGAGGGGCAAAAATAGCGCAAAGGAGGTACGAGAGGAGTGTGGGGATGCATTGCGGGTGTCCTGCATTGGAGTCTTGCCAATGGCAGACAGCACCTTCAACGGCACGCAGTCGGAGAGGATTTCCTCCCAGCTTTCTCCTTTGGAATCGAGCGACAGCAGTCGGTACTCCTGGAGGCAAGCGGTGCTCCATGGTGTTGCTTGTCGTTGCTAGAACACCTATATTCCAAAGACCACCTGCTAGACTCCAGTAGGATTTCCAGGTTAGTGGTGAAGGGGCCCCACTCACCTGGGTAGGCTTCCTGCGGTCATGCGCTCTTCTTCTGCCTCCTTTGATAGTGCTGAAAAGCTGAGTGTTGGATTTGGCCATGCAGCAAGTTGGGGTCTGTTAGACGGGGACCTGGAGGGTCGGCCGAGCACAGTGATCGCACAGACAGGTAACTTCCCCCCCACAGATGGACACCACACAAAGATCAGGGTAACACCTTTTATAGGCACTTCTGGTAGTAGAGTGGTACGATACAAGGCGATCAGGACACGATGATCCGACGGGGACCTGGAGGGTCGGCCGAGCACAGTGATCGCACAGACAGGTAACTTCCCCCCCACAGATGGACACCACACAAAGATCAGGGTAACACCTTTTATAGGCACTTCTGGTAGTAGAGTGGTACGATACAAGGCGATCAGGACACGATGATCCTCTCAATTCTAGTCTCTAGTAAGGGAAGGGGGTAGCGGGACAGTCTTGGTACCCACGGGTACTGAGGTGTAACGGTGATAGCTCCCAATCCTCGAGCTCGGTGTTCGGATGGGTCAGACCGCGGCAGCGCCGGCAGGTCCCGAAGAGGTCGTAGGTGGCAACGGGCCGCGGCAGCGCCAGCAGGTCCCAACGAGGATGAAGGTTACAACGGGCCGCGGCAGCACCAGCAGGTCCCACGAGAATGCAGGTTGCAACGGGCCGCGGCAGCGCCAGCAGGTCCCACGAGGATGAAGGTTACAACGGGCCGCGGCAGCGCCAGCAGGTCCCACGAGAATGCAGGTTGCAACGGGCCGCGGCAGCGCCAGCAGGTCCCACGAGGATGAAGGTTGCAGAGGGCCGCGGCAGCGCCAGCAGGTCCCACGAGGATGAAGGTTGCAGAGGGCCGCGGCAGCGCCAGCAGGCAGGACAATAGTTCACAAGGCAGGGCTGTGGCAGCGCCAGCAGTCCGTCAAGGATGAGTTCGTCGCGGTGTCTCTCGACTCCAGGATACAACTGCCTTCCTGTCCTGGGGCGGCCTCAGTTATAGGTCTGGCGCCCTTTGATGTCCGGACCCTCGCTCTTGGAGGTCGGGAGGTCTGGGATGAGGGAGTCCAGACACCCAGTAGGGGGGTGGAGCCAGCGCCCGAGGAGGCTGGGGGTGCTCGGCACCTGGCGGGGGAGAGCCATCGACACTTTTTACTCCCATTGACCTGCCAAGTGGTCCGTTCACCTCCTGGGTGGAGGGTGGTGCCGGGCTGTCGGGGCCTGGCCAGGCCCAGGGTTGGGGTCGGGCTGAGGCCGCGCGGCCGCGTGGTGCCGTGTCCAAGATGGCGGCTGGGCCGGGCAATGGTGCTGACGGCGGCCCGGGCCCTGTCCTGCGGGGAGGGAGCGAGCCCTTCATGTGGCCTGTCCAACATGCGTCCCCCCCAGCTGAAGGCGGGGAGAGTCACCCATCTTTTTGGGGACTTTCCTCGTCGAGGCGGAAAAAGCGGGACAGGCCATCCGCGTTGGCGTGGTCTTGGCCAGGGCGATGCTCCACAGTGAAGTCCATCCCCTGCAGGGAGATGGACCATCGCAATAGTTTGGGGTTCTCCCCCCGCATCTGCATGAGCCATTGCAGGGGCCGATGATCTGTCTGTACCCGGAAATGGGTTCCGAAGAGGTACGGCCGGAGCTTCTTGAGGGCCCATACCACTGCGAAGGCCTCTCGCTCAATGGTGCTCCAGCGCTGTTCTCGGGGCAGTAGGCGTCTGCTGATGAAGGCCACGGGTTGGTCCACTCCTTCGGGGTTCAGTTGGGAGAGGACGGCCCCAATACCATGGTCGGAGGCATCGGTCTGCACGATGAACTCGCGGCTGTAGTCGGGGGCCTGTAGCACCGGAGCGGTGCACATGGCGGCCTTCAGCGTCTCGAAGGCCGCGTGACAGTCGGGAGTCCAGTTGACTCGTTTTGGGTTGTTCTTAGACGTGAGTTCCGTGAGGGGCCCCACAATGCTGCCATAGTCCCTCACAAACCGCCGGTAGTATCCGGTGAGCCCCAGGAAGGCTCGGACCTCTGTTTGTGTTTCGGGGGGTTGCCAGGACTGGATGGCAGCTACCTTGAGTTGGAGGGGGGCCACCAGACCGCTCCCCACTTGGTGTCCGAGGTAGGTCACGGACCCCTGGCCGATTTGGCACTTGCTGGCCTTTATGGTGAGGCCGGCCTGTTGGAGGGCCTGCAGGACCGCTCTGAGGTGGTGGAGGTGGTCTGCCCAGTGGCGGCTGTATACCGCGATGTCGTCCAGGTAGGCGGCGCTGAATTCTTCGAGGCCCGCCAATACCTGGTTCACCAGTCTTTGAAAGGTGGCTGGAGCGTTCTTCATGCCGAAGGGCATCACTCTGAAATGGTAGTGCCCATCCGGGGTGGAGAAAGCGGAACGTTCTTGGGCCCTGGGGGTGAGGCCGATCTGCCAGTAGCCCGCTGTCAGGTCAAAGATGCTTAGGTAGCGGGCTGCCCCCATGCGGTCGACTAGTTCATCTGCTCGGGGGATAGGGTGAGCGTCGGTTCGGGTGACCGCGTTCAGCCCCCGATAGTCGATGCAGAATCGGAGCTCCGGCGTGGTGCCCGGTGCCGCGGCCTTGGGGACCAGGACGACCGGGCTGGCCCAGGGACTGTCCGAAGGCTCGATGACCCCGAGGGCGAGCATCTTGGAGACTTCTTCTTGGATGCATGTACGTACCCGATCCGGTACTCGGTACGCCCGGTGTCGGACAGGAGGACTGTCCCCCGTGTCCACGTCGTGCAGGCACCAGGAGGTGACTCCGGGTGCGAGGGAGAACAGGTTTGCGAACGGCAGCAGGAGGGCCCGGCAATCTTGACGCTGCTCTGGGGTCAGGGCCTCGGAGAGTCGGACCCCGTCCACCGAGCCATCTCTTTCCCGAGTCCTCAGTAGGTCAGGGAGGGGCTCGGAGTCTCCCTCTGTGCCACTGTCGGTCGCCATCAGCAGGCTGAGCTCTGAGCGCATGAAGTGGGGTTTGAGCCTGTTGGCGTGGAGGACCCGGAGGGGGTTCCGGGGGGACTCCAGGTCGAGGAGATAGGTGACGGGACTCCTGCGCTCGATCACCTTGAAGGGCCCCGTCCATTTGTCTTGCAAGGCACACGGTTCGATGGGGGACATCACCCATACCTGCTGACCCGGTTCAAACTCGATGGAGGAGGCATGTTGGTCGTACCACTTCTTCATGTCCTCTTGACTGGCCTCCAGATTGGCTTTAGCGATCTCCCTGAATTTCCGGGTCTGATTTCGGAGGGTCAGGAGGTATTTGTAGACGTCCGGAGGGGTCTTTAGGGGGGCCATTTCCCATTCCTCCTTCACTAGGCTGAGAGGCCCGCGAACGGGGTGTCCGTACAGGAGTTCGAAGGGGCTGAAGCCGAGGGACTTCTGGGGGACTTCTCGGTAGGCGAAGAGGAGGCACGGTAGTAGCACGTCCCACTGGCGGCGTAGGGGTTCTTCCAGCCCCATGATCATTCCCTTGAGGGTGCGGTTGAACCGCTCGACCAGTCCGTTCCCCTGGGGGTGATAGGGGGTGGTGAAGCGGTAAGTGACTCCGCACTGCTGCCAGAGGGATTTCATATACTTTGAAATAAAGTTCGTACCCCTGTCGCTGACGACTTCCCGGGGGAAGCCCACTCGAGAGAAGATCCCCATCAAGGCTCGACCCACTACTGGGGCTGTTATAGTACGAAGGGGGACCGCCTCAGGATAGCGGGTGGCGTGGTCCACCAGGACCAGGATGAAGCGATGCCCCTGTGCTGTTCGGGGGTCCAGGGGCCCCACAATGTCTATTCCCACCTTTTCGAACGGGGTGGTCACCACGGGGAATGGTTGTAGGGGTGCCTTGAGTTTGCGGCCGCTCTTCCCGCTGGCCTGGCAGGTCGGGCAGGACCGGCAATGGTTGGAGACGTCATTTCTCATTTTGGGCCAAAAAAAGTGAGTCACCAGGCGGTGGTAGGTCTTGTCTTGGCCCAGGTGCCCGGCCAGGGGGACATCATGGGCTAGGTTCAACAGGAAGTCTCTGAAGTGGAGGGGCACCACCAGCACTCGTCCGGCCCCCAGTTCTGCGATTTTCTGCTCGCTGTACAAGAGATCATTGTCCCAATAAACCCAGTGGGCCCCGGTGGTGTCTCCTTGGCTCTGGGCGAGCGCTTGCTGTCGCAATCCCTCGAGGGAGGGGCAGGTCTTTTGCTCCTGCCGGAATTGTTCCTGGGTGGGCCCCCCTTCTTGACGCCACTGAGCCAGGTCGGGAAGCTCGGGGGGCTGTGTGGACCCCTCTGTGGTGGGGTCCGGGTGGTCGGTCTGGAGGAAGTCTTCTTCTGGAGTGATCGAGGGCGGAGGTGCTGCCCATTCTGGTTCTTCTGGTCTAGGGATGGTGCGGGTGGCCATGGACCGGGTGGTTACGCACGCCCAGTCCGGGAGACCCAACATCCCCAGATGCTCTCTTCTTTCCACAGCGGCCCACGGGGAGCTCTCGAGATCGTTCCCCAGGAGGCAGTCCACGGGGGCATCGTCGCGGACAGTTACTTTCAGCATGCCGGACACTCCTCCCCATTCGAAGGGGACGCAGGCCATCCGACACAGGCTCTCCGAGTTATCTGCCGATCGGACGGGGCAAAGTACGTTTGGTAGGATTTGTTCTGGGGTCACCAGGTGACAACGGACGGCCGTCACACTGGCCCCGGTGTCACGCAGGGCCTCGGCCTTGCGCCCATTGATGCTCACCCATTGGCTGTACTTCCGAGTGTTGGCGGGCAGGGGAGTCCGCGGGACCATGTCTCTTCCTCCCAGGCATGCCAGGGTCATGGCGGCGGGTTCCCACTCGAACTGCTCCGACTCATAGGTCTCCGTGTCTTCGGAGACTTGTTCTTCTCCCAGGGCGGCGGCCGCCATCTGGCGGGGCCCGGGGACCTCGTTCTTCGGGCAGGTCGGGTCACTGGCATAGTTGCCGACTCGCTGGCATCGATGACACGTCACGTTAGCTCGGAACCCCAGGAGCATCGGGGGGTTTCCCCGGCCTGCTGGGGCCGGGGTGGCGTTAGTGGGCGCGGCCGGGACGGCGTCTCGGCCCCGGCCCGGGCCTCCTCCTCCTCCTCCTCGGGGACGATGATGACCTTGGTTGGTTCTGTTCTGCTCATTCGGCCCACTCCGGGCCACTCGGGTGCTCTCCCACCGGTCAGCCTCGGTGGCGAGCTGCCGGGGTTCAGTCAATTTACTGTTGAGGAGGTGCTGCCTGAGCTCGACGAAGCAGTTGTTGGAGAGGTGCTCCCACACAATGAGATTGAAGAGTTGTTCGTAAGTGGTTACGTTGTTACCCTTGATCCACCCCTCGAAGGCTCGGCTGAAATAGTTCACGTATTCCAACCACGTCGTACCTGGGATCCGGGTGCAGTTGCGGAACCTCTGGCGATACATTTCGGGTGTAAGCCCATATCGACTGAGGAGGGCGGCCTTCATGTGGTCATAGGACGTCATTTGATGGTCCGGAAGCTGCAGCAGGGCATCACGACCCTCGTTGACGAATCTCCCCCATAGACCGGCTCCCCAGTCACTTCGAGCGACCCGGTGGGCGGTCATGGCAATCTCATAGGCCTTGAACCACTGCTGTATGTCGTCGTTCCGGTGATATTCTCGGACCACATCCTTGGGGATGTGGACCTTCTGCTCGGTAGGACCCGGGGAGTGCGGTTGCTCGGGCACCCCTAGGTTTTTGTTCAGTTTGCGTATTTCTATCTCCGCTAGTTTGCACTCGTGCTCGTATGCCAGTCTTTTTTCTTCGAGGTCTCTCTGTCTCTGTTTTTCCTCTCGCTCTTCTCTGAGCCGTAAGTGTTCTAAGTTTATTTTTTGTTCCGCCAGTTTCAATTCTCCGTCTAATCTGAGACGTGCCAAGTCTAACTCATGTAATCTATTTTTTTCCCGCTCTTGGATCTCTTCACGGGAAGGGCCTGTTCTCCGTTCTTCCGTCCGGGTGGTGTTGACTTCCGGGGCTGCGGGGTCCCGGGGGGTTGCGGTATTTGTCTCTGTCCAGGCCTCTAGGGCGTTTTTGAAGTCTTCTTTTGTGCTTAGCCCGGTGGTAGCAATGCCTAAGTCCATGCAAAATTGTTTGAGCTCTCGGTGGTTGTATTCTTCCAGCTTTTCCATCTGGAACTTCTCCGCCGATCCGCTCTCTTTGGTCGTCATTGTGGTTTTAGTCGTAGGGTGAGTTACTGTCTGTACGGTACGCGTTGGTTCGGATCGCGCCGCTAGCCACCAATGTTAGACGGGGACCTGGAGGGTCGGCCGAGCACAGTGATCGCACAGACAGGTAACTTCCCCCCCACAGATGGACACCACACAAAGATCAGGGTAACACCTTTTATAGGCACTTCTGGTAGTAGAGTGGTACGATACAAGGCGATCAGGACACAATGATCCTCTCAATTCTAGTCTCTAGTAAGGGAAGGGGGTAGCGGGACAGTCTTGGTACCCACGGGTACTGAGGTGTAACGGTGATAGCTCCCAATCCTCGAGCTCGGTGTTCGGATGGGTCAGACCGCGGCAGCGCCGGCAGGTCCCGAAGAGGTCGTAGGTGGCAACGGGCCGCGGCAGCGCCAGCAGGTCCCAACGAGGATGAAGGTTACAACGGGCCGCGGCAGCGCCAGCAGGTCCCACGAGAATGCAGGTTGCAACGGGCCGCGGCAGCGCCAGCAGGTCCCACGAGGATGAAGGTTACAACGGGCCGCGGCAGCGCCAGCAGGTCCCACGAGAATGCAGGTTGCAACGGGCCGCGGCAGCGCCAGCAGGTCCCACGAGGATGAAGGTTGCAGAGGGCCGCGGCAGCGCCAGCAGGTCCCACGAGGATGAAGGTTGCAGAGGGCCACGGCAGCGCCAGCAGGCAGGACAATAGTTCACAAGGCAGGGCTGTGGCAGCGCCAGCAGTCCGTCAAGGATGAGTTCGTCGCGGTGTCTCTCGACTCCAGGATACAACTGCCTTCCTGTCCTTGGGCGGCCTCAGTTATAGGTCTGGCGCCCTTTGATGTCCGGACCCTCGCTCTTGGAGGTCGGGAGGTCTGGGATGAGGGAGTCCAGACACCCAGCAGGGGGGTGGAGCCAGCGCCCGAGGAGGCTGGGGGTGCTCGGCACCTGGCGGGGGAGAGCCATCAACACTTCTTACTCCCATTGACCTGCCAAGTGGTCCGTTCACCTCCTGGGTGGAGGGTGGTGCCGGGCTGTCGGGGCCTGGCCAGGCCCAGGGTTGGGGTCGGGCTGAGGCCGCGCGGCCGCGTGGTGCCGTGTCCAAGATGGCGGCTGGGCCGGGCAATGGTGCTGACGGCGGCCCGGGCCCTGTCCTGCGGGGAGGGAGCGAGCCCTTCATGTGGCCTGTCCAACAGGGTCTTTTATCACCTGCAAGCTTCGCGGATTGACAGCACTGGAATGAAGATCCCTAGCTCCTTCCGGACTCTTAAGGCTGTCAGTTGCTACCTACTGATAGAAAGTCAAAACACAGGATGAGACAGATCTATGTGAAAATAAAGAAACCCATCAGTGTGACCCCCACTTCGAAGAAACAATTGCCATAATGTATTTTAAAGTTTGTCGCCATTTAGCCCCCGCCTACAAACAAATCTTGATGTGATTTCTGTGATATTTATTTAGATATCATGTGCTTCTTCATTACGAGGAAGAGATTCACACGTCATGCCTTCCATGCACTTGTCTTCAGCTGTCTACAGTTACAAAGACGGGAATTGAACAAAACGCTTGTTCTTAGGTTGTTGACACAGACGTTGCTTGTTTTCTACATACAGAACAATGTCTTTGTTTATTGATGTACATGATAAACCACAAGCCCGAAGGCCAAGTGGTTTGTGAATGTCTCCAAGACCCTGACCTAAGATGGCAATACAGGACCATATTACACATGCCGCTCCTTATTAATATTTATATTACATTTATATTTCTGCTTAGTTATGTTCAAAAAACTGTTTTCTTCAAAGTGCAGCTGACAATGGGCACTGATTGGTATTTGCATGTTTAGCCTTTCATAAAGAAGTTATTGATGTGAAAAACAGCGCATTTATGAGTTTCTGGGGCTGCAGCATGTACTGCATAATTATGGATTTAACATAGTTACCACACAATTTTCCACATAATTTGCAAGCGTCACGACAAATATTCTAGATCAAGTAGATGAAAATGATTGCCAGACAAGGTGCCCCATACGTTTTTCTGCCAATAATTTAGATACCCTGCTGCATAATCATAGCAGCCATTGCAGTGGCGAAGCTCTTCTGGATGGTTTTCTGCTGTGAATTTGAATGAACCAATATTTTACAGTATATCATGAAATACTTATCTTATTTCACCATTTGTTTTGTAATATGTTTTAATGCCACTGAATGTTGTGCAATAAAAGCAATCCAACATCTGCATGCACAGTAATATTTAAAAAATACCTGATAAAAACATTTTACGTGGACGTGACTGTGTCACAGAAAGGGGGGATCCCATGATGGTGTAAAGCTGTTTTTCACTGATTGACTGTTTTCATTCTTTAGTATTGGCAAATTACATCCAGGTTTATTGGCGATACTTTGTTTTATTGCAGTGGGAAGTGATGGAACTGAAACAGGTGTATACTCAGACATAGGACCGATAGGAGGGAGCTCCAGCATTTGTTAAGGGGAGGGGGTAGATTAAGTGGAAGGGTGCAAAAATGGATGAGCTAACTGGAGAGAAAAAAAGGAACAGAAGAGCAGGGAAGCACTTACAGGGAGTCAATCTGGGGCAGAGAGAGGCAAGCAAGAAGGGAGGACATGCAGGCACCTGAGACGAGGAGTGCCATGGAACCCTGTACTGCATGCGGACCAGAAGGGGTCAAACCGAAACCAAATATAGACAGGCTGAGGAGGGCACCCCAGCACTGCATTCCTGTACTGACCTCCACCCCCACTTTGATGATGGCTGCAGTACACTTCAGCCCTTCCCTGGAGCACTCCATGCTACTCCCATCATAGGACTCACACTGACCTCACATGCACCTACGTCTTTCCCTGGAGCGCTCCATGCTACTCCCATCCTAGGACTCACACTGACCTCACAATGCACCTACGTCTTTCCCTGGAGTATTCCATGCTACACTCATCCTAGGACTCACACTGACCACACAATGCACCTCAACCTTTCCCTGGAGCGCTCCACGCTACTCCCACACTAGGACTCACACTGACCTCACAATGCACCTCAACCTTTCCCTGGAGCGCTCCACGCTACTCCCACACTAGGACTCACACTGACCTCACAATGCACCCCAACCCTTCCCTGGAGCACTCCATGCTACTCCCATCCTAGGACTTACACTGACCTCACAATGCACCTCAACCCTTCCCTGGAGCACTCAATGCTACTCCCATCCTAGGACTTACACTGACCTCACAATGCACCTCAACCCTTCCCTGGAGCGCTCCATGCTACTCCCATCCTAGGCCTCAGACTGACCTCACAATGCACCTCAACCCTTCACTGGAGCGCTCCATGCTACTCCCACGCTAGGACTCACACTGACCTCACAATGCACCTACGTCTTTCCCTGGAGTATTTCATGCTACTCCCATCCTAGGACTCACACTGACCTCACAATGCAGCTCAACCCTTCCCTGGAGCAAACCATGCTACACCCTTCCTAGGACTCACACTGACCTCACAATGCACCTCAACCCTTCCCTAGAGCACTCCATGCTACTCCCATCCTAGGACTCACACTGACCTCACAATGCACCTCAACCTTTCCCTGGAGCGCTCCACGCTACTCCCACACTAGGACTCAGACTGACCTCACAATGCAACTCAACCCTTCCCTTGGGCACTCCATGCTACTCCCACACTAGGACTCACACTGTCCTCACAATGCACCTCAACCCTTCCCTGGAGCGCTCCACGGTACTCCCACACTCCCACACTCCATGCTACTCCCTTCCCTAGAACACTCCATGCTACTCCCACGCTAGGACTCACACTGACCTCACAATGCACCTCAACCCATCCCTGGAGCGCTCCACGCTACTCCCACACTAGGACTCACACTGACCTCACAATGCACCTCAACCCTTCCCTAGAGCACTCCACGCTACTCCCACGCTAGGACTCACACTGACCTCACAATGCACCTCAACCCTTCCCTGGAGCACTCCATGCTACTCCCTTCCCTAGAGCACTCCATGCTACTCCCACGCTAGGACTCACACTGACCTCACAATGCACTTACGTCTTTCCCTGGAGTATTCCATGCTACTCCCACCCTAGGACTCACACTGACCTCACAATGCACCTCAACCCTTCCCTGGAGCGCTCCATGCTACTCCCACACTAGGACTCACACTGACCCTCACAATGCACCTCAACCCTTCCCTGGAGTGCTCCATGCTACTCCCACACTACAACTCACACTGACCTCACAATGCACCTCAACCCTTCACGGGAGCACTCAATGCTACTCCCATCCTAGGACTCACACTGACCTCAAGTCTGACATGGAGCACTCCATGCTCCATGCTACTCCCATCTTAGGACTCACACTGACCTCAAGTCTGACATGGAGCACTCCATGCTACTCCCATCTTAGGACTCACACTGACCTCACAATGCACCTCAACCCTTCCCTGGAGCGCTCCACGCTACTCCCACACTAGGACTCACACTGACCTCACAATGCACCTCAACCCTTCCCTGGAGCGCTCCACGCTACTCCCATCCTAGGACTCACACTGACCTCACAATGCACCTACGTCTTTCCCTGGAGTATTTCATGCTACTCCCATCCTAGGACTCACACTGACCTCACAATGCAGCTCAACCCTTCCCTGGAGCAAACCATGCTACACCCTTCCTAGGACTCACACTGACCTCACAATGCACCTCAACCCTTCCCTAGAGCACTCCATGCTACTCCCATCCTAGGACTCACACTGACCTCACAATGCACCTCAACCTTTCCCTGGAGCGCTCCACGCTACTCCCACACTAGGACTCAGACTGACCTCACAATGCAACTCAACCCTTCCCTTGGGCACTCCATGCTACTCCCACACTAGGACTCACACTGTCCTCACAATGCACCTCAACCCTTCCCTGGAGCGCTCCACGCTACTCCCACACTCCCACACTCCATGCTACTCCCTTCCCTAGAACACTCCATGCTACTCCCACGCTAGGACTCACACTGACCTCACAATGCACCTCAACCCATCCCTGGAGCGCTCCACGCTACTCCCACACTAGGACTCACACTGACCTCACAATGCACCTCAACCCTTCCCTAGAGCACTCCACGCTACTCCCACGCTAGGACTCACACTGACCTCACAATGCACCTCAACCCTTCCCTGGAGCACTCCATGCTACTCCCTTCCCTAGAGCACTCCATGCTACTCCCACGCTAGGACTCACACTGACCTCACAATGCACTTACGTCTTTCCCTGGAGTATTCCATGCTACTCCCACCCTAGGACTCACACTGACCTCACAATGCACCTCAACCCTTCCCTGGAGCGCTCCATGCTACTCCCACACTAGGACTCACACTGACCCTCACAATGCACCTCAACCCTTCCCTGGAGCGCTCCTTGCTACTCCCACACTAGGACTCACACTGACCCTCACAATGCACCTCAACCCTTCCCTGGAGCGCTCCATGCTACTCCCATCCTAGGACTCACACTGACCTCACAATGCACCTCAACCCTTCCCTGAGGCACTCCATGCTACTCCCACACTAGGACTCACACTGACCTCACAATGCACCTCAACCCTTCCCTGAGGCACTCCATGCTACTCCCACACTACAACTCACACTGACCTCACAATGCACCTCAACCCTTCACGGGAGCACTCAATGCTACTCCCATCCTAGGACTCACACTGACCTCAAGTCTGACATGGAGCATTCCATGCTCCATGCTACTCCCATCTTAGGACTCACACTGACCTCACAATGCACCTCAACCCTTCCCTGGAGCGCTCCACGCTACTCCCACACTAGGACTCACACTGACCTCACAATGCACCTCAACCCTTCCCTGGAGCGCTCCACGCTACTCCCATCCTAGGACTCACACTGACCTCAAGTCTGACATGGAGCACTCCATGCTACTCCCATCTTAGGACTCACACTGACCTCACAATGCACCTCAACCCTTCCCTGGAGCGCTCCATGCTACTCCCACACTAGGACTCACACTGACCTCACAATGCACCTATGTCTTTCCCTGGAGAGGCCTCAGACTGACCTCACAATGCACCTCAACCCTCTCCTGGAGCGCTCCATGCTACTCCCACACTAGGACTCTCACTGTCCTCACAATGCACCTCAACCCTTCCCTGCAGCACTCCATGCTACTCCCACACTAGGACTCACACTGACCTCACAATGCACCTCAGTCCTTCCCTGGAGCACTCCATGCTACACCCATCCTAGGACTCACACTGACCTCACAATGCACCTCAACCCTTCCCTGGAGCGCTCCACGCTACTCCCACACTAGGACTCACACTGACCTCACAATGCACCTCAAGTCTGACCTGTAGCAATCCATGCTACTCCCATCCTAGGACTCACACTGACCTCAAGTCTGACATGGAGTACTCCATGCTACTCCCATCTTAGGACTCACACTAACCTCACAATGCACCTCAACCCTTCCCTGGAGCAAACCATGCTACTCCCACACTAGGACTCACACTGACCTCACAATGCACCTCAACCCTTCCCTGGAGCGCTCCATGCTACTCCCACACTAGGACTCACACTGACCTCACAATGCACCTCAACCCTTCCCTGGAGCGCTCCACGCTACTCCCACACTAGGACTCACACTGACCTCACAATGCACCTCAACCCTTCCCTGGAGCGCTCCATGCTACTCCCACACTAGGACTCACACTGACCTCACAATGCACCTCAACCCTTCCCTGGAGCACTCCACGCTACTCCCACACTAGGACTCACACTGACCTCACAATGCACCTCAAGTCTGACCTGTAGCAATCCATGCTACTCCCATCCTAGGACTCACACTGACCTCAAGTCTGACATGGAGTACTCCATGCTACTCCCATCTTAGGACTCACACTGACCTCACAATGCACCTCAACCCTTCCCTGGAGCAAACCATGCTACTCCCACACTAGGACTCACACTGACCTCACAATGCACCTCAACCCTTCCCTGGAGCGCTCCATGCTACTCCCACACTAGGACTCACACTGACCTCACAATGCACCTCAACCCTTCCCTGGAGCGCTCCACGCTACTCCCACACTAGGACTCACACTGACCTCACAATGCACCTCAACCCTTCCCTGGAGCGCTCCATGCTACTCCCACACTAGGACTCACACTGACCTCACAATGCACCTCAACCCTTCCCTGGAGCACTCCACGCTACTCCCACACTAGGACTCACACTGACCTCACAATGCACCTCAAGTCTGACCTGTAGCAATCCATGCTACTCCCATCCTAGGACTCACACTGACCTCACAATGCACCTCCAGTCTGACCTGTAGCAATCCATGCTACTCCCATCCTAGGACTCACACTGACCTCAAGTCTGACATGGAGCACTCCTTGCTACTCCCATCTTAGGACTCACACTGACCTCAAGTCTGACATGGAGTACTCCATGCTACTCCCACACTAGGACTCACACTGACCTCACAATGCACCTCAACCCTTCCCTGGAGCGCTCCATGCTACTCCCACACTAGGACTCACACTGACCTCACAATGCACCTCAACCTTTCCCTGGAGCGCTCCACGCTACTCCCACACTAGGACTCACACTGACCTCACAATGCACCTCAGTCCTTCCCCGTAGCACTCCATGCTACTCCCACACTAGGACTCACACTGACCTCACAATGCACCTCAAGTCTTCCCTGGAGCGCTCCATGCTACTCCCACACTAGGACTCACACTGACCTCACAATGCACCTCAACCCTTCCCTGGAGCGCTCCATGCTACTCCCACACTAGGACTCACACTGACCTCACAATGCACCTCAACCTTTCCCTGGAGCGCTCCACGCTACTCCCACACTAGGACTCACACTGACCTCACAATGCACCTCAGTCCTTCCCCGTAGCACTCCATGCTACTCCCACACTAGGACTCACACTGACCTCACAATGCACCTCAAGTCTGACCTGTAGCAATCCATGCTACTCCCATCCTAGGACTCACACTGACCTCAAGTCTGACATGGAGTACTCCATGCTACTCCCATCTTAGGACTCACACTGACCTCACAATGCACCTCAACCCTTCCCTGGAGCAAACCATGCTACTCCCACACTAGGACTCACACTGACCTCACAATGCACCTCAACCCTTCCCTGGAGCGCTCCACGCTACTCCCACACTAGGACTCACACTGACCTCACAATGCACCTCAACCCTTCCCTGGAGCGCTCCACGCTACTCCCACACTAGGACTCACACTGACCTCACAATGCACCTCAACCCTTCCCTGGAGCGCTCCATGCTACTCCCACACTAGGACTCACACTGACCTCACAATGCACCTCAACCCTTCCCTGGAGCACTCCACGCTACTCCCACACTAGGACTCACACTGACCTCACAATGCACCTCAAGTCTGACCTGTAGCAATCCATGCTACTCCCATCCTAGGACTCACACTGACCTCACAATGCACCTCCAGTCTGACCTGTAGCAATCCATGCTACTCCCATCCTAGGACTCACACTGACCTCAAGTCTGACATGGAGCACTCCTTGCTACTCCCATCTTAGGACTCACACTGACCTCAAGTCTGACATGGAGTACTCCATGCTACTCCCATCTTAGGACTCACACTGACCTCACAATGCACCTCAACCCTTCCCTGGAGCAAACCATGCTACTCCCACACTAGGACTCACACTGACCTCACAATGCACCTCAACCCTTCCCTGGAGCGCTCCATGCTACTCCCACACTAGGACTCACACTGACCTCACAATGCACCTCAACCCTTCCCTGGAGCGCTCCATGCTACTCCCACACTAGGACTCACACTGACCTCACAATGCACCTCAACCTTTCCCTGGAGCGCTCCACGCTACTCCCACACTAGGACTAACACTGACCTCACAATGTACCTCAACCCTTCCCTGGAGTGCTCCATGCTACTCCCACACTAGGACTCACACTGACCTCACAATGCACCTCAACCCTTCCCTGGAGCGCTCCACGCTACTCCCACACTAGGACTCACACTGACCTCACAATGCACCTCAACCCTTCCCTGGAGCGCTCCATGCTACTCCCACACTAGGACTCACACTGACCTCACAATGCACCTCAACCCTTCCCTGGGGCACTCCATGCTACTCCCACACTAGGACTCACACTGACCTCACAATGCACCTCAATCCTTCCCTGGAGCACTCCATCCTACTCCCACACTAGGACTCACACTTACCTCACAATGCACCCCAGTCCTTCCCTGGAGCACTCCATGCTACTCCCACACTAGGACTCACACTGACCTCACAATGCACCTCAGTCCTTCCCTGGAGCACTCCATGCTACTCCCACACTAGGACTCAGACTGACCTCACAATGCACCCCAACCCTTCCCTGGAGCTCTCCATGCTACTCCCACACTAGGACTCACACTGACCTCTCAATGCACCTCAGTCCTTCCCCGGAGCACTCAAGGCTACTCCCACACTAGGACTCAGACTGACCTCACAATGCACCCCAACCCTTCCCTGGAGCTCTCCATGCTACTCCCACACTAGGACTCACACTGACCTCTCAATGCACCTCAGTCCTTCCCCGGAGCACTCAAGGCTACTCCCACACTAGGACTCACACTGACCTCACAATGCACCTCAGTCCTTCCCTGGAGCACTCCATGCTACTCCCACACTAGGACTCACACTGACCTCACAATGCACCTCAAGTCTGACCTGTAGCAATCCATGCTACTCCCATCCTAGGACTCAGACTGACCTCACAATGCACCTCAATCCTTCCCCGGAGCACTCCATGCTACTCCCACACTGCTGCTGTGGTACCAGGGCTCACACTGTCGTGACCATGCACCTCAACCCTTCCCTCAAGTCTGAGCTGGAGCAATCAATGCTACTCCCACACTAGCACTCACACTGACCTCACAATGCACTTCAACCCTTTCCTGGAGCACTCCATGCTACTCCCATCCTAGGACTCACACTGACCTCACAATGCACCTCAACCTTTCCCTGGAGCGCTCCACGCTACTCCCACACTAGGACTCACACTGACCTCACAATGCACCTCAACCCTTCCCTAGAGCACTCCATGCTACTCCCATCCTAGGACTCACACTGACCTCACAATGCACCTCAACCCTTCCCTAGAGCACTCCATGCTACTCCCATCCTAGGACTCACACTGACCTCACAATGCACCTCAACCTTTCCCTGGAGCGCTCCACGCTACTCCCACACTAGGACTCACACTGACCTCACAATGCACCTCAACCCTTCACTGGAGCGCTCCATGCTACTCCCATCCTAGAACTCACACTGACCTCACAATGCACCTACGTCTTTCCCTGGAGCACTCCATGCTACTCCCATCCTAGGACTCACACTGACCTCACAATGCACCCCAACCCTTCCCTGGAGCAATCCATGCTACTCCCATCCTAGGACTCAGACTGACCTCACAATGCACCTCAATCCTTCCCCGGAGCACTCCATGCTACTCCCACACTGCTGCTGTGGTACCAGGGCTCACACTGTCGTGACCATGCACCTCAACCCTTCCCTCAAGTCTGAGCTGGAGCAATCAAGGCTACTCCCACACTAGCACTCACACTGACCTCACAATGCACTTCAACCCTTTCCTGGAGCACTCCATGCTACTCCCACACTAGGACTCACACTGACCTCACAATGCACTTCAACCCTTTCCTGGAGCACTCCATGCTACTCCCACACTAGGACTCACACTGACCTCACAATGCACCTCAACCCTTCACTGGAGCGCTCCATGCTACTCCCATCCTAGGACTCACACTGACCTCACAATGCACCCCAACCCTTCCCTGGAGCAATCCATGCTACTCCCATCCTAGGACTCACACTGACCTCACAATGCACCTCAACCCTTCCCTGGAGCGCTCCACGCTACTCCCACACTAGGACTCACACTGACCTCACAATGCACCCCAACCCTTCCCTGGAGCAATCCATGCTACTCCCATCCTAGGACTCACACTGACCTCACAATGCACCTCAGTCCTTCCCTAGAGAACTCCATGCTACTCCCATCCTAGGACTCACACTGACCTCACAATGCACCTCAACCCTTCCCTGGAGCAAACCATGCTACTCCCACACTAGGACTCACACTGACCTCACAATGCACCTCAACCCTTCCCTGGAGCGCTCCATGCTACTCCCATCCTAGGACTCACACTGACCTCACAATGCACCTCAACCCTTCCCTGGAGCGCTCCATGCTACTCCTAGACTAGGACTCACACTGTCCTCACAATGCACCCCAATCCTTCCTGGAGTGCTCTAAGCTACTTCCATCCTAGGATTCACACTGACCTCAAGTCTGACCCGGAGCACTCCATGCTACTCCCTCACTAGGACTCAGACTGACCTCACAATGCACCTCAACCCTTCCCTTGAGTACTCCATGCTTCTCCCATCCTAGGACTCGCACTGACCTCACAATGCACCTCAACTTTTCCATGGACCGCTCCATGCTACTCCCATCCTAGACAATGCACCTCAACCCTTCCCTAGAGCACTCCACGCTACTCCCACACTAGGACTCACACTGACCTCACAATGCACCTCAACCTTTCCCTGGAGCGCTCCATGCTACTCCCACACTAGGACTCACACTGACCTCACAATGCACCCCAACCCTTCCCTGGAGCTCTCCATGCTACTCCCACACTAGGACTCACACTGACCTCTCAATGCACCTCAGTCCTTCCCCGGAGCACTCAAGGCTACTCCCACACTAGGACTCAGACTGACCTCACAATGCACCCCAACCCTTCCCTGGAGCTCTCCATGCTACTCCCACACTAGGACTCACACTGACCTCTCAATGCACCTCAGTCCTTCCCCGGAGCACTCAAGGCTACTCCCACACTAGGACTCACACTGACCTCACAATGCACCTCAGTCCTTCCCTGGAGCACTCCATGCTACTCCCACACTAGGACTCACACTGACCTCACAATGCACCTCAAGTCTGACCTGTAGCAATCCATGCTACTCCCATCCTAGGACTCAGACTGACCTCACAATGCACCTCAATCCTTCCCCGGAGCACTCCATGCTACTCCCACACTGCTGCTGTGGTACCAGGGCTCACACTGTCGTGACCATGCACCTCAACCCTTCCCTCAAGTCTGAGCTGGAGCAATCAATGCTACTCCCATCCTAGGACTCACACTGACCTCACAATGCACCTACGTCTTTCCCTGGAGCACTCCATGCTACTCCCATCCTAGGACTCACACTGACCTCACAATGCACCCCAACCCTTCCCTGGAGCAATCCATGCTACTCCCATCCTAGGACTCACACTGACCTCACAATGCACCTCAGTCCTTCCCTAGAGCACTCCATGCTACTCCCACACTCCCACACTCCATGCTACTCCCTTCCCTAGAACACTCCATGCTACTCCCACGCTAGGACTCACACTGACCTCACAATGCACCTCAACCCATCCCTGGAGCGCTCCACGCTACTCCCACACTAGGACTCACACTGACCTCACAATGCACCCCAACCCTTCCCTGGAGCAATCCATGCTACTCCCATCCTAGGACTCACACTGACCTCACAATGCACCTCAGTCCTTCCCTAGAGCACTCCATGCTACTCCCATCCTAGGACTCACACTGACCTCACAATGCACCTCAACCCTTCCCTGGAGCAATCCATGCTACTCCCATCCTAGGACTCAGACTGACCTCACAATGCACCTCAATCCTTCCCCGGAGCACTCCATGCTACTCCCACACTGCTGCTGTGGTACCAGGGCTCACACTGTCGTGACCATGCACCTCAACCCTTCCCTCAAGTCTGAGCTGGAGCAATCAAGGCTACTCCCACACTAGCACTCACACTGACCTCACAATGCACCTCAGTCCTTCCCTGGAGCACTCCATGCTACTCCCACACTAGGACTCACACTGACCTCACAATGCACCTCAACCCTTCACTGGAGCGCTCCATGCTACTCCCATCCTAGAACTCACACTGACCTCACAATGCACCTCAACCCTTCCCTGGAGCGCTCCACGCTACTCCCACACTAGGACTCACACTGACCTCACAATGCACCCCAACCCTTCCCTGGAGCAATCCATGCTACTCCCATCCTAGGACTCACACTGACCTCACAATGCACCTCAGTCCTTCCCTAGAGCACTCCATGCTACTCCCATCCTAGGACTCACACTGACCTCACAATGCACCTCAGTCCTTCCCTAGAGCACTCCATGCTACTCCCATCCTAGGACTCACACTGACCTCACAATGCACCTCAACCCTTCCCTGGAGCAAACCATGCTACTCCCACACTAGGACTCACACTGACCTCACAATGCACCTCAACCCTTCCCTGGAGCGCTCCATGCTACTCCCATCCTAGGACTCACACTGACCTCACAATGCACCTCAACCCTTCCCTGGAGCGCTCCATGCTACTCCTAGACTAGGACTCACACTGTCCTCACAATGCACCCCAATCCTTCCTGGAGTGCTCTAAGCTACTTCCATCCTAGGATTCACACTGACCTCAAGTCTGACCCGGAGCACTCCATTCTACTCCCTCACTAGTACTCAGACTGACCTCACAATGCACCTCAACCCTTCCCTTGAGTACTCCATGCTTCTCCCATCCTAGGACTCGCACTGACCTCACAATGCACCTCAACTTTTCCATGGACCGCTCCATGCTACTCCCACACTAGGACTCACACTGACCTCACAATGCACCTCAACCCTTCCCTGGAGCGCTCCATGCTACTCCCATCCTAGGACTCACACTGACCTCACAATGCACCTCAGTCCTTCCCCGGAGCACTCAAGGCTACTCCCACACTAGGACTCAGACTTGCCTCACAATGCACCTCAACCCTTCCCTGAGGCACTCCATGCTACTCCCACACTAGGACTCACACTGACCTCACAATGCACCTCAACCCTTCCCTGGAGCGCTCCATGCTACTCCCACACTAGGACTCACACTGACCTCACAATGCACCTCAGTCCTTCCCCGGAGCACTCAAGGCTACTCCCACACTAGGACTCAGACTTGCCTCACAATGCACCTCAACCCTTCCCTGAGGCACTCCATGCTACTCCCACACTAGGACTCACACTTGCCTCACAATGAACCTCAGTCCTTCCCTGGAGCGCTCCATGCTACTCCCACACTAGGACTCACACTTGCCTCACAATGAACCTCAGTCCTTCCCTGGACCGCTCCATGCTACTCCCATCCTAGACAATGCACCTCAACCCTTCCCTAGAGCACTCCACGCTACTCCCACACTAGGACTCACACTGACCTCACAATGCACCTCAACCTTTCCCTGGAGCGCTCCATGCTACTCCCACACTAGGACTCACACTGACCTCACAATGCACCTCAACCCTTCCCTGGAGCGCTCCATGCTACTCCCATCCTAGGACTCACACTGACCTCACAATGCACCTCAGTCCTTCCCCGGAGCACTCAAGGCTACTCCCACACTAGGACTCAGACTTGCCTCACAATGCACCTCAACCCTTCCCTGAGGCACTCCATGCTACTCCCACACTAGGACTCACACTGACCTCACAATGCACCTCAACCCTTCCCTGGAGCGCTCCATGCTACTCCCACACTAGGACTCACACTGACCTCACAATGCACCTCAGTCCTTCCCCGGAGCACTCAAGGCTACTCCCACACTAGGACTCAGACTTGCCTCACAATGCACCTCAACCCTTCCCTGAGGCACTCCATGCTACTCCCACACTAGGACTCACACTTGCCTCACAATGAACCTCAGTCCTTCCCTGGAGCGCTCCATGCTACTCCCACACTAGGACTCACACTTGCCTCACAATGAACCTCAGTCCTTCCCTGGAGCGCTCCATGCTACTCCCACACTAGAACTCACACTGGCCTCACAATGTACCTCAATCTTTCCCTGGAGTGCTCCATGCTACTCCCTCACTAGGACTCAGACTGACCTCACAATGCACCTCAACCCTTCCCTAGAGCACTCCATGCTACTCCCATCCTAGGACTCACACTGACCTCACATTTACCTACGTCTTTTCCTGGAGCGCTCCACGCTACTCCCATCCTAGGACTCACACTGACCTCACAATGCACCTACGTCTTTCCCTGGAGCACTCCATGCTACTCCCATCCTAGGACTCACACTGACCTCTCAATGCACCTCAGTCCTACCCTGGAGCACTCCATGCTACTCCCATCCTAGGACTCACACTGACCTCTCAATGCACCTCAGTCCTTCCCTGGAGCACTCCTTGCTACTCCCATCCTAGGATTCACACTGACCTCACAATGCACTTCAACCCTTACCTGGAGCACTCCAGGCTACTCCCACACTAGGACTCACACTGACCTCACATGCACCTACGTCTTTGCCTGGAGCACTCCATGCTACTCCCATCCTAGGCCTCAGACTGACTTCACAATACACCTCAACCCTTCCCTGGAGCAAACCATGCTACTCCCATCCTAGGACTCACACTGGCCTGTGAAAATGGATGACTTAACTGGAGGGGCAGTAGAAGAGACTAGACACTCTTGCTAATGCATCTCAGTCCTGTTTTGGAACAGGCCCCTTTAGTTGAAGAACCTACGTAGAACTCTAGCAAAGTCACACAGTCCTGTTCCCAGGCACCAGTGCTATCCCAGGGCCAGAACCCTGCAAGGCTGTGCTTAGGCACCTCAGCCCTGACTTGCAGCACTCTTCCATATTTCACTATTGTAGCCTGAACGCCCCATCCAGGTATGTAAAAGCTCATACTGTTTCACTTCTTGCACACATTCCGACCTCTTCTAGTACAACCGAATACTGACTGCAGAACCCTGTGCTATTCTAGTAACAGAATCTATGTAATCCTCTGATGTTGCATCGTGAGCCTTACTTGCAGTACCCCTTGCTATTATAGTGCTAAAATACACACAGAGGTCTCCTAATGTGCCTCTGTCCTGTCCAGAAGTAAACATGCAGTGGTACGACTTCAAGTTTTTTCATAGGAAGGCTTTCTTCAACATAAGTAGAAACTAGGGCCATTAAATCCCACATCACCCAAAGTCCTACCTCTTTGAGCCTCTCTTGGTTCTACACCGGCATTGGTGAAAGGCGCCGTCTCCCTGGACATCATATGACCAAACTTCTGCTTTCTGATGATTCTTTATGTCACAGACTATACTTTATCAACAATGTGTGTAGTTTTATCAATCCTCAATATTCAGTTGGTGATATTGCCTGTTCACCCACCTTTTGTGTCTTTACTCAAATCCACAATGGCCTCAGGCTCGTGCTTTTTGTTTGCTTAAGCTGTTTAACAAACACAAGTCCAGCTTCGATCTGTCTTGAAATGGCTCATCTGAAGTAGTTCCATGCTGGATTTCCAGGATATCCAGATAATGTGCATTTATGTGCAAACAAACTTGAAATTGATTTCAGTAACGCAGTCATTGGTGCCTCTGAAAATCTTCCATGGATTTTACCCTCGTGGACCAATACTAGCCACCCCTACATTGATTAAAAAGAATGCTGCTAGTTAGCTGTGCAAGAGCTAGCGATACACCAGACCAAAGGGTGCAGTGAAACCTCAGGGAGGCACTTTGCAGACTGGAGGGTTGAGAGTCCCAGGCTGTCTGCCTCTGGATCATTGAGGGGTCATCTCGGGGTTTATTCTCACTAAATCCCAGCAGATACGAGCCACTACACTCCATTGACATTGGCAGAAGAATTGTTGACTACAGGAAAATGCATACCATTACAGTCACTCTTGCGTAGTATGCTCACTTTCTTTGATAGGGATTGTTACTTGGAAGAAGTCTTTGAAGAATGGGCTCAGGAGGCCCAGATCAGCTCCCAGACAGGTGCCCTCTTCTTGCAATCCTGTGCCATGCTGAACTGCTGAGCAGTGGATTCAGTGGGTAGTGCAAGAGGCTGGAAGATACAAGTGGTGGGGGATGCTGGGAGGCTTGAGCAGAGGGCAAGCTGGTGGAGTTGCACAGTGGAAAAAACTTGGTAAGTTGATGAGAGTAAGTTCTGGAAAGGGTGAGATTGAAAGAGCTGAGCTGTGGATGAAGATGGGAGGCTTGAGTGTGGAACATGTTACCAGGGCTGTACCGTTGTTGAGGCTCAGAGGGCCAAACTGTGGGTGAGGCTATCAGACCTCATCAGAAGGTATGGGTGGGAAAGCTGAGTTGTGGATGAGGCTGAGAAGCCTAGGTGTGGAAGATACTAGTAGCACTGCACTGTTGGTGAGGCTGAGAGAGCTACACAGAGTATGAGGCTGGAGAGGAATAGGTGAGAGAGTTGAGGTGGGTGAAGCTGGGAGAGCTTGGTGTAAGATTAATTGAGTAAGAAAGGCAAGACCAGGAGCAATACATTTGCGAACATCAGGTCTGGAAAATGTTTTACTAACAGCTCTTTATGTCACATAGTGAGTGACTCGAGAACAATTTGGACTCTTTTGAGAATGGAATTTGAGGTGGGTACTTAGCTACAAAATTTTAAAGATGTAATATTTTCATTCCCATTCACAGTGACCAGTACTGAGTTTAAAGATCCACATGTGTGAGAGAGGTGCTGGATTTATGGAGAGAAAAAAGAAACACTTGATCGGTTTATTCTCTTTGGTGATCGATACGTACCGGTAAACTTTTGAGCAAGTTGTTGATGACCCTGTTATCACAGTTTGTGGTGGACAATTGGACTTGAACCTCTACTGCGCATACAAGAGCAGAAAGTCTCTGTTTGCTAGCACATTTTTATATCTGATCTTGGCAGTCTCCAGACTTCTATTTTTACTTTGGTTTGTATGTTGCAAGTGTCTGTGAATGCTCCTGCAAGGCGGCTTAGAAGTCTCAACAGGTAGGTCATCAGGTATTAATGGAGGGTGATATCCTAGAGTCTCAAAACTGGAGAATACCCAGCAGATCTTTATTCGGTTCTTGATTTTGTCCATATAAGTGAAGCTATTGTTCTGTGGTCTGACTGATTCTCTCCATTTATCCATCTGTCTGCCAATGATATGCTGTCAATAGACAGACGCCCTTTACTAGGAAAGTGGAGATTGCTTGGCAAGGGAAAAAAAAATGGAGGTTCTCGATCAGATATAATGGTGAATGGTAAGCCATATGCGTGAGTAGCAACTCAGCCAATGCGGAATACACAGAGCACCCTTTATTTGCCATGAAATGCACCATCATAGTTGAACAATCTATCAGGATAAAGGTGCAATCAAGATTGTCGGATAGATCGACTACAGAATTGAGTCATATTCTACAACAGAGTTGAGGAGGTATTAGTAGTGGTTGTAAAAGACCTACAGTGCCTTTCTTGACCTAATTGGAACGGCAACAGTTTGTACAAGTATAATCATTTACACCCTCTTTCATGGATGACCACCTAAAAGAAAGGGGTAGAAGTTGAAAGGTATCCCTGGTCTTACAGTGCCCTGCCTTTCAGTTATCATGACAGAAAGACAAGGATTTGGCATGCAACTTTTCTGGAGGCAGCATCAGCTTTCTATTGTTGTAGAAGTGACCATTATCTAAAGTTTTACTGTATGTGTAGCCTCGGACTATTCTACAAGTTCTGATGGAGCCATTGCATCATATACAGAATCCATAATTCTTCAGGTAACTGAGTGAGCAGTAGAAAAACAGGAGAGAAATAACTGCTTTTGGTGTTGAATCAAATTTCATGACCTCTGCAATGAATCATAGTGATGTAATACTAGAGCGCGAGTAAAAGCTTTGTTCAGTCAATCAAATGCGGACTGAGTCTTTTCTGCCCACTGAAAAGAAATCTCTTTATGTGTTTTTGAGTGAGTGTGCAATTTAGGTCCACAAAGCATTGGTAAAATGTGTGAACTCCAAATAGCACTGACCATCACACCCTGAAGATGGATTGGCCACTCAGTGGTAAAAGTGACTGTTCTGCAATCCATCTAGACTTATGAAATGAGTTTATACCCTACACGTTCTTTTATAGCTGTTTGCAATGTACAGTTGGATAGTCTGTGTTGTGTTAAATGGTCTAATAAATGAGTCACCCTACTCATGTGATCTTCCTACGAAGTAGAATAGACAAAGCTGTCATCCGGATATACTATTAGGAACTCATTTAGACAGTCATGGATTGCTTTTTATGATGTGTTAAAATGTGGCCACGGCATTACAAAGCCTAAAAGCCATTACTACGTACCCATATTAAACATACCTCATTAGTAAAGCCAGTTTCCACTTGTCCCCAACCAACATTTCTACTAGATAGGCCCCAGGTATATTAAGTTTCATATTGTACACTGCATTTCACCAAGCAAACATTCGGGGAGCTGATAACTTATTTTTTTTAATTAAACGATATGTGATTTAGTACTCTATATTATATACATGTCCATATTTCCTCTGCTTTCTTTGGAATGAAGTAAAGGGGGAGGGGATGAATGATCATGACTGGCTTATAGTTTAGACAAACCCTGGTTTAAATACTGTAATATTTCCTGATTTTCTTTTAGTCATAGACTATACTTGACTATAGGGAAGCTTTTTGCAGATGGGGCAGTAGGCCCTTGACTACTTTAGGATGGAAAACTTCCTATAACTAACATTCTTTTAAAAGATCAACAGTTGTCAAATGGGAGTGGTTATGTATGATATGCAAGAGTCAATTGATCATGGCTAAACAAGAAACAGGAAGGTAAAACAAGGAATCTTTGCTGTTTGGTGATGGCTAATAATTAATGTTACAAGATGAGGGAAAGCAAAGGTGAGTTGACACCAGTCAATGTTAGGATTGTGTTGGATCAAACATGAGAATCCCAATATCCATATAAGCACAGGGCAAAAACCTTATCAGTTCTTGATGCCATCTACATGTCACCATGACTGGAGCTGCTTGCTGCACCATCCCCGACTTACAGAAGCTCTGATTTGTGTTTGGGGATCACTGAGATTCCAAACATCCTGGAGAACTGCTGATCAAAAATATTGGCTATCGGCCCAGAGCCAACCATTATTTATACCGTAATAGGGAGCTGTTGTGGGTGGCAGGTTTCCTTATATAGTAACCACGTTTCCCACAATACAGACGGAGGTATGATTGTCTGCGCTTCTCTTTTCCCTCAGACAAAAGATCCCAGTTACCACAGATCTTTATGGAGTCATGGATGTCTTCAGGGTTTCTGTTTCCCTCATCTGGTTTTCATGTGTTTGTCCGGTAGGAATGATGTACTTAGGAAAGCCTACCTGGGCTTCTCCTCTAAGACGTACATTGGTCAATTTGTAAAGGCATCTGAATCAATGCCTGACTGGTCATATGTTGTGGTACCATGTAAGATAAAGTGCTTTTAAGTTAATCGTTTAAGGAATGGTAGAATTTGCCGGACTTTTTAGCTATACCTGTATAGTGTCAGCCCATGTATAAGTTCCATTACCCTATATACATTTTTAATCAGGCACAAAAATCCATCACTTCTTGTATACCTTAGCATGTTGCTGCAGTCATGCAGGACGTGTGGGCATTCTTCGTGCTGCAACTTTCATCTGCACTTCTGCTGACACGGGACACAACAGCAGTTTACTTGAGACTGCTGCAACTGAGCAGCAAGGCAACCTACTCAGTGGCCACCCTTCCTGACAGATGATTCCTCTGGGCCAGCATCCAATGGGTGCTCATTGCGGACAGTTTCGGCTACTACAGCAATGTCACATGGGGTGGTCCTCTGGCATGTGTTCCCTCTGGGCCAGGATTAGCCTTCTGCGTCGTCTGTGATGGCAGCTCTTTGGCTGGATCCACTTGGAATTGGGCAGCGGCATCACCGGCCTTTTTAGTGCTGTAGTTGTACTGACCGGTACATGGTTACTTCTCAGGCTTCATTTCTTTAGGCAGACTACTGTGACACATGCGATAAGAGACTGAAAGAGCATTCACAACATAGTCAACTATGACTTTGCTCCTAAGGACAGTCAGTGATATCTGGGTTTAATGCATGCTCTTGGACAGGCTTCTTCTGCAGGGCAAGGTATTCTTCTTCCCTATCTGAGCATGTAGGCAGCCTCCTAGGTGCTAGCCATACCTTTAGCTTTTCCAGGACATTGTGCATAGTTCAGGTGATGTCCCTTTATCTCCAGGAGACTAGAGGCCATGCACACATCAGCCCTGGTCACACAGCAGTCTTTGGAGTACTCAGCAGAGCATTCCCTTTCTCAGACATGAAACACATTGAACTGAATCGAAGTGTGGCGCTTTGAATCCCACCTTTAGGCACCTTCTCCAGACAGGGCTTGTAGATACACTGTCCAAGCTTTCCGAACTAGTTTAGAGTGGTTCTCTTTTGCATGTCATTTTCTGACTGTTCCACACACACCCTTTATTCAAGATTATGGCTGTAGCAAAATGGCTAGCTCCTTGCAAGAGTATACAAAACAAGGGCACGATGAGGTGTGAGATATTGGCACCTGGCTGTGATCAGCTGCCTTGAAGCAGTAATTAAGGACAGACAGAAGAGCAGGTCCTGCCTTCAGATCTCTTCACTTTCAACAACAGAAACTGCAGTCCCTCCATTCATCCCTACCATCTACTAACTCTCCGCGGTCAGTATCAACTAATCAGCAGCATTTTACTAACAAGCATTCATTGAATTGCTAAAGGAAGTCCACCCTCCAACCTCAGGAATGCAGTCAGTGCACTCTCACTGTCTGGGGAAGCGCTATTACTAGCCCTCTTATGCCATGGTAAACCAGGGGAAATCCAAAATGGATCCCACTGGTCCATGCACTCTGAGAATTCCACTACCGGAAATGTACTGTGCACGGACTGTATATACACGTAATGGACACCACACAGAATGCCTGTTCAGGCTTCTCTGGCTCGTGTACCGAAGAACTTTATGAGAAGCGTCAGTGGCCTCTCCTCTCCTTAGGAGAGAAAAAAGGTCAGATCACACCATTGCCTCCTGAACACTAGGGGGTGGACAATAGCTCTATACCCATCATGAAGGCCTGCTTTGGGAACTCCTCCAGGTCACAGAACAGGTCAGACCTATGCTTTTACGAATACCAGAATAGCACGACACCAGGGCCAAAATAAACGGTTGGGATACCAATTTCATACACAGTTGGACTTTCGGGACAGGAGAAAATGCCCCCTTTTCCATGTAAGGGGCATTCCAACAGGAGGTAAAACTGCAGTGGGGAAAAAGAGCACTGAAATACCATAGCCATCTTAGTAAGTGCCTCACTGTTATTGATGGCTAGCTACTGTTTCTGAAGCAATAACCTACATTTATAAATATGAATCAAAAGGGCAACTAACATAATTGAAGCCTCTTTGCCAAGACCTTCTACCCTATCACTTTCATCTCCCTCTACATTATAAATCATCCGATGACCCAGAAATTGATTGAGATTAGATGGTCTAAACTTGCTTCCGTGTATAGTTGGTTCAAATGTAAAGCATGCTAATACTGCCAGGTTCAACAGCACTATGTATACAATTTCAAGTAAAATAAAATAAAAATAATGCGCTACTTTGCAGGAGCTGGTGCTACATCTAGAACTTTGGTGTGCTCTCTTCCTCCACCAATACAGGTCATTACAAAATATTCCTTATCATTTAGCATTACAGCAGCAATTAACTAAGTTGAGGGCTAAACTCTGTCATTTTTCCTTTCGGATGCATAAAAATGTGACCAGTTGTATTTCTTTACGTATAAAAGTGTTTAATGAAGTGACTCAAACACGCTAAAATTGCTCTTATATGTACCATCATTGTGTAATGCTTCTCATTCAATGCTCCCTTGTATTGTGTTTGTCCTTCTTCCTTCATCTACTATCAACCGAAAGACATCTCTGTATTTGCAGCTCAGTTTGGGACATTCCCACTCTCATTGGCCCGATCTTTTAATTTGAAACCTTATGTCTCCTTCGCTACCTGTGTCTTTCTTCCCATCTATCTTTCTTTCTAGCTACCACCCCGTTCTCTCTCTACCTCTCATTTGTCTGTACCTCCCCTATATCTCTATCCCATCACTCTCTCCACCTCTCTTTCACTTTATTTGACATCACCAAACATTTTTATTTAACTCCCTGTCCTTCGCCTGAGCCCAGTCCCCTCCCGTTTCCCTTACTCAGCTTGGTTGATGGGTCCTGTCAAATCAGAAATGTGTACAAGTGGGACTAGGCAGGGGAAGGTAAATAAGGAGAACATTATCAGATTTTACCTAAAGGGATGATGAAAAACCTTTGGATTTCCTTGTTGCAGCAAGATACCATCTGTGAAGAGAGATGTATTTGTGAATACAGATATCAGGCAATTAAAGCGACAGTTTCAAGGACGACATACATATGTCTTATTTTAAAATTATACCTTAATTCACTAACATCCACTGAGTGACCCGCACCCAAGTCTTTCCTACAATCTAGGATTAGACTAGTTAGACACTGAATTCCATGTAAAATATTGTTGTGCAAAACAAACATTTTAGAACCAAGCACAAAATGAATGACTTTATCAATTCTTCTTCAAGCTTTCATTTCTTACTATTTTTCAGGTTGACACGGGGCAGCTTCAGCTTTTGGATGTTTCTGAATGTCCCCATTTCATAATGGTTAGCATGTTATTCAATATTATTCGTCATCAGGAGGGGTTGAATTCACTCGAAATGGGCAATAAATGTAATTTTGTTCTGAACAGCAGGCCCCAATACATATTTTGCGCTGGGTCCCAGAAAATTGTAACGTTCCGATTATGAGATTTGGGGCAATTTGTTGCACCTGATAAATAACAATACCAAAGGGTATTTTATTTATCAGGTGCAATAAATAACACCTATTATGAGTTGGTGGGGAACAACATGCAGATCTTGTTGTTTAACGCATACAAATCTGCCTTATACTGTAAATACTGTATGCTTTCCCTCTGGTAAATTTTGGCAGGTTTGACCTGCAAAATTTTAACAACAGTTGATATTTAACACATCTGATCATTATTGGATGCCTTAAACACAGCCAATCTCCCGTGCGTAGAGACAGGTTTATGCATGGATCGGAATATAATGGCCAACTCATAATCAGGGCCTGCGATGATTCTTCCCACCTCTCAACCGACACACTCTTCTTACCCAAACTAATGTTAGGATGCAGGATATCTCTCAAACCCTCATGAGCTGCTCTCCCGGCCTGGGCCATCTCTCAGTGCTCCATCACTAGTTTTGCCACCCTTGCAATCCTTCTTGACTTAAGTACCCCTGTTTCTGTCCCCCCAGGGGTTTCGCATCTATTTAACATATTCACAATCTAGTTCTCTGTCATTTTAATGATGGTTCTTCTAGTATGGTGACTAGGTCTTCACGGGTTTCTCTAAATAGTGTCCATCAAGGCCTACAAGACCCTCCACAACATCGGACCTCGATGACCGCCTCTCCTTCCATGCCCCCAAGAGAAATCTCCACTCAGCTGACCTCTCCCTGGCCACCGTCCCACGCTTCTGCAAGACCAGAACAGGTGACAGGTCCTTCTCTTACCTCGCAGCCAAGACCTTGAACGATCTCCCCCTTCACCTTTAGCGAAGCCCGACACTGCACCAATTCAGGAAGGACCTCAAGACCTGGCTTTTCAAAGAGCCCAACGGAGCTGCTCACACCCACCCCTCAGCCCCTTTAGACCCTAGCAGGTGAGTAGTGTGCACTACAAAACCCCGATTGATTGATTGTTGATTGATTGATTTTTTCAGGCTTATATGGCACAGGCATGGTCAACCTGGTGGATTACCCAGTTGTAGTCTGCCAGCACGCTAGATGTTATTCAGTTATCTCCAGTACTACTTACAGGACTTACAGGCACTGCACGTACAAAACATGCACTTCTTCAGGGCACATTGCCAAATAAATCTAGGAAGATTTCTGCACAGATTAGTTAAACATAACACAAACCAACAAGGATGCAGTCTTAAACCAGCATAAGATTATTGAACTTTGCCAGTCTTGATTAATATCATCTTCGGGACAGGGCCGGCTCTAGGCTCACGGAGGCCCTGAGCAGGGAGTGTAGGTAGGGGGCCCGAGGCCGCCAAATCCCTGCCAGGGGCCGCCACGCAAATATGTATCTAAGGATATATATTGGCGTGGCGGCCCCTGGGGTTTGGCGGCCCTGTGCAGGTGCACAGCTTGCACATGCCTTAGGCCGGCCCTGTTTGGGACATGAAGACAATAAAGCAGATAACGTGTTCACGCCGGGCCCATTACTGAAGCTGTTAAATTCTTAAACACATCAAATCACTTTTTGTTTAATGACCTACAAGACCTTACATAATACTATATTACTAAATTGTAGCTAGGTATAAAGCGAGTAACAAGTGTTCATAGTTTCCCATTTAAGACCAGAAATGTCTTTATGAAATCTTTATAGAGCACAATTAGACCCTAGCGGTGGCCATGCTTAACAACATTACAGAGAGTTCAGATTACTGCAGACCAGTCTTGATTGGAAGAGGACTACAGGAAATCTTTTATGGAGTAATGAACTGTCGGGCTTTCTTTGCTGTGCTTAGCGATGGGTGGACCTACTCCACTAAATTATAAAACTTGAATTTTTCTCTGAAAGGCGGCCCAGGTTAAACCTGTTACTTGTAGTAACAACTAGCAGTGATTCTGGGCCACTTCACAGAATTACTTCACCTGCAGAATTCTAGTTTTGGCAAGGTACTTGTTCATTTGAAAGAGGTTACTGATTTTTACACGTCCAAATCAATGTCCAAGTTAGGTGGATATTTAAAGAGTCATTTGGAGACACATTCCACTGGCTCCCCGTAGTGAAGAATGCCAGTTCAAGCTGCTGACCCACACACACAAGGCTCTACACAACCAAGGACCCACCTACGTGAACCACTCCCTGAACTTCCACCAACAGTTGAGGACTACAATCCCTCCCTTTCACTTGCCCATACCCCCCGCATCTACTGAAGGAGAAGCGGAGGAAGCTCCTTCTCCCACATTGCAGCAAAAACCTGGAACAGCCTCCCCATGCACCTTCGAACCATCAACACAGTTCCAGAACTCTGAAGAGCCCTCAAGACAGGCTGTTCAAATAAGCCTCCAGGACCTGCAAGCGCCTTAATACCCTAACGGGTGATTAGCCATGCATTATAAATCCTGATTGATTAATTGATTGATTGATTGATTGATGATATGCAGAAACTGGTTGTGTATTCCATTCATTTACATCCATAAACCCATCACAGCACAAAGATTCTTCTCATCTGACAAACACATATAAAAAGAGGGAGCAGTGGAGTCTTCTAGACAATATTGAAAACTGAATTATACAATCATTCTATTGACACAGGACAGCAGCAAGTTACACCAGGGACTCTGGACTCCTGCTGCAGGTGATCAGAATGCGATCTGAACTTATACTGTCCTTTCTTCACCGTACAGCTCCGCCACCAATGATGCACTATCCTGAACCGCAGCATAACTTACATCTGACTGCCTACAGGGCATCAGCCACAGATGTTGAACTGCAAAATATGGAGCACAGAGTAACTTATATTTTTTTATCGCAAGTTGTAATGTATTTTATAGTTTTTTTATGCACAGCACCAAAAAGTGGATAAAGGATGAGAGCTTGGCAGGATACAAAACAGGCAGTTAGATAAGGAAACATAGGCTCACCTGGTCCCAGACTCTGTGAAGCGGTAACTCCCTGAACCTTCTTTGTTGAAGGAGTATTAGATAAGTTGTGAGAGATTTCTGGTACAACACATGTAGGTGTGTGCAACCTCATTAGAAAACCTCTGTAGGGCAAGGTCACAGACTGTTGGGGTACACAGATGCAAATACTGTTGGGGTACACAGATAAAGATACTGGGAAAGAAATGTAGCACTACTCAGCGAAGCACTTATTCATCATAAGGAAAAGTGGGGTGAGCTATGGGCTTTTAAGAGCATTACGCTAGTGCATTAGTGAATCAATACAGGATGGTCACCTCACCGATACACTAATTGAACCCTCTGCTAATCTTCAGGATAATGTGGCAAGCAATGTATACGCTCCCGGGTACAGTCACACCACGGGGGTTCCAGTAAGGCACCCTGACATTGTGGCATGGAAGAGTTACATACATTTTTCAAATAACTTGATGTCTAAACGTTTAACATTGTTGAAACCAAATTGTTGAAGTCAGTGCATTTATACATATTTTGTTTGAATATTTTAACTTGGAAACATTATTTACTCATTTCCATAAGTATTTCTCTCCTAGCTTTTCGCTTTTTTTCTTCCATAAAAGTTGGGTGTTTGCTGTTCCAATAAAGACAAAGGAAGAGACAAGACTAATGTTCCATGGGGGGGCGAAGAATACTCCAAAGAGAAGCAAGTGCCCTCACACACCCCGAAAGGTGTCATGCTTCATCATTGGGCAAGCTCCTCGTCGGGCCAGTGCTGCAATGCCCGACAGGCACCCATGAGGTGGCCAGTCAAGAGGTATGTATTGCTGTTATCAAGTCCCATCACCCTGCTCTTCCCCTTCCTTCCTTCATTAACTTTAAGCTTAAGAGTACAGTTGGGCGTTTGAGAGCAGTACAGCAAGCCCAGGGCCACACCAATCTACATGCATTTAACATACTTGGACATGGCAATCCTTGAAAGAATGGTGTGTTTCTTTTAAATTCCTACTGTGCCCATATGTGATTTGAAAGTCTAGAACACAGCACGTTGCCTGCCCCAGTGCTCAGAAATGCAGATGGTTGGAGATATACTAATGTTCATGGAGTGTGTGAATTATACCAAAAAGTCTGTGAAACTGTTTAAAAAATATGGATATTGAAATATGTTTTCTTCTATTGACATAGTAGCTGTATTTGATAACAAAGCATATGAAAAATGTCTCCTTGAAGGCAGTTTTAGCCACCCGGAGCATGCTCTTGGTGACTCCATTCCCTGCGGAGAACGGTTTTAGCTTGATTTATAAGGAGCGCCATGTGAAAAAAAAACACACTGGGACTGTCTTCAAAGCATCTTTCTTTATGGTATTGCGTTAGGGCGGTTGGGGAGGTGCACCCTCAGTCAACGGGAGGTATTCATTGCACTGGGTGCTGTGTGCTGCTATGTCGTTGTTTGCGTGTTTGTTCCCAGTTAAGTCTGTTTTTGGCAGTCACTGTGATCCAAGGTTATCCATGACTAAGAGGCTGGGTTGAATCAGCTTTATAGATCTGAGGGTTCTTATCTAAATACGGCCCACGTCCACATATGCCCTCATCCCCAGTGTAGTGTACAGTGCAGGCTCGCCCAGGCGGGATACACCCCACTCCTTATGCCCAGCTGTGGTGAAGACTGCTAGCCAGGGCTCTAGTCGGGGTACCACACGGGTGGACAGCGTCCCCCCCCCTTATATCACCGGGTGGAATGCCGTCCCGCCTGCCAAACAGCTGGACTTCACTCTTTGGTCTCTCTGGGACGAGATCGGAGCTCACAGCTCGCTGCTCATGCGCTGACTTCTCAGATGCAATCGCATCTAAGGGGTGAGCGAGAGGAGGCAATGAGCCCGATGGTGTAAGCCACCTTTCGTGACGTCACTTCCTGTCGTGACGTCACTTCCGGTGACAGCGTTCCCCCACTTCTTTTTTTAGGACTTGTGCCCAGCTGCTAGCCCCTCTCTTCTGGAGGTGCCATTGTAAAGATGATAGTCAGTGAGGCGGCAACAAGAAGTGACCCCAGGATCCTGAGCCCTCCCAGCACGCAGTCCATCCATCTAAATGTATGGCTTTAAATTCCGGAACGTGTGAGGAAGCCCTCGCTGACCTTTATCCAGTTCACTGGGAAGCAACTGTTTGTAAAATAAAAATAGAAAAATAACTGCTAACTGTTACTGTCCCATTCAGTTTACTTCTTCTACAGCTTTAACTACCATTTCATAATAGTCTAAAACCTTTTTATAAAACAAATTTACACAACCTACTACTTATTCACTAAAAATGCTAACACTTCAGAAAAGACTGCGATTTAGTAGCCCATTTAACACTACCAATTTGCAAAACTATGCACAAAGCTCCACATGTAACACGCATGCAATTTCACCTACTAAGAACATACTTCTTCAAATATTCTCTAATACACTTTCCATGAATTTCCACTTTAATACTTGTTTACTTCCTACCTACATTACATACACGTCCAACATATTTGTATAGGTTTTTCCATTGTTTACATCTTTTTTGGTTTTCATTTAGAATTCATCATTATGGTGTTGTTGTCCTGTAACATTTCCTTAGAGTATTCAAATAAAGCTGGTCCTGTGGTCCAGCACTCATTTTCTACAGTTCTTGCTTCGCAATACACATGTGCCCATTTCCGTGCTGTCAGAATGTTTTCAGCCGACCTCTTGCAGTGCACCTCTTCGGACGCTCCCTTTGAAACACTCCCTAACAACACTATGAAGAGGGTGGTGGGGAGCAGTGCGAGGCATCTTAGGTGTCCCTATCGCACCAGCTTTCTCTGCCGGTCCACAGCTGTCTGCACATCTGTGGTAGCACCCCTTCCTGCAGCCAGGGCCCTGCACTCTCATGTTGGGGTGAGGGGCCTTTTTCAATGCTGCCTGCACGCTGAATAAGTTGCTAGAAGGATCTGGATTTAGAGAATTCTGACATTCTTGAGGACTGTTTTGTCACAGACATGGTTTTTGCAGCAGGCCTCGATCTCCACACCCACACGGTCAGTGAGCTGCCACGCTGCTTCACTTACAGGCTCCTCGTCATCTTCAGCATGAGCATGACTAGTTCTGCATGCCTCGTCCCAGACTGCAACCTGCCTGTCACTCTGGGAGTTCCACAAGGCTCCTCCCTCTCTCCCATCCTATTCAACCTTTTCATGCAACCGCCCACTGATCTTCTCAGCCTCTCCAAGATACACTGTCACATGTATGCTGACGACACCCAAATATACATCAAAATCCACTCTCTGGAAGACATCAAATCACTCCACACCACCCTACAAAAAACCCAAATTTGGCTGGCTGAAAACCACTTGAAACTTAACTCCCTCAAAACGGAATTCCTTGTAATCGCTCCCTCTAACAAAACTCACACTATCCTAGACTGAATGAAGCACCTAACAGCTCTCAATGGACAACCGCTCATAGTCGACTCAGCAAAATCTCTAGGGGTAACGCTGGACAGTACCCTTAAGATGCAGAAACACATCAGCGCCTCAGCAAAAGGAGCCAACTTCCACCTAAAGACCCTGCGAGAACTGAAATCCTACCTGCCCGCCTACGATTTCAAACAAGCAGTTCAAGCCCTAGTTATCCTACGTGTGGAATACCGACCAGTAACCTTATGCATACTCCCTAGGTCATCGACAGCCCCGCTAAGAGCCATGATCAACTCAGCAGTGAGACTCATCACAGGTTCTAAGAGAAACGCTCACATATCCCCAGACCTGAGAGCCCTCAACTGGCTACAGTTTGAAGCCAGAATTCATTTAAAAATCGCTTGTATGACACACAAGGCCCTTTACCACAACGCCCCACAATACCTAGCTCAGAAACTGGTGCTCTCAGCGGGCAGAGCTTCCAGGAGTGCCAAGACTCTCCAAATACAACCTCCACGATTTGCCAAGAAAAAAAGTAAAATCGGTCCTTCTCCGGTATGGCTCCGAGGATATGGAACGCTCTGCCCAGTGAAACTAGAATGAACCCTTCCTCTGCTTCCTTCAAAAGAGAAGTGAAAGCTATCCTCATGGCTAAATTCACGTGAACTCTATGCCTACTCACTGCACTGTATTACTTGCTTTTTCTTGCGCTCATATTCGTCCTTCTGTTTATCTTTTTTGTTTTGCGCTAGCTTCCACGGTCTTCTCTTGATTTAGAACTATGTGTAACTTACTCTCTTAGTTTGTGGTATACTAGATCGTTCCTTCTACTTGACTTGTAAAGCGCCCTGATACTCGCAAGAGTCTTGTTCGTGCTATATAAAACCTTCAAAATAAATGAATAGACCGCCCCCCTCCACCCACCCACCGTCCGACAGGGCCCTGAAGATGCTGAGAGGGTTCAGGATACAGCAAAGGTAGCCGGTCCCTCGTAGTGAAGGACACAGAGAGGCCATGATGGAGGAAGCGTGGACCTGCTTGAACCCTCTTTTACGATGCTGACGAAGGGAGTCTATTCACTGCCTGAAGGACATGTGTTTGTAAGAGTGTGTGGGGGGGTTCCGGGGGCCCAGGTTAGTGGTCCAGTCACCCGTTCAGCTGTGTTCCTGGCATCAGTCTCCGTGCCTCCACAGCAGCCTTTTTAGTGTCTGACTACAGACATTTTAGCTGTTTGTTGCCGACGCTAATGGGATCGTTACTGGGCATGGCACATCGCAGATGGTATTGTGCCATTGCCTTTAAATTGTGTTGTATTGTTGTTCATGTTCTGGCTTTGCGGTACCTACAGTTCTGTTCTAGTCCTCGATCTCACATGTTTGAAAATGCATGGAATGGCTCCCCCTGGTGGCCGTTTATTTATACTACAGACATATTTCTTTTAATGCAGCCAAGGTATCATCCAGCTGGGGCTCATGTACATTTGAACAGCAGTCCCCTGTTAACTCTAGCACTAACACATTCTGCACACTTCCGTGAAAAGACACAAAAAATCACTTGTTCCTGCTCCGGTTTCCATCACTCACTGCCTGGTGGTTAATAGTCAGGGAGCAACCCGAGTACTTCCCCTGGGATTTCAAAGCCTCGCCATCTCTTTTGGTTGGGAAGGATTCTGCAGATTCAAGCTTCTTTTGCTTCAGTGGCCGAGCGTGCTCCTGGCTGCTGAGGGCGGTAAGGCGCGCGGCTGGTAGAATCCAAGGAATGCATCCTCGAGGCACCCTTTTCAAATGCAGCTGAGCAACCCTCTTTCACACACCGAACATCTTATGGGAAAGACACACACGCACATTCTCTCTCCTCATTCTATTGTGGTGTAAAGTCAGAATAATCTTTGAATGAACTGAAATCACAATGGAAGTCCTATTCAATCATTACATCTATTTCAATCCACACAGGTCCAGGCTTTAAGCAGAACAGAAGGTCGCGATGGGGTTGTGTAAAAAGGTTTTCATTCAATTTCCGTCAGTACAGCATAAGAAGCAGAACTGCAAATGGGCAAAAGCTGTGTCAGTAGTCTACTGCAGTGCAGCCCTCTTCTGCTGTGGTGATCATGGCAACAGTTTCATTTTGGCCTTCGTGTTTGGGCTGAATATAGCCAGAACCCCAGCCTACAAGGTATACTTCCAAATTGACCAGTTACAGAACCCTAAATAATATTCTAGTTCAAATGGGTTAATGATAGTGAAGTAGACAAAAACGACCTATAACCCTCGAGACAGTTGATGGTAAGGCATTGTGTGTCAATCTATAAATTCACTTAAACTAGCATGCATTGTCAAAGCCAGTAGGTCTTTCCTTTGGGACCCATTGGTTTTAACAATGCCATTTGGCAATGGCGTCCACCATCAACAAGAAACTGTACATCATAGTCAAATGGAAAAATAAAAAAGATAAAGGCACAATGATGCGGCTGCAGCTGACACGTCATTTTGTAGGCACGTACATGTGCCACATATGTGTGCCCACAAATGATGCAGGGGCCATTTTTTTAAATCATTTACTGATCCAAAATAGAAGCAGCATACAAGATAGAGCAATGCGGACTGTCGGGGAGGGATGGAGGAGAAGCATAGGAGAGCCTTCCAACAAGGGAGGCAGCAACACGGAGCAGGGAACGGGTATGTGGGCGGGGGAGAAGCGAATAAGGGAGAAAGGTAGAAAACACAAGCACACTCATGCTTCAAGGAAGGTTAAAACACAAGATGGACAAGCTGGGAAAAAGGAAAGCCATTGAAGAAGCAAGCAAATGAGTGACAATAAAACCAACCAATGACAAGTAGGGGGCAGGATCATAGCCCCTGTAAATTCTTATTAAGCCTAGAGTAGGTCTTTTGCAACCAGACAGCGCATGGGCTCATTCTAACAATGAATGTCGAAAATTATAAAAACAAATCTTAAACATAGATAGCACCATTTGCTAGTTGGATTTTTCTTTACTGTGGTGTGCTAATGGTGTGTTTTTTTTCCACTTTCTAATAATGAATATTTCTTTTGTTTTTTAACTAATGCTGTTTTTTTTCCACAATAGATTTCCCTGGTTACGGTGCCGGTTTCCCAGAAGGTCTGACTCTAGATGATGTTATGGTCTGGACACAAGGCAGAGTCAGTGACGTATCAAAGGCTAACCTAGGCTTACTTTAACTTAAAATGTGCAGTTAGTGCACTTTTCTCTGTTTGTTGTATAATTTTAATTTTAAAGATTTCTCGTTCCCTTTTTCATCTATTAATTTACGGTAAAGAAAACATTTTCTTATCACATGCTGTCTCCAGTTGGCCAGTGTTCTGATTGCCTTGATGTTTGTACCCGAGTTACTCTGCTCTTCATTCAAGTCACTGGTGAATTTAAACATTTCAATGTACATGCTGGGCTCAAAAAAGGAGGTAATAAAATAATCACAATGAAGAGCAGCACAGTAGGTTATATATACTTGGCTGGATCAGCATTTTAAGAATGTTCATGAAACAGTTTGGAAAAACCAAGAAAACAGGAGAGAAGGTTCACAACGCCATACTTATCTACGAAGAGCACCTGGAGTCTGCCTCGATTCCCGGCGCACTCGGTGGGCTCACTGCCACCTCCCAGCATGCCTCGTTGTCCCTGAGACCCTTAACCTGTGAGGAAGACTGCTCACAGGTGAGGCTCTTGGGAACTATGTGGTGTGCACCTCTGAGGAGTAGACTACGCCGGCTTCTGTTATCAGACCTCCTAGAGCAGATCTTGGATTGGACTATTGATCCGATGGGACTACGGCTACCTAAAGTAGGGTGGTAAGTTTTTGACCACTTAGTTGTTGCTAAGCTGTGCCTACATATTAATGTTTGAAAATAGCTCGTCATTGCTCCCATCTTTGCAGTATTTTACCCACCCTCTGCTTGGGACAGCCTTGAAGCATGCTCTGATGAGTGACTTGTGATGTCAACGTAATTCCCTGAGAAACAGCATTACTTGATACATTTAATTACACGTCTTAGCAAAGCGCGTTGCATGCCCCGTATTCGCTTCACAGATTACCAACAATACACCCGAAAGTATGTCAAGATGGGCAAAGTAGAATTATCTTCATGGTTTATAGAAGTCTGTCAGAAGAAAACACTAGAATGAACCATTTAAAACATATATTAAGAGCTTTAATTCAGCAAAGTACTGAAGTAAAAGAGACATTGGGTGCACTTTTACCCATCAGTACATTTTAGACCTTTAGTTTTAAGTTACCAAAAGCTGAATGTTTGTGTTCTAGAAATCAGATTTGTTAGGTGTGAGATGCCACTTCAATTGATGCCCTTGAATCTGTCTTTCTTTGTATTACGGAGACTGTTAGTTTAAGTTCATTTGCATCACCAAAATTTACCTACGTAAGAAACTCCAAAATATGGATTTGTGTTTATGGAATATAGTTTAGCCTGAAAGATAGAGAGTCCATTTACAACTACTGGTACCACATGGAATTACAAATAGATTTAATAGGATTATTTCTAAGCACATCACTGACAGATGTACATACCAATGATTATAGGTTATAAAAGGTGCTCCAGTTGGAATCATGCACATTTTATGCAGAATTTATTTTTTGTACAAAACATTTATGTTATACGAAATTGTTAGGGAGAAAACATAATATGTGATCTTGACACATCATTAAATCACAGCAAGTGTTTGAATTATTCATGAAGTTTCACTTCCATGAAGAAATCATCTGAAAAATAGCTTTTGGTTCACATATAATTATCTCATCTGTGCAGTGTACAACTTGCATTAGTCCAAAAAAGTTTCCCAGAACTTCAGTTAATCTATTCTGCCCGGAAGAATGCTTAATCAAGTCATTTTAATACCCTTCAACATATAGTGAAAAACTGCATTTTAAACAGTAAAGTTTAGAATTTGAGCATATTATGCCCTGAATGTAATCAGGTTTTAGTTTAAAATAAATGTCCGGATGCTTGGGAAGAGTGCAGGTATTTAAATGTGGAGCTGCACAGTTGGGTCAGTGAATCGCAGTCGTCTTTGTGAATTCAGAAATCCGCAAAGGGAGCAGGTTTGACTGGGTGTCTCCGTGCCTTTGGTGGGCTTCGAGCCGAAGCACCCTCAAATATTGATCCCGAAAGGAGCAACTCTAGAACTGCATCAGGCCTTTCGCAAGATGGCCGACTTTGCAAGGCATGCTCAGAGAACAAAGGGGAATGCCAGTGTCCTCTGCAGAAATGGAGCAACTGAAAATACAAAGACTGAATTAAAGTTTGTTTCGTTTGAGTTAAACAGATGTTTTTACCAGCATTTTACCTGCTATTTGTAACATGTTTAACAGGAAGCATGATAATAAAACCAGTCCAATTCTATATAATCTCTATGAAAAATATACGTGCTACACAGCAGTGGCATCACATTTTGTATCTTTTTTATTAGATCAAGTACAGATACATGTTTTTTTCAGCAGTACTGCTGTGGGTCTTATTTCTGGATTTTAGAGTTTAACAGAGATCGTATAGTTCATAAAGTTATATAAAAATGTTTGTTTTTATATTAACACATCTATCGAGTTCTTTTTCAGGTGAGGCATCTGCATTTGCAGTTTTTGAACATACAAATGAAAGAAAAATGTAGAAGCAACAGATTCACAGAGCCGCAGAAGTCCTGCTGATTAGCAGTCAGGCTCCTTATTCATGCAGTCAATCCTAATGAAAATGGATCCAGTCGTGGTAACTCTAACCTAAAGACAATGAAGGCCTTAAAATAGATTAAAATGATTCCTAATTGCACTGCCCTTCAGATATTCACAAGGTGAGACAATTGGATATCTTTCACTGGACGGGTGATTTATTATTAGTCTCTTTAATGCTGCATAACCTACAGTAGTGTCATAGCACCTAGAGTGTAGCTATATAAGGAATATGTGAGTAACACTACAGGAAAACAATCCTGTCAATAGATCTAACAAGATCAGTCATTGGAGACCTACCTTCTTATAAACAGATTAACAATGTCAAAGACCTCAGATGGATGGAACACAAATTTATAACACTGCTCCTAGATAATGAGGCACTAGTCCGTTGTAAGCGTTGTACTGGCAGAAGAGTGAGTGTACAGTACTGAATACAGTCCAGCCCACACTTAATCCCTTAGATGTAAGAATGTTATGCTGCTCGCATTTAGGTTTCATTTTAGATCTCGTGTTAACTTAGCCTAATTTTCCAATGGTGCTTCGTACATATTTTTCTATTGCAAGAATGGCCAAAAACACATTTCTTTCAGATAGCCATTCACGACCAGTAGTCTGCAAAGTTAGTTCCAGGGTCGCACAAATTCAGAACATGAGGCATTCTTTTATTTTCTGTGTTCGCAAAGAGACTACGCTTCTGCGTCAGTCTAATTTAATTGCTGTCCTACACCTTTGACACAGTTAGATAACCCTCTTTTAAAGGCTGCTCCTGAGGGAACGCAGCGTGGCATGGTGCCAGGGCCACTGGAATTGAGTAAATTGAGTGGCAAGAAAAAACGAATAATGCAGCACATTTTCTAATAGGATTACTTCATTATTTCGTCATATTTAAACTTAGTAACACTCTGTGGGCATTGCATTGACTGCACCTTATTAATACCATTTAGGCATCCAAACAGAGCAATAGAACAACAGAAAGGTGCTCACTACAGTTTTGGGAAGGGCCATCCACTGCGCGGTAACACGTCACATTTTTTTTAATAACTTTTGAAATAATGGACCTAGTAACAAACTTTTTGTTGTTGTTGAAATCAGCAGATTTTGCGGTAGATGATGAATTATGTGGCAAAAGCAGCAAATCTATAACTAAGCAAAAGTTGCCGTAATTCCTGTGGACCTGCGTGCATCCAAGCAAAATGTGCGCACGATTAAGAAGACTCTAAAACTATAAGCTCTCGTTAGGAGCAGCTGTCTAAATTAATTTGTTTTAAAAATAAATGATTAAAGCGTGTTTTGTGTGAAATGAGATCACACACCTGTCATTCTCACAGAGTAATCCAGTGTCAGTGTTTGTTTTGAAATGTACACGAGGAAATACAATTTAGCGCGTGATCTACCGGCAAAGTGCGCATAAGGTAAAGGAGTACTGGCATCAAGAAGCTTGTAAACACCATAAAGTACTTTAATATTCTAAATAAAAGTAACGTTTTAGAGGAATAGTCACACGTGAAGCATTTTAGGAGCAGCCTTCACCACTCTGCCTAAATGTGCTCTCATGATTCACTCCAAGTTGACTGTAGAGTTCTGAACAACAGCGCTATCTAGGGACTTGAAGAAGGAAGTTCAGGTTAGAAAAAGGAAGTGAACAGAATCTGTTGTTCACGACAGGTGTGCCTCGACAAATAATGGTGTTTCACAAACTCACACTAGTTTATCGGGTGATCTACAAACTTACATTGATGATATTCTTATTTAAACAGTGATCCACACACTACCAGTGGATCAGCAGAGCACAAAAGTTGTTATTTGACTTAAATAATTGTGATCTACACCATTTTTTATTTTTCTGTGATTCACATGCTAATAGGGAATTTGGAAAATATCATCAGTGATCCACACACTTACTGTGGGTTGTTGGATTAGTGTTCATCAGTATTGCACTAGTGTCATATTGTCACACAAACACATATATATATACAACAAATTACAAATAACAGGAAACATAAAGGCTGGAATAATATAAGCATCCAGCAGAGAAAAGCACTTTTGAATCTGAGAAATGACAACACGATAGTAATAAAGAAATCCGATAAAGGAGGTAATGTAGTTGTTCAATCAAGAACAAACTACATACAAGAAGGATTGAGACAGTTGTCAGATGACACTAGATACTGCAGAAGCAATCGGATGGAATACGAAATCTCATTGAAGACATTCCATACACAGCTTCTGGAGTGGAAAGAAAAAGGTCTTATCGAAATTGAATAATTCAAATTCTTAGAGGGTAAGTCGCCCAAAATTCCGGCTTTATATCTTCTACCGAAGATAGATAAGGACCAAAATAATACACCAGGGAGACCTATCGTCTCTTCGATAGGGAGCTGTCTTGAGAATGCATCAAGATATGTGGACTTCTTTCTGCAAAGCTTGGTGCAGAATTTACCATCGTGTATAAAAGATTCAGGAGCCTTTCTGAAATTCCTAAAAACACTAAAATGGGAAGAGAATTACACCCTTCTCTCCTTGGATGTGATCGGCCTATATACATGTATCCCTCATAAACTGGGCCTGGAAGCATGTAAGCATTTCCTATCTAAGAGATCGATATCATATCTTCACCACACACAGATGTTACTGAAAATCACAGAAATCTGTCTAACCCAAAACTACTTCGTCTTCGATTGTAAGATCTATCGACAAATCCTCGGTACTTCCATGGGGACTTGCTTTGCGCCTTGCTTTGCGGGTCTCTTCATGGGGTACTGGGAGGAGGAAGTAGTTTACAGATCATCAATGTACAAAGAGAAAGCTATAAAATGGGTTAGGTACATTGACGATATTTTTGTGGTGTGGTCAGGTACAGAAGTGGAGGCACAGAATTTTGTAGACTATCTGAACATCCATGATTATAACCTACAATTCACTAGCCAATGGGCTCGAGACAGTTTGGATTTCCTGGACTTAAGGTTGAAAGTAGAGAATAATCAACTAGAAAGTATCCTTTTTAGGAAAACCACTGCAGGTAACAGTTTGTTGCACGCACGTAGTTGCCATCAAAGCTCACTGATACAAAGTATCCCAGTGGGTGAGCTTCTTGGGGCCAAACGAAATTGCCTCACGGCCCTGAGTTTTGACAAAGAGGAAAGAACGATGACAGAGATTTGTAGCCAGAGGCTACACACAGAAAACCATAGATAGAGCCAAATCAATAGTCTCAAAAAGAAGTAGAGACTCACTGCTAGCAGAGAAAGGCAAAAATGATGGTGATATGGAGAATGCTAAGACACGATTCATTACCACCTATAGCAGCCAGGCCTTCATGGTAAAACGTAGCTTGAGGAAGTTTTGGCCAGTTCTTAAAACAGACCCAGAGATTGCAGAATATGTAGAGACATATCCCCAAATAACTTTTAAGAAATCAAAGTCATTAAAGGATAAGCTATGTAGTGCAGTTGAACCAGCGAAAGAGAAACTAATAGGAATACAAGGTTTTTACCCTTGTAGAAACTGTAAAGCGTGTAGGAATAGCAAAAACTGCAAGGAAGTCAGACTATCACCAAACACTGAATCCTTCAAAATACAAGAACATAAATCGTGCAACACCGAATTTGCGGTATAAGCTCTGTTCTGCCCCTGTGAGAAGGCCTATATAGGCAGTACTATACATAAAGCAAAGATCAGAATTTTAGAACATCTGAGGGCAATAAAAAACGGTGATAAAGCATACCCTATTGCCAGACATTTCCAAACTGAGCACAACCAAAACACAAACCTTCTGAGATTTTGTGTACTTGATATGGTGAAGTACGATGAGAGAGGAGGTAATAGAGTACAGCGGCTACGTAGATTAGAGTCAAGATTTATCATTAAATATCAGACGGTGGCCCCGAGAGGTCATAACTGTGTTGAGGAGTTAGAGACTCATCTAGGATAGGGAGTTTTGTTACAGGAGAAAGGCCAACGTCAGTAACTTTGTGTAAATGATTTGTAGGATACTCTGTAATTTTTCACAAATGCTTTATAAGACATTCTGTTTTGAAGTCCGAGAAGTCACCGAAGTTTGGGAACCATGAAGGTGTCTGTGACTTATGGTGTTCCATGACTATGAAGTTTAATTGTCTCAAATTAACCGAAAGGTTTTAATCACTAATGGTGTTTTAATTTGAATCTTATGGGTTGTTTTGTATTTTGTATATTTCTTAGAATCTAACGGAAAGCACGAGAAGAAGAAAATAATGAGAATATGGCAGCCTTCTATATGAATGAATGAAGTAGGTGATACACTATAAATGGACCACTGAATGAAAACCCAATAGGTATTATGGCGTTAGGCCCACTGGGGCAGGATATAGTTAAGGAAATGAACTTGTTTGCAAATATGGTTAGCCCACTGGGGCGGTACACCTTATTTAAATAGCCGGATAAGGGATAATATTAATTGAGTTTCATGCTTCAGGAAATATGAGCATGAGGGAAAGCTATAATCGTATAACATAATTGCAAACTGGATGTAATCGCAGCGAAAGCTTCTGGATAAAGTTTGGTTGAAGAAATGTTAACAAAAAAATATTTAAAAAAACGTCAAATGAACACGGGTGTTTAAGTTTAAAAATCATGGGAAATAAAAAGAATCAGTGTATGTAATTTAACAACATGTATGAAGCACTGTCGAATCATTTAATTTAGTTAATTCTCTCGTTTTCGTTTGATCTATTCACTTTATGGTTTAGCAGTGAAAGTCTGCTTTCTACTTTTGTTAAAAAAAATTCACATGTTTATTTAAACTTATTAGTAATGATACACTGTTACTCGTGAGCAAGGGAGGAGAGTTCCTGAAACGCGTCGAGTGTTTGTTGCCTTTACACTGAAATAAAGGCTATTTTTCCACAAAGAAGTGTTCGTGTGTTTCTAAAGGACAAAACACGGCAGGAATTGATTTGTAGGCTCGCAACCTACACACAAGCGGCTTGAGCATAGCAGAGCTCGGCGGCTGCCGAGCCAATTGGAATTTATATATATATATATATGTGTGTGTGTGTGTGTATATATGTGTATATATATATATATATATACCTGTATATGTGTGTGTGCATTCATATGTATGTATGTATATATATATATATTTTTTTTTTTTTTGTATAATGTTCTCGCAGTGGTTGTGATTATTTGCCGAAATCTGTGTTTCACACGTAAATTTGCTGAACGTAACTCACCAACCATGCTGCTGTGTGTGGACCAAATTTAGGATTAAAAGGAAAATTAGCACTATTATAGCATTGTTTGGGTGTGGAAGGTCAAGAGGTATTAGAACACTTGCCATGAATGTTTTTGAAGCTTGTTCAAAGTGATTAGACGTTCATTTTCTTCCATGTACCAGCACTATATTAGAATGTTCTCACTTTGGGAAGAGATCACAAAAAGGTGGTGAGTCAGTTGAAGTTTGTTTCGTTTTTAAGGAAACTAGAGTCAAAATGCAAATTTGGTTCTTCAATTGATGGGCGCATTAGAGATCAATTCACATTGGCATGTAACATAGAGAGAGTGAGAAGAGTTATAGTTAAAAAATGATCCTCCTCTCAATTAAGCACATTTGGTAGAAAAACAAATAGAACTCATGATGCTTTGTGTAAAACAAATTTAAAATGATGTAGGGAATAAAGACGCAGTTAATTAAGTGAAATGTAAGAAAGGTGAAGCAGATAAAGTGTTAGACTTCTCTCATTAAAGGCGCTTCTGAATGTAAGTTCAATGGTCAGTGTTACAGATGTGGTCCGACAGGATACATGGCCAACTCAAAACATTATCCAGCACTAAAAGTAATATGAAACAAATGTGGGAAAAAGGGCTGTTGAACTTGGCCCTTTTTGCCGGGTCATCCCTGAACTTTTTGCCACCCTCCTGTATTTTGTCTGGCCTGTTTTCGTTGGTTTTATGACTCTGGGCACTTTACCACTGCTGATCAGTGCTAAAGTGCATATGCTCTCCCTATGGTAAATTGATGTATGGATTAGGGACTCCATGATTGGCTGATTTGGTTTACTTGTCAGACCCTAGTACAGTGCACTGAGTGTGCCCAGGGCTTGTAAACCAAATGCTGCTAGTGGACTTGCAGCACTGTTTGTGCCACCCACAGAAGCAGCTTGTAAAAGGTCTGCCATTGCTGCGCCTGCGTGCAGTCTGGTACTGCCATGTTTACTGGGCAAGTGCATCCACTTGCAAATCCCTAAACCTTCCCTTTTCTTCATATCAGACACCCTTGGGGTAGGCCCAAGAGCAGGGTGTATTGCAAGTATAAGGTAGGACAAGCCCTGATATGTGTGTGGCATTTCCTAATAGTGAATTACAGCCATTTTCGTTTTTCACTATTGCAAGGCTACCTATTCCCCATAGGCCGGAATGGGCAGTTAGATTATTACATTTTATAATCCTAACTGACTCGGGGAACTAGGTAGAAATTTGAGTTTAGTATGCCTGAACTCAGAATAATAAAATGCATCTTTTAGTGAAGGTGGTTTTATACCACTTTTAGAAAGTAGGTACTTTCTTGTTTAACTATCCAACCCTGCCTCTGCTAGGTTGTGTAGTCCATGTCTGGAGTTTGAGTGACAGGGCTGGGGGATTCCAGGAGACAGGATGAGTCAGCAAAGTGGTGATTAGAGAGAACTGCATCTAGATGGGTGGGAGGAGTTGCACCTGGGACCTGAATAGGGCTCTGCCTGCCTTCCACAATGCTGCCCCCCCGTGGTGCATCTGATGTCTCTGCCCTGCACTGTGAAAGGAGAGAAGGAGTCATGTCAACAGAGTGCTCCAGGGCTGTGCCTTTCCTCCACAATGCTGGCTCCACCTCCTGTGGGGAGTCTGATGTGTCTGCCCTGCGAAAGGAAAGGAGGAGTCATGTAAACAGAGTGCTCCATATAGGAAGGTGGAATCTGACTACATGGTTCCTCCCACTTTTTTCCTGGTGTTTTGATGGTTTTTGACTTAGTTTGGCTGTGATCCTGCTAACCAAGACCCCAGCCTAGCTGCTTCCTCTCTAAATTGATTGCATGTACATTAGATACACTCCAGATTGGTTACTGGGTTACCCTTGTGAGTCCCTAGTATATGGTACCTTAAGGCATAGGTACCCCAGAGGCCTACCAGGGGCCGAAGCATGTATTATGCCACCCCTCGGAAGCCTTCCAAAATGGCACCACAGGTCTGCTACTGCAGCCTGGGTAAGGTGGTGCATGAACCCCTTAATAAGGTATAGGTTACCTATATCTACCTTATATCACTGACACATATAAACCTATAAGTCACTCCTATGGCAGGCCTTAACAATCCTGAAGGCAGAGTGCTTTGTTTTGTGTGAGAGGGTGCCCTAATATGAGCTGAGCCCCTCTGCTGCTTTCGGAATTACTTCTCTGTAGCTGTTCTGTGATGCAGCCAGACCATATTGCCTTAAGGGCATTTTAACCTTGCGGAATGCTAACTTTGGAATGGCTGCTTGAAAACATGTTGAGTTTTATGTCAAACACTTTGGAATCCTACCCCCCTGCCAGTTCTGGCGGCAGGGGTAGAATTCCACCCTTCTAGAGGGAGAAGACGTGCACACTTACTTAAAAGGTAATAGTTTAAAAGAGCCCTGGCATCACAAAATGGATGCTACAGACACAAGTCTGACCTCCTGCTGCTGGACGAAACTCTGGTAAGGGAGGCCTGGACAATAGGTTTCCTGTCACAGGGAGGGGTAACCACCTCCCAGACAGGCTTTAGTCTATTGGGGCAGGGTGGGTGCATTAATAGAATGCTTTTCTGACAGTGCTGGGGGCACACTTGGTGTCCCTGTGCAAACCCCAGTTCAAACCGGTTGCAGGGGCACTCAGCCCCTGCTCTGGCATGAAACTGGACAAAGGGAAAGGGGAGTAACCACCCCCACCCTGGGTCCTCCCATAGGTGGGACCCTAGAGTAAGTCCAACCCCTAAACTTAGTATAAGTGTAGGAACCGAGTCCTTAGGACTTTAGATTACCCTGGGCGAAAAACTGCAACATATATCCTGGAACCTCGACATTCTATTTCGACTAGAAGACGGAAGAATCTCCATGGGGTCAAGGAGTGACTCCCCTGTTCAAACAGGAACCAAAGAAGCATCTTGCCGGTCTGCATTTCCGAGGCTCCCGCTAGACCCCGAAGGATTTGTGATACAGGACCCAGACTTCCAGACATCTCTGAGTCCGACATGAGATCACCGCAAAGCTGAGACCCACAGCCATCACGAGAGACGTGGAACTAGAACCCCTGGACACCGTGCACATTTGCTAGTGCATTGACTTCCCGAGATTTCCCGAAGTTGTGCACTGGGGTACTTCTAGTCCAAGCCCCGAGCACCATTTGCACCGAAGATTGTGGGCCTACACTCAGAGTGTTCCGTGGGCACGCTTCTAGCATTTCAGCTCGAGGCTCCTTCGCGATCCCTTGTCCGTCGACTGGTGGGTCCCCACGAAGGTAACTCTTCTGTTTCTTGGGCTTTCCTGGTTGTGAGGACGCAGATTTGATGTGCCCTGACTCACCTCCAGGCTGGTCTGCACCTAAGCCAATCTTTGCTTTCTGCGTGGGTTGCTATTGCCAACGCTCGTTGGGTCCATTTCGGATACCGATGCTGCAGCACTCTACATCCTTCGTGGGACAGCTCGAATCCAGCTCCTGGTTGTTGTTGACATCTCCTGGTCCTCATGGCTGAAGAGTCAAGCTTCACCTTCTTCACCTGAAGATTTGCGGCTGTGTTTAGACACTGCACACGTCCCCCGTGGGTCCCCTGTGTCACTAACTTGGGTGGTTCCCGGTGGCCCCAGCTTTTCTAAAGGCTCTAGGTCTTGTATCTATGTCAGTCGTAGTTCTTATACCACTTTCTTAGTATATGGTTTGTGACGCCCCTAGGGCTAATCATATATTGTGCTAATTTACTGTGTGTTAAATAAGTTTACTTGTGTACTTTTGCCACTAGCCTCATAAAGAAACTAGGGGGATGTGTTTAGAATAAATACATATATTTTATATATATACCTGGTGTGGTTCTCCTTTCATTTGGTCATTACATGAGATTATAGACTTGAAAAACAAGCTGCTTTACTTTCCTTCAAGACTTAGCCTGAAGGCTGCTCTCTACAGCTTCCACTAGGATAGCTTTCTATAAGGTTGTCTTTAACCTACCATCAATAAGGGGTCATTTAGACTGGTGCAAGGTGCCCACTAGAATAGTGGACAGCATATGCCAGGCAAACTTCTCAAACTCCAGAACTGGTTTGGACTAGGCAAAGGCCCCTCTGCCCTCAGAAGACAAAGAATTTTGGGGTATAAGTATTGGGAACCCGATTCCAAGAATTTAGATCACTGTTGGACTACAAGAAGAAACCTTTGCTGAGGAGAGGAACCTGAAGAAATTGAGGAGAGACTATACCTAAGCTGAAGTGCTGCTTGGAGGATTGGCCTGCAGTGGTTGCCTGACTGCCCAAGAAAGGAGAAAAGGACTTTGTGTGCACTTTATTCAACATGTGAAGGATCTTCAAGGGCTTGAGAGATGAGCATGCCTCCTGCTGAAGTCTCATGGACAACAGACTTCAACCCCCAGCTCCCCAAGAGTTCTTTGGAAGTGCCTGCTGCTGTTTTGGGCCTTCTGAAGGACTGCGTGTCGCAAGGAACTGGAAGCGCAACTCGAGAGGAAGAAGCGTGTCGCTGTCGCAACCGCTGCCACAGCCGCTGCTGTCGCATCTCTGAACAAGGGTGTCGCCGCTGTAGCTGATGCATTGCACCGCATCGAGAGCAGCTTCTTGCACCGAAGAAGAAGCGTGTCGCTGTGGCAGCCGCTGCCGTCGCATCTCTGAACAAGGGTGTCGCCGCTGTAGCTGACGCATTGCACCTCATCGAGAGAAGTGTCTCGCACCGAAGAAGAAGCGTGTTGCCGTCGCAGCCGCTGCCGTCGCATCTCTGAACAAGGATGTCGCCGCTGTAGCTGATTCATTGCACCACATCGAGAAAAGCGCTCGCATCCAAGGAGAAGCGTGCCGCCGTCGGAGCCGCTGTCGTTGCATCTCTGAACAAGGATGTTGCCGCTAGAGCTGTCGCATCGAGCGGAAGCATCTCTCATCGAGGGAGAAGTGTCGCCGCCATAGCCGCTGTCGCATCTCTGAACAAGGGTGTCACCGCTGAAGCTGACGCATCGAGCCGAGACTTCTCGCAACATCGGAGAAGCGTGCCGCATCAGGAAGAGCTTGACGTCTTAATTTCTTTGCACCCGATTTTGCCGCAGTTCCATCGTTGAAACACTTTTGTTGCCCTGCGTGCCGGCATCTTAAGGTACATTGATTCAAAGTGTTGCATTTTAAGAAATAAAGAGAACTAAGCTAAACCTACCATTTTAAGTACAGTATTGTGGATTTTTGTCGTTTGTGGTCTTGTGTTAAATCTATATAAAGAATACTTATTTTTAAAATAAAACCTGTGTGGTCTCCATCTGTAGTGTTGTCACTTGATTACTATACGTGTTCACAAATGCTTTACACACTGCATCTGAGATAAGCCTGTCTGCTCGTGCCAAGCTACCAAGTGGGTGAGCAGGAGTTATTTTAGGAGTGTACCCCCCTTACCCTGACTAGAGGCAAGGGTCCCTATTTGTCACAAGTACCTACCTGTGCCAACTAGACACCCCCAAATCTAACAAGGGCTATTACATGGTTTGTTGCAGGAGTAGCAGGTTTCCTAATAGATGCAATAACCAAATGGTGTGATGAAATAATATTACAAATGAGTGACATTGACAGTGGTAATCCAAAAGAAATAGTGAAAATAGGAGACATAGATGTTGCAACCAATCAATCAATCAATCAACCACGGCATTTGTAAAGCGCGCTATTCACCCGGGAGGATCTCAAGGCGCTGGGGGAGAGGGGTGTGTTACTGCTCGAACAGCCAGGTCTTGAGCTGCTGCCTGAAGGAGAGATGGTCTTGGGTTCGCCGAAGGTGGGTGGGTAGGGAGTTCCAAGTCTTGCTGCCAGGTAGGAGAAGGATCTTCCTCCGGCGGTGGCTCTGCGGATGCGTGGTACGGTGGCGAGGGCGTTGCTGGTCGATCGTAGCTGGCGGGTGGGCGTGTAGAAGGTCATGCGGTCGTTGAGATACTTGGGGCCCAGGTCGTGGAGAGCCTTGTGTGCGTGGGTGAGGAGTCTGAACGTGATCCTCTTGTTGACGGGGAGGCAATGGAGGTCTCTCAGGTGTCTGGTGATGTGGCTGTGTCGGGGGATGTCCAGGATGAGTCGTGCGGAGGCGTTCTGGATGCGTTGGAGTCTTTTTTGAAATTTGGCTGTGTTCCGGCATAGAGGGTGTTCCTGTAGTCCAGTCGGCTGGTGACGAGTGCCTGGGTGACGGTCTTCCTGGTCTCGGTGGGGATCCATCTGAAGATCTTGCGGAGCATGCGCAGGGTGTTGAAGCACGAAGATGAGACGGCGTTGACTTGTCTGGTCATTGACAGGGAGGAGTCCAGGATGAAGCCCAGGTTGCGTGCGTGGTCCGTTGGCTTGGGAGCAGTGCCCAGGGCCGGGGGCCACCAGGAGTCGTCCCAGGCGGAGGGTGATGATCCCAGGATGAGGACTTCCGTCTTGTCTGAGTTCAGTTTAAGGCAGCTGTTCTTCATCCAGTCTGCGATGTCTTTCATCCCTTCGTGCAGGTTGGCTCTGGCGGTGGTGGGGTCGTTGGTGAGAGAGAGGATCAGCTGGGTGTCGTCGGCGTAGGAGATGATGTTGAGGTTGTGTTGGCGTGCGATGGCTGCGAGGGGGCTCATGTAGACGTTGAAGAGGGTTGGGCTGAGTGAAGATCCTTGTGGTACGCCGCAGATGACTTCAGTGGCCTCGGATCTGAACGGGGGGAGGCGGACTCTCTGGGTTCTTCCGGCAAGGAACGAGATGATCCACTCCAGTGCTTTCTCTCGGATTCCGATGTTGCTGAGGCGCTTCACTAGGGTGCGGTGGCAGACAGCGTCGAATGCCGCAGAGAGGTCCAGGAGGATGAGGGCCGCTGTTTCTCCGTTGTCGATCAGGGTTCTGATGTCGTCGGTGGCTGCGATTAGGGCGGTCTCGGTGCTGTGGTTGGCCCGAAATCCGGACTGCGAGGAGTCGAGGGATCCGTTCGTCTCGAGGAAGGCAGCGAGCTGTCTGTTGACGGTCTTCTCGATGACTTTGGCCGGAAAAGGGAGGAGTGAGATGGGGCGGTAGTTCTTGAGGTCGGTGGGGTCCGCCGTTGGTTTCTTCAGGAGGGCGGTAAGCTCGGCGTCCTTTGTCACGCCGAGCTTACCACCCTCCTGAAGAAACCATGTTTGATTCTTGCTCAAGACTAACAATAATTTCTGATAAAGTATTCAAAGACATGTTTGATAAAAATATTACTCTGAAGAAAATGGATATTCAACCTGGGGGACATGGTGGTAAACACAAAATACCCATGTACACAAAATCAAGTTAGGGAGGGGTGCTGTTCCTCTTGTTTCAAAGGTGAGAAGGTTACCACTAAATGTACAGAATGCTTTGAGAGATGAACTTGAGAAGCTACGCATCATGGGCGTGATAGAACAAGTATTAGGCACAGATCAGTTGGTGACAATAGTAGTTGCCCGCAAAGCAGATGGCAACATCCGATTGTGTGTGGACCTTAGAGCTCTCAACAAGGTGGTAATAGTTACCCAATATCACTGAGAAGATGTCTGCACTAGCAGGGGCCATGTTTTTCTCCAGCTTAGGCTTGGCATCAGCCTATTATCAGGTTTGCTTACACCCTAAATCCCAGGAATTAGCAGCATTCATTATGCCCATAGAAACTTACAAGTTTAAAAAGATGTCATTTGGACTGGTATCTACAGACACTTGTGTTTCAGAGAACCATGTCCTTTACCAGTTGTGTTTTTCTATCAATTAACAAGGATTTGTAGAGTGTACTAATCTCCCACGAGGGTATCTAGGCACTAGGTTCTTGATGGGATCAGTGGACAGAGCCAGGTCTTGAGTACCTTTCGGAATTCTGGTAGGGAGGATGTACAAAGGTGAAGGGGGAGCGAAAATTAACTGGGAAAGTGATAAATGGGAAGCAATAAAAACGGCACTGAAAAATCACAACATGGGAGCCTTCTGGAACTTAGTCAAGACAGGTAAATCTGAAGGCCAATTGCCTATAGCACCAAACTTAGGGATAGAAGTCTGGAGAGCCCATTTTAAATCCTTATACTCCAGGGCTACAGAGGAAGAGGGTAGAGTAAAAACAGCCACCCTAGACGCAGAGCTCCCAAAGTTAGACGCTCCACTCTGTACAATGAAGGAGATCACAGATGCATTGGGCAAGCTACTTCCAGCTAAAGCACTGGGGTTGAACAAGATCACTGGCGACCTATATCGCTCCCAACCTTCAGTTTGGGCACCTTACTTGTGGTCATTATTTAACGCCATCCTGCAAGGTATGGCGCTGCCCTCTACATGGGCTGGGGCAGAAATTATCCCCATACATAAAAGGCGGTCACCACTCAATCCAGCTAACTACCGCCCCATAAGCCTTCTGGGTGTCACATAAAGGGACTATCCATCTCTATTCTTACAGACAAAAGTTTTCAATTCTGTTCGAAAGAAAGCAAGACTATTTGGAAATTAATGGATCAAAACACCACTGTAGTGCTTTATATAGTCCCAAAACCAGTGGAGTTGTGGCGAGCTTCAACTGGACTCTAACAGAAGGGATTCAGTTGGCAAAGTCTGATGGGATAAAGAAAAACCAAAGGTTGTGATGGACGGAGCGTTGACAATACAAACACTCACCCCCAGTCAACTGATCTGGTTTTAATCCATCACCGTTCTTTAGCTCACTCCGCCACCCCAGTTCAGACATGGCCATATGCAAATCAGTCTGACCCTGTGCCTCATGGAAACAGTCCATCCCGAACTGCCAAACCATGTCTTCCCTGGACCGGAATCAAGCTTCCCAGGACCGGTTTCTGGCATTACAGCCGTCTTCAGCCGGGCTTGCTTGACTCCAGTGGCAAAGTGAGCAAGGGACTCACGTCTGAGCATACCCTGCCAACTTAGGGCGAACAAAGAAAAACCGAAGGTTGTGATGGACAGAGCGTTGACAATACAAACACTCACCCCCAGTCAACTGATCTGGGTTTAATCCATCACCGTTCTTTATCTCACTCCGCCACCCCAGTTCAGACATGGCCATATGCAAATCAATCTGACTCTGTGCCTCATGGGAACAGTCCATCCCGAACTGCCAAGCCATGTCTTCCCTGGACCGGAATCAAGCTTCCCAGGACCAGTTTCTGGCATTACAGCCGTCTTCAGCCGGGCTTGCTTGTCTCCAGTGGCAAAGTGAGCAAGGGACTCACGTCTGAGCATACCCTGCCAACTTAGGGCGAACAAAGAAAAACCAAAGGTTGTGATGGACGGAGCGTTGACAATACAAACACTCACCCCCAGTCAACTGATCTGGGTTTAATCCATCACCGTTCTTTAGCTCACTCCGCCACCCCAGTTCAGACATAAGTCTGATGGGATATCTTGGAAGGATGAAGTTATGAAACACCTTTTACCTTATTGTTTGACTACTCATCCATCTGCCAACAAAGCTTCTTTTGAATTAAGGAGATCTAATACCAAGTTAGTTCCTGGGGGGATGAGATGGCAAAAGGGATAGGTGGGTGTTAGTACTAATTATCCTTGGAGGCAGAGAGATGAAAACATGTGAATTGAAGGTAAGAAATGGTTATGATTAAACACACAACACCAAGCTTTGTAGCTAAAAGTAGAAGAATTGGTAAGAGTCAGAGTCCCTACTGGAAGCAACAAATGGTCAGAATTTACCAGTTCCATCAAAGTTGTGAACATTTTCCGTAATGCTGTGAAAACGAAAGATTTGAAAATTGTCATGGGTTGTTACATATGCTGCAATAAGTGTGGACGGTACTGACCCTGATGTTTATAACACTGAAAAATCTGAAAGTGTAATGGGTGGTGTTGGAAAGGATGCAGTCCATATGCATAATAAAATAGATGTTTCCAACTCTGGAGTTAGAGCACAAAGAGCAAGTAGTCGCTTTTCTCGTCCTCCAAAGTTTCTCAAAGACTATGTTACCAAATAAACGTAATATTTACTGTAGATTCCATTCTATATGTCCTATTCTGAAATACTGTTTCCTTTACAACTATTATGATTTCATTGTTGTTACGTTTTTGTTTCTTTAATTGATTTCTTAGAAAGGAAGATGTCAATGTCAATGGTACTTGTAAAGCGCAAACAATCATCCCGGATAGGATATCACGGCGCTGTCATGACAGAAGTGAGTGGTTGACTGATAACAGGGTCATAATTATAGTTAATCAGTTTTTAGGGAAAAGAAATTTTTTAATTGCTTCCTAAAGGACAAGTAACAATCAGTTAATCTAAGTTCCATAGGCAACTCATTCCAGCTATTTGCCGCCAGGTGGGAGAACGCCCGTCCACCCATCCTAGCTGTTTTCACACGAGTATTTCTTGCTCTAGCTGCCGTGCGGGAGCGCAAGTTTCTGGAAGGAGCATAAAATCTGATTTTGTTTTTTAGAATGCGAGGACCAGTTTCGTGTAGAGCTCTGTGTGTTATGCACATCAGCTTAAACGTGGCTCTCTGCCTCATTGGTAGCCAATGAAGCTCACGCAGGCAGCTTTTGGCCGGGTCATACTTTTTTGTATTACAGATTGCCTTCGCCGCAGCGTTCTGTGCAATTTTCAGTTTAGAAAAAAGATAGTCAGCCATTCCCACGAACAGAGAGTTTCCATAATCCAGCCTGCTCATTAGTAGGGATTGGACCAGTATTTTCCTACACTCAATAGGGATCCAAGGGAAAACTTGCCGGAGCATCTTAAGTATCGCAAAGCCTTTGCCACAGATTGTTGACACATGAGCTTTCATGCTCAAGGTGTTATCTAAAGTCACACCTAAATTCTTGGCCGTTGTTGCTGGACTGGGAGCGGTGCCCAAAGTTGTGGCCACCAGCTGTTATCCCAAAGCTGTGTATGTCTGCCAAACAATATTACTTCAGATTTATCTGCGTTTAGCTTAAGGCAATGGTTGTGCATCCAGTTAGCTAATTCAGTTAAGCAGTTCAATAGCCTGTCCTTAGGGTCATCTTCTTCATCCAATGTAATCAACTGGGTGTCGTCTGCATATGAACAGATCTCGACACCCCACTTTCTCCCTATCTCAGCGAGTGATGAGACAAACACATTAAATAGGGTTGGACTCAATGAGGCCCCCTGTGGGACCCCATACTTGATATTCCGGGGAGGGGAAGTGAAATCGCCCATCCGTACAGATTGTGTTCTGTCTTGCAGAAAAGACTGCAGCCACCCTAATGCATTTTCCCGGATACCCTTGGCTTCAAGGATCTCCAGGAGTCGATGGTGTGGAACAGTATCATATGCCGCCGAGAGGTCCAATAAAATCAGGGCGACTGTTTTTCCCTGATCGACCTTGGTTCTAATGTTGTGCATCACTGCCAAGAGTGTTGTCTCCGTACAGTTATTGGCCCGAAACCCTGTTTGAGAAGTATCCAATAAGTCATTGATTTCTAAGAAATTGGAAAGCTGCCTGTTGACTAATTTCTCCATCACTTTAGACAGATAAGTTAACTGAGAAATAGGCCGATAGTTTGCCGGATTGTTTATATCAGACCCTGCTTTTTTTAGTAAGGGAGTGACTATGGCGCTTTTCCAGGTCTTCAGGAATTCAGCAGAATTCAGTGAGGAATTAAAAACTTTGGTTACAGCTGGGCAAATTATTGGCGTTAATTGTGAGAAAATATGGTGCGGGCATGGGTCCAATGGGGAGCCTGATTTTACTTCCAACATAGCATTGGCCACCCCCTCCTCTGAGAATGGGCCGAATCTAGGACAGCTAACCTGAGCTAGGGATGGTACATGGGTTTGTGGTTGTTTTAATTCAGTGTTTGAAAAGGAGGCATAAATCGTATCTATTTTTTCGCAGAAGTAATCATTAATTCTGTTACAGCTCTCTTGCGAGGGAATAAGATCCAGTGATAGACTGGCAGGCCTGCATAGTTCCTTGACTATCTTGAATAGTTCTTTCGATGAGTTTTTACTTTCTGTTATCCTCCGTGAGAAATATTCTTTCTTTGCTTTCCTGATAGCTTTGTTGTAAAGCGCAAGTTCTTTTTTGTATATGGCTCTAGTTTCTTGGGTTTTAGTAAGTCTCCATTTATGTTCACAAAATGTGCATTTCCTTTTTAGAGATTTTAGTTCAGGTCCATACCATTTCTCTGAGGCTTTGCATCTGCGTTTATTTTTAGAATGTTTAGAATGAGGGGCTGAGCAGTGTTCCAGTGCGCTCCCGATGTTGTTCTGGAGCTGTTCTGTTTCATCATGAATATTAGTTTTTCCTACGGATACATAAGTAAAATATTGCTGGAATTTTTCTACGGAATTTTTTTTCCAGCTCCTTGTTGGAGCTGCTGCTGAAACCAGGGGTTTGGAATGTTTGGTAAACACATTGATAGTGAACACGATCATAGAATGGTCAGTCCATATCATAGGTTTAATCTCATCAATGTCAATAGTTCCTATATTGGAAAACAGGAGATCCAAAATGTGTCCTGCCCTATGTGTTGGCTGATTTATTCTCTGTGTCAGCTGTAGAATTTCCATGTCTTCCACTAACTGTTTAGTTAAAGGGTCGCTACTACTATCAAAATGTACATTGAAGTCCCATATCAGCAAAATATTCTTGTTTTTAAGACAGACCGGCAAAATTTGGGTAAAGAGTTGGGCGCTGAAATCTAATGTGCTGGCTGGAGGATTATAAATTATCACTCCACCGAATAAAATGTTGGTGTTTATAGATACAGAAAACGCCATTGCTTCATGGCTGTTGGCTTGTGTAATCGCTTCTTGTCTGCAAGTAAGAGATTCCCTAAATAGCAAAGCTACCCCTCCGCCTCTTTTCTTCACTCTGTTTAAATTGAGTATTTTATACTCCGCTGGAAGGGCTGTTGCAATATCTGGGGTACTGTGGGTGTCAAGCCAGGTCTCAGTTATAAAAGCCAGATCAGGTTTGTAGTCGGTCAATATATCCCATAGCTTCGGCGCGTGTTTGGGTAAGGATCTAGCATTGAGATAAATGCATTTAAGAGTCAGGTTTGGGGTATCTATCAGGCTGACTTCTGTCCCTGTGTCACTTCCCCATCGGCAATTCCGACAATAGAAAGGACCCATAGTATCAAGTGCTCCCATTCGAGCACATTCTGCATTCTTTCTTACCCCAAGGCAGTTGAGACTCCTGAGCTCAGTGCTGGAGTACGAAGTAATGTGTCTATTATCTCCTGTAAGTAAGTGGGCAGGGGGTTTGGCCCCTGGTCCCGGCCCGTCGCGGACGGGCGCAGACGGGCTTGCCTTTGGCGCGTCTTCGGCGCCCCGCCGGCACCCCCGCTGCGCCCGTCCGCTGCGCCTCCTATGTGAGGGTGCCATTTTATCCTTCCGAGGGCGGGAGGGGCTTCGTGCTAGTATGCTAGCCCACCAACCTCCTCCTCACCCAAGATGGCGGACCCGAGCAGCCCCGACTCGGCTACAATTGGGTCAGTGACAAAGTGCAAATGCCTTTAAAACCCTAATTTAGTTTTAAAATTTGCAGACAATGTTTCAATGCAGGTCCCGGCTTTCCGCCTCAGGACACTGTGTAATTTATAAAAAAGACGATCTTTCAAAGTGCAGGGATTTTCTGTGCAAAATAAAATTTTAGAATTCAGAGGACAGATATTAAAAGCAATGGAAAGTGCTTTCACGCGCTCAGTTTTGCCATCCACACACACTAGCAATCAGTGGGGGAATGGTTTCTCAAAGGCTTTTATCCTGCCGAGGGCGGGAGGGGCTTCGCGCTAGTATGCTAGCCCTCCAACCTTCTCCTCACCCAAGATGGCGGCCCGAGCAGCCCCGACTCGGCTACAATCGGGTCAGTGACAAAGTGCAAATGCCTTTAAAACCCTGATTTAGTTTTAAAATTTGCAGACAATGTTTCAATGCAGGTCCCGGCTTTCTGCCTCAGGACACTGTGTAATTTATAAAAAAGACGATCTTTCAAAGTGCAGGGATTTTCTGTGCAAAATACAATTTTAGAATTCAGAGGACAGATATTAAAAGCAATGGAAAGTGCTTTCACGCGCTCAGTTTCGCCATCCACACACACTTCCACACCCAACCCTTTCCCCTCTGCCTGTAACATTGGAACCTTCCAACTCAGAGGTTCTAGAACAAAAAGTCTGTTTAAAGAATAAAGACGGTTTAGTTGAGAGAGGCTGGTACCTGAGCTGTGGCTGAGGCGTTTTAAATAAAGATCTTTCTCCAGTCACCTCGAATATGCACCTCCTTTCAGAATACTTTTAAATGTCAGTTGGCCAACATTTATGTTGGATGAGATGGAGTCTTTAGTCGCCCAGCTCCTTGCTTTGGTGAGTGTTACAGTGGCCTCCGGCTCTGTCATGGTGTAGGGCTCGGCGGGTTGTGATGTGCACTGTAGGCTTCAACAGCAGAGCAAAGAAGTCCAGTTTTGATAGAACCTTGATTTAGCCCCAGCTTAGAGGAAGTGGATAGCGTGGTAGCTCCACAGTCGGGGTGCAGTTCTGATGCAACAGGTCATGAAGGTGCAGTTCTGGAAGAGAATGGTGATCTGCATGACCGCTCCAACTTGTCATCACAAAGGTGGCTAGTTGGCAAAAGCCCATTGCTCATTTACGATAAATGTATCCTTATATTTTGAAAGTACCAGACAATAAGGTTGAGACAGCTTCTCTCACTCAAGCCTTAAATAGCATCACTTATACCTGCATGCACGAACTCACATAACCCATCCATGGATTTCTCTGGTGGGAAGCTATGTGAATTTCTTAAACGTTCATTGAACCAAACAAATCTATGAATAGGCAGCAGGAGGAGTTGTTGTCTGGCAGCATTTCAACATGTACTCACCATTTAAACTTTATCATTAATGTTGAGATCAGTAGAGGGGCTGACACCCTTAGGATCACTGTTGGGGAGATGACTGTGCTTACAAAAGATGTGTCCCTTGGACATCAATCTGCAGTTGAAGGCTGCCTGGGGATTTGGAGCATACAAACTGATACCAAAAATAATAGACTAGGACACTTCAGAGGACAACATTGACAAGTAGAGGAAACCCAGCTGCAGAAGACGTTGTGAACTTTCTCACTTACAACAGTAATGTCCAGGAAGACTCTGTGTTCAAAGACCTGAATACACCTGAAATGTCTGTTTACAGACCCCTTGTCATGGTCAAAAGTCTGGTGAAGACCAATCTTCCTAGCACATGTGCAGGGAAGCGTTTCATCCATGAAGCAAGGATAAGTGTGTGCAGGTTCGTCCATTTGTCACGCAGTTGCCACGCATTTTTGCCATATTTTGTAACTGTGGTCTCACACTTCCACCCTACTAATTTCCAAAGTAAAGCAAAGCTACCCTCGCTTTAAGAATATCTCGGGGATTGTTTCACAGTACCCCCGCCCCCCCGAAAGCGAGTCCCCCCACCCGCGAGTCATGCCGGCCGTGACTGGGACACGCCTGTCATAGCTTGTGACTGTGATCCGTCCTCCAGGTACAACGCGCTGGCTGTGTCCAGGACACTCCTGTCTGTAGCATGTGACTGTGATCCGTCCTATAAGTACAATGCGGTGGCTGCGTCCAGGACACTCCTGTCTGTAGCATGTGACTGTGATCCGTCCTATAAGTACAATGCGGTGGCTGCGTCCAGGACACGCCTGTCTGTAGCATGTAACTGTGATCCGTCCTCCAAGTACAATGCGGTGGCTGCGTCCAGAACACGCCTGTCTGTAGCATGTGACTGTGATCCATCCTCCAGGTGCAACGCGCTGGCAGCGTCCAGGACACGCCTGTCTGTAGGATGTGACAGTGACAGGGGCGTAACACAGGCCCACACAGTACGGGTGGGCCCGAAGCTCCCGGGGGCCCCCTTGGCACTGCACTCTGTCCGGAGTGCTCCTAATTGAGCCCGGAGGGGGCCCCTCTACATACCTTGCAGGGAGGCCCCCTCAATTTTCGTTACGCCAGTGGACAGTGATTTGTCCTGCAGGTACAACGCGCTGGCTGGGTCCAGGACACGCCTGTCTGTAGCTTGTGACTGTGATCCGTCCTCCAGGTACAACGCGCTGGCTGAATACAGGTCACGCCTGTCTGTAGCATGTGACTGTGATCCGTCCTCCAGGTACAACGCGCTGGCTGCGTCCAGGACACTCCTGTCTGTAGCATGTGACTGTGATCCGCCCTGCAGGTACAACGCGCTGGCTGCGTCCAGAACTCGCCTGTCTACCTGGTGACGTTGATCGGTACTCCAGGTACAAAGTCCTGGCTGCGTCTAGGACACGCATGTCTGTGCCTGGTGATGGTGATCCGTCCTCCTGGTACATCTAGGCTCCGATAAATGAACAAATGTGGCCCTCTTGGCCTCCTGTTACTGAGCCCCACACACTCGCTGTGAAGTCTGCATGTACCTTATCCTTGCCACGTTTATTTTTGCTGATTGTCTTGGATAAGGGTGCAATATGGATATTAAGGGCCAGATGTAGGTAGCCAAATACCGGTCAGTAACGGCTGAAATTCGGTAATTTCGGCTGTTACCGACCGGTATTCGGAAAAGGAGTCAAAATACTACCGAATCGGTAAATACGAGTTGGTAAATACCGAATCGGAATATTACGAATCCTTATTTACCGAATTCTTAATTACCGAATCGGTAGATACCGATTCGGATATCCGAATGTTATCGCTTCGGTAATTTTTACAGATTTTTTTTTAGCTACATCGCGTTTTCCGATTCTGAAATACTGAATCGGTATGATTCGGTATTTAAGAATCGGTAAACTGGGATTACCTACATCTGGCCCTAAATAACGTAAAATGTCCCTGTATGTGCATGGGCTTAGATCAGCAGAACCTCTAGAGCCAGCCCTGGCGGGGTCTGAGGTCACCTGCTCCTGTCCTGCCTCGTTACAGACGTATGTGCTGGCAGCACTGATGGAGCACAGATGTATATCCTGTGCTAATCTCCTTGCTGTGCACTCCACACTGCATCCTGATTCTCATGCAAGTTCAACTCGCATGTGCAAAAGGCCGTGATGGAGTGAGTGTTCAAGGCTGGACATGTCTTGGAAACCTTGGGAACACTCCGAAGTGTTTCAACCCATTCACACCCTAGAACTGCCGGATTCAGTCTTGTCAAAGGAAGCAGTAAACAAGGCTCTAACATTGCTGGAGGTCCGGGGAAGGAGTTTCTGTGCAGGAACAACACGTTCCAAGTGGAAGGAAGGAAGTGCCAGTACACAAATGCATCAGCATTTTCGTAAGCATAATTGTGCACTGCAAACCTTCGCGCCTGCATCAATGCTTCCGCGTGCTATCAATTGTGATTGCACATATACGCTTTCTAGGGATATTCTTCAAATGTGCAACTGTCCCAGATAACTCCGCGGAATCTTTCTGAAATCCAAAAACATGGTAATCCCCATGCATTGCAACAGACGTCAAACCTGAGGGTACAGCTCTCCAAATCCTCATATGAGTGGGGAATTAAGCAGCTGCGTGATGTGGCGGTTCCTGCTGCTAGCCCTGTGAGCTGCAGCAGCACCTCCTTTCAGTGCACCTTCTCAGCATGACGTGCGCGTGAATCTACCCCATCCCCACCCATCCCTCGGAGGGACTGGGCTCTCGGAAGTGGCTATTACCCGAGGCCAGCCCTCCTCGACTGCATTATGAGTGGCAGCGCAGGGTGGCCAGGCTGGAAAGAGAAACCCCGGTCTCTGTGTAGAACGTGTTATGAATTCACCTCGTCACGTCCAGCCGCCTGGTTTCCATGGCACCCGACAGGCTGATGAGGCCCGCCCCCCTTCAGTGGCCCTCTCAACCTTGCTCTAAAGGAGCTTTTTTGTGGACAAGGGGGAAGTCAAGGGCTCGCCTGTAATTTATTGAAATAAAAGAAGTGCAAAGGGCAGAGGTAAGATCTGGAGGGGTGACCCTCAAGGTAAGCCGTTGGCAGAAATGTAGATGAACAGCCATGAACTGGCCTGACTGGCGACAGGGCAACGACACAAGGGCTAGTGGGCTGGTTCACAAGGACAAAACAGTATGTGTGGTGGTCCTAAGGCCATTGCTTTACTCCTTCAAGGGAAGTTATGCACCAAAACTCGCAGGCACTGCTACACACTGGGGATCAGCCTCTGACTTTCATTATGGGTCAGTTTATTAATTCCAAGTCTAATTTCGCTATCACAAAAGTTATAACATTTCACAAACATATATACACAAGCCCCACCTCCTTTCTTGGACTTGGAGAGGCTATTCATATACTTTAAAATGAACCATGGGCCACTAGCTCAAGAACTGACAAAAAAGAAATACAACAATGTAATTCTTGTGATGGCAAAGAGTAGCCTCTGATTGGCTGATCCCTCCGGCCTGCATCACAATCCCACATTATTATGCCTCAGCTGGCTCTCTCTGGACATGCACCTGGTCGGAATGTTGAATCACGTCTCATGTACAGCGGCATCGAGTTTGTGGCTATGGGGTCAATTTAACACCGGGAGCAGGGTGTGGATATTGGTGGCTACTAAGAAGCCTCTTAGGACAAGGACATGTGCATCAGTATGTTTGCCCTTCTCGGTCTGCTCTTGGCAATGCCCAGAATCAGCGCAGAGCCCAGTTGCTACTACTGCTTTGGCAAGCTGTCTGACATGTTTGATATCTGTGCTCTCTTGGTTGGAATCACAGATGAAAAGTTGTTCAGAGACTGTATCGGAAGAATGGAGTCTGCCCTGAAAGTGTATAACAAGATCAAAGTTGGTAAGTCAAACCCCTTAATCATATGATGGAGCCACTGCCAAAGAGGGCTGGGTGATGAGGGGGTGGGGGAGGGGACGGGGTTGTGCGCTAGGAAGGCATTTGATAGGATACAGTCGAGTAACCTATTTGCAACCTAGAAATCCTTAGATCTAGACAACACGTCAACACAAGATCACAACGCTGCACGATGACACAGGAACAACAATAATGACAAATAGCATAATTGGCAGTTATTTATAAAAAGGTAAAAAAACACAAGGTACGCCATCCTATTTCGTTTCGATGTCCTTAGTATTCTTAGTTAAGTCTATTAGGAATTTAAAGGCTGTTTCAGGTGTCAACATTAAAGATCTAGTGTGGGACATGTTCCAGATCCTGTTGGATTTGGGTAGCATCTAACAGTTTCCAAGATCACCATCCACCAGGGTCTAAATTATTCCCACAGAGTGTTCAGGAGAGCAATAAATCAAATCCAGAAGGAAGATGTAGAGGAAATTGAAAGGAAAAGGGAATTGAAAACGTTGTTGAAATTCAAATCCATAGTAACACAAATAAGAGCAGTTTCCTTGGAGACAGGGGAGCATTAGTCAGATTGGCCAGGGATAAAAGAGAAAGTTAAGATCAAGATGAGTGGAGAGTTGCAAATGAACCAGATAGTCCAGACGTTTCAGTAAGAAAGAGTACAATGTAGGCTACAGAAATCAGTCACATGTTTGGAATTTTTCTGGACTCCATTTCAATTTTTGAGGGGCTTAGTGAAAATACATTATTGTAAACAGACAGAACCACAGGATTCTAAAGGGTTATCAGGACAGACCCTTCATCTGGAGGAGTACAATCCAACCAAACGTCTTGAGATAGACTCTTCCACTAGAGGAGTTTCATCCAACCAACCTACTTAGTATACACACTTCCACCAGCGGAGTATCATCCAACCATCCTACTTAGTATACACACTTCCACCAGAGAAGTACCACCCAGCGAACCCAGTTAGTGGTCCATTACGATCCCGTTCAGAAGGGCTTTCAATCTTATTCGGGTTCGCCAAATCTGACACAGACCCTTTGTTTCCGGCCGAATTGTAACCAGTTCTGAACAACCAATTATGATGCCTGGAAACCGTTAAGGCTGACCAAATCAGTTCCAAAAGGCATTTGTACAGGTCCAGCCTTTCTAAGCTAATTCGTACAAGTCTATGGACACGGTTTCCGAGTGAGCAATTACGGTGACCGATTCAGACAGCTATTCCGAATCGGTTTGTCTGGAACAAATTAGCTGCCGGAATCCGTCTCTGGGGGCCCATAGTAGGCCCCCGTTCACCCGGGGTGCTCCGAATCAGGCCGGTGGGGATACCTATGGGTCCTCTCTTCCCAACCTTGCACAGTGTGGCAGGCACCATGCGGTGCCTGCCACAGGGTGCAATGTTTCCCCCAGCCAACCCCTTCTTCAATGGGAGCCTATGTTCTCGTTCGGAACACAGGCTTCCATTGAAGACAATGGGAGTCAGACCGAATGATATCCGGAATCATCCTGATACATTCAAATCACTTGGTTGGACTCACCCGATGTGAGTCGTCCGGAAAGCATTCCGGGACCGATTTGGTAGGAATGCTTTCCGGACAAGATCGTAATTGGCCCCTAAATCCACATACTTCCATCACAGGAGAATCACACAGCCAACCTACTTCGTATGCGCACTTCCACCAGAGGATTATCATCCAACCAACCTACTTAGTATATGCACTTCCACCAGACGAGTATCACTCAACCAACCTTTTTTGGATAGACACCTCCACCAGAGGAGCGTCAGCCAACCAGCCTACTTAGTATACACACTTCCACCACAGGAGTAGCACCCAGCCAACTTACTTAGTATACATACTTCCACCAAAGGAGTATCATCCAACCAAACTTCTTAGTATACATACTTCCACCAGAAGAGTATCATCCAACCAACCATCTTAGGATAGACAATTCCACCAGAGGAGTATCATCCAACCAATGTACTTAGTATTCACACTTCCACCAGAAGAGTATCACCCAACCAACCTTCTTAGGTTAGACAATTCCACCAGAGGAGTATCATCTAACCAACGTATTTAGTATACACACTTCCACCAGAACAGTATCACCCAACCAACCTTCTTAGGCTAGATAATTCCACCAGAGGAGTATCATCCAACCAACGCACTTAGTATACACACTTCCACCAGAACAGTATCACCCAATCAACCTTCTTAGGATAGACAATTCCACCAGAGAAGTATCATCCAACCAACGTACTTAGTATACACACTTCCACCAGAATAGTATCACCCAACCAACCTTCTTAGGATAGACAATTCCACCAGAGGAGTACCCTCCAACTAACACACTTAGAATGCACACTTCCACCCGAGGAGTCCCCGCCAACTACATTACATAGTACACACACTTCCACCACAGGAGAATCAACCATCCAACATACTTCCAAGAGGAGTATCATCCAACCAACCTTCCTGGGATAGGCATTTCCACCAGAGGAGTTTTATCCAACCGACCTACTTAGTGTGAACACAACCACCGGCTGGAGTATACTCCAATCAACTAACATAGTATACACACTTCCACCAGAAGGGTATCATCCAACCAACCTTCTTAGGATAGACAATTTCACCAGAGGAGTATCATCCAACCAGCCTGCCATGTCTGGATTGGTCTCCAGTACTACACGTTGCTTTTTCACTGTGTTTATTGGTGTCTAAAGTATGGAAAGGCTAAATCCTAATTCCTAGCACTTCAATAGCATCAAAGTCAGTCTTCATTGCAACAAGTTGATTTTTATTTATTTGACTTAAGTTTGTACTTTTCAGGAGCTAAAGCCAGCCCCTTACAATGACCAGTAATCTACTAAACGGGACCTATAGGACAACATCAAACTGATCTGACAAGGGGAAAAAGTAATACATCGAAAAGATACGTGACAGGAATTTTTCTGAAAACAAAAAAAGTAATTGCTTACATCACAGCTAAGACTTAAAGCTACAAGAACTGTCAGAAGTCAAGAATAGAAGTCATGTTTTCCAAAAACCGCAAGGAAAATGTCCAAGTTTAAAAAATGCACACTAAATGTAATCCTGGAAACTAACCCTAAGTTTTATGAAGCCTCTCTTTGTCAAATCACGAATTACCAAAACACAGAGGACCTAATCAATGAAAAGTGTTGCATCGCTGCGTGAAAACAGTGATGCAACACTTTTCAGTGCATCGTCCTTGTGACGCCATGGATGAGTTGTGTTTACTGTACTGCACTCCATGTCACAAGGATGTACAGATATGTCAGTAGTCCTGATGTATCTGTAGGCGCAAAAGTGGTGTATTGCTGGGGTGTGTCTGAAAACAGATGCAACTCCAGCAATGCGTCCTTTCACATGGTGCAAGCACCATGTGAAAGGACCTGCATCACTCCTTACATCTGCTGCTGCTACTTCTCTTAATACCAACAGCCTTCGGCTTGCGGGATGTTTGTATAAAGGGACTTGATGTCAAAAGACACAAGACACTGTCTCGTTTAAGAAACACATCCACATATTTAGCCAGTGGTTCTAAAAGCGAACCACAGTCAGAAAAAAATGGATGTCCTGGAGGTTGGGAAGGAGTTTTATAAATCTGAAGCAAAACTTAGATATTTGAAATCCTACATTCTTTATTATTAAGAAATATGAATTCATTTTTACATATCCATCCTTCCTCCAAGGTTCTTGACATCAAATCATGAATTTTGGTCTTGATATCTCGAGTGGGATTTTCCTTAATTTGTCGATAGTGGGCCATGTTGTTCAATTGTTGCAATTGTTTGAATTTAGATGGCTCCACCGCACTGGACAGCCGTTGACAAGATGTATCCATAGTGGAGTTGTTCCCCAACTTTTATTAGGACCAGTAGACATTCTATGTCTGACGGCTAGGCACTTGATGTGGTAGCTGGCGGATAGCCTCTGACCAAATCTTGTACCACAAACCAGAACCGACGTGAGTCTCACTGACTATGTATAAGCATGCTTAGTGCACTAAGGATTTGATACTGTAGTGGCTATGTACACTAACTACATGCATGAATTTTAATTGAAGTTCGAAAGAAAGTGGCACCATAAAATAGAAAATTCACTCTGCACCATCTCACCTGATTCTAGCATCTGGTTGTCGATTCTTACATACATTTATGATCCACCTCTGGTGGTTTTCATCTGGTAATTTTTTGTTGGGGTCACCTGTGCTGGCTTATGATGACTAGAGCAGCACTGCATCTATGGTTAAAACGCTCATATATATTAAATTGCAGGTTCCTCTACTTCCTATGTCCTGAAGAGACCCAAATACAAGGGACAAAATGTGTTGACCTCTTTTGTGACTGGAGAAGTCTGATCTAAAAACAAACCTGATATATTTAACAAGGGACATCCCAGAATTTTTTTCGAGGATAGAACGTTTTGTAATGTATGTAATGTAAATGTATGTAAATGTATAGGCATTTATATAGCGCACTACTTACCCGTAGGGTCCCAAGGCGCTTCGACCGCTGCGAAACCCTTCCTGGCTTCCCTGAGAGATGGTCCCTTAATGGGTATCTCCAGGGTGAGACCAGGCATCCCCGGCGGTCTGGTGGGGCCGTTAGTGAAGATGAGGCAAGCTAATGCCCAGAGTTGCCGAGTGTGATCGCTGATCAGAGTGGGCACCGAGGCGAGAGAATTATCGAGTCCGCTGACCCTGGTCCAGAAACCTGCCGCGCCGGGAATCGAACCCTGGTCCCGGGCCGTCCTCTGCTCTCGGGTCTGCCGCCTCTAACCAGTGAGCCACACTACTTGGGTGTCACCGCAAAGGAATATCTCAAAATGGACTGTATATGATATTTGGAAGTTTCTGCTATATATTTGTAAAAACATTTTGGAAGAGAGACGGTTCCTATTGTTATATGAACATTGAATATATATGTGCTTTTTTACATTGTATTGTATATAGTTTTAACTAAAAGTATGTCTCTTTTTGTATTGTGAATAGATATTTGTTGTGGTTATATGTTGTTACCACGAATTCCGTTGCAACGCATGCCTTTTCCACGCATGCGTTACCACGGAATTCGTTTTCCCCTCATCTTCTTTGCCACGTCGTTCTTACGTCATAAAGAGGAAGCGGAAGTTTATTCCGCTTCCTCTCTTATGACACTGTTTTTTTCGGCACGGCGGGATCGTTTTTTTATGGGGGGGGAGACCCCCTCCAACCCCCCTTTTTAATCCTTCGGGTTTTTTTTTCGTGGTAAATACGATCGTTGAAGGCATACGCGTTGGAAAGACGTTTACGTGGTAAGTGCCTCGTTGTAAACGTTACGCGTAGTACTGCCTTCGTTGTTAATGATGTTTCCCATTTGTTGTGTCATTGCTATAAGTAGATACACAGCTTTTTGCACCCCTGCTTAAATTTGGGGATTCGCTTTGTAAAAAGACTAATAAATAACACTTTGGAAGTCTTTACCAGACATGGGACGGATTAATAAGCTTACTAGCTTAGTTACAATAAACGAACAATGGTTCTGCTACAACATATTTTATCAAAAAGTAATAATTAATAACTTATATTTGCCAACCCGCCTAGTGGGAAGGTTATTCAATTAATGAACATATTAAAAAATACTCCCAATCTTTCAAAAATTACGAAAGACACTGACAAAATAGTGAAGTGTAAATAATTCAATATATACATTTACAAAGGCATGACATCTATATACACACACAGTATTATTTCAAAGACAATTACAACACAATGGATAGTAAAATTGGACGAGAGTGGGTCCCAGGGGAGGGAGTGGGGGGACTAGGGATGGGACGGCTAACATCTACTCATTAGGTTCCTTTCTGAGCCGTAATAGTTTTAGCCCCCTCGACATGGTCGATTGATTTCCTCCCTATGGGGTGCGGGAGGGTAGCTTGGAACCATCAGACTGTAATAACATGACAAAATCCAAGGGGGGTTTTAGCACCACCGAATGTACCAGGAAGTTTGAGAGTAACAGTAAAATAATTACAAATATTATACAATTCCAACAGAACACTACTGTCCCTACCCAGCCGGATGGCCCACCCCCCCCCCCCCTGATGTGGCACGGGAGATTGCTGAACCTCTTGTGGGAGATTCTAATGGGGGTAGGAGGGATACTGCTATCTATGTAAACCAGAGTCCTCTAACAATACTGTCATGGAATTTGGCAGGTCTCTGCAATAAGATCGATTACCCAGAGTGGGGTGCATTTATAGACGGAAATGACGTCTGTCTTTTCCAGGAAACATGGGCCAGAGAGGATACGATCGGCACTGGTTATGCCTCCTTCTCTATACCTGCGAGATGGGCGGGGGAAGGGTCGCCCTTCGGAGGGCCTAACTGTTTGGGTGGGTTCCCACCTAGGCTGTACGGCCAAGACCCTGAAAACACCATCTGATGACGTGCAGTGCGCACTTTTGGAATGGCCCAATGGTTCCATGCTTGCGCTGGTCTATGTATATTCCAGACCAGTGGGTGTCACCGCCGAGTCTAAAACAGTTGAGGAATTGTCTACATTTTTAAGTTCTATTCCCAGCGGTGCCCAGCTTGTTATTGGGGGTGATTTCAACTGCCACTTTGAGCCACTGGCAGGCCTGGTAGACGGAGGCCTCCTGGAGGAGGACGCACGCTGGGAAATACAGTCATGGCAGGCCTCATCTCCTAGGCCTTGGACCTCACTTGCGGTCCAAATTACGTCCATAACACTTAGGCATTCTATTAGGGCGTGCAATGGGAGCATTAAATCAGATCTTCCCCCCCAAATGTACCTTTAATAAACAGGGCCATGAGTCTCGTCTGGACTACATATTCGTGGAATCCCGATTCTGGGCCACAATAAGAGATTTCTCTGTAATTACACGAAATGATAGTGACCACAATGCCCTAAGCTTAAAAATGACTATGCCCGGCGTCGCAAGGGAGATTTTGGATGCCAGCAGTGTTCCGGATTCAAGAATGCTCCTACCTAATGCTAGGAGAAGAATAAAGTGGGCAAAAATAGCGGAAAGACCTGAACGACTCTCAGAGCTTTATGATCTGATCCTCCCTATTTTAGAGGAGATGAATGCTCTAATAAATGATGAACGCATTGCTGACACTTTTTGTAAGCTGGGGACCCTTCATGAACAGCTAATACACAAATTGTCAGATGTGTTTTATCCTTGTAATGCCAAATGCCCAGCAAACGGCAGTAGGGTGACATGGTATAATTCCGCTTGAAGAAGAGCAAAGGCCGAACTTGTTACCGCGATAAAACTCAAGGCTGCTAAGCTAGTAGTACAAACTCAGAGAGCCAACTATAAGCGCGCAATGAAGCACGCAAGAGAGGAATGGGACCATGATAATTGGACCAGCCTATCCAATGCGCTGGCAGCTAGAGACCTACGCAAATGATGAGCCAGCTGTGGTAGTGGAGGCAAATATAGCAGAAAGTGTTTGGGAGGAGCACTTTCGAACCCTCTATGCAGTAGGTTCTACCAACTTACAGGGAGACTTAGGGGTGGTGCTGCCAGATCAAACATGGGACCTAGATGCAACCGATTTTTCGGTGAAGGAGGTCAGTGATGCAATCACTAAACTGGCAGCGGGAAATGCACCAGGGCTGGACAAGCTGCCGGGTGACCTTTTTAAACATCAACCGGCAGTATGGGCCCCATACCTCTCAGTTATTTATAACGCAGTCCTGAGAGGGATGCAAATGCCTGGTACTTGGCTGGGCGCAGAGATTGTGCCTATCTTCAAGAAGGGCTCACCTCTGCTCCCAGCCAACAACAGGCCCATCAGTTTGATCGATGTCTCCCAAAAGATTTTTGGCAGGCTGGTATTGGACCGCCTCCAGGACTGGATGGAGGAAAACTCTATACTAAGCCCTTACCAGTCTGGCTTCAGAAACAAAATATCTACAATGGACCAAATCCTCCGGTTGAATATGTTGTTTTGGAAGTCTGTTAAAATTGAGGGGGGTAGCCTATATACAATATTCGTGGACTTACGAGCAGGCTTTGACATGGTCCCAAGACGCAAGTTATGGGCTGTACTCACCGAATTGGGCATTCCCCATCAAATTTTGCACATTCTGATAAGACTTCACGAAGACAACTTCGCACGGGTTAGGTGTGGAAGAAATGGTCTCTTATCATCAAAATTCCCCGTTGACAGAGGGGTGAGACAGGGTTGCGTTCTAGCGCCTACCCTGTTTTGCCTTTATGTCAACGGGGTAATGTCCCACCTAAATGGGATTGAAAATACAGATGCTCCCAAACTAGCCGGCAGCAGGGTGCCTGCGATAATGTTCGCAGACGACACCCTGCTGCTCTCAAAATCCCCATTGGGGATACAGAAGGTTTTGAACGGCTTTGTAGGGTTTTGTAAGGAATGGGGTTTGGAAATCAACGCAGAGAAAACTACATTTATGATTTTTAATCCCCCTGTATCTACAAGACCCACCCCTCTAATTGGTACAACCAGACTGGAAAGAGTCCATGTCTTTGAATATTTAGGGGTAACCCTCAATGAAAACATGACGTGGGTCCCGCACCAAATTAAGGCCCAACTCATGCAGTCCCAGCTTATAGGGGGTACCCTAAAACTCTCCAATACCTCCACAATAAAACCCATTCGACCAGTTGTGGAGATTTATAAAACACAAGTGAGAGGGGCTGTTACCTACGGGGGTGAACTCTGGAGCCAGGCCTGTAGGCCTGAGATTGTTGGTACAGAAAATAAGTTTCTCAGGCAATTGCTGATGCTGCCCCCTAGTACCCCACTGTTACCTATCAGACTTGACATGGGACTTCGCCCAATAGACGAGGTTGTGGATCTGAAGCCCTTGGCGTTTTGGCGGAGAATATGGAGCACCCCGGAGCTCTCTGCCTATAGACAGGAATTGGAGGAAATTTTAAGGCTACCCAATGCATTGAAAATCCCGTGGCTTGTATATATTAAAAATGAATTTATTAAACTAGGGCTTCCCCAAATGTGGCACAATCCCGAAATCGCTTGTCCTAGGACTTCAAGAAAAAGTCTTTTTAAACTTTTCTATGAAACTAGATTAACTACCTCCATACATAATGTACGCAGCAGCACTCTAACAGATTGTTTTTTTAAAGGAAAAGGATTCTTATCACTTTGAAATTGTTTTGGATGATATCTATCCTGTTTTTATGAGGAAGCTGTACTTGCAGTGGAGGTATGGTACATTACCAATCAGAGCTTTTACATGTAATTGGTCTTTAGCAGCTTTGAAAAATTGTCCTAATTGCAGCTGTGATCAGGAAAATGAAATACATATGTTTTTCTGTCCTGCTTATCGGAAATCGAGGCGGCACTGGTTGCTGCCCCTATGCAAAAACATGTAAATTACACACTGCATGCAAGCCTATCGCATACTTAAAACTGATTTGTCACCCACATTGGTTTTTTGTGTGGCAAAATTTCTTGCGGCGATTTGGCTTAAACGCAGGGGCGTGCTGAACACTGTATAATCTCGCCAAAGCACATGCACTTTGCAAGGACATATTTCCAGTTGTCGTAGCAGATGCTACTGCCTGATTGAATTACCGACCACATAGTTCTCGTAACAGTATGAATTATTCTTTTTCTTTTTATCCAATGTATTTTAAGAATGAGAAAACGTTGTTTTTATGATTGTATGTATATCTTTCAGGGCATGTTTTGCCGAAATAAAGATTATCAAATGAATGAATGATAGTGAAAATATGGTGAACAGTACTTTTTTTACATACACATAGCACAAAGACAATCCAATCAACAAAAGCTTGGTATTCTCAATATTAACGTCAAATTCATATAATAGTATTCCCATGCTAAAACTCTACATTCAGCAGGGACTAAGACGTTTGATTTTTAAGTACGTCAACATTTCGACCCCCTATTTATAGTGCGAAGTATTTAGACCATTGCTATGGGGTCTTCATCAGGACTTTAGAAGCGAGTGACACATGCTGTGATGCCTGTAACAAAATAAAATAATAACAATTCTAATTTGAGTTTTATTATGTGGGAGAAGAGAGAAAACAACATAAATATCTAAAAATGTGCTGAACTGCGTTGTTAATCACGGTAGCCTCGTTATAAAGGATCTTCTTAAAGAATATGTTGGTCTTCAATCACTGTATCATGAAAAAAGCCTGTATTAACTCTAGTAGTTCTATATAGATTAAGACAAAACACATGGCGAGCTAGTGGACTCACCGAATTAGGAAAAACTGCATATCCACAAAAATGGTGCACAGCAAACTACTATATTCTTCTTTCTTCCAAACTCAATTTAAAGGAAGAACTACCTATTAAGAACTAAAAAAGGGAGAGAACTCAGTTCATGTAAATTAATACAAAACGCAAAACAAACACATCACCAAATCACCGTGGACACTAACCTCAGGCTGTAAAGCTCAAAGAGCCAACCAATCTTCAAAAATAAAAGGGCATTCAATGTAATATCCCGAAGTGCATCGACCATTAGTTCATGCACATATCAGATCAAGTGCATGAATGCTGCCTGATCGCTACGAAAAAAAGAGAAAGAGATATTTTATCCTTTGGAAATAGCACGTAAATCAAAGCGCCGAAATGCAGTGGGAGATCAGTGTTTAAAAGCACATGCACCTCGGTGCGGGTGTTTGCCACGTGAAGGACAATTGTTTCACGGGATGAAGTAAGGGCAACTTCTTTCTGTGACAATAGAGCCCATATTCGACTCATCTTGTTGAACTCTGCTTTCAAGATCGGAATGGAAGGCCAGATGGACACATCGAGCTTCCTATGCGGAGGCAGGAAAAGCACATTCTTACAGCAGACTACACGCTGGGAGACGGTCAGAATGTACGGAATTCCTGCCAGCATACTGCAGTAATCTTCATTGTTTAAAACCGTTAGTTAGCAACATGAATGTTGGTGTTATAGCCGGGTCTGGATTACCCTTTAAAATTCTGTCTAAATTCGGAGCGTGCGTGTTACACGAGCCATGCAGTTTTATGTTCTTGCGAACCAGTGAGTGATCGAGTGTAGAAGTGCACTCTTCTCCCTTTAAATAAACCTCTTTACCCTCCCTCAGGCACCTGTAGGTAAATGGCAGAGACCAAACTGGTAAATGGCAGAGACCAAACTTCATGGAGATTGGCACTTCCCAATGGTTCATATCTGCCTATGTCATAGTGTTTCATGCATGAACTAAATTCAAACAGGGGAAAAGGCAAGGATATTAACCCATGAATGAGCCATACAGCTGAATTAGATTCGGCAACAGAAAAGTAAAAGGTTCCAACTTTTCAACATGCAAAAGTGAATATGCAGCATCCTTCATAGATATAAAGTGTTGTTTTTCAGTCAAATTAAACTGTAAAAATAGAGAAGAGGTATTCATGTAGTCCCAAGGAACTTTCCCAGATTTTAAGGTTTATAAAGTCCAAGCAAACTGCATAATAGAACATAATTGATTTTGACCATGGTACAAAACAGACATTTCATCCTGTACAATATCAACAACAGATGAAACAATATTATCTAATGTGTAAATTCGGGAAGAAAGGGTATTAATGCTATTATCAACAACTGCAAGCACTTTTTCTAAATTAGCCTGATCAATAGCTCTTAATCTAGAAGCAGCTTTAATTCGAGACAGTTTCCAAACCATGTTGTAAATAGCATATATCCATTATTGGAACTGGCCCTTCTTGCAGGGTCATCCCAAAACTTTTTGCTTCTCCCTCCCCTATTTTTCCTGACCCGTGGCTGTTGGCAATAGGACTCTGTGCACTTTACCACTGCTGATCAGTGCTAAAGTGCATATGCTCTCTGTGTAAATTGTTTTGGGATTGGATATACATGATTGGCATATTTGTATCACCATGAAGTCCCTAGTAAAGTGCACTGGGTGTGCCAGGGCTGGTGATGACAAATGCTCTAGTGGGCCTGCAGCACCAATTGTGCCACCCACATGAGTAGCCCTAAAATGGTGTCTCAGGCCTGCCACCGCAGTGCCTGTGAGCAGTATTTATTTATTTATTTGCAAGCTTATACCGCGCTGGGAATCGACTCCCTGGGGAGTATCTCCGCGCCATTGGCAACATCAGAAAGCAAATAGCCCTGTCATGTGTTATTAATATTCCACCGTATCAATAGTTAAACAAGAACGTTTTTAACTTTTTCCTGAAGGGAAAATGTTCCTTGCAAGCTCTGATTTCCAATGGAAGTTCATTCCAAAGTTTCGGGCCTGCCACTGACAGTGCTCTTCCACCTTGTCGTGTTTTCCAGAATCTGGGGACACATAATAGTTCATGGTCTCCGGATCTCAGAGTTCTTGCGGGAATATATGGGATGAATTTCTTAATTAAGTCCTCCGGGCCTCTACCAGGCAGGCACTTGTGGATAGTGCAACAAGTTTTAAACAGCACTCTTTGTTTTATGGTGAGCCAGTGGAGTTTTTTGAGAAGCGGTTTTGAAGGAGTCCTGGCCGGGGCATTAAGAACAAGGCGGGCAGCCGTGTTCTGCACGACTTGAAGTCTAGCGATGACCCCTTCGTTAGCGGCTAGCAGCAGACCGTTACAGTAGTCCAGTCTACTCAACACGAGCGACTGAACTAAAGTTTTCCTGGTGGAATCAGGTAGCATGGGGAACACCCTTCGGAGAAGACCAATAACATGGAAACAGGAGCTTACTACATGAGTAGCATGATGTTTTAGGGTGAGCTCCTGATCCAGTTTGACTCCCAGGTCTTTCACTACCATTTTTGGCTCTGGGACTGGGCCAAGATCACAAGGCCACCAGTCCGGAGTCCACAGTCGTTTTGCTTCCCCAAAGAGCATCACCTCCGTCTTGGAGACGTTGCACTGAAGGAGATTTGCTGCCATCCAGTGTGCTACTTCTTTCATCCCTTGGGCAAAGGAGTGGCGCACTTCAGGAGTCATGATTTTAAACGGAAAGAGGAGTTGTGTATCGTCTGCATACGATACAGGAATAAACCCGTGGGATCTCATGATGTTAGCTAGGGGTGCCACATAGATATTAAATAACGTTGGGCTCAAGCAGGAGCCCTGTGGCACCCCCTTTGAGATCTCCACCTCCTCTGACTGGTAAGGGCCCAGTATGTGAACTGCCATGTCCTCCTGGTCAGTGTCCCCACTGACCAGGCCTAACCCTTTCTGTGCACATTGGTCACCCCTATGGAAGGCCCAAGGTACCCCCTTGGGCAGGGTGCAGTGTATGTGAAAGGTAGAGCATGCACTTGTGCAGGTGACATGCTATGGTAGTGAATTACAGCCATTTTCATTTTTCACTGCTGCAAGGCTATCTTGCTCCATAGGCTATCATAGGGGATGCTGGCTACAGTGGCTACCAGCATATCTTCCCATAGGAGCAAGATAGGACATAAACGCCTGGTATCCCTGAACTCAGAATTTAATTACACATCTTTTAGGAAAGGTTGTTTTTAACTCCGGTGTTTGAGAATGGCACTTTTAGAAAGTTGCTGTTCTCTTGTCTGACCTTTCTGTGTGCCTTGGCCTGTTTGTGGATTGACTGTCTGGTTTGAGAGTGACAGGGGCTGGGGAATTCCCCAGGAGGCTGGCTGAGTCAGCCCTAGGATGAATGACTGCATTTGCAACTTGAGTGGTGGGAGGAGATAGCACCTGGGCCTGAATACGGCTGTGCCTGCCTTCCACAATGCTGGCTCCACCTCCTGCTGAGAGGCTAACGACCCTGCCCCTCACTCTGAAAGGAAACGAGAAGCCAGGAAAACAAAGTGCTCAAGGAACACCCAGAACTGGTTCAGATCGGGCTCAGAGCCCTCCGGCACAAAGGGAGCAAAGACTTTTAGGGGTATAAGTACAGGACCCCTGACAACAGAAAATTAGATCATCCTGGAATCAAGAAGGAACCTCTGCCAAGGAGAAAGCTGAAACTGAAGAAGGAAGATTGTCCAGCTGTTGCTCTGCTGGATTGCCCTGCTGTTGCTTTGCTGGCAAGGAAAGGGGAAGGACTTTGCTTTGTGCTGTGTTCCCTTGCTTTTATGAATCTCCAAGGGCCTGAGAAGAGCTGGCTCCCTGTTTTGAAGTCCCAGGCACAAAAGGACCTCACCCCAGCTTCCCCTGAGCTCTACTGAGAGAGTTCTGTCCTTCCTGAAGTGAGTGGCCGATGTGTGGTGGATATGGAAGTTGTACCTGTGCTGGAAAGCTGGAAACTAAGCTTGCTGCGGAGCGCATCCCCGACAGTGCGAAGAAATTTCCGCCGCTACGAAGGCCGAGATCGTCGCAGCACCTGTTGCCGCTGCCAGAGCCATCGCATCCTTCGTTTGCAGGACGCACCAGACCGGTGCGGGAAGACTACCATCGCTGCGAGTGTCGTCGCAGAGCCTGTCGCCGCTGGGTGAGATCACCACACCGCTTGCTTGCGGACCGCAACATGTCACTGCGAACATCGTCGCAGAGCCATCGCATCTAGGAGCTGCGAGAGAGAGAGATCGCCGCTGGATCGCGCATCATCGCCCTGGAGATCCTCGCAGCCCCTACGAGATTATCGCATCGTGCCTTTGCGAGAACAAACTTCCTACGGAACCTACGCACTGGAATCCATACAAGTGGCCTTCCTCCCCATACAGACTGGATTCGTCGCAACACGCCCGATGCTGCAGCGGGGTTGTCGCATCGCCTCCCCAAGGTCTCAGGAGCAACGCATCGCTTGTTTTCCACCGCACCAGCTTCTGCTTTTGGAACTTTGTCGCAACTAAAGGTACTGTTGGCTAAAAGTGAGGCAACTGTGAACTTTTCACGCATCTGTGGATTATTTTATCGCAACCTTAAGAGCTCTTTTGAAACCATATTCTTGAACTGTGTATGTTGGGTTTTTTGTCGTTTTGGTCTTGTGTAGTTTAGATTAAATACCTTTATTTTTCTAAACTGTTGTTGAGTCAGTTTGTGGTGTTTTCACTGTGTTACTGTGAGTGTTGGTACAAATACTTTACACATTGCCTCTGGTTAGCCTTGACTGCTCATGCCAAGCTACCTAGAGTGTGAGCAGGGATAATTTCAGAGGGTTTCCTCCTTACCCTGACTAGAAGCAAGGGTCCCTATTTGGACAGCGGTACCGACCTTTGCCAACTAGAGACCCCCAGTTCTAACATCCATCTTTTTGACCTCCCTCCTACAGAGCCTTTACCGAAGTCATTCTAATCAACATCGTCAGTCAATTTGGACAATTGGAGTTAAACTGACGCTAAAGTGGAATGTTTAAGCCAGCTCTGACATAACTTACCTACTGAATAGGTAGTAACAGGCTGGTCGATATCGAAATGGAGATCCACCCTAACCTGTGTATAGCCAGGGGCCAGACCTAGAAAACGATGTTGGCATGAATCTGAACTTTTTTGCCATAATAACCAACCTTGGGCATCCAACCTGGAACTATTAAAGGAGGAATTTAGTAACAGGGACTGCAATTGATCAATGGACCTATTGGTGTGATTGTACCACATAGGGCTTTAAATGGGAAAAAATAAGTACAGGTACTCATCAATTTAGGCAGCGAAAGGGGGAGGGGCAATTGTGGGCGGGACTAGATGCAGAGCTTGTAGGCAGTCATTTAACGAGAGCCACATTTTTTGGGTGCCAAGTGTGCTTGATTCTATAGACATATTTTTGCTCTCTGTAGAGTATTTGTTTTTGTCCTCCCATGTGCGAAAACAACACATTTAATATTTTGGTAATTTGATACCAGTGCAGCTTGTCTCTGAGCCTATTGACATATAAAACATAAAAGTCATTCATTTTCTCATTGAGCACAACAGCTATTGTAGGCAATTTGACTAAGAAACATTAATAACGATAGCCCTATTCCTTTTGGCCTCCATTCTTTAGGGTTCACCTTGCACTGTGCATCTTTACATACTTTTCCTCTCTGTTGCCTCCTCCACTTTTCACACAGTAAACATCAAAACAGAAGTCAAAGAACCAACCCAAAGGGAAGGGAACATTTTCAATCTGGTCTTCAGCACAATGCAGACTACAATACTGTCGCAGCCATCATCCACATCCATTATACAGCAGGCACCCACTACGGTCAATCAAAACCATGCTTTCAATGGTAGCACAAGGCACCTAAAGTGAGCAACAGGGCAAGTGACGTGATTACAGGGAACTAGAGTGGTTACACGTGAGATGAAGGACCTAAATAAATGGCTGAGATGAACACAATTGGATGAGTTGAGCCAGCATATGTCAATGTAAAGTGAATAAAATAAACGAGGCACACCAGGGTAAGCAAGGCAAGCACAGGGCAAATGTGCCTTGAACTGGCTGGGTTAGGTGAGAATTAACTGAGTAGAGAAAGGATGGATCAGTTCAGGAAGGTAGAGTAAATCAAACATGGTGAGTCAGTACAGAGTGGAAGAGCCAAGAACATCTTGCCTGATGTAAGCAAGGGCTGGCAAGGTAAATAAAGGGGGGGAGGGGTCAAGCACAGGTGAGCACATAGTGGTTTGGATAATGACCGGTTAAGTAAAGCAAGTAATCTGAGTCTGTGGGAGAGGCAAGCACAGATTCCATGAGGCAAAAGAAGAAGAGCAAGGCATGTACAGGCTGGATAAATCATGCACATTGTAAATTCAGTGGGCACTTAAAGTTCAGGAGTCCATAGGATTTTTAAGTGTTTTTTGTAGGGTGGACCAGGCCTCCTGGGCAGTGGAGGGATCCATAAGAGATATTGTACAAGTTTCTAGCATTTGGATGTTCCCTAAAACATCCCTCAAGATGGCACATGCGTAGACATTGAGAAAAACATTTTAGTTTCAGAAAAGAGCTTTATATGGAAGGTGCGTGCAAAAAAATAATGGGTTCAACCCTGATTCTCTTCTTTCTAAAACAGTGGACCATCAACAAAAGATTTTATGTGGGGTTTGGACTTTATGCGCGGTCTCAATTTTATGCGCAGTCTGACTTCCTCAGACAACAACAGAGACACTTACTGTAATACTGTCCCAGAATGCAAGGACTGTGTTGCTTTTCACTAAATGTAATTAAAGCTTTGCTTCACTGCAATAGGAAACACAGACAAACTCACCTCTGTGTCTCATTGAAAAACACACAAACAAATTAAAGGGCCATCTAATAAATACTGTCACACTAGATCTGAAAACCCCTCCTGACATCATCAAACATACCTTTTTTTTTTACAGAGGGATATGCTCGCCTGGGCTAAGAGAATTGTGTTTTTTTCTTGTCCAAAGGGTCCCTTTAAGGGGTATGAGGTCATCAGATTTTTAAAAATCAGACAACACCATGCTTAATGCATAATCACATCTCTTCAAGATCACCTATGGTGTGAGCTCAGTTAAGACAAAATGTTTTTTTGAAAAAGGGGGTTTGAGGAAGTGCCTGAACAAGAAGACAGAATGTGAGAGGGTTACACCTGGACACAATCACACTAGTCACAAAGATCTAAGTCAGTATGTATAATGTAAGTGTGCATTATTTTGAAGATAACTATTTGTCAAACCACTCATTTCCCTTTGTTGTCTTGGCCAACTCCTTCTGTGTCTCAAAAGCCATGAGATTTTATGCAGCATCTCTATTTCAGTGCGCAGGAAACATGTTTACTATCCACTGTCTGTTCAGTTCTAGCATCCATGAGGGACCCCCCTCCCCACTCCAACATCTTGCGTTCTCACCTGTTGGGTTCATTGACTGCCTGCGCTCCTATGCATGGGGGATCTTTATCTTGTGTTCTGCGGGGCTTCTGCCTCTCACCATCTGTTTGGCAAACCAAGTAGTATGGACTCATGCTGCCTCTGGTTCACACACATATGGCTGGGCTCCGTTAGGAGGTTGTGAACTCTTCTACCCAGACTAAACACATTACTGCACAAATGCTCACCTATCACATAAAAACCCACACATTCACAACCACTCACATACAATTTGATTAAGATCATTAGCTTGCACATATTACCTCATGTTAATAGCCAGAAAACAGGGACTCAAACTGCCCTTCTGGACCTATGGTGGACACCCCTTGATCACAATAATCCCTCAAGTCAGAAAAGGTAATATTCATGCACACAGTGAAAGGCACACAAACATGAGGTGATGTAGCAGATTAACCTCATAACTGTAAAATCAGTTTTTCCTCTGAAACTAAAGTCCGTCTAACTTACTCCATCCCAAAGTTCTGTTCGAGAAATGTATAGTGGATTGCTTGCTTTAGTGCACCCCGCCCCTTGAAAAGTCAATGGAATAAGTGCAGCGGGCATATCACTTAACTAGATTAATACTGCAATTTGGATGACTTCATAAAACTTGCCAAATAGACACAGGTAGGCTGGGACGGGTAGAGCCAGTACATGTTCATGGACTACCTGCCCTCCAGTCGACTGCCCAGCTGAATGATAATCAGCCAATGTATGATCGCCGGTGGGTGATACACTGACCCCACCATTCCCAACCCCTCCCTCCTCTTCAGCTGCCAGCAGACTGTAGTTGTGAGGTGCAGTCTAATCTCGGGTGTCACGCTGTAAATTGTATTGTATTGTAATTGCATTTATATAGCGCTTACAACCCCTGATGAGGCGTCGAAGCGCTTTTTCGGCGAGTAGCAAGCATCTCACACACCTATAGGGTGACCGACTGGGCAGGGTCTGATTGGACCCTGCACTTTCATTCACAGATGGCCGCAGGGAATCGAAAACCCCAAACAGCCCTTAGATAATGCAAATGAGCCGCTGCTGGATTGCTCAGCAGCGGCTCCATTCAGAGGTGTACATCGGCCCCTCCCTCCATTCTGCCTTCTCTTTTTGACTGACTGACGGACTGATTTGCATATGGCCATGTCTGAACAGGGGTGGCAGAGTGGGCTAAAGAACGGTGATGGATTAAACCCAGATCTGTTGACTGGGTGTGAGTGTTTGATTGGTTGAGATGCTCCGTCCATCACCACCCCCTTTTGTACCACTTTGTTCGCCATAAGTTGACAGGGTATGCTCCGACGTGAGTCCCTTGCTCACCTTGCCACTGGATTCAAGCAAGCCGGGCTGAAGACGGCTGAAATGCCAGAAAGTGGTCCTCGGAAGCTTGTTTCCGGTCCAGGGAAGGCATAGCTTGGCAGTTCGGGCTGGACTGTTCCCATGAGGCACAGAGTCAGACTGATTTGCATATGGCCATGTCTGAACTGGGGTGGCAGAGTGGGCTAAAGAACGGTGATGGATTAAACCCAGATCTGTTGACTGGGTGTGAGTGTTTGATTGGTTCAGATGATCCGTCCGTCACCACCCCCTTTTGTACCACTTTGTTCGCCATAAGTTGGCAGAGTATGCTCAGACGTGAGTCCCTTGCTCACTTTGCCACTGGATTCAAGCAAGCCGGGCTGAAGACGGCTGAAATGCCAGAAACCAGTCCTCGGAAGCTTGTTTCTGGTCCAGAGAAGGCATGGCTTGGCAGTTCGGGCTGGACTGTTCCCATGAGGCACAGGGTCAGACTGATTTGCATATGGCCATGCCTGAACTGGGGTGGCAGAGTGGGCTAAAGAACGGTGAGGGATTAAACCCAGATCTGTTGACTGGGTGTGAGTGTTTGATTGGTTCAGATGATCCGTCCATCACCACCCCCTTTTGTACCACTTTGTTCGCCATAAGTTGGCAGGGTATGCTCAGACGTGAGTCCCATGCTCACTTTGCCACTGGATTCAAGCAAGCCGGGCTGAAGACGGCTGAAATGCCAGAAACCGGTCCTCGGAAGCTTGTTTCCGGTCCAGGGAAGGCATGGCTTGGCAGTTCGGGCTGGACTGTTCCCATGAGGCACAGGGTCAGACTGATTTGCATATGGCCATGTCTGAACTGGGGTGGCAGAGTGGGCTAAAGAACGGTGATGGATTAAACCCAGATCTGTTGACTGGGTGTGAGTGTTTGATTGGTTCACATGCTCCATCCATCACCACCCCCTTTTGTATCACTTTGTTCGCCATAATTTTGCAGGGTATGCTCAGACGTGAGTCCCTTGCTCACTTTGCCACTGGATTCAAGCAAGCCGGGCTGAAGACGGCTGAAATGCCAGAAACGGGTCCTCGGAAGCTTGTTTCCGGTCCAGAGAAGGCATGACTTGGCAGTTCGGGCTGGACTGTTCCCATGAGGCACAGGGTCAGACTGATTTGAATATGGCCATGTCTGAACTGGGGTGGCAGAGTGGGCTAAAGAACGGTGATGGATTAAACCCAGATCTGTTGACTGGGTGTGAGTGTTTGATTGGTTCAGATGCTCCGTCCATCACCACCCCCTTTTGTACCACTTTGTTCGCCATAAGTTGGCAGGGTATGCTCAGACGTGAGTCCCTTGCTCACTTTGCCACTGGATTCAAACAGCCGGGCTGAAGACGGCTGAAATGCCAGAAACCGGTCCTCGGAAGCTTGTTTCCGTTCCAGGGAAGGCATGGCTTGGCAGTTCAGGCTGAACTGTTCCCATGAGGCACAGGGTCAAACGTATTTGCATATGGCCATGTCTGAACTGGGGTGGCAGAGTGGGCTAAAGAACGGTAATGGATTCAACCCAGATCTGTTAACTAGATATGAGTGTTTGATTGGTTCAGATGCTCCGTCCATCACGACCCCCTTTTGTACCACATTCTCTTTTTTAGCAGCATTTGAACAGAGCACTTTCTGTGCAGCTGCATTGTCTCCTGTGCCTTCAAGCCTGCCCTGCCTGACTGCCTGTCTTTTCCCTAAGAGTACCGGTACTGTCCTTGGCCAAGGAAAAGGTCCGGTACTCAAAGGGAGAAAATTAAAAGGGGCCGGTACTCAGTACCGGTGAGTACCGGCCCATTTAAAGCACTGCCCCAAATCAGGAATGGAAGGGGCATTTAATTTTTTAGATGTAGCCAATCCAAAGCAAGTGGTTTGTGAAATAGTGTAGTTCAAAAACAACATATGGTTCAGGATGAGACATGCACGATGCAGAGCTTCAGTGCCTTGCCAGCTTTTAGAACCCCAAACAAATTTAAGATCAATAGCATCTTTCCACAGTTCATAGTCCCCTATAGCTAATTGATCGATAAAGGATTTTGAATACAGTAATTTAGTGTGAGTGAGTCTAACGTTGAAAGAGGACTTGGCAGTCATCTTAAAATAAAAGGCGTCCGGATTGGATTGATTAAAATCAGTAAAATAAGAAACCTTTTTCAAAAAAGTTTTCGAGCTGCCTTCAATGGGAGATGGACAATGTTCCCATCGTGTATAATTTACCACATTTCTAAATGTGTTCGCTTCATGCGGGAAATTATTGCCATAGGTTTGGTAGCAAAATAAGTCTGCATAATTAGCTGAGTCTAAGTACAAATCTTCTGCATCAAAAGCAGCATAATATTTCACATCAGAAAAAAGAGCCTCTACGGTTTGGATATCCCAATCGTCAGAGCGTATGTTCTCTTTTACAACATCCCCCATTGAAACACAAAGTACATTGGGGACATTTATAACCTCTGTAGGGCAGTGTATCTGAAATTTGACAGCATCCCACACAATCCCATCTAATACAGGTCAAGATGTGATGTTAACAAAAGTCTGATCCCTCTTCATTCTTTGAGAAGAGGAGTGGGGTGCCAAAGTTCCATCAATTAACCTAATTGAAGATCGTTCTTTGACATAATGTCCATTCAGTAGACGGAAAAATACAACTACAAATTCAATTGACATAAATAAAATTTTTGAAAAAAGTACCATCGAAATGTAAGTCCAAGGGGGTATCATAAAATGTCTTTTAAACCAAACAGCAAAAATAGAAACTTTTGATGGGGACCTCGATGTTGTAGAGTTAGTTTCAAATGAAAAGCATGCCTGATTAACAGCATCTGTGTGCACACCAGGCAACAATACATCTGTGGGGTAAGAATACTCATTATCATCAAGGGGATCACCAGCTGGTTGATTCAATAATGGATTAGTAACTGCAGGTATCTCGATGGCAATGTCTGGTCGTTGGTATGCGCCGGAGCCAAAACAGTATTTCTCAGCATCGCTGGACAAGAGACCGCTGGTGTCATACTTAGAAGAATCGACCACTTGTTGTAATTTGATATTGTCAATGTAGATGTACTTGTTATCCTTGCGACCAGGAAGTGGAGGTAAAATGACTGTTCTTGTGCCCTGCACTCCAAGCACAGGAACTGGTGCACGATATGAGGGGCCAAACTCCTTCTTGTTCTCCACTTTCTCACGGACCAGGTCCCCGACTCGGGGTAGCCAGCTAACCACCGGAATCTGAAGCGTAGCATCAGTTGTGGAGGGCAAGTGTTCCTTTGCAAGACCATCACAAGTTTTTTATAGGTTCTGTAATACAGCAGAATGATCATCTACGTCAAGGGGTGCGGCAGACGCCACCATGTCTAGACCCTCAAGGTCCCGAACAAATATCTTTATGCCAAAGAGCATTTCGTATGTGGTCCGCCCACCTAGAGACCTTCTAGGGAGATTATTAAGTGCACATTGAATGCTATAGAGAAGGGCCAGCCAGTTCCTGCCAGTACCTAAAACCCTAGCTGTCAAGGATTGCTTTAAGTCACGGTTCATTCGCTCCACAACGCTATTACCCTCAGGTCTGTATGGAGACGAAAATTTGACCTCGTCTCACAATGAACCCATGGCATCCTTGTACGCCTTAGAGGCAAACGCTTGACCCTGGTCCTATGAAGGGTGACTCATGCAAAAATTCCCACAAAGACACGCAAATCCCCTATGACAGTTCGGGGATCAGCACTTCATTGTGGCCAGAGCCAAATAAAGTGTGTGCACGAATCCACTGCAACTAAGATGTACTTATACGCAGTATCCGAGGAAAAAGGACCGTAGTGATCCAAATAACCACACCCAATTGGTTTATTAGATATGTACAACTGTGTCTGTGGCGGACGGGCTGCATTTGAAGGTTTGATCTTCCGGCAAATGTCACAAGTAAGGACATAATCACGTGTCTGTTTGTAAATCTGCGCCACCAGTAACGCTGCTGTAAGATAGAGACAGTCGCTATAATGCCGGCATGTGCCGAGGCTATGCCCTCTTGAACGGCTGTTATCATGGTTTGCCTGCGGTACGCATTGGGAATCAATCTGTCACCAACGTCGTTAATTCTCATATAGGGAACCTGTCCTCCACCCACAAGGTGGCCTAGGTACACAACATTATTCTGCTCTATCTGCCACGTAGTGGCCTTGATAGTGTGGTGGAGCTAAAGACAGAAATATCATCTAGATAAGCTGCACTATAGGCTTCCAGGCCTGTGAGAACTTTATTCACCAGCCTTTGAAATATGGCAGGTGCATTCTTCAAGCCAAAAGGCATCACCACAAATTGGTAGTGCCGCCTAGGGGTTTCAAATGCTGTTTTTGGTTTTGCTTCCTCAGCTAGTCTGATTTGCCAGTAACCAGCTGTCAGGTCAAATGTACTTAAGAACTTGGTTGAGGCCAAAGTATCAATTAGTTCATCTGCCCTTGGAATAGGATGAGCATCAGTCCTAGAGACTGCATTTAGTACCTCATCTCTCTCTTACCACTCTGGGTGTGAGGTTTTGGTACCAAGACTACTGGACTAGCCCAAGGGCTATCTGAGGGCTCAATTACTGACCTCTCCCCTCTCTCCTCAGGTTCATCCTTTTTCAGGATGGTGGAGTTTGTGCCTCCTTCAGCAGCTGACACTCTGGCCGTGATTAAATCTCTGAAATCAAGGTCTCCAACTGACCCCTGTCCGGCGCGAGTGCTTGCCGGTATAGCTGAAGTGGTGGTGCAGGAAGTTGTGCATATCATTGGCCTCTCATTCAAGTTGGCCATAGTGCCTGCAGATTGGAAACAGGCTAAGCTGCTGCCTTTGCTTAAAAAGGCGGGTGCTGATCCTGCTTTGTTGGCCAATTATCGGCCAATTTCACTGCTCCCGGCTATGGCTAAAATTGGTGAAAAAATGGCATTCCGGCAGCTGAACGAGTTTGTTGAATCGTCAGGGGCTCTCCACCCGGCACAATCGGGGTTCCGTGCTGCTCACAGCACGGAGTCAGCATTGGTGGAGATCTCTGAAGCGGTTAGAGAGTGTCTGGACCGTGGCGGCAGAGCGGCTCTAATTTTATTGGACCTCTCTGCCGCGTTTGACACGGTGCCACACCAGCGCCTTCTCGCTCGGCTGGCTGATATCGGTGTCACAGGCTTAGCTTTGGACTGGCTGAGCTCTTTTCTCTCGTCCAGATCCCAGCAGGTCTGGCTTCCCCCTTTTTCATCTATGGCTAAGCCTCTTTCGATGGGGGTCCCTCAGGGCTCCACACTGAGCCCTTTGCTTTTTAATGTTTATCTGACCCCCCTGATAAAGCTGGCCGAACAACTGGGGGCCAAAATTATTGCCTATGCGGATGACACGCAGCTGTTATTTATGTGGCCCTGCGATGTCTTGGATACAGGGAGGATTCAGTCCTGTCTAGCCTCGGTTTTCCATTGGTTAGCTTCTTCACAATTGAAGTGCAATGAGGACAAGACGGAAATTTTGCTGTATGGTCATTTTCCCCCTAGTTTTAGAGAATTACTTTGGCCAGTTGGCTTCCCGATGCCCTGTTCAGTCAATGTCCTCGCTAAGAACTTGGGGGTCTGGTTCGGAGAAGACCTCCGGTTCGAGGCGCACAGTAAGAAACTGACGGGGGGCTGCTTTGGGACTCTTAAAGCGCTCCGGAAGTTTTTTCCTTATCTTCCTTCCTCAGCAAGAGAGTCAGTAGCGAGAGCTTTAATTCTCTCGCGTCTTGACTATGCCAACGCCTTGCTGAGTGGCTCCCCGGCTTACCTGGTGAGGCGTCTCCAAGTAATTCAAAATGCGACCGCCAGACTTCTAGGTAATATCCCCAGCTGGGTGAGTGTAAAGAACCACTTGCAGAGTTTGCACTGGTTGCCAGTCCCACAACGGATTATTTTTAAAATTCTTACATTGGCTCATCAGGCCATAAATGGACAAGGTCCTGCATATTTGATGAAACGATTTAGTCGTTACTCTCCTAACAGACCTTTGCGCTCTGCTGCTCAACATTTGCTGCAGGTCCCACGTTTCTGGCGTTCCCCGCTGGGAGGGCAATCAGTGGCGGTGAAGGCCGCCGCGGCCTGGAATGATCTTCCATTATTCCTGCGCGCTACCTTGAACTTCGGTTCATTTAAAAAAGCGTTGAAAACACATTTGTTCAAGTTGGCCTTTTAGCTGCCTTTGTCTTATAGTTTTGTTTTTATTCTGTTTCTTCTCTCTCATCTTCGCGCCAGGATACTCCGGTAGTAATTGAGCGCGTAATAAAACAGCATAATAATAATAAAACAGCATAATAATAATAATTACTCCCAGTTCCAACATCTTCTAGACGTCAGTCCTGATACAGTCCCTGACATGAACAGGTTGCCTGTAAATCATATTTTTAACAGGAAGACTGTCACCTGTGTCCACCTGATATGTACACCAGGTTGTCTGACTTGGAGTCAGTGAAAACATGTTTCTGTACTAATTGAGGACTTTCCTACAATCAGTCTGTTGCTGTTAAGTGAGGCTGCCTGCCATGCCAAGGCTACTTCATCAACCGAACCATCATCAGGGTTCTGTGAGAGGAGATCAGGGAGTGGATCACTCTCTTCTTCCTGTCCCTCATCAGTAGCCATGAACAGGTGCATGTCTGCCCTGTCCACATATGGCTTGAGCCTGTTCACATGGTGCACCCTGTGGGGGCTCCTGGAAGTACCAAGGTCCACCAGTTAGGTAACCTCTCCCTTTTGCTCAAGAATGGTATGGGGTCAACTCCAATTGTCTTGGAGAGCTGCTGGGTCCACAGGCTCCAACACCCATACCTTCTGTCCTGGATGGTATACAGTCAAAACAGTCTTTTGGTCATGCCAGGCCTTTTGCAATTCCTGGCTAGCCTCAAGGTTTTTGGATGCCTTTGTCATATACTCAGCCATCTGGGAGCAGAGACCAAGTACATAGTCCACTATGTCTTGTTTAGGTGGGTTGAGAGCTAACTCCCATCCCTCCTTAACCAAACATAACGGACCCCTAACTAGATGTCCAAACAGAAGTTCAAAAGTGCTGTAACCAACCCCCATCTGTGCCTAGGCTTTTCAGTGAGACCTTCTATCATGCCCTTGAGGTTTTTGTTGAATCTCGCAACTAACCCATTGCATTGTGGGTGATAGGGTGTGGTGAATTTGTAATTCACTCCACACTCCTTTCACATAGCAGTCAAATAACCAAACATAATGTTTGCATCTCTGTCTGATACTACCTCCTTAGGGAAAGCCACTCTGGAAAATACTCCCAGAAGAGCTCTAGCCACAGCAGGAGCTGTGGTGGTCTTAAGGGGAACTGCCTCTGGCTACATAGTGGCATGGTCCACCGCCACTAGTGTAAATCTGTGCACAGATGGAGTTGTGACCAACAATGTCAATCCAAACCCTCTCTAAGGGAACCCCTACCACAGGTAGTGGTATCAGGGGGGCCTTTGTAGTACCACCTGCCATACCACTGGCTTCGCAAGTGATACAGGAGCGACAAAACTCCTTTGTGTCTTCTGACATGCGAGGCCAGGGAAAATGAGGGACAAGCCTGTCCCAGGTCTTACTTTGGCCCAAGTTTCCTGCTAATGGGATGTCATGTGCAAGTGTTAGTAGGAAGCCTCTAAACTTCAGAGGTATAACCAACCTCTTGGTAGCAGAAGGCTTGGGGTCTTTACCCTCTGAATACAGACGTCATCCTCCCAGAAGATCCTGTGGGCTCCACTGGCACTCCCAGCAGCCTTGGCAGCTGCTTGCTGTCTGAGGGGTTCAAGAGAGGGGCAGCTCAGCTGCTCCTTGATAAGATCTGCCCCGGAAGGGCCCCCTCTCCCCAAGAACTCAACCTGGTCAGGTTCACATTCCTCTGAGACAGTTCTTGCACAGGGATTGAGATCATCTCCCTGAAGAGACTGATCTTCACTCTGAGGCAGGGGGGGGAGACACTGCCTTACCCCTTCTGCTCCTTCTCTTGGAAGGCACCTGGTCCATCTTTTTAGGATCCAGGGCCTGTTTAGAGGAAGACATTTGTGCCTGTAACATAGTCATGGCAAACACATCTGCAGGGATGTCCAACATTTCTGCATAGGTCCTGAGTTCCACTTCAGCCCAAGCTGAAGTTTACAAATCATTGCCCAATAAGCATTCTACGGGGAGGTCTGAAGTAACCACACATTTCATAAGGCCTGTTACCCCTCCTCAGGTGAAATTCACAACTGGCAAGGAATCGTCTGTCCTGACATTGCTTGCATTGGACACTTGGTACTTCTCACCAAGTATGCTCTGTTCAGGGTCCACAAGATCTTTTGTCACCATTGTGACACTTGCACCTGTATCCCTGTATGCCATGGCCTCCTTACCATCGATCAAACGCTGTTGTCTGTACTTGCCCAGATTACTGGGACTGACAAATAAGGAGCAATATCCATGCATCCATCACAAGACCAAAACAGCCTGAGTTTGAATTCTGACTAGGCCAGAACCCATCTCAGATCCCAAGGTTAACCCTACTATACCCTTCTTCTGTACACCACCACTTGGAACTGAGATAGGGGAACAATTGCCTTAGCGGCAGTGGTGGCTGGAGTAGATTCCTTGGCCCTTGGACAACTGCCATCTTTTATCCAATGTGTCGTTGCCTTCTGGGTGTCTCTGAACTTAATCCTGTACTGTTCAATGGTTAAGCAAAACCCATCAATGACAGCACTCTTCAAGACTGAGTAATTGTTAGCATCCTCTTCTCTAACAGTGAGGAGATTATCTCTACCTTTGTCAGGAAAAGAGAGCCACAAGATAGCTGCCCACTGCTCCTGAGGGGCCCTCTGTCCCATACAGGCCCTCTCTAGTGCATTTATCCATTTGTGGATGTCATCCCCACTCTGATAGGGAGGGACTATCTTATTCAGGTTCCTTTGATCATGGGATCATTCTCTAGTTCTAGGGACACTGTTGCTGCCACCATGGGACTCTAGTCCCAATCTTCTTTTCACTCTTTGGAGCTCTAGGGATTCACTGTCTAGGGCCAACTGCTCTTTCATCAGCCTGAGCTTTACTCTCTCAAGCTCCAGACATTGGTACTGCTTATCATAAGAGGATTTACTCTTGTTTGATATGGAAGTCCCTACAGAAGTTCCTGAGTGATTAGACTCCTTACAGGGAGTTCGGGATCTCTTCGGTAAACTCTGTACTCTTCCTGGTGGAGTAAAGGGAGGGCCACTGCCCCCCCACCTGAAGGAAGATCTTGATTGTCCAGGTTAGAATCCTCTTGATTCTCCTGGTCAGGGTTTGATTCTCGGTCAAAGAAGGTTTCACTTCCTGCCCTTTCCTCATTCCCTGCCCCACCCACTCTGTCTACCTCATCAGACCCAGAGGTATTTCTAAGGTCATCTAAGAGCAAAATCTCAATAAGATGTTGGGTGTTAACTGTTCTGCCTGTCCCTAGCTTCCTAGATGCACAGAAGGCTCTTAATTCTGGAAATGCAATGCCATTGTATCTAGTTGGCAGAGAGCCACTCGCTTTTCCTCTAGAAGTTATACTAGTGTTATTTGATGTAAGCACCTACCTAACCTAGTGGAGACTAAACTCCCTTGAGTTGGAGAAAGGGTGTGCTAGACCCTTGGCTTGCCCAACTCCAAGTTCAGTAGAACTTACTTTATTTTAATCTTGATTGTATTATATGTACCTATTACTTAGTGGTTTTCAGTTAATCATTCAATTAGATTTATCGGGTAAAACAATTGCAAGCTTGAATCCCAACCGCTGCACACCAATGTGCGAAGGTGGGTTGGCATATGCAGTCCACTAATTAAAGTGGGCCCCTTGTACCAGACCACACGACCCTTATGATGTATGAGGTCAAATATACCCTTATTAAAAGCTATCCTAGTGGTAGCTATGGAGAGCAGCCTTCAGGCTTAATCTTGAAGGAATGTAAAGCAGCTTGTTTTACCAGAATATCACCTCCTAAATGACTAAATGAAAGGAGAACTACACAGTGTTTATATACAAATATGTATTTATTAATATAACACTCTCTAGTAGTCTCTATATGAGATTAGGGCACAAAGCACACAATATTGAATCAATAGAACATACGTAAATAGCAAAATACACAGCGGACTCCAGGGGGAGACCGAAGGATTTACTAAAAAGAAGCATTGGCATAGCCAATAGGTCTCACCTGTGGGACCTTATAAGTGTTTAGCCTTGAAACAGTTGATGTTGTTGCACCAAGGATATTGTGGTGCATAACTAAATACTTCTAAGGTCCCAAAAGTGAGACCTATTGGCTATGCTAATGATTGTTTCTTAAGTCAGAGAAAGCAGTACTGGGTAATTCATATACTGCTCCGTGCATGAAAGTGCCTCTGAAAGAAGTGGTACAAGGCCCTTTAATGATATAATTGCAATTATGTTCCCTTGTTAGGTCTCGGCCTAGCGAAGGCTGCGCTTGCGCAGTCTTGCTGGCGAGATTTTATGTTTCTTAGTATGGGGGCTTGAACCCGCCTGCCCTTCTTCCGTGTGCTTTGCCCTCCCGCCCTTCTTCCGTGTGCTTTGCCCTCCAGCCCGGCCCTTCTTCCGTGTGCTTTTCCCTCCCGCTCGCCCTTCGTCCGTGCGCTTTGCCCTCCCTCCCGCCATTCATCAATGCACTTTACCCTCCCTCCTACCTGTCATCTGTGCACTTTGCTCTTCCTCCTGCCCTTCTTCCGTGTGATTTGCCCTCCCGTTGCCCTTCTTCTTCTGTGCGCTCTGCTCTCCCACCGCCCTTCTTCCGTGCGCTCTGCCCTAAGCCCGGGAGCTTTGCTCTCCCGCCCGCCCTTTGTATGTGCCCTATGTCTTCCCGCCTGCCTTTCGTCCGTGCCCTATACTGTCCCGCCCGCCCGTTGTCTGTGCCCTATGCCCTCCTGCCTACCCTTCGTCCGTGCGATTTGCCCTCTTGCCGGCTGTTCTTCCGTGTGCTTTGCCCTCCCGCCCGCTGTTCTTCTGTGTGCTTTGCCCTCCCACCTGCCCTTCTTCCGTGTGCTTTGCCCTCCCGCCCGCCCTTCTTCCCTGTGCTCTGCCCTCCCGCCCGCCCTTCTTCCCTGTGCTTTGCCCTCCCGCCCACCCTTCTTCCATGTGCTTTGCCCTCCCGCCCGCCCTTCTTCTGTGTGCTTTGCCCTCCCGCCCGCCCTTCTTCCGTGTGCTTTGCCCTCCTGCCAGCCCTTCTTCAGTGCGCTCTGCCCTCCTGCCCGCCCTTCTTCCGTGTGCTTTGCCCTCCCGCCCGCCCTTCTTCCGTGTGCTTTGCCCTCCCGCCCGCCCTTCTTCCGTGTGCTTTGCCCTCCCGCCCGCCCTTATTCCGTGTGCTTTGCCCTCCTGCCCGTCCTTCTTCCGTGTGCTTTGCCCTCCCACCCGCCCTTCTTCCGTGTGCTTTGCCCTCCTGCCGCCCTTCTTCCATGTGCTTTGCCCTCCCTCCCGCTCTTCTTCTGTGTGCTTTGCCCTCCCGCCCGCCCTTCGTCTGTGCGCTTTGCCCTCCCGCCCCCCTTCGTCCATGCACTTTGCCCTCCTGCCCGCCCTTCGTTGTGATCGTTTTTTCTGGACTTTGTTCCCTCATTGTGATCGTTTTTTCTGGACTCTGATCCCTTGTTGTGATAGTTTTTTCTGGACTCTGTTCCCTGTGTTTGACTCTGTGTGTGTGTGTGTGTGTGTCTGTGTGTGTGTGTGTGTGTGGCTCTCTGTGTGTGTGTGGGGGGGGCGCTGTGTGTGTGTGTGTGTGTGTGTGTGGGGGGGGCTCTGTGTGTGGGGCTCTGTGTATGTGGGGCTCTGTGTGTGTGGGGGGGCTCTGTGTGTGTGTGGGGCTCTGTGTGTGTGTGGGGCTCTGTGTGTGTGGGGGGGCTCTGTGTGTGTGTGGGGGGGGGCTCTGTGTGTGTGGGGGGGCACTGTGTGTATGGGGGGCTCTGTGTGTGTGTGGGGCTCTGTGTGTGTGCGTGTGGGGCTCTGTGTGTGTGGGTGGGCCTCTGTGTGTGTGGGGCTCTGTGTGGCTCTGTGTGTGTGGGTGGCTCTGTCTGTGTGAGGGTGGCTCTGTGTGTGTGGGTGGCTCTATGTGAATGACTGTGTGGGTGGCTCTGTGTGTGTGGCTCTGTGTGGGTGCAAATGCAATAGGTCTCTCATTTGTGAGTGATCAAGCTATTGGCATTGTAAATGACAATGCCATTTATTTATATGTTTTAAAAACCAAAACATAAATAAAAATAATGTCATGAGCAATGCCAATAGCTCTAACTTTAACAATGCCAAGACCATTGCATTGTAAATGCTTGTGTTTTTATTTGTCTTCTGGGTATTTGATATGCTCAGGATGCAGGCATCTCTGACCGCTGTAAAATTATTTATAATTTATCCACAGCCTGTTTCAGAAAAAAAAGATGAATTCTTTGCGTCACAGATTTACCAATAATTCCTGCATCTTTGGAGGGAGCTGCAGAAGCTTAAAAGCACACTTTCGAAATTAACCGCTATATTTCCTGGCTCATTTTGACTTCCTTTTACTTATTCTCGCAGATTATCTGCACTGACAAGAGTTTGATATGAGGCATTGCGGTTACTTTACAGAGAATAGTAAGTTACAAATCGCAACCAAAAGCAAACAAAACTGACTAATACTGAATTGTAGCATTAAACAGGTAGATGCTTCTTGGAGATGTTCATGTGGATACGTACAGTATGTACTGAGGAGAAATAAGTCGGTGGGTTTTCCTATGGAAGTGAAACATTAGTTTCTAGATGTTTCCTGAAATTATAGACTATCAATGGGGGTGTGTGAACTCATTGCAAAAGTGTGGGAACACCCACGGAGCTGTGGCCAACCACAGTCCCAACCTTGAGAGAACCCCAGCTCCCTCTGGCCTTACTGCTGCTAAAAATGCACCCTCCCCCTAGCCCCCCATCCCCCGACTAGTTTTCCAAGGTTGGAAGTGGAATTTGCAGTTGGAAAGTGCAAAGTTCTCTCTTTTACTTTGTGACTCTCCATTTGCTTTTTATTATTATGTTTTTTTCTTCAGTTTTATGTAGCTCAAACTATGCTCAATGGCTTTACTGCGCTCTACATGAGAACCAGATTCCATACATGTTTTTGGGCACAATGAGATTAAATAATTTGCCCTGAATCATGGGATCTTGAGCCGAAGCCGGGGCTCCAGTCTAGCTCCCCTATTCCAATGCTGAAAACTCTGGAAATGAGAGCCATTCATTTAGCTAGTAACGCCCATCAGCACACTGAACCGGCTCAATCTTAATTTACAAGTTGATGAAATGAGGAACATTGAGCCGGGTTTTAAAGCTAATCAGGATGCCGAACCGGTTCAATCTTCATTTACAAGTTGGTGAAATGGGGACCATTGAGCAGGGTTTTAAAGCACATTGGCACACTGAACCAGCTCAATCTTCATTTACAGGTTGATGAAATGAGAACCATTGAGCTGGCTAATAACAATCATCAGCATGCTGAATCAACTCAGCATTTTTTATTTACCTGTTGCTAAACTTAGCACCAGTGAGTTGAGTAGCAGTTCTCCTTAGCACTCTGAGTAGATTCAGAGTGTCTATAATTACAGGATGATGAAAGGAGGACCACTGAGCTGGTTAGTAATGATAATCATAAATATAACAAAAGGGGAGAGAGAGAAGTGGATTCAGTCTCCCTTGGCATTATGAATAAACAAAGTAGAATCCACTCAGAGGGTAGCAGTGGTCCCTAAAGTGATGGGGAACACACAGTGTTGTTTAAATGCCCCTCACACACCAACAGGCCCCTTGGTGTCATGCTTCATCATCGGGGCCTTCGCATCCCTCTACGGGATGCGGGGTGCTACGACTAACGGCTACGCAGGAGCACTGAGTAGTGAACTATGTGAGGGTGTGTGTGTATTAAAGGGAAGAATGTGAGTGAGGTGAGGTGAAAAAAGTGAGTAAAAAATACCTGGCACGTAGGAAAGCAATTATTTATTATGTCCTCGGCTGGTATTATCAAAAGGTGCAGAGTCAGGTTGATAATATACGTACTAGGGTATATCAACCATTAAAGTGTCAACATGTTTCGGAGCGTGAAGCTCCTTCTTCAGGACGAGGATATGCACTTGATCCTCACCTTACTCACATGAAATGTGAAAGTGTTTAAAACAAAAATAAATGTGTAATGTACCTAACAATGTTTATGAATAGGTATGTTCGTTGCGCCCAATTGGCGTTTGAAAAAACCTGTGGAAAAAAGACATAATAAATATACTAGTCGGATGTCCAGGAACATAGTAAACATAATAGTCGGATGTCCAGGAACTGAGGAAGAAATTCCTTTCCTAATCAGATAAGGGTAAGTAACAGAACACAAATGGGGTTCTGGGACCCTGTGAAAAAAGACATTAGAGAAGGACATACAAGACATAAACACACAGACATACATCTTAAATGTAGCCTCCCAAGTGTGGATAAAGGGAGAGAGAGAGTGGTAAAATGAAGGCTTACTTATTTTCAAAAGTCAGATAGCCTCATGAGCCTATGCGTGGTATTGGGGGTATCCTCCCTCGCTGCCCAGTAAACAACCTAAAAGATAGTAATAGGTGGGTTGACATTTTTGTTGTTGACTTCTTACATCTAATATTGCTTTTGTGCTCGTTAATCCTAACTTTGACTAATCCTACACTGGACCCAGCAAGGGACTCCCTATCTATGGGGTCCTCACTCTCTACTGGCATCCAGGTGCTGTCATCTTCTTCCTCCTATACTGTTTTGCTGGTCTCTCCTATCCACCACCTATAACCCACCTATTACTATCTTTTAGGTTGTTTACTGGGCAGCGAGGGAGGATACCCCCAATACCACGCATAGGCTCATGAGGCTATCTGACTTTTGAAAATAAGTAAGCCTTCATTTTACCACTCTCTCTCTCCCTTTATCCACACTTGGGAGACTACATTTAAGATGTATGTCTGTGTGTTTATGTCTTGTATGTCCTTCTCTAATGTCTTTTTTCACAGGGTCCCAGAACCCCATTTGTGTTCTGTTACTTACCCTTATCTGATTAGGAAAGGAATTTCTTCCTCAGTTCCTGGACATCCGACTATTATGTTTACTATGTTCCTGGACATCCGACTAGTATATTTATTATGTCTTTTTTCCACAGGTTTTTTCAAACGCCAATTGGGCACAACGAACATACCTATTCATAAACATTGTTAGGTACATTACACATTTATTTTTGTTATAAACACTTTCACATTTCATGTGAGTAAGGTGAGGATCAAGTGCATATCCTCGTCCTGAAGAAGGAGCTTCACGCTCCGAAACATGTTGACACTTTAATGGTTGATATACCTTAGTACGTATATTATCAACCTGACTCTGCACCTTTTAATAATACCAGCCGAGGACATAATAAATAATTGCTTTCCTACGTGCCAGGTATTTTTTACTCACTTTTTTCACCTCACCTCACTCACATTCTTCCCTTTAATACACACACACCCTCACATAGTTCACTACTCAGTGCTCCTGCGTAGCCGTTAGTCGTAGCACGCCGCATCCCGTAGAGGGATGCGAAGGCCCCGATGATGAAGCATGACACCAAGGGGCCTGTTGGTGTGTGAGGGGCATTTAAACAACACTGTGTGTTCCCCATCACTGTAGGGACCACTGCTACCCTCTGAGTGGATTCTACTTTGTTTATTAGTAATGATAATCAGCACACTCAGATGACTTAGTGTTTCTTTATTTAAAAGTTGATGCCACGTCTACAGGGCACCGCTCGCCCATGTTGCAGGATGGCATGACCTCAACATCATCTCCTATGCCGACAACACCCAGCTGATCCACTCCCTCACCAAATACCCACACACCGCCAAAACCAACCTCCACGAAGGAATGAAGGCCATCGCCTACTAGATGTGGAACAGCCGACTGAAGCTGAACTTGGACAAGACTTAGGTCCTCATCTTTGGATCCACCACCTCGGCCTGGGACGACTCCTGGTGGCCAACTGCACTAGGATCACCCCCAACAGCCACCGACCACGTAGGCAACCTAGGGGTCCTCCTCGATTCCACCCTCTCCATGTCGAAGCAGGTCAACGCCGTCTCCTTGTCCTGCTTCAACACCCTCCGCATGCTTCGCAGGATCTTCAAGTGGATCCCCACCGAAACAAGAAGGACGGTCACCCAGGCCCTCGTCAGCAGTAGACTGGACTACGGAAACCCACTCTACACAGGAGCCCCAGCCAAACTCCTGAAACGGCTCCAACGCATCCAGAATGCCTCCGCACGCCTGATCCTCGACATCCCCCGCCACATTACACCGCACCTGAGATACCTGCACTGGCTCCCTGTCAGCAAGAGGATAACCTTCAAACTCATCACTCATGCACACAAGGCACTTCACAACACCGGACCAGTATACTTTAACAGCCGACTCAGCCTCTACACCCCCACCCGCTAGCTCCGCTCCTCAGACCGTGTCCTCGCCATCGACCCCCGCATCCAAAGAGTGACCACCAGCGGCAGATCTTTCTCCCACCTTGCCGCCAAGACATGGAACACCCTCCCCATCCACCTATGTCAGACCAAAGACCTTCTGACCTTTAGGAGACTTCTTTAGACCTGGCTCTTCGAGCAGTAGCAGCTTCCCCCCACCTAGTGCCTTGAGACCCTCACGGGTATGTAGTGCACTTTACAAATGCCATGATTGGTTGATTGATTGAGAAGCATTAATTTAGGTAGCAACATCCCTCGGCACGGCCGCTGAACCGAATGCTGTGATTGGTCAGAACAGTCGGGGTGATGGCGCTCACTACTCTTGTTTGCCTGCGATTTTATGTTCTATGAAAGTATATAGGTCGGGTATCGAGCAGAATGAGACAGATTCCCTGTTTCTACAACTGTGCTTGGGTGAGAGTAGGAGCGGGCATTAATGGCCTCATTGCTCACATTCTGTGGGGTGTTAACCACTGTTAATTGCCCTTCCCCATATTATGCGTCCTCTTCTTCCACTTGGAGTGGAGGGGTCCTAATGTGAAGGTGATCACTTAATACTTTCTCGGAGGGCATTAACCAGTTAACGCTTTGTGCGGCACTTGAATATGGTGAATTAGAGAGAAAAATAGGTTTATTTTTGGCTGTATAAGAGTTTGTATTGTGGTATATGGGACTTCTTTCCATTAGGATGAAACCAGCTTCCTCAAGTTAAGAGCAGTTTGCAGACACATAGTAGATTATCGGTGAGTAGTGCAGGTATAAGAGAGGTGGGAGGTGTTCGGAGCCTTTTTCTTTGCTGAGCCTAGTAGGAAATGACTAAGGTTCACTAGGTGCTTTTCCTGGCTGGCTGTAGGCACTGGAAGCAGATGACGGATAGGGACTGTTTGACAGATGAATTGGGAAACTTGAGCTCTAATCCCAGCATGGTGCCCCACACACTGTGAGATACTGGACACATTGTTTAACGCTTTAGTTCCACTCTTCGCCGAGAAACAGCAGCTCTTCTAAATGGGCATGAAGGGGGTGAGACATGCATGTCATCACTTGTAGGCATGGTAATAGATGCTAACAGAAGCACGAGTGACCTTTTGGAATCGGTCAGCTCTTTTCAACCACTCGTGCATGTGTCGGCACCCACCTTGCGAGAGCAAGCGCGCGCGCGCGCGGCCATGCTGATTGGAGACATATGGCCTCTACGCGCTGCTGCTCGCTCCCACAAGGTGGATGCCGCCACAAGCACGAGTGCTTGAAAAGAGCTGACAAGATTTCTAAAGGTCACTCCTAGAGCAGCACATGCGCGCTGCGTAGGCAAGACCTAAAAATGGTATAACAACAACGACTTAACTAGACACAGTGCCTAGAGCATGTAGAATCCCTGGGATTCCAAGGAACCACCCAGAGGAGTGACACAGGGAGCCCACGGAGGACAGGTGCAGGGAGGAAACTCAGACGCGTGCTCCGTACAACTCTATGGGAAAGTCGCAGTTGGAAAATTACAAGTTAGGCCACTTCTAAGAGGACTACGAGCAAACCATTTGGAACTTAGGAGGTTCTAAGGTAAACCCACCAGTGAGTACCGAAGTACCTGTGTTACCTATCCCAGAGGAGCTGGTGCATAGGGGTCAAGTGGTGTCGGAAACCTTTGTCGTCTTCATTGTAGAGCTTCAAAGAAGTCCTGCTGCCTGGAGCACGAAGAATGCCTGGTGGAATCCAAGCCTGGATTCGAGGTGAGATGAACCTGAAAGCTGAGGGGATCGAGTGTAGGTCACTTCAGGTTACCAGGGGCTCGGTAGTCGAATGCCCAACGATGTTGAGTGCTTCAGGCCGGAAGAAGGGTTGCTTCACTCTGCATCTACGGGGATCAGGAGATGTCGAGGACGACCAGAGTCTAAAGGTGAGCTGTCCCACAAAGGATGTCGAGAGCTGAGGGGTGGATGTCCGTCTGGAGTACCAACAAGCCTTGGCAAATGCAACCCACGCGGTTATAGAAAACAGGTTACAGTGTGGACCAGCAAGGTCCAGGGGACTCTCCAAGCAATGGAGAGTCAGGGCACATCTGGCCCCACAGGCCAACGGACAAGGGATCACAAGGTCACAAGGAGACCTCAAGCAAGTTTACATAGAACCAGCCCACAGGACCCTCGAGGAATGGAGGCCGTAAATCTTCAGTGCAAATACTGCTCGGGGTCTGGACTACAAGGAGTCCAATGCACGAGCTCAGGAATTGTCAACAAGCATATGCAACTGCAAATGTACCCGGTACACAGGGGTTCAGGTTGCATGGTCCCCACGAGGGATACTGGTCTCAGAATTGCTGAGAGGGCAGATCGACCTCAGGGACTTTCGGGAACCCACCTCCTGTGTTGCTGAAATCTTTGGAGTCCTCAGGAGCTTGGGAGAATCAAACTGGTCAGATGCGTTTGGACAGAATGCCCATTGTCATGCCTTCCTCTGCTCGAGCTTGGCTAAGCAGCAGGAGAGCAGAATCATGTCTGTGACTGGCTGCGTCCATTTTGTGCTGCCCAGGTCGAGAAAGCTGGTACCGGGTAGACCGGTGACCCACGGATGTCCCTCTTGGACAGCCATACCTCTAGTTACTGGTGTGGAGGTATGATTCCAATGTGTTTGACCAAACACATGTTTCTAAGCAGCGGTTTTAAAGTTATCATTTACCACAATGTTTTAATGCACTTACACATATATATCTGGCTGCATCACAGACAACCCCGGAGAATGGTCTCCGAAGGCTGCAGAGGGGCTGTGCTCATGCAGGGGCAACCTCTCACATAAAACCCAGCACCTTGCCTTCAGGATTGTTAAGGCCTGCCATAGGGGTGACTGATAGGTATTTAAGTGTAGTGATTTCGATAGATATAGTGAACCTATATCTTAAGTAAGTGGTGCAAGCACCAGCTTACACATTCTACTGTAGCAGACTTGTCGTGTCAATTTTAATGGCCCCTCAGGGGTGGCATAATGCATGCTTCAGCCCATGGGAGGCCTCTGGGGTACCTATGCCCTGGGTACATGGTGTACCATATACTAGGGACACTCCAGAATCCAAGCTGGAGTGTACATAAAGTACATGCAAATCAATTTAATTTAGAAAGCAGATATACTGATGTCCTGGATAGCAGGACCCCAGTCAGACTAGGCCAAAAACAGTGTGACATCAGCAGAAAGTAGGGGTAACCATAAGAAGCAGATAATACTTTCCTACAACTACTACCCCATGTGTATTTCCAACACTGTTCATCTAGCCCTTAGAATTTCACAGACCACTAGATCAGTGCTGAAGCTTTTACTACTGGCCTTTATTCCCAGTACTATTGCACCTGGCAACCAGAGCCCTTTGTTACCCACAACCTCTCTTTAGGTCATTGAGGTTATCTATTTGGAGCCTCCATCACCCCATCATCTGTTCATCTGACCCTTTCTCTGATCCTGAGCTCCTGTTTGCCATTGCCCTTTGGCCCCTATGTTTGCCATTAACCATTTTTCCGGGCTGCAGCCATCTGAGTTTCTCAAACCCTTTCTGCCACCATTCACAGACAACACTCATTTTCACCTCTAGAAACCTCTGATAAATTTCAGTCCCTTAGAAACCAGCTCCTCCCTCAGACTACTCAAGTATCAGATAGCATCTCCTATCACGCAGAGGTCAAAGTGTAACAGTGCTGACTTTTTATTCCCTTTGCAAAAGTCTCTTTTTTCAGCAAAGTTCTATATGTGAACTAAAAAAATGGAGTTTTCTGGGGGTTGGCAGCATAAGAAGTAGTATTTCGAGCCATTCATAGAAAGGATGTCTTAATCCATGTGGCGTAGAGTCATAGGTGTCCTCCTGCTCCCGGTGTTCTTCCTTCTCCTCCAGGTCCTTCTGTGCCTTTAGGCGTTGGTCCTCCTCTTGGTTCTGTCCAAGTCTTCCTCTTTTGGGTTGTTTTGGTCCTCCTAATCCTAATCCTGGCGCTGGTCCAATTTGTTCTGGCCACCCTGATACTGGTTTCTTGAATCAGGTACTCCTGGTTCTACTCTGTACTGACCCTCATCTTCCTGGCCCTTCCTTTTATTAGCCCGTCCTAGAACTCCTGACCCTGGTACAATTAGTCCTCACCCTGATCCTGCTAGGTCATTTTCTACCTAAACTTTTTGTCCTAGTTCTCCAGATCTGAAACTCCTAGCCTTCCTGGTTTGACTCATGCTGATTCGTCTTACTCCAGTCCCTGTAATTGTGGTCCACCTGTTACTGCGACTACTGGTCCTGTTCCTCCTTATTAGGTCCTCTGGGGCTGGGCTTAAAAATTTTGGCTATGGTCTTGTCCCATTGGTTCATGTGATTCTGGTTGTCCTAGTCCTCCTGATCCTCGCAGGTCTGGTCCTGATATCTAATTTCCTGGTCCTCCTACTCCACTTCAGGTACCGTTTCGCCTGGTTGTGGCCTGATCTTCTGAGCCCAACTGGGTCCCTAGTCTTAAACAGCCTAGTCCTCCTGCTCAAGTTCTCTTTGTCCTCCTTCAACTTCTCATGAAACTATTGCCCCTGATCCTCGGCTCTTTGTCATCCTGATTCTACACTTGCTTGTCCACTTATCCTTGATCCACCATGGTCAGGTGTCCCTATTCTTGGTCACCCGGCTAGGTCATCCTGGCCCTCCTTCTCTTTTTACACCTCCTTCTCTTTTTACACCATTAACCCTGTTCTTCTTTGCCCTGGTATGTCAGAATCCGATACTCCTAGGCATCTGTGACTTGATCTCTTTTTCCCTTGTTTGTGGTCTCACCGGTCCTCCTTGCCATGGTGCTGTTAGTTCTTGTACTGCTGGTGTTGATTGGTTTGCCTAGCATTGTTTTTCCTATTCCTGGTCCTCACAGTTTGTGCTCTTTTCTTGGTTTTATCCCCACTAGACTTGACCCTTTTGTTTCCAGTCCTCCCTGTTTGGGTATTTGTATGCCTAATTCACTTGGTTCTGGTTCTCCTGCTCCTTCCAGGCTCCCTTCTCCTAGCTCTTCCTTCCTGATTCTCCTCCCCATGACCTGGTCATCCTGACCCTTCTAACCATGCTCATCTGATTCCCAGTAGAGCACTTCCTAGTCCTGTAGATCCTCCCGGTCCACCTGGTCTCTCCTGTCCTGGTCATTTTAGACTTTGCTCTGTTAGCCCTTTTCTTCCTTGTTTGGATCATCCTGGTCCTCCTGGCCCTGTGCCTTGTCCTCGTTTTCCTTCTGGTACTACATGTAATGGTCTGGGCCTTCTTGGTCCTGGTTCCCTTTCTCTGGTTCCTGCTGTGCCTCATCATTTTGGTCCTGGTCCTCCTGGACATTCAGGTCCATGCCCCTTAGGCTTCTTGTCTCTGGTGCTCTGGACTTTCTGATATTCCTCATCCTGTTCCTCCTACCCCCCGGTCCTAGTCTTTCTGCTCAGCATGATACTCTGGGTTCTGGTCCTATGGCCATGGTTCCCCTGAAACTCCTTGGCACACAGAAAGGTAAGCATTATGGTTTGGGGGCATCCGTGGTGTAAGCTTTCTCAGTTTACGGTATGAACAGTTTTTATTTCAACAATGTTAGGGTGGATGCAGTCCATCATGCTAGACCATCCACAGAGGCCTCTAGATTCTTGGGGTACTTCAAATTGGGCAGCTTGGCCAATGGAGCTCTTCAGTCGCCTAGAAGCTTATAATCCTTGCATGTGAGTATCATGCATACTTCCTCCGCAACAGTCCACTCAGAAACATCCTTCAACCCTGCCATATAGGTATGGGGTAATGGTTGAAACCATCCTATTGCAATACAGCGCTTTGCTAAGACCAGGCCATGGAGGACAAATGTTCTACTCAAATATTTTTTGCAGGAGAAAGGAGCAGGCCAAGTAACACCTGAGGATCTCCAGTGACACTGCCCTTCCTGAGGCCCTATTCAGATTGTGCACAATTGCCTGCCAGAAAGGGGAAAGAGAGGTGCATGGCCACACCATATGTATGAATTTGCTGTCAGGGCCCCACAGCTCACTCAGCAGTCTCTTCGGCTGGTGGATATAGCATGCAAGGTCTGCGAGGTAAGGTATGCCTGATGTATAACTTTATATTGTAGTGGCTTGAATCACACATTGGAACTAGTCGTCCGCACTGCCTCATGTATTTCTTCCCATTTTCTAGCCGTTAGGGGATTCCCAAGTATCCAGCCCTGGGCCATATCTAGTAGATATTAGAGTGTTGGATCAAGGCGGGGCCTTAGGAATGATTGGCCAGATCGTGCAGGCACACTGTCGAGAGACAATGGCGGAAGATCTATTTTGAAAGCAACAAGCTACAACTAAAGAATGCATTTGACAACTATAAAAACAAAGTAAAACGTATAAAGAAAGCTTCTATACCAAAACAATTACAGAAGCAACAAGAAGGCCAGGAAAGATATTCAATATAGTTAGAAAATGAGCGAATACGAAATGCATCAAACAAACAATAAAACATTCACGAAAACTGTGTGGTGACTGATCTACCTTTTTTGATAATAAGATTGAGCTGATATAAACATAGACCCATCCAAGAGAGATCAGACTACACGAGAGTTGGCTACCACAGATAAAATAACAGATCAAGCAACTAGTAAACTAGAAAGCATAGAACCAATGAACGAGGAATAGTTTAGAGCATTAGCATTGACCATCTGTTGGAAATGGGATCCCCGGCTGGCCAGGGCTTTCGCCAAAGTCAGTCAGAGACCACCACTCCCAAGTCAGGGCAAGGGAGTTACACGCCAAGATAACCCCTACTCACCCTCTAGGTAACGTGGCGCGAGCAGCAAGGCTAAACTTGGAGGCGATGTAGGCTAAGTATTTGCGCACGCACCCCAGCAACAACAACCAAAGGCCCACCACAAAGGAAACTCCACACAAGGTTATATAAAAAATAGCCTTTGTATTACACTAAAACACATTAGATAAAACACACACTTTACAATGTACCAGAGGCACGGGCAGAATTTACAGGGGATATCTACAAGACAGGGCCACCTGGACCACTGTCAGGAATCAGAAATAGCACTTTCAGAAATAGCACTTAGTACATAGAATATAGCACAAAATAGCACACAACCAGTAATCACTGGTAACAGGACCTCACTAGCACCACCTGTACTAGGGAGAAAACAACCACCTATGTATCACAATACCTGTAGGGGTGTAAAAACATACACATGATGCAATGCATGACATTCATTCAGAGGTGTAAAGGCACATGACGCATAAACAATACATTCAGAGGTGCATAGAACAGCATAGCGCAAAACTCACATTAGCCACCACCTGTGGCAGTCCCTGTGTCCCAATGTCAGGGCCTAAACGTGGCAGCTGCCCACGAAGTGCTGGGCAGCTGTGTGGCAATGGATGGGGCCAACGTGGGAGCCTCTCTAGGCTCTGCAACAACAATGGGGGCTGTGAGCCTCTCTGGGCTCTGTAATGAAGGTGTGCCCCTTGAGCCTCGCTGGGCTCTTAAACATGAATGTGGCACCTTTGAACCTCTCTCAGGGCTCTAGAACAATGGTGGCGCCTGAGCCTCTCTGGGCTCTTAACTCCTGATGTGGGTACTCACGAAATCAAAATGCACCCCTCTGAGCCTCTCAGGGCTCAACACACAATGCCCGGTACGTTGGAGTCCCTCGTGGACTCTAAAAGAATGCCCCGGAATGCTGGAGCCTCGACAGGCTCAACAACTGGTAAGGCCCCCACGAGCCCTTCACTAGGGCTCTTAGTAACAGGTGCCGCCTCTCTGGGGCGGGGGGGTCCCTCAGGGGGGACCCGTGAACACGTGGGGCGCCTTTGGTGGGAGTCCCCCCCTCGGGGACTCAGACTCTCAATGGCCCCCGGAGCCCGTTTGTACTCACCGGGCTTGGTTGTGGGGAGGCTCAGACGTTGTGGCGGCTCTTCACGGGAGCTCCCGCTCCTAGGGGGCTCCCTTCCCGACTTCTCCCCCTCTCTCTGGGGCTCTCCCACGCTCTTGGGTGCCCCGGAGGGGAAGAACAGGCGCCGTCTCTCTCGCTCTCTCTCTCGCTCTGCAGCAGCAGGGCGGGACTTCCGGTTCGTGGGTCGGGGCCGCGCTCTGATTGGCCGGCGCACCCTAGAACTTCCGGGTCGTCGCGGGCAGCGCGGCGGCCCGTTTGAGACAGGCAGGCGGGGAATTAAGATACCGAGGGGTGGGCTCCCTCGCGTAAAAGCCCGCAATTAACGGCAAGGTCCCTGGCAGGGTGGGCACCTGCCAGGGGGCAAATTAACCCAAATAAGCGAGGTGGGCACTCGCTAGGCAGGCAAAGCGCTCCTCAGCGCTAAAAGGCAATTTAAAGCGCTCCCTGCGCTAGGACCTAAAATAAAGCGCTCTCAAGCGCTAAAGACAAATAAAGCGCTTCCAGGCTCCAGGGAAAGTCCAAAAGCGCTCCCAGGTTCTGGGAGCACAAGCACAGCACACAGCGCTCCCAGATGCCCTCAGCAGGGCAGAGTTCCAGCAAAGTCCTTCAGGGCAGGCAGGGGGCAAGGCTGGGCCCAGAGCCAGCTCACTGGGTCTCCAGGCAGGGAGACAGTCCAAGTGGTGGTCCTCTGGCCCAGCGACAGCAGCAACAGCCCCCTCAGGATCCTGGAAGAGAACAACTTCAGTGGGGACACAGCCCCATTTTTATACAGTATTTCCCTTTGTTCAAGGGTGCAGAGTGGGGGCGGAACCAGTCGCAGCTGGTTCTTGAGTACTCTGTTTACCTCAACCACCCTCTCTATTCACTGGCAGGGCTTGGGTCATTAGACACACCACAGGGGGGCGGAGCCAGCATTGTGTGGGGAAAACCCAGCCCATCCAGGACACAGGTACACTCCTCCCACACATTACTCATGCAGATCTCCCACTCACCACCGGGCAGACCCATCCAGACTTCCTGGAGCCTGGCATGCCAGCCAGCTCCAGCTAATCACACGCCAGCACCCTCACAGCACACGTACAGCCATGTCTAGAAATGGCGCTTCCCTACTACACACATACATGCTGCATACACCATCTCGCAGCATTCACTCTCACGAGTTCACACATACCAGACTCAAGCCTGTACACCCCACGCATCAGGAACTACCAGGGACACATACATTCCCCATGCATTCCTATGGGCGGGCAGGCCTAGCTCAGCACATGCACTCAGAGTGCGCACGCACTTTCCACTGGGACACAGTGAAAGTGCGCAGAATCCCAAAAATCACCATTGCCAGGTCACCATTTCACGCAAAAAGTCTAGGGGTGAACCTGCCCTAAGGGCCAAAGTACAACATAACCCCCTTCCAGCCAAAACGCAGGGGAGACCAATCACCACCGTGATGGACTTCCCTGCTTGGGGCGATAGAACACGGACGCGGGCCCGCAACTGCAGGGACACCCTCCTGTTCTACGCCACAGTGAACCCATGGGATTCCTTCTCAACACACTGTCTGGACCAACTGGGCTACCCCACTGGTACTCCCAAGTTGTCCGCGGCCAGGACCAGGCCCTGGGCCACCCAGGTGCCACTGGTCCTTGCCAATTCGCAGAGCGGGGGGTAGTAACCCCTGGCACATAGCGGCCATTTTCCACTCTTCCTGTCTGCAAGACAGGACTAGACTGCCACTGGTTCTCCAGCCTAGGGCCTACAACCTCAGGCGGACCAGGAGTCTCAGGGAAGGCTCTCCTCCCCTTACCTCTTCTCCTAGGGTTCCTCCTCCTCCGGCGAGGGGTACACCTAGAACGCCATTCCAACCCAGGGCTTATCCACTCAGGTTGCACCGGGGTCAGAGGGGGGCTCTCCCACCCTCTGCACCCCCTTCCAGAGGTCTGCCCTCTCCCACCTGGAGAAGTTCCTCTGGAAGAAGAACCGGTCAGGACACTGGTTACAGTCATCCTACCCTTCAGGTCAGGCTGATCCTGAACCTGGCCTTCCAACCTCTTGTCTAAAACCTTCGGTGGAACAATTGCCTGGCACTCCAGGACTTCTGGGGACTTACACTCCATCCCCCTGAGGCTAACAAATGAGACATATGTTGTGTGACTGTCTGTCTGGCGCAGATCTCCCGCCCTCTGTCCACCTGACAGTGCGTGACGATCCCCCAGACCAGAAGTGGTGTTACCATGGTCCCTACACGGGAACCTAGCCCAACTGGGTAGTCCCTGACCCACTGGTCCTTCCACTGGGGAACTCCCCCAATCACTCCTCACTCTGGACTCCTGTACCCTCCCTACCGGAGCGGTACTGCCAGACTCTAGAACCATAGGAGCTCTGGTTACAGACGCTCCAGGTCCTCTACTCACTAGGAGATCTTCCTCAAGTGGACTAACAGGACAGCCTAGGTCCCCAACCTGGTGTTCCCTACAGAAACCATCCAAGTCCTGAGGCAGGGCTTCGGGCGTCCGGGGAACCTCGGTCTCCCCCTCACTCCTGCTCCACTGAGCCAGGCAGTGAGCCCCTACACCCTCCTCGCTATCCTGGGACCTAGCTGGGCTACACTGAGCCTCTTCCACCACGCTGGGCTGGAAGATACCTGAACCACTACTTTTGGAGTCACTCCCTAATGACCCTAGAGAACCTTTATCACTCTCCCAGCGCTCTGCTTCCTCAGCAAGCGCCCAAGGATTAAGGGATTCAGACTTCAACAGGTGCTGGCGCAACTCTGGACAAACAACACTGAGCAACTGCTCCTTGAGAAACATATTCAGTACTCCGTCTTTCTCATCATCCGAGCTAGCCGCCAGCCAATCCCACATTGCATCAGAACAGTCATCCACAAAAAAAAACCACTTCTGTTGAGGCGGTTTCCTACTGCCCCTGAACTTTAACCTTAACTCCTCCTCTTCGGAACAAGGGACCATACGTTGGGCACGGGGTAGGGGACTTTCTGCACTGAAGTCTAAACAGCTGCCACCACTGGACTCAGCCCTCCCTGGGGAATCCAGAAAATTAAAACTGCGCGCAGGGGATAGTCTATCCTCCAGAGCTACTTTGCCCCTGGTGGAGGCCCTCTCAGCCTCCTCTATCCTTTCCTGCACTAAGACCATCTCGGTCTCTAGCTGTTGCTTCCTAAGCTCCAGCTGCGCCATAGCCTGGGCATGCTCCAACCTGAGCTTTTCTAAAGCCAGCTGGTGCTCCCTTTCTCTCCTCCTATCTTCCAGCTCCTCTGGGGACAGGGAAAGGGATGAGGCGCTGCCTCCTACACTGGACCCAGCAAGGGACTCCCTATCTATGGGGTCCTCACTCTCTACTGGCATCCAGGTGCTGTCATCTTCTTCCTCCTCTTCTGAATCTTCAGGGCTCCCCACAGACCCACCACCCTCCTGGTGTGGGGCCCGGGCCCTTTCCTCACTGCGCTCAAGATCCCATTGATCCTCTTGCCATTTGACCATGCATCTCCTAAGTGCATACCATCCTGACTGATCCGCCCCTATGCCTCTCTCTTCACAGAACTTTCTCAGCTCCCACACACCGTATGTGGCTAGATCATTGAAATCAAAAACCAGCTCCATTCTGGCAGACGTTCTAGAGAAGAGATCACACAGGGAACCTAGGGGTCTGAGCTAACACAGGAGTACACAATTCACAAGGTCTCAGCAAGCTCTCTACCCTAGAGAACTCACACTCACTTGCCTAGTGCCACACACCATTCATCCACACACAACCCTCCCCTCGGACTGGTAAGGCAGTTTCTACCACCCCTGATTCCTCAACCTGACCACAAGTGACACAGGTACCGACTCTGGGCGCAGGGTAGGGGACAAATGTACTGGACACAATTGCACAATGATACCTTCAGGAGAAGAAAATATGAAACTTCCAAACAAAACAATCCCCTAAAATGTGGTCATCTAAAATGCAGAGTTTTGTGGTGCAGCCAGCCGCTACTAAGGTACAAGGCAAACACAAATCCTTATCCCACCGCTTGCCGCCAATGTTGGAAATGGGATCCCCGGCTGGCCAGGGCTTTCGCCAAAGTCAGTCAGAGACCACCACTCCCAAGTCAGGGCAAGGGAGTTACACGCCAAGATAACCCCTACTCACCCTCTAGGTAACGTGGCGCGAGCAGCAAGGCTAAACTTGGAGGCGATGTAGGCTAAGTATTTGCGCACGCACCCCAGCAACAACAACCAAAGGCCCACCACAAAGGAAACTCCACACAAGGTTATATAAAAAATAGCCTTTGTATTACACTAAAACACATTAGATAAAACACACACTTTACAATGTACCAGAGGCACGGGCAGAATTTACAGGGGATATGTACAAGACAGGGCCACCTGGACCACTGTCAGGAATCAGATATAGCACTTTCAGAAATAGCACTTAGTACATAGAATATAGCACAAAATAGCACACAACCAGTAATCACTGGTAACAGGACCTCACTAGCACCACCTGTACTAGGGAGAAAACAACCACCTATGTATCACAATACCTGTAGGGGTGTAAGAACATACACATGATGCAATGCATGACATTCATTCAGAGGTGTAAAGGCACATGACGCATAAACAATACATTCAGAGGTGCATAGAACAGCATAGCGCAAAACTCACATTAGCCACCACCTGTGGCAGTCCCTGTGTCCCAATGTCAGGGCCTAAACGTGGCAGCTGCCCACGAAGTGCTGGGCAGCTGTGTGGCAATGGATGGGGCCAACGTGGGAGCCTCTCTAGGCTCTGCAACAACAATGGGGGCTGTGAGCCTCTCTGGGCTCTGTAATGAAGGTGTGCCCCTTGAGCCTCGCTGGGCTCTTAAACATGAATGTGGCACCTTTGAACCTCTCTCAGGGCTCTAGAACAATGGTGGCGCCTGAGCCTCTCTGGGCTCTTAACTCCTGATGTGGGTACTCACGAAATCAAAATGCACCCCTCTGAGCCTCTCAGGGCTCAACACAGAATGCCCGGTACGTTGGAGTCCCTCGTGGACTCTAAAAGAATGCCCCGGGATGCTGGAGCCTCGACAGGCTCAACAACTGGTAAGGCCCCCACGAGCCCTTCACTAGGGCTCTTAGTAACAGGTGCCGCCTCTCTGGGGCGGGGGGGTCCCTCACGGGGGACCCGCGAACACGTGGGGCGCCTTTGGTGGGAGTCCCCCCCTCGGGGACTCAGACTCTCAATGGCCCCCGGAGCCCGTTTGTACTCACCGGGCTTGGTTGTGGGGAGGCTCAGACGTTGTGGCGGCTCTTCACGGGAGCTCCCGCTCCTAGGGGGCTCCCTTCCCGACTTCTCCCCCTCTCTCTGGGGCTCTCCCACGCTCTTGGGTGCCCCGGAGGGGAAGAACAGGCGCCGTCTCTCTCGCTCTCTCTCTCGCTCTGCAGCAGCAGGGCGGGACTTCCGGTTCGTGGGTCGGGGCCGCGCTCTGATTGGCCGGCGCACCCTAGAACTTCCGGGTCGTCGCGGGCAGCGCGGCGGCCCGTTTGAGACAGGCAGGCGGGGAATTAAGATACCGAGGGGTGGGCTCCCTCGCGTAAAAGCCCGCAATTAACGGCAAGGTCCCTGGCAGGGTGGGCACCTGCCAGGGGGCAAATTAACCCAAATAAGCGAGGTGGGCACTCGCTAGGCAGGCAAAGCGCTCCTCAGCGCTAAAAGGCAATTTAAAGCACTCCCTGCGCTAGGACCTAAAATAAAGCGCTCTCAAGCGCTAAAGACAAATAAAGCGCTTCCAGGCTCCAGGGAAAGTCCAAAAGCGCTCCCAGGTTCTGGGAGCACAAGCACAGCGCTCCCAGATGCCCTCAGCAGGGCAGAGTTCCAGCAAAGTCCTTCAGGGCAGGCAGGGGGCAAGGCTGGGCCCAGAGCCAGCTCACTGGGTCTCCAGGCAGGGAGACAGTCCAAGTGGCGGTCCTCTGGCCCAGCGACAGCAGCAACAGCCCCCTCAGGATCCTGGAAGAGAACAACTTCAGTGGGGACACAGCCCCATTTTTATACAGTATTTCCCTTTGTTCAAGGGTGCAGAGTGGGGGCGGAACCAGTCGCAGCTGGTTCTTGAGTACTCTGTTTACCTCAACCACCCTCTCTATTCACTGGCAGGGCTTGGGTCATTAGACACACCACAGGGGGGCGGAGCCAGCATTGTGTGGGGAAAACCCAGCCCATCCAACACAGGTACACTCCTCCCACACATTACTCATGCAGATCTCCCACTCACCACCGGGCAGACACATCCAGACTTCCTGGAGCCTGGCATGCCAGCCAGCTCCAGCCAATCACACGCCAGCACCCTCACAGCACACGTACAGCCATGTCTAGAAATGGCGCTTCCCTACTAGACACATACATGCTGCATACACCATCTCGCAGCATTCACTCTCACGAGTTCACACATACCAGACTCAAGCCTGTACACCCCACGCATCAGGAACTACCAGGGACACATACATTCCCCATGCATTCCTATGGGTGCGCAGGCCTAGCTCAGCACATGCACTCAGAGTGCGCACGCACTTTCCACTGGGACACAGTGAAAGTGCGCAGAATCCCAAAAATCACCATTGCCAGGTCACCATTTCACGCAAAAAGTCTAGGGGTGAACCTGCCCTAAGGGCCAAAGTCCAACACCATCTCTTCGGGGTCTCTGTTGGATCTGGTACCACCCCAAATATGGAAGGAATGGGCAGATGACCTATACACAAGTCTACTCAAAACCTGCAATCAATCCTTTAATGCCAGGCATGGTTACACAGGTTTGGAAGAAAGCTCCAATAACCCCACTGCTGAAGATACCACCAGCAGACTCATCAACACCTAGTAATTACTGCCCAATATCACAACTCACCCTGTTTAAATAGTGGAACAATATGTCAGTAAGAAACTATCTAGAAGTCCATAACCTCTTGAAAAACAAACAAGGAGGTTTTTAGACCTGTTCCTAGCACAGAATCAGCATTGATCGTAGCCATGGATGAGCTTCGAATGATGGTTGACAGAAGTCAAACAGTGGTCCTGATATTACTCAGCTTGTCAGCTGTGTTTGACACTGTCAACCATCAAATACACGGTGTGGATGAGACACTAGTAAAGGGGATCATATCCTACCTCTCAAATAGAACCCAATCAATCTCACTTCCCCCTTTCTGCTCAAAATAAACAAAAAACAAAATATGATGCTCAGCCCTTAGCCCTATCTTCTCTAACCCCTTCCCTGCGGGGGTAATTCCCCCAAGGTGCGGGAGGAGCGGGGGGGGGGGGTGAGCGCGGTGCCGCGGTGCTCGTGACGAGACCAGTTCATCATGAGTCACAGTGGAGCTGTGCTCATGACGAGCTGGTCTCGTCATTTCCCCACCCACTGATTAATTTGCCCGCACAGGTGGGGAATCATCGCACATGGGCGGAGCGGAGCCGTTATGACGAGACCAGCTCGTCATGAGCACAGCTCCATTGTGACTGATGACGAGCTGGTCTCATCAGGAGCACCTAAGAGGTTAATGTATATCTGCACCCACTGTTGACACACATCAAACGTCCCATAAGGCTGCGTATTTTGCAGAAGGTAATATCAGCATAATAAATGTTGACCTACGGAGATTCCATCTAAAAGGTCTGACCTGCTGCAATAGCCAATCTGTAAACATTAGCAGTCCTGTAGGAAAGTCCTGAAGTGAATAGTTTGGATAAGTAGTTAATTAAATGTACTAGATCAGTTGTAACAGGATTGCAATCCTGTTGAAGACACCAGTGAACCCATTTCTCCCAGTCCAGTGTATATGCTTTCCTTGTGCCAGGGGGAGGTATGGATGACATTTGTTCTGTTTTGAAGGTAGGATGTGATCCGGTCGAGGGCAGTCCCCTCTATGCCGGCTTCATAGAGTCTTTCAAATAAAGGTTTGTGGTCAGCTGTGCCAAATGCAGCTGAGAGGTCCAAGTGAAGTAGTGTAGCAACCCTATTGTGGCCAACTGTGTTCTTAAGGTCATCCCAGATGGCAATGAGGGCAGATTCCGTGCCTCTTAAAGGACAGAATCCTGTTTGGAAGTCTGAGAGTATGGCGTTATGTTCATTGAATTGTAACACCTTGGTGAATGCTGCTCTTTCTATCAGATTGTCCTGGAAAGGTCCATTTGTAATTGGTCTGTAGTTGTCAGGGTTAAGCAGATCCAGGTTTGTTGTCTTTAGTAATGGGTGTATTTATGCAAATTTATAGGTCTTCTGAAAATATTCCTCTAGGTAAGGAATTGTTGGTGATTCTTCTAATTGGTGTAGCAGCAAGGCAGCTGGAAGAACTTTCTTGAAGGTTGGTGGTGGGCATGGGTCAGAAGGACTGTTGGCAGGCTTGCTTGCTTTGACCAGATCCATGAATTAATTGAGTCATATTTGTTGGAAGGAATGCAGAGGCTGGATTAGCCTACTGTCAAAGAGGGTTTTTTGGAAAAGGGTTGGTGCTGGTGATTTTCCTTTGTTTTAAATGGAGGCCAACATGTCTGCTATGGTTGTATAACCTGTCCACCAAACTCTAAGACCTTACGTCATTGTCATAATTTATGTTTTCTCTAATTCAGCCATTGGGAGCGGGCGATTGATGAGATTTGAGGGCAGAGCTAAGCGTAAGCCAGGATTGGTGGGTGTTTTGCTGGAGGAATGAGAAAGTGAGCCCCAGAGAAGGGAATTCCCACTAGAGGTTGTCTACTGCTTAAGCATATACTTAAAACTGGTACACAACCTTAAATTGGCATTCAAGTGTTTCCTAAGTAGATTAGTAGGGATGCCCTCCTTTCTTTTTGTGTTTGGTTTTTGGGTAGAGGTGTGAAGTAGGCCAGTGTTGTTTGAAGGCTCAGCTGTAGCCTGCCAGTTACCAGTTGGAGTATAGACAGAAGAACTAGGAATAGGTGCAGCAGCTCAAATTGCGCAGCAATGGCTTCCGCGCATGTGGCAAGTGGCACTATTATGAGGCACACTTACCAATGCGCGCTATTGTGAAGGGTGTAGAGGGTAAGGGATAAAACAAGCCTAGGTATATGTATCACGGAATTCAATATGAGAGACGATTCGTAAAAAGAGTGTGCAAGGTGAGTGCTCGAGCTGTGCAGAGAGCAAAGAAAAGTTAAAAATAGATGGAAGGTGCGATCAGGGATCGCACAGAGGAGAGAGTACCACAAGAGAGGTAGTGGGAAATGTTATTCGAGGCAGGTTAGTTACAAATACAAGGAGTGTGAGAAAAAATGCAATAATATAAAATATAGAGCAAAGACAGTAAGAAAGAAAGTAATTGTAGGAATATAAATAGGGAACAATGTTGATTGTGAGATATTTTTCCCATTTCTAGTTTCTACGCCTTTATTGAAATAAATTCTGAGCCAGTAAGAGTCTTGTGCAGTTGAGGAAAGATCTGAAAACCTGGCTTTTTCCCAAATAGCCATCTCCAAATTAGAAAAAGGACATAAAGATGTACTGTAAGTAGGTAGAAAAGTGTCTCTGTTGCTGACCTGGCTTCGACAAGGTTGACATAGCACCAGGATACCTAAGCAAAAGGGGAAAGTTGAGCTTTACAAATGTAATCACCGCTGATCACAAGTGGGACTCTGTTGGTGGAGAAAGGCTATTGGGACTCTCGCCTCACCTTTGACCCTTGCCTCGCCTCAAACTCAAACCTCAACCTCAAACTCAAACTCACGCCTCGCCGCACCCGCTCCACGGGTGCCGCTTCGTTTTTGCCATCTTGAGAAGCTGCCTGGGGAACCGCTGTGTGTGTGTGGTCTGCAGTCACTGCGGGAGTGTGAGGAGGAACCAGCTCGAAGACAGGGGTGGAGCCATGTTGCAGGGACTCACTGTCCCAGGAGTCCCTGCCTGACCGGTGTCATCTGGTCCGCGCCGCCTGTATGTCCGGCCCCTGGCAGCCACACGCCATGTATAATTGGACTAGCCTACAGCTGCGTGGGATGTGCCGGGCAAAGCCAGGGCAAAGAACGGGCCATCTGTGGCCGTCCGGGGCCAAACGAGGCCGGGCTGGGCCGACCCCCTTAGTACATGGCCAGGACTGCTCGAACAATACTTCAGTAAGCTGTCATTTTCCAACTTTTGTTAAATGCACTGTCTAAATACTGTCTGAGCACCTAACTGTTTGACACTAATTTAGTGGTTTAGTGTGGTTTAACTAGTACTTCATTACCTTAGTACGCACCATGACTTCGCGTATTTCCAAAGGAAAATCCTCATTGTTAGGAGGGGTAAACAGAGGAACGTTAGATAACTATGTTACCAGGGCTACTTCAGAAGTTGAAAGGGAAATCGCACTCGCTGAGCAACGGGCTGAGCGACGCCGATCTGTAGAGCTTATTAAAAACAAGCGCTCATCCTTGGGTCCGATACAGCTAGCCACTTCGCCACACACCAGTAATCACACAGAAAGCGAGGGGCTCGATCTATCTAGCAATGACAGTATCCCACTACTCCTGCAAGACAGAACTTCTTTACACGATATAAATAGTGAACTGAACATAAACGCTTCAGTTTCCTTTTGTAACTCGATACTAGAGGTAGAAGTTCTAGCAGATACACCTCCACCAATAGTAGAGATTGCCTAAAAAAGATTAAAAATCCTAAGCACATTCGAGTCGAAGGACCACCTCCAAAAAAAAGAAGGAAGAGGGGGAGCGGACCACAGAAAAGTAAGACTAATCAAATTGATTTCGCCAAAACTTCTAAAGGCCCTTTACCTAATACACCTATGACACCTGTCTTAGTTACTCCACCACACTATCCAATAAAAGAAACATCTAGTACCAATTTAATGGGAAGTATCGAACATTTAATTAGATCCCTCTTATTGCCTCTAATAGAGAGATTAAAAAGAATGGCGCACCAGTTGGGGACTTTGGAACAAGTAATCGTAAAAAACACAGGGCTAATCAAAGACTTACCAAAGCCTACTCCAGCGCCCTCAACAACTGTATCATCCTTAAATTCCACTGCTCAAAAGGAAGTTAAAATCTATAAGCCAACTAATTCAAAACCCCTTAGACCAACATCTCCCAAAATATTACGGCAAAATGAAAATGACAAAAGGGATAAAGAGGCTCAGATGGGAGGGAAACCTCACCCTCTAGGAAATGCTCAAAATCATAACAGCTGTGTTAGTCCATCTGGAGTGATGAAGCCTAAGAGACATCAAGTAGAATTGCCACCGGAAGCGGTTCCGCTTGTGATGGTTCTTACTGGAGTTCCAGTACTAGAGAATAGGAGGAGAGAAGATTATTTCCCGCTAAAAAACAAAGTTATATATTGGCTCCGACAGAACCGACCACTTCACCCAAATATAAACGGCGAAATTTTACATGTGCGGCGTCTCCCCTGGCTGGGCCACAGAACAAAAGATACAATGGGGGATATCATTATTATTAATTTTAGGGACCACAGAGCAGCTAGATATATTACAAATTGGTTCCCAGAAAATGGTAGCAACGGCATTACAACTCGTGAATTGACTTACTTTTATCCCAGATACTTAATGGCACCCATAACTAATCCCAGGGCCCCATCCCGATATCAGGATGATCGTTCTATACCTGTTTATAACCGCTATGCGGCCCTTTCGGGGATGGATGGAGTGGACTGACTTCATCTCCAGAGCACAGCGAGGGACACTGTTGACAGTCCACAAAGAGTGCTATCCATAAGTATTGAGCCAAATCCTTATCACAACATCCCTGAGCCCGAGTCAAAACACCTACAGATTCAGGTTATAGCCATAGACCCGTTGGTAAATTCCACTGGGTCAAACCAGGTTCATTCTGTTCTTGTCCCTGAACAGGACCCAAATCTTAAATACGCAACTAAAACCACAATAGGTACTGTGGGATGTAAGGGGAATGGAAATAAACCTCGTATTTCTGCCTTATTCTGGAACATAGCAGGGCAACGTTCTAAGGTGACAAATGATGAATGGAAGGCTTTTATTCCCAGGTTTGATATTCTAGCGCTCCAGGAGACTTGGTCACTTGATGCGATTCACATAGAAGGGTTTAAACCCTATTTTACATCCCGCTCAACCATCGACATCGGGTAGAGCGAAAGGAGGTTTAACTATTTACATCTCAAACCTCCTCAATACAGTGGAAGTAGTCCCTATAAAACTGGAGCCTAACTTTCAGATTCTTAGCATATCTTTAAATAAAAGGGATAACTTCCTTATAGTAAATTTCTATAATAATCTCCCCGACGTTGATGCAGTGAATTTGGTATCCTTGATTCGTTCTATACTACTATCCAAAACAAGGAAGACATCCAATGAGGTGGTCATCATTTGGGGGGGGGATTTTAATCTGGGACCATGCCCAGTTGGTAATTATAACATCTGTGGCATCCTCGATGAGAGTGATAACCCCATCTCACATTTTAGACATTCAACTCTAGGTAGTCACTTAAATGAAACCTTGTTCGAGTTAGCTTTGGTACACGCAAATAAACTGGATAATGAAGAGTCACCAATGGCTCCTACATTTCATGGGAGAGGACATCAAACAATTATAGATTACATCCTTGTCTCAAATGGGAAGAGGATTATAGATACAGTATTTACTAGACACACAATTGCGCTAAGTGACCATTATCCACTTAGCATCTCTTTCCCACTGTCCTATAACCCAAAAAGTAGTCTTGGTTCTATTTTGGCACAAAACAACATGACACTGAACAGGTTAAACGGATATGCGTTGAAATGGGGGAAAGTAGATCCTATAGTAATAACAAAGTCAGTGATAGTAAAGGCCTTCCCCTCCATTATGAAATGTCTTGCCCCAGATACGACAGAAATAGAAGTTATTTCTAATTTTGACATGATTATTAATGCCATAAACGAAGCCCTGTGGATAGAAATCAAACATAAATCAAAGAAAAGGAAGGGATGGTTTAATCACGAGTGCATGGTTGCTTACTCAAAACTAAAAACAGCTCTAAGGAAAGCAGTCAGGATACCACACGAGTTAACAAGTCTTACGAAAATATACAATTCCGTATTAAAGAGCAGGAAAGAAGAGTTAAAGAATCAACTCTGGGCCCAACTCCACGAAAGCTGTACCCATAAAAACTCAGTTGCTTTCTGGCAAGTGGTCAAGTCCCCTTTCCTAGTTGATAACACTGACCATCCAAAATTAGAGGTAGCAATAGAGGAAAAGGATTGGGTCCACCACTTCTCCAGGATTTTTGCGGCTGGTCCAGAGGCTGTCAACCCTCAGGACCCCAACCCCCAGAACTTCAATCCCGAGACAATTCAGATAGCCCCTACCCCATTGACCTACAGGTCTCACTGGAGCAAGTTGCTCTGGCTCTGAGAGCAAGTAAAAATGGGAAGGCACCGGGTCCAGATGGTGTCCCCATTGATCTCTTTAAAGCCCAGATGGACCTCTGGACCCCTCTTCTATCCAGAGTCCTGAATGCAACTTGTACTATAGGCCTTATAGAATCATGGTCCAAATCCGTACAAGTTCCCATCTTTAAAAAAGGCGATCGGGGGTCGGTAACCTGCTATCGCCCAATCTCTCTTCTAGACTCCCTTGGAAAGGTGGCGGGTCGAGTCATTCTCGAGTAATTGCAAGACTGGGTGGATGATGGTAGGATTATTTCAGATCTCCAGTACGGGTTTCGACAGGGATTGGGGACCATTGATCAGGCTTTAAACCTGTCACTCTTGATAGATAAGTACGTTCACATCAAAAGAGGAGACCTGTATATGGTTTATGTGAACTTATCGTCTGCGTTGGATTGTGTCTCCCATTCCAAACTTTGGACAATATTAGTGGATATGGGGGCACCATCGAACTTGGTCAAGTTTCTGAGGGAACTCTATTCAAATGCTACAGCAAGAGTGCGCTACGGGGTGGGAGGAGAGTTAACGGCGGAGTTCGCAGTAGAAAAAGGGGTTAGGCAAGGTTGTGTCCTGGCCCCCTTCCTCTTTACATTATATACCAACGGACTGGAAAGAGAGATGATCAAGGGGTGCCAGGACCTTCCAGTGGTGAATAACCGCCCAATACCCGCGTTACTCTACGCAGACGACACCGTTATACTAGCCCGTACCCCCCTTGAACTCCAAAAGAGTTTGAAGAGATATTCCACATTCATGGCAGGCCTTGAACTAAACATTAATGTCAGTAAAACCTTTGTCATGAGGGCAGGTACCGGTCATAAATGTAAAATGAGGGACATCTATCTGAAGCAGGAAAAACTAGCAACCACACAGAAATACCCGTATCTGGGCATAATGATAGATCACAAACTATCCTGGAAACCGGCAGTAGAAACTAGAAAACTCCTCTTTATAAGAACTACTACAACCCTTGTTAACTTTTCCAGGAAGTTGGGTAAGATAGCTCCCCCTGAAATCATCATGATCTATAAAGCTAAATGCCTCTCTGTGGCCCTGCACGGGGCAGGACTCTGGGGTTTTGTGGCCACGGACAGTATACAGAGGGTGGAAAACTTCTTTCTGAGGTACCTTCTCGCAGTTCCTAGGAGTATGGGTTCCTTTGCCTGTCACGCAGAGCTGGGACTTTCACACGTGACGGACTTAGCGAAAGTTGAACCCCTCTTATTATGGCGCAGAATTTGGACATCGGACAAAGCAACTCTGACACAGTCTATTCTTTCCGATTGCCTAGTTATGGACAACGGGCACAAATCTAGGTGGTTGTGGTATATTAGAAGGTTCTTTCACGATTTGGGTTGGGACAAATATTATCATAATCCCTCCTTAATTCGTGAGGTACCGAGGAAGGCACTAAAGGCGAAATGTCTTGCTCATCTTGAAGAACTGAGACTGATAAATGAGATTATGAAACCATCAGTTGTGCACAGCCTGATGGTACAAATGGTAGCCACTATACAGCCGTACCTTACATATAACATTACGAGTTATGAGCGTTATCTTTTGGTAAGGTTCAGGATGAATCTTTTTCATCGACTGGTTGCACTCCCTACTAGAAACAACTGGGCTAAAGACCTCCCTTTTTGTGCTTGTGACGACACCTCTATGCAATCTACTATGCACACCATTCTTTTCTGTAAATACTACAATGATTTTAGGAAAAAATGGCTTGTTCCACTGCTATGGCAGATTGGCTATAGACAATGTCGCCCGGCATTACGTTTTTTGCAGCGGTTGGAGGGAGAGCGGATGGTCCTTATAATAGTTAGTTTTCTTAAGTATATTGTCCGTCATCGTATGAACCTAGACTGAATATTCCACAAAAGCCAGTTTTTTTACTTATATTATTATAAATACGGAAAGTTTTTAACTTATTTCTTTTGTACGCTGTTAATTGTCTTAATTAAGCGACAATAAGTTGCAACGGAAAAAGTTTTACTCTTTGTTTTTTTAAATAGAATGTTATCAAATACTGGACTAATACCAATGAGGTTGGTCTCATATTTTTAACTTGTAAATACTCTGCTTTTTATTACAATGTACGTTTTATTGCATATAACTGTTTATTGTATGCTTTTATGATTTGCAACTTAAATCGAAATAAAGCTTAATTTGACTTGACTTGAAATGTAATAAATAATAATAATAAAGATATTTTAAGTGTGCTTGGCTCAAGTTGAAGGTTGGGTCTCTCAGATATGCTCTAGTTATTTACAAAGTCATAGGTTACAGCTCACATTTTGCCCAAATGATTGTGTACCCCAAGAACCTTGAAAAGGAGGTTATTAATGACATGAGAATCTGAATTGAGGTGACTGGTTTCAAGAGAATCACTAGAATGTTATCTGCATACTACAGCGTTTTATGTTCAACTGAGACTGGGTGGCATTCACTTATGGTATGGTTTACGAACAGCAATAGGCAGAGTTTCATAGGACCACACCAGTGGTGAAAAGAGACAGCCTTGTCTAGTATCCCTCTATATTTTAAAGCACAGAAATGTAAAATTGACACAGTTCACTACTTTAATTGGGTTGATGTACCTCCATCCGACTTTGTCAAGAATGCACCCATTCCACTTGTTCAAATGCCTTTTTTGGCATCCAGATATACCTGTATTTTCTCCTCCTAATTCTATTTAACCTGACAAAAAATGTGAGAGAGTCTGCAAGTGATTGGTAGATGACTGTCCTGACACAAATCCAACTTGCAGCAGAAGGAGTAATATTGGTATTAGCAATTTAAGTTTCTTGGCCAGATTTATCAACAATAATGTATATTTGTAAGAGTAATGGGTCTGTGGTTCATGCATTAAAACGGGTGCCATCCTTGTTTCAGGATCAGTAACATCTTTGCCCTGTTGATTTGTCTGATATATTAGTCCTATTAAATTTGTCTGAAAGATGTTCGTACTTCAAAAATCTCTTTGAAAACATAGTGAAGTGAAGAATTACTTTTATTTGATTTGGTTTAAATCATAAAAGGGCGGCGCATCCACCAATATACATAAAATTCACAAGCAATTATTTCGATTCATTAATTAGTTTGAATCTCTTTAAAAATTACAATAAAACAAGTTCGGATAGAATGCACTGATTTCCTACAGACTTATTGGTAGCCAGCCATGCTATAAAAAGCGGGCTTCTTGTTGAATTCTACTTGAGCTGTGCACCAGTTCGCAATGAGCATAATCTCTAAAAGGAGCCCTAGAGCGGTAGACATGATGATTAACAAAAAAATAGATGGATCTTAAAAACAAGGTCAAATGATGTTCCTTTTATAAAGTACTGTTACTAATGATATATTCAACTTGGGGATCTAAGGTGAAGTCTGATACCATTGGTAATTTCCTGTCATTTCTCCTAAGTAAAGTGAATGGTGCTGTAAACAAATTAACTGCAAAGTGTTCTATTGCACTTTATCACCTTGCGTGTTCAACCGGTTCAAATTGTCTATCGCTCTTTTCTAGTTCATTTGCCATTATGCTCAGAAACTTTGTTGCCTTGCATGCCAATTGTACTGTCGAGCCTCCTAGGCATTTTATTCCAGCAGATCTACAAGTCCTTATTTGTTCTTTTTTCAGTAATGGCCATAGGGGGACTTTGCATATGGGCAGTAGTGCCGGACAAATACATAGTAGGTGGAGTTATGACTCATCTCCTTAGCCACAAAGGCTCTACTCCATTGTGGGACATACCATCTTTCGATCTTGAAAACATTATATACTATAGCCTTTAAGCCCACCGTAGCGGGCTATACCGGCTAAAAGGCCCTCTCCAGCATTAAAGGCCCGAGCCGAAGGTAAGGGCCTTTAACAAGGGAGAGGGACTTTAATAGCCGGTATAGCCCAGCTACGAAGCGCTATAAGGCTATTAGAACAGTATGCCACTAGAGGGTAGAATGTTCTAACAAATAAAATAAAGGCTTAAGGGAGTGCGAGGGGCTTGGAATCCCCTCAGGTTCCCTGAAGCCTTTGTTCACAGCCAGAGCTGTGAACAAAGAAACATTGGAATGTTGGAGCTCCAGGCTTATACCAGCCATTATAAGCCCGGAGCTACTCCATTGTTTTCAATGGAGCTCCCACCATTCCAATGTTCTAATACTGATGTAAGCAGAGATGTATTAATTTTCTAGAATTCTAATGGGAGTCCACCCTCACCCTGTGACTTGCTTGTGGCCTAATCAATTGCTTTACAAATTCTTCTTTGGGTGTATTCCCCCACTTGGATTTCTCTGTGGTCATCAGTCAGGCATGCTAATTCAATATCTTGCAGGAAGTTGCATTTCACAACAGACACATCTAGCCATTTCAATGTTAACTTTTTTGTAGAATAGGACGAATTTTTTGAAATATACATCAGGTTCATATTTAGTTTATCCAAACCAACTTATTTTATTTATTTTATAACACTTATAATGCGCACAGCTACCCACAAAGGGTTTCCCGGCGCCGGACTAGCAAAACACAGAACACAACTGAATAGAGAACAGTCAAAGGCACTTATTTGTCGAACAACCAGGTTTTTACATTTTTTCTGAATTTCATGTAATTTTCTTCCTTGCGTATGTGAATAGGCAATGTGTTCCAAAGAGTTGGACCTAGAAAGGCAAAGGATCTTCCGCCCATTCTAGCCCGTTTGAACCTCGGCACCGCGAAATTCGCTGCTGTGCATGAACGGAGGCTGCGATTGGGGAGGTAGGGCTTAGCAAGGTCTTGTAAGTATTTGGGGGCAGTGCCAGCTTTGATTTTAAACAGGTAATTCAAGGTTTTAAAGCGAATCCGATTTTCAACCTTGAGCCAATGCAGGTCCCTAAGATGTTTAGTGATCCTGGCGGATCTAGGGATTCTGCAAAGCAGTCTGGAAGCAGCGTTTTGCACCAGTTGCAAACGTCTTATTACTGCTTTGTTTGAGCCCAGGTACAAGATGTTACCGTAATCAAGCCGAGATGTCACTAAGGCATTGATTACGGTCTTCTGGGTAGTAGATGGTAACATCCAGACAATTTTGCAAAGCCATCTAAGAATGGTGAAGCATATGCCTGCCACTTTGTTGGCTTGCTGTATCATAGATAGACTGTCGTCTATGATAACCCCAAGGTTTCTGACCTGAGAAGCTGGAGGTGGGAGTTTACCTAATGACGACGGCCAATGGGGATCACTCCAGAGATCTTTACTATTCCCTAAGAGGAGAATCTCTGTTTTCTCCCCATTTAATTTGAGCTGATTAGCCGACATCCAACTGAATATTTCATGAAGGCCTATTTTTAATGCAGATGGAGCAGACGAGTCAGATTTAGAAAGTGAAAACAAGATTTGAGAATCGTCTGCATACGTCATTAAAATGAGACCGAAATTTTCTGAAAGGTTGGCCAGTGGTCGTAAATACAAATTAAAAAATAAAGGACTCAAGATCGACCCTTGTGGTACACCGTGAGGAGAGTGGAATACCTCAGAGCATGCCTCAGAAGAAGTGATCTGGAAGGTACGGAGGGATAAGTATGATCTAATCCACTCCAGTGCCCTGCCCTCGACACCATTCTCCTCCAGCCTGACAAGCAGTCTGGAGTGAGAAATAGTGTCGAAGGCCGCACTTAAATCCAACAAGACCAATGCTACCGTTTGGCCATCATCCATGAGCTCCCTCATTTTTTCTGTGACCCCGAGCAGGGCCGTCTCGGTGGAGTAGCCACTCCTAAACCCAGACTGGGACGGATGAAGAAGGTCATTATTTTCAACATAAGTTGAAAGAGCCTTATGAATGTGCCTCTCCAAAATTTTAGAAAAGGCAGGCAATAATGATATTGGACGATAGTTGGCCAATATCGTCGGGTCTGCGGCCGGCTTTTTGAGCAGAGGACTGACCATTGCATGTTTCCATAAAGCAGGAACTGTGGCCTGTTCTATGGAGGCGTTCAGTATCTCTGCTATGGAAGTCATGGCAGAGTCCTCTAGTTGACCAATGATACTAATAGGAATAGGGTCACGTGGGGAGCCCGATTTAATAGATTTTAATAGTTCCTTCAGTTTATCTAAAGTATTGGGAGGCCAAGCTTCAAGGTGACAATTTCCTTTGGGGACCTGGGGGGTTTTGTCTTGCTTGTGTGCAATCGTGCTGTCTTTGTTGATATTAGCGACAATATTCTCAATCTTTTCAGTGAAAAAAGATGCCAAGTCCTGGCACTGCTGGGTATTGAGAGGGATGGGCTCCGCTCTTGAATTCTCACCAGCCAACTCTTTTACAGTGTTAAAGAGAGTCTGGGATTTATTTATGGCCATGTTGATGGTAGTGGTAACATAGCATGCTTTAGCTTTCATGCATGCCGAATGGTAGCTATTTCTGGCCTTACGATAGACTTCTTTTTGATGTAATTCGTAGTTTTTACGCCACTGCCTCTCCAGGGTCTTACATGTAGATTTTTCTTTCCTAAGGGCTTCTGTGTACCAGGGGGCGGGGGGACGATGTACTTTTCCTTTGCAGCGAGATAGGGGCAGACAGGCATTCGCTGCACCATTTAGCCATGTTTGAGTAGCCTCAGCTATACTTTCCATATCTCCATCTAAACATGGGTGCTCTTTCCTCAACGCATTGTTGAGGTCCTCCATGTTTAGAGTTTTCCAATTTCTCCTAAAGGTTTCCGAAGGAATTGTAACAGGGCGTTTGGTAGGTTTTAGTGAGATAGTGAAAAGTATAAGAAAATGGTCTGACCAAAAAATAGGGGTGGTGTTTAGCCATGAAAGTTCTCATGTTTGATATGGTAGGGTCTAACAAATGTCCAGCTTTGTGGGTTGGACCCTTATTGCGTAAAGTCATATCTAAGACCATAAAGTCATCGATTAAATTTTTACCGATCTTGTTGTTGTCGTCTTCTAAATGAAGATTCAAATCTCCAAGTACAGTAAAATTTTGGGCATTCAGATGTTGAGGTAGAATAAAATTCACCAAATTGTCTGACCAAGAGGGATTATTTACTGGCGGTCGATAAATCAGTAAGCCAGAGAAAGTAAAGTTAGGACTGAGGGTAATTTTAAATGATGCCGCTTCACAGTTAGGGATGTCAGCAGGTTCAAAATTGCACACAAGATCTCTACTGTGTATAATGGCAATACCCCCTCCTGTTTGGCCTACATGGTCCCTCCTTACAATAGCATAGCTCGGGGGGAGAGCAGTTGCAACATCTGGACCTGATCCATCATGAAGCCAAGTCTCGGTTAAGAATATCGCGCTGGGCTTTTTTTCCATTAAAAGATGAAAGATATCTAATTTATGTTGTGCTAGTGAGCGACAGTTTACCAAATAAAATATAAAGTTGTTAGAACTCTCTCCCTGACGGTAAGATTTTCGAAAAGTACCATAAGGGGTGTCAGAATAGGGCTGATGGTTAGTCAGGGAAAGGGTACATTCAGGGCATGTTTGTATTCCAGCTAAAAGCGGGTTCAGTGTGCAGCATTTATCATGGCTATGGGGGCGTAACGCCTTCAGTTGCTCACGTGTTATCATACCTGATAATAACGGGCAGAGATTTGTGCCCTGTGTCCCGGTCCCGGTTAATTTATGCTAATCGTCCTGGGATATTCAGTCTGTTTTTGATGGGTGACTACTAACCTCCAGTGTTTCCCTCTATTTCATACTGCCATTGTTGCACCAAAAACAGAGCTATTTCTGCTTGGGTAGTGTGCATGTTTGTGGTATATTTGGCTTTAGTCAGTGCCTTTATGGTGTTTTGAGTAGGTGATTCTTGATTGGGGCAGGTGAGCTGTTGAACTGTTGCTGAGTCTCACATCAATTCACCCCTGACACCTGCCTTTCCTGCCACTAATGAAGTTTGGGTTAAGATCATAGAGCCTTCATTATTATCTACATACATTTGTAGGAAGGAACATAACCATTATTTGCAGCTACTTTATTTTTGGTAGCATTCATTCGCACAGTAAAGTGCATGGTGCTGTAAACAAATTAACTGCAAAGTGTTCTATTGCACTTTTATCACCTTGCGTGCTCAACCGGTTCAAATTGTCTATCGCTCTTTTCTAGTTCATTTGCCATTTATTTTTGGTAGCATTCATTCGCACAGTAAAGTGCATGGTGCTGTAAACAAATTAACTGCAAAGTGTTCTATTGCACTTTATCACCTTGCGTGCTCAACCGGTTCAAATTGTCTATCGCTCTTTTCTAGTTCATTTGCCATTATGCTCAGAAACTTTAAGAGGCCCAATTCTGAACTGATATCTATCAATTTGTGGTTAGACATATCATCCGGGATAATGGAGACTGACAGGAGCTGTCTGGCCAGGTTTGAGACATTAAAAAGAATTGTTTCCCAGAGCACATAACATGGGTGTAGAAGGTGAAAGCATGGGTTCCTTCTCATGGGTTCAATAAGCACTGTGAGTCAAATAATATCTCCCCTTTCATAATATCCCACTACAGATGTCTGCCCCTGGAATGCCGAAGTCTTGTCTACCAGACCTGTCCAGTATAGGGTCTATGGGTAGAACACAGTCCCCGCCAAATTGTACTTTAGATCTGTCGATGGAGTGTAGCACCCCACTTACATTCACAAACAATTCTGACCTCACATCTATCAGTACATATACAGATCTAGATATTATTTTAATGCCATGTATTTTTATTTAACAAAAAGGAAAATCGCCTGAATCATCAGACCTGGTCTTCAGTATTCTCCAGAAAGGAATTGTGGCTCAAGGATATGATATCTCCTTTTCAGTGTTCCAATGGGATATGTGATACAGTTCCAGTTTGTCAACGTGAGGAAAAGTGTTTTTCTGATCGGCATCATTTGTACCGGGACTCCATTACTTTTTTCATTGCCATATCGTGTCAAACACTTCCACACGACCACCTGGTCGTTTCTGCTGATGCCTGAAGAAAATTCTAACTGACACGACAAAAACCATCTTGCAGCCTGCATTTCTGCCCAGGAACTGTCACACGCCCAACCCCCCTGTTCTCTGCAGTTCACCAGAAAGCCACAAGACACTCACACCCGGAGTAAATGATTTATTTTCCATCTCCTGCTCCCAGCCTGGTAAACATCCTTGACACCGTGATCAGGTTATCTGGACAATGGTCTGACTGCTGGGCCTTCATCAGGGTGATTAAACAATGACTTGAAAGACGGGGCTTTGATCAAGGCAATTGAACGATGACCTGAAAAGACTGAGCCTTGATCAAAGCCAAGCGAACAATGATGTGTGTACCAAGCCTTGACCAGGTAAACATCTACAAACGTCGTCTGCATCTGGTTATCAACTGCAAACACTGCCCTGATTAAACAATGAACTAACAACTAAAAAGACTGGGATGAAAAAGTATAAAAGGCTTGTAAGCTGCAGAGTGAAGCTGCAGCCTCCTGGGTTTTGTCTCTGACTTGCTTGGGACTCTGTTCCATAGCCCGGGCTATTGAATAAATCTGGGTTCCTCCTGCAGACTAAGGCTCCTGTCTCTCCTTTTACTAAGTATGGAAGGTATGGAAGACTTGCGCGGTTCCCCCGCCCCGAGACCCAGTAAGTGGGTTATTCCGGTTCTTCAAATGGCACCAGAATAGGGACTCCGCAAGCACGAAGGTCAGGCCCGGTGGATGTGATGGGGTGCACGGAGAGACTCAGACGGAGGTACCCTACCCAAGGGATTCTTGCAATCCGGTAAGCCGAATGACTCGCCTGCTGTTTTTTCCCACCCGGTCTGGGCCACTTGACCGCGTTCTCGCTGGAGTCTCCTATCAAATAATTTCTGGAGCAGGACACAGCCCTACATCTGCAGAAGAGAACTACCCCTGTAAGGTAAGGGTGGACTGATCACCCACCAAGTCTGTATGATTCTGTTATTGACTTTCGCAAAAGCCAAGCTGTTATTGACTTTTGCCAAAGCCAAGCAAGCGAGGTGAGTTTTAAAAACCCTCTGGTGTCTGTTCTGTATGATTCTGCTGTTATTGACTTTTGCAAAAGCCAAGCAAGCGAGGTGAGTTTTAAAACCCGCTGGTGTCTGTTATCTGTTTTTTTAAGCATGCCAGTCAGTAGTAAGTTTAAGAAATTATGTTGTTGTATGTGTACACAGAACTTAAAAAGACCAATAGAGATGCTCTCTCCCCTAAAATATACAGATTTGTAATTTACCTTAGATCCCTCAACAAAATAACAATCTCCCAATATCCTGTTGTCCCTGACATTACAGCCCTCTTAACGAAGGTCCCTTCTGATGCAACACACTTCTCTGTCATAGACCTGAAGAATGCTTTTTTCAGCATTCCTATACATCCTGACAGCAGACATTTTTTTGGTTTCTCCCTTGATGGGCGGAGCTGCACCCCTCAAGGTTTCACCGAGAGCCCCAGTATCTATAGTCAAGCCCTAAAAAGTCAACTAGATTCCTTGGAACTCCCTGATAATTCCACACTATTTCAATATGTAGATTACCTCCTCATTGCTGCAAATTCTGCCCCAGCATGTAAAGAAGCTACTCTCTGTTTGTTACGCCACCTTGCCCTTCATAATCACAAAGTCTCTTTGAAAAAGCTTCAGTTTTGTCAAGAGAAGGTGACCTATTTAGGTCATCTCCTCTCGAAGGAGGGAAGGCAGCTCACCGCTGATCGTGTAGCCATTATCAATGCTATGACGGCCCCACGAACACAGAAGCAGGTGCGAGCCTTCATAGGCCTAACATCATACTGTAGACAGTGGATTTCCAATTTTTCGACCATGGCCAAACCTCTCCTTGCCCTCACCACCAAAGACATATCAGACAGTTCCTTTCCATGGACTAGAGAGCATGCACAGGCCTTCCAAGATTCAAAAAAGGCTCTGTGTACTGCTCCAGTCCTTGGTACTCCTGATTATAACAATTTTTTCTTTTTGTACATGAGACAGATAGCAGTGCATGCGCTGTCTTGACTCAGATGTTCGGAGGTCACCATCGTCCATGTGCCTATTTTTTAGCCACCTTAGATCCTGTTGCAAGGGCTCTCCCAGGATGCCTACGGGCGACCGCTGCGGCCGCCCTCATGGTCCGTCAGAGTGCGGGGATCGTCATGAACTCCCCCCTGACTCTGACGGTCCCCCATTCTGTAGATACCCTCCTTAATAACACCAAGACACAGTACCTCACTAGCACTTGACTTACAGGATATGAACTGATACTCTTTGCCAGCCACATTAACATCAAAAGATGTACTGTACTAAACTCCGCCACATTACTCCCACTGGATACTCAGGATGCCTGCTTAGACCCACATGACTGCATATTAAGGACAGAGGAGGAGACAAAGGGACGGGTTGACTTACAGGACATCCCGATAGCAGAACCAGAAGGTACACTGTATGTAGACGGATCATGTCTCCGAGGGCCAGATGGTAACACCTCAGCTGCCATACGCTCTCATGCCATTCGGGCGAGTTGTAGAAACAGCTCAGATTCTGCAGTGCTCTGCTCAAGCAGCAGAATTAGTGGCCCTCACTAGAGCTTGTGAGTTAAGCAAAGGGGAAACAACCCTTACAACGCAACTATTACTACGCACACCGTTACAACGCACACCATTACAACGCAGGATCCGTTACAACGCATGCCTTTACAACGCATGAACTGTCACACGCCCAACCCCCCTGTTCTCTGCAGTTCACCAGAAAGCCACAAGACACTCACACCCGGAGTAAATGATTTATTTTCCATCTCCTGCTCCCAGCCTGGTAAACATCCTTGACACCGTGATCAGGTTATCTGGACAATGGTCTGACTGCTGGGCCTTCATCAGGGTGATTAAACAATGACTTGAAAGACGGGGCTTTGATCAAGGCAATTGAACGATGACCTGAAAAGACTGAGCCTTGATCAAAGCCAAGCGAACAATGATGTGTGTACCAAGCCTTGACCAGGTAAACATCTACAAACGTCGTCTGCATCTGGTTATCAACTGCAAACACTGCCCTGATTAAACAATGAACTAACAACTAAAAAGACTGGGATGAAAAAGTATAAAAGGCTTGTAAGCTGCAGAGTGAAGCTGCAGCCTCCTGGGTTTTGTCTCTGACTTGCTTGGGACTCTGTTCCATAGCCCGGGCTATTGAATAAATCTGGGTTCCTCCTGCAGACTAAGGCTCCTGTCTCTCCTTTTACTAAGTATGGAAGGTATGGAAGACTTGCGCGGTTCCCCCGCCCCGAGACCCAGTAAGTGGGTTATTCCGGTTCTTCAAATGGCACCAGAATAGGGACTCCGCAAGCACGAAGGTCAGGCCCGGTGGATGTGATGGGGTGCACGGAGAGACTCAGACGGAGGTACCCTACCCAAGGGATTCTTGCAATCCGGTAAGCCGAATGACTCGCCTGCTGTTTTTTCCCACCCGGTCTGGGCCACTTGACCGCGTTCTCGCTGGAGTCTCCTATCAAATAATTTCTGGAGCAGGACACAGCCCTACATCTGCAGAAGAGAACTACCCCTGTAAGGTAAGGGTGGACTGATCACCCACCAAGTCTGTATGATTCTGTTATTGACTTTCGCAAAAGCCAAGCTGTTATTGACTTTTGCCAAAGCCAAGCAAGCGAGGTGAGTTTTAAAAACCCTCTGGTGTCTGTTCTGTATGATTCTGCTGTTATTGACTTTTGCAAAAGCCAAGCAAGCGAGGTGAGTTTTAAAACCCGCTGGTGTCTGTTATCTGTTTTTTTAAGCATGCCAGTCAGTAGTAAGTTTAAGAAATTATGTTGTTGTATGTGTACACAGAACTCCCAGCTGGAGGCAGCTTGTCCGCTTCCTCCAGAAGGGACCCCTGGCCATACGATGTATGTTAAATATGGCCTTTCTGCCATAATGTTTTCCTCATTCTGGGTAAAATATACAAAACGAAGTGATGCGGAATTACAGTGGCCACTTTATGGCTCCTTTAATTCCCAAGTTCTCACCGACAACAATTAATGAAAAGAAAAATGCGCCCGTCTATGTCCGATTTTGGAGGAAAGAGATAGAACAGAGAGCTAGAAAGCACAAGAAAGAAAACCGGAACGTATGTTAATGGCCGACCACGTCAGAGAAAATTTACAAAATCAAATGACAAAGTCAGTAGAAATAGCCGATAGGGAGCATGGGGCCCGGGTACAAAAATGTTATCTAGTTCATGAGGAGAAAGGAAAGGGCCATATGGAAGGGGGGGAAGAAGGGGATTCTTTGCTTGATACCATGCTAAAAAGCCCTCCTGCATATGCCCCAATGTACCCTACGCTTAAGCCTCACACCCCGCATGTCCCGCCGCAACAACCCACTCCTGCCCCTCTTACTGTTCTCCCTGTCACACCAACTCTCCCGATTTTTCCTATGACACAGACCACGCCCGCTAACCCTGTCCTTGCTGCGGGAATGACAACAAGTCTACATCCGCTCAACCCCTGCGGCATTACCCCTACACGCCGTTTTCCTGCTTCCCCGTGGTCTACAGTTAAGCAGGATTTATATAAATTGTTGAATTCCCCCCGACTGGCCTCCTTGCGCTCTGCAGTCAGCTTTTCGTCTCTTCGAGAAAATGACCTACAGAGGCAACAGTGTGAATGTTGGATAAATAACGGGAATATGTATGCCTTTAAAGAAATATGGTCCACCTTTTCCCAGTGGACGATTATGGAACAGACCACCTGGGCTGAATACATGTGTACCCTGGTCATGCAAAGATTTGAGAATGCGCTTATGCAGATACCCACCACATTATTGGACCTTAGGTCGCAAATAAAAAGAGGCGATGTTCAGGGAGAGGGGATGTTTGGGGCTATATCTGCTTTAATGGCTTACCGTGATATGGCCGCTTTATCCAACACTCCTCTAGAAACAGCTATGCCAATGAGAGAGTCAGCCCCTGTCTTTGTTAACGCACTTCCAGATCCCAAAATAATGGTTGAGGGGACATTGGGTTCATGTTCCTTGGAAAAGGTCAGAAGCAATGCAGTTAAAAGGACAATTACCAGATCCCCGGATGAATCTGGCTGCCTTTTACAAAGAATTAGGTCAGATTACATCTGCAGGTAATCTAGTTCTTGAGGATATAGATTTACTTTTTGATACAGTTGTCCCCACTGAAATTTGGGACACAATTCGACATACTGACCATGAAGCGGCTTTAGGAGGTAAATGGGCTGACCTAGAGGCTATGGAAGAAGCAAGGGTAGGAGGGACTAAACCAGAAGCTGCCATCCTGACTTTATCCGGTAAAATAATGACGTTTATGAAAACACTTTTGCCAGAAACTGCCATCAACTGGGATAAAATAAACGCCTGTAGGCAGCGAAAAGATGAGAATGTGGCTGACTTCTTTACCCGTTTTGAGACAGAATATAAGGGACATAGTGGTTTGGATCCCCGGACCCTAGGTTCTGGCCCAGTGTTTGTCGATAAGTTTGTCAGCAACTTGCTTCCTGAGATCTCTGCCAGGCTTAAGAAAGTTGAAAGTACGTGGTCTGCCCAAACTATGACTGGTATCTTGGCTATGGCACAATATCATGAGAATAGGGAGAATGAGGATAGAGACAAAGAAAGTAAGAAGGTTAGGGTTTTAAGACTAAGGCACTTCTGCAGCAGGCGTACCCTCCCCGGGGTCCTGATGCCCGCGGGAATTTCAGACCTGAACCCCAACTCCCTCTGGAGGTTCGCCAGTCTACCCCCTGTAGCCCTCAATGTACGGGAGCCCTCCAAACATATCAGTGGGCATATTGTGAGGGGTACGGCCATTGGATAGATGAGTGTCCTGTGTTAGCTGAAAACATCCAAACAGGGAAGACTCGGCCTCGCGCTCCCAGGGAGGGGAGGCCGACTAGGGACCATGGCCCGCCCCATCCACAGGCTAAAAAACGCTCCCATCCGGCAGCGCCCGGCCAATAGGTTTGATGGGTACGAAGCAACACGCACTTATTACAATGATGATTATGATGAAGTTGATGAGACAGGGTCCTACCAAGCATAGGACAGCCAGGAAAGGGGTATTACCAGAGTGCAAATTCCAGTGGATCAAAGGGGCCCGTATGTTCAAATGTCAGTTGTGGGGAACGATCGGAATTTTCTTTTGGATACTGGGGCCACCAGGTCTTCTATTGCACGTCTATCAGTCCTGGAGGCACCCCTTTCTGACAATATGAATGTCTCCGTGGGTTTTGCAGGAACACCTGCGACCAGCCCTGTCTCTGAACCGCTCCCTCTCCATATTGGCCCTGCACATGTTGACGCTCCCTTGGTCCTTACTACAGGTTGCAGTGAAAACCTGTTAGGCATGGATTTTATGCGACCATATCATGTAGTCCCCAAGGTGTATCCCTAACCATTTCCCCCACCGCAGCTTCCTATATGTATCTGTCTGGTCCCCTCCCACCAGAATTGCGGTCTTTACCTTCCTCCCTCTGGGCATCATCAGACACTGATGTAGGGTGTCTCAACATATCCCCTCATGTGGTACGCATCCACCCAGGTGTACTTCTCCCCCGCTTCCAGCAGTATCGACTGCCCGCGGAAGGAGAAATGGCCCTTTTAACAATAATATCTGAATTAATGGACAACGGCGTAGTGGAGGAGACACGTGGCAATATCTGTAACAGTCCCATTATTCCCGTTCTTAAAAAGACCAATAGAGATGCTCTCTCCCCTAAAATATACAGATTTGTAATTTACCTTAGATCCCTCAACAAAATAACAATCTCCCAATATCCTGTTGTCCCTGACATTACAGCCCTCTTAACGAAGGTCCCTTCTGATGCAACACACTTCTCTGTCATAGACCTGAAGAATGCTTTTTTCAGCATTCCTATACATCCTGACAGCAGACATTTTTTTGGTTTCTCCCTTGATGGGCGGAGCTGCACCCCTCAAGGTTTCACCGAGAGCCCCAGTATCTATAGTCAAGCCCTAAAAAGTCAACTAGATTCCTTGGAACTCCCTGATAATTCCACACTATTTCAATATGTAGATTACCTCCTCATTGCTGCAAATTCTGCCCCAGCATGTAAAGAAGCTACTCTCTGTTTGTTACGCCACCTTGCCCTTCATAATCACAAAGTCTCTTTGAAAAAGCTTCAGTTTTGTCAAGAGAAGGTGACCTATTTAGGTCATCTCCTCTCGAAGGAGGGAAGGCAGCTCACCGCTGATCGTGTAGCCATTATCAATGCTATGACGGCCCCACGAACACAGAAGCAGGTGCGAGCCTTCATAGGCCTAACATCATACTGTAGACAGTGGATTTCCAATTTTTCGACCATGGCCAAACCTCTCCTTGCCCTCACCACCAAAGACATATCAGACAGTTCCTTTCCATGGACTAGAGAGCATGCACAGGCCTTCCAAGATTCAAAAAAGGCTCTGTGTACTGCTCCAGTCCTTGGTACTCCTGATTATAACAATTTTTTCTTTTTGTACATGAGACAGATAGCAGTGCATGCGCTGTCTTGACTCAGATGTTCGGAGGTCACCATCGTCCATGTGCCTATTTTTTAGCCACCTTAGATCCTGTTGCAAGGGCTCTCCCAGGATGCCTACGGGCGACCGCTGCGGCCGCCCTCATGGTCCGTCAGAGTGCGGGGATCGTCATGAACTCCCCCCTGACTCTGACGGTCCCCCATTCTGTAGATACCCTCCTTAATAACACCAAGACACAGTACCTCACTAGCACTTGACTTACAGGATATGAACTGATACTCTTTGCCAGCCACATTAACATCAAAAGATGTACTGTACTAAACTCCGCCACATTACTCCCACTGGATACTCAGGATGCCTGCTTAGACCCACATGACTGCATATTAAGGACAGAGGAGGAGACAAAGGGACGGGTTGACTTACAGGACATCCCGATAGCAGAACCAGAAGGTACACTGTATGTAGACGGATCATGTCTCCGAGGGCCAGATGGTAACACCTCAGCTGCCATACGCTCTCATGCCATTCGGGCGAGTTGTAGAAACAGCTCAGATTCTGCAGTGCTCTGCTCAAGCAGCAGAATTAGTGGCCCTCACTAGAGCTTGTGAGTTAAGCAAAGGGGAAACAACCCTTACAACGCAACTATTACTACGCACACCGTTACAACGCACACCATTACAACGCAGGATCCGTTACAACGCATGCCTTTACAACGCATGACATTACATAGCAGATGCTATTACAACGCATGCCATTACAACGTAAGTATTGGTAAGTATGTTATTTTTTAAATCATTTTTTTTAAATGTAAATTAAATAAATTAATTTAAGTAATAGTATATATTTAATTTTGGATTATGGGGTACAGGGGTATTTTTAGGTTTCAGGGCTAGGTATGGGTTTTGGGGTACAGGGGTATTTTTAGGTTTCAGGGTTAGGTTTGGGTTTTGGGGTACAAGGGTATTTTTAGGTTTCAGGGCTAGGTATGGGTTTTGGGGTACAGGGGTATTTTTAGGTTTCAGGGCTAGGTATAGATTTTGGGGTACCGGGGTATTTTTAGGTTTCAGGGCTAGGTATGGGTTTTGGGGTACAGGGGTATTTTTAGGTTTCAGGGTTAGGTTTGGGTTTTGGGGTACAGGGGTATTTTTAGGTTTCAGGGCTAGGTTTGGGTTTTGGGGTACAGGGGTATTTTTAGGTTTCAGGGCTAGGTATGGGTTTTGGGGTACAGGGGTATTTTTAGGTTTCAAGGTTAGGTTTGGGTTTTGGGGTACAGGGGTATTTTTAGGTTTCGGGGCTAGGTTTGGGTTTTGGGGTACAGGGGTATTTTTAGGTTTCAGGGTTAGGTTTGGGTTTTGGGGTACAGGGGTATTTTTAGGTTTCAGGGCTAGGTTTGGGTTTTGGGGTACAGGGGTATTTTTAGGTTTCAGGGCTAGGTTTGGGTTTTGGGGTACAAGGGTATTTTTAGGTTTCAGGGTTAGGTTTGGGTTTTGGGGTACAGGGGTATTTTTAGGTTTCAGGGCTAGGTTTGGGTTTTGGGGTACAGGGGTATTTTTAGGTTTCAGGGCTAGGTTTGGGTTTTGGGGTACAGGGGTATTTTTAGGTTTCAGGGCTAGATTTGGGTTTTGGGGTACAGGGGTATTTTTAGGTTTCAGGGCTAGGTATGGGTTATGGGGTACATGGGTATTTTAAGGGTTCAGGGTAACAGGTATTTTTAGGGTTCATTTTTTAAATAAATATTTTTAAATAATTTAAATAATTAATTTTAATAATGTTATTATTTTTTAATGTCAGTTCTTTAATAATAATTGTTTTTTTTAAATAAACTATTTGTTAAAGTATATATATTTACAAATTAATTATTAAAAAATAATTTAATTTATTAAATTAAATAAATTTTAATAAATATTTTTTTTTTTAAATAATATACTTACATATACTTACGTTGTAATGGCATGCGTTGTAATAGCATCTGCTATGTAATGGCATGCATTGTAAAAGCATTCGTTGTAAATGTATCTGCGTTGTAAAAATTGCGTTGTAACGGTGTGCGTTGTAAAAGTTTGCGATGTAACGTCATACATCCAAGCAAAGGGATGATGGTAAATATTTATACTGACAGACAATATTCCTTCGGGGTGGCCCACAACTTCGGGAGGTTGTGGAAAGAAAGACATAGTGGTTTGGATCCCCGGACCCTAGGTTCTGGCCCAGTGTTTGTCGATAAGTTTGTCAGCAACTTGCTTCCTGAGATCTCTGCCAGGCTTAAGAAAGTTGAAAGTACGTGGTCTGCCCAAACTATGACTGGTATCTTGGCTATGGCACAATATCATGAGAATAGGGAGAATGAGGATAGAGACAAAGAAAGTAAGAAGGTTAGGGTTTTAAGACTAAGGCACTTCTGCAGCAGGCGTACCCTCCCCGGGGTCCTGATGCCCGCGGGAATTTCAGACCTGAACCCCAACTCCCTCTGGAGGTTCGCCAGTCTACCCCCTGTAGCCCTCAATGTACGGGAGCCCTCCAAACATATCAGTGGGCATATTGTGAGGGGTACGGCCATTGGATAGATGAGTGTCCTGTGTTAGCTGAAAACATCCAAACAGGGAAGACTCGGCCTCGCGCTCCCAGGGAGGGGAGGCCGACTAGGGACCATGGCCCGCCCCATCCACAGGCTAAAAAACGCTCCCATCCGGCAGCGCCCGGCCAATAGGTTTGATGGGTACGAAGCAACACGCACTTATTACAATGATGATTATGATGAAGTTGATGAGACAGGGTCCTACCAAGCATAGGACAGCCAGGAAAGGGGTATTACCAGAGTGCAAATTCCAGTGGATCAAAGGGGCCCGTATGTTCAAATGTCAGTTGTGGGGAACGATCGGAATTTTCTTTTGGATACTGGGGCCACCAGGTCTTCTATTGCACGTCTATCAGTCCTGGAGGCACCCCTTTCTGACAATATGAATGTCTCCGTGGGTTTTGCAGGAACACCTGCGACCAGCCCTGTCTCTGAACCGCTCCCTCTCCATATTGGCCCTGCACATGTTGACGCTCCCTTGGTCCTTACTACAGGTTGCAGTGAAAACCTGTTAGGCATGGATTTTATGCGACCATATCATGTAGTCCCCAAGGTGTATCCCTAACCATTTCCCCCACCGCAGCTTCCTATATGTATCTGTCTGGTCCCCTCCCACCAGAATTGCGGTCTTTACCTTCCTCCCTCTGGGCATCATCAGACACTGTGTAGGGTGTCTCAACATATCCCCTCATGTGGTACGCATCCACCCAGGTGTACTTCTCCCCCGCTTCCAGCAGTATCGACTGCCCGCGGAAGGAGAAATGGCCCTTTTAACAATAATATCTGAATTAATGGACAACGGCGTAGTGGAGGAGACACGTGGCAATATCTGTAACAGTCCCATTATTCCCGTTCTTAAAAAGACCAATAGAGATGCTCTCTCCCCTAAAATATACAGATTTGTAATTTACCTTAGATCCCTCAACAAAATAACAATCTCCCAATATCCTGTTGTCCCTGACATTACAGCCCTCTTAACGAAGGTCCCTTCTGATGCAACACACTTCTCTGTCATAGACCTGAAGAATGCTTTTTTCAGCATTCCTATACATCCTGACAGCAGACATTTTTTTGGTTTCTCCCTTGATGGGCGGAGCTGCACCCCTCAAGGTTTCACCGAGAGCCCCAGTATCTATAGTCAAGCCCTAAAAAGTCAACTAGATTCCTTGGAACTCCCTGATAATTCCACACTATTTCAATATGTAGATTACCTCCTCATTGCTGCAAATTCTGCCCCAGCATGTAAAGAAGCTACTCTCTGTTTGTTACGCCACCTTGCCCTTCATAATCACAAAGTCTCTTTGAAAAAGCTTCAGTTTTGTCAAGAGAAGGTGACCTATTTAGGTCATCTCCTCTCGAAGGAGGGAAGGCAGCTCACCGCTGATCGTGTAGCCATTATCAATGCTATGACGGCCCCACGAACACAGAAGCAGGTGCGAGCCTTCATAGGCCTAACATCATACTGTAGACAGTGGATTTCCAATTTTTCGACCATGGCCAAACCTCTCCTTGCCCTCACCACCAAAGACATATCAGACAGTTCCTTTCCATGGACTAGAGAGCATGCACAGGCCTTCCAAGATTCAAAAAAGGCTCTGTGTACTGCTCCAGTCCTTGGTACTCCTGATTATAACAATTTTTTCTTTTTGTACATGAGACAGATAGCAGTGCATGCGCTGTCTTGACTCAGATGTTCGGAGGTCACCATCGTCCATGTGCCTATTTTTTAGCCACCTTAGATCCTGTTGCAAGGGCTCTCCCAGGATGCCTACGGGCGACCGCTGCGGCCGCCCTCATGGTCCGTCAGAGTGCGGGGATCGTCATGAACTCCCCCCTGACTCTGACGGTCCCCCATTCTGTAGATACCCTCCTTAATAACACCAAGACACAGTACCTCACTAGCACTTGACTTACAGGATATGAACTGATACTCTTTGCCAGCCACATTAACATCAAAAGATGTACTGTACTAAACTCCGCCACATTACTCCCACTGGATACTCAGGATGCCTGCTTAGACCCACATGACTGCATATTAAGGACAGAGGAGGAGACAAAGGGACGGGTTGACTTACAGGACATCCCGATAGCAGAACCAGAAGGTACACTGTATGTAGACGGATCATGTCTCCGAGGGCCAGATGGTAACACCTCAGCTGCCATACGCTCTCATGCCATTCGGGCGAGTTGTAGAAACAGCTCAGATTCTGCAGTGCTCTGCTCAAGCAGCAGAATTAGTGGCCCTCACTAGAGCTTGTGAGTTAAGCAAAGGGGAAACAACCCTTACAACGCAACTATTACTACGCACACCGTTACAACGCACACCATTACAACGCAGGATCCGTTGCAACGCATGCCTTTACAACGCATGACATTACATAGCAGATGCTATTACAACGCATGCCATTACAACGTAAGTATTGGTAAGTATGTTATTTTTTAAATCATTTTTTTTAAATGTAAATTAAATAAATTAATTTAAGTAATAGTATATATTTAATTTTGGATTATGGGGTACAGGGGTATTTTTAGGTTTCAGGGCTAGGTATGGGTTTTGGGGTACAGGGGTATTTTTAGGTTTCAGGGTTAGGTTTGGGTTTTGGGGTACAAGGGTATTTTTAGGTTTCAGGGCTAGGTATGGGTTTTGGGGTACAGGGGTATTTTTAGGTTTCAGGGCTAGGTATAGATTTTGGGGTACCGGGGTATTTTTAGGTTTCAGGGCTAGGTATGGGTTTTGGGGTACAGGGGTATTTTTAGGTTTCAGGGTTAGGTTTGGGTTTTGGGGTACAGGGGTATTTTTAGGTTTCAGGGCTAGGTTTGGGTTTTGGGGTACAGGGGTATTTTTAGGTTTCAGGGCTAGGTATGGGTTTTGGGGTACAGGGGTATTTTTAGGTTTCAAGGTTAGGTTTGGGTTTTGGGGTACAGGGGTATTTTTAGGTTTCGGGGCTAGGTTTGGGTTTTGGGGTACAGGGGTATTTTTAGGTTTCAGGGTTAGGTTTGGGTTTTGGGGTACAGGGGTATTTTTAGGTTTCAGGGCTAGGTTTGGGTTTTGGGGTACAGGGGTATTTTTAGGTTTCAGGGCTAGGTTTGGGTTTTGGGGTACAAGGGTATTTTTAGGTTTCAGGGTTAGGTTTGGGTTTTGGGGTACAGGGGTATTTTTAGGTTTCAGGGCTAGGTTTGGGTTTTGGGGTACAGGGGTATTTTTAGGTTTCAGGGCTAGGTTTGGGTTTTGGGGTACAGGGGTATTTTTAGGTTTCAGGGCTAGATTTGGGTTTTGGGGTACAGGGGTATTTTTAGGTTTCAGGGCTAGGTATGGGTTATGGGGTACATGGGTATTTTAAGGGTTCAGGGTAACAGGTATTTTTAGGGTTCATTTTTTAAATAAATATTTTTAAATAATTTAAATAATTAATTTTAATAATGTTATTATTTTTTAATGTCAGTTCTTTAATAATAAATATTTTGTTAAAGTATATATATTTACAAATTAATTATTAAAAAATAATTTAATTTATTAAATTAAATAAATTTTAATAAATAATTTTTTTTTTTAAATAATATACTTACATATACTTACGTTGTAATGGCATGCGTTGTAATAGCATCTGCTATGTAATGGCATGCGTTGTAAAAGCATTCGTTGTAAATGTATCTGCGTTGTAAAAATTGCGTTGTAACGGTGTGCGTTGTAAAAGTTTGCGATGTAACGTCATACATCCAAGCAAAGGGATGATGGTAAATATTTATACTGACAGACAATATTCCTTCGGGGTGGCCCACAACTTCGGGGGGTTGTGGAAAGAAAGGAATATCCTTACTTCCCATGGGACCAAAATTCAACATGGCCCCCTAATTCACCGACTGTTAGACTCCCTGACACTCCCCAGAAAGGTGGCAATTATAAAAATGTAAGGCCAATAACAAAGTGACAGATGATGTTGGGAAAGGCAATGCCCTGGCTGACCAGACGCCCAGACAAACAGCTCCTAGAAAAAGAGAAGGAATGTATGTAGGAGGTCCCGCTAGGTGGGTGGCAGATGAGGGCATGGTTGAAAACACAGTACAGAGTGTGATTGATATTCATACTACTCCTGAGGAACTAAGGGTGTGGAAGGAGCAATTAGCAAAAGAGGGAATTGATGGTTGTTGGGTCCGTACGACTCTAGAAAGACAATGGGTGTTACCTGACAGTCACATGCCACCAGTAGTTACGATGGCCCACGGTCCTGCCCACATCAGTGCAAAAGGGATAGGTAAACTGTTGGAACCTACATGGTACAACTCTAATATCCCAGCATATGCTGACAAAGTGGTTAAAACATGCATGATTTGCCTAATGTATAACCCAGGAAAAGGCACAGTTACTCCCTAAGGGAGGATTCTCTCCTCCTACCTTCCATTTTGAAGTCCTCCAAATGGATTACATCCAGATGGACCAATGTAACAATTTGAAATATGTCCTAGTGGTGGTCTGTACCTTCAGCCGATGGGTGGAGGCCTACCCCGTCAAAGACTAACCCGCTATCACTACCGCCAAAGTACTATTAAAAGAGTACCTCCCACGATTCGTTTTGCCCCGCTTGGTCTGGAGTGACAATGGGACCCACTTTACGGCCCAAATTATGGAATATGTCTGTACAGCATTGGGTATAAAACAAAAATGTCATGCAGCTAACCACCCCCAGTCAGCAGGTCTAGTGGAGGTGTACAATGGCATCCTAAAAACTAAAATGGCCAAAATAGTAGCCGAAACAGGTGTCACTTGGGTTGATGCTCTGCCATTAGACCTACTGTCCACAAGAACAATGGCCCATACCAGATTCGGCCTGTCTTCCCATGAAATTCTGTTCGGGAGACCTGCCAATGTATGGGGTGTCCCGCGGCCTAAGAAATTGTCTGACGTTGAATACCCTGTATTAACTGATTACCTGTACAGTCTAATACCTTTCGTACTCTTTATCACCAGGTGCATGAGGCCATACCTGACAAAAGTGAGGGCCCAGGACATGTTATCCAACCTGGTGACTGGATCCTGATCCGGAATTTTCAACGGACTAAGAGCCTCGAACCCCACTGGACACAACCCCGACAGGTGTTACTGGCCACCCGCACCGCTGTGAAAGTAGAAGGTCAGAAGAATTGGGTGCATTCATCACACTGCAGGCGTACCTATAGGCTGTAAGGCTGTGATCTTCCCCGGCTGAGAGTAGTGCTGGTGTGTCAGACTAAGGTAAGCCATAAGGGCCCTTGGCACCTGCACCCAGTGAAGCAACCACCAATCACAGACAGTCACTAGAGGTCCCTGGCTTAGCACAATGGCCGCCGTCCAAAACACCCGAATCCAGAAACAAGATGTCAGCCTCCGACATAGTGAATGCTTCATCGTCACCGTGGTGACGCTGTTTGTCTCCCTCATCCTGTCTATCCTTGGTTGGCTGTTACTAATCTACCATCCTGTTACCTCAGCAACTCCTACCCGACTCCTGCAGAATACCAGTATTACACGTTACCAGCCCACGTATTACCCCGCCGTGCAGAATTCTTCAACAACACCTTGATCCAAATGTTGCATCATCACCAGCTGGTCATGAACAGTTCCAACTGCTGGGTATGTGGACTGATGCCGCATTCCATGATACACCCTGTCCCATTCTTTCCTTACCCCTTTTCCATCTCTGGGTCTTGTCTTGCATGGTGGATGTTGATGCAGGAGGCCTACACTGTCAATGGTACTGCCAATACTGCCCTTGGAAAATTTCGAGATGACTTCTGGCGCAACAGATCCGGCCATGCCAATGCTCCTTTTTGCCAGACCAGCTCATCCACAACGCTACTACCACCAGATGAACTCGGTGAGATGGTAGTATTCAACTCCACTAATCGACGAACATTTTCCAGATTCCGCACAAGAAGGATACTGCCTGATGAATGAGACACTGTGAATGTCATAAATGTGCAAGGCCGTGTCTGCATTCATGGCCTAGGGACTAAGAAAGTTGGTCCCAGTACGTGTGATATCACAAAAACTTAAAACTCTACATCTCCTCCAGAGCTGGTGAAATCCCCCAACACCTATTTCATCTGTGGCACTGCCGCCTACACTTGGCTCCCTCGTAACTGGTCTGGTACCTGCTATCTAGCCTTCCTCCTTCCACCAACGTATTATACCCATGGAGGTTACCACCTGTCAATGAAGGGCGCTCTGCACCGCTCATGTAGGGGCGTCATATCATCCGAGGATACAGCAAGCCAGGAAACCGGGGACATCTTTAAAGGTTTCCTTCCTTTCTGGGGCCCCATGGCCAACAGTTGGGCTGTACGAGGACTGACCAGGGTCCTTGAAGCCACCATCACAGTAACAGCTGGTGTCCTCTCCAACATTACAGCAAGCTACAGGTGGACCGCCTCATAACCCTTCAGAACAGAATGGTCCTGGATGTCATCCTTGCTGATCGTGGTGGTGTGTGTAAATTGATCGGCTCCAGCTGCTGCGTGTACATCCCAGACAACACACCAACAGTGTACGATGCCATCCAACGTCTGCATCGCCTTTCTTCCGAAATTCATCTGGATGAAGGCAACTGGTCCCTCACAGGCTGGATATGGGGCCTCCTTTCCCTTGTGGGAGTGGAAAATCCTCATCTTCCTTGCCTTGGGAGTAATTGTCCTGGTCTCCTGCTATTTGTGCTTTCAGTGTCTGCCAGTGCTCTGTACAATGTGTGTCCAGAACATCAAGCCTCCACCCTCTAACATTCACAACACCAATATGATGATGATACTCCAACAAGAAACAGATGGCCTTATGAACATTGACATTTCTTAAAGTATTTGCCACTCAATGGCAAAAGGAGGGTCTGAGGAAAAGTGTTCTTCTGATCGGCATCATTTGTACCGGGACTATATTGCTTTTTTCATTGCCATCTCGTATCAAACACTTCCACATGACCCACCTGGTCATTTCTGCTGATGCCTGAGGAAAATTCTAACTGACACGACAAAAACCATCTTGCAGCCTGCATTTCTGCCCTGGAACGGGTCACACGCCCAACCCCCGGTTCTCTGCAGTTCACCAGAAAGCCACGAGACACTCACACCCTGAGTAAATGATTTATTTTCCATCTCCTGCTCCCAGCTTGGTAAACATCCTTGACACCGTGATCAGGTTATCTGGACAATGGTCTGACTGCTGGGCCTTCATCAGGGTGATTAAACAATGAGTTAAAAGACCGGGCTTTGATCAAGGCAATTGAACAATGACCTGAAAAGACTGAGCCTTGATCAAAGCCGAGTGAACAATGATTTGTGTAACAAGCCTTGACCAGGTCACCATCTACAAATGTTGTCTGGTTCTGGGTATCAACTGCAAACACTGCCCTGATTAAACAATGAACTAACAGCCAAAAAGACTGGGATGAAAAAGTATAAAAGGCTTGTAAGCTGCAGAGTGAAGCAGCAGCCTCCTGGGTTTTGTCTCTGACTTGCTTGGGACTCTGTTCCATAGCCCGGGCTATTGAATAAATCTGGGTTCCTCCTGCAGTCTAAGGCTCCTGTGTCTCCTTTTACTAGGTATGGAAGGTATGGAAGACTTGGGCGGTTCCCCCGCGGCCGAGACCCAGTAAGTGGGTTATTCCGGTTCTTCAAACATTTGCATACAAATATCAGTTCTTCCACCCATTACATTTCAGTGTTTCACTTTCTGTTTGTTCAAACAGGGTTCCTGTAACAGGGCTATGTCAGGGCTTTTGTACTACCAGGAATACAAGTACTTTCTTGCTTCTTTAGGTATGGTGTTGCCAAGACCTTTTGCTCATCCTAAAATTGTATGTATAATATATTTACTTAAAAGGGTTTTTAGCCACCTCTCTTCATCGTTGGTCTGTTGTATCATTCACATTGTGCTTCTGCTCACTATAGCAAGGAGCACTATGTAAGCCTACCTACTTCAGTGACTAATTCACTTCACTTTGAGTGAATGCATTTTGCTCTTTCACAGTGAGTACATACGCACACAAGGTAGATCCCTGGAGTACCCGTGTTTTTTACTTCAAAAACAAGAGCAACACTAAAGTAATTTTTGAGCCTGAGGTGATAGCAGGATGCTTTTTACCCGTACAGGCCTCATTCTAGCTTTATCAGATCCTGTCTCCTGTCAATGCTATTGTAAATTCCTTTTGTAGTGCCCGCTGCTGCTAGTATTTCATAGCATAAGAGATTGCGTCCATTTGAAACTGATCTGCATTGTTATTCTCTTTTACCCTGCATTCAGTACAAAAATTAACCACTTCATCATTGTACATGTGAATTCATAAGTGGACAATTCTTTAGGACATATTTATTCTAAACTTCATTTCACCAATTGTTCTGTAATAAACTTTGCCCAGGAAGAAAATTGGCCTTTATTATGTTTAATTAGCAGAGCTTTTAAAACGTTTTAAAATGTATTTCCTTTTATCTTCTTTCTTTGTTTCTTTGTTTTTGTAAGTGTTTCTAGCTTTTTTCTCTCTTGCTTCCTTCCTTTCTGTCTTTTTTCCTTTTTTCTTTCTATCCTTTCTTTCTTTTTCAGTTTTTCTTTCTTTGTTTCTTTCTCTTCTTCCTTTCTTTCCTTGCTCTTTTCTTCTCTTTCTCTTTTCTTTCTTGCTTGCATTTGTTCTTTCTTTCTTTCCATCCATCTTTCTTTTCATCTTTCCTTCTTTCTACCTACCTTTCATTCTTTCAGTCCATCTTTACTTCCTTCTTTCTGATATTTGTTATTTCTTGCTTTACTTCTTTCTTTCTTGCTTTTTTTCATCCTTTCTTTCCTTCTTCTGTCCTTCTTTAATTCCTTCCTTTCTTCATTACTTGTCTTTCCTTTTTTCTTTCCTTTCTTTATTCTTTCTTTCCATCTTTCTTTTTCTTTCTTTCTTTCATTCCGTTCTTTTTCTTTCTTCCCTTCTTTCTTTCCATCTTTCCTTCTTTCTTGCCTTCCTACCGTCCTTTTACTTTCTATCATTTCTTTGTTCGGTTCTGTTCCTTCATTCTTTCATTCTCTCTTGCTTTTTTCCTTTTTCTTGCTGTCTTTCCATTCTTTATTTCTTGCCCTCTTTCTTGATTTCTTTCTTTCTTTCCTTCTTTCTCAAAGGCAAGACACTGACTGCCAATGGTAATGATTGGCTTTTTTAGGTCTCTGTTAGCCAAGACCTTTGGATTTTATTAAAATTGTGTGTATGACAATGTTATTTATAGGGGTTTTCAACCACACTTCAACCATGTGTCTGTGGTTGTTTCATTTATATTTTTCTCTAATGCTCTCAACCAGCATCAAGGGGATATGTGTCAGCCCACTTCAGCTATTGGTTGACTTCACTATGAGTCGCAGCATGCTGGCCTTTCACAATGAGAACATCCACTCACAAAGTAGTTCCCTTGAATGCCTTGGAGCATTATAGTAAAGTGCACTTTTTTTAAAGCAAACAACACTTTTGCCTTTTTTGAGAATGACCAGGCAGCTTCCTGAACAATAAAGTTCCGCGAAAACCATGACTAAACAAGAATTGCCAAAGGGCTGGCGGTAAACGCCACACCTATTTTTGCCTATTCTTATTATGAAACCTGTTAGACCATTTAGCTGTAGAGACATGGCTGGTAAAGATTTAGTGGGTATCATATTTGCGTAACAGAGAACAGGGGTGGTGGACAGAAGGCGTAGTCTATCTGACCTCTTCGAGAGTTTATTATATGTGTGATGAAATTCAGTAGAAAAGTACTCAATATTAGTGAGATTCAGGAGTATCAGGGCAACTGATAATACAATATTTCTTGTGCTGGAATGTATGAGAAACCAGCTGCACTCAAGACGTCTGATGTGGTACTAAAGGGATAACTAAGGGTTTATTAGATGAGGTTACAAGTCTATTCAGTTGATGGGAGTGATGCGTGTCTTAAGAGCTACATTAAAAGATAAAGGCCCTGAAAGAATACCTATACCGATCAACTGGTTTGCTCTCTTCAGTACAGTTCCTGGTGCAGGCTGATGCACAAAGGGAAAAAATAAATAAAAGAAAGGAGAAGCATGAGTATCTTTGGAATAACAGCAATTGTAAACTAGCGGATCAGATCTCACATGCACCCCAAGTACTGTATGCCCTAAACCGTGAGCATGTATGACTGCAAGCCACTAAGGGAAGGAATTAGGGCATCACTCCCTCCTCTCGAAGGGCTGGATTTTGGCATCAAACGCTGTACATCTCTTTATTTCTCAAACCGGCTGTATTGCTGGTGGGCCTGCTATGAGTATGAGGCTCTCTGGAGGTGAGGGGATTCGGTCAATGGATTGCACCATTGTTGTCCAGGGTTATCCTTGAGGAAAAATCAGTTTAGCTTTTTTAGGTAGTCAATATAACCTTGAAGTCTATGGGTATTAATGTAGTCTTAGTCTTTGAGAGGGGATCTGAATTTGCCCCTTGGTACAGAATTTCTTCTGTTCTTACATCTCTGCCCAAATTTACATTACTCCTTTAAGTGGGCTTAAGTACTTCATGTTTTTTGTCATTGCAGACTCAGGCCTGGCATCAGGCACTTCCCTTCCTTTAGTACGGAGGGGCCAGCCGAAGGCTGAGCAAAGGTCAGCCTGACAGACACTCTTCATGTTCAGGTCAGACAGCCAGGCACTTCACATGCACTTAATGAGCATGCGTCTGGCTGTCAAAACTGAACTTTGCCAGGACAAGAACTTCACAGCACTGTGGACATGATCTCCTAAGCCCGGCAAATTGCTTTGAGGTCGCCCCTGATAACAAGGGGGCCCATTACTGATAGACAGAGACCTGGGTGCTTCATTTTTATGTCCTGAAGTACCCAGTATCCATCAGTGACACATGTCTTACAGTGGTGTCAGCAGTCTCACTCACCCCAACCACCCTGTGACGAGAAAGGGACGGCTGCCTACTCTCATTGACTGACCCAAAACATGGTTGGTCAATGAGAGGAGGCGGCAGTCCCAATCCTCGAGGAACCTTGGAGGCTACACTCCCCCACCCGATGTTATCGCTGCAGCCAAATAAATTTTACTTTCTTATTATTTCATGTTCAGTGCTTGCATGCGTCTGTGTATGAATGAATGAATGCATGTCTATTCATTTGTCTTCATCATCCCTTAGTTTCCTATTCCTAAATTCACCATCACACAGTTTCTCCATCCCTTTGTTTCCCATCGCTAAGCTCACCATCACAGTTTCTCCATCTGTTAGTTTACCATCACTAAGCTCACCATCACACAGTTGCTTCCATCCCTTAGTATCCCATTCCTAAGCTCAACATCACATAGCTTCTTCCATCCCTTAGATTCCCATTCCTAGCTCACCATCAAACAGTTTTGCCATCCCTTAGTTTCCCCTTGCTAAGCCCACCACCACTACACTGTTTTCCATCCCTCAGTTTCCCGATCCTAAACTCACCATCACACAGCTTCTCTATCCTTTAGTTTTTCATTGTTAAGCTCACAATTCCAGTTTCTCCATACCTTAGTTTCCCATTCCTAAACTCACCATCACACAGTTTCTCCATCCCTTATTTTCTAATCGCTAAGCTCACCATCACAGTTTCTCCATCCCTTAGTTTCCCATCGCTAAGCTCATCATCACACAGTTTCTCCATCCCTTAGTTTCCCATCGCTAAGCTCACCAGCACACAGTTTCTCCATCCCTTAGTTTCCCATTCCTAAGCTCACCATCACACAGTTTCTCCATCCCTTAGTTTTCCATCGCTAAGCTCACCATCACACAGCTCCATCCCTTAGTTTCCCATCCCTAAGCTCACCCCCACACAGCTTCTCCATTTCTTAGTTTCCCATCACTAACCTCAGCATCACACAGTTTCTTTATCCCTCAGTTTCCTATTCCTAAACTCACCATCACACAGTTTCTCCATCCCTTAGTTTCCCTTTCCTAAACTCACCATCACTGTTTCTTCCATCCCTTAGTTCTCCATTCCTCAGTTTTTCTATCCTACACTTATCCTACACTTCCCCTATTACTCAGTTTCCTAATTTCTTACTTCCCCCAACCCAAAGGGCCCCATCACTGTTCCAATCAATCAATCAATCATGCCATTTGTATAGCGCACTACTCGCCCGGGAGGGTCTCTAGGCGCTTGGCGGGAGGGGTATGCTACTGCTCGAACAGCAGGTCTTGAGTTGTTTCCTGAAGGGGAGATGGTCCTGGGTCAGCCGAAGGTGGATGGGGAGGGAGTTCCAAGTCTTGGCAGCCAGGTAAGAGAAGGATCTTCCTCCGGCGGTGGCTCTTCGGATGCGTGGTACGGCTGCGAGGGTGAGGCTGGTGGACCGTAGCTGGCGGGTGGGCATGTAGAAGGTCAGGCGGTCATTGAGGTACTTGGGGCCCAGGTCGTGGAGAGACTTGTGTGCGTGGGTGAGGAGCCGGAACGTGATCCTCTTGTCGACGGGGAGCCAGTGCAGGTTCCTCAGGTGGCTGGAGATGTGGCTGCGTTGGGGGACATCCAGGATGAGTCGGGCGGAGGCGTTCTGGATGCGCTGGAGTCTTTTCTGTAGCTTGGCTGTGGTTCCGGCGTAGAGGGCGTTTCCGTAGTCCAGTCGGCTGGTGACGAGTGCCTGGGTGACAGTCTTCCTGGTCTCGGTCGGGATCCAGCGGAAGATTTTGCGAAGCATACACAGGGTGTTGAAGCACGATGAGGAGACGGCGTTGACTTGTCTGGTCATCGAAAGGGAGGGGTCCAGGATGAAGCCCAGGTTGCGTGTGTGGTCGGTTGGCTTGGGTGCGGTGCCCAGGGCTGGGGGCCACCAGGAGTCGTCCCAGGCGGAGGGCGCAGATCCCAGAATGAGTACTTCCATCTTGTCCGAGTTCAGTTTCAGGCGGCTGTCCTTCATCCACTCGGCGACGTCTTTCATCCCTTCGTGTAGGCAGGTTCTGGCGGTGTCGGGGTCTCTGGTGAGGGAGAGGATCAGCTGGGTGTTGTCGGCGTAAGAGATGATGTTGAGGTTGTGCTGGCGTGCGATGGCTGCGAGAGGTTTCATGTAGATGTTGAAGAGGGTGGGGCTGAGTGAAGATCCTTGCGGGACGCCGCAGATGACTTCGGTGGCCTCGGAGCGAAACGGGGGGAGGCGGACTCTTTGTGTTCTTCCGGCGAGGAACGAGATGATCCACTCCAGTGCCTTCTCTTGGATACCGATGTTGCTGAGGCGCTGGACTAGGGTGCGGTGGCAGACCGTGTCGAACGCAGCGGAGAGGTCCAGGAGGATGAGGGCCACTGTTTCCCCCTTGTCAAGCAGGGTCCGGATGTCGTCGGTGGCTGCGATGAGGGCGGTCTCGGTGCTGTGGTTGGCTCTGAAGCCGGACTGCGAGGGGTCGAGGGATCCGTTCGTCTCGAGGAAGGCGGTCAGCTGTATGTTGACGATCTTCTCGATGACTTTAGCAGGAAAAGGGAGGAGCGAGATGGGGCGGAGGTTTTTGAGATCGGTGGGGTCCGCTGTAGGTTTCTTCAGGAGGGCGCTGATCTCGGCGTGCTTCCAGCTCTCCGGGAAGGTGGCGGTGTTGAAGGAGGCGTTGATGATGTTCCGGAGTTGGCGTGCGATGTTGGAGTCGGCCTTGTTGAAGACGTGGTGTGGGGAGGGGTCGGTCGGTGATCCGGAGTGGATGGTGTTCATCGTGCGGGCTGTGTCTTCGGTGGTCACCGTGGTCCAGGTGCGAAGGGTGGCGGTGGGGGGCGTTGGTTCGACGGTTGGGTGCGTGGGTGGGGCACCGAAGCTGTTGTGGATGTCGGCGATTTTGCGGTGGAAGAACGAGGCGAGGGAGTCGCAGAGGTCTTGTGACGGAGTGATGTCGTTGGTGCCGGTGCTGGGGTTGGAGAACTCCTTGACGATAGTGAAGAGCTCTTTGCTGTCGTGGGCGTTGTTGTCCAGTCGTTCTTTCAGGGATTTCTTCTTGGTGGTGCGGATGAGCTGGTGGTGCTTGCGGGTAGCGTGTTTGAGGGCGGTCATGTTGTCGGTGGTCCGGTCGAGGAGCCAGGCTTTCTCGAGGGTGCAGCAGGTCTTCTTCATCCTTTAGTTTCCCATGCCTCAGTTTATCTGCCCTTCCGTTTCCCATCAGGCAGTTTCTACAGCTCTCACTGCCTCCATCGTGCAGCCCCCGGCCCCCACCCCGCAGGTTCTCCTTCTCCCAATATCCCCCCTCCCAGGGCTTTAACACCTTCGCTGCGGCGGCTATTCCGCCGCAGCGCTAAAGGGGCGGGGGGCACGCGGCGCACCCATGCTGGTGACGGAACCGCTCCGTCACCAGCCTCGGTTGAGCTCTGCTCATGACGAAGCGGTTCCGTCAGGGCCCGCCCGCTCAATAGAACGCGCCGCGCAGGCGTGTCGGGTGGGCCATGACAGAAGCGCTCCGCGTTCAGCACAGCTCTATTGCGGCTGATAACAGAGCGGTTCCGTCATCAGCGCAGAAGAGGTTAAGTGGGCCGGGTCTCACCGGGTCTGAGCACCGGCTGTTTTTTTAAGGGGGCCTCGAAACGGGTCTCTATCGGGCTCAGTTTTGTGCCCTGGCACAGGCGGTCCGATTTTTTCGAGCTTTATAGGGGACGATAAATCCTTTCAAAGAGTCATTTTCTTTCTGGATTTCCCTTCTCTTTTTGAAACTCAGGAGCAGCAACATTGTGGTGGTGTCAGCAGGGCTTTATGTGGAAGTTTTTCAATATTATATACAAGCCATAGCTGCTGCTTATTTATCTTATGCAACTAACAACCATTGACAAAGCCAATAGCCCTGACTTGTTGTAGGTGTGATGTTACTTGTTGTATCATATCTAGATGCGATGACAGAAACAGCAAAATACCAGTCGGGCGGCACACTATGCGAAGCACAAACATTTAGCTTACTTGTTTTTAAGCCACGCCCTGATTTACAATGGCCACGCTCCCTTGAGAGACCCCCCAGTTTTTTCATCCCACTTAAAGCCCTGCGCCCTCCCCCTCCGTTCCGCCCTCCCTCCGTTTCAACCATTTCAGTTCTCGAGACGTCACCCTCTCCCAGACTTACCTGTGTTTCTCTTCCTCCAGAATTCGCCCAACGCCGCACCCTGCAGGCTGTGATCAACACTACCCTCGAACTTGTACAGAAGGAAATCGACAAGGTGCGGCAGGAGACGGAGGAGGGCCCGAAGATGACGGGTGAGCCCCTTCCCGCTCACCTGCACACAGACATGGGCTGAGGAGAGAAACAGGGAGCAGCAGCCAACAGGATAAATAATTAACAGGCCTAGCTAGCCCTGGGGAGGGGGAGCAGGCAGGGCCGCGCTCACAGGTATGCAGGAGAAGCGGCCAGCAGGTGGCAGCAGAGACCAGCAAATTGGATGGAGCCGAGATGGACAGACAGGATGGGGGAGAGATTCACAGACGTGGGTTGTGGAGAGGAAACGGGATTGGCCACTACTAGCACTATGAATAAACAGGCAGAGAGAGCCCTGTGGTGGGGAGTAGGAAGGGCAGAGCCAGTCACACACAGGTGAGGCGGAGAAGCGCCCAGCAGGTTGCAGCAGAGACCAGCATATGGAATGGAGCAGAGAGGTACAGGACGGGGGAGAGCACTAGACATCAGCCGACAGTAAGGCTTAGAGATAGGCAGAGACAATGGAGCAGAGATTACAAGCAGTGCTTTAAATGAGCCGGTACTGTCCGGCACGGAGTACAGGCACTTATTTATTTTTAGATGGAGATTGCCGGCACTTCTCAATAGTGACGTAATACTTTTAAAAGAGTGACGTAATACTTTTAATTGGAGAGTACCGGCACATCTCAGAAACAAGCAGGAACTCTGGTACGTCTATCTTTCCATTTCAGGCACTGTTTACAAGGGAGAATGAAGCACGGATCAGCAGATGGGGTGGGGGGAGGGGTGGGGTCAAGGGTTGGAGTTAATACTGGGACGCGCTTTTGGGTAGAAGACAGACTCCAGCTCCGGGGAACAGTAAAGATCAGAGCTTTAGAGAAGAGGGCGAAAGCAGGCTCTAAAGAGCAAAGCTCATTGAGGGTGGTATGAGGGTGGGAGAAAACAACTCAGAAATATACAGATAGGTACATTGTTGCCCTGTACAGTATTAACTCCACATTAAGGCCCTCGTTAGGTGTGATTTGCTAGTTCAAGTAGGGCCAGTTTCAGCGGGTTAGAGGTTCGGGGTAGAGATGATCTGTACAAGGCAGGATATTCAAGAGTTTTTTGCATAACAGACTGGGCCACAAGGGGAACAGGATTGAGCAAAGGGACAGATGTTCTAAGACCATTTAGTACTCAGAAAGCCTCCAATTTGCTAAATCGCAGGGTTCGCCTCCGCTAAAAGTTTATTTATTTATTTGTATTTATTTATTTAGAAGGTTTTATAGAGCGTGAACAAGATCCTTGCGGATATCAGAGCGCTTCACAATGAGAAAATCTGATTAAAACACATGAATAGTAAGGCACAATATAGAGAACAAGCCTAGAATAAATAAAATACAAACACAGGAAAGTCATAAAAATACCAAAAAATGGGTTCATAGTTGTTCCAAGAACATAAACAGAAAGTCTCGGAAGAAATGTGTTCAGGGCAGAGTGGTCAAGTACATTTTGCCATGAGAATTGCTTTTACTTCCTTTTTGAAAGATACAAAAAAAGAATTCAGTCTGGTTTCAGGGGGAAGAGAATCCCAAATCCTAGGTGCCATCCCAGAGAAGGAGCGTTTATATGTGTTTTTTTATTGAATCTTTGAGGTTTCAGGAGAAGGTTATCTGCACCCCTAGAGGACCTTGAACCACCAGAGATTGTCAATTTCTGTGCGAGATAAATGGGTGCCTTGTGGTGTAAGGCCTTATGTGTAATGCAAGCAATCTTTAGGTGAATTCTTGCTTCAAACGGGAGCCAGTTCAGGGCTTTTAGGTCTGGGGAGATGTGGGAACGTTTTTTTCGAACCAGTGATGAGTCTTGCCATGGAGTTTATTGATGCTCTAAGGGGAGCTGTAGATGCTTGTGGGAGGCCGCATAGAGAGACAATACCGTAATCCACACGGGGGATAACTAGCGCTTGTACAGCCTAGTCTTCAATAAATAATGCTAAACCCACTCTGAGATTCCGTAACTGGGTACCGAATCCTACGATGGGTTCAGACATGCATTGCGAGTCACAATTTGAAAGGATCAAGTTAAGAGCTTCCCTTCTAAATTCAGACCATTCATGGGTTTCCGACTCCTCGAAGGAGGTGGTAACCCAGTGGCAAAAAAAGTTTGCATGGTAGCAAGACATGGTGGAGGGGTCACTGCCAACCCTTAAACCATTTTTCTTTTTAATTGCTCTTTTCATATTTCCTTTAAGGAAAATGTGCTGCAATTTAATATTTTTATTTGAATGTGACCAGGGACAAGGTGTTCCGGTGACCCCAGCAAACCACCATCTCTGCGATGGCACACAATGAGAAAGAGTCAGAATGCCCATCCCATGTCTTAAATATTGATGGGGATCAGTGTGCAAAATCTCATTTACTGTGCATTAATCAGCACACAATTTGTGAAAGATTAGCACGTGGGGCCCAAAGCTTTGGAAGATCAAAAATAGCAAAGTGTCAATGAAAAGGACTAGACCACGCTTTAGAGGAGTGAGCAGAGCACTTCTTAGGAACAGGCACAGTCGAGTGATAGAGGATGGTACAGAATGAAACTGAAAATATAGGAAAGGACCTCAGCTTTGGAGACAGAAAAAAGCAAAGGTTCAGAGATGAAGTTTAGGGAGTATGGCAGAGCAGAGCTTCATGGTTGAGGGCAGGACTGAGCTTTACTGGAGGGGGCAGGGCAGAGCTTTGTAAAATAGATTTGAATACCACTTTAGGGGACAGGAAGAAGCAATGCTTTGGGGTCCTGAGAAGAGCAGCGCATCAGTGGGAATGTATGACGATACAACGCATGCTTTTACAACGCATGGCTTTACAACGCATTTTTTACAACGCAAAATCTATTGCAATAAATGTTTTAACAACGCATACCAATATAACGCAATATATAAAGAATGCAATAAAAGTACCATTACAACGCAAAACAATACTACGCATACCATTACAACGCAAAAAATATATATATATTTTTTTAAATTGTAAAATAACTCCTGGCACAGGATGCAGGGAAAATAGGGTTTTGGGTGGGTAAGTGTATTAAAATGTGGGTAGAAACTGATCACATCATTTTTTTAGGGGTTAAAGTTACTATTCTAACTCCAGGGGGGTGTAATAGTAGGGTAAGTGTTGGATAGTGTAGGGGTTCAAATTACTATTCTAACTATAGGGGGGTGTAATAGTAGGGTAAGTGTTGGATAGATTAGTGCATAAAAGTATAGGAGTAACAATTACTATTCTTACTCAAGATGGGTGTAATAGTATTGTAAGTGTTGGATAGAGTAGTGCATAAAAGTATAGGAGTAACAATTACTATTCTTACTCCTGATGGGTGTAATAGTAGTGTATGTTTTGGATAGAGTAGTGTGTAAAAGTATAGGAGTAACAATTACTATTCTTACTCCAGGGGTTAAAATAACTATTCAACCTCCACTGGGATCAAATACAAAACATAAATATATTTAAAAAAATAACAATTAATTAAGAAAATAACATGAATTTAAGACATTTAAGTCAATTACAATAAAATAAAAAAATAAAATTTAAATAAATACTTACCCATTCTTATTTACGTTGTAATGGCATGCGTTGTAATAGCATCTGCGTTGTAAAGGCATGCGTTGTAAAATCATGCATTGTAATGGATCTTACGTTGTAAAAGTTGCACTGTGATGGTATTGCGTTGTGAAAGTTGTGTTGTAATGGTTGTTTCCCATCAGTGGTGAATGTAGAGCAGGGGTACTCATAGTACGGCCCGTGGGCCGCTGGCGGCCCGGCAAGCCTTTCCTGGTGGCCCGCGGACCTTGTACACATCAAACCAGTGTTTTAATTTCTTTTTTTTTAAAGAGTGTCTGCAAACTAAATTACAGCAGCGCGACTCCGAGACTCTGCTGCTCTGTGAGGGCCGGCCGGGCGATTCCTGCCATAGTTAGAGTGAAGCTGCAGGGGCGCTAAGAGGTGAACAACACAGCTTCATTAACATGCTAATGGTCTTTTAAAGACCTGTTAATGCGCTTGGTGCTATGTGTGTGTGTGTGTGTGCTCCGAAGCTGTCTCAGCCCGGCCTGACACAAAGCAGGGTGAGATGACAGAGGGAGAGGGAAAGAAAGGGAGACAAAGGGAGGAAGGGAAAGGGAGACCGGGTGAGGGAGTAAGAGAGGGAAGGAGGGAAAGGGAGGGAGGGGGGAAGGGAATGGGAGGGTGAGAGAGGGTAAGGGAGTGACAGTGAGGGAGTGAGGGAGGGAAAGGGAGATCGGGTGAGGGAGTGAGAGAGGCAAAGGGTAGGAGGGAAAGGGAGGGAGGAAGGGAAAGGGAGGGGGAGGGAGGGAAAGGGAGTGACAGTGAGGGAGTGAGGGAGTGAGGGAGGGAAAGGGAGATCGGGTGAGGGAGTGAGAGAGGGAAAGGGTAGGAGGGAAAGGGAGGGGGAGGGAGGGAAAGGGAGTGACAGTGAGGGAGTGAGGGAGGGAAAGGGAGACCGGGTGAGGGAGTGAGAGGGAAATGGATGCAGGGAAAGGGAGGGAGGGTAAGGGATGGAGGGAAAGGGAGGGAGAGAAAGCGAGTGACAGAGTGAGGGAGTGAGGGAGGGAAAGGGGGACAGAGTGAGGTTGGGAAAGAGAGACAGTGTGAGGAGTGAGAGAGGGAAAGGGAGACAGAGTGAGGGAGTGAGAGAGGGAAAGGGAGACAGAGTGAGGGAGTGAGAGAGGGAAAGGGAGGGAGAGAAAGGAAGGGAGGGAAAGGGAGTGACAGTGTGATGGAGTTAGAGAGGGAAAGGGAGGGAGGGAAAGTAAGGGAGGGAAAGGGAGTGACAGAGTGAGGGAGTGAGAGAGGGAAAGGGAGACAGAGGGAGGGAGACAGAGGGAGGGAGACAGAGGGAGGGAGACAGAGGGAGGGGGACAGAGTAGGGGAGAGTGAGAGAGGGAGGGAGAGGGAGGGAGGGAGACAGAGAGATAAAGAGAGCGAGAGAGAGATGTGTGTATGCCGGGTCTGGTGGCTCAGTGGACGAAGGTGTCCGCTGCAGGGACCAGTGATCAACCTCATGGTCAGTTTTTTTTTGTTGCTCTAGCCCTGCCCCCTCCCCCACTAATCCCACCCCCACTGGTGCGGCCCTCGTACACAAACCACAGTGTAAATTTGGCACCCGAGAGAAGGTTTGTGAGTACCCATGATGTAGAGCAAAGATTTCAAGGGTAGGCCAGAGTAGAACTTTAGAGTACTGGGCGGTGATGAAATCAAACAAAGCAAAGCTACAGTTCATTGGAGCTTATGAGGAACAGCGGGACTAGGTTTTGGCATAAAGAACAGTACAGAGTTTTAGGACATAGAGGACAGAGCTCTAGTCGAAAGTGAAGAGTTTTAGAGGACACAACCTTTGATAAAACATAACGAAGCTTTAGGATAGACTGTTAGTGCGGAGAACAGAGCAAAACTTTAGAAGATGGGACTAGAAACTGTAGGTGATCAGATGAAGTAAAGATTTATGACTTAAACACAGCAGAGCTCTACAGGATAGAGAAGAGGTCCTGAGACATGAACATCAGAGAGCAAAAGGGTAATGGACAAGGGAGAGGTTTAGAAGATAAGGCAGAGCTTTAGAGGTGAGGAAATAGTAGCATTTTCTGTTAGATGATAGAGAAGAGGTCCTCAGACATGAACATCAGAGAGCAAATGGGTAATGGACATGGGAGAGGTTTAGAAGATAAGGCAGAGCTTTAGAGGTGAGGAAATAGTAGAATTTTATGATAGATGAGATAAGATAAGATGGAGCAGATTTGCAAAAGATAGGTCATCAGAACTCCAGACTATAAGAAAGAGGAGTGATTTGGATGAAGCAGAGATTTGGGCAATGGGACAGGTTCTAGGTTTGGAGAGTAGGTTGAAGTGGAGTTTTAGAGCATAAACACCGGATGCTTACGACGAGACTGGACGAAGCAAAGTTTTGTAGGAGTAAACATCAGAATTGTAGAAGATGGAACAGAACAGAGATTTACTGGCTAGGATGGAGGGACGCTTGAGAAGATAGAACAATGCAGATAGCTAGAGTAGAGAACAAGTTTCAGCTTTTTATCAGGCACGCTTCGAACTCCTTCATCATCAACAATTACAAATGACTGCGGGAAAGATGGGAGTGCTTGACATAGCTTCAAAAATTTAGGTGTCCACCAGAAGAATATATGAGCAGGGGGAGGGAGAATAGTCTGTAAGCAGAATAACAGGAAAGAGAGCAGAGTTGTAAACTATAGGATGGAGTAGAGCTCTAAGAGGTGAGGATGGAAGTTTTAGTGGTTAAAAGACAGTAGATTAAATAATGGAAAATAGCTTTAAAGTATAGGAAGGAGTAGAGCTTTTGAGGGTATAAGCTCTGGGTATGGGAAGGAGCAGCACTTTAGAGGATAAAACAGAGCAGAGTTATAAACAATGGGAGGGTGTAGGGCTCTACAGGTATGATGAGCAGATGAAAGTTTTAGTGGCTCAAATAGAGGAGATTACAGGATGGGAAACAGCTCTCGGTAGCTCTAGGGTATAGGAAGGATCAAGGCTTTTGAGAATCGGCGAAAGGTAGGACATAGCAGAACTGTTGGGGAGCTCTTAGGCGCCATTTTTGTTCATTCATTAACTGCACTTTCCATCTTCTTTCATTGCAGGGACAGTGGACGTGCCCTCAATAATCACCAGTACATTTGACAAATTTGCGCCAACAGTGAAGCAAGGTACTTGTGTGTCTTGTCTTGTTCTCTGCACTTGGTTCTTTTCAGGGTTGAGAAAGGATGGGAGGGGGGAGCCTACTTTATCTCCCTGTCCTTAGTAGAAAAAGCTCTACTCCTTAACTTTACAATATAGTAAGTACGTGTACGTCACTATTCTGGTAGTGCCCTACCGCTGCAATGTGCTGTTCTCTCACTCATCTCTCACCACATCAATCCTTGTGGTCCACCATCCCAAACTCTTACACCTCAAATGTTGTTCTTGTAAGGGGATTCACATCCATACTCTGCAATCTGGATGCTTAAAATAACAGGGAACTTGCAGATACAGTGGCGTCTATTCTGCATCTCTGCAAAGATTTCAGCTCGAAACAAGACAAAGCATCTGTAATCGCACGTTTTTACCCTTGCATGAGCTTGACATGTAATACAGAACTCATCTTCAAGCAGTTCCGAAGTACCAGAGGCCCACCTTAACACCGTGGTTAGAATATCGTCTGACATGAATATTGTGTCCTAAATATGGTTCATAAAAATATGACTCAATTAGAGATAAAATAGAAAATCCGTTTCATGTTTGTCAGCCAATATTTCAATCCACAATTTTCTGACAAACAATCACCACTAAAATAGCAGACCCAGAAAGATAATGTTCTTTCCTAGCTTACCATCCTACCAACCAACCATCATCCACTTCATTGCAGACACGAGAGTCCAGAGTGGCACCTGAGAGCAGGCATCCTGCTGCAGCCAGAAACTGCCCAGGGCCTCCGATCAGTCCACCAGACAAGAGTGTGGGGACAGAGACGACTGTTGTTTGATGCACGAAGAGTAAGAGTTTAACACAGAGAAACAATCAATGTGGCTGTTTCAATATAGTTATGAGGTGGTTTAACTAAAGGCATTGAACTCTGCAGAGCGCGCGTCATGTTTGTTGAGCCTGTTAGACAGTTTTTTTTAAAAAATCTAGAAAGAAACCCTAAGAATGGGAGTGCAGTTCTAAAAAACAAAACAGCAGTGGGCCTGGTGTGTAGGGCTCTTTCTCCCTGCTCTTAGGGACAATTATTTGACTGCGCTTGGGGTCATTGCTTCACTGCACAATGGGGTCATTGACTGCACAATGGGGTCATTGACTGCACATTGGGGTCATTGTTTGACTGCACATAGGGGTCATTGTTTGACTGCACATAGGGGTCATTGTTTGACTGCACACAGGGGTCATTGTTTGACTGCACACAGGGGTCTTTGTTTGACTGCACAATGGGGTCATTGTTTGACTGCACACAGGGGTCTTTGTTTCACTGCACACGTGGGTCATTGTTTGACTGCACATATGACTCATTGTTTGACTGCACATAGGGGTCATTGTTTCACTGCACATAGGGGTCATTGTTTCACTGCACACATGGGTCATTGTTTGACTACACATAGGACTCATTGTTTCACTGCACATAGGGGTCATTGTTCGACTGCACATAGGGGTCATTGACTGCACATAGGGGTCATTGTTCAACTGCACATAGGGGTCATTTTTTGACTGTACACAGGGGTCATTGTTTGACTGCGCTTGGGGTACTTGCTTAACTGCACATAGAGGTAATTGTTTGACTGCACATAGGATTCATTGTTTGACTGCACATAGAGGTCATTGTTTGACTGCACATTGGGGTCACTGTTTGACTGCACAGTGTGGTCATTGTTTAACTGCACAGATGGGTTACTGATTGACTACACACAGGACTCATTGTTTGACTGCACATAGGGGTCATTGTTCGACTGCACATAGGGGTCATTGACTGCACATAGGGGTCATTGTTCGACTGCACAAAGGGGTCATTGACTGCACATAGGGGTCATTGACTGCACAATGGGGTCATTGACTGCACATTGGGGTCATTGTTTGACTGCACATAGGGGTCATTGTTTGACTGCACATAGGGGTCATTGTTTGACTGCACAGTGCGGTCATTGTTTCACTGCACACGTGGGCCATTGTTTGACTGCACATAGGACTCATTGTTTGACTGCACATATTGAGGTTCTGAAAATCTGGATTCGTATAATTATACTGGACTCGAGAAATAAAACTTCGTCGAAACATGACGAATTTGGTATCAAAAGACCGAGAATGACGAGTACATCATGTACATGTATTTTCAGCATATTCGAGTGACGATTTCACCTCGAAATCGTCACTTACATTCTAAACCCTTGGCTCCCATTTATATGTTGCCCTTTACATAGGCCTTTATCCAGTTGAATTTGATTCCACAAGGACACATACTCCTTAATCGACTTTTCCCTGACCTCAGTACAAGTTGGAACCATTGCCCCAGGCCGAACTCGTTAGGTCAGTTCCCTCCCAGTGGCCGAGCAAGATAGCATCTAGGCTCAACCAGCCATAAAACCATTTCAGCGCGCACACCTGCCATATCTCGCTCACATCTATCTACGCTCTTTTGCTTCACTTACTTTATGGTGGGGAGGTGCCCGTTTTTATTAGGGGTCCAGTGATATCTGATGAAATGTTGGGCCTTGCCAAATGATTTGTTGTAGACAGCACGACGTGAAATATGGACATGTCATCATGACTCTGCTTTTTCTTTGTACTGGAAACATGATAACAATTTACTTTACAACCAAGAATGTTTTGCCTGAGGCCCAGAATTGTGTATAAGAAGAGAAGCCTGACTTTGTAAAAGTGTGCAGTCTCCTGAGAACATACCCGTATTGTACTTCTAGGACACCTGTTACCTTGGTTGCAGCCAATAAACTAATCTTTGACTTCACCTAGAAGACTCTGAAGTTTCTGTAGGTCTGGATCAGGAAGAACCCGAGGTCTCTGAGTGTTGATTCCCTGGCACCGCTGGGTTACCGGTTCTGTGCCGGTTCTTAAAAACCCAGTACCTCAATAGGGGTCATTGTTTCACTGCACACAAGGGTCATTGTTTGACTAGACATAGGACTCATTGTTTGACTGCACATAGGGGTCATTGTTCGACTGCACATAGGGGTCATTGACTGCACATAGGGGTCATTATTCGACTGCACATAGGGGTCATTGTTTGACTGCACATTGGGGTCACTGTTTGACTGCACAGTGTGGTCATTGTTTAACTGCACATATGGGTTACTGATTGACTTAACATAGAGGTCATTGTTTGACTGCACATTGGGGTCACTGTTTGACTGCACAGTGTGCTCATTTTTTAACTGTACATAGGGGTCACTGTTTGACTGCACATAGAGGTCATTGTTTGACTGCACATTGGGGTAATTGTTTGACTGCACATTGGGGTCACTGTTCGACTGCAGTGTGCTCATTGTTTAACTGCACATAGGGGTCACTTTTTGACTGCACAGTGTGGTCATTGTTTAATTGCACTTAGGGGTCACTGTTTGACTGCACATAGCTGGTCACTGTTTGACTGCACAGAGAGGTCATTGTTTGACTGCACATTGGGGTCACTGTTTGACTGCACAGTGGGGTCATTGTTTGACTGCACATTGGGTTGATTGAACTCAGGAGACATTTTTTTTACTTCAAATAGGGGACATTGTTTGACTGTATAAAGGGGTCATTCTTTGACTTAACATAGGGGTCATTGTTTGACTTCACATAGGACTCATTGTATGACTGCACATAGAGGTCATTGTATGGCTGCACATAGAGGTCATTGTTTGACTGCACACAGGGGTCATTGTTTGACTGCACATTGGGGTCATTGTTTGACTGCACAGTGGGGTCATGTTTTGACTTTACTCAGGGGTCATTGTTTGACTGCAGACAGGAGCCATTGTTTGACTGCACATTAGGGTCATTGCTTGACTGCACAGTGCGGTCATGTTTTGACTTACTACAGTAGGTTTACCGCACATGGACTTTGACTAATACTTTTAACTTTCTCGATCTGCTATAACGGTGGATTACATTTTCCAGCATGACAAGGCACATCTGCACTGTTGGTTTGACCAGTATGTAAGTCTTTCAGTTTTGTCTTCTGACACTTGGGACATACGGTTTCTACTGTTTACACTACATGGCACCCCCTGGCGTGATCTTGAATTCAATGTGTAATTCTATGGACCACAAATTTATGATTGTTTAATACTGGTATCCATAGGATATTGCCCCTGATGAAGGGAATCGCCTTCCCGAAATGCATTGGGCATTGGACTGCAAGCAACGAAGACTAGTATCCACAAGAAGGATTTTTGTTACTCAGAATTTATTGATTTCTGTAAATAGGCCGATGATCTCAATTATTCCATTTGACTGTGATTTATTACAGTATAGGAAGAGTGTACAAGTATCTTCTTTTACCTTTAAAAGATGAGAATGCATTATAACTTATAATGTACTATTTTGAATTACTAATTACAACATGATAGTATCATATGATTTATGAAACTTATTGCATTAATAAATGTACAACTTCTTTTGGTTGAAAACATTTTTTGCCTTTCCTAGATTTGTTGTAAATAATTGTGGAAACTGTTTCTTTCCTCGGGTACAGTGCGCATTACGTGCAGACTTCTTCTGCACTTCCTGTGTTCATGTTTTGACTACACACAGGGGTCATTGTTTGACTGCCCATTGCGGTCATTGTTTGACTGAACTTTGAAGTCATTGTTTGACTGCACATTGGGGTCATTGTTTGACTGCACATTGGGGTCATTATTTGACTTCTTATAGGGGTCACTGTTTGACTACCTATAGGACTCATTATTTGACTGCACACATCGGTCATTGTTTGACTGCATAGTGAGGCCACTGTTTCACTGCAGGGGTCATTGTTTGACTGCACATAGAGGCCATTGTTTGACTGCACAGTGGGGTCACTGTTTGACTGCACAGTGGGGTCACTGTTTGACTGCACATTGGGGTCATTGTGTGACTGAACTTTGGAGTCATTGTGTGTCTGAACTCAGGAGTCCTTGTTTGACTTCACATAGGGGACATTGTTTGACTGTATATAGGGGTCATTCTTTGACTTCACATAGGGATCACTGTTTGACTGAACAGTGTGGTCATTGTCTAACTGCACATGGGGTCATTTTTTGACTACACATGGGGTCATGTGTTGACTGCACATAGGAATCATTATATGACTGCACGTAGAGGTCATTTTATGACTACATATAGAGGTCATTGTTTGACTGCACACGGGTCATTGTTTGACTGCCCATTAGCGTTATTGTTTGACTTCAATGTTGAGTCATTGTTTGACTTCACATAGGGGTCATTGTTTGACTGTATATGGGGGTCACTATTTGACTGCCATTGGGGTCATTGTTTCACTGCACTGTGGGGTCATTGTTTGACTGAACTTTGGAGACATTGTTTGACTGCACAGTGGGGTCATTGTTTCACTGCACTGTGGGGTCATTGTTTGACTAAACTTTGGAGACATTGTTTGACTGCACAGTGGGGTCATTGTTTAACTTCACATAGGAGTCATTGTTTGCATACAGGGGCCACTGGTTGCTTGCCTACAGGACTAATTATTTCACTACACTTAGAGGTCATTGTTTTACCTCACATTTGGGTCATTGTTTGACTGCATAGTGAGGTCACTGTTCGACTGCACATGGGGGTCATTGTTCGACTGCACATGGGTGTCATTGTTTGACTGCCCATTGGGGTTATTGTTCGACTGACCTTTGGAGTCATTGTTTGTCTGAACTTAGGGGTCATTCTTTGACTTCACATAGGGGTCATTGTTTAAATGCACATACGGGTCACTGTTTGACTGCACATTGTGGTCATTGTTTGACTGAACATTGGGGTCATTGTTTGACTGCCCTTTGGGGTTATTGTTTGACTGCTCATTAGCGTCAATTTTTGACTTCACTGTGGAATCATTGTTTGACTTCACATAGGGGGTCATTATTTGACTGTATATACGAGTCATTGTTTGACTGCCCATTGGGGTCATTGTTTGACTGAACTTTGGAGTCATTGTTTGACTGCACAGTGGGGTCAGTCATTGTTTGCAAACTGGGGTAATTGTTTGACTGCACATAAGGGTCACTGTTTGATTCCTCATAGGACCCATTATTTGATTGCACTTAGAGGTCATTGTTTGACTTCATATTGGGGTCATTGTTTGACTGCACGTAGGGGTCACTGTTTGACTGCACATAGAAGTCATTCTGTGACTGAATATTGGGGTCATTGTTTGACTGCACTCAGGGGTCATTGTTTGAATTCATAGTGGGGTCATTGTTTGACTGCACATAAAAGTAATTGTTTGACTGCACATTGTGGTCATTGTTTGACTGCACATTGGGGTGCTTGTTTAACTGCACATAGAGGTAATTTTTTGACTGTATAGTGGTGTCTTTGTTTAGCTGCACAGAGAGGACATTCTTTGAATGGATATTGGGGTCATTGTTTGACTGCTCAGTGGGGTAATTATTTGACTGCATGTAGGGTTCATTGTTTGACTGCATTTGGGTCACTGTTTGACTACACATTGGGGTAATTGGTTGACTGCACATTGTGGTCATTGTTTGACTGCAGATTGGGGTCATTGTTTCACTGCATACAGGGGTCTTATTGTTTGACTGCACATTGGGGTCATTGTTTGACTGCACAGAGGGGTCACTGTTTGACTGCACGCTGGTGGTCATTGTTTGACTGTGCAGTGAGGTCATTCTTTGACTGTTCATTGGGGTAGTTGTTTGACTGAACTTTGGAGTCATTATTTGATTTCACATCGAGGTTGTTGTGTGATTGCATTGTGCGGCCATTGTTTGACTGCAGTGTGTGGTCATTGTTTGACTGCACATCGGGGTCATTGTTTGACTGCACATGGAGGTCATTGTTTGACTGCACAGTGGGGCCACTGTTTGACTGCACATTGAGGTCATTGTTTTACTGCACAGTGGGGTCAGTCATTGTTTGACTGCCCATTGGGGTAATTGTTCGACTAAACTTTGGAGTCATTGTTTGTCTGAACTTAGGAGACATTTTTCTGACTTCACATAGGGACCATTGTTTGACTGCACCAGGGGTCATTGTTTGACTTCACATTGGGGTCATTGTTTGACTGCACACAGGGGTCATTGTTTGACTGCACACAGGGGTCATTGTTTGACTGCACATTAGGGTCATTGTTTGACTGAAATTTGGAGTCATTGTTTGACTTCACATAGGGGTCATTGTTTGACTGTACATAGGGGTCATTGTTTTACTGCCGTAGGGGGTCATTGTTTGATTGCACAGTAGGTGCGTTGTTTGACTCCACATTGGGGTCATTGTTTGACTGTCAATTGGGGTCATTATTTGACTGCACAGTGGGGTCATTGTTGAAATTCACATAGGGGTCATTGTTTGACTGTATATAGGGGTCATTGTTTGACTTCACATTGGGGTCATTGTGTGACTGCACATCGGAGTCATTGTTTGACTGTATAAAAGGGTCATTGTTTGACTTCACATTTGGATCATTGTTTGACTGCACACAGGGGTCATTGTTTGACTGCCCATAGGACTCATTGTTTGACAGCACATAGAGGTCATTTTTTGACTGTACATTGGGGTCATTGTTTGACTACACACAGGGGTCATTGCGTGACTGCACATCAGGGTCATTGTGTGACTGTATATAAGGGTCATTGTTTGGCTTCACATTGGAGTCATTGTTTGACTGCACTCAGGGTTCATTGTTTGATTGCACAATGGGGTCATTGTTTGACTCGCACAGGGGTCATATTTTGACTGCACATTAGAGTCATTGTTTGACTGCTCATTGGGGTCATTGTTTGACTGCACATTGGGATCATTGTTTGACTGCCCATAGTTTAATTATATAGTGGTATCTTTGTTTGACTGCACATTGGGGTGCTTTTTTAACTGTGCATTAGGGTCATTGTTTGACTGCACATTGGGTTCATTGTTTGACTGCACATTGCGTTCATTGTTTGACTGCACATTGGGTTCATTGTTTGACTGCGCATTGGGGTCAGTGTTCAACTACACACGTGTCATTGTTTGGTCGCCACACCTCGCATGGCGGTACATGGCAGTCAAATGTAGTGATGGTGTGGAAAAGTAAATTTTGCCATGTTCTGTGTCCCTACGAGTCCTCCATCTTATGTTATGTGTGCATGATTAAATATGCATATGTATCCCCCATGTTTGATTAAAGACGCAATTATAGTTGTGTCCATCTCTAGTATGCCAGTTTCCAGTTCTCGTGAAAGCTACGAGTATCAGGCCTATGTAAAGTTACGTTGCCACGTTTCTCAGTGTGCACGTTATTTCATTGTAAAGTCCCCGTTTCTAGGCCTCAAAAGGGCCCGGACACCAGATTCAGCTCCTGTCTCCTTAGCCTCGCTGAGGAGCGATACAGCCCCCACCTGTATCCTCGACCCTTCACTTACTTCCTGCCTCACAGTGCCCGGCTCAGCCTGGCTCTGCCTACGAGTCTGCCAAGAGTATGTTATGATTCTAGTTATCAGTCCAGCCCTCCTTCTCTGCATTCCTAAGCTACTGAATCGCATCAATAGTTTCCGTCATTGTCTAGCCTTTACGTCTCCATGTAAGAGAAATACTGCATTTAATGGTCATTTAATATTCTTCATCACGCACTACATGTAGAATAATGCATGCTCCAGTCTTAGAGTCCGTTAGCCTCTCCCCTCCTGACTCTTAGTTTATATCAACATGTTCTCTAAACATCAGATACTAGATACTGTTTCGGTACATGTCGCCCTGACTCTCCAGACTTCAGTCTCTGCTCCTAGCACAGAGTTCGTAGCCCCCAGCTTCTCCTAGTAACACGTCATTGTCGGTTTGCGCGCACCATTAGGTTAGAGGTCCCGGCTCCTTAGGTAGCCCCCTCCATGTTTCCGCCCCATTTATGACATATTCTGTTACGTTTACATCACATGTCTATGTATACGCCCCTGTTACACCCATTTTCACCCTTATCTTTCGCGACTGCTATTGACCACACCCACTGCTCCGCCTATCATATGTACTGTAATGCAACTGTTTTACTATATATGCTTGTGTATTGTTATTAAATGTTACGCCAGTCCTTTCCCCAGAGCGCGCTCATCCCAGATCCTGCCCCAGGCAGCTGCCATCCTGTTCCCGTGCAGGTTGTCCTGTTCCTGTCCTTTATGCTGTATTAAACCTGCAAACTCCTACTACCTCGAATCTTGACTCTTATTTATTGAGCTATCTGTTATTCATTTATCCATTCAAAAATAGAGGTATTATTTATTTATTTACCACATAATGGCGCCCGAATAGGGACTTGCCCTTTCCCCACGCGCCGGTGAAGCCACGCCGGCCCCCTGACCCTCTGCAGCCGTGACGGAACCATACCGTGCACGTGCAGATATTTCTGCTTCAAGTATCCCTCAGGCCCACGGAGGAGACGGAGGTGGCGGTCCAGCATCCAGACGAGGCGGTGGAGGAACGCGGCGAGTCCCGACCAGAGCCCAAGCCGAGAGTCCAAGGTCCGAGGTATCCGGAGGCCCACCCGTAACAGAAGTCCGAAGTCCGTCCGTCCGGCGTCGAAGCAGTCCAGTCGAGTCCGAGGCCTTCCGTTCTTGCTGCCCGGTGAGTACCATTGCTGGGGTAGTATCTAGACAGGGTCAATCTAATTGACTCTGGTCCGTGGGTTGGTGGTACACAGACCCAAAACGAAGTGTCCACTTCGGTGGATGCGGGTCCTGACGTGTCTCTTTAGGAGACCGGTAAGTTTCGTACTGTTTCAGCAGTGCATCTAGTTTCTATTCTAGTCAGTTCTGTTCTCGAGAAAATTCATGTATTCTGTTTTCAGTATTCCAGGTAGTATTCTGTTCGAACTGTTATTTTAAATATTCTTCATGTATTTTAATGTCGTGGTATGAATGTGAAGTAATTATCGTGTTCATTGTGTATTGTATTGTGTCTAGATTACAGTTCAGTCATGCCCTTATTCTCGAAATTACGTCAGTTAAAAACTAGAAAAGGTCTGCTAGAAGCAGCAGTTCCTGTCCCGCCTAGGGACAGTCCAGGTCATTTTATGTATCAGAAGCATGGCATAAGTGCCATATTATATCTAGATTTATGGGTAGAGTATACCAAAGAGTTAGAGGAAAAGTATAGATGGCCCGTATCAGGTACGTGGGATGCCGAGTGCATCATGAGAGTAGAAGAAGCATTATGGAAAAAGAAAGCCAGACAGTCACAGAAAGATGCCATCGAGTTATGGCGCAAAGAATCTCATAAAAGAACCGAAAAAGAAATCAGAAAGTCAGAACTAAGTAGAGAATCCTTGGAACGAGCCCAGGAAAGGGAACTAATCGAGATAGGTGAACGAGTTAAAACAGAACAGTCAGACAGACAGAGGCATGCCCTTATTAAGGGTATGTATCCTCTTCTTGCCGAGGGCTTGCCGAAAGCAACCCCGGAGGCATCCAGTAATTTTCCGCCACCATTAGTTCCGACCAAGCTACGTCACAAACCGACCGCAGCTGATATTTTCATCTCGTCCTATTTGGACGACACAGTCCCGGAATATGCAAATCCTGTTCCGCCAGTCCCTGTAAATCAGGCAATTCCTGCTCCCCCAGACACCGGGGCACCTCTTGCAGTACCTGCTACGGTACCCCCGGTCCAGCCTACATTACAATTTCCCGCCGCGCTGGTACGAAGAGTATCAGTCGACGATTCCAGTTTAGGGGCCGCAGGAGGAGGTCCTCCTGGTACCCCGCCACCGCACCAACGTAGAACGTTGGCCGAGTTACATGAATGTGCGTTACAGCGTACGCCCAAATTTAAGTCCGTTGCAGAAATCCGACGAGCTCTCACTGAATGCCGCTATGATCCAGTTGCAGGTGATGATAGTACAGTAATATATTCCATCCGTGTAAGACGGGTGACCGGGTATTTAGACACCCTACCAGATATGAAAGGAGATCTAGACAGAATATATCGTTTCATCCGTACAGGGGATGATCCAGAAAGTATTGGCGAAGCCATGTCTCAAAGGAAAGCTGAGATCCAGCTCATGTTACTAAAGTTTCTGATTAATTGTCTAATAAGAGAACAAGATTACCCGACTAAAGATCAGGCCGAAATGAAAATCCTGACAAGGTGGAGTGATAATATAGCCGAGGGTAAACACAAGACTATCAGTAGTATAGAGAGTATGTACAAGAAAATTCGTAAGGAAATACTAAAGTTACACGAACAACGTAAAGCAGCACAAGTAAGCGAGAAAGAGAATGACTCTTCTACAGAAGAGGTAGAGGACGAGAATCCCACTAGAATAGCGTATGTAGGAAAATCTAGATTTCCAGACCGCCATTTGCGCCTAGAACACAAGTCAGTTTTACATCATCCAGCACCAGAACAAGGTTCTCTGGAACAAGTATTTCAAGCTACCGATCACATTCTGAAATCACGAATCGGTTACAGTGAATTAAGTACTATGCATGAACAAGAACTAGCCCGATCAGCAGTCCGATGGATTACTGATTCTACCACTTTTCCAGACGAAATAGTGGCACAAATGTTCCTGAAATTGCCCCCAGCTGAGCAGCGACTGGTGGGTATGTATATGATCCAGCACCTCATTACATTGTATGAGGGTCAACATTCTGATCCAGGTCCGTTACACGATGTCCTGAACGAGTTACTCCAGTATAGATGGAAAGGTTTAGGTACCGATTTAATTAGTGTCATTCTAGAACAGCGCCACAAATATAGTATGTTTTTGAACCCGCATTTTGTTCATGTCTCACCTCCAGAAAGTAAACCCTTTTACATAGACAGACAGAATCCGTTACGAGAAGTACACCCAGTTAGCACAACAGATGGTGAAATGCAACGAGTGTTTGTTTACACCCCGATTACAAAGATGGAACTCTTAGAGATGAAAAAGTTAATTCCCTGTCATGATAAAGATCCAGCAGGGTTCCACCGAGAATTAAAGGACATGCTCCGTATGGGAGAATACACGTATCCAGATATTATTAAAATGTTAAAGGTCCTGTTGCCCGCAGGGGTATATGAAAAACTCAAGGAAAAAGATTGGGAGGTGGGAGAGAAAAAGATCGATTGGGCAGTTCTAGAAGCTGAAGATAAGATACGAGTACCAGGTACCGGTCTAGGAGAAAAATGTAAAGAATTACCAGAACTGTTAATACAAGTTTTGCCAAGATTATTAGCCACTAAAAAGGAAGACTGGGATGCAATCTCAGCCTGTAAACAGAAACAAGACGAAGACACTAGTGATTTTTATTCTAGATTCGAGAAATGTTTTAGTATATACAGTGGCCTCAAGACAAGTAGCGAGTCATACCCTCATCTTTTTGTTACTAAATTAGTCGAGAATTCAAGTCCACAAGTTAAGAATCGAGTTTTGAAAGTCGAAAGTACCTGGCAAGCTAATACCCCGTCCCAGATGTTACAGATGCTCCAATACCACCAGAATAGAATCAGAGAAGAGCAAGATCATGAAAGAAAACGTATGAAAGACACGAAAATGAAAGTACTAGTTGCACAATCTATTCCTCAAGACAGTCAGAAGAGGGGTCCGAATCAAGTCAGTCATCCTACAGCTCCCGTTAAAGGGACCTGCAATTATTGTAAACAGCCAGGTCATTTTATAAACGAGTGTGCAGTTCTGAAACATAATATAGCTACCGGTAAAACTAAAGAAAGACCACGTCCGCCTAGACAAGAACAAGTTTCACAGACTTCTCAGCCACAGAATGCACAACAGACAGTTCCAGTACCGCAGCCTATTGCTGCAACACAGCATGTTACACAGCAGATGTACCAGTATGCACAGTCCGAGTATCCAGAGTATCAGCCATATTCATGAAACAGCCTAGAGAGGGAGGTAGGCTTGCCTCTCATCGAGATACCTGTAGATCAAGAGGGTCCCTATGTTCATAGTCAAGTATTAGGGAAAGACAGAAAGTTTCTGATTGATACAGGGGCAAGTAGGACCACCATCAGTCACGCCGAAGTTCCAGGGGCTCCGCTCTCAGGCTCAAGAAATGTTTCCCTTGGATTTTCAGGAAAACCTATCGTAAATGAAATTTCAAAGCCAGTTACTCTAGAAGTAGGTCCATTGTCCCGCACTACTGATCTGCTACTTACTAAGTCATGTCCAGAAAATCTGTTAGGCATTAAGACACTGAAAGAATTAGGTGCAGTCATATGCTGCTCCCCCGAGGGAATACGATTGTTCCTACGTGACTTCAAGGGTCACTATGTATTACGAGATTTTGATCCGAGATTGTCCAATGTTCCGCAGCATCTATGGGCACAAGGTCCAACTGATGTTGGTTATATGCAAATCACACCCCATCGTGTGACTCTCAAGCCAGGTGTAGTGTTACCACGAATCAGGCAGTACAGATTGCCACCTGAGGCTGTAGCAGCCTTATCCAAAATTATTGACGAGCTCATGGCTCATGGAGTAGTTGTAGAAACTGACTCCAATGTATGTAATTCTCCGATCATTCCAGTCATGAAACGAACTGATCCAAATGCACCCCCTGTATATCGATTAGTGATTGACCTCCGAGAGCTTAATAAATGTATTATTCCCCAGTACCCAGTTGTCCCAGATATCTCTTCCCTATTGACAGCCATTGATTCTGAAGCCTCATTTTTTTTCAGTCATAGACCTCAAGAACGCATTTTTTAGTGTCCCCATTCATCCAGACAGCCAGTTCCTTTTCGGTTTTTGTTTAAATGGAAGGAGCTATATGTTCACACGCGCTCCTCAAGGTTTCACAGAAAGTCCAAGTATTTACAGTCAAGCACTTAAGAGACAACTAGACAATATTCACATGCCAACTGACACTGCCCTGCTCCAGTATGTCGATGATCTACTGATCACAGCCCGTTCTGAACGTGCTTGCGAGCGAGCATCTCTTACAGTCTTGTATTTCCTTGCCGAGATGGGGCACAAGGTGTCCCCTTCTAAGCTTCAATTCTGTGTCCAGCAAGTGATCTACTTAGGCCACTTACTGTCCAAGAGGGGTAGGCAGTTGACACCCGACCGTATCCAGTTAATAGCGAGTCTTCCTCAGCCCAAGACCCAGAAGGAGGTACGTGCTTTTATTGGCCTTACTTCTTATTGCAGACAATGGATTCCTCAGTATGCATTTCTAGCTAAACCACTGATACAGTTAACGACACAGGAGGCAGCCGTATCGACTGTCCTCCCTTGGACATCTGAACATACACTTAGTTTTAATGAGTTAAAGAAAGCTCTATGCCAAGCTCCAGTTCTAGCTACACCGAACTACAGTAAGCCTTTTACACTTTTTGTCACTGAACGCGAAGGTACAGCATTATCTGTTCTCACACAAGATCAAGCAGGACAATACAAGCCCTGTGCTTATTTTTCTAGCACATTAGATCCTGTAGCCCAGGCTCTGCCTGCGTGCCTCAAGTCAGTTGCAGCCACAGCACTAGCTATCAGACAAAGTGATTCCATAGTCTTAGGACATTCCTTGACAGTACAAGTCCCACACTCCGTGGAAGTTCTTTTAAACAGAACACAGACTCAGCACTTGACAATTGCACGTTTAACAGGTTATGAATTGACACTGTTCCAGCCACACATAGAAATCAGACGCTGCAACGTTCTAAATCCTGCCACACTGTTACCGTCAGTAAATTCAAATCCTGCCACACACGACTGTGTGGAAGTAGTTAATATTATGACTAAGCCAAGACAAGATCTGACAGATATTCCATTACCAGATCCCGACCTGACACTTTATGTGGATGGTTCATGCATGAGAACAAGTACAGGAGAACTAGTAGCCGCGTATGCAGTGACTACTGACACTGAAGTTATTGAAACACATCGTATTGACACCCTGTCTGCTCAAGCAGCAGAGCTAGTTGCTCTGACTCAAGCCTGCATACACGCCAAGAACCTGAAAGTTAATGTTTACACAGATTCACGTTACGCATTTGGAGTCGTACACGACTTCGGAGTGCTCTGGCAGGAAAGAGGTTTCATGACTTCTCATGGAACCAAGATTCAGCATGGTCTCCTTATTCAAGCTCTGTTAGATGCCATACACTTACCGACATCCATTGCTATCATGAAATGCAAAGCACATACGAAAGTTACTGACACTATTTCTCAAGGTAATGATCTAGCAGATCGCACAGCCAAGCTTACAGCTCAGACACCAGACATTCCAGTTAATAAGACACCGACACACACTCCAGATCCGACTACCTGTATGACAGTTAAGGACCCCACTCAAGATGTCATAGATATCCAGTTACATGCTACTCCCGATGAAATCAAGAAATGGTCCGAACAAGGAGGGGTCCAGACAGATCAGGGATGGGTAACGAAGGGTAAAGCCACATGGTTTCTCCCCGACTCTATGGTTCAAGTCATTGTTAATACCGCACATAGTCCAGCACATTTAGGAGAAAAAGCAATGTTAGATAGTATCCAGAACATTTGGTTCAACAAGCATTTACGAGCTGCAGCCAAGCAGAAAGTCCGTACCTGTATGATATGTTGTCAGTTTAATCCAGGTAAAAGTGTTCCGGTGGAACAAGGTGGATTCCAGCCCCCTGACCACCCTTTTGAAGTCCTCTAGATGGATTATATTCAGATGGAGCGATGTCGAGCTTTCAAGTATGTCCTCGTAGTTGTATGCGCTTTGTCCAGGTGGACGGAAGCATATCCAGTCCCAGCTTACACAGCCACGACCACTGCCAAGCAGTTGGTTCGTGAGTTCTTCCCCCGTTATGGACTCCCTAGAGTCGTATATTCTGACAACGGCCAGCCATTCTCATCCGAGTTGATGAAACATGTTTCCCTTTTGTTAGGGTACCAGTGGAAGTTCCATTGTGTACGCCATCCTGAAGCAGCTGGTCTCGTAGAGAGACATAATCAGACCCTGAAAATCCGCATCGCCAAAGTATGTAAAGAGAAAGGTGTGGACTGGCTAGTAGCTCTGCCAGTTGCCTTGTTTTATATGCGCATGGTCGCACATTCCAGATCAGGTCTGTCCCCGTACGAGGTCGTATTTGGCCGCCCCCCCTAACATGTGGGGTACACCTAGACCCCGAAGTATTACCGATGTTTCAAGTAATATGCTGACAGATTACCTAGCTTCCTTGATGTCTGCCCTCAACTCTTGTCGTTCACAGGTTGCCGCCGCATTTCCAGACAATACCGAGGTGGCACCGCATGAAATCGTTCCCGGATCCATGGTCTTAGTGAGAAATTTTGATCGTTCAAGTCCGCTGGAGCCTCGCTGGAAGGAACCCCGACAGGTCCTCCTGGCCACCCGTACAGCCGTGAAGTTGGAGGGACGCAAAGGCTGGGTGCATCTTTCGCATATCAAAAAGTTTTATGGATTGAAGCCTGTTTCAAAGAACATTTCCGAGGATCTTAAAGACTGCCAAAGTACTACTCTTAAGGACTGTCCCGCAAAAGACATTGCTACGAACCCTTCCCTGTTAGAGAAAACTCCGCAACAGGAGTATAAGCTTAAACTAAGGTCTAGTAAAATAAGTCAGCCAGTTTGATTGTCTAAGTCCTCCCCTAGGTGAAACGGTTAGACCGGTTTCTGACATGTATATAATAGACCCCCACAGAGAGAGAGTTAGTGAGAACTCTAGAAGTTGCACTATTATTTTATGTTTTCTGCTATATTTCAGCATTATGATTTCCTGCACCAGTTATGCATTTTATTTGTGTTTTTCAGTTTCTCATGTAAATAAGTCTGCTAATGTTACAGTAGAGCACACGTTTAGTGATCTGCCTCCTCATGAACTCTCTTACCGCCTCGCTATGCGTAACAATTCCTTTATCCGCATGTTACATTACTCACACCAGACCAGCAATGCCACTAATTGTTGGGTGTGTGGTCGACTCCCCCCTTTCCAGACACCGAAGGGAGTTCTGCCACTCTTTCCTTATCCATTTTCACATAATGGTTCGTGTGGAGCATGGTCCACGTTAACGTCATCCTCAACAGATATGTCTTTACTTAACAGTACATGTTTCCCAGACAAGCAAGGTCTTCCCCACAGAACAGGGTTAGATCTAGAGAATGAAGTTTATAATCTAGGTAATTATTCTTCGAATTTCATGGTCCTGAATGTTCAGTCTGATTCTACTCCAGACTTACCTGCTATTTCAGTACTACCAGTCAAAGGTGAATTATGTGTCCGAAATAATGGTTCCGTACATGTAGGCCATAGTGATTGTACTACTATTGTCAAGTATAGTGGCAGTAGTAGTACAATTCATCCAGACAGCCAGTTCCTTTTCGGTTTTTGTTTAAATGGAAGGAGCTATATGTTCACACGCGCTCCTCAAGGTTTCACAGAAAGTCCAAGTATTTACAGTCAAGCACTTAAGAGACAACTAGACAATATTCACATGCCAACTGACACTGCCCTGCTCCAGTATGTCGATGATCTACTGATCACAGCCCGTTCTGAACGTGCTTGCGAGCGAGCATCTCTTACAGTCTTGTATTTCCTTGCCGAGATGGGGCACAAGGTGTCCCCTTCTAAGCTTCAATTCTGTGTCCAGCAAGTGATCTACTTAGGCCACTTACTGTCCAAGAGGGGTAGGCAGTTGACACCCGACCGTATCCAGTTAATAGCGAGTCTTCCTCAGCCCAAGACCCAGAAGGAGGTACGTGCTTTTATTGGCCTTACTTCTTATTGCAGACAATGGATTCCTCAGTATGCATTTCTAGCTAAACCACTGATACAGTTAACGACACAGGAGGCAGCCGTATCGACTGTCCTCCCTTGGACATCTGAACATACACTTAGTTTTAATGAGTTAAAGAAAGCTCTATGCCAAGCTCCAGTTCTAGCTACACCGAACTACAGTAAGCCTTTTACACTTTTTGTCACTGAACGCGAAGGTACAGCATTATCTGTTCTCACACAAGATCAAGCAGGACAATACAAGCCCTGTGCTTATTTTTCGAGCACATTAGATCCTGTAGCCCAGGCTCTGCCTGCGTGCCTCAAGTCAGTTGCAGCCACAGCACTAGCTATCAGACAAAGTGATTCCATAGTCTTAGGACATTCCTTGACAGTACAAGTCCCACACTCCGTGGAAGTTCTTTTAAACAGAACACAGACTCAGCACTTGACAATTGCACGTTTAACAGGTTATGAATTGACACTGTTCCAGCCACACATAGAAATCAGACGCTGCAACGTTCTAAATCCTGCCACACTGTTACCGTCAGTAAATTCAAATCCTGCCACACACGACTGTGTGGAAGTAGTTAATATTATGACTAAGCCAAGACAAGATCTGACAGATATTCCATTACCAGATCCCGACCTGACACTTTATGTGGATGGTTCATGCATGAGAACAAGTACAGGAGAACTAGTAGCCGCGTATGCAGTGACTACTGACACTGAAGTTATTGAAACACATCGTATTGACACCCTGTCTGCTCAAGCAGCAGAGCTAGTTGCTCTGACTCAAGCCTGCATACACGCCAAGAACCTGAAAGTTAATGTTTACACAGATTCACGTTACGCATTTGGAGTCGTACACGACTTCGGAGTGCTCTGGCAGGAAAGAGGTTTCATGACTTCTCATGGAACCAAGATTCAGCATGGTCTCCTTATTCAAGCTCTTTTAGATGCCATACACTTACCGACATCCATTGCTATCATGAAATGCAAAGCACATACGAAAGTTACTGACACTATTTCTCAAGGTAATGATCTAGCAGATCGCACAGCCAAGCTTACAGCTCAGACACCAGACATTCCAGTTAATAAGACACCGACACACACTCCAGATCCGACTACCTGTATGACAGTTAAGGACCCCACTCAAGATGTCATAGATATCCAGTTACATGCTACTCCCGATGAAATCAAGAAATGGTCCAAACAAGGAGGGGTCCAGACAGATCAGGGATGGGTAACGAAGGGTAAAGCCACATGGTTTCTCCCCGACTCTATGGTTCAAGTCATTGTTAATACCGCACATAGTCCAGCACATTTAGGAGAAAAAGCAATGTTAGATAGTATCCAGAACATTTGGTTCAACAAGCATTTACGAGCTGCAGCCAAGCAGAAAGTCCGTACCTGTATGATATGTTGTCAGTTTAATCCAGGTAAAAGTGTTCCGGTGGAACAAGGTGGATTCCAGCCCCCTGACCACCCTTTTGAAGTCCTCCAGATGGATTATATTCAGATGGAGCGATGTCGAGGTTTCAAGTATGTCCTCGTAGTTGTATGCGCTTTGTCCAGGTGGACGGAAGCATATCCAGTCCCAGATTACACAGCCACGACCACTGCCAAGCAGTTGGTTCGTGAGTTCTTCCCCCGTTATGGACTCCCTAGAGTCGTATATTCTGACAACGGCCAGCCATTCTCATCCGAGTTGATGAAACATGTTTCCCTTTTGTTAGGGTACCAGTGGAAGTTCCATTGTGTACGCCATCCTGAAGCAGCTGGTCTCGTAGAGAGACATAATCAGACCCTGAAAATCCGCATCGCCAAAGTATGTAAAGAGAAAGGTGTGGACTGGCTAGTAGCTCTGCCAGTTGCCTTGTTTTATATGCGCATGGTCGCACATTCCAGATCAGGTCTGTCCCCGTACGAGGTCGTATTTGGCCGCCCCCCTAACATGTGGGGTACACCTAGACCCCGAAGTATTACCGATGTTTCAAGTAATATGCTGACAGATTACCTAGCTTCCTTGATGTCTGCCCTCAACTCTTGTCGTTCACAGGTTGCCGCCGCATTTCCAGACAATACCGAGGTGGCACCGCATGAAATCGTTCCCGGATCCATGGTCTTAGTGAGAAATTTTGATCGTTCAAGTCCGCTGGAGCCTCGCTGGAAGGAACCCCGACAGGTCCTCCTGGCCACCCGTACAGCCGTGAAGTTGGAGGGACGCAAAGGCTGGGTGCATCTTTCGCATATCAAAACGTTTTATGGATTGAAGCCTGTTTCAAAGAACATTTCCGAGGATCTTAAAGACTGCCAAAGTACTACTCTTAAGGACTGTCCCGCAAAAGACATTGCTACGAACCCTTCCCTGTTAGAGAAAACTCCGCAACAGGAGTATAAGCTTAAACTAAGGTCTAGTAAAATAAGTCAGCCAGTTTGATTGTCTAAGTCCTCCCCTAGGTGAAACGGTTAGACCGGTTTCTGACATGTATATAATAGACCCCCACAGAGAGAGAGTTAGTGAGAACTCTAGAAGTTGCACTATTATTTTATGTTTTCTGCTATATTTCAGCATTATGATTTCCTGCACCAGTTATGCATTTTATTTGTGTTTTTCAGTTTCTCATGTAAATAAGTCTGCTAATGTTACAGTAGAGCACACGTTTAGTGATCTGCCTCCTCATGAACTCTCTTACCGCCTCGCTATGCGTAACAATTCCTTTATCCGCATGTTACATTACTCACACCAGACCAGCAATGCCACTAATTGTTGGGTGTGTGGTCGACTCCCCCCTTTCCAGACACCGAAGGGAGTTCTGCCACTCTTTCCTTATCCATTTTCACATAATGGTTCGTGTGGAGCATGGTCCACGTTAACGTCATCCTCAACAGATATGTCTTTACTTAACAGTACATGTTTCCCAGACAAGCAAGGTCTTCCCCACAGAACAGGGTTAGATCTAGAGAATGAAGTTTATAATCTAGGTAATTATTCTTCGAATTTCATGGTCCTGAATGTTCAGTCTGATTCTACTCCAGACTTACCTGCTATTTCAGTACTACCAGTCAAAGGTGAATTATGTGTCCGAAATAATGGTTCCGTACATGTAGGCCATAGTGATTGTACTACTATTGTCAAGTATAGTGGCAGTAGGAAATCTATTTTCAAAGCTTCACGTCATTCTTATTTTGTTTGTGGTCAGACCGCATATGTTCGTCTGCCCCTTGATTGGGAGGGAACATGTTACATTGCCTTCCTACTGCCACCAGTTTTCCTAGCCCCACCTGACTATCATAGGAATTTCCACCTAGTACATACTAGACACAAGAGAAATTTCCCGATTGTCGATTATACTGAAACTGCTCTAGAACAATACATAGATATCAATAAAGGTGTCTTCCCCTACTTAGGTACTGTTGTAAATAGTAAACTGATACGTAGATTAACCAGAACACTTGAAGCAGTAGTGATTGAGACTACTTCTGCTCTAGGTAACTTAACCGAAGAACAATCCTTTATGAGAATTGTCGTGCTCCATAATCGTCTCGTCCTTGACGTCATACTGGCCGATAGGGGCGGGGCCTGTAGAGTCATCGGATCTAGTTGCTGCATTTTCATTCCTAATAACGCGCCGTCTGTTTATTCAGCTATTACCAGACTCCATAAAATTGCCCATATGTTACACCAAGATCCAGGCACCTGGACATGGTCCGGTTGGTTCTGGAATATAATTTCCGCCTGGGGATGGAAAGTATTGTCATTTCTGGGTATTGCAGTAGCGATCATATTCAGTTGCTGCCTCTGTTTACAATGTGGCCCTGCGATTTGCGGCATTTGTGCTACATCTTGTATTCCTAGTCCCAAGTCCCGTCCTAAATCCAGTTCCAAGAAAACTCGAGACGAGCAAATGATACTGTATGAAATGATAGATGGTATCATGAATATTGATGTTTCCTGATGGAAACGTAGTGACAAGGAGGGAATGTGGAAAAGTAAATTTTGCCATGTTCTGTGTCCCTACGAGTCCTCCATCTTATGTTATGTGTGCATGATTAAATATGCATATGTATCCCCCATGTTTGATTAAAGACGCAATTATAGTTGTGTCCATCTCTAGTATGCCAGTTTCCAGTTCTCGTGAAAGCTACGAGTATCAGGCCTATGTAAAGTTACGTTGCCACGTTTCTCAGTGTGCACGTTATTTCATTGTAAAGTCCCCGTTTCTAGGCCTCAAAAGGGCCCAGACACCAGATTCAGCTCCTGTCTCCTTAGCCTCGCTGAGGAGCGATACAGCCCCCACCTGTATCCTCGACCCTTCACTTACTTCCTGCCTCACAGTGCCCGGCTCAGCCTGGCTCTGCCTACGAGTCTGCCAAGAGTATGTTATGATTCTAGTTATCAGTCCAGCCCTCCTTCTCTGCATTCCTAAGCTACTGAATCGCATCAATAGTTTCCGTCATTGTCTAGCCTTTACGTCTCCATGTAAGAGAAATACTGCATTTAATGGTCATTTAATATTCTTCATCACGCACTACATGTAGAATAATGCATGCTCCAGTCTTAGAGTCCGTTAGCCTCTCCCCTCCTGACTCTTAGTTTATATCAACATGTTCTCTAAACATCAGATACTAGATACTGTTTCGGTACATGTCGCCCTGACTCTCCAGACTTCAGTCTCTGCTCCTAGCACAGAGTTCGTAGCCCCCAGCTTCTCCTAGTAACACGTCATTGTCGGTTTGCGCGCACCATTAGGTTAGAGGTCCCGGCTCCTTAGGTAGCCCCCTCCATGTTTCCGCCCCATTTATGACATATTCTGTTACGTTTACATCACATGTCTATGTATACGCCCCTGTTACACCCATTTTCACCCTTATCTTTCGCGACTGCTATTGACCACACCCACTGCTCCGCCTATCATATGTACTGTAATGCAACTGTTTTACTATATATGCTTGTGTATTGTTATTAAATGTTACGCCAGTCCTTTCCCCAGAGCGCGCTCATCCCAGATCCTGCCCCAGGCAGCTGCCATCCTGTTCCCGTGCAGGTTGTCCTGTTCCTGTCCTTTATGCTGTATTAAACCTGCAAACTCCTACTACCTCGAATCTTGACTCTTATTTATTGAGCTATCTGTTATTCATTTATCCATTCAAAAATAGAGGTATTATTTATTTATTTACCACAATGGCCTAAATAGGGCAGGATAATCATCAACATGACCTGATGTCTCAACGGTGAAGGGGCTACCATATCAGAGGAGCTGAGGCTCCACCGGTATATACCTCATGCTTCCCCAAGAAGGGAGAAGACTAGATCTGCATATAAAAGGGCTTTATCCCAAAGAGCTATTGGGTCCCTACATACTAACACGTTTGCCTTATCTTAACTTCAACCAGTTCTTCCATGTTCATTCTTTGACATGCATCAGACATCCCAGAAAAGACATGTGACCTTTAGAAGTGCCTCTAAGTTGTAAAGGATCGGACTGCAAGGATCGGATGGAGGCTGCAGTAAGAGGTAGGGGCATACACTATCCTGATATACACATTAACAAATTGAGCCCTGTGGATCCACACACAGGAAGAGGAGGATGGATATTGGAAAAGAGAAACACCAAGGGTTATGCTCTAGTTGCACTCAGAACAGTTTGGAACAGTTCTCCTAATCCTGCATTCACAGAGAACAGCCAACAGCAGTGAGTGATTGACAGTGTCAGTCATTGCAGATAGATCTAATGAGATCATAAGATTGACACTCGCAATATCTGCAGCCAATCACAAGTCATGAAGGGCTGGCACCATGATTGTCCCTGCGTTCGGGCGTGGACCAAACCGAGCTTAGGTTTCATCTAAAATTCCACTGTTTAAAAAAAAAATAATTTGTATTAACATTTTCAATGAATAACAATGCTTTCATACCATACATGTTCCTTGCGGCATACATCACAGTAACGAATCATGACAGAATCATGAAATACCATAATTGGACCACCTCCATTTCGGGGTTTTTCTTTTGCACCCTTGTTTCTGTCCACAGTTACACCTAGTGTACGAACTTCGGGGCATATTATCATGAACAGGCGATAAAATTATCGCCGCTTTATCAGTAGAAAACTACCGCTAAAGCTGCAATAATGGGCTTGATAATATGTCCTTGTGAATGGATGTATGTCACTACAACGCGGGCTATTACCACGCGTGCCATTACAACGCTGTTTTTACAACGCAAGTCGTTACAACTGACACCACAGGTCTGTTCTTACAGCCTGGGTAAGGTGGTGTAATCACGAGAGACGTGTGACCAGAACTCCTGGACATCCTGCATTTTGCAACCTGCACCTACTTCACGAGGAATCCCGAAGTTGTTCATTGGGTTGCTTGAATCCCCATCCCGAGCACCTTTTGCACCGAAGCTCAGAGGCCCACACTCCATGAGTGTCCTGTGGGCCCACTTTGTGCATTTTAGCCTCGCGCACCTTCGTGGTTCCTAGTCCGTTGGCTAGTGTGCCCCCACGAAGACCAATCCTTGATTTACTTTGTTTTCCTGGTTGCTACAGGCTTGCTCCAATTCCTCTCCAAAGGGGGAGTTCCTCAGACCTTGCTGGTCTGCACCGAAGCCCATCTCAATATCTTGCGTGGATTGCATTTGCCAAGGCTTGTTGGGTCCAATCCGGATACTGACACCACAGTCAACTAGATCCTTCATGGGACAGCTCAAATCCAGTTCCTGGTTGTCATCAATGCCTCCTGGTCTTCGTGGCTGAAGAGACAAACTTCACCTTTTCACCTGAAATCACCTGACATCTGGTGGCATCTTCCTATCGCCATCCTGGTCACTGGCTAGTGGCCCAGACTCTGTCTCCTCTGCTTTCAGGCTCTTCACATCTCTGATCCACCCTTGGATCCACCCGGACACTTTTCCTCTGGTCACGTGCAGCACTTCGCAGCTCTCCATTGGAATCGACGACGAAACCAGACACCAAAAGTCATCAATGCACCCGGCTTCCCTGGGTGGAGTAACACAAGTACTCCGGTGCTCCCTTGGGTCTTGACTCTCGAAGTGTCCTAGTCTAAAAGGGTTCCATCGTAGTACACTTAGAAGTGTCCTTAAATTGTAAATTTGTAACTTGTTTGTTTCCCATAGAAATTCAATGGTAACCCGCGGCTGTGTTTAGACGCTGCATGCGTCTCCCATGGGCCTCCTACATCCTAACCTTTGGTGGTTCTAGGCAGCCCCAGCGATTCCACAGGCCCTAGGCCTGCTTTCTAACTTTCATGTGGTTCTTATACCACTATTTTAGTATATGGTTTGTGAGGCCCCTACGGCATAACGTATACTGTGCAACTTATCGTATGCTAATTAAGTTCCTTGTATTGTAATTTTACCTCTGACCTCATAAAGAGTGCAGAGGGGTTGTGTTTAGAATAAATACATATATATTTGATATATACCTTGTGTGGTGTGCTTTCATTTGGCACTCAAGAGATTATAAATGGTAAAACAACTCGCTTAACTCGCCTCTAAGTCTTAGCCTTATGGCTTCTCTGCACAGCTACCACTAGGATAGCTTTCTTTAAGGTTGACTTCATAACCTACCATCAATAAGGGTCGATTGGACTGGTACAAGGATTGCACTAGAATAGTGGACATCATATACCAGGCCAACTTCTCACAGAGACAATGTACATTTCTTCAGGCCTTGATGAGATTGGCTGTAGGATGCCCTAATGGGTGCCAGTGTGGAGTCTGGGGGCCATCTAGATGCCAGAATTCAAGGGCTTGAACAACAGTTCTGAAGTCATTTTTCTGGAAGCAACAATTTGACTTTCTTTAGAAGAGAGATTGCTGGTACCAGGCCATCTTTGTTTCTTTTATCAATGTGTTTTTTTGAGGATGAAGTTGGGCTCCAGGGTGAATCCAGGGAAGTTGGCATTGGGTGAAAGTTGGGATTCTAAGCCATCAATGTACATGTTTGTACTGTTTGTTTGTTTGTTGTTGTTTGCAAATAAAAGGAACCCTGTCTTGGTTGTGCTGAGCTTCATGAAGGTGCTGGACATCCAGGGCTAGAAGATGTTCTAGTAGGGTTTGAGACATTGGAATTCTGAAGCACTGAGACTTTTTAGTACAGTTCTGTATACTTGGCGTAGTGGTGATTCTCGATGCAGTCCTCTGTGAGTGAGACACCAAGCAGCTTCATGGAAAGGTTGAAGATGACAGTAGACGGTATTGAACCATGAGGGACTCTGCAGATGATCTAGATCTTTTGTGACATGGAAGTGTTGACGTGAACCTACTGGTGTCATTTGGAAAGGTTGGAGGAGAAGGACATTGCTGATGAATCTGATTCGAGACCCCATGGTGCATATGAGGATGAGATGGTCGACTGTGTGGAAGGCAGCTGTGATGTCCAGCAATATCAGGAGGCATGGGTCATCTTCATCTGTTGTCAAGAGAGCATTGTCTACAAGGTGTCAAGTAGCCGCCTCTGTGCTACAGCCGTCTGTGCCGCAGCAATCTATGTGCTGCAGCCGTCTCTGTGCCGCAGCCATCTCTGTGCCACAGACATCTCTGTGCCGCAGCCATCTCTGTGCCGCAGCCATCTCTGTGCTGCAGCCATCTCTGTGCCGCAGCCGTCTCTGTGCCGCAGCCATCCCCAGGAAGCTCGTTCCAGCTCAGGGAAGACCTGGCTTGGCAGTTCGGGCTGGACTGTTCCCATGAGGCACAGGGCCAAGAATGATTTGCATATAGCTGGGTCTGAACTGAGGTGGCAAAGTGAGCTAAATAACGATGATGGATTCAACCCAGATCTGTGACTGGGGGTGAGTGTCTGAAAAGTTTCAGCTCTCCGTCCATCATCTCCTTGTGTTCGCTTGGTTCACCCTAAGTTGGCAGAGTATGCCCAGACGTGGGTCCCTTGCACACTTTTCACTGGATTCAAGCTAACCTGGCTGACCAGGAGTATTACCCCGAAACCGGTTACAGGATACTTGTTTTCGTTTCAGGGAAAACCTGGCTTGGCAGTTCGGGCTGGACTGTTCCCATGAGGTTCTTAAGCAAATGAGAGAGTAAGGAAAAAAGCGAACTTGTCCTCTTCCCCAAGCAGTTTATTATAAACAAAGAACACAAATCCTTTGCAAGGTCATGGAGTCATTGTTAGTGACAAAAACCTAGCAAAAAGGGGATCAAGAAAAGCGCAAACAACTGCACGATGTTTTAGGAAACCTCTCACCCACCTACCTGGTAGGTGGCATGCTTCATCATCGGGGCCCAGCTAGATTACCTAGCGCAATCAGCTGTGCTTCAACGCCTGAGTTACAGCGGAGCAGGTTGTTTGTTTGAATACAGTGAAGTGCTATGTGAAGTGAAAGTTACCTGATAAAAAATATGTCTGTAGGGAACCCTTTTAAAAGTTTTAATGGAAGGGCCCTAGGACATGAATAAAAAATAATAGGGGGATCAACTTGAGGTTTTAGGTACCTCTGTATCCCTTTACAAATTATTAGGTCTACTAGTTTCAGCCCTTAAGGTAGTTAAGAGGGCTTTCGTCAGGACCAAAAAAGTGTGTGACCCAAAATTAGTTGGTCACTGGTGCGTAGGTATCAGTACACACCCTAAAGTGTGCTGTGAGTGTAGTGGATTGTTTTTACTCACAAATCCAAGGTCTGGAGTACTTTGACTCTACATACTTGTTCCTCATGGACTTGATCACGGTCTGCTATCCATCCTGACTATTTTGTCGGAGTAAAAGATCATTCTGACCTATGCAGCCGGTCGCAGACCTAATAATTTGTAAAGGGATACAGAGGTACCTAAAACCTCATTATTTTTTATTCATGTCCTAGGGCCCTTCCAATAAAACTTTTAAAAGGGTTCCCACAGACATTTTTTATCAGGTAACTTTCACTTCACATAGCACTTCACACGTGCAGTTGTTTGCGCTTTTCTTGATCCCCTTTTTGCTAGGTTTTTGTCACTAACAATGACTCCATGACCTTGCAAAGGATTTGTCTACTCTGTTCCCATGAGGCACAGGGCCAAGACTGATTTACATATAGCTGGGTCTGCACTGAGGTGGGGAAGTGAGTTAAAAACAATGACAGATTCAACCCAGACCTGTGACTGGGGGTGTATGTCTGAAAAGTTTCAGCTCTCCGTCCATCATCTCTTTGTGTTTGCTTTGTTCACCCTAAGTTGGCAGGGTATGCCCAGACATGGGTCTGTTGAAATGTAAAATCTAATTCTCTCGGTTTTTGATTAAGCTGTGCTTCATCCATTCTTCACCCCTGCCCTGCTTTCGGCCTGGCTCTCTCTCCTTGACACCGCATCTGCATAAACATTGGTAAAGAATCTAGATTGGGGCATTGTAGGCTGTGTATACATGCAGACTCAGCGCAAAAGAACAGCTGGCATTTGCACAGGGTTTTTTAAACAATGGTAAAGCCTTAGATAAAGTTTAAACAGATAGCCTATCTTGATGTGCAACTTCAGAACGCGACAGTTACACAAGGCACCAAGGCTGTTGATTCTTACGGATTGTTTCATTTGTGTGTTCTTCTCAACGCTCTATTTACCTCTGGGCGTTCCTTGCTTGTGATCTTTGCTATAAAAATCCATGTAATTATGGTTCAGTGTGCTCTCGCTTGATTATCTCTATGGTGCTTGTCGGATGAGGCCCCCATTCATGAATGCTAATAAAAAACCTATGGTTTGTATTTCGCTCCAGTGTCGATTCCTCCTTACTTGTTAAGAACCTGTGGCGAAGTGGTGACCCTGCACCAGTGGGTTAATAATCTCCTCCGCAGGTTCCTTGCTCACTTTGCCACTGGATTCAAGCTAGCCTGGCTGAAGAGGAGAGTTACCCCAAAAACGGTTCCAGGATGCTTTTCTCCGGTTCAGGGAAGACCTGGCAGTTCGGGCTGGACTATTCCCATGAGGCACAGGGTCAAGACTGATTTGCATATAGCTGGGTCTGAACTGAGGTTGTGAAGTGAGCTAAAAAAATGATGATGGATTTAACCCAGATCTGTGACTGGGGGTGAGTGTCTGAAAAGTTTCTGTGCTCCGCCCATCAACTCCTTTTGTTTACTGTAGTCACAAAGTCATTGCCTGTGCATAGGAAGTAACTACGTTCTGCATTCACTTTCTATTAGGATGCACAGTTTGAGCCTGTCTTACGCACAGTTCGCTGTCTTGATTTTACTTGTTCTGCATTTTTGTGAAATGGAAAAACTTTGTGTACAAAGGAAAAAATTAAGGGTTTGCGGATTACTGGAAAAAGGGAACAAAGCAATGTCATATGTTTATGTGATGGATACAGCACCACCTCATAATAAGGATATTGCAAGTCACCTTGGCGGTCCATAACCATATAGAGGAACAAGGCTACAGAGTTCTTTTGTAAGGTCATGGAACTCCGAGGTGACTTGCAATATCCTTATCCTGTATGCCAGGGCGTACTTTATCCCATATAATGCATGGTCACACCATCACCTTTCACACATACCACTTAAAACCTTTGTGCACAGCTCTTTCATATAAAAGAGCATATATGTGTAGAAACATGAATAAAAATAAAACCACTGGTGCAAAATTAAACACATTGAAAACCTCTTAGTTATTTGTCGCAAACAGATATTTGAAACACTTCAACTGAAGTCATTTTTTTGTGTTTTTTTAAACTGCATTAGTTCCGAATGTGTACAAACATGCAGAAAGATTCCAGATTTTCTCTATGTAAGGAGTGCAGAAAATAAACATGTTTTCTTTGCTTGTCATTTTAAACTAAGAAAATAGAGCTGAGGAAAGAAAAGGAATGTTCCATTTCGATGCTTCAGTTATGCTCACTATCCTGACCTGCCTTTCACCTCTGCTGCTGGCTCTGGCTGCAGGCATTCTGATGTCAGAACTAAACTGTAATAACTTATAATAGTTGAGTTTTGACATCTTTTCTTTATACTCAGCAACTGGGTGAGTCACAAGCTACCGATTATAAAGATACTGGCGTTTATATAGGGATTACAGAATACCTTGAATAAATGTGTTTGTTCTGAAGTGTACTTTGATATTTATACAAAACATTTGGTAGTAACAATATGCAATATGTGTTCATTGTGGAACTCACAACAATGTGGCAAGAGATGCTTTACCAAAACACACAAAATGTCAGATATAATACCCTGCAATGGTAAATATAAAAGGAAAGACTCAGATTTTCAAGCACTGTGAAATCCCAATGATTAATGGTGTAACTACATTAACAGACGTATGTGTGGTGGATGACCCCATGTAGAAAAAAATTGCCTTAAAATGGGAATATAATGGCTTTAGTTTAATATCAGATGTTTTGAAAGAAGAATCATGAAAGGTTTAGATATATAGAAGCTGGGATCAGGTCACATAAAAATATACTCCAATGGCCTTTCATTAATATCAGATGCTATTTAAGAGATCTAGATGCTTAGAGAAATCAGAGGAGTCTGGAAATAGCTGAGGAATTAAGAAGATCCGCCATTGAATGGGCCTCAATTTTGCGGCATAATAAAAGCATTGTGTATGAGAAAGCCAGGAATAAGTGGCACCCCAATGAAGATATTGATATCTCATTGGACATGTGGAATAAGATCAATGAATTACATTTTACCCAGTTAAAAGGGGCCAGTTTTAGACGAATGCAGTTCCACTCCAAATGGTTACTCTATAGAACTCTTGTGGTATTGCATGAAATGTAATCTGATTGTTTCTGACGCAAGATGTATGGGGCAGGGACAAGGTCCCACATATTTTGGAGTAGACCAGGAATAAGGACATTTTGGTCTGAGATTGAACTATACTGCCATAATGATTTCGAACTGTTTCACTCTATAGATGCCCACACTGCAATCATGAGTTATTCACCTGATATAAAAATGGAGTCTTTACAAAAAAAAATTGGATATTTTTGCACTGATAGCTAGATCTCTTAGCCCCAGCCTCTCTAACATCTGTAATGTGATGTTTAAGACCAGCATCTATCCCCAGATTTGGAAAAGAGCCATCATCAAACCTTTGCTAAAAAAACACATTCTCGACCCCGCTGACACTAAGGGGTCCATTATGATGATGGGCGGACTTAGTCCGCCCGCCATCACATCGGGACCCGGGACAGCCCGCCATAAGGGCGGGGGTCCCGATCAGGGCATTAGGATGCGCCCGCCACACAGGCGGGCGCATCCTGTATGGTTGCAAATGCGGCGGGCAGAGCAGAAATCTCCGCCCGCTGCTATGTGAAAAGTGCACGTTTTGCTTTTCAAAGTGCAACATGACAGGGACCGCGCGGTGCCTGCCATGTTGCACTTTGAAATGCGGGGGGGGTACCATTGGTACCCCCTATGTGCAACCCCCCAAGCCACGGACTTCCAGGGGGCCCGTAACGGGCCCCCGCAGGGAGTCTCCGCATGCCTTTGCATAGTGAAAAGCACATTGTAGTATGGCGGGCGGTGTCTACAAGACACCGCCACCATGTTACAGGTTTTCCGCCCCGGCCGCTAGGCGACCGGGGCGGAAAACAGGCGGGCAGTGTTTCGCACCGCCACGGTCCCCTCCGCCATCCTAATATGGCGGAGGGGAATTGTGCTGATGATGTCGGGCGGATTTCCTCCGCCAGGCTGGCGGTGGAAATCCGCCCGACATCATAATGGACCCCTATGTTTTATAGACCCATAGCCAGCCCACCATTTCCAGCTAAGATCTTCGAGAAGGTCATGAATTCCCAGCTATCTAAATACATCGAAGATCACAATCTCCTGGATGACATGCAATTCGGTTTCCGCAAGGGCCATGGAATCGAGACAGCGCTTATTAAGGCATCAGAGGAGATTAGGATGATACTGGATCGGGGGCGCCACTGTTCTTATTCTGTTGGACCTCTCTGCAGCATTTGACATGGTCGACCATGCTACCCTGATCGACCGTGTCACAAACATTGGTATAAGACATACAGCCAGAGCCCTCCTGTCCTCCTTCCTCACCAATCGACCCAATCAGTGAGTCTCGGCACTTTCAACTCTTCACAATTCGCCCTCCCGTGTGGCGTCCCACAAGTACCCTCACTGAGTCAGAGACTATTTAATATCTACGTGTCGGACTTGGCCAGAGTCATCAAAGCACATGGGATGGGTCTTAAGTCTTACGCTGATGACACACAATTAATGCTTGTGGTACATAATGATGGAGGGGCAGTAGCAGCCAATTTCCAGGAAGGCATGTTGGCCATCAGCACATGGATGGCCAATAACTGGCTAAAACTTAACTCTGAGAAAACAGAGGTAAGGATTTTTGGCAAACTGTCGCCATGGTGGTCCCCTTCTTGGCGGCCGTCCTCATTAGAACCCCATCCTCTTCTGGTATCTAAGGTCAGAAACTTAGGCGTCATATTTGACGACAAGCTGTCCTTCACACCTCAAGTCAATGCTGTGGTCTCATCTTCATTCTATAAACTTAGAATGATAAAGATGCCCTTACCTTTTTACCACTCAATGCTTGAAAGACCCTAGTAAGCACCTTAGTCATGTCAACAATTGACTACTGTAATGGTCTCTTCATTAATGCACAGAGTAAAATACTCAATAAATTACAGCTGGTCCAGAATTCAGCGGCCATAATCTTATCAGGAACCCCCAAATACAAATCCATCTCTCATATACTTCGACATTATCACTGGCTCCCGATAAAAAACGCATCAAGTTCAAGGCCCTTTGTCTTGCACACAAAGCCATGCGTAACTCTGAACCTTTGTTCCTGAAGTAGGCCCTGGGTGCCTACATCCCTAATAGGGCATCACGGTCATCCACAGCTAATCTGCTAAGGGTCCCCCGCACAAAGACAGCCTTGTGGGGCGACAAGCGATTTACTGTCACCACGGCCAAGCTATGGAATTCTCTTCCTATCCACATCAAAGCTAGCCCAACCCTACTTGCCTTCAGAAAAATGTCAAAAATATGGCTATTCAGCCAATAGTCTCTGTATCCTGCTCGCTGTCCTCAGCACTGAGACACCCACGGGTATTTGCGCGCTTTACAAATTGTTTAGAAAAAAAATGTAAAAAATATTCAGCTAAATTAGCATTCATAACTAGACCCAACATTCCATCAGTGGCAATTAAAATTAAAAAGAATAAAGGAACTGGAAAAGAGATACGCTCTAAGATCAGGAGGCTCTTATGCTATGTTTTGTAGCCTATGGGGTGTTATGGGACAAGAAATAATTTAGTCAGTATGAAAGAAATGAGGGATGAGAGCAATATAATATTTATTGTCTATTATTATGATGAGGCTGTGTCTTATTATTTTTTTTAATTCTTTTTATTATAAGCAACATCAACAAGGTAACATTTTTCCAGTTGACATACTTTTCCATTAAAACCAGCAAGGTTACAGATCCAATACAGTGCTACATCGAGAATTATAACAGCGTATTCACGAACATAACCCTCTTATGCATGCATTCCGTCAGTAGTCTATCTTCGAGAGGTGAGGCCTCCGGGACCTCGGGACCTGGCGGTAAAGCAGCAAGCAGAGCATGCTTAATTTGAGTGTACCTAAATAATTCTGTGGGCGCTAACTCGTATTGTTGTTGAAGGTGTTCGAATGTCGCTACCTCCCCTTTATGCCACATGTCCCCCACCGTGGAAATGCCAATAGCGGCCCACTGAGCGAATCCCTTACTATTTCTAAGCCGTCCCAATTGCTTCGTATCCCAGAGGGGGGTGAGTTGGGTTATTGTACCGTGCCAACCCAGTTCAAATTGTGCAGCATGCCATATAGCAACTGTGTGCTTCGTGGGGCCTATTAGCCGCTTGGCGTGTGTCTTGTCATAGAGGGCGGATAACATATTCCCAGGTCCCAGTATTGATCTATCTGCTTTAAACGCCGGGTCCGCCTGGGGGCGTGTATCCACTGGTTGACTACTTTCAATTGTGCCGCCCAATAATGTAACTGTATATTCGGGAGCGCTATCCCCCCATCAAACCACCCGCGAACCAACTTGGCTTGCGCGATGCATGCTGGTTTTGGACCCCATAACAGGCTGGAGACCTGGGCCTCTATGGCTTTAAAATAACTAGGAGGCACTGGGAACGGTGTATTTTCCAATGAGTACACAATGTGGGGCAGCGCCATCATTTTAAACAGCGCTCCCTTACCCAGCAGCGTCAGCGGTAACGTCCCCCAATATGTCGTATCCCGTTTAAGGCTCTCCATCGGTGGCAACAGGTTTATTTTGAAGAAGTCGTCCGGGTTAGGCGTGATGTAGATCCCTAAGTATTTAAATCCATTGTTCGCGATCAAGAGTGGGCATTCCTTAGGTAGCAGCGGTGGTGGGCCGTGTAGGACATAGAGCAACGATTTGGACCAGTTGATAGTATAGCCCGACGCCCGCCCAAAGAGCTCACATGTTCAGGAGAACCAGTATGGAACGTCTGGGAATTGTCATATATAGTAAGATGTCGTCTGCGTGGCTGTGTCTTATTTTTTATACTGCTGATATGTTAGCAAATTAAATGAAATAACCTAACAGTTTATGTTTGACTTTCAGGCAATTATGGATGTGTATATGATTTCCTGTTTACTAACTCTTCCAATAAACATAAATGTAAAAAAAAAAAAGGTTATCAGCAGCACCATAAGATGTCACTGCCACCTGAATCACAGCGCTTCGAGGAGAAACCCGCGAGCCTTCTAGGCTCTGGGCACCCACGAGCCAGAAGAATAGAGGGCCAATAATGCAAAACAGATCCCTATGAGAAACTTGTAGCAGCATCCACCAGATGGGTGCTCTGGAAAAATGCATTATACCGAACTACTTCCATATGGCACACGCTTTCAGCAGAAGTCTCTGGGTTGGTGTATGTACATTTAGCCAATTCTGACTAACTGCTACACATTTGACCCTGCTTCTATATGTAAGCACTACATATTTTATTCTTTGTATCCCTTTGTAGTAATCAGTCAAAAGTCATGTAGTCAGCAGGTTATTGACACAAAGAGCTTCCAGACCCTTGGCATTCTCAGGCGCTAGGTATGTGCCATATAAATACACAAACAATTTTTAAAAAATTGCCCATGCACGCTCAAGCATTGAATGTTTTCAAAACCCATATTTCACGTCAATGACACTATACAATTGAATATTGTTGCCTAATATCCTTCTGGTAAATTCTCATTTTAATTTAATTCAACGTACTGCACTAAGGCTCCTTGGTCCGATTCCGGTCTCGCCAGGTAATTAGTCTGTAAGCATGACAATGCATATAAATTGTGCTTAAATCAACATTTCTTCCATGAAAACCCCCTTTGAAAACCAAAGAGAAGTGCTTAAAAAGTCAGAGGGGCATATTCACAAGGAGCTATCCAGAATTAACTGCACTTTATCGCAGCCAAAGTCGTGATAAATTTACCCTACCATTCACAAGCTGGTGCTAACAGAACCACTTTTCCCGCGATAGCAGCCGCAAAAAACATCACCACAGAGGACCCCCACAACTATCGCTAATGAGATGCAGAGTAGGCGTTCCCGTGACAAAAGCCGCGACAACACCACACCTCAACATTCACAATGACCAGACAGATTGACAATAAGAACACAAAACATGCGATAAAGCGCGGTAGCAGCAGGAATTTTACACCTGCTCTGACTTGGTGAAAAGTCGGACGGCAGCCTACACCACAACAGGGAGCCTGCCCAGGACATAATCGGAAGGGCAACATATGCCACGGAGCAACTGAACATGCAACACGGACACCCAAGAGGGCCACAACACCCACCTGGCACACCTCCCCCGACCACCACAGGGGCAGCGCAGACAATTACAGGAGCCCCCCAGGAAACGCACCTGCCTCACAGGCACAACATCTGACAATGTCATTGTCCACTACAGGCTGAAAGGGAAAACCATCCTAAGCATCCAGGCGATCATCGCCTAACACGCCTACGGTACCAACACAGCGGACAACCAACATCCCACCCCACACCAAGCTGCTGGCCGTGCACTACCTGTTGGCCCCTGGAACAACCCAAACAACACCCGCTAGAGCCGGCGGAGTCTCACAGCCATCCACATCCAAGACCCCATGCCTGTCCTGGACATCACCATCATCCTGGCACCCCAGTTCCTGTTCGGCCAACACAATGCGCAGGAACCACTGGTGACCATCCACTGCACACATGTCCCACCTGTGCTCCCTGGTAACACAGCACACAATCAGCGCAACAGGAAGCACAAGTCACACATCAATGTGCAGGCAACATTCGAACACCGTGGGACCCTCACCAATGTCGCCTCCAAATACACAGCCATTGTGGAGGATCTCTTCACCCTCAAACAGTCCAACAGCAACCAGCCGTCCAACGAGCGCACAAAGGGAAATGCACAGCCCCTTGGCAACTTCCAAATTAACACCCCACTCACCTCAAATCCACAACCATACAATCCACAACTCTGGCAATGCACACGTCACAAAATCACAACCAACATGCACAACAACATGCCCACCCACCAGACACGACAGAACAACCCACAATGGTAACCTGGGCAAGCCGTGAACATGAGCCATCAACGGCATGGCACATAAGCCACACAATAGCCGAATGTGTGGAGAGGTGTCAACCAGGCATGTGTGTAGGATGCAGTAGAGCTATTGAAAATGGCCCTTTTAGCAGGGTTATCCCTAAACTTTTTGCTTTTTCTTTCTATTTTTTCCTGACCTGTGCGTGTTGGTTTTAGGACTCTGGGCACTTGTACCACTGCTAATCAGTGCTAAAGTGCTTATTCTCTGTGTAAACTGTGTTATGGATTGGTATTTCCATGATTGACTTATTTGATTTGAGTCAGTCCCTAGTAAAGTGCACTGTGAGTGCCAGGGCCTATACATCAAATGCTGTTGGTGGGCTGCAGCACTGGATTGTGCCACCTACGCAAACAGCCCGTAAGTTTTGCATTGCATTGCAGAGCCTGTGTGCATCCTGGGGCTGCCATGTCGACTTGACAAGTGCAAACACTTGCCAGTCCCTAAATCTTCTCTTTTCTACATGGGAGTCGCCCCTAAGGTAGGCCCAAGGTACCCCCATGCGCAGGGTGCATTGCAGATGAAAGGTAGGACATGCCCTGAGGTGTGTGGCATGTCCTGATAGTGAATTACAGCCTACTTCGTTTTTCACTATTGCATGGCTACCTGTTCCCCATATGCCAGAGTGGGCGGTTTGATGTTAACATCCTATAATCCTAACTGACTCAGGGAACATGGTAGAAATTCGAGTTTAGTATGCCTGAACTCAGAATGATAAAATTCATCTTTTAGTGAAGTTGGTTTTAACATTCTGTGTTTGAAAATACCACTTTTAGAAAGTAGGTATTTTCTGACCTAACCATCCAGCCTGCCTCTACTAGCTTGTGTGTTGTCTGTCTGGTTTGTGAGTGACAGGGTCTGGGGGAGACTCCAGGAGACAGGGTGAGTCAGCACAAGGGTGAATAGACGGATCACTGACATAATATCGAGGGACATAATATCGACTAGCAAAAATATCGGCGACAAAATATCGACAGACATAATATCGACTTTGTATCTACAAACAGGTAAGTACAAAAATATCGAGTAAAAAATATAGTTTACAAAAATATAGTTTATAAAAATATCGACTTTATTAAAAACAATGTTAAATTAAATTCATATTAAAAATTAATTACTAAAATATACTTACAAATGCTTAAATTACCTTATAATAATTAAATAATTAATTGAAGTAAAAATATATAGTAACATAATATAATTGAAAAATATCCAATATTATTACCGTAGGATAGCGGAAGTGTAAAAATTACTATTCCCACTCCAGAGAGTGCAACAGTAGGTAAGGCGTTGGATAGCGTAGAGGTAAAATTTACTATTCCCACTCCAGAGAGTGCAACAGTAGGGAAAGCGTTGGATAGCGTAGGGGTAAAAATTACTATTCCCACTCCAGAGAGTGCAACAGTAGAGAAAGGGTTGGATCGCGTAGGGGTAAAAATTACTATTCCTACTCCAGAGAGTGCAACAGTAGGGAAAGCATTGGATAGCGTAGGGGTAAAAATTACTATTCCCACTCCAGAGAGTGCAACAGTAGGGAAAGCGTTGGATAGCGTATGGGTAAAAATTACTATTCCCACTCCAGAGAGTGCAACAGTAGGGAAATGGTTGGATAGCGTAGGGGTAAAAATTACTATTCCCACTCCAGAGAGTGCAACAGTAGGGAAAGCGTTGGATAGCGTAGTGGTAAAAATTAATATTCCCACTCCAGTGAGTACAACAGTAGGGAAAGTAGATACTTCATATATTATTTAAAAAATATATATATATATATTAATATCTATAAACTTTTTTATTAAAAGTAATAACCAATGTAATATAATATAATAATTAATTAGTTACAAATACTAATTTAAATTAATCATTACAATTAGTTATCTATTAATACTAATTATTACAAATTAACAATTAATTATTTAGTAATTAAAAAGTTACTTAACAATTAAAATCTAATAAATACCCAAAAAAATTAACATATGTAATTAGTTATAATTAATTTACTTCCCACCCTATTCCCTTATAAACCCACAACCCGCTACAGAAAATAAATTAGTTAAATTAACATAATTATCAATTAATCAATTAAATAAAATTAATTGCCAATTAACATTTAATTAATTACAAAATAAAAATTAATTAACAATTAATTATAAACAAATATCAATAAATACATTTACATATTTAATTAATTTTAATTAAATTACTTCCCACCCTATTCCCCTATAAACCCACAACCCGCTACAGAATTAAATCACGCAAAATTTTAATAACATTAAATTAATTAATTAAATTACATTATAACATAAAGAAACACTTTTAAACCATAAAATACACTATAAAAAAATTCCATATTATTAAATTATCGATATTTTTATTGACCTATATTATGTACTTCGATATTTTGACTATCTATATTTTAAAATTCGATATTACATTACTTACCTTCAAAACGATATTTTTGATGTCTATATTCTGTCCATTCGATATTTTGTCCAGCCTATATTTTGGACTCGATATTATGTCCATTCGATATTTTTTAGTCGATATTTTGTCTGTTTACCGAATAGACACATCTACACCTAGATGGTTGGGAGGAGTAGCACCTGGGCCTGAATAGGGCTGGGCCTGCCTTCCACAATGCTGGCTCCATCTCCTGTGGTGCGTCTGAGGACCCTGGCCCACACTGACAAAGGAAGAAGGTGCACACTGGCAGAATGCACCCCAAACTGGTTTGAACTAAGTCCAGTTCCCTCTGCCTTCAGTGGACAAAGGAATTGCTGGTATAAATATCGGGCCCTTACCCCAAGACTTTAGAACTCGCTGGAATCAAGGAACCTGATAAGAAGAAGAGCTGGAAGAGCTGCCAGGAAGAGTACTGCCCCTTTGCTGTGTTGTTGCTTTGTAGGCTTGGCCTGCAGCTGCTGCTTCTGCGTTGGGCAGTCAAAGGACTGGATTGAACTTTCTCTACTTGCGCTAAGTATCTCCAAGGGCCTGAAACTGAGCTGGCCTCCTGTTAAGAAGTCTCAGGGACTGCAAAGACTTCACCAACCTCTGGGTACCGCTACTGGAATCGCTGTTTCAGTTGCCACAGAGAAGAGGGAATTGCGACCGACTCTGTCACCGACTTCGTCGCTGGCCTTGTGTCCTGAAGGCACCGCAGGCCGCACCGTCTCGCCCTGTACCACACGCCTTGGTCTCACCAACGCCCATCTGCACGATCGTCACCGAGCCACTGCCTACATCCCATCGAGTGGCATCGCAGCTCCCACCGCCTCGCATCACTTTGCTGGCGTGGTCTCACGACACGATCGCCTCTAGCTCGACTCCCGTGAATGCCTCGTCACGCACAGCTCTCCGGCTCCGCCAGCACCAATTTCCGCCAACCAACTCTGTCGCTTGCATCGCAACCTTCCAGCACTGCATCGAGCACCGCCTCGCCCTGCACCGCACGCCTTGGTCTCACCCACGCCGTCTGCACGATCGCCACTGAGCCGCTGCCTGCACCGCATCAAGAGGACACCGCGCCCTGCACCGCTTCCTCTTTGCACTGTAACCACGACTGACGCCACGACCGGTTCTGTCACCTGCACTGCAACTGCCAGCACCACATCGAGCACCGTCTCGCCCTGCACCGCCAACCTTGGTCTCACTGAGGCTGTCTGGATGATCGTCACAGAGCCGCTACTCGCACCTCATTGAGAGAACACCACACCATGCACCGCTTCCATTTTGCATCACAACCGCGACGGATGCCGCGACGGATGCCGAGACCGACTCACACCTCCATGTGGGCTGCACTAAGAAAAATATTGTTAACGAGTCTGTTCATGCTGTTGCCGGCCCATACCGACACAGTCAGCTTGAACTGCAAGACTCTATTGTTTTCAACATCGCAGTAGGCTCGGACCGAGCTACTGACTCGTACTAACTGTTTTTTCAACGTTTTTGTTCCATTTAAAGACATCTGGTGAGTTAACTATTTTTAAAGTACTGTATTGTGGATTTTTTATCGAATTTGGTCTTGTCTTGAGTATATAAAAATATTGGATATTTTTCTTAACTGGTGTGGTGTCCTTTTGTAGTGCTTACACTGTATTACCGTTATGTGCAAATGATTTACACACTGCCTCTAAGATAAGCCTGACTGCTCATGCCAAGCTACCAACAGTGTGGACAGGGGTTATTATAGGAGTGTAACTCCCTTCTCCTGACTAGAGTGGTGGTTTCTGCCTGGATTCGGTGCAAACCTTAGCCAACCAGAAATCCCATTTCTAACATGAACCGTGATAGGGAGAGTACACAATGCCAAGAGTGGCGGAAAAGTACTGAACAAACCGCAGTGTGCAGAACACACCCATATCCACGTCGACAATACACCTCTGGTGAATGGAGTGTAGTGGACAGTGAATGCAACCATGTCACCCCAGCCAGTGTGGGTCCTTGCGGAAATGTTGCCTGGTACGCCCCACCCGTAAACATGAGCAGAGTGGGATGGGCCGGTGTATGCCAGGCCAGCGTAGGGGGGTGAATAAAAAACACATAGCCCTGGGTGTTGTCCTCTTGTGGAAATCCCAGTATCTCTGCCAGGGCGGCACCTCCCACCCTGCCACGAGGCTGACGCCGTCCTTGTTAGCAGAGTTTCCTGAGATCCCATGCGCCTGACATACCGCAGCCCGCAGGACCACAAACCTGTCAGCCCGACCCATACGCAGCCAGGTCACACTGATCAGCATCCAATGCCAGCATGTGTCATGGAGGGCCCACCACGTGCCAGTGTAAGCTCCAAGCCCGAGACTCCCTTTGATGAGTGAAGCATAGTGCCATATGCGCTTCTTGCGACACATCCTGCCACAAACCCTGTCCAAAGCCATACGTCGAGCCGTGCTGCCACAAACCCTGTCCAACGCCATATGGTGAGACGTGCTGCCACAAACCCTGTCCAACGCCATCCGGCGAACCATGGATGAGGGACCAGGGCAATCCTGGGACCTCTAGGTCTCACATCCAGCACCTAGTCGCTAATCACGATTGGCTAAGTCCATACCAGTGGACGCACGGAGAGGAATAAGAGGAAGTTGCGGCTCAGTCCGGACGAAAGCTGGGTCACAGTCACGGAGGTGATCGGGCACGTGATGCCACTGAACCTGAACTCTGCAGGCCGTTGGGGCCACCAACCTATGCCGGCAATAGTAAATTTGGAATATAACTTTGAGTATGCAAAGGCTGATTACACATCATTGCATACAAGGGGAGGCCTAAGAGGATGTCGCCTTGCAACTTGGCGGAGCGAAAAGGATAATCGTTACGGAGGTGTTCGTACACTATCGACAACTGTCCTGATGTCACTAGCACTGTGCATCGCGAGCCAAAGACACGTGGCTGTGGGCCACTGCTGACCACTGCCTACGGCCTACACTGTGGTCCAGTAGGTCACAGAGTCATGATTCAGCAATGGCGGAGTCCATATCAGTGTACTGGCATCATCGCAGTCTGCATGCCCACTCAGCCCCAGTGCCACTACGTCTGTTCTCCGACATTCATGGACACTCTCTGGGTGAACAGTGGTGGCGTCTGAGCCTATGGGACTAGGGGACAGTTTTCATCCCCATATAGCTGATACTGAATTGGTGGTGGCAAGGGGCTTTCGCATTCCACTCCTCCATTTGCAGCTTCCTGATGAAATCAAATCTTTCGGCGTCTTGCCCTGGAGGACACCTTCCACTGTCCCCCGAAACACTCAGAAACATACACCTCGGACAATGATGTTTACCCGCTCAGGTCGCATGGCTCATCCGACTGCACCACAAGTCACCGTCCCGTGGCTGGGTGCCTGTGACGGCCGCAGTGCATCCGGGGCCACTAACTCTGTGCTTGTCAAGTTCGGGACCCCTTCTACGGAGACATAGGCTGTCCCCTGAGGCGTGGGCCTTGGGCTCATCAACACCATGACTCTATGGCCTTGCGCTGTACGCAGCCTCCGGGCACAAATGCATCCCACCAGGGCTCACACAACAAAGCGAGTCCAGACCAGCTCGGACGATGTATCACCGCAGGAGGCACACTCCACCACCGCAAGGATCACCTTCAAACGCCATCTGCCAGAATTATAGCGGTGGTCCTGACAGACATCGTGGTTGCTAAGGCCTGTCGTGGCTGCCATCATCGGCCTGTTACCATTGCTCAGCACTCCAGGTGCCAGTGACTCTGTGCACCACAGGCCATTGTCCGTAGCTGACTGTGCTTTGTGCTGTGGAGCGGTTACACAGGTATGTCACCTCAAACAGTGTGGGGGCCCTGAGACATTGATGGTGAAGATGATGCAGGTCTGACACACCCCACTACATCTGCATCAGGAATAAATCGTAGGTACACAATCCAAGACTTTTTCTGCACATGGGCGCGCTCATCTCTAGTGTCCACAGCCCAGTGCACTGCGACTCACGCACACTTCTGTGTGCATGTTTGCTGTCCTCTGGACTTTATCCAGATCACCCCATGTTTCTCATCAGTTGACTCTGTATTGCATGTGTTTTCTGTTTGCGTTGCACTAGTGTCCAATGTCCAAGTGGTTGCCAATACCAGACATTCCTTGCGGAATGGCTTACACTCACCCCACAAACATCCAGCACAGGCATCACTGAACATGTGGCCCTGCCAATGAAGGGGCCGGACGCACGTGCCTGTAGCCAGTTCAACATGATCTCTGCGTGTGTCCCTGTGGTCTTGTAGTATGCATGTGGTCCCTGGGCCCTACGACTTTACATTGTGCGCTGTACCACGGATGCATTGCAGATATGTCACCGGAGGCAGCGGGTTGAGGCTTGGACATGTAGCTTTGTCGTCACCCACTCCATTTGTGAGGGGAGTGGCCAGGGCCATCGTACACACAGCCAACATGGGTGTGTGACTGCTAATTGTGCACCCCTGGGTGTGGTTCTTTGCTGTACATCTGCATCTGCATGTGTCTCTATGGAAGCGTCGGTCTTCTTTGTGGGGTGTGGGTGGGCCCTGTAGGGTGATAGACCCCTACGAATGTGTCCTGGTTCGCATTCCATGGGTTCAGTCCCCTCCAAAACCTTTTGGCGTGTTGACACATGCCATTGGGGTGCCATGTGTGGGTGGGTGAACTGTTGTGAGCCAGCTGTGCCTGCGGGTACTTCCTGATGTGTGGTTATGTTGCAGGCTCGGTGTTCTCCTCTGGGTATCTTGGCTGTCTGGGTCCTGGTGGGGTTGCATGGGATACCCATGGGCTGTTGTAGGGCGTCAGTGTAAACGGTGTGGTGGTCCTCTCCGGCATCACTGATGCGTTGTATAATGTGCTCTGCTGCAGGTGTTGTACTCCCCTCTGCGATGTGAAGGAGAGGTGCGTGTTGCCTTTGTGTTGGCATATATGTTGGCGCATTGTACTAGTTTGCATGCAGACTGTATGGCGATGTACATTGTGTCTGTTTGGGGGGTGCTGGATTCCTCTGCGTGTGGGTCAGTTGCTGGTAGTGTTCGGTCACCTCCGTGATGCTGGTCTTGTTTTCTTGCGGTCTGCACCCTGTCTTCTTCTCCCTCTTCTCCGACCCCGTTGTTCCTTGCTGGTAGTCTGTGGGGGTTGTGGGGTTCAGGTTAGGCTCTGCGCTGGGTCAGGGTGCATTCATGTTGCTATGTGCTTTGGCTTGTCTCTGGTGTATTTTTACCGGGGTTTTTATGGTGCATTATCCTGCCAGACGCATGGCATTTGCAGGCCTGTGGCCGGTTTTAGCTACTTTTTGTGCAGTGGTTGGCCTCATCGCATGTTTTTTTGCATTCGCGTATCGCATTTTTGTGGTGTGGCGTTGATTTTCACGCGGACATTTGCCACGCTATCTGGTGTCTATCGCATGCTACCGCCTTGTTGTGAATTCCACGTTGACACAGGGTTATTTTCCCCTGATTGGCTGCGATGTTGAAAGTTGCATTACGCTAGTCTTGCGGTAGTTATCACATGTTCTTGTGAATATACCCCAGAGTTTTTGCTAATATCCCAACATTTGATAAACATATTTTAAAATGTTTCTATTTTTCACTACAAAAAGCAAATAATACGTTTGGTTATTAACCTACCGATAAACATTTTCCACCTCGATAAAAGCTATATGAATCTACTTTACTAGTTAACTGTGCCTATAGTACAAATACAACAGTGCTGGCTGTGGCGTGTATTGGTCGAGGAAGGCTGTATCAAGGTTCTGGTGACATGCACAGTAATTAACCTTGTGGTAGGCATCATGTCACCAGAATCCATTTATTCGATAAGCACTATTGTTCCATAACACGGAATAGTGCACACCCTTCGCTCTAAATATACTGTATGTTTAAATGCTCTTTTACCATAGCGTATTATAAAACTGATGTTAGGGCAGGAAGTTTTATGGAATGCGATTTTACACTTTTGAATTGATGAAACAAAGTAAATGTACTGCTCCGAGCTATTCAGCTACCCTCTTTTTATTTAATAAGCGCTGCGGATTGATCCAGTACCCTTCTCCATAGAAAATTCCATTAATATGAATTTTTAGTAAATTGATTGTGGGTCCAAGTTAGAACTAAATAATTGAGAAATAGTTTAAAAAAAGTAAATGGGCATGTGACAGGGAAAGAACCCGTCATTTTATGGATGAAAATCGTTCATTTTGGCACCAAACTACGGCCCCATGTACAAAGTGTTTCATTGGTTGGAAAACCTCAGGTTAGGTAAATTGGAGGGTTTGCATCCGCTAAAACACTTTTTGAAATGTAGTAAACCCAATTACCAATTCGGAGAAGGTTTTCTGGAAAATTAAATGGAATCAGTGTTTGAAAGGGGCATGTTTAGGGTGTCCCTTCCAAATACTGATACCTTATTGTATGTATCAGTGCTTTGCAACCAAAATTTGGTTGCCAATTCATATTTTACCACTGACTCAAAGGAAGTGGTACCCCATTCGCCAACAGGAAAGGGCCCCTAAAAAACAACTACCATTTGTGAAGGTTGACAAAAACGTTTTTAGGAGTAGGGTGTGGTCCATTTTATTTACGGCATTCCTTTTTCCTTTGAGGAAAACAGGCTACATATTAAAAAAAAAAGATTGCTTTATTTAAAAGCAATCACAAACATGGTGGTCTGCTGATCAATCATACCAATTGTAATGGGGAACAATTTGCGAATATTGATAGGGAAGGTTCATTTGCAACCCACTACAATTCTGATTTTTGTGAACCGACTTATTAGTACATACGTCACTTCACACAATCAAAAATAATTTGGTAGAAGTCAGTGAGCAATTGGCGACCATTACAGAAAGCTGGCACCAAGGTGGGTGTATTTAAAAATAACAGTGCCCAGCGTGGGATGTTGCCAGGGTCGGACTGTACTATAGGGCAATCAGGCAGACCCCAAGAAGCTGGTCTGACAGGTCAGTATGTGGAACATTGTTTTGGCTGTTTGTGGGCCTGTTTTATGGTCTGCTGGGCGTTGTTTATGTTTCGCTTGCGCTGTACTTGTGACATCTATTGTATTGAATATATCATAAAGGGGTCTTACATCCCGCCCACTTGCTTTCCTTGCCGTTTATCTGAGTCTTCCATAATTGGCATAGCACTTACTCAGTGTGTCTTTACAAGTTCGAAGCTTCCCCAAATTACAAAAACCGGGCACTTTTTCTGCTTTCTAATTCATTAATATGGCCACTTTTATTTTAGTGCCTGGACCTATTTTCTGTCCCAGTCCAGCCCTAATGTTGCGCACTTCTTCAGGCGTCGCAGAGGGCGCCGTAACAGTGTCTTAGGAACTACTGGGCCCTAGAGTTATAAATAAAAACAATGTCATTTTAGAACGCTAAAATGACACACATTGTTCTACCAGCACTGGCTGAGAAGGTTCTATTTTGTGACACACGTGCCCATTGTGCAGAAGCGAAATGCCGTCATACTTCAGTGAGGATAGCCAATGGCTGAAGGAGGCTACGTTGGGAGGAATGAATGTGTGAATGTCAGACAGACCAATAAATGCAGGCCACTAACCAAAGTTCCAATATGTACCTATGAATTTGAAACAAAACAATTGTCTGTCTCAAAGGCCAGACCTAACAATGAATCTACAATTCTTACTTGGGCAGTGTGCTGATTTTCAGTGGCAAGCATCTCCTCACAGATTTCCATCAGTATATACACTTCGAGCATGCTGTGGCTGAGCAGTGCATTCCAAGGCAGGAGGCACACTCTTCTAGTGTTGGGGCAGTTTCTTCGGGAAGGTTGGGCTATATATATATATATTTTTTCTTTTCTAGCTTGTTGCACAACTCATAAAGAAGTATTGCCAATGACCCTCCTCCTACCCCCCTAGTGCCTAGCCATCACTAAAAGTTCTAAGTCAGCTTTTTAAAAGCTAGAAGCATAATGGGCCTGGCTCACAGATGCACAGACACACCGTTCCCTCTAGTGAGTGGCTGCTGTGAGGCTCACAGATGCACAGACACACCGTTCCCTCTAGTGAGTGGCTGCCGTGAGGCTCACAGATGCACAGACACACCGTTCCCTCTAGTGAGTGGCTGCCGTGAGGCTCACAGATGCACAGACACACCGTTCCCTCTAGCGAGTGGCTGCCGTGAGGCTCACAGATGCACAGACACACCGTTCCCTCTAGCGAGTGGCTGCCGTGAGGCTCACAGATGCACAGACACACCGTTCCCTCTAGCGAGTGGCTGCCGTGAGGCTCACAGATGCACAGACACACCGTTCCCTCTAGTGAGTGGCTGCCGTGAGGCTCACAGATGCACAGACACACCGTTCCCTCTAGCGAGTGGCTGCCGTGAGGCTCACAGATGCACAGACACACCGTTCCCTCTAGTGAGTGGCTGCCGTGAGGCTCACAGATGTACAGACACACCGTTCCCTCTAGTGAGTGGCTGCCGTGAGGTTCACAGATGCACAGACACACCGTTCCCTCTAGCGAGTGGCTGCCGTGAGGCCTTCAGGTGGGTAGGTGGACCTGAGGTCAGCTGCCAGGACAGTGGTGCTGTTCTGGGCCCCTGGTTGGACACAGGGTACAACAATGCAGAGGCAAGGGATTTTACATCAGAATAACCAGTGGTGTAGCTTCACGGTGGTGTTTGGAGTGTTACACCCCCCTAATTAATGTATTTTTCTGATGAAAATTTGGGTACAGATACTTTCAGTCGGGTATGGTGAGGTGGCTGACGGATTTCACCTAGGATTTCTGCATGTGCACACTGACAAAAAAACACACACTCTCATCTCTGTTTTGAAGGTCCTAAAAAATGTTGAGAAGTCCCTATCATGCACCCTGCTTGTCGTATAATGTATTTTAACATTATAAGCCAACATGATTGTCAGAAAATCTGAAGCTCACAGCCTCCTAATTTTACTGGCCAAGCTATGCCCCTGGGAATAACGTGTGCAAACACATTACCTGATATAAATATTGTGCTATAAATATTGTCCTGATGGGTGTAGATATTCTGTTATTAACTCCCAGTGTTGCAATCAATTTGTAAAACATATTTTGGACTGAATATTTGTGGCAGATTGTACTTCTACATACAATATTCTGGTACCCTGCCATCCCGGGGTAGTGGCTGAGCTTGCTGTGCTTCTGCCGTTGTACAAATGACGGGGACATGGCCGCTCTGCAGAAGTGGGTGTTGAGCAACCACCGACAGGGTAGCTAAGAAGGTACCTCAAAGATGTCTTGAGCCAGACCTTGGAAATTAGAAAATATTCTAGGGTATTTCTGATTTCTAACCATCATGAGAAACCTCCTCTTCCACATGCCATCGGCCCTCCTCTGTGCACATCCTGGTGCTGAGGTGGGCCAGACTGCTTTTTGATGCTGTCCATCTGTGTCCACCATCCACCCCTTTCATTGGTCCATTTCCAAATCTGTTAACTTCTGCTCTGACTTAGACTTTAATCAAGATCTCCTTTTAGCTCTACCAGCACGTCCAAAAGCAACACATATATGGAGAGGGGTTGGCCTAACGGCTAAGGCGCTCGACCTCGGACGTGCTCGACCTCGGACGTGGGGATCTGGGTTCGAGTCTCGGTAACGACGCCAAAAACCCCCTCTGATTCTGGGCAAATCACTTAATCTCCCCATGCCTAAATAAAAAAATGAAAGTGTGTCCTCATGTAACGTAACTGGTGCTATGTAAAGCGCTCTGATAACTGATTCGGTTCGGTTCTAGTTCGCGCTATATAAAACTCCCAAAAAAAAAAAAAATATATATATATATATAGGCATGAAAAGTCCCTCTTCATCTGTCCTTTCCCTACTCTTCAAGCTTCAGTCACTAACCAGTCCTATAACAGGATAAATTCAAGCATGTGAACCTATGAAAGATGCCAATGCTGGAGAACTGGAGCTACAGGTGAGTAACATGTTTCCTTATCACACATTTGGTTCTCTGACTCTCTTTCCACATAACTAGGGGCCAGATGTAGGTAGGCAAATACCGGTCGGTAACGGCCGAAATTCGGTAATTTCGGCCGTTATCGACCGGTATTTGGAAAATGAGATGAAGGTGGGCATTTTACTGATTCGGTAATTTACCAAATCGGTATTTTAAGGAATCTGTAAATTACCGATTCCTTAAAATACCGAATCGGTAAATTACCGATTTTGCTATGTAGGGAGCACTCAAATGAGTGCTTTTCCCCTTTTAGGATTCGTTATTTACCACCAACTACAAGTTGGTGGTAAATAATGAAAACCTTGGAAAAAGCATTTTTTTTGCTTTTCCAACAGTGCCATGTTGCAGACATACATGCCCTTAGGGCATGTATGTCTGCAACATGTGCACCCATACATAATTGAGGGGTGCAACAGGGTGCCAATGCTGGAGAACTGGAGCTACAGGTGAGTAACATGTTTCCTTATCACACATTTGGTTCTCTGACTCTCTTTCCACATAACTAGGGGCCAGATGTAGGTAGGCAAATACCGGTCGGTAACGGCCGAAATTCGGTAATTTCGGCCGTTATCGACCGGTATTTGGAAAATGAGATGAAGGTGGGCATTTTACTGATTCGGTAATTTACCAAATCGGTATTTTAAGGAATCTGTAAATTACCGATTCCTTAAAATACCGAATCGGTAAATTACCGATTTTGCTATGTAGGGAGCACTCAAATGAGTGCTTTTACCCTTTTAGGATTCGTTATTTACCACCAACTACAAGTTGGTGGTAAATAATGAAAACCTTAGAAAAAGCATTTTTTTTGCTTTTCCAACAGTGCCATGTTGCAGACATACATGCCCTTAGGGCCCTTAGGGCATGTATGTCTGCAACATGTGCACCCATACATAATTGAGGGGTGCAACAGGGTGCCAATGCTGGAGAACTGGAGCTACAGGTGAGTAACATGTTTCCTTATCACACATTTGGTTCTCTGACTCTCTTTCCACATAACTAGGGGCCAGATGTAGGTAGGCAAATACCGGTCGGTAACGGCCGAAATTCGGTAATTTCGGCCGTTATCGACCGGTATTTGGAAAATGAGATGAAGGTGGGCATTTTACTGATTCGGTAATTTACCAAATCGGTATTTTAAGGAATCTGTAAATTACCGATTCCTTAAAATACCGAATCGGTAAATTACCGATTTTGCTATGTAGGGAGCACTCAAATGAGTGCTTTTCCCCTTTTAGGATTCGTTATTTACCACCAACTACAAGTTGGTGGTAAATAATGAAAACCTTGGAAAAAGCATTTTTTTTGCTTTTCCAACAGTGCCATGTTGCAGACATACATGCCCTTAGGGCCCTTAGGGAATGTATGTCTGCAACATGTGCACCCATACATAATTGAGGGGTGCAACAGGGTGCCAATGCTGGAGAACTGGAGCTACAGGTGAGTAACATGTTTCCTTATCACACATTTGGTTCTCTGACTCTCTTTCCACATAACTAGGGGCCAGATGTAGGTAGGCAAATACCGGTCGGTAACGGCCGAAATTCGGTAATTTCGGCCGTTATCGACCGGTATTTGGAAAATGAGATGAAGGTGGGCATTTTACTGATTCGGTAATTTACCAAATCGGTATTTTAAGGAATCGGTAAATTACCGATTCCTTAAAATACCGAATCGGTAAATTACCGATTTTGCTATGTAGGGAGCACTCAAATGAGTGCTTTTCCCCTTTTAGGATTCGTTATTTACCACCAACTACAAGTTGGTGGTAAATAATGAAAACCTTGGAAAAAGCATTTTTTTTGCTTTTCCAACAGTGCCATGTTGCAGACATACATGCCCTTAGGGCCCTTAGGGAATGTATGTCTGCAACATGTGCACCCATACATAATTGAGGGGTGCAACAGGGTGCCAATGCTGGAGAACTGGAGCTACAGGTGAGTAACATGTTTCCTTATCACACATTTGGTTCTCTGACTCTCTTTCCACATAACTAGGGGCCAGATGTAGGTAGGCAAATACCGGTCGGTAACGGCCGAAATTCGGTAATTTCGGCCGTTATCGACCGGTATTTGGAAAATGAGATGAAGGTGGGCATTTTACTGATTCGGTAATTTACCAAATCGGTATTTTAAGGAATCGGTAAATTACCGATTCCTTAAAATACCGAATCGGTAAATTACCGATTTTGCTATGTAGGGATCACTCAAATGAGTGCTTTTCCCCTTTTAGGATTTGTTATTTACCACCAACTACAAGTTTGTGGTAAATAATGAAAACCTTGGGAAAAGCATTTTTTTTGCTTTTCCAACAGTGCCATGTTGCAGACATACATGCCTTAGGGCCCTTAGGGCATGTATGTCTGCAACATGTGCACCCATACATAATTGAGGGGTGCAACAGGGTGTCAAAGTGAAACCCTGCCACCCTCCAATGTTTCCCCCTTTTACCGAATCGGTAAATACCGATTCGGTAATTGGAATTCATTCCTATGGGCCTCCAGGCCATAGGAATGAATGGCAATTACCGAATCAGTATTTACCGATTCAGTAATTACCAAAACTTACCTATTCTGTAATTTTTTCAGTAAATTACCTACATCCCATTTGTCTGTTCTTAAATACCGAAACAGTATGATTCGGTATTTAAGAATCTGTAATCTGGGATTACCTACATCGGGCTCTAGGTCTCTCTGCAAAGTCCATATCACCTTTAAACAAATATTCAATACAGAACAAGCAGTTAACTAATAATTATAAAAGTGCCCGACAGAAGGTAATAGGAAGAAAGCAGGATGTGGGAAAGAAATTAATGCAATATTGGAGTGCAATCGTATCGTGTTTGAGCATAAAAGCGGTAGTAAGAAGGTTAACTCAGATTTAGGAGAAAAAGGATAAAGTAAATTTAGAAGATTTGATGAATGTGAGTATTATGAAGTAGTTTGGAGGGGTGGCTCCTCGATTGGAACAGAGGAGCGTTGCCCCACTTGAGTGCCCCCCAAATCCCCAGAGATGAAAATAAAATGGTAATATATTACCATTTTATTTTTCATCATCCCAGCCTGAATGTAGTAACGACAGAGGCTGGGGGCTGCTGAGTGGCAGCAGGGAGGAGTGATGGGCAGAGGGCTGCCTGTGCACTGTTTAAAGTGCGCATGTCTCTTTGGCAGGCCGTCTTGCAACAGCCAGCCAGACATGCACACTTTAAACCTCTCAACCCAGCTGTCTTAGGACAGCTGGGTTGAGAGCAAGTGCAGGCCTCGAGTATGCTGCTTAGAACTGAGAGAGGCTGCTCCCACCAACCAGGGTGCTGCTGTCATGCTGGTTAACAGCATGAGAGCAGCACCAGGGTTGGTTGAGAGAGTTTGCTGGGGCCCGCATTGCAGTCTCAGCAGGAGAGATCGGAGTTGCATGGACCTGGTAAGTGTTTTATTTTAATTCTTTTTTTTATTTTATTTGTGCGCACCCATCCATTTGACCACCCTCCCCAGTAGATGCCAGCCGCCACATAAGGTACCTTTGTTTAATATTGAAATCTTATATGTTATTGTTTCAGTGTACATGCTCATTTAACCAGATGCAGGTGTCAATAACAAAGTTCATATTTTCTTTTTCAGCTGTCCCGTGCCTTCCACCTTGCGGTGAGTACTGCTCTGTTTGTAAGAGTTTTCAAATTGGCTATCAATAGTGTGGCTTCTTTTTGCCATCTGTGGTTGATGTGGCTGGTTAGATCCCTGCACATATTACTTGACATTGTTGGAAATATCCATTTATCTAAGACATAGGTATTCACAAAGATTTGCTGTCATATACTCTTGCAGTGCTACTCACTTAGTTCTGAATTTCAGTATTAAGTCAGATTGAACCCAGGAGTACCTCTGTCTTACTCTTGGGGCTCGATAGTAAGCCAGGAGTACTACAAGAGTAAGTAAAACCTCCTCTCAGCCCAATGTTTACAAATCCGGCCCATGGTTTCTTGTTGTATTGTGAATGGGTCACAAACTACTCATTGGAAGTAACGTAAAAAGGAATCTCCAACACGATCCAAAGTCACGGGCAGATTTACTACCACTTTGTGACAGGTTTGCATCACAAAAATAAAGTCTGGGGTGCCTATCATGGATGGTACATGGGCATTCCCATGCAATCACCCATGGATTTTTACACAAACCCCTATGTAATAACATGCTAGAATGGACTGTGCATTAAAAATGGTGCCTTCTCGGAGCAAACGTTTTGTTGCAGTAAAGTTTTCTTTTCTCCTGTCATTTTACAACTTTGCATGTGTGCCGTAACACACAACACATATGCAAGGTGGGAAAAGTCCCAAACTTTTACAAAGCATAGTATATTGTACTAGAAGGGTAACCTTCCAATGCAAATTGTATGCTTGGCATCTTGATCACACCCTTGCAATATGGTGCAAAGGTCTGCATTCATGCAAGATAGCCTAAAGTCCACCAGCACTACGGCAGAGAGCAACAGCACCATATCTTAGTTCATATGGCACTGTTATTCTCTCTATTTCATGCCACTTTGGTGGCTGCACTGCACTGCAAAAAACTTTGTATATTTGTCCACTATATATTTAAATGTTAAAATTAAAATGGTGATTCCCTCAAGCATGCAGGTTATTTCCACTTTCTTTCAGTGCCTCATATCCCCTGAACATTACACCTATATGTTTCCTAATCACACCACACCATCCATCATGCACAGTTAAGTATTTGCCTGTGTAACTGTGACGCCAGAGTTCTGGTCCCAGTTTATCAGTTTGACCAATATTTACAGTCCTGGGGAAATCCCTTTCCTCTATCGTCCCATACACCTTTATCTGCAGCAAACTCTAAAACAATATTCAGAATTATAATTTGAATAATACTTCTTCCCACATAGAAATATTATTGCTAAACACATCTTTGAGAGAATTGAGATCCTATGGAGGGGATTTCAGCAGAATATTCTTCTCCAGATTTCAAAGGGGTTTAAATATTGCTGATTAACTTCCCCTAGTGCAGGCATACAAATGTTCACAAGTCAACATTTCAGAAAACAGAAGGTCCAGTGGGATATACTCATAGAAAAGCATGGTTGGTTAGTATCATTGTCTCCAGTGATTCCAAGTTTTCTTAATTCCAAAAGTCATCCATGCTCCCCTGAGTGAGTCGTTTGGCTCCCCTTGCCGGATCATACCATCTTCAAACCCAGCTTCATCAATTACAGGGCCACCATGACCAGCACCAGTGCTAATCCTGCAGACAAGCTCACCAACTCTGGTGGTTCTCCGCACGCCCAGAGCCAGGACACCATCAGACTGCAGACTAAGAAGTGTAAAAAAAGAAAAAAAAAGGCAACAGACCATGTATATCGATGCACACAGGATATGGAACAACTCCACATATTCATCATGACTTCCCAATGCTGCTCCAGTTTAGGAAACAGTTGAAGATGCACCACTTCAGAGAATGCTAGATCACAATGCATTAACCATTCACAAACCAGTTACCTCTCTTATCACTTATTGACTTTATACTCGTCTACTCTTAGACCCTGAACAGCGCTCCACTGCTTTTTAGCTAAGTTTGAGCCATGGAAATACAAAACACATACATAAATGCATACACTGTATAAATATCTTCAAGCACGAGATTGGATCGTGAGAATTCTCTCTAAAGTGCTCTGAATGCCAATAGGTGGCTCAGTGGTGACTCTACATTGCCCTGATAGTGATATTGCAGAGCTGGATAAAAGTGCCCCAACCCCTCTGCGCTGACGTCATTTCTTTCTTTCTGCACTCTCCATGCAGATCTGAAGCTTCACTCCTAAATTTGTTGATTTACTAACAAATTCTAAATTGCATAAAACAGTGTGCGAGGGACGATGTCTTCACTGAAAATGACAGGGTTCAAGTCATGCCATGATGGTAAGAAGCAGATGTATGTCACAGACCAGCACAACAAGTGCCTTTGGTGATTGGGCTTCAGTTACAACTCAAGGCCATGCAATAAACGCCCCTTCATGCACCCTAGGGTGATCCGGGAGCTGGAGTCAAAACTCTTCGCCACCGAACATAAGAGGTTGCGTTTAAAACATAGACCTCACTCCCGCTCCAAGTCACCTGGACATTCGTGTTCCCATGCAAACAGTCGGTCCCACACAAAGTCCTGTTCCTGCTTGAAGTTTTCAAGGGAGTCAAAGTCAGAGACGCACCTTGAGGGCAAGGAAGCTAACTGTGACCAATCCCCATCCCACCACTTGAAATCAGGTGCGAATGTGTGAGGCCATCAATTAAACAGTCATCCCCCACAGGACTCTTTGCAAACTCCAACCTGGCCCCACAGTTGGTCCCAGTGTGACCGGAATTCATCCACCCTTCAGCAAATTGCAGTCCTCAGGGGGGCATGCTGCAGCTCTTTCGGATACTTTTGGCTTCCTCTGCTGTGCATTTGGGCCCATGGAAGTGCAAGCGGTTCTAACAGGATATTCAGCAGCTGCCCTCCCTCAGCACATACTGACCCCTGGGGCTGATTCCCGGCCCAGGGTCTACACCAGCCCCTTTGTACTGGTACAACATACTTGGGCTTTTCGGTAAGTAGACCTTTTGACAGATGACATACAGAAGACATACTCTGGCTCCAGGTGACCCTACATTTTTGACAAGGCACCCTATACCTGAATACGACTAGTAAGATTGCTATTAATACCTTCCCAATCAATACTTTGCCATAAGATCTTTGAATGTGGTGCAACTTTCTGCTTTATGGGATGTGAGCAGCAAAATATTGCAGACCATCCCAAGACCGCAGGGTCTCACCGGTTTAAATGACATATGATGGCCAAGACATAGCTACCTGTGTTGGCAGAGCTATTGGCGCCATTGTAGTGCTTATAAGGCATGCCTGGATGTGATCAACCAGGTTTTCAGAGGACGTCCAGGAGTTTCTTGTGATCATGCCCTTTGATGGTGCTAGATTGTTTGAGGAGAAGAAATATTAGGCACACTTACAAGTTAAGGATAGCCAAGCACAGCCTAACCATCAGGATTCTCGTCTACCAATAGGCAGGGTCATCCAACAATACAGGAAGTTTGTGGGTTTTTCAAGGAGAAATCCCTCCCAACCTGTAGATACCGGCACTTTATGACCAATAAGATGTCCAACTATACCTATCTGAAGATCTGGAACTCTCTCTCACCGGAAATACACAGAATCTCCTCCAAGGTTGCCTTCAAATTTGAAGTAAAAAGATTCCTCATGAACAAGTTTGTTACCTTAAAAGGGTCTCAGATCGTCTGCTCTAATACATTGGACTTATACCCTAAGCCCTGAGCTGGGTGTTATTCTTCTTTACTAATCATCTGCTCCCCTCACAGTTCCCTATGTACCAGTTATTATCTTATTCTTAGTTGTCCCTTTCGATTGTAACCTTTAGTTTGGATGTCTATTTGATTTGTTTGGGTTGGTATTCTTTGTGATGCCTATACTGCAACTGCTACCTTCCTTTCTCTCAATTTGTAAAGCGCTCTGATATCCTTCGGGATCATGTTTGCTCTATATAAAACTTTAAAAATAAATAAATAAATACCTAAAGCAACTTTGGCCTGTAGAGTGGAAGAGACAATTAATGAGATTCTGATTTAGCCTCATCCCACTAGGAGGCCTTAGATATGGCAGGATTAAGGAAGAATTTGTACAATCATGCTGTTTATGTGGTGCTGTAGAAGAATCATTAATCCACAAGGTCTAAATTTATTCACATAGAGCTCAGAAAATTCTGGTTAAACCACTATTTAGGTGTTTAATATATGAATCTATTACAAGGCAGTAGGAGTCTGTCCGAATAATGCTTCTGGCCAGCTCATTTCAAGGTTCCTTAAGTTTATGAAACTGGCCTTGGCAGAACTGAGTATTGATGACAATGAATTGCAGGTACAAGGCCAGGACACAGAAGCCATAATGCCCACTTTGAGAGTATATTGACTCAGAATATTTTGTTTTTATAAGACATTATAGACATCATCTTAATTCTATTGAATAGCAACCTGCACTTTACTCTTGCTTATATGGACGCTGCTCAATCAAGAGATAGTGTAATAATGATTGCCCTTTTTTTATTTCTTTATCTCTCTCATTGCGCTGATGTTAATTTATCAAGCAATAGACATTTCACCTCCTAATTTGTGCAGCAGTGTAAGTCATGTTAGGGCAGAGAGTGTGGCACAGCTGACGAAGTTTGCACCAACAGACTGCTTTTTTCTAAATTTTCCATCCTACATTGGCTGCATAGACAACTTAACATGCTTAGTCGGTCGGAGACAGGATACAACATTTCTTCCCAGGCTGGAGAACCATCATGTCGGACTGATGGGTCTTACAAATCATCTATTTCCTCTCAGGCTCATTTCCCTCTACATCAGAACAACTGTTAGACCATTCCACACTCTTGCTGCAAGCAGTCGATCTTCGGGTGGCGTGGTTGGATGCTGACTAGCTTGGTGGTATCAGGCTGAAGCTCTCGTAAAGCTGAAGCTCTGAAGCCCCTTATGAAACATTAATACAGCAAGCCTCATAGTGCTATGAGGGTAATCATTACTGGAAGACACCCTGGAGTGCCCCAGCATGAGGCACAGTCGGAACCTGCTGGCGGCAGTGGGCCCAGCAGGATCGTGGCGATTGGGCTCCCCTGCTGACTACTCACTACATCTAAGGATCATCTCAGAAGCACAGGAAGACTGGGAAATTGCCCAGAAAACCAAACACATCATACAGCGCAGTGTGAACCATACCTTAGACACCGGCATAATACCCCCTCTCCCCCGGAAGCCCGAGACACTTGGTCTGGGAGAAGAGATGGGATGTGAAATTCCAATCCCTACTCGGCCACAACTATGACTCACCATAAGGAAACGGGAACAATCCATCACGGGGGGCCGGAGCAGCCATCTTGGATTGGGGTTGCCGCCGGCTTCTACAATTGCCATGCTCTCCTCAGCACAGTGAAAAGTTGGCCTCTTCTTTTCTGGCAGCCATCCCTGGGTTGATCTATCCAACAGGACTAGAGAGGCATTGTGATCCCCCATTTGAGGCATCTACACCTGTGAGTCACCACAGCATATCATGACACTCACTGTCCTATCCCCGGATTGTCATTAGCGGCTATCTTAGATCAGACTGCATAAGAGTTTCCGCGTTGCTGAAATATATGGCCTGGATAACAACCACCTACTCGCTTAGAGTGGCAGAGTGAGTGGTTGGAGATTGATACCCCCTTGTGCCCCCGGGAGTCCCCCTTGGGTGGGATAGAGCTTGGAGAGTCTACAGTGGCATATGAAGCTCCTCGGAGTTCCTCATGTCGCAGGGCTTGAAACCCAAACACAGAAGGTAACTAACGTTTTCAGTGACGGCAGCCAGGAAGAGAAATTCAAAAGCCTTGAGGGATGATATGGTGAAGGAGGTATACTATAGAGGGAAGTGTCTAATACTGATTTAACCACTTTACTGAAAGGACAGGCTAACATCAAACTTTCCATTGGGGCAGTCAATGATGCGAACTCGACCACTTCGACTGAGGTGAATCTCTCGAGGAGATATGAACAATTTCCACTCTAGATTTAATACTTCAGAACAGAGGGTGTCGGATGTGGAGGCCAGATGGGGCACTCAAGCTTACTGAGCCCAGATATATGAGAACTACTCAGGAAAACTATAGACCTAGAAGAAAGGAGTTGGAGCAATAATGTGCAGATTTCTGGGGTGCCAGAGAACGTGGAGTTCTCAGGCAAGTGGCTTCCCAATGTTTTGAACTTTAACTATGATACTGCCCTGGAGTTCCAGAAGGTTCATCCATTCAAAGTGACCACCCTCACAATCAAGGCCTTGGCAAATCCCTGCCTTCTGCTTACAACACCAGCAAGCCTGTTAAATCCTGGCCACGGTGAAACAATACAGCCCATATATTTTTATTAATCTTCAAAGTCTCCTTTTACCATCATTTGAAACAAACTTAAAGAGAAAGCAATCCTTGGCATTGCGCTCAAACATGATAAACAGAGCTAAAATATGGTTCGATGGAACTGGCCAGAATGCTGATTACTATGGAAGGCCGGACAAGGGGCTATGAAGAACCAGATGACCTGGAACGATGGCTAGATGAACTGGACATGAAAGAAGCAAGTCAAATTGATACTGCCTCCCCTGAGGCCTCTCCGACTTGAACTGGTGATGGAGCAGCTGCACTGGGCAGGGAGGCCTCTGAGGAATGCCGGAGCTTGGAAAAGGTGACACAGAGATGGGAAATTACTTCCAAAATGGGGCACCGGGAGGCACAAAATGGTAGTGAAAAGTCCCGATCTCTCATCATACTTTAAAGTGTGACTATCCTGGGACTACGTTTCATTGGGGGAACTGGGTAGAGTTCTGCTGTATTGCCATTCTGGTTTGCATTACTTTCTGCATGCCCCAGCCTGCATAGAAGTACTAATGGCCCCCAAGGCTGTGGGTAAGGGCTGCTGACAGCCAGTTCTACAGTGGCAGAAATGTTTGGGGTGGAATGAGATTTTTACTTTGGTTTTGAGTCCAACTTTATTGTGCTTTGCAGTGGCTGCTACTGGACGCTCAGGGGCCCAGTAGCTCTTGCCTCAATGTCATTTTACTCTTGGCTGGGGGTGCCCAGGGTGGGAGGAAGTTGGGATTAACAGAGTGTTTCCATCACTTTTCTTTTGTCCGACATTTAGAGAGGGGGGCAGACTTTTTCAAGGGGGGGTCACTGTGCTAGATCCCCATTAGTGTTATATGAAATTCTGTTTGGGGCGCTGTTTCTTGAAAGTTTTGGTGTCCCGGAAATGGACGGCTTGGTTTGGCTGTTGGTATAGCCCCCACAGTTACAGTTGGTTGAGTGGTGAATGTTTTATTTCGACTCCCTGACTTCTGATTTTCAGCGCGGGACCTGTGGATATGGCCCTCGGCACTTGACAGTGTTTCTGCTCCATAATCCCCATTACTACGGTCAGCTCTATATCTTGGAAGCCGTCCCTCCAATTATATCTTTGAGACACCCCTGTCGATGGGTATGTTTACTAGATCCCATCAACATTTACTGGGTAACACGCTACTACCCTTCATTACCCCGTTCTTTCCAGCTCCTCTAGTGTCGAGAGTGGTGGGTGGCCTATTGGGGATTATACAGAAATGCCGGGTGGAGCTGGGATGCACACATTACTCTCCCTTATTGTTAATGGCCTTTCACACAATGTAAAGTGCAAAAAAGTGCTATCCTTCCTTGGACATCTCAAACCCCACATTGTATTGATCCGGGAAACTTATGTGACAGGGTAGGAGTCTAACAGATTACGCAGGCAATAGATGGGGCAGGTGCTCTACGCATGTTCAACTACGCACCAGGCTTCCTCACAGACTGCCCCTTTTAGTCGCCAGACCAGAGACATGGCAATACTCTTTCATTAGAACTTACCATGTAGCATCACACCTCGGCTGACAAAGAGGTAGGTACATGCGAAACACATACCTCACTGCTGGCTCTGTCTACACCCCGGTTGGTAATAAATCCAATTTCTTGATTTGATTGATTTGATTTGATTTATCAACTTAAAAAGCGCGCGAATGCCGAAGGTGTCTTGGCGCTAATGACTGACAGCAGGCCTCTTGAACGGGTCATCTAACAAGTAGCAGTAAAAAGCCAAGTTTTTACAGCTTTTCTAAAGGAGCCTAGAGATGGGCTATTTTTTATAGTGAGTGGCAGCAGGTTCCAGGTCCGTGCTGTGTGTACAAAAAAGCTCCTTCCACCCCAATTGGCCCGTTTGATTTTCGGGACTCTAATTAATTTCAATTGGCTTGATCTAAGCAATCTGGAAGGTTCATACAGTTTTAAATTGGTTCTCAAGAACTTTGAGCCTGATCCATGAACAGCCTTGTATGCCAAACACAGTGATTTAAATTGCACTCTTTTTGCAATTGGAAGCCAATGTAAGATTTTTAGTTTATGTGCAATTGGCTCATATTTGGGAATACCGAGTACCAGCCTTGCAGCTGCATTTTGCAGGCGTTGTAACTTAGATAAAATCTGTACTCTCGCTCCGGCATATATAGCATTCCCATAATCTAATCTAGATAATTCTAATGCCGTCACTACCATCTTTCGAGTATCATCTGGTATGTAAGGTAGTAGTTTTTTTTAATCATCTTCAAGATAAACCAGACTGAAGATGCCAATTTACTAGCTTGGGCATCAAATGAGAGTTTGGTATCCAGGGTCATTCCCGAATTTTTTACTTTTTCAGCTGGCTCTGGACAACTGCCCAAGCTGTCGGGCCACCAGGCTGGGGACCAGATGTTAGAATTGCCTCCCAGCAGCAGCACTTCGCTCTTATCCCCATTTAGCTTTAAGCAATTGTCCAGCATCCACTGGCTGACCTGTGACATACAGTATTTAAATTTTTCTGCCGTCTTGTTCACTTCCTTACTGATGGACACCACTATCTGAGTGTCGTCGGCATACGACACTGGAGTGAAACCACATTCCCTTATAATTTCAGCCAAAGGGGCCATATATAAATTAAAAAGGGTAGGGCTCAGGGAGGATCCCTGAGGTACCCCACAAGGTGAGCTAAAAGAAGAATTGGACTTCGCCTCTCCCAGCTCAACCGAGAAAGTTCTATTATACAGATAGGTAGCAAGGAGAGCTGAGGCCGAGTCATTGACCCTTGCCTCAGTCAGACGGATCAGAAGTGTATCATGGCTGACCGTATCGAAGGCCGCCGATAGGTCTAATAGAACCAAGGCGGCCTTCCCACCATCATCCAACACACTCCTAAGTTCTTCCACCGCGGTCAGCAAAGCTGTTTCCGTCCCATGACCTTCCCGGAATCCAAATTGAGAGTGATCTAGCCAGTTGCCCTCCATCAGATATCTGGATAACTGGTTGTTTAATAGTTTCTCTAATATTTTTGCTGCAAATGGAATCCTGGCTATAGGTCTATAGCTGCCAGGCTCCTCGCTGTCCAAATTCGGTTTTTTTAAGAGCGGTCTTACCGATATAATTTTCCAAACATCAGGAAAGATCCCAGATTTAACAATTTGTGAAAAAAGTTTCTCCAAAAGTGAGCTCAACAACTCAGGGAAGAGCTGCATTACTTTGGGAGGACAGGGATCCATTGGGCTACCCGAGTGAGTAGTATTCACTTCCTGCACAATCTGTTCTATTGTAGGTGGAATAAATTGGAACAGTGGGATCTGCGTCGAGCACTCGTCTGCTTTTATTGGGTCCGAAAATGCCTGATCTAAGTTACCTGAGTGGTGACTCTTAAAGGAGTTAAAAACCGAAGATACTTTATTTACAAAGAATTCACCCAATGTGTTGCAAAAATCAGACTTGTTAGACTGTTTTTGTTCTTTGGGTATTCCAAGGTGGTGGTGGGGGTGACATGAATGTTGTAATTGATCCAATTATTGATAGAACAGGGAAGCCTGACATTATGCATGGTAAGGATTGGTGTTACATTCATGACCTAATATCAGACTTTGCTTTGGTAGATCCCCGAGGTTACTGTATCCAAGAGAGAGCGATTATACCTTTACATCTTGCACCCATACAGCCAGTTAAATAACTTACTTGCATCAGCGGCCACATTGAGACATGTAAGCGAGCAATGAAATATACCAGGGGGAGTCTCAGACCATGATATGGCGGGTCTCACACTCAAGCTCAGCATGGTTGCACGCCTTCCAGGTCCATGGTATATGAACACATCTCATTACATGGGCCCTGATTGCACTCCCTGGTTCAATGTTTCATGAACAAAATGTAGGCTCTGCCCAGTCCCTATCAATGTTGATGGGGGCAGGGAAGGCATGTTACTGGGAAAAACTGATGAGGGCTTTGGCAGTGGCCAAATGATGACTGAGTGGAATTACATTAAATCACTAAACCCCTGATTGTGCCTCTTTTATATAAGGTCTTTCGGAAAACGCTTAATACTGGCAGTCTCCCTCCTGTTGTCAATAAGGTGTGGATTGTTCTCATTCCTAAACCAGACAGAGATCACCTAGAATGTGCTAACTACAATCCAATGTGTCTTATCAAGGAGGACACCAAAATCTTGGCCAAAATTTTGGCAAGTCGACTATAGAAATGTTTTACAACTTTAGTTTATTCAAGCAAGGGCTTTGTCCCGGGTTGAACTTCCACTAATCATCTCAGACTTTTATCCAATATTCTCTGGCAAGTCAAGGTTGATGAGGATGAAAAGGTACTTCTTCTACATCCACCAAGAAGGCATTTGATAGAGTGGAATGGGGTAAGTTCTTCGCACCATGGTTAGAATGAGTTTTGGCTCAAATTTTCTGAAGTGAGTACAGAGCAGGTATTGGTACCCAGAAGCAGTGCACAGTTCCCGAAAGGACGCACTATGTGGCAGGGATGCTCTCTGTCCTCAATACTATTTCTTCTTATGCTAGAACTACTGAACATAACGCTTTGATAGGAGGAGGAGATCTCTGACGTAAGGACAACAGCGGGAGAACACAAAGCTTTTTCTATGCAGACGATATTCTCTTAACATTATTGCATCCCCGGACCTGGACACCAAAACTGGTGATCCCGATTGATCTTTTCTCAGGGTTCTGGATTATCGCATCAACTGGTCAAAATGTGAGGCCCTGCCCCTGAAGCACATCTTCAGCCTCACTGAGGGGCATACCATTTCATTGGAAACCTCGATGCTTGAAGAACCTGGGAATCTATGTCAACAGAGCCCTGGTGGATATGGTACATGACAATATATCCCCACTGACATAGAAGACAATGGCAGATTTTAAGAGATGGGAGCATCTACAACTCTCTCTATGGGGGAGTTTACAGATGGTGAAAATGCACATTGCACCTAGGTATAATTGTGTTTTCGAGATGTTGCCTCTAACTGTTTTTAATACCCTTTTATGGCAGATAGACAAGAATATCCAGCCTTTTATCTGGGGGTGACGGAAGGCTTTAGTTAAAGGTTCTCAGGCTTTACCCTGCCACAGGAGTGGGGTGCTTGTAATTGCCTCATGTGGATAGCTCATCAGCTCACTCCCTCGGTTTACATGATAAAGACCTTCCCGGAGACACCATTATGGCTCCCACTAGAGTGTCCTCTTTTAGGCACAGGAATGATTTGGCAGTATGCTACACCAAATCCATTAAGGGACATGTGGGAGTCAATGCCATTTTACAATCCTCCCAGGAATCATGGCAAAACCTGCATGCCCAGATAGGTGCATCAGCATATTTGCATGTGAAGGCACCTCTATTCCATAGTGCAGAAGTCACTATCGGTCCAGGAAGATATAGAAGGGTAGTGGTATAAACCATATGTTCGACTTGACCAGGGACGGGAACCTGAAAACCTTTCCAAACCGGAAGTGTGAGTATCACTTCCCGAATGCACAAAGATGCAATTAGGGAGATGCACCTTGTGAAGAAACCGTATATGATGATGTCCACCCCAGTCATATGTATCTGTAAGGACATTGGGTGTACCGTCTATGGGTTATACTCCCTTGTTATAGAGCATACTTTGTCCCAAACCACATCTAATGGGTTGAGGCAGTGGTGGGAATCCCGACTTACAACCGCTTTTGATGATGGTGGATGGAAACAACTGTTGAAGGACCATGACCGGGGGCTGAGGAAGGCGGGAGTGATTTTTTTAATTTTACGGTGCTCCACCTCTGGCACTGGACACCAGTGAATCTTCCAAATGGCCAAACTTCATGAGCACTCTAGGTGTTAGAGACGTGGTAGGGAAGGGGTGATATTCTGCTTCTTAATTGGGAGTGAACGCTGATAACGGGTTACTGGAGATGGTTATGGGATATGTTAGGGGAGGGATTAGATGTGACGGTTGCCCTCACAGCTAGGTTTGCTCTTATACATGACTGTTCTGCCTAATTTGACATGCATGTACAGTGCTGGTTATCCACAGCTCTACCAACAGCAAAAGTGGGTATTCTGGAATTCTAGCACTCTCTCAAGGTACCACATCACAGACAGTGGTTCGAAGATATGTACGTGTGCACGTTTGAATGGCTGATGTATAAACTTAGGCCCAAATTTATCATATGATTGTGTTGCCCTTGCATCACGCAGGGTTTTGCAAGAGAAACAAAATGCCTAAGTCAGATTTACCAAGCCACACAAGGCCACCTTGTAGACTCTGCCTTGTGTATCAGGAAGGCATTACAAGGGTGGACAGTGGGTGTTCCACGCATCCACCCATGTATTTTGGCACATTCCCAGAATTACAAAGAAAGGTAAACCTGGGAATGGGTCAAAATGCTTCACTTTCCAGATAGAGGCACAACGGGGTGAAATTCGTCTGGTTTTCCTCTTTCTCTCTGTGCTGCACTCTGCAGCACACTTACCAAGAAGGAAATGCCTGCAACGCAGGCACCTTTATAGCATGGCGCATGGGGGCTCGCATTTGCACTAAGTTGCACTGAATGTGCCAGCGCAGAGAGAGAGCAAGGAATTTCCATATATTAGTAAAGATGATGCATTCCTATATGGTGCATTCCAGAACTCTCCATTTGACGCAGCACAGCAAGTTGTCTTGCTGCGTTGTGCTGTGATAAATAATGATAAATATGGCCCTTTATGACCACATTCAGATTTGCAGAAATCTAGAGGAGCTAACTGGCCTAATGAGAGATTGAGAGATTTTGTTAAGCGCACATTTCACCCGAAAGTATCAGGACAGGTGGGGGTGGCGAGCCTCCTTTTCCCCATATTTTTGGTGTGGGTTTCAGTGTACCCTTCAGCATTTGGGGATGGGGGTATCTGTCAAAGTACTGTGGCAAGACGCTGGTCTTCTTGTGCAAGGCCAGTGTGACAGCACTGACAGGAGTTGGGGGAATGTTCATCACCTTGGTGTTCATCTCATTACATTCTAGTTTCAATATGACAGGTGGGTGTGTTCTACTCTTGTGTTAATCACTGTGATTGTGAACAAATATTGAAAGTATTTGAAAACGCAATAAAACTATATATATAAAAACGAAAGTATGTCTGTCTGTCTGTTTGTCTGTTTGTCCTTTATTCATTACTACACCATTCATCCGATCGCCATGAAACTTTGGGAAGTTGTTGAATACACTCCCGAGAAGGTTTCTGGCATAATTTTTTTTTAAATATCGGCCCCCCAGGGCCCTCATAATCTTTCGAATACTGATGTACGCACAAGACAGAAAAACAACAAATTGTGTATCGACAAGCATTCAAATAAATAAATAGAATTAAAACAGCATTCATCCGATCGCCAGGAAACTTTGGGAAGTTGTTGAGTACACTCCCGCGAAGGTTTCTGGCATACATTTTTTTTAAATATCGGCCCGCGGGGTCCTCATAATCTTTCAAATACTGATGTACGCAACATACGGAAAAACAAAAAATCGTGTATCCACAAGCACTCGAATAAATAAATAGAATTAAACCAACACTTTGAAATGTTTTCCATATTAAAATGAATAAGTTTAAATAAAAATGACACAATGTAAATTGAATGTTATCATAAAGAGTTTCCTTGAATTTCCTTTCTTCGGAGATTGCAGCAACGCGCGACGGGTAAGCTAATAACTAATATAAAAAGGTATGTCGATCTTCTGCTGGCCAAGGTGTCGTAATTTGGCAGTACCTGTGTTAGCGTTTAGCTCAGCTACACGAGCTTTTCCTGTTAACTTGACCAAATGTGCGAGGGCCATTTTGTATTTGGTGGCTTCCATTTTGTATGAACATGCGGCCTCGTGGTCAGCGTGCCCTTTCGTCCTTCCTCCATGCCAATGAACCTTTACCCTGCCCAGTAACAGGCTATTTTTAGCAGTGGTCAGTCTCGCGCATGCGTGCATCTGATCTTTGGACTAACGAGTGGTCACTCCTTAGGAATATTCCCCAAACTGACCAGTGGTATTAAGCCCCTCCCACATGCTGGCTGTGTTCCAAAAATGTCCTTATATGTACCTAAAACTGTTCAAATGTATACCGCCTACCTTTTTATTGCTGTTAAACTGTATAAAAGAAGTCGCGCACCGATGTTCGGTGCGATACTTCTTGCATTACCGAAGGGTGCTGTAGGAATGTACCACCAACCCATGGGGTCCTAATAAACTTGTCTTTTGCATTTCCAGTTTCCGTGCCAATTTCCATTATATGGTGTTCGACAGTTTTTGCAGAGTATGTAGGCCTGACAGAACCCGATACCTCAAAGGATGCCATTAAGCAGGTGTCGGCTTCAGACAGAGAGAAGAGAGGAGTGCAATTCACTCTACTTTTTCATACTGGAGAAGGTCAGAGGCTCAAGCTTATACTAGACTTCCAAGCACTGAATGCCTTTCTGCGTACAGACAAATTCCAGATGCTCAACCTGTACTAGATTCTTTCTGCCCTAGAGCCAGGAGACTGTATGGTGTCCCTGCACTTGCAGGATGTATATTTAAATAGACGTGCCCTGCTTTCACTCAGACATTATCTGTGGTTCACGGTGGGTTTGGAACACTTCCAATTTGCTGTCCTCCTCTTCAACCTTACCTTGGCCCCAGCTGCTCATGAAAGTTATAGCAATACACATGTTATTGCAGAACACATGTACACAGACCTTCAGAGGTCTGGGTACATGTGTGCCAGTACCTCATTGGCATGCTGCTTAAAGCAGGGTTACTTCAGTCAGTTGTTAATCAACTCTGGACAAAGGCCAAGCTCCTGACACCTTTGGGGTCTCCATCACTGAGCGGAAGTCCACTTGCGCCCCACACAGAGGAATCTCTCAATTGGGGCTGTCCTGGATACATTCACATTCAATGCCTTTCTGCCACTACCGTGAGTTTGGGACATTCAGGAACAGATCTAGATGTTTCAAGCTCAATCACTGGTCTTGGTGAGGATGGCTGTAAGGCTTCTTGGACAACTAGTTATGTACAATGCTAGATGGCACATACTGACCCTGCAATGGTACCTCAGGTTTCAGTGGGCCCAACATAAAGGCTGCTTCTCCAGTTCTATTCAGATCTCACAGGAGATGGCTCAGGATCTTCCAGGGATGCAGACAAATACCAATCTGATCAGCTGCAGGACACACTTCCTTTCCCAACTAGACTTCACAATAGCTAGAAATGTGTCACTGCTGGGGTTGGAGGTCATCTGGGAGGGGTGGGGTTCAGAGACTTCTGGTCTCAGGAGGAAAGCCAGCTCTACATCAACCTTTTGGAGACGTAGGCGATCCAAGTGGAACCTTAGAGCCTTCCTGCCATGCATCAAGGAGTTGCTATTGCAGGTCCTCATGGACAACATGACCACCCCGTAGTACTGCAACAAACACAGTGGAGGGAGATCCTGTATCAGGAAGCATCTATTCCTAAGCAAGTGGCTGGACAAGCACAAGATCTTTCTGATAGCCAACCATCTGGCCGAGTCTCTGAATGCCAGAGCAAATGAGCTAAGAAAATACAGGCTTTTTGATCATGAGTGTAAAATCTATCCTGAGGTGAAAGGAGGCATCTTTGACCTATGAGGTATGTCCTGGTTAGATCTGTTCATCACGAGTGAGAGCAGGCTGTATCAACTTTATCATGAACTGGAGGCTCCTCCAGGAAAGTGACTAAGAGATACATATGATGGTGATGGGACATGAATTGCATGCATATGTTCCTGCCTCAAGTTCTGCAGATAATCAGCAGAGCCTGGGCCCCAAGTAATCTAAACTGCCCCAGACTGGGCCAGTAGAATATGGCACCCAGAGTTCCGGAGCATGAGACTTTGCCCTCCAATATGACTACCACTTCGAATGCCATGTCTCAGCAACAGAGTAGGACCCTGCACCTGAGTCTCCACAACGTACACCCCCATGTTTGGAGACTGAATGGTGATGGTTAGATTCATTTGTTCTGCTGAGTGCAGTAGCCACTTATTGGACATGGCCCTCTCTGCAGGTTCAGCCCCGAATGTTTTGCCTTTACCCCTCCTTTTGTATAAACCCTTTTTTGTTGGCTTTTAGGATTCTGTGCACATTACCACTGCTAACTGCTATGACCCTTGTGCTCTCGTCTTCAAACAAGATAAATTTGGCTTATACCTAATTACCACATGTAATTTACTTAAAGGTCTCTAGTAAAGTAGTACAACATGTACCTAGGGCCTTACATATTAAATGCTACTAGTTGGCCTGCAGCACATATTATGCCACCCACTTAAATAGCCATTTAAAACATGTCTCAGAACTGCTATTGCAGCCTGTGTACAGTTTTAAACTTCAAATTTGAACTGGAAAATTAACCCTTTTGCCAGGTGTAAACCTTCCTTTTTAACTCGTATAAGTCTCCCTTAAGGTACACCGTAAACAGCCCCATGGTTAGGGTGCATTATATTTAAAAGTTTGGACATGTACTTTTAGGTTTTACATGTCCTGGTAGTGAAAAACGTCTAAATAAAATTTTCACTGCTGTGAGGCCTACCTCTCCCATATTGGATAATATTGGGTTACCTTATTACATTTAATAAGTGATACCTTTTGTTTGGGAACAGGTAGAAACTTCATGTTTAATCTCCAAAGAATTGTAATGTAAAATCCCCTTTAATGGTAAAGTCGTAGTTTAAGTCGCAATTCTGAAAATGCCACTTTTAGAAAGTTATCACATACAAAAGGGCACCCCAATATTCCCTTGTTGGCTTGGGTAATAGAAGTCAACGAATGCTGAGCAAGATATACGTCTTTGCAACAACTCCGGTAGGACTACTTTGGCCAGTCGAGGGGCACAGTGATTCCTCACTCGGGTGTGTATACATGCAGAGTCTCCAGCAAATAATCCATCTACACAATTAATATTGGAACCACACAAAAATACTTGGAGCCTCATTTATGAAGGGCTGCGTCTCTTTTGTGTCGCTGTTGCGTCACTTTTAGTGACGCAGCAGCGGCATAAATAATGCACCATGTTGCACCATATTTACGAAGTGACGCATCTAGGCAGATGCGTCACTTCGTATACCCCTGTGCTACATTATACCTGCATCAGGTATAATGTATGCAGGGTGGGCAAGAAAGGGTGTAGGAGTGGCACAGTGAAATCTATGAGATTTCGCTGCGCCACTTCTCGGACACCAATGCGTCAGGCAGGCGTAACGGTGACACAGGCCATTTCACATGGGGCTTGCCCAATGTGAAGGAAACATTGCTGGAGTTGTTTCATGCTTCTGACACAACTCCAGCAATGTGACACTTTTGCGCTGACAGATATGCCAGTAACACTGATGTATCTCTTTCCTTGCAATATGATGCGTCATACAGTAAATATGACGCATCATTTGTGTCACAAGGAGGGCGCACTGAGAAGGGTTGCATCGCTGCTTTCAAACAGCGATGCCACACTTCTCATAAATGAGGCCCTCAGTATTTCTTCATTGCCTGAGCCCTTGACAGTGCACATTACAAGTCACAGTCACTATTTGGCTGACCTAATGGGGAGTGCTTCATCTTCATGAAATTATACAGTCCTGAAGATGGTCTCACAGATGAACAACAAATGAGACCGAAATGTCGACGCATAACCCGACTTTATCTTTAATCATTGTTAAGTTTTTGTTTAGAGCCTAGTTCTTAGGTGAGAGACAGGCTCTTGTTGTATAACTCGAAAGTGATCTTCAAAATACATTGACAAATGGCATACTTACCTAGAAGAGTACTGCAATGATTACTGTCATTGTATGATGAGATTTGTTTTCTTGAACTCCTGTGCTTATGATTTTGAACTTCTATATAAATTTGACATAAATTCATACACCTGCATCCTGAAATGTATTTTCTTAAAGAATCAAGTGTACAACTTTCAATCAAGTTGTGAGGTCATGCTTGGACATCTCAAATGACTAATACTGCTTTGCTGCCTGCCGACTGGTCGTGAGGACTCACCGTTTGCTTTTTAGATACGGACCTTCTGCCCGACTCCTGCTGCCCTGCCCTGCCGCTACACCAACTCAGAGCGGGGGCGCAGTGAGGAGACCGGCGAGGGGCGGACTCCATTGTCCAGCAGCCCTTGAGGTTCGCCGCGTGACCAACAAGCGCCAGGAGGCGCATAAAACAATCTCCAGCCCCACTGAGCGGGGGACTAATACTGCTTTGCTGCCTGCCGACTGCTCGTGAGGACTCACCGTTTGCTTTTTAGATATGGACCTTCCGCCCGACTCCCGCTGCCCTGCCCTGCCGCTATACCAACTTAGAGCGGGGGCGCAGTGAGGAGACCGGCGAGGGGCGGACTCCATTGTCCAGCAGCCCTTGAGGTTCGCCGCGTGACCAACAAGCGCCAGGAGGCGCATAAAACAATCTCCAGCCCCGCCTCGCGGGACGCGAGCGGGACGCCCAGATGAAGCCCGGACAAAGGGCGGACAGTCTTAGACAGTCCGAGACTGTCCGCGACTGGACTGGGCCCTACTCTACGCCCCTCAAGTAAGAAAAATAGTTATTACCCATCTATGTTATTGCATAAGTGATTCTTAGCCGAGCATCCTACTTTGCTATCCCCGTGCCGCCTGAGCCAGTGACGTTATACTTATTATTTGGAAGTGTGTCCGATTAACAAGTGTTAAGTATGCCTAAAAAAGTATCTCCACCTAGTTCTAACACTTTAGATAATTACTTAGTCCAGGTGGTTACAAAAATAAACAGTGAAAGGAGACACTCACTGGGACTAAGCCAGTCACCTGTTCTCCAACCTATGAGCCCAACCCAGTCACCCTCACATGTAGATACCGCATCGTTGGATGCCCCCATTGACCTGTTAGACAATAATACATATGTAGGGGATACTGATGATCTTAATTTCCTTCCGGAGGGTGATTCAGCAATCCTCGTCGTGACAAATCTAGATGGTGAAGTTGACCTTGAACCTGAGTCACGTGTCGTAACTACAGATGAAGAACCTTCTTTATCAGATCAGGAAATCCGACCTGCCAAACTATGTAAAAAGACTCAGTCAAAACGAGTCGGCTTACGGTCAAGTCTAAGAAAAAAAAGGGCATCACCCCCCGGGAAAACCAAGGCCAAAACTGTGGAGCATGGGATCGATGATGTAAAACGTATAATGGATGATGAGCTGTTCCTTAGGATAGCCGAAATGATTGAATGTAAAATCAAGTCCATTATTAAGCCTATGGTTGCTAAAATTGATAAATTAAAAATGGGTGGGGCCCAGATTAAGGTTGCTGGTGAGGTAGATAAAGTGGCAACACTGGTCTCAAAGTTGGTAGAAAAAACTGGGGAAAACAGTGAGAGCGTACCAGAAGAGGGGGATGGCGTCATGCCATCTATTGGCTTGATCCAGGCTCCAATAAGTACTAATAATCAATGTGTGGACACCGATGGAGGCCTGGCAGTACCAAATATTCAGCCAGTATCACGCCAAGACATAGATCCCCTACAATTTATAGTTGAAGCCTCCCCAGTGGTACTGGTGCTGGCCAATGTTCCGCCGCTGGCAAGTGGGCAGCTGGAATCTCCAGCATCACTGTCCAGAAAGGCACTGCACTGGTTAGCAGGAAATATGCAGATGGCGTCAGGAGGGAAAGAGCAGCTAGCGGGCGAAATCAAGACAGCGAAAAGGGTTGCCTGGATTGGGAATCGTCCAAAAAGATTCAAAGGAGACTGTGTAGCTGTGACTTTTAACCATCCGGCCGTCTTACCCAATGTCCTGACTAACATTCTACCGCCCCAAAGAAGAAATGGGACTGTTGTCCCGCTCACCCTAAAATTCTTCTATGGCGAACAGCAAAATGTAACATTCCCCAAAACCTCGGGATTTGGGTAGGATACTACGAGTAACCGACGGGGACCGAGGACTGTAGCGGATGAATGGGGAATGGAATTGGGTAATAGATTTGGAATCTTATGATTGTGATTGACTTGAGAGAGGGTATAGGATTGCTTGTCCTACACCATTTGGCCATTACCAAGTGGGAGGTACCATAGCTCAGACACTTATCCTGGCAAGCGAAACGTTCACGTCTCAGATAAGACCTATGGGAAAACAAAATACTCGAATGGGCCCAAAAAGAATCAATGATCTTAATGAACCACCTGTTTGCAATACTAACAACAACGCAGATGAAAATACAACTCCTAATCTGGTGGTAATAGAGAAGAGTTGGAGTGAAAGTATTACACTACAGGAGTATAGGACCAGTCAACCCTCTAGTATGGTTCTACCCAATGGAAATATCTTTGCTCAAACGTCACTGCTGTCTTGGAATGTCGCAGGGTTAAAAAACAAAGTAACATCTCTGGATTGGCTAGCTTTCCTGGATACTAAGGATATAATCGTTCGCCAGGAAACTTGGCAGGTAACCCCGGAACCAAAGCAAGGTTACCTACATTTCTATATCCCAGCCATACCGAGCCTCCGGGGAAGGCCAAAGGGGGGCCTGGTGACATGGGTAAAGCAGGACAGTGGGTATTGTGTTGTCCAATTGGCTACAAATAGTTTTGATATCTTGCTGGTAAAACTTCAACGATTAAAGTGCAAGAACCTCTTTATTTTTAATATCTATTCTAGGGGGCTTCCGGGTGGTAAACCCAGTGAGGTAGTTGACCAGCTAGATATTCTTTTTAAACAATACTGTTTGAACGGCAATGTTATCATTGCTGGTGATTTTAATTGTTGCTTCGAACCCCTAGACAACTATGATATAGACCTCACGGTGGAAGAGGACCTTATTTGGAAAATCCCACAGCTGTCCCTATTACCTATTAAAAGATGGACAGAGGCTGCATTGCAACTTAAAGTCTTATGTGTGGAGCACGGGTTACGGGCCTCTAATGGAAGAACGTGCTCTGACAAACAGGGTTCCTCTACCTTCAATAATGGTTCATCGCACAGTCGTATCGATTATATCCTCACCAATAAAGAGAACTGGTCCTGGGTTGATGATATGTGGATAGAGCCACGGGTTGAAAGTGACCATGACCCACTAATTTTGCTATTTAGGCTATTTGATCTCCCCAAGAGTGAGGCCCAGGAGGAAAGTGTGGAAATTGCCCTCTCGAACGACAGTAGACGAATCAGATGGGCCAATTGTGTAACCAACGAAGATAATGTTGCAACTATGAGGGACCTAACTACCCAGGCTATTATAGACCTGAGGAATAATTCCACCGCGGAGGTCCCAGTATCTAACATTAGTGAGATCCATGATGTCTTTTTTAACAAATTGAGATTTTATTTTACTAAAAAGGTTACTAAAAGACAGTGTAGGCCTGTAAGAAAGGAGGATCAATGGTACGATAAATCCTGCAGGGTAGCCTACAAGTCCTTGTCAGATGCAGTAAAGACTAAAGACAAAGTCAAGATAATGGATGCCCGAGTCGTGTATAAAAAAACACAGCTCAAGGCTAAAGGTGAATGGGATGAAGATTACTGGAGGGATCTTTTGAGAGTCAGTAAAAAAAGATCGATGTCCTCTTTCTGGGATATGGTTAAGTGGGGAAGGGAGGTCAAAAGAGGAGAACCCTCGAACCATGTCTCACCAGACGCTTGGGTTACCCATTACGCGACCCAGTTCGCGGCTGAGGTAGGAGATCGGGATGGGTGTGAGGCACCCCTGAAAACAACTGTGAGTGCAAGTTACCTATCCTTTACTAAAGCTGATGTCCTAAAAACCCTGAACAGCATCCCAAAAGCGAGGGCCCCAGGCCTCGATTCAGTTCCTGCAGACCTATTTATGCATGACAAGGACCTCTGGGCTTCTTATATCCAGCTGCTAGCTAATGGCATTGCGAAGGGCTCGCCATTTCCTGAGTCCTGGAAGGGAGCCGAGATTATCCCAATCTTTAAAAAAGGGGAGTGCTCGGATCCAGGAAATTATAGGCCTATTAGCCTCATCGCATGCATACAAAAAGTAGTTGCGAGGCTTCTGCTGCAGCGTATTCATGGCTGGATAGATGAAAATGACATTTTGTCACCCTTACAAGCAGGGTTTCGAAGTCATACTAGTAACATTGATCATGTTTTTAGATTTGTCTTATTATATTGGCGTGTAGTGTTACTTGGGGGGGGTATGCTTTTTGCAGCCTTCGTTGATTTAAAATCAGCATTCGACTTGGTTCCTCGTGTTAAGTTGTGGAAAGTCCTACAAGAACAGGTCATCCCAACAGACATCCTGTCGTTATTAATTAGATTGCACGAGGACAATTTTGCGGGTTTGAGCTATTGGTATTGTAAATGACAATGCCTTATACTTATGTTTTAAAAACCAAAACATAAATAAAAAGTATTGTCATTTACAATGCCACTAGCTCAAACTTGTTAACATAGAGCGCGTTCTTGGCCACACGCCTCTCATATTTATAGAAGTACTGGCCTACTTGGCATGAGTGCTGGTCATCTTGTAAACATTTACACACAGCACCCCTTGGGCGTCTGTAGTTGCTGTGTATTTATAGATTTGTTTAACCACAACGTATTTATTAAAATCCCTGACACAAGGATGGGCTGTCCTGTAAATACCCACACACTACACCAATTGGGTGTCCGCAGCCTCGTTGTCTTTTACGTGGCACGTAGGGGCATGTATATAGTGTTGAGTTGAGAGCCGATATGGGCTTTACAGTTTGGGATACCAGGGGTCTAGAATGGCAGTGAGGGGGTCTCTATAAGATTCTCCTTTGTGTAAGTAAAAAGGAAACATACGTGTGGTGGAGTTGATATGCACGGTCTCCACCCATAGTCATGCGAAAGTCACTTCTAGTTGCTTAAGTATTCCCTGCGGCTTTAAAAAAAATGCAGCCCTTATAATGCATACAGCAAGACTGGATGTATACTATTTGTCTTTCAGGCAACCGAGTGTCTTCAAAGGGTTTTGTCTTTTCCTCCCTTTCTTTCCCATGGCCTACTGGTAGGCACTCATCTGGAGGCCGTATGGTAATTATCATCCTCCTTCAGTTGAAGCACAGGATCTGGGTGACTATATACAGGATTTGACTCCTATATGTCTGTTGTAGTGTCTGTCCTCCTTCGGTTCTCTTTTAATATACAGGCCCGGTGCACACATGGCTGAAATATGGTCCTCATGCCCAGGTGAAGGTGCCAGTAAGTTCAATTTCAAGTTCAGAAATTTATATAGCGCACTACTCACCCAGAGGGTCTCAAGGCGCTTGGGGGGAGGGGGGTGCATTCACTTATCGAATATCCAAGTTTTTAGTTGTTTTCTGAAGGAGAGGTGGTTCTGAGTAAGGCGGAGGTGGGTGGGGAGAGAATTCCAGGTCTTGGCCGCTAGGTAGGAGAAGGATCTGCCCCCCATGGAGGATTTACGGATGCGTGGGATAGCGGCGAGGGCTTGATTGGATGATCGTAGTTGGCGGGTGGGGGTGTAGAAGGTTAGTCGTGTATTGAGGCATTCGGATTCAAAGTCGTAGAGGGCTTTGTGTGCGTGGCTGAGGAGACGAAACGTTATTCTCTTGTTGACGGGGAGCCAGTGGAGGTCTTTCAGGTGACCGGAAATGTGAGCTTGACGAGGGATGTCCAGTATGAGTCTGGCTGAGGCATTTTGGATGCGTTGGAGTTTTTTCTGTAGTTTGGCTGTGGTTCCGGCGTAAAGGGTGTTTCTGTAATCCAGACGGCTGGTGACCAGGGCGTGGGTGACCGTTTTTCTTGTTTCGGTGGGGATCCAACGGAAGACTTTTTTGACCATGCGTAGGATGTTGAAGCAGGATGATGAGACGGCGTTGACTTGTCTGGACTTCGAGAGAGAGGAGTGTAGGATGAAGCCCAGGTTGCGTGTGTGATCCGTAGGTATGGGTGCGGTTCCCAGGGCAGGTGGCCACCAAGAGTTGTCCCAGGCAGAGGGGGATGAACCTAGGATGAGGACTTCCGTTTTGTCCGAGTTTAGTTTTAAACAGCTGTTCTTCATCCATTCGGCTACATCTTTCATTCCTTCGTGTAGGTTGGTTTTGGCGGTGTTTGGGTCTTTGGTGAGAGAGAGGATCAGCTGGGTGTCATCTGCATAGGAGATGATGTTGAGGTTGTGTTGGCGCGCGATGGATGCGAGGGGGCTAATGTATATGTTGAAGAGGGTGAGGCTGAGTGATGTTCCTTGTGGTACGCCGCAGATGACTTCGGTGGCCTCTGATCTGATTCCGGCGAGGAACGAGATGATCCATTCCAGTGCTTTTCCTTGTATTCCGACATTGTTGAGACGTTGTATGAGGGTGCTGTGACAGACTGTGTCGAAGGCTGCGGAGAGGTCAAGTAGGATGAGGGCAACCGTTTCTCCGTTGTCCAGTAGTGTTCGAATGTCGTCTGTTGCTGCGATGAGGGCGGTTTCGGTACTGTGTTTGGCTCGGAAGCCGGACTGTGAAGGGTCGAGGGATTTGTTGGATTCGAGGAAGGCGGCGAGCTGACTGTTGACGGCTTTCTCAATGACTTTGGCGGGGAATGGGAGGAGCGAGATGGGGCGGTAGTTCTTAAGTTCGGTGGGGTCTGCTGTGTGTTTCTTCAGAAGGGCGCTAAGTTCGGCATGTTTCCAGCTATCCGGGAAGGTGGCGGAGTTGATGGAGCAGTTGATGACATCGCGGAGATGGGGTGCGATGATAGAGTCTGCTTTGTTGAAAATGTGGTGGGGACAAGGGTCGGTTGGTGATCCTGAGTGGATGGAGTTCATCAGGCGGATGGTGTCTTCGGTGGTGATTGGGTTCCAGGCGTAGAGGTTGTTAGAGTGCGGTTTTGGTTCGGGGGTGGGTGAAGTGGGCTGGTCTTCGGATTGGTTTTTGAAGCTGTTATGTATGTCGGCGATTTTGTTGTGGAAGAATGAGGATAGAGAGTCGCAGAGGTCTTGGGAGGGGGTGATGTCGTTGGTGCCGGCGGTGGGGTTGGTGAATTCTTTGACGATGTTGAATAGTTCCTTGCTGTTTTGGGCGTTGTTGTCAAGTCGATCCTTGAATGCTGATTTCTTGGTGGATCGGATGAGTTGGTGGTGTTTGCGGGTGGCGTTCTTGAAGGAGGCCAGGTTGTCAGTGGTTAGGTTTTTTCTCCAGGCTTTCTCGAGGGTACGACAGAGCTTCTTGGATTTCTTAAGGTCGTCGTTGAACCAGGGGGCTTTTTTGCTGCCTTGCTTGATTTGATGGTATTTCAAGGGTGCTAGTTCGTCTGCGCTGTGGGTGATCCATTGTGTGATGTTGGTGGCTGCTTGGTTTGGGTCCGATGATTTGGCAGGGGGGGTTTGGTGAAGCAATGTGAAGAGTTGGTCGGTGGTAATTTTGTTCCAGTTTCTTCGGGGAATAGGTTGTGGGGGGTTGTGGGTCGAGGTCTTTTTGTAGTTGAAGTGAACGCAGCTGTGGTCCGTCCAATGGAGAGTAGTGGTGTGATCGAAGGAGATGTGCTTGCTGGAGGTGAAGATTGGGTCGAGCGTGTGTCCGGCCAGGTGGGTGGGGGTGTCAACAATTTGTTTGAGTCCGAGATTGGCTAGGTTGTCTAGAAGGTTGGTGGTATTGCTGTCGTTATTCTTTTCCAGGTGGAAGTTCAGGTCTCCCAGTAGGATGTAGTTCTCGGAGGGGAGGGCATGTAGGCTGATAAAGTCAGTGATGTCTTCGCTGAATTGTGTACGGGGTCCTGGTGGTATGTAGATGAGGGTGCCTCTGAGTGTGGTCTTGGGGTCGGTGTGGATCTGGAAGTGAAGGTGTTCGGCGGTAGTGAGGTTATCGCCGGAGCTGGTCGCGATGCGGATGGTGTTTTTATGGACGATGGCGATGCCTCCTCCTGTTTGGTTGGTGCGGTCCTTCCCGATGATCTTGTAGCCGTCCGGGATGGCTATGGCGATGTCGGGAGCTGAAGAGGCGTTCATCCAGGTTTCTGTAAGGAAGGCGACGTCCGGAGATGTGGTGTCGAGTAGGTTCCAGAGTTCAATGGAGTGTTTGTGGATCGAGCGGGTGTTGAGGAGGATGCACTTCAGGTAGTTGTTGTCGGGGCACTGTTTGGAGTTTGTGGGTTTGGTGTGGGTCCTGATGCAGTCGAATTTGCAGGAGTGGCAGGTGAGGGGTCCATGGGTGAGTCCCGGGGCAGCCAGGTAGCATTGTGGTGAGCGGCCGGGGTTCAGAGCTGAGAGGGTTGCGGCGTCGTATGTAATGCGGGCGGAGTGGATTTTGCGGGGGCCAGGGGGTCTGGCGCTGGGCACGGTCCAGGCGCGGACGGGCGTAGACGGGCTTACCTTTGGCGCACCTTTGGCGCGCATGGGGCGCGACCGCTGCGCGTGGACGCTGCGCGTAAAGGCATCTGTCATATGTAGATAGTGGAGGGGGGAGGGGCGAGGGAGGAGCAGCTGGGAGGCGGGAGCGGGGTGGAGAGCCGGGCAGGGAGGTACAACAACAACAACAAAAACAAAATGGCAGCAAGCCAAAAGCGAAAGAGGATTGGGGCACAATATAGAAGAAACGCGATGTGAATACCAGTGGAACCGGAACAATCAGGCACAAAACCAAAATATAGGCAGCACAGTACAATTGAGCAGAACGTTGCAGCGCACTTTGGCAGACTAGCGCTACGATGATATGCAAATTAGCAATCAGGAAATAGACAAGGCAGCGATCAGGAAATAGAAGGTGTGGGGGCAAGGCGAGCAAGCAGGCAGTAGTCTGGCAGTAGGCGCTACGATACCAATTCGGCCAGCAGGGCAGGGAGCAGCGTGAGGAGCGACCGCTTCTGAAGAAATCAGGACGGTCACCAGTAGGTAGGGAGTGGCAATGAAACATGTCCGCCGTTCTTTTTATACATGGCATTGTGTTTTTAATCATGAGTGTGTGCATAAAAAGTTGAAGTTGCTTGCTATATGTCACTCACAACTCATTTTTAATATCTTTTCTTGAGAGGAAGATTCTCTCTTCTCAATATGAGGGCCCGGGAGGTCTTTAAGATGTCTGCCATACACAATAGGGTTATATAGATATGCACTCACACATAACATTCTTATGATCTTGTTCGGGTGTTAGTTCCTCCGTATTTATAGGAAAAATTGCTGATGGTGACAAAATGAGGAAATTGGGGAGTCCTAGCAATTAGCTCAAGGATGGTTGCTTAAGTGAGACACTTCCTATATTTTTCTATATGATTTCTTCTCATATATTTATGGTTTATCTCTAGGCACAGGACCTGTCTTTTTAAATGTAGAGCACACACAGGTGGTGTTTCTAGATAGATACTAGAACCGTTTCCTTCCTAAATGGTCGACAGGGGGATCCTTTGTATTATGAATTAGGTGTGTCATGTATACCAAGGACTTTATTATGACTGATTGTTCCGAGTGGAGGGCACACTTGGTGTTTTTCCCCTCTTGAGCTCCCCTTTGTTCGTAGAATGTGTGTACTCCTCCCAGACAGTGAGACAAAGGGGAGGCTACCTGGGTCATCCTGCCAGGATCTGTGGGGCGGACCTGTTACCTGCCCATATTGCATTTCAAAGTAGCTGCATCAGCAGACTCACAAAGAATGCCACACTAGCCTTTTGTTGCCTCTGACCCCTTGGAGTCTGAGCAGGGAGGAAGGACACTTCAGAACTGTCTGTGGAGGCAAGACTCTAGAAGTTTCATTCACTTTTAAAGCTGGCACCAGGTGTAGCCATTGGATTCTCAGGCCCACTTTTTAGTTCATTCCTGGGCCTGTGGAGGGCCCCCAGAAAGATTCCCTTGTAATTCAGAGGACTGCCCTGCTGCTTGAGGCCTGTTTGTACTTCTAAGGACTGCCCTGCTTCTATCAGAGGACTGCCATGCTGATTCCAGACGGCTGCATTGTACCCTCAGTGGAGTGCCCTGCTGCTGCAGGCTTGCCTTGCTGTTTGATCCCAGGACTAACACAGGAACTCCAAGGCCTAGGTGGCTGGCCTCCTGTTCTGAGCTACAGGGCATAACAATTAAATCGATATAAAGATCAACTCATGCATATGTCTAAGGTGGTATTCAAATACAGTGGTAGGAAAAATCAACATTTTACAGGATTGCTCATGTAATTCAGATGCAAGAAAGAGAAATACTATAAGCAACAATTTAGAAGTTCTATATTGAAATCAGGTAGAGTAGTGATTGCACAGCAAGCAAGCAGCAAGCAGAATAGAGTTCCAGACTTTGTGATTACAGCCAGAATAAGATTGGTTTGAGGTAGTCATTTTTGTTAAAAACCATGATTTTAAGTAAAAGAGTCCAAGCTGTGGAGTTTGAAGGAATCACCAATATTTTCTTGGCTAAGTTGTGCCAAGTAGATGGGTTGATGCACTGGGCAAGACAGTTGATAGAGAGATCTGACCTCAAGCAGAAGGCAACTCAAAGAGGGTAGAATCAGGGTAATGTGAACAGATCATCTGCTGCATGTAGCGTGGCTTTGAGAACAGATACGTGAATTTGAGGATTACCAGATAGAATTGAGTTCCTATAGTCATGTCTGAATAGCATCAGGGTTTGAAGATTCTCTTGGGTCTGGTTCTACAAAAATGTGTTTAGGATTGAAACGCAGTAAATTCATATTTTCCAGATGTATTCAGAATGCAAAACTGCAAGATTCTCTTTCCTTTCATGCAAAAGAAGGGTTTCTTGGTTAAAACAATTTAGACAAGTATCTACCAGCATGCTAACGTTGGAAAACAACCTTTACATCACGGTCATTAGACTGCGATGGCTTTACAACGCGGTGGTCATTACATCGCGTTGCAGCAGATGGCACTCTAACATAAGGAGTAGTATAATTTACTATTCCAACAGCTTCCCTACTGTTCCGTAGGCTGGAGTTGGAATAGTAAATTATACAATCCTAATGTTACAGCGCCATCTACTGCAAGTCGAAGTAATGATTTGCGTAGTAATGGCATGGCGTTGTAACAACGCAGTCATTGTAAAGACAGCATTGTTACATACCGCGTAGTTTTCATCATGCAGCTGAAGGATTGCAAGAATGTGTTCAAAAATCTTTAGCTGCAGGTGAAATTTCTTAGAACATAAACAAAAGCTTTTTGGTAAATGCTCAGTGCAACACCTTGTTTGAAGGAGATCTCTTTCTACTTTTTAATCACTTCTTCATAACTTCACCAACTTTTACGAATTGTCAAGGCTAAAAACAATTCCACAATGTTGGCAGTGTCTAATGATTGTTGTAAAGGTTTGCTGAATGTCTGCGGTATTGCTTTATAAATTACCTTTCAATATCTGATGACTTATGTCTGCTCCTCTCTAAAGTTCATGCCAAATGTTATACAGTTAGCAGTAAAAGCTAGTAAGGCTAGTTCTGCTCTGTGTAACTGAAAATATTTGATTAGAAGATGGCACAGACTGAACTATATTTATGTCTGTCACAGAAGGCTAAGATAAGTCTTTGGATAAGTAATTTGACTGTGTGTGTAAGACAAAATGTAAAGGATCTTTAGCACATTAAATGTTAATGATATGTCGATATAGATATTTCAATTCCAAATTAATTAGGTAATTTCAGGTTGTTATCAACTGCTAAACGACTAATATAAAATAAAAACATGCTCATATTTTTAGAATATGGACAGAATATGTTAATGCTTTTATTTTTCATTACTTTAGTATGTGCAATTCTTTATACAATGTTACCTAGAAATAACATATTTGACTTGACTTGTTAATTTTCTAATGCTGGTGTTATAAGGTAATGAAATATTATTGATTCAGGAAAGCAAAGAATATCTACGGTGCAGATACCAAAATAATGCATCACTAATGTTGCTTGCCTCAAATTTGACGTGGATTTCGCATTAGGCTTGTGTGATGGATACCATAACGTCACAAGACACACAACAGGAGACACTAGGGACACATGCCTAGATGAGGGTGAGAGGGGAAGTAAAAACTGGATATAGCTGAATTGAGCCTGATTTAAAGTTTCACGGGTGGGTTACGCAATCACTATTGTGACGGATATCTTGTCGGCCATATTACAAGTACCATAGAATATAATACTCTTATAATTAGGCAGATAGGATATCCATAATGTCTGTGAAGGAGCAACCCATTAAAAAACTCAAATTCAATCCCTTGGAGTGGTTATTTAGATTTAGAGGAATGGAGGAGATTTGCACAATATTGGCAACTGCCCCATCTGTCCTATTTAGAGTGTATACCTAAGTATGCCCCTTAAAAAGGGGACACAGGTTATGCACCACAGCCTAGGCTTATGACTTACTGTTGAGAACAACAAGTAGTCCCCATCTGTGTCATGCCCTTTAAAGTACAAATATCCTTTCTCTTTCCACCCTCCATCTGGGGAACCTTCACAAAACCCATCAATTCATTACTAGCCCATGCTTGTTCTTCTGATGGACCTTTATGTGACATAATCCCTATGCTCTTTGTGGTCTTCACAGAAGGTAGCAAAGCTTGAGGCCCAGTAACTGTTCGCCCAGTTGTACCCCTGCAGTCTAATATATGGAGACATGTGTGGAATGTGGCCAAGCTATTACTTTCTACTCCTATCCTCCTAAAATACTTGTGAACTTTAGATGAAACCTATGGCCATTCTCTATCTGAAATGATGGATTCAACTGCTTCTTCCAACAGGCTATCAGAAATCGGCCCGATACCTGAGATGCGACACCTGTCTTCCTTCTGACTGCGACGTGCCAATCGACTGTCCAAGTACGTTCTGGGGCCAAGAAACCAAGAGAAGCAACCTCAGGGGCAGATTTACAAAGGCTTTTCTAGGAGTAAGGATGACTTAAGCCTGGGAAAGTAAAAGTCCTCCTCCTGATTCACAAACTATGAAATCAGTGTACAGTAATGCAATAGATTATTACATGTATATTTTATGTATGGACTTTGTACTCACAGTTTTCAACTTCATTTACACCAGTTTGCATTTCTAGCGATATGTTTCTTGTATTGCACTGCCATATATTATAGCATGCTTACTACCCTAGGTGGGGTGCTGAAGTCTTATCGAGATAGGTAGCAATCTATATGGTGTAGTGTAAGGTTGGAAGTGTCTTGTTTCCATTTTGAGCTTATGTAGCAATAGCTTCCATATAATATATGAAGGCCACCGAGGTGCATATCGTGCTGTGTGATATAGCACGTAGTGGTCTATTGGAAAACGCAGTGTGAAACATTGACATATTATAATTTGTATTATACTGTGAGTTCTGATTAGCTTGGCAGGTTCCTTACTGTGTTGGTACTTTTTCTTGTATGTTCTCAGTCCCATTTCCTATGCTGGCTTTGCAGGAGGTCATCCACCTTAAGGGTGCAGGAGAGGTCACCGGTGTGGATAAATAGTGAGGGGGGAATAAAGGATTTTCAGGAATAGACGGTACTACAGTCCTCCTTCATTTGTTTGCCATTATGAGGCATTATGGAAGAGATATGCCAAGATGCACTGTGTTATCATTATCCTTGTTGTTATTATTAAGCTTGGGCAACTGCCACTTAAGGTCCTTTCTGGAAATTAAGTAAAGTGCTGTTTTTTGGATTTCTGCCACTGTTGTTATTTTCCCACCCCTGCACCCTGCTGGTTTCCTTCCCTCCTGGCTCCTAGACATCCCCTTCTACCTCACAGGACTACTTATGGAGGCCGCTGTGCAGCGATCGCACCACTGGCACTCAGAAGGTGTGCCAAAGGAAAACCCGGCTGCGCTCCAGGAACCCTGGCTCTCCAGGCATCCACCACTACACCACCTACGAGCTCCTAGCCCTGGACCCCAGTTCACCTGTAACACAGAAACCCCTGCCACATCTCCACATCCGACTGCCAAACCTTCAAAACAGATCCAGTGAATGTTGCTCAGTGCCCGCTCCCTCTGCAAGCATGCCACCGAAATCTGGGATACCATCACCACCTTCAGCCCCTACCTGATATTCATCACCGAGACCTGGCTCACACCATCTTCAGCACCTGACATCACAACTTCAACACCACAGGTATACAAGAATATACGCAGAGACCGAGTCAGCAAACACGGAGGAGGCATCGCCATAATCCACAGACCCTCCAATGCACTACCACTGAGGGCGACATTGCATCTTTCATAGAACACCTAAACTTCCACATGCAAATCGACCCAAATCAGAGAAACCCTCACCTACAGTCCTCTGGACCCTACCTTGCTTCTGCAATGTCATCTCCAAACTCATCGCCCCCCTAGCAATTGACTCCAAGGACTACATCTTCCTCAACAACCTCCACTTCCACCTCAACAACCCCAAAGACACCAACTCGCCAACATCCTGAAAAGCGTGAGCAACATCGGACTCATGCAACTGGTCACCATCCTGCACACTGCACAGGACACACCTTTGACCCAATATACATGGCCAGTGACAGAATAAAATTAAGCCACGTCTCCGAACTCACCTGGACAGACCACAGCATCATCCATTTCTCCATCACTGGCTAACCATGGGCCAGTCCCATGCCCACCATACACCCCACCCCAAATGGAGAAAAGTCACTGAGACCCCATAGACTATCACCCTCCACACTACTAGACCCCTCACCACCAGCAACCTGGAGCTAGCCTTCCATTACTTCTCTGACTGGATCTCCAGCTGCGCCGTCACCATTGCATCCATGAAAAAACCATCACCAGGAAACCCTTCAAGCACGCTAGTTGGTTCACCACTGAACTCCACACCACCAAATATGAGTGTAAGTGACTGGAGAGATGGTGGCACTCCAACAGTAATCCCTCAGACCTCGCCACCTTCAAATCTGCCCTCAGCAAATCCCACACCACCTTAAGGAACACAAAAAGGAGGCCCAACCACCTGAAAAGAAGCCAGTGCCAATCACACAAAAGAACTCTTCAGCATTGTCACAGAGTTCTCCAACCCATCAGCCACCAAGACTACAAGTTGCCCTTCCCAAGCCCTCTGCAACTCCCTGGTGAACTACTTCCACAATAAGATAGCAAACATCTACAGCAACTTCAACCTGCAGCCAGCCGACCTCACCCTCCTCCTAACTCGCACCAACAACTCCCACAGCAACCTCACTGAATGGACACCGCTCACCATACCAACCACCACAGCGATCATGGCCACCATGCACTCCGGAGCACCGACAGACCCTTGCCCCCACCATGCCTTTAACCTGGTACAGAAGGAAATCAGCAGCGGCCTCATTGACATACTCAACTCATCCATCACTACAGCCTGATCCTGCTAACACATGGAGGTGACACACCTCCTGAAGAAACCCCCTGCCAAACCCAACAAGCTCAAGAATTACGACCCCCATCTCATTGCTTCCCTTCCCAGCCAAAGTCCTGGTGAAAGCCATCAACCACCAGCTCATAACAAACAGGGGGGAGGGCGGTCGTAGGGACGAACAAATATTTAAAGACCTCTCCTGGTTCAAGTCCCCAGCTACAACATATGATATACACAGAAGAACACGGGGGGTCTAAACACCACCTTGTGTGGCTTGCTATCCTGAAGTCCAATGAAGATTGTGAGTTGGTACCCTAGTCACCCTAGATAGCCTACAGAACAACGTACAGTGTGGTGATGGGTCTGCGTGTATGGAATCACATACATACAGTACCAGTTTACTGAATCCCAATAGCTCATATATGGATTACCATCAAATGAACTTCATGATCAATCCTATCATATGGTTCACCAGTATCGCGTGGTTAGTCCCTTGATCATCGAAACCATTTAACCACAAACTCGATAGTAGAGCAGGATCAAGTCCACAGGCACCACTTTTCAAGCAGTAGCAATACATTAAGAGCAGAGGCCCTGACGAAAGCCGGGGAACTTATGACGCATTAGGCAGAAACATGTTGGCCTTTTTTTACGACAGATATTTGTTTTCACTGTCATTTGCACTGTTTTGGATTTAATTAGGGGGTGTGTCCTTTGTCAAATAAAAATTTATTTATTTAGGACATCTCACTCTATTTTAACTCACCAAAATGTTTTGTTGCACTGTGTGTTCACTACTTTCATAACCATCGATGATCGGTTGTCATATGGTCGTCCATAAGTGCCTGACCCACACCTACAAGGCATTCTACAACACCGGACCCGCCTACATCAACCACCGCCCAACTCTCCATTAGCTGACTAGACTACTCCTATCCTCCTGCCTTGCCCTCACACACATCCCCAGTATCCAGAGGTGCCCTAGTGGAGGTCGCTCCTTGTCCTTCTCTTACCTCGCTGCCAAAACCTGGAACAACCTCCCGTTCCTCCTCCGAACATCCCCGTCACTCACTTGCTCTTTGACTAACGCTCCCCACTCCTTAGCGCTTGAATTCCCCATGGGGTAACAATCTGCGCGTTACAAATACAGAGTGATTGATTGATTGAAATAATGATGAGAAATTATGCAGTCTTATGCAAAATGCCAATCTGGCATTTTGCTCTATGTTTTAGTGCAAGCTGTTTCCTTGTGTCCATTTTTGACAGAAGGACACCATTTGCACTAAATAAAATAGCACTAAATCATACTTGATGTGAAAAACTGAGAATGGGAGGACTGTCATACAGATTACGGTTACTGTCCTCCTTCTTGGTTTGGGGTAGAAGATAGACATTGTTTACTATGTCTGTAAAGTATGAGGGGAGGGGCTTTGCTTAGATCCCTTTGTGTCATTAGGCAGGATGCAAATCTTCAGGTGCTGTGCAACAATGACTACTCATTATGATTGGAGGGCCATGTCTTATGATTGGGATAGCACAGTTATCATTTCCCATCTGTATGTTGAGGGCGTAGCAAGGTTATGTTGGGTGGAGCTCCCTAGTTTGGGTCAGGTGCCTGTCTTCTTGGTGTGTTGTGCTAATCTCAACTGTTCAACGACTGTGGACTGTACTCAGGCTGTATGACGCAACCACGCATTCCACAACCCTCCATGCCTAAACAACGCGGTCTGAATAACGACCGCATCTTAACCATGCATTCCTTTGCGTTGCATGCCTTTACCACACATTTTCATGATAAAGTCATGTATGGTAAAGGGGCAAGCGTGGCTAAGGTCGCCAACCCCTCCCCACTGCCCTAAGGTACAACTCCCCCTGTGGCCCCCCTCCCGCCATGAGGTGCAAATACCCCTACACCCTCTCAACCCCCACGCTGTGCCTCCCCCTGCCCTGAGACCTAAAACTCTGTCTCTTAACCCTGTCCCTTAACCTGACCCTGCCCAGCCCTGACCTAAGAACTGCCCTGCCCTACCCTGAGCCCAAAAACGACCCTGACTACCCATTCCCCTCTCCTGAGGCCTAATAAACTAACTCCAAGTTTAAAAAACTACCCCAACACACCCCCAGTCCTAAGAACTACTCTGACCCCCAACCCTGAAAAGTACCCCTGACCCCCCAGCCCTGACAACTTGAAGATAACTAGCCCTACCCGCAGCCCTGATAACTAGCTCCAACCCAGCCCTGAAAACTACCTTCAATCCCCCCCAGCTCTGAAGACGTGCCCTGAACCCCCAACCTAAAAAACTACCCCGACTCACCCCTAGCCCACAAGACTTCCCCCGACCCAACCACCAGCCCACAAAACTACCCCCGACCCAACCCTCAGCCCAGAAACCTACCCCCAACTCACCGCCAGCCCAAAAACTTCCCCGACCCCCGTCTACAAAACTACCCGACTCACCCCAACCAACAAAACTACCCCTGACCCACAAAACTACCCCCGACCCACTCTCCAGCCCACAACTGCCCCGATCCACCCCCCAGCCCACAAAACAATCCTGAACCAAAACATTCCCGACCCAACCACTAGCCCACAAAACTACCCCCGACCCCGCCAACCCACAAAAGTACACTGACCCACCTCCAACCCCCCACTAACCTCACCGCAGACAGATCTCTCCCTGCTTCCTGCTTTCGTCCAATGCAGCCTGCAGCCCATAAAAGATTTCCAGCACACCCCCAGCACACAAAACATCCCTGACCCACCACCCAGCCCACCAAACATCCCTATCCACCCCCAGCCCGCAAAATAACTATGACCCACCCCCAGCCCACAAAACATTCCCAACCCACCCCATCCCACAAAACAAACCCGACCCAGCCCACAAAAGTACCCCGACTCACCCCCTAGCCCCACTTACCTCCCTTCTACCGTCTCCCTTCTCCCTGCTTCCTGCTTCTGTCCATCTGTAACACAGACCACACATATGCCTCAACCATGCACATGCGTAGTTAAGGCATGTGTGCTAGGACTTGAGGAGTCGAAACACTTTTGTGCAGTGGTTCCGACTGTTTCCCCTGTACTTTTAATGGTGGGAGAGGTTAGTCTTCTGAATTGTAACCGAGGGTCAGCGATTGATGTAATTATCATGTGAACTACCATGCTGTAACCTCTCTTATAAATGTTAAATGCTCCTGGATGCTTCAAATCTTGGCTGGCAATGAGTCCCATAACTTGTTAACTGAGAAAGCAAGTCATCCTAAGGATTTCGTATTGTAAAGACGCATGAGTATCTGTGATGCTAACCTGAGCGCAGTGTCGCATTTTGTTTGTATTGCTTAAGTATAATTTGTAGGTCTAGTTGTCCTTTCGTTGCGGTGCACTGTAGATAATAAAAATTGCTTTGAACATTGAGTGTTTAGCTACACGTAGCCATTGGAATGTTTCATGACTGGCAATAGGTGTTCTCAGGGGTGAAGGCGGAGTCTTAATGCAGCATTTTTTAGTTATTGAATTTTGTACAGTGGTGGCACGTGACATTCGAAAGTGGTGGGGTGTAAAAGTTGGGTATGATTCTTAAGTAGCGAGCAAATGTGGAGCTCTGGGAGGTGGTGAGTGGTAGGGTGGATCCTCCCTCCAGGAAAAATGTGAAGATTGGCAAATATTGTATTTTAAAGTCAGAAAGGAAGAAGGTTCATAAAGCAATTGTGAAGTGTAGTCTTGAAATATGTAATCACAATAAAAACTGCCTCATATTTTATTGCATTAATATGGTCAACAGATACTTCAGTGTGCAAATTGTACAGTGCGACAACTTCAGACGTGTTAAAGTGTGTGCTTGCCCAGTGCCTTGCACTGTGTAGGGCATCAACTTTGGAAGAAAATGCTGTAACCAGCCAAGGGGAAACGCCCACAGCTGCCATCAGTCATATAGAAATATGTGCAGACGGAGCTTTAAGTGGGATGAAAAAAAGTAGGGGGTATCCCAAAGGAGTGTGGCTTAAACATGTAAACTAAATCTCTGTGATTCCCATAGTTTGTGTTACCCTACCAGTATTTTGGTTTCTCTCTCAGCTTTCTGTTATTGCATCCAGACATATAACATAACAACTGACATTCACATAAAACCTGCAAGGACTATTATCTTTGTCAATGGTTGTTAGCTGTTTAAGATCAGTGTAATGAGTAACAACCATGATTTGGTTGTAAATAATTGATATTGAAAATGTTTAAATTCTAAATTCTGAGACTGCATATTGATTATTATTGAGGCCTGTGGAAGGAGTGTTGGCCTTCAGCTTTGTGTACTTTATGTTAGACGTGTTTGCCCTTTTCTCTCCACATCTCGTCCATCTGCATATCTTAAACTCCATCTCTTTCCTCTTTAGCACCCTCTTTTGACCCTCACTTGTATGCACTTCCTCGCATCTCCTTCACGTCACCACCGTCCAACATACAGTGCACTCACTCACATGTAAGCACTTTGTTTTCTTTTGCTTTGACTTTGTCAATATTTTGACAAGAGTGTCCCCCCCCCCTTCTGAGACATGTCCACAGAATTTCAATTGCAGCTGGAATACGTGACCATTGCTCTGTGTGCTCTGCAGAGAGGTCCACCCACTGACAGGCACTGTGAGAAACTTGCAATATCTTCAGCCTCAGCACCCAGCTCTCAATCGAGAACCATCATAAATACATGGGACTATTCAGTTCAAAGTATGAACTATGCATGAGTGATAAGTTGTACGGAAAAAAAACTCAAAATGATGGAAATAGCTAACACTCTCTCTTATGGAATGCAAGATTAAGTAAGACATGTGAAATAGAAACACGAACTTAATCGCTGACATGTATTACCTTGTTTTTAACATTCAATGTTTGGAAATAAATCAGTGTTTTTGGAATTAAAGTTAAGGACATGAATATATGTGATCCATTTTAATGTGTGTTTTAATGTTTTGTGATATTTCCCGCTATTCCATAAATCAGGAAGCTATAAGCACATATTTCTATCTTTGCACTTACACCCTCAAAAGCCGAGGGACAAGGGAGCAAAAGCCCTGCACGACAGGTATTTTCACACTTAACACATACTATTCCAATCAAATTACAAGCATGTTCCACCTTCTCCTCTTAGTGCCATGAGGGGTATTTACAGGAATGCTTGGCGCTATGCAACTCGTGTCAATAAAAGCCCATCAGGTACCAATGGTTCACTCTGTCTTCGCGACGGAATTGGCAAGGTGTTATTGTTGGCTCTGTGACCATTGTAATGTAATATAATGTGAGGTGGATTTGTAGAGCGCTGCTTGTCACCCGGGAGGATATCCAGGTGCTGCACGACTGTTTACCGAGCGTTCTTATGGATCAAAATGGCTGGGGAACAAATATAGCAGGCCCACTTTTAAAGGGGCCAGAGACTTACAGTCACTGTCTGTGGGGTCACAGTGGGGGAGGAAAGCGTGACCATGCGTTTCTGAACAATCTGCCAAATACATGTTAGGAACACTTCTTATTACCGAGGACAAGGCACTGAATTTGACCGCACTCGCATCCAGTCCTACCCTGTGACGAATGGGAGAGGGTGGGACCATGCCAGCGAATGATGGACGTCTTGGCCCATTCAGGGTCTGCAGAAACCGTGACATCGGCAGCATCACTCGCCTACATTGGATACCCAAGCAAACACAAGGAGATGATGGATGGAGCGCTGAAACTTTTCTGACACTCACCCCCAGTCACAGATCTGGGTTGAATCCATCATCATTCTTTAGCTCACTTCATCACCCCAGTTCAGACACAGCTATATGCAAATCAGTCCTGACCCTGTGCCTCATGGAAACAGTCCAGCCCGAACTGCCAAGCCACGTCTTTCCTGGACTGGAAACAAGTATTCTGGGACCGGTTTCAGGCTAACAGCCCCCATCAGCCAGGCTAGCTTGAATACACTGGCAAAGTGAGCAAAGGACCCACGTCTGGGCATACCCTGCCAATTTAGGGCAAACAAAGCAAGCACAAGGAGATGATGGATGGCGCGCTGAATCTTTTCAGACACTCACCCCCAGTCACAGATCTGGGTTGAATCCATTATCATTCTTTAGGTCACTTCGCCACCCCAGTTCAGACACAGCTATATGCAAATCAGTCTTGACCCAGTGCCTCATGGGAACAGTCCAGCCCGAATTCCAAGGCCATGTCTTCCCGGGACCAGAAACAAGCATCCTGGGACTGGTTGCGGGCTAACAGCCCTCATCAGCCAGGCTAGCTTGAATCCAGTGGCAAAGGGAGCAAGGGACCCACGTCTGGGCATACCCTGCCAACTTAGAGCGAACAAAGCAAATACAAGGAGATGATGGATGGAGCATTGAAACTTTTCAGACACTCACCCCCAGTGACAGATCTGAGTTGAATACATCATCATTCTTTATCTCACTTCGAAACCCCAGGTCACACACAGCTCTCTGCAAATCAGTCTTGACCCTGTGCCTCAAGGGAACAGTCTAGCTCCAAGTGCCAAGCCTTGTCTTCCCTGGACCGAAAACAAGCATCATGGGACTGGTTTCGGGCAAACTGCTCTCATCGCCCAGGCTAACTTGAATCCAGTGGCAAAGTGAGCAAGGGAACCACGTCTGGGCATATCCTGTCAACTTAGGGCGAACAAAGCAAACACAAGGAGATGATGGACGGAGTGCTTATTCTTTTCAGACACACCCAGTCACAGATCTGAGTTGAATCCATCATCATTCTTCAGCTCACTTTGCCACCCCAGTTCAGACACAACTATATGCAAATCAGTCTTGACCCTGTTCCTCATGTGAATAGTCCAGCCCGACCTGCCAAGCCATGTCTTTCCTGGACAGGAAACACGATCCTGGGACTGATTTCGGGCTAACAGCCCTCATCAGCCAGGCTAGCTTGAATCCAGTGGCAAAGTGAGCAGTGGACCACCATCTAGGCATACCCTGCAGTTAAGGCTGGACTGTTCCCATGAGGCACGGGGTTAAGACTGATTAACATATAGCTGTGTCTGAGCTGGGATGTCGAAGTGAGCTAAAGAACAATGATGGATTCAACCCAGATCTGTGACTGGGGATGGGTGTCTGAAAAGTTTAAGCGCTCCGTCCATCATCTCCTTGTTTGCCTACAATGGACCTTTAATTTGTGTCCGTTATCCTCCACACCTTTTTTAACCTGACCACTTGGCGAAACCAATAAAATCATTTTTTTCGACTCAGTTGGCCATTTTATTTATCACTTCACAATCACGATACCAGCGCCGCAGTAATTCTGGCGTTGCAGCACACCGGGGTGGCATTCGGCCATTCCTGGTGGGCCCGATGATGAAGCATGTCACCGACCAGGTTTTGCTTCAAACTACATAAGTAAATTCACTTTGTGTTGCTTCAAATCAGTAGTCATTCCTCTTTTTTAAATGACGCTCCTTTGTTGTTTTTGAGTGCCTACAATGGATACCACCATAAACTCCCATGGCACTAAAGGGCTTTAGAAACGTGAGCCCTGTGGCTTGCATCACATTGCAGAGAGTCAATCTACTGCCTGGCTCCCGGCTCCTTGTTCAGAGCGAGGCATGGTGACCCAGACTTAAATACATCAATTTAGTTCTAAGACTGTATTTCTAAATAAATCGATGTACTCAATATTTTTTGTGGAAAAGATGTTGGCATTTCAGAGGGGTCGGAGGACAGTCCCAGCACCGCTAAAACAGAAACTGCTCCTGATTCTAGGTATATAGAAACTGGGGGGTGGCATAGTCAAGCTTTAAGATAATGTGACTGGGAATAGCTTCTAGTTTTTGTTGGTATCCAAGATAAGGGAAGGGGAATCCCTGTGTTTTATTGTGTAGAAGGTGCTCCTTGTGAATCCATTAGCATATGATATATAGGATAGATTTAAGTCCAAGCTTAATACTAGTTTTCTGACTTTTTTAGATGTAGATGGTGGGCCATTAAGTTCTTCGACCATACGGTTATAGGCTGGCATTTGCCCTACTGTGGTTGTGGGCATGTTCTCTTTCATTGTAGTGTGGAGCCCTAGGTGGTTAATCATCACCCACGCATCTAAAACATGGAGGCAGTCGTCAAGTTGAGACTTTGAAGGTAATTTGGGACATCCATTTTTAGAACGAATTACGTTTCATCTGCATAGTTTTAACATGCATGGATGAAAGGTCTGATCAAGACTGGGTATGTAGCTGTTGAATAGAAGAGGGAGAAGATTGACCCTTGAGGGATGCAGCGACAGTGGGTGTAGGGCTGGTATAAAAGGTTGTAGGTATCCCATTGCTAGTCCATTTCAGAGCATTTTTACATAATACGAGATAATAGACTCTGTGTAGTAGCGTCTGGTGGTGAACAGTGTCAGATGCTGCTGATAGGTCTAGAAGCAGTAAACATCCACTCCATTCATGCCTACTCTGAGACCCCACTTGTCCCACACGGATATGGGAGCTCATTCTGTGCCTCTGGCTTGTCTGTACCAAAATTATAGATACAGAAGTTAGATTTTCCTCTGTAAAATTGGAGAGTTGAACTAAAACTGCTCTTTCGAGCAGTTTACCTCTGAATGAGCCATAAGATATTGACCTGTATTTTACTAGGTTCGATGTATCAAGATTGTTATTTTAAGGAATGTTCTTCAGAAAGAGGTTTATAGCTCAAGTTGGAAAGATGCTAGACCCAAGTGAGTGGTTGTATGTTTCTAGGTACTTCTGCTGCACAGATTGTGTGAAGAATAGCTTTCAACATTATTTAGGGTGCTGGGTCTGAAGAAAATTCTGATGGTCATCCTTCATTATTAATGTCATAGAATTCTTTTCAGAGAGGGCATTAAAGGTGGCGAGAGATGAGTGATAGCCCATCTTTTCAGTGGTTTGGAGATGTGTAAGAAGAGTGTTAGCTGTTTTGTCCTTGAGGTAGTTTTCTGTTCTTACAGGTAGATTCATCAAGCATTTTTGCGAGCGCAAACGGTGCGAATCGCAAAATTCGGCCGTTTGCGCCCGCAAAAATGGCAATTGAGATTCATCAATGGTTCATGAACTCGCAATTTGAAAAATCGCAAATAATTGCGATTTATCAAATTGCGATCGCATTTAAGGAATCTCAATTTGAGATTCCTTAAATGCTATTCATGAACCTTTTAAAAATTGGGAAATCGCTATTTTTGGCCGCTATTTACCGCGAAATCTGACTTCGTGGTAAATAGCGAAAACTTAGAAAAATGCACTTTAGTGCATTTTTCTAAGTTGTATGTTACACACACACATGTCCTTTGGACATGTGTGTGTGCAACATCAGTCTACATTTTCATTTCAGGGGTGCTACAGGGTGTCCTTTGGACACCCCTGGCACCCTTGAAATCGCATCCTTATTTGCGATTAGCAAATTGCTAATCGCAAATAAGGAATGACTCACCATTCAGGAATGACTCACCATTCATTCCTATAGGCCTTAGGCCCATAGGAATGAATGGTGAGTCATTCCTTATTTGCGATTAGCAATTTGCTAATCGCAAATAAGGAAGCTGTAGGAATCGCAAATAAAATTGCGATTTCTATATGAATCCCGTTTTGCGAGTCTTTAATAGCGATTCCTTAATAATCGATATTAAGGACTCGCAAAACAGGACAATGATTAATCTGGGGGTTAGTTCCATGTGGATTCTGTCACAGAGGTCTTGCAGTCCTAGGGTCTTTGTGTCAGATTCTGCTAGAATCTGACAGAGCTCCTTTAATGATCAGTTAGCATCAAGTGTGCATGTGGAGCTGTGCAATGTTGCCATGTGGTCCTATTAGTCCTGATAGTGCTCTTTAGCTGCATATGTTTGTCCAGGGCAATGGGGAACTGGCTGTAGAAGGTAGGTACATCCTAAGGTCACATACTGTTTGCATGAGGAGGTGGTGACGTTATTAGAAGTCTACATTTTTCTATTATCTGTTTGTGGAGTTGTTGGCTATAGCTATCTTTGAGGTTATGTTAGATTTACATATTGGATCACCTGCAAGATATTGGGCTGATTCTGAAAGCCACTTACAGCCATAAACCATTGTTTGTGTTTGTAACTGGCTCCATTAATGGCTAATAGCTGTCCAAAGGATACCTGTCAGGTGTACATGGTTTAACCACTGTGTAATTCTTCACCAACCAGAGGTGTGTATAATTACTCAGTAGTAAGCTCCACAAAAGGGGTGAGGAGTGGGAATTACAGTGCATGGTTTGCCTTGTCGGTGTATGAATGCCCACAAGCCTTAAGTTTTTGGACATTTACAAACTCTTATATAACTCTCCTTCCCCAAAAAAAGCATCACTAGTTTTAGTCAAACAAAGAGTAACTAAAGAGTGGGAATGAGGTGTGGATCATCCCTCATAGTATTTGGGATTTCAGCGGCGTAGGAGAAGGGATTTCTCAGTGAAAGAAAATGTTTTCCTTTGGAAAATAAAAAAGAAAGAAATTGTGCATTAGCGAGTGGAGATTCCTTTTCAAAGTGTGTATTTGTCAACTATATTCCATTGTGGATTTTGGAAATAGCAGACGTTTTAAAGAATGACATGACTGACTCAGTAATACACCTGTAAAGTTGTGATTGGCACAAAAGTTCCAGCTGTAGAGTTTGCATATGGTGAGAAATCGTAACTTTGCACCAGTGATAAATAATACTTATTTAAATGCTGATTTTCAATTCCCTTTGTGAGTTGGCCCATTGCGTAAATGTGGTGAAGGTACACTCAATCGTAACATAGTAGTGAGTCGTAAATACCCTATTTTAAAAGATAAAGTTGTTCATTAAGTTATGTTTACAGCCATGTTTTTACCTGACTTGTACCTTCTGTGAAGTCTCAATAGTATTCCTGGTAGAAGTAAGCCCATTTATATGTGTGAAGATCCCTTCTATGAGTGTGGAGTTCTCGCTAACCAGAGCAGAGGGTCCAAATTGTGGAGTTCCCGCTAACCAGGGCAGAGGGTCCAAATTGTGGAGCTCTCGTTAACTATAAATGGCGCTCGAAGAGTGGAAATTGGGTATTCCAAGGCGTGGTGATCCTTGGAGATCTGTGAATGCCCACCAGCGACTGTAGCACACGGCTGCTTGTCGGCATTCTCAATCTCGTCTTCTTTCCCTTTCCACCCAGAAAAAGGATGGAGATTTACTCTTGCCAAGGGCTGGTGTGACTCCCCCTGCAAAGATAGATAGGGAAAGGATCATCCCCAGATGTGCCGCTAACGGAGGTGGAGTTTTTCCATAGGGAAAATATTTACACTGGGGAGAAAAAAACAAGTGCTTTTTCAGGGAGGATCTTATTACCCTTGTGTTGAGGTCTGTACAGCATGAAGAGGATGCTGCTGACAATATCAAATGACCATCCTGGAGTATCCATGCATACTCCTTGGAATATTTATATATTCCAGAAAGATGTACATTTGCTCTTGCACGCAGGGGTAAATCTCTGTGAAAGTGTGGCAATAAGAACAGAAAACTGTTGCAAATAATTTTCAGGTCACTGAGTGATGATTGGAAGAGGAGACATTAACCCCTTGGCCGCGGCGGTAATTCCGCCGCAGCGCTAGGGATGGCCGCGCGGCGTGGCCATGCTCGTGACGGAACCACTCCGTCACGAGCCGCGGTGGCGCTGTGCTTGTGACGGAATGGTTCCGTCATGGCCCGCCTAATAGAACACTCAGCGCAGGCGCGAAATCAGCGGCAGGGCCTTGATGGAACCATTCCGTCACCAGCACAGCACCACCGTGGCTCGTGACGGAATGGTTCCGTTACGAGCATGCAAGGGGTTAATGAGAAAGGGCCAGGTGTATCAAAGGGTTTTACCCATTCTGTGTCTATGGGGAAATGTGTTCATACATATGGCCCAAAGACACTTAAGCAACAGACTGGAAGTCCTTTTACACTTTAGACTTACTCATCTGTGCATTGCTCAATGTTTACAGCAGGCACGTGTCAGATTTTTAGATGGCTTATGCCATGCTTCACCATGAATTCCATGCTTTCACATGTAAATTATGGCTACATTCAGCTATAAAATATACATATTTTAATTTACGCCTGTTTTATGACTCGGACTTTGAGTAATTGAAAGACAGAATTTGACATATGTTTGGATAGATTTTACCTAGTATTGTTCACCTTAAATGTGCCATTTGATTACTTCATTCTTTTTTGTTGCTTATTAAGGATGTCCTTTTTTGAGTCACAATTGTATTTTGATAACAAAATAGTAAAACATTTCTTATTCACCAGGGAATGCTCAGGAGCAAGCCTTAAAATCCTGAAGCGATGTCTTGGTCTAGAAAGAAAGAGCGTATGTCTGGATGTCAGTCTCGCAACAAAACTGTAGATATCTCTCTTTGGAATCTGATGAAAAACTTATAATGTCTTAATTTAAAAACAATTTCATTCTACTCACAATTGTTCAATCCTCACAAAACAATTCTACAAAAAAAGTTTCAATTCTCATAATCCAATTGATAACATTTCATTTTTCACAGTTTCATTATACTGTGGTTGAATAGAGTGGTCCATCTTTTCATCATACTAATAGAACATTTTGTTCTGCCTCGCCATTGGAGCCCAAAGACTTCGGCCATTCTGGTTTTCTTTTAAATTCTGCATTGTTTTCTATTTTTTAAGTTCGTGATTACAACGTTGGCGAATATGAAAAGGTGAACTTCAGATGTCTCCTCCACTACCAGATTGAATTTGAAGAAGGAGAGGAGTTTGTGTATGCATGGAAATTTGCAAAGAATGTAAGTATGTTCTACAGTGGAGTAGACAGAAAATGGTTACTATAATTGAGAGAAGGAAGCTGGACTCGATGAGGTGCTCGTTCATGAACCTGGGAAAGGTGAGAGCTGTGTGGGCACAGCTCTGCCCTCTGGCGGGAGGGACTCATAGACAGCAATGAGAAGGGATCTGGAACATGAAGGGAAGGGGCAAACAAATATGGGGGGCAGGAGCTCTTAACATGAAGGGGAGCGGCTCATGAACATGAAGGGGAGGGGCTCATAAACAGGAAAGGGAGGGGCTCATAAACAGGAAAGTGCTGGGCATATAAACAGGAAGGGGAGGGGCTCAAAAACAGGAAAGGGATGGGCATATAAACAGGAAGGGGAGGGGCTCATAAACAGGAAAGGGATGGGCTCATAAACAGGAAGGGGAGGGGCTCAAAAACAGGAAAGGGATGGGCTCATAAACAGGAAGGGGAGGGGCTCAAAAACAGGAAAGGGATGGGCACATAAACAGGAAGGGGAGGGGCTCATAAACATGAAGGGGAGGCACTCTTTTTTATTGAAACAATTTTAAAGCTACCTTTGAGCAGTCAAATTACCCTGGTTTTGAGGCTCTAGCATTCTCGGTGCAACCACCTAACATGCAGCCCTTTAAGGGCCTGTTAACTTACCGTCCACCGGGACCTAGATGCGGCTCTGTAGATAAGCACAGCAAGAGTCTCGAATTATCTATTCTCAATTCCAACTTCTCGGTGCTGGGTGATTTTAACCCTCCATTAGGAAAATGAGACTGACTCGGACTCCACAAAGCTGATTGACACTATGAATGCACATGGACTGTCCTTAATTTCTAGAGGTCCGACGCACAGGTCTGGACATATGCTAGATGGGATTTTTTCAAATCATCCATTCATTAATATTTTACCATCTCTTCCTCTTACCTGGTCAGACCACTGGGCAGTTAATTGGCAGCTAAAGATTCAGCAAACTTCTTTGCACCAATGTGCAGCACAACACATCTCTGGTAGAGACTGGCATAACATTCAGCCGGCTGAACTGAAAGCCATCCTTACAACCACATCCTGGCAATCAGCTGATAACCTGGAGCAGAGAGTTCACAACATGAAGGGGAGGGGCTCATACACATGAAGCGGAGGGGCTCATACACATGAAGAGGAGGGGCTCATACACATGAAGAGGAGGAGCTCATACACATGAAGAGGAGGAGCTCATAAACAGGAAGACAAGGGGCTCATTAACATGAAGGGGAGGGGCTCATACACATGAAGAGGAGGAGCTCATACACATGAAGGGGAGGGGCTCATACACATGAAGCGGAGGGGCTCATACACATGAAGAGGAGGGGCTCATACACATGAAGAGGAGGGGCTCATACACATGAAGAGGAGGAGCTCATACACATGAAGAGGAGGAGCTCATAAACAGGAAGACAAGGGGCTCATTAACATGAAGGGGAGGGGCTCATACACATGAAGAGGAGGAGCTCATACACATGAAGGGGAGGGGCTCATACACATGAGGCGGAGGGGCTCATACACATGAAGAGGAGGGGCTCATACACATGAAGAGGAGGAGCTCATACACATGAAGAGGAGGAGCTCATAAACAGGAAGACAAGGGGCTCATTAACATGAAGGGGAGGGGCTCATACACATGAAGAGGAGGAGCTCATACACATGAAGGGGAGGGGCTCATACACATGAAGCGGAGGGGCTCATACACATGAAGAGGAGGGGCTCATACACATGAAGAGGAGGAGCTCATACACATGAAGAGGAGGAGCTCATACACATGAAGGGGAGGGGCTCATACACATGAAGAGGAGGAGCTCATACACATGAAGGGGAGGAGCTCATAAACATGAAGGGGAGGAGCTCATACACATGAAGAGGAGGAGCTCATACACATGAAGGGGAGGGGCTCATACACATGAAGAGGAGGGGCTCATACACATGAAGGGGAGGGGCTCATACACATGAAGAGGAGGGGCTCATACACATGAAGAGGAGGGGCTCATACACATGAAGAGGAGGAGCTCATGCACATGAAGAGGAGGAGCTCATAAACAGGAAGACAAGGGGCTCATTAACATGAAGGGGAGGGGCTCATACACATGAAGAGGAGGAGCTCATACACATGAAGGGGAGGGGCTCATACACATGAAGCGGAGGGGCTCATACACATGAAGAGGAGGGGCTCATGCACATGAAGAGGAGGAGCTCATACACATGAAGAGGAGGAGCTCATACACATGAAGGGGAGGGGCTCATACACATGAAGAGGAGGAGCTCATACACATGAAGGGGAGGAGCTCATAAACATGAAGGGGAGGAGCTCATAACCATGAAGAGGAGGAGCTCATACACATGAAGGGGAGGGGCTCATACACATGAAGAGGAGGAGCTCATACACATGAAGGGGAGGAGCTCATTAACATGAAGGGGAGGGGCTCATACACATGAAGAGGAGGAGCTCATACACATGAAGGGGAGGAGCTCATAAACAGGAAGACAAGGGGTTCATTAACATGAAGGGGAGGAGCTCATAAACATGAAGGGGAGGAGCTCATAAACAGGAAGACAAGGGGCTCATTAACATGAAGGGGTGGGGCTCATAAAGATGAAGAGAAGGGGCTCATAAACATGAAGAGGAGGGGCTCATGAACATGAAGAGGAGGGTCTCATAAACATGAAGAGGAGGGGCTCATAAACATGAAGGGGAGGAGCTCATAAACAGGAAAGGGACAAGCACATTAACAGGATGAGGAGGGGCTGATACACATGAAGAGGAGGGGCTGATAAACAAGAAGACAAGGGGCTCATAAACAGGAAGACAAGGGGCTCATTAACATGAAGGGGAGGAGCTGATAAACAGGAAGAGGAGGGGCTCATAAACAGGAAGACAAGGGGCTCATGAACAGGAAGAGGAGGAGTTCATAAACAGGAAGAGTAGGAGCTTGTGGGATTGAAGGAGAGGGTTCGTAATCTTAAGGTAAAGGGGTCATTGACATGAGTGGGTAGTGCTCATAGACATTAAGGTGACTGCCCAATGACACCAAGTTTAGGAGCATTTAACATGAATGGATTGGAGCTAGTAGTCCTACAGGTAGTGTATTTCTTGCACTGTAGTGGAGGGACATGCATGCATAGGGGGAGGGCCCTGCTAATGGCGTGGGATTCTGATGCATGTAATCGTCCCAATTCCATTCTGTTACTGGCTGGCGTCAGCTGTTTCACTCCCAGCTGTTTAGAGGCCCTGCACTAAGGCATTCTGTCTTCCCTTCTCTTTCTAGACAAGGACTCAGGACATATTCTATTTTAAGGATATCCACACTGGGGATGATCCACTTTTGTTGATCAAGCCTGTCCGAGACTACCATGATGGGACCTACCTCTGTGAGATCATATTGGATGAGGACATCATTGCGCGGATGTTCTTCTATTTAAATGGTAAGCCCTAGGTGACGGCCAAGCTGGCCTGACTCGCCCAGGCTAGGGTCAGCCCTAACGCTGTGACGGATCTATGACATAATATCGACAGACAGAATATCTACATACAAAAATATCGGCACAAAAATATCGACATCAAAAATATCGGAGTTATATCTTCATAAAGGTAAGTACAAAAATATCGGAAAAATAATATCGTAGTACAAAAATATCGAAATTAAAAATATTGTTTTTTTAAATGTATTATTAATAATGTAAAAATAATTTAAAAATACATATAATTTTACATATATTAAAGAAAAGCATTAAAACATATTAAAAAAATTATAACTAATACATACACATTTAAAATAAATTAAAAACTCTAAATATAAATTTATATATACTTACTCCACATATTGCAACAGTAGGAAAAGCGTTGGATAGCGTAGGGGTAAAAATTACTATTCCCACTCCAGAGGGTGCAACAGTAGGGAAAGCGTTGGATAGCGTAGGGTAAAAATTACTATTCGCACTCCAGAGGCTGCAACAGTAGAGAAAGCGTTGGATAGCATAGGGGTTTAAATTAGTATTCCCACTCCAGAGGGTGCAACAGTAGGGAAAGCGTTGGATAGCGTAGGGGTAAAAATTACTATTCCTACTCCAGAGGGTGCAACAGTAGGGAAAGCATTGGATAGCGTAGGGGTAAAAATTACTATTCCCACTCAGAGGGTGCAACAGTAGGGAAAGCGTTGGATAGCGTAGGGGTTTAAATTACTATTCCCACTCCAGAGGGCGCAACAGTAGGGAAAGCGTTGGATAGCGTCGGGGTAAAAATTACTATTCCCACTCCAGAGGGTGCAACAGTAGGGAAAGCGTTGGATAGCGTAGGGTTAAAAATTACTATTCCCACTCCAGAGGGTGCAACAGTACAGAAAGCGTTGGATAGCGTAGGGGTAAAAATTACTATTCCCACTCCAGAGGGTGCAACAGTAGGGAAAGCGTTGGATAGCGTAGGGGTAAAAATTACTATTCCCACTCCAGAGGGTGCAACAGTAGAGAAAGCGTTGGATAGCGTAGGGGTAAAAATTACTATTCCCACTCCAGAGGGTGCAACAGTAGGGAAAGCGTTGGATAGCATAGGGGTAAAAATTACTATTCCCACTCCAGAGATTGCAACAGTAGGGAAAGCGTTGGATAGCGTAGGGGTAAAAATTACTATTCCCACTCTAGAGGGTGCAACAGTAGGGAAAGCGTTGGATAGCGTGGGGGTAAAAATTACTATTCCCACTCCAGAGGGTGCAACAGTAGGGAAAGCGTTGGATAGCGTAGGGTTAAAAATTACTATTCCCACTCCAGAGGGTGCAACAGTACAGAAAGCGTTGGATAGCGTAGGGGTAAACATTACTATTCCCACTCCAGAGGGTGCAACAGTAGGGAAAGCGTTGGATAGCGTAGGGGTAAAAATTACTATTCCCACTCCAGAGGGTGCAACAGTAGAGAAAGCGTTGGATAGCGTAGGGGTAAAAATTACTATTCCCACTACAGAGGGTGCAACAGTAGGGAAAGCGTTGGATAGCATAGGGGTAAAAATTACTATTCCCACTCCAGAGAGTGCAACAGTAGGGAAAGCGTTGGATAGCGTAGGGGTAAAAATTACTATTCCCACTCCAGAGGGTGCAACAGTAGGGAAAGATTTGGATAGCGTAGGGGTAAAAATTACTATTCCCACTCCAGAGGGTGCAACAGTAGAGAAAGCGCTGGATAGCGTAGGGGTAAAAATTACTATTCCCACTCCAGGGGGTGCAACAGTAGGGAACGCGTTGGATAGCATAGGGGTAAAAATTACTATTCCCACTCCAGAGAGTGCAACAGTAGGGAAAGTGTTGGATAGCGTAGGGGTAAAAATTACTATTCCCACTCCAGAGGGTGCAACAGTAGGGAAAGCGTTGGATAGCGTAGGGGTAAAAATTACTATTCCCACTCCAGAGGGTGCAACAGTAGGGAAAGCGTTGGATAGCGTAGGGGTAAACATTACTATTCCCACTCCAGAGGGTGCAACAGTAGGGAAAGCGTTGGATAGCGTAGGGGTAAAAATTACTATTCCCACTCCAGAGGGTGCAACAGTAGAGAAAGCGTTGGATAGCATAGGGGTAAAAATTACTATTCCCACTCCAGAGGGTGCAACAGTAGGGAAAGGGTTGGATAGCGTAGGGGTAAAAATTACTTCCCACACTACTCCCCCTTTAACACACAACACACTACACATACAAAAAAACACAATTAATATACATTTCAATTAATCAATTAATAACAATTAATATTATTAAATTGATGTAATTATAAATGTACTAATTAACACATATTAATTACCAATTAATTAACAATAAATACCAATAAATAAATACAATCTCTTTAATTAATCACATTTAATTATATCACACCCTATTCCCCTATAAACACACAACCCACTACACATAAATAAATCACATCATTTAATCACTTAATAATTTCTAATTACCAATTAATTATTAATTAACAAGAACAAACAATTAAATATATTAGCACATTAACTCTAATTAATTTAATTAAAGAATTAATATTATTTAATTACCAATTAATTATTAATTAACAATGACAAAAATTAAAGATATTAGCACATTAACTCTAATTAATTTAATTTACTATTTAATATTATTTAATTACCAATTAATTAATTAACAATAACAAAAAATTAAATACATTAGCACATTAACTCTAATTAATTTAATTAATTAATATTATTTAATTACCAATTAATTATTAATTACCAATAACACTAAATTAAAGATATTAGCACATTAACTCTAATTAATGTAATTAACTAATTAATATTAATTAATTACCAATTACCTATTAATTAAAATATTTAAATATATATATTAATTAATTAATTATTATTAAATTACTTCCCACCCTATTCCCCTATAAACCCACAACCTGCTCTGATACTAAAACGCAAAATGTAAAAAAAATTACTAATTTTCAAACATAAATTATAAAAAATATTTAACAAACATATAAACAACATAATAAAATACATAACACTAAACAAAATTTAGATATTAGTAAATTTCGATATTAGTAACATACATACCTTAAAAACGTTATTCTGTCTGTCGATATTTTACACATCGATATTCTAGTAACATACATACCTTAAAAACGATATTCTGTCTGTCGATATTTTACACATCGATATTCTATACCATCGATATTAAAACATCGATATTATTGTATATCAATATTTTAATTTCGATATTTTGTCTCACTACCCGCTGTGACGTCATACTAAATAATGACATCATTGCGCGGATGTTCTTCTATTTAAATGGTAAGCCCCAGGTGACGGCCAAGCTGGCCTGACTTGCCAAGGCTATGGCCAGCCCTACCGCTGTGATGTCATACTGCATAACGACATCATGACACCTTCTTCTACTTATATGGTAAGTTCCAAGTGACAGCCAATTCGGCCTGACTCACCCGGGCTATGGTGTGACCTACCTCATGAGGTCATGCTGGATAATGAAATCATAGCATGAATGTCCTTGTTCACCTTTTATTTTCAGCCCTAAATTATGGTGTTAAAGTAGGGCTAACAGGGTACTCACTGCCTCCTTACTCTCTGTACTCAAAGTGTACTTTATTTGGTTTATCACAACCTTAAAAGTGTACATGTAGTAAAACAAACATCAGTATGAAACATGGGAAAAATATGTTCCTTAAAATTTACAAGTAAAAAAAGAAGGACGCCCAGGTTTTAATCTGTTTCGCTTTTCAAGAGTAAAGTCTCTACCAGAGTCATGAATTTTACTCCGCGGCATATAAGGATGTTCGATGATGCGCCCAACCAGTTAGTGACCGCCTGCCTGCAGGTGCGGATTCTTAAAACGTTTAAGATTGATTTCAACAAAAGTCTTCTTTAGTTTTTTAATGTCTCGCACATGCACATTAAATGGTGCAAACTTTCTGTATGATACCCACACAGGCGGCATGTCTTTTCTTGCTGATTACTTTTCCAAGTTGGTATTAGATCTTTGGAGCAATGATCACCCAGTCTATATGCCATGAATTTTATTTTCAACCATAGCCGAAAATGAGCATCAAGGTAAAGTTGAGGTTTTAATCTTTTATATGAATTGATTACAGACCAAGCATGGCGGCGTTTGGCTAAGATCCTTTTGTCTTCTTGCAAGGATAGTGACTTTGCATTTAGCTTGCAAACTTTGTTAAAAGATGTTCGTTCCAAATGACTGTTCCAAACCTCCTTGATTTTTAGTGACTCCAGGGCAATTCCCAAATAAGTGCCCCAAGTGTTTGGTTCTTTTTCTTCGAATTGTTTCTTAATTTCCAGCCAACAAAGGTTGTTTAGTGTTCTTGTTTCTGATGCTCTGAGTTTCCAGCACCATTTTGCAAAGATTGCTTTCCTCTGGAAGACTTGATTTTGTAATCCGAATTCCAGGCGTATTTGTGCTGGAGACGATCCATTAAAAAGATTAAATACAGATTTATATACTCTAATCTGTAGTTTATTTAGGATGTCGATTTCTTTCCCATGCCATATTTCCAGCCCATAAGACAACGTAGGTAACAGTTGAGCTGCCATGACCTTTAGAAGATGGCCGTATGAGGGGCATTGAAGTTTCTTTTGGAGTAATTTATAGGCGAAGATCAACGATTGTGCTTTTGCTGAGATATCTCTTTTTTGTTCTACCATTGACATGTTTCTGCATAGTTTGATAACCAAATATTTATATGTGGCTGTTTCCTCAATTTGGATATTCTTTGCATACCATCTAAAGGAGCCTTTACTCGGACCGCCAGTCTCATGACCTTTGTTTTTTTGTTGTTAAGTTCAAAACCTACTATGTCGAGGTACTCTGTTAATTTGTTTATGACCCTTTGTAACCCTATAGGTGTGTGGCTTAGAACCACAATGTCATCTGCGTATTGCAGAAACTGAATTGCTTTGTTTGCCAGTTTCGGTGGGTGCCCATTAACCTGTAGCAGATAACTATTTAAATCTGCTAGATACACATTAAATAGGCTTGGCGAGAGCACACAGCCCTGTTTAAGTCCATTTCTTATGTTTGTTTGTTTTGATAACCGTCTCCAATCACCAAGTTTTATTTTGGCCCATGTTTCACTGTATAAGGTGATTAATATGTCTATTAATTTCTGCGGGAGGCCCCAGGATTCTAGCTTTTTCCATAACCGGTCTCTTGGCACTCTGTCGAACGCAGATTTTAGATCAATGTAGCAAGCCAGCACTCCAGCCTTCTTTTTTTCTGCTCTTTCTATTAATAACGACAGAAGGGTGAGGTTTGTGGTGCATCCCATGCCTTCTCTAAAACCTGTTTGGAACTTTGGGACTATATTGTTTTTATTTATCCATTCCTGTAGATGGCGTAATATACATGATGAAAAAAGTTTTGCCTCTACGTCGATGAGGGCTACCAGCCTATAGTTCCCTGGTTCCAATCTGCTCCCGTTTTTGAAAATGGGGTGGAAGATGTTACCATACCAGGACCTTGATATCTTTTTATCAGTGAAGAGTTGGTTGAAAAGTGGGGTAAGGTAGTTTGCCCAGAAGTCAGGGTCTTGTTTAAATATGGCGTTTGGTAGCCCATTGGGGCCTGCTGCGCCCTCGGTTTTACATTTTTTTATCAACAGAGTCGTTTGTTCCACTGTTGTCAACGGGGAAGGCTCCGTAGGTGCCCCACTTGGTGTTTCTTTTTCCCTTTTGTATGTTCCGTGCGTTATTACTTCATTTCCCACATCCATTCCCTTGTTTGTTTGCTTCCTCGGTTCTATGCACGGGGATTGCCACATATGATTGTTGTTTAGGATGTCTATGTGATTCAGCCATGCGGTTTCACTTATTCCTATATTTAGCTGCCCTTCAGTTCCTTTTGATAGATTATTGATTAGGCCCCAGAATTCGCTGCTATTTGGGACTTTACTTGTCCTTAACAGGTCTACCCATATTTTCCCAGTGTGTAGCCTTTTTGCCTTTCCGCAATCTTTTTTGTATTCTTTTCGCATTTTCTGTAACTCGCTATTGTCTATAACCACTCCCTGTCTGTTTAAAGCGGCCAATTGTCTTAATTTTTTGGCAATTTCCTTTTTTTTGGCTCTTAGCTTTGTGGTGAACCATGGCGGTTTATGGGCGTCATATGCATGTTTCACTGTTGGCTTTGCCGGAAATTTTTCTAGCAGGAGTGTATATAGATTTTCCCAATTTTTTGCAAGTGAGTGAGGTTCTGATGTCTGTATATTTTCTGCTTGCGTATACACTGTTTCCATTATCTCATTTGTTATAACACCTCTCCATTTGAGTTTCCTTAAATTGTTAACTTCCGGGATTGAGGCTAGCGACGCGATACCTGCGTTTTGTTGTGATTTTAAATTCAGTATAGTTTCTTGCGGGAAATGGTCACTTTCGGGTCGAATTATAATACCGAAATGATTAACCAACTGTATGAACTCTTTACTAATCAATGTGTGGTCTATTATGGATTTTTTGTTTCCACACATGTAAGTGATTTTTGCGGGTTGATCGCCCTTTGTGTTTCCATTAAGCGTCATTAGTCCCAGCGATTCCAGGTCATTCAATGTTGCTTGGATTTTGCATTTGTTACTCTTTACTCTTATCAAGTTAATGTTGAAGTCACCTGTGATCAGCATCCCTTAGTATTGATGAGTTATTTGTAATGTTTTTATTAAATTTATCAGTTCTAGCAGTTTGTTGATTTTTGTGATCTTCTCAGGGTGAATGTAAACATTTAAAATCAGTAACTTCCACCCAACTTCTAATATTGATTGGTTGTTTTCTAGCTTTATAATTTGTATACAATTTACCCCTGAGTCCATTATCTTTGACTTCCAACTGAACTTATTTGTTTTAAATGTGGACAGACCCCCTCTAGGGTGGCCGTATTTTGCTATTTTTTCCGCCATCACATGGTGTTCCTCGTAACCTATGATTTGTCTGCGGGTAACGTTCCATGTTTCTTGCAACAGGATTATGTCGAAAGAACCCAGGAAGGCAATTGTCTCACGATCTTGTTCCATTTCTTTGAAACCGTGAACATTCCATGAGCAAATTCTTATTTTCCTTTCCACTTTCATTCGGTCCTCGATGTATCTTTCTTGTCTTGAACTGTTTCCATCAGGATCGATGCGAATTCAATACCTGTGCGATCCAAGTCCAGTCCTGATCTACATCTGGTCGGAGGTTTTGTGGGCCCGGTTTTTTGCTGGAAGACACGGCTTCCCTCCTTATTTGTTGGGTAATTGACTCATTTCTTGCTCCTCTTAAAACGGAAGATGTTATTACTTTAATATTTGTTGCTAGGGGGGCCATGCTGTTTAATAGTGGGTACGGATACTTTATTGGGGTGGGATATTCAAGCATTATACCAAAGTCAGTTCTTGTGGAGAAAATAAGGTCCGTTGTCTCCTTTGATACCCATGTGGTGCAACTCATTTCACAGTCGAGGTCCTTATTTGTTTGGACAAACTCTACTGCTATGAGGTCTTTAGTTGTTACCCTTAATTTCGGAATCTCCTTGAATAGCCTTAGTATATTCCCCTGGTTCAACATGTCCATTTTACCTTTTGTTGGATATTCAGGCCTGAATAGTAGTCTCTAAGGTAGCCGTTTGGGTTGTCTGAGTCCGGCTATGTTCACTTCTCTCTTCTGTTTGGTCTCAGTGAGTGTCTTGCCTTGGGAGATTAGCACTGGCTATTTCTACTGAATTGGATCTTAAAGATGACACTGCTTCTCTTTGGAACCATGGTGCTGGGTCGGCTGGCCTATGTGTTGTAATCCGCCTCTCAAAATTCCTTTGCGTTGCCTTCTGAGGGGCATTACGTGTTCCTTCATAGTTTCCTACCGTGATTGTTAGTTTGGTGTTCATACTCATTAATTGCTCTGATTGCTCTGTTTGGGTTTTGTGGTTAATTACTTTTCCAAATTGGTTTGATTTGCTTCCATCGCATTCCCCTTTAGTCGACTTTGAATTATCTTGCGCTTTAGGTTCTTGTGGATTGTCTTTTATTTGCACTATAACCTGTGGTTTTTGTTGTTTGTTTCCTGATCCTCCTAGTGGTTTTGCTGTATCGTCCACTATTCTTTTTATTTTATTTAGTGGATTTATTTTTGTGATTCTATCATCTTTAGGAGTTCGTTGGAAGGTAGGCGTTGTCTTTGCTTGCTTTGTGTTTTTTAACGGATCAGTGTTTTCTTCTGCGTCTGCCTCTTGGTTTATAGCTTCTACTATGTCTGATTCTTCTCTCTGATCTATTGAACTCGTAATCCTTCTTTGTGCGAATATGGGGTAATTTTGACTTTCTTGTTTGGTTTTGGAGACATTCTTCCTGGCTTTCCGTGCTCGTTTACGTTGTCTTTTGGATTGGATTTCAATTTTAACCGCTGACAAATGTGTATTAATTTCTTCTTGACCTTTTTCGTTTATTTCCCTTTCTTCAGATAACATTTCTTTCTCAGTGAATAGACATTTGCCTTTCTGCTTTTTTGTCTTAGAAGTTTCGGTCTTTGTTTCTTGGTATGACATTTCTCCATGAGACCTTGTTGTACGTGTCACACGTAAGATTTCTGACAGGATTGCTGGTAAGGTAGCCAGTTTGTCTATTATTTTCCCGCAGTCGCAGTTTGGTGCAGTTGATTTACCCTGTATTTGTGTTTCCTTTATTGTTTCTCTTGCAATGTGATCTGAGATTGTTTCCAATTTAGTGTTTATTCCTGCTATATGCATTGCGATTATATTCATTAGATCCACCTGAACGTCCAGTTTGTCAGATTGGAGATATAAGATATTGATTGCTTGCTGTAAACTTTTTAGTAATAGATCACTCCCGGGGGCCGTCTGTGTTATTGTTGGATGCATCGGGGCCCCTGCCATGGACTCGAAGCCACTGGCGGAGGAAATAGTTATCGCTGAGTCTTTTTTTGCATTTCCATGCTGAAGACCACTTTTCTCAGGTTTACAATCCTTCCTACTGATTGAACTGGATATTGTTTTTTGGGTTTTGAGGTAATTTCCCGTTTTTCTCCCTTTTCTATTATTATCGACCGCTCTGTTTCATTGTTTTCCACTTGCCTTTTCCCCCCTGATTCCTCTGTTTTTTGTACGTTTACCTCTAGCATCTTCAGCAGTTCTTCTTCCTCGAAAATTGAGAAGGATCTTGTCCAGTTTATCTTATGTGTATTCCCTTGGGGGTTCACTTGACATCCAATTTGGCTTTGATCATTATTTAAAGTTAGGCTATTTCCATTTTGTTCAATGTTTATCTTGTCCGGTGTGGACATAAGTTGGCAGTTCGGTACATGGATCTGAGCTGTTGTTTTTAACAACCACTTTTTAATCGTTAATTTTTCTCGGGGCAGAGTGCCCTTGCTACCTTCCAATTCATTACTTGGTTTAAGTATTGGCTGATTTTCTCGTTGTACCTGACCTTTTCCTTCCCATTTACTAGGTGAATTTAAGTTTATTGGTTTTAATGGGCTTTGTAGGCTTTTTTCTTCTTCTGTTCTTGCGTAAATAGCCGCCATTTGATCTTTTAGAAAATGAAATTTGTGCCTTGGGTTTTTCTTCCAAAACTTGAAAAGTTCTGGAGTGGGGACTGGGATCAGGCTCTTTAATTCCTTCCCATCGGTCTCCTGTGTTTTATTTTTGTTTACTTGCTTGCTTTGGTCTTTTGTAGCAGCTCTTTTCTTATGTTTGTATGTTGGTGCCTGTCGAATTTTTCCTAACCTCATGGTCTTTTTACAATTACTCAAAAGTGTTTTCCTACTAATCGGCTGGCTTGGAATTCCTGGGATCGAAACTTATACGTATTATGGGATTTCCTTCCTATATAAGCAATATTTTGGCTGGCTTTATCGTTTAGGTGGTCTGGGAGTCTAGCTAGGAAATGCCGATTTTCTTAAGTATCTGAAGATGACTTTTTATTACCTCCTGATATTTAGGTGATTTACAACTTTGTTGTTTGCTTGCTCTGACCCGCCGGCGCTATGGGGAATCACACAGCCCCTGATCCCCCTTCCGCTCCACTCCTTATGCCCGTGCTGCTGTGGCTCCTTTGCCTCTCACAGAAACCTATTACAGAAACCTTTTTCCCTTGTCTCTTATCCCTTCGCCCTGCTCCCTATATTCTATTCGGGGAGACCTTTTCCCCCTTATTCCTCCAAACCAACACACCCACCAATCAACACACCACGGCTTATGCCACGGCTTACCTCCAAGCCTGTCTGCTCTTCAGGACACCTGTCCACCGACTGTCGCAGGAAAGCTGTTCAAATATGTCCGAGTGCGTGGCAGTGTGACTGTGACCTAATTCGGGCAGCTGCCGTCAGGAAGTTAGCCGTTTTGGTCAATGGTGGTGGAGGTGGCTGGGGTGATGACTGAGGTAATGGCGAAGGGACGGCTTTGGTGGCCGGGCAATTTGATAGATAGAGATGGCTTGGGCTGCGATGTGCGCCTCTTTGATAATTAGACGGACCTTCCAATGGTGCTGCTCCTTGTATTTGTTTAGATTTTTTATGGCACGTAGCTCTGCCAAAACTTAAGCTCCAAGCTGCTCAGAGCTCTCTGTATCTGCTCTGCACTGTTTCCACAGGTACACTGCCTCGGGGCTCACCGGCGTTTAAACTAGCTGCCCTTCAGCCCTCTTTCCGCTGCAAACGGCTACTCGCCGCAAATCATCCCGGGCAAGCACCAGATGAGCACCAGGCGCGGGTTAAGCTTCCACAGCTTCCGTGGACTACTGCGGGCTTCCCATCAAAGGCAGGCGGGCACGCAGGCAGGCAGACAGGCAGGCAGGCGCGGCATTGACTGGCTGTGAGCCAGTGGGGCCCGCACCCACTCAGCCCGCCTGTTTCCTGGGTTTTCGGCGGCCGAGGGCAGACAAAGGCAACACGGCCCACGGCTCATGGGTCAGTAAGCCTGTAGCGCGTTTCTGCGTTTCTGCGATCGTTCTCTGCTGCAGCTTGAACCGCGGTGCTCGCTGCTCACTGCTCACTGCTCGGCGTTCGGCGTTCAGTGTACTGTCTGGTGTTCTGGCAACTGCGACCCTCTGGCTCCCTCTCTGTAGTTTACACTCCTTGGCCCAGATTTACTCATTTGTCAGGCAACGCATGGCTGTATACAATTTCGCTGTAATATATTGCATAATGAAGGAAAATGCAGTGCCGTGCAATATCAGCAAAGAGAGGCCTGCTTCTGGTGCCTCACGTGATGAACAGCCTCACACCATGGTGCATAGGTGAGTGTGCACTGTGCAGTATGAGACTGCCACTCAAAGCACACCCTTCCAGTACAAATTCCTATGCAGACAAACTTTGAAGGTTCCCATGCACTGACTGCTGACTGTGCAACACACATGCAAGGCTTTGGGTTTTTTCAGAGACATTAATACATTTCTCCTTTCTTGCAACTGCTACAGTGTGACTTGCCTAAACATTCCTAATTCTAACCTGTGAATTATGGTAACTCACACGTCGAATGTCAAGGAGTGAATCCAATCAGAATTGCCAGCTTCCACCTGTTAAGGGTTTAAATATTGACTGAAATGTGATCCACCAATGGAGAATTGGTGAACATTAAAAAAGAGCAAAAAAGAAGTGGCCATCTATGGGTGGTGGGGCAAAGGTATGCGTGTAACACGTTTCTGAAATGCAACGTAAATCGTGATTGATGCTTGACCACTATATAGAGCGCAATAAAGTTTCCTCATGCATAATAACAGAACGACAAAACACTGGGGAGGTGACAAATACAGAACAGTGGAATAATAGTGCCTGAATGCAGTATTTTATGAAAGACAAGTAGGCTAGCATTATGCAGACAACTTGTATCCACCACTTCTGAGCAGAAAACATTTCAAAGAATCTTAGAACAGAACAAAACACCAAAGAATTGAAATAGAACTTTAAGGTGCCACATAATCCAGTTGGCGGCCATCTTAAAATGGTGTGAGACCAGTGAAGTAAAACAGTGTGCTACCAGTACAGTTGCGTTGACAAAAAAGGCAGCCATAATTACATAAAACGAAGATACTACGAGGCAGGCGTGTCTAAATAGAATGATGATACAATATCAACTGTAGAACCACATCCACAGCCTCTCAGGAAATAAAGACTTACTTCCATGCCATACCCCAAACGCAGGGTAAGGCCCAAAGTCATCCTCTTCCAATCACAATACAACCTGCTGTTGCAAGGGTGATTAGCCTGAAATAAGAGTGCTTCTACAAACCCCTACCCATGAAAGAGTGAGGCCATTGCTATTCACAAACCACCCTACAAAAGTCACTATAGCACAGTGTGACAAAACTGTAAATGTACTCAAGCTCAGCCCTGGAGTAAGTCAAGCACCATGTATGGCCACTCACAGGTAAAGCAGTGCTTTCTAAAGTTTTTAGAACCATGATCCAATTTTTAGGACTTCAGACTTTCGCAACGCACCTAGCTTTAATAGACATAAGACGGGGCAAATATTTTGTTAAATATTAGACATGCTTTCAAAATGTTGTGAATTATCAGCGATTTGCACAGAGCCAATGCTGGGACTTAAACCTGGTTCACTAGATCCAAAGTCAGAAACTCTGGCAATTCGGCTACATCCATATTTCTCTCTTTTTTTATTTTTTTAATATTTTTATTGCCATCAAATAGGTCAGTAAAGAAACAGATGCATACAGTAAAACAGTGTAAATAGTGATTTTAATCAACCAGTTAAATCAATCAAGAAAACAAGCCGAAATATAGGAATAGCATGAGTAAGAAAACTAAAAAAGCGTTTGCCTATGACCCAGACATGTCAAAACAACAACATAGCATAACAACTTTGTACCACATAGTCCTAAATAGCCCTCTTTATCTATCTAGTGTAATGTTGCCATGTACATAGGACCCCAAAGCGCAAACAATCACCCGTAAGGGTCTCTAGGCGCTGGGGGCCGTCAGGAAGATTAAGCAAGCTATTGCCCAGAGTCACATGGTGCTGGGCTAACCTGCCGCCGGAGCCGGGGATCGAACCGTGGTCTCCAGATTCCAGCGTCAGTCGCCCTGGCTGCGGCGCCATACCTCTCCCCTAGCTTTAGCCAGGGCAGCTTCTAGAGAAAATGTTTCCCTAATGATGGTCCACCATTCCCCAATAGATGGCGGCGACATCCATATTTCTCAATTAAAGTGTAAATGCGTACACAAGTGGAATGATTGTGCATGATTATTTATGGTTGAGCAAGTACTCCGTTGAAATGGCTATGTATAGCAAAAAAACATTTACTAATATACTGGGCAGTTCACCCAGATTCTTGCTTGGGAATACTTGCATTTATTTGTTTTGATACTGGACTTAGAGGCATAATTCAGCACCTTTGCACCAGTGGTGCTGGAAGAATTTGTAGATTGGGTGCTGACAGCAATGTTACATCACTGAAGTCATAGAGATTGTGAATCCTTGTGTCACACAAAGTGTAACTAATGAATTCAGCAGGAGAGTGGTAAAGTGTTGCACGTAGCTGCAGGGCATTTCCTAGCACACTGTCACAATTACATCAGAAAAAGGATCATATAGTAGCACACTGTCATTAAAGACTGCTCATATTCCTTGGAACTGGCCACTAAATATGTACAGACATACCGTTTTACTGATAAAACTATACAGGACACAACTGATAATGTGTGGAAATGAGCGCTTCATGTTCAGACAAGCTCGCTAAGATTCAGACATATTACTAGATGCTTTTCACTGCCATCTGAAAGAACTTGCGAGCACCTGCATTTCTAGGACGAACTTTGGCATCTCAAGCACGTCAGACGTATTTCAAAATACAATTAGGGGGTGCTCAGCAGGCTACCAGGAGTCCTCAACATGAGTGATGAAATCCTTGTGTATGCTAAGTCGCTCAAAGAATACCACTCACAACTACGAGGAGTACTCCAGCGCATCCACAATTCTGATCTAACTCTGCACAGAGAGAAATGTGAGTTTCTCAAGAAGAAGATCAGTTTTTTCGGATACACCTTCTCGAGAAACAGCATTGCCCCTGACCCGGAGAAGGTACAAGACATCCAGGAGGTCCCACGGCCAAGCAACATCTCAGAGGTGCAGAGCTTACTGGGCATGGTCCACTTCTGTGGACTGTTGATACCAGATCTGACTCGACCACTCCGAGAACTCACAAACTACTCTAGGCCCTGGCAGTGGGGCGCAGACCAAGGACAAGCTTTCCAAAAGACAAAGCAAAGACACACTCTCTTTCAACACTACCATCTCGTATTTTGACCCAGCAAAACCCACAAAATTGGCTGTCGATGCGAGTTCTTATGGCCTTGAGGCAGTCCCTGGGCCCCAGTGGCCTATTCCAGCTGCTCTCTGACCAATATAGAGCAGAGGTACTCTCAGATTGAGTAAGAGTCCATAGCGATACCCTGGGCGTGCAGACACTTTCATATTTATGGCCGCCAGTTTGTCGTCTCGACTGACCACAAACCCCTGATACCACTCTTTCAAGGATCCTCATCCAAGCCACCTCCCTGCATTGAGACTTGGCTTCTACAATTCCAGGACTATGACTGCAGAGTAGAGTACCGCCCAGGATCACCCAATCCAGCAGACTATCTCTCGAGACACCCCAGAAATGCCACCTCGAAAGAGCAGTAAGAAGTGGAATCCACCAAAGCCTACGTCACGCTAGTCACTGAGAGATCTTGCCCCCTCCCGATGGGTCTAGAGTCACTGATTAAAGCTACAAATAAGACAAGTGCCTGCAGCTTGCTTCCATCCAGTCTAGCAACTGGTGACAGATCATGCAAAGTCTAGCTTGAAGTACCCCCCAAGAAAGGAAAGTCCTGGAGTCCCTACTTAAGGTGTAGCAAGAGCTGTCAACAGATGGCAGCGGATGTCTATTAAGAGGTCCCAGATTGGTCATCCCATTTAACCTCACCACTCAAGCTGTGCAGTAGGCCGACAGAGTGCGTCAAGGGATAGTCAAGACAATAAGCAGAATTTGCGCCAAGGTCTGGTTTTCTGGAACGGATGAGATGGTAGAGCACGCCATCCGATCATGCCACTGGTGCTAGGTGTCAGGTACCCCAGATCGACCATTACCTGTGATCATAGTAGACAACCCGAGCAGCTTTGGAAACAAGTCAGCATGAATTTTGGTCACCTCACTGATGGTCGCAATGCCCTAGTCATTATCGACGACCACACAAATGATCTGGAGATGAAGATTGTAGGAACACAGACCGCAGCAGAGGTCATCACGAAAGTGGAAAAGATCTTTGCCACCCATAGCATCTTCAAGTTAGTAAAAACAGACAACAGGCCTCTGTTCCACGTGCAAGAGTTTGCAGACTATTTGAACTCATGGGGCATTAAACACTGCAAAGTAACCCCTCAATGGCCCCAGGCAAATGGGGAAGTGGAATGTTTCATAAAGACTCTGCATAAAGTAATCTATATTGCACATGCTGATGAGTTATCAGTCTAGAGAGCCATCTACAGTTTCTTGCAGGAGTATCGCATGACCCACCACTTGACCACAGAGAGAGCACCAGGGCATGCCAGCATGGGAAGAGTTGGAAGGGACACTATCTCCTATGATCACACCCAGGTTACGGAGCCCATTGATGGCTATAGCGGTGCTCTCCAGATTGAAACGTACAAATGACCAATCATGTGCAAGGCAAAAAGTGACCTCCTCCGCCATCCGCGAAGGAGACTAAGTGTACCTAAAAGATCACCACACTGGCAGTACGTTTTGCATGCCTTTTGAGCTCCAACAGTGGAGAGTTGTGAAAAGGCAAGGGAATATGGTCACAGCTCGGAGTAGAGACACGGAGGGGACTCAAAACATCTCTTTCTTCAAAAGGGTCCATGGTTCCAGTGATGAACCATCCCAACATGAAGAGGACTCCATAGTCAGCGACGATGGCAACACACCGGATATGCTCTCCTCTTCTCCAGACAACCCGAATGGAAGGGCGCCAACAAACAATGTCAGGCCTAGGCTAACCAGTGCCCCTACCCCTGCTTCACGAGAGAGCGATGACTCTGATGTTGGTATACCCGCCTGCTCAGGCAACAGTGACTATTCCAGGTATGCTCTGAGGAGCAATCCCGCTCCTGCAGCCCGTCTAGCGGAGTTCCTGGAGTGAAGGAGATGTTCGAGGGCTGATGAACTGTGCAGTGGTAACCGTATGGACACTGTTTTGATATCTACTGTTGCTATCACACTGTTTTGTTAAATGAATTTGTGTTACATAGGTTTTATGTTTTATTATATTGAAGTTGTTGAGGAATGTAGTGTTTCACTATCCTGTGGGACTGAGTGGTGCTACTGGTGCACACCCATGTCCCTAGGGTAATGGTTTGTCCCACTCTGTGACTTGGGCCGAACAATAAATATAAAGGCGGGGCCATGACAAGTCAGTCCCGGGTTTGGCCCGAGTAAACTAAACACTTGTGTTGGTGTGGTTCTTACTTGGCCTTAGCACTGACACTGCAGCGTGTGCACTGTCTCACCCCAGTGCCGGGCACTTCCTCCACATATCTGCCCTGTGGCCGCTCTTGGAGGGGAGTATCTGGGGTTCTGTGCAATTAAGAGCACAGCTGCGAGACTTCATCTACCCTTGCTTACTGGTAGGTGGTCGCAGGGTACTCTGCTGGTCCTTCAGGGGGTGGCTCAATGCAGCGAGCTACTTACCCCCTGGTAGGGGAATGAACTTGTGCCAGAACTCATATCATGGTCCCCTCGGCTTAGGCCCCACATGCAGAAGCCTTTTGTTGCTGCAGCTCCTCTCTCTCTAATGCCAGAGAAGACCATCACCAGTCTCAATAGAACGTGGGCAGCGCTATAGTTTATGCCTCCTTGTGGGCGGCTTGAGGGGGCTGGCGGGATCAGTGTGCCCGTTGCCAGTGTAAAGTTGTGGACCTCAGGCCTGCATGCTTGGCTCAAAAACGATACAGACACCAGGAATTTGGGTGTACAACTGGCTCAGTGCACATGCGCTCAGCCCCTTTTATTGGCTGGGTGACCTGACTAGTGACCCTTGTGATGGATGGGTATGGGGTGGGTGTTTAGGCAGCTTCAGGTGAGGGGCTTCATCATTAAATCTCCAGCAGGACACCACAGCAGAAAGACACAGGACCACAACCAAGACCAGGACAGTTAGCAGCTACACTGCAAGTCGTATGAACAACCAGCAGTCAGTAAACAATAGCAGGCAAAGGGGCAGACGGGGCAAGCCTTGGGAAATTCAGCGATCTGGGCAGACCAGGGCGGCGGGTGAGGCAACAAGCACTCCCATTTGTATGACTGCAGTATCCTGCAAGTTGACCGTATTCAGGAGCTTAGGAGGCCGTGTCTCCCCCCACCTCCTATCTACATCCAATGCAGTGGCCATGCGGGCGGAGGAGCGTCGCCCCACTGCTGTCTCGCAGTGTGGGAAACAGAAACATAAAATGGTATTTCTACCATTTTATGTTTCTACTTCTTGCACTGCCAGAAAGCACAAGGGTTTGGTTGGGGGCAGGCGGTCCTGCTCGACAGCAGGGGAGGAGTGGCTAGCCCAATGTTGTGGGCACTGACTGTTTGGTCGACCCCAGGGCCAACCAAACCAGTCAGGCACACTGTCACATTTCTCCATGTAGGCTGCATGCAGCCTACATGGAGAAAACGGCCTCCCCATAGATGCCTGCATGGTCAGCGTCCAAGCCTATCACAACGCTGCCATTGAAGTGTTGTGATGTGGCTTAGGGGAAGGGAGGGAGGCTGCTTGCGGCTGCTTCCTGCGAGGACGACGCAACGCATATCGACACCCCGAAGGTAAGTTTTGGATTTTTTAATTGAAATTAACCCCCCCCCACCCGCGCGCAACCCCTGCCCCCCACCTGTGAGTCATGCAGTCGCGACTGATCCCATGGCTGGTGCCACTCGTGAAAGTTTCCTTCCAAGGCCCGCCAAACGTAACGCGTCCTGGTTCAGCGATGCGGCGGCGTTTGCAGCGGGCCGTCCAAGACCTGTATGAGCACGTCAACACACTGTAGTTGATTGCCTCCCAGAGAGTCATTCCAAAGTGGAGAGTTATTCAGAAGCGACTCATCCATTCCCTCTTCAGAATCTACAGACAGAGCGTGTAGTTACGGCTGCATTACTCAGTTTAGTTGCATTTTGGAGCCTTAGCAATAACAGCTGCTATTACTATGCAGAATGCTAAATAGTTTTTTCTGGCACTGTATTGACCTGAGTATTCAATCAATCAATCAATTATTTGTAGAGCGCACTAATCACCCGTGAGGGTCTCATGGCGCTGAGCGTAGGTGGGGGTGCAGCTACTGCTCAAACAGCAAGGCATTGAGAAGTCTCCTGAAGGTCAGCAGGTTCTGGGTCTGTCGCAGCTGTGTGGGGAGGGTGTTCCATGTGTTGCAGCGAGGTAGGAGAAGGATCTACCGCCGTTGGAGGTCCTGTGGATGCGTGGGACGGTGGCGAGGGCAAGGTCGGCAGAGCGAAGCTGGCAGTTCGGGGTGTAGAAGGAGTGACGCTTGTTTAGGCATGCTGCATTATTACACTAATTGGTACTTTGTGCAAACAAAAACAGATATATGAAACCCTGCCTCGTTTCTCCTAAATACATGCCATAATCCCCAAGAGAGCTAAGTTAGGTATACTAGGAAATGACCAGCTATCTTCCCTCCATCTCCTGTTCTTTTGAGTCCAGGTCTGAACAAATCTATACGTAATACTATTGCACACTGCCCTCCTAAATCTAAAAAAGAAGTTTAATCAGGGAGCAATTTGTTTCCAGATTTAGCTCATATTAAGCAGACCTGGCATAATATTAAATAGGGAGAATTTTGGGTTAACCTTAAATCCTAAGAAAATAGGCATAGATAAAGGGAAGGATCGAAGGTGCAACCGTGCAAACTTTAACCTTGGATCCCTGTCTGGATGTTTTCCCCATTCCACTCAATGTCCTGTATGAGGAACGTAGGGCCAGATATACGAAACTGTTTAGCTGTGGCAAACACTCTGATTCACAAAATTGAAGTGTTTGTGACCTCTAAAGTGTTATTTTCAATGTTTTCGATCCATTTTAGAAGTGGGTAAAGTTCCACACACACCTACAAGGCATCTCCAAATTGATACTGATTTGCAGTTTGTAAGAGTTGTGTTGTGGACATCCTTTCCAAATTGCATTTTGTGTCCCTATTTATCAATTGTAAATCATTGAAAAGTTATCAACTCCAATGTTTGGGTGCAGGGCTCGCTATAGCGCTGCTGGCGCCCAGGGTGACACTCTTGTTTGGTGCCCTCCTCACCATGACCTCCTCCTCGGGTTCCCTCACTAGTACTACCACCTGGCAAAAGTGCCCCTCATAACCCCTCTGTCACAATAATCACAAGAGTTATCTTGACATTTTTTAAATTTTTTTTTATTTTAGGAGTTTTAAATAGCACTAGCTGGACCCGGGGTAACAGAGCGCTTTACATCAAGTACATTCTGTGCAAATAGACAGTACAGAGTATAGTAAAACATGGGGAACAAGCCCGGTATAGGGCAAACAAAGGCGCAGTTGCTGTTTGAAAGCTGGACGCACAAGGAACCCTGCAGTATGTGCTTTTAAATAGTGAGTTATTGCTAACCCCCTGAGGTCAGTGCCCACCCTCCAGGTCAGCACCCTGGGTGTCCGCACCCATCACACCGCCCTAAAGCTGGCCCTGTACATGTGGTAACTCATTCGCAAAAAGGAAAGAGTCCCTTCAAACCACCGCCCTTTTGCGAATTGGCTGGCTGTTTGAGGGGTAAACTTTTCAAGAATGGAGACTTTTTTTTTTTAAAGCATTTTTTAAGGAAATCGGGCTGCTTTAAAAAATAAAGTTTGCATGTTTTATAAGCAATCATAGGAATAGTGGTCTGCTAATACTTGCAGATCACCATCCCTGTCATAGTAAGTTGCAGATTCTAGCTAGGCCTGGACGGAGTTCACAGAGTTCTACTCCGCAGAACTCCATGAAGTGCCGCGATAACTCCGCTGCGCTCTGCGGAGTTCCACCAGCGATGGAGTCTATTAAGTCTCGCTGCTCGCAATGATTTTAAGCGCCGGGAGTATGATCCGTGCTGTGAAATCGGTGGTAAAGGCAGGAGCGTCGCCCACAAGGGCACTGCTGCTTTCTGCCACTCAAGTAGACATTCTACTCGAGAGGCAGTTTCCTCAACATGAGCGTCAGATTTCTTAATACGAACAGTCACGACCTGCCGCAACTGCTCACATTGAGAAATCTCACTGGGAGGAGGTCTAGTGCACTGTTCTTTCTCGCAAGCACTCGCCAACTTAAGGTTGGCAAGCTCTGCAGGAGAAAAAACTCTGCTCTGAGTCACTTCGCGGAGTTAAGCGGAACTCCACCTGCGGAGCAGAATTCTTCTCCCTCCCCTAGTTCTCACCAGCTTAATTAATATTCATTAAGCAGTTCAATCTGTGACTCACTAAAATGTGTGTTTTGTGAACCCACACATCAGTTTTCTAAAAGAATAAAAGATACACAGTGCAAAAAGAATAGTCACAACTTGTGACCACCTTTCGCAACCAGTAACTTAGTACATTGGACCCCTGCTTTTGAAGTAAAGTCCCCCAGTTAACATATTATGGCCTGATTTAAAGATTTCTGGACAGGATACTCATCACAACACAAAATTGTACCCTGCCCATCAACCCCTCAGTCAGCCTGACATGTTAAGAGACAGGTGGCATTTAGTATTCTGTTGATGGAAACCCTGTTGGCTCCTTGGGAGCAGTGTTTCTCTGACGGCCTGATGGAGTATAAGTCATCAGAGGAAGGGCATTACACCCTTCTCCCTATTGAGGTTGGCGATGTAATGCCTTTTTTCCTGTCCATCATCACCAATAAGGTACCCGACACCCTGGGAGAAAACTCCCAAAGGAGTGTGGGTCTTTAGTTTTCTGTTGTTCAAAAACAAACTCACACTTTGCGAGCATGTTTTTGAAAACAAACAACATTTCAAAACTTAGTTGTATTGCCATTGCATCCATTGGTGGCCATGCACCACAAATGTAGTATGAATGTACAGAGATGACCACAGGGCCCACTTTCATCTCTAAATTTGGAGAGCGAGGTACCCTGGGGATGACAAAGGTAATGTTCTCTACCATGCCAACAGACTGCTCTGTCCACCAAACTCAAGTTCAGTATGTAAGTCATGTTCCAATTATAGGTCAATGTTAATGAAAGACCTTTATTTAGAAAATATTGGTTCATCCCCTTTTTAAAACATCACTTTATATTACTAATTAATGCTGTGGCTGGTCCAAGTGCTCTAAGCCTAGGACGCCTCATACCATGCATTCATGGTTTATATCGCATTTGTTGGGTTGTGCTGTGATGAAAGGTTTTCAATCATATCCTTTGTGTGAGGACCACTTCTGACTGCGGATACATCCAGTTTGGTGCCTAACGCCTTTGTTTTCCAGGTAACATGAAATACAAACATTGGATTAGTACATTCATCTTTATATGCAATTTAAATTGTAAAATAACACTCAATGGAATACATTTTCTGGATGCATATGGCAATATGAACGCCACACCAAAGGCTGTGTTTTGTTAGCTATATGGGCGAACAAAGAAAAACCAAATATATGGGGCCAGATGTATCAAAGTGTTTTACCAATTCTATGTCTATGGGAAAATGTGTTCGTACATATGACCCATTGTGTATTTGGGAGAGAGATTGACAGATTTATAACTTTTGTATAGTTTGTATTGCTTATGATGCATATATGTGTTTATTTTAATATGAGTTTGCGAGAGTTTGCTTTGACATAAGTCTTAATGAATGAATTTATCAATAATTCCTAGTTTTGTGTCTGCCACCTGCCATGTCTCCCCTGATCTAGTCACAGTCATTCGGTTCCTGGAAGAGCATGAGCTCCAGGTAATGTTCAGGTCGATCCTTCATTCGCACGACGATATTGACCAGACACCAGAAGAAGCTATAACGATCTCTGTTGAGCATCTGCTGGAAGAGAGGGGCTTTCTCAGGAAGAGGAGCATCAACTACATCATCATCCTCGTGGCTCTGGTCACCATGGCAATCACGCTGCTTGCAGGGTACGTCAACAAGGGTATGAGCAGGCAACTGTTTACAACTAGCGGGCGCTCTGTTCTACGTCACGAGTCTGCATACCTTTTCTTGGTCACTTTACGAACTGATGTCTGACAGGTTTCAGTCTATCTTTCAGTTTATACTTGGTCTATTGTGCTGCAGATAGTCTATTGAGCTGCAACTTATCGACTGATTTGTAACTTGCAGTTTGGTTGTAGGTTGTCTAGTAGGTTATGGCTTATCTACTGACTGTAGCATGTTTCCTGGGGTGTAGCTTGTTTAATGGTTTGTAGTCTGGCCATCGGGTTTGTAGTGTAGTTCCTATATTGCCAATAGACTCTGCGCATTGGAATAACATAAACAATAGTTTAGACGTAGGACTTAGGTCGACTAGGTCTCTATTGAATATGTTAGACTTAATTATGAATGCCAGCTAGCTCAGAGGTCACTAGAAACTTTCTCAAGTACACAAGAAGGGATTAGTTTCTGACAACCGCATAAACTTTGCTCCCTCCAGAATAAGGAGTATACATCCAGAGTCGCGGAAACAATAGATAACTATTTTACTCAGTCAATCGTGCATGCTTAGTATCACCAGAAGCGCAGAGAAGTAGAGAGATGGGCGTTTTCAATAAAAGAGGTTATTTATTGAACAGTCTTCTTTCTCATGCAAGAGAAGTGAGTTGCCACAATTGCAATACTTGTTATGAAGTAAAGTGCGTACAGTAAAAGGAGTATTATGAAATAATACTATAAAAACAGGGTATGGTTTCTAAGCCATACGGTGTTTAAAATGGATGAAATATATACATAGATAAAATCTTGACTAAACGTACTCAACTGGTGCTTCTAAGATACGCCTACCCCGGTGTACCTAACCTAAGCCTAGTACGTGGGAAGAGTAAGTGAGCTGCAGTTTAAATTAAGATAGTTTCTGCTAAGAATCTGAATCAAGAATTCTCTAAGGGTCTAATCAGCTCCGTACTATGTTTATAGAATGAAGGAGGTCTTGTATCCCTCTCTCAGGACTCAATCTCCTAGCAACCCGCAAGGGTGACAGGAAATCACTGGAGCTGGATTTCTCGGCAGGAGAAAAGACAGCGTCTCTCTCAGTGCGTCAATGGGAGGGTCAGCTTCCTTCGGCACTCGCTACAGCAGGGCGTCGGGCAAGTAGATAGCCTATCTGCTCCAAACCACCGTTTGTTTTGCTAGGGCGGATGCTGGTATATTTATACCTGGAAGGTGCCGAGTTTGACGTAAGGTTGGACATAAGACATCACTAAGAACTCGCAGTTCTTTCAGGACTTCAGGAGTTCTAGGACAAATCAATACAGAAGCAGGGGGAATTACCGGGCTGCTGGAGGCTTGGTTTGTTTAAGAATGCGTTGTGCTTTCTAGGAGTCTATGGGAGTAGCCTTGCCGTATTTGGACTGCATTGGCTATGACTTAATATGGGTATGATTCTTATGCCTTTATAAGGATATGATTTGATATAACCACATAAGGGCATACATCGGGAATATTTAAATAGGGTCCTAGATACGTTTACAACACCCACTCCACGTATAATGTCCATCATTACTAAATACTAAGCATTTTCAAACATATAACTATGCATGTGTTTTCCATCCCACTCCAAAATACATAAAATGCATTTGAAATGGTATATACACGTTTTCAAGCAGTGGTATCATTCAGATAATGCATATATTGTACATTGGAATGTTGACTGAATGAATCACGAAAATTACATTTATGAAATGGCTCTTAATACAGAAGAGAAGGTCGATACCATTTCATCACATATTTATACAAGACTGTACATGTGCTAGAGGCTAAGTCAAAATGTTGTCTCTAGAGTTTCAAAAATAGAAATCTTGTTCTCTAAGAATAGTTCTACTTTAAGCAGAGTATCATGTGCCAAAAAGGTAAATATTTTGGGAACGGGGAAAAATAATTTCTCTTTCAGGGCAAAAATAGTTCCACAGTTTTTTAGAAGTTCTCGTTTTCAAAATTGAAGGTCGAATCCAGAGTTCAGGGAATGCTATGTGCTCGTGTTTTCAAAAGTTATTCACGTTGTTAGGAGAGAACATTAACTCAGATAGGCTGGCAAAGAATTCATCTACAACAGTAGGTGAAAGTTGGACCATGTCCGAAAAAGTAGAAATAGTGCATACATGAGAAGCATTGCCGTCATCGGTGTCTAGATCAGCAATGGTCACAGAAGGTTGTACCTGTGTGCCACTTTCATCTCGTACCTCACCGCCACCTAATCGTAATGGTGAGGTCTCAACGAATGCAGTCATCAGAATAGGTAGCCGCTGGGGACAACACGTTGCATGAGCCGTTACCGAACCAAGCAAAGTATCGATATCCATAGGTAATGCTGATGGTAGTGTGAGACAGACGTCCAACACACACTCTTCTCCGCAGAGCAGGCATCGTAGAACAGGTAGGATGCAATCTTGCTAGATTGGTCTGAATGAAAGAAACCAGGTAGTATTCAGATCCCTTAGCCGAGCCAAGCCGAGGACTTTAGTAATCCGGTCTCGGTATCTCATCGCTAGGAGCATTTCTTCCATGGTAGCCTGAGTTTTGTTTGTGGCTGGATTTGCCATATCGGAGCAGAAGGAACAAAAATAATATTCCTGCTACGAGTCCCAAGATGAGAGGCAGGCCGCCGAACACAGAGTGCACGAAATTCGGGAAGATGCTCAGGACTGCTTCAAAGGGTGCTAATCGTCCCGAAAAAACTGTCTTAAATACATGTGCGATGCCACTGGTATCAGACATGTTTAAGATTTGACTTAACATTTCTACGAAATGCATGGGGCAATTTGTCGATAATAATGTATGTATCTCTGCTGCTGTCCTTTCAACTTTCAGATCATGCGTTTCTCTAGACGAGGTTAAAGTTGTTTGTAAAAGAATGGATTTCATTCTGCTTAAAGTATCAATTCGAATAGAAGAGATATTCAAAGAAGGCCATATTGTTGCCTCCTTGTCTGGTTTGCTATTTGGATACAATACTTGCATACAGCAAGTGACCCTGGAAGTTACACTGACGAGATAGGCCGTTCCTGGCACCATGCCACAACAGCTGCGGTCACTTATTATAACGTAACTGCCGTTGGAAAGTTGTCTGAAAAAAGGATCTATTTGTGTAGCAGGGGTGCCGTGCAGGTGGCATGAAAGGTTATTTGATGAACCTTTGCAGGCTCCTTGCAAGTTAATTCCTTGACACAGAAGTGTACGGCTCAGTGAATTTTTACAGTTGTTTCCAATACCTCTTTTTTTCCCCCCACTGTAACATCTATGTGTATAAGGTAGATTCCAGGTTGACTTGATGTAACCTTTACCCAACCTTTCATACAGGCCTGCTGGTATGTGCTTTTGGCAATATTGAAACTGAAAAGTCGTTATCGGAATTGTAATTGTGCCATGTATTATCCATTCAATGACAGGTCTTTCGGAGACTGTCAATGGCAATCTTTCTAGTTTTTCAATGCTCAGCACCGTATAGTCTGCTCCTTTTTGTGCCAAAGAGATTTGTTTATCAGTAAGGTTAAAGATAGAAAATAATGACGTTGTGTTGATTAGACGCCATGGCACGTAGCCTGAACTGAGGTTTTGTAACGTCCAGCCTAACTGTACAATAGAACGTAATTGGGACTGGCCATGTTGTAACATTAGCATATCCTGTTCTATTATATCACTAGCAGATGATAGAATGCTGTCCAGTGAATACATTCTGGAGGACAGAGTCGTTAACCCATTGTCCACTACAGACAGTGTTTTTTCCAAATTAATACGATCAATTTCCCGTATATTTTCCGCAGCTTCAATTTGCGTTACTTTCCAAGCTTCGTTGTAAGCAGCGTATATACCGGCGTATATGAAACGTTTTTGACGCTGTTTGCTAGGTCCCAATAAAAAATCTCGCAAGTCAGCACCTTCTTTAAGTAAAGTCAAGTGTTGCTTAATTTTAGGCAGTGTGGATTTCTGTAGCCATTCGAGGCATAGTTTTCCTACACTGTATGTTGTAATTATCCCTGGATGTTGTTTTGGGAATATCTTGGGTCTGGCCTGTTCTGTTCGAACCCCTGTGTTTTGTTCAGGAATCTGTCTTGACAGTTATTAGTGTCTGAGGGCCAGATCAACCATTTTCTCCAATCAGGATTAGTTCTGTTTTGGTGTAAAATATGGGATACGTCTATTTCCGCATCTGTAGAGCTATTACTACCAGGTATGGGCTTTGGTATAGACGGTTTGTTTAAGTCCTTTATCTTGGCTAGGCCAAGACAGGTTGTTTGTTGAATGGTGTCATTCAGGAACATTATTTGTTCTGGGATCATGCAGGCTCTGAATAATGATTCTAAACCTTGTACCTGCCATTCTTTAGTACCCAAGACTGTTTTTGTCTCAATGTTGTTTTTCCAAAATTCAAAACCAAATGTAGACATTTTATCATAAAATGTTGTAGAATATATCAATTTAGTGTTTGTCAACATGTTTTTCATTCCTGTCTTATTTAAAATCTTAAAATAAAACGTTTCTGGATCAGTGATATTAAACCCTGAGAAGTATGGGAATTTCTCATAAAATGTTTTCGAGCTGCCTTTTGGCGGTGTTGGACAATGTTCCCATTGATTATAAGCAAAAACATTTCTAGGATTAGCAGATTTATGCAAATAGTGATGCCCATAATGATTAAAGCAATATATTTCTTCATAATCTGATGAACCTTCTAAATAATCATGTTCAGTAAATTTTGCTGACATTTCTAAATCTGACATCATATTATTAATATTTTCAAAGTCCCAATCATCAGAGAAAGTACTAGGTGATACAAAGTCACTTAAAGAAACCTTGAACTGGTGTAGATATTTCAAGAGTTCAACCGGGCCATAGAACTCGTAATCAGTAGCGTCCCATGCTACACCACCAGGTATAGGAATGGCTGTGATGTTTACTGATGATAGTTCTCTTTTTTCAATGTGAGAAGATCTGTGAGGCTTTAGAAGCAAGTTGATGTTCTGACTTGCTGTGTCCATGGAACTGTATTTTCCATCAATCATTCTTCCCAAGCTTAAAACCAAAATGAGCCAGAGTAGGAGGAAAAGTACACCTAACACAATCCACAATTCAATCCATGGTGAAATCAGATATGTTTCTCCAAGTAGATGAAAGAGTTCAGTTCTTTTTTCTTTGAAAGTTTTATTTGCTGGTTTTTCTTCATGTTCACTTGGATCCTCAGAAAAGTCATCGAAATTGATGAAGTAACCCGATGCAGTTCTATCAATTGCTGGAATTGCTTCAGGATTTTTAATAATCTTTGTAGTTGATTCTTCTTTTGTCATATTAGTATAGTCAGAGGCTACATCATTGTAGACAGGTGTTTCTTGACAAGCTGTTGCAATTTGGGTTTCAAGAGGCACAAGTTCCATGGCTTTGTTGCATAGTACTTCTTTATTTACTGCAGGTTTATCAAATGTGATTAGTCTCTCAGTTTGAACCTCTTGAATTGTAGCAAGGTTTGGTCTTCTGCTACATCTTGGGAGTCCACTGGGCCTACTACTTATTATTGGCCACATAATTGTGGTTTTACCAGGTCGATTGATACAACTCTGTTCTCCTTTTTACCAGCAAGGGGCGGTAGTACTACTGATCTCGTTCCGCTGATAGCTAAGACAGGTACTGCTTTTCTGTAAGAAGGCCCAAATTCCTCCATCACCGCAACCTTTTCTCTGACCAGATCCCCAATCTTTGGAATCCAGACAGGTCTTGCTGGGACAGGTGGTTTTTCTTCAGTGGCCGTTGGCTTTAGCTTTGTGTTACTCAGACTTTAAACAGCCAAACGATCTTTGATATCAAAGGTTTTTTGTTCCACCACTGAAGTCTGACTATCGAGGTCTTCGATTATCATTCTAGTACCAAACAAGAGTTCATACGGAGTGATTCCACCCAGAGAATGTCTTGGCAGATTATTAAGACTACGTTGGATATTTATTAGATGTTTGACCCACCCATCACCCGAACCTAATACCCTCGCTGTTATAGATTGCTTTATGTCACATTTTTTTCTTTCCACCACCGCATTTCCCTCGGGATGGAATGGACTACAGTACCGCAATGCAATGCCCAAGCTGCCCATGGCCTCCTTGTAAGCTCGAGAGCTAAACGCAGGACCCTGGTCAGAATGTAGCATGCCCATTATGTATGTGCCGATAAAGACTCGCAAATCTTTTATATCAGTTATGGCGTCAGTCGAGCGCTTGGGGCCACATGCAAATGAATCTCGTGCAGGAATCCACTGCGACCATGATATATTTATAGTTGCCATCCCTTTGTAAGGGACCACAGTGGTCCAGGTAAACACATGCTAATGGTTTATCTGAGATTAGAAGGGGCGTCTGTGCAGGTCGTTTCACTGTTGATACTTTCAGTTTTTTGGCATATTTCACATTCTAGAACATAGTTTCTAGTCTGTTTTCTCATGCATGGCCACCAATATCTCTGTTTTAATAATGATACTGTGGCGGAAACCCCAGCATGTGCAGAAGCGAGCCCTTCATGTGCCGCTAAAGTTAGTCCTAACCTGTGTTCCATGTTTGGAATTGCCCTATTACCCACTCCAGGGATGTGAGAAGTTGGCCTGATGTGCAGTGCTCACTATTCTAGTGATCACTATATATCAGTCCAAACAACCCTTATTGATGATTGGTTGTAAGTCAACCTTATAGACCAGCTATCCTAGTAGCATGGATACGAGCAGTCTAAGGCTAAGACTCTAGAGGGCGTGTTAAGCCAGCTGTTTTACCATCACATTACCCCTTGAACCCCCAGTGAAAGGACACCACACAAGTGTTATGAAAATAAACAATGTATTTATTAGAATCACAACAACCCTGTACTCTTTATGAGGATAGGGTGCTAAGCACACAACAAAACTCTTACGAAAATACTTTTAAGTTAGCACGTTACACAAATGCCCGAGGGGCACGAAAAACCATATACGCTAAAAGTGGAATGCGAATTACTAGCAGGTAAGTAACAGTTCTAATAGGCTTTGGAATCGCTAGGACTTAACTAGGGAATCGTTAGATTACTTCTAGGAGACCTAGGGGACTCGGGTGCAGAGTGTGCACTCTCACGCGGGATGCGGGACAAAGTCTATGGAGGCTAGTAAAGGCAAAGTTAGTGTTCACGGGCGAACCCGACCTGGTAGGAAGAAAACGACAGTGGATCCTGACCCTAGGATAGTGAGGCTATGCTGGGACACCGAAGTGCCGAAGTTACCTAGCCCAGGGGCTGCAGCTGCATAGGTCTGAAAAGACGTCGGGGATCTCGTTGCCGGACCAGGAGCCTGGAAGAAGGAAGTTGCTGGCAGGCGACCAGTGAAGGAAAGTTCGTTGGATCCAAGCCTGGATCGAGGAAGAAGAAACCTGAAAGCAGAGGGGACCAAGTTCTTGAATCACTAGCCAGTGATTAAGTGGGCACCAGGATGGCACCGGGCGAAGTCACCGCAGTCAGGTGAGTGGGCGCTGCTGGGCTCTGCAGTCTCTCGGACCAGGAGGCGTTGTCGGCGACCAGGATGGAGGGGCGAGCTGTCCCACGATGGATGAAGTCGTTGGCGTCGAAGTTACCCAGGATTGGGCAACAAGCCTTGGCTAATTCAAGCCCACGCGGTGGACTCAAAATGGCGTCTTGAGTGGACCAGGAGGGTCCGGGGTGCTCCTCTTCGGGAAGGGAGCAAGGGCCAGTCTGGAGCAACCAGACCAGCAGCAGAAATGTCGTCGGGCGTCGTCAGGGAGGCCACAAGCCAACGGGCTAGTAGCCAAACAACGCGGTGAGCAGCGGAAAGCAGAAGGGCCCCACGCAGATCGTGGAGATGCTGGGGGGCTGCACTTCGGAGCTGGAGCTGCTCAGAGTCGGGGCTTCTCGGACCCCAAAGCACTCACCAGTAGATTACTCGGCGGGCTTGCTGGAAAGAAGTCGTGCAGTCTTGCAGATGGCCGGTCCCTTGAGGTCTCGTCGCACCCACGGTTCTCAGCTGGGCTGTAGAGGTGGGTAGAGGTCAGAGGTGCCAGGGAAGCCGGTTCTCGTCGAGCTGGGCAGTCGGATTCCGGAGGAAGGACTTACAGCAGACCGCAGTGTTCTTAGATGGTGCCTGCAGATGCAGGGTGACTACTCCTTAGTCACAAGGGAGAAATCTTAGGAAGAAGTCTTGAGTTCCTTTCGCAGAAAGTAGTTTCAGGATTCAAAGATGATCTGATTTGGAAGGGGGCCAGTCTCTACCTTTATCCTGTAAAAAGGGGCTGGCACGCGACTAAGTCCTGCCCTATGGGTGGGACTAGGAGGGGGGTGGTTACACCCACTTCCTTGGCGGGCTTTTCCCCAGCACAGGGTCTGGAGTGACCCTGGAACTGGTTCCAGCCAGCCTATGCACAGTGAGCACCGGGGTGCCACGTGCAGTCACCTTCCTCTAAAGCCCTGCCTACCTACAATACACAAAACCCTGTCTGGGACGGTGCTGGCACCGCCCCTGGCAGGAAACCCTTTGTCCTTATCTCCTGCTCTGGGAGGACTCCCAGCAGCAGGAGGGCAGACTTGTGTCTCGGTGGCAGCATCCATTTTGTGGATGCTAAGGCTCTGTCTGACTTTTAACCGGGTTATAGGTTACAGGCATGTCGTGTCCCTCTAGAAGGGTGGAATGCTAACCCCGTCGCCAGAATTGGCGAGGGGTTAGTATTCCAATTCGTATGACACCTTACTCGACATGTTTTGATAAAGCGATACCAGAGTTGGCACATAACCGCGAGGATTATAATGCACTTAAGAGTATATGGTATGCGATATCATGGAAACGGCTAAGGGATGGATCCCGAAAGCCGCAGACAGGCTCAGCTCATGCTAGAGCACCATCTCACACGATTCCCAGCACTCTGCCTTCAGGATTGTTAAGGCCTGCTATAGGAGTGACTGATAGGAGATCTGTGTGTCCATTTTTAGGGTTAGATATAGGTATACTATATCTAAAGCAAAGGGTGGGTACACCACCTTGCCCCAGCTGTCGTGCAGCCAGTTGTGTCAGTTTTAGTTAGTCAATCCAGGGGTGGCATAATACATGCTTCAGCCCCTGGGAGACTTCTGGGTGCACCTCAGCCCTGGGTACAGGGACTTGGAGAGGGCCCAGTGCCAATTCAGTACCTAAGTACAATTTGGATAGAGAGAACAGCTAGGCTGTGGGTCTGATTAGCAGGCCCACAGCCAGGGAAAGTCGTAAACCAGTGCAGCAAAAAGCAAAAATCTGGGTGATCATAGGATTGCAGACCCTACTCTCCTACATGACCCCCCCCCAAACTTTGGGACAATAAACTAACCTTGACCAGGTGAGTCTTCTTGCTCTAAGTGGAAATACCTGGAGAGCCCATCAGCATTGCTGTGATCAGTCCCAGGTCTATGCTCCACTGTAAAATCCATCCCCTGTAGGGAAATGGACCACCTAAGCAGTTTGGGGTTTTCACCCTTCATCTGATTTAGCCACAAGAGGGGCTTATGGTCTGTCTGAATGGTGAAGTGAGTGCCAAACAAGTAGGCCCTCAGCTTCTTCAGGGCCCAGACCACAGCAAAGGCCTCCCTCTCAATAGCTGACCAATTTTTCTCTCTGGGTGTCAGCCTCCTACTAATGAAAGCAATAGGCTGATCATTACCATCAAAATTCAGTTGAGACAGAACAGCTCCCACACCCAACTCAGAAGCATCTGTTTGGACAATGAATGGCTTGGAGTAATCTGGACTCTTGAGGATAGGTTCTGTGCACATGGCCTGCTTTAGGTCATTGAATGCTTTCTGACAGCTTGCTGTCCACTGAACTTTCTTTGGCATCTTCTTGCTTGTCAGGTCATTAAGGGGGGTCACTATGGACCCATAATTTCTGACAAACTTCCTATAGTACCCAGTCAGGCCCAAGAAAGCTCGAACCTGAGTCTGGGTGATTGGAGGAGTCCAGTCCTTGATGGCCTGTATCTTACTCTCCAGTGGCTGAACCTGGCCTCCACCTACAAGGTGGCCCAGGTATACAACCTGTGACTGCCCTATCTGGCACTTTGTGGCCTTGATAGTGAGGCCTGCCTTTTGCAGGGCCTCTAACACTTTCCTCAGGTGGACCAGGTGATCCTCCCAGGTGGAGCTAAAGACAGCAATATCGTCAAGATAAGCTGCACAGAAGTCATCCAGCCCAGTGAGGACTTGATTCACCAACCTTTGGAAGGTGGCAGGTGCATTTTTCAGTCCAAAGGGCATTACCACAAATTGATAATGCCCTCCAGGGGTAGAAAATGCTGTCTTAGGTTTGGCTTCCTCAGCTAACCTGATTTGCCAATACCCAGCTGTCAAATCAAATGTGCTTAAGAAGTTGGCAGAAGCCAATCTATCTATAAGCTCATCTGCTCTTGGTATTGGGTGGGCATCAGTCTTAGTGACTGCATTGAGGCCTCTGTAGTCTACGCAAAACCTCATCTCTCTCTTACCACCCTGGGTGTGAGGCTTTGGCACTAGAACTACTGGGCTAGCCCAAGGGCTATCTGAGGGCTCAATGACTCCCAGTTCCAACATTTTCTGCACTTCAGTTTTTATGCAGTCTCTAACATGATCAGGCTGTCTGTAGATTTTACTCTTGACAGGCAGACTGTCTCCAGTGTCAACATCATGGGTACACCAATCAGTTTGGCTGGGTGTCAGAGAGAACATATGTCGAAAGGATTGCAGAATTTGCCTGCAATCCTGTTGCTGATGTTCAGTGAGGCTGCCACAAAAGACAACACCATCAACTGACCCATCATCAGGATTCTGAGTGAGCAGGTCTGGGAGAGGGTCACTCTCTTCCTCCTGTCCCTCATCTGTGGCCATGAGCAAGCTCATGTCCTTCCTGTCAACATATGCTTTGAGCCTGTTAACATGGAGCACTCTGAGAGGGCTCCTGGGAGTTCCAAGGTCCACCAAGTAGGTAACCTCTCCCTTTTGCTCAATGATGGTGTGGGGCCCAGACCATTTGTCTTTCAGAGCTGCTGGGGCCACTGGCTCCAGCACCCACACCTTCTGTCCTGGCTGGTACACAGTCAGTACAGCCTTTTGGTCATGCCAAGCTTTTTGAAGTTCCTGGCTGGCCTCAAGGTTTTTAGATGCCTTTTCCATATACTCAGCCATCCTGGAGCGGAGACCAAGTACATAGTCCACTATGTTGGTTGCAGGCTTTTTGAGAGGTCTCTCCCATCCTTCCTTCACCAAACACAGGGGTCCTCTTACAGGATGCCCATACAGAAGCTCAAAAGGGCTGTAGCCAACCCCCTTCTGTGGGACCTCTCTGTAAGCAAACAAGAGGCAGGGGATCAGGACATCCCATCTTCTCCTAAGAGGTTCAGGTAGTCCATGAATCATCCCTTTCAGGGTCCTGTTGAATCTCTCAACAAGCCCATTGCATTGTGGATGATAGGGTGTGGTGAACTTGTAGTTCACACCACACTCTTTCCACATGGCAGTCAGATATCCTGACATGAAGTTTGTACCTCTGTCAGAAACGACCTCCTTAGGGAAACCCACTCTGGAGAACACTCCAACTAGGGCTCTTGCCACTACAGGGGCTGTAGTGGTCCTAAGGGGAATAGCCTCAGGATACCTGGTGGCATGGTCCACCACCACCAGTATAAACTTGTGTCCTGATGCTGTCTGGGGTTCCATTGGACCAACAATGTCAATCCCCACTCTTTCAAAGGGAACCCCCACCACAGGTAGTGGTATAAGGGGGGCCTTTGTTGTGCCACCTGACTTACCACTGGCTTGGCAAGTGACACATGAGCGACAAAACTCCTTGGTATTCTCATTCATATGGGGCCAGTGAAAGTGTGAGACAAGCCTGTCCCAAGTCTTTGTCTGACCTAAATGACCTGCAAGGGGAATCTCATGGGCCAAGGTGAGAAGGAAACCTCTCAGAGACAAGGGGATGACCAGCCTCCTGGTTGCACCAGGCTTGGGGTCTCTTGACTCAGAGTACAGGAGTCCATCTTCCCAGTATACCCTGTGGGCACCTGTGGCATTCCCTGCAGCCTCAGCAGCAGCCTGCTGTCTGAGGGGTTCAAGGGAAGGGCAGCTCAACTGTTCCTTCCCCAGGTCTGCTCTGGAGGGTCCCCCTGAGCCCAGAAACTCAACTTGATCAAGTTCAAGCTCTTTAGGCTCAGTTTCCCTCAGCTCTTCTAGATCAGCCTCCTCAGAGACTTGATCCTCAACCTGGGGCAAGGGGGAAGGCAAAGCCTTACCCTTACTGCTCTTCTTCTTGGGAGGTGTCTGGTCCATAATTTCAGGATCCAGCACCTGTTCAGTGGGGCATCTTCTGGCCTGTGACCTAGTCACAGCAAGCACATGTGCTGGCAAGCCTAACATCTCCATGTGAGTCCTCTGCTCCACTTCTGACCATTGTGATGACTCCAAATCATTGCCCAACAAACAATCAACTGGGAGGTCTGAACTGACTACAACTTTCTTTTGTCCCTTCACTCCACCCCAGGAGAAAGCTACAATTGCCACACTATGACTAGTAGTGACATTGCTGGCATTGGTCACCAGGAAATCAGTACCTGGCATGATCTGTCCAGGGTCCACAAAGTTAGGTGTCACCATGGTGACACTGGCACAAGTGTCCCTATAGGCCTGAGCCATTTTGCCATTAATCAAAGGTGTCTGCCTGTATTTGCCCAAAGTATTGGGACTTATTTCAGGGGACATATCCACATCCCCTGTACAGACAAGGACAGCCTGAGTGAGTGTGCCAACTAAGTTGTCAGACCCCTCAGTACCCAAGGTTAACCCAACTAATGCCTTGGGAGTGACACTACCACTACTGACTGTACTAGGGGGTGCAGTTGCTTTAGGAGCTGTAGTGGTAGGAGTTTGTCCTCCTCCTCTTTTGGTGCACTCACTAAACCAGTGAGATTTACTTTTGCAGTACTGGCACCACCTTTTGGACTGGCCTTCTTGAGTCTTCTTCTTCTGGGAAGCCTGACCCCCACCCTCTTTGGTTTGTTGGGGACCTGGTGAAGACTTCTGGTCATTTTGCTCATTCTTGACATTACCCTTCTGGTCTGCTTTCTTCTGACCACCCTGGTTCTGGTTCTGGTTCTGCTTGATCCTTGTCCTGACCCATTTGTCTGCCTTCTTTCCCAATTCTTGGGGAGAGGTCAGATCTGAATCAACAAGGTGCTGGTGCAGCAACTGGTTCTGACAATTGTTCAAAATTTGTTCTCTCATCATTAGATTATACAATCCTGTGTAATCTGTAACCTTGCTACCCAGCAACCAGCCCTCCAAAGCCTTAGTGGCACAATCCACAAAATCAGACCAGTCCTGAGACTGAGTTTTCTGGGTGTCTCTGAACAGCAACCTGTACTGCTCAGTGGTTAAACCAAACCCATCAACCAGTGTATTCTTCAGGACCTGGTAATTGTTAGCATCCTCCACTCTTGTAGTGAGGAGCTTATCTCTACCTTTACCATCAAAGGAGAGCCACAGTATAGCTGCCCACTGACTCTGGGGAATGTTCTGCACAGTGCAGGCCCTCTCCAGAGCAGCCATCCATTTCTGGATGTCATCCCCTTGCTTAAAGGGGGGCACTATTTTAGTCAGGTGTTTAGTATCTAAACCCTTCTCTCTATCTCTTGGGAGATTGCTGCCACCAGTGGGAGCTAGCCCACTCATCTGCTGCTCTCTTGCCAGGGCAAGCTTCTCTTTGGCCAGGGCAATTTCTTCCCTTTCAATCCTCAGTTCAGCTTGTCTCATCCTAGCTTCATGCTCCTTTCTCTGAGGGGAAGTAAATCTCCTCTGTGGAGGATTCCTTCTCCCCTGAGAAGAGGCATTAGAGTGCAGAGATCTATTGGAGTCCCTAGAAAGAGATCTATCTCTCCTAACTCCAAGGTTAGGCCCACTTCGGGTTAGTACTGGGGGGCCCCCAGATCCTAGCCCAAGTAAGTCTAAGTTGGTCCTAGTTAGCCTTCTGACTACCTCAAGACCTTTGTCTACCTCATCCCCAGAGAGTACCTCCTGATCCTCCTCCTCAACTGCTGAATCAGTGTTGGGGAGGTCTGGATCCCCAGAGGTTCCCTCTAAGGCTGGCATGCTCTCATGTAACTGAGAGAGCTTTCTGGCATCATATGTCTCTAAGAGACCTATCAGAAAGGGAAGGGTGGGGTTAGACCCCTGCTTCAGTTTCCTGGAGACACAGAGTTGCCTCATCTCCTGAAAATTGAGAGCTGCATATCTTGAAGCGACCTGTGGAGGGTCAAAGCTGACCAGGGGAGTCTCAGTAGAGTCCCCCTGAGTCGACATGCTTTTCTAGTGAGGTGTAAGTGGTGCACTTACCTACACTATATGTTTGCCTACTGATCCCTTGCTAGAGTTGTAGTTTAGGGTGTGCTAGGCCCTAGGAGCTACAACAGCTGGTTCAGTAGAACTCAGAGTATTCTAAGCTAAGTTATATGTACCTTTAGTACTTATGTGATCTTTCACAAGATATTCTTAGGGCATGTGTGGTAAAACAACAGCAAGCTCAAATCCCAACCGCTGCTCACCAATGTGAGAAGTTGGCCTGATGTGCAGTGCTCACTATTCTAGTGATCACTATATATCAGTCCAAACAACCCTTATTGATGATTGGTTGTAAGTCAACCTTATAGACCAGCTATCCTAGTAGCATGGATACGAGCAGTCTAAGGCTAAGACTCTAGAGGGCGTGTTAAGCCAGCTGTTTTACCATCACATTACCCCTTGAACCCCCAGTGAAAGGACACCACACAAGTGTTATGAAAATAAACAATGTATTTATTAGAATCACAACAACCCTGTACTCTTTATGAGGATAGGGTGCTAAGCACACAACAAAACTCTTACGAAAATACTTTTAAGTTAGCACGTTACACAAATGCCCGAGGGGCACGAAAAACCATATACGCTAAAAGTGGAATGCGAATTACTAGCAGGTAAGTAACAGTTCTAATAGGCTTTGGAATCGCTAGGACTTAACTAGGGAATCGTTAGATTACTTCTAGGAGACCTAGGGGACTCGGGTGCAGAGTGTGCCCTCTCACGCGGGATGCGGGACAAAGTCTATGGAGGCTAGTAAAGGCAAAGTTAGTGTTCACGGGCGAACCCGACCTGGTAGGAAGAAAACGACAGTGGATCCTGACCCTAGGATAGTGAGGCTATGCTGGGACACCGAAGTGCCGAAGTTACCTAGCCCAGGGGCTGCAGCTGCATAGGTCTGAAAAGACGTCGGGGATCTCGTTGCCGGACCAGGAGCCTGGAAGAAGGAAGTTGCTGGCAGGCGACCAGTGAAGGAAAGTTCGTTGGATCCAAGCCTGGATCGAGGAAGAAGAAACCTGAAAGCAGAGGGGACCAAGTTCTTGAATCACTAGCCAGTGATTAAGTGGGCACCAGGATGGCACCGGGCGAAGTCACCGCAGTCAGGTGAGTGGGCGCTGCTGGGCTCTGCAGTCTCTCGGACCAGGAGGCGTTGTCGGCGACCAGGATGGAGGGGCGAGCTGTCCCACGATGGATGAAGTCGTTGGCGTCGAAGTTACCCAGGATTGGGCAACAAGCCTTGGCTAATTCAAGCCCACGCGGTGGACTCAAAATGGCGTCTTGAGTGGACCAGGAGGGTCCGGGGTGCTCCTCTTCGGGAAGGGAGCAAGGGCCAGTCTGGAGCAACCAGACCAGCAGCAGAAATGTCGTCGGGCGTCGTCAGGGAGGCCACAAGCCAACGGGCTAGTAGCCAAACAACGCGGTGAGCAGCGGAAAGCAGAAGGGCCCCACGCAGATCGTGGAGATGCTGGGGGGCTGCACTTCGGAGCTGGAGCTGCTCAGAGTCGGGGCTTCTCGGACCCCAAAGCACTCACCAGTAGATTACTCGGCGGGCTTGCTGGAAAGAAGTCGTGCAGTCTTGCAGATGGCCGGTCCCTTGAGGTCTCGTCGCACCCACGGTTCTCAGCTGGGCTGTAGAGGTGGGTAGAGGTCAGAGGTGCCAGGGAAGCCGGTTCTCGTCGAGCTGGGCAGTCGGATTCCGGAGGAAGGACTTACAGCAGACCGCAGTGTTCTTAGATGGTGCCTGCAGATGCAGGGTGACTACTCCTTAGTCACAAGGGAGAAATCTTAGGAAGAAGTCTTGAGTTCCTTTCGCAGAAAGTAGTTTCAGGATTCAAAGATGATCTGATTTGGAAGGGGGCCAGTCTCTACCTTTATCCTGTAAAAAGGGGCTGGCACGCGACTAAGTCCTGCCCTATGGGTGGGACTAGGAGGGGGGTGGTTACACCCACTTCCTTGGCGGGCTTTTCCCCAGCACAGGGTCTGGAGTGACCCTGGAACTGGTTCCAGCCAGCCTATGCACAGTGAGCACCGGGGTGCCACGTGCAGTCACCTTCCTCTAAAGCCCTGCCTACCTACAATACACAAAACCCTGTCTGGGACGGTGCTGGCACCGCCCCTGGCAGGAAACCCTTTGTCCTTATCTCCTGCTCTGGGAGGACTCCCAGCAGCAGGAGGGCAGACTTGTGTCTCGGTGGCAGCATCCATTTTGTGGATGCTAAGGCTCTGTCTGACTTTTAACCGGGTTATAGGTTACAGGCATGTCGTGTCCCTCTAGAAGGGTGGAATGCTAACCCCGTCGCCAGAATTGGCGAGGGGTTAGTATTCCAATTCGTATGACACCTTACTCGACATGTTTTGATAAAGCGATACCAGAGTTGGCACATAACCGCGAGGATTATAATGCACTTAAGAGTATATGGTATGCGATATCATGGAAACGGCTAAGGGATGGATCCCGAAAGCCGCAGACAGGCTCAGCTCATGCTAGAGCACCATCTCACACGATTCCCAGCACTCTGCCTTCAGGATTGTTAAGGCCTGCTATAGGAGTGACTGATAGGAGATCTGTGTGTCCATTTTTAGGGTTAGATATAGGTATACTATATCTAAAGCAAAGGGTGGGTACACCACCTTGCCCCAGCTGTCGTGCAGCCAGTTGTGTCAGTTTTAGTTAGTCAATCCAGGGGTGGCATAATACATGCTTCAGCCCCTGGGAGACTTCTGGGTGCACCTCAGCCCTGGGTACAGGGACTTGGAGAGGGCCCAGTGCCAATTCAGTACCTAAGTACAATTTGGATAGAGAGAACAGCTAGGCTGTGGGTCTGATTAGCAGGCCCACAGCCAGGGAAAGTCGTAAACCAGTGCAGCAAAAAGCAAAAATCTGGGTGATCATAGGATTGCAGACCCTACTCTCCTACAAGGGATTACAGCAAAAGGAACATTATTCGCATCACTTTTGCATGAGTACTTTACTGGAAAGCCTTTCGGGAGTGTCTTACCACTGTCTTTTACTGAAGCACTGACAGCTTGCATTATCTCGTTGTCTATTTTTGTTTTTGACCCGGTAATGGCAGCTACGGAAGCCGTTTGCACAGCTTCCTTCACGGCCTCATCAGCCAATGAATTCCCTGCAACGTGAACGCCATCACGTTGATGACTCAGTGTATGTATCACATGAGTCTTTTGTAGTTCTTTATGTAAAAGAACTACTTGTTCCCAAAGTATTTTATGCTTGATTGTGCCACCTTTTGCATCTTTGAAACCGTTTTGAACCCAGTTCTGCAAGTATTCATTGTAAGACTGGACGCAATAATACGAATTGCACACTATTAGTGTGAGGAATTTGCGATCGGTATTTTCAAGCGCCATCTTGAAAGCCTGTAGTTCAGCTCGCTGAGCTGTACAATCTCCGAGTGATTGAGTTTTAGTGACCAGAGGTCTAAACTTTCCTTCGTGCCACCGACCTTTAACGATCGCGCACGCAGCAGTATATGCTTGTTTACCCCCAACTGCGGGTTGTGCTGAACCGTCTGTATATATTATACAACCGTAATGTTCTCAGTCGGCAGAGGACATTCATATTCGTATTGGAGAAATTCTTGCGTTTTTAAGTTAGGATCAAATTCGTATACTACGTCTGATACAGCAAGAGAATTAACCCATTGTATCCATCTCGGATGTAAAGCTTTAGCATTCGGAATGCTGGCTTTTGTTACTGCCTCTAGGGCAGGTACTGGTGTAACGATTATTATACGTTTACCTTGTGCGAGGGCTCTTTCTTTTGCTACAGCAGTTTGGACCGCAGTCAGAATTTTTTCAGTAGATCTGAATTTCATTTCAGCTTGTGTATACAAGTGTGCTTTATAAGCTATTGGTACCGTTTCTCCCTCATTAGAGGTCAGGTACGTAAATACGCATCTTCCTGGGATGACTCGGATTACAAGGTTGCGTTCGTTTGCGCGTGTTTGCAGTCTTGTTTTAGTTAACATGTCTGTTTGTATTGATCGTAAAAAGTTTGTGTGTTTCTGTGTCCAATTAATTGGATTGAAATCAGGTTTTATTAATTCGCAGAGGGGTTTAACCCTCTCTGCATAGTTTAGAATGTAAGTTCTTCAGAAATTCAGGAAACCTAGAATTGATTGTAAGTTTTTCAGCGTTTTTGGAGCTTGGAGTACTGCACACTTCTCTAAGAAGTTGTCTGCTAGGCTTTTGCCTTCACTTGATAACTCATATCCTAAAAATAGGACAGTGAGGTGGGCAATTTGTGACTTTTTAAAGTTGAATTTGTACCCTTCAGATGCGAACCCAAGTATTATGGTGTTCACTCTTTTCAAGTGTGTCTCCAGGTCATCGCTGTAAGATAGATGTCATCGACATAAGATAATGCCTCATCATCATACATTTGTAGTAATTCTGTTACCCTGGCTGAAAATAATCCTGGGCTGTTCTTGAATCCCTGGGGGAGACGACAGAATTGCCTTTGGGCCCCCATAATTGAGAAAGGGGTCAAATACCTGCTTTCTGGTGCAATGTTTTGACAGAAGAAACCATTTGAAATATCTAATGACGTTTTATATTTTTTGCGCACGATGTTATTCATTAGTGCTGCACTGTGTGAGTTTTGTACTGCAAATGTTTTGCAACAAGAGTTTAGGTGTCTGTAGTCCAAAACTAGACAATATGAATCGTATCGTCCGGTTTGGATACAGGAAACAAAGGGTTGTTCATTTGTGAGGTGCATGTTTCAATCACCCCCTGGTATTCAAGTTGATCTAAGATCTCCCTGACTTGTTTTTTAGCTTCTTGCTTAACAGGATACTGCCTCTGTGCAGTAGGTTGATTTTTTAACTGAATTTTATGGTGAGGAGAATCCTCATCCCATCCTACATGATTTTTGTATAATGCAGGAGCTTGGGCCACTGCCCATTTTCTAGCATATGTGTATTTTTTATGAATTGGAATGTGATTTGAGAAGGCAGGCATAATCATTTCTTCCCTATGTGGGCACTCCCTGACAAATTCTGGTGGCCAGTCTTTCTCTGCTAGCAGGATATCATAGCCTTTAGATAGATTCTCCCAAAGAGACCTCTTATTTTTCTAGCTTTGTCCCCCTCTATATGTAATGTTATTTCATATAATGTATGGGTACACTAACTCTGGTGTCTGCAGTTTCCACTTGAATGTATTCATTCGTGTCCACTGTCTCCAGAAGATTCATCAGGATCTTGCGAGCTATGGTCACTTCTGCTGCGCTGTCTAGCATTGTCTGGGCCCATTCTCCGTTCTTGAGTTGTGTCCTCAGAATCCTCTGCATGTTTTATTTTAATACTAGGTACCTTCTTTTTGGGAAATTGCAATTTTTTACTTTGATGAACAGGTTCCTTGTCTTTGGACTTCACGCGCTCTTCTTTATGTTCTGACCATCCTCTTCTTTCCGATTTCTGTGAGGAAGTCTGAAAAGATCGAGAGGGGGGGCGTGGCCAAGATGGCGGCGGAGTAGGACGTGTTTTTGAGTCCCTCCGGCGCCACGCTATCTACAGCATTGTTTAGCACCCCCTTGGGTTGCCAAACGCCCGTAATCACTTGCCGCATGCTGCCCCCGGGCCCCGGGTACAAGTTTGAGGAGCTCTCTGAGCCCGTCGGCTCCGGAGTATTTGCGGCTGCTGGGCCGTCTGCGGCGTGGGGAGGCTCGGGGACCGGTGCGTGTCTCGCCGAGGAGTAAGCTGACGGACCGCCACCTGCTGGGGCTGTTGGTGCCGACACCCCGCCTTCTCGCCCTTCGCCGGACCGGATCAGACCTCAGGCAACATCGAGGCAGCGGGCCCCAGACGACAGTGAGGCAGCGCCCCCGGGCCCCGTGAGTGTTCTAGAAGACGGGAGCCGGGGCGGCTGCGCAGACGGCGGCCACGCGAAAATTGAGCCCAGGGATATCGGGCCTGCGGCGTCCTATCGGCCGGCTGCTGCGCCCCGGCCTTCCCCGCGCCGCTGCTTGGGCTTCCGGCGGATTGGGGAAGCGGAGTCCTGGTGCCGGAGCGAGGCTGGTGGTGTGGAGCTTGGAACCAACTGAGGAGGCTGGTGCGGTGGGCCACGGGCGCCAGGAACAGGGGCCCGTGGGGGAGCAGTCGGCGGCATGAGAAGGCCTAGTGGCTGGCCTGAACTGGAGTGGGACTGGGCCCAGCCCGCGGACACCTTCACTCGGTGAGCATCGGCAGGAGCAGGGGGGACCCTGCGGCCTGGAGAGAGGGAGTGGCTGGTGCACGACTCGCGTCCCCCCTAGCGAATCGCCGCCGCCTATGTTGCCCATCTGAACTGGGGCCTCTCGTGAGTGCACAACAAGACTTAGCGGAGTGGGTGCGGTGGAGCGCATCGAGTGCCAGTGATGCCCGTTATGTGATTGCCCGCTCCCCTCCTCCTGCCTGACCAGACCGATTGGGGGTGTGTGGGTACCCCCGTGTGCGGAGAGTGACCATTGCTGGAGGCGGCGCTCGGGTTGCGGACTCCCTGCTGGTTATACCCTACTGCCTTGAAGGATAGCACTGGAGAGTGGGACCTGACCAGCTCAACTGCGGCGGGGTGGGCTCCTGCGGCCTCTTGCTGACCCTCAGTGCAGACGACGCTGACCGGAGGCCCCCCCCTGAGTCTCTGGGAGTAGACATATTGCCGTGGGGTGCTGCGACTGGAGGCTGAACGGTTGTGATGCTGTTGAGCCGGCGTCGGGACGCCTGTGTTCAACCCCTACCCCTGGGTGGGAGTGATTACAGACGGCAAGGCACTAGGGGCACGTTTCGGCAACCATGGCGTCCAACAGGATGAAAAAGGACAAGCCTGGGAAGGAGGGGATCCCAAGGGGAGCGGCGCCTTCTGCCTCACCTATCCTGGACAAATCCCCAAAAAAGGGTGAAAACGAAGAGCCCGCGACCAAGGCCTTCATGATAGAACTCTTTGCGTCCATTAAAGAGGACATACCAGAGCTGCGCTCACAACTGGCCTCAGACCTGCGCGACGTAAGGAGAGATGTAGACGGAGTGGGGGAGCGGGTTGCGATGTTGGAAGAGCACGACGTGAGTACAGCAGAGGACATTCACCAGCTGCAGCAAGACGTGATCCGCTTGACGGAGCAAAATCTGGACCTACAGGCCCTCGCATAGGACCTAGAAAATAGGTCCCGTCGCAACAATATTCGTATCTGCTCGGTTCCCTGGAAAGGTGAGGGGGCGGACCTGAGGGAGTACGTTGAGGCGCTGTTCAATCATATTCTTGCAGAGGAAGACATCCAGACCATCCGCATGGACCGAGTGCACAGGGTGGGACTGCCACGTGGAGCTCATGCGCCACCTCCTGACATCCTGGTGTGCGTCTATGATTTCTAGCTGAAGGAACGGATCCTTCGGAAAGCACGGGATCTGGCTTCCCTCCAGTTCTGAGACCATCGCCCCCTGCTATACCAGGATCTAGCGGCTTCCATCCTGCAAAAGCGCAGGGACTTCAAGCCCCTGACTACTTTTCTCCAGAAGCATAAAGTGCCCTATTCCTGGGGGCACCCCTTCCGTCTTATCTTCCGATGGCAGAATAAGTTGGTTCAAGGAGCCGGCATCTGGGAGCAGTGGCTCGACTGGCAGATGCCGACGGCGCTCAGCGGAGTGGCAGAGAGTGGGCAAGCCATCGCAGAAAGGGGGGCCGGACCTGTCCGCAAGGCGGCACGAACAAGATGCAGCGGTCGCTTCGGTGGCCCAGGTCACTGATAAAGCAGCGGACCACGGTGAAGCGGCATCATGAAACCAAGGGGGCCATCTGCAGGCGCCGGAGCGGGCCTCCACTCTGAGGTAACACTCGCGCTTTCTCGCCATGATCGTGAGGGTGCCCGACGACACGATCTGGAGGAACAGTGACTGGTGCCATATCCCCCTGTCCTTCAGACTTTTTCTCTTCTGTTCGATGTATTGTATTCTTTCTCTAGGGGTGTTGGGGGGGTGGGTGGGGTGGGTTGGGGGTGACAGTGGTGGTAGCAGGGGTAGGTTTCTAGCGCGTATTCTGGGGACTATGCATGCGGGCGGTTTGAGCGGGGAGGGGGGTCGAGCTGGGGATGGAGGGGCCCTGCGGGGCAGATTGATCTTGCGGTGGGCGGGGGGTTGCATGCTACACTGGGGCTCTGGAGGCGAGCTGAGAGGGGGAGGCTGTTCAGTTGGCCACTCACCACGGTGGGCTGGGGCTACCGGCCTCCGTAAGGCTGTTTTGTAGGAACTTCCAATGTTACCTTTAACCTTAGGAACATGGAATGTGAAAGGGCTTATACAAATACGCCAGAAGATCTGGAAGTACATCATTGACCATCATCTAGATATAGTGGGCCTTCAGGAGACTCACCTGGCCAAAACGGAGGACTCCCGCCTTAAGCACAAAATGTTCCCATTAATCTACAGATCCTCCGCTGCCACGAAGCACAGGGGGTGGCCCTTATGTTTCGATCGACCCTACATTTCCAACCTATGGGAGTAAAGAGTGACAGGGAGGGCCGCTGGATCATGGTTAAAGGCCTCTTGAGGGGTAGACTCTGCACATTTCTCATACTGTACGCACCTAACACAGGGCAAAATGCCTTTCTACATACATTGCTGAAGACCATTGTTGATTTTGTAGAGGGCCCGTTGATTGCTCTGGGAGACTTTAACATGGTATGGCAGCCAGACCTAGATAGCACGCACTCCCAGAGGTCAGTCACGGGAGTGTTCTCCCCCGACACACAGCAACAGATTTCTGACTTGAGCCTTTTTGACGCCTGGCGCTTCCTATACCCCCAATACAGGGATTTCACCTTCTTCTCCCATGCCCACCGCACCTATTCCCGGATCGACCACTTCTTCCTGAGCCAGTCTCTGCGGGGGGACATGAGGGAGGCCAAGATTTACCCACTTTCTGTTTCTGACCACAGCTTACTTGCGGTGGGGCTCCAGTGGGGTGTGAGGAGTAAATACAGCTCCAAGTGGTACTTCCCAGCTTCCCTGGTTCGGGACAAACGCTCATGCACCTCATTACGAGGACTCATTAACGAGTTCTTCGCATTCAATGCTTCCGGGGACACGTCGGTATACACCACGTGGGATGCCTTCAAGGCGTACCTTCGTGGACACTGCATTGCACTGAATGCCGCTCTTAATCGGCAGCGGGAGCGGGAGCACCTGGAGGAAGAACTCTCCTCCTTAGAAAAGGCACATAAGAAGAATCCTTCCAGGTTGGGACTCAGGCGACTAACGGCCGTCAGAGGTAAACTCCGGGCTCACTATGATAACAGAGCTGAATACACCCTGCTGAAACTGAGGCGACTCTCTTACTCCCAAGGCAATAAGGTGGGGAGACACCTTGCCAGGCAGCTACGGGATAAAAGGGAACGTGAGTACATAGGGGGTATTCAAGATGCACGGGGTACAGTGACACATCAAGATGAGACGAAAGCGGAGCTCTTTGGGGCCTTCTATAAGTCCCTTTATACAGGGGATCACCTGGAGGCTACCGCCCAAGCCGAATATCTGCGGGGCCTGACGCTGCCTCAGGTATCGGCAGAATGGAATGAGGCACTGTCCGCCCCCTTCTCCAGGGAAGACGTGCTGGCTGCCATTAAGGACTTAAAACCCCACAAGGCTCCGGGGGCGGATGGGTATACGGCCATCTTCTATAAAACTTTTGCTTCTGAATTATGCCCATACCTGGTCCAACTATTTAACCGCATGACGGAAGAGGGTGAAACCTCCCGCACCATGGCAGAAGCTGTTATTTCCATTATCCCCAAGCCCGGTAAAGACCCTAGTCATTGCTCTTCCTATAGGCCAATTGCCCTCCTGAATCTGGACGCGAAGCTCTATTCCTCCATCATCGCCCAACGGCTCAATGATCTTATGCCTGCCCTTATAGACCTGTATCAGTCAGGGTTTATTAAAGGGCGCCAGACCCATGATACTACACGGCGGGGTGTACACCTCATTGAGAAAGCCACTAAATTCAAAATCCCAACGGTCCTGGTGGGCCTAGACCCCGAGAAGGCATTCGACAGGGTGGATTGGGGGTTCCTGTTCCGCACCCTGGATGCATTTGGCTTCTTCTCCAAATTCATAACAATGATACGAGCGAACTATCTCTCCCCCCGATATCGAGTGGCGGTGAACGGTCAGTTCTCTCCCTTCTTTGACCATTCCAGGGGCACCAGGCAGGGGTGCCCCCTTTCACCGCTGCTATTCGCCCTTAGCATTGAACCTCTGGCAATAGCGATGAGAGCCAACCCTGACATCTGTGGATTACCCTTCACTGGGGAATCCCACAAGATCACTCTCTTTGCGGATGATGTTCTCCTATCCCTATCGGATCCGGCTCATTCTCTCCAACATGTGCATGCGGCATTGGCGCGCTTTGAAGCAGTGGCAGGGTTCAAGGTCAACTATGACAAGTCCTATGTCCTCAACCTTACGATCCCCCAGTCGGAGCTCCCCCACCTTAAGTCGCTCACTCCCTTGCCATGGACAGACTCCTCCATTCAATACTTGGGCGTCCACCTAACCCCCACACTGGGGAAACTGTACTCTGCTAACTTCCCTCCGCTGCTTGCTAAGATCCAGTCAGATCTGGCCAGGTGGAAACCCATGTTCATCTCCTGGCTTGGGAGGATCCATGCAATCAAAATGACCCTCCTCCCCAAGCTCTTATACCTGTTCCAGGCCCTTCCTATAGACCTCGATGCAGAATTCTTTCGGCGGGTGCGGTCCATGCTGCTGCGCTTCATTTGGCAGGGGGGGCGCGCATGCTTGTCTTTCACCGCCCTACGCAGGCCAAGGAAGGAGGGAGGTGTGGGACTGCCAGACATGCATTTGTACTATAAAGCAGCACAACTCCGCATACTGGTTGAGTGGTCACAACAAGAGTCAGAAAAACACTGGCTGCATATGGATAGAAGCGTGGCTGGGAGGACGATTTGGGATCTAGTGTGGCTGCCCAAATGTGATCGACCAAAGAATGCATACCTCAGCACCCCCACTAGCACCGCCCTGAAGGTCTGGGACTCTGTTTCTAAAGTCGATAGATGGACCACATTTCCCTCTCCATTCACGCCCATACACTTCAATACTGCCTTCCCCCGGCATCCCTCGAGGGGCCCTTCAGGGCTTGGAAGGATGGAGGGTGTCTAGCTCTCATTCACCTATTTCACAATTATGACCCACTCACCTTTGAGAACTGCAAGAGGGAGAACGTGCTGAGAACGAGCGCTACCATCACGCTCAACTACTACACTGGGCGCTCTCGCCCCAGGTGCGGGAGGCTGCCACTCGACCCCTCACGCCATTCGAGGCCTTTCTGACCAAGACTGCATCCATGAAAGGGGCGATTACTTTCATCTATGGGTTCCTCCTCACCACTGCTGCTTCCACTAGGCCCAGGTATATGCATATGTGGGAAGGGATCCTCCAACAAGACAAGGGGGATTAAGGATGTTTTCTCTGTTTGTTATGGCATCCCGTCTAGTGCTCCATCACAGTATGATATCTCAAGCCATATGCTCTCAGCAGGGTCTACTAGCGCTCTTGCGAGCGATTCGTGACAGTTTAATGGGGGATTAACTGAGATGCCGCATTTGTGTTTTCCAGTGCACCCGTGACTTTTCAGCGTCCTCAACCTTAGTGTCCTACTGGCTACTGACCCGTATACTGGCAAAGTGGCACCACCCTGGGCACCAGGCCGAGTACAGAGACTTGAGCACGACGGCCTGCCCCAACTCTGTTGTGTCGCCCTTGGGCGCTTGTTCTGGCTAACCCCTGCGTGGGCTGAAGTGCGGGATTGTCGCATGTTTATTTCTTCTGGTTTTTCTATTCTCTTCTACTGAATGATCAATAAAAATACTTTTGACAAAAAAAAGATCGAGAGGGACGTGTAACATTATCTTGATATCTGTCAGGTTTTCTTAAATTATCCCTATTTCTAAGGTTGTATCTTTTTTCAGAGGGCTCCCGTTGTGGAGACCTGTCTCCTCGTCCTGGAGATTTATTTCTCCGTTGGGGAGACATTCCTCTGGACTGAAACTGTTTTTCTCTGGCAGTTGTTTGTTTATTACCCTCCCACTTCTTTTTTGTAGTATTGAGATTATTCTTAATAAAGCTCTTTTCAGAATTTTCAGTTAGTTGTGCTTTTAGTGGTTTCCCACCCAAACTATCTCTACCTAATTCTTCATAGGATTTTTCAATTATTCTGGCAATTTCAAAAGGTTGTTCTGCTATATCTGTTTCTTTCAATTTTTGGCGGATCGCCACAGATGCTGCTTCTTCTTTTATGTTGGCTAATAGTATAGCCGAGACTTGCTTAAAGTCTTTCATTAATTTCATACCTAGATTTAAAGCAGGCTCTGGACTGTATTCATTTTGAATCTGTCTTAATACGTCTGGTATAACCGCCATAGACGGAACACCATGTGTTTTTGTGTATATTGAAGCAAAGACTGTTCCCCAAGTGTCACAGTCCTCCACATGTGGTGCGATCCCCATTGGTAGACAGATTGTCAGAATTCTGTGTTTTTCATGAGGTGTAGTATCAGGAAATACTGCCTCTATTTGAGTAATTTTTTGAGCTAACCAGAACGGAATTACTTCCCGTTTTGCGGGTAATTTGCCAATGACTGATTGTATAGTCTGTGGTGTAATTTTATTTGTGTTCCCCTGGTGAGGGGTGTGCTGTGGAATTCTTATTGCTGGTTGGACTGTTACAGTCCGCATGACATATTGGACCAATTGTCTATGTATTTTAATTAGTTGTTTTAGCTGAACTAAAAGTTCTCCACTTGACATTTTTTCAATGTCAGGATGTGGTGTATAGCTGGCTAGAACCGGCCATGTGGCTCCTGGTCTATCTAGTGGACTGAGCCTGGTAAAGTGATTTTGATGTTTTAGGGCGCCATTAAACCAGAGCTGATGCTCTTGGTGGGTAAGTGGAATTTCAACGTCATCGAAAGGGACGTATTCCTCTGGATGTTCCTCTATTTTGTAGTAGTAGAACTCGTGTGTCACAGCATTTGCTGCTGGAATATTTATCCATGAATAGAACACCTCTGTCTGCCGATATTCATGGGCCTCTACCACAAATATGACTGTACCACCTATTGATGATACTCCATTTTCTATAAGTTTTATAGTTATGGTTTTCCTTATATTTGCCGGGATGATTATAGCATCCGGGTCATCTTGCTGGAGACTTGTGTCCTCCTCTAAAAGTTGAGTTGCCAAAGCATCTCTTTCGTCTTCACTTCCCGTCATTTTACTGACTGAAAGGTTTTTGCAGAGCAAGTTTCAAGGAGACAAAGATTAGGTACACAATATTTTGGAACACTGTACCCTTCAACGTTGACTAAACCGAAAACTAATACATAGGATTCTCTTCCTACTAAGTTTTGGCGGATATTAACCTTTCATCCACTCCAGACGTCTATTGGAGTTTTTACGGGAAAAAGGGGTCTGTGTGAAAAGCACGACTGAGTTACTCTAGTATCTAGCATTAAATTATCGCCTTACCAAACGCTGGGCGCCATGTAGTGTAGTTCCTATATTCCCAATAGGCTCTGCGCATTGGAATAACAAAAACGATAGTTTAGACGTAGGACTTAGGTCTACTAGGTCTCTATTGAATATGTTAGACTTAATTATGAATGCCAGCTGGCTCGGAGGTCACTAGAAACGTTCTCGAGTACACAAGAAGGGATTAGTTGACAACTTTGCTCCCTCCAGAATAAGGAGTATACCTCCAGAGTCGCAGAAACAATAGATAACTATTTTACTCAGTCAATCGTGCCTGCATAGTTTCACCAGAAGCGCAGAGAAATAGAGAGACGGGCGTTTTCAATAAAAGAGGTTATTTATTGAACCGTCTTCTTTCTCATGCAAGAGAAGTGAGTTGCCACAATTGCAATACTTGTTATAAAGTAAAGTGTGTACAGTAAAAGGAGTATTATGAAATAATACTGTAAAAGCATGGTATGGTTTTTAAGCCATACAGTGTTTAAAATAGATAAAATATATACATAGATAAAATCATGACTAAACGTACTCAACTGGTGCTTCTAACATACGCCTACCCCGGTGTACCTAACCTAAGCCTAGTACGTGGGAAGAGTAAGTGAGCTGCAGTTTAAGTTAAGATAGTTTCTGCCAAGAATCTGAATCAAGAATTCTCTAAGGGTCTAATCAGCTCCGTACCTTGTTTATAGAATAAAGGAGGTCTTGTATCTTTCTCTCAGGACTCGATCTCCCAGCAACCCGCAAGGGTGACAGGGAAACACTGGAGCTGGATTTCTCGGCAAGAGAAAAGACAGCGTCTCTCTCAGTGCGTCAATGGGAGGGTCGGCTTCCTTCGGCACTCGCTACAGCAGGGCGTCGGGCAAGTAGATAGCCGATCTGCTCCAAACCACCGTGTGTTTTGCTAGGGCAGATGCTGGTATATTTATACCTGCAAGGTGCCGAGTTTAATGTAAGGTTGGACATAAGACGTCACTAAGAACTCGCAGTTCTTTCAGGACTCCAGGAGTTCTAGGACAAATCATTCAGAAGCAGGAGGAATTCCCGGGCTGCTGGAGGCTTGGTTTGTTTAAGAACGCGTTGTGCTTTCTAGGAGTCTATGGGAGTAGCCTTGCCGTATTTGGACTGCATTGGCTATGATTTAATATGGGTATGCTTCTTATGCCTTTATAAGGATATGATTTGATATAACCACATAAGGGCATAAATTGGGAATATTTAAATAGGGTCCTAGATACGTTTACAACAGGTTGTTTTATACCTGTAGGAGTGTAGCGTGTCCTTAAGAGTATAGTTTGTCTGTCAGACTGCAGCTTGTCTTATCAGGTGTGGTTAATCTATTGCATTTTAAACGTTGTCTTGCTGCATCTCTGGTGTGATATAGCTTTTGCATAGAAATTTGGTATTACCTTTAGTGGCTTAACTTGTCTGTTGGACAATAGCTTTTCTATCAGCTAGTAGTTATTCTATTGCACTGTAGCCTGTGTATCAGATTGTCGTATATCTATAGAACTGTAGCCTGTGTATCAGATTGTAGCATGCCTATGGCACTGTAGCCTGTGTGTCAGATTGTACCTTCTCTATGGCACTGTAGCCTGTATATCAGATCCTAGCTTTTCTATGGCACTGTAGCCTGTGTATCAGATTGCAGCTTATCTATGGCACTGTAGCCTGTGTATCAGATTGAAGTTTATCTATGGCACTGTAGCCTGTGTATCAGATTGTAGTATCTATGGCACTGTAGCCTGTGTATCAGATTGCAGCTTATCTATGGCACTGTAGCCTGTGTGTCAGATTGTAGTTTATCTATGGCACTGTAGCCTGTGTATCAGATTATAGTATCTATGGCACTGTAGCCTGTGTATCAGATTGTAGTCTCTATGGCACTGTAGACTGTGTATCAGATTGTAGCTTTTATGGGGCACTGTAGCCTGTGTATCAGATATATTGTACTAGCTATGGCACTGTAGCCTGTGTATCAGATTGTGGCTTATCTCTGGCACTGTAGCCTGTGTATCAGATTGTAGTATCTATGGCACTGTAGCCTGTGTATCAGATAGATTGTACTATCTATGGCACTGTAGCCTGTGTATCAGATAGATTGTACTATCTATGACACTGTAGCCTGTGTATCAGATTGTAGCTTATCTATGGCACTGTAGCCTGTGTTTCAGATTGTAGTATCTATGGCACTGCAGCCTGTGTATCAGATTGTAGTATCTATGGCTCTGTAGACTGTGTATCAGATTGCAGCTTATCTATGGCACTGTAGCCTGTGTATCAGATTGTAGCATGCCTAGGCCACTTTACACTGTGTATCAGAGTGTAGCTTATCTATGGCACTGTAGCCAGTGTATCAGAATGTAGTATCTATGGCACTGTAGCCTGTGTATCAGATTGCAGCTTATCTATGGCACTGTAGCCTGTGTATCAGATTGTAGTATCTATGGCACTGTAGCCTGTGTAACAGATTGTAGTCTCTATGGCACTGTAGCCTCTGTATCAGATTGTAGTATCTATGGCACTGTAGCCTGTGTATCAGATTGTAGTATCTATGGCACTGTAGCCTGTGAATCATATTGTAGCTTTTCTATGGCAATGTAGCCTGTGTATCAGATTGTAGCTTATCTATGGTGCTGTAGCCTGTGTATCAGATTGTAGTATCTATGGCACTGTAGCCTGTTTATCAGATTGTAGTATCTATGGCACTGTAGCCTGTGTATCAGATTGTAGCTTATCTATGGCACTGTAGCCTGTGTATCAGATTGTAGCTTATCTATGGCACTGTAGCCTGTGTATCAGATTGTAGTATCTATGGCACTGCAGCCTGTGTATCAGATTGTAGCTTATCTATGGCACTGTAGCCTGTGTATCAGATTGTAGTATCTATGGCACTGCAGCCTGTGTATCAGATTGTAGTATCTATGGCACTGTAGCCTGTGTATCAGATAGATTGTACTATCTATGGCACTGTAGCCTGTGTATCAGATAGATTGTACTATCTATGACACTGTATCCTGTGTATCAGATTGTAGCTTATCTATGGCACTGTAGCCTGTGTTTCAGATTGTAGTATCTATGGCACTGCAGCCTGTGTATCAGATTGTAGTATCTATGGCTCTGTAGACTGTGTATCAGATTGCAGCTTATCTATGGCACTGTAGCCTGTGTATCAGATTGTAGCATGCCTAGGCCACTTTACACTGTGTATCAGAGTGTAGCTTATCTATGGCACTGTAGCCAGTGTATCAGAATGTAGTATCTATGGCACTGTAGCCTGTGTATCAGATTGCAGCTTATCTATGGCACTGTAGCCTGTGTATCAGATTGTAGTATCTATGGCACTGTAGCCTGTGTAACAGATTGTAGTCTCTATGGCACTATAGCCTCTGTATCAGATTGTAGTATCTATGGCACTGTAGCCTGTGTATCAGATTGTAGTATCTATGGCACTGTAGCCTGTGAATCATATTGTAGCTTTTCTATGGCAATGTAGCCTGTGTATCAGATTGTAGCTTATCTATGGTGCTGTAGCCTGTGTATCAGATTGTAGTATCTATGGCACTGTAGCCTGTTTATCAGATTGTAGTATCTATGGCACTGTAGCCTGTGTATCAGATTGTAGCTTATCTATGGCACTGTAGCCTGTGTATCAGATTGTAGCTTATCTATGGCACTGTAGCCTGTGTATCAGATTGTAGTATCTATGGCACTGCAGCCTGTGTATCAGATTGTAGCTTATCTATGGCACTGTAGCCTGTGTATCAGATTGTAGTATCTATGGCACTGCAGCCTGTGTATCAGATTGGTGTATCTATGGCTCTGTAGACTGTGTATCAGATTGCAGTGTATCTATGGCACTGTAGCCTGTGTATCAGATTGTAGTTTATCTATGGCACTGTAGCCTGTGTATCAGATTGTATGTTATCTATGGCACTGCAGCCTGTGTATCAGATTGGTGTATCTATGGCTCTGTAGACTGTGTATCAGATTGCAGTGTATCTATGGCACTGCAGCCTGTGTATCAGATTGGTGTATCTATGGCTCTGTAGACTGTGTATCAGATTGTAGTATCTATGGCACTGTAGCCTGTGTATCAGATTGTAGTTTATCTATGGCACTGTAGCCTGTGTATCAGATTGTATTTTATCTATGGCATTGTAGCCTGTGTATCAGATTGTAGTTTATCTATGGCACTGTAGCCTGTGTATCAGATTGTAGTTTATCTATGGCACTGTAGCCTGTGTATCAGATTGTATGTTATCTATGGCACTGCAGCCTGTGTATCAGATTGGTGTATCTATGGCTCTGTAGACTGTGTATCAGATTGCAGTGTATCTATGGCACTGCAGCCTGTGTATCAGATTGGTGTATCTATGGCTCTGTAGCCTGTGTATCAGATTGTAGTTTATCTATGGCACTGTAGCCTGTGTATCAGATTGTAGTTTATCTATGGCACTGTAGCCTGTGTATCAGATTGTATTTTATCTATGGCATTGTAGCCTGTGTATCAGATTGTAGTTTATCTATGGCACTGTAGCCTGTGTATCAGATTGTAGTTTATCTATGGCACTGTAGCCTGTGTATCAGATTGTATGTTATCTATGGCACTGCAGCCTGTGTATCAGATTGGTGTATCTATGGCTCTGTAGCCTGTGTATCAGATTGTAGTTTATCTATGGCACTGTAGCCTGTGTATCAGATTGTAGTTTATCTATGGCACTGTAGCCTGTGTATCAGATTGTATTTTATCTATGGCATTGTAGCCTGTGTATCAGATTGTAGTTTATCTATGGCACTGTAGCCTGTGTATCAGATTGTAGTTTATCTATGGCACTGTAGCCTGTGTATCAGATTGTATGTTATCTATGGCACTGCAGCCTGTGTATCAGATTGGTGTATCTATGGCTCTGTAGACTGTGTATCAGATTGCAGTGTATCTATGGCACTGCAGCCTGTGTATCAGATTGGTGTATCTATGGCTCTGTAGCCTGTGTATCAGATTGTAGTTTATCTATGGCTCTGTAGCCTGTGTATCAGATTGTATGTTATCTATGGCACTGTAGCCTGTGTATCAGATTGTATTTTATCTATGGCACTGTAGCCTGTGTATCAGATTGTAGTTTATCTATGGCTCTGTAGCCTGTGTATCAGATTGTAGCTTCTCTGTGGCACTGTAGCCTGTGTATCAGATTGGTGTATCTATGGGACTGTAGCCTGTGTATCAGATTGCAGTTTATCCATGGTACTGTAGCCTGTGTATCAGATTGCAGTTTATCCATGGTACTGTAGCCTGTGTATCAGATTGCAGCTTCTCTGTGGCACTGTAGCCTGTGTATCAGATTGCAGCTTATCTATCGGGTTGTAGCTTGAGTAGTGACTGTAGCTTGTTCATAGAGATGTCGCTTGTCATTTGTATTTTAGCTTGTCTGTTGGATTGCAGCTTGTCTATTAGGGTGTAGCATGTGTCTTCAAAACATTAACAGGAGGTGCCTCAAAGTTGATTGGGGTGGTTGGACAAGGGAGTAGGAGTAGGCTGAAAGCCACCAAGCATGCAGCTCTAACAGAACCGCACCAACAGCGCCAAGGACCTCGTCTCCATTGTAAAACAAATCACCACACATGCAGCCAGCTTCATCACCATCGGCCCCTCTCAGGACCTCTTCTCCCAGCCTACACTTTTCTTCCACTGTAAGATGAATGCCATTTACAGACACTTCAAACCTCAAACAAACCTTTCAGTCTCAATAGCCCTCCTCAGGGACAAGGACAGCTTTCAACAAACCACTCATCCCCTCAAGGACACAACCACAGCCATGATATCCATCCACTCGAGTGTCCTATCAGACCCTTGAATGCACTGGGAGAGTGTGGCGCAACGGACAGAGTGGCTGACTCCAAAGCACAGGGCTCACGGTTCGGTCCCTGGCACCAGCAGCAGCGCAGCTCAGCATCATGTGACTCTGGGCAATAGCCCTCTTAATCCCCCGATGGCCCCCAACACCTTGAAACCCTTACGGGTTAATTTGTGTGCTTTACAAGTAGGAATTATTATTATTACTTCAGCATGGCAAAAGGACTCGAGCCCATCAGCACTGCACTGGTTCCGATCTTCAATGACTCATTACCTCAATGGCTACCTTCCTGGACCCCTGGAAATATGCAGCACAACCGCTGACATCCAGATCCTTACAGACCAAGGCAACACCGCTGCCCTCATCCTCTTTAACGTCTCTGTACCATTTAAACACTAGATCCTGTCATAGCCTTATCCAACGCCTTCACCAGTCAGGCATCCAATGAACAGCTCTCCAATGGATCAGCTAATTCCTCACAGGACATACACAGAAAGTCAGCCTTTCTCCCTACACCTCATAATCTACCCCCATACTCAGCCCAAAGTACTTCAATATCTGCATGGACCTACTCACCATCATTGGCCCTAATTACGATGGAGGTCGGACAAGCGTCTGTCCACCATCTTATCTGGATAGAGACCACCCGACATGTAGTCGGCAACTCCACCCACCTTATTATGAGCCGACCACCGTGAAGGCGGTTGGAAAAATGCCTTTTTTCAATTACGGCTCATGCTGCAGCTCTGAAAAGGGCTGCAGCACAAGCAACAATTGAAAAAGGCATGCTTTTAAAAATCCATGCATTGTGTGCCAAGCACCATATGGTGCCTGGCACACTGTACATGGATGTTTGGGGGGCAGCACATGTGCCCCCCAGGTCCCATAGCAGATGCCCACGGGGGACCTGCTAGGGCCCCCAAAGTCCCTTTCTGTCTGCCTTTACATGGTGGTCGGGGAGCCATTTAAAGGCAGAGGGAAAAGGGACATCTTCAAATTTCAAAGCTTTATTCGACAGCAAGTCATAAAAGCAATTTACATCCTAACGCTACACAATAAATACTAAACCTAAAATTCATATTTAAAATACACATTAAACATTTTATGCTGTCACTTCCAATACTCAATATAAAATATTCCATCAAGAATTATTATAAAAATTAATCATACATAAAAACCATGGTGACAATAATTCATTAAGCTGCATCAGATAGTTGTAAAGTGCGGGTGCGAATAGACCAAGCCCATCCTAAAAATTTTGCAACAGCAATCGCAAAGTAGGGTGTGCAATCTGTTTCCAGTATTCTAAGCGCCTCTATATGCCTGCGTGTTCCTAAATTATGACACAATGGTTTTATCCATTTGCGACGTGGGCAATCATAAAGAGGGCAAACAAACAGTAAGTGAGAAACATTCTCAGCTAGATCTTTGCAATAATGGCATTTCTCATCCCGGTTCGCAGACCAATTTTGTGTAAATGCGTTTAGGGGAAGAGTTCCAAATCTAAATTGAAAATACAGTTTTCTGTCGAGCGGTTTTTCAATAATGTCCCAATAGAGTTCACAAGATGGTACTATTTTGATATCAAGAAAACGTCGGGTTAATTTGGAGTTAGATCCAGTACAAAAAGCAGATGACCGAACCATGGCCCAATACATTTTCTTCAAGATAATCTTCGATGGAAAACATGATGCATTGGTATTAGCCCATAGATGGTCTAGATCCAGCTTAGATAATAGACCCCGTAATTCTTTAAGCCAAAAGATGGTATGAAAGCGGTCAGCATTGATAATATCCGCTAGTGCGGCAGCATAGTGAGCTAATTCCGGGGTTGTCATTATCCGTCTCCAATATAACAGAGGGCGTAGGCGAGCTAAGTCCTCTATACTTTTCCTGCCAAGATCAAGCAACAGAGGAACAGTGGGAGTGCTTTGTGGTGCCCCCACTAAGCGCCGCAGGAACCTATTCTCTGCCAGTGACAGGTCCTTCAGATTAGAGTGTAGTGTAGTTCCTATATTCCCAATAGGCTCTGCGCATTGGAATAATATCTTCAGTAGTGTAGACGTAGGACTGAGGTTAACTAGGTCTCTACTGACGATATTAGACTTAAGTTTTTGCCAGCTAGCTCAGAGTTCACTAGAAACTTTCTCGAATAAGCGAGGAGGAGTTTAACCTCCCTGGATAGACAAGAAGGGATTTAGTTTCTGACAACCATAAAACATGACAACTTTGCTCTCCCTGATTAAGAGTGTATCTCTAGAGTCGTGTGAAAACAAAAGACAGCTATCTTACTCAGTCAATATGTGCGTACTTAGTTTCACCAGATTTGTAGAGAAAAAGAGAGACGGGCGTTTTCAATAAAAGGTGTTATTTATTGAGCAGTCTCTTTCCTCATACAAGAGAAATGAATTGCTACAATTGCAATACTTATAGTTAAGTAAAGTGCATACAGTAAAAGCATGATTATGAAATAATACTGTAAAAGCATTGATATGGTTTCTTAGCCATATGATACTTTAAAATGGATAAAATAGATACATACATATATACATTGACTAATCGTACTCAACTGGTGCTTCTTAGAAGCTGGTGCTTCTAACTACGCCTACCCCGGTGTACCTGACCTAAGCCTAATACGTGGGAAGGAGTAAGTAGCAGTTTAAGTTAAGTTTGATTTGCCAAGAATCTGAATCAAGAATTCTCTATAAGGGTTTAGTCAGTTCAGTACCTGGGTATTAGAAGGCAGGAGGGCTGGTATCTCTCTCTCAGGACTTGGTATCCCAGTCACCCGCAAGGGTAGGCTGGAAACGCCGGAGGCTGGATTTCTCGGCAAGAGAAAAGACAGCGTCTTTCTCAGCGCGTCAAAAGGGAGGGGCAGCGTCCGTGGGCTCTCGCATCAGCTGGGCTCTCGGGCAAGTAGTCGCTGCTCCAGATTCACCACCACCGTGTCTTTGCTTAAGGCAGCGTTGGTATATTTATACCTGAAAGGTGCCGGGTTTGACGTAAGGATGGACATAAGACGTCAATAAAGATGTCATTAAGAACTGGTCGTTCTTACAGTTTTGCAGGAGTTCTCGGACGAAATCAAAACAATAGCAGAGGGGATTTCCCAGGTTTGCTGGAGGTTTGGATTTGTTTAAGAACTCGGTGTGCTTTCTAGGGGGCTGGAGGAATAGGCTTGCTTAATGTGACAGCATGCGCTATGACCGAATTTATGAAAAAAGGGTTTCGGTGCCGTTTGCAGGGACATTATTGATTTATAACCGGACAAGGGCAAATAATAGGATATTGATTTAGGTACCTAGATAAAACACACTCCAAGAGAATCCCCATAGTTCTGATCCATACAGTGAGGCACTTATCACCTTCATGTTATAAATTTCTAAAGCAGGGGTGATTGGTTTAGTCAGTGAGGCTCTATGTTTGAGCGCTACTACACCCGCTAACTGATGGAATTTTAAAATTGCCATATCGATATGATTTTTCCATCTCATATTACCCTGAAGGGATATTCCTAGATATGTAAAGGCCTCTACCTGCTCTAATGGGGTACCATTAAAAGTAATTGAGCCTTTGAATGTCTTCCGTTGGTTCATACACATAAACTTGGTCTTAGAAGTGTTCAACTCTAAACCACGGTTCTCACAAAACTCACCAAATGCATTAACTGCCTTCTGAAGCCCACTAGGAGTTCGTGATACTATCAGCGTGTCGTCCGCAAACATGAGGACTGGCACACGAGCCCCTGCTAGTACTGGTGCATCGGTGGGTGACCTTCTTAGGTAGTCCACAATACCATTAATGTATATGGAAAATAATGTGGGGGCCAAGACGCACCCCTGTCTAACCCCACGTTCTACAGGGAAGGGATCAGTCACTTCACCCTGTGCCCCCCACCTGATTCTAGCATAGTTATTTTCATGCAAGCGGACAAGCAGTGTTAACAGTTCTGGACGTATACCAGCTTCAGCAAGCACACTCCAGAGTTTTGGACGTGGAACTAAATCAAAAGCTGATTTTAAATCAACAAATACGGCATAAAGAGGGCCATTGATCAAAGTCACATTCCTCCAATAGAGGGCTATAAAGTAAAAAACCTGGTCAATTGAGCTTGTCAGGGGGCGAAAACCAGCTTGATATGGAGACAAAATATCTTTTTCAGCTATCCAAGATTGGAGCTTATTCTGCACTAATCGACCCATCAGTTTTTGAGCTGAATCTTTAAGACTGATGGGTCTATAGTTACTGGGTAGCGATTTGTCACCCTTTTTAAAAACTGGAATTATTTCCGCACCCTTCCAGGAATTCGGAATGGGTGCACCCTGGGCCACAGAGTTGGCTAGCCATGTAAAATACTGACACCATGATTCCCGATCACTTAAAAACACATCGGCAGGAATGCCATCCATACCTGGCGCTCTTCCCCCTATCACACAGTCCAATGCAATACTGACATCTTTTATTGTAAATACTTGGCAGCTGTAGAAGACCGTGGGGGGTAAGGTATAGCAATCTGCAGCTAAGTTACAGGCATACTGAGGCTTGAAGAAATCTATTCACAGGTTTCTAGCAACATTATTTTGTGGGGATTCTGCTGTCCCTCCTCTGTCCCACTTAACAATTGCCCAGAATTGCTTTTGATCTTTAGCGGCACAAGCAGATTTCAAGTCACGCCAATGATCCTCGTCCCCCTGTTTCTTAGCTTTTTTGGAGGCTTTTCTATATATAACCCTGGCCTCCCTCACTCCTGTAATATTCCTAGACCTGAGTTCAGTACTAAGATTCTGGCGGGCTGTTCTACAGGATTGGTCATACCACCCTAGCTTAGGTAACTTTTTCGTAGCCTTGTTTTGTTTTATTGTTTTCAGAAAGAACCCTTGAAGCCTAGTAAAAAAATTAATGTGAGCCTCCGCCATAATTTCAGAGAAATTTGGTTTATTACTATGTAATTTCAGATTGTTTACTTCCTCGGCCACTACTCTCTTAAGATCCTCAATCTTCTCTGGATCTTCTACCAATCTACCCCATTTTACATGGCGCTGATTGTTTGAGGAAACTATATCTAAGGTCACCTTGTCACCCCCCAGACTTGATTCTCTCGACCCTAAGTTAATTTGGAAATCCATGCAATGAGGATTGTGGTCACTTTCAATTCTATTTTTTACAATCATATCTTGCAGCCTATGCCAATCCCTGATATCCACCAGGAAGTAGTCTATTCGGCTAGTTGACCTTCCATTATCAAATGTGTTACTCCCTTGGCGATCTGATGGGGTACGCCCGTTTGCTGCTCTAAGTCCCCATGCTAGGCATAGACTCTTGATTTGGATGGCCACAGCGCCATGATGCTCCCTCCGGAGCGAACGCCGCGCTTTATAAATACCCCTCCAAATACCCCAAATACAGCAGACCATCTCTTGACCACGGCCAGTTCAAGCTGGGGAACTCCCCATTTGCTATCCTCCTCTGAGGCCAAAATCTGGTCCTCTTGTCCTAGAGGTTCAAAAGTGGTGTTAATGTCACCCCCTACTATAATAGATAGCTGGGTTGACAACAATTCAAGCTCTTAGTCAAGTACAGATATTACTTCAGATGTATTCCCACCCCCAACCCCCCTGGCATAAATGTTGAAAATAGCCACCCCTTGGCCGTTAGCCCACGTAATGTTGACTGGTAATATGTCGCTTGATGGAAGGGTCCTTTGCTGGATTTTACAATGTAATGATTGGCGTACCCAAATTGTCAAACCTCCAGAAGGGCGCCCTTTAGAATTTTTTATAGCTGGGATGTAGAAGTTGAGAAACCCAAGCCGATAGACTGGACTCAGTGACCATGTTTCCTGAAACAAAATAATATCATGTTGGTCAATGAAGTCACACCATTCAGGGGAAGTCAGTTTGTTAGCTATTCCGGCGAGATTCCAAGAAAGGAAAATCAGCCTTGTCTTATCTGTAATTAGACATGCATGTCCTGGAGGTGACAGCCTGTCTTGTCTTGGAGACACCAAAGCATCTTCGGGGTCTAGATTAACAGGGGGGTAGTCTAATGATTCGAAAGGAGAGACTATAAGCCCAAAACCAATATTACTCTCCGAGTTACTCACAGTCAGCTGTACAGGGACTTCCCTATATGGCCCTCTTTCATTTAAATTAGGTAGTCCCCTCCTTCTTACTAGGGGCACAATAGACACACTACCCTTATCAGCGGTAGTACAGAAACTGTCACGCACTATTGGATCATTACATTCGGTGATTTCACCCCAACCAAGTCAATCACATTCATTAAGATTGGATAGTGCTGAGAACCTATTTTCAAGGCTCAGGCCCCAGTCACTAATTTGGCCACCCCTAACCCTTCCCTTTGACACCAAATTCCACTTAGTCCTCAATATACTTGGGTTCAGAACATTTCCTCTTCTAGAATAAAAGAATTCAAGAGTAAGTGGGACTATGTCTGTAGTTCTACGTTGAGGGGGGAACAAATTTGGCAGGATGTTAGGGAGTACATCAGGCCCTGAAAAATACAACACTACACAGTCACCCCCAAATTTTTTTGGGCTGTTCCCTATCCAATCAACTCTTATTGCCATGACTAGATCCCCCGCTAGCTGCTGCTTACCCCACGGGGATATTACCATGTTGTTAGATAGCCAATGTGATGCTTTACTTAGCAGAGAGGGTGTAGATTCCATCTGGCCAGGTTTTAAAGGTGGTACATTGGCCAAGACCAAAACAAGGGGAGAGGCCTCTACGATGAGCTCTACTGGACCTTTCTCTGGACACGATGCAGTTTGTCCCGCTAGCCTTGCTGAGAGACCATCTTCAGATAGTGCATGGTCCCCTACCTCTTGATGAAGAATAGGGGGAGGATTAGGTACTGTTGTCTCTCCACCCCCCACCGTGGGCCCCATAGGTGCTCTTTTTGGCTCAACTCTACATGCCACTTGATTTGGTATATCCCCCACCTCCTTGATGGCCTTCTTTAGAAGCCCCCCTAGTCTGTGAACCTCTTCTGTTAACTGATCAATTTTTGCTACCAATGGTTTAATGATGCCCTTCATCTTTGAGTCAAACATGTTCACTAATTTCTTAAGCTGGACATCTCCCAAGAATATACTCCCCCCCCGTTCTCCCCTCTTCCTTGATCCATATCACATTTTTTTGGCGGTGAGGCTGGTCTTTTTCTGCTCGAGCGTAGCTCACCGCGTTTAGGTTGACCCTTATTGCACCCTCTGGTGACTCTAGGTGCAAGCACGGGCATTGGGGGCGGGGATTTTTCCTCTGCTGTATCTGGGTCATCCTCATCTACCTTTTCGGACACAACAGTTACCGATACATTCTGTATGAGAATGTCATTATTGGTCTGGTCAAACACAGAAGCATCATTACTAGTATCCGGGTCCAATAAATCTACTCGAATAGGATCAGGCAAGGTGGTAATCGGTGAGAGGCTCAGGCCCAAGGAAGACTTTCTCTCACTATTAATTTTTGCGACAACCTGTACTAGGTAATTGTCCATGGTGTTATTAGGTACAGTGGGAGTCTTTTGCTTAGACATGACAGCCTATTCTAATATGTAAGACTGCTTGCAACTTAGTAATATAGTGCTCAAGGATAGATAGCAGTCTCAAAATAAGCATGAAGCTCAAATACTCCACAATGATGCAACAGTTTTCAAAGGGTAACAAGGTGCAAAGTAGTGCAACTCACGATGTTTTTCGGACAGGGGATTTGGCCCAGTCCAGTCGCGTCCTGTCTCGGACTGTCTAAGACTGTCCGCCCTTTGTCCGGGCTTAGTCCGGCGTCCCGCTCGCGTCCCGTGACGCGAGGAATGCAGGGCTTTATGCCCCCTCATCGGGGCAGGAGATGCCGGTGGCGGCTCCTGCCGATACGCACCTCGGGAACTGTTGTCCCCCACACTGCGGTCGCAGGTGGCTGGAGCGGCGTCGGGGGGACTGTCGGCTGTCGGCGCTTCCGTAGGTACCCCTGGGACCACCACTATGCTGTTTTCCCAGTTCAAAAAAAGGAAAGAGAGGGAAAAGGGACATCTTAATCCCTATGGCGGTGCACCCTCCCCATTGTAGGGAATATGATTCCGATCTCTGCCCCGCCAGGCTACTTGAGCCTTTCGGAGGAAGTGGTCTTTCCCCCTGCCCTATGTGCTCCGACTGCTGGTATTATAATCCGGTGGTGGGACTGCAGCCACAGATGTCCGACGGACCAAAACCGATGGCCTGTCAGAATCAACATCATCTCTTATGCAGATGACACTCAAATCATCCTCTCACCCTCCAAATACATCACCAACCTCCAAGCCAAGTCTCGGAGTGGATGAAGTTCAACTCCCTCAAACTCAACTCTGACAAGACGGAGCAAGTATTATTCAGAGAAAGACCCTACACTTTGCTTCTCAGTCTGGTAGCCATCAGAACTTGGCCACAATCTATACTTTCCCTCCATACCAGAAACCTGGAAATCATAATCGAAAACAAATGGCCAGAGGCCAGCCAAATCAATAAAATCTTCAGGTGGCTTCCTCTCCAGACAAACAATCACCCAATCACTCAGCACCAGTAAGCTAGGCTACTTTAAAACACTTTATGTCAGTATTTCCACCCATTTACCAAGAGGCAACAGGCCAATCAGAATACAGGAGGGATATTGACTCTCAACTCCCTCCATGCACCCAAACCGCCACCTCAGAAAACCCCACTGGCTCCACATACACAAACATGCACAGTTGAAACTACTCACCCATACTTACGAATCAATGCACAAATTAGGCACGACCTACCTGCACAGTCACAGCAGCATCCACACCCCCACCAGATACCTCTACATTGCAAACCTGTTCGTTCATGTACCTGGTATTTAACAAGCCAGGACCAGCAGCCAAATATTCTTACAACAGGTTTTTAGTGCTTGTTATGAAATACCTCTTCACATTAGGGCCGCCGGCTAAAACCTAGAATTCAGGAAGATTTAAACATGGCAACCATGTTTGAGTCTTCCTTCAGCGCCAGGATACCCTTCTGGGTGAGATTGTTGCTTTACAAGTACACTTAACATAGCAAAGCAGATTAGAGGCTTTGATCTTCTGACAGAGTCATCACTTGGTTCATTAATATCTGATTAAGCATTAGAGGCAGGAGTAAAGTGGTGGGTAGTAGAAAGGAGAGTGTTGTGATGATTTGTGGTTGCATGATACCGAGGTCCACACTATGTTCCTTTCAATACTGTTAAATCAACCATGGGCTTGTATTTAATCATTTTGGGTTGGTACGTTCTTGATAGATATTGAAAATGTCCTTTGTTTGATTGAGTGCCTCATTGAATGTTTGATGATGCAGGTTTTTGACACTTTCTATGGCTTTGTGGTAGCCTTTTCTTTGTCTTTTGTAGTAGTTGTGCCATTCAAATTTCATACTGCATCAAACTTTGATAAACTACTGTAGGAGGCTGGCTTAGTATATGGTACGCACTTCTTTACAACCCTTATGGTGATTTTAGTGGTCTTTGATAACCATAGAAAGCCCTCAACGTGGGAGTTATGGAGAGCAACCTTCAGGCTTATCTTGAAGGAGTATAAATCAACTTGTTTTACCAGTCTTAATCTATAGTGTAAGTTAGATAACCCACACAGTGTTTATATACAAATACTTCTATTTATTACACAACACTCACTAACACATTGGTATATCTTCTACTCAGAGAAATCAACGCAATACACAAGAATACTTCAAAAGCAATCAGGTGAGTAGCACACAAAACAGCGGTCTCCATGGGAGACCAAAACATATACTAAGAGGGTGGAATGCAAACTGCAATGGAGAACGGGTCTTGGACCAGAAGACCAAGAGGAGCTGGGGACACAAGGATCCACCCACGTTAAGTACCCAGGATCCTCATGGAGGCTGTGTGCAGAGTGGAAACCCAGCGCGTTTCCAATAAAAGTCAATGGGGAAGTCACTGTTGCAGTTTTGAAGAAGAAGAAGAACTCCGAAGAAACCCTTTAAAAGACAGAAGGTTGGAGAGCCACCCCACCTGTGGATGCCCCTGGAGACAGGTTATGTACACCATGGTAGCTGGGTGCATAGCGGTGAAGTGACATCAAAACCTACTGTAGACGACAATGGAAGACTTAGAAGAAGATGCCTCTAGAGGAGACTGTGAAGAAGTCCAGTGGAATCCAAGGGTGTATTCTGGAAATGAAGAACCTGTAAGCAGTGGGGACAGAGCCCATGCCACTCGGAGGTGACCAGGAGGCACGGAAGAACAATGCCCACCAATGTCGGGACGTTCTGAAGAGTCGACTGTGACATTGTTGATACAGATGTGAGGACCAGGCGGTGCTAAGGACTAGGGACAGTGCACAAGCTGTCCCATGTCACATGTCAGTGACCAGGTGGTCAATGTCCGGCAAAAGAACGAACAAGCCTTGGTAGCCGCAACTGGCATGGAATATGAAAAAGGAGCAACATTGGCACCAGCAAGGTCATGGGACTCATAAACAGCAGGAGAGTCAGAGCAGGCCACAAACAAACAGGAGAACCTGCTGAAGCAGTAGAAGACCCTCAGGAGGACTCACAGGCCAAAGGCACAGAAGTCATGAGAGGACCTCGAGTAGCTCACAAAGTTTAAGGCCCCTGACCTTGGAGGGAAGAGATGCTGGAGGCAGGAGATTCTTATAGCCCGAAGATCTCAGGAGTGCAGAGCTAACAATCCTTGGCAATGGCAAGTTGACGCAGTGCTAAGGGGTTTGGTTCCAGCGGTTCTGACGAGGGATACTGGCCTCAAAATTGCAGTGAGCACAGGTCAGGCCTCCATGGAGTTACAGAACCCCCACCTGTGTTGTTGCGCCTCGGGAAGTCCATAGGACGACAGGAGCAGCAGACCAGTTAGCTTCATTGCACTGCCTGTAGATGCAGGGGAGTGACTCTTTCACTCCCAGGGATATTTATTCAGGTGTCATTGATGCCCAAAGGTCTGTCAAAGAACCTGGATGAAGCACACGTACAAATGATGACGACGACTTGAAAAACAGCTTGGCCAGGAGTTTTCCTTGGTACAGTCTTGGTTCGATTCGTAGTCCAATGAAGACAAAGTGTCCAGACAAGTGAAGAGCGACGTAGTTTCAGGGTTGAGTCTTGTCCCACGACGAATCAAAGGACCCACCCACAGGTAAGCCCTTTAGCACCCTAAGGAAAGGGTTGAAAAACTAGGGGTCCCTTCCAGAGGAGGGGCTGGACAAAGAGCAGGATACCCCATGTCCTTTGTCCAGGTTCTACAGCACACATAGAAAGTGGAAATCGCCTGAATTTATTAATTTTGTGCAGGAAGGTGTCCTTTCCTGCACAAAACCGATCAGCCCACAATGCAGGCACTCTTGCACCATGGCTTAAGGGTGGTTGCATTGGCGCATGGCAACCCATTTTACGCCAGCACTGGGGAAAAGGACAGGAATTCACCATATCACATAGAAACGGGCAGTCCTGGCCTTTTGTCTTGACGTAAGGTAGAATGTAGTAATTGACTCCAGCCTGGTTGAGGTATTTCAAGAGGATTTATTGGAAGTTGTTAAGTATCCTGGAATACGCCCCACCAGGAGCAGCCAGCAGGCAGCTCAGCCCCATCATAACTGTGGCTTATCTTCAACCAGCACCCAATATTCCGCAGTGCATCACAGTGCAGATGAATTCCACTAAAAGGGCATTTAGTGGTTAAGGCATACATAGGAATATGCAATAAGTAGAATACAACATAGTGCAGCAACATTCCTTGCGGTGCTGCCCTATGCCAAAACCTCATAAATTTGGCCCATGGTCTTAACATGGCAAAACAAGGAGAAATGTTTTTTTTCTCCTCGTTTCTGCTGTTTCTATGTGTTCTGCATTGTGCATCACACATAGAAACAGCAAAACACCATGCATGATTGTTTATGTGCAGGAAAGTGTCCCTTCCTGCACATAAACCATAATTTTAAAAATAACATGTTGCAACTTCTATGTGTGCTGCATAACGAAGCATACATAGAATTTACAAATTGCAATTGATTGTTTATGTGCAGGTAGGGTGACCTTCCTGCACATAAACAATCATTCCCACAACGCAGGCACCCTTGCACTGTGGTACGAGGGTGCCTGTGTTGGCGCTAGGCAGTGGTAATTAGTGCCACCACAGGAGTAAACACAGGGCTGCACTGTATTGTTGTAAATACGGTGCAGCCCTGTGTTTCCAAAGTGGGGAAGTGCGGAGAAAGGTTTCCTAGTGACCACTGTCACTGAGTGGCAGGCTATTTTGCTGAGTATACTGGCAAGCCACTACATGATGCACTTTATTTATATTTATTTTACTTTTATTGCATGTTTCATACACAAGTTATAATCATTTTCAATACAGTAAGATAAATTAGCATTTTATAAATAAAGGAGATATCGGTTGATAAAAACCAGTCAACAGTACAAACTAGTAAACTATATAATCGTTGCAGAATATACAATAACTAAACAGCCGGCTATTTAGAAATATATGAAAGCACTTTCAATTTGTGGCCATGTCCATAGATTGTAAAGTGTGGCACAGTTATTCAATAAGATTGCCAAATTAAGCATAGTTTTTAAAAAGGGTTCACTATAAAGAATCCATGCAGGACTAATATACAAAAAGTACCAAAGAAACTCAGGCTCTCAGGCTCGATGAGTGATTTCTAAAGCAACCATACTCCTAACATCCAGCGTATCTTTTTCAGTATAATCAAAGGGATAATGTAGAAACCTATAAGGGATTTTCTGAGCCATGGCTACAGTTAAATTACTTTGAAAGCCAATAAAGTATAAGTAGGGGCGAATATGTGCCCCAGGTTGAGTCAAAGGGAAGAGCGTAGATCAGGATGAATGCAAGAAACCTTAATGGTTGGTTCTAATTCAGTTTCAAATATATTTATAGATGTATCCTGAAAAGACCATGCTGCTTCTAACTCATAATCATGAAGTAACTTCATCCAAAATAAATGAAATACCTTTTGGGTTCCTTACAAGCTCCCCCCACAGACAGACACAGAGTCAGTGAGTCCAGCTGTAGGTAGCTGGAAGAATTGGAGATTATTTTCGGCTTACCTTACCCTGAGAGGTACTCTGTCTAATCCTAGATAGACCCCTCAGGTAGGAAGGCTCCAGAGGTCTGTATTCATACCACCTTTGTAAATATAACAACAATAACGGAATATAGGGCAATCTTGGCGTTAAAAAGTTTTAAAATCCTAGAGTTTGTAACGGTTATAGAAAGTAAAAAACCTTTCTTTTCAATATTGGCTATCAAGTTTCATTTTTTAGAAAAACCAGTTGGGGGAGGGCTGGTCAAGGTGGACTGGAGAACATTGTCATAACTTAGTAATCATGAGTTTGAGTTATATCCAAACATTTGCCACCTTTAAACTAGCTAAACCTTTGGGTAGGCCTACCTAAAGTGATAATTTCGGTTTTAGCTAAGTTTATCCCAATACAATTGATCTTGCAGTGTGGCGCACTTGTGTAAGTCCTGGAGGAAAAGGCACTTAAGTCTGTACTGGAGTCGAAATGTCGCTTTGGATACCGAAGGGTGACAAACCAACCAGACCTGAATGAGGGTCATAGCAAACCAGGTGGCTGTTTGGTCACTTAATTATGTTTATGGCTTCCTGTTTTCTGTTTTTACTGATTTTTACAGAAAAATACAGACATAAGACCATTTATTTTCCTGTCTATATTTATTTTTAAATGTGGGTAAAAAAGGAAATTGGGTTGTTTTTGAGTGATTCTAAATGATGTCAATCACGGCTGCCAGGACAATACCAATGTGGATTGAAAGGCAAGGCGATTACAGAAAATAAAGGAATTTAGGTAAATAGCCTTAAACAGCAGTGGAGTTGCACAACCTTGATACTAAAATGAGCATGTTTTCTTATAAGTGCATTTTTTTATCATCTGAGTTTGTTTATATAATTGAAACCTGGCAGGCGTTCAGGCATGAGTGTACATTGACTGGCTAAATAAATGTAGAAATGTACACATTTCAGCTTTATTTTTTCACAAAACCTAAAATAAATAAAGATAAATACAGGTAAAAGTAGCCAAAAAATAAATATGGAAAAATACAGATGGAAATGAAAGATAAGTACTGTCAAACCGTGAGCCCATTTTATGTTTACACACTGCAAGTGAAATCAAACAGACGTCAGTGTATGACACCAGTGCAAGTTTTCTTGATACAATAATGGAAGGCACAAAAAATGTCAGATTCCTTAGTTGACCTCTGGCTCTTTTTGGGATTGTACTACCGAATATCGACCCCCAGAATATCGTGTCACAAGGATATCGAGGGCAGAATATTGAGGGACAAAATATCGGAAGGAAAGTGCAAGTAAGAAATAATAGATTTACTATTTCCAATTCCACACCTGCGTACTTTGAAGAAATATTGACGGAGTAGGTATAGAAAATCTAGACGTACTTGCCTTTTGATATTTTTTCTAAAATGTTGCTCTCAATATTGTGTCCTATCGGTATTCTGTGGTTGATATTCAGGGTACACACCTCTATTTGATGCGCAAGAGATGACAGGCACCAGTAGAAGGTTTCTTGCCCAGCACAAGATGCATCAGGATCCGGAGAGAACGCTGCCTACATGGTGAATGTTAATGATAGGGTCTCTACATGTTGAGACTAACCCTGGGCAAAGCACTACGCTACGCTCACGTAGTTTGCGAAGTTTGCGCAACTTCGCACTACGCAAACTGCACGTAGCACAGTGCAAACATGCGTAGCGTAGCGTAGTGCAGCGGTCATTTTTTGCTTGCTCGCGGTCCTCAGCGTCAAGTAGGCGACCGCGAGCAAGCAAACTCGCGAGACTTTTTCCTTGTTCGCGATCAGCAACATCAGGTTGCCGATAGCGAGCATGGAAAATAAACCTCCCGGCGAGATTCTCAATGCGGGGAGGTCAGGCTTCTCACTGCGAGTGGTCGCGCGCGCTCGCGACCGCTCGCGATGAGAAACTGCCAGTCCGCGTTGAGAAAGCTGCAGCTCGAGTAAAAATCTACTCGAGCGGCAGAAAAGTATAGCTTGCACTGTGCAAGATGCCGTTTTCAATGATTGTACAGTGCCGGATGCTTGTCCGCACTGTGCAATCATTGAAAACGACATCTTGCACAGTGCGAACATGCTACTACGCAGTTCGCTTGGTGCTACGCATAGCTCGCGTAGTGCGAAGTGCACTTTGTGTAGCTACGCGTAGCGCTGCTTCGCGAACTACGCCCACCCCTAGTTGAGACCCATCCTGCAGCTTGCTAGTGAGACTAGTAGATGAACACATACAATGTACCCGCCCTATGAGGGTCCAGTCCCTCAGTTCCGCAGAGACATTTTGTCAGTAGTGGTGTACATGAGTGGATTATCCCTTGACACATGGTGACATCTCCCATGGGAGACTTGGCCACTTGTGCTGAATTAAAGCGAGAACCCTAGAAACTACCGCTGCCCGGCGGAAACCTTGCCTAGGAAAGATGTGTCTGCTGACTTGGTGGTGATTGTAGACCAGCCAAGATGGCGCCAGCATATTTGCCAACTAAACTGCACAATAAGCCTTTTCTCTTTTTATGTTGCAGGGCTCTCTATCATTACTCAACCGACGTAGAGGTGGAGTGAGGACTACAGGAGACAGCCAGCACTGCCGCTTCTTCTCACTGCACCAGAAGCCCCTCCATGTCTGCCACCATTTCCTTGTTCCTGCGTTCCCCTCTTCACCTCCTGTAACAACAAAAGCGAATGAATAATGCTTTTATTTTTATATAGACAGTATCTTCATAGCCCCACTAAAACTATGCATATGTGTTATTAATAAAGGTTGTTCCCTTTAAAGCAAAAGGGTAAACCGTGTGTTAATTAGAGCACTAGGGAGGACGCAGGGGGGATGGAGAATAGTCGGGTGCAGAATCACAACACAGTTGCAGTGTGAGAGACTGAAGTAGTTGTTGCATCCTCATATGTACTAGAAGGCATTAATAAAACAACAATGTTGATAGCTAGTGGCATCAGTGTTAGGCTGCTGTCAGGGCCAGCTCAGCCTTTCAACTTCTCCATGGTCACGTTTCTCTGTCTGCCGAGGAACTGATTTCCACTTCCGTATAATTAATTTTAATAATAAATTGGGGTGTTTTTACCAGGAGTGTGTATGTATAGCACCTTTGTCCCTTATGCAGTTTGTATGATCGAAGTAGATATTCTTAACATCTAACGACAGAATGAATGAATGATTTGTCTATATCATTTCTATAAAAGGGAAATAACCACAGTTATCAGCAACAAATAGAACAATGAAAGGCCATTTGCAATCAAGCATTCCAATAGCCTCTTGTTTTGGTATTTGTAGAGTGAAAAGTGTTCTTAAACTTGACTCACACAGAGGACGTGGGCAAGTGTAGCAGGGTGCACTCTTGACTTGCACAGGGCAGATGTAGTTTAGAAACGAGAATACAGACTCCTGTTGTGATGTTTTTGTGATATTACATTGAGGCGCTGATTACCAGTTTGGCAGAGGGAAACCAATCCATGTTTTAGGATTCAAACTATGAGGATTTATGTCCTCTGTTACTTTACCATCCTTTATTGGGAGACTCCCCACAGATGTCCCAATGAAATGTGCTCTCTTCTTTAAACATCTTAAGCCAGTTCTTGATTACACTTTTGTCTCAGATGAGCACCCTCGATATTTTAGTTCTTGTGAAATAATCACAATAGAAAGCCACTGTGCTGCTCAGCACATACCTTTGGGAATAACATCACAAAATATCAGGAACACTGAGAAATGTGTAAAACAAAGGCTTCCAGTAGCTGAAACTCCTTATATGGAGTGGTTCCGCATCACATGGAGCGGTTCCGCATTACATGGAGGGATTCCGCATTACATGTAGTGGTTCCGCATCACATGGAGTGGTTCCGCATCACATGGAGTGGCTCCGCATCACATGGAGTGGTTCCGCATTACATAGAGGGATTCCGCATTACATGGAGTGGTTCCGCATCACATGGAGTGGTTCCGCATCACATGGAGCGGTTCCGCATTACATGGAGGGATTCCGCATTACATGGAGTGGTTACGCATCACATGGAGTGGTTCCGCATTACATAGAGGGATTCCGCATTACATGGAGTGGTTCCGCATCACATGGAGGGGTTCCGCATCACATGTAAAGTAAAGTCCACATTTGTAAAGCGCACAATCACCCGTAAGGGTCTCTAGGCGCTGGGGGCCGTCGGGAAGATTAAGCGAGCTATTGCCCAGAGTCACATGGTGCTGGGCTAATCTGCCGCCGGAGCCGGGGATCGAACCGTGATCCCCAGATTCCAGCGTCAGTCGCCCTGGCCGCGGCGCCACACCTCTCCCCATGGAGCGGTTCCGCATCACATGGAGCGGTTCCGCATTACATGGAGGGATTCCGCATTACATGGAGTGGTTACGCATCACATTGAGTGCATCAGCATTACATGGAGTGATTCTGCATTACATGGAGTGGTTGCACATCACATGGAGTGATTCTGTATTACATGGAGTGGTTCCGCATCACATGAATTGGTTCTGCATTACATGGAGTGATTCTGCATTACATGGAGTGGTTTCGCATCACATGGAGTGATTCTGCATGACATGGACAGGTTCTACATCACGTGAAGTGGTTACACATTACATGGAGTGATTCTTCATAACATGGATTGGTTACGCATCACATGAAGTGGTTCCGCATTACATGGAGTGATACTGCATTACATGGAGTGGTTACTCATTGCATGAAGTGGTTTCGCATTACAGGGAGTGGTTCCACGTCACATGGAGTGATTCTGTGTTACATGGAGCGGTTACGCATCACAAGGAGTGGTTCTGCCTTACATGGAGTGGTTACGCCTTACATGGAGTGGTTACGCATCACGTGGAGTGGGACTGCATTACATGGAGTGTTTCCGCATTACATTGAGTGTTTCCGCATTACATGCAGTGGTTCTGCATTACATGGAGTGATTCCACTTTACATGGAGTGATTCGATATAGAAAAAGTTTACAAAATAGATGGGTACAGAAGGAGTATGAACTCCTTTACTGTGTTTTATAGAGATGGGCACTGTTCCTCGCCCAGGCTGTGCTGCTGAGGGACGAATAACTAAAATCACTGTTCATCATGATACTACCTCCTAAATAGTAGTTCTCAAAATTCAGCTTGGGACGTGCAAAGAAAGGGATGATTCAATATAAATTTAAAAGAGCAAAAGGGGCGATTAAAAAAGAAATCTGAAAATGCTAAAATGCTTACTCTCTGATTCCTCTGTGTTAGAAAAGGTTATTATGATATTAAGAGAAAATTAGAAAGGACAGATGTGGGAAGCAAAGAGAGCCTGGCAGATGAAAACATCTTGGCAGTTTATAAACAATCTGAAATCTCAGTATGAGACTGATTTCAACTCAATCCCTAATCACGTTTGGCGGTGGCCCACATTACAGCATTATAGGTGGATGTTATAAGTGTAGGAGAGTAGGATATGCTTACTATGGTTAGCCCCCACTTTTTGCTGGTGTTTCACTGTTTCTCGACTTTAGTCTGGCTGGGGCCCTGCTATCGAGGAGCTCAGCCTAACTGCTTCCTCTCTAAAATGATTGCATATACTTTAGGTACACTCCAGATTGGTTACTGGGTTACCCTTGTGAGTCCCTAGTATAAGGTACCTTAGGTACCAAGGGCATAGGTACCCCGGAGGCCTACCAGGGGCTGAAACATGTATTATGCCACCCTTGGGAAGCCTTCCAAAATGGCTCCACAGGTCTGCTACAGCAGCCTGGGTAAGGTGGTGCATGCACCCCTTACTAAGATATAGGTTCCCTATATCTACCTTTAATCACTGACACATATAAAACTATAAGTCACTCCTATGGCAGGCCTTATCAATTCTGAAGGCAGAGTGCTTGGTTTTGTGTGAGAGGGTGCCCGTGCATGAGCTGGGCCCCTCTGCAGCTTTCGGAGCCTATTCTCTGAGGCTGTTCTGTGATGCAGCCAGACCATATACTCTTACGTGCATTATAACCTCGCAGTAAATGCTAACTTTGGAATGGCTGCATGGAAACATGTTGTGTTTGGTGTCAAACACTTTGGAATCCTACCACCCCCCCCCCCCGCCAGTCCTGGCAGCAGGGGTAGAATTCCACCCTTCTAGAGGGAGAGACATGTACACACTGGTCTGACCAGTAATAGTTTAAAAGAGCCCTAGCATCACATAAAGGATGCTGCAGCCACAGACATGTTATGTTATGTTATATGTTATATGTGGATTTATAACGCGCTCCGATAGTCAAGACTGTCCTGGCGCGGGGATGAAACTAGATCTGAATGATAAAAGGAGTCAGCTATTCATGAATTTGAAAGAGGTGAGTTTTAAGCAGTTTCTTAAAATTGGTCAGAGTGGGAGCGTGTCTGAGGGCGTCTGGTAGGGCGTTCCACATTTGAGCTCCCTTTACCGTCAGAGATTGTCCACCCAGGCGAACTCTTTTAAATCTGGGGACGACCACCTGCTTTCTGGAGGTAGATCGCAACTGACGGGTCGGGAGGTAGAGAGTGAATCTTTTGGCTAGATAGGGAGGGCACGGTCCATTGAGGGCTTTATAGACGAGGACCAAAGTTTTAAAGCGCACTCTTTGGGCCACAGGAAGCCAGTGAAGCTCCTTCAACTGTTTGCGAACGCTGAGTCTCCTTGGGATGTTAAAAATGAGTCTCACCGTAGCATTCTGGACTACCTGTAGCTTTCTGATCAGATAGTCAGGCGCCCCTATATAAAGAGCGTTTGAGTAGTCCAGACGGGAGAGCACCAGAGCTCTGGCTACTTTTTCTTTGGCCGTTTGTGGAAGAAGGCAACCAGTGCCGCTTGAGCGGAGGGCGGGACAGGAAGAGCCAGTGACCCCACCCACACTCTCGCGCTGTTAGCGCTCTAGCAGTTCTTTCAGGCAGGGCATTTAAGCCCTCTCGTCGCTCAAGCGCGCAGCGGTTGCGCGCAGACGGGCGCCTTAGACGCGCCTGAGACGAGCCAGAGAGGAGCCCGTCTGTGCCCGTCCGTGACCGAACGGGACCAGGGGCCATGACCCCTACCTCTGCCGCCCCTAACTCATTAGCTGCGGATAGATTAAGGTACTCTTCCAGGGACCTACGCAACCTGTGGCACCCTCCCCTTAATGGTTGTGGTCAGGAGGACGGCCCATGTCCCGGGGGCCCGTTCTCTTGCAAACAATGTCACTTTCAGTCACTCTCTGGTCCCCCCCTCTCAGACATTCCAACCCCTGTAGACCCCAACCCCTCGTCCCCCAGGGGTAATAGCATACTATGTAATGTCAGATCTCTCCCGAAGCACCATTCGGAGGTTTGGGACTTAATACACTCAACCCGCCCCGACTACTGCTTCTGTACTGAGACCTGGCTTAAACCTCACCTTGTCCCTGCTATTACCCTGGCGGTTCCCTCGGGGTATAAGATTCTCAGGCTTGACCGCCCTGTCAAAACCGGCGGTGGGGTTGCAGTAATCTATAAAGATACTCTCACTGTCACTCTCCTCGACCAATGTTGTACTGATGACATTGAGATACTGGTTTTTAAATTTGGCTCCTCGCCCCCATTTTTCTGGAAGGGAGCATTGGTATACCGCCCTCCGGGCCCCTACACTGAGGCCTCGACCACTCTCCTGGAGACACTAGCCCCCCATATCAGATCAGGGACTAATTTTGTACTCCTAGGTGACTTCAATGTCCACAGCGAACTATCCGACAACGCTGATACCTGCAGACTGTTGACCGACCTATCTGCCCTAGGCTTCAAACAGTGCAACCAGGGTCCGACTCACCAAGCCGGCCACACTCTCGATTTAATTTTATCGAACTCTCATTCCCTGATTTGTCAACCCCCATCGCAGGTGGATTGGACCGACCACTTTATAATTAACTTCTCCCTCCCTACTCTCTCGGAGGAACGCCCAAACCCTGTCCCCCTGCCGTTATGGCGCAGGCAGTGGCATAAGGTATCCGCCAACTCCTTTGGTGCTGCCTTTATTCCTCCTGATTTTCTCCCATCTGACTCCCCCAATTTGGCCTTGTCCAAATTTAACAACGCCTTGAGTACGGCGGTCAACCTGATCGCCCCTCTAAGACGCTGCAATCTGCGGTCAGACCGAAAGCAAGAACTATGGTACTCAGACGCACTGCGCACGGAGAAAAGAGCCTGCAGAAAGTTGGAGAAATCTTGGAGACTTTCGCGCAGCACCATTGATAGAGATAGGTATAGCTCAGCAATGAGACTCTATCATAAAAACATCAGAGCTGCCCGCAAGTCCCACATTATCTCCCAACTCTCCGGGGCTAGCAACGACCCCAAAATGCTGTACCAGGTGCTTTGCACATTCACCAAACCTGTCGCTTGTGACAGTGCAGAGGTGCTAACCCAAAAACTGTGCGATGAAACAGCCGGTTTTTTCTCGGATAAAATTGATGCCATTTATCAAAAAATCTCCCAATCAAGCACTTCCGCGGATGATAATGTTCCCTCTTCCAGTCTCCAGTCTGGAACAGCTTGCGCTGTCCCAGCCTCATTATCTCTCATCCCTGAGATCACCTTAGACCAGGTCAACTCCCTGATTGGGACCATTAAGTCAGGTAGCCCAGTTGACCCCGTACCTGCCCGTGTCATGCACCTTATTGGGAGTGTTATTAGCCCCTGCATTCAAACGGTGATCAATTGCTCCCTGTCTGAGGGACTGGTCCCCCAGGTGTGGAAGGAGGCCATGGTCAAGCCTATCAGGAAGAACTCCGCCATCCCCTGGTCGGACTTGACCAATCTGCGGCCAATTTCTCTGCTGCCATTCATCGGCAAACTGACGGAGAAGCACGTCAACCACCATCTCTCCGCTTTCATTGAGCAGACTGGCAGCCTAGACCACTCTCAGTCCGGGTTCAGGCCTAGGCATAGTACCGAGACCGCCCTCCTCTCTGTTACGGATGCCATACGCCTGTCCTTGGACAGAGGTTTGTCAGTGGTGTTGGTGCTGTTGGACTTGTCCGCAGCATTCGACACCATATCCCACGCCATTCTCCTCACCAGATTAAAGGAGATAGGCATTGATAGATCTGCCCTGGCGTGGTTCACCAGCTTTCTCTCAGAGCGGACCCAGAAGGTGAACATGGGCTCCTTCACTTCCACCTCGGCCAACATCATCAGAGGAGTCCCGCAGGGCTCCTGCCTTAGCCCTACGTTGTTCAACGTATATGTCTCCTCTCTGGCCAACATGACTAGGTCCTTTGGGTTTATGCCAATCTCCTACGCTGACGACACGCAGCTGCTGTTCACTTTTAAAACCTTTACCCCGGAGATAAGACAAGCTTTCTCCAACGGCATGACTGCAATTGCCAGCTGGATGGCCAAGAATTTTCTACAGTGCAACGTGGGAAAGTCTGAGGTCATGTTATTCGGGGAGGCGAAAATCCTCTGGACCCCAGACTGGTGGCCTTCAAGCCTGGGACATGCCCCGCTCCCTAAACAGGTGGTAAAAAACCTGGGGGTTCGTCTAGACCAGGACCTTACCCTTTCTCACCATGCCGGCACCACTGCGGGGTCATGCTTCCACGTTATTGGCCTCCTTCGGAAGGTGTTCCCCCTTCTACCCGATGACACCCGGAAGACCTTGGTCCAGGCCCTCGTTTTGAGCCGCCTGGACTACTGTAATGGCCTACTCTTAGCGGCCAACGAGGGAGTGCTCAATAAACTACAGGTGGTGCAGAACACCGCAGCACGGCTGGTGACTAACTCCCCCCCCAGAACTCCATCCCTCCCCCTCCTCAAAGCCCTTCACTGGCTTCCTATCCGGAAACGGGTTGAATTTAAGATCTGCTGTGTGATACACAAGAGTCTATACAATCTGGGACCCCACTACCTGGCGGATAAATTTGTTTTTCACCGTCCATCCCGTATCCTCAGGTCCACCAACCAACAGCTGCTTCAGGTTCCCAGACATTACAAGACCAGACAGGGAGGCCGCGCCCTCTCCATCATGGGTCCGCGTCTATGGAACAGCCTCCCCCTCTCCCTTAGAGAGTGCCCAGTCACCCAGCTTTCAGGAAGCGCCTAAAAACTGTACTATTCTAGGAGGAGTTTCTTCAACCAGTCCACGTCACAGCACCGCGCGGAGATACACCTTCGGGTGTGAGGCCGGCGCGTAATAAGCCCATAAATAAATAAATAAATAAATAAGGGGAAAGAATTTACGAAGAGTGGTCAGGGTTCCGAAACACGTCCCCGCCAGTCGTGAGATCTGGTCGCGAAAACATAAGTCAGCTCCGAACCAGATGCCCAGGTTCTTGGCTATCCCACTCTCTCCTGATGGGCATGTTGATTTACTGGGCCAAATAGACTCCTTAAAATCTGTGGGAAATTGGCCATAGAGCAGAATTTCTGTTTTATCCTCGTTGCATTTGAGGCAGGATCTAGCTAGCCAGGCAAATACAAAGGGTAAACATTGGCGTACTCCAGAGGTGCACAAGTTCTCCTTTTTCCAGGTGAAGAGAAGCTGGGTGTAGTCGGCGTAGGCCATAATCTTAGCACCCCAGTTCTCTGCCAGCCGGATCAGAGGAGTTAGATAAATGTTAAATAAAAGGGGACTTAAGGTCGACCCTTGGGGAACTCCAGTCTCTACCCTTCGATTAGAGGAGTGGTAGGGGGGTAACCAAATCTGCTGGGTCCGGTCAGATAGAAAAGACCTGATCCATTCTAATGCTGTTCCCGAGATGCCAATGTCCTCCAGCCTAGATAGAAGCTGGAGGTGGGGCACCGTGTCGAACGCGGCAGAGAGGTCCAAAAGAATAAGGGCCGCTCTGCCGCCTCCGTCAAGGCATTCCCTGATGGCCTCTGCCATCTCCACCAATGCAGTTTCAGTACTAAAAGTGGAGCGGAAGCCTGATTGGGCCGGATGAAGAGCTTCAGAGGATTCCACGAATCTCTCAAGTTGCTGGAATGCAGCCTTCTCGCAAACTTTAGCAAGGGCTGGCAGGAGTGATATAGGCCTGTAGTTGGAGGTGATCGATGGATCTGCGGAGTGTTTTTTTATCAGGGGGAGAAGTTTGGCTTGCTTCCACTTGGAGGGCAAAATTCCTGAGGTAAGGGACTCATTGACCAGGGCAGTGACCATAGGGGTAATAACTTTGGCTACTCCATTCAGGACCCTCGCAGGGCAGGGATCTATCGGTGACCCTGACTTCAGAGTTTTTAATATGGTCATAACATCAATATTTTCGACCTGAGTGAATTTGGTCATCTCTACTCTAACCTTAGGTACTTGGGAAAGTGAAGGAGGAAGTGGTTGGAAACTTAAGGCTAGATCAGATTGTGGGGCAAGTGGCTGGTCAGGGATATTCAGACTGTCTTGAATTTTTTGAATTTTCTCGATGAAAAAAGTGGATAGTTGCTCGCACCAGTCTGTGGAGGACAGGACTGCAGTCTTCTCTGCTACCGGGGCAGTAAAGCTTTTAACTATGGAGAAAATTTCTCGGCTGTTGTTTTTAGCTTTTTGAATTCTAGATGCGTAGAATTCCCCTTTAGCTGTTTTAATCGCTGCTTAGTAACTTTTTTGGGCTGCACGGAGTTCCGTTTTAGCAGTAGGACAATAGTTCCTTCTCCATACTCGCTCTAGCGCCTTACATCCTGTTTTTAAAATTTTTAATTGTTCAGTATACCAGGGGGAAGTGGGGGTGATCCTATGGTTGTTTTTTCCTTTGCTTTTTGGTAATGACCTAATGGAGGAGTCTATCCAGGATGAGAAGTTGTCTACTGCTTCATCCAAGTTATGTGCTTTCATTGGGGTGGAATGGGATAGGGCCTCCACTAGATCCGGAATATTAATTCTTCTAGGGCGTTCCCCAGTCTTGGGTGTGGATAACACACGGGTGTTATTAATGAACCAGGAGAAGTGAACAGGAAAGTGGTCCGACCATGAAATGGGGTAGGGTGGATCAGCAGAGATGTTAACGTTAGAGTATATCAAATCTAAGCAATGCCCCCCTTCATGAGTGGCAGATTGCACCTGTTGAGCCATCTGAGCCAGACTACAGATTTCTTTCAGCTCTTTTACTCCAGGGGCAGAGCTCGTGTCCATATGTAGGTTAAAATCTCCCAGCATTAGGAAGTGTGGGAATCTGAGTGCACGTTGGATGGCTATCTCCTCCAGGGATTTGATAAAATTGCCTAGAGGACCCGGTGGGCGATAGATCAATAGTCCCCCCAGAGTAAATTGGGGGGATAGTGCTAGGGAGAATTCCATAGCTTCTCCATCCTCAATCCTTCCATGAGTCTGACCTCCTGCTGCTGGACGAAACTCCGGCAGAGGATGCCTGGACAATAGGTTTCCTGTCACAGGGAGATGTAACCACCTCCCACACAGACTTTAGTGTATTGGGACTGGGTGGGTGTATTCAGAGAATGCTTTTCAGACAGTACTGGGGGCACACTTGGTGTCCCTGTGCATACCCAAGTTCAAACCGGTTGCAGGGGCACTCAGTCCCATCTCTGGCGCGAAACTGGACAGAGGGAAAGGGGCATAACCACCCCTCTCCCCAGACCCTCCCATAGGTGGGTCCCCAGAGTATATCCAACCCCCTAACTTAGTATAAGTATGGGACCCCAGTCCTTAGGACTTCAGATTACACCTGGACGAAACTCTGCAACACATATCCTGGAACTTCGACATTCTACACGACTAGAAGATGGAAGAATCTTCCTTGGGGTCAAGGAGTGACTGCCCTGTTCAAACAGGCACCAAAGAAGCATCTTGTTGGTCTGCATTTCCGAAGCTCCTGCCGGACCCCAAAGTATTTGTGACTCAGGACACAGACTTCCATACTTCTCAGAGGCCGACATAAGATCCCAGAAAAGCGGAGACCCACACCCCTCACGAGTGACGTGGGACCGGAACTCCTGGACACCATGCACATTTGTTAGTGCATCGACTTCCCGAGCTTTCCTGAAGTGGTGCATTGGGCTACTTTTAGTCCAAGCCCGAGCACCATCTGCACCGAAGATTGTGGGCCTACACTCCACGAGTGTTCCATGAGCCCGCTTCTAGCATTTCTGCTTGAGGTCCCTTCGCGATCCCTGGTCTGTCGACTGGTGGGTCCCCACAAAGGTAACTCTTCTTTCCTTTGGGCTTCCCTGATTGCTCCAGATGTGCCCTGACTCCCCACCGAGTGGTGAGCCCCTCAGACCTTGCTGGTCTGCACCAAAGCCAATCTTTTCTTTCTGCGTGGGTTGCTGTTGCCAAGGCTTGTTGGGTCCAATCCGGAAACCGACACCGCAGCACTCGACATCCTTCGTGGGACAGATTGAATCCAGCTCCTGGCCATCGTCGACACCTCCTGGTCTTCGTGGCTGAAGAGTCAAACTTCACCTTCTTCACCTGAAATCACCTGACATTGGTGGGCATCCACTCATCGCCTTCCTGGTCACTGGCAAGTGACCTAGACTCTGTCCCCTCTGTTTTCAAGTTCTTCACATCTCTGATCCACCCGACACTTTCAACTTGGTCGCCAGCAGTACTTTGCAGCAGGTCGCCATTGAAATAGACGACGAAACCCGACACGAAAAGACTGCTATGCACCGGCTTCCCTGGGTGACGTAACTCGAGTACTCCATTGCTCCCGTGGGTGTTGACTCTAGAACCTCCTAGTTCTTAAGGTGTTTGCTCCAAGTCCTCTTCTAAGTGGCCTTAATCTTTAAAATTTCAACCGCGACTTTCCCCATAGAAGTTAATGGTGATTTACAGCTGTGTTTAGACACTGCACGTGTCTTGGGTGGTTCCTGGTGGCCCCAGCGGTTCTAAAGGCTCTAGGCATTGTCTCTACATCAGTCGTGGTTCTTATACTACTTTCTTAATATATGGTTTGGTATGCCCCTAGGGCTCAACATATAGTGTGCTAATTTACTGTGTACTAATTAAGTTTACTGAATGTACTTTTGCCTCTAGCCTCATAAAGAGACTAGAGAGATGTGTTTAGAATAAATACATATATTTTATATATATATATATATATATATATACCTTGTGTGGTTCTCCTTTCATTTAGTAATTCATGAGATTATAGACTGGTAAAGCAAGCTGCTTTACATTCCTTCAAGACTTAGCCTGAAGGATGCTCTCCACAGCTACCAAGAGGATAGCTTACTATATAGGTTGTCTTTAAACCTACCATCAATAAGGGTCATTTGGACTGGTGCAAGATGCCTACTAGAATAGTGGACAGCATATGCCAGGCCAACTTCTCACAATAAGTATTTGGGAAACTGCCAACATTTTAACTGTTGCTAAACCCCTCTAGAAAGCAAAGTGGTTTGTAAGATTATTAAGGGCTCCCAAATAATCTTTTTAAGAACAAACATGAATGTTAGTCATTTTTGCTAACTGTATACCTGTGCATATGAATCCCACGCTGTTCTGCATCTTGGCAGGGTTCCATGCTGCATCCCATCTATATCACGCATTGGCAAAGCCAATAGGTCTTGACTATGCGAGAGCTATTGGCTTTGACAATTTCTTTTAGCCATATTGTACAGCAGCGTGGCTGCTATGCAGCATGTATCAAAGTTAGAAATAAAAATCACAATCATGTGGCCAGCGCTTCCATCGAGAGGCAGTGATCCTTTTTTGTAGTATGAGATAATTCTCTGCATTCACAAAAAAGTTGTACTATCATACATCAGAGCAGAAGTTTGCTGGTTTTGACCTGCATGAAGCCAGACCCAATAGGGCCTTGCAGGCCAGGGAGCCTACTGCTGTTTGCATCTTTGTAGCATCTTCACACCAGTTGGACTAACACTTGGGTGTTTATTGGTGGCAGAACAGGAGGGAGATGGCAACAAAGAGGGAGCGGTGGACCGGACAAGAAACTACACTGGAGGAAGGTTGGGGTAGGTCAAGCAGGAATGCTGCATTTGAAAGGAGGTGCAAGCAAAAGGAAAAAAGTACTTCTGAAAGCGACAGTTTAAGGACACTTGGTAAGGAAAGCAGTCCTTGGGCCATGTTCCAGTGTAGGGCCAAACACACAAAGAGCAAGTAAAGCCAGCACCTGTTGACCAAAGAGAAGCTAGGATATGAAAGTGATGATGAAACCCACCAATGGTAAGCAATGGGCAGATTCTAAACACCCTAATTAAGCAAAATGGGTTGCAAGCAAAAGCACAGGTGAGACCTAAAGTGCAAGATGTGGGGGGCAAAGGTAAAACTGTCAAAGACCCAAAGGTGTCCTCCAAATATACTGAAGGGCGAGAGTGACTTGAGGGCTCAGGGACAAGTAGAGTTAAAGCTAGATGAGGGTGACCTGAGGGCTCAGGGGTGGGTAGAGGTGAATAGAGGTGAGGGTGACTTGAGTGCTCCTGGCTGGGTAAAGGTAAGGGAAGGTGAGGTGAGGGTGACTTGAGGGCTCGGGCTGAGTCTTTGACACCATTCGCTAACTATAACATTGCCAATGAATACGAAGTTAACGTGAAAAAATCTTTAATTTTGGGCTTTAGTAATAAACCATGTGAGGGTAGGAGATCACACATACATAAAGACCCCTTTGAGAGATGTGGAAAATTAATGAATGAATGGATGGATGAATGTATGAGTTAGTGAAAAATGTATAATGCGTGTGGCTAGAAAGATCCAGAAATTTCTAATAGAGCAAAGCAGAGAAAAATAAGTCCAGACAACGGACAGGATCTGGTGTTGACAGGGAACTTTGTTATCCAACTTGACACCAAGGTTATTAGCTGTACTGGCAGACTTAGGAGGGAAAGGGGAGTCATTGGGCCAGCAACTCCCAAACTAGCGCTCCCTCACCTGACTAAACATGAGAATCTCAGTTTTCTCAGCATTACATTGCAGATGGCTCTCCCACAGGCAATGCAGCACATCATCCAGGCAGGATTTAAAATACCTTATATGTCAGGGAATAAAAGGTCAAAGGTGAGGAGCAACTAGGTATTGTTGGTGTAGGAGATGGTTTTAAAGACACTCAATTCTATAAGGTTAGCTATGGGGCAATGTAGATGATAAATAACGTAAGGCTCAACGAGGAGCCCTACGGCACCCAAAGAGCTAACTTCTTGCAAGATAACATTAAAGGAGCCAGCCAGAATTCTTGTTCCCTCCCCTCCAAGAAATATTTTAACCATCTTCATTTAGAGGGCCTTGTGCCAACCTCCATCAAGCGCCGCAGAGGATGGGCTAGGAGACTGTGTTTAATGTTACCGGTAGATCCAATAGGATCAGGGTGGCACCTTTCCCTGTGTCCTTTGAAGTCTTAATCACATCAGTAACCTCCATAACGGTTGTTCCCCTGCTACAGAAATATAATTATGAGTGTGGATAGAGGAACGTGAGTCAGTAGTTCAAGGTCCCCATGATCCCCATCAACGTGAGTCCGTAATTCAAAGTCCCCGTGATCCCCATCAACGTGAGTCAGTATTTCAAGGCCCACATGATCCCCATCAACGTGAGTCAGTAATTCAAAGTCCCCATGATCCCCATCAACGTGAGTCAGTAATTTAAGGTCCCCGTGATCCCCATCAACCTGAGTCAGTAATTCAAAGTCCCCATGATCCCCATCTATGTGAGTCAGTAATTCAAAGTCCCCATGATCCCCATAAACATGAGTCAGTTATTCAAGACCCCCATGATCCCCATCAACGTGAGTCAGTAACTCAAAGTTCCCATGATCCCCATCAACGTGAGTCAGTAATTCAAGGTCCCCATGATCCCCATCAACGTGAGGCAGTAATTCAAGGTCCCCATGATCCCCATCAACGTGAGGCAGTAATTCAAGGTCCCCATGATCCCCATCAACGTGAGTCAGTAATTCAAGGTCCCCATGATCCCCATAAACATGAGTCAGTTATTCAAGACCCCCATGATCCCCATCAACGTGAGTCAGTAACTCAAAGTTCCCATGATCCCCATCAACGTGAGTCAGTAATTCAAGGTCCCCATGATCCCCATCAACGTGAGTCAGTAATTCAAGGTCCCCATGATCCCCATCAACGTGAGGCAGTAATTCAAGGTCCCCATGATCCCCATCAACGTGAGTCAGTAATTCAAGGTCCCCATGATCCCCATCAACATGAGTCAGTAATTCAAGGTCCCCATGATCCCCATCAACGTGAGTCAGTAATTCAAGGTACCCATGATCCCCATCAACGTGAGGCAGTAATTCAAGGTACCCATGATCCCCATCAACGTGAGGCAGTAATTCAAGGTCCCCATGATCCCCGTGCGCTGATTAAACAGGGCGTTGGGTTAGAATTCCTTTAATAATCTCCAGCATCGGTAGCTAATCTTGAATAGCTTCCCAAAAACACGTCCAGACCACGCCATTTGTTGAGGACATAAAGCTTGAGTAAAAATACAATTTTAAACTATACTTGTGACAGCTATTTTTAGAAAAGATTAACATTTATTATTTGTTCCCTTGACAAAGCTGACAAGGCAGCATTTTTGCACATTTGTTTCCTATCAACAGTATTAATGGAAATCAGGCATTTACAGCCTTCATTTAACAGTGGGATAAAGGTTGTAGAACATGCAACAAACAAACTGGCAGTTGTGCACCACTGCACCGCACAGGCCTATCATGTATGAACAGAGAAAGAGGGGTGCACACTCTCTGGGGTCAAAATGCCATCGAACCCCCATAAACATACTGCAACAAGTCAAATAGAGGGGAGGCAACTTAAATTTTCAACCAAGTTCGATCCCATTCGGGGAAAGATCCGACTAAGAGAATTCCATGGTGATGAACGAGATGTGTTCCATAGTCAGTGCATTGACATGAGTTCAATATTCAAACCAGATACGTTTTTCTTTACTTTTTGTTAAACACTTAGGGGCATATTTACAAGGGCTTTATCTCCCCCTTTTTGCCTTAAAAAGCAAAAAAAGCGGAGATAAAACTACCGCCCTATTTACAAGAGGGTGCTAACATGCATAATCGCATGTTAGCACCCTTTTTCCCAACGCCTCCCTTTAGAAGATGCAAAGGGAGGCGTTGGGAAAAAGGGTGCTACCATGCGATTATGCATGTTAGCACCCTCTTGTAAATAGGGCGGTAGTTTTATCTCCGCTTTTTAAGCCAAAAACGCGGAGATAAAGCCCTTGTAAATATGCCCCAGCATTTTAGCACATGTTGGTTTTTGGGGGAAAACTGCTGATTTCTCCAAAAACTAACGTCTGCTAAAATGCAGACTTACCTATCCCTAACATTGGGTGGATTATACTGATACGACCCTGTGGGTCGTATCAGCAAGGTTATCTCTGTTTTGCAGGGTACATCGCTGGAAAACCAGCGATGTTCCCTGCAAAACTGCAAAAATTGTTGCTATCTCTGGATTTTTTATCACCCTGGAGAAATGCGTTGTTAATAACGCGCTACCAGGGCGATAAATTCCAGAGATAGCCTGCGATAACAAAATTATCGCTAAGCATGGCTGGCAGTTTATAATATGCCCCCAAATGAGTGAAGTTTGTTCCAAAAATCAGAATTCGCTTAGTTGGATCTTTGCCCGAATGGAATGGGATAAACGTGTTAATACATATTATATGTCCGCCTGTCACTATTAAATGAACGTCGAAAGTGGGTTTGGTCTCTGCGCGTGACAAAGGGATACCAACTAGTCTTACATACAGTGCGGTTTGTTTCACCTAGCCTGTGAGGAGATGAACATGACGGCAAATGCGGTCAAATGCATGGACGTGGCTTTCCTTCGCCTCAGCAGATTTAGCCAATAAAACAACTGTATTCAACTGAGATTAGCATGAGGAATAATCAACACTGTTTATTTTCCTAGCTTTTAGAGAATGTCAATCTTTTGACAGTGATACATTGTTGTTTGTAGTGCTTTCCTATTTTATCAAACAAATATTTTAAATATTTGTTTGATAAAATAGGGTAGAAAACATGGCCTACTTCAACCCAAAAAAGAAGACAGAAATAACCGCGGATGCCAGCCCTGTGGGGCAAGAAACCATTCTAGCACAGTATGACAGAGAGGAAGACCGACGTCACATCATAGCATATGCCAGTAGGAGTCTCACAGACAGTCAGTATTTCAAGGCCCACATGATCCCCATCAACGTGAGTCAGTAATTCAAAGTCCCCATGATCCCCATCAACGTGAGTCAGTAATTTAAGGTCCCCGTGATCCCCATCAACCTGAGTCAGTAATTCAAATTCTCCAGTATTAGGGGTGTCTTTCATAGATTCACATGCCTGAATCATTCCCCGTCGTCGGAGTAGGAGTCCCACGGTATATAAAAAAGCAGTAATATGCCATTTGTACATAGCAAATAACAGTTATAATAAACCAGGAAGTAAAGTAGCCTCAGCTACCAATGAAAAACTTCCACATTAGTGACCATCAAAGTCATTATGTTAGACCAAACTGCAGCCAATCAGGCCACAGCTCCCACCAAGGTATTCTCCCCAGAGACCCAGGCTGTCAGATTTTTTACCGCACGTCGTGTGATAGGGAGTCTCTCTGAGCTCCGCTCAGTTTTTTTCTCTACACTTGAAAGTTCTCACTTTCAAACATGTCTACATCTAAGTCCCTTTTCAGGGCCTGTGAATCTTGTGGCAAGGCAAGACTGTTCAAGGAGGACCCGCATACTCTATGCATATACTGCTTGTATCCTGATCATCAGGCTAAGGAGTGCAAGATTTGTCGCACTTTTCCCACAAAAACCCTCAGGGACAGAGAGGGTCGCCTGCTACTGTGGATACAGCGGAATAAGGATAAGGACTTGCCACTCTCTGAGGTAGGAAGTTTGGCCTCTATGTCTTCTATGGGATCTAGAAAAAGAATGGCTGAGGGTAAAGTGACTACCCCTAAGGCGAAGGTGGCGAAACAGGCCCAGCACACCCTTGACGCTGATGAGCCTTCTACCTCAAAAGTGAAGAAAACCTCTGAAAAATCCGTGAAGCCACCTGTGGCAAAAAAGACTGTGTCTTTATTGTCACCTGAGAGGCCTGTAACCAAGGCAGCAACTTCTCTGCCGGTTTCCTGTCAGATAGCCACTACAGTGACTACTACCATGACTTTCTCCTCACCTAAAACCTCTTTGGTGATGTCCTCAGCGTCCTCACCAACTTTTGTGCATGTCCAAGTTCGTCCCATCTCGTCGACGAAGAAAGTTTCTCCAACCGTCGACGAGCCTCCGTCGACGAAACACTCATCGGCGTCGACGAAAACCTTTCCGTCGACGACGACTTTACTGTCGACGAAGAAGTCCTTACCGTCGACGACGTCACCGTCGACGACCCAGCCGTCGACCATCCCATCGTCGACGAGGAAGACCCCGTCGACCATCCAGACGTCGACAAAAAATACCCCGTCGACGACCCCGTCGACGAAGGCCTCGTCGACGAAGAAGATGGTTCCGTCGACGGCCCCGTCGACGGCCCCGTCGACGGCCCCGTCGACGAAGAAAATAGTTCCGTCGACGACGACGTCTCGTCGACGAAGTCTCACCAGCCACAGTTGTCGACGACGCAATCAGCGGCGGCGAGTTCATCTCTCTCAACAAAGTCAACGCCACAAGACTTCCCAGTGGCTCAAGAGAATCCAATGACACCAAAACTATCATCTTGCACTGATATCCAGGTCTGGTCAGCAGCAAGCAACGTGATATCGTTGCCATCTCCAGCCACCACTGCGGCACTACTACAAAAGCGCCCAACCCAGTCTGCATGTATGTCGCCACTAACAATGCCAGACAGGCTCTTGGATTCCGAGGATGAGGGCTCTGGTGATGAATTATTTCCAGCCGCCAAGAGTCCATCTGACTTGCTGATACTAGTAAAGGATCAGGAAGAAGAGGAGCAAGTGACACAACCGCCCAGGTTGGATACTGCACCACCACCAGGGATGCAAATGCCTATGGAGCTATTTAGAAATTTAATGTCCATGTTGGACGATTACTATCGCCGTTTCCCGCCCTCAGAGTCGGCCGATTCACAAATCTCTTCCCCACAGCCTAGAGTGGCCCCGAATTCAATGCCTAATATATCAGAAGAAACGGGGCATACTCCATCCATACCGGTGCCCTATAACCAACCGGAGGATGATAATACTGAGGGGGAAGCTCAGGAAGAAGGTGAATTAGATGAATCGGATTCGTCGGAGTATGAAGATTATCAGGCTGACTCACCTTCTCCAGATGAACAACCAAAGGCTGACTCACCACCGGTGGATATTGCGAATTTCCACAGAATTATGGACAATGCAACCAAGAGATTTCTCATTACCATGGAGACTAAACAGGACGAATGTTTCCTGTACGACTTTAAGAGTTTGTCTCAGAGGCAAAGTTGGTCTATTCCTATCATAGACTTTATTTGGAAAGAAGGTCTAAAGATCATGGCCACACCAAATTCTTTACCTGCAGCTTTACCTCGAGTAGATAAAAAGTACAGAGCACCATCTTCTTCACCTGCTTGCCTGATTGGACAGGCCAAGACGGAGTCAGTCATTGCACAGGCAGCTCAAAAGAGAGCAAAGAACCCGTCGTCTCAAATCTCCACACCAACGGACAGAGACGGAAGACGACTCGATACCATTGGAAAAAAGGTATCAACGATTGCAGCAACCACAGTGAGGGTTGCTAATTCTATGGCAATTCTTGGCAGGTATGACAGGCAAATGTGGTCGGACATATCGCCTTACATTAAGAAACTGCCTGAACCAGACCGGTCTGAGGCTATTAAAATCCTGCAAGAAGGAGAGTGTGCTTCATCGGAGATCATTGATGCTGCAGTGGATGTAGCAGCAACAGGATTCAGACAGTTGGCAGGAGCCGCAGTCCTTCGAAGAGAAGGATGGTTGAAATTTACATCCTTTAGGCAGGAGGTGCAAGCCAAGGTGTTAAACATGGCTTATGATGGCGAGTACCTCTTCGGCTCGCATGTGGATGAGGCTTTGCAAGCCATCAAAAAGGATACAGAAACTGCACGATCACTGGGTACTCTGCAGTATCGCAAATCTTCCTTTCGTGGCGCTAGAGGAAGAGGAAGCTTCTCCAATATAGGAGGATATTACCAACAACGTTCCTATACAAACAACCAAAACAACCAGAGGTACCAGCCATATAAACAACAAGCTTATGGCCAAAGACGAAATACTTATTCAGAGCCCCGAGGGAAGACCACATATCGGGGCAGAGAAAACGCCAACAAAAAGTGAGAATCACTTCCTGCCGCCACTGTGTCCCAGCCAAAAACGAATTGGAGGAAGAATATCCCTACATTGCTCAAAATGGTCAAAGATTACTACAGACAAATGGGTGCTGGATGTAGTGTCCAAGGGACACATATTGGAATTTGTAAAGACCCCTCCAAATTCACCCCCAAAAGGGCCACCCCCAGCACATCTCAAAGAGATATTCCTTCAAATCAATACAATGATTCGGAAGGGGGCAATCGAGAGAGTACCTCAACACCAGAGAGGAACAGGCTTCTACTCTAGTTTTTTCTTGATACGCAAAAAATCAGGGGAATGGCGTCCAATCCTAGATTTGCGTGCCCTCAACAAATACATCAAAAAATTGACGTTCAGAATGTTAACTCTCCAAGAGATCCTCCAGTTTTTGGCAGAAGGCGACCACTTGGCAACACTCGACCTTCAGGATGCCTACTTCCACGTACCTATCTTCCCCAGACACAGAAAGTTCCTAAGGTTCAGAGTGGCTGGCAGGGATTTCCAATTCAAGGTGCTCCCCTTTGGCCTACGTTCAGCCCCGAGGGTCTTCACAAAGATGTTGGCACCTGTAGCGGCCCACTTACGATTGCAGGGTATTCAGATATACCCGTATCTGGACGATTGCCTTATCAAGGCCAATTCCTACGACACAGCAAGCGAACATGTCCAGAAATGTCTTTGCCTGCTTCAAAGCCTGGGGTTTTCAGTGAACTTCGACAAATCAGATCTGATACCATCGCAAAGGAAGTCTTTCCTAGGCGCAACGCTGGATTCCAAGCTCGCTCAGGTCTTCATCTCAAGCGAAAGACAGGAGAAGATCCGAAAGATGGCGTCCACACTTCTCAGAAAAGAGTGCGTTTCTGTTCGGAAATTCAAATCTTTCCTAGGGATGATCTCATCGTGCATCCATCTCACTCCAAACTGTCGTCTGAGGATGAGACCATTGCAGGAAGATCTCAGTCAACAATGGGTGCAAGTATCAGGTTCCTTCGAGGATATCATCACCTTAACACCTCGAATGAAGAACACGATACTATGGTGGAGTCAGAAACACCACCTGCAAGTGGGTTGTGCTTTCCTCGCAGAAGTCCCCAGATTCATAGTGACCACGGATGCCTCGCTAGAAGGTTGGGGCGCTCACCTTCAAGGGATGACAATCAGTGGCAAATGGGACACTCGTCAAAAGAAATGGCACATCAATCTGTTGGAATTAAGAGCCATTTTCCTCGCCTTAAAATCTTTTCAGGCAGTTCTAGAAGGCTCGACAGTGTTAATTCGAACAGACAACACAACGAGCATGCATTACCTGAACAAGCAGGGGGGCACAAGATCAGCCCGATTGTCTCAACAGGCTCAAGAGATCTGGAATTGGGCTCTGGATCACGACATCAACTTGTCAGCGGTGCATGTTCCAGGAGTAGCCAATGTGCTAGCAGATTCACTGAGCAGATCCAAGAACAGCACTCACGAATGGGAACTGCATCAGCCAGCGCTGGATCGGATCTTCCAAAGATGGGGTCTCCCCGATCTGGATCTTTTCGCAACATATCAGAACAAGAAATGTACTCACTTTGCGAGCTGGATTCCCCACAGAGACTCTTGCGGGGATGCTCTGTCAATGAATTGGGAACGGATATTGGCCTACGCCTTCCCGCCAATTCCGTTAATTCCCAAGGTCATCAAGAAAATGAGGAGACAACCGTGTCGCATAATTCTGATTGCTCCACGGTGGCCATGACAATATTGGTTCACACAGCTTCTCCTTCTTTCAGAGCGCGAACCAGTCCAACTACCTCAAATTCCGAATCTTCTGACAATTCAAGAAGGCAGGGTGTATCATCCGGACCCTCATTCTCTGAAATTATCGGCTTGGCTCCTCAACACCATGAATTTGCACACTTGAACATTCCACAAGACTGTCAAGAAGTCCTAGCCAATGCTAGAGCGCCTTCAACAAACAAAACTTACAAACTCAAGTGGAAGCGTTTTTGTGTTTGGTGCCAAACTATGAATTTACATCCCATGAATGCGGAACCGGAAAAGATCTTACCTCTCTTTTTGCAGTTGGCTAAATCAGGTCTGGCGCACTCAACACTTAAAGTGTTTTTAGCGGCCATATCACGATACCGTCAGGATGGTACGAATTCTCTATACTCCTCTAGAATAATCCAGCAATTCTTTAAAGGTTTATTTCGTCTGTTTCCACCAATACGTCGACCGCCTCCATCATGGCATCTGAATATAGTACTGGCTCAACTTATGCGCCATCCCTTTGAGCCTATCCATAAGGTCGATCTCAAGTTCATCACTTGGAAGGTTGCATTACTGCTGGCATTAACATCAGCCAGAAGGGTGAGTGACATGCAAGCGTTCACATCTAAGCCACCCTTCTTGCAATTCACACATGACTCTGTGATACTACGCACCAACCCGAAGTACATGCCCAAGGTACCATCGGATTTTCATTTAAATGAGCCAGTGATACTTAAGACATTCTTCCCCAATCCGCAGTCACCAGCTGAGCGGACTTTACACACTTTAGACATTAAGAGATGCCTTAAATTTTATCTTGCAAGAACAGCTGCCATCAGAAAAACGGATCAGCTATTTGTAGCGCATGGCAGACCAAGACAAGGCTGTGCTGTGACAAAACAGACTATCGCCAGGTGGGTCTCATCCACGATAGGGCTCTGCCATCAACAAGCAGGTAAACCCTTACAGACCTTACCTAGAGCGCATTCTACGAGAGCAGTCTCCTCTTCAACTGCTTTGTTTGCTGGTGTGCCTCTCCTGCATATTTGCAGAGCCGCAACATGGTCCAGCAGACACACATTCACGAGGCATTACTGTCTGGATTCTGCAAGTGATACCGATGCCTCGGTGGGGAGAGCAGTCCTGCGTAATCTTTTTCAATAAGGTGAGCCTCTGGTGATCTCTCCCACCTCCTTTTGCTCTTTTGACGCTTTCATATGTTGTTGCATTGCTTTATTTTCATGCATGGAAACTGTTCTTTTGGGCGTCTAAAAGCGACATATTGTATTACTGCTAACTACTCGGATTCAGGCATGTGAATCTATGAAAGACACCCCTAATACTGGAGAAGAACAATAGTTACTTACCTGTAATCTGTGGTTCTCCAGTATTGGTGTCTTTCATAGATTCACATGCACCCACCCACCTCCCCTCAGAGTCTCACCCAGACTGTTAAGATAATTATATATATATATCTATTCTGGTACACTCCAGTGCTACAAAAATCTGACAGCCTGGGTCTCTGGGGAGAATACCTTGGTGGGAGCTGTGGCCTGATTGGCTGCAGTTTGGTCTAACATAATGACTTTGATGGTCACTAATGTGGAAGTTTTTCATTGGTAGCTGAGGCTACTTTACTTCCTGGTTTATTATAACTGTTATTTGCTATGTACAAATGGCATATTACTGCTTTTTTATATACCGTGGGACTCCTACTCCGACGACGGGGAATGATTCAGGCATGTGAATCTATGAAAGACACCAATACTGGAGAACCACAGATTACAGGTGTTAGACCTGGCACCTTGGCGTGAGTTTCCCTTCCACTTTTTGCTGTTGTGCCTCAGATGTTTTTGCTGGTGTCCGTTACTCAGGGCACTGCGCCACGGCCAACCCGTGCCGCAGTGCAAGTGCTCCCTACTGTAAAGTGTATCTGTGATTGTTGTCCATGATTGGTTCATTGGATTTACTGTCAGTCCCTAGTAAAGTGCACCAGGAGTGCCAGGGCTTGTGAATACCAATACTGCTAGTGGGCCTGCAGCGCTGATTGCGCCACCCACAGAAGCAGCCTTAAAATGTGTCTAGGGTCTGCCATTGCAGATCCTGCGTGCAGTCTGGTACTGTCATGCTGGCTGGGCAAGTGCACACACTTGCCAGCCCCTAAACCTTCCCTTAACTTCATATTAGTCACCCCTATGGTAGGCCTGAGGGCAGGGTGCATTGTAAGTATACGGTAGGACATGCCCTGATGTGTGTGGCATGTTCTAATAGTGAATTACTGCCAAATTCGTTTTTCACTATTGTAAGGCTACCAGTTCCCCTCTAGGCCAGATGGGCTGCTGGAATTGTTACACTCTATAATCCCAGCAGGCTCAGGGAACATGGTAGAGGTTAATGTTTAGTATGCCTGAACTCAGAATAATAAAATACTTCTTTTAGTAAAGTTTATTTTAATATCCTGGGTTTGCAAATGCTACTTTTAGAAAGTTAGCATTTGCTTGTCTAACCATTTCAGCCCGCCTCTGCTCTTGTGGGTATCTGACTGTCTGAGTGTGTGAGTGACAGGGCTGGGAGTTGACAGGTTGTGAATAGCAGGATGACACCTTAGTGGGTGGTGGGAGTTTCCCCTGAATGATGCATCAGGCTGTGCTCTGCCCCCACAATGCTGGCTCCGCCCTCCTGGGGAGCGACTGATGACTCAGCCTGCACCTGGCCCAGGAAGGACCGAAGCTTGTCAACAAAGTGCTCAGGCTGCCCCTGTCTTCACAATGCCGGCTCCGCCCCCCTGGGGAGCGGCTGATGTGCCTGCCCTCACACTGAATGCAGAAGCAGAAGTACCCACCACAAGTGCTCAGGAGCTGAGAGCAGTTAGGCAAAGGCCCCCCTGGCCTGTAAGAACAAAAGAAACTGTGTATAAAAGTAGGAGCCCTGCTCCTTGTAAATTAGAATCCTGTTTCACCACGAAGGACCTCTGCCCGACTAGAAGGAGAAGAGACGCTGGGAGGACTGGCCTGCTGCTTGCCTTGCTGAGAAAGGAGAGGAAAAGACTTAATGAGAAAAGACTTTGCTGCTTTGTGCTTAAACATTCTCCAAGGGCTTGATTGAGCTTGCCCCCTGACCTGAGCCACAGGACCATCTGGCTCAACCTGCCCTCTGCTCGTCTGCCGGTAATTATCTGGGATTTCTACCACTGCTGGAGCTGTGACCTTGGTGCCCCCCAGCCCCTCCCTGAGGCCGTGACCGACTGTGTCTCCTCGTCCCCGCCGAGGAAGAGCTCCGCTACGTTGAGCCGCTCTTCCCCCGCTGAGGAGATCGCTGTGTTGACCGCCTGGGAAGGCTCGCTGCTGTGGTGCCCCCCAGCCCCTCCTCGAGGCCGTGCTCGCCGGTTTCCCCGTCCCTGCCGAGGGAGAGCTCCGCTCTGCTGAGCCGCTCCCCCTCCGCCGAGGGAAACCACTGAATTCACCGCCCACGGAGGCTCGCTGTTGTGCCTCACCCTCCCGCCAGAAATCCCCACCGGACGTAAACAGACCCAGGGGACAGACCTCCGCTGGACGGACGCCTCGGGTGCCAGCCTCGCTCTGCCTGAGCCGCTGGGCACCTCGCATCTGTCCCCGGAGAAAAGCCGCCACCGAGACCGTCGTCGGGCTCGGGGCCCGCAACGTTTGTTTCTACCCTTTTTGTTGTGCCAGCCGCCCTGCCTACGAGTGCCCCCGGCCTCCAGATCAGCTGGGGTGCGAGCCGCCCTTTCGCAGCTGACTCGCGCCGCTCTCTCTCCCTGCTCGCGGCGCCGCTCCGCTCTGTGCGAGCGCTCCAGCCCCTCCCGCTGGAATCCGATCCAGGCGGGCAGGAGAAGTCACAGGCTGCATCCAGCGCCCCGGCCGCAGTGACAGGAGCGGCCCCAGGTCCTTTGGCCCTTGCCTTCCGTGGGCCGCCCCAAGGCCAGCACTCACCCCCGCCTGAGCCCCCCAGACCCGTGGGGGCCGCACGCATCAACAGCCCCGGCAGGGCCGAACGCGTCCCACGCGGGAAGCGTGAGCTTTGGGCGGTCGGGCCCCGATCTCGGCCCGGAGCAGGCAGAAAGTATCCCGGAGCCCCTGGGCTGGCTGCAACAAGTTGGAAAGGAGCAGTGTGACCCCCAATATTCACCAGGACTCAAGAGAACCCTCCTGAAAGGTACACTGCAGGGAAACATCCGTTTTAAAGACTAAAAGTACATTTCGAATTGCAACGAAGGAAGCTTGCCTATTTACAACCTGTGGGCGCCCCAAAAACGTTATTTGATCTTGTGATAAGTCTGTTCTAAAGAGTATATTTAATTTTTACATAAAGAAGCGTATTTTTATATACTCACAGCCTGGTGTCCATTTGTGGGGGGATTGGTATATTTTACTGTGTGTGTGACTACAAATGCTTAACTGACTAACGCCTGAAGAATAGCCTTGGCTGCTCATGCCACGCACCTAGAGGGTGAGCAAGGGTAATTCTGAAGGGTCATCCTTTGCCCTGACTTAGAGGAGAGGGTCCCTGCTTGTCACAAGTACCTACTTGCGCCAACCAGAGACCCCCAATTCTAACATTGGACGCAGCGGTTAGGATTTGCGAATTTGCATTTGTAGTTTACATACAGTGAATTACTGATCACCACATAGTGAGAGCAGATCTACAACGCAGCCACAGGTTTCCAGTTCCTTTTTGTTAATTTTGTTGAGACATCTGCCATTACTGAAGCCATGCCTGGCTCGCTCCCTGCTGGAAGAGCGCTCTCTACCTTCTCTGGAGCAGATGATATAGATTGGAGGGAGGAAGCCTTGAGGGGCTTAACCAATGACCAGCTGAGAGATCTCTGCACGAAATGCAGAATTGCCAAAAGTGGATTGAACAACAAGACCCAACTCGTGACGGCGCTGAGAGCCTGGAGGGAGTCAAGAGATCCCCAGACCCCGGTGGATATCATTCCACCAGATGGCGCTGCAGAGCCCAACAGAGGCCTGTCACCAGAGGAGCTGGCAGACAGGGCAGCAGACAGGGCACATGCGATGGAGATGGCAAGATTAGCTGGGCAACTGGAAATGGAAAAGCAAAAAATGGAAATGGACAAGCAAAGGTTGGCCATGGAGGCACAGCAACGCCAGCTGGACCATGACCTGAGAATGAAGGAGTTGGAGCAAAGAGGTTTGGGAACAACTCCTTCTGGTGGCAGCACAACGCCGGTGCAGGTAGAGTCCAAGGTGTACATCCCCAAAGATGTAGTTAAGGAGTTCTTTAGGGGGGATGACATAGGACAGTGGTTTAGGGCATATGAGGTAGCCATGTCCTCCCACCGGGTCCCTGAAAAGGATTGGGGAGCGGGGTTGTGGGGAAGGTTCCTTAGCGAAGGGCAGGACACCCTGCTAGATTTGCCCACTGCAGAACAGATTTCCTATCCCCACATGAAAGAGGCCTTAATGACCAGGTATGGGCTTACCCCTGAATTATATAGACAGAGGTTCAGGGGGTGTGCAAAGCGTCCTGGGACTACGTATGTGGAGTATGTGAATTTTTTTTGCAGAGCCCTGGATGGTTGGGTGAAGGGTAACAAGGTGAATGATTTTCAAAGTCTCTTTGATTTAATTGCATGGGAGCACTTGTCTGATAACTGTTTTCCTGAGTTACGCCAGCACCTGATTGATAGCAAGCTGTCCAACCCGAGGAAGCTTGCTGAGGAGGCGGACCGCTGGCTCAGCACCAGGGTCCACAAGGTTCCAGTGGGAGACTCCGCCAAGGGTGGGCAGGGTCCCCAGCAGAAGAGTGGGGGGGACAGGGGTAAACAGAAAGGGTTCCCTAAAGGCCCCCAAAGTAATCCCCAAGGGAACCAGCAGAAGGGTTCTCAGCCTCCCCCACCCCCAAAGCAGAATGGGGCCCCGACAGGTAGACCTGTTCCAAAGGGGCCCTTCAATTGTTTCAGATGTGGTGACCCGGGGCACATAGCCAGTGACCCCAAGTGTCGCCTGTTTGGAAAACCAGCACCCACTGGTGCTCCCCCCCGGCAAGTGACTAGTGTTCACTTAGGAGAAGAAGTAATGGTCCCAGGGGGTGGAGATCCTGTTCAGATGACCCTAGTCTCATTAGGAGACAGTGAAATGGTCCCTACAAACTACCTGCCCTCTAACACTAAGAAATATGGGCAGGTGGTGACCATCAATGGTAGGAAAGCTGAGGCTCTTAGAGATACAGGAGCCAGAGTGACTGCAGTGAGGCAGCACCTGGTGTCTCAAGAGCAGGTTGTACCCCATGCCTACTGTAGGGTTGTCAATGCTGACAATTCTGAGAGCCAGTGTCCGATGGCTCAAGTTCCCTTCGAGTGGGGGGGGGTCTCTGGTACTCTGCAGGTCTGTGTGAGGAAAACCATGCCTGTTGACTGTTTGCTAGGGAATGACTTGGAGGACTCCCCTTGGGAAAAGGTGGAGAAAACGACTCACCTGAAGATGGTGGGTCTACCTGACTGGGCGTGCGTGACCACCCGGTCAATGGCAGCCAATAGGGGTGATCAAGAGGTCCTGGGACCTGAAGGAGAGGCCCAGGAACCGGCCTTAGAGAGAAGGCGCAGGGGGCGCGGGAAACCGGCCCCTGCTGTTCCCACGGTCCAGGAGGAAGCAGACCTTGAGGGGGATGCCCTGGAGCCTACTGGGGAACAGATTGCTGAACTGGGGGACCTGCCTGAGCTGACCCATTGGCAGCAAGAAGGAGGCCCCTCCAGGGAGGAATTCTGCAGGGAGCAGAAAGAATGCCCTTCTCTCGTGGGTATGCGGCAGCAGGCTGCAGACCAGGCCAATGGTGTTCAGGCCAAAACACATTATGTGTACTGGGAGAATGACCTCCTGTATTCAGAGCCTAAGGCTGCTGAACCTGGGTCAGCCCGTGTGCTGGTGGTACCCCAGAAGTTCAGAGCCTTCCTACTGGGACTGGCTCATGGTGTGCCATTAGCAGGGCATTTGGGGATGGACAAGACCTATGACAGGCTTGTCACCCACTTTTACTGGCCCCAAATGCACAAGAGCTCAGATGCTCATTGTAGGACCTGTCCAACTTGCCAGGCAAGTGGGAAGAGTGGAGGGAAGAACAAGGTTCCCCTCCAACCATTCCCTGTGGTCAGTACTCCATTCCAACGAGTGGGTATTGACATTGTTGGGCCTCTGGACCCCAAGACAGCCATGGGCAACAGGTTCATCCTGGTCTTGGTGGATCATGCCACCCGGTACCCTGAAGCCATCCCTCTGAGGACAGTGACGGCCCCCGTGGTGGGACGTGCCCTGATGGGAATTTTCTCACGAGTGGGATTCCCTCTAGAGGTGGTGAGCGACAGGGGGACCAACTTCATATCCAAATATATGAAGTCCCTTTGGCAAGAGTGTGGTGTAACTTACAAGTTCACCACCCCTTACCATCCCCAAGGAAATGGGTTGGTTGAGAGATTCAACCGAACCCTGAAGGGCATGATCATGGGCCTGGAAGGTCCAATGAGGCGTAAGTGGGACGTCCTCTTGCCATGCCTGCTCTTTGCATACCGTGAGGTGCCACAGAAGTCCCTAGGGTTCAGCCCCTTTGAACTGCTGTATGGTCACCCAGTGAGAGGAAGACTGAGTTTGGTAAAGGAAAGCTGGGAGCAATCTCCCAGGAAACCTCCCCAGAATGTATACAGTTACATGCTGGCCTTCAGAAACCAGACCAGGCGCTTCAGACAACTTGCTGAGGCAAATCTGGAAGCCAGCCAGGAAGAGATGAAGCGGTGGTACGACCAGAATGCCACTCTGGTAGAGCTTCAGCCTGGACAAGAGGTGTGGGTCTTGGCCCCAGTGGAGCCCTGTGCACTTCAGGATAAGTGGACAGGTCCATTTGAGGTTGTGGAGCGCAAGAGTCCAGTAACCTACTTGGTGGACATGCAGACTCCCAGGAACCCTCTAAGGGTCCTACATGTTAACCGCCTCAAGCCCCACTTGAAAAGGTCCGAAGTGGGCATGTTGTTGGCAACTGATGATGGAATGGAAGAGGAGTCTGAGCCTCTTCCTGACCTCTTAGTGGCCTGTGAGAAAGATGGGTCAGTGGATGGAGTTAACCTCTCACCCACCCTGACCCCTGAGCAACAGGAAGACTGCCGCCAATTGCTGGGGCAGTTTCCAGATCTGTTCTCCCTGGTTCCTGGTGTCACAGATTGGTGCGTCCATGATGTGGACACAGGAGACAGCTTACCTGTGAAGCATAAAGCTTACAGAGTGACTGACAGGGTCAGGGCCTGCATCAAGGAGGAGGTCTCCAAGATGCTTGCTCTTAGGGTGGTTGAGTCCTCCAGCAGTCCTTGGTCCAGCCCCGTGGTCTTGGTCCCAAAGGCTGCTGCGCCGGGAGCCACACCTGAACTCCGGTTCTGTGTGGACTACAGAGGACTTAATTCAGTCACCAAGACTGACGCGCACCCTATCCCCAGAGCTGATGAGCTCATTGATCGGCTAGGGGCTGCCCGGTTCCTCAGCACGTTTGATTTAAGGTCTGGGTACTGGCAGATCGCCTTGACCGATGGGGCAAAGGAGAGGTCAGCATTCTCCACACCAGATGGGCATTTCCAGTTCTGGGTTATGCCATTTGGATTGAAGAATGCCCCTGCCACCTTTCAGAGGTTGGTCAACCAGGTGTTGGTTGGGCTGGATGAGTTCAGTGCCGCCTACCTGGATGACATCGCAGTGTTCAGTGGTACCTGGCCAGAACACCTGCGACACCTCTGGGAAGTGTTGATGGCCCTGCGCAAGGCAGGCCTCACAATCAAGGCGAGCAAGTGCCAGATTGGGCAGGGTTCCGTGGTGTACTTGGGACACCAAGTGGGGAGTTGCAAGGTGGCACCCTTGCAACCCAAAATTGAGACCATCCTGGCTTGGGAACCCCCCAAGACCCAGACTGCAGTGAGAGCCTTCCTGGGGCTCACTGGGTATTACAGGAGGTTTGTCAAGGGCTATGGCACTATTGTGACCCCCTTGACAGAGCTGACTTCTAAGAAGCAGCCCAGGAATGTGATTTGGACTGACACCTGTCAGAAGGCTTTTGACACCCTGAAGACTGCCATGTGCACGGCGCCCGTGCTCCTGGCTCCTGATTTCTCCAAGGAATTCATAGTGCAAACAGACGCTTCAGAGCATGGTGTAGGGGCTGTTCTCTCACAGATGACTGAGGAGGGCTGGGACCAACCTGTAGCCTTCATCAGTAGGAGGTTACTTCCACGGGAAAGTAGGTGGAGTGCAATAGAGCGTGAAGCATTTGCTGTGGTCTGGGCACTGAAGAAGCTAAGACCCTACTTGTTTGGGTCTCACTTCCGGGTTCAGACAGACCACAGGCCCCTCAGATGGTTGATGCAAATGAGGGGTGAGAACCCAAAACTGTTGAGGTGGTCCATCTTGTGGTATATAAATAAATAATACCGGATCTATTTTTGTCTAGGCATAGCAATAACAGATAGCTCAATAAATAAGAGTCAAGATTCGAGGTAGTAGGAGTTTGCAGGTTTATTACAGCATAAAGGACAGGAACAGGACAACCTGCACAGGAATAGGATGGCAGGGCCTGACAGGGGGGGCCCCGACAGCTGCCGGGCAGGATCTGGGATGAGTGCGCTAACATTTAATAACAATACACGAACATATATACTAAAACAGTTGCATTACAATACATATGATAGGCGGAGCAGTGGGTGTGGTCAATAGCAGTCGCGAAAGATAAGGGTGAAAGTAGGTGTAACAGAGGCGTATACATAGACATGTGATGTAAACGTAACAGAATATGTCATAAATGGGGCGGAAACATGGAGGGGGCTACCTAAGGAGCCGGGACTTCTAACCTAATGGTGCGCGCAAACTGACAATGACGTGTTACTAGGAGAAGCTGGGGGCTACGAACTCTGTGCTAGGAGCAGAGACTGGAGTCTGGAGAGTCAGGGCGGCATGTACCTAAACAATATCTAGTATCTGATGTTTAGAGAACATGTTGATAGAATCCAAAAGTTATCGGGGTAAAGGCGAACAGACTCTAAGACTGGAGCATGCATTATTCTACATGTAGTGCGTGATGAAGAATATTAAATGATCATTAATACAGTATTTCTCTAACATGGAGACGTAAAGGCTAGACTATGATGGTAACTATTGATGCAGTTCAGTAGCTTTAGGAATGCAGAGAAGGAGGACTAACTGATAACTGGAATCATAACATACTCTTGGCAGACTCAGAGGCAGAGCCAGGCTGAACCGGGCACTGCAAGGCAGGAAGTAAGTGAAGGGTCAGGAACACAGGTGGGGGCTGTATCGCTCCTCAGCGAGGCTCAGGAGACAGAAGCTGAATCTGGTGTCCAGGCCCTTTTGAGGCCTAGAAACGGGAACTTTACAATGGAATAACGTGCACACTGAGAAACGTGGCAACGTAGCTTTACATAGGCCTGATATTCGTAGTATTCACGAGAACTGGAAACTGACATACTAGAGATGGACACAACTGTAATTGCGTCTTTAATCGAACATGGGGAATACATATGCATATTAATCATGCACAGATAACATATGATGGAGGACGCGTAGGGACACAGAACATGGCAAAATTTACTTTTCCACATTCCCTCCTTGTCACTACGTTTCCATCAGGAAACATCAATATTCATGATACCATCTATCATTTCATACAGTATCATTTGCTCGTCTCGAATTTTCTTGGAACGGGATTTAGAACGGGACTTGGGACTAGGAATACAAGAGGTAGCACAAATGCCGCAAATCGCAGGGCCACATTGTATACAGAGGCAACAGCTGAATATGATTGCTACTGCAATACCTAGAAAGGACAAGACTTTCCATCCCCAGGCGGAAATTATATTCCAGAACCAACCGGACCATGTCCAGGTGCCTGGATCTTGGTGTAACAGATGGGCAATTTTATGGAGTCTGGTTATAGCTGAATAAACAGACGGTGCGTTATTTGGAATGAAAATGCAGCAACTAGATCCGATGACTCTACAGGCCCCGCCCCTATCGGCCAATATGACGTCAAGGACGAGACGATTCTGTAAAACGACAAATCTCATAGCAGATTGCTCTTCAGTTAAGTTACCTAGGGCAGAGGCAGTCTCATTAACTACTGCTTCAAGGGTTCTGGTTAACCTACGAATTAGCTTACTATTCTGGATAGGTCCTATAAAGAAGAAGAAACCTCTATTGAAATCTGTATACTGTTCTAGAGCAGTTTCAGTATAATCGACAATCGGGGACTCAATCTCCCTTCTATGTCTAATGTGTACTAGATGTGTGTTTCTATGATAATCAGATGGAGCTAGGAAAACAGGTGGCAGTAGGAAGGCAATGTAACAGGTTCCCTCCCAATCGAGGGGCAGACGAACATATGCGGTTTGACCACAAATAAAATAAGAATGACGTGAAGCTTTGAAAATAGATTTCCCACTGTCACTGTACTTGACAATAGTAGTACAATCGCTATGTCCTACATGTACGGAACCATTATTTCTAACACATAATTCGCCTTTGACTGGTAGTACTGAAATAGCAGGTAAGTCTGGAGTGGAATCAGACTGAACATTCAGGACCATGAAACTCGAAGAATAATTACCCAAATTATAAACTTCATTTTCGAGATCTAACCCTGTTCTGTGGGGAAGACCTTGCTTGTCTGGGAAACATGTACTGTTAAGAAAAGACATATCTGTTGAGGATGACGTTAACGTGGACCATGCTCCACACGAACCATTATGTGAAAATGGATAAGGAAAGAGTGGCAGAACTCCCTTCGGGGTCTGGAAAGGGGGGAGTCGACCACACACCCAACAATTAGTGGCATTGCTGGTCTGGTGTGAATAATGTAGCATGCGGATAAAAGAATTGTTACGCATAGCGAGGCGGTAAGAGAGTTCATGAGGAGGCAGATCACTAAACGTGTGCTCTACTGTAACATTAGAAGACTTATTTACATGAGGAACTGAAAAATACTGATAAAACGCATAACTGGTGCAGGAAATCATAATACTGAGAAATAATATAAAACATAGAAAAACGATACATCGGATTGAGTTTTGACTAACTCTCTCACTATGGGGGTCTATTTTATACATGTCAGAAACCGGTCTAACCGTTTCACCTAGGGGAGGACTTAGACAATCAAACTGGCTGACTTATTTTACTAGACCTTAACTTTTTCTTATACTCCTGTTGCGGAGTTGTCTCTAACAGGGAGGGTGCAGTATCAGTGTCTTTTGCGGGACAGTCCTTAAGAATAGTACTTTGGCAGTCCTTTAAATCCTCGGAAATGTTCTTTGAAACGGGCTTCAATCCATAAAACTTTTTGATATGCGAAAGATGCACCCAGCCTTTGCGTCCCTCCAACTTCACGGCTGTACGGGTGGCCAGGAGGACCTGTCGGGGCTCCTTCCAGCGAGGCTCCAGCGGACTTGAACGATCGAAATTTCGCACTAGGACCATGGATCCGGGAACGATTTCATGCGGTGCCACCTCGGTATTGTCTGGAAATGCGGCAGCAACCTGTGAACGACAAGAGTTGAGGGCAGACATCAAGGAAGCTAGGTAATCTGTCAGCATATTACTTGAAACATCGGTAATACTTCGGGGTCTAGGTGTACCCCACATGTTAGGGGGGCGGCCGAATACGACCTCGTACGGGGACAGACCTGATCTGGAATGTGCGACCATGCGCATATAGAACAGGGCGACCGGCAGAGCTACTAGCCAGTCCACACCTTTCTCTTGACAAACTTTTGCAATTCGAATTTTCAGAGTCTGATTATGTCTCTCTACGAGACCGGCTGCTTCAGGATGGCGTACACAATGGAACTTCCACTGGTACCCTAACAAAAGGGAAACGTGTTTCATGAGTTCAGATGAGAATGGCTGGCCGTTGTCAGAATATACGACCCTAGGGAGTCCGTAACGGGGGAAGAACTCACGAACCAACTGCTTGGCAGTGGTCGCGGCTGTGTAATCTGGGACTGGATATGCTTCTGTCCACCTGGACAAAGCGCATACAACTACGAGGACATACTTGAAACCTCAACATCGCTCCATCTGAATGTAATCCATCTGGAGGACTTCAAAAGGGTGGTCAGGGGGCTGGAATCCACCTTGTTCCACCGGGACACTTTTACCTGGATTAAACTGACAACATATCATACAGGTACGGACTTTCTGCTTGGCTGCAGCTCGTAAATGCTTGTTGAACCAAATGTTCTGGATACTATCTAACCTAGCTTTTTCTCCTAAATGTGCTGGACTATGTGCGGTATTAATAATGACTTGAACCATGGAGTCGGGGAGAAACCATGTGGCTTTACCCTTTGTTACCCATCCTTGATCTGTCTGGACCCCTCCTTGTTCGGATCATTTCTTGATTTCATCGGGAGTAGCATGTAACTGGATATCTATGACATCTTGAGTAGGGTCCTTAACTGTCATACATGTAGTCGGATCTGGAGTGTATGTCGGTGTCTTATTAACTGGAATGTCTGGTGTCTGTGCTGTAAGCTTGGCTGTGCGATCTGCTAGATCATTACCTTGAGAAATAGTGTCAGTAACTTTCGTATGTGCTTTGCACTTCATGATAGCAATAGATGTCGGTAAATGTATGGCATCTAACAGAGCCTGAATAAGGAGACCATGCTGAATCTTGGTTCCATGAGAAGTCATGAAACCTCTCTCCTGCCAGAGCACTCCGAAGTCGTGTACGACTCCAAATGCGTAACGTGAATCTGTGTAAACATTAACTTTCAGGTTTTTAGCGTGTATGCAGGCTTGTGTCAGAGCAACTAGCTCTGCTGCTTGAGCAGACAGGGTGTCAATACGGTGTGTTTCAATAACTTCAGTGTCAGTAGTCACTGCATACGCGGCTACTAGTTCTCCTGTACTTGTTCTCATACATGAACCATCCACATAAAGTGTCAGGTCGGGATCTGGTAATGGAATATCTGTCAGATCTTGTCTTGGTTTTGTCGTAATGTTGACTACTTCCACACAGTCGTGTGTGGCAGGATTCGAAGTAACTGATGGTAACAATGTAGCAGGATTTAAAACGTTGCAGCGTCTGATTTCTATGTGTGGCTGGAACAGTGTCAGTTCATAACCTGTCAATCGTGCAATAGTCAAGTGCTGAGTCTGTGTTCGGTTTAAAAGAACTTCCACGGAGTGTGGAACTTGTACTGTCAAGGAATGTCCTAATACTATGGAATCACTTTGTCTGATAGCTAGTGCTGTGGCTGCAACTGACTTGAGGCACGCAGGCAGAGCCTGGGCTACAGGATCTAATGTGCTCGAAAAATAAGCACAGGGCTTGTATTGTCCTGCTTGATCTTGTGTGAGAACTGATAATGCTGTACCTTCGCGTTCTGTGACGAAAAGTGTAAAAGACTTACTGTAGTTCGGTGTTGCTAGAACTGGGGCTTGACATAAAGCTTTCTTTAACTCATTGAAACTAAGTGTATGTTCAGATGTCCAAGGGAGAACAGTCGATACGGCTGCCTCCTGTGTCGTTAACTGTATCAGTGGCTTGGCTAGAAATGCATACTGAGGAATCCATTGTCTGCAATAAGAAGTGAGGCCAATAAAAGCACGTACCTCCTTCTGGGTCCTTGGCTGAGGAAGACTCGCTATTAACTGGATACGGTCTGGTGTCAACTGCCTACCCCTCTTGGACAGTAAGTGTCCTAAGTAGACCACTTGCTGGACACAGAATTGAAGCTTCGAAGGGGACACCTTGTGTCCCATCTCGGCTAAGAAATACAAGACTGTAAGTGAGGCTCGCTCGCAAGCACGTTCAGAACGGGCTGTGATCAGTAGATCATCAACATACTGGAGCAGGGCAGTGTCAGTTGGCATGTGAATATTGTCTAGTTGTCTCTTAAGTGCTTGACTGTAAATGCTAGGACTTTCTGTGAAACCTTGAGGAGCTCGTGTGAATTTATAGCTCCTTCCATTTAAACAAAATCCGAAAAGAAACTGGCTGTCTGGATGAATGGGGACACTGAAAAACGCATTCTTGAGGTCTATGACTGTAAAAAATGTGGCTTCGGAATCAATGGCTGTCAATAGGGAAGAGATATCTGGGACAACTGGGTACTGGGGAATAATACATTTATTAAGTTCTCGAAGGTCAATCACTAAACGATATACTGGAGGTGCATTTGGATCAGTACGTTTCATGACAGGAATGATCGGAGAATTACATACATTGGAGTCAGTTTCTACAACTACTCCTTGAGCGATGAGCTCGTCAATAATTTTGGATAAGGCTACTACAGCCTCAGGTGGCAGTCTGTACTGCCTGATTCGTGGTAACACTACACCTGGCTTGAGAGTCACACGATGGGGTGTGATTTGCATATAACCAACATCAGTTGGACCTTGCGCCCATAGATGCTGCGGAACATTGGACAATCTTGGATCAAAATCTCGTAATACATAGTGACCCTTAAAGTCACGTAGGAACAATCGTATTCCCTCTGGGGAACAGCATATAACTGCACCTAATTCTTTCAGTGTTTTAATGCCTAATAGATTCTCTGGACATGACTTAGTAAGTAACAGATCAGTAGTGCGGGACAATGGACCTACTTCTAGAGTAACTGGCTTTGATATTTCATTTACAATAGGTTTTCCTGAAAATCCAAGGGAAACATTTCTAGAGCCTGAGAGCGGAGCCCCTGGAACTTCGGCGTGACTTATAGTGGTCCTACTTGCCCCTGTATCAATCAGAAACTTTCTGTCTTTCCCTAATACTTGACTGTGGACATAGGGACCTTCTTGATCTACAGGTATCTCGATGAGAGGCAAGCCTACCTCCCTCTCTAGGCTGTTTCATGAATATGGCTGATACTCTGGATACTCGGACTGCGCATACTGGTACATCTGCTGTGTAACATGCTGTGTTGCAGCGATGGGCTGCGGTACAGTAACTGTCTGTGGTGCATTCTGTGACTGAGGAGTCTGTGTAACTTGCTCTTGTCTAGGCAGACGTGGTCTTTCTTTAGTCTTACCGGTAGCTATGTTGTGTTTCAGAACTGCACACTCGTTTATAAAATGACCTGGCTGTTTACAATAATTGCAGTTTCCTTTAACGGGAGCTGCAGGATGACTGGCTTGATTTGGACCCCTTTTCTGACTGTCTTGAGGAACGGATTGTGCAACTAGTACTTTCATTTTCGTGTCTTTCATACGTTTTCTCTCGTGATCTTGCTCTTCTCTGATTCTATTCTGGTGATATTGAAGCATCTGTAACATTTGGGACGGGGTATTAGCTTGCCAGGTACTTTCGACTTTCAAAACTCGGTTTTTAATTTGTGGACTTGAATTCTCGACTAATTTAGTAACAAAAAGATGAGGGTATGATTCGCTACTTGTCTTGAGACCACTGTTTATGGTAAAACATTTCTCAAATCTGGAGTAAAAATCACTAGTGTCTTCGTCTTGTTTCTGTTTACATGCTGAGATTGCATCCCAGTCTTCTTTTCTAGTTGTCAATAACCTAGGCAAAACTTGTATTAATAATTCTGGTAATTCTTTACATTTATCTCCAAGACCGGTACCTGGTACTCGTGTCTTATCTTCAGCTTCTAGGACTGTCCAATCGATCTTTTTCTCTCCCACCTCCCATTCTTTTTCCTTGAGTTTCTCATATACCCCTGCGGGCAACAAGACTTTTAACATTTTAATGATATCTGGATACGTGTATTCTCCCATACGGAGCATGTCTTTTAATTCTCGGTGGAACCCTGCTGGATCTTTATCATGACAGGGAATTAACTTTTTCATCTCTAGGAGTTCCATCTTTGTGATCGGGGTGTAAACAAACACTCATTGCATTTCACCACCCTCTGTCTTAACTGGATGCACTTCTCGTAACGGATTCTGTCTGTCTATGTAAAAGGGTTTACTTTCTGGGGGTGAGACATGAACAAAATGTGGGTTCAGAAACGTTCTGTATTTGTGGCGCTGTTCTAGAATGACACTAATCAAATCGGTACCTAAACCTTTCCATTTGTACTGGAGTAACTCGTTCAGGACATCGTGTAACGGACCTGGATCAGAATGTTGATCCTCATACAATGTAATGAGGTGCTGGATCATATACATACCCGCCAGTCGTTGCTCGGCTGGGGGCATTTTCAGAAACATTTGGGCCACTATTTCGTCTGGAAAAGTGGTAGAATCAGTAATCCATCGGACTGCTGATCGGACTAGTTCTTGTTCATGCATGGTACTTAACTCGCTATAACCGATTCGTGATTTCAGAATGTGATCGGTAGCTTGAAATACTTGTTCTAGGGAACCTGGTTCTGGTGCTGGATGATGTAAAACTGACTTGTGTTCTAGGCGCAAATGGCGATCTGGAAATCTAGATTTTCCTACATACGCTATTCTGGCGGGATTCTCGTCGTCTACCTCTTCAGTAGAAGAGTCATTTTCTTTCTCGTTTACTTGTGCTGCTTTACGTTGTTCGTGTAACTTTATTATTTCTTTACGGATTTTCTTGTACATACTCTCTATACTACTGATAGTCTTATGCTTACCCTCGGCTATATTATCACTCCACCTTGTCAGGATTTTCATTTCGGCTCGATCTTTGGTCGGATAATCTTGTTCTCGTATTAAACAATTAATCAGAAACTTTAATAGCATGAGCTGGACTTCAACTTTTCTTTGGCACATGACGTCACTAATACTTTCTGGATCATTCCCTGTACGGATGAAACGATATATTCTGTCTAGATCTTCTTTCATATCTGGTAGGGTGACTAGATACTCGGTCACCTTTCTCACGCGTAATGAATATAAAACCATATTATCCTCGCCTGGGACTGGATCATAGCCACATTCGGTAAGGGCTTTTCTTATTTCTGCAACAGACTGATATCTGGGCGTACGCTGTGACGCTTGTGCATGTAATTCGGCTAACGTTAAACGCTTGTGTGGCGGCGGGGTTCCTGGAGGACCCCCCCCTGCGGCCCCTAAACTAGAATCGTCAACTGATGCTCTTCGTCCTGGCAGAGTGGGAAATGGAAATGCAGGCTGGACTTGTATGGCGGGCTGGACCGGGGGTACCGTAACAGGTATTCCGGTGTCTGGAGGAGCAGGAAGTGCCTGATTTACAGGGACCGGCGGAGCAGGAACAGGATTTGCATATTCTGGGACTGTGTCGTCCAAATAGGACGAAATGAAAATATCAGCTGCGGTCGGTTTGTGACGTAGCTTGGTCGGAACTAGTGGTGGCGAGAAATTACTGGATGCCTCTGGGGTCGCTTTTGGCAAGCCCTCGGCAAGAAGAGGATACATACCCTTAATAAGAGCATGCCTCTGTCTGTCTGACTGTTCTGTTTTAACTCGTTCACCAATCTCGATTAATTCCCTTTCTTGGGCTCGTTCTAAGGATTCTCTACTTAATTCTGACTTTCTGATTTCTTTTTCGGTTCTTTTATGAGATTCTTTGCGCCATAACTCGATGGCATCTTTCTGTGACTGTCTGGCTTTCTTTTTCCATAATGCTTCTTCTACTCGCATGATGCACTCGGCATCCCATGTGCCTGATACAGGCCATCTATACTTTTCTTCCAAAACTTTGGTATACTCTACCCATAAATCTAGATACAATATGGCGCTTATGCCATGCTTCTGATACATAAAATGACCTGGACTGTCCCTAGGCGGAACAGGAACTGCTGCTTCTAGCAGACCTTTTCTGGTTTTTAACTGACGCAGTTTTGAAAAGAGCGGCATGACTGAACTATAATCTGGACACAACACAATATACAATAAACACGATAATTACTTCACACTCATACCACGACATTAAAGTACATGAAGAACATTCAGAATAACAGTTCGAACAGAATACTACCTGGAATACGGGAAACAGAATACATGAATTTTCTCGAGAACAGAACTGACTAGAACAGAAACTAGATGCACTGCTGAAACAGTACGAAACTTACCGGTCTCATACAGAGACACGTCAGGACCCGCATCCACCGAAGTGGACACTTCGTTTGGGGGTCTGTGTACCACCAACCCACGGACCAGAGTCAATTAGATTGACCCTGTCTAGATACTACCCCAGCAACGGTACTCACCGGGCAGCAAGAACGGAAGGCCTCGGACTGGACTGGACTGCTTCGACGCCGGACGGACGAACTTCGGACTTCTGTTACGGGTGGGCCTCCGGATACCTCGGACCTTGGACTCTCGGCTTGGGCTCTGGTCGGGACTCGCCGCGTTCCTCCACCGTCTCGTCTGGATGCTGGACCGCCTCCTCCGTCTCCTCCGTGGGCCTGAGGGATACTTAAAGCAGAAATATCTGCCGGTGCGCAGAAGAGTTCCGTCACGACTGCAGAGGGTCAGGGGGCCGGCGTGGCTTCACCGACGCGTGGGGAAAGGGCAAGTCCCTATTCGGGCGCCATTATGTGGTATATAAATAAATAATACCGGATCTATTTTTGTCTAGGCATAGCAATAACAGATAGCTCAATAAATAAGAGTCAAGATTCGAGGTAGTAGGAGTTTGCAGGTTTATTACAGCATAAAGGATAGGAACAGGACAACCTGCACAGGAATAGGATGGCAGGGCCTGACAGGGGGGGCCCCGACAGCTGCCGGGCAGGATCTGGGATGAGCGCGCTAACATTTAATAACAATACACGAACATATATACTAAAACAGTTGCATTACAATACATATGATAGGCGGAGCAGTGGGTGTGGTCAATAGCAGTCGCGAAAGATAAGGGTGAAAGTAGGTGTAACAGAGGCGTATACATAGACATGTGATGTAAACGTAACAGAATATGTCATAAATGGGGCGGAAACATGGAGGGGGCTACCTAAGGAGCCGGGACTTCTAACCTAATGGTGCGCGCAAACTGACAATGACGTGTTACTAGGAGAAGCTGGGGGCTACGAACTCTGTGCTAGGAGCAGAGACTGGAGTCTGGAGAGTCAGGGCGGCATGTACCTAAACAATATCTAGTATCTGATGTTTAGAGAACATGTTGATAGAATCCAAAAGTTATCGGGGTAAAGGCGAACAGACTCTAAGACTGGAGCATGCATTATTCTACATGTAGTGCGTGATGAAGAATATTAAATGATCATTAATACAGTATTTCTCTAACATGGAGACGTAAAGGCTAGACTATGATGGTAACTATTGATGCAGTTCAGTAGCTTTAGGAATGCAGAGAAGGAGGACTAACTGATAACTGGAATCATAACATACTCTTGGCAGACTCAGAGGCAGAGCCAGGCTGAACCGGGCACTGCAAGGCAGGAAGTAAGTGAAGGGTCAGGAACACAGGTGGGGGCTGTATCGCTCCTCAGCGAGGCTCAGGAGACAGAAGCTGAATCTGGTGTCCAGGCCCTTTTGAGGCCTAGAAACGGGAACTTTACAATGGAATAACGTGCACACTGAGAAACGTGGCAACGTAGCTTTACATAGGCCTGATATTCGTAGTATTCACGAGAACTGGAAACTGACATACTAGAGATGGACACAACTGTAATTGCGTCTTTAATCGAACATGGGGAATACATATGCATATTAATCATGCACAGATAACATATGATGGAGGACGCGTAGGGACACAGAACATGGCAAAATTTACTTTTCCACAATCTCCCTACAGGGTATGGACTTTACGGTGGAACACCGCCCTGGCACAGATCACGCCAACGCTGACGGTCTGTCCAGGTTTTTCCGCCTTAGTGATGTGGAACTCCCTGGGGAAGGGTAGTTCCCCCCACATTTCAGCTGGAGGGGACACGTGTTAGACCTGGCACCTTGGCGTGAGTTTCCCTTCCACTTTTTGCTGTTGTGCCTCAGATGTTTTTGCTGGTGTCCGCTACTCAGGGCACTGCGCCACGGCCAACCCGTGCCGCAGTGCAAGTGCTCCCTACTGTAAAGTGTATCTGTGATTGTTGTCCATGATTGGTTCATTGGATTTACTGTCAGTCCCTAGTAAAGTGCACCAGGAGTTCCAGGGCTTGTGAATACCAATACTGCTAGTGGGCCTGCAGCGCTGATTGCGCCACCCACAGAAGCATCCTTAAAATGTGTCTAGGGTCTGCCATTGCAGATCCTGCGTGCAGTCTGGTACTGTCATGCTGGCTGGGCAAGTGCACACACTTGCCAGCCCCTAAACCTTCCCTTAACTTCATATTAGTCACCCCTATGGTAGGCCTGAGGGCAGGGTGCATTGTAAGTATAAGGTAGGACATGCCCTGATGTGTGTGGCATGTTCTAATAGTGAATTACTGCCAAATTCGTTTTTCACTATTGTAAGGCTACCAGTTCCCCTCTAGGCCAGATGGGCTGCTGGAATTGTTACACTCTATAATCCCAGCAGGCTCAGGGAACATGGTAGAGGTTAATGTTTAGTATGCCTGAACTCAGAATAATAAAATACTTCTTTTAGTAAAGTTTATTTTAATATCCTGGGTTTGCAAATGCTACTTTTAGAAAGTTAGCATTTGCTTGTCTAACCATTTCAGCCCGCCTCTGCTCTTGTGGGTATCTGACTGTCTGAGTGTGTGAGTGACAGGGCTGGGAGTTGACAGGTTGTGAATAGCAGGATGACACCTTAGTGGGTGGTGGGAGTTTCCCCTGAATGATGCATCAGGCTGTGCTCTGCCCCCACAATGCTGGCTCCGCCCTCCTGGGGAGCGACTGATGACTCAGCCTGCACCTGGCCCAGGAAGGACCGAAGCTTGTCAACAAAGTGCTCAGGCTGCCCCTGTCTTCACAATGCCGGCTCCGCCCCCCTGGGGAGCGGCTGATGTGCCTGCCCTCACACTGAATGCAGAAGCAGAAGTACCCACCACAAGTGCTCAGGAGCTGAGAGCAGTTAGGCAAAGGCCCCCCTGGCCTGTAAGAACAAAATAAACTGTGTATAAAAGTAGGAGCCCTGCTCCTTGTAAATTAGAATCCTGTTTCACCACGAAGGACCTCTGCCCGACTAGAAGGAGAAGAGACGCTGGGAGGACTGGCCTGCTGCTTGCCTTGCTGAGAAAGGAGAGGAAAAGACTTAATGAGAAAAGACTTTGCTGCTTTGTGCTTAAACATTCTCCAAGGGCTTGATTGAGCTTGCCCCCTGACCTGAGCCACAGGACCATCTGGCTCAACCTGCCCTCTGCTCGTCTGCCGGTAATTATCTGGGATTTCTACCACTGCCGGAGCTGTGACCTTGGTGCCCCCCAGCCCCTCCCTGAGGCCGTGACCGACTGTGTCCCCGCCGAGGAAGAGCTCCGCTCCGTTGAGCCGCTCTTCCCCCGCTGAGGAGATCGCTGTGTTGACCGCCTGGGAAGGCTCGCTGCTGTGGTGCCCCCCAGCCCCTCCTCGAGGCCGTGCTCGCCGGTTTCCCCGTCCCTGCCGAGGGAGAGCTCCGCTCTGCTGAGCCGCTCCCCCTCCGCCGAGGGAAACCACTGAATTCACCGCCCACGGAGGCTCGCTGTTGTGCCTCACCCTCCCGCCAGAAATCCCCACCGGACGTAAACAGACCCAGGGGACAGACCTCCGCTGGACGGACGCCTCGGGTGCCAGCCTCGCTCTGCCTGAGCCGCTGGGCACCTCGCATCTGTCCCCGGAGAAAAGCCGCCACCGAGACCGTCATCGGGCTCGGGGCCCGCAACGTTTGTTTCTACCCTTTTTGTTGTGCCAGCCGCCCTGCCTACGAGTGCCCCCGGCCTCCAGATCAGCTGGGGTGCGAGCCGCCCTTTCGCAGCTGACTCGCGCCGCTCTCTCTCCCTGCTCGCGGCGCCGCTCCGCTCTGTGCGAGCGCTCCAGCCCCTCCCGCTGGAATCCGATCCAGGCGGGCAGGAGAAGTCACAGGCTGCATCCAGCGCCCCGGCCGCAGTGACAGGAGCGGCCCCAGGTCCTTTGGCCCTTGCCTTCCGTGGGCTGCCCCGAGGCCAGCACTCACCCCCGCCTGAGCCCCCCAGACCCGTGGGGGCCGCACGCATCAACAGCCCCGGCAGGGCCGAACGCGTCCCACGCGGGAAGCGTGAGCTTTGGGCGGTCGGGCCCCGATCTCGGCCCGGAGCAGGCAGAAAGTATCCCGGAGCCCCTGGGCTGGCTGCAACAAGTTGGAAAGGAGCAGTGTGACCCCCAATATTCACCAGGACTCAAGAGAACCCTCCTGAAAGGTACACTGCAGGGAAACATCCGTTTTAAAGACTAAAAGTACATTTCGAATTGCAACGAAGGAAGCTTGCCTATTTACAACCTGTGGGCGCCCCAAAAACGTTATTTGATCTTGTGATAAGTCTGTTCTAAAGAGTATATTTAATTTTTACATAAAGAAGCGTATTTTTATATACTCACAGCCTGGTGTCCATTTGTGGGGGGATTGGTATATTTTACTGTGTGTGTGACTACAAATGCTTAACTGACTAACGCCTGAAGAATAGCCTTGGCTGCTCATGCCACGCACCTAGAGGGTGAGCAAGGGTAATTCTGAAGGGTCATCCTTTGCCCTGACTTAGAGGAGAGGGTCCCTGCTTGTCACAAGTACCTACTTGCGCCAACCAGAGACCCCCAATTCTAACAACAGGTAAGTAACTATTGTTCGTCCCCATGATCCCCATCTATGTGAGTCAGTAATTCAAAGTCCCCATGATCCCCATAAACATGGGTCAGTTATTCAAGACCCCATTGATCCCCATCAACGTAAGTCAGTAACTCAAAGTTCCCATGATCCCCATCAACGTGAGGCAGTAATTCAAGGTCCCCATGATCCCCATCAACGTGAGGCAGTAATTCAAGGTCCCCATGATCCCCATCAACGTGAGGCAGTAATTCAAGGTCCCCATCATCCCCATCAACGTGAGGCAGTAACTCAAAGTTCCCATGATCCCCATCAAAGTGAGTCAGTAATTCAAGGTCCCCATGATCCCCATCAACGTGAGTCAGTAATTCAAGGTCCCCATGATCCCCATCAACGTGAGTCAGTAATTCAAAACTATTCACTATTCACTATTAAATGAACGTCGAAAGTGGGTTTGGTCTCTGCGCGTGACAAAGGGATACCAACTAGTCTTACATACAGTGCGGTTTGTTTCACCTAGCCTGTGAGGAGATGAACATGACGGCAAATGCGGTCAAATGCATGGACGTGGCTTTCCTTCGCCTCAGCAGATTTAGCCAATAAAACAACTGTATTCAACTGAGATTAGCATGAGGAATAATCAACACTGTTTATTTTCCTAGCTTTTAGAGAATGTCAATCTTTTGACAGTGATACATTGTTGTTTGTAGTGCTTTCCTATTTTATCAAACAAATATTTTAAATTATTGTATTTGTTAAAACTATTACCAAATTATATGAGGGATTTAATAAAATTCAATTCCTTTAACATGCTGCAAGAGGCAATTATAAATGTTGTAGATTCTGTGATAAGAGGACTTATTTCTACATTGTGTTCCTCAGTTGTGTTTATTCGTTGTGATTGATTGTGATTTATTCACTCTAGGATTTTTATGAATGAACAATAAAGATATTTAATTTAATTTTAATATTTAATTTTACAATTCAATTCAGTTATGGTTTTTAGTGTGTGCTGTGGCACCATAAGAATGTCCTGGAGCATATATATTTAATTATTTTCACAATGTATTCAAACATCATTTTGTTATATTAGCAGGGCCATCTCTTATAGGCCTGGTGTGATTTCAGATAGGGGAGAGAATGCAGCCTTACGGCTCCAGCGGTCGACCTAAAAGCTGGGGAACCAGGTTCGAGTCACGGCAACGATAAGGGCCGGCCTTATGCATGTGCAAGCTGTGCACCTGCACAGGGCCACCAAACCCCAGGGGCCTCCTTACCAATATATATCCTTAATATAATAATCCTCTGAGGATGGATACATATTTGCGTGGCGGACCCTGGCAGGGATTTGGCGGCCTCCGGCTTAGTTCCACTTCCTACGCTCCCTGCCCAGGGCCGCCATGAGCCTTGAGCCGCCCCCGCAACGATGCTCAACATTTTGTGATTCTGGGCAAATCACTTAATCTCCCGCTCCTAACAAAAATGGATGTGTCCATCTGTAACGAAACTGGTGCTATGTAAAGCGCTCTGATACCCGATATCTTCGGGTCTAGTTCGCGCTATATAAAACTCTAAAAAAAAAAAAAAGATACTATTGTGGTTTTGCAATTTCCATGCAGGGAGTTGGATATTGGTGAAGATCTGATAGAGTGAAATGGGTGTTCTGTCATAAACAAATGAAGTTGACTTCCATTAACTATAGGCATAAACCAATGCACTTCAAATATCTACATAGGATTTACATCACGCCAGAGAGGCAGCGCCCAATAGATCATGATCGACCGGACACAGTTGCCCCGATGTGATACCCATCACACTGTTTTCCAGCATTTTGCTTGGATCTGACTGCTATCAAAGACTTTTGTAAAGATGCTACTCATACAGTATCCAAAATGAAAGGAACCCACATTACTCTGGACCGTATGACGGCGCTGTTGGGGGTATCTTAAAGCGCTTCCTTGCAACAGTAGGCGATTTGCTGCAATGTCTTTCTTACTGCTTGCAAAGTGCAGGGCTGCCATGCACTGGTCCATGGTCATGGTACTCTCCGGAAGTGACTGGATTAGGGATATGGTGATGTGTAATTACACAGTGGACATATATGCTCTTACCTGACCACAGACGTCACTGCCTAAGGACATGAGGGACCCACTAAGGGCATACTTCCTGCAGGATGCAAACTCTGAGACATCTGATCACAGCAACCACCTGTCCACCTGGTCCTGATCACTCATTGGCTGAACTAGTTTGATGTCATTCTGATCCAGGCAAAGGGTGGAGTCTCCATCCTCTGACTTTTGACAGTCCATTGGGACAGAAGAAGGCCTTGAGCTGTGGCTGCTGCACCTCCAGATGGATAGCCGGGTAAGTATTATATGCTGTTAAGAAGGACCACCAACAGGTGGATGATGGACTTGTTAGTGTAAGTATGGTTGCTTAATGGCTGTGTTGCTAGAAGTATTCTGTGTTTAACCTGTTCCATGCTCATGACGAGCTCAGCTCGTCATGAGTCACGGTGCCACTGTGCTCCCACGTGGGCTAATTCCCCCGCTGTGCTGAGCGTTCCATTAAAACAGGCGTGGTCATGACGAGCTGAGCTCATCATGAGCACAGCGCCACCGCGCTGCGTGACGAGCTAAGCTCGTCACGAGCACCGGGGCGCTGCGCGCGCTCCCCTCCCCCGAGCACAGCTGGGGAATTAGCCCTGCAGGGAAGGGGGGTAATAACTGTACACCATCAAGAGGTTTGTGTTGTATTCTGTTATGAATGTATTGCTGGATGGTTTCATTGTGGAACATACATAAGAATGATAAAATAAATAAATGAAACACTATGATTAAATCTTTCATCTGGCACGCAACATTCCCTAGACTTAAAGGGGGAGATTTACTAAGATTTTGCGCCATGTTTGTGTCACAAAAGTGAAGGTAAAAGTGGAAATAACATGAAAGTAATGCGAAGCAGCGCATGGCACTGCTTCGCATTACCTTGCGCCATGGGGGTGTGAAAAGTGGAAATAACGTAAAAGCAATGCAAGTAAAAATGCATAAAAGGAGCCTCCGTCTTGACATAAAATTGCTATGCCAGTGCTCGCTCACAAACTAGTGTCACTTTCAAAAGTATTACAGGTGAGCTGGTTTGGTAATTAGGTAAGCACAGTATTCTCGTTTTATTTTGCTTCCACTGTGCACAATTAGCAAAGTCTTGCAGTTTCCTTTTTTGTGCTTTTCTTTATTTGATTAAAAGCTGTTATTTTGCGAGTGCTTATTTATAACAGGTACAAGGTCATACAGTGTACTGTAAACATTTCCGATTTGATTCACCGATTTGATTCAAGGATGTAATGATGGGTACATGTGGACGGGGCACTAGGACCTGCCCAAGGGAGAAAGAGGGCGGGCGGATAGGGAGGAGCCAGGGACTGGGGACGGCAGTTAGCAAATTAACCCAGGAGGACGAAGGAGGTGAAATAAAGAAGCTCCCACGTAAACACCCTGTATCCGTGTCTCTGTATGCACAAGGACACTACATCTGGTGACGAAGGTCGGATCGGTACCTGTGGCGTGAGGAGGACGGCTAACTCTGTAGGCGCACGTCCCTGGATTGCACATCCAGCATTGTGAGGCCAGTGACCGCGTGGTAGCAGAGCCACTGCGCGGGCGTCCTCGCGCGCTGGGAGCCCACCCCAGCTGTCCGGAGGTGTGTTCACCTGCCCGGAGCTCACCACGCTGCACCGCGTGTGTGGCCCGTCCTGGGGGTTGGAGCGGTGCAATAAACATTGAAGGCTGCCTCACCTTGTGCGCCCGTGACGACGCCTTCTGAGAGGGTGAGTGCTGGCTACTACCGACAATCTGTGAGAGGGAGCTGCAGTGAGAACACCGTGTCTTCGGTTGTAGAAGGCCAAATCTCGTTGTACAGGAGATTCTCGTGGCGGCCATCTTGAAGTCAGGCGGTTCGTCCAATCCCGTCGGGATCTTCGGCGGCCATCTTGGAGTCAGGCAGAGAGCCTGAAAGCCATCAAGCACTGTTAAATACACGGTGCCCACAAGAAACAAGCATTGGCGAGTGCAAAGAAAAGTAAACAAGCACTGGCGAGTGCAAGAAGCAAGTCAACAAGCATTGGCGAGTGAAAGGAAAATAAGTAACAAGCATTGACGAGTGCAAGGAAAACTAAACAAGCACTGGCGAGTGCAAGGAAACAAGTAAACAAGCACTAGCGAGTGCAAGAAAACAAATAAACAAGCACTGGCGAGTGCAAGGAAACAAGTAAACAAGCATTGGTGAGTGCAAGAAGCAAGTCAACAAGCATTGGCGAGTGAAAGGAAAATAGGTAACAAGCACTGGCGAGTCCAAGGAAACAAGTAAACAAGCACTGGTGAGTGCAAGAAGTACTTTTGTCAGTATGTGTCGAATTAACGGGATAGCGCAATGCCTGACCCCGGTCCCATGGGTGTGTTGGGAGTATCGTTCCTGCGCCCTCCGGAGCCCCTCACTCTTGAATCTGGTGGGGGTATGGGCCTGCGGTGGCAAGAATGGCTAGAAGATTTCACGGACTTCATGAAAGGGTCCCATGTAACGGATGCTGGACAGCAATTGATCGCTCTCAGGAATCTTGTAGGCAAAGAAGTTGGACAGATCATAAAAGAGTTGCCTACTGAGTCCGCTGAGTCATACACTAAGGTCTGTGAAGCACTCAACCGCAAGGTCTTGCACAAAAAGAATGTTTATTATGAGCGATATACATTTAACCTGGCATCACAAGAGAAAGGTGAGCAAATGAGCGTATTCATCACACGTCTGAGACGTTTAGCAAGATATTGTGACTTTGATAATCTTTCCACGGAGGATGCCCTCCGATTGAGAATCATAGAAGGCTGTCTGTCAGAGCCCTTGAGACGCAAACTGCTCAAGAAAAGCTACCCGCTGGATGCGATTGAGGAAATGACAAGAGTCAATGATCAAGCCGATGAGCATGCGAAGAAGATGGAGGCCAGGAGAAGCGAGAAACGTGAGCAGGCATTCAGGATGCAGTCTCGACAAGTGCATGGACGGTCCCCACCACAAGCGCGCTCCTCCAGAACCAAAAAACAGTACCACATGTCAAGTCGTCGGCGCAGAAGCACGAGTTGCACCAAGAAAAGATCAGAACGACAACTAAAGTGCTACAGATGCGGCTACGATTTCCCACATGCAGATACATGCCCAGCACTAGGTCAACGATGCCGAAAGTGTGGTAGAGACAACCATTTCAAAAGCATGTGTGGGACTTCCCACAAGGATGATCCACGAGAACCTACCAGACAACATCATCCCTCAAGCAGCTGTCACCATGCAAGCAGCCATTACCATGTCAGAGCAGTACAGGATAGACGAGACTCATCCACTGGGTCGTCACAATCCAGCTGTCACTCCTGCCGAACACATCGATCTCGACGGTCGTCATCAAGAGGGTCAAGATACCTATCACCCGTCTCACAGGACCGTGCCGAATACAAATGTTTTGTAGAGGATCCTGATCGTCTAAAGGAATATCCACGGCTAGACATCAGAATTGGTTCTCACCACGCCAAGTTTGTGATGGACAGTGGGCCGTCGCTAAATTATTTACCTGTAGCGGAATATCTAAGAATGAAGACACCTCCCAAATTGATAAACCCCCACGTGCGAGTATATACGTGGATGTCGAAAAAACCACTCCCCTGTCTTGGGAAGTTCGCGACCGACTTATCATATCAAGATCGCACCATCCAAGCTTACATCCACGTCATTGATGGGCCTGAGGTGGACTGCTTACTGAGCTGGTGGACATACTATACAAAGTGGATGGCAAACCAGACATTACCCTGAAGTTCCCTAAGCTCTTCCATGGTCTTGGGAAGATGAGAAACTGCCAAATTAGACTCCACATCAACGAGCAAATCACACCAGTGGCACAACATCACCGGAAAATTCTATTTCATCTACAGGAGGCCGTGGTGAAGGAGCTCCAAGACCTACTCGAGGCTGACATCATAGAAAGAACTGATGGACCAACACCCTGGGTCTCCCCGGTCGTAGTGGTTCCAAAGAAAGGAGAGACGGACCGAGTCAGTCTATGTGTGGACATGAGAGCGCCTAACACCGCGATAGAGAGGGAGAGGCACCCAGGCCTCCACATCAGTGACATGATCACGTCACTCAATGGAGCCAAAATATTTTCAAAACTAGACCTTAACAAAGGGTACCACCAGCTAGAGTTGCATGAGCGGTCCCGATACATCACGACATTCTCAACACATCTAGGGCTGTTCAGGTACAAAAGACTCAGTTTTGGGGTGTCCTCAGCTGCGTAAATGTTTCAGGAAGCAATCAGGAGAACAATCCATCATGTTCCCCATGTATTGAAATATAGTGATGACATCCTGGTGTATGGAGCCACCGCTCAAGAACATGACACCGCGCTAGATCGGGTTTGCCATGCCCTGACGGAAGCCAACCTCACGCTCAATCAGGACAAGTGTGAATTTCATAAGCCAATACTGAAATTCTTCGGACACGTCTTTTCTGGAAATGGCATGAAACCGGACCCCGAAAAGGTAGCGGCGCTCAATGATACACCAAGCCCAAGTGACGTTGGAGATGTGCACTCGTTCCTGGGCATGGCCAGCTACTGCTCCAGGTACATACAAGACTACGCCACAATAAGTCACCCCGTGAGAACTCTCACCAAACAGGGGCAGCCATTTCAGTGGTCCACTCAATGTGAACGTGCCTTCAGAGATATCAAGGAAGCTGTAGAGTCTGCTGAAAACATGGCCTACTTCAACCCTAAAAAGAAGACAGAAATAACCGCGGATGCCAGCCCTGTGGGGCTAGGAACCATTCTAGCACAGTATGACAGAGAGGAAGACCGACGCCACATCATAGCATATGCCAGTAGGAGTCTCACAGACACGGCGAGGGCATACTCCCAGCCAGAAAAAGAAAGTTTAGCTGTCGTCTGGGCCTGTGAACACTTCCACATCTTTATCTTTGGAAAGCATTTCACCTTGTTCACTGACCATCAAGCTCTGATCACAATTTTTGGAAACCCTCGAGCCAAAATGCCGCCACGAATAGAAAGATGGGGCCTCAGGTTACAAGAGTACACATACACCATTGTACACAAGCCAGGGAAAGCTGCAAACCCTGCCGATTACATGTCCAGACACCCCACCCGGACCAGCAAATCCAAGCTGTCGATTGCGCACGAATACATCCATTTCGTGGTAGATCAGGCCAGACCCCCTGCTGTTCCGCTGGAAGCAATCTGTGAGGCAACCCAGTCAGACGTCACCCTGCAGGAAGTCAAATGCCGCATACAGACAAATAGCTGGCGACATTCAGAAACCACGGGACAAGGTGACCAAGAGATGTCAGCATTCAAACACGTCCATGATGAACTATCAATAGCGACAAATTGTCTCATCCTAAGAGACACTCGAATTGTGATTCCAAGACAGCTAAGACAAGGGGTTATCAATCTAGCCCATGAAGGACACAGGGGCATAGTAGCCATGAAAAGAGCGCTACGAGAGCGGGTCTGGTTTCCGACACTGGATCTAATGGTGGAAACAACATTGAAGGACTGCCCACAGTGTCAGCTAGTGAGCCGCCCAAAACCCCTGCACCGCTGCAAATGTCTCCACTGCCGGATGGCGTCTGGCAACACATTGCCATTGATTTCTTTGGGCCGTTCAAGTCGGGACAATGTGTCCTGGTCATCATAGACGAATATTCCAGATTCCCCATTGCACAACTGTGCACATCCACCAAAGCCTCCAGCGCCATACCAATTCTAGATGAAGTCTTCGCTGCGTGGGGCTTTCCTCAAGTGGTAAAATCTGACAATGGGCCCCCATTCAACAGCCATGACTTCGCCGAGTTTGCTCAACACCTAAACTTTAAACACCGGAAAATCACACCACTCTGGCCACAGGCGAATGGAATGGTTAAACGCTTCATGGCCACGGTCAAGAAAGCCATTCAGCAGGCGGAGCTCACTCGAAAGAGCATCCACACAGCGCTAAATGAAGTACTATGTGCCTACCGAAACACACCCCACTCCACCATGGGCAAATGTCCGGATACCCTCATGCTAGGCCAGTCAGTGCGCACCAGACTGCCCATGATGAATGTCCCGGTGAGTGAACCATGTCCGGACTCTGACCATGAGGAAATTGCGGCCGTGGACAGGCTAAAGAAAGAAAAAATGAAGGATTATGCGGATGAATGTCAACATGCCTCTCACGCTGAAATTCGGGAAGGAGACTGGGTGTTGGCGCGGCAAGAGCAGCACAGAAAGACTGACTGCAAATATCATGAGACTCCGCTGAAAGTTGTGAGACAAAAAGGAACTATAATCACCGCAGAAACAGACGGAAGACGAGTCACCAGGAATGTGACACACTTTAAGAAGTGCAGCCCTAGCGTAAAAGAACTATTGACTGGATCACCACTCGAGAACAATGAACATGAAATACCGCTCAGCAGCAGTCAGGTACCAATGGGAACTCCTGATGAGCACGAGCGAGATATCCCTGATCCTCAGTCGCGCACCAGACGGGCCATTAGAAAACCGTCTCGCCTCATTGAAGAACTTTAAGTGGCAATCTTCAGTGACGTGAAAGCAAAGGGCGCTGATACATTGCTGTGCTTTGTTTTTGTTTACGGAGGGGGGAGATGTAATGATGGGTACATGTGCACGGGGCACTAGGACCTGCCCGAGGGAGAACAAGGGCGGGCGGATAGGGAGGAGCCAGGGACTGGGGACGGCAGTTAGCCGATAACCCAGGTGGACGAAGAACGTGAAATAAAGAAGCTCCCACGTAAAACCCTGTGTCCGTGTCTCTGTATGCACAAGGACACTATGTAAATGTAAATGTAAATGTACAGGAATTTATATAGCGCAGATCACCAAGCGGTTTCTAAGCGCTTGCTTAGGGAACCCGTCCTGGTATTCCCCTGTGAGATAACCCCGGCAGGGTATCCGCAAGGTGAAAGCCAGGCATCCCGCCGCGAGGGGCCGTTGTGGAGATTAAGCAAGCTATTGCCCAGAGTCGCAGAGTGTGAACCCATGAATCGAGTAGGCACCGGAGCGAGAATTGTCGAGTCCATGGACATTTTAGGACTCAAGACCCCGCCGAGCCAGGAATTGAACCCTGGTGCCGGGCTGACCTCTGCTTCCAGGTCTGCCTCCTCTAACCAGTGAGCCACACTTCTCCACTACACTACACTACAAAGGCCTCTCCATAAACTACCTCGCGCCAATTGACGCAGTGTTCCATTTCACACCCGCCCACACTTCCTGTGCGCACCGGACATCTGAGTGAAACTCCACCAATCAGGAGCTGCGACGTTGAACATATGCTGCCCCCTTAATTTTCACCAGGGTGTTTGGTGGTGGGTGAAGATTGTGGTGTATGGTGGAAGGGGGGGGACGCAGGTTGCAGGAAGCGTGTATCCAGAATATTGACTGGTAAATATAGTGTTACCACAATATCAGGGCCTAAATATTGAAGACACAAACATTGACAGATAAATATATATAGGAAAGAATAGACTTACTGTACTTGACCTCCATATACATGTACCTTGATGATATATATAAAAAAACTTTATGCATTCATTGTATAAAAAAGTCAAGGCAACTCTACTCTCTCTAGGAACTACCAGCTGACAATAAATCTGCCTAGAGTTGCAGCAGGTATCCTTACTGCCCCAAGTGATAGCGAGCATGGTCTAACTCTGTGTGCGGTCACTTTAGCAGAGAGCAGTTACAGTCAGTAGCGGCCCATACAGGTAAGACCGGTAGGGTGAGGTGGGGGATTTGGGCAGACGACGACGAGGGAAAATGAATTATTTATTTAATTTTCCCTCGTCATCATCTGTCGAATCCCCCCCAACCCGCCCCCACAGCTCTTACATGCATCGGCCGCTCCTGGTTACAGTGGTTTTCCATATATTGCAGGAACATGGTTTAAATCTAAATACACATGGGAAAAGTGATGGCAGAGTACTGGGCACACAGCCTCAGGCCTAAGAAAAACACATGGGGAATTTACTGCAAACATAACACCAGCTAGAAAGTTGAAAGAAGGAGGTCCCCACAATTTTTTAATCTAGAACAGTGGTTCTTAACCTCTTGATTTCTGTAGATACTGGCGAATCACTATTGGAAGCCAGGGACCCCGTCTAAACAATTCTACAATGTAAACCTAAAAATATACGAAAATACAACAAAAGGATACATCAAACACACAAATGACAACATATTGTATTTAATTTGCTAGACTCTAGCATATATCTTTGCATGTTTTGCTCTTAATCAAAGCTTTCTTTTTGTTACCGCACACCTGATTTATTTGAGGCCACATATCATCCATATTAGATTCTGTGTTTTGTATTCGTGCTGAACCCACAAATCAAGCTAAGAATACCAACGTGGGCCCAATTAATAAAGGGCGTCTGCACTCGTGGCGGAGGACCGCAATCATGGGGGAGTCTCCGCCCTTGCGGCAAAATCTGTCCAAGGAGAATTTTCATTGCGGAGATTCACCCCTATTCTGAAGATGCCCCCACAAATGTAGGGCCTCTGCATGAGTGCAGAGACTCCCCCACAACTGCAGGGCATCCATATGAGTGCAGAAACTCCCCCACAACTGCGGAGCCTACGCATGAGTGTAGGGACTCCCCCATGAGTGCTGAAACTCCCCCACAACTGCGGAGCCTCTGCATGAGTGCCGGGATTCCCCCATGAGTGCAGAGACTCCCCCACCACTGCAGGGCCACCGCATGAGTGCAGGGACTCCCCCACGAGTGCAGAGACTCCCCCACAACTGCAGGGTTTCCGCATGAGTGCTGAGACTACCCCACGAGTGCAGAGACTTCCCCACAATTGCGGGGCCTCCGTATGAGTGCGGAGACTCCCCCGCAAGTGCAGAGACTCCTCCACAACTGCACATGAGTGCTGAGACCCTCTGTGAATCAGGTCCTGAATTTTTGGCCTCCAATTTCAAATTCTCTCACATTTAGTAAGCATTCAAAAAAGTTTAATTTTGCTAAATTATTTAAGTATATATATATATATATATGTTTATACAACATGCCCAAAGCATTGAAAGGGAACACCACTGCGCTCGGCCATCCGGCAGTGAAAAATGCAGGCTGCATCTCGGCTCCAAATAGATTCTTTGGCCAACGCGTTTCAAGGCACTCCGCCTCTTCTTCATGGGCCGCTTTAGGAACACAGGCTGACACTCCGCATTTAAATGCATTTCCGGTGTTTTCATGTACGCACTTGGTGGGCGTGTGCATTTCAAGTTCTGGTGCATGATGGGTGTCAGAGTTTTAAACGCCAGTAGGTTCAACCTGTAGTTTCCTTGTTAAAAAGCATTTTATAAACCTTGAGTAGGTGTTAGAGTCTCGTTACAGCTTTCATTAGCATATAGAACGCAGTGCTCTAAAAGTCTCGAATCGTTCGTGACTAAAGCCTCCTTCAACTGGAAACGTCTTTAATCCAGCTGACGATGGTTCTCCTTTCCACGGCAGGGCGGCCGTGCTCGGCCATCCGGCAGTGAAAAATGCAGGCTGCATTTTTCACTGCCGGATGGCCGAGCGCAGTGGTGTTCCCTTTCAATGCTTTGGGCATGTTGTATAAACATTACTTGCACGGCCGCCCTGCCGTGGAAAGGAGAACCATCGTCAGCTGGATTAAAGACGTTTCCAGTTGAAGGAGGCTTTAGTCACGAACGATTCGAGACTTTTAGAGCACTGCGTTCTATATGCTAATGAAAGCTGTAACGAGACTCTAACACCTACTCAAGGTTTATAAAATGCTTTTTAACAAGGAAACTACAGGTTGAACCTACTGGCGTTTAAAACTCTGACACCCATCATGCACCAGAACTTGAAATGCACACGCCCACCAAGTGCGTACATGAAAACACCGGAAATGCATTTAAATGCGGAGTGTCAGCCTGTGTTCCTAAAGCGGCCCATGAAGAAGAGGCGGAGTGCCTTGAAACGCGTTGGCCAAAGAATCTATTTGGAGCCGAGATGCAGCCTGCATTTTTCACTGCCGGATGGCCGAGCGCAGTGGTGTTCCCTTTCAATGCTTTGGGCATGTTGTATAAACATATATATATATATATATATATATATATATATATTCACTGAAAAAACCATAGGTTATACACCATATATAGTTAGGAATTAGCATTTAAAAAACCTTATTTTACTCACACAAAACCAATGAAATTCCATATATAGTTAGTTGTACTAACTATATATCACGCACCCGCAATCCACTGCTGATGATGTCACATATTACATCATTCATGACATGGTCAGTGACATCACTGATGACATCACTGATGACATCTCAAATGACATCACTGATGACATCACTGATGACATCTCAAATGACATCACTGATGACATCACTGATGACAACATCCAGTGACTGTATTTTTCTGTAAAGTTAAAATATGTCTTACATATTTATGAATGAGTCGATGTATAAGTGTCTGGACGAAGGATTTAGTAGGTGCATGACTGAATGTATGAGTGAGTGATTAAATGTGTCTCACTGAGTGCATGGGTTAGTGACTAAACTGTCTTAATTTGTGCATCATTATGTCTGTTGTTCTGTAAACTGCTGCATGTGTTGATCAGTAGCTATATGAGTAACTATATAGGTTATTGATTGGTTGCACAAGCATTTGTATGGGAGACTGAGTGTGTGTGTGGGTGGCTGGGAAGTGTATGACTCTGTGCATAGATGTATGGATTCAAAAGTGCATGTTGGAAACAGCTGTATGGGCGGTTGACTGTGTGCATGACTGTATTGGTGAGTGAATAGATATCTCAGTGCTACATGTCAAATTAAGTACATATGTAAAATACAGTACATGTGAGAGTTGACATATATAAATAACTGTGCATAAGAGCCAGTGAATGTGTGAGTGGCTGTATGGATCATTGTAAACTTGTATCCAGGATTGTATAAGTGAGTAAATATGTTTTAGTATATGTTTGAATAAGTAAGGTGTGTTTAACTGTATAGTTAAGGAAACGGAGGTGTGATTGATTGTTTGCATGACTGTCTAGGTGTGTGTGTAACTTCATGGATGAGTGACAATCTGTGAGTCTGTGTTTACACTGAGTGTATCTAAGGTTATATTACAGTCTGAAGAGGTTCATCGTACTATCACATGAATGATTTCATCAGTGATGTCATCAGTGATGTCATTTGAGATGTCATCAGTGATGTCATCAGTGATGTCATTTGAGATGTCATCAGTGATGTCATCAGTGATGTCACTGACCATGTCATGAATGATGTAATATGTGACATCATCAGCAGTGGATTGCGGGTGCGTGATATATAGTTAGTACAACTAACTATATATGGAATTTCATTGGTTTTGTGTGAGTAAAATAAGGTTTTTTAAATGCTAATTCCTAACTATATATGGTGTATAACCTATGGTTTTTTCAGTGAATTTCATTGGTTTTTTAATAGCTAATATCAAAACCTTTACAATGTATTATTCTTTAAAAAGAAAAATATTTTTTACATGTTTTTTATACAATTTATTTTTTATTTTTTTTTGTTTCGCTCCCAGTACGCGTACCGGTTAGCTTCCCGTTAGCTCAATCCGGAGGCGCGACCCGGTACGCGAACTGGTAAACGTTCCTTTTGCGCACCTCTCGCGTTACAAAACAACATCGCGACGCTTCGCGTCAGCATGACGTTTCGCGTTCTCGCGTAATACGTCATATTACGTGCTACGTTAGCGTACCCGGAAGCGCACCGGTACGCGAACCGGAAGCGATCCGCGGCGCGGCGCCGACCGCGTAATGTAAACATAGCAGGTCATGTGACTCGGTAATAACACTTTTCATTGGTTCATTTCACTTTTGGTTTCCTAATGATGTAATACAAGGTCATGTGATCTAAAATGGACACTTTTCATTGGTTTAGAACTTTTGTTTTTCCCAAATGATGAAAACCCCTCCTTCTTTCATCACTCTGACTTTCATCTTGGTGAGAGAAAGACCCTTTATTGATACTTTGTGATGGCTTCATTAGTAGCTTCAGCTGGTGCTAGCCCACCACCTCCACCAAATCCAAGAAAGAGAGGACCACCTGCAGAAGTAATTTTGCAAGAAGAGGAAGAACAGGAAGAGGAGGAAGAGGAGGAAGAGCATGAGTTTTTGCCAGAGGAGCCCAGGAGGTACAATCGAAAGGAGAATTATATCTGGCAATTCTACAGAATTCCTGAGGGGCAAAAGAAAGTGAATGCACGTTACGTGTTTTGCCGCATATGCGGTGATAGATTGTCAAGGGGCACTGATAAAAAATACAGTTATGGCAATCATACTATGCATCGGCATATGAGTAGGTGGCACCCAAATAATTATAGTGCTGCCCAGCTACGTGACGAACAACAAAATCCCCTCCCAATGGCAAGAAGATCGGTGGTTCCAGAGGTGTCGGGACCAGAGGCGAGGGAGATGATCGCAAACATCCAAATGTTGTTTGGGCACGTAAAGCAAGTGTGCGTGGAATGTGGCACTTTCATCTGCTACAGAGAAAGTAGCATTACTTTGATTTTGCGAGCAATTCAAAATCATATTAATGTTTGTACGAGACGCACCAAAAAATAAATTCTTTTTTTTTTTTTTGCTCCTGTTGAGCCCTTTATAATGGATCGTTTTTGTTTCCCCCCCCCCAAAAAAACCAAAAAAAATTTAAAAACGTTCAGAAAATACAAAAAAAGTAAAAAAATGTTCAAAAAATACTAAAAAAAATATAAAACAACAAAAACATAAAAAAAAAAGTTCTTTTCAGAACTAACTCCCCATTATAAAAAAATTGGTAGAATATTTGGAACTCTGCCAACCTCTATTTCTCTTAGTTCGCTCCCGGAGCGCTACCCGGTACGCGTACCGGAAGCTAACCAAAAAAAATATTTTTTAAAAAAAAGAACAGTAAGTATAAGGTAAGCAAACAGACAGTTATGTTAAAAGAAAGACAGCTCTAGGGAGTAAACTAAGGATACTGTTACCTACAATCCACTGCTGATGATGTCACATATTACATCATTCATGACATGGTCAGTAACATCAACAGCAGTGGATTGTGGGTAACAGTATCCTTAGTTTACTCCCTATAGCTGTCTTTCTTTTAACATAACTGTCTATTTCCTTCCCTTATAGTTACTGTTCTTTTTTAAAAAACATTTTTTTGATCAGTCATAAACAGTGACATTAATAGAAACAGAGAGAGTGAACAAGAGTGAAGAACTATGGTCCTCCTCAGCCACCCTCAGAAAACCAAGGGGGTCAAGATACATCTACCGTGCCCCCTTCTACCCATTCTGAACATTATTTGCCCTCCATCTTGTATCTTGATTCGACCGAAACACAAAATGGTGGACTGCCATAACGCTGCTGGTTTGCGAACCGGGCAACTTCCCGGGAAGCGGTCCAAAAAAAAAAAAAGTTGGGAAAGTAATTCACAGACACTAAGAGTAATAGAGATGGAGTGAGTGAACAAGACTGAGGAACTATGAGAACAGAGGGACTGAGAAAAAGAGTGGAAGGAGTTGAGTAAATAGGTAATAGAGAAAGGAATGAGGAAAGTAGCAAAGGCAGGAAACTGAGGATTAAAGAAGTGAAGCAGTGGATCTAATAGTAGGTGAATGTGATAGAAATGTAACGAAAAGAGTACAACTATTTACCTTGTAATTGCCGTTATATTAATCACATTTTATTTCTATATTTTCAATCTGTGAAAGAGAGAACCAACATTTGAAAAAAATTAAAATATGTATTTAAAAATTACAAAAGACAAGGGAAAATATTGAAGGACAAATAGTTTTTCAACAACTTTGACACTGACAGAAGCTTCTGCTTCTCCAGGTCCTCTACACAATCCTAAAGATATACATTTTAAACTAACAGTATCTTGATGCAGATGAAGTGAGGCCTATCTTAAAACATGGTGCATCTTTTGCATTGCTCTTGTTTCAGAAAAGTGTCGCTTCAGTATGCCAATAACATGTCTCCTATCCAGAGATTTGTTTGAGGTGAGGCCTACTCAGAGTTCAAGATGAGATTTACACTTGTTGAAGTGTACAGAGGAGATAATATCTGTGAAAGTCTACTAATGAAGTGAGTCATGTCCACTGCACTCTTCAACAAAGTAGAAACCTCCTATGTTTCCCTGGACAGACCTAAACTTGATCTGCACAATGTGATTCGTAATGATAGGAAACACAGGTGATGTAATTGAAATATGTGCAATTTATTTTGCTCATTTCACAATCACATCACTTGTGTTTCCTTTGCTTAGGTATCTCATTGTGCAGATGTAGTCCAGCATATGAAAGAATACGTAGAAGTGCAGCACTGCATACAATAAATTTAACACTTACAGAAAACTCACCTTCTCCATGCCTCCTACACAGTTCTACATATACATCATAAATGCAAACAGTACAGAATTAATTATACATGTTAAATGGTTTATTTTTGCTGTTCTCAGAATGTATCAAAATTCACTAAAAACAGTGACTTGAAGGTATTCATCATGTAACAGCGGGGAAAAAAAAACACAATCAAAATGATTGTGTTTAAAAAACCCATACAACATCAGAAATTAAAATTCAGAACTCCTTAAAGTTAACTTACTTTCCATGACGTCCAAGGATGTCCTATGAACAGCTTACACTCTTTTGTGCTGTTATTACTTTCAGCCCGCCACTTTCTGAAAGAAAACCTCCATCGTTTTTAAAAACACGTTACATGCAATAAATGACTTCTTGCTCTCTACCACTATTTTCCACAAGGCCAAATCTAGTCAGAGATATTTATAACTCTTGGATTTCTTGTAAGCCAATCCCATCATTTGGCATTTCCGCAACTTTCAGAATTAAAATGTTGAAGATCATTTTCACAATCCTGGAATAGTAATATCTTCCCCTTCTTGCTCAGTCATGTTCTACATTTCCTATGACACTGATACTGCTTAATATGAAGCAGACTTACACTACCTCTATGAGTACTACAATTATTTAATTCTCTACATCACTTTTAATCACAAAGCAATGTAAAACAGTAGACAGCATTGCAGACTTACATTCCCTCTACTCCATGTTTTGATTGGCTGCTTCAATTAGCTTATGAAAAGAAACAGTTTTTCTGAACTCATTTAAAGTGCACATACATCTCCATGATGTCCAATCCTATGATTAGAAGTTATGTCTCTGAACTACACTTATCCTCAAGGCCAAATTGTGTAGGAGCCATTAGAACTTCTTGAAATTCCACAGATCATATCCCGAGATTATTTTCCTAAAATTTTGGTTTTAAAAACACCAGGTAAGAGTTTTTAAGGTCATACGGCAATTTTTTTTTGAAAATTAAAACAGAATCATTGCAGAATGACCAGCCATTTCTAGACTTTAAATAAGCTGTGTAATGTCCTGATGATATTGAAGGGCCGTCATGATATATAATTGCTGTAGTTACAAAAGTCCTTCCTGATATTGACAACTGCGAAGCTACAAAATTTTTTATTAAAGTTGTCAATTTTGTTCCATCAGGCCTACATCGTTGGAACATTAAAATGACGTACTGGCCATATGTTCGTATAAATAATGTGGACATCATTTCAGATTTACATTGGCTACACTCCATGTTGTGATTAGCAGCTTTTACTAGCTTATTAAAGGAGACTGATTTACTGTCTGGCAAAGTTAAATATATAAATCTTTCTGAGTCTACACTAGTAGTACTTGATACCATACAGTTCTCGCAGTCATGCTGCCATTGATAAGAAAGCCCAAACAGCTGATCTACATCTACACCTTCAGCATGTAATACATCAAGCATATACATTAAAAACTCCTGACAATCTTGCTGAATATTTTGAGAGAATTGTGTTTGGCCTGAACATCTATCTAACAGATTTCTAATTTCAGACACACTTTCTATGTTTCTTCTATCAGTGGTACATTTCTCTAACACAGAATTTAACAAACTGCAAAATCTTTGATCAGAATTGACCACAATCTCTTCTTTTACATTTTTTAGAAAAAACAAAACATTAATTACTACATTAGCATAGCAGTTGACACCAGAACTGTTCTCAAACTGAAAACCAACAACATCTTCAACAGAATCCTCTTTGTTTCTGCTTGTAATTTTAGGTTCATTCACTTTTTGTCTTTTTGCTACAACCTCCCCAGTATTGTTCTCATTTCTTCGTTTCCGGCCTACCAGACGTTTCTCAAACAAAGGAAACTGAGGCAAATGTGGCGCATACTCTCTTCTTAACCTATTGTATTCCTTAACACAATCTAGATCTGCACAAATGTTTCTGACATCACACTCAATCAAGTACAATCCCGATAAAGTTCTAACTCGTGACAATGCCACATATGCCATACCCTCCTTGAACACAGAACTGCCAATATTCACCAATGCAGTGTCTACACTTAAACCTTGCGATTTATGAATTGTCACCGCATATGCCAAGCAAACAGGGAACTGCTTACGGCGAACATATAAGTCTTTTACAAGCAAAAATCTAGCAGAACAACGAGCAATTAGCTGTACTTCCTCAATGCCATCAAATTTAATTTTTAAAAATTCAATTCCATCTCTATTTCTGTATTTCACAAAATCAACAACATTACCCATTGATCCATTTACCAGACCTCTTTCAACATGTAAATTCCTTCTTAAAATTATACGGCAGTTCAAGCACACATTCAGAGTCTTTTCAAAACCTGCAGTTTTAGATATACTCTTCTCTAATGAATCCAATTTTGTTTTCAGATTCTCAGACAAAATAATTGTTGATCCCATATGCTCTACTCTATCAATAGCTTCCACTTTCACAATCTCTTGCTTTTCTAAATGCAACATTTTGTTGTTAAATTTGGCACATTCTGCAAGAGTTGGCATCAAACATATTCCAGATTTCTTATCAGTAATTTTCTGAAAAATATTCTCAGGCACAACATCTTGTTCTGGATATAAATTTGACAGTAATCGTGCATGTAAAGCTTCTTTCCCATGCTCGGTCACTTTTCCAATTCTAACATCTTGTAGAATAGTCTTGTAAACTTCATCCTTTGCCTGACGCATATTTTCATGCAGTTCAGCATAATTGAAGTTTAACCATATATTGACGTTGCCAATGCTGCCTAGGCACTTCCTGGTATCTTCATGCGTGAGCATTTTGAACACAGGTTGCCCTTTCACTGGTGTCAGCTGCAGAAGATCTCCGAAAACAATGATGTGTTTGCCACCAAATAACACATCATACTCTGTTTTGAGAACTTCTTGCATCCTCAAATGCACAAAGGCAAGCATGACATTGGAAACCATGCTTACTTCGTCAATGATAAGAAGTTTCATTTTCCTCAAGATTCTTGAAACTTCAAAACAAGCATCTCCAGATAGCTTGTGATATTCTAATTTGTTGTCATGCTCCACTGGCAGCATCAGTAAACGATGTAAAGTAATCCCTTTAATATTATGTGCTGCCAGTCCAGTTGGAGCAGTGACAACACAAGACAGCGATGACTCTGTCCTTTCCTGCAAATAGCATGAAATTGCTTTAATGAGGAAACTTTTTCCAGTTCCTGCTTCTCCACTCACGTACAGTCGGACAGGCTTCAACGACGTACATGAGCACTCTTTCTTATCATGACTTAATCCATGATCAATTTGCATGGTAACTTCGTCATATATTTTCCTCTGCTCAACGTTGAGTTGCCTTTCCAACTCTTCTAAGTTAACCGCATCCTCTTGAGCATGTGCCATGGCTCTTTCCACCTCATTCATAGCAGTGGCAGCTTCATTTTCAATAAGAGGTCCTCCTAGTGGATCCTGACTCAATGAAGCAGAACTCTGACTGTCCTGAGAACTGTCTCTGGCAATCTCGGCTGCAATCATTGCTTCCTGCTCAATTTCCGCATTCAACATTTCTACATATTTGGGAAAAGCAGGACATTCTATGGTCTCCTTGGCGGCATTGAAAGAGTCTTCGTAACAGAGGAAATCTCCAAGCAGTTCCTCTTCTGCACGCCAAGGCTTGAAAAGTTGCAAAAGTGCTAAATAGAAAAACTCCTTTTTTTCAGGAGATTCACCACTCAATTTTCGATGGTTTATCAAGTGGCATTTTCTTTGCTTGACCAGACATCCCTCACTTCCTATTACAGCATACACTCCTTTCTCAGTATCTTCTTTGATGTTCCTCTTGAACATGTAATTTTGCAGAACCTCATGCAGACAAACATTCTCTAGGTGACTGCTTCGATTTGGATAATATGTATCCAACATGTTTGTCTTCAAAATGTCGGTACTGTTTGGCTCCTTTTCCGCCAAATACTCAATTTCCCGCACAGGTTTGAGAACTCGATTACGCGTTGCAGCAAGACCAAGACTCGCCCAAACGATACTCCTGGACTTGGCATAGAGACTTGCTGAAGACAACCGGTCAGAACATTCGTACGCTCCGATTTCTCGATGCGACAACATCTTCAGACTGAAACTGTACAACTTCTTGCTGAGGCTCTTTTCATGGGAAATGTCCTCCCACATATCCTTCAATTCTGTCTTCTCTTTTTTGGTGATGTAAGACGTCACATACCGAGCCACAGCCATACAGTTATCAGCCACAAACTGTATATCCATGTTAGCATTCCACATGGACAAAATCACCGGGTTGTAGTCGTTGATGTACTTGGACTCTTCGTTCCTCTTCAAATTGTAAGTGTTTTTAGGTGATTTCTTCATCACATTATGTCGCAGCGAAGACATCAAACTGTTTACTCTTCCTTTAGAAATCACCGGTCGTGGAAAGCCGAAACGACATTTGGTGTAGAACTTGTCTTTGTTTCGGAATTTACGACGGCAGTACTTTCCACATCGATGGCTTTGGAAACGCAGAACTTTTTCTCTTAGGCTTTTCTTCTCCTTTGCGTTTGGAACAGCACACGTAGAATACTGTTGGATGAAACTCATCACTGAGTCTTCTGGATCCGTTCCAAATTTAGGTGCATCCTTGATCCACAGCAACATATGTATATGAGGAGCACCTCTTGCTTGGTACTCCTTTCTCCAGAAGAAATCCAACACCTCTCCAAGAGGTGGATTCTTCTTATTCATGATGAAAGACATCATAGCTTCAAATCTATGATTGAAGTACCTACATACATTGACTGGATCCAAAGAGCACAGTTCTCCGGGTGTCTTGAATTCGATGTTTTCTACGTTAGCATTTGCCTCTCGTAGAAATTGAAGTAAGTCTTCCCAGCCATACTCGGCACAACTCAGAGTGAGGAACCATGTGGGAGTACCTAAGTTCCTCAGCATACATTTTAAATCACCATGACGACGGTACCAGTACTCATTAGTACCACGCTGACACGCCATGAGATTAATCAGGTGAGAATCCAAAATACTATCTTGGACATTCACTTTATCCATAAAATCACTTGCCGAGATGTTTTGCATGTGTATACCACTTTTCAAGATGTGGTTCACTGCATATGACAGTCCAGACAGATCGCTTTCAAACAGGAGATGAAACAAATAAGGAATGCATTGTCGAAACCTAGCATCTCCTGCATACAATCGCAAAGTCCGGTATTCAGAAGCAGGAATTTGATGAGGTCGCTCATCATATCTTCCTCCCTGACCTGTTGGAAAAAGCTGTGGGAAACACCGAGCTTCCAAACTTTCCTCCCAAACACTAATGGGACTCCCTTTGGCTTGTTTCATTTGAAACAACTCAATAGCATTCCCCATGACTTCCTTGGAATGCAAAGGATGAACACTATAATGTTCATATATTTCTTCACTAGTAGAGGGTTCTACTTTCTCAATTTGACCAGCACACAAATCGCTATCCTCTTCCTCACTTACTTCCTCTTCTGCAACATATACATTCTTATAGTATTTATTATTTTTTTTCAAATACAATGTTGCCTTTTTAACTTTCCTAACATCTACTAAATCTTGCCATATTTTCTTATTCTTTGTCGGAACCCCATTAACTAAGATAACCAGAGGTTCCTCTTCCACTTTTTCTACTCCAATTGTGTTAATGTTTTTCTTGAAATCTAGAGGCAAATAAACAACTCTTCCCTTTAATCCTCTCTGTAAATCTGATGGAGGCAATTTCCCTGTCTTTGGCTCCATTCTTACAATAGCCTGAAAGGGATGGATACTTTGAATCAAAATAGATTCATAAGTATTTAAGTCCTTCAATTCAGAAGGAATCTCAACCAATTCCAGATTATTATGAACTGCTCTAGCAGGCATCTGGTTTTGTTTTAATTTGTTACAACAATAAGTACACACACGTTGATCCAATCCCAAATCAAAACAATTTTCTACCATCAAGTATGTTGCAAAATCCTTCCATTCACTATTATTTTCCCTTTCACTTTTTGCATATAAATCCACTAACTTAGTCTGATTCTTATAATAAGTGCGTCTACAACACACACAAGTGAAATTAGGCCTCTCACTTGATTTCATGTCAAACGTCGCAATTTCCCTCTGGAAATTATCTGTACTGGAAACCTGTACACTATCTTCCAAATGACCCTCTACTTCTTGCTCAATTTCAACATTCTCCTCTTTACTTCCAAAGTAACAAAACTCAATTTCTTCACATATATTCTTCACATCTATTTCAGAACCATGCAAAAGAGCAGCGCATAATTGTTTCAGCATAATTGCTGGACTCTTAGCATAATACAACAGTCTAACTAACTTCCTCACTTTGTTATGATGCACTGCTAGCATCCTGAAATGATGAAAAACACTCTGGCATACTCTCCTGGAAAGACAAGCCAGTGAATGACCATGCAAACCTGTCACTTCTCTCACTCTGCAAGGATCTAATTCTTGCAACAACCTTATTTTCTGCTTCAAACTTTTCTTGTTAAATGTCCGTACAAAATCACAAAGCAAATTGATGGAATCCTGTCGCACACTGCAAATACTACTACACTTCCAGGTGTACACAGGACCCTTAGCACGTCTTCCTAAAACCTCATTACCTAACAACTCTTCTGCCTCTGTTGTCACAAGTTTTTCTTTTTCAACTGGACAACCATCTTTCACTTCATAAGCACGACCACTGATGTCAACTGCATGCACCAAATCATTATCCTGGAAATAACTCTCTTCATTAAAAAATGCCTCACAGCTTGAACTATGTATCCATTCTCCAGAAAAAACTTCACAAAAATTACTACGATTAACTATTCTCTTCCATCTCCTATTTCTTTTCAAATCAAAAATTGCCTTGTTTAGCTTCCTAATTCTATTGATTATCAAAATAAATAACTTACGTTTAATTTCAAAAGCCTGATCAATAACTTTCTCAACTTTTTTTTTTCTCCTATAAAAAACTAATTTCTGTTGACCTTTCTTAATATTTTTTAACAAATTGCCAATTATCCTGTTACGGAACATTCGTTTACGAATCTCCCTAAACTGTTGTTTCCTTCTACTATCATGCACAGATTTATCTCTTGCTCTAGCAGTAACATTTTCATTTGTCCTTTTCTTTCCATTTGATTTACTTGTCATGTTATGGATTGAAACATTTTCTGTACTAATATTTTTTTTATTAGAAATATTTCTTATGAAATATTTAGAGCTCTTACCCGGTGCTTTCTTCATGGCTTGAGAAATCTTTTTGTTAGAGGACTGCTGCGTTTTTTTTTTCTCCTGCTGTCTTTGACGTTTTGCAGCCTTTATCTCTCTTATTTTTGTAGGCATATTTAAATCTTGAAATGATCTGCAGTTGAATCTGAGGAAAAATATAATAAAAAATGTTATTAAACATTATTATCAAACAGTAAATCAGTAATAGTGATCAAAAACATAACACACTACTTGACAATTTAATTTGAAGATTTTTTAGTCATTGCCATTTTTTGGGAAAAGTAATGGTTTGCAAATTTATGACAAGGACATAATGGTGTATGCTTCTCTATAAGGCATTTCAGTATCTCTAATGTCATTTTTCCCATATTACATTATAAGACCTTTCCCCATGAAGCACATTCCTTGTAAATATGCTCCCACCTGTGCATTGCAAATTTAGATTTTGACTGTTTCAGACACATAGCCATGTTGAAAGTGACCCAAAAAAATTGCAAACGTTTTAAAAAAAAACATTCATGTGTCTTAATGACATTTTAAGTCATTTCCCCATGGACAATGTTTTCTAAGTGGCACAAAAGAGGTATACACCTATCATAAAACAATAACAGTGATCAAAAACTTAACACACTACTTGACATTTTAAATAGAAGATTTTTTTAGTCAAATTTACAATACAGAAATACCAGAAAAAAAATGACATTTATATTTATGTCACCTATGCTATTTTATATGTGAATCTGATCTAATTTTATGAGCATATTTTAATATTTTATTGAAGACACTACACATAACCTGTTTTTGAAGGTGTCTTTATTTTTAAATTAAACGGTTTACCTTTTTACTTTTTATTGATTATAAATTTTAAAAATAAATGTTTATAATTCCAAAGGCTCAAGCAGGTCAGCTTCCCATCCTATATCATATAATTCGGACAAATCTGCATCCTCATCACGCTCTTCTTCATCCTCAGGATTTAAATCATCCAATGGATCAACATCCACTGATGTTTCAATTACAAGTTCAATGATGAGGTCAAAATCAACTGATTGCAGATTGTCGCTCATGTTGAGGTTGTCTTTATCTTTAAATAAAGATAACAACAATGAGATGTTGCAGAGTAAGAGACAAATCTCACAGATTATAATAGTAAAATTATTTAACAAGAGTAACATTTTGCAGCTATTATTTAGCCATGTCCAGCGATGCTGAGCAGGTGAAGCCTATGTCTAATTTTTCACTGAACAGGACTCATCTGTTCTTAACCTTGGATAAGCCTCAACGACTCTGTGTCCCCTGCACATACTCAAATGTTAAAGTGCAGATTTATATTAAATGGCACATCCCCAGGCATGCACCAGTTAATGTGCACCACTGCTTTACCACCCATGGTGTGCCGCATTTACAATCAGATAGGAGAAAGCTGCTTCAAAACCCTGCGCCTGCTTGAAGCTGGCATAGGTCTTGACGCAGCATTGTATAGATGGGGCACCCCTGAGCCTTGCTGGAGCTGCATCGCACTTACGATACAACTCCAGCAATGCGCCACCTTTACGGCACAGATGCGTCACGCATCTGTGCCGTTTTTGCCCCATGCTGCGCCGCATTGTAAATGCAGCACAACATGGGTGGCGGAACAGTGGCGCAGGATGACTGTCACATCCCTGGTGATGCGCCACTCATCATAAATCTATCCCTAAGCTTCTTATCTTGTTACAGATGAACTGCCATATGTATCATCAAAATATTTTACATATTATAAATAGCAAATTTTAAGGAATAAATAGCGATTCTTTACTATTCCTAATTTGCAATGAGCAAATTGCTAATTGCAAATTACCCATTCATTTCCATAGGCTAGGAGGCTCATAGGAATTAATGTTGCAAGTTGTGATTAGCAATTAGCTCATCACAAAATAGGATTTTTTTCAAGCGTGCAGGGGTATCTCAAGAACACCCTGCTGCACCCCTGAAAAAGAAATTTGGGAGCACATGGCACACCTACATGCCCTAATGGCATGTATGGGCGTCATATGGGACCTTTTTTTTTTTTTTTTTTTAAATGCTTTTTGAAAAGAATTCGCAAATTACCACAAACTAGAAGTTGGTGGTAGTTTCCAAATCCTTAATATCATTTTTTACATATATTTTTTTGATACATTGCATTTAAGGAATCACAAATTTTGAATTATTGACATTTTAAGTAATTTCCACATGTGCAGTGTTTTCAAAATATAATTTGAAAATCGTTTTTGGGGAAAAGTAATGGTTTGCAAATTTATGACAAGGACATAATGGTGTATGCTTCTCTATAAGGCATTTCAGTATCTCTAATGTCATTTTTCCCATATTACATTATAAGACCTTTCCCCATGAAGCACATTCCTTGTAAATATGCTCCCACCTGTGCATTGCAAATTTAGATTTTGACTGTTTCAGACACATAGCCATGTTGAAAGTGACCCAAAAAAATTGCAAACGTTTTTAAAAAAAACATTCATGTGTCTTAATGACATTTTAAGTCATTTCCCCATGGACAATGTTTTCTAAGTGGCACAAAAGGGGTATACACCTATCATAAATCTGTCCCTAGCATTATAAATGATTAAATCAGGATGACAATAAGATGTGGCCTATCCAGAGGTTTGTTTAAGGTGAGGCCTACTCAGGATTGCAGATTAAAGTTACGCTTGATGAAGAATACAGAGGAGATAATTTATTGTAAAGGCCTACCAATGAAGTAAGTGATTTCTACTTCATTGCACCAGTCATCATAAATGTATCCATAAGCTTCTTATCTTGTTAGACATCAACCGCCATATGTATCATATAACTATTTTGCATTTCCAAAAAAGCGAATTTTAAGGAATAAATAGCGATTCTTTACCATTCCAAATTTGTTTGAGAAAATTGCTAATTGCAAATTACCCATTCATTTCCATGGGCTAGGAGGCTCATATAAATGAAGGTGCAATTTGCGATTAACAATTTGCTCATCACAAATTAGGAATTTATTCCAAAGGTGCAGGGGTGTCTCAAGAACACCCTGCTGCAACCCTGAAAAAGAAATTTGGGGGCATATGGCGAACATAAATTTTAACAACATTCCTTTACCTCAAAAACGATTTTCAAATCATAACTTCAAAACACTACACATGGGAAAATTACTTAAATTGTCCTTAAGACACATAAAAGCGTTTTTTGATTGGCTTTCCTGCATGGTAGGGTCACTTTTAACATGGCTATGTAACATAAACATTCAAAATCAAAATTTTCCATGTACAGGTGGGAGCATATTTACAAGCAATTTGCGCCACAAAGAAAGGTCTGACATTAAAATGAGAAAAATAACATCAGGGACAGTCAATTGCCTTATAAAGAACCATACACCATTATGTCCTTCTCATGAATTTAAAAACAATTCCTTTTTCCCAAAAACGATTTTCAAATCATAATTTCAAAAAACTGCACATGAGAAAATGACTTAAAATGTCATTGAAACACATGAAAGCGTTTTTTGATTGGCTTTCCTGCATGGTTGGTTCACTTTTATCATGGCTATGTAACACAAACATTTATAATTAAAATTTTCATGCACATGTAAGAGCATATTTACAAGCAATTTGCGCCACAGAGAAAGGTCTTACACTAAAATGAGAAAAATAACATCAGGAACAGTCAATTGCCTTATAAAGAACCATACACCATTATGTCCTTGTCATGATTTTATAAACAATTCCTTTTCCCCAAAAACGATTTTAAAACCATAATTTCTAAACACTGCACATGGGAAAATGACTTAAAATGTCATTAAAACACATGAAAGCGTTTTTTGATTGCCTTCCCAGCATGGTTTGGTCACTTTTAACATGGCTATTTAACACAAACATTCAAAATCTAAATTTTCCATGCACATGTGAGAGCATATTTACAAGCAATTTGCGCCACAGAGAAAGGTCTTACACTAAAATGAGAAAAATAACATCAAGGACAGTCAATTTCTTATAAAGAACCATACACCATTATATCCTTGTCATGAATTTAAAAACAATTCCTTTTCCACAAAAACGATTTTCAAATCATAATTTCTAAACACTGCACATCAGAAAATGACTTAAAATGTCATTAAAACACATGAAATCATTTTTTGATTGGCTTTCCAGCATGGTTGCGTCACTTTTAACATGGCTATATAACACTAACATTCAAAATCAAAATTTTCCATGCACATGTGAGAGCATATTTACAAGCAATTTGCGCCACATAAATCATAATTTTCTCCTTAAAGCACACTATTCTCTATCTAAAGTAAAGAAATATTTTCTCACCTTAGCAAATACTTTGAGTTTGAAAACAGTCTAAGAAACACACCAATTTGTCTTCAGCAGAGCAAAAGGTCCAGAACGCCTCGGCGAGACTCATCCTCGACATCCCCCGACGCAGCCACATCTCCGGACACCTGAGAGATCTGCACTGGCTCCCGGTCAACAAGAGAATCACCTTCCGGCTCCTCACCCACGCACACAAAGCCCTACACGACCAAGGCCCGAGCTACCTCAACAACCGGATCAACTTCTACACTCCCAAGCGCCTCCTCAGATCAACCAACCACGCCCTCGCCGCCGTCCCCCGCATCCGAAGAGCGACAGCAGGAGGAAGATCCTTCTCCCACCTGGCCGCCAAGACCTGGAACTCACTTCCGACCAACCTGCGCCTGACCCAAGACCACCTCTCCTTCAGGAAGAAGCTCAAGACCTGGCTGTTCGAGCAGTAGCGGCACCCCCCCCCCTCCCAGCGCCTTGAGACCCTACGGGTGAGTAGTGCGCTATACAAATGACCTGATTGATTGATTGATTGAAAGGTATGCACTCCAGAGTCTGCAGCTATCAAAAGCACAGAAATTGTGTAATTCTTCACACATATTTCTCATGTCACCCAATCAAAACTCTTCCCTCACTTTTTTTCAAATGAAAACCCTTCCCCCTCTGCCCTTTCTGCCTATTTTCCATAGCAACCACCTCTTGGAAAAAATCTGGTGTTTGCAAGTTCACACAACAATGTTGCAATTGAACTCTGAACTCTCAGTGCACCTGCATATCCAGTGCATTCTTTCATTTAATGATTTTTTATTGACCATTCAAAATACATCTTTCAAAGAACACATCCGTGCACCCTAACTTTCTGTTTTCAGCAATCAAAATCCACCAATCACTGTTACTGCTTCATGAACACAGAAACTCCACAGTTTTTTTCATTTTACACTCTCATTTTTTCTACTGCCATTTCATTGCCACACTTCATCTGACTGCAGGAGAACCTTCTCTCACCATGTTTTCTGTCTGGATTGTTGGTCATAGTTATATTCACTGGGCTCAAAGGTACGTTGAAAGCAGGAATTTACCTAACCTCAATTTACAAGATGTGGAAATTAAGTGGTTTGGCCACAGAGGATTAAAATGTCACCAATTGATACCATTGGTGAAAACCTTTATGCATTTGCCAAAACCTGACCTGTTAATTGTGCACTGTGGAGGTAATGACTTGGGCACTTTGACTGGTGTAGGTCTGGAAATGCTTTTAAAGGACACCTTTGAGCAATTAATGGCACTTTTTCCTCAGACTGCCTTGGTATATTCAAATATATGCCAAAGACAGAAATGGAGGTGGTCAAACCAATTTTGTCCACAAATTGAGAAGTCGAGGAAGCATGTAAACAAATCTGTTTCAGCTTACATGAGAGACCATGGAATGGGCTCCCTGTACAACAATAACTTGCGTTACTACATGCAAGATATCTACAGAGGAGATGGAGTTCACTTCTCAGATGAGGGCAACAGAGTTTTCACTCTGAATTTAAAAATGTGCATTGGTACCTACTTATAAGTACCAAAATGTACCATAAACCCAAAAGCTCTTCTCAGAGCTACCCTACATCTAATCACTCACAATTATTATTTTACTCTAACTTTTTTCACTAATTTTCAACAAAGTACACTCCCTGGGGCGCTTCCCGGTACGCGTACCGGGAGCTAACCTCGCGAAATTTTTAAAAAAAATGTTTTTTTTTCGCACATATAAACCTCCTCAGCCACCCTCAGAAAACCTAGGGGGTCAAGATAAGTCTACCGTGCCCCCTTCTACCCATTCTGAACATTATTTGCCCTCCATCTTGTATCTTAATTCGACCGAAACACAAAATGGTGGACTCCCGGAACGCTTAAGGTACGCGAACCGGGGCGCTCAACGGTTCGCGTACCGGGTCGCTCCCTGGGAAGCGCACCATCAAAAAAGGTGGGAAAGTAGTTTACAGAAAAGCCACTGGAGACAATTTCACCAAATATAGATTAGCTCATACTACATACCAATCCCTACCATTTTCACAAATTTGATTGGAATTCCATTTAGCCATTTAGCCTGTAGACCTCTCTAAATACCGTGAGGTAAATTACTTCACAAAACACATCTGAAATGTTGGAATTGACAACCAATTAAAATGTTACTTTCATTTTCTACTTTTTTTACCTGACATTTGATTGGTTATGTACCCGAATATATATAAAGGAAGAGAAGGAAACACAGCCATTTTGACTACTACTTCCTGGTGTACATTTCAATAGGATTTTCATTAATAACTTCAACTTCTTTTTAAAGGTAAGTTGTTATTTTTAAAACTGAAGTATATTGTGCACTTTAAGTTAATATGGCAAACTTTTTCTGTTAGTTATATACTATCCCTCTGTAGTACTTATAAATTTAGATACACTTTTTTATATTCCTACTTCCACTCTGATACTATACACTGCCCAAAGATAAATTCTCTGTTAAAAACTGCCTATCTAAAATTAATCCCAACAGTGCCCTACCTCTACTAATATATATTTTTTTTATGCAAATTTCAGGAAAAATGGAAAGTGAACAAAACATTTCATTTGAAATTGTCCTTCCAGAGTCCAACACAGAAATCATTGATCCAAATGAGATTGAATTTATGGATGAAACTTGGGACCAAGAACTACTGCAATGTGTACAAGCAGTAGATAACCTCCTTGCAAATGAGGACATTTTACAACCTCAGAGACTACAATCTATATTCCATGATTATGAAATTTCTGACAATGAAATGTTAGAAAGTTTAATAAATTATGAAACACAATAAAAAAAGCTTAAAAAAAAAAAAAATAATCAACAAAACCAACAATCAATTAACATACAGCATTTGAAAAGTCTATCATTCATTTTTCATTGTGATACGCTCCCCAGAACGCTTCCCGGTTCGCGTACCGGGCGCTAACCACGAAAAAAAACAAAAAAAAATTATTTTTTTTTTGCTTAGCGGGGCCCCTTTAAAGCCTCCACATCAAACCTAGGGGGTCAGGGAGGATCTACTATGCCCCCTTATGGTCATTTGCCCCTTCGCTTTTGCCTCCTCTTGTCTCTCGATCCTACCGAGAGACAAGATGGCGGCCGCTCTGGACTGTTTAGAATGTTGACAGACACCGGAGAGCCAATCAACTTCGCTACGCGAAGTTCCGTTACGCGTCAAGTACGCGTACCGGGGCGCTGCCTGGTCCGCGCTTACAGATATATATCTTTTTTTGAACGTTATTTTCTCAAAATCCACTGCAGCACATATATTGAGACCTACAAAAGGCACATCGGGCTACCAGTCCCTACAATTTTGCCAAGTTTCGTGCAAATCCATTCAGCCGTTCGGGCTAAAAGTGAGGCTAACCGCCGTATGGAAAACTCAATGTTAAAAACACGTTTTGGGACCCCCCTTTTTTCTCGGCCCCCCCTGGACCAACTCCCCCCAAATTTCCAGGGGCTGCTCAGAAACGAAATGTGCCATTTTCCAGAAAATTTCAGCCAATTCCGTCCACAAACGCCAAAGTTATTAGACATAGAATTTTCAAAAAACCCATAGGGAAAAAATCCTAACTATATATACCTACTGGCGACCGCCAGTAGGTAATATATATATATATATATATATATATATATATATATATATACTTTATTAATCTGCAAAAATTTTGTCTCTGTGGAGTCATGGGCCGCCTAAATAAGCGTCACGGACCCCAGGAATCCATAGGTAAAGAATGACTTACCAGGAACCCTCTGTGCCTTGTGCCTGGCTGTGTGCAGGAGTGAGAGAGCCACTGGCACACTCTATCCCAGGGGTGTGCTAAGTTTAGTTTAGCCATAGCTCGTCTCCAACTTTCAGAGACCAATGGCTTCAAAGGCCTCAGATGCAATATTCATTTCTTTGGCATTCCCTGGTAATAGAAAATTATTATCTAAAAACGTAAACCTTTTTATGAGGCTCACCAGACAATAGTGGGAAAGCACCAGCACCATTCCAGAAATCATTCCATTCTACTGTTGTTACTGTTATAATTAACATCCCAGCATCCTTACTCATGTTGTACTCCTGATGCCAGCATTCCTCCTCTGGAACTCTAGAGCCCAGCATTCCTCCTGTTGTACTCCAAGCCCCAAGATCAACCTATTGTATTCCAGATCCCAGGCTCCCTCCTCTTGCACAGAAGACCCCTGCATCCCGCCATTGGACTCCAGACCCCAGCATCCTCCTTTTGTACTACAGATCAAAGTCTACCTCTAGTTTTACTCCACATCCCAGCATCACACCGTTCAGACTCCTGGTCTCAGCATGCCTCGTTTTGTACTTCAGATCCCAGCATCACTTCTATTGTACTTCAGATCCCAGCACCACTCCTATTGTACTTCAGATCCCAGCACGCCTCCGATTGTACTTCAGATCCCAGAATCCCTTCTGTTGTACATCAGATACCATTATCACTCCTTGTGTACTTCAGATCCCAGTATCACTGTGTGAGAAAGTGCCATATTTCTTGCATAGTATGCCCCCACTGTTTGCTGAATTGCTGATGTGCTTTGACTGAGTGTGCCCTGGGCTCCTGCCAATCAGGTGTCCAGGGCCTGTGTTCCTTCCCTAAAACTGTGTTGAAACTAAAACCCAATTGGCATCTCCGGTCACATGTCAGCCCCTAGTAAATGGTACACTAGGTACCCAGGGCATTGAACCAGAGAAGACCCCTAAGGGCTTCAGCACTTATTGTGCCACCCTTAGAGGCCCTGCACCCTGACACACACACTGCATTTGCAGGCTGAGTGTCCTGTTGCAGAACTAAACAAAGAATTGACATGGCCCGACATACCTGTGTGCCATGCCCACAAACCCACTTCCCTGGCATACACAGTCACCCCTCTAGCTGGGTGCCCTATGCCAGTGGTGTGGGCACAGGTGCATGAGCCCTGTGCCCCTACAATACCCAGGGCCTTTCCTGGGCACTGTAAGTGCAGTGATGCCATTAAGAGTATATGGTGCTGGGAGGTTGTCATTACGAACTCCACAGCACCATAATGGCTACACTGAAGACTGACAAGTTTGATATCAAACTTCTCAGCACATTAAACCCAAACTGATGCCAGTGTATGTAAAATGCACTTCAGAGGGCATCTTAGATATGCCCCCTGAAACCTAACCTATGTTCCATGTCTTGTCTGAGAGGCTGCCTAGGCTGCCACACAGCAGACATGTTGCTGGACCCCTGGGTAGAGCGCCATCCGCTCTGCTGGGCCTGCAAAAACTGCACATCCTGGGCGAGGTGCTAGGTATCCTCCCCCTGGATGGGCAGGGGAAGCTTAAAAGGCATGCCACCTTTGTGAGCTGATCCAGGCCACTTGCTGTACTCAGCAACTGGCCCCCACCGGTCCAGACCCCCACTCTGGCGGGAGGACAGGCGGGAAACCCTACATGAGGAAAGGGGGTGTTCCAGCCTCTGCCAACCCCAACCCTCAGGTGGGAGAGGCGAGTTGAAGCACAACTCCGGGCTCTGGCCATCTTGAGGATGGGGAGCCCTGCCCAATCAGAGATAGGCTCCTGCCCCTGATGGAGCAAGATTTCGCACGTTATGGGACTTGCTCGTACTCATGAACCTCGAATAACTATAATATATTAATTCAACCTGTTTGTCTTACTAATTTCCCTTTTATTCTGACATTTGGGGTATCCGAGAGATGCTTGCTTATGTATGTATTAACCTTAACAACGCTTGTCATTAAAAATGGCCACTGCTTGGCGGGGTTTTCTTCTGCGCATGCGTCGGTCACAATCGCGTGATGTGATGTACTCGCAGTTCTGGTGGGAATCTTTTGCACTTGCGCACTAGCATTAAGATGGCCGCTTTGTGTTCTCACATGCCGATGCTTGCGCTGCTGCTTTTGCGCTACTATTTGTATGCCTCTGATCCTAATGCTATATTTTATATAAAGTAAGGGGTATAGAGTAGCAATTCATGGTATACAGTGTAACCATTTATTTCTGTGTTTTAATTTGTTTTCGCTTACTTTTCATGTACCGCGTTCTTGAGGGTCTGAGAGACACTCGTGAATCCATCTTGAACAACCTTTCTGCGCATGACAGTCTTCTGCCGGTGGCATTGAATCCCTGCCAACCAGAGTTCTCAGCCAAGATGTGCCTGGGAAGATGCACCCTCACCTAGCAGAAGAAGCTAAACTGTCCTGCAAATGCAACAAATGTATTTTATTCATTGTATTCCGTAGAGTATGTCATGGGTACCCCAAAATCAATAGGCGGTCCCAGAATATGTTAATATAGGCTTGTAGAATTGAAATGTGATTGGTGTGTTGACCTATCCTACTTATGGACCAATCGGAATTGGGGATTCTGACACTTGCAACATTTGGGGGTGGTACACTGACCCGAAAACAGTATAACTAGCCTAGGTTTAGCTAGAGAAATCGTCCGACTTGTCCGAATAGCTATCCTGTCACTGACCCAACGCACTCAATAGGGGACTTGATACAGAGGGCTACGGAGCACTCTGTCGAAATTTCCATAGACTCAAGGGTTTTGTTAAAGAAACCTCAAGTGCTGGCGGAGCACTTTGCTGGGGAGATCGATAACCCAATCGGGGTTCTGGCTGATAGCTGCAGAGAGGGTGGAGCGCAGGCGTTGCTTCCGAACTGCAGGTGCTGGTCGTGCCTTGGTGGTCCTGTCCTGATCCTAATCTGGGTTTCCTGTCCTGTCCTGGGGTGTCCATTCTGCACCTGCTGGCCTACTGGCGACTGTCCTTCCTTGGGGTTCCTCCTGCCCTTAACTGACCCGTGGCCAGGGTTGGTCTTCACACCACTTTAGGTAAATATAGTGCTGAAAAATCTACTCTGCACCTTCTATAGTTCCTTTCTTTTGCGTTAATAAAGTCATTCTCTTGCGAAATTGATTTTCCATGCTTTTCGCATCTCTGAATGAACAAGTCATACATAAAATTGTCGTTATTCTAGCATGTTCCACTTTTTCCCCATCCTTTGAGTACATTTCCTTTTCAGGTCATGATATACAGATGTTCCCTTGTTTTACCCATCTTTAGTTGATTCAAGTAATTGTACCAGTTTATTAGTACGGCCTATTTGCACCTTACCTGTGGTTCCTATTTATGGGGAAATATTTCACTGTGAAGTTTCTAGTATGCTCTTTATTCTTCCCCGTCCTTTATTCTGAAATTACTGCCTAGCATATTCCTTATTCTTACCTTACTGTAGACTCTTAAATGGTTGGCTTGATCTATTTCCTTTATGGATATGTGCTCTTTATGATTTTGGTTATCGACTGTTTGTTCATTGTAAACCTCATGTTTTCAGAGATCGAAGAATTTTAGATAAAGGTTTTCAAAACTTCCAGAGTTTGTGGTTATTATAAAAGTACAAATAGAATATATAGAGTATAAGTATTTGGTGTCTGCCTTTCTTTTACAGCTAGCTCCCTGATCCATTGTGGTCATTAGGTACCCGTAACGGTGGATTGGTAAGTCGGGTACACTGGAAATGAAATAGGAAGGAAGCTGGGATACTGGTAGTAGAGTGTATGGTCACCCGATTAATGTATATGATAAATTGAAGGTTATGGGCCCGATATGAATCTGGTAAAATTGTTGGCCGGGTGACCTGCGCGCTCTATCACCCCCATCCCACAGGAGAGGAGAGGACAGGGGGCGTACTCACCCCAGGACAAGGGCCCATTGGTCCCTGCCCTTACCCTGCCTGTAACACCCCTAAATATAGTATTTAGGGGCACCCTGAACCTTCCTTCCTCAGAACCCGATTTGAAACAAGCAAGAAGATCAAGAAACCAGAAGACCTGCTGTGCAGCTGCTAATAAGAAGAATGACACCAACTGACTTGGCCCCAGCCCTACCGGCCTGTTGATCCTTGAACCTGCTCCTGCGATACTCCGGCGATTTCGGTGGTCAGCAACCTCAAGAACCCCGGAGGACCTGACTGCCTTGAGACTCTAACAAGACTGGGACTCCCACGAGCAGTGGTTCTGCTCAAAAAGCAACACCCCTGGTGCCAGCCAGGAACTACGAATCCAGCACACTGTGCACCTGTGCCTGAGTGGACAAAGACCCTGAGGACGTCCCCCCGGCAACTGTGACCTGCTATCCAGTGCCCAAGGACCCTCCTTGATGACCTAGACGACGCCTGCAGCCTCACAACAAGGAACCCCTCCAACCGCGACCAGCAGAGGGTAAGATTTCCCGATATCAAAAGATACCCCTGCACCCGGTGCCCCACGGCCCCCTGTGCCCAACTCCTGGGTGCCTACCTATCCTCCATGATCCCAACTTACCCCTCGAAGTGTTGGTCGCTCCTGAAGAATCTCTGTCCTCGAGCCTGCAGCCTTTGTTCATCTTCCAAGTTTCCATAGAATAACATTGAGCGCCCGACGGCTCAAAAGCACCCTGCACCCAGCCGCTGCGTGCCCCTGGGATTATAACCTTTGTCCTGACCTACTTCCCCATTTGCCCTGAGCAAGTGACCCAGAGCCCAGCTCCTACAGGCGCGTGGCCTGCTTGCCAGCAGCCACCAACAAAAGGCCCTCCGCTGCCTATAGGCTAACATTGGGCCTAACTACCTCTGCACCCGGCTGCTCCTGTGCAGCTGAGGGTGAACCAACTGTACCTACCTGACCCTGGGAGACCCCTGAGTCTATGCCCAGAACCTTAACTCTGCCAGTGGAGCACTTACCCAAAAGCTCATAACTCACTTTTCTTCCATAGGGTAACATTGACTGGTTTCACTTGGAAATTCTTCAGTGTGGAGCTTTGAAACTTTAAAATATTCATCTAAAATCATCCAAACAACGAATTCCGCTTTACTCACCTATTATCAGGAGAGACCCCAGTGCTGTACCTTTTAGCGCAGCACTGAACCTGAAAGGAACTATAACCGTGATTTACACTTAACTCAATTTTCCTCTATATGAATCCATTGTCTGGTTTTCACCAGAAAAGTTTCTGTCAATTTTGAAAATACAATAATATTCCTTAAAAATCACCTGTATGACCTAAACACATTCTTTCAATTGTTTACAGGAGATACACCAGTGCTGGATCCAGGATCCAACACTGAGTAAGAAAAAGTAACGTTGAGACTACTTACCTGCTAAGTGAAAGTACTCCCATAGGATAACATTGGTGATTCTATGTGAAAATGTTTCCAAGTGTCAACTTTTACAATACAATACTATTCCTTAAAATTCACTACTGTAACCAAAATGTTTTTATTCTGAGAAAGTATATTTTGATACCTTGTTGGTTCTAAAATAAAAACAACTATATATTTGTATACAAACAATTGGCCTAGAGTTCAGATCTTGAGTGTGTGAGACCATTTGCTGACTGAGTGGGTTTAACAAACACTTTGCACTGTCCTCTGATACTGCCTTACTGCTAGACCAAGTTACCACTTTAGAGAGTATGGTTATATCTAACTTTAACCTCTGCCAAACCTCTGGGGACTGTGGACTCTGTACACACTGTACCATACTTTGGGTCTGTATATACAGAGCCACTTTCTTACACATTGCTCTTGTACATCAGATTCAAGGATCCCTTTGATTGCACTTCAGATTCCAGCATCACTGCTCTTGTACTTCAGATCCCTGCATCCCTCCGATTGCACTTCAGATTCCAGCATCACTCCTATTGTACTTCAGATTCCAGCATCACTGCTCCTGTACTTCAGATCACAGCATCAAGGCTCTTGTACTTCAGATCACAGCATCAAGGCTCTTGTACTTCAGATTCCAGCATCACTGCTCTTGTACTTCCGATCCCAGCATTACTCCGATTGTACTTCAGATTCCAGCATCACTGCTCTTGTACTTCAGATCACAGCATCAAGGCTCTTGTACTTCCGATCCCAGCATCACTGCTCTTGTACTTCAGATTCCAGCATCACTGCTCTTGTACTTCCGATCCCAGCATTACTCCGATTGTACTTCAGATCCCAGCATCACTGCTCTTGTACTTCACATCCCAGCATTACTCCGATTGTACTTCAGATTCCAGCATCACTGCTCTTGTACTTCCGATCCAGGCATCACTCCTCTTGTACTTCAGATCCCTGCATCCCTCCGATTGTACTTCAGATCACAGCATCGAGGCTCTTGTACTTCAGATCCCAGGATCCCTTTGTTTGATTGAACTTCAGATCCCAGGATCACTGCTCTTGTACTTCAGATCACAGCATCAAGGCTCTTGTACTTCCGATCCCAGCATCACTGCTCTTGTACTTCAGATCCCGACATCCCTCCGATTGTACTTCAGATCACAGCATCAAGGCTCTTGTACTTCCGACCCCAGCATCACTCCGATTGTACTTCAGATTCCAGCATCACTGCTCTTGTACTTCAGATCACAGCATCAAGGCTCTTGTACTTCACATCCCAGCATTACTCCGATTGTACTTCAGATTCCAGCATCACTGCTCTTGTACTTCAGATCACAGCATCAAGGCTCTTGTACTTCCGATCCCAGCATCAAGGCTCTTGTACTTCTGATCCCAGCATCACTGCTCTTGTACTTCAGATCCCAGCATTACTCTGATTGTACTTCATATCCCAGCATGCCTCTGATTGTAGTTCAGATTCCATCATCACTCCCGTTGTACATCTCATCCCACGTCATTGCTCTTGTACTTCATATCTGAGCATCCCTTCGATTGTACTTCAGATCCCAGCATCACTCCTCCTATACATCAGATCCCAGAATAATCCTGTGTACTTCAGATCCCAGCATTACTGCTCTTGCACTTTAGAACCCAGCATCCCTTCTGTTGTATATCAGATCACATCATCACTCCTCTTGTACTTCAGATTCCTGCATCACTGGTCTTGTACTTCATATCTGAGCATCCCTTTGATTGTACTTCAGATCCCAACATGCCTCCGATTGAACTTTACATCCCAGCATCCATTCTGTTATACATCAGATACCATTATCACTACTTGTGTACTTCAGATCCCAGCATCCCTCCTCTTGTACATCAGATTCCAGTATCACCCCTCTTTTACATCATATCCCAGCATCCCTTCAATTGTACTTCAGATCCCTCCAATTGTACTTCAGATCCCTCCAATTGTACTTCAGATCCCTCCAATTGTACCCAGCATAGCGTCCGTTGTTCATCAGATCCCAGCATCACTCCTATCGTACTTCAGAACCAAGCCTCTCACCTGTGCACTTCAGGTCCCTGCATCTACAGCGTTATAATGGAAATCTCAGTATCCTCTCAGTTCTACCCAAATCCCACCATTGGATCTGTAATAGTGCCTTTCCTAGGATCCCTGCTCTTGCACTATTAAACTGGGAGGAGTGGGCTCAAATCCCGGCACTGAATCGTGCGACGGTATGAAATCTATTTCTACAGTTGTATGTGGATGTGCAATAAAATACAAAGGGGCATATTTACTAGGAAAATGCAGAGCGCGGTGCTGTGGCAAATTTCACAGGGCCACGTTCCACCATTTCCAAAATGCAGGGATGTGCCATATTTACAACAATACGGTCCACTCCTGTGTTTTCCCTAGCGTTGGCTCTAAAAATAGCTGCCATAGTGCAGGGGTGCCTGCATTGCAGGGAATGATTCTTTATGTGCATTAAGGTGTCATTTCCTGAACATAAACAATCCACAATGGATATGTGCTACTTCTATGTGTGCTGCATTCTCCAGCACACATAGAAGTAGCAAATTGTCATTATTTAATAATTGCTTATGTACAGAAGGGACACCTTCTTGTACCCAAACAATCATTAATGGCATTATGCTCTTTCCATGTGTGCTACAGAATGCTCTGGAAATAGGAAGAAGTCCCTGACAGAGGACCTCAGATTTCTGCTGGGGATATGCATGTTCTAAATCTCCTACAGAGGTACAGAGGCCTCTTTTTTTGAAAAGCTGTGGAGGTGATCTGCAGGCCCTTAAAGACGACCCTTTTATTCACAGGTAACCAGTGAAGCTTCTTTAATACGAGCCACAGGGATGGTCTTCTCATGTCAATTTAGAATCACATGGGCTGTCGCATTTTAATCCAACTGTAGTTTGTTTAGTAAAATAGAGAGGACCCTCAGAGAAAGAGCATCAGTATAGTACAACATGGAGTTCACCAAAGACTACACAATAGGCTTCCTTGAGTGAGCAGGTAGGAATTTTAAGGTATTTTGTAGTGACTTGAGTACCCCAAGCAAGTAGCTGTCATCTCCTGAATTTGAAGGAAAGATCCTTATCGAATTTATTTTCCAAAGTTTTTTTACACCTCCTGTGGGAGCTGGGGTCTCACCAAGATCTTTCGGACTTAAGCTCGAATGGTCATAAAGAGAGGGGTGCTTGAATACCAGAACTGACAAATGATTGGAGTTTACTTAAGAAAGCTCTGTTGCTTTCAGCTTTCCACAGTGGCAATGCAGCCCTGGAATCTCTCCACCATTGAGACATCCACCTTTTGGAAGGAGAGCAAATGTTGTGTGTCGTCCATGTACGGTACTGTGTTTAAGCCCCGTGGTTTGACCGCCTTGTCCAGAGGTGCCATATATATTTTTAACAAAGTGGGGCTTAGGGCCGAGCACTGAGGGACACCATGTCTTAGTGCCTTAAATCTTGAAGTTAAAAGAGGGCAGAGTAGAGGCCCTGAGCCCTTTCCGATAGAAAGGATTTTATCCACAGCTTGGCTCTACCCTTCACCCCAACCCTTGCAGTTGCTCCAACAAAATCTTGTGAGACGCGATGTCGAAAGCAGCTGGCAGATCCAAGAGGAAGACAATGTAAAGCGTTCAACTGCCTTTCGGAAGCAGACATCGCTGAAATGATTACTATGTCCAAGCCCTCCTTCCACGTAGCGGACACCATTCTTGCCCACCTGGCAAAAAAGCTGAATCACACCCTGACCCCTCTCTGGACTAAGATTGTAAACAGCTGCCTGACGACCGGACTTATGCCAGACTGCCTTAAACTCAGCCAAGTGATGCCATTACTAAAAAAAATGGACATGGACCCAATAACTTCAGGCCTGTTTCCATCCTCCCCTTCTTAGTCAAAATCCTGGAAATATGTGTTTTCCTACAACTCAGCCAACACATTGACAGCAACAACCTTCTGTACCCTCACCAATCGGGCCTCAGAAAAGGATGCAGTAGGAGACAGCTATCCTGAATGTTATAGATGATGTATACAGATTCCTCGATGTAGACCAATGCTACCTACTCAAACTCCTTAACCCATCGGCAGCCTTTAACACGATCAACCACAATCTTCTCCTGAACTCCCTCTAAGAAAGAATCGGAGCAGACAAGTTGGTCCTACAATGGTTCATGTTATGTTATTTAAACTTGTAGCGTGCACAGATACTCCATGGACTGTCCCGGCGCGAGCCTGAAGAGAGGAAGAATGGCAGAAATTAGACAAAAGGATGTCTTCAATTTTTTTTTAAAGACAGAAGTCTTGAATACTGCAAAGAGGCAGAGAAAGTAAGTTCCAGTCTGGGCAACTCTGACAGCAAGTGAACTGCCCCCCACTCTTGTAAGCCAGAAGCGAGGGAGGTCAGCCAGAAGCTGGGATGATGAACGGAGGTGTCTGGTGGAGGTATGGCACAGGAAACACATCCGTAAATAGATGGGCCGGAGGCATGCAGCGCATGATGGGCCAGGATCAGGGCTTTAAACTTAACTCGTTTGGCCACAGGCAGCCAGTGGAGTGAACGCAGATGCTGACTGACGCTGCTTCTTATCAGGATGTTAAAGACAAGTCTCGCAGCAGCATTTTGGACAACCTGTAGTTCATTGAGAAGGGAGCCCGGCAAGCCGGCATACAGAGCGTTTGTGTAGTCGATCCGAGAAAGTATCAGGGCCCGAGTCACCGTTTTACTGGTAAGAAGCAGGAGAAATTTCCGAAGGGTTTTGAGTGTCCCAAAGCAATTCCCCGCTAGCGTCTTGATCTGAGTAGAAAAGGAAAGGTTCTCCTCGAACCAAACTCCAAGGTTCTTGGCGGGCTGCCCCATTGAGGCTGGCATGGGAAATTCCATTGGCCATAAAGTTTCCCTAAAATGGGGTGGGGAAGGTCCCATAGAGGAGAATTTTAGATTTGTCCTTGTTGCATTAAAGCTGTGCTGAGGAAAGCCATTGAAAGACTGCTGACAGACAATTTCTGACAGAGGACGTGGAACACTCTGATTTTCCGCAGGTAAACAGGAGCCGAGTGTCATCAGTGTATGCAATAATTCTAGCTCCCAGCTCTTCAGCCAAATAGATCAAAGGGGTAATATTTAGATGAAAAAGAAGGGGTCCCAAAGAGGACCCCTGCAGCACCCCAGTAGTCACCTCCTGAGAAGAGGAGGAGAACAGGGGGATCGAAACCTGTTGAGTACACCCCTCCAAAAAGGATTTCAGCCAACTCAAGGCAGCACCTGAGATTCCCATGTCCTTGAGGCGGTTTAAGCAGCACAGAGTGGAGAATGGTATCAAATGCTGCCGAGAGGTTTAACAAAATAGGAGCTGCCCTACCGCCCGAATCCACACACATCCTTTCTACAAAGCCACTCACAACAAATAAAAATAAACAATTCAACTTACGACATATTTCCTATAACCTAAGGTGTTCCACAAGGCTCAGTTTTCTCCCTCTAACTTTTCAACACCTACATGGATTCCCTGGCCTTCATACTCAAAAAAGCAAACATCCCCTTCCACCTCTTTGCTGACGGCACCCAGCTCTACCTCAAAACATCCTCAGTAGAGGATACACATACACAGACTAAAGGCCACTCTCAGAGAAGTCCAGCACTGGCTATCTTACAATCACCTAAAACTCAACCAAGATAAGACTGAAATCCTTCTCATATCCAACTACGAACAGACCCCCAGATCAAAGAATGGCTAAAATACATTGATGCTCTAAACTGAAATCTAACCCTTGGTGACTCCGCAAAATCCCTGGGAATCACTCTGGACCCACGATTGAACATGAACAAACATATAAAAAACTGTGCGAAGAGCGCCTTCTACAACCTAAAACTCCTCAGCAAAATCAAACCCTTCCTCCATCCTGATGAACTTAAATATTCCATGCAATATCTGATTCTGTCCAGATTGGACTAGAGGAATGCAACTCTCACTGGCACTGCAAAATCACACTCAGCCCCCTTCAGAACCACTCTAGCCGCAGCTGCTAGGATGGTCACCAGAGTCAAAAAATACAACCACATGACACCCGCCCTGAAACAACTAAAGTGGCTCCTGATGGAATCTCATTCTAACTTCAGAACTGCATGTCTCTCCCACAAAGTCCTCCACACCATCAAACCAGCTCGCCTTGCATCCAAACTCAAAAAAGCAGGCCAGACGAGAAACCTATGGTGCACAAACACCCTATGTCTCATTCCGTTCAAAAATCACAAACTAAAAACCTTGGCACGCTCCTTCTTGGGCAAAGCCCCTAAAACCTGGAACTCCATCCCAGTCCATATCGTTCCTAACCCTTCTTTCATAAACTTCAAAAGACAGCTTAAGGATCTCCCTCTCATCAATTGACACCTCAACCAACCGGATAGCATCCACCCAGCGCGATAGGGTGTCTCTGCAACAAGCATCTCATCCAAATGATTAACAATTCTCCAACGCAAGAGGGTTTCTACAACCTTTGACCTTTTCTACCTCTTCTATGTTCCCCTCCATGCCTTCACTTGATCTGACTCGCGACACTGCTGTTTGCTGAACTATTGTTTGTCTGTTATCATCATGATTTTTTTTTTTTTTGATAATTGTTTGGGTCTGGCCAGCGCTATATAAAACTCTTAAATAAATAAATTAAATAATACATTACCTCTGTTTAAAATGATTTTAATGAACTCAGAGAGACCTCTAAGAGTGCAACCTCTGTACTATAACCAGGGTGAATACCTGATTGTGTTGAATGCAGGATCCCATTTGACACCGTGATCTGTTTATTTAGCAGTTTTTCTCGAATTTTCCTCAAAGCAGGTAGCAAGGAAATTGGCCTGTAGTTACTAGGGATTGTAAGACCTGCATTGGTTTTTTATAGAAGTTGTGACACTGGAGCTGTTTCCAGCAGATAGAGATGGGCCCAAATACCAGCAATTGGTTGAAGATCGCGTTGATCGCTTGATTCAATGTTAAAGAAGCCGTTTTCTAGGATTCGAGGGGGGCAAGGGTCTGGGGGACCTCACTGTTACATTGAGAATGCCAGATTCAAAGTCACCAATGAAATGCTGTTAAGACCATCCAGTCCTTCTCCATCACTCATGGATTGAACAAGTGCTACATGGGACCAGGATGAGAAATCTGTGACACTGGTAAAATTGGAGTAGGTATCCCCGCCTTCTCATGAAAATAGCTTAAGAGATCATCAATAGATATTGCGCGCAGGTATTTTTTTGTTGTCTAGCAGCTGGAAACAAAATGGACTTGACTGTTGTAATGACCTCCCTGGAGGAGTTGTCAGATTTAGCTATTTGTCCCACAAATACCTCTTGTCTTGAATTTCATGATCATTTTTCAAACATTTCTTTGGGCTGGCTTGTATCGCAGCTTGTCCCCTAACAATGAATGCTTCCTCCACTTCCTTTCCAAAGTTCTGCTTACAAGGTGGGGGAGAACCAAGCAGTTGAGGGCGGCTCCCTGTTGGCAATAACCCTTTTGGTGGTGCCGCTTTGTTTATTGCCCTCGTACGGATAGTATTTAAGGAGATTACCTCAGCTTCCATGTTTCCTTCCATGAAGATCTCTACTGGGCCTAAGGCTAAGGCAGTGGCATGATAAAACCTCAGGGGGCCGCCTGCAAGGTAAGGTGAGTGGGCCCCCATTATCAATTCCCTGACTGCTTGGCTGCTTCTGAGTGTTTTATTTGTTTGCAACTCGCCAGCACAAGGAGGTCTCCTTCGAGGTGCACGGTGTGGGCCCTGTGCTCCACAGGGGCTACTGCGGCCTCTGTTACCCCCCAGGGTTAAGTTAGATTCTGAGATTTTATGCCAAGGGCACACAAAGGTCATAGGCTTAGTAAAACCGTGAGCCACTCTTTGATTGACAAGACAAAAAGAACCAAATAGGTCCAAATCAAAGGGAGTGATTTTCCTACTGTTAGTGAGGTTAAATGAGTAAAGATCAGATCAAGGGAGTGTCCCTGCTTGTGTGTAGACTTCTCTGCTTTTGGCTGAAGATTGAGGTATTTCATTCAATAACACATCCGCTTTGTCACTCTGCTCTTCCATATATACATTGAAGTCCCCGAGAACCGTGAAGTCTGTATACTGCAAGTACCTGGGGGCTATAGTATTCACAAGAGGCTCACCAAAGTTGCTGAAGTATTCGGGTGGGTGGTATCCCAAAGCCCCTGTGAAGGAGAAATGATCTGAAATTTTGAGAGAAGATACCTGGCCCTCCGTGTAGGAGAGTAGGGTCTGCTTCCTATGGTTACCCCCACTTTTTGCTGTGATTCTCAGTTTTTTTTACTTTAGTGTGGCTGTGGGCCTGCCAATCAGACCCACAGCCCAGCTGTTCTCTCTCTAAATTGATACCATGTACTTTAGATACATGCAAGATTGGTTACTGGGTCACCCTTGTGAGCCCCTGTATAGTGTACCATAGGTACCCAGGGCATAGGTGCACCCTAGACCTACCAGGGGCTGAAGCATGTATTGTGCCACCCCTGGTTTGCCTTCCAAACTGACAACGCATGTCTGTTCACACAGCCTGGGTAAGGTATTGTAATCACCCCTTACTTAGATATAGTATACCTATATCTATACATACATATAGACACATATACACCTAGAGTTCACTTCTAATTTCTAATTTAAAACATTTGTACAGCGCAACGTACACCTTGCGGTTTCTTGGCGCTAGTGGTCAGTTCGACACCTGAGGAAAATCAGACCTGTAGTGGGTAACAAAGGGCAATTTATACAGGGAAAGCTTGGTTGAAGAGAAAAGTTTTTAAATCTTTGCGAAAAGAAAGATAATGGGTTGCGTAGCGAAGATGATCGGGAAGGGAATTCCAGAAAGTGGGGGCAAGAGTAGCGAAGTTGGTGCCGCCCCACTTTTTACGTTTAAAACGTGGGGTTTGGAGAAGGGATTTGGAGGAGGAACGAAGCTCTCTGGTGGGGACGTATTCCTTTAATAACGAGGAAATGAAGACAGGGGCAGTGCCTTGTCGAGCCTGAAAAACCATACAACCGGTCTTAAACAGGGAACGTTCTCTGACAGGGAGCCAGTGAAGCTCTTTAAGGAGGGGTGTAGAGTGATGGTACCGTGGGAGACCATAGACCAGGCGAGCCGCCTGGTTCTGAACCAACTGGAGTCTCCGCAGGCTATATGCTGGGATGCCGTTGTAGATGGCGTTGGCATAATCTAGCCTCGAGATCACCAGTGCGGCCATGATCAACTTAAGTGCCTGTGGGGAAAAGAAACGGGAAACAGAGCGGATGGTGCGGAGGGTGAGAAAGCAGGAGGAGACAACGGAACTGATTTGTGAGTGAAGAGTGAGCTGGTTGTTGATTTTAACCCCCAGTGTTTTAACTGTAGGTGAGGGAGTGGGGGGGGGCCAAGAGAGGGGGGCCAGAAACAGGAATTCCAGGGACTGGACGACCCACCGGTGAGAACCAGCTCAGTTTTATCTGGGTTCAATTTCAGGTGGTTGTGGTTCATCCAGTCCCTGATGAAAATCATGGTGGATTGAAAGTTAGAGACAGAAAGAGAGGAAATAGATAGATCAAAGACGAGCTGGAGGTCATCAGCGTAGTTATACACGGTAACCTCCAGCTGCTGAAGAGCAAAGATGAGGGGAGAGATATAAAGGTTGAACAGCAAAGGAGAAAGAGAAGATCCCTGGGGAACACCACAAGTGACAGGAAGTGGAGTGGACGTGAAGTCGCCTAGCCGGACCGCCTGAGTGCGGTCCCTCAAGAAGGAGGACAGCCAAATCAGGGCTGAGCCCTCGATTCCCGCCGCCCTGACACGGGACAGTAAGATGGTATGGTCAACCGTGTCAAAGGCGGCGGAAAGATCGAGAAGCACCAGCGCCTGATGTTTATTGTTGTCCAATCCCTTCCTGAGGGTGTCCAGGACCGAAACTACGACTGATTCGGTCGAGTGCCTAGGGCGGAAACCAGCCTGACGGGAGGCCAACCCACCGTTGGCCTCTACATGGGTGCTGAGGACTGCGGTGACGTGGCGTTCCAGCACCTTACCCAGATAGGGCAGCAGGGAGATAGGACGGTAGTTGGCTGAGATGGTAGGGTCAGCGCCGGGTTTTTTCAAGATGGGCACTATAAAAGCTGTTTTGAGTGCCGGGGTCACTACTCCCTGTGCAAGAGAATTGTTAAGAAAGGTGATGGGGACTTCAGGGCCGGAAGAGTAAATGTGTTGGAGGATTCGGGCCGGACAAGTGTCTGCCGGGGAGCCCGACTTTACTTTGGGGAGTATCTCACAGAATGAGGCCACAGTGAGAGGGGGGATGGAGGAAAGGCAATTGAGGACAATAGGAGGGGAGGGGTCCACAAAGGCAGGTGAAGGGGAGGGAATGTTGGCCTTGATGGTAGTGATTTTTTCTACAAAGTAAGTATTGAGCTGATCACATAGTGACTGGGATGGAGGGATCTGGGATGAAGTTCTATCGGAAAAAGCCAGATTGTTTACTATGCTGAATATTTCTCTTGATTTATTTTCCGCTGCCACTATTTTAGTAGAAAAATAGGTGGTTTTGGCAGAGAGAATTGCAGATTTATATTTAGTGAGTGATTGGAGATAGAGGGTTTTTGATGCAGGGGAATAGTTTCTTCTCCACTGTCTCTCCGCCTGTCGCGCAGATAGTTTTAGCTCTTTTAGGTGGTCGTTAAACCATCTGTTAGAGTCCTTTTGTCGACGGATGGAGATGCGACGCAAGGGGGCTACAGAATTGCAGCCAGCAGTCAGCCAGGTCTTAATGGCATTGGCTTGAGAATAGGAGGAGAGACCGGAGAGAGACGGAACGGAGGTACGAAGCAGGGAAGACAAGGCAGCCAGGTCAACTCTGTTCCAATTCCGTGCCCAGGTGTTTCTGACGTGTGGGACTTTAGATGCAAGATGGTGAGAAATAGAGAAGGAAATAAGGGCATGGTCGGACCAACAGCAGGGGGATACAGTCACCTGGGATAAATGAAGGTTAAGGGACCAGACCTGGTCCAAAGCGTGCCCATGGGAATGGGTGGGAACAGTTATGTGCGAGAGAAAATTCAAAGAGGAAAGAGATTCGGTGAACTCTTTGGAAGCGGTGCACTCAAAGGGGTCCGAAGGCCAGTAATTGAAGTCGCCTAGCACCAAGACCGAGGCGTAGTTGACCACCAGGTTGGCCAACAGGTCTTGAAATGCTGGCAGGAATAATGGAGAGGACTGGGGTGGACGGTACATAAGAAGACAAGTGATAGGGGGAGAGAAGGATAAGGAACGAGCCACAAGAAATTCAGTGGGGGCGATGGGGGAATAAGAAAGGATTTGAAAGTGTAATTCTGACCGGGCGATTAACGCCACACCGCCGCCGGCCCTGCCCGCCGGGCGATCGGCGCGCAAGGCAATATAGGAGGGGGGGAGGGTAGCCAGAAGGACAGGAAGGGAGGAGTCGCAAAACCAGGTTTCGGTAAGTAACAGCAAGTCGGGCTTCTCCGAGTCGAGCAGGGTGAACAGCTCATGATGATGTTTGACCGCTGACCTTGTGTTAAGTAAAAGAACAGATAACGGTGGAGGAGAGAGGGGGGGGGTCAGGCAAGGGGGGGTTCAGCGATGGAGAAGTCGATCGGACGAGGAATGATCTAGATGTAGAGGAAGGGAGAAGACCCAACGAAGCAATATGTTTTTGTATGAATTCTGGCAGCCCTTAACAATCTTGGAGGCAGAGTGCTTGGTTTTGTGTGAGAGGGTGCCCTAGCATGAACTGAGCCCCTCTGCAGCTTTCGGAACCATCTCCTTATAGCTGTTCTATGATATAGTCATACCATATACTCTTAAGTGCATTATAATCTTGTGGTTAATGCTAACTTTGGTTTGGCTTTATCAAAACATGTCATGTAAGGTGTCAAACACTTTGGAATACTACCCCTCGCCAGTCATGGCGGCAGGGGTAGCATTCCACCCTTCTAGAGGGAGAAGACATGTAGTTACTGGTTTACCTGGTTAAAGTTAAACAGAGCCTCAGCATCACAAAATGGATGCTGCTGCCACAGACACGAGTCTGACCTCCTATTGCTGGACGAAACTCCGGCAGGGGAGGCCTGGACAATAGGTTTCCTGTCCAGGGAGGTGCCAGCACCTCCCCAGACAGGCTTTTGAGTATTGGGGCAGGGAGGGCTGCATTCAATGATTGCTTTCCAGACACTGCCTGGGGCACACTAGGTGCTCCATGCATTTCCCAGTTCAAACTGGTTGCTGGGGCACTCTGCCTCAGCTCTGGCACAAAACTGGACAAAGTGAAAGCGGTGTAACCACCCCCTTCCCAGGTCCACCCATCGGAGGGACCCTAAGGGTAGTCCATCCCCTTAACTCACTATAGGTATAGGTGCTGTGTCCCCAGGACTTTAGAGTACCCTGGAAGAAACTTTGAAACATAAATCCTGGACCTTCGACATTCCATTTCGATTGGAAGATGGAAGACATCTCCCTTGTGGTCAAGGAGTGACCACCCTGTTCAAACAGGCTCCAACAGCAACTTTGCCAGTCTACATTATCGAGGCTCTCGCCGGATCCCGAAGAATCTGTGACACAGGACATGGACTTCCAGACATCCCTGACCCCGACCTTCGATCCCAGCAAAGCTGAGACCCGTGGCAGACACGAGACACGTGGGACAGGAACTCCTGGACTTCCTGCAATTTGCTACCTGCATCGACTCCCGAGATATCTCGCAGTTGTGCATTGTCGTACAAGAAGCCCCAGACCCGAGAGCCATTTGCACAGAAGCTCAGGCCTCCACAATTCATGAGTGTTCCGTGGGGCCCGCTCTTGCATTTCAGCTTGATGCATCTTCCCAGTTCCTAGTCTGTTGGCTAGTGAGCCCCCTGATGACTTTATTTTACATTTAACTTGCTTTTCTGGTTGCTCTAGCCTTGCTCCAACTTCCCTACAAAGGAGAAGTTCCTCAAACCTTGCTGGTCTGTATCAATGCCATTCTCGACATCCTGCGTGGGTTGCGTTTGCCAAGGCTTGTTGGGTCCAGTCCGGATACCGACACCGCAGTCAACTAGATCCTTTATGGGACAGCTCAAATCCAGCTCCTGGTTGTCGTCGAGACCTCCTGGTCCTCGTGGCTGAAGAGATAAACTTCACAGTCTTCACCTGAAATCACCCGACATCTGGTGGCATCTTCTATCGCCGCCCTGGTCACTGGCAAGTGACCCAGACTCTGTCCCTTCTGCTTTCAGGTTCTTCAGATCTTTGATCCACCCGGACACTTTTCCTCTGGTCCCCTGCAGCACTTCTTTGCAGCTCTCCATTGAAAACGACGACAAAACCCGACGCGAAAAGACCCCTATGCACCCGGCTTTCCTGGGTGAGGTAACATGAGTACTCCGGTGCTCCCGTTGGTCTTGACTCTCGAAGTGTCCTACTTTAAAAGGGTTCCATCGTAGTCCATCCGGAAGTGTCCTTAAATTGTATATTTGTAACTTCTATGTTTCCCATTGAAAGTCAATGGTAACCCACGGCTGTGTTTAGACACTGCACGCGTCTCCCATGGGCCTCCAACTTCCTAACCTTTGGTTGTTTAGAGTATCCCCAGCAATTCCACGGGCCCAGGCCTGCTTTCTAACTCTCTCGTGGTTCTTATACCACTATTTTAGTATATGGGTTGTGAGGCCTCTAGGGCATAACGTATACTGTGCAACTTATCGTATATTAACTCAGTGACTTGTATTGTATTTTTACCTCTGACCTCATAAAGAGAGCAGAGGGGTTGTGTTTAGAATAAATACATATATATTTGTCTTGGATTCCTGGAACATTCCAGCTGTAACATATGTCTTTATCTCAAACTTCTTTGTTTAGTTTGTATTATGCTTTGTTTGTCTAACTTCCCCACTTGTGAAGCGCACTGATACCCGTAAGGGTCTTGTTCGCGCGATACAAAACCATTAAAATAAATAAATTTATACCTTGTGTGGTGTCCTTTCATTTGGTACTCAAGGGATTATAATTGGTAAAACAACTTGCTTCACATGCTCTCTGAAGTCTTAGCCTGATGACTGCTGGTCCATGCTACCACTAGGATAGCTTTCTATAAGGTTGACTTTACAACCACCATCAATAAGGGTCGATTAGACTGGTGCAAGGTGCCCACTAGAACTAGTGGACATCATATACCAGGCTGACTTCTCACATTGGTGGCAGCTGATGGGATAAGAGCTTGCAATGTTTTACCAAATAATCTTGAGAATATAATTTGAAAGATCATATCAAGGTACCTGTAGGTACATATGAATCAAGTCTTATATACATAAGTTCTACTGAACTTAGCAGTTGTAGGTGGTAAGGGCTTAGCACACCCTGACTACAACTGCTAGAGAGCATCTAGTAGGAAACAAGTAGTGTAGGTAGGTGCACACACCACACCCCACTAGCCATGTCCTTGGAAGCAGGGCCTAGTGGGCCTCTGCCAGAAGACAACCCAAGGTTGCCTTCCAAGTATGACACATTCTCTTTTCAAGAGCTGAGAAGCTTGTGTGTGGTCAGAAATTTAAGTGAAGGACATAGTCCAACCTTTAACCACCTGGTATATTTCTTAGTGGCACATGGTGTAGAAAATGCATCAGACCCAAGTAGCCAAGGTAGTAGGGAGGGAGGCCATACCTCATCAGAAGAGAATCCTAATGGGAATGCCCCACTGGTCTCTGAAGATGAAGAGGATGTAGACCAGGATGAGGCTGATGAACCTGACCTGGGAAACACAGGACTAACTGGAGGTTTGAGAGGGCCTAGGAAGGCCTTCCTCTAACCTTCCAGCAAGGCCTAATGGTGGGAACAGGAGACACAGATCTCTTTCCAGTGGGTCTGATCATTCTGACTCATCAATAGGGTCCAATGCCTCTGCTCAAAGGAGATGACTTCCCCTCAGAGAAGAGAGCATAAAGCTAGGATGAGAGAAGTCAAGCTGAGGATCAAGAGGCAAGAAAGTGCCCTTGCCAAAGAGACCCTGGCTCTTGAAAGAGAGAATAAATTGAGTGGGCTAGATCCCACTCAATTTCCCAACCCTAGTGGTAGGGAAAGGTCTCATGACCACAGAAACCTGAACAAAAGTGTTCCTTCCTATCAGATTGGGGATGACATCCATAAGTAGATAACTGCTTTGGAGAGGGCTTGCAAAGTACACCAGGTACCCCAAAGTCAGTGAGCGGCAATCTTGTGGCTCTCCTTTGCAGACAAAGGAAGAGACAAGCTCCTCACTGTTAGAGAAGAGGATGCTGACAACCACAATGTCCTGAAGAGTGCTCTGATAGATGGGTTTGGCCTAACCACTGAGCAGTACAGGTTGCTGTTCAGAGATACCCAAAAGACACAGACTCAGGACTGGGCTTATTTTGTAGATTGTGCTGCTAAGGCTCTGGAAGGCTGGTTATTGGGCAGTAAAGTAAGTGCCTATACAGGATTGTATAACCTTATTATGAGAGAACAGATTCTTAATAACTGTCAAAACCAGCTATTGCATCAACACCTGGTTGACTCTGATTTGACCTCTCCCTAAGAATTGGGAAAGAAGGCAGGCAAATGTGTCAGAACCAGGGTGAAGCAGAAGGTACAGAACCAAGATGGTGATCAGAAGCAAGACCAAAAGGGTGGGGAGAAAGCAAAAGACCAGGGGGCATATTACCAAGCAATAGCGATAATTATCGCTATTGCTTGGTTAGAGACAAAAATTTACCGCTGAGCTGCGGCAATTTTTATCGCAAATAAACCTTGGTATTACCAAGGTTTATCGCAAATGCGATAAAAATCGGCCGCAATGCATGAATATCGCTGAAAAGTCCGCGATATTCATGCATTATCGAGCTAATGCTCTTAGCCATGTTATCCACCTCCCATTGGATAACATGGCTAAGAACTGCTCAGGGCAGGTGTTAGCTTTTGGAGATATTCGCGCTTAGCGCGAATATCTCTATAAGTTGGTAATAGGAGACAGCGATGTTAGCGACTGTTTTCAGTCGCTAACATCTTGGCACGCCCACTTTGCATGTCATTAGTGATAAATATCACTGACATGCAAAGTGGGGCCCAAGATGGTCGCTATCTCCTACTAGCTGTCGCTAACTGGTGTTAGCGACAGCTAGGTAATAAGGAGATAATTTTATCTCCGCTTTCTTGGCTTTTAAAGCCAAAAAAGCGGAGATAAACCCCCTTGATAATATGCCCCCAGAAGTCTTCTCAAGGTCCCCAAAAAGCTTCTAATGGTGGGGGTTCCCAACAATATAAAAAGAAAGAAGGCCCACAGAAACCATGGTACAAAGTGTGTAAAGTAAATACTCACTGGACCAGTGATTGCACCAAGAAGGAGGCAGCTCCAGCCACCATTGCCCCTAAGGCAACTGTTCCCCCTAGTTCAGCTCCAAGTGGTGGTTCTCAACTGAAGGGTGTAGTAGAGTTAACCCTGGGAACTGAGAGGGATTCTGGCCTAGACAGAATACCAACTCAAGCTGTTTTGATCTGTGATGGGGACATAATTCTGTCCTCTACTGTGAGTCCCAATAACTTGGGCAAGTACAGACAAACTCCTTTAATTAATGATGAAGTGTCTCAGGCCTACAGGGACACATGTGCTAGTGTCACAATGGCGAGGCCCAGCTTTGTGGACCCTGGACAGATCATACTAAGTGAAAATTACCTAGTGACCAATGCTAGCAATGTCACTACCACTCACAGTATGGCAATTGTTAATTTCTCCTAGGGTGGGGTAGCTGGCCTCAAGAAGGTTGTGGTTAGCTCCGACCTCCCTGTAGAATGTTTGCTTGGCAATGACCTGGAGACTTCAGCCTGGTCTGAAGTGGAGTATAGGACTGATGCAGAAATGTTAGGAATCTCAGCACATGTCCTTGCTGTGACTAGGTCACAGGTCAGAAATTGCAACACTGAACAGGCACTGGATTCTAGAATAATGGACCAGTTGCCTACCAGGAGGAGAAGCAGAAGGGTTAAGGCAGTGCCTTCCCCCCTGCCTCAGGAAGATGATCAGCCTTCTGAGGAAGCTGATTGTGAGACCCAGGAAGGTACTGTCCTAGAAGAGCTTGAGCCTGATCAGGTTGAGTTTCTTGGGACAGGGGGACCTTCCAGGGCAGATCTGAGGCAGGCGCAGTTGGCCTGCCCTTTTCTTAAACCCCTCAGACAGCTAGCTGCTGCTGAGGCTTCAGGGAATGCTAGTGATACCCATAAGACTTATTGGGATGAAGGGCTCCTGTATTCAGAGGCTAGAGACCCCAAGCCTGGAGCTTCCAGGAGGTCGGTCATACCTTTGGCACTCAGGGGCTTCCTTTTAACACTAGCCCATGATATTCCCCTTGCAGGACATCTTGGCCAGAACAAGACTTGGGACAGTCTTGTCCCTCACTTTCACTGGCCTCACATGTCAGAAGATACCAAGGAGTTTTTTCACTCCTGTGTCACCTGCCAAGCCAGTGGCAAGTCAGGTGGCACCACAAAGGCCCCCGTTATACCACTACCTGTGGTGGGGGTTCCCTTTGAAGGTGTAGGTATTGACGTTGTTGGACCAATGGATCCCCAAACGGCCTCTGGGCACAGATTTATTCTGGTGATAGTGAATCATGCCACCAGATACCCAGAAGCTATTCCCCTTAGGACCACAACAGCACCTGTTGTGGCAAGAGCCCTCCTGGGAGTTTTCTCAAGAGTGGGTTTCCCTAAGGAGGTTGTCTCGGACAGAGGTGCAAACTTCATGTCTGGATACCTGACTGCAATGTGGAAGGAGTGTGGAGTGAACTACAAGTTCACCACACCCTATCACCCACAACACTGTGGTCTAGTTGAGAGATTCAATAAGACCTTAAAGGGCATGATTAAGGGTCTCCCTGAAAAGCTCAGGCGGAGATGGGACATCCTGCTGCCCGACCTTTTGTTTGTTTATAGAGAAGTTCTACGGAAGGGGGTTGGCTACAGCCCATTTGAACGTCTGTTTGGGCATCCTGTCAGAGGACCACTTTGTCTGGTGAAGGAGGGATGGGAGTTACCTCTCAAACCCCCTAACAGGATATTGTGGACTATGTACTTGGTCTCTGCTCCAGGATGGCTGAGTACATGAAAAAGGCAACTAAAAACCTTGAGGCTACCCAGGAATTACAGAAAGCCTGGCATGGCCAAAAGCCTGTACTGACTGTTTACCAGCAAGGACAGAAAGTGTGGGTGTTGGAGCTTGTGGCCTCAGCAGCTCTCCATGACAAATGGAGTGGACCCCACACTATTGTTAAGCAGAAGGGAGAAGTCACCTACTTTGTTGACCTTGTAACTCACAGGAGCCCCCACAGGGTGCTTCATGTCAACAGATTGAAACCATATGTTGACAGGGCAGACATGGGCTTGCTCATGGCTACTGGTGAAGGACAGGAGGAAGAGAGTGACCCTCTCCCAGACCTGCTCTCTCAGAACCCTGATATTTTTTTTTATATCTTTTATTGCATTTCTTATTGAGATTGTGTGACAAAGCAATGGTTTTACAAGGTAAACTTGCTCTCAGAACCCTGATGATGGTTCAGTTGATGGTGTAGCCTTGGCAGGCAGCCTCACTGACCAACAGCAGAAGGACTGCAGACAAGTTCTGCAGGCCTACAGACATATGATTTTACTGACTCCAAGTCAGACTACCTGGTGCACTCATGAAGTGGACACTGGGGACAGTCTGCCTGTTAAAAGTAAGATTTACAGGCAACCTGATCATGTAAGAGACTGTATCAGAACAGGGGTCCAAAAGATGTTGGAATTGGGAGTATTTGAGCCCTCAGCGAGCCCTTGGGCCAGTCCAGTAGTCCTGGTACCTAAACCTCACACCCAAGATGGTAAGAGAGAGATGAGGTTTTGCATGGATTACAGAGGTCTCAATGCTGTCACTAGGATAGATGCCCATCCAATACCCGGGGCAGGTGAGTTCATTGACAGATTGGCATCTGCCAAGTTTTTGAGCACATTTGACCTTACAGCTGGCTACTGGCAGATCAGACTAGCTGATGATGCAAAGCCAAAGACAGCATGTTCAACCCCTGGTGGACATTATCAGTTTGTGGTAATGCCCTTTGGTCTGAAAAATGCACCTGCCACATTTCAAAGGTTGGTGAACCAAGTCCTCTCAGGTCTGGATGACAACTGTGCAGCTAATCTAGATTATATTGCTCTCTTTAGCTCCACCTGGGAAGATCACCTGATCCACCTGGAAAATGTTTTGGAGGCCCTGCAAAAGGCAGGCCTAACTATCAAGGCTACCAAGTGCTAGATAGGGCAGAGTCAGGTTGTATATCTGGGTCACCTTGTAGGTGGAGGCCAGGTTCAACCATTGCAGAGCAAGATCCAGACCATAATGGACTGGACTGCTCCAACCACCCAGACTCAGGTCAGAGCTTTCTTGGGCCTGACTGGGTATTACAGGAAATTTGTCAAGGGGTATGGTTCCATAGTGACACCCCTTAATGACTTAACTTCCAAGAAAATGCCAAAGAATGTTCAGTGGGCTGTCAAAAGGCATTTGATGACCTGAAGCAGGCCATGTGCACTGCACCAATTCTGCAAAGTCCAGACTACTCCAAAGAATTCATTGTTCAAACAGATGCTTCTGAGTTGGGGTAGGGGCTGTGCTAGCACAATTGAATAAAGATGGTCAAGACCAGCCAGTAGCTTTTATTAGCAGAAGGCTGACCCCTAGAGAGAAACGTTGGTCTGCTATTGAGAGGGAGGCCTTTGCTGTGGTTTGGGCACTGAAGAAGCTGAGGCCATACTTGTTTGGTACACACTTCAAGGTTCAGACAGACCATAAGCCCCTCTTGTGGCTAAAACTGATGAAGGGTGAAAATCCCAAATTACTCAGGTGGTCCATTTCCCTACAGGGTATGGACTTTACAGTGGAACACAGACCTGGGAGTAACCATGCCAATAAAGATGGACTCTCCAGATATTTCCACTTAGAACATGAAGACTCAACTGGTCAAGTTTAGTTTAATGTCCCTGCGTTGGGGGGGGGGGGTGTGTACGAGAGTAGGGTCTGCTTCCTATGGTTAACCCCATTTTTTGCTGTGATTCTCAGTTTTTTTTTACTTTAGTGTGGCTGTGGGCCTGCCAATCAGACCCACAGCCCAGCTGTTCTCTCTCTAAATTGATACCATGTACTTTAGGTACATACCAGATTGGTTACTGGGTCACCCTTGTGAGCCCCTTTATAGTGTACCATATGTACCCAGGGCATAGGTGCAACCTAGGCCTACCAGGGGCTGCAGCATATATTGTGCCACCCCTGGTTTGCCTTCCAAACTGACACCACAGGTCTGTTAACAGAGCCTGGGTAAGGTGGTGTAATCACCCCTTACTTATATATAATATACCTATATCTATATATACATATACACATATAAGTCACTCCTATGGCAGGCCTTAACAATCCTGGAGGCAGAGTGCTTGTTTTATGTGAGAGGGTGCCCTAGCATGAGCTGAGCCCCTCTGCAGCTTTCTGTACCATCTCCTTATAGCTGTTCTATGATATAGCCATACCATATACTCTTAAGTGCATTATAATCCTCGTGGTTAATGCTAACTTTGGTTTGGCTTTATCAAAACATGTTGTGTAAGGTGTCAAACACTTTGGAATACTACCCCCGCCAGTCCTTGCAGCGGGGGTAGCTTTCCACCCTTCTAGAGGGAGAAGACATGTAGTTACTGGTTTACCCGGTTAAAGTTAAACAGAGCCTCAGCATCACAAAATGTATGCTGCTGCCACAGACACGAGTCTGACCTCCTGTTGCTGGATGAAACTCCGGCAGGAGAGGCCTGGACAATAGGTTTCCTGTCCAGGGAGTTGCCAGCACCTCCCCAGACAGGCTTTTGTGTATTGGGGCAGGGAGGGTTACATTCAGTGAATGCTTTCCAGACACTGCCTGGGGTACACTAGATGCTCCATGCATTTCCCAGTTCAAACCGGTTGCTGGGGCACTCTGCCCCAGCTCTGGCGTGAAACTGGACAAAGGGAAAGGGGTGTAACCACCTCCTTCCCAGGTCCACCCATAGGAGGGACCTTAAGGGTAGTCCAGCCCCTAAACTCAGTATAAGTATAGGAGCTGTGTCCCCAGGACTTTAGATTACCCTGGATGAAACTTTGAAACACAAATCCTGGACCTTAGACATTCCATGTCGACTGGAAGATGGAAGACATCTCCCTTGTGGTCAAGGGGTGACCACCCTGTTCAAACAGGCACCAACCGCAACTTTGCCAGTCTGCATTTTTGAGGCTCCTGCTGGATCCCAACAAATCTGGGACACAAGACATAGACATCCAAACATCCCTGACCCCGACCTTCGATCCCAGCAAAGCTGAGACCCGTGGCGGACACAAGAGATGTGGGACCGGAACTCCTGGACATCCTGCAATTTTCTAACTGCATTGACTCCCGAGGAATCTCGCAGTTGTGTATTGGGGTACGAGAAGCCCTATACCCGAGCACCATTTGCACCGAAGCTCAGGCCTCCACACTCCAGGAGTGTCCTGTGGGCCCGCTCTTGCATTTCAGCTTGACGCGTCTTTTTGGTTCCTAGTCCATTGGCTTGTGAGCCCCCTGAAGACTTTCTTTTACATGTAACTTGCTTTCCTGATTGCTCCATGCTTGCTCCAACTTCCCACCAAAGAAGAAGTTCCTCAGACCTTGCTGGCCTGTATCAAAGCCATTCTCGACATCCTGTGTAGGTTGCGTTTGCCAAGGCTTGTTGGGTCCAGTCCAGATACCGACACCGCAGCCCACTAGATCCTTTATGGTACAGCTCGAATCCAGCTCCTGGTTGTCTTTGACGCCTCCTGGTCCTCGTGGCTGAAGAGACAAACTTCACTTCTTTGCCTGAAATCACCCAACATCTGGTGGCATCTTCGTATCGCTGCCCTGGTCACTGGCAAGGGACCCAGACTCTGTCCCTTCTGCTTTCAGGTTCTTCATATCTTTGATCCACCCTTGGATCCACCCAGACACTTTTCCTCTGGTCGCCTGCAGCACTTCTTTGCAGCTCTCCATGGAAAACGACGACAAAACCCGACACAAAAAGACACCTATGCACCTGGCTTCCCTGGGTGAGGTAATACGAGTACTCTGGTGCTCTCGTGGGTCTTGACTCTCAAAGTGTCCTAGTTTGAAAGGGTTCCATCGTAGTCCATCCGGAAGTGTCCTTAAATTGTATATTTGTAACTTCTACGTTTCCCATAGAAAGTCAATGGTAACCCGCGTCTGTGTTTAGACACTGCACGCGTCTCCCGTGGGCCTCCTACTTCCTAACCTTTGGTTGTTTAGAGAAGCCCCAGCGATTCCACAGTCCCCAGGCCTGCTTTCTAATTCTCTCATGGTTCTTATACCACTATTTTAGTATATGGTTTTTGAGGCCCCTAGTGCATAACGTATGCTGTGCAACTTATCGTATATTAACTCAGTGACTTGTATTGTATTTTTACCTCTAACCTCATAAAGAGTGCAGAGGGGTTGTGTTTAGAATATCAAACCCTCCTCCTAGTCTGTTTTCTAAGCCTATATGGAAAGTGGAATATCCACTAGCCAGGACTTAGGCTAAACAGTGTTTAATTTGTAGAAGAATAAGTGCTGGTGCCCACAAATCTGTTCAGAATCCAGCGGCCAGCATCAGCGTGCCAAATACTAATGCTGCATAGTCTGAAATCCAACTCATGCCTCTTTATTCAAATACCCCAGTGCTTCATTTGTGAAAGAAAGAGTGGCAGTGCCCGATGCTCTGCTCAGTGGCTGGTGCCCGGTGCAATTAAATGTGACGCAGAGGGCAAGACTGGAAGATGTAGATCCACTGCCAGACACTCCCCACCTGGTTTACCTTGTTCTGAATCTTTCCGATGTGGGGCGGGGGCTATTTATGGGTAAGTCACGCAGTGCATCACAGCAAGTCACCTCACTGTGCTGCACTGCGTGACAGAGAAAGGGCAGAAATATGCTGAATTTAAGGCAATACGGCACATTCCTGTCCTTTACCCTGCATTGGCATCCTTTTGGCAGCCTAGCACCAACTCAGGCACCCTTGCACCATTGTGCCAGAGTGACTGCCATGCAGGCACAATTGTCTTCCCGCACAAAAACAATCCAGGGAGGCATATTCCTCTTTCTATATGTGCAGAAGATGTGAACTAAAACCTGAAATATGACTCCCCAGCTGGGGGAGTTTTTCTTGCCCTCTCTCTGCTCTGCCCAATCATGGGTTTGCTTGATGTTATATTGACACTTGCAGGTTTGCTGTTTGCCTGAAAAATCTAGGATCACAAGTACCTGGAAGCAAACTGAAAATTGGACAGGGAATTCTATTCATACTTAAAGGGCAATTATTGTCACATGGACACTATTTTCGTGTCCAGGTTTTCATTTATCCTTTTAATGCATTCTGGCATCTGGAGCCTTGATTCACTGTCATCAAATGAAATGAATGTAAATATCAGCTTACAATGTTAAGTAAACACAAACTAAGACTTAGGGGCAGATTTACAAGCCCCATGCGCCACTTTTGCGTCACTTTTACCATGTTAAAAATGACGCAGAAGTGGGGCAAGAGGCTTGTAAATAAGCCTCTTAGTGCCTGGTATCCCGGTTAAATGGCTCTCTGGCTAGGACATAGTGCCTGGCGTCCTGGTGACATGGCGCCCTGTGCTTGAGGCCCTCTTTTTTAGGTTGGGGTGAATAAAGATTGCATATGTTTAATGCAAAGCAACTTAGTTGCCATGTAGTAATACCAGTCGTGGGTGGTAAAAGTTTCCAAATTTCATGTGTGAGTAGCTGAACCAGTCCAGGAATTGTCTTTGAATTCTGGGGTTTATAATGAGTTAAGAAAGGGACTACAACTCCCAGCATGCAATGAAAATAAAATTCCTGGTATGGATATTCTCAAGTGTGGCACTAGGTACAGTGAGAGCTCTAGAAGATGGCGCTCCTTTCCTAGGAGGTGATAACCCGGGTCTTCTTGGGCACATAGCTGAACCCCTAGAAAAGAGGACAGAGGTGGGCGTGGACCGGGAGATGGACGACGATCTCCCCTCAGCTGCCTCGCATGTGTGAGTGACGTCATCGAAGCCCCACCTGTCTCAGTCAGGTGTGCGGGGCCCTCCCGGGAGGCTTTAAACCGGGCTGAGGGAGTACGGTCCTGTTCCACGGACGGGCCCACAGCAGGTATCGGAGGGGGAGCGTGTTACGTTTGTTTTAGAGGCAGCCTTCGAACGTACCTGTTGCTATAGAGAGAGGAGGATGGGTGTATTCTGAGGTACCCTCGAGCTGCACACGTTCCGTTCCTCAAGTACACTATTTCTAAAAGAGGGTGTGTCGAAGATTTCGTTTTCAAAGTTTGTATTGAAAGGTTTCGCGGTTTTTAAATGACCCTAGCATTGATACAGGATTATAACACTTGCATTTATTCTATATATTTCTAACTGTGTTGTGACTTTGTCACGCAGCTGTGGTCGGTTTTATAGGAGATCCAATCGTGGTTTAATTCACAGTGGGCGGCCGTGGTTGTCTAGGATTGTAACCCCGGACCTGTCGTGCGTGTTTACATGCCGCTATAGGAATAAAGCGGCCTACGGCCGTTTCGGCCCGATGTCCCTTAGTCGAAGGATAATGCATTTCCGTCTCTACCAACCCCGTCAGTGTGGCATTTGTTAAGGTTTATTATCCCTGTGTGGAGGTGTTGAAGCGCTCGACTGATGGGAAGTTTCCTACAGTGTGGGCTGGGCGGTTGGAAGTGTTGCCTTTGCTTGGTCTTGTGTGGGAAATCTCGTGCAGGATGACCACCGAGGAGAGGGGATGTTGTGGGAGGCAGCGCTTAGCAGTCTTATGGCTGAAGAAGCATAGGACAGGCAGGCAATGTATGGTTTTCATGCAGTTTTAGGCCGCTCTGCACGGCCCCTTATGGTTTTTCCTATGATTATAGGTCACTCAGTTGGTTCCTGGGCTGTCCGTTCTAGGATGTTCTTTAGAGTGTATGGTCGTGAGCAGGCCTGGGTTGGCGGGAGAGCTGCTGCTGAGGTGATCTGCTGGCACTTCCTGAGGTATCTGACTGTCATGAGACGTGACGTCAAGAGGCCTCATGTTCTGCAGCTGGCAGGAAGCCACAGAGGGGACTAAATGCAGGCCTTCCATTGGTAGATGTCTTCAGTTATTCCGTGTCTGTGCAGTGGGTGGTGCTTTAGCGCGATGGACAAGACAGTCCTTATGAGTGTAGGCGTTTCACTGAGTATAAGGGAGTCTCTAGGCAGCCATTATGAACTACAAACGTCTTCCCGGCTGCTCTGTTCTAGGAATTGGTGAAGGCCCAAAAATGTATTCTTGATTTGACATTACTGTGTAATAACCATACTAGACGCACGTCAGCCCTGTGTCACTTACCTGGATGTCTCGAGCCCTGCGCTGGTCGGGCTGACCCATACCCACCGACTGTAGATGGGAGTTGAAAGAGTGATCATTATCCCGGATCTAGCCCAGGTTTGAGTGGTTGGGGAAGTTATTTTAGACATAGGCACAGAATAGCAAATAAAGGGTTTCCCGCCCAAGCACCCATGCATCCCAACAGCACAGGCCCCAGACCTCTGCAACCCCAGACAGACCCTCTTTCTTCAGGGAGAGCGGGGGCTCCGACGAGCTCGGAGCTGCAGGCTTATTTCACAAATCATGAAAGTGATTTTTCCACAGGAGGTGGGAGGAGGATTAATACTCCCAGGGGGGCATTTTACTGTGCACTTTTTTCTAAATACTAAAAAAAAAATCTCCCCTGGCAGTTAGGAAGGTAAACGAATTCCCTCTCCTACCCTAAGAGGAGTAAGGGGGTGCGGCCTGTCATCGTTGTCGTCTTTTTTTTTTTTTCTCGTGCCTTTTAGGTTCGCCCTCGCCTCTCCCTCTGGTGGGATATTGGCTCTGACCGTAAACTAGCTCATAATATGCGCGCAATGGTCAATAGCAGATTCAACCGATTTACTGAATTAAAACCCGCTCCTCCAAATTCAAGGACTTTGAAGGGCTCAGAAGTGGGCAGTGTGCCAGGCCTGTCCTAGGAGCAGAGACCACGCCCACAGGTGCTTGCCCTGGGCTCCTGTGACTGCACCTCATGTCTGCCTAACTCGCCCTACCCCTCGGGGGTAAGGGTCTCCTGAAGGCGTCCTTCAGAGGTCTGGGCACTGAAGCCGGCTCTAGTTTGCAGCCAATGCCTTTCCTCAGGTTTCTCAAACTGCATGTCCAGATTTCCTCAACAATTTCACGAAAACCCCCCCAAAAAAACTGCTTTGCCCAGACGACGTCACTCAGAGCAGCACCCGGAGACCCTTTCATGGTGTTCTGCCATATGTGCGTGCAATCGCTCCTGCGTTCCTGAGCCCTCCCCACTCACTGTGCCCCCCCCTTCCTTATGTCTCGTGTCTTTCTCCTTTTGAGCTGCAGTGGGATCACCAAAAAGTAACTGAGCAAGTCATTTAAACTCAACACAATGACGACATCTATAAAAAAACAATCCCATGTCCCACTTTAAAGTGACCTCCTTCAATTGTGGCCCAAAATACATCCCACAACCCTAGCTGACGTCATGAAACCAGCAGCGTTCTAGAATGCCTATTGGTGGTTAGCATGCAGGACGGGGTAAGTCACCTGTGTTTTTTCCCCTTCATTGGATGGCCTCTCTAGTGGGTCTATTTGGCAGTCAAAGCGAAAGCGCGACTGTACAATATATGTATACCTTAAATGGTATCCAGTCTGAACCTTAAGTCAAGTCCATCTAATGTGTCTGCAGACCAGTGAACGTGTGAGGCAGTACAAGAGCAGAAAGTAACCAATCGCAAGCTATATTTGTGATACACTAAAGAGACATGGCCAGGAGTGCAGCTGTCCTTGCAGGGTTGCCCTCATGTTATGATTTTGAGGGCTCTCAATTCTCGTATGAATTAAACCTCACACCTAGAAATGTCCCAGGACCCTAGAAGTGTTTTTACCCATTCTAAAGTACGTGCTCCTTGGCACAGTCCTCTTCCATATCACAGCCGGTTTATTTTTCCTAAACTTTTTCTTACCATTCCTGTTCTAGGAATTGTTTATCTGAAGCTTTCTCTCCCCAGACCACTTATTCAATTCTGGTAACCAAGATTCAACCCCAGGCCTGGGAAAGCTTTTCCACAAATTCATTCTGTTAATGACCAGTTATTTCCATGATGGCGTTCCATCTTAACTAAGTACACTCCAGAGTCCAGTGGGTCTCCAAGTGGTTTACAGAGGCTGAAGTAGATCATACTAATGCTCTTTTGTGGGCGTGTGGACCAGCAGTTGGGCTTATCAACGGGTAGTGCTGAGCATTTGTTGTACACGGAGGTAATACATGAGACGCACAGTCAAAGAATAAATCCGAGACCAATTTATACAAATTTTATCTTTTTATACACATTTCAGAATCCAGACCTTCAACGTAAGTACAGTTTTCGACAAAAATATGCACATGTAAGTAATGCATTTAAACCTATGCGCTTTTACACACAAAGCAACCCTATGGGAGGAAGATGCATAAAGGTAGGTACAGTTGATTTCAGGCGTTCATCCTCTGGAATCGTTTAAGTAGTGGGCGAAGGTAAAAAAAAAAAAAAAATACCAGCATTTCTTTGGCAACCACCAGGGTTCTACCAGGAGCAGGGGGCTGGTGAGGCTGGTAGCTGATGCTATGGAGAATGGGGCCACCTGAAGAGGCTGCACGGGAGGATTTGCAGGCGAGTCGAAGGGCTCCCAAAGGGGGCTCAAGTTGCAAGGGGTCTTGGAGCATGGGTGCACAGATGGTTCATCGGGACCCGGGTCAGGTGGCTCAGGTGCAGAGGGGTTAGGTCGGCTGGGTGCGCAAAGATGCACCTCATGGTTGGGGACAAAACACTGACAGGGGCCTGGATTACTCTCGAAGTGGGTCTCAGTGATGCTGATGTCCCTTCACTGCTGCTTGGTCCTGGTGCAGCTAGGATCTGGGTTAGACACACATAGTTGTTTAGTGCAGGGCATCCAGTAACCTGGGAATTGGTACCGCAGGGCTCTGGTTAGTCCGGATGTCTTCACACTCAGTGGGGAGACAGATCTGACCTTCCCGAGCATGTGCCATCTCCTGGTCATCTGCAGTGTCGGTTGGGCTGGGGAGCTGGAAGGAGGTTGGCCGGATTCTGCTTATAGGTGACTGCAGGGGCTTCGCTTCTTTACTCCAAGGAAGACTTTTAATGATGGTTGAAGTGCTGGCAGGCTACCAAGGCTTTGGTAGTTCTCCAGCTCACAGGATGAGTCACTGTGGCGACAGTCGAGAGAGGGCTGAGGACAGCAGGGTTTCATGGCAAAGTTCTGCTGTAGTTCTTGCCAGGCAGTGATTTTTCTTTTTTCTGTTCTGTCTAATCAGAGTTCTTGGGTTCAGTGGTGCCACCTAAGTACTTAATTTAAGGGTGTTTATGGGGAGTGGCGGGTAGTAGCCAATTAAGGTGTCTATACCCACTATATTACCAATTCCAGTGGGAAGTGGGCATAACACTGACCTTAGAAGGCTAACTCTTGCAAAAACCAATATAGCAGAATCTGAAAAGTGAGGTTGCATCAGTTGGCCCACCCTAGGGGAGGTGCTGGGTGAATGTGGGCGGATGTCCTAATCTAACTAATTTTCACGCCTGACTTCTGCCAAAAAGTGGGTACAGGGCAGGTGGTTGGGCACCTCCACTATCTGGAGAGGCCCAGGGTCACATATCAAAGGCCGCAGAGCCTTTGAAGCTTCCCACCCTGCAATGTCCATCCTGCTTGAAGGAGTTGGGAACACCTCTACCCATAGCAGGCTCTGTTCCTGGCCTCTGAAAGCAAAGGCTTTCACCTAAAGGGGTCAGAATCTTGTCTAGGGTGGCTGGCTGGTCTAGACCAGTCAGTCAACACACTAGTAGTCAGTAGATTTTCAAGGGGTACCTCTAAACTGCTCTTTGTGGCATTTAATAATAGAGTACAGGCATCAGTAAGTGTTTATTAATACAAGGTATTTGGTACCAAACACTTGGGGTACAGTGAAACTATCATGTGACAAGGCAACTCTTAATGGTTGGTTTCCAGCCCATGCACACGTTATGGTTTTTTGTGCACTGGTGTTATCTAATGCTGAACTTGGTTATCACCGGGACACATCCATCCTCAAATATGCCCCCACATGGGTGTAGTGCACCCTGCCATAGGGCTGTAAGTCCTTCCATAGGGGTGTCTTAACTATGCCACATGTAGTGCTGATGGGCATGGCACACCGGAATGTGTTCCAAAGCAACACAAGAGTGTAGTTTCCTTGAGAGAGTAGAAGTTGTAAAAAGAATCACAATGGATTCTTTAGAAAGCCCTCACTCACCAACCTAGTTGGTGACATGCCTCATCATCGGGCCCCACCAGGAAGGACCGAAACACCCCCGTGTGCTTCGACACCAGATTTACTGCGGAGCAGGTTATTTTGTGTGAGTGATCAAGTGATGTGAGAAGTGACTAGGTTGTGTCTGAGAGAATTTTATTCGTAGACCAACCCAGCAAGGTTAAGGAAAGCGGGCGGTTGAAAAGCTGGATCGATATTTCAGCTGTGCCACGCTCAGTGTGGTCAACATGTTTCTGCCTATCTGGGTGCAAACTAGCTAGGCATTCATCAGGACCAGTGTGCAGACCCCGGCAGCATGAGCGCGCTAAGGCTTACCCTGACCTAGTGGTCATAAATGTGAAAAAATAACTTAACCTGCTGTGTGCAGGGTACCTGGTGGTGTTCGGCACCCAACAGCTATGAGGTGTGATCACTAATCACATCATGGGTCTCGGGAGGGAGTGATGGCTGAATAGGCACACTGCCAGCGCAGTCAAGCATCCTCTTGGTACCTGTGGTCTGCCTCAATTACCGGACCCCGTCGATGAATGTGTGCCAAGTTGACTCTTTGGGTTTTCTCTGCACCAAGACACGCAGGCTGTGATAGCGGTTTGCATGAGCTTGGTGAGGGGGTCCTTTAGGGTGGCATAATTCGTGATGCAGCCCTTAGGGACCCCCTTTAGGTCCAATGCCCTAGGTACCAGGAGTATAACTTACTAGGGACTTACACTAGTACCTAAAGTAGTGCCAATTGTGGAACAATAGTACAGTTTATGGAAAGAACACTGGTTCTGGGAACCTGGTCAGCAGGAACCCAGCACACTTTCAGTCAAAATTGCAGCAGATGCCAGGCAAAAAGCGTGAGGTAACCATTTCAAGAGGCACTTTCCTACAGACTGGCATTCTTCATTTTGGAATGTCACCATGATGATGGAATGAGGTTTGTGGAGTAGACCCACTGTCTTCAGCCGGCAGGTGACCCCCCCGTACTTGTACCAGACTGTGAAAGCCTGGAGATGACCTCTCAGGGTGTTGTGGGCTACAGCCACTGCTCAGTCAGCAAGTGACTATACTACTTGTACCAGACCCTGAAAGCCCTATAGATCTCCTCTTGGGGGATGAGGGGGGTGGGGTTGTGGGCCAAAACCACTGTCCTCTGCTGTCAGGTGACCTCCAGTACCTGTGCCAGACCCTGCATGCCTGGATACGGTCCCTCAGGGGGTTGTAGGCAAGAACCACTCATGTTATGTTATGTTAATTTCGATTTATATAGCGCCAAATCACCGACAGGTCTCTTAGCGCTTGCTTTGGGAACCCGTCCTGGCTTTCCCTGCGAGATTACCCCTACTAGGCATCCCCAAGGTGAAGACCAGGCATCCCGCCGCGGTGGGCCATAGTGGAGATTGCTAAAAAACGGTGATGGATCAAGCCCTGATCTTTGGACTGGGTAGGAGTGTTCTGCTTAATTCAGATACTCTGTCCATCACCACCCCCTTTATGAATCATTTTGGCCACCACAAGTGTGGAAGGGTATGCTCAGATGTGAGTCCCTTGCTCACTGCACCATCAGGATTCAAGCAAGCCGGGCCGAAGACGGCTGTAATGCCAGAAACCGGTCCCCGGAAGCTTGTTTCCTTTCCAGTAAAGAATTGGCTTGGTAGTTTGGTCTGACCTGTTCCCATGATGCACTGGGCCAGGGTCAGACTAATTTGCATGTAGCCAGGTTCTGAGCTGGGATGGTGCAGTGAGCTAAACGGTGATGGATCAAGCCCTGATCTTTGGACTGGGTAGGAGTGTTCTGTTTAATTCAGATACTCTGTCCATCACCACCCCCTTTATGAATCATTTTGGCCACCACAAGTGTGGAAGGGTATGCTCAGATGTGAGTCCCTTGCTCACTGCACCATCAGGATTCAAGCAAGCCGGGCCGAAGACGGCTGTAATGCTAGAAACCGGTCCCCGGAAGCTTGTTTCCTTTCCAGTAAAGAATTGGCTTGGTAGTTTGGTCTGACCTGTTCCCATGATGCACTGGGCCAGGGTCAGACTAATTTGCATGTAGCCAGGTTCTGAGCTGGGATGGTGCAGTGAGCTAAAAAACGGTGATGGATCAAGCCCTGATCTTTGGACTGGGTAGGAGTGTTCTGCTTAATTCAGATACTCTGTCCATCACCACCCCCTTTATGAATCATTTTGGCTACCACAAGTGTGGAAGGGTATGCTCAGATGTGAGTCCCTTGCTCACTGCACCATCAGGATTCAAGCAAGCCGGGCCGAAGACGGCTGTAATGCCAGAAACCGGTCCCCGGAAGCTTGTTTCCTTTCCAGTAAAGAATTGGCTTGGTAGTTTGGTCTGCCCTGTTCCCATGATGCACTGGGCCAGGGTCAGACTAATTTGCATGTAGCCAGGTTCTGAGCTGGGATGGTGCAGTGAGCTAAAAAACGGTGATGGATCAAGCCCTGATCTTTGGACTGGGTAGGAGTGTTCTGCTTAATTCAGATACTCTGTCCATCACCACCCCCTTTATGAATCATTTTGGCCACCACAAGTGTGGAAGGGTATGCTCAGATGTGAGTCCCTTGCTCACTGCACCATCAGGATTCAAGCAAGCCGGGCAGAAGACGGCTGTAATGCCAGAAACCGGTCCCCGGAAGCTTGTTTCCTTTCCAGTAAAGAATTGGCTTGGTAGTTTGGTCTGCCCTGTTCCCATGATGCACTGGGCCAGGGTCAGACTAATTTGCATGTAGCCAGGTTCTGAGCTGGGATGGTGCAGTGAGCTAAAAAACGGTGATGGATCAAGCCCTGATCTTTGGACTGGGTAGGAGTGTTCTGCTTAATTCAGATACTCTGTCCATCACCACCCCCTTTATGAATCATTTTGGCCACCACAAGTGTGGAAGGGTATGCTCAGATGTGAGTCCCTTGCTCACTGCACCATCAGGATTCAAGCCGGGCCGAAGACGGCTGTAATGCCAGAAACCGGTCCCCGGAAGCTTGTTTCCTTTCCAGTAAAGAATTGGCTTGGTAGTTTGGTCTGCCCTGTTCCCATGATGCACTGGGCCAGGGTCAGACTAATTTGAATGTAGCCAGGTTCTGAGCTGGGATGGTGCAGTGAGCTAAAAAACGGTGATGGATCAAGCCCTGATCTTTTGACTGGTTAGGAGTGTTCTGCTTAATTCAGATACTCTGTCCATCACCACCCCCCTTATGAATCATTTTGGCCACCACAAGTGTGGAAGGGTATGCTCAGATGTGAGTCCCTTGCTCACTGCACCATCAGGATTCAAGCAAGCCGGGCAGAAGACGGCTGTAATGCCAGAAACCGGTCCCCGGAAGCTTGTTTCCTTTCCAGTAAAGAATTGGCTTGGTAGTTTGGTCTGCCCTGTTCCCATGATGCACTGGGCCAGGGTCAGACTAATTTGCATGTAGCCAGGTTCTGAGCTGGGATGGTGCAGTGAGCTAAAAAACGGTGATGGATCAAGCCCTGATCTTTGGACTGGGTAGGAGTGTTCTGCTTAATTCAGATACTCTGTCCATCACCACCCCCTTTATGAATCATTTTGGCCACCACAAGTGTGGAAGGGTATGCTCAGATGTGAGTCCCTTGCTCACTGCACCATCAGGATTCAAGCAAGCCGGGCCGAAGACGGCTGTAATGCCAGAAACCGGTCCCCGGAAGCTGGTTTCCTTTCCAGTAAAGAATTGGCTTGGTAGTTTGGTCTGCCCTGTTCCCATGATGCACTGGGCCAGGGTCAGACTAATTTGCATGTAGCCAGGTTCTGAGCTGGGATGGTGCAGTGAGCTAAAAAACGGTGATGGATCAAGCCCTGATCTTTGGACTGGGTATGAGTGTTCTGCTTAATTCAGATACTCTGTCCATCACCACCCCCTTTATGAATCATTTTGGCCACCACAAGTGTGGAAGGGTATGCTCAGATGTGAGTCCCTTGCTCACTGCACCATCAGGATTCAAGCAAGCCGGGCGGAAGACGGCTGTAATGCCAGAAACCGGTCCCCGGAAGCTTGTTTCCTTTCCAGTAAAGAATTGGCTTGGTAGTTTGGTCTGCCCTGTTCCCATGATGCACTGGGCCAGGGTCAGACTAATTTGCATGTAGCCAGGTTCAGAGCTGGGATGGTGCAGTGAGCTAAAAAACGGTGATGGATCAAGCCCTGATCTTTGGACTGGGTAGGAGTGTTCTGCTTAACTCAGATACTCTGTCAATCACCACCCCCTTTATGAATCATTTTGGCCACCACAAGTGTGGAAGGGTATGCTCAGATGTGAGTCCCTTGCTCACTGCACCATCAGGATTCAAGCAAGCCGGGCCGAAGACGGCTGTAATGCCAGAAACCGGTCCCCGGAAGCTTGTTTCCTTTCCAGTAAAGAATTGGCTTGGTAGTTTGGTCTGCCCTGTTCCCATGATGCACTGGGCCAGGGTCAGACTAATTTGCATGTAGCCAGGTTCTGAGCTGGGATGGTGCAGTGAGCTAAAAAACGGTGATGGATCAAGCCCTGATCTTTGGACTGGGTATGAGTGTTCTGCTTAATTCAGATACTCTGTCCATCACCACCCCCTTTATGAATCATTTTGGCCACCACAAGTGTGGAAGGGTATGCTCAGATGTGAGTCCCTTGCTCACTGCACCATCAGGATTCAAGCAAGCCGGGCCGAAGACGGCTGTAATGCCAGAAACCGGTCCCCGGAAGCTTGTTTCCTTTCCAGTAAAGAATTGGCTTGGTAGTTTGGTCTGCCCTGTTCCCATGATGCACTGGGCCAGGGTCAGACTAATTTGCATGTAGCCAGGTTCTGAGCTGGAATGGTGCAGTGAGCAAAAAAACGGTGATGGATCAAGCCCTGATCTTTGTACTGGGTAGGAGTGTTCTGCTTAATTCAGATACTCTGTCCATCACCACCCCCTTTATGAATCATTTTGGCCACCACAAGTGTGGAAGGGTATGCTCAGATGTGAGTCCCTTGCTCACTGCACCATCAGGATTCAAGCAAGCCGGGCCGAAGACGGCTGTAATGCCAGAAACCGGTCCCCGGAAGCTTGTTTCCTTTCCAGTAAAGAATTGGCTTGGTAGTTTGGTCTGCCCTGTTCCCATGATGCACTGGGCCAGGGTCAGACTAATTTGCATGTAGCCAGGTTCTGAGCTGGGATGGTGCAGTGAGCTAAAAAACGGTGATGGATCAAGCCCTGATCTTTGGACTGGGTAGGAGTGTTCTGCTTAATTCAGATACTCTGTCCATCACCACCCCCTTTATGAATCATTTTGGCCACCACAAGTGTGGAAGGGTATGCTCAGATGTGAGTCCCTTGCTCACTGCACCATCAGGATTCAAGCAAGCCGGGCCGAAGACGGCTGTAATGCCAGAAACCGGTCCCCGGAAGCTTGTTTCCTTTCCAGTAAAGAATTGGCTTGGTAGTTTGGTCTGCCCTGTTCCCATGATGCACTGGGCCAGGGTCAGACTAATTTGCATGTAGCCAGGTTCTGAGCTGGGATGGTGCAGTGAGCTAAAAAACGGTGATGGATCAAGCCCTGATCTTTGGACTGGGTAGGAGTGTTCTGCTTAATTCAGATACTCTGTCCATCACCACCCCCTTTATGAATCATAGTGGAGATTAAGCAAGCTATTGCCCAGAGCTGCAGAGTGTGAACCCATGATTCGAGTAGGCACCGAGGCGAGAATTATCAAGTCCGTGACCATTTGGGCTCAAGACTCTGCCGCGTCGGGAATTGAACCCTAGTCCCGGGTCTGACCTCTGCATCAGGGTCTGCCTCCTCTAACCAGTGAGCCACACTTCTCCACCACTCATCAGCTGGCAAGTGGCCCCCTCCCCCTGTTCTTATGCCACACCCAGCAAAACTAGAGATGACCTGTCAGATGGCTTGTGGGCTACCTGAAGTATGTACTAGAAACTTCTTGGTATGGGGTGGTGAAGTTGGGAATTAATGCAACAATGGGACCATGTCCAATGCTAAGTTAAGTAAGTTATGAGTTCCAAGCACCCCCTTTACTGTTGCTATAAATCTCATTCTGTGGGTAGTTTGCCTAAAGCTCTTCTCTGGAAACAGAGGTTGCACACTCCTAGGGTAGCGTTCACACTCGAGCGGGGCTCTTTAGAGGTTCATACTATACTTCTTACCATTACCATGCTAAGGTCTGTGAATGGTGTAGCTTTCACTTTATGAAGATAAAACAAAAACAATGATTCTAGTTTGTAAAATCAAGAGAATTCAAAGTGCGGAACATGGCAACCAGAGCAGGCCATGAATAACGGACAGTATTATTCGGAGTAGCACTGGACTTTTCTTCCACAGCGCCACCTTGGCGTCAAAGGCTCCTTCAGCCCACTGACAAGCCATTGTGTTGGGTAAGGGTCACAGACGCCATCCTCTGCCTCGGCATTTCAGGGGCTTCAGGGTGATTCTTCTTGGGTCTGAAGTCTACTGGCCCTGACGCAGCACTCACTGACGCCTCTGCCGTAGCTGAAGGGAAGGGATCCCCTTGATGTTAAATTAAATATTACTTTTAACCAGTCTGCAAAATGACAGCGGTTCAGGCCTTGATCATGTCAAGACTAGATTACTGCAATATCGCGTACCTAGAAGGCACACTGGGCAGGATCAAGAGACTCCAAAGAGTTCAGAATGCTGCTGCGTGGCTCCCACTAAACCTGTCGAAAGCAGGCGTTGATTGGGGTGGTGTTTAAGTAGCTCATTGGCTTTTGGTGAAGCTGAGATCCTTGTTTAAGGCCTTGTTGTTTTTCCAAAGCATTTACTACCAAAGGTCCATGGTACCTTCAATCATATATTAGACCTTATGTACCGTTGAGGAACCAGAGATCGGCAGGGGATATGCGGATGGTTCCCAGAGTCAAGAAGGTGTGTATTGGTGGGAGCTCATTTGGCTGAGCGCCAAAGTTGTGGAATGCTCGGCCCTTACTGGTTCGTCAGAATATTTGTTTTTTCTGTGTTTTTCAGCTCAGGACACTGAGGGGGGTCTTGTATAGCCTTCTAGCCCGCCATTGCAGGCTATACTGACCACTAAAGGCCCGTTCCAGCGTTAAAGGCCTACGGTGAGGTTTGTAACAAGGGAGCTTCCTTTAATGGCTGGTATAGCCCAGCTATGGAGGGCTATAAGGCTATTCGAACATTCCACCACTGGAGGGCAGAATGTTTTAACATAAAGCAAAGGCCTCAGTGAGCCAGAGGGGATTTTAATCCCAGAGCACTTCATTGTCTTCAGTGGTGCTCCCAATGTTCTAATCCGATGTATTTTGGTCTGGGGACACCTGTACCTAGCGCTAGGACACCTCATGTGAGGTAGCTATGCACTCTAGATATCGTATTACTGTAGTCATTATTCCTGGCGGCAGGTGCCTCCGGGCTGGACGATAGTCCAGCCAGGGCTGGAGGATTGTCTCTTGTCCTATGGATTATGAGCCAGCTGACTTTGAGCTTTGGTACAGATGGGATGATGTTTAGACTGAGGAGATGCCCAGTCATGGTGTGTGCTATGATAATCTTTCTCACCCAGGGTGGTGTGGAGTGCAAAAATATCTTTTGACTGGGGGAGTGTGTGACATTGATCCACATTCAGTCCATCACTTGTTGTTTTTGCAATTGCCGCCCTAAGTGCGCTGGGGATGCCCAGACGTGGGTCCCAGGCACTCCACACCACTTGGAGTCAAGCTAGCCGGGCTGAAGAGAGGTGTTACCTCGAAACCGGTCCGGTCCTCGGATGCTTGATTCCGTTCTGGGAAGGACATGGCTTTTGTAGTTCGGACTGGACTGTTCCCATGGGGCAACAGGGTCAGAGCTGATTTGCATATCGCCATTGTCTAACCCAGGGTGGTGTGGAGTGCAAAAAAACGATGGATTTGGGCCCAGATCTTTTGACTGGGGGAGTGTGTGACATTGATCCACATTCAGTCCATCACTTGTTGTTTTTGCAATGATAATCTTTCTTACAAGGCACACCAGCTGACCTCTTCGACAGAACTGCCAGCTAAAGGTCAGGTGACCACTGTGCCCATCCGACCCTGGCTTTCGGCGTAATCCAATAGTTAGACTGGCCCAGTTGCTAGGCTTTTGGTAGAGTAGTTGCTCTTGATTTGCCTGACCCCATTTGCTGGAATCTTCGTTGTTTGCTTCCCTGGCCTGGCTCACGAAGAACAGATCTACTTGGTTTCTCGGCATAAGTTATTTCTGTCTGTATCCTATCCTATAGCCTCACCTGAGGTTTGAGGGAAGACTGGACACTACTGGACTGAAGAGGGCCCAGCAGCTCTCTATTCAGCTCTCTGCATCTAAAGGAGGTGATATGGCCCTCCAGTGCCTTTGATTATCTGAAATATTATTGCCTTTGACACCTATCCTATGGGACGACTTTTTAAGATCACCTTAAGTCACTGTTGGCTCTACTAAGAGATGCTGCTTATTGGCCAGTCTTGCAAGAGGTCAGTCATCACTTGGGTTTAGTATGGGATGGTAGCTTCTTTTTATCATACCGTTATCTAATCTTTCTTACAATACTATTGGCTGTGGTAGTCCAGTGTAACTCTTTGGCTAGGCTCCCAGCTATTGAGTCCACCTTAAGCTCACCTCAATGGCTAGAAGATCCAGTGAATACTGGTATGAAGTTGGAAGTAGACCCCAGGCCTTAGCCAAACATGCTCTCCAAATCCATATGACTCAGTAATGCTGGGACTGATATCCTGTGAGATGGGTGCTAGGGGAGTAAGTGGGACCCTTCCTGGGAAGCTGCTTGTGTTCAGACCTTGCATGGAATCCTGGGAGAGGGGTCCTAGATGGGTAGGTGGGACCCTTCCTGGGAGGATGAGAGGCTGCTTGTATTAGGACCTTGAGCGGAATCTTGGGAGAGGGGTCATAGATGGGTAGGAGAGCCCTATCTGGTTGTCTATTTTCCCCTCCGATTGGGAGGTTGCTTGTGTTCAGACCTTGTTTGGAACAGTCCACGGGTGAGAGGTATTGTACTGTGATGAGTGTGTCTTGCTTGAGGCCAGAAGAGCAGTTTTGTGATGAATCACATGGCCATCTTTTATTTCCAAAGCTGCTTCTGTTTTGGATACCTTTCCAAGGAGCTCATTTGTGTAAATTGGCCGTAATTTCTTGGGATAGGTCTTTTTGGGGGGGGGGGGGGGGGAGGGGAAATAAGAGTTTAAAACTCATATAATTCTTTGGCTAATGAAAGCCCAAATCCATACAAGTCTCCTGGATATCTGGGTAGTCAATGCTGTGGTGGATGAGCAGGAAAGCTTCCAGCACCCTTCTTTGACTCCCACTTGAGTGTTTTCTCCTGGACTTGTAAGTTCTTCTAATGGACTAGGCTCATTTGAGCCAGCTAACGAAGCCTTGTCCTTTGGTTTGGCTAGAATTGCTGTGGGAGTGCAGTTCGGCTTGGTGGGCCCTGCTGTGATCTTTGGCTGTCTGGCAGTTCTAATTACACCTTCTCCCTTGAGTTGGCTGATTCTGCTTCTCCTAGTTTGAGGAAGTTGGTCCTACTAATTAAGCCTTGCTGGCACTTGCTTGACCAGCTCATGAAGACTAGTACTTTGGGATGGCTGACCTTGCAAATGGAAGCCTTTTCATTTGGGTTTCTCTATTACCAGATCCCTCACACTTTGCTTTTTTTTGTGCTTTTTGTTCATCTTAACCAATAATTTGAGCTGTCTTACTTTGTTTCAACAGCTTCTACTGGACCTCCTGCCAAGATGAGAGCTGAAATTGATGCAGGTGTGAGCCTTATTCTGAAGTTGCTCAATCGGAGAAGAAAGTTTCACCCTCGGAGAGTGGAAAGGTTCGGTGAGGTACTTACATCGCTGCTGCTTCTGAAGTATGAAGGCCACTGGTACCCTGATGCCCCCATGCGGGGCCAGGCCTACAGGTGAGGGACCGGATTCACCAATGTTGCAGTTGTAGAGTCCCCGAGGACAGTGGTTGAGAATATTTCTTGGGTTTTGGTGGACCACTGCTTTTAAAGCTGTGATGAGGGGGAGTTATGTAACTTTAGAGCAGCTGGGTCTGGCAACTCCAGTCTGGGACCACACCACAGGGCAGTACCTCCTGTTGCCCAGGGGCTGGAACAATGTCTTCTCCTGCCCCACCTGGCCTGTTTTGGATCTTCTCAGATATTCTTAAGGTGTCTCCTAGCATCTGAACGTCCTGTCTGCATATAGCATCACCTGACCCATCCCTCTTTGATCTGGCTACCACCTCCCTGACTGAAGGCCCCATAAAATGCCAGGCTGAATGCAGCAGCGAAACGACTGGCCTTGTTGGTAGAATACATAGCCCTGTGAAACTCATCTAACATTCTCTGTAGTATGTGGAATATGATGGGTGACCTGGTGTCTGGTACCTGTGTCTCTCCTCTAGTCCATCCCTTAAGCGCCACCCTTAAGGGGAACGTCCTGTTGCCCTCTGATTTTCCAAGAAACAAAAGGGGGTTTAGGCTCTAAATCAGGAAGGCTGAGCCCTATTCAAATCAAAAACACCAAAATGTCAGTACTGATGCACAATTCTCACATTATTGACAGTGCATTGAATTGAAACAATCGCATATAAAACAATTTAAATAAAAATCGATCTGTTTAAATCTTTTTCAGCCACCGCATTCCACACTCGCACAACTATTTTATTAAACATCCTTCACCCATAACATTTCATCTTTCATACCCCAATCTCTCAAACACACTCCAAAAATCCTCAGACACCCCTCAATTCAACTTTACACACATTCCAGCATCCCAAAACCCTTACCCACATTTAAATATTATATGATCAAAAAACATCTAATTATAAAACAAAAGCCAACCAAGAAACAATTGACAAATTAGAAAGTCAACGCAATTCTTTTACAGTGACTTATATTTAATTTGCCACACAAAAGGTCGACTTGTTTCGAACCCCTTCAAATATGGGTTTCTCACGACCAGAAAGCTAAATAAATGCTGCGAGATCAACCGATCTCTGGTTCAATATCTTCTAATGACCCTGATTGGGGGGTGGTGGTCTCGCCTTGCCTGAGGGGGGCCAATCCTGGCCGGCCTAGCTGGCATGCAATTGGAGGCGGAGGAGGCCCACCTGCCTCCGGACTGTGTTTTACCCAGGCCTCCATCGGGTCCGGCTTCGCCTACCTGACCCGGGTTTTATTCTACTGTGCACTGATCTGAGCTGGTCATTTGGTAGATAGATTTGAACTTTGGAAGATAAAGCCAGGCTTTTTCCATGAAGGTATATAAAAATAAGGCACCCTGTTTTTAAAAAAAAAAAAAAAAAAAAAAAAAAACTACCTCTGGACTACCGGAGGCCAGTGTAGCACACTGCCACATGCAGCACACAGCCTGGACCAGTTGCCAGCCTGCCGCTGCCGAGGCATGAGGGAAAATTAGGCACGCCGGCGGCATACCTCCGCTACAGGACCAGAAAAGGGGAGGGATCCTGCCACAGGTGATCAGGGGGTCTGACCTTGTGGGGGGATTAAGGGAGCAGTGCTACAATGTGTGATTGGGAGGGAGGGCGAGGGGTGAGGGAGAAAAGTAGACCAAAATGTTTGTGTGAAAAAGGCCGCTTTATTAGGAAACACACATTACAATATGTAAACCCTGGCAAAGCATGACAAAACTAGACCTCACTAAATAAATAAATAACTTCAAACCCCGCCCCCACCCCCTCCCCTAAAATTCATTGGCCCCTCCCCCAACAATACAGCATTAAAACATTACAATAACATTATAAACATAACATCATCAATAAAGCATTACATCATCCATTAAATCATTGTCATCACTTAACACATTACGTCATCAACAAACCCCCATCACATAATGAAAACCAGGCCCTCGATAACCAAAAGCCTGCCTGACCCTTCACCCCTGTCAAGACCCCCCAAAACCTGAACGTTCAAGCAATGACCAACTTCCCCTTTACCTGTCAATCAATGAATCAGACCAATACTCACCAAAAAACTTTACAATAAACAGCACCGAAACAACAAAAACCCCGCCACCCAGAAAGGCAGGGGGGGGGGGGAGGAGAACTACACCACCCCCCTTTCTGCCCCCCCGCTAGGAAAATAGAAGCAGAAACTAACAAAATTCAACGCTGCATCGACAGTGAACGTGCCAAAACCTCACGCAGCTCCAACAAATATAGGTCCATCACTATTCTGGAAAGATGAACCCCATCGTCCCTGATAAACTCCACTGTCTCGAAGCGTATCTCTCTATGGGAAATCCTGCTGAAACCAAGCAACCGGCAACATCTAGAAACCTCGGAATTCACCTTTTTCCTGACTCTGTCTACCGCTTTGGGGTTTACCGCTCCTCTCCAAATCCTACGCGGAACTAGTTCAGTCCAGAAAACATGGCAACCAGCCCAAACTCTTTAATGAGACTCAAATCTTTTTTGATAGCTCGCAACAATACAACACCCTTCGTAGTACAGAGATCGTTCTCCCCCAAATGAATCACTAGAATGTCAGGACAGAGCCCACCCACCATACTGTTGTTGAGACATGGAATTAACTCTTTCCATAGCATACCACCTTTCCCCTTCCAAACAATGTTAAACATGTGAGCATTAAAACCCAAAAGCTCTCCGAAGTAACTCTGCGCCGCCTGGACTCAGGCCCATTTCACGAAGGAATGCCCAACTATCCAGACTGTCACCACTGGAGAACGGGGCCCAGCGACAGATCCTATAAAAGAAAACATAGTTAAAGCTTATGGAAAGGTAGATGACGCATGCGCCTCCTCCGCCTGGCTTCTCACGTAACGCTGAAAGCAGTTGGAAGACCAACGTCCCAACCTCATGATATCCCTTTGCGTCCAGCCTCTATTAAAAGCTTCAGTTGCAGCACCAATCCGAAAAGAATGTGTACCATATAAATTCCCATCCAGACCCAAGTGTTGTAACGCCTTGCGCAAAACCATGCGAAATTGGTACGCTGTAACCGGAGTGTTATTAATATGCTGGAAGACTAGAGCATCATCACCACCCCCCGATAAAGAATGCCAGCGCCGGGCCAACAATAAAGGGCAAGTAATTTTAGGAGATCGTGCTTCCAACCACACTCCTTTCCCCAACTGTCTCTGATCAGTTTTGGAACTAGCTAACCAAACATGTACCCCTTCATCTGAACAAAAAACATCACGCCACAAAATTCCACACTTACATTTGGAACCCAACAACTCCGATACCCTGAAAGCCCCAAAGAACATAAATGCCATTAACATTGCAAACAAGCAAGACTCAAAGTCATCTGAACAAACCGAAGGCAAAATAGCTATCAACCGAGCCAGCATCTGCCAGGATAACGGGGCCCGTAATCTACTAGAATGGCCTTGTTCTATAGCCCAGCCCTCTAGCATTCTCCTGCCAATCTCACCTGCTGAAGGAGAATAACCCCAAACCAACTTACCCATGAAAGCTATTCCTGCCAGTTTTCCAGCAATAGTTACTCTAGTCAGACCTTTATCCATAAGATCTAAAATGAATTTCACCACGTCTTCAGAACGACGCCAAACCTCACGCCTGCAAGCGCCGGACTCCAAAAACTCCCTTCAAGCTAGAGAATATGCTGAACGCGTAGACACAGATAAAGAACCTACCACCAATTGTAAGACCCGATGTTGCCTACGTGCCACAGATGAATCGGCATCGGGGTTGGTGATCTGTCCGCCTAGCTGGCCAGTCCACGGAATCTCCCCCACTGTGAACGAGACAGAGCATCCGCAATGTCATTGTCCACCCCAGGAATGTGCAAAGCACGAAAGTGAATGTCGTGTTTCAAACAGCCCAGCACAAAGACTCATGAGCTTCAAAACCTGTTCATCCCTGGCAGACTGTCGATTAACAATCTCCACAACAGCCATGTTGTCCACACGAAAAAGCACCTTCTTGTGTGCCAAGACCTCCCCCCACAGGGTCAAAGCCACCAGTAAAGGGAAAAGCTCCAAAAAGGTTATGCTGCGACCACCATTCAACCACTCATCCGGCCATCGTTCCGCACACCATCTCCCATTCCAATACAAGCCAAATCCCTCACTGCCTGCTGCATCAGAAAACATTTGCACATCCCACTGGAAGTCAACGTCCCGAACCAAAGGTACACCATTAAAAGAAGAGAGAAAAAATTTCCACATTCTCAAATCCTCCTTGACACCAGCAGACAAGCGAACATGGTAGTGAGGCAAATGTCGGCCTGCAAGAGCCCTGCCCAATCTGCGACAAAGTTCTCCCTGCTCTCACCACCCTGCACGCAAAATTGAGGTGACCTAGCAACACCTGAATATCTCTCACCATCACTTTCCGTTTTGACAACATGTTTTCAAGCAACTCCAGCATCTTTACTTTTTTGTCCTCTGGCAAGCGAGCCCGCATTGCCACCGAATCAATTTCAATTCCCAAAAAGGACAAGACAGTAGCAGGACCCACAGTTTTCTCGGGAGCTAAAGGAACTCCCAGATCCTCCATAAGCCCTTGGAAGGTGTCCAGAGCAGACTGGCACTCCGTGGAGCCCGGGGACCCGACAAAGAAAGTCATCTAGGTAGTGCGTTACCAATGAGTGACCAGACTGATGAGTAAAGTACCATTGTAGAAAAGTGCTGAAACACTCAAAAAGAGCACAGGAGATGGAGCAACCCATCGGCAATGCCTTATCCACATACCATCTTCCTGAAAATTGTATGCCCAGCAGACACCAGTCATCTGGATGGACAGGCAGCAGCCGGAAAGCAGACTTAATGTCACACTTAGACATCTCAGCAGCTGCGCCCGCGGTCACAACAAGTGACATGGCCACGTCAACTGAGGAATAAGAGACCGAAGTAGAATCAGGGTCAATAAAATCGTTCACAGACGACCCTTCCGGCCATGACAAGTGCTGAATAAGCCTGAATTGTCCCGGATCTTTTTTCGTGACTACTCCAACCGGTGATATTATCAAATTATGGATCGGCCAATCATGAAAAGGGCCAGCCATCCTTCCTTCACGCACTTCTTTGTTTAATTTGTCTTGAACCACTGCGCCATGCTCAGACGCTGATTTCAAATTAGCAGACCATCTCCTTTGTCTTGAACCCATGTAACCCAAACTAAATCCAAATTCAAAACTTCCAACAATTTCCCTTTCGCAGCTTCATCATAATCCTGAAGTTCAAGGCGCAACTTTTCAAGCTTAACCGGTGTATGAGCCCTTGGGCCCAACACCCTGATTACCTCTAGATCCCCTACCCCCTGAAAACTGTTGGGACGTTCCTGAACCACCTGCACCTGACTGTTTCCCCTGTTTCCCTCCTGCTGGCTTGTTATCCCAGCATCTAGCCAAGGGGTGCCGCTTACCACAACCGGAGCATTCGTGTCTGAACTTACAATACTCTCTACTACAGGACCCTTTGTTAAACTCCCAGCACGTGCCAACGCGAGCCTGTGTGTTTGAGCTACTTCCCACCCCTCCCCTGGTGGGCTTGCCCTGAAAGGGCTGATAAATTAAGGGGAGACCACTAGATGTAAAAATAGTCTTACCCCCCTATGCAGATCCCATAGTGTGCTGCCATAAATCAGTGTCCAGCTCCCCCCACTTGGCCTCCGGATCCCAAGCCATCCTGGCCCTGAACTCCTCATCATATTGGGACCAAGCAAACCCCCCCCCCCCCCCCCCCCCCCCCAGTAAGCTGCGCCTTACGTATAACATCCATGTATTTAAAAAGAGACACGCTGCGCTCTGGGAATTTTTCACAATACACACTCGCATATATAAGGAATGCAGCCATCCAATTCTCAATGGTTAAAGGAACTCTAGGTCGTTTTGCAAGCTCAAATTCTTCTTCTTTTGACCCTTCTTTGGACCGGACTTCTCGGTGTAGCAACTTAAGAAGTTCAACATATTCACCCTTCCAAATTCTCTCTTTTGTACTCAACATTAAATGGGCACCCAAAGGCTTCGTGACTCCCATATAAGGCAATTTTTAAATGTTCAATTCCTTGCTAGCCAATGGCTCTTTTACACCACTTGAAGCCTCAGTGCCAGTACTACTCTCCACTTTACCTGTAATGTCCAGAACATCGTCAGTGCCCACAGCAGTGTCTTTAACATAACGTCCCTTCAGCAACCGCCCTTCACCAACCCCAACAGCCCCGTCCCCACCTGTGCCCACAGACACCATAGTTGGTTTGGCCTGTGTAGCTAACTGCTCACCTGGTAACAAAGAGACCACTCTCGCAGGCTCAGCCCGTGGTGCCGATACCAATGTATCCCTTCTTGGAGGCGCCCTGACTGACGGGCCGTGTTCTCGTCTCTCCTTTTCTTGTCTTTGCACCGCTTGAGCCTGAAAAACACTACTAGATACATGAGAGGGTACCCCCTCCCCTCCGCGTCCCGTAACTCTCCTTCTTCGGGACGATCTTCATCATAATCCAGTACCACTGAATCGAGTTCAGCAGGAAACACCACACTACGGGTCTTACCTAACCCGGCATCAGCAATATTACATTTTAAGTGTTGTGAAGAAAATCCATGAGGGGGAGCAGACTGTACACGCCCATACCTCACCTTGCGCTGACTCTGTGGCTCCATAGCCGACGGTAAGGTGGACCACCTATACCTGCTATTCGTCGGGGCCAGCGGGGCCACGCCGGACCCTCGTGTGCTGACCGCGTCGGGTTCCCTCGGTGGAACAGAGGGCCGCGCTAGGCATTCTCCTCACTTCACCTTGGCGAAATTGGACTGGACCACGCCCTACCAAGTCTGGACCGGCGCACCTATCCCTGTCCTGAAAAGAAAAAGTTTGGACTGGTGTACTAGGATCCCTGGCTACAACACCTGACGCAGACGTCATCCCTTGCATATTAGCACCCACAACCTTCCCTTGCAACCTATCCAAAGAACGCCCTCTAATACTCCTCCTCACAGGCACCTCCCTGACCGGAGAGGCGCCTATCACTTCATCATCTTCACTGCAATCCAAATTATCAACCGCCACCGCTGAAGAAACTCTAATAGGAGCCCCTGCACCCCAAACTTGACCCACACCATCCTTCCGTAAACCACGCTGCGCCAAACCTGCCGCACCAAAATGTTCCCACCCCGGAGAACCAAACATCAAATAGGGGCCACCTGCACCTCCCGTCCCATATGGAACAGCCCCCAAATGTCCCTGTACAGGCCAACCACTTACGTGCCTCAAACCCCCGTCATGCTGGGACGCTGTGTCAGGAAACACAACACCCTCTAAACTCCTGACAACAGGATGCGACACCCCTACAGAGTCACCCACTACTGCCCCTTCAAACCCCAAACCCCCTGCCCCAGCCACGTGACCTGTGACATTGACATTACAAGAAAAAGCTCCATGCCCCACCTGGGACACTCCTACCCCCCCTCTGAAAAAGGTCATCTTCATTCAAAAAACCAAAAACCCCAGCATCCCCAGGCCGTGAAGCCTCCACATCCAAAACAGCACCGGAAACTGAACCCCCTTCACCCATTTGAGCCCACTCCCCTTCTCCCCTGGAACCCCCCCCCCCCCAACTGACAAGGCAGCCCCCACAGATGAGCCAGGCGTAGAAAACAGCAAAGGACTCCCCACATTATCCTCCATTTCATTAACCACCATACCTGTATGAGCCTCAAATAAAACCTGGCCCACCTGATGTTCCAAACCCCCACAACCTTCCAATCCACCAGAAGAAAACCTGCCTGTAGTATTCCTGTCACCAATAGGCATCTGTGGCACAACATGCCTTGAAGGGGTTAATAAAGTCCCCCCCCCTCACAGCCAACTAAACCTTGTGTTTCCCCCACAACATGGCCTGTAGGGGTTAATACCTGCCCCACTGACTCTCTCATAGGCTGCCATGGCCCCTGAAATTCCACAAACTGAAGCAAGCCTCTTCTCGCACCACGCACTGCCTGCCCCTTCACATGCTCCGATGTCTTCTCCCCAAACGGGTCAGAGGCGGTGCGTTTTGCACTCGCTCTCCGCCCCCCCCTCTTGCCGGCCGCCTTCCCAGCAGCCGGTGCCGCCGATCCGAAACCTGACAACAGAGGAGCCCCGCCCGCCTGCAGAACCGACGCGCTAGACAAAGCGCCTCCCGCCTCCCTCCTAAGCCCGGCGGAAGCACCAGACACTGCCTGAGCTTCCCCCACCTCAAGCGCTACTCGCGCTGACGTAGAAGGGGCCGGACGCCCCTCACGCGCACACGGAAAAAGAGCGCCAGACATCGCCGGAGCTCCCCCCACCACCACACGCGCCTGAACATGAGGGGCCGGTTTCTTCGTACAAGACCGGGCCCTCTCACTCACCTGCCCAGAGCGCCTCTTCTTCGGCGATGAACACGCCAACACCGCAGCAGACACACCAGCGGAGGCCCGGCCCCGAGGGCGCGCCGGCCCCCCTCCCACCAACAAGTCCATGCGACCTGCTTCTGACAGCAGCCTCATCGCCTCAAACTCTGTAATCCTCCATTCAGACTTGTAAACAGGGAGAAAATAACACCAAAGGGCTACCTAACAACTCTAATTTAAACACCACAAAGCTAACTGACACAAAAAACGCTAACTAACCTCCTAGCCACCAGGTCACCAAACCTAAAATGGTGGCTAGGAGGAGGAGACACCTGGGTTTATAATTGGGCTGGCAAAAACCTACTAGACCAGCCCAATTCTAGAAAGTTCTACTATATTTAACCCCTCGCAGCCCTCCCAAAATGCCTGGGGGAGGAGACCTCCCTTCGGTCAGCTCCCTCCCCCAAGTCCCCCATCGGGGCGTAACGCAGGCCCCTGCAGCCCCCGCGGAGCGGGGGGGGGCCTCACCCTCCAGGGGGCCCCGTCAGCACCACACTTCTGCTGGGGAGCTCTAGATGGAGTCTGGAGGGGGCCCCTTCACTTACCCTGCAGGGGGGCCCCCCTCAATGTTCGTTACGCCACTGGGGTGAATCATGCCACCTAACTGTGGGTCAGGCAAGTTGAATCCGTTCTGTAATGGACATGTTTGGCTAGCACAGTCTCTCTTGCTATGGCCATCCTGCTCCTCTTTTACGTTGCTTAGGTTTGGTCTAATGACGCGACCAGGCAAGATCCTCGGAGTTGGAGTCTTGACCAGCGACAAACCCAGATTTGATTTCTGGAGGGTGTCAGACTTTCGTCCCATTTACCTCCACTGACATTTACTTCCCTGCCTTTTTTCGAGTACACCTTTACTTCTCCTAACTTTATCACTTCATCCAGAGCACCCGGGAGGTATAAATTTGCATTGAATCTGTAAAGAAGCACTACATTAAAACATAAATTATAAGGTGCTTTGTTTAATTCAAGGCTAGAAATAATTGAAAACTTCAATTGAGCACAGTTCAGGGTAGTTATAAAATGTTACTAATGTAACTGTTCAAGAATTAGTGGTAGAGGATGCTATCAAGAGATTGAAAGTAAATAAAAATGTTTTTACTAAATTTAGGATTGGGTTTAGAGTCTGGTTTCTAATTTGTATGTAGTGTTCGTTTAACTATCTAATTTAAAATATGGTAACTTGCAATAATATGCTTGTATTAACTTTCGGATTACAATAGGGTATGTTAGTTTTTACTTATAAAGATAGTCCAATTTAGGTTGTGTTAGTGGAAAAATAAGGTCAGCTCTGATTTCACATTTTTGAAACGCATTGTTAAAGGCAGGGTATGAATTTGTATTCACAAAATATACAGTAGGTAAATTTGTTTTGACAGGCTCTGCTTCCCTTGCTCATCCATCAGCAGATGCCCTGTTTGACCAGCTGTGCCTCTCTTGTTCTTCCATCAGTAGATGCCCTGTTTGTCCGGCTCTACTTCTGTTCCTTGTCCATCAGTAGATGTCCGGTTGGACCGGCAGTGCTCCCCTTTCAAGTCAAACTAGCCCTGTTTGACCAGCTCTGCTTCCATTACTCATGAATCAGGAGGTGCCTTGTTTGGCCGGCTGTTTTTTCCATCCAGTCCATTAGTAGATGCTGTTTGACCGGCTGCGCCTCCCTTTCTCTTCCTTCAATGTGTCCCTCTTTGACCGGCTGTGCTTCCCTTGCCCATCCATCAGTAGGTGCCTTGTTTGACCGGCTGTGCTTCCCTTGCCCATCCATCAGTAGGTGCCTTGTTTGCCCGGCTGTGCTTCCCTTGCCCATCCATCAGTAGGTGCCTTGTTTGACCAGCTGTGCTTCCCTTGCCCATCCATCAGTAGGTGCCTTGTTTGCCCGGCTGTGCTTCCCTTGCCCATCCATCAGTAGGTGCCTTGTTTGACCGGCTGTGCTTCCCTTGCCCATCCATCAGTAGGTGCCTTGTTTGGCCGGCTGTGCTTCCCTTGCCCATCCATCAGTAGGTGCCTTGTTTGGCCGGCTGTGCTTCCCTTGCCCATCCATCAGTAGGTGCCTTGTTTGGCCGGCTGTGCTTCCCTTGCCCATCCATCAGTAGGTGCCTTGTTTGGCCGGCTGTGCTTCCCTTGCCCATCCATCAGTAGGTGCCTTGTTTGGCCGGCTGTGCTTCCCTTGCCCATCCATCAGTAGGTGCCTTGTTTGACCGGCTGTGCTTCCCTTGCCCATCCATCAGTAGGTGACTTGTTTGACCGGCTGTGCTTCCCTTGCCCATCCATCAGTAGGTGCCTTGTTTGACCGGCTGTGCTTCCCTTGCACATCCATCAGTAGGTGCCTTGTTTGACCGGCTGTGCTTCCCTTGCCCATCCATCAGTAGGTGCCTTGTTTGACCGGCTGTGCTTCCCTTGCCCATCCATCAGTAGGTGCCTTGTTTGACCGGCTGTGCTTCCCTTGCCCATCCATCAGTAGGTGCCTTGTTTGACCGGCTGTGCTTCCCTTGCCCATCCATCAGTAGGTGCCTTGTTTGCCCGGCTGTGCTTCCCTTGCCCATCCATCAGTAGGTGCCTTGTTTGCCCGGCTGTGCTTCCCTTGCCCATCCATCAGTAGGTGCCTTGTTTGCCCGGCTGTGCTTCCCTTGCCCATCCATCAGTAGGTGCCTTGTTTGCCCGGCTGTGCTTCCCTTGCCCATCCATCAGTAGGTGCCTTGTTTGCCCGGCTGTGCTTCCCTTGCCCATCCATCAGTAGGTGCCTTGTTTGCCCGGCTGTTCTTCCCATCCAGTCCATCAGTAGATGCCTTGTTTGACCGGCTGTGCATCCCTTGCCCATCCATCAGTAGGTGCCTTGTTTGACCGGCTGTGCTTCCCTTGCCCATCCATCAGTAGGTGCCTTGTTTGGCCGGCTGTGCTTCCCTTGCCCATCCATCAGTAGGTGCCTTGTTTGGCCGGCTGTGCTTCCCTTGCCCATCCATCAGTAGGTGCCTTGTTTGGCCGGCTGTGCTTCCCTTGCCCATCCATCAGTAGGTGCCTTGTTTGACCGGCTGTGCTTCCCTTGCCCATCCATCAGTAGGTTCCTTGTTTGACCGGCTGTGCTTCCCTTGCCCATCCATCAGTAGGTGCCTTGTTTGACCGGCTGTGCTTCCCTTGCCCATCCATCAGTAGGTGCCTTGTTTGACCGGATGTGCTTCCCTTGCCCATCCATCAGTAGGTGCCTTGTCTGACCTGCTGTGCTTCCCTTGCCCATCCATCAGTAGGTGCCTTGTTTGACCGGCTGTGCTTCCCTTGCCCATCCATCAGTAGGTGCCTTGTTTGACCGGCTGTGCTTCCCTTGCCCATCCATCAGTAGGTGCCTTGTTTGACCGGCTGTGCTTCCCTTGCCCATCCATCAGTAGGTGCCTTGTTTGCCCGGCTGTTCTTCCCATCCAGTCCATCAGTAGATGCCTTGTTTCACCGGCTGTGCATCCCTTTCTCTTCCTTCAATGTTTCCCTCTTTGACCAGCTGTGCTTCCCTTGCCTATCCATCAGTAGGTGCCTTGTTTGACCAGCTGTGCTTCCCTTGCCCATCCATCAGTAGGTGCCTTGTTTGCCCGGCTGTGCTTCCCTTGCCCATCCATCAGTAGGTGCCTTGTTTGACCAGCTGTGCTTCCCTTTCTAGCCCATCAGTCAAATCTGAAAGTTACTCCTATTGAGATTTTGTTTCTCTAAACGAGGTAGAAGATATTAACCAAAGCTCAGGTGGAAAAGCACCTGGGCCGGATGGGGGTCCCAATTGACCTCATTAAACACTCGCCAGAGTTCTGGGCTCCTCTACTAATGAATGTATTGAACGGTTTGAACTCCATTACCTAGTAAGTGGTCAGCCTCCATTCCAATTTTTTAAAATGGAGATTGCACCCAACCAAATTGTTATAGACCAATCTCCCTAATTCACACTACAGTCAAGATTCTTAGGAGGGTTTTTTACAATCGTATTAGGGAGTGGGAAGAAGAGAACTGTCCTACATTCATGCCAATATGGTATCGGGAAGCAAAAGACACACAATTGATGGAGGGAATGCAGAACAAGTCAAAACATTCACCCCAAATCAAGAGATCTGGGTTAAATCAATCATTCTTTTGCTCACCATGCCACCCCAGTTTAGACCTGGCCATATGCAAATCCGTTTAAGAAAAAGGGGGGTTGACCCGGTGTCCCTCAGAACCTGGGTATTTGATAGTTCAACAAAAATTGGTTCTGTTGGGTAAGGCAGGTTATTTGATCTATGCTCATAGATGCACATGAAAACAAATCAGCTCTCTGATACAATGTTTAGCGTTAAATGAGAAATCAGTGCTCAAGACACAAAGTCATAAGGTCAAGGTATTGTATTGTAACTATTATTACATGGTTGCTTCTTATACAAATCCGAATTCCTTCATTCATGGATCAGTTTTGAATACATAGCAAGACCGTCATATAAAATTGTGACTTTTTGTGACAAAAGTGCTCAGTTTAAGTGAATATATACAGTATAGTCAACAGATATCTTTCAAGGGGTGAGGCAAGGGTGCGTGCTGGCCCCCCTTTTATTTCTTTTATACATTAATAACCTCTATCTGTTTTTAAATCCTTAAACTTTGTATGTTGCAACAATCAATGGCTCCCCTTTACTAACACTTTTGTACACGAATGACGCTGTCTTAATGGTGTGCACACCAAAAACCCTACAGCCGTTAGTGCATATTTTTGTTGATTTTTATGGCTGCCTTGGATTTTTATACGAATTTTAAAGTCTTATGTCTTGTGGACCTAAATCATGGTTTGTCCTCTTTCAGTAGGCAAAACTGCTTGAACGCTTGTTTCTTGGCTCTAACATTTGCAGCTACTAGTTCGTGGGCCCCAAAATGTGTTCAAAGCAGAGTACAACTATCAATCCATTGGCACTTGATTTAGCCTACCACAACCTGGAAGGGGGTTCTCTTTCCACTACTGCAAATATATAAAACCCAATGTCTGCCCACAGCAACATATGGCGCAGAAGTGTGGGACTTCCAGAATAGTTCCCATATTCAGGCCAAGGAAAATGGGTTTTGCAGACAGGCTCTTGTGGCACTTATTTCTTCTTTCATCTTTAAGTGCCACAGAGACATGGGCGTCCGCAGGGGGGGGGGCAAGGAGGGCCCCCCCCCCCCCTGGAGCATCCCCCTTGCCCCCCTGCCAGGGCCAGCTCTAGGGGGGTGTGATCTGTGCCATCGCACCGGGTGCTGGCTTCCTGGGAGCACCGTGTTTACAACTTAATGATGATTTTAAAAGCACCTGCTGCACGTTCCTTTCCTCCTGCAATTACGGGGCCTCACAAAAATGTCAAGATAACTCCTGTGATTAATGTTCTTCCTGGCCAGAGATCAGAGTTTTGTGTAGTTGAGGTTTTTGACATATGTGAAGGTAGTACAGAGGGTTAATATGCCTGCTGCAAAGAGTGTACCAAGTAGATTAAAGAGTGCATTTAATGTAAATAGATCAGCAGGTTACTGCTATTAAAAGAGCCATCATTTTCTTACTTGCAATTTATAACTTAAAGTCCTAATATAGAATAGTGAGGTAGTAACTTTCATCATAGAAGTACATACACTCTGCTAAGTATGGAACATTGATTAATGTTGCAAAAAGGGTTAATTTGGGTAGAAATGGAGTCTTATTATTAAAGAAAACTCCCAACTATGCTGTTTCTTTTTCGACTCTGAGTTTGTGCTTCCACACACCAAGCACTCCTAAACTATACTGCCTACCAGTATGGATGACATGTGACTCCTACACTTTTAGGGGCATATCATCAACGGCCAGCTGTAGTGTTCAAAAAATTAACGCCGCATATCACCGGATTCTATCGCCTGGTGAGCGCACTTTCAGCAAGGCGCATCGCCCAGGCGATAGAAATCCAGGCAAACGCGGCGGAAAGAGTCGAAATCGCAGGAATTCCAGCGATAGAAAACCGCGTTAGGGAAACCCTAATCTATAATGGGAGACGAGGACTCAGCATTACAATCCATCTCCCATTATAGATATGGCTTAGTAAGGAAAATAGCAGGAATTACAAAGTGGACGAAAAACCCGGTTAGCGCTGATTATAATATCGCTGTGTGTGTTAATGATACACTTGAAAATAGAGAGAATCAGGGTTAGTAATGATATCCCATGTTGTTTCACGGGACACGCCTCCCTTGCATCTCATTAGCGATGTGAGGTGATGCGATAGTTGAAACCAGCGCTAATCCTATTGAACACGCGTTGGCGTGCTCTTATAAATAAAGCAATATTTTTATTGTCGCATTTTGTCCGAAAACGGATGCAAACGTGGCGGTAAAAATATCGCTAGGCCTTGATAATATGCCCCTTTGTCCTTTGACTTATGTAACATTTCCTATACACTGATTTACACAAGCATGATTGATTGTCTGTGTAATGTGTGTGTGATGCAAAGTGCTCTGACATACTTTAATGGTATGAGTAGCGCTATATAACGAATCCAATGCATCTGAGAGAGAGTGGTTATCGAATCTTGGTCACTGTTAAAGGGGGCTAGTGAGAAAATCCGTGGTGGAGGTGGTCAATGGGGGTGCCAACTAACATTGTCGCACTGGGTGCCACCAGCGCTAAAGCTGGCCCTGCCCCCTGCGGACGCCCATGCCACTATGCATTACATATGGTGCTCCAGCAATGGTTCCTCTCCAGCTCGCACTCTCTGTTCTATTCTGAAGCTCCTCTGCATTTCAGGGCCCAGTAGGACAAGACGCGGGCTTCATTTTCCTGCACCTTCCCTTTGGCACTCTCTTCTAGGTGAAATCCTGTGCATCTCATCGCATGTCACATCTAGACATCACCTGGAGACTCTGCTCTTTTCTAGATCCTTCTGAGTACCCTCTGCCCCCCCTCCCCCTGCCATCTTATAATTTAGTCAGAAGCGCCAGGAGACCTCAGACTTCAAAGCGCGCTCTGACACAATAACAAGATTGAGGCAAAGTCTTTTCAAATAATTATTGGATTATAGTGATGGACTGCCTAGAACAGTTGCTGTTAAGTAAATTACTAAGCAGAAAGAATAGTCACATTTGAATAAAAGAGTAGCGTCTGCCTCTTGCTCTGGTGTTTTTGTCCTCGGGCTGCTCCCTGCCCTGGGTTTTGGGGTGCAAGGGGGGACATTTTTGGGTTCAGGGTGGGTATGGCTTTTGGGTTGCCAGGGGGACAATTTTAGGGATCAGGGCGGTATGGGTTATGGGGTTCCAGGGGGGTAACTGTAGGGTTCAGTGGGTATGAGGTTTGGGGTGCCAGGGGGACAATTTTAGGGGTCAGGGTGGGTATGGGTTATGGGTGTCAGGGGGGTAATTGTAGGGTTCAGGGCAGGTATGAGTTTTGGGGGGCGGGGTAATTTTAAGGTTCAGGGTGGGTATGGGTTTTGGGGGGCCAAGGGCGTAATTTTAGGAATCAGGGAGGGTATGAGTTTGTTGGGGTGGGGTAATTTTAGTGTTCAGGGTGGGTATGGGTGTTGAGGTGCTAGGGGGTAATTTTAGGGACCAGGGCAGGTATGGATTTTGGGATGCCACAAAAGAAAGATGGCTGTGGCACAATAACCCTATAGTGTATGAGATCATATGCGGCCTGCTTCCTGCCCCCCATGGCTCCTCCTGCGCCCCAGTGTTTCTTGTGCCCCACCTGGCACACATCATGTAGGAGGATGGTGATGACATTAACATTTTGCCCGCCCCTGGAAAAATTTCTGCGGACGCCCATTCATATACTGGGCACAACATTAAAGCCCGATCTCCTCTACTCTGGCTATCCATTTGGAAAAATGAGAAGGCTTGTTTAACCAGGGATCATGCTGGATTGCCTTAGCTGTGAAAAGGGTACTCTGATTCCATGGCCTGCCAGTGTTGGATCCAGTCTTTGTTCTGCCAACCTAGAGCAGGCCTTTACCGACCCAATCAGTAATTTAAACATCAGCAAAATAGTTCGAGGGCCTTATAGGATCAGGGGGCTTCTGAAAGAATGTGCTTGGAGAGCCAAAAGGTGAGTGTGGCTCCTTATATGCTAGCCGCTCCCATAGACAAAATCGCAGGGTATCTGCTAGTCAGGAGTTGCTGGGATTGGAGTCTTCTGTCTCAGTATAGGGCTGGCACAATGAAATAGTTGCTGTGCTTCCCAATGGGTTTTAACACCTGTTTAGTTTCTTTACTTTGTCCCTGTGACAGAAACATAGGGAAAACACTATCACATTTTGTTTTTCTGTGGTTTTTATGCTATGTATTCAAAGCATTCTCTCATTCCCTTTTTAAGAAAATGATGGATTAAGAATTTGAGGGGTTCACTGAATGTGCTTTTAAATTCAGTGGATGGGGTGGAAACCTTTATTTCGGTGGCTTTTTGAACGCCGCTTTTGGAGCCCGTCACACCATGGACACTTTATAGATCTGCTGCTTGGTCTCAAATCTGGGACTTTGTTACATATACGTTTGACGGGAGTGTAATTTTTAATTAATGGAGTCTTTTCATGTACCTGTTTACATCTTAAATTTGTATTGTATGCATATAACTGTTTGGCATGGCACTTTCATGTGTATAACTTGTATTCAATTAAAGTATTGATCTGATAGTCCAGCAGTAAATTCCCTGTTCGACCGGCTGTGTTAACCTTTCTCACCCATCAGCAGATACTGTTTGACCAGCTGTGCTCCCCTTCCCCGCCCACCAGTAGGTTCACGGTTTCATCAGCTGTGCTTCCCTTGTAAGCCCATCAGATGCCCTGCTTGACCGGCTGTGCTTCCCTTGTTAGCCCCTCAGATGTCCTGCTTGACCGGCTGTGCTCCCCTTGTTAGCCCATTAGATGTCCTGTTTGACCCGCTGTGCTCCCCTTGTTCGCACCACTCTGATGCCCTATGTGACCGGCTCTGCTCCATTGTTCGAGCCCCTCAGATGTCCTGTTTGTCCGGCTATGCTCCCCTTGTTAGTCCATCAGATGCCCTATTTGACCGGCTGCGCTCCCCTTGTTAGCCCCTCAGATGTCCTGTTTGCCCGGCTGTGCTCCCCTTGTTAGCCCATCAGATGCCCTGTTTCCCCGGCTGCGCTCCCCTTGTTAGCCCATCAGATGCCCTGTTTGACCGCCTGTGCTTCCCTTGTATGCCTACCTGTAGATTCCCTGTTTGACCAGCTGTGCTTCCCTTGTTAGCCCCTCAGTTGTCCTGTTTGACCGGCTGTGCTCTCCTTGTTAGCCCCTCAGATGTCCTGTTTGACCGGCTGTGCTCCCCTTGTTAGCCCCTCAGATGTCCTGTTTGACCGGCTGTGCTCCCCTCAGATGCCCTGTTTGACCGGCTGTGCTCCCCTTGTTAGCGCCAATCAGATGCCATGTTTGACCGGCTGTGCTCCCCTTGTTAGCGCCAATCAGATGCCCTGTTTGACCGGCTGTGCTCCCCTTGTTTGCGCCAATCAGATGCCCTGTATGACCGGCTGTGCTCCCCTTGTTTGCGCCAATCAGATGCCCTGTATGACCGGCTGTGCTCCCCTTGTTTGCGCCAATTAGATGCCCTGTTTGACCGGCTGTGCTCCCCTTGTTAGTCCACCAGATGCTCTGTTTGACCGGCTGTGCTCCCCTTGTTAGCCCACCAGATGCTCTGTTTGACCAGCTGTGGTTCCCTTGTTAGCCCCTCAGATGCCCTGTTTGACCGGCTGTGTTCCCCTTGTTAGCCCCTCAGATGTCCTGTTTGTCCGGCTGTGCTCCCCTTGTTAGTTCTCAGATGTCCTGTTTGTCCGGCTGTGCTCCCCTTGTTAGCCCCTCAGATGTCCTGTTTGTCCGGCTGTGCTCCCCTTGTTAGCCCCTCAGATGTCCTGTTTGACCGGCTCTGCTCCCCTTGCCCTCAGGTGTATCCGAATCAACCCCTGGCAGTTCGTCGATGAGTCGGTGCTGAAGGCCTGTGCCCAGAGCGGCCTGGTTTACTCCAAGATGCCGCTCCCCGTGGAGATTACGCTTTGGATTGACCCCTACGAGGTCAGCTGCCGGTGAGTCCAGGGCCGGATGTGACGGTGGTGGTGGATTAGAAGAGGGTGGTGAGGGACAGGAAGTTTTATTTATTTATTTATTTATGCGTTTTTATATAGCGCGGACTTTACCCGAAGGCGTCAGAGCGCTTCACAATAGGAACAGAAAAATTACAAATGAACAAATTACAAAAGCAGACGATAAATTACATGAGGTAAAAGTGACAATTGTGTCCAAATCTCTCCTCCAAATTCCCCGCTACAAACGAAAAAAGTGGGGAGGAGCCAATTTTTCAACTCTGGCTCCTACCTTCTGGAACTCCCTCCCCGACCACTTACGATTTGCCTCCCATTATTCCTCTTTCCGCAAAGACCTTAAAACTTGTGTGACAAGTGTGCAGGTTACAAGAGAAAACAAAGTACATTTAGAGGTAATATACTGCAAAATATGCTAGACACAGATGCACAAGAACAAACGTTACGTAGGCAATGGTGGCACTTGTGCAAGTATCGAAAGCAAACCGAATGTGAAAGGTAGCAAACAGTGTGTTACAAGAGAAAAGTGGCGTGTGCATGTTACAAAAGAGAACCAAACACAGAAACAAGAAAAATACTGCAATAAATGGCAAACACTCCAACCACAAGAACACACTGGGAAGGCACTTCCATAGTCATGGAGAAAAGATTTCAGTGATGGGAGGTCTTCCTTCAGATAAGAGGGCCTGAATTACATTTGGAAGTGTCTTTGAAGGAGGAGAACTTTGAGGTCAGTTTTGAAGGCCTGGGAGGAGGTGGTGGTCCGGAGTTGAGGCGGAAGTGAGTTCCGGATTCTCACTGCACTGCCTGAAAAGGATTGGGCCATCGATCTTTCCTTCTTGAAAGTGGGAGGTTCAAGCAGTAGATTTTCCGCATTACGTGAAGGTCTAGAGCCACCAGAGTTTCAGCTTGTTCGCCAGGTAGCGAGGGGAGGAGGAGTGCAAGGCTTTGAGGGTGATACAGGCAGTCTTGTAGATAGCCAGCGGAGGGTGGATAACATCGGTGTTTTGCGAACCCTTCCCACAGTCGCACTGCTCTTGCATGCCCTGTTTTGTTTGGGTGGAGGAGGGGTTGAGGTGTTGAGGCAATGTCTAAATATTCTGTGTTTCTTCACTGTATCTTAGTAGCAAGCGATGATGCTATTTAGTGTTTGTGTAGCACATCGCTGCCACTGGTGTGCCTCGCACAGGGTTGGCTTGGGATTGAAAATCGGCCCGGGCACACAAAAAAATCGGCCCCCATTTGCATAATGCCTGTCTTCAAATCACTTCAGCGTAATTGCATTAAAAAGGAGGGGGGGGGGGGCTTAAAAATGCACGCATTAGTTTGCACTGGTGAAACACACCTGAAAACAAGTGAGGCCACTTCTGAGGCCCCCTGCCCCGCTCAGTATGTGCATACATTAATGGGCCAGCCAGCGAGACATTAATGAGGCGGGGGGGGGGGTGTAATGAGCGCCCATCTGCCTGCAGAAAGTCCACTCAGCCACCCACTGGGCCGCTAGCTGCATTCCGAAAATAGAGACACGCCCAAATCAGCCCCAGACTGCTCAAAAAAGCAGCCCACAGCAGGGACTCGCACACCGGCCCCTCGGGCAGTGCCCGAGTGCCCGCGTTACCAATCCGAGGCTGCCCTCGCAGCACTCCAGCTGCCCGAATAGCTTAGTCTGACCTCAATGTGTGGTTGGAAGTGTGTAGTTACAAAAGGCTCTATATGGGGCGAGTAATGATTTTATCCTTAAATCTCAACACATGTTCTTTCTGAGGCGGAATAACCTGGTTAATCTTTTAGATTATCCTCACACATTCGTAATCTCTGTAGATAATCAAGTGGTGAAAATTGACTTTCCACAATCTCCTTCAATGACCAAAATCCACTAAAATGGGGCGGGGCTTAACGGTCTATCGTCTAATGTGCAAGCCGGGCCCACTACATTAGCCGAACCCTCTACGGGTCGATTCATAAAGTGGACACAAGAGGGAGCTGCTGGCTAAATGTTTTTTTTTCGGGAGCTTGTTCTTTTAGCTTTATCCTTTAGTCTGGGTTCTTTTGAAACAATTTGGTACAAAGTACGTGGGTGTTCGCCTCGCTGCAATCAGTAACTAAAAGGTAACATTAATAGAGGTAGTGGGGAGCGGGCACCTACTGGGATCTGCGTTCCCACGCTTAGTTTCTTTTTCTGCTGAAATGCTAACAATTCCTAAACTTGCTGATAAGGCGTCCGTAAACGATAGCGGTCTCAGTGTGTTACCAGCAGAGCTGGGGCTCCGCCAGGAAGAGGGGCGGCATCCAAGGTAGGGTTTCAAGTGGACAGGGTCTCACCGGTCCTGAGCAATGGCAGTTTATCTAAAGGAGGCCTCGAAAATGGTCTCTATCAGGCTCTGTTCTGTGTCCTGGCCACAGGCGGTCGTTTATTTGCAGACTGCAGTGACAGTAGGCACACTTCTAACTAGAGAAGTTACGTCATGAGTGATGCCAGGTGAGCGTTTTAGGGGAAGGGCAATCCTTTAGTCCCTTTCTCTCGATGTCGCTTCTCTTTTTGAAACTCAGGAGCAGGGACATTGTCATGGTGTCACCAGGGCTTTAAAGGGAATCTTTTTCAATATTCTATACAAGCCATAGTTGCTGCTTAATTATTTTATGCAACTAACCACCATTGACAAAGCCAATAGTGCGGACTTGTTGTATTTATGTTACTTATTGTATCATATATCTGGATACAATGACAAACCGCAAAATAAAAGTCTGGTGGCACTCTATTCTCAGCACAGATTTTTAGCTTGGGTGTTTTTAAACATTGCCCTTAATTACATTAACCACGCCCCTTAAAGCCCCCCCGCCCTCCCAGTTTTTTCATCCCACTTAAAGCCCTGATCAGAGGGTCTGTTAAGTTCATGCCTCCGGCCAGACTGGGAACTAAAAGCAGCACTGGCCAATTTTGCCAGACGATCCTCCTTCTGGTGTGTAGCGAGCAAGCCTGACCAGTACTAGCCACGCACCCACCCAACCACCCACCCACGCACCCCCTACCCACCCACGCACCCCCTACCCACCCACGCACCCCCTACCCACCCACGCACCCCCCTACCCACCCACGCACCCCCCTACCCACCCACGCACCCCCCTACCCACCCACGCACCCCCCTACCCACCCACGCACCCCCCTACCCACCCACGCACCCCCCTACCCACCCACGCACCCCCTACCTACCCACCCACGCACCCCCTACCTACCCACCCACGCACCCCCTACCTACCCACCCACGCACCCCCTACCTACCCACCCATGCACCACCTACCCACCCATGCACCACCTACCCACCCACGCACCCCCTACCCACCACCTACCCACCCACGCACCCCCAACCAACCACGCACCCACCCCCAACCAACCACGCACCCACCCCCAACCAACCAACCACGCACCCACCCACCCAACCAACCAACCACGCACCCACCCACCCAACCAACCAACCACGCACCCACCCACCCAACCCACCAACCACGCACCCACCCAACCAACCAACCCACCAACCACGCACACACACAACCAACCAACCCACTCAACCACACACCCACATATTGCCCTCACTCTAGCTATGGGGGTACCACAGCATCACTCGGGGGTACCACAGCATCACTCGGGGGCACCACAGCATCAATCTGTGCAACCATTCAACAACTGGTTCAAATATGTTCTCTCAATATTTCAAGCTTTATTACAAATGTCACAAAAGATGTTAATATTTCACTTCTATTTCGTCACAATAAAATACACTGAACATAATCTTTACAAAAGTTTGAGCTATTGACATTATACATTACAATAACTTTTATTTAGGTATTAATTATAAAAAAAATAAAGCATTGTTTGTAATATCATACATCTAAGTAACGTAAATACGCAACATGTTGCATTACCAATGCTATAGGTGTCACATTTGCAAAAGTTAAAAGTATTGGCATTGTAAATGACAAAGCTATTAATTTCGCTATTTTCAAAACCAACACATAAATAAAAAAATTGTCACTTACAAGACCAATAGTTCAAACTTTCCTAATGTGAGACCTATTGCATTGCAAATGCTTGTTTTTTTTAACTGATATTACTGGTATTTTAATGTCCTGTCCGGGACAAAAATGAAGGAAGGCACCTAAAGCTGGTATTCTACCTCTGATCAATATGTACTTCAAGTTTAAATGGTAAACGTAAGGTCCACCTCCCTTCATGGGGTTCTGAGGCAGCATTCTATGGGGATAGCCATCCATTCCCACTCTCCCGAGCCCTCTCCATTGAGCGGACTCAGACTGCCCAGGGTGGGTAGCAGCGGTCTAATCTGCACTTCGATTAGACCGCCTCCGGAATGGAGGCGCGGAGCATGCTCTTTCTCGCAGCCAAGAACAGGATGGACCCATTGGTTGACCTGGCTAGAGAGGCCGTGGAAGCAGTGACTTTGTCTAGCCCCCATCATAGCCCATCCCTGCTCCCTGGCCTGACTGGGGGTGGGGAGTCTAGTCCATCCTGGTACGCGGATGACTTCAGAATGTAGTCCCCCTCCAATGGGTCATCGGTTCCTGGAGTGGTTGCTAAATCCTGATTGGAGATGACCGGCTGGGAAAACTCCTACTAGCCTGTCCTGCCTTAGTACTCTAGCTAGTAATCTGCCCCCACCCCCTTCCTCACCTCCACAGCTGGGGCTTAAAGCATAGGCACCTGAAGGCCAGCAAACACTTGTGCACTTTTGGTGTGTACATACGGTTTCTGTTCCTTGGACATGGGGACAGAACTGAGTGAAGGAGACGGTGTGAGGTTGAAAGACCAGAGCTGCTATTACCAGGAAACTTAACTTTTGCAAACCTACCAGAGCTAAATTCAGAACACAACTCTACCACAGATAATTACATCTCCTCAGTGGTTTTATCAACCTTTATTTACATTTTGTATCTTTTTTTTTTTTTTGGGACTGGGTGGGGGGGGGTGGCAGTGTTATATAGTGTGAACTCTATCGGAAGGTATTGGAGCGTTATACACGAGCACCAGTTACATTCCACACAGCCATATTTTGTTGGACACGTGAACATTAGTGATTTGCCTAGAATGACAGAATGTTGAGTGGAAGCTGAGACTCGAACCTGGTTCTCCAGTTCGAGTCTGCAGCCATGGCCATTACCCCAATCTGTCTCGTGATGACACTTTTCTAATTATGGTACATAATCCTCTGCCTGTTTTTCTTTCTACCTTTTTGCATGTAGATTTTTTCATTTGTATTTTTTTTAATTTGTACTTTTTTTAATAGTACGACCTTGACCCAAGAGCTCAGAGTGCTTTTACATGAACGATTTTACATATAATAATTTTTAGGTCTCGCCTAGTGTTACACCGCGCATGCGCTGTTGCTCTGCAAGGCATATTGTAGTAGTGTATGCATTAGAAGTAGAGTAGAAACCCCGCCCATATTTTTCATTGGCTGGCGTCATCGTCCGTGGTAAATGCTGGCTTCAGATTGAAAATGAGGCGGCTTAGTCCCTTGTTACTGCCCTGTCTCCTTTTGGGAACGCCCACCAGGACTTGATCAGTTACATGCGGCGTTACGCAGCCTCCTTCATTAGTCCGTAGGCACTGTTTTTTCAGTCCCCTTTGGCAAGGGCGGCCGCATGTTTTTTTTGCGTTCCACTTTCACTTAAAATTAAAGCATGGTGCAAATATAAACCAGCGTCAGCCTTTGAGTAATGGTGAGAGCTTGTTTTAACTGTCACTTCCACAATGCACTTCCACTCCCAACCCACGTTTTCTTGTGTGCCACAGTGCTGAATTCATCTATGTTCAGCTTAACCTCCGTTTATCCGCTTCACACAGAATGAGGGTTTCCCAGATCCCAGTGGGAGTGTTGCGGGAAGGAACCTGTGTCTAAAGCCTCGGTGCATGTTGTGGTGGTCTGCTTGACCCCGAGCTTCCGTGGATTACCTGTCTGTCACTCTCTGGCACAATGCAGTCTGATCCGGTGCATGAAGGCATCAGTAGGGGTGGCCTTGAACAGCCTGCATTGCATTGCTTGTTCGGTGGAACTTGTCACAAGCCTGTGTGGTGATCTGGAAGTTACATGCTGGACTTGCCACAAGGGAGCTCCCTCACTACCCAGGTCAGTTAGTGGAGTATGTGAATGTGTTGTATTTGTAAAGCGCATGGCTGCCCACGCGACGGGGCGTCCCGGCGCTGCACTCATACCGCTGTGGAACCCTTCCTGGCTTTTCCATGTGAAATGTCCACTCCTGGGCACCCCAGAGGTGAAGCCCAGCATCCAAGCGCTGCTGGGGCCGTTGTGGAGATTAAGCAAGCTATTGCCCAGAGTCGGAGTAGGACCCATGATTAGACTAGGCACGAGGCGAGAATTATCAGGTCCGGGGAGATTGAGTCCAAGAGCCGCTGAGGCGGGAATTAAACCCTGGTCCCGGGCCAGACCTTTGCATCAGGGTCTGCCGCTCAAACCATTGAGCCACGCTTCTCCACGTACCAGTACCATTGAAGTACTCGTTATGTTGCACGCATTATTAAAACGAGGTAGGAAGAGAATTTAAAAGAAATTTATTTACATGTTTAGTTCAGCTGGGCGGTAGAATTGAAGAAAGTAAATATTTCGAGAGAGCTGTGCATTTGAAGAGGATGCAGTGCTACAGCCACACTGCGGACTTTGGAGCTGGGGAACCAGGTTAGAGTCTCGGTTCAACGTACCATGATTCTGGACAAATCACTTCGTGTCTCCCCGTGCCTAAAAAATTAATGTGTCCATATGTAATGTAACTTGTGCTCTTGTAAAGCTCTCCTGTAACTTCGGTTCCAGTTTTGTAAAAAAAATGCAGCCGTCCTATTTGAGTCAGGACCTGGCTGGAATCTGCTTGATTTCCCGTGGGCCCGCCGACCCGGATAGTAAAGCATTCCTATTTCGGGTATGAAGCATCACACCAACACAAAGCTTACTATTTGCAGCCCAGTGACTGGTATTATTACAGCGGTAGACGCTTTGGGAGACAGCTTTTGTAGTTAAATGTTGGTTATGCTGCCCCTTTGAAAGACAAATGGAAATGTATTCAAATACTGAGGAGATAGAACTGCTGCTTTTGGAGACATACACAAACATCACTAACACACACTGTTAATGCCTCTCAAATTGCTGTTACTAGTATTCCATTAGTTGGAGGTAGCAGTCGCCAACCCCTAGGTTGCTGCTTGCAGCCCGTTTGGCTTCACCTTGGAATTAATCTTTCGGATTAATGATCCAAGCGGCGACCACTACACTAAACGCACTAAAAAAAGCCCTTGTTTTGATTCTGTCCTCCCCCCTTGCCTACTTTCCATCATAAAGGAATGTGCACAAGTCAAGTACTCTGGATACTTTGTCAATGCTTTCCTGCCATTTGGGCCAGGGAAAGGGGCAATCCGACGCTGTACCCGGGCCGGACTGCGAACCAAGAGCAGCCCTGGCGCTGGTCATGCCAGCCCCCCACGCTGCATGGAGAGCGCGCAGTGAAGAGCGAGCTTCCCATCCATACAAGGCAGGTTTGAGAAGTTATACCAGTATTTGTAAAGTGCAAACAATTACTCGAGGGTGTCGAGGCGCTGGTGGCAGTCGGGTAGATTAAGCAAGCTATTGCCCAGAGCCACATGGTGCTGGGCTGACCTGCAGCCGGGGATCGAACGGTGAGCCCCTGCGTTGCTCAGTCAGCCGCCCTGGCTGCTGCACCACACCTTTTTAAATTGGGGGAAATCCTGAGGCATTTAGCAACATATTCATCATTTACTACAATTTTCGTATCTTCTCTCTCAATACTCCTTTCTTCTGCCTGCTCGTTCCTTCTCTTGATCCCTCTTCCTATTCTCTAACTACATCCCAATGATTACCCTCTGGCCCCTCCTTTCTTTTGCTCCTTCCTATTTACTTTTGTTGTCCTACCTCCCTTAATACTTCAATCTTCCTTCTCTTCTCTCTACCAGTCTCCTTTTCATTGCTCGTCTCCATGTCATTCCTCGTTTCCTCAGTAATTCTGTCTCTGCCTTTGCTTGCTTCATCTTTGCTCTTCCTCCTTTCTTTCTTGACCCTTTTTAGGTCGAGCCTGGGCAGCACATGTGATGCTCTGCAAAGCGTGCTGTATTGAGGTAGGGACTTGAAGCTCCGCCCGCACTTTTCATTGGCCTGTTTCATTGTCCACTGTAAAGTGTGGCTGTTCATTGGTCAAAAGGCTTAGTAGTCCCTCCTTAGGACCACTTTGTCAGATTTTGTAACCTCCCATGGCGACACCCCCTGTTATGTGTTGCGTGGTAGGCTCCGAGCAATATTTTCTCAAATAGCATTGTCCGCAGGACACGCTTTCTCCGAACTCTTTTTTTAAAAGTTATAGCTCACAATTTGCAATGCAATAGGTCTCGCACTTGGGAGAGTTTAAACTATTGGCATTGTAAATGACAATGCCTTTTATCGGTTTTAAAAACAATACATAAATAAAAGGCATTGTCATTTACAATGCCACTAGCTCAAACTCTCATAAATGCAAGACCTATTGCAAATGCTTGTTATTTTTCGGCATCGGAAGGATGTGTTGTCAGAATTGCAGGATGTGGAGCCAATGCCGGGCTCCCCAGTTCCAGGGTTGGCAGCTCTAGCTACTAAGCCCCCTCTTTGGGATCCCATGCATCTCACAGCCCGGCCTTAAACTCCATACATAGCTTGTCTAAAGCTAAAGCCAGCTTTCTGCTTATGAAAGGACTGGGACAGAATTCCCAGTTCCAACTGGTGAGCTCTAGCCCCACCTACCACCGCACCCTTCCATGCCCCGTCCATGGAAATCGAAAACTATGCCTAAACTACTTAAATGGCACGTGGGGCCCTGGAGGTCTGCAACCACTGAAGGGACACTGTAGGGGCTCCCAGCACGGCTTGGAGTGATCTTACCCTGAAAGGTCCAGTCTTGATAGAAGCTTCAGGTAACCTGCTTTTGAGTCCCGTTGTTAACTGGTGTTCGGCGCCCTAGTTATTGTTTTTGGGCTTTAGGGAGGTTCCTGCTGCAGTGTTTTGGTCTACTGGTTTTTGAGCCCCACTTGGCTTTTTTTCTGAAGAACAAAATGTTTACAAGATCTGCTATCCAAGAATCCATGCCGGCAAGGTAGCTCGGTGGGTTCAACACTCAGTGCTTCAAGTCACATGTGCAAATGCTGCCAAGGGTGACCTGGCTCTCCTCCTTCGGAGACCCATAGATGAAGCGCCTTTGAAGTAGATTAACAGTAAAACCTATTTATAGCGCTTTTGAATGAACCTTCGATATGGAGCGCTTTATAAATACGTGTGAGGACTTGACCAGCCAGGTAGCTGCGCGATTGCAGGAAGTTAAATGTATGAACAAGTCCTTGTGTACATTTATGACTCATGTATAAATTATACAGTGCAAGATCACATGCAGTATAACAGTACCATAGAACAGTCATTGGCAATATAGATTACAACAGGTCATTTAATTTTTCTTTTAGTGTTAATTTAGAAAGCGCACTATCCTTTCTTAGGGTCCCATGGCACATTTCAAGTTACTTCTTGAAGAACTGAACATGATGTTTATTGGGTGAATAGCCATGTTTTTAATTGATTCCTGTACTTTGATAAGTTTGACTCCAAAGTGCATGTGCAAAGTTCCTTACTTTTGGTTCTAGGGTGCAGAGGCCGCGGCCTCCCCAATTTTCAGGACATGTGGTAGCCGTCGGTAAAAGGGTTATATGGAGTTTAGGAAGGTAGTGGCAACCTTAAACTTGTGTTTGATGCTTCAACACAATCTTCTCCCACTGCTGCCCCTTTGGGTGTCTTTAGTTTGTGTTCTCTGATGCATGTGCTTATGAGTAAAGGAGTATTCCATACAGTAGGCAATGTAGGCTGAGTGTCCAGTAACAGTGACGTTAATGTCCACTGCGCGCACTGGAGGACTGTGCAATGGCTGCCGGCGGCTCATGGAGATGGTGCAGCGTGGAGTTTGGAAGTCGGTGGGATTTCCAGTAGAGCGGCGGGAGCTTTAAGGAAGCTGCACAAGACGTAGTCCTGAGGTTAAGTTTGTTCCAGTAGGGATGTGGAAGGAGGGAAGACAGATTGTGCACAAGGTTATTTGAAAACAGTGAAAAGAAATTTGCAAAGTGTAGAGTCGAGGGATGAAGAGCTTGAGCCAATAAAAAGGTGGCGAGGGGGGCCTCCAACATAAATTAACTTAAAATCCAAGTCTAGGTTTAGGCTGAGCCCTGCCGCTTGTTGTAATGGGTCTGGTCTGTGGGAACGAGAGTGGTGTAGGAATGAGATTCTCAAGGGCAGGTACAGTGTCCTTCATGAGACTGTATATTTATACTTTCTTCAATATGGCTACTTGGTGTCAGTAGTCCTTTCTTTGTGTTCGATCTGCCCAACCTCCCATAGTACCCAAGTGTGTTCTATCGGGTATGTGAAGGTTCCAGCCTTGGCAGTTGGTCTGGTCAGCTGTGAGGTTTACTGCTCTGCTGTGTATCTAAATAAATCTATCTTGATGACCTGAAGAAGTGTCCTGCTGCCTACCTAACTTACAACCGAGACCTACACACAGACTTGCAGCTCTATAGCTTTTTCACAAGACTGTTTGTAAGCAACATTGCGTCGTGTAGTGGGAGTTAAGGGGTGGTGTTAGATCTTACTGAAGTAGCTGTGATGAGAGATTTATTCATTGCATTTCTAAAGCTCACCTGTCCCCATACAGGTATCCTTGTGCTCAGAGCTTCCATCTGGACCGAGCAGCGGCTAGTGCAAGCACATGGAGACCACGGTCACATGGGAAGAGCCATGTCTTCAAGGCTTTCCTGGAGTGCAATAGTTGTTGATGTAAGCGTGACTGACCACTTGTTCCAAAGCTGGGCTGCCTTAACCGTAAAGGTTCGTCCACCTTCTCTAGTCTTACAGAATCTGGTCACACACTAGAGGTTTGCTTATGTTGAACAGAGACCTCTCCCGGGGGGTATCGCTTTAATCTCCATTGCAGGGGGATGCCCTGAAGGGCCTTAATGGCATTGCATAGCTATCCTCCTGGTCTTTGAGGTCTGTTTAATGCCAATTTTGCAGCTGAAGCCTATAAAGTTTGTTCATGATAGTCAGTGCTCCAAGTAGCAGAGTGTTACAGTAATCTATCCTGCTTAGAATTACACTGTGCACAATTTGAGATTTTGCTTGAGCCAGCCCCTTTGTTGATATGGTCCAACAGGAGCAGTTTCATATCAAAAGTAACTCCAAGAGTGTGGACCATGACTGAGATGCAGCTCTTCACCGGTCGGAGGAGGACAGAAGTTAGAGTAGTGTCATGGATACTTTCCTTGCAGAGCAACATCAAAACTGTTTTATACCCATTAAGTTTAAGGGAATTTGTGTTCAGCTAATTAATATCTGCCACGCAGTTCTGGAAGGCGTCCACTGCTGATCATCATTGATGGACAAAATCATCTGAGTGTCGTCAGCATAGTTCACCAGCCTAATATTGTGGGCTTTGGAAAGAGTAACAAGTGGACTCGTACATTGAAAAGGATTATGCTGCGCACTCCATGTTGGATGGCTTTAAAATCCGAGCGGTAAGGAGGCAGCGTGACTGCTTGTCACCTATCTGAAATGTAGGAGCTTATCCACTTCAGTACCACTAACTCTAATCGAAGATAATCTTGCCAGGAGAGTGTTGTAGTCGACTGTATCAAAGGTGGCCAACATGAATGATGCAAGCGCATTTTGCATCAAATGGCATCATGTTTCTTAGAAGCAGCAAGAATATTGTGGAGAGGATTAATGAAGTCAGCCAGTAAGAACTGCTTCCCTTGTAGTGGACTTGAGCATGAGGGACAGAAGAAGCACCCTTTGCATGTTCACAGACCGTCATAGACTAGAGTAAGGAGTCTGGTATGAAAGTAGAGCGTATGCTTCGACTGCCATTGACCTCTCGATTGCACCATGTCCACTTTTTTAATTCTCAAGTATTTCTATTGCGAAACGTATTTGCCTAAGACAAAGATCTGTGGTTCTACAAGATAACTATAGCCAAGTATTTTATGAATTCGTCTCAATTGTGTGCCAATTTCTTGCCACTGTGTATACAACAAAGGCTTGCAACTGCTCGCCCACACTACCACAAAAGAGCATTATCCACTTTAGCCTCTGTGAAGCCTCTCTGGTTCCAAATGAGAGGCACAGCGTGCAGAGAGTCAAGTCTGTGTAGTATATTTAGAGCTAACTTCCTACATCCACCATGGATTCTGCACAGTAACTATTAATTACACCAGGGCCTGGGTAGATGCCACCTCTTGATATTCCCACTTTACAGCTGTGTTCCCTTTCTGGCTGTGATGAAAATAATTTCTTCTCACAACTGATGTACATTTTGGGGTACCTCACCTGTTTTTCAAAGCATTTTGGAAAGGGTAAGCCTGGGACTGATCTGCAGGAGTAAAGCATGCCAGCGTAGGGGTCCTGGATCGAGGCATGTGAACTGGCATCTGCCAGGGCCAGGAAGCACCTAGCACTGATCAAAGGTGGAGCGTGGTGGCAGTGCTCTGACACTGCAGGCTGCTTATAAACGCTCGCCTGTACTAGGATTACCCTTCTGTGACGTGTGCCAGGACATTATCTGATTAGGTCAGTGGCCGGACTGGCCTTAGCGGGCCCTGGGCATTTTCCCAGTGGGGTTCCATGGTGGGGGCTGGTTTAGGTGCGATTTTCATTACCTGGGGTAGTTTTACATGCACCTTGCCCCCTCTGCCCGACACCACCCCCGGGGCCGGCCCAACTCCATTGCAACGGCTGGTTTGCCATCCCGGTCCGGCCCTGGTCCGTAACGTGCAGCAGTTCACCCTCTTCCAACCAAAGGGAGTTATGATTTAGCCCTACTGTCTGTGGTTTCTAGGGTTGGAGGAGCATAGAACACCCAAAAGTGAACATGGACCCAGATTAGTAATATTGTTTTATAATCCTATTGAACCACACATTTGGCAAAGTGGTTTGCATGTGGCCATCAATCTGAGGTGGATGTCAGCTAGTTTGAAGTATATAATGTGATCTTTTGAAAGGCTCTTAACACAAGTCCACTCATTTCAGAGGTACCCAGGTGTATGTAGTTGTGCTTCTGACCCTTGGCCAGGTGGTACAGTGCTTTAAAGACATGTAGGGCTCTATGCTTAGTAGTTTGGTGGGAGAAGAATGGTCTATCTCTGCAGCCTTCTGCAGGGATAGGAAAGATGGACGAGTTTCCTATTGCCCATGGGGCTGCTTGCTAGTGTGGAGTCTATTGCAAATTTTTTTTGCTTAGTGAAGTGCTATTGTGTGAATCTATTTTAATGGGCCGATGGACTTTGTAGAGTGGCACTAACTCACCCTGCATTCTCCACCCCAACTCACCATGGCATCCTTGCACTAACTGATTCAAGTACTGCAGGGTGAAAGACTCCTGATATAAAGTTCCACTTGATATTGTCCATCAACTGCCCTCGATTCACTGCTGGGAAACCTTTGGGGTCACCAATGCAGAATATGAGTCTAGGTGTTCACCGTCTCCCCCACATCATTCACTTAACCATCTGGTCTGTACAACAGATGTGAGAAAGCACAGAAGTCCACCCATACACAATCCAACTTTCACATAACCTTGAAAAAGTTCCCATCCAAGCTGCCCATTCTGTCTACTCATTTCATAAATTCATGCCCGTCATTATCAAACGTCGGAAGTCCATCCACTCACCCATCCACTCAATCATTTGCCTCCTCACTTATCTGTCCACTGGCTTGCATCCAGCCAATCACTGCCCACACATCAACCCAACCACACACCAGCTCTACAACCTACGTTCACACTTCAGCCATCAGTCCACTTGCTTATTGGTAAATGTGTCCACTTTCTCACCCCTACCTCACACATTCAATAACTTGCTCATTCACTGTTGGCTCATTCACAATCTACTTTATTGCTCATCCTTTCATCCCATCACCCTTCCATGCACTGACCTGTTCATCCCCACAACCTCATGTTAGTACCAATATCAGTAGAGAATGCCTTTCACGCAACACTTTAGCTGTGGGGTGTCATTCCCCACCCCTCCTCAGATAGTTTGTCTTAGATGCCCTCTTCCCCACTCCAGTGCCCAGCACATGTCTTTTCAGACTGAAGCTGGAATGTTCTGGTTTCACCTCTGCCCTTCCCTCTAGGCTGGCTGACCAATCAGATGCTGAGCTCCATGCAGCTTGTGATTGGTGTCAGACGCTTGTCCATCAGACGTTGAATATGTACTGCAGCCAACACATGGAATACATGCACTCAAAGGAGACTTTGCTTCTGTTGTGTACATCATTCTCTCGTATAAAACGAAGTAAATTACCATATGATTTCATCAATGCTTCCATGATTTGTGTGCCATATGGTTGTCCCCATGCTCTGCTGAGAGGATTTTTAATAAGATTTTGATTATATTTTTCTTTTCCTAGGTTGGGTGAGAACAATACCTCCTTCATTGTGGCAGAGTTCTGCAGGCCTTTGAATTACTTCAAGACTTTGACCAGCCGAGAGCCCGAGACCTCTGATTACCATTCTGAAGCCTCCTCTGAAAATCCATCTGAGGGCTCCGATGACGACGTTCCCGCCCTGACTTCAGAGGGCTTGTCTGTCTTTCCACGTCCAACTCTACTGGACCGCAGTCTCATCCCATCAGGGAGCAAGGGACGTGAAGTCCATGGGAGTCCAGGGGCCTTGGGTCTAAGGCACCTTGTGCAATCCATGAACCTGGTGCATCTGGATGCCAGCAACTGGATCTGCCCTTTATAACAACTTAGAGGAGGCTGAGTGTCGGCGTCTAGCCTCTCAATCTTATGGTCCTCTCCGTATTGCTGGAGGTCGATGGTGATATTTATCCAAGATTTGTCCGACTTGTCAAAGACTATTGAGGACCTTCTGCTCTTTGAAATTGACATTGTGGGCCTCTGGATCCTAAGACAGCCTTAGGCAACAGACACATCCTGTTCTTGATTGACCATACCACCTGGTAATGGGAGGCTATCCCTCTCGGGCAATCTAGGCCTGTGTAGTGCGGATTGTGGGTGGGTCTTTTCCCTCATGGGGTTACCCAGAGAGGTGGTATCTGACCAGGGAACCAACTTCATATCCAAGTATATGATGTCTTAATGGGAGGTGTGCGGTGTAAGGTACAAATGCAACACTTACCATCCCCAAAGAAATGGGTTGGTTAAGATTCAACAGAACACTGAAAGGCATGATCACGGGTCTAGGAGACCTTATGAGTTTTGTGGAATGTCCTCTTGCCATGCCTTCTATTTGCTTACAGAGAAGTACTGCAGAAATAGCCATGGTTCAATCCCTTTGAAGTATTGTATTGGTATCCTGCAGCAGGACTTCTCAGCCTGATGAAAGAAGGCTGGGAGAAGCTCTCAGGAAACCTCCATAGGATGTATTTAGCTATATGCTCCCTACAGAAAGCAGACCGTGCACTTAAGGAAGCTCGCCCAAACAAACATAGAAGCCAGCTTGAAGGTTGATGAAACGATGGTCTGACCAGAATGCCGCTCTAGGAGAGTTTCAACCTCGCCAAAAGAAGTGGGTGCTGGCACCAGTTGGGACTTGTACACTCGAGGAAAAGTGGACTCTGCCTTTTGATATGGTTGTGCGCAAGAGTGGCGTTGCCTTTCTGGTGCACTTAGTCTCTACCCATTGGGGGCATTGATTCTTTTAGCCTCGGCTAGATGGGCAGGAAGGAATCTTAGACTGAGGTCCCATTCGGCCTTTTTCCCCTCAATGTACAGTATTCTTTGTGGTTGGCAGGCAGGTGGCCTGATAGCCTAAGTGTTTGAACAGTGAGTACCCAGTTACCATACACTGCGTAATAGGAGCAAAGGAACGCTGTGCCCTAGGATTTCATTGGGGTTATGGTAATATGAATATGGTAATTCTTGTATTTTCTTCTAATGCATTTCATGTCCTGATATTGGGATCAATGTTTTAATCCGTGAAGATCAAATAAACAGTATAATTTTTAGGACCTGCCTGTGATATAGGCTGCGCATGTAAAACAACAACTTTACTGTATGTATTTACTGTAATGCTCGAACTGATTATGAAAACTGCCTAGTTGGTAGAGTAATTTGTGATTTATGTGATGGCCTGCTAATTTACAATAGACATTTTTAAATAACCTGGTGTAGAGTTTCTTTTGTAAGGTGTTTGTCACTGGTGTGCTATGCAAATGCTTTACCGGTTGCCTCTGGGATAAGCCTGAATTCTCTGCAATGCTACAAAGGGGTGAGCAGGGGTTATCTTGTGTGCAATTCCCTTGGCCTGACTAGAGTGGTGGGTACTGCCTGACTTGGGTGCATACCCTAGCCAACCAGAAGCCCTATTTCTAACCAGTTGTGAGGCTTTACTTTTCACCTGTTGACTTGTTTGGCCAACAGCATTCGAAGGGCTCAATATTATTGAGCCCTCCAGATGTTAGTGGGCTCACCTTCCTTCCAGCTGCGTAACTTTTTCTCCAGAGGCACATCCATTCCTTTGCACATGTGGTAAATTTGAATGGTCAACCTTTCCTCCTAAAGCAGTGCCAGCTTCTCCTAACCAGGAGGCCCATTCCAAGCCTATGGATTAGCTTTCTCTCCCTCACTTAAAATGATCAGGTGTTTCTATTTAAATTGTCGCTCCCTCCCAAAAGATCAAACTCACTTAATTTATGATATGGACCCTAATATAATCTTCTTAACTGAAACCTGGCTCCATGATTGCTCCTCACCGGATATAATTTCTGCCCACCTTGATAACTTTGCTCTTATGGGAAAAAATAGAATAGATGGTGGCATTGCAATTTATAAAAAATGATTATGAATGTAATAAAGACCTACAAATCTCTAATTGTGAGGCTTATTTTTCTTGTCTCACCTAAACTCACCCTTTCATGGAACCGAATTCACCGTCCCTCTCCCAACTTCCCCTCCCCACCCTCCCAGGACATCTAGTGATTGGTGTGCAGTTTTACCAGATTATTTGGCACCTCGCATCTTACAGGCAGCTAATTTTACTTTGGTTGGAGACATTAATTTGCATCTGGAGGACCCCCAAAATAAGCTATCCTAAACCCTTATAAAGAATTTGAGATTACTTAATCCCCCTCTTCTGAAGTCTGTAGCCACCAACACTGCGTGCCATCTTTTGGACCCCATCTTCTCCAAACTCTCTTACCTCTTTGTTGACCCCCAAAGCTCCAACGTTGCTAGACTGATCATTACGCACTACCTTTTTTTATATCGCAGTCCCTTTCTCTGGGCAACACTACAAACTACTAACCGGCATTGGGCTAAATTGGACAGGATGGAATTCAACAAATTACTTTACATACCATCCCTGCTGGTTTCTACACCGGATACTGATCAAATCACTGTAAATCCCTGGTTTGAAAGGGCCAAGGATTCAATTCTGCCTCGATCATCTGAAACACAAGGTAGAATGCGTCCTGTCACCCTAGTTTAATGATAGCTTTCGCTCAGGAAAAAAGGCATGTAAATCCCTCGAAAGGGTTTGGAGGAAGTATTATGCACTTGAGGCCAAGGCTGAATATGTAGTGGCCTTGAAAAAATATCATGCCTCTTTCAAATCTGAACAGGCAGACTACTATACAGAATTGATTACCAACGCTCAAAACTGTCAAACTGTTTAAAGTAGCAAATGATCTGTCCGCAGCTAGCACATTCACACCGCCTTCTCCTTTTCTCAACAGTGTGACTAACATGCCTCTTTTTTTTCTAAACCAAGTAGAGCTAATTCATCGGCAATTAAAAGCAGATGCTTCTATGTTAGTGACACCATCAATTGCTGTCACCCAACCACTCTAGTCACTAGTCCCTCATCTAGTGGGTGGTCAGTCCAGTTAAGTCAGAAAAGCCCTTGGAAATCGACCTGGCCCCTTTTGGACCTTGCACGACTAAGCTATAGTCCGGCTCCCCGCTTGATTCCCCTCCCACTATCAAAACTTATATTGTTAGATGAGGCTGCCCTCGCAGTAGTACTGGATCACCTTAATTCCTCCTTGATCACAGGTGAGGTACCTCAGAATGTGGAAGCATGCCTTGCTACTCCCTCTGTTCAAGAATGACCTTGACCCTCAATGCTGCTCAAAGTTTAGGTCAATTTTGCTTTTGTTATCTTACATTCTGGGAAAACATGTTAGCACTCACCTCTCCCTTTGTTATTGCTCACGACCTGCTGCATCCATCCCAGTCTGTGTTTAGGGCTGTCCACAGCACCAAATGCGCCCTACTTGGAGTATCAGAACTCCTAAGACAAGAATTCTACTCTGGTGGGACAGCCACCCTTATCCCTTTGGATTTAAGTGTGGCTTTTGATAGTCTCACATTCCATTCTTTTGGATTGATCCGAGGCTTCAGGCATTGCCTTGACGTTTATCTTCTTTTCTGAAAGATTGAACATTTCAGGTCTCATCAGCAAACCTCTATGACCCCAACACTGACCTCTGCATTCCTTAGGGATCTATTCTGAGCCCTCTGCTTTTTAACATTTACCTTTGCCCCTTGATGGAAGTGATTGAAGAGTCTGGTCTCACCGTATTTTCATGGGCGGATGACTCACGATTATCTTCTCACTATCCGATGCTCAAGACAAAGATCCTTCCCCTCTCAGGGAAGGCCTGTCTAACGTCACCCTCTGGATGAACTGAAAAGCCCTTAAACTCAAAAGCAATAAAACTGAAGTCCTGATCTTGGGAAACGACCAACTTTGGGGAGTAATCCACTGGCAAGTAATAGTGGGGCCTTTACCTGCACCGGTTGATAAGGTTAAGAATCTCCGTTTCGTCATTGATAAGAATCTCCCCCTGACACTGCAGGTCCCCAAGCTCACAGCCTCTTGCTTTTCCATTCTGAAATGGCTCAAGAAAATCCTTTGGCTGATTCCTCTGTTCCCAGAGAACAGTGCTCCAGGCCTTGGTAACGTCCAGATTGAACTATGGGAATGTACTGTATCTGGCCACTTATAAAACCTTAATTCATCGCTTGCAGATCATCCAGAACACGGCCACCTGCCTTTTCCGGCTGCCGAGATAGGTTTCGGTCTCTCCCTTGCTCCACAAATTGCACAGGCGGAAGGTTGACAAATGGATTAAATTCAAGCCCTTCTGTTACATGTTTTGAGCTAGACACTGTCTCGCCCCGTTATATCGAAGACCTTGTGTCCCTGTATGCCCCTTCCTGAGCACTGAGAACAGCTTACCTCGCACAGTTTACCATGCCTACGTTTCAAAGAGCTCCTATTAAAAGGGCGCTCCTTCTGTTTTAAGACAGTCTGGAATTCTCTTCCGGTAGCTCTCAAACTGTAACTCACTGCTTACTTTCCCTATGAGCGTAAATACCATGCTCTTCAACTGCCCTGACTGAGCCCTTGTCACCTGGTTATTTTTTGCTGTCACTTACTATCTGCCTCTAGCGCTGGGAGACCCTTTTGGGTAGCCGCGCACCCATAAAACTTTGAGTTGATAAATTTTTAATTTTCCCAGGTTTGTGAATTGGCTTTCAATGTATGGTCACTCCTTCTGCTGTGTGCTGGCCATGGCTACCCCAGAGAATATGGAAGGTGTAATGATCATTCTGACCACCTGCAAAGAGGGAGGGTGAGGCCACTAAGACTGCAGGTGCATGATGTCACCTCGCAGTCCATGTACCCCCAGGTGTTCACAGCATAGGCAGATATTCTCCTTTGTGCTGTGATGGGTAAGGAGAGGGGTAGGAGTCACAGGGAAGCACTTGACTACCTGGTGTAGGTTAGCTGTTAGCAGCTAGCTGTGGAATGCTGACCTCAGCTAGGCTGTGTGCATAGAGCAGGCTTCTGTAACTAGTAGCCTGTGAGCTACTGGTAGCTCTCCAGTGACCTGAAACTCTCCTCTGTGGCCCTGAAAAAATTAAAAGCTGTGTTTGGTTGAAATATTTCATGATCCCAAAATTAAAAATCATGTAAATGAGGCAAACTTATGTATTTTAAGAACTCATTAGCTGACGATAGGAGAAATAGGTACACTTTCAAAATATATTTAAAGCTGAAATTTAAGTTGATGATGCAGCACTGGAAAGACATATTCCAAAAAGATTACCTTGGTATCAAAGGCACTCTAGCTATGGCTGTTGCATATTACCCATGCAGAATCAATCCAAATTGGTGAAGCATTTTTATTTTAACTGCCGGACTGAGGTGCTCAATGGCCGTAATCTTGCATATGGTGGCCACAAATATAATCTTGCAATGATATCACTAATTCAAACTAGTATTAGAAGCTCAAGATTAATTTCATTGAATAGAAGTAGCTCTTCAGTAGAAGGGTGGGATTCCTTCTGCCATCATACAAAACCAGTCGTCCCATTCTGAAAGTGACATTGCTTCTGTTACCAGGGCTACCGGGCCCCTGGGATCTCTCCTCAGCAGTGGCATAACTTCCAGGGGTCACGTGACCGTGTTGGGTCATGATCCAGCGCTCCTATTGAAAAACTGTCTCAATAACACTACCTATCACCTCAATACTCACCATTAATCATGAAACACAAATAAAGGCCCATTCTACCAAATGAGACACCTTTTGAGCAACTGAATCAGGTGGTCTGATTAAACTACTCATATCATTTACAAAATTATATACAACAGCTGTTTATCTATTTTCACCATGGTTTTTAAACACTTATCATTAATCAGGCCACAAAGGCGATTGAATCAACTGATGGTAACTAGATCATGAATAAACAAGACCAGCTTGTCATTTCAAATCTAATTTTTAATAACTATTATTTTTCATAAGAAAAGGCATATACTTTTAAGAATCTTTATTTTATAAGCTATCAAAGCAGCATTTTAGTGAGGAAATGAATTAATAAACTTGCATTTTTAAAGCAAGCTCAGAATCATGAAATATTAGTAGAATAACAGTTTCCATTCCCTAAATCTATTTCCCTGTCTGATTCTCACTCCACCTAGAAAGGAAAAATCATTTAAAGTCTGCTGTCCTTACGTGCGCCAAAAGTCCGACAGCATCTCACATCAATCAGGAATCGGAAAGAAGAGTTTTTTTCTCCGCTCCAAGTGTCAGGTTTTATACCTTTCTTTCTAGCTAAACTTACTAAATTTTACATAATTTTAAGCGATTCCGAGCTTCATTGGCTGTCCTGTCAGTCCACGATAAAACATTAGATTATGTCCGTTACTTGACCAGGCCCAGGCTTTTACATAAGCCCTATTGTCTCTCATTAGCATGTCTTCCAACTTCCTCAGAAAGATACTTTTTCCACGAGTTTCAAACATTTACTTCCTAGCCTTGGCAGACGCAACAAGTTCCTGTCCTTGAGCCTTTCTCTAAGTGCACGTTCAACTCAGCTGAACTGCTTTTTCAATTTATGTGATTGTGCAATAAAAGTCTTCACAGCTATGCAAGTGCAAGGCTCGCTCTGGACAAGTTTTCATCCGCCTCTGTCTGCCATATTTTCTGAATCACTTCTAGGCCTCACTTCGGAAACTATTATTAAACACAAGACATCGATTAATTAAAGAATTGAAACCCATTCTGTTACCCACCCCCTTTACTAATTAATCCCGTTAATTATGTTACCTAGCTGAAGCAACTGCAGGACCTCTTTTATGCATTTTGTCACAGAAAAGACATAACCTAAGCACATGCCATTAGTTAAACAGCCGCATTTAATACTGACAAAGACAATAGACCAGGTTAGTTTATTATTTCTTTGCATTCGTGACATAAAGCACATTAGTTTATCCTGCGTGTACTGATCCAAGAATTTCCTAAACTAAGTTGATTAGTAATTTCACCACAAGCATATTAATTCAATTATAATTATGGGAGATTAACTTCGCAAGTTTGAACAAAATCTTGTTCATCACCTTGCTCCATCAACTCCCTCATCTGGTGATTTAAAAATCACCAAACAATACCCAACATTTATAAATTTTCAACCCTTGAACATGTTTTGGACTTTCTTAATATTAGTATTTCTAAACTTTAGATTCATCTGTTTTTCTGCATTTATCATATTGAGTTCTTCGAAACTCTTCTAATTCGATTTCTTTTTCTTTCTCCTTTCTGAGTTTGCAAATTCTTCTTTTCTACTACATATTTTCTTCTCTTGTGTATCATGCAACTAATTTTTAACAAAAGTATCACTATGACTTTTAGAGGAAAAACTATTTTACCTATAATTGAACTACCAATCTCTTGAAACCAGTGTTTAATAGCTGTAAATCTTTTACTAAAGCGTTCTGAAAAACTATCATCTTCTAAGGGTTCCACTTCATCATGTAATTCAGTTGTGTTTCTAATGTACATTTCTATATTTTGACTCTTGTTCGGAATATAAGTACAGCAATGTTGGACATGCAAAATTCCACAGACTCCACCCTCTTTTGCTAGCAAAATGTCTAAAGCAAGACGATTTTGCATCACCATAGTCCTCATGGCAATATGCTCTTTATTCACTAATTTAAAACCATTAGCAGTATCAGTTGACAATCTATCAACCATTATAGACATTTTTCTGATCTTAATTGCATTCAGGGTTATAACTACCATAGGTATTACTGCACCAAATATATCTCCCAATATCTCTGAAAAACTTTCCCTTCTAAATCTACTCGGATGATTACTAATTTCAAATGAACCCTTTGCATTTCTATCAACATGGAAAAATTTTGGAAAAACTAAACCTACATAACATGTCCCATACAGGTATCTGGGAGATTGTAATAAGCTTTGATCCCACAAACAAAATAAATTCCAGGAAAAATTGGATCTTTGCCTCCTTTAAATCCCCAACCCCCTATAATACGATAAGTGTCTTCACATTGACTTGCACTAACAAAATAATTATCAAAGTATTCTCTTCTTATACAGAATTTTCCACTAACAGGTGTATCTATGTGAATTGCAACATTTTCATTTCTACCATTGAGCTTTTCATCTTCCATTTGCCAAAATTTAGACTTAGTATGTTTCATCATCTCATTTCGCTTGTAAATTGCCCTTCTCTCTTCCACCAAATTTAAGAATGACTTTTCTTCTGCTCTCAATTTACATGTTAAATTATTTCTAAAATCATACTCATGAGTTAATTTTTCCTAGTAACTAATGAACTTATCTGTTTAGCATATTTCACTTTATTCAAGCTATCTACAACTTTTAAATTTGCTAAAATTTCATCACAATTAGAATAATACTCCGAGCATCCAGTTTTATAAAACAAATCGGCTATTACACTACATGTAATGCCATGAGGAAGCATATAAGTAACACCTTCAGACACAGTAGTAGGTAATTTTACACAAATATAGCAATCTTTTGCGTCCATCACCGTAACATATTCAGATAAGTCTTGAAAAGGTATTACTAGACCAATCCCCTACAGATCTATCTTGATGAATTTCTGGTTTGTGTACAATGATTCTATTAGTCTTATCAACTATATCATGATTAACCACAACTTTACTAGTCATATTAGTTTTCTACATTTCTTTATCTATTCCAAAAGGAAAAATGACAGCTAAAATTAACCAAACTAAAATTATCAAGATTACATATATTGAAGACCATTTGCAGCATCTTTTGAAAATTGATCTCTAATTATTATTAGTATAAGGCATCTTTTCTTACAAACAAGAACCCTAAAAAGAAAAAGAAATTACTGAATATACTTCCCTCTTTTTTCTTTTTTTTTAAACAAATAACTTTATTTTCTAACAGCTTTTCTTTGACCTTATGTCATACATCAATGTGTTTTCCAGCTAACACAATTTCTTTGACCTTGTGTCTCCTGACACAATATCTTCAACCTTGTGTCACCTAATGAATGAAATCAATCATTATCACTTGCATCATCAAAATTTATTTGACTACTATTTACTTCTACCATCGGTGGTATAAGTATGTAGGTCCACTCAGGTGATTTTTACTTCTGATTTGGCTTTATTGCTCTTTTTGCTCTGCTGTTTATCACTTCTATTTTCTTCCCTGCTTGAACTTTCTTATTTGAGACTTCTTCTTTTTGACTTGTGATTTTGTTCACCTGCTCCTTTGCGAATTTAAACTTTAGGCCTTTGTTTTCATTTGGCCAATTATCTCCTTTTCTTAATTTCTTTTTTGGTTCCGCTGAATTATATTCCACTCTCCAAGCTCTTTTCCTTGATTTCTTCACCTTTGATTCATCTCCACTTTCATCTGTTTCGCTTTCTGTGTTTTCAGCTGATTCATTAATAATCAGTTTTACTGTATCAGATTCTTTTTTAGATTCAGGAACTTCTTTACTCAGCAGTTTCACTCTGTTAGGAACATCATCCTTGTAGCTGGTACTTGGAATTTCTTCTTCTTCTTCAATTACTTCCAATTTTCCGGTTTCAGAATTTTCGTTCCTGCTTCCAGAGCTTCCAATCTGCTTTTCAATACTCTCCTGATCTTGATCTTGAATCACTACTTGTTCAGTTTGTTTCCTTTTCTGCTACTTGATCTAGCAGATCATCATTTTCATTGTCTTCAGAATCTTGTATCACAATTTCTTCATCCAATGCCTCATTCGCATTTGAATCCTCCAGATGTTGACTTTCTCGTCGATCTTCAGGATCTGTATTTCGATTTCTTTCAGGTTCTTCTTCTGAATATGAATCAGCAGTTGTTTCACCTTCGTCGGGATTCTCAGGTGCTGGCACTCGTATGGTATGGCTAGCATGAATCCAACTCTTCAATCCCTTACACTTTACTGCATTTGTTGTGACTAATATCACCTGTCTTGCCTTCTGCCACCTTGGTACTAGGCAGTTTCTTCTTCGGTGAACTTTTGTCCTCACCCAGTCTCCAGGTAACAGATCATGTGCTCGTTCTTTCTCTTTTTTGTAATTTCTTCAGTTCCCACCTGATGGAACACAGAAGTCACCACATCAGATTTTTGCAGTAGTCCATTATGATGCTATCATTAATGCTCAACAGTTTATCAACTGGAACAAATGCTTGCCTCATGACCCTACCCATTAGTATTTCATGAGGGCTCAAACCTGTTTTTCTATCTGGAATGCTTCTCAAAGACATCAAAACAAGTGGAAGTGCGTCTGTCCACTTCATTCCTGTAGCTAAACACATTTTGCTATTCTGTTTTTTTATTGTACCATTCACTTGCTCAACAACACCTGATGCTTCTGGTCTGTAAGCACAATGCAGTTTTTGCTTTATGTCCAGAGCTTCACAAACCAATTGTAGCAATCTGTTTTCAAAATGTGTACCACGATCTGTCTCGACCGTCACAGGAAATCCATACCTTGGTATGATTTCTCTCAAAAGCAATTTTGCCACAGTAATTGAATCATTGCGGCGTGTTGGAATTGCTTCCACCCATCTTGAAAACAAACAGACTATCACCAAGACATATCTGAGTTTGTTGTGAGGTGGCATGTCAATGAAGTCAAGCTGTAATCTGGTAAATGGACCACCCTCCTGTCCTATGGTTCCCATGCTTACAACAGTTTTTCTGTTTGGGTTGATCTGTTGGCAGATAAGACACCAGACAAAGGGATTCTGCAATTATTCAGAATTTTGGATTGTACCATGTTTGCCTAAATAATCTTATCATCGAGTCTCTGCCAATATGTCCTGGACAATGGTACATGCGTGCCATGTCGGAATTCATACTGTCTGGCATTACTGGTCTGTCATCTTTGTAAACCCAAACCTTATCTTCTCTGTCTACATCATGCTTTTTAACCATGTGTTTTTCGCTTCATCATCTGCTTCATATTGTAACTGTTTTACTCCCTGCCAAGTCTCAACTACAGATGTTAGCATAAGTGAGTTCAAAACTTGTTCATTTGCTTTTTCCTTATTAATTGACACATTATTTTTTGCACAGAATTTTGCTACTTCGTCAGCATATGAGTTTCCTTTTGTTATGTAATCCTCTCCCTTTTTATGTGCTGTACACTTTACAACTGCAATTTTTTCTGGTAATTAAATTCCATTGATCAGTCTTCTAATCAATTCCGCGTTTTTGATTGGTGATCCCGCAGAAGTTAAATAACCTCTTTGAGACCAGAGCTGGCCATAGTCATGGACTACGCCATAACCACACTGACTACCAGTCACTATGGTAATTTTTTGCTCTTTTCCCAATTCACATGCATGAATCAAAGCAATCAATTCTGCTACTTGAGCTGAACGAATTCCTTTGAGACAAGAAGCTTCAATTACATCTGCAACTGTGCACACTGAATATGCTGCATTCAGAAGTCCTTCATCTGTTCTTAAGCATGAACCATCAACAAAATAAACATAATCTGATTCAGCTAATGGGACATCTTTTATGTCCTGTCTGGGTTTAGTGCAATATTCTAATACATCCAGGCATTCATGATCAACAGCCTCATCTCTGATTTCTGTTTCAGTAGTGTCAGGTAATAATGTGGAAGGATTTAAATTCACACATCTCGCGATTGAAACATTGTCTGAACCAAGGATAACCTTTTCATATTTTGTTAACCTACTGTTTGTCAAATATTGTGTTCTGCTTCTTGTAAGGAGAATATACATATACTTTTACAGGAAATCCCATTATTATTCCTTCACTTTGTTGCAAACTCACACTGGTTGCAGCTACTGCTTTTAAGCAACCTGGTAATGCTTTTGCAACAGGGTCAAGACCAGCTGAGAAATATGCCATTGGCTTTCTGAGTTTTCCATGTCTCTGAATCAGAACTGATAATGCACATCCTTCTTTTTCACTGCAATACAGCTCAAACTCTTTTTCGTAGTCGGGCATTCCCAATGCTGGAGCTTCACACAAACTTCTTTTTAACTGTTCAAAAGCTTCTAATTCAGTTTCTGTTAGGCTAATCGAGTCTTTTATGTCTGCATTTGTCAGTCTCTGCAGTGGCTTTGCAATTACTGAAAATCCACTAATCCATTGGCGACAATAACCAACCATTCCTAGAAACATTCTAACCTGTCTGTGTTTTTGGAGGTTGCATTGCTTGAATCATTTTTATTCTTTCTGTTGTCACTTGTCTGACTCCCTTTGCAATTCTGTGACCAAGATATTTTACTTCTTGTTTGCAAAACTGTAATTTTGCAGGAGATACTTTGTCCCTCGTCTGCCAGATGATTTAAAAGAGTAATGGTATCTGTTACACAATTATCTATTGTTTTTGCAGCCACAAGGAGATCATCAATATAGTGCACAAACGTAGATTTTCCAGGTAAATCTAGATTTTCCAAAGATTTCTTTAGCAACTGATTAAAAATAGATGGACTTTCGGGGTACCCTTGAGGGATTCGACACCATGCTACAATACGCTCTTTGAACCTGAATGCAAAAATTTGTTGGCTTTCTGGATGCAATGGAACAGTAAAGAATGCATTACATAAATCAATGACCGTGTACCATTCTGCATCATGCGGAATCTGATATAAAATTACCGCTGGGTTTGGTACAACTGGGCAACATGAAACAACAATTTTGTTAACCTTTCTCAGGTCTTGAACAATCCTGAAAGTACCGTTTGGCTTTTTAATTCCCATAAACGGTGAATTACATGGGCTGCTCTCAATTTCTTTTAAAACACCTTGTTTTATGAATTTGTCTATTACAGGAATAACTCCTTCACTCACTTCTGCTTTCATTTTATACTGTGGAATGTTTGGATAATCTGCTCCTTGTTTTACTGATATTTTTACTTGGTCTACATTTTTCATCAAACCCATTTCATCTCCAGTGAAATCCCAAATTTTAACATTCACTGTGTCTATTAATTCTTCAGGTAGATTGTTTTTATCAAACACAGGAAATAATTTACTTTCTTATGCCTCAATCATTGACATTGTTAATTTGTAAAGCCCATCTTCTTCTGGAGTTTGAAGCTCAATACCATCCGGTGGGCAATATATTGCGCAATTCATCTTGCAGAGAATATCCCTACCTAAAAGATTTACAGGACTGCTGTCACAAACTGTAAATCTATGCTTATCCTTAAATTTACCTATCTCAACTTCAACTGGTTCAGTTAAATCTGTTTTTATTTGCTGATTAGCTACACCTACTACTTGGATTTTATCCCCAGAGAGCGGAAGGTTTTCGATTTCCACTGATCTAACAGTAGAACGGGTAGCACCTGTATCCACTAGGAAAGTAATTTCTACATCATTCACTTTACCATTTACAAATGGACCAGACTGGTCTACCTCAAGAGTGGCTCCAAGCACACACTCTTCCTCCTCTCTCAGGCACCGTCAGAAGTAATCATCAGATTCACTCCCACCATCTTCTTTCAACCAATATTGTTGTGACACGTTCACTCTTGGTGATCTATACCTCCGCTGAATCCTGTTTCTGCACTGTATCTCTGCTCATTTACACAGTTTGGAAGTGGCGGTTGTGGTATCTGACTTTGCTGATTCACTACCTGTCGTTGTAGCTGTTTCTGCTGATTTATCTCATTCCGCATCTGTGGATTTAATGATGCATTTTTAAAATAATTTCTGGGCGGATTCTTGCACTCACACTTCCAGTGTCCAATTTCGCCACAATTAAAACATAGGAGTTTCTGTTTTAGCTCTTCTATATTTCCCATCAATTTAGGCTTATTATAAATACCTTTAAATTTTCCTTGATTCTGATCAACATTTTTATTTCCTAAAGTTGCTAATTGCTGTTCAACCACTTGTGCCCACATAGCTTTTTCTTTTAGCTTCTTTTGTTTAGCATCAATTTCATCACTGCAATATTTTGCTTTTCTCAGGATTTCATCTACTGTTTGATTGCCAACCAACTATTCCAGTTCTTACCATTTCACTAATTTCAGGTCTCAAGCCATTTGTATAAGGCTTATATCTTTTTCACTTAAACTTTCATAACCACTGTATTGTTTGAATACCAGCAATAATCTTTCATAAAATTAATGTACTGATTTGTTTGGCTCTTGGGTAGTCCTATCTATTTTAACCCAATCTATCTCTTTTGGGGAATCTTGTTTTTCAAAAACAAAATTACTTGATCATACTTCCTCATTACCTCTGGTGAAGGAGCACCGGTTACCTTATGTCAAGGGTATTCTTCTTTAGGCCAATTTATAGTAATTTTACATTCTGCCCACTGATCCGATGGGACAACTATGTCAAAGAATCCATCAAGATCAATCCACAAAACTTTTGAAACGTTTACAAATATGTCTACCTGTCGATACCATTCTGCAGGTTTTTCTCTTAATCGAGGAAAATCATTTGTAAACATTAAAATGTCCTGCCTTGTCCATGGGACATGCACATACCCTCCTCCTGGTATTTCTCTCATTGGTAACTCATTTACTACTTCCTCTTCTTTCTTTTCTCCGATAGGAAAAGCTAAACTTGTTCTGTCTTCATCTCTTTCCTTTGTCCATTTCACTCTCCATTTGCTTAGTTCACCCCATTTACTCAAATGAGATAATTTTTGAGCAACTGAATCAGGTGGTCTGATTAATTAAACTAGTCATATATCATTTACAAAAATATATACAACAGCTGTTTATCTATTTTCAGCATGGTTTTTAAACACTTATCATTAATCAGGCCACAAAGGCGATTGAATCAACTGATGGTAACTAGATCATGAATAAACAAGACCAGCTTGTCATTTCAAATCTAATTTTTATTAACTATTATTTTTCATAAGAAAAGGCATATACTTTTAAGAATGTTTATTTTATAAGCTATCAAGAAAGCAGCATTTTAGTGAGGAAATGAATTAATAAACTGACATTTTTAAAGCAAGCTCAGAATCATGAAATATTAGTAGAATAACAGTTTCCATTCCCTAAATCTATTTCCCTGTCTGATTCTCACTCCACCTAGAAAGGAAAAATCATTCAAAGTCTGCTGTCCTTACGTGTGCCAAAAGTCCGACAGAATCTCACGTCAATCAGGATTCGGAAAGAATAGTTTTTTTCTCCGCTCCAAGTGTCAGGTTTTATACCTTTCTTTCTAGCTAAACGTACTAAATTTTACATAATTTTAAGCGATTCCGAGCTTTTCATTGGCTGTCCTGTGTCAGTCCACGATAAAACATTAGATCATGTCCGTTACTTGACCAGGCCCAGGCTTTTACATAAGCCCTATTGTCTCTCATTACCACGTCTTCCAACTTCCTCAGAAAGATACTTTTTCAACGAGTTTCAAACATTTACTTCCTAGCCTTGGCAGACACAAGTTCCTGTCATTGAGCCTTTCTCCGAGTGCACGTTCAACTCCGCTGAAGAACTGCTTTTTCAATTTATGTGATTGTGCAGTAAAAGTCTTCACAGCTACGCAAGTGCAAGGCTTCGCTCTGGACAAGTTTTCATCCGCAACTCTGTCTGCCATATTTTCTGAATCACTTCTAGGCCTCACTTCAGAAACTATTATTAAACAAACACAAGACATCGATTAATTAAAGAATTGAAACCCATTCTGTTACCCACCCCCTTTACTAATTAATCCTGTTAATTATGTTACCTAGCTGAAGCACAAATAGGCAGCATTATATTTACTTCTCCTTTAGGAACTGCAGGACCTCTTTTATGCATTTTGTCACAAAGAAGACATAACATAAGCACACAAAATAAGCACATACCATTAGTTAAACAGCCGCATTTCATTCTGACAAAGACAAAAGACAAGGTTAGTTTATTATTTCTTGTTTGCGACATAAAGCACATTAATTTATCCCGCGTGTACTGATGCAAGAATTTCTTAAACTATGTTGATTAGTAATTTCACCACAAGCATATTCAATTATAATTATGGGAGATTAACTTCGCAAGTTTGAACAAAATCTTGTTCATCACCTTGCTCCATCAGTCACATGTGTTGTGACATCACCCGTCACATGCTCCTGGTTCTATCACGTGTTTAGGATGCTGTCATAACAGATACCGGTCTTAAGGCCCAGTTTCTTGGGCTCTGTCACAGGTAAAGTTGCTAAACTTTTTTAGGGGGGTACAGTATCTGAGTCTCTAACAAAGCAAGCTCGGGCATGTTCAGACAGCCGCAATCATGAAAAAATGGAGGGTTCCCCAACGAGAGGCTCTTTTTGTAGATGCACAGGCGTAACCCAGCCCCTGTGTCTCCCTAGGCCATACGTCTTATCCAGGCTAGTTCATGTTTGACTTAAAAAGGTCTTGTTAGCAATGTGTAGACAAATTCATAATTGAGTCGAGTGCTATGAAATGGACCCATACGCAGATGGCTGGTACTCCAACTCCCCAAAGCTCACATAGCATAATTAGCATGCTTGAAGTATAAATTGTCCTCCCAAAGGACCCCCCCAACTCACACAAAGATACTTGGAAAGAGAAATCTGCTATGAAATGGAACCCAAATGCAGATGGATACTCCGCCCCCCAACTCTGCAAGTGCAAATTTATCAATCATGAAGTATAAAATGCGGTCCCGAAGGGCCCACACACATCAACAGTAGTAAAAGGCCTAATTTAAGTCTGTGACCTGAGGGAAGTGAGAACTATGGAGCAAGCTATGAGATGCAGTGCGGGCAGCAGTGTGAACAAGGACTATTTCTATTGCAGGTAAAAACAATGCTAACTTACAGCATTTATGTTTGCCTTTAAAAAGTATTACATTTCACCATTTCTGCGTTTTAAAACCTGTTAGATGGAGCATGTAGTTTGTGTTCAATGTGTTACAGTTGCTTAGGAGGCTGCGTTTTCACACCATGCGCTTTAAGCCAAGGGTTTAAATTTGTTTCAAAAACCCCTAAATAGGACCAAATGGTGAAGGTGGAGAAGAAACTGATTAATCTAAACTTTTGATTCTTTGTACAATTATGTAATGTCATCCTCCCATCTAGATTTACATTAAATGTAAATGTAAATGTATTTCGATTTATATAGCGCACGTTTCACCCAGGGGTCTCAAGGCGCTTGCTTAGGGAACCCGTCCTGGTATTCCCCTGTGAGAGATACCCGGCAGGGTATTCACAAGGTGAAAGCCAGGCATCCCACCGCGAGGGGCCGTAGTGGAGATTAAGCAAGCTATTGCCCAGAGTCGCAGAGTGTGACCCCGTGAGTCGAGTAGGCACCGGAGCGAGAATTGTCGAGTCCGTGGAATTTTTGAGCCCGAGACCCGCCGAGGCGGGGAATCGAACCCTGGTCCACGGCTGAAATCAGCTTCCGGGTCTGCCGCCTCTAACCACTGAGCCACACTTCTCCACTAGTTAATTAATCCTTACATTTTCATTCAAATGCCCACCTCTCCATGACTTTAATCTTATATCCATTTTTCTATCCCGATATCCATTCTTCTGCCAATACATTTATCTTCGCTTCCTTCCTTCATCCTTCCACCCAGCTGTCTATTCGTCTTCCATCTTTGAACTTTCACCTATTGATCCCTGCACCCTTCTCTCACATTTCCTATTCATCATTTCACCATTCCTTCCTTGCATGTACTTTCAACATATCTTCCTTTCACTATTCCATCTTACGTACACCTTTTCTTTCTTATTTCTAGAACACGTCCGAACTCCGCCTGTTCTGTACTCGTTCTACCTCTCTAGCTTTGCCATGCTTATTTTTTCTTTCTTGCTTGTTTTCTCTCGAGCTCACATTTTGTTTGTAATTCCTTATTTTCCCTAGTTAATCATTTTTCTTTTTTACTTCAAAATCTGTTTCTTGAAATTTTTCTCCGGAGACTGTGACAAAAACCATTACAGAAGCCACATCAGTCACAAACAGTGAGCCCGGATTTACAGTTTGCTCATGAGGGTTTCAGCTTTTCCACAAGGTCCATGACGAATGAGCTCTGATAGGTAAAACAGCTTCTTTATAACATAGTGCTTTCAGGCCCATGGTTCTGAGCATCAATCTACCCTCCCAAGAGAGTAACTAAGAAAGGAAACTTAAATATACCTAAAAAACACAAACAACAAACGGTGATGTCATGGTGCAAAATAGAATATAGTGAGCGTGAGGAGTTGGATACTGGGGTAGTTATTCAGGTGTGCGTCGCACTGATCCGTGAGCCCCTCACTTTGAGGAAGTTAGATAAGGAACAGGTCGAGGGCCCCTAGCCGTGGGCCCATGCCATCAAAGGGACCCCTCTGATAAGTAGGTTACCAGTGGAGACCAAATGTAATGAAAGCTTTTCCTAGTGTCATCCGCTATATCAGCCATGTGCTCAAACGCCAGAGCTCTCCACAGTCTTGCGTGCCATTGGGTTAATGATGAGGCCTCTTGTTTTTCCCCCCCCCAAACAGCGGCAATTGCCATTTTGGTTACCCCCAAATAGAGAGACATCACTGATTTGTCACCTTGTGTTTGGTGTTTCAAAATGGGACCTGGAGGCCCCAACAGGACCTGTTCCATGGAATTGGAAATAAGATAGCCTATGATAAGCTTAATTTGGGATGGGAATTTCCTTCCAAAATGACTGTATGGAGGGGCAGTCCCATCATGTGTTTGAAATCGCCTAACATTCCACAACCCCTCCAGCACCTTTCCGACCAAGTGGGAAAATCGTGTGAAGTTTCTGAGGGTACAGGTACCAATCATAAATAATCTTGTAGTGTGCCTCCCTGAGGTGCATTGAGCGGTTGAATTTCACTATGTTCCAGCCTAAAGGTTCCCAGTGCCTTTCTTCCAAAGGAGTAGTCGTGAGTGTGTCTCAACAGTGTTTGAAAAGCGGGGTCGATCTGGGACTTATCGCCTGTATGAGGGCGTATAAATAGGAGATACACCCCTTGGAAGAGGATCCAGATTAAGCAAACTTCTCCCTGGTAGCGGCCAGCCGCACAAGTGGCTGCTACAACCAGTGTTTCAGCTCTCTTGTAGTGCAGGGGGGGAACGCAGCGTTAAAATGTATAGGCGTGTGAGGAGAGGGGAAGGTCGTAAGGTGTGATCTTTTAGTGAGGATATCCCAGACCTGTAGTGTGGTGGATGTAGGTGTGCTAATGTAGGCATTGAGAGGTCTGGCCTGCTTTGATTTCCATAGAAGATCCCATATGGTACACCCTGCTATCTGTCTATATGTAACCAGTGCTTCTCTGAAGCCCGCAGTGACCATTCCATGATTATCCGCATTTGTTCTGCTCGGTAATAGGACTGAAAGTCCGGTAATGCAAGACCGCCATCTTTGCGTAGTCATATGAGCAAATTATAGGGAAGGCGTGCCCTTTCCCCTGCCATATAAATTTGGTAAGCATTAGTCGCAGCTCCTGAAAGAGACCTCCTTCCACTGGAACAGGCAACCCCTGAAAAAGGTAAAGTAAGCAAGGGAGAACATTCATCTTAATGGCATTAATCCTACCCAACCAGGAGGTGAATGCCACACTCCATGACATCCGAGCCCTGATGGACAACGGAGAAACAGCGGCCCTCATCCTCCTAGACCTCTCCGCGGCATTCGACACTGTCTGCCACCGCACCCTTGTGCAGCGCCTCAGCAACGTCGGAATCCAGGAGAAGGCACCGGAATGGATCATCTCCTTCCTCGACGGAAGAACACAGAGAGTCCGCCTACCACCGTACAAGTCAGAGGCCACCGAAGTCATCTGCGGCGTCCCTCAAGGATCCTCGCTGAGCCCCACCCTCTTCAACGTCTACATGAGCCCCCTCGCGGCCATCGCACACCAACACAACCTCAACATCATCTCCTACGCTGACGACACCCAACTGATCCTCTCCCTGACCAACGACCCCGCCGCCGCCAGAGCCAACCTTCACGAAGGGATGAAAGACGTAGCCGAGTGGATGACGACCAGCCGCCTGAAACTGAACTCGGACAAGACGGAAGTCCTCATCCTGGGCTCCTCGCCCTCCGCCTGGGACGACTCCTGGTGGCCCCCCGCCCTGGGCACCGCTCCCAAACCAACAGACCACGCACGCAACCTGGGCTTCATCCTGGACTCCTCCCTCTCCATGACCAGACAAGTCAACGCCGTCTCCTCGTTGTGCTTCAACATCCTGCGCATGCTACGGAAGATCTTCCGGTGGATCCCCACCGAGACCAGGAAGACGGTCACCCAGGCCCTCGTCACCTGCCGACTGGACTACGGCAACGCCCTCTACGCCGGAACCACCGCCAAGCTCCAGAAGAGACTCCAGCGGATCCAGAACACCTCAGCCAGACTCATCCTCGACATCCCACGACACAGCCACATCTCCGGACATCTGAGAGACCTGCATTGGCTCCCCATCAACAAGAGAATCACCTTCCGTCTCCTCACCCACGCACACAAAGCCCTACACGATCAAGGCCCGAGCTACCTCAACAACCGCATCAACTTCTACGCTCCCAAACGCCATCTCCGATCAACCAGTCACGCCCTCGCCGCCGTCCCCCGCATCCGAAGAACGACAACAGGAGGAAGGTCCTTCTCCTACTTGGCCGCCAAGACCTGGAACTCCCTCCCTCCCGACCTGCGCCTGACCCAAGACCACCTCTCCTTCAGGAAGAAGCTCAAGACCTGGCTGTTCGAGCAGTAGCAGCACCCCCCCCCCCCCAAGCGCCTTGAGACCCTCCGGGTGAGTAGTGCGCTCTATAAATGTCTATGATTGATTGATTGATTTACCCAAATTAGTCTTTAGTTGCCGCAGAAAAGGGAGAGAAGTTGGCTTTATACAGGTCCCGTATTCGAGGGGTGATTTTTACACCTAAGTACGTGATTTATTTAGTGGTGCAATGAAACGGTGACATCCCTTCAACCCTGAGCCAGTCTGCTTTTGATATTAAGTTCAGTAAGAAGGATTTGGTCCGATTAATCTTGAATCCCACCACCAGTTCAAACGTCTCCAATTACTCATGGATGGCAGGAAGTGACAGTATGATCTTATACTGGGAGAAGCACGTCATTGGCAAATAGTGATATTTTATGATCGTCCATGCCAAAACTTATTCCATGGGTCTCCTGATTTCCTCTGATCCTGTGGGCCAGGGGTTCTATGCTCAATGCAAAAAGGAGGGGGGATAAGGGGCAGCCCCGTCTCGTCCCATGAGCCAGGCCAAAGGAATACGCAAAACCATTAATCTGGACCCGAGAGCTGGGAGAATATTTAGCTCGAACCATCCCTATAAACGGGTCATTGAAACCAAAGCGCTGAAGCACCCTAATTAAAGACCATTCCATACGATCAAAGGATTTCTCCACGTCTAGCGAGAGAAGCGCTGTTGGGATGTTTTTCTTCTGGGGCTTTTTTCCTATATGGACGATGTGTCACAAGTGATCATGAGTCTGGCGACCCTTAATAAATCCGGATTGATCTGGATCTATAAGGCCTGGGAGAACAGATTCGAGACGAGTGTCTAGGATATTGGAGTACATTTTTGCATCTAGGTTCAGGAGAGCAATCTGGCAGTAAGAAGAGCAAGCTGAAGGATCTTTACCAGGCTTAGGAAGCACTGCCACTATCGCTGCTCCCATGGCAGGAGTAACTTGTGGCGAGGAGGCGATGATGTTACACAGAACAGTTAAGAAGGGGACAAGCTCCAGTGCGAAGGTACGATAGAAGTGTGCTGAAAAGCCATCTGGCCACGGAGCCTTCTGGAGTTGAAGGGAATCCATCGCCTAGTGTACTTCCTCTACATTTATAGGTTTAGCGAAGTCTTTATTCGCACTAGCTCTGACCTCTGGGAGGTCCAGAGGGTCCATGGGGCATATTATCAAGGATGGGCGATACATTATTGCCGCTTTTATCGGCAGGAAACTGCCGATAAAGCGGCGATAATAGCCTTGATGATATGCTCTATGAATTCCAATCGAAGCCCATGTTAGATGTGAGTCAGCTCCCCGCCGCTCCCCGAGGACCTGAGAGCGGGCGGAGGGCTGCTGGGACCGGCCGGGGCAGAGAGAAAGTCTGCACTGCTGGCGCAAAGATCAACGGTGAGGCGCGCTGAGAGTGCCTGGGGCTAATCAGGTCGAGGGACTGACCCTTGAGGGAGATCACGCGCTGATATTATTTCACAGAGCATATTAAGGGCATTTGTTCAAGTAAATCAGTAGCATTATTATTTTACTACTGAACTGAAGAGACTTGAGACTATTCTTATTAAGAAACTTCCTGATAATACAGGTACAGACGAGCCCCGAGAGGCTCATGGGGGCGTATGTGGGCAAGAGCCTGTGTGGCTCCTGCCTTTTGGCACAGTGCTGTTCGAGGGCTAGTGAGAGCCAATGCCCTAGTTTGCTTGTTATCCCAGCTGCCCAGCAATTAGTGGGCAGCTGCACCGTTTAGGCCCTGACATTGAGACACAGGGCGTACTAGCCCCAACAAGGCCAGCTGGCCTAGGGACTGCCCCAAGTAGTGGCAAATGTCAGTTTTGCGCAATGTGATGTGGTGCTAGGAAATGTAATGCATTTAATATGATTACGCACTTTGATCTTACACCTCTGAATGTGTTTTCATGCATCATGTGTTTTTGCGCTATTGAGTTGTGTTCTGGCACCTCTGAATGTTTTTAGACATCATGTGTCTTCCTTGTTCTTGCACCTCTGAATGTGTTTTAGATGCATCATGTGCCTGGTTCCTACACCCCTGAATGTTGTGATGCATCATGTGTAATGTGTTCTTGCTGATCTCCCTAATTGTATTGTGATACTTAGGTAGTTCTTTTTAGTACAGGTGGTCCTAGTGAGGTCCTGGTCCCCTGCGTGACATTCTCCTAAGGTGGTTAGGGTTGCGTAGGTGGTACTTACCTGTTCCCAGTAGTTACGGGATGTGATTTACAACTGTTATTTTGTGCTATACTTACTCTAAGTTCTAGAAGTGCTATTTCTAAAAGTGTTGATTCTGACAGTGGCCCATGTGGCCCTGTCTTGTAAATAATCCCTTATGAATATTGCCCGTGCCAGTTGGCACAATGTACATGTGTGATTTCTATCTGATGTGTTTTGACAATACAGAAGTTAGTTTTATATAACTTTGTGTGGAGTTCCTTTTGTGATGTGCCTAGGATGTTTCTGTTGTGTGCTGGCGCAAATGCTTTACACATTGCCTCCGAGTTTAGCCTTACTGCTCGTGCCAAGCTACCAAGGGGGTGAGCAGGGGTTATCTTGGCGTGTGACTCCATTGCCCTGACTACAATGGTGGTTTCTGCCTGGCTTTGACGTCAGCCTTAGCTTACCAGAAATAGCCAGTTCTAACAAGACCTGACTTGAGAGCCCTTGCTTTTATTGTCTGAAGGGCTCGATAATTCAGTGGTCCCGGAAAGATGGCCTGAATGAAAGAAGATAGAAGGCCTAAAAGTCTGGCTAGTTCTCTTAGGGAAAGATTTTCTTGTTTCAATACATGTCTTATCTCTTTTCTGATTTTGGCAATCTTCTTGGGAGGAAGGAGGAGAAGACATTCTGTTGTGTCTACTGTGAAACCCAGGAACTCCATCTTCCTTGAGGGAACTAGAATTGATTTTTCCCTGTTTATGATAAACCCCAGACTTTCTAGGAGGTCTATAACTATCTTCAGGTCTTTGATAATTTGAGCATGGTCTTGAGAAAGAATCAGGATGTCGTCTAAACAGATGAGACGAATTCCTTTTTCTCTTAGACATGAGGCAACTGCTCTCAGTACCTTGGTAAAACACCATGGGGCAGAGGAGAGACCGAAGGGAAGAGCCTGAAATTAAAAGAGATGGTTTTTCCAAAGAAGCTGAAGAAAGGGTTGGTGTTCCTTTGCCATGGGAATTGTAAAGTAGGCGTCCTTCAGATCTAATTTGACTAGCCAGTCCCCTTCTAATAAGAGATATCAGACAAGATGGATGCCCTCCATCTTGAAATGATGGTAGACAAGGAATTTGTTGAGTTCCCTGAGATTTATAACAGGTCTCCAACCCTTGTCTTTCTTTTCCACAAGGAAGAGAGTACTTATGAAAGTCATAAGCTCCATTGGAACCTCTAGAATGGCTCCTTTTTTTAACATTGAGGACATTTCTTCCTCTATGATTTTTTCTTGATCTAGTGTAAGAGGTATCAGTCTTGGAAGAGAGTTTTGTATTGGTGTCTTGATGAAGTCTATAGAAAAAACCTTGAACAGTGTTCAGAACCCAGGGATCTTGTGTGATATTTTTCCAATTGTGGTAAAAGAATCTCAGTCTCCCACCCACTTTTTGATTCGAAGAAAGGGAAGGGGGAGGAGTACTCACTTTGAGGAGTGGAATCTGCAGGTCCACCTCTTGCTCGAAATCCTCTGGAGCGGAAACCTCTTCCTCTGGGTGGATAGAATTGTTATTGGTTGGCTGGTTGGTAACCTCTACCAAAATTCCCTCTGTTTCTTGGAAAGGGGCGTCGGTTGAATCGGCCGGAAGATTGCCCCCTTCTTCCGGCCCTTCCAAAAAGGTTACTGTTATAATTAAAAACTTTTTTCATGTTTTGATGCGCTTTATCTAAAGCGGTAAACGTTGATATATATTTTCCCAAACTTTTAATAAGGTCCTCTCCAAAAAGTAAACCTTTTGGATTAATAGAGGTTTCTTTTTCGGCCATATCCATTAATTTAGGACTAATTTTATTGAGGACCACTCTCCTTCTTTCACAATTTAGTCCTGCATTGGCATTTCCTAAGAGGACAAGTGCTCTTTGGCTCCATCCTCTAATGGAGCATATATCAAGAGGGGAACCATTAAGGTAACTCTCCTCAGCTGCGTCGATTATTTTAGTAAGCGGTCCTAGAATGTCGAAGACTTTATCTTGGAAGTAATTAGTTCTGGATCAAGGTTAGGCGTTTGACAAAATTTACCATCAATTGAAGGTCTGTTGCACTCTGCTCTCAAGAGATTGCGAGTTTCCCTTTCTAAAGGGTTACTTATCCATTTAGATATGAATTTCGAAACGTGCTCATGTGGGGCCACTCTGAGCTTCTAGGGTGTTTAATGTTAAAAGGGGAGAACATTTCTTCCCCTAGAGGGTCCAAGACAGTATCTTTGGAAGATAAAGGACCAATGTCTTCATTCAACAGAAAGGAATCAATATCTTTCTCATCCTCATCGAGGTCAAGAATATATTCATCAGGAAATTCTGAGTCATCATTATCACTAGGGTCATTATCCAGAGCACTTTGGAGAATTGTGCCGCAAGGGACACCCATTAAATTTGTGCCGCTAAGGACACCTTTCGCATTTGTGCCACGAGGGACACCTGAGGTAAAAGAGGTGCGAGGACCTCCTGTAAAATTAGAGGTGCTAGGACCTCCCGTGCTCTCTGGGGTATAATCAATATTGTTACTTTTTTTATGCCCCTTACCCCTTTTTTCGGTGAGATCATTAAACTCCGTTATGTCCAGATCATTGTTATCATTGATCAAGGATCTCTTAGACAACCTAACTTGAGAGAGTGGAAAACATACATGATCTCATTTCCCTATGGATAAGTTGTTTGATGACATCATTATTAAGATCAGATTCAACAGTGATACTGTGAATTGAATCCGAATCGGACTCAGACATATTTTAATATGAATAAATAAATATCTAAGAATGTCTGAAGCTTTAGAATCCCTTGCCTTTCTGTATAAATTTACTATATAAATACACCCTTTTTTTAATGATAACTTTTCTATATAAATATACTCTTTATTCTTTTTATAATACTAACATTAAATTACTTCGAAAAAAAATCGATCCTAATAGAATTATTATGGGAGGGAAACAAGGGTAAATAAATAATGCATGAAGAGGGGGGTAATTATGCAATTTCCTGAAGGAAAAGCGAAGTGCATGAACAACCAGCTGATTGAGCGCTCGAGCAGGCATAAAACCGTTGCTCGCGTCTCAATCAGCTGTGTATAATGAGGGTATTGCGAGGAAGGACCCCTGGCAGGTACCGCCAAGGGTCATTCCTCAAAAGCGCGTCGATAGAGCTTTGCGACTAAGCCCCGATCTTCACATAAACAAGATAAAGCCACAATGGGTCATAACCTAGAAGGCCTTCTGAAGATCTGAGGCATTTGACAAAGATATCTATGCCTGTGCCGCCGTTTAACAAATAAAACGGGTCAGTGCGTCTTTTAAATATTATGCGCGCGATAACAGAATTATAATTACAAAATAAAGACGACTAAAGGAAGGTAAACCGGAAGCCAACCTCCGTAAATTGGAGGTTGGGTAACCGTGTATAAGGTGTAGAAAAGGTGTTACTCTACCTTTTAAGATAATGTAAGCAACTACATAGCGGATATATATAAATATTATTCCTATAGGGATAAAGAGGGTTAATCAATATAAACTAACAAGCACAGATTAAGCATAGATTAATAATAAAATACAAGTCAAAAAACGAAACTGAAGAGCTAAGTAAGAAGTTTACTTATCTTGCTTGGAGCCGCATTTAAAAGAGGCTGATTGCCTAGTGATTCATGCTATTGTTGATGCTTATGTATTCTAAGTTGGAACTTTTGCTTTATGACATATGCGGCTATGCTTGGACTGCATTAAAAGTTGTATGCATAATGGTAGCCTCCGGTCTTGTAATGAAATCCAGAGGGTACAAAGGTGTAAAAGAGGTGTTACAATCTTGTGAACTAGCTGCTGCAGACATAGAGGTTATTTCATCCTGATAAAGTTTGAGGTGCCCCCTATTGAGGGATTCCAGCTTTATTTGAATTAAAAAGGTGCAAGTCCTCCTTACTAAAGCGCAACTATTTTTATGAGTCTGCATGGCCAAAATAAACTTAGAACCCTGCAGACAGTGCCTACAAATTCATGACCTAATTTCGTAAAATGGCATGGATTGGACCCCTAAACACAAATTTAGCAGAGGGCTGCAGGTGCTCCAGCCATTTCAAGCGTTCACAGGTCAAAGCTGAGAGACTGGGATACCCCGAACACAAAGACAGTCATGAGGTAAAGCCTGTAGCAGGGGTATCGAGGCGGGCATCTTCAGCAAATACTCCCGAGACCATTCAAACCGGCTCCGGTGTGCTGGCTGAAAACTGGTTGGTCGGGAAGAAATAAAAGTGCCCTAATAGCGCCAAGCAAACAGCGTAGGCTTTTAATCAGTGAATTAAAGAAAAACAGTATTTGTGCTACAAGGAGGCACTGCCTCAGAAGGGGAGTCAAGCCCCCTAAAATGATTTGCTGTAGAGTTTAACATGCAACACAAAGCCCCAAGGTGACCTTTCAACCTTGCAAGAGTATCTTCTACAGCAAAGTTATTGGGGAAAAAAGTGGTTGTTGCTCAACTCTACCACCGGCGCATCCAACACGCTTCTGGCAGCTAGCATAGCTGGGTTACTAATGGATCGCAGCACTACCAATGCAGTCATACTGTCTAGAGCAGTTGAAGCCCTTGCTGCTCTTGAAATGCATCCGACAGATTGGGAGGCTTTGGAGAACTCTCTTCTTGAGAACTATTTTTCCGTCACTGTAAAAGTTCTTTCCTACAGCGGGTCCTGAAAGTACTTCACATCTGTAGAGTCTGTGAAAAGTAAGACTGTTTACATTCTCCATTATGAAAATCCCTTATGGTATCATGAGCCTGAAGGGTTTTCTAGGAGCCAAGTATTTGTGCACCCATTGTGACCAAATCTACAAAACAGACAGCTCATCAGTGTGAAATGCATTGTAAAATGTGTCAAAGGGATGGCTATATCTTAGTTGCTGATAAGAAGGTGAACTGTCCTAGTTTTAATCTATTCTGTTGCTTGGAAACTGCTTGAGCAGACACTAGGGTTATTCAATGCATCCCTAAACCAGACTGATCACAAATGCAAAGGTATGAAATGCCCCCAGTTTAAGGTGTTATCTGTCGGGAATACAACACGTGTTACAGGACTAAAGGCAGGCCCCAGATCATAGTGTTCAATATAGTGTATCCAAGAGGACGGAGTCCACCAGCCTAACTGTATTTTCACACACCAGTTATCTTCCAATGAAAACTGAGTTTGAAGGCCCTTCTATAAACTAATTCCTTACCACATTAATTCAGACAAAATTCAAAGGGTATACACTAATGTCCCATAACTCAAAAGCGTATGACCTGTTTATTTTGCAAAATATGATTTGTAAAAAGATGCCTGTTGAACTCATCACCCAGCTGATGCTGCTAATGGCTGCACCTTTACCTATACGATCATAGAACCTTGGAATTGTCTGCCCATGACGTTGAGCAAGTTGCCAAAAGCCTTTAATATTCCAGGTTGTAAAGGTTATTTCCCCCACTGTAACACCTGGGCGAATCAAAATGATGAGGTTCCCCAACGCCCGCCCGACAGCTATGGTGTTGATTATATTATGTCTCGGGAGAGTTTTCTACAATGGTATGGTGAAAACCGCAAACAAAAGAAATTAATTGTCAAGCCAAGCTGGCAGCTTACCGTCAAGCAGATGTAATGATCTTGAGAAAAACTTGCAATCTTTTCAGACGTTGAGATGACAAAACAAGAAACTTTCTGAAACCCAAATTTGAACACTAGCACAGGTGTACTGTTACAGGCGCAATATGTTGAAAATGGTGGCTTGGTTTTGAGATCACTCTGGGAGCATGAGTGGCTAGATATGTTAACATCGGATGCAGAACTCTGATCCTTCATTAGGAGCAATGAGTTACCCGAACCTTTGGAGCCCAGCGATGCTTTATTTGGGGGCTGTACAAACGCTAAACCGTTGTACAGGGCCGTGGGCGAAGGTGAGAAAAATGCGTTGCTATCTGCACCCATTTGTGAACAAGATGAAATTATACCTCTTGGGCCTTCCCACCATCCTGTTTACAAAGGCTTTAAAGCCATAGACAAAACTTTGGGTTAGTTCAATGTCCAGTCTTACCACCCTGGAGGCTTTACTTCCCCGTACTACCATGCAGTGTATGGTAAGTTAATGTTCCCCCTCTGTCGAACATGTGCTGAAAGTAAAGAGACAAACGAGTGCAGACACACTGTGCAAAAGGTTCTCACCGGGACCTGCTGTAGCATTGAGGTACATACGGCCCTAGAGCTAAGATACTGACTTAGAAAAATGCATGAAATGTGGCCATTTGAGGTGACGACAACCCTGAGTATATTAACTTATTTCTCAGTGACAAGCGGGAGGCATCAGTGTTTCCAGAATGGTGCATTAACAAGGTCTCAATCAAAAATATATCTATTAATTGGTTGGTTGATAGCTTTATTTCGATATGCATATATCATAAAAGCATTACACAAGAATATATAAAACAGCATATCAAAAACATAGACTGTACATAAGAACATCAAAAAGTATAAAACAGAATAAATAAGTTTAAAAAAGCATTAAATCGATAGAGACAGTCTTTTTAGGCGAATCAACCAGGCCCATTTTAAAAATTTAGAAACAGCACAAACAATAGGAGGGGCTGTATTGGTCAGTAGAATACGTAAAGCCACCGAATGCTGGCGGATGCCCATCTCTTTACAAAGTGGTTTAAGCCAATAAGATCTGGGGCGCACGTAGTCAGGGCAATCAAGGAGAAAGTGTGCCACTGTTTCACAGCTGTCAGGACACAGGGCACAATAGCGTGATACCTGCTTAGTCAAGTTCCATCTGGAGAGGAGATCAGCTAGGGGTAAGGTCCCTAGTCTGAATTTAATATAAAGAGCCCGGTCCATTGGAATGGTGATAATATCCAAAAAGGGTTCAAACGCAGTAACATCTTTAATCCTCAAATATGCTGCGGTGGAATTGCAGTGATGCTGATTGCTAATGAGCTTTGAGGAAACCCATTCCCAGTATATTTTTTTCAGAGACTCCTTCGGGGGAGCTGAGTGAGTAGACCAGCAGGAACCCAATCCTAGGTCCCCAAGCAGGTGTTTAATGTCCCTGAGCCATTTAATCTTCTGCCAGCCATCAGAATGCATTACCTCTACCAGCCCGTCTGCATAGGATTTTAGTTCCGGGACCCTCCACAGGCGGGCCCACAATAGGAGAGACCGGAGGCGGGCCAGATCTTTAATTGGTTTGCAGCCCGCATCCATAAGCACCGGGACTATCGGGGTGCTCATCGGGACTGCCATTAGATCCTTGATAAATTTGTTCTCCGCTTTAGACAGAGACTCCATGTTGCCCAGACCCCATAACTCCGCTCCGTAAAGTGATGCGGATACTGCTCTAGCCTTATATATATATCTATAATCGGAGATACACCATGTTTCGATGAGGTATTATACTCCTTTAACAAGGCTCCCCCCACCCTTTTATGGACCAGTGTCATTTTATTAATATGGGGCATCCAGTTCATACCGTCACTCAACCGAATTCCCAAATAGTCGAATTCAGAAACTTTTTCAAGGGGGATAGAATTCAGGATAGGGGGGCGGCCAAGTTTTCTGGGGGGATGCATGACTAGATATTTAGTTTTTTCCACATTTATAACAAGACCTCTTTTTACACAAAAATCCTGGAACCGGTTCAGGAGCTTCTGGAGGCCCTGGGGTGTTTTTGAGATGAGAAGGGTGTCGTCGGCAAACAACAGGGTTGGGATCTTGACGTCACACAGGGTAGGGCCATCTGCTGGTTCTTCAAGCAAATGGTCTACCACCCCGTTCACGTATAACGAGAAAAGGGTGGGTGCTAGAACACAGCCCTGCCGGACACCCCTCTCTACCCGGATCTTGTCAGTCTTCTCCCCATTCAAACCCCATCTAACCTGGGCATAGTTGGCATTATGCAATTTCATTAGGAGGTCCAAAATGTAAGGGGGCATCCCAAGACCATACAACACCCTCCAAAGTTCCTCCCTGGGAACTAGGTCAAAGGCAGTCTTCAGGTCTATAAAGGCCAATATAAAGACTGCCCTTGCCCAGCACCACCACCTTCCAATACAATAACAGGAGTCTAAAGACTTGTTCAATTGTTCCGGTGCCTGAGCGAAACCCGGCCTGCATCTCGGATAGTATGTGGTTGTCATCCACCCAAGAAAGAATCCTCCCCAGAATTGCTTTTCCCGCCACCTTCTGGGTCGAGTCTATAAGGCTTATAGGCCTATAGTTTCCTGGTATATCACGATTTCCCTTTTTAAAAATTGGGACTACCTCTGCCCCTTTCCAGGACTCTGGGACAGATCCTCCCTCAATAATGGCATTTAGGAGAGCAGAGACCAACACCCCCCAATCACCTGGATAAGCACGAAGAAGGTCCCCTGGTAACCCATCCGGGCCAGCTGCTTTTAGTGGAGTGAGGGTTTTAATTAGGTTCGTGACTTCACGTGCGGAAAAAAGGTCCATATCTCTATCCAGGGAATAGAGGGGAAGGATAAAGTGATCATTAAGTGGGCCTTCAATGGCACAATAGAGACCCAAAAAGTGGTCAAACCACGCCTTGGCAGTAATAGTGCAAGTCCTCAAGGTGTCAAAGGGCCGATTCCTACTACCCACCAAGTCCCAGAATCTTTTGGGATCTCTCCCTCGGCTGGCCGTCAGGAGGTCCTGCCAAAAGTTGTCTTCCCATTCTTCCTTAGCTACTTTTTGGCAGTGTGAGTATGACCTTCTAGCCTCCCTGATCCTAATTTGGGATTTAGATTTGACTGCGTCAACGAGCAGGGTCTTCGCCTCTCTGCACGTACGGTTAAACCAGCCTTGTCTAGCCCGGGAACCGGGTCTCTTACCATTAGTGTTACCTGGAACAATAAAAAGATCACTAAGAGCCAGGGTTAGGTTACAAAATCTGGCGGACACATCTCCCAGCCCACCCCCCAGAGGGTCAAGGTTAACTAGGGCTGCAGCTAAAAGCTGCGATATGGAAAGTAGTTTCTCCGCTGAGAGCGACAGCTTGGCCCACTTTAGCCGTTGACCGCAATTTGAAACTACCGACATGTCCGGGACAGAAGAGCACAAAGTTCTGCAGCCTAAACCGTCTAACCACCTATCGGTCAGGGTAAGTGAAAGAAGATTATGGTCACTTTCTACAGAGGGTATAATGACCATATCCTTAACCATACTCCATAGGTGGGTATCAAGAAGAAGATAGTCAATTCTAGAGGAATGTGCGGGCCTATTGTATGTGTGGGCCCCCTTTTTATCAGAACTAGTCCTGCCATTAAGTGCCCTCAGGTCAAACTCGATTGTTATAGAGTTAACCTGGAGCACCACTTCCGACCATTTCTTAATTGGACTAAGCTCTAGAGCAGGTATACCCCACCTATTATCGTCAACCTCTTTATCCAGTCAAACTTCTGGGCCAAGGGGCTCAAAGGTGCAGTTGAGGTCGCCTGCAACCAAGGTGCGGTGCTTGTGTGGCGAGGATCGAAGCAGAGCCTCCAGGCGGGCTATAGTGGGGGATTCTCTGCCCCCCTTTACGCCGCGGGCGTAGATATTGAAAATATTTAGAATAACCTGGCCCTTTGGATTTTTCAATGTGATATTGAGAAGGTCTGGACACTGGGTATCATGCTCCTCCACCCTACAATTAAGTGCAGTGGCTACCCAAACAAGGAGACCTCCCGAGGGACGGCCCCTACCACTCTCAATTTGTACTGCTGGTATATGGTAGGACGAATATCCCGCCTTATGAGAGGGCTCCCTGCACCAAGTTTCCTGGAACAGACATATGGAGTATTCCTCCACAAGAGCGTTCCAGTCAGGCAGGGCCAATTTCCTGTCCAGACCGGCCACATTCCAACTGAGAACCTTAACGAGTGGGTCAGTCACAGTCGGGATGCTAGCGGGCTCGACAGTATCTACCAAGTCTATGACCCCCATAGAAGAACAGGCATTTGTAGGCTCAGTTAGAATCAACACTACCCCTGGTTCACTTATGTCACCTAAATCCGTATGCTCCCCTAAAGTGGGCAATGGGTTGGGTTCTGCTGCAAAATTTAAACTTCTGGAGTTAGATATTCCAACCACTCTATTGGTAGTTAAACTCCTAGTTTTTTCCTAGTGGTCGAGGGATTGTCACCATCCCCTCCCTAAGTCTTGCCACCCACCCAAATTGGTAGAAAGCGGGACACTAGTATGATTATAGTGCTGTGTGGATGGGGCTACTGTACCAATCCCTGGCCACAGGCAACTTAGGGGGCCATTTTGCTCGTTAATCAAAGAGGTTGAAACACTAGTGGGACGTGGGTAAAAGAAAGTAAGGTCAACAATGCCAATTCCTCCCTTACCCGTACACCATCCCTGTCTAGTTAGCCATCCTACCACCCTTGGGTCTTGAAAATTAACCACGATACAGTCCCCCCCAGGCTTTTGGTGGTGGAACCTATCCAATCTATTCGCCTCACTCCCAATATAAGACCATCAACTTCCCCAGGTAGGGGCCGGTTCACCCTTAACCAGTGCATAGCCTTGTTTTTGAGCATCTGGAAGGTTTCTCTCTGTCCCGGTGGAAGTAATGGGACATTTATCAGGACTGCTACGAAGGGGAAGGAGTCTGGGGTGAGGTTCATGGGGGGTTTCTTGTGAGGTGGCTTTTTCGGGGGTGGTAAGGATGGTCTGGAAACAGTAGAAGCAGGGCAGAGTATCAATTTATTCACTAATGGTTGATTTCCAATAAGTGGGGCAGAAGATATAACAGTACCCCTTTTAGTGCCCTCCACATCTCCTGCTACTGCAGTGGCCAAAGGATTTGTACTAGGCAGCTGTTGATGCACAGCAGACTGGGCAGGTGCTACAGTAATAGGACCATTTACAGCAATACCCAGTGGTGCTGAATTAAGCGACTTTGGGGGTCTCTTTACTGACACGCTGTCAGTCTTTACGGGTAGTGGAGAGTTGGGTTGTTCCCTTTGTCCCTTATCTTTTGATGGAACTTGAGCAGTATTCTGGCAATTGCTGTTACCATCCGACCTAGCCTGTACTTTTATCAGTGCCTTGGTGGAGAAAAAATTGTCTAGTGTTGCCTGCTCGAAATGGTCAAGGCGGTCTGAGAGCTTAATAATACGTTCCTCTAATGGAAGCAATAGGGACCGTAACATCCGTTCTAGGTCGGGGAGCAAACTACTCAGGGATGGCTGTATATCTACCATTGCCATCCCTGTATCTATAGGAATGGTAGAACTAAGATCTGGACTATCGGATGGTACAACAGCCCCCTCTTGCATAGTTTCCCTCCCACGACTCACTTCGGAGGCTACCTTACTAGAATGCATACTTTTGTTGACTTTCCTAAGTTTATAAGGTGGCTTAGGTGGAAGACATTTCCTGGATAAAGTATTACCTTTTCTTTTAAGGCCTGGTTTAGAATTGGACAATGGAGCACACACCTGAGTTGTACAGGATATGATCTCTGTGTGACTCTCACAGAGAGGAATCACATTACCCACAGTACCCTGATTGACCCCATTAGTAGTTACATCATGACCCAAGTCGAAAACGACAGGTAAATGTGGTGATGACAAAGGTGTAACTAAAGCAGGATAGATTTGTCCGGAGTGCTTATCTCCAGGATTTTTTAAGAGTTCGATTGATAATCTTCGCTTTGCACGCCTCTCAGCAAGCGATATTTCTTTGTCAATCAACAGGAGGGGGCGATTGAAGAACTTATCCAAGGGACCAACGACTGATTGGCCGGCATCGCCCGGTGGGGTCCTCACGACGGTGTTACTAGGGAAATCCGGCATTCCTTAAGGTTAGGAGCCCTGTTCCACCACTTACTAGCAAATGTCAGCGGATTGGCCCAGCCCGGCCTCCAGCGGCCCTGGACGGTCCCGCCCTTGTCCCGGGCTTCTCCCGGCGCGCTCCCGCGGAGCGGAGGCACTGGGAACCTAAGTACACTGGTGCTAGTAGCTCATTGGCTGATAGGCGGGAGGGCGTGGCCAGCGGGGAGAGCAGCCCAGGTGTTGCAGGTTGGGCACGCAGGGGCTCCTGGACGCTGGAGTCCCTGCCTAACAGCTCGCAGCCCCGCCGGTCCTAACGCCTGTCCCGCGCTCCTCCCAGCCGTTTTCCAGCAACCAACAGCCTCCTCGGTCAAGGACGCGCTGCGGGACCCGCGAAGCGGGTCCGGCGAGTCGTTAGGGTTAGTCCGCTCAACAGGGGCACACTAAGGCACAGTGTGCAACAAGGAATCCGGGTAAGAACAGCCAAAGATTCGGCAGAGGGTCCCAGCAAGTTGTAAGTGAATGCCGCTTATCACTCCGTTGGCGGGGGGGCGTGGCCAGCGGGGAGAGCAGCCCAGGTGTTGCAGGTTGGGCACGCAGGGGCTCCTGGACGCTGGAGTCCCTGCCTAACAGCTCGCAGCCCCGCCGGTCCTAACGCCTGTCCCGCGCTCCTCCCAGCCGTTTTCCAGCAACCAACAGCCTCCTCGGTCAAGGACGCGCTGCGGGACCCGCGAAGCGGGTCCGGCGAGTCGTTAGGGTTAGTCCGCTCAACAGGGGCACACTAAGGCACAGTGTGCAACAAGGAATCCGGGTAAGAACAGCCAAAGATTCGGCAGAGGGTCCCAGCAAATTGTAAGTGGCCAGCGGGGAGAGCAGCCCAGGTGTTGCAGGTCTATTAATACGCTCACAAGGGTATATGCTCGAGACCAGAGTTCATCTAAGTGTACTCCGCCAGACTGCAGTTAGCCAAGCTGTGCCTCTATTCCATATGGGGAAAATTTGCACAGCATACAAACTTGTCACACGACCATCACAGATCCTGACAAACTGTTTAAGTATATTTTTGCCCCGTGTTATGAGGTGTCCAAATGAGTTGATCGATGATGAAACCACAGCGCTGTTAGAAATACACGAGTACCCCACAAGTTGTAACAATATAAACATCTTCATAGTCTGTTTCACAACCGCTCACGCCAGTTTAGAGCTTTACAATGTAATGGAAAACTTCAGGAACTTCAGAAACAGTGACTGTATCACGATTCTGACGTATTTTTGTGAGCAAATTAGGGGATGAAGATCTGCCCCCAACTTGGCGATTTAACCAGTGAGCTAGAAAAGGATGAGTACATAGTCCAGTTCACACCACCCAGGCCCAAAACTTATAGAACTTCTAATAATGCTGTGTGTATGAGAGTCAAAGTAATCACCATAAATGTAAATGTCAGTCAAATTTGGCCGTCTAAAGGATCTGGTGAACGAATACTCTATCTCGAACTGTGAAAATGATATAACAATTGTTGTAAAACAACCTAGCATAGTTCGGTCGAACAAACAGTGGAAAATTACAACCCAGCCACTGAATAAAACAAGTGCTTGATAAAAGGGCCCTGACTGAAGACTGCAAGACCCAACCATGCAATAATTGAAGGTGCATTAGTCTTGCAACCCGGACTATGGACACCAGGTTGCAGCACCCACTCTCCTGTGTTTTAGCAGGCTCCTCAAATTGTGGTAAAAGCTATTTTATAAAGAAACTATTAAAAAATGCTCCCGTTGTTTCATTCCAAACCCCTAACAATATTGTTTGGTTTTATTTGTGTTAGCAAGATTTTTACACTGAACTGTCCCTAAGACTCCCACATCAAATTGATAGAAAGCGTACTGAATAATCTTAACAACAATGCATTGTTACCACCATGGCCTTGTAAACATTGATTGGAGACTACCATATGAGAGAAGGTGGGAATCGCCCGGAGATGAAAATTTTGCTCAATATTCACACCATCACATCACAGGCAGATGTTACATCATTCAGAACTGTTTTACATGGGTAAGAGCAGTTGTTTTATAGCATTCATTGCTTCATACCTGGTTTTATTTAAACCCCCTGACACAAACTGATATCAGTTATTGTAAAACAGATGTACCCTGGAAACGTTTTTTCTTGGAAGACTTTAACAAAGCTCCAGAGAAACCCTACGGTTACTTACTGGTAGACTCCCAATACTCTAGAAGACTACAGACTGGTGCTGGTATTTTCCCACCTGACCTCCCTGTCGCTTGCACACTTAGAAATCAAACCCAAAGCTTTTAAAAAGAATCGTTAGACTGCCATAACTTTTACACGCTAGACCGGTATTGACCATGTGGGCGCATCTATGCCTTAATCTGGCCCTCTTAAAAAGGCGAGTCACAGCAAAGAAAGGCCATCCTGTGTGCAGCTTTGGAAGATTTAGTGCCTGCCATTTCATAAATCTCTATAAACTCTCTGAAAGTTAATGTCCCTATATCAAGGTGCTAGTTTTGTGTTTTGAAGAAGTGCCAACTTATCAAAAAGCTCAGTAATAAAAGGGTTTCTTTCATTTCTAAGAAGAAACTGGTAAAACAGTAGGTAGGTTTTATAGGTTCTTTGTTGGGCATAGCAATACCGCTCCTTAACAGCTGCTAACTGGTAACTGATGGATACTGCACAGAAAATGTACCTGGTACCACAACAGCAGCTGGAACATTTTGAGACATCCAAGGGTGATGCATGGGATATCTGGAAAAATGAGACATCGCCTGGATTAAAAGAAATTTGAACCGTTCTGATTTAAAACCTTGTGACAAACCAGGTCTTTACTCCAGCGCGCTCCAAAACTTTTAAAAATATTACAGGCAGTTGTGTTCTATGTCCTGTCCAGGCTCATTGTCATTTTCCTTCATTAGCATGAGCACCTTGCATACTGTCCTATGCTTTGTGCATGTTACTCTGCAAACACATTTTGCTTTATGCCACACTGCACTTTTAAACAGAACATGCTGTTGTTGTGTTCTGTCCTTTCCTGGCATTTAGGTATGAACACATAGACCAGGTCAAACAACCATGCCCTGTGGTGTTCTGGTCAGGCCCTTGAACCTAGACAAAACACACAAATGCCGCTGTTTGGGAACACATACTTTTATCATACTTATGCAAAGATCGGTAACACACACTTGGAGAGGGACCTTTCTATGGACAGATTGTGACAGTATACACAGATGAAAGTTTTACATCTTGGGTGCTAAGGTATGGGGTCTGCTGCAAACACCCAGAGATCTTTTGATATATAACCATTTTGCTTCTGTAGGATGGGAGGGAGGTTAGGCTGCACGGTCTTATATAATGACAGCTCGGTTTATGACTTACAGACTAATTGCTATGCTGACCGTATTTGTATTAAACATTTTTCTACTTGTTGAGGCATGCACACTGCATACTGGAGCACAATAGTTCAAATAAACATTTTAAACTTTCCTTGTGTCTGTCAACTTATTGTGGACTAGTAAGGGTGTGAGCGAAAGGATGTGTCCTGTAACAGTGATTCCCGAAAGGGCCAGGAGTGTTGTCTTCTGGGCTGTCTAATCATGTTCCTCTGAGTGAGTAGGAGGGCAAGTGAGACACTGTAGCTAGTTGGTCCCAGGCTCATGGGTACTCAGGTGGTAGGATGACTCAGTCCTTGCCTGCTAAGGTTCTATTATCTCAAGCACAGTTCTGAGACTGCAGAATCCCTGAAACAGTTAAATGCTGAAAAAACAGGCTGAATCTATATGCCCCTGACTCTGAACAACCTCCACCACCAAGATTCACCACCAGCCTCAGACAGCATTGTTGAAGAACTTAACAAAAAATTAAGTCAAAGGTACAGAGGAGCCGAACAAATGTTGCTAAGTAAAATGTCAGTTTCTAAAGGCCTGTCCTCTTGGAATGAGAGGAGAATTTTCCTAAAATGGGCAACTGGTTGTTTGATAATACATGTACGACCTAGTCAAAGGTCTTGCACATCCCAAAATACTATCACTCCAGAAAGCATGTTGGGAACAGTTTCTGAGAGCTTCTGCAGAACTGGACATTCTTTCAGCAATTGTTAGTAATGCCGAATATAGGCGGCTGATTGAAAGTTTGAAAGATCCAACTTACAGCCCCTCAAGTACTTCCAACACTTGTTCTTTTTAACCTCCCCATAAGATGCCAGCATCCCCTTTCTTTCCCCAGCGATCATCCTCTTAGAGCATAGAGGCTCTGCCTCTGTAACATAAAAAAGGCATTGTCCAAAATGAACGCTTGGTTGAATTTCTGTTTCTTCTGACTTTTGAACATATATGTATGCCTGTGTTTGTGTGTATAGTTTTGCCATAGTTAACATTTTTGTTTTTCTTTTTATTTCTTTAGTAGGTATCCGTGTGATGCCTATGCTATGAAAAGACTATTGTCTAAATCAACCTTAACTTTTCAAAGCGCTTCTGTCATCTTTAAAAAAAGAAAAAAAATTAAATATCTTTGCATCACAATGAAGATACTGAATCTGCATTCAAGTTTTTATTTTAAACAGTCACCATTACACAAGTGTTATTACACAAACTTACACTTTTGGCAAACTGTGTATTCTGTTTTTACCAGCATTTGATCTAGAGTTTTATTTCACATATTTCATAACCATACTAATTTAATTTGTATAGCGCTTGGTTACACCTAATCGGTGTGACCCTGCCCTGGACCAAAGATCCCCTTGAACGAACCGAGGGACCAGCTTAGAATTGAATATTGTTACTGAACAACCAGTTTTTCAGTCTGTTTCAGAGTGGTAATCTGAGGGCAAACGGAAAAGAATTCCATAATTTAGCAGCCACATAGGCAAACTATCTTGCTCCCGTTCTCGATTTCATAATCTCGGGCATAATTGCCAGTTTTGCTTCAGAGGATCTAAGGTTCCGTTGAGATATCTAGGATTGTAAGTGGGAGTGGAGATAGCTAGCTGGGTGTTTATTTAGTATGTGCCAACATGTGCACAAGGCTTTAAAACTGATTAATTTGGACACCGGAAGCCAGTGTAGCTGGTCAAGAGTGCCTGAATCTAATCAACGTTTGGGGAAATTCAGAATCGGTCTTGCTGACGCATTTTGGACATGTTGCAGCCTATTGAGAAGCACCCAGATAAAGTACATTCCCATAGTCCAGTTGGAAAGTGATGAGTGCATGAACTATGGTTTTTCGAGATTTAGTTGGAATGAGGGCAAGAATTTTCTGCAACTTCTTGAAGGTGCCAAAACACGTTCCCGCTATTTTCCTGATTTGGTCTTCGAAAGAGTTTCTAGTCAAAAACTACTCCCAAGTTCTTGACCTATTGTTATGGACTAGGGGTTCCCCTAGAGATGCTGGCCACCAAGCTGCTGTCCATATTGATGGAGTTCTTCCTACCAGCAGAATCTTTGTTTTGTGGGCATTTAATTTTAATCCGTTGTCTGTCCTCCAAAAGGCGACGTCCAATAGACCGGCTTTAACCCGTTCAGCTGAGATGGAGATGGATTCGGACAGATTCACTATTAGTTGGGTGTCGTCTGCATACAAAACCTCTTAAACATTGTGGGCCCGATGTAGGAAATCCCCGATTCTTAAATACCGAATCATACCGATTCGGTATTTAAGAACAGGCAAATGGGATGTAGGTAATTTTTCTTAAAAAATTACCGAAACGATAATTTCGGTAATTACCGAATCGGTATTTACCGATTCGGTAATTGGGGGAAACATTGAAGGGTGGCAGGGTGTCACTTTGACACCCTGTTGCACCCCTCAATTGTGTATGAGTGCACATGTTGCAGACATACATGCCCTAAGGTCATGTATGTCTGCAACATGGCACTCTTGGAAATGCAAAAAAAATGCTTTTTCAAAGGTTTTCATCATTTACCACCAACTTGTAGTTGGTGGTAAATAACGAATCCTAAAATGGGTAAATCACTCATTTGAGTGCTCCCTACATATCAGGATTCGGTAATTTACAGAGTCGGTATTTAAGAATTCGGTAATTTACCGATTCCTTAAATTACCGATTCGGTAAAATACCGAATCCTTAAAAAATGTCACCTACATCTCAAAAACCCAATAACTGTCGGTAACGGCCGAAATTCGGTAATTTCCGCCGTTACCGACCGGTATTGGGCCACCTACATCTGGCCCTGTATCTTTTAATAATGTCCGCCAGAGATTTCATATCTACATTGAATAAAGTGGGGCTACAAATGGAACCCTGAGGGGCTCCTTTAGTGGGGCAGAACCGGTTTGAAACACATTTACTTAGTGATCGATCCTGAAGGAAGGATCTGAAACATTTAAGGGCATTTACCCTGATCCCAAAGCCTTTGAGTAAGTATGTCGTGCAACACCGTGTCAAAGGCTACACTCAGGGTGAGTAATATAAGGGCAGAGGTTTGACGCTTGTCTGCGTTCTAAGTGTCTCTGATAGGAGGAGGGCAGACTCTGTGGAGTACATTGCCCTGAAGCCAGATTGTGTAGGGTCCAGTAACTCTTTAGAATCCAGAAAACTGGTCCGACAATTATTTACATGTTTTTCTAGTATTTTCTCCCCAAACTGAAGGAGGAGAATGGCTTTAAGGTTTTCCAGAGTAAATGGATCAATGGAAAGATTTTCCTAATGGGAATTACCATGGCATGCTTCCAAGGTCTGGGCATGGATCCTGACATGATAGATAGCTTCTAGCCACCTGGCCTTCTGTTTCGATGTTCGGTTTTGTATTTTCCAAGGTTGGCTTAAATTTCTCAGATGTTGTTTTGGCCCAATTCCTCATTAGGACAGGTGGGGCAGAGGGGTGGTCCAAATGGCTGCCATGTGGGAGAGAAGAGGATCAAAAAGTGGTCCGCCCATGGTAGTTTATTGGAGTCTTCAACTTGGAGAGAGGGATCATTCGAAAAGATAGGATCAATTGTGTCCCTTTCCGTGTGTGGGACCCACCGCTAACTGCAGTATTTGGAGTTTCTAGGTCTATAATAAGAGACGGGGCTGTCTGAATGTCTTGAGACTCTAGATGAAGATTGACATCCCCAAGTATGATCAGTTTTGTATGCCTCAGGGGCGGAGCGGGATATTGAGGGTATTAGGTGAGAATTGTTCCTGTTGGCTGTTAAAACAGACAGGTGGACAGGCCTCTAGCCCCAGAGGGGCGGAGACGGGCTTGCCTTTGGTGCACCAGCATTAAAAATAAGGGTGCGACCCGGTGTCCCTCAGAACCTGGGTATCCAGATTAAGTAAAACAGTTAGTTCCGTCAGGAGGTTTACAATTGCTTAGGATACTGTTTTTTAGTGCAGAAAGCAAACACTTATTTATTATGCAGACAACAATAGTTCATGAAAGAAAAGGAAAACACACACCAAAATAAGATTCATTAGTGTATTCAAAATGAGTATCAAATACTAATGGCTGTCACAAATACAAATACAATTGCAAAATAAACAAGTGACTGTGGTGAAAGAGTGACATGTAGTGATTAGTGATATATACAGTACACTATATACATGACAAATACACGGGAGATGGAAAGGGAGGGGGGGCTTTTTTAAGTTCTTGTCCTGTCTGCTGGGGGTCACGTAACTAGTTAGCATGGAGGAGTCTCGTTCGTTATGGGAATTAACATGCATGGCTGTTCTCAGTTGGTGGAGCGATTTGTCTGGTTAATTCCGATAAAGAACTAGACTCCTCCATGATAACTAGTTACGTGGCCCCCAGCAGACAGGACAAGAATTCAAAGCCCTTTTTCCCCCCTTTCCATCTCACGTGTATTCTTCATGTATATAGTGTACTGTCTATATCACTAATCATTACATGTCACTCTTTCACCACAGTCACTTGTTTTTGTTGCAATTGAATTTGTATTTGTGACAGCCATTAGTATTTGATACTCATTTTGAATATACTAATGAATCTTATTTTGGTGTGTGTTTTTCTTTTCTTTCACAAACGATTGTTGTGTGCATTATAAATAAGTGTTTGCTTTGGTGCACCAGCAGCATGTCCACATAGGCCATGTTCAATTAGCCTTGTCAGAGGAGGCAATGTGAATCTGGCCAATTGGGAGGTAGAGGGACAGGGCAAGACCGTCCTAGTTACCTAGGTCATTTGAATATAAAATTTAAAACATTTCTAAATGTCATACCCTCAGACATTTTACTAATAAAATACATACAAGTCTCCCCTCATGTGACCGCGCAAGAATCCTGTATTTTGTTATATTCCATCCTTGCAGCAGCTTTTTTTCGATACTTGATTACAAGTTTTGTATAGATGCTATGCACTGGAAACAATGTGCTGTCAAACACTGTAACTTTGTCTTTATCTGAAAACGGGGCCGCCCAGTGAGTTCCTTCTATGTAGTACAGATGTGTTAAAGACTAGTGTTCGGGGTCTTTCAGACCCCAATTTACCAGGTAGTGTTGCTTGGAAAAACACCTAAAATATTTTTTTTGCATATTTATGATGGCTTAAGAAAGCCCAAATCTGAAAGCTAGTCAAACAAAGTCTGCCTGGCGTGGTTGATCTGAATGACTTTGTCTAATACAGAGAATACAACCATGTTCACATTCGTAGCCAAGGGCTGACTAAATTGTATTTCTGCTTTTAGGTTTCCATTTTTGATCAAGCTGTAATGGTTGCTGCCTTCCATGTAAGGATCGGATTGAAAGCGTGTAGGCCATCCCTTATCCTTCTCTTGACATGACTACTCCAGTCACACAGCTGCTTCCTGGTTTTTTAAACCAAGACCAGATATTCCTTGATGAAATTAGGTCTCCAAAGCTGGCTGTAAATGGTTTTTCAGGAGCTACAGCCCCCTCCCGGTACAGCGCCATGTAGTTGAAATTGAAAGGGTTTAGGTATAGAGGCGCTAAAAGTTGCGGTGGTGATAAAACCTATGATAATAAGTTTCGGTATTGCCTCAAAAATAAGTTTTGCTGCTGGGTTAAACTGGTACTGACTGGGATGCTGAAGATCTTCAAAGCTACTCTTTCAACAGTGTACTTGGCATTCAATAGCTGTAAGGTTTCTGCGTGAGCCAGTCTGACGTTTGGGGACACTTTCACTCTTTACAAACAAGCAGGGCCGGACTGGGAACCAAAACGGGCCCTGGATAGGAGCTCGTCCGGCCCCCCTGGGAGCGGCCGAGCTGTTTGCCAGGGCCAGTTTTGGCCCATTTTGTTGCAGGACCAATTTTGTGGCTGGTTTGGGTGGTCCGAGAGAGCCAACCAGTGTTTGCACACTCAGGAGTGGACAAAGCACTCCTCCCCTGCTCAAAGAGCAGAGCAGCCCCGCCTGCAATGTGTAAAGCAAACATAAAATGGTAATAACTAAAAGTTATTACCATTTTATGTTTTGGTTTTCTTGCACTGCGAGAAAGCAGTGGGGTGATGCTCCTCTGCCCTAGTGGAGGAGCTGCCCTTGGAAATAGTTAATGCGCAGTTTCTACCAGAGGAGATGAAATGGTCTACTGCCGGCAATGAAGCTTGCTCTTTTTAAAAAACCTTTATTGTCACAGTCCAGCTTCTTATTTTCAAAATGCGCATAGGTATCCTTGTAAAAGAGCCCTGGTGAAAGCTGGGTGTCCAGTCCGTTGCCGCTGTAATTCAGAATTCTCTCGATGTAGGAGTACATGCTATCACTTTGCATGATAAGTCTATCGCAGAGGGTAATGTCCACCTGATTAAACATGGTAGCGATGGGGTAAGCGATCATCACCACTTTTGCGGTGCCTGTTATGTTGACACAGTCCGCTTTTACGATCTTACAAACCAGACGCAGCAGAGTATTTTTGAGATCCAAATACATATCCATCGACATTGACACTTAAACTCTATCGGCACCAAAGGTGCCACAGCTGCTAAAGGTGATACTTCCATGAAAAAACCATTTTCGATTCTGGTCTGAGTTGGTTTTTGTAGAAAACAAGTCTAACTCTGATTGGGCACATTCTCCCGATGCAAAATGTACGAAGGCCATGTTTCAGCTTGTGTTTAAGAAACAAAATATTTATGCTAGCGGGTGGACACTTAATCTTTGTGGATCTCTTCCTGTTTACTGCTCCTTTTGTGAGTTGTTTTTGAAGAGTGCCTTCTTTTTTTTGTTTTATAGGGCCCTTACGTTGTGAAGACCTCTGCCTTCTTTTAATACTTGTGCTTGGGCTGTACACTTTTCCCGCTCTTTCTTGGGGTTGTTTCTTCATGTGTTTGACAGCTGAAGTCACAGATCCCACACCATCCTGAGCAATATTTAAGGCTGTCGCTTTAATTTGGGATTTTGCAAAGTCATAGCCTCTTCTCAAGGAAGGCATAGCTCTTTGAAAACTACAGGAGAAAAAAAACTAGGCCCGCCCCAAACAGAATGGGGGCCCCTTGAAAGAATGATGGATCTCCATATCCCGGCTTGGTGGCTGTTATAGTCCCTGTACAGAGCAGATTTGATGTAGGTTTTCATGATCACCATTTTATTCGCTGTCACGTTGCCGTCTTAAATCGAGCTTAATAATTCCTTTCACAAATTAAATGTACACTGGCTCAGACTGATCTTCTAAGATTATTTCAGTCAGTGTCAAAATGGTTTCTAGAAATTGCTACACAGTCAGGTTTGCTATATTGAATATTAACCAGTGTTATTTTTTCCCTTCACCTGGACCCATCTTAACAATTGTGAATCCCTGTCCCCGATCCTCTGCGGCTCTACATTGTCACAATACACAGAGTGTATAGAACCCTACGTTAATATCGGGGCTTGTCCGATCAAGCTCTACCTGGCTTTTTATTTGCTGCACTGTTCCTAAAACTCTTCTTAATTTCCCTGAACAGCTAAACTCTATTGAGGTTCAGACCTTTAAGAAACATGTTCCTTCTAATGTTCTGATACTAGCTGAATATTTGAATAAGTTTGATGCTGGCTTTGGATTTGTTGATAGCCTGGACAACCACCGTGACTCTGGGGTAATAGCAGTGAGGAAAGCCAGCGCAGATGTTCAAGGGGTCCTGATCACATTTTTATAGTAAACTTGGCATTAAGCATTGTAAATGTATTCCATTTTCTCAGGTGTTGGATTTCGGTTAGGGATTCCTCCCAGTCCCCTGTTAAGTTCATACATTCAGCCAGTTTCACAGTATAATTAGAAATTTGATTGTCAGGGAACATGTCCTTAGGGTCGTTGGATGGCAAAGTGATATAAAATGATTTTCTCTCCATATTGGCACCTTCAGACAGCCACTCGTACTCACACACCCTGCAGGGTCCTGCCAGCACCCAACTGTTACATTTCTGGGGCCATCCCCTCCATTTGAAAAAGGCCTGTCTATTAGGCCCGCAACCTTTCAGGTTCAGAATCTCCAACCCTGTACACCCAGTGTGTCTCCTTTGGTACCTTTTGTAAGTCTTCGTTGTAAAGGGTACCTGACGCACTCGCCATCGTAGTCCTTTAACCTGTAAATATGTATACCTTCTTTAAGCTCCACACTGTAAATATTTAATTGTCAAGGTTGCTGGTAGCCCTTCGTAAAGACCCCTTTCAACTTTAAAACCATAACATGATCACCTTTTAATAGGCTTCTTTACATCGGCTGTGAAACGGCCCCTGTCCACGGTTCTCCACACAGCAAAGGTATTATTAGTCATTACCCACCTCGACTGGAGACATTTGATAGTTCTGTGATAAGTGTTATAAGCATCTATAAATACCTGTAGAACATCCACATATCTGTAAGTGTTGACTGTGAAATATCTCCACATCTTAGATTATAAAGTTATGTAAAAACGCTTTATAACAGCGGCTTTTACCTACATGTGTTGCAAAATGATGAACAGCATGCTGTTTTAATAATTGTTTTAACAAAGGGCCTAATTACAATGTCGGGTAGACTTGAGGTCATCCAGCACCATTGTGGAAAGAAACAATCCGACCTTAGGTAAGTGGTTCTGACTGCAGGATTATGATGCGACTGCCCATAGGGTGGTTGCAAACATCCATTATGGGCAGAAAAGGCCCGCAGCACAAGCTTCCATTGACAAATGAATGTTTGTAAGCATCTCTTCACCATGCGATGGGCATCATGCAGTGCCTGCCAGATGGTACAGGGATATTTTGGGGGGCGGGGTCACCATAGTGCCTCCAGGTCCCATTGCGGAGGGCCAGGGGACTCTGCCAGAGGCCCCCAAAGACACTTTGACAGCCTTTTCATGTTGGACAGGCCATGAAATGGTTGTCGGAAAGTGCCGTCATCATCCCAACGGCAGAGCCGAGCCTGGCTCTGTTGTCATTAGGGGATTAAGCTGGTTTCTGACATCCTCCTTGAGCCTGTCGGAACGTCGTCCGAATCCCCAGCTGGTTTCATTCTGACCACAGTCATACTACTACGGCGGTCGGAATGAACCCTACAATGTTGGGCGGAAAGCCTCCATCTGCTGGTTGGTGGCTTTCTGCCAAACATCATAATAGGGCTAAAATTGTTTTAAAACTCTTTTCCAGCATCTGTTTGCAGTTTTTGAGGGGTTTTCCCTTTCGTCAAGATGGCTTTAAAGGCCTTGGTGATGCTGACACCACTTTAATCGCTTAGAGCTTCGGCAAAGGCATTCTTGGACAATATATCTATACCGTGAATATATATCAAGCTCCGTAATGCCTGGCTAGAGTTTGAAGACGGATTATGTTTGCCTGCCATTGATAATCTAGCTACACATTAACTATGATCTATCTCCTCTTAAAAAGCCTCCTGGATGCCTTGTGGAGTGAGTCCGCCTCTTCCCCAGATAACAAGGTCTTCCCTTATGCTCTATTTACCCGCTCATTTTCAACTTGAGCCCTTCTAAACTGTTTTGGTGCTTCTGGCCCCACTTGCATCATAATAAAGCTTCCGAAACACTTACCCAGACACGTCATCAGTCCCTGCATCCTATGAAATGAAACTATGGTTTTGTGGAAGGGCATTTTAATAAAAGTGAAGAATGTTAGCAACACACAAACAGGCCATACTTTACAATTTCATGGTACATGTCTTGTTGTTCGACAGTTTGACTTTTCGCTATGTATACATAATATGACACATGCTCCATACATTACTAGGGGCCTGGCAGAAAATTTGCCTCAGCGTCACTACTTTTGATATTTTTACAGCTATAAACTCAATGGCTCCAGGCTGAACTTCCGGCTCACTCCTTCCCATAATTTTGTACACTCAGGATACTGATGGCATTCAGAAGATCTTAAAGCTCTGTCAGACAATACAAAACCTTTATTTCTGAAATCTTCGGTCCGAAGCCCCAAGGTGATATATGAGGTGGCTGGCTGTGATAGTATTAACTCCCTTGTATGTGCTCCAGTATTCATCCATTGTAGGTAGCCACGCATTGATACACCAGTTGCCTATGCACATAGAACTACCACACTGCATTGCCATGGGTGGCTCGCCAAGCTTCAAATAGCAGTTTTACAGGCTGTATTTCAGCAATTCTTTCTTTAAGCAAAACCTATACCAATATTGCAATACATATATATCCTGGATGTAACTCAGAAGCATCTTGCGCACTGATATTCTGATGCTTGGCCTAAAAAGTGAGTAAGTATGTAATGTTAATGCAATGACATGCTATTAGGGCACTCATATTTTTTTAAAACACTTTTTATGGGGCCAAAGACTCCTCTAATTTTAAAATAAATATCGCACATGCGTCTTTCTATAGCCCTTTCTGCCATCCTTCCAACAAAATACGTACACAAACCTTGCATGCAACAGTTTTGAGCTTGGCTTGTTCGAGCATCGGATCTCCGAGTGTGGTCGACAAGACCTTAATCACATCAGGTTGACATGTTTCTTTTCCTCGGCCAAACCATACACCAGCCTTCACAGTTTATATACTTTGTTTGGGTTAAGCAAACAGCCTATGATGGATTGTTCTTGAAGTGTACGAGTCGTACTGACACTCGGGAGCCTCCTGCTGTGGATCATTAATTTTATAATAGAGGTTCTAATAGTCACGTTTGACACATGCTGACAGCAATCAGAGCAAAACCTTTAACAGACCATATGGCATCTTAGGTTATTTCTGGAGCTTCCTTTTCAAAATCTGCGATGATATAGGTACACACATATTTCTTATGTGGCACTTTGTTTTGGACTGTGGAACTTTCAGTCTGTTTTGAACCGCATAAGCAGTCTAAAAGAACGGCGTTAACCTTTGGCAATATTGCCTCTACCAAGGCTCTGTTTTTTTCTATGGTTTAAGAAAGAAGGATAGACTTTTAGTTAAAATATAGCCGTATATATACAAGTCTATGACGATTTTTACTAACCTCTTCATTTTTGTGGGATTCTGCGGTGGCTCTGAAATCATGAGTCGCTGAGGTCCATCGAGGCATACCCGGCGTCAGTTTGTGCGTGGCTGTTGCATGATGATAGCCTCCGAGGCTGATTTCTCCAGAAACCCCACATCCTCATAGGCTGGTGAGTTAGGAAATATTATAGAGTCTTCAACATCTTCCATGTTGATGAAATTGTTTCCAGCATTTGCTTCATTACTTGAGTCTTCGCTGGTGCCGGAGCCCTTAATAGGGGATATCAGTTGCGGCAAATCCTCAAGGCTGAGCGTTTTAAACCACCAGTAGAGCTCCTTCTCAAAATTAGTGACTTGACCACCCTCTTTAAAATTGCTCTGCTGTGCTTTCTGCTCCATTTCCGATGTCCGACTATGATAATATCTATCGATAGTGTTCAAACCACCATGACGTCTTTTTGATGAGATGGCTGCATCTCTTCATAATAGGCGAACAATCTTTCTGGAGGGCGGCTCCTGGATTTCCAATATACTGCTTAGGAGCTCCATATATGTATTGCAAGCAAAATAAAACAAGCATTTACAATGCAATGGATTCGCCTTTGGAAAAGTTAGAGCTATTGGCATTGTAAATGTCAATATTTGTATTTATGTGTTGATTTTGAAAACATAAATAAATGGCATTGTCAATTACATTGCCATTAGCTTAATCTCTCGCAAATGTGAGACCTATTGTACCCTACGGACGAGCTCAGCAGACAGCAATTACTACCACACACACACACACACTCAGAGCCACACACACACACCCAGAGCCAGCCACACACACACACACAGGGCCACACACACACACCCAGAGCCAGCCACACACACACCCACCCAGAGCCACACACACACACACACACACAGAGCCACACACACACACACACACACACACAGAGCCACACACACCCACCCAGAGCGCCACACACACCCAGAGCGCCACACACACCCAGAGCCACACACACACCCAGAGCCACACACACCCAGAGCCACACACACACACACCCAGAGCCACACACACACACACCCAGAGCCACACACACACCCAGAGCCACACACACCCACCCAGAGCAAAAGCTAACTGCAATAAATGTTCACATAAATCATGCAAACAGTCTATTTAAAAGAGGCAGCAGCTGAAGTGTGACACCCGGTTATTTTGTTTCCCGGCGCACCGTGCTAATTAACTCAACACAGTAGTGTGGTTTCTAAGCAGGCAAACACGGATGTGGGCCCAGGTATACAGAGAAGGTTTCCAGTATGCTATTTTCGCATTTAAAACATTTGCTACAAAATGTAAATAGATGCATGTTAATATGGATATTTTATTTTGGTCTGTGATGAGGAGCAGTATGAGTCACCTGCTGTGGATTTTGTATGCACAATTTAGCTGCTTTGCCACCAGTCACACGTAAAACGATCAGAGCTAGAAAGTAGCCAGCCCAGACATGCAGAATCTTTAACAGCATGAGTGGTAGCACTGCCCTGGGTTTACGACAAAGAGGCACTGCAATTTGTGTTGATATCTCTAATGTTAAAATATGAAGAGTTGGTGCCCACTGAAAAAACGCTCAACGCCTCCTCATGGGGAGTAAGTGCTGTATAAATACAATTACACTAGTTAAAACAAGCAACCTGTAAATCACAGTTGTCTGACACAGAGCAGCTTGGGTGCTCTGACAGTGTAAGGTCTCATTTGGAGCAATCACATTTAACTGAAGGCTATAGACCACTTTAACAAATAGTGAACTGGTCGAAAAGAAAGCCGATGGTTTCACGAACAAAGTGGGTCTCCGGCCTTGCGAGGAAAACTCCAGATTACAGTTTTTAAAGAGTTTAATTAGGTAGCAAGCATCTTCCCTGATGCATGGCCGGAGATATTCCCTCATAAACAAGGGTGAGCTGTCACTGCTCAGAAGCCTCGAGTCACGTGAGACACCTTACTTATCCTGGGATTTTGAATGCACTGCTTACAATCTTGGGAGTCCTCGAATACGAAACAACAAGTTCAGAATGCAGCCAGTCGTTGGTTAAAAGCTGGGCTGGGTTAAGCGGTCACCCGTGAGAGAGGGGGGGCGCAAGAGGGGCTTTGAGTGCCAAGGAGATCTCTCCCCACCCCCTCGTTCTGTGCGTTGAGTGCCTGGAAGACCGAAACGTGGAGGGCTGGGGGAAGGAGTGACAGCGTGTACCCCGAGTTAAGGATGCTTAGTGGCTAAAGTGCGCAACACTGCTTTCTTCTGCAAATGGAGGTGTGTCAAGGCAGGAGACCGTCTACGGGGGGGTCAGCGGACTGGCAAACTGCACGGGGCAGTACGAACAGGACGCACCTCTCCCAAGGAGGTAATAACCCTGGCTGGGAGGGGAAGTAACCGCAGATCTGGCAAGTCCTCGAATTCAGAGCACTGACAACTTTGTCCCATGGACACTTAAACAATGCTACCTCCTCCAGAAGACTACAACACAAACGTCTCCTGCTTGTAAAATACACTACTGCAGCGTCAAACGTCTCAGAACATCCAAAGTCCACCCATATGCCTTAGTTAATCAATTACACACAGTCCCGGAACTGCATACGCTGCAATCGAAATCCCAGTAAAAAGTTGACACACTCGACAATGAGATTCAAATGCCTTTGGGATGAACTTAAGTAAAGCCGGGCTGGATTCGTTACCACCGCCCAAGTTCCCAGATCCCCCCGTACAGCGCAGTTTACCTTTACCGTGGCGGCGTGCTCACGACCCGCTCCTCTCTCTCCGGGCTACAGACAAGCAGCGGACAATCCACCCATACACTGCACAAGCTGAAGCACGCAGAGGGCAGGCAGTTCGCCGGCTCCAGGCTGGGGGCGAGCTGGGAGGCGGCAGCACGGCGGGAGTATGTGCGGGTTCTCTCCTCCCATGTGCGGCTCTGCACTGAAGGCAGGCTCAGGAGACATATAATTTCGCAGCAAAATACTTAGAAGACTTCTCGTAAAATAGCAAGCGTTGATGAGTGTGCCGTTGTAAGACGCTTTAAGAGCAGGGACGCAGCGGGAGGGGGGTCGGGCTCACGGACAGCGGGAGAGGGGATGGGTTCACGACAGCGGGAGGGGGGGCTGGAACGGGAGTAAAATATGCCGCTTACCTGCTAGCCGATGCCAGGCAGACGTCCCTGGTTGCGGTGCCTTCCAGGAGAAATGACCAAAACAAACCTCCCCCCCCAAAAAAAAGCACCGCCCACAGCCGCATGACGTAGGCAAAAGCCTAAAAGTCTCGGGAACGCCCACGAATCTGCTCCGGCTTTGACAGACAGATCTCTGTTCCAATGGCTAGCCTCCATTTATGGAGCTAGCCAATGGAACAGATGGGCGGGACTACACTCACAAACTCTAATCAAAAGATTTCGCCTGCGCGAAACGCTGCTTGCGCAGCTTTCGACAGGCGAAACCTAAAAAAGGGCCGTACTCCTTTACAACACATCATGGTCCCCTGCTCTCCAGGGGCACTGGTTCATTGAGCCCTAACCATGTGGTAGAACTATGAGCATGTAATCGGGGTGATGTCACAACATACGTGACCCAACATGGTCACGGGAAACCCGGCAATGACCTCCCTGCTGGGGAGGGACTCCAGGGTCCTGAAAGTCCCGGTAACTGAAGTGACATCACTTCCAGGGCAGGTCAACTTGCACTTTTTGCATGACGTAGAAGGTATGCCTCCCTTACACTCTTATTTCTGACTTGGTGCTTAAACTATTCTGGTTAGAAATATTTCATTCAAGTCAGGCATCTAAAGTAGGGGGGGCACTGGGCCAGAGTGCTGTATACCTCTCATTGGCTCTGCTCGGTCAGCTCCATACATGGCAGGGTGGGTACCTGACAGGCTGACTATACCTAGATTCAGGGGCAGCGATTATTCCGGCGAGTTCAGTTCGCACCACCGGAAGTGTAGAGTTCATTTAAAAATGTATGACTGTCGACATTTTACTTCCCTATTGGATTAAGCAAAACTCCTCCTCAGCCGCGGCCTGTGCAGTTAAGAGTGGTGGTATTTCGACAGACGACAAGGAAAATTTATTATTTATTTAACTTTCCCTCACTAATTCTAATTCACCCCTGCCCCCAACCCAGCCCCACCACTCTTAGGTGCATGGGCCGCTTCTGCTCCACCTGTTTCTTGGAGATACGGGGGCCTTATTTATGAAGGCCTTGAGCCGCCGGTCCGTCACTTTTAAAATGGGAAAAAGTGACGCACCGGTAGCGCAAGGCCTTCATAAATAAGGCCCCAAATGCTTTTGCAGGTAGTGCGTGAGCAAGGTGTTTGGTCCCCTCTCCTGCATGAGCCGTCTGCCAGCAACGTCAGGCCGCACCTATTAAGATTAAAACCCGTCTCTGCCAGGATTGCTTGGGTGCAGTTTCCTGAAGAGACGTGACGGTCACGCACATTACGTTCCTTGGCAGTGTGTGAACATGGCAGCAGCTAGCGGGTGCCAGCAGCTCTCGGAAAAGGCAAGGGAGGGGTGGGGTGAGCCCCCTTCCACGATTCCTAACCGTCTTCTCTAATTCCCCCCAACCTCTATTCCCCACTCCCTCCTTGATGGAGAGAGATGTCTGGAGGCATAGAGAGGCCATGGTCGCCACGCACCTCTTCAAATCCTTCACGAGTGCAACCCAAGAAACAAGTGCTGGCAAAATGCCAACTACTGTAGTTTTGCATAGTTAAGCTGGCGTGCCGGAGTGTACAGAAGAGGTCTTGTACTATGCCAGGTACTGTAGTTTTGCATAGTTAAGCTGGCGTGCCTGAGTGTACAGAAGAGGTCTTGTACTATGCCAGGTACTGTAGTTTTGCATAGTTAAGCTGGCGTGCCTGAGTGTACAGAAGAAGTCTTGTACTATGCCAGGTACTGTAGTTTTGCATAGTTAAGCTGGCGTGCCTGAGTGTACAGAAGAGGTCATGTACTATGCCAGGTACTGTAGTTTTTGCATAGTTAAGCTGGCAGGCCTGAGTGTACAGAAGAGGTCTTGTACTATGCCAGGTACTGTAGTTTTGCATAGTTAAGCTGGCGTGCCTGAGTGTACAGAAGAAGTCTTGTACTATGCCAGGTACTGTAGTTTTGCATAGTTAAGCTGGCGTGCCTGAGTGTACAGAAGAGGTCATGTACTATGCCAGGTACTGTAGTTTTGGCAAAGTTAAGCTGGCATGCCTGAGTGTACAGAAGAGGTCATATACTATGCCAGGTACTGTCGTTTTTGCATAGTTAAGCTGGCATGCCTGAGTGTACAGAAGAGGTCATGTACTATGCCAGGTACTGTAGTTTTTGCATAGTTAAGCTGGCAGGCCTGGGTGTACAGAAGAGGTCATATACTATGCCAGGTACTGTCGTTTTTGCATAGTTAAGCTGGCATGCCTGAGTGTACAGAAGAGGTCATGTACTATGCCAGGTACTGTAGTTTTTGCATAGTTAAGCTGGCAGGCCTGAGTGTACAGAAGAGGTCTTGTACTATGCCAAGTACTGTAGTTTTTGCATAGTTAAGCTGGCAGGCCTGAGTATACAGAAGAGGTCATGTACTATGCCAGGTACTGTAGTTTTGGCATAGTTAAGCTGGCATGCCTGAGTGTACAGAAGAGGTCATGTACTATGCCAGGTACTGTAGTTTTTGCATAGTTAAGCTGGCAGGCCTGAGTGTACAGAAGAGGTCTTGTACTATGCCAAGTACTGTAGTTTTTGCATAGTTAAGCTGGCATGCCTGAGTGTACAGAAGAGGTCATGTACTATGCAAGGTACTGTAGTTTTTGCATAGTTAAGCTGGCAGGCCTGAGTGTACAGAAGCGGTCTTGTACTATGCCAAGTACTGTAGTTTTTGCATAGTTAAGCTGGCAGGCCTGAGTGTACAGAAGAGGTCTTGTACTATGCCAAGTACTGTAGTTTTTGCATAGTTAAGCTGGCAGGCCTGAGTGTACAGAAGAGGTCTTGTACTATGCCAAGTACTGTAGTTTTTGCATAGTTAAGCTGGCAGGCCTGAGTGTACAGAAGAGGTCATGTACTATGCCAGGTACTGTCGTTTTGGCATAGTTAAGCTGGCATGCCTGAGTGTACAGAAGAGGTCATGTACTATGCCAGGTACTGTAGTTTTTGCATAGTTAAGCTGGCAGGCCTGAGTGTACAGAAGAGGTCTTGTACTATGCCAAGTACTGTAGTTTTTGCATAGTTAAGCTGGCATGCCTGAGTGTACAGAAGAGGTCATGTACTATGCAAGGTACTGTAGTTTTTGCATAGTTAAGCTGGCAGGCCTGAGTGTACAGAAGAGGTCTTGTACTATGCCAAGTACTGTAGTTTTTGCATAGTTAAGCTGGCATGCCTGAGTGTACAGAAGAGGTCATGTACTATGCCAGGTACTGTAGTTTTTGCATAGTTAAGCTGGCAGGCCTGAGTGTACAGAAGAGACCTTGTACTATGCCAAGTACTGTAGTTTTTGCATAGTTAAGCTGGCAGGCCTGAGTGTACAGAAGAGGTCTTGTACTATGCCAGGTACTGTAGTTTTTGCATAGTTAAGCTGGTGTGCCTGAGGGTACAGAAGAGGTCTTGTACTATGCCAAGTACTGTAGTTTTTGCATAGTTAAGCTGGCATGCCTGAGTGTACAGAAGAGGTCATGTACTATGCAAGGTACTGTAGTTGTTGCATAGTTAAGCTGGCAGGCCTGGGTGTACAGAAGAGGTCTTGTACTATGCCAAGTACAGTAGTTTTTGCATAGTTAAGCTGGCATGCCTGAGTGTACAGAAGAGGTCATGTACTATACCAGGTACTGTAGTTTTTGCATAGTTAAGCTGGCATGCCTGAGTGTACAGAAGAGGTCTTGTACTATGCCAAGTACTGTAGTTTTTGCATAGTTAAGCTGGCAGGCCTGAGTGTACAGAAGAGGTCTTGTACTATGCCAAGTACTGTAGTTTTTGCATAGTTAAGCTGGCAGGCCTGAGTGTACAAAAGAGGTCTTGTACTATGCCAAGTACTGTAGTTTTTGCATAGTTAAGCTGGCAGGCCTGAGTGTACAAAAGAGGTCTTGTACTATGCCAAGTACTGTAGTTTTTGCATAGTTAAGCTGGCAGGCCTGAGTGTACAGAAGAGGTCTTGTACTATGCCAAGTACTGTAGTTTTTGCATAGTTAAGCTGGCAGGCCTGGGTGTACAGAAGAGGTCTTGTACTATGCCAGGTACTGTCGTTTTTGTATAGTTAAGCTGGCAGGCCTGGGTGTACAGAAGAGGTCTTGTACTATGCCAGGTACTGTCGTTTTTGCATAGTTAGGCTGGCGTGCCTGAGTGTACAGAAGAGGTCTTGTACTATGCCAGGTACTGTAGTTTTTGCATAGTTAAGCTGGCGTGTCTGAGTGTACAGAAGAGGTCTTGTACTATGCCAGGTACTGTAGTTTTTGCATAGTTAAGCTGGCAGGCCTGGGTGTACAGAAGAGGTCTTGTACTATGCCAAGTACTGTAGTTGTTGCATAGTTAAGCTGGCATGCCTGAGTGTACAGAAGAGGTCATGTACTATGCCAGGTACTGTAGTTTTTGCATAGTTAAGCTGGCAGGCCTGGGTGTACAGAAGAGGTCTTGTACTATGCCAAGTACTGTAGTTTTTGCATAGTTAAGCTGGCATGCCTGAGTGTACAGAAGAGGTCATATACTATGCCAGGTACTGTAGTTTTGGCATAGTTAAGCTGGCATGCCTGAGTGTACAGAAGAGGTCATGTACTATGCCAGGTACTGTAGTTTTTGCATAGTTAAGCTGGCAGGCCTGAGTGTACAGAAGAGGTCTTGTACTATGCCAAGTACTGTAGTTTTTGCATAGTTAAGCTGGCAGGCCTGAGTGTACAGAAGAGGTCATGTACTATGCCAGGTACTGTAGTTTTGGCATAGTTAAGCTGGCATGCCTGAGTGTACAGAAGAGGTCATGTACTATGCCAGGTACTGTAGTTTTTGCATAGTTAAGCTGGCAGGCCTGAGTGTACAGAAGAGGTCTTGTACTATGCCAAGTACTGTAGTTTTTGCATAGTTAAGCTGGCATGCCTGAGTGTACAGAAGAGGTCATGTACTATGCAAGATACTGTAGTTTTTGCATAGTTAAGCTGGCAGGCCTGAGTGTACAGAAGAGGTCTTGTACTATGCGAAGTACTGTCGTTTTTGCATAGTTAAGCTGGCAGGCCTGAGTGTACAGAAGAGGTCTTGTACTATGCCAAGTACTGTAGTTTTTGCATAGTTAAGCTGGCAGGCCTGAGTGTATAGAAGAGGTCTTGTACTATGCCAAGTACTGTAGTTTTTGCATAGTTAAGCTGGCAGGCCTGAGTGTACAGAAGAGGTCATGTACTATGCCAGGTACTGTAGTTTTGGCATCGTTAAGCTGGCATGCCTGAGTGTACAGAAGAGGTCATGTACTATGCCAGGTACTGTAGTTTTTGCATAGTTAAGCTGGCAGGCCTGAGTGTACAGAAGAGGTCTTGTACTATGCCAAGTACTGTAGTTTTTGCATAGTTAAGCTGGCATGCCTGAGTGTACAGAAGAGGTCATGTACTATGCAAGGTACTGTAGTTTTTGCATAGTTAAGCTGGCAGGCCTGAGTGTACAGAAGAGGTCTTGTACTATGCCAAGTACTGTAGGTTTTGCATAGTTAAGCTGGCAGGCCTGAGTGTACAGAAGAGGTCTTGTACTATGCCAAGCACTGTAGTTTTTGCATAGTTAAGCTGGCAGGCCTGAGTGTACAGAAGAGGTCTTGTACTATGCCAAGTACTGTAATTTTTGCATAGTTAAGCTGGCAGGCCTGAGTGTACAGAAGAGGTCTTGTACTATGCCAAGTACTGTAGTTTTTGCATAGTTAAGCTGGCAGGCCTGAGTGTACAGAAGAGGTCTTGTACTATGCCAAGTACTGTAGTTTTTGCATAGTTAAGCTGGCATGCCTGAGTGTACAGAAGAGGTCATGTACTATGCCAGGTACTGTAGTTTTTGCATAGTTAAGCTGGCAGGCCTGAGTGTACAGAAGAGATCTTGTACTATGCCAAGTACTGTAGTTTTTGCATAGTTAAGCTGGCAGGCCTGAGTGTACAGAAGAGGTCTTGTACTATGCCAGGTACTGTAGTTTTTGCATAGTTAAGCTGGCAGGCCTGGGTGTACAGAAGAGGTCTTGTACTATGCCAAGTACTGTAGTTGTTGCATAGTTAAGCTGGCATGCCTGAGTGTACAGAAGAGGTCATGTACTATGCCAGGTACTGTAGTTTTGGCAAAGTTAAGCTGGCATGCCTGAGTGTACAGAAGAGGTCATGTACTATGCCAGGTACTGTAGTTTTTGCATAGTTAAGCTGGCAGGCCTGAGTGTACAGAAGAGGTCTTGTACTATGCCAAGTACTGTAGTTTTTGCATAGTTAAGCTGGCAGGCCTGAGTGTACAGAAGAGGTCATGTACTATGCCAGGTACTGTAGGTTTGGCATAGTTAAGCTGGCATGCCTGAGTGTACAGAAGAGGTCATGTACTATACCAGGTACTGTAGTTTTTGCATAGTTAAGCTGGCAGGCCTGAGTGTACAGAAGAGGTCTTGTACTATGCCAAGTACTGTAGTTTTTGCATAGTTAAGCTGGCATGCCTGAGTGTACAGAAGAGGTCTTGTACTATGCCAAGTACTGTAGTTTTTGCATAGTTAAGCTGGCAGGCCTGAGTGTACAGAAGAGGTCATGTACTATGCCAGGTACTGTAGTTTTGGCATAGTTAAGCTGGCATGCCTAAGTGTACAGAAGAGGTCATGTACTATGCCAGGTACTGTAGTTTTTGCATAGTTAAGCTGGCAGGCCTGAGTGTACAGAAGAGGTCTTGTACTATGCCAAGTACTGTAGTTTTTGCATAGTTAAGCTGGCATGCCTGAGTGTACAGAAGAGGTCATGTACTATGCAAGGTACTGTAGTTTTTGCATAGTTAAGCTGGCAGGCCTGAGTGTACAGAAGAGGTCTTGTACTATGCCAAGTACTGTAGTTTTTGCATAGTTAAGCTGGCAGGCCTGAGTGTACAGAAGAGGTCTTGTACTATGCCAAGTACTGTAGTTTTTGCATAGTTAAGCTGGCAGGCCTGAGTGTACAAAAGAGGTCTTGTACTATGCCAAGTACTGTAGTTTTTGCATAGTTAAGCTGGCAGGCCTGAGTGTACAAAAGAGGTCTTGTACTATGCCAAGTACTGTAGTTTTTGCATAGTTAAGCTGGCAGGCCTGAGTGTACAGAAGAGGTCTTGTACTATGCCAAGTACTGTAGTTTTTGCATAGTTAAGCTGGCAGGCCTGGGTGTACAGAAGAGGTCTTGTACTATGCCAGGTACTGTCGTTTTTGTATAGTTAAGCTGGCAGGCCTGGGTGTACAGAAGAGGTCTTGTACTATGCCAGGTACTGTCGTTTTTGCATAGTTAGGCTGGCGTGCCTGAGTGTACAGAAGAGGTCTTGTACTATGCCAGGTACTGTAGTTTTTGCATAGTTAAGCTGGCGTGTCTGAGTGTACAGAAGAGGTCTTGTACTATGCCAGGTACTGTAGTTTTTGCATAGTTAAGCTGGCAGGCCTGGGTGTACAGAAGAGGTCTTGTACTATGCCAAGTACTGTAGTTGTTGCATAGTTAAGCTGGCATGCCTGAGTGTACAGAAGAGGTCATGTACTATGCCAGGTACTGTAGTTTTTGCATAGTTAAGCTGGCAGGCCTGGGTGTACAGAAGAGGTCTTGTACTATGCCAAGTACTGTAGTTTTTGCATAGTTAAGCTGGCATGCCTGAGTGTACAGAAGAGGTCATATACTATGCCAGGTACTGTAGTTTTGGCATAGTTAAGCTGGCATGCCTGAGTGTACAGAAGAGGTCATGTACTATGCCAGGTACTGTAGTTTTTGCATAGTTAAGCTGGCAGGCCTGAGTGTACAGAAGAGGTCTTGTACTATGCCAAGTACTGTAGTTTTTGCATAGTTAAGCTGGCAGGCCTGAGTGTACAGAAGAGGTCATGTATTATGCCAGGTACTGTAGTTTTGGCATAGTTAAGCTGGCATGCCTGAGTGTACAGAAGAGGTCATGTACTATGCCAGGTACTGTAGTTTTTGCATAGTTAAGCTGGCAGGCCTGAGTGTACAGAAGAGGTCTTGTACTATGCCAAGTACTGTAGTTTTTGCATAGTTAAGCTGGCATGCCTGAGTGTACAGAAGAGGTCATGTACTATGCAAGGTACTGTAGTTTTTGCATAGTTAAGCTGGCAGGCCTGAGTGTACAGAAGAGGTCTTGTACTATGCCAAGTACTGTCGTTTTTGCATAGTTAAGCTGGCAGGCCTGAGTGTACAGAAGAGGTCTTGTACTATGCCAAGTACTGTAGTTTTTGCATAGTTAAGCTGGCAGGCCTGAGTGTATAGAAGAGGTCTTGTACTATGCCAAGTACTGTAGTTTTTGCATAGTTAAGCTGGCAGGCCTGAGTGTACAGAAGAGGTCATGTACTATGCCAGGTACTGTAGTTTTGGCATAGTTAAGCTGGCATGCCTGAGTGTACAGAAGAGGTCATGTACTATGCCAGGTACTGTAGTTTTTGCATAGTTAAGCTGGCAGGTCTGAGTGTACAGAAGAGGTCTTGTACTATGCCAAGTACTGTAGTTTTTGCATAGTTAAGCTGGCATGCCTGAGTGTACAGAAGAGGTCATGTACTATGCAAGGTACTGTAGTTTTTGCATAGTTAAGCTGGCAGGCCTGAGTGTACAGAAGAGGTCTTGTACTATGCCAAGTACTGTAGGTTTTGCATAGTTAAGCTGGCAGGCCTGAGTGTACAGAAGAGGTCTTGTACTATGCCAAGCACTGTAGTTTTTGCATAGTTAAGCTGGCAGGCCTGAGTGTACAGAAGAGGTCTTGTACTATGCCAAGTACTGTAATTTTTGCATAGTTAAGCTGGCAGGCCTGAGTGTACAGAAGAGGTCTTGTACTATGCCAAGTACTGTAGTTTTTGCATAGTTAAGCTGGCAGGCCTGAGTGTACAGAAGAGGTCTTGTACTATGCCAAGTACTGTAGTTTTTGCATAGTTAAGCTGGCATGCCTGAGTGTACAGAAGAGGTCATGTACTATGCCAGGTACTGTAGTTTTTGCATAGTTAAGCTGGCAGGCCTGAGTGTACAGAAGAGATCTTGTACTATGCCAAGTACTGTAGTTTTTGCATAGTTAAGCTGGCAGGCCTGAGTGTACAGAAGAGGTCTTGTACTATGCCAGGTACTGTAGTTTTTGCATAGTTAAGCTGGCAGGCCTGGGTGTACAGAAGAGGTCTTGTACTATGCCAAGTACTGTAGTTGTTGCATAGTTAAGCTGGCATGCCTGAGTGTACAGAAGAGGTCATGTACTATGCCAGGTACTGTAGTTTTGGCAAAGTTAAGCTGGCATGCCTGAGTGTACAGAAGAGGTCATGTACTATGCCAGGTACTGTAGTTTTTGCATAGTTAAGCTGGCAGGCCTGAGTGTACAGAAGAGGTCTTGTACTATGCCAAGTACTGTAGTTTTTGCATAGTTAAGCTGGCAGGCCTGAGTGTACAGAAGAGGTCATGTACTATGCCAGGTACTGTAGGTTTGGCATAGTTAAGCTGGCATGCCTGAGTGTACAGAAGAGGTCATGTACTATACCAGGTACTGTAGTTTTTGCATAGTTAAGCTGGCAGGCCTGAGTGTACAGAAGAGGTCTTGTACTATGCCAAGTACTGTAGTTTTTGCATAGTTAAGCTGGCATGCCTGAGTGTACAGAAGAGGTCTTGTACTATGCCAAGTACTGTAGTTTTTGCATAGTTAAGCTGGCAGGCCTGAGTGTACAGAAGAGGTCATGTACTATGCCAGGTACTGTAGTTTTGGCATAGTTAAGCTGGCATGCCTAAGTGTACAGAAGAGGTCATGTACTATGCCAGGTACTGTAGTTTTTGCATAGTTAAGCTGGCAGGCCTGAGTGTACAGAAGAGGTCTTGTACTATGCCAAGTACTGTAGTTTTTGCATAGTTAAGCTGGCATGCCTGAGTGTACAGAAGAGGTCATGTACTATGCAAGGTACTGTAGTTTTTGCATAGTTAAGCTGGCAGGCCTGAGTGTACAGAAGAGGTCTTGTACTATGCCAAGTACTGTAGTTTTTGCATAGTTAAGCTGGCAGGCCTGAGTGTACAGAAGAGGTCTTGTACTATGCCAAGTACTGTAGTTTTTGCATAGTTAAGCTGGCAGGCCTGAGTGTACAAAAGAGGTCTTGTACTATGCCAAGTACTGTAGTTTTTGCATAGTTAAGCTGGCAGGCCTGAGTGTACAGAAGAGGTCTTGTACTATGCCAAGTACTGTAGTTTTTGCATAGTTAAGCTGGCAGGCCTGAGTGTACAGAAGAGGTCTTGTACTATGCCAAGTACTGTAGTTTTTGCATAGTTAAGCTGGCATGCCTGAGTGTACAGAAGAGGTCATGTACTATGCCAGGTACTGTAGTTTTTGCATAGTTAAGCTGGCAGGCCTGAGTGTACAGAAGAGATCTTGTACTATGCCAAGTACTGTAGTTTTTGCATAGTTAAGCTGGCAGGCCTGAGTGTACAGAAGAGGTCATGTACTATGCCAGGTACTGTAGTTTTGGCATAGTTAAGCTGGCATGCCTGAGTGTACAGAAGAGGTCTTGTACTATGCCAGGTACTGTAGTTTTTGCATAGTTAAGCTGGCAGGCCTGAGTGTACAGAAGAGGTCTTGTACTATGCCAAGTACTGTAGTTTTTGCATAGTTAAGCTGGCATGCCTGAGTGTACAGAAGAGGTCATGTACTATGCCAGGTACTGTAGTTTTTGCATAGTTAAGCTGGCAGGCCTGGGTGTACAGAAGAGGTCTTGTACTATGCCAAGTACTGTAGTTTTTGCATAGTTAAGCTGGCAGGCCTGAGTGTACAGAAGAGGTCATGTACTATGCCAGGTACTGTCGTTTTGGCATAGTTAAGCTGGCAGGCCTGAGTGTACAGAAGAGGTCTTGTACTGTTGCACTTGTTGGTCGGTGTGACCTGCAGCTGTTCGTGTTCAAGGTACCCGTGGACCCCTGCTGTTCTTCCTAGTAGATGAAACCTTTTAGCAAAAGTCAAAACACTTGCAACTGTTGGAAGAGGGAGCAGGGGGTATAAGAAGGGAGTGCAGGGTGCATTGCAGGAGTGCAGTGTGCGTGGTAGGTTTAAAGTGTGCATGCCAGGGACAAAAGGTGCAGCCTTCCAGAAGACGTACTACACGGGCATCAATAGTACAGGGTACCCTCTTACGCCATGAAAAGGTACCTCTTGGCAGGAAGAGGGCAGCTTTTCTTGAGCACACTGAACACTTCCATGACCGTATATCAATTGCCTTCAGCAGTGTAAGCTTCCCTCACACTCACCCAACTGGTAAAGCATTGTCCACAAATATGCAAGCTCCCCAGTCACAACAGATGCAAGAAGGGTATCAGGAGGGCAAGAGACCCTCAAAGGCAATGAAAAGATACCCCTTGGGCAACAGTGCAAGATTCCCTCACACGCTGAACAGATACCGCACGGGCAGCAAATGTGCACGCATCCTAGATACAACAGATACTGCTAGGGCATGAGGAAGGCAAGCCACCCTCACAGGAAATTAGGAAATCTTGGCTAACACTGCGAGTTCCCTCCACACCCCCACACCGATCAGGTACAGTAGTGGCAACAAAAGAAGAAGCATCCAGAGAACTGGCACCACCTATCTTGAGCAGTGTAAGATTCCCTCACACACCCCGAACAGATGCAGCAAATGTCCCAGAGAATACATACCATGTAGCTCCAGCTGCGCAAGCTTCCCTCACACACACACCCCAGATATAGCACTGGCAGCAAATGTACCAGAGAATACATACCATGAAGCTTCAGCTGTGCAAGCTTCCCTCACACACACACCCCAGATATAGCACTGGCAGCAAATGTACCAGAGAATACATACCATGAAGCTTCAGCTGCGCAAGCTTCCCTCACACACACACCCCAGATATAGCACTGGCAGCAAATGTACCAGAGAATACATACCATGAAGCTTCAGCTGCGCAAGCTTCCCTCACACACACACCCCAGATATAGCACTGGCAGCAAATGTCCTAGAGAATACATACCATGTAGCTTCAGCTGCGCAAGCTTCCCTCACACACACACACACACACCAGATATAGCACTGGCAGCAAATGTGCCAGAGAATACATACCATGTAGCTTCAGCTGCGCAAGCTTCCCTCACACACACACACACACCAGATATAGCACTGGCAGCAAATGTCCCAGAGAATACATACCATGTAGCTTCAGCTGCGCAAGCTTCCCTCACACACACAACAGACACCGCAGTGGCAGCAAATGTGCAAGTGCCCTAGAGACAACAGATACTGCAAGGGTATCAGGAGGGCAAGCCACCCTCGCAGGGTAGGAAAAGAGAACACTTGGGCAACAACAGTGCAAGCTCCCCTCACACATCCACACAACATGCAGCACTGCTAAATCAGCAGTGATTCCTCAAAGCAAGAGGTCAAAATCGTGAATACGTTTTTCTTTTTTGGCCTTTAGGCTGTGGAATTTCTTACCTATTGCATTGATCACAATCTGATATCTCTTCGTTCAGAAAATTGTAAAGACCTGACTTTTCTCTGTTCATTATTAGTAGATTTAGTTTAGTTGTATCTAGAAGCAACGCTTAGCGTGAAGACGCCTTGGCAATTGCGCACTTTATACAAATGTTGACACTCCACAGCACAGCACAGTACAGCAGTGGCAACAAAAGTAGAAGCAGCAGAGAACGGGCACCACAGAGCTTCAGTGGTGCTAGCTTCCCTTACACACACAAACTACTATAGCACTGGCAGCAATTGTGCAAGCTTCCTGCACTTTTAGATTACAAGTACCACTTGGACATCAACTGTGCAAGCTACCTTCAGACAATCAACAGGTCCCACCTGGTCAACACCAGTGCATGCTTCCCAAGCGGGCACTGAACAGGTCAATCGATGGCGGCAAATGTGCAAGCTTCCTATACTTCTAGATTACAAGTACCACTTAGACACCAACTGTGCAAGCTAGCCTCAGACAATCAACAGTTCCCACCTGGTCAACACCAGTGCATGCTTCCCAAGCGGGCACTGAACAGGTCAATCGATGGCGGCAAATGTGCAAGCTTCCTGTACTTCTAGATTACAAGTACCACTTGGACACCAACTGTGCAAGCTACCTTCAGACAATTGACAGGTACCCCTTGGGCCACAGCAGTGCATGCTTCCCAAGCGGGCACTAAACAGGTCAATCACTGGCAGCAAATATGCAAGTTTCCTGTACTTCTAGATTACAAGTACCACTTAGACACCAACTGTGCAAGCAACCCTCAGACAATCGACAGGTCCCACCTGGTCAACACCAGTGCATGCTTCCCAAGCGGGCACCGAACAGGTTAATCGCTGGGAGCAAATGTGCAAGCTTCCTGTACTTCTAGATTACAAGTACCACTTAGACACCAACTGTGCAAGCTACCTTCAGACAATCAACAGGTCCCACCTGGGAAACAGCAGTGCATGCTTCCCAAGCGGGCACTGAACAGGTCAATCGCTGGCAGCAAATGTGCAAGCTTCCTGTACTTCTAGATTACAAGTACCACTTAGACAACAACTGTGCAAGCTACCCTCAGACAATCAACAGGTCCCACCTGGTCAACACCAGTGCATACTTCCCAAGCGGGCACTGAACAGGTCAATCACTGGCAGCAACATTGCAAGCTTCCTGTACTTCTAGATTACAAGTACCACTTAGACACCAACTGTGCAAGCTACCCTCAGACAATCAACAGGTCCCACCTGGTCAACACCAGTGCATGCTTCCCAAGCGGGCACTAAACAGGTCAATCACTGGCAGCAAATATGCAAGCTTCCTGTACTTCTAGATTACAAGTACCACTTGGACACCAACTGTGCAAGCTACCTTCAGACAATTGACAGGTACCTCTTGGGCCACAGCAGTGCATGCTTCCCAAGCAGGCACTGAACAGGTCAATCATTGGCAGCAAATATGCAAGCTTCCTGTACTTTTAGATTACAAGTACCACTTAGACACCAACTGTGCAAGCTACCTTCGGGGGGCGTGGCTAGCAGCCAACGAAGATGGTAGCAGCCTAACGAGGCTCCCGAACCCACCGCCCGTAATCCGCCAAATTATCCTGCCTACTAGCTCGGGAACCCTGTGAAAACTCGGGTGAGCCCGGCGATACCCTGCTGCCTGCTCCGGTGCTGCAGGAGAGCTGTTTCTGGTACCGTGAGAGGCGCGCTGCCCAGCAAACGTACAGCGGCCCTGGGACGCAAGATGGCGGCGGTCCCGTAACTCCGAGAAGCAGAGACCTGCGGCGCGACCCTGACGCCTGACTGGGAGCGTTGGCGTGCAGCCCAGGAGAGATCGAGGGAGACCGCCCGACGACAGGCTCCGGTGCCCTCTGCGGCTGAGGAGGGGGCCATTGGGGTACCGTGATAGGCGCCCCTCCGACCCTGGGGCGACTCCTCCCTGCCCGGGAGGCCAAAATCGAGACCCCGGCGCCGCCGAGGCCTACCACCCCCGAAGTGAGCGAGCGCTCCTGACCAGCGTGGAGGTCCAAGACTGCGGCTCCGGCGCGGCTGGCGTCCCCCTGGGTGAGAGCATTTCCAGCGCCGAGACGTTGAGGCCGCTAGCCCGACGCTCGCGGCGTAGACCCGAGGAGTGGCTCCGGGTGGCCCGGGAGGGTGACGGCTCTGCCCCCGGCCCTGGGGCCAGACTGAAGTTCCCGGCCTTTGCTGAGGAAGCGCAGAGGGGGCTTGGGGGGGGCCGGCGAAAACCTGAGGAGCACCGCCGCGGTCTGGGCGGTGTGGCGGCCGTACCGCACCTCTGCCGACCCGACTGGCCCTTAACTAGGGGCGAGGATTCTGCGGCGGAGACCCGGGCTGACCTGCCCTCGCTGAGACCCGCGCCTGGTGAGGACCTTGATGAGCAATAGCGCTTGACCGGAGCGGGGGGGGGGCCCCCCGACCGAGCCGATCACGCCCCACAGGAGCGGGAGCCCACGGTGCACCTAGGACCGCACGGAGGGCCTAGAGGGAGTTGGAGGAGAACACGGGCTCCAGGCGCCTGGCGGCCAGGCAGAGGAGGGACCCTGTGAATCGTGGTGAGTCGCCCTCCTTGGCGGACAGCGGCGTGGCCGTGTAGCGCCCCGTGGCGAGCCCACTTCCCGCGACGACCGCTCCATACCGGCGGCCCCTGAAGCGGCAGTGAACGCGACCTGCTCTCCTGGATACTCCCGCGACGGACTTCCACGGCTGCACCGCATAAAGGCTGCCGGGTCTCCCTTTCACTCGCCACTGCCCAGCTCTCCTGCTCGCACGCCACTATGGGGAAACCGAAGGGACCGAAGGGGGATGCCGTCCCCGCTGCGGACCCTCCGGAGGAAACTCCTCCGCCGCCTACAGACCTACAACGCATGCAGGACAACATCCTCCAGGCGATCACAGACACGAGGGACGCCCTACACCGTGATATTGCTCAAGTGTCAACGGGCCTTGGTCTCCTTCGTGCGGACCATGCAAAATTGGCAGTTCGGGTCAAGGAAACGGAGGATGCCATCGCGACCTTGGCACCGGCGCAGAAATAAATGGAGGGACGACTCACCGGGGCACTGGACCGCATTCAGGCTCTAGAGAGGCGAGCTGAGGATGCCGAAAACCGCAGCCGCAGGAACAACGTGCGCCTAGTGGGCCTTCCGGAGAAAAAAGAAGGTGCAGACATGGTGGGCTACCTAGATGACTGGCTGCGGACTGTGGTGGCCCCTGAGGGTCTCTCCCCCTTCTTCACGCTGGAAAGAGCGCACCGTGTCCCATCCAGACCCCCGAAACCGGGCCTGCCTCCTCGCCCCGTGGTCATCAAGCTGTTGCACTACAAAGACAGAGACTGGCTATTGCAACGAGCCAGGGAAGCGGGACCCTTCCAAGTAGACCACAGCAAAGTAACCCTGTTTCCGGATTATACATTTGAAATGCAAAAACAGCGCGCCTCTTTCCTCTCCATCAAAAAGGAACTCCGCACAGAAGGTATCCAATACTCTCTGCTGTTCCCAGCCAGGCTCAGAGTGGAATTGGATGGAAAAGCTCAGTTCTTTTTGACTGCGGAGGAGGCTTGGGCCTGGTGGGACACCTACAAAACGGGCACGGATGGGGCGCTTTTCAGGACTGAGGAGGCGCGCCGGAATCACCCTGTAAGAACATCGCGGAGACTCCGAAGGCTGAGACGGCACGCCGGGAAACCGACGCAATACCAAACGGAAGGTGAACGACAAGCGGCGCTCCAGGCGGTGAAGGATGTCTCAGGATCAACTCTGCTTCAATCGGGGAAAGAGTCGGGCTCCGAGGAACGGGGCTCGGGATCAGAGACTGACTTATCGGAAATGGGCAAATCTGGGTGTCCGAGGCTCACGCCACAAACCTCGGAAGTTATCATTGGCAGCTAATCTCCCGGACACGGCCTGGACGCCTGGCGATGACAAGCCAACTGGCCTCTACGCACACCTGAGCAGGACAATGTTAGACTGAAGTATCGTAAGTTGCACTGTGTATGGCGGGGGGGATCTGTGGAGACGGCATTGGAAACTACCAGTAACTAGCTCACGCTCCCCAGAGCCCATAAGGCTTCCGTGATACTAATCACGGTCACGTAGAAGTTTAGAGCACGATTGCTCACCTGTTTGGATGGGAGCTATTCTGTTGCAGTTAGGTCCTGTTCTGGGGGGGGAGGGAGCCTGGAGTAGTTGGGGGCACTCGGGGCACAGTTTAAGGGAAGGGACTGTAGGGATTGTTGGGAGGGAGGGAAAAGTTGTCAAACCTATTGTCTGGCTGCCAACCAAACTTGAATTGACTCGTACCCATTGGGACTATGGCTAGTATGGGTTCATTGAACTGTGTGTCCTGGAATGTGCGGGGGTTGAATACGATGACGAAAAGACACAAGATCCACTCCTATCTTGTCCGTAGGGGAGTGCACATAGCGTTCCTGCAAGAAACCCACTTGACACGAAAGGAGGGAGTAGCGCTGCAGCGTAGGTGGAGGGGCCACCTCTATTACACTACATACTCGGCCTTCGCTAGAGAGGTATTAATCTGGATCAGAGCGGGTGTCCCCTTCCAGGTCACTAGGCACACTGTGGACCCAGATGGGCGGTTCGTAGCAATCGAGGGCCTGCTTAGAGGCCGACATATAGCACTTGCTAGTATATATGCCCCGAATGTAGACCAAGCGACATACTTCACGAAACTCTCTCGGACGCTGGCAAGCTACTTCACTAGCCCACTGCTATTAGGGGGGGACTTCAACTCAATAGCGGACGTCTCTCTGGACAGGTCACACCCGCCATTGCAGACATCCCCAGTACATAGACTAGCAAAGCACCGAGCTGACTGGGAGGGAAAATGGGACTTATCAGATGCTTGGCGGGTACAGCACCCGAGGGACCGAGACTATTCATTTTACTCCAGCATTCATGATCTCCACGTCCACCTCGACATCTTCCTGTGCTCGCAAGCTGTGCTCCCATCAGTGGCCCGAACTGAATATTTAGCGCGAACACTGTCCGATCATAACCCCTTACTCCTTACACTGAACTGGATGAACGAACCCACACTTATCCCGACGTGGCGGCTACGACCGGACACGCTCGATGACCCGCCTTTCCGCGAAGCGTTGGGTGAGAGGATTGGACAATACTTCGCGGAGAACGAGGACACTGCCTCCTCTAGGGCTGTAGAATGGGATGCGTTTAAGATAGTGGTGAGGGGACACTGTATAGGAAAATTTGCGGGAGCGCGCAGAACGCTGATAGGGGATCTGGATAAGGCAGAATCAAAACTGAGAAACGCGGAGCGGGAGCGCCCCAACCACCCTGAACTTCAGGATATGGTCAGCAATGCGCGGGAGGCGGTGGCAGTGGAGGTGGAGCGCCTGCGCAGCTTTGACTATAAAATGTACCTAACGAGAACCCTCGCAGAAGGGGATAAACCCGGCGCGCTCCTGGCCTGGCTGGCGAACCCCAGCCGAACCAGTAAGCCAATTATGTCCCTTAAGGGGAGTGGGGACAGCATGCTCCACACGCAGCCAGAGATACTGAACTGCTTCCGCTCCTATTACGAACGGTTATATCAAAGCAGACTGGTGGACCGGGGGGCGGCAACGGACACCTTCCTGGCAGACCTGAAATAAGGGGTGCAGTAAAACATATGGCGCACAACAAAACGCCGGGACTGGATGGCCTGCCCGTTGAATTCTATGTCAAATACCTTGACCAACTGGCCCCACGCCTTCGAATAATCTATAATGAAGCCAAGGAGGCGGGCAGCCTCCCTTGCTCAATGCGCGAGGCCATAATCATTCCCCTCTTAAAACCTAGGAGAGACAGCATGGACCCAGCGTCCTACCGGCCGCTGTCTATGTTGACGACAGATTACAAAATCCTCAGTACCATTCTAGCCACCAGATTACTGACCCACATGCAACAATTAATCCACAGAGATCAGTCAGGATTCATTCCCACAAGAAACACAACACACAACATACGCAGGCTCCTCAGATTGATAGATAACCCTCCTCCCGGAGCACAGTCCCCCCTAGTGCTCGCGGTCGACATAGAGAAAGCATTCGACAGCCTAGAGTGGGATTACCTTTATAGAGTAATGAGGGTCTTTGGACTGGGTGAAGGGTACATAGCGTGGACGAAAGTACTGTACTTGTCGGTGAGAGCCAGAGTGAGAGTCGGAGCCTTGGTATCAGAAAGGTATGAGGTGAACCGGGGAACCAGACAGGGGTGTGCACTCTCCCCCTTACTATTCGCACTTGCAGTGGAACCCCTGGCGGCAACTGCCAGACGAGGCGACCACTATTGTGGCTTGGACTCCGGGGACACCCGCCATTTTATCTCCCTCTATGCGGATGACCTGCTCCTCTTCTTAGAGAATGCAGAGGAGGCAGTGGAAGGTGCCGAGAGGCTGCTACACTGCTTTGGCGACATCTCTGGTTTGCGGGTGAACTGGTCGAAAACCTGTCTCTTCCCCCTGCGGAGAGAGGGGGCGCGTCCCTCATCCCACTCGATGGTGAGATGGAAGCCCAGCTGCCTGAGCTACCTGGGCGTGCATATATACCATGACCCGGCGGACTTATTAGACGGCAACATCGGACGCTGCATCAGAGCCCTGCAGGGCAGTATCTCTTTCTGGGCAACCTTGCCTCTATCCATGTCAGGTCGAGTGTCACTGCTGAAAATGATAGCCCTTCCGAGACTACTGTATTTCTTCCGGACCCTCCCGATATGGAGTCCGGGGACAACCTTTAAACGGCTTAGGTCATTAGTAATCTCCTTTTTATGGGGGGCGGGTAGGCGTAGAATCGCTTTAACGACGCTGACCCGCTCGAAAGACGAGGGTGGCCTGGCGGTCCCGGACTTTGAATTATACTACCTGGCGGCCCAATTGCAACACTTTACACAAGAGGTTGCAAGGGCCTACCGAGGTCCGGAGCATGAAAGGGACACCGGAATTCCACGCCATGTCCTAGCATACATCACCATGCAACAGAAATTAGTCCTTAGAGGACTAACGCTAGAGGAACGAACACTCAGGCTGTGCTGGAACAGATCGCAGAAGCGAGCGGGGATGAAGCACCCGTATGCGCCCGAAATTCCACTGGGCATGGTGACGGCACTGCCTCATGGGGGAGACTGGTCGGGACTGCAGGACTGGGAGGAAGCAGGCTTACAAATGATAGGGGACCTCTATGTCGACGGAGTACTGGTACCCTTTTCAGACTCTTCAGGAGCGCTACGATCTTCAGAGAGGCGACCATCTAATACACGCAGCGGTAGTGAGGGCCATACAAACGCACTGGGGAGAGGGGCTGACCGAGCCACAGACATCACTGGTGTGCCAATACGCAATGTTGGCGGCGGGGACATTCAAAGCAGTCACGTGCCTTTATTCCCGACTGTCCTCAGAAAACATTCAACCCCTCACTTCACTCAAAATGAAATGGGAGGCAGAGTTGCAGAAAGAAATACCCGACACCACATGGTCCCAAATTGTACGCAGAGCTAGGAAGGGTACACGGAATGCGCGCTTCCAACTTATTCATCTGTATATCCTCCATAGAGCCTACTTAACCCCGAACAAAGTGGCAACATATTTCGGAGTTACTGATGCAGCGTGCCCTAGATGCGGCCTGGTGGAGGCAGATCTACTCCATATGCTCCGTGGTTGCCCTCACGTACAGGAGTATTGGAGTGCGATAGGCGACACATTGAACACAGTTACGGACAGAGACCTACAATACGATAACGAGGTCGCCCTTCTCCACTGGTTCCCACACACACGCAAAAACAAGCTAACAAGCACATTTATAGACATGGGACTGCTTCTAGACAAACAGGAGTTGACCAAGGGTTGGAAATCAAAGAAGGGCCCAACACACAGGAGGTGGCTGTCTGAATTCTTGAAATGGGCAACGGCCGAGAGCACGATTAGATACCAGCTAGCCCGCCGTGGCTCAGACGAGAAAGCGCAGGACGCGGCGAGAGCATGGGAGACATTGGTCCAAGCTCTGAAAGATAATACACTAGAGGGACTAGAAGGGGAAGAAGCAGAGAGCCCTCCTGCTCCTCTGGCACCCGTCGCTCACCCAGCACCGTCACCAGACACACACACAAGAGAACACATAAACCTCCTTCAACATCTACCATAGCTATGGGCACCAGCACCGGACGTAGGCGCAGACACACAGTGGGGGAGGGGGGGGGAGCGCAGACCACTATAAGCATTACCATAATACCACGGTCGAGACTGGAAGCAGCGCAGGGGGAGGGGATTAAAAACATAACGCAGAAACTGGTTGAACTATCCTCCTCATACATGGCCCAACACATCTATGGGCATACTTGACCCACACAAATCGCCGCCCGACCTCCGGGTTGAGGGCTGAATGGCTGTGTATAATATTCTTTTGGGAACTGTGATTACAACTATGATGTGCAAGCTGCTACTACATCTAATCAGTGGATCTGCAATAAAAATTGTTTTACAAAAAAAAAACTGTGCAAGCTACCTTCAGGCAATTGACAGGTCCAACCTGGTCAACACCAGTGCATGCTTCCCAAGCGGGCACTGAACAGGTCAATCGCTGGCAGCAACAGTGCAAGCTTCCTGTACTTCTAGATTACAAGTACCACTTAGACACCAACTGTGCAAGCTACCTTCAGACAATCAACAGGTCCCACCTGGTCAACACCAGTGCATGCTTCCCAAGCGGGCACTGAACAGGTCAATCACTGGCAGCAAATATGCAAGCTTCCTATACTTCTAGATTAGAAGTACCACTTGGACACCAACTGTGCAAGCAACCCTCAGACAATCAACCGGTCCCATCTGGTCAACACCAGTGCATGCTTCCCAAGCGGGCACTGAACAGGTCAATCACTGGCAGCAACAGTGCAAGCTTCCTGTACTTCTAGGTTACAGGTACCACTTGGACACCAACTGTGCAAGCAACCCTCAGACAATCAACAGGTCCCACCTGGTCAAAACCAGTGCATGCTTCCCAAGCGGGCACTGAACAGGTCAATCCCTGGCAGCAAATGTGCAAGCTTCCTGTACTTCTAGATTACAAGTACCACTTAGACACCAACTGTGCAAGCTACCCTCAGACAATCAACAGGTCCCACCTGGTCAACACCAGTGCATGCTTCCCAAGCGGGCACTGAACAGGTCAATCACTGGCAGCAAATATGCAATCTTCCTGTACTTCTAGATTACAAGTACCACTTAGACACCAACTGTGCATCAACCCTCAGACAATCAACAGGTCCCACCTGGTCAACACCAGTTCATGCTTCCCAAGCGGGCACTGAACAGGTCAATCGCTGGCAGCAAATGTGCAAGCTTCCTGTACATCTAGATTACAAGTACCACTTGGACAGCAACTGGGCAAGCTACCCTCAGACAATCAACAGGTCCAACCTGGTCAACACCAGTGCATGCTTGCCAAGCGGGCACTGAACAGGTCAATCGCTGGCAGCAAATGTGCAAGCTTCCTGTACTTCTAGATTACAAGTACCACTTGGACACCAACTGTGCAAGCTACCTTCAGACAATTGACAGGTACCTCTTGGGCCACAGCAGTTCATGCTTCCCAAGCGGGCACTGAACAGGTCAATCATTGGCAGCAAATATGCAAGCTTGCTGTACTTCTAGATTACAAGTACCACTTAGACACCAACTGTGCAAGCAACCCTCAGACAATCGACAGGTCCCACCTGGTCAACACCAGTGCATGCTTCCCAAGCGGGCACTGAACAGGTCAATCGCTGGCAGCAAATGTGCAAGCTTCCTGTACTTCTAGATTACAAGTACCACTTGGACACCAACTCTGCAAGCTACCTTCAGACAATCAACAGGTCCCACCTGGTCAACACCAGTGCATGCTTCCCAAGCGGGCACTGAACAGGTCAATCACTGGCAACAAATATGCAAGCTTCCTATACTTCTAGATTAGAAGTACCACTTGGACACCAACTGTGCAAGCTACCTTCAGGCAATTGACAGGTACCCCTTGGGCCACAGCAGTGCATGCTTCCCAAGCGGGCACTGAACAGGTCAATCATTGGCAGCAAATATGCAAGCTTCCTGTACTTCTAGATTACAAGTACCACTTAGACACCAACTGTGCAAGCTACCTTCAGACAATTGACAGGTCCCACCTGGTCAACACAAGTCCATGCTTCCCAAGCGGGCACTGAACAGGTCAATCGCTGGCAGCAAATATGCAAGCTTCCTGTACTTCTAGATTACAAGTACCACTTAGACACCAACTGTGCAAGCTACCCTCAGACAATCAACAGGTCCCACCTGGTCAACACCAGTGCATGCTTCCCAAGCGGGCACTGAACAGGTCAATCACTGGCAGCAAATGTGCAAGCTTCTTGTACTTCTAGATTACTAGTACCACTTGGACACCAACTGTGCAAGCAACCCTCAGACAATCAACAGGTCCCACCTGGTCAACACCAGTGCATGCTTCCCAAGCGGGCACTGAACAGGTCAATCACTGGCAGCAAATATGCAAGCTTCCTGTACTTCTAGATTACAAGTACCACTTAGACACCAACTGTGCAAGCTACCCTCAGACAATCAACAGGTCCCACCTGGTCAACACCAGTGCATGCTTCCCAAGCGGGCACTGAACAGGTCAATCACTAGCAGCAAATATGCAAGCTTCCTGTACTTCTAGATTACAAGTACCACTTAGACACCAACTGTGCATCAACCCTCAGACAATCAACAGGTCCCACCTGGTCAACACCAGTGCATGCTTCCCAAGCGGGCACTGAACAGGTCAATCGCTGGCAGCAAATGTGCAAGCTTCCTGTACTTCTAGATTACAAGTACCACTTGGACACCAACTGTGCAAGCTACCCTCAGACAATCAACAGGTCCCACCTGGTCAACACCAGTGCATGCTTCCCAAGCAGGCACTGAACAGGTCAATCGCTGGCAGCAAATGTGCAAGCTTCCTGTACTTCTAGATTACAAGTACCACTTGGACACCAACTGTGCAAGCTACCTTCAGACAATTGACAGGTACCCCTAGGGCCACAGCAGTGCATGCTTCCCAAGCGGGCACTGAACAGGTCAATCATTGGCAGCAAATATGCAAGCTTCCAGTACTTCTAGATTACAAGTACCACTTAGACACCAACTGTGCAAGCAACCCTCAGACAATCGACAGGTCCCACCTGGTCAACACCAGTGCATGCTTCCCAAGCGGGCACTGAACAGGTCAATCGCTGGCAGCAAATGTGCAAGCTTCCTGTACTTCTAGATTACAAGTACCACTGGGACACCAACTGTGCAAGCTACCTTCAGACAATTGACAGGTACCTCTTGGGCCACAGCAGTGCATGCTTCCCAAGCGGGCACTGAACAGGTCAATCATTGGCAGCAAATATGCAAGCTTCCTGTACTTCTAGATTACAAGTACCACTTAGACACCAACTGTGCAAGGAACCCTCAGACAATCGACAGTTCCCACCTGGTCAACACCAGTGCATGCTTCCCAAGCGGGCACTGAACAGGTCAATCGCTGGCAGCAAATGTGCAAGCTTCCTATACTTCTAGATTAGAAGTACCACTTGGACACCAACTGTGCAAGCTACCCTCAGACAATCAACAGGTCCCACCTGGTCAACACCAGTGCATACTTCCCAAGTGGGCACTGAACAGGTCAATCCCTGGCAGCAAATGTGCAAGCTTCCTGTACTTTTAGATTACAAGTGCCACTTGGACATCAACTGTGCAAGCTTCCCTCAGACAATCAACCGGTCCAACCTGGTCAACACCAGTGCATGCTTCCCAAGCGGGCACTGAACAGGTCAATCACTGGCAGCAACCGTGCAAGCTTCCTGTACTTCTAGATTACTAGTACCACTTGGACACCAACTGTGCAAGCAAACCTCAGACAATCAACCGGTCCCATCTGGTCAACACCAGTGCATGCTTCCCAAGCGGGCACTGAACAGGTCAATCGCTGGCAGCAAATGTGCAAGCTTCCTGTACTTCTAGATTACAAGTACCACTTAGACACCAACTGTGCAAGCTACCCTCAGACAATCGACAGGTCCCACCTGGTCAACACCAGTGCATGCTTCCCAAGCGGGCACTGAACAGGTCAATCACTGGCAGCAAATGTGCAAGCTTCCTGTACTTCTAGATTACAAGTACCACTTAGACACTAACTGTGCAAGCTACCTTCAGACAATCAACAGGTCCCACCTGGTCAACACCAGTGCATGCTTCCCAAGCGGGCACTGAACAGGTCAATCGCTGGCAGCAAATGTGCAAGCTTCCTGTACTTCTAGATTACAAGTACCACTTAGACACCAACTGTGCAAGCTACCCTCAGACAATCGACAGGTCCCACCTGGTCAACACCAGTGCATGCTTCCCAAGCGGGCACTGAACAGGTCAATCACTGGCAGCAAATGTGCAAGCTTCCTGTACTTCTAGATTACAAGTACCACTTAGACACCAACTGTGCAAGCTACCCTCAGACAATCAACAGGTCCCACCTGGTCAACACCAGTGCATGCTTCCCAAGCGGGCACTGAACAGGTCAATCGCTGGCAGCAAATGTGCAAGCTTCCTGTACTTCTAGATTACAAGTACCACTTGGACACCAACTGTGCAAGCTACCTTCAGGCAATTGACAGGTACCCCTTGGGCCACAGCAGTGCATGCTTCCCAAGCGGGCACTGAACAGGTCAATCATTGGCAGCAAATATGCAAGCTTCCTGTACTTCTAGATTACAAGTACCACTTAGACACCAACTGTGCAAGAAACCCTCAGACAATCGACAGGTCCCACCTGGTCAACACCAGTGCATGCTTCCCAAGCGGGCACTAAACAGGTCAATCGCTGGCAGCAAATGTGCAAGCTTCCTGTACTTCTAGATTACAAGTACCACTTAGACACCAACTGTGCAAGCTACCTTCAGACAATTGACAGGTCCCACCTGGTCAACACAAGTCCATGCTTCCCAAGCGGGCACTGAACAGGTCAATCGCTGGCAGCAAATATGCAAGCTTCCTGTACTTCTAGATTACAAGTACCACTTAGACACCAACTGTGCAAGCTACCCTCAGACAATCAACAGGTCCCACCTGGTCAACACCAGTGCATGCTTCCCAAGCGGGCACTGAACAGGTCAATCAATGGCAGCAACCGTGCAAGCTTCTTGTACTTCTAGATTACTAGTACCACTTGGACACCAACTGTGCAAGCAACCCTCAGACAATCAACAGGTCCCACCTGGTCAACACCAGTGCATGCTTCCCAAGCGGGCACTGAACAGGTCAATCGCTGGCAGCAAATGTGCAAGCTTCCTGTACTTCTAGATTACAAGTACCACTTAGACACCAACTGTGCAAGCTACCCTCAGACAATCAACAGGTCCCACCTGGTCAACACCAGTGCATGCTTCCCAAGCGGGCACTGAACAGGTCAATCACTGGCAGCAAATATGCAAGCTTCCTGTACTTCTAGATTACAAGTACCACTTAGACACCAACTGTGCATCAAGCCTCAGACAATCAACAGGTCCCACCTGGTCAACACCAGTGCATGCTTCCCAAGCGGGCACTGAACAGGTCAATCGCTGGCAGCAAATGTGCAAGCTTCCTGTACTTCTAGATTACAAGTACCACTTGGACGCCAACTGTGCAAGCTACCCTCAGACAATTGACAGGTACCCTAGGGCCACAGCAGTGCATGCTTCCCAAGCGGGCACTGAACAGGTCAATCATTGGCAGCAAATATGCAAACTTCCAGTACTTCTAGATTACAAGTACCACTTAGACACCAACTGTGCAAGCAACCCTCAGACAATCGACAGGTCCCACCTGGTCAACACCAGTGCATGCTTCCCAAGCGGGCACTGAACAGGTCAATCGCTGGCAGCAAATGTGCAAGCTTCCTGTACTTCTAGATTACAAGTACCACTTGGACACCAACTGTGCAAGCTACCTTCAGACAATTGACAGGTACCTCTTGGGCCACAGCAGTGCATGCTTCCCAAGCGGGCACTGAACAGGTCAATCATTGGCAGCAAATATGCAAGCTTCCTGTACTTCTAGATTACAAGTACCACTTAGACACCAACTGTGCTAGGAACCCTCAGACAATCGACAGTTCCCACCTGGTCAACACCAGTGCATGCTTCCCAAGCGGGCACTGAACAGGTCAATCGCTGGCAGCAAATGTGCAAGCTTCCTATACTTCTAGATTAGAAGTACCACTTGGACACCAACTGTGCAAGCTACCCTCAGACAATCAACAGGTCCCACCTGGTCAACACCAGTGCATACTTCCCAAGTGGGCACTGAACAGGTCAATCCCTGGCAGCAAATGTGCAAGCTTTCTGTACTTTTAGATTACAAGTGCCACTTGGACATCAACTGTGCAAGCTTCCCTCAGACAATCAACCGGTCTAACCTGGTCAACACCAGTGCATGCTTCCCAAGCGGGCACTGAACAGGTCAATCACTGGCAGCAACCGTGCAAGCTTCCTGTACTTCTAGATTACTAGTACCACTTGGACACCAACTGTGCAAGCAACCCTCAGACAATCAACCGGTCCCATCTGGTCAACACCAGTGCATGCTTCCCAAGCGGGCACTGAACAGGTCAATCGCTGGCAGCAAATGTGCAAGCTTCCTGTACTTCTAGATTACAAGTACCACTTAGACACCAACTGTGCAAGCTACCCTCAGACAATCGACAGGTCCCACCTGGTCAACACCAGTGCATGCTTCCCAAGCGGGCACTGAACAGGTCAATCACTGGCAGCAAATGTGCAAGCTTCCTGTACTTCTAGATTACAAGTACCACTTAGACACTAACTGTGCAAGCTACCTTCAGACAATCAACAGGTCCCACCTGGTCAACACCAGTGCATGCTTCCCAAGCGGGCACTGAACAGGTCAATCGCTGGCAGCAAATGTGCAAGCTTCCTGTACTTCTAGATTACAAGTACCACTTAGACACCAACTGTGCAAGCTACCTTCAGACAATCAACAGGTCCCACCTGGTCAACACCAGTGCATGCTTCCCAAGTGGGCACTGAACAGGTCAATCACTGGCAGCAAATATGCAAGCTTCCTGTACTTCTAGATTACAAGTACCACTTAGACACCAACTGTGCAAGCAACCCTCAGACAATCAACAGGTCCCACCTGGTCAACACCAGTGCATGCTTCCCATGCGGGCACTGAACAGGTCAATCGCTGGCAGCAAATGTGCAAGCTTCCTGTACTTCTAGATTACAAGTACCACTTAGACACCAACTGTTCAAGCAACCCTCAGACAATCAACAGGTCCCACCTGGTCAACACCAGTGTATGCTTCCCAAGCGGACACTGAACAGGTCAATCGCTGGCAGCAAATGTGCAAGCTTCCTGTACTTCTAGATTACAAGTACCACTTGGACACCAACTGTGCAAGCTACCCTCAGACAATCAACAGGTCCCACCTGGTCAACACCAGTGCATGCTTCCCAAGCGGGCACTGAACAGGTCAATCGCTGGCACCAATGTGCAAGCTTCCTGTACTTCTAGATTACAAGTACCACTTAGACACCAACTGTGCAAGCTACCCTCAGACAATCAACAGGTCCCACCTGGTCAACACCAGTGCATGCTTCCCAAGCGGGCACTGAACAGGTCAATCCCTGGCAGCAAATGTGCAAGCTTCCTGTACTTCTAGATTACAAGTACCACTTAGACACCAACTGTGCAAGCTACCTTCAGACAATCGACAGGTACCCCTAGGGCCACAGCAGTGCATGCTTCCCAAGCGGGCACTGAACAGGTCAATCATTGGCAGCAAATATGCAAGCTTCCTGTACTTCTAGATTACAAGTACCACTTAGACACCAACTGTGCAAGCAACCCTCAGACAATCGACAGGTCCCACCTGGTCAACACCAGTGCATGCTTCCCAAGCGGGCACTGAACAGGTCAATCGCTGGCAGCAAATGTGCAAGCTTCCTGTACTTCTAGATTACAAGTACCACTTAGACACCAACTGTGCAAGCTACCGTCAGACAATCAACAGGTCCCACCTGGTCAACACCAGTGCATGCTTCCCAAGCGGGCACTGAACAGGTCAATCCCTGGCAGCAAATGTGCAAGCTTCCTGTACTTCTAGATTACAAGTACCACTTGGACACCAACTGTGCAAGCTACCTTCAGACAATTGACAGGTACCTCTTGGGCCACAGCAGTGCATGCTTCCCAAGCGGGCACTGAACAGGTCAATCATTGGCAGCAAATATGCAAGCTTCCTGTACTTCTAGATTACAAGTACCACTTAGACACCAACTGTGCAAGCAACCCTCAGACAATCGACAGGTCCCACCTGGTCAACACCAGTGCATGCTTCCCAAGCGGGCACTGAACAGGTCAATCGCTGGCAGCAAATGTGCAAGCTTCCTATACTTCTAGATTACAAGTACCACTTAGACACCAACTGTGCAAGCTACCTTCAGACAATCAACAGGTCCCACCTGGTCAACACCAGTGCATGCTTCCCAAGCGGGTACTGAACAGGTCAATCACTGGCAGCAAATATGCAAGCTTCCTATAGTTCTAGATTAGAAGTACCACTTGGACACCAACTGTGCAAGCTACCTTCAGGCAATTGACAGGTACCCCTTGGGCCACAGCAGTGCATGCTTTCCCAAGTGGGCACTGAACAGGTCAATCACTGGCAGCAAATATGCAAGCTTCCTGTACTTTTAGATTAGAAGTACCACTTGGACACCAACTGTGCAAGCTACCTTCAGGCAATCAACAGGTCCCACCTGGTCAACACCAGTGCATGCTTCCCAAGCGGGCACTGAACAGGTCAATCGCTGGCAGCAAATGTGCAAGCTTCCTGTACTTCTAGATTACAAGTACCACTTAGACACCAACTGTTCAAGCAACCCTCAGACAATCAACAGGTCCCACCTGGTCAACACCAGTGTATGCTTCCCAAGCGGGCACTGAACAGGTCAATCGCTGGCAGCAAATGTGCAAGCTTCCTGTACTTCTAGATTACAAGTACCACTTGGACACCAACTGTGCAAGCTACCCTCAGACAATCAACAGGTCCCACCTGGTCAACACCAGTGCATGCTTCCCAAGCGGGCACTGAACAGGTCAATCGCTGGCAGCAAATGTGCAAGCTTCCTGTACTTCTAGATTACAAGTACCACTTAGACACCAACTGTGCAAGCTACCCTCAGACAATCAACAGGTCCCACCTGGTCAACACCAGTGCATGCTTCCCAAGCGGGCACTGAACAGGTCAATCGCTGGCAGCAAATGTGCAAGCTTCCTGTACTTCTAGATTACAAGTACCACTTGGACACCAACTGTGCAAGCTACCTTCAGACAATTGACAGGTACCTCTTGGGCCACAGCAGTGCATGCTTCCCAAGCGGGCACTGAACAGGTCAATCATTGGCAGCAAATATGCAAGCTTCCTGTACTTCTAGATTACAAGTACCACTTGGACACCAACTGTGCAAGCTACCCTCAGACAATCAACAGGTCCCACCTGGTCAACACCAGTGCATACTTCCCAAGTGGGCACTGAACAGGTCAATCCCTGGCAGCAAATGTGCAAGCTTCCTGTACTTTTAGATTACAAGTGCCACTTGGACATCAACTGTGCAAGCTTCCCTCAGACAATCAACCGGTCCAACCTGGTCAACACCAGTGCATGCTTCCCAAGCGGGCACTGAACAGGTCAATCACTAGCAGCAACCGTGCAAGCTTCCTGTACTTCTAGATTACTAGTACCACTTGGACACCAACTGTGCAAGCAACCCTCAGACAATCAACCGGTCCCACCTGGTCAACACCAGTGCATGCTTCCCAAGCGGGCACTGAACAGGTCAATCACTGGCAGCAAATATGCAAGCTTCCTGTACTTCTAGATTAAAAGTACCACTTAGACACCAACTGTGCAAGCAACCCTCAGACAATCGACAGGTCCCACCTGGTCAACACCAGTGCATGCTTCCCAAGCGGGCACTGAACAGGTCAATCACTGGCAGCAAATGTGCAAGCTTCCTGTACTTCTAGATTACAAGTACCACTTAGACACCAACTGTGCAAGCTACCTTCAGACAATCAACAGGTCCCACCTGGTCAACACCAGTGCATGCTTCCCAAGCAAGCACTGAACAGGTCAATCACTGGCAGCAAATATGCAAGCTTCCTGTACTTCTAGATTACAAGTACCACTTAGACACCAACTGTGCAAGCAACCCTCAGACAATCAACAGGTCCCACCTGGTCAACACCAGTGCATGCTTCCCATGCGGGCACTGAACAGGTCAATCGCTGGCAGCAAATGTGCAAGCTTCCTGTACTTCTAGATTACAAGTACCACTTAGACACCAACTGTTCAAGCAACCCTCAGACAATCAACAGGTCCCACCTGGTCAACACCAGTGTATGCTTCCCAAGTGGGCACTGAACAGGTCAATCGCTGGCAGCAAATGTGCAAGCTTCCTGTACTTCTAGATTACAAGTACCACTTGGACACCAACTGTGCAAGCTACCCTCAGACAATCAACAGGTCCCACCTGGTCAACACCAGTGCATGCTTCCCAAGCGGGCACTGAACAGGTCAATCGCTGGCAGCAAATGTGCAAGCTTCCTATAGTTCTATATTAGAAGTACCACTTGGACACCAACTGTGCAAGCTACCTTCAGGCAATTGACAGGTACCCCTTGGGCCACAGCAGTGCATGCTTCCCAAGTGGGCACTGAACAGGTCAATCACTGGCAGCAAATATGCAAGCTTCCTGTACTTTTAGATTAGAAGTACCACTTGGACACCAACTGTGCAAGCTACCTTCAGGCAATCAACAGGTCCCACCTGGTCAACACCAGTGCATACTTCCCAAGTGGGCACTGAACAGGTCAATCCCTGGCAGCAAATGTGCAAGCTTCCTGTACTTTTAGATTACAAGTGCCACTTGGACATCAACTGTGCAAGCTTCCCTCAGACAATCAACCGGTCCAACCTGGTCAACACCAGTGCATGCTTCCCAAGCGGGCACTGAACAGGTCAATCACTGGCAGCAACCATGCAAGCTTCCTGTACTTCTAGATTACTAGTACCACTTGGACACCAACTGTGCAAGGAACCCTCAGACAATCAACTGGTCCCACCTGGTCAACACCAGTGCGTGCTTCCCAAGCGGGCACTGAACAGGTCAATCGCTGGCAGCAAATATGCAAGCTTCCTATACTTCTAGATTAGAAGTACCACTTGGACACCAACTGTGCAAGCTACCCTCAGACAATCAACAGGTCCCACCTGGTCAACACCAGTGCATACTTCCCAAGTGGGCACTGAACAGGTCAATCCCTGGCAGCAAATGTGCAAGCTTCCTGTACTTCTAGATTACAAGTACCACTTAGACACCAACTGTGCAAGCTACCCTCAGACAATCGACAGGTCCCACCTGGTCAACACCAGTGCATGCTTCCCAAGCGGGCACTGAACAGGTCAATCACTGGCAGCAAATGTGCAAGCTTCCTGTACTTCTAGATTACAAGTACCACTTAGACACTAACTGTGCAAGCTACCTTCAGACAATCAACAGGTCCCACCTGGTCAACACCAGTGCATGCTTCCCAAGCGGGCACTGAACAGGTCAATCGCTGGCAGCAAATGTGCAAGCTTCCTGTACTTCTAGATTACAAGTACCACTTAGACACCGACTGTGCAAGCTACCCTCAGACAATCAACAGGTCCCACCTGGTCAACACCAGTGCATGCTTCCCAAGCGGGCACTGAACAGGTCAATCACTGGCAGCAAATATGCAAGCTTCCTGTACTTCTAGATTAAAAGTACCACTTAGACACCAACTGTGCAAGCAACCCTCAGACAATCGACAGGTCCCTCCTGGTCAACACCAGTGCATGCTTCCCAAGCGGGCACTGAACAGGTCAATCACTGGCAGCAAATGTGCAAGCTTCCTGTACTTCTAGATTACAAGTACCACTTAGACACCAACTGTGCAAGCTACCTTCAGACAATCAACAGGTCCCACCTGGTCAACACCAGTGCATGCTTCCCAAGCGGGCACTGAACAGGTCAATCACTGGCAGCAAATATGCAAGCTTCCTGTACTTCTAGATTACAAGTACCACTTAGACACCAACTGTGCAAGCAACCCTCAGACAATCAACAGGTCCCACCTGGTCAACACCAGTGCATGCTTCCCATGCGGGCACTGAACAGGTCAATCGCTGGCAGCAAATATGCAAGCTTCCTGTACTTCTAGATTACAAGTACCACTTAGACACCAACTATTCAAGCAACCCTCAGACAATCAACAGGTCCCACCTGGTCAACACCAGTGTATGCTTCCCAAGCGGGCACTGAACAGGTCAATCGCTGGCAGCAAATGTGCAAGCTTCCTGTACTTCTAGATTACAAGTACCACTTGGACACCAACTGTGCAAGCTACCCTCAGACAATCAACAGGTCCCACCTGGTCAACACCAGTGCATGCTTCCCAAGCGGGCACTGAACAGGTCAATCGCTGGCAGCAAATGTGCAAGCTTCCTGTACTTCTAGATTACAAGTACCACTTAGACACCAACTGTGCAAGCTACCCTCAGACAATCAACAGGTCCCACCTGGTCAACACCAGTGCATGCTTCCCAAGCGGGCACTGAACAGGTCAATCCCTGGCAGCAAATGTGCAAGCGTCCTGTACTTCTAGATTACAAGTACCACTTAGACACCAACTGTGCAAGCTACCTTCAGACAATCGACAGGTACCCCTAGGGCCACAGCAGTGCATGCTTCCCAAGCGGGCACTGAACAGGTCAATCATTGGCAGCAAATATGCAAGCTTCCTGTACTTCTAGATTACAAGTACCACTTAGACACCAACTGTGCAAGCAACCCTCAGACAATCGACAGGTCCCACCTGGTCAACACCAGTGCATGCTTCCCAAGCGGGCACTGAACAGGTCAATCGCTGGCAGCAAATGTGCAAGCTTCCTGTACTTCTAGATTACAAGTACCACTTAGACACCAACTGTGCAAGCTACCCTCAGACAATCAACAGGTCCCACCTGGTCAACACCAGTGCATGCTTCCCAAGCGGGCACTGAACAGGTCAATCACTGGCAGCAAATATGCAAGCTTCCTGTACTTCTAGATTAAAAGTACCACTTAGACACCAACTGTGCAAGCAACCCTCAGACAATCGACAGGTCCCACCTGGTCAACACCAGTGCATGCTTCCCAAGCGGGCACTGAACAGGTCAATCACTGGCAGCAAATGTGCAAGCTTCCTGTACTTCTAGATTACAAGTACCACTTAGACACCAACTGTGCAAGCTACCTTCAGACAATCAACAGGTCCCACCTGGTCAACACCAGTGCATGCTTCCCAAGCGGGCACTGAACAGGTCAATCACTGGCAGCAAATATGCAAGCTTCCTGTACTTCTAGATTACAAGTACCACTTAGACACCAACTGTGCAAGCAACCCTCAGACAATCAACAGGTCCCACCTGGTCAACACCAGTGCATGCTTCCCATGCGGGCACTGAACAGGTCAATCGCTGTCAGCAAATATGCAAGCTTCCTGTACTTCTAGATTACAAGTACCACTTAGACACCAACTATTCAAGCAACCCTCAGACAATCAACAGGTCCCACCTGGTCAACACCAGTGTATGCTTCCCAAGCGGGCACTGAACAGGTCAATCGCTGGCAGCAAATGTGCAAGCTTCCTGTACTTCTAGATTACAAGTACCACTTGGACACCAACTGTGCAAGCTACCCTCAGACAATCAACAGGTCCCACCTGGTCAACACCAGTGCATGCTTCCCAAGCGGGCACTGAACAGGTCAATCGCTGGCAGCAAATGTGCAAGCTTCCTGTACTTCTAGATTACAAGTACCACTTAGACACCAACTGTGCAAGCTACCCTCAGACAATCAACAGGTCCCACCTGGTCAACACCAGTGTATGCTTCCCAAGCGGGCACTGAACAGGTCAATCCCTGGCAGCAAATGTGCAAGCGTCCTGTACTTCTAGATTACAAGTACCACTTAGACACCAACTGTTCAAGCTACCTTCAGACAATCGACAGGTACCCCTAGGGCCACAGCAGTGCATGCTTCCCAAGCGGGCACTGAACAGGTCAATCATTGGCAGCAAATATGCAAGCTTCCTGTACTTCTAGATTACAAGTACCACTTAGACACCAACTGTGCAAGCAACCCTAAGACAATCGACAGGTCCCACCTGGTCAACACCAGTGCATGCTTCCCAAGCGGGCACTGAACAGGTCAATCGCTGGCAGCAAATGTGCAAGCTTCCTGTACTTCTAGATTACAAGTACCACTTAGACACCAACTGTGCAAGCTACCCTCAGACAATCAACAGGTCCCACCTGGTCAACACCAGTGCATGCTTCCCAAGCGGGCACTGAACAGGTCAATCCCTGGCAGCAAATGTGCAAGCTTCCTGTACTTCTAGATTACAAGTACCACTTGGACACCAACTGTGCAAGCTACCTTCAGACAATTGACAGGTACCTCTTGGGCCACAGCAGTGCATGCTTCCCAAGCGGGCACTGAACAGGTCAATCATTGGCAGCAAATATGCAAGCTTCCTGTACTTCTAGATTACAAGTACCACTTAGACACCAACTGTGCAAGCAACCCTCAGACAATCGACAGGTCCCACCTGGTCAACACCAGTGCATGCTTCCCAAGCGGGCACTGAACAGGTCAATCGCTGGCAGCAAATGTGCAAGCTTCCTATACTTCTAGATTACAAGTTCCACTTAGACACCAACTGTGCAAGCTACCTTCAGACAATCAACAGGTCCCACCTGGTCAACACCAGTGCATGCTTCCCAAGCGGGCACTGAACAGGTCAATCACTGGCAGCAAATATGCAAGCTTCCTATAGTTCTAGATTAGAAGCACCACTTGGACACCAACTGTGCAAGCTACCTTCAGGCAATTGACAGGTACCCCTTGGGCCACAGCAGTGCATGCTTCCCAAGTGGCCACTGAACAGGTCAATCACTGGCAGCAAATATGCAAGCTTCCTGTACTTTTAGATTAGAAGTACCACTTGGACACCAACTGTGCAAGCTACCTTCAGGCAATCAACAGGTCCCACCTGGGCAACACCAGTGCATACTTCCCAAGTTGGCACTGAACAGGTCAATCCCTGGCAGCAAATGTGCAAGCTTCCTATACTTTTAGATTACAAGTGCCACTTGGACATCAACTGTGCAAGCTTCCCTCAGACAATCAACCGGTCCAACCTGGTCAACACCAGTGCATGCTTCCCAAGCGGGCACTGAACAGGTCAATCACTGGCAGCAACCATGCAAGCTTCCTGTACTTCTAGATTACTAGTACCACTTGGACACCAACTGTGCAAGCAACCCTTAGACAATCAACCGGTCCCATCTGGTCAACACCAGTGCATGCTTCCCAAGCGGGCACTGAACAGGTCAATCGCTGGCAGCAAATGTGCAAGCTTCCTGTACTTCTAGATTACAAGTACCACTTAGACACCAACTGTGCAAGCTACCCTCAGACAATCGACAGGTCCCACCTGGTCAACACCAGTGCATGCTTCCCAAGGGGGCACTGAACAGGTCAATCACTGGCAGCAAATGTGCAAGCTTCCTGTACTTCTAGATTACAAGTACCACTTAGACACCAACTGTGCAAGCTACCTTCAGACAATCAACAGGTCCCACCTGGTCAACACCAGTGCATGCTTCCCAAGCGGGCACTGAACAGGTCAATCGCTGGCAGCAAATGTGCAAGCTTCCTGTACTTCTAGATTACAAGTACCACTTAGACACCAACTGTGCAAGCTACCTTCAGACAATCAACAGGTCCCACCTGGTCAACACCAGTGCATGCTTCCCAAGCGGGCACTGAACAGGTCAATCACTGGCAGCAAATATGCAAGCTTCCTGTACTTCTAGATTACAAGTACCACTTAGACACCAACTGTGCAAGCAACCCTCAGACAATCAACAGGTCTCACCTGGTCAACACCAGTGCATGCTTCCCATGCGGGCACTGAACAGGTCAATCGCTGGCAGCAAATGTGCAAGCTTCCTGTACTTCTAGATTACAAGTACCACTTAGACACCAACTGTTCAAGCAACCCTCAGACAATCAACAGGTCCCACCTGGTCAACACCAGTGTATGCTTCCCAAGCGGACACTGAACAGGTCAATCGCTGGCAGCAAATGTGCAAGCTTCCTGTACTTCTAGATTACAAGTACCACTTGGACACCAACTGTGCAAGCTACCCTCAGACAATCAACAGGTCCCACCTGGTCAACACCAGTGCATGCTTCCCAAGCGGGCACTGAACAGGTCAATCGCTGGCAGCAAATGTGCAAGCTTCCTGTACTTCTAGATTACAAGTACCACTTAGACACCAACTGTGCAAGCTACCCTCAGACAATCAACAGGTCCCACCTGGTCAACACCAGTGCATGCTTCCCAAGCGGGCACTGAACAGGTCAATCCCTGGCAGCAAATGTGCAAGCTTCCTGTACTTCTAGATTACAAGTACCACTTAGACACCAACTGTGCAAGCTACCTTCAGACAATCGACAGGTACCCCTAGGGCCACAGCAGTGCATGCTTCCCAAGCGGGCACTGAACAGGTCAATCATTGGCAGCAAATATGCAAGCTTCCTGTACTTCTAGATTACAAGTACCACTTAGACACCAACTGTGCAAGCAACCCTCAGACAATCGACAGGTCCCACCTGGTCAACACCAGTGCATGCTTCCCAAGCGGGCACTGAACAGGTCAATCGCTGGCAGCAAATGTGCAAGCTTCCTGTACTTCTAGATTACAAGTACCACTTGGACACCAACTGTGCAAGCTACCTTCAGACAATTGACAGGTACCTCTTGGGCCACAGCAGTGCATGCTTCCCAAGCGGGCACTGAACAGGTCAATCATTGGCAGCAAATATGCAAGCTTCCTGTACTTCTAGATTACAAGTACCACTTAGACACCAACTGTGCAAGCAACCCTCAGACAATCGACAGGTCCCACCTGGTCAACACCAGTGCATGCTTCCCAAGCGGGCACTGAACAGGTCAATCGCTGGCAGCAAATGTGCAAGCTTCCTATACTTCTAGATTACAAGTACCACTTAGACACCAACTGTGCAAGCTACCTTCAGACAATCAACAGGTCCCACCTGGTCAACACCAGTGCATGCTTCCCAAGCGGGTACTGAACAGGTCAATCACTGGCAGCAAATATGCAAGCTTCCTATAGTTCTAGATTAGAAGTACCACTTGGACACCAACTGTGCAAGCTACCCTCAGACAATCAACAGGTCCCACCTGGTCAACACCAGTGCATGCTTCCCAAGCGGGCACTGAACAGGTCAATCGCTGGCAGCAAATGTGCAAGCTTCCTGTACTTCTAGATTACAAGTACCACTTGGACACCAACTGTGCAAGCTACCTTCAGACAATTGACAGGTACCTCTTGGGCCACAGCAGTGCATGCTTCCCAAGCGGGCACTGAACAGGTCAATCATTGGCAGCAAATATGCAAGCTTCCTGTACTTCTAGATTACAAGTACCACTTGGACACCAACTGTGCAAGCTACCCTCAGACAATCAACAGGTCCCACCTGGTCAACACCAGTGCATACTTCCCAAGTGGGCACTGAACAGGTCAATCCCTGGCAGCAAATGTGCAAGCTTCCTGTACTTTTAGATTACAAGTGCCACTTGGACATCAACTGTGCAAGCTTCCCTCAGACAATCAACCGGTCCAACCTGGTCAACACCAGTGCATGCTTCCCAAGCGGGCACTGAACAGGTCAATCACTAGCAGCAACCGTGCAAGCTTCCTGTACTTCTAGATTACTAGTACCACTTGGACACCAACTGTGCAAGCAACCCTCAGACAATCAACCGGTCCCACCTGGTCAACACCAGTGCATGCTTCCCAAGCGGGCACTGAACAGGTCAATCACTGGCAGCAAATATGCAAGCTTCCTGTACTTCTAGATTAAAAGTACCACTTAGACACCAACTGTGCAAGCAACCCTCAGACAATCGACAGGTCCCACCTGGTCAACACCAGTGCATGCTTCCCAAGCGGGCACTGAACAGGTCAATCACTGGCAGCAAATGTGCAAGCTTCCTGTACTTCTAGATTACAAGTACCACTTAGACACCAACTGTGCAAGCTACCTTCAGACAATCAACAGGTCCCACCTGGTCAACACCAGTGCATGCTTCCCAAGCAAGCACTGAACAGGTCAATCACTGGCAGCAAATATGCAAGCTTCCTGTACTTCTAGATTACAAGTACCACTTAGACACCAACTGTGCAAGCTACCTTCAGACAATTGACAGGTCCCACCTGGTCAACACAAGTCCATGCTTCCCAAGCGGGCACTGAACAGGTCAATCGCTGGCAGCAAATATGCAAGCTTCCTGTACTTCTAGATTACAAGTACCACTTAGACACCAACTGTGCAAGCAACCCTCAGACAATCGACAGGTCCCACCTGGTCAACACCAGTGCATGCTTCCCAAGCGGGCACTGAACAGGTCAATCACTGGCAGCAAATGTGCAAGCTTCCTGTACTTCTAGATTACAAGTACCACTTAGACACCAACTGTGCAAGCTACCTTCAGACAATCAACAGGTCCCACCTGGTCAACACCAGTGCATGCTTCCCATGCGGGCACTGAACAGGTCAATCGCTGGCAGCAAATGTGCAAGCTTCCTGTACTTCTAGATTACAAGTACCACTTAGACACCAACTGTTCAAGCAACCCTCAGACAATCAACAGGTCCCACCTGGTCAACACCAGTGTATGCTTCCCAAGCGGGCACTGAACAGGTCAATCGCTGGCAGCAAATGTGCAAGCTTCCTGTACTTCTAGATTACAAGTACCACTTGGACACCAACTGTGCAAGCTACCCTCAGACAATCAACAGGTCCCACCTGGTCAACACCAGTGCATGCTTCCCAAGCGGGCACTGAACAGGTCAATCGCTGGCAGCAAATGTGCAAGCTTCCTATATTTCTAGATTAGAAGTACCACTTGGACACCAACTGTGCAAGCTACCTTCAGGCAATTGACAGGTACCCCTTGGGCCACAGCAGTGCATGCTTCCCAAGTGGGCACTGAACAGGTCAATCACTGGCAGCAAATATGCAAGCTTCCTGTACTTTTAGATTAGAAGTACCACTTGGACACCAACTGTGCAAGCTACCTTCAGGCAATCAACAGGTCCCACCTGGTCAACACCAGTGCATACTTCCCAAGTGGGCACTGAACAGGTCAATCCCTGGCAGCAAATGTGCAAGCTTCCTGTACTTTTAGATTACAAGTGCCACTTGGACATCAACTGTGCAAGCTTCCCTCAGACAATCAACCGGTCCAACCTGGTCAATACCAGTGCATGCTTCCCAAGCGGGCACTGAACAGGTCAATCACTGGCAGCAACCATGCAAGCTTCCTGTACTTCTAGATTACTAGTACCACTTGGACACCAACTGTGCAAGGAACCCTCAGACAATCAACCGGTCCCACCTGGTCAACACCAGTGCGTGCTTCCCAAGCGGGCACTGAACAGGTCAATCGCTGGCAGCAAATATGCAAGCTTCCTATACTTCTAGATTAGAAGTACCACTTGGACACCAACTGTGCAAGCTACCCTCAGACAATCAACAGGTCCCACCTGGTCAACACCAGTGCATACTTCCCAAGTGGGCACTGAACAGGTCAATCCCTGGCAGCAAATGTGCAAGCTTCCTGTACTTCTAGATTACAAGTACCACTTAGACACCAACTGTGCAAGCTACCCTCAGACAATCGACAGGTCCCACCTGGTCAACACCAGTGCATGCTTCCCAAGCGGGCACTGAACAGGTCAATCACTGGCAGCAAATGTGCAAGCTTCCTGTACTTCTAGATTACAAGTACCACTTAGACACTAACTGTGCAAGCTACCTTCAGACAATCAACAGGTCCCACCTGGTCAACACCAGTGCATGCTTCCCAAGCGGGCACTGAACAGGTCAATCGCTGGCAGCAAATGTGCAAGCTTCCTGTACTTCTAGATTACAAGTACCACTTAGACACCGACTGTGCAAGCTACCCTCAGACAATCAACAGGTCCCACCTGGTCAACACCAGTGCATGCTTCCCAAGCGGGCACTGAACAGGTCAATCACTGGCAGCAAATATGCAAGCTTCCTGTACTTCTAGATTAAAAGTACCACTTAGACACCAACTGTGCAAGCAACCCTCAGACAATCGACAGGTCCCACCTGGTCAACACCAGTGCATGCTTCCCAAGCGGGCACTGAACAGGTCAATCACTGGCAGCAAATGTGCAAGCTTCCTGTACTTCTAGATTACAAGTACCACTTGGACACCAACTGTGCAAGCTACCCTCAGACAATCAACAGGTCCCACCTGGTCAACACCAGTGCATGCTTCCCAAGCGGGCACTGAACAGGTCAATCGCTGGCAGCAAATGTGCAAGCTTCCTGTACTTCTAGATTACAAGTACCACTTAGACATTACTGTGCAAGCTACCCTCAGACAATCAACAGGTCCCACCTGGTCAACACCAGTGCATGCTTCCCAAGCGGGCACTGAACAGGTCAATCCCTGGCAGCAAATGTGCAAGCGTCCTGTACTTCTAGATTACAAGTACCACTTAGACACCAACTGTGCAAGCTACCTTCAGACAATCGACAGGTACCCCTAGGGCCACAGCAGTGCATGCTTCCCAAGCGGGCACTGAACAGGTCAATCATTGGCAGCAAATATGCAAGCTTCCTGTACTTCTAGATTACAAGTACCACTTAGACACCAACTGTGCAAGCAACCCTCAGACAATCGACAGGTCCCACCTGGTCAACACCAGTGCATGCTTCCCAAGCGGGCACTGAACAGGTCAATCGCTGGCAGCAAATGTGCAAGCTTCCTGTACTTCTAGATTACAAGTACCACTTAGACACCAACTGTGCAAGCTACCCTCAGACAATCAACAGGTCCCACCTGGTCAACACCAGTGCATGCTTCCCAAGCGGGCACTGAACAGGTCCATCACTGGCAGCAAATATGCAAGCTTCCTGTACTTCTAGATTAAAAGTACCACTTAGACACCAACTGTGCAAGCAACCCTCAGACAATCGACAGGTCCCACCTGGTCAACACCAGTGCATGCTTCCCAAGCGGGCACTGAACAGGTCAATCACTGGCAGCAAATGTGCAAGCTTCCTGTACTTCTAGATTACAAGTACCACTTAGACACCAACTGTGCAAGCTACCTTCAGACAATCAACAGGTCCCACCTGGTCAACACCAGTGCATGCTTCCCAAGCGGGCACTGAACAGGTCAATCACTGGCAGCAAATATGCAAGCTTCCTGTACTTCTAGATTACAAGTACCACTTAGACACCAACTGTGCAAGCAACCCTCAGACAATCAACAGGTCCCACCTGGTCAACACCAGTGCATGCTTCCCATGCGGGCACTGAACAGGTCAATCGCTGGCAGCAAATATGCAAGCTTCCTGTACTTCTAGATTACAAGTACCACTTAGACACCAACTATTCAAGCAACCCTCAGACAATCAACAGGTCCCACCTGGTCAACACCAGTGTATGCTTCCCAAGCGGGCACTGAACAGGTCAATCGCTGGCAGCAAATGTGCAAGCTTCCTGTACTTCTAGATTACAAGTACCACTTGGACACCAACTGTGCAAGCTACCCTCAGACAATCAACAGGTCCCACCTGGTCAACACCAGTGCATGCTTCCCAAGCGGGCACTGAACAGGTCAATCGCTGGCAGCAAATGTGCAAGCTTCCTGTACTTCTAGATTACAAGTACCACTTAGACACCAACTGTGCAAGCTACCCTCAGACAATCAACAGGTCCCACCTGGTCAACACCAGTGCATGCTTCCCAAGCGGGCACTGAACAGGTCAATCCCTGGCAGCAAATGTGCAAGCGTCCTGTACTTCTAGATTACAAGTACCACTTAGACACCAACTGTGCAAGCTACCTTCAGACAATCGACAGGTACCCCTAGGGCCACAGCAGTGCATGCTTCCCAAGCGGGCACTGAACAGGTCAATCATTGGCAGCAAATATGCAAGCTTCCTGTACTTCTAGATTACAAGTACCACTTAGACACCAACTGTGCAAGCAACCCTCAGACAATCGACAGGTCCCACCTGGTCAACACCAGTGCATGCTTCCCAAGCGGGCACTGAACAGGTCAATCGCTGGCAGCAAATGTGCAAGCTTCCTGTACTTCTAGATTACAAGTACCACTTAGACACCAACTGTGCAAGCTACCCTCAGACAATCAACAGGTCCCACCTGGTCAACACCAGTGCATGCTTCCCAAGCGGGCACTGAACAGGTCAATCCCTGGCAGCAAATGTGCAAGCTTCCTGTACTTCTAGATTACAAGTACCACTTGGACACCAACTGTGCAAGCTACCTTCAGACAATTGACAGGTACCTCTTGGGCCACAGCAGTGCATGCTTCCCAAGCGGGCACTGAACAGGTCAATCATTGGCAGCAAATATGCAAGCTTCCTGTACTTCTAGATTACAAGTACCACTTAGACACCAACTGTGCAAGCAACCCTCAGACAATCGACAGGTCCCACCTGGTCAACACCAGTGCATGCTTCCCAAGCGGGCACTGAACAGGTCAATCGCTGGCAGCAAATGTGCAAGCTTCCTATACTTCTAGATTACAAGTTCCACTTAGACACCAACTGTGCAAGCTACCTTCAGACAATCAACAGGTCCCACCTGGTCAACACCAGTGCATGCTTCCCAAGCGGGCACTGAACAGGTCAATCACTGGCAGCAAATATGCAAGCTTCCTATAGTTCTAGATTAGAAGTACCACTTGGACACCAACTGTGCAAGCTACCTTCAGGCAATTGACAGGTACCCCTTGGGCCACAGCAGTGCATGCTTCCCAAGTGGGCACTGAACAGGTCAATCACTGGCAGCAAATATGCAAGCTTCCTGTACTTTTAGATTAGAAGTACCACTTGGACACCAACTGTGCAAGCTACCTTCAGGCAATCAACAGGTCCCACCTGGTCAACACCAGTGCATACTTCCCAAGTGGGCACTGAACAGGTCAATCCCTGGCAGCAAATGTGCAAGCTTCCTATACTTTTAGATTACAAGTGCCACTTGGACATCAACTGTGCAAGCTTCCCTCAGACAATCAACCGGTCCAACCTGGTTAACACCAGTGCATGCTTCCCAAGCGGGCACTGAACAGGTCAATCACTGGCAGCAACCATGCAAGCTTCCTGTACTTCTAGATGACTAGTACCACTTGGACACCAACTGTGCAAGCAACCCTTAGACAATCAACCGGTCCCATCTGGTCAACACCAGTGCATGCTTCCCAAGCGGGCACTGAACAGGTCAATCGCTGGCAGCAAATGTGCAAGCTTCCTGTACTTCTAGATTACAAGTACCACTTAGACACCAACTGTGCAAGCTACCCTCAGACAATCGACAGGTCCCACCTGGTCAACACCAGTGCATGCTTCCCAAGGGGGCACTGAACAGGTCAATCACTGGCAGCAAATGTGCAAGCTTCCTGTACTTCTAGATTACAAGTACCACTTAGACACCAACTGTGCAAGCTACCTTCAGACAATCAACAGGTCCCACCTGGTCAACACCAGTGCATGCTTCCCAAGCGGGCACTGAACAGGTCAATCGCTGGCAGCAAATGTGCAAGCTTCCTGTACTTCTAGATTACAAGTACCACTTAGACACCAACTGTGCAAGCTACCTTCAGACAATCAACAGGTCCCACCTGGTCAACACCAGTGCATGCTTCCCAAGCGGGCACTGAACAGGTCAATCACTGGCAGCAAATATGCAAGCTTCCTGTACTTCTAGATTACAAGTACCACTTAGACACCAACTGTGCAAGCAACCCTCAGACAATCAACAGGTCCCACCTGGTCAACACCAGTGCATGCTTCCCATGCGGGCACTGAACAGGTCAATCGCTGGCAGCAAATGTGCAAGCTTCCTGTACTTCTAGATTACAAGTACCACTTAGACACCAACTGTTCAAGCAACCCTCAGACAATTAACAGGTCCCACCTGGTCAACACCAGTGTATGCTTCCCAAGCGGACACTGAACAGGTCAATCGCTGGCAGCAAATGTGCAAGCTTCCTGTACTTCTAGATTACAAGTACCACTTGGACACCAACTGTGCAAGCTACCCTCAGACAATCAACAGGTCCCACCTGGTCAACACCAGTGCATGCTTCCCAAGCGGGCACTGAACAGGTCAATCGCTGGCAGCAAATGTGCAAGCTTCCTGTACTTCTAGATTACAAGTACCACTTAGACACCAACTGTGCAAGCTACCCTCAGACAATCAACAGGTCCCACCTGGTCAACACCAGTGCATGCTTCCCAAGCGGGCACTGAACAGGTCAATCCCTGGCAGCAAATGTGCAAGCTTCCTGTACTTCTAGATTACAAGTACCACTTAGACACCAACTGTGCAAGCTACCTTCAGACAATCGACAGGTACCCCTAGGGCCACAGCAGTGCATGCTTCCCAAGCGGGCACTGAACAGGTCAATCATTGGCAGCAAATATGCAAGCTTCCTGTACTTCTAGATTACAAGTACCACTTAGACACCAACTGTGCAAGCAACCCTCAGACAATCGACAGGTCCCACCTGGTCAACACCAGTGCATGCTTCCCAAGTGGGCACTGAACAGGTCAATCGCTGGCAGCAAATGTGCAAGCTTCCTGTACTTCTAGATTACAAGTACCACTTAGACACCAACTGTGCAAGCTACCGTCAGACAATCAACAGGTCCCACCTGGTCAACACCAGTGCATGCTTCCCAAGCGGGCACTGAACAGGTCAATCCCTGGCAGCAAATGTGCAAGCTTCCTGTACTTCTAGATTACAAGTACCACTTAAACACCAACTGTGCAAGCTACCTTCAGACAATTGACAGGTACCTCTTGGGCCACAGCAGTGCATGCTTCCCAAGCGGGCACTGAACAGGTCAATCATTGGCAGCAAATATGCAAGCTTCCTGTACTTCTAGATTACAAGTACCACTTAGACACCAACTGTGCAAGCAACCCTCAGACAATCGACAGGTCCCACCTGGTCAACACCAGTGCATGCTTCCCAAGCGGGCACTGAACAGGTCAATCGCTGGCAGCAAATGTGCAAGCTTCCTATACTTCTAGATTACAAGTACCACTTAGACACCAACTGTGCAAGCTACCTTCAGACAATCAACAGGTCCCACCTGGTCAACACCAGTGCATGCTTCCCAAGCGGGTACTGAACAGGTCAATCACTGGCAGCAAATATGCAAGCTTCCTATAGTTCTAGATTAGAAGTACCACTTGGACACCAACTGTGCAAGCTACCTTCAGGCAATTGACAGGTACCCCTTGGGCCACAGCAGTGCATGCTTCCCAAGTGGGCACTGAACAGGTCAATCACTGGCAGCAAATATGCAAGCTTCCTGTACTTTTAGATTAGAAGTACCACTTGGACACCAACTGTGCAAGCTACCTTCAGGCAATCAACAGGTCCCACCTGGTCAACACCAGTGCATGCTTCCCAAGCGGGCACTGAACAGGTCAATCGCTGGCAGCAAATGTGCAAGCTTCCTGTACTTCTAGATTACAAGTACCACTTAGACACCAACTGTTCAAGCAACCCTCAGACAATCAACAGGTCCCACCTGGTCAACACCAGTGTATGCTTCCCAAGCGGGCACTGAACAGGTCAATCGCTGGCAGCAAATGTGCAAGCTTCCTGTACTTCTAGATTACAAGTACCACTTGGACACCAACTGTGCAAGCTACCCTCAGACAATCAACAGGTCCCACCTGGTCAACACCAGTGCATGCTTCCCAAGCGGGCACTGAACAGGTCAATCGCTGGCAGCAAATGTGCAAGCTTCCTGTACTTCTAGATTACAAGTACCACTTAGACACCAACTGTGCAAGCTACCGTCAGACAATCAACAGGTCCCACCTGGTCAACACCAGTGCATGCTTCCCAAGCGGGCACTGAACAGGTCAATCGCTGGCAGCAAATGTGCAAGCTTCCTGTACTTCTAGATTACAAGTACCACTTGGACACCAACTGTGCAAGCTACCTTCAGACAATTGACAGGTACCTCTTGGGCCACAGCAGTGCATGCTTCCCAAGCGGGCACTGAACAGGTCAATCATTGGCAGCAAATATGCAAGCTTCCTGTACTTCTAGATTACAAGTACCACTTGGACACCAACTGTGCAAGCTACCCTCAGACAATCAACAGGTCCCACCTGGTCAACACCAGTGCATACTTCCCAAGTGGGCACTGAACAGGTCAATCCCTGGCAGCAAATGTGCAAGCTTCCTGTACTTTTAGATTACAAGTGCCACTTGGACATCAACTGTGCAAGCTTCCCTCAGACAATCAACCGGTCCAACCTGGTCAACACCAGTGCATGCTTCCCAAGCGGGCACTGAACAGGTCAATCACTAGCAGCAACCGTGCAAGCTTCCTGTACTTCTAGATTACTAGTACCACTTGGACACCAACTGTGCAAGCAACCCTCAGACAATCAACCGGTCCCACCTGGTCAACACCAGTGCATGCTTCCCAAGCGGGCACTGAACAGGTCAATCACTGGCAGCAAATATGCAAGCTTCCTGTACTTCTAGATTAAAAGTACCACTTAGACACCAACTGTGCAAGCAACCCTCAGACAATCGACAGGTCCCACCTGGTCAACACCAGTGCATGCTTCCCAAGCGGGCACTGAACAGGTCAATCACTGGCAGCAAATGTGCAAGCTTCCTGTACTTCTAGATTACAAGTACCACTTAGACACCAACTGTGCAAGCTACCTTCAGACAATCAACAGGTCCCACCTGGTCAACACCAGTGCATGCTTCCCAAGTGGGCACTGAACAGGTCAATCACTGGCAGCAAATATGCAAGCTTCCTGTACTTTTAGATTAGAAGTACCACTTGGACACCAACTGTGCAAGCTACCTTCAGGCAATCAACAGGTCCCACCTGGTCAACACCAGTGCATACTTCCCAAGTGGGCACTGAACAGGTCAATCCCTGGCAGCAAATGTGCAAGCTTCCTGTACTTTTAGATTACAAGTGCCACTTGGACATCAACTGTGCAAGCTTCCCTCAGACAATCAACCGGTCCAACCTGGTCAACACCAGTGCATGCTTCCCAAGCGGGCACTGAACAGGTCAATCACTGGCAGCAACCATGCAAGCTTCCTGTACTTCTAGATTACTAGTACCACTTGGACACCAACTGTGCAAGGAACCCTCAGACAATCAACCGGTCCCACCTGGTCAACACCAGTGCGTGCTTCCCAAGCGGGCACTGAACAGGTCAATCGCTGGCAGCAAATATGCAAGCTTCCTATACTTCTAGATTAGAAGTACCACTTGGACACCAACTGTGCAAGCTACCCTCAGACAATCAACAGGTCCCACCTGGTCAACACCAGTGCATACTTCCCAAGTGGGCACTGAACAGGTCAATCCCTGGCAGCAAATGTGCAAGCTTCCTGTACTTCTAGATTACAAGTACCACTTAGACACCAACTGTGCAAGCTACCCTCAGACAATCGACAGGTCCCACCTGGTCAACACCAGTGCATGCTTCCCAAGCGGGCACTGAACAGGTCAATCACTGGCAGCAAATGTGCAAGCTTCCTGTACTTCTAGATGACAAGTACCACTTAGACACTAACTGTGCAAGCTACCTTCAGACAATCAACAGGTCCCACCTGGTCAACACCAGTGCATGCTTCCCAAGCGGGCACTGAACAGGTCAATCGCTGGCAGCAAATGTGCAAGCTTCCTGTACTTCTAGATTACAAGTACCACTTAGACACCGACTGTGCAAGCTACCCTCAGACAATCAACAGGTCCCACCTGGTCAACACCAGTGCATGCTTCCCAAGCGGGCACTGAACAGGTCAATCACTGGCAGCAAATATGCAAGCTTCCTGTACTTCTAGATTAAAAGTACCACTTAGACACCAACTGTGCAAGCAACCCTCAGACAATCGACAGGTCCCACCTGGTCAACACCAGTGCATGCTTCCCAAGCGGGCACTGAACAGGTCAATCACTGGCAGCAAATGTGCAAGCTTCCTGTTCTTCTAGATTACAAGTACCACTTAGACACCAACTGTGCAAGCTACCTTCAGACAATCAACAGGTCCCACCTGGTCAACACCAGTGCATGCTTCCCAAGCGGGCACTGAACAGGTCAATCACTGGCAGCAAATATGCAAGCTTCCTGTACTTCTAGATTACAAGTACCACTTAGACACCAACTGTGCAAGCAACCCTCAGACAATCAACAGGTCCCACCTGGTCAACACCAGTGCATGCTTCCCATGCGGGCACTGAACAGGTCAATTGCTGGCAGCAAATATGCAAGCTTCCTGTACTTCTAGATTACAAGTACCACTTAGACACCAACTATTCAAGCAACCCTCAGACAATCAACAGGTCCCACCTGGTCAACACCAGTGTATGCTTCCCAAGCGGGCACTGAACAGGTCAATCGCTGGCAGCAAATGTGCAAGCTTCCTGTACTTCTAGATTACAAGTACCACTTGGACACCAACTGTGCAAGCTACCCTCAGACAATCAACAGGTCCCACCTGGTCAACACCAGTGCATGCTTCCCAAGCGGGCACTGAACAGGTCAATCGCTGGCAGCAAATGTGCAAGCTTCCTGTACTTCTAGATTACAAGTACCACTTAGACACCAACTGTGCAAGCTACCCTCAGACAATCAACAGGTCCCACCTGGTCAACACCAGTGCATGCTTCCCAAGTGGGCACTGAACAGGTCAATCCCTGGCAGCAAATGTGCAAGCGTCCTGTACTTCTAGATTACAAGTACCACTTAGACACCAACTGTGCAAGCTACCTTCAGACAATCGACAGGTACCCCTAGGGCCACAGCAGTGCATGCTTCCCAAGCGGGCACTGAACAGGTCAATCATTGGCAGCAAATATGCAAGCTTCCTGTACTTCTAGATTACAAGTACCACTTAGACACCAACTGTGCAAGCAACCCTCAGACAATCGACAGGTCCCACCTGGTCAACACCAGTGCATGCTTCCCAAGCGGGCACTGAACAGGTCAATCGCTGGCAGCAAATGTGCAAGCTTCCTGTACTTCTAGATTACAAGTACCACTTAGACACCAACTGTGCAAGCTACCCTCAGACAATCAACAGGTCCCACCTGGTCAACACCAGTGCATGCTTCCCAAGCGGGCACTGAACAGGTCAATCACTGGCAGCAAATATGCAAGCTTTCTGTACTTCTAGATTAAAAGTACCACTTAGACACCAACTGTGCAAGCAACCCTCAGACAATCGACAGGTCCCACCTGGTCAACACCAGTGCATGCTTCCCAAGCGGGCACTGAACAGGTCAATCACTGGCAGCAAATGTGCAAGCTTCCTGTACTTCTAGATTACAAGTACCACTTAGACACCAACTGTGCAAGCTACCTTCAGACAATCAACAGGTCCCACCTGGTCAACACCAGTGCATGCTTCCCAAGCGGGCACTGAACAGGTCAATCACTGGCAGCAAATATGCAAGCTTCCTGTACTTCTAGATTACAAGTACCACTTAGACACCAACTGTGCAAGCAACCCTCAGACAATCAACAGGTCCCACCTGGTCAACACCAGTGCATGCTTCCCATGCGGGCACTGAACAGGTCAATCGCTGGCAGCAAATATGCAAGCTTCCTGTACTTCTAGATTACAAGTACCACTTAGACACCAACTATTCAAGCAACCCTCAGACAATCAACAGGTCCCACCTGGTCAACACCAGTGTATGCTTCCCAAGCGGGCACTGAACAGGTCAATCGCTGGCAGCAAATGTGCAAGCTTCCTGTACTTCTAGATTACAAGTACCACTTGGACACCAACTGTGCAAGCTACCCTCAGACAATCAACAGGTCCCACCTGGTCAACACCAGTGCATGCTTCCCAAGCGGGCACTGAACAGGTCAATCGCTGGCAGCAAATGTGCAAGCTTCCTGTACTTCTAGATTACAAGTACCACTTAGACACCAACTGTGCAAGCTACCCTCAGACAATCAACAGGTCCCACCTGGTCAACACCAGTGCATGCTTCCCAAGCGGGCACTGAACAGGTCAATCCCTGGCAGCAAATGTGCAAGCGTCCTGTACTTCTAGATTACAAGTACCACTTAGACACCAACTGTGCAAGCTACCTTCAGACAATCGACAGGTACCCCTAGGGCCACAGCAGTGCATGCTTCCCAAGCGAGCACTGAACAGGTCAATCATTGGCAGCAAATATGCAAGCTTCCTGTACTTCTAGATTACAAGTACCACTTAGACACCAACTGTGCAAGCAACCCTCAGACAATCGACAGGTCCCACCTGGTCAACACCAGTGCATGCTTCCCAAGCGGGCACTGAACAGGTCAATCGCTGGCAGCAAATGTGCAAGCTTCCTGTACTTCTAGATTACAAGTACCACTTAGACACCAACTGTGCAAGCTACCCTCAGACAATCAACAGGTCCCACCTGGTCAACACCAGTGCATGCTTCCCAAGCGGGCACTGAACAGGTCAATCCCTGGCAGCAAATGTGCAAGCTTCCTGTACTTCTAGATTACAAGTACCACTTGGACACCAACTGTGCAAGCTACCTTCAGACAATTGACAGGTACCTCTTGGGCCACAGCAGTGCATGCTTCCCAAGCGGGCACTGAACAGGTCAATCATTGGCAGCAAATATGCAAGCTTCCTGTACTTCTAGATTACAAGTACCACTTAGACACCAACTGTGCAAGCAACCCTCAGACAATCGACAGGTCCCACCTGGTCAACACCAGTGCATGCTTCCCAAGCGGGCACTGAACAGGTCAATCGCTGGCAGCAAATGTGCAAGCTTCCTATACTTCTAGATTACAAGTTCCACTTAGACACCAACTGTGCAAGCTACCTTCAGACAATCAACAGGTCCCACCTGGTCAACACCAGTGCATGCTTCCCAAGCGGGCACTGAACAGGTCAATCACTGGCAGCAAATATGCAAGCTTCCTATAGTTCTAGATTAGAAGTACCACTTGGACACCAACTGTGCAAGCTACCTTCAGGCAATTGACAGGTACCCCTTGGGCCACAGCAGTGCATGCTTCCCAAGTGGGCACTGAACAGGTCAATCACTGGCAGCAAATATGCAAGCTTCCTGTACTTTTAGATTAGAAGTACCACTTGGACACCAACTGTGCAAGCTACCTTCAGGCAATCAACAGGTCCCACCTGGTCAACACCAGTGCATACTTCCCAAGTGGGCACTGAACAGGTCAATCCCTGGCAGCAAATGTGCAAGCTTCCTATACTTTTAGATTACAAGTGCCACTTGGACATCAACTGTGCAAGCTTCCCTCAGACAATCAACCGGTCCAACCTGGTCAACACCAGTGCATGCTTCCCAAGCGGGCACTGAACAGGTCAATCACTGGCAGCAACCATGCAAGCTTCCTGTACTTCTAGATTACTAGTACCACTTGGACACCAACTGTGCAAGCAACCCTTAGACAATCAACCGGTCCCATCTGGTCAACACCAGTGCATGCTTCCCAAGCGGGCACTGAACAGGTCAATCGCTGGCAGCAAATGTGCAAGCTTCCTGTACTTCTAGATTACAAGTACCACTTAGACACCAACTGTGCAAGCTACCCTCAGACAATCGACAGGTCCCACCTGGTCAACACCAGTGCATGCTTCCCAAGGGGGCACTGAACAGGTCAATCACTGGCAGCAAATGTGCAAGCTTCCTGTACTTCTAGATTACAAGTACCACTTAGACACCAACTGTGCAAGCTACCTTCAGACAATCAACAGGTCCCACCTGGTCAACACCAGTGCATGCTTCCCAAGCGGGCACTGAACAGGTCAATCACTGGCAGCAAATATGCAAGCTTCCTGTACTTTTAGATTACAAGTACCACTTAGACACCGACTGTGCAAGCTACCCTCAGACAATCAACAGGTCCCACCTGGTCAACACCAGTGCATGCTTCCCAAGCGGGCACTGAACAGGTCAATCACTGGCAGCAAATATGCAAGCTTCCTGTACTTCTAGATTAAAAGTACCACTTAGACACCAACTGTGCAAGCAACCCTCAGACAATCGACAGGTCCCACCTGGTCAACACCAGTGCATGCTTCCCAAGCGGGCACTGAACAGGTCAATCACTGGCAGCAAATGTGCAAGCTTCCTGTACTTCTAGATTACAAGTACCACTTGGACACCAACTGTGCAAGCTACCCTCAGACAATCAACAGGTCCCACCTGGTCAACACCAGTGCATGCTTCCCAAGCGGGCACTGAACAGGTCAATCGCTGGCAGCAAATGTGCAAGCTTCCTGTACTTCTAGATTACAAGTACCACTTAGACACCAACTGTGCAAGCTACCCTCAGACAATCAACAGGTCCCACCTGGTCAACACCAGTGCATGCTTCCCAAGCGGGCACTGAACAGGTCAATCCCTGGCAGCAAATGTGCAAGCGTCCTGTACTTCTAGATTACAAGTACCACTTAGACACCAACTGTGCAAGCTACCTTCAGACAATCGACAGGTACCCCTAGGGCCACAGCAGTGCATGCTTCCCAAGCGGGCACTGAACAGGTCAATCATTGGCAGCAAATATGCAAGCTTCCTGTACTTCTAGATTACAAGTACCACTTAGACACCAACTGTGCAAGCAACCCTCAGACAATCGACAGGTCCCACCTGGTCAACACCAGTGCATGCTTCCCAAGCGGGCACTGAACAGGTCAATCGCTGGCAGCAAATGTGCAAGCTTCCTGTACTTCTAGATTACAAGTACCACTTAGACACCAACTGTGCAAGCTACCCTCAGACAATCAACAGGTCCCACCTGGTCAACACCAGTGCATGCTTCCCAAGCGGGCACTGAACAGGTCAATCACTGGCAGCAAATATGCAAGCTTCCTGTACTTCTAGATTAAAAGTACCACTTAGACACCAACTGTGCAAGCAACCCTCAGACAATCGACAGGTCCCACCTGGTCAACACCAGTGCATGCTTCCCAAGCGGGCACTGAACAGGTCAATCACTGGCAGCAAATGTGCAAGCTTCCTGTACTTCTAGATTACAAGTACCACTTAGACACCAACTGTGCAAGCTACCTTCAGACAATCAACAGGTCCCACCTGGTCAACACCAGTGCATGCTTCCCAAGCGGGCACTGAACAGGTCAATCACTGGCAGCAAATATGCAAGCTTCCTGTACTTCTAGATTACAAGTACCACTTAGACACCAACTGTGCAAGCAACCCTCAGACAATCAACAGGTCCCACCTGGTCAACACCAGTGCATGCTTCCCATGCGGGCACTGAACAGGTCAATCGCTGGCAGCAAATATGCAAGCTTCCTGTACTTCTAGATTACAAGTACCACTTAGACACCAACTATTCAAGCAACCCTCAGACAATCAACAGGTCCCACCTGGTCAACACCAGTGTATGCTTCCCAAGCGGGCACTGAACAGGTCAATCGCTGGCAGCAAATGTGCAAGCTTCCTGTACTTCTAGATTACAAGTACCACTTGGACACCAACTGTGCAAGCTACCCTCAGACAATCAACAGGTCCCACCTGGTCAACACCAGTGCATGCTTCCCAAGCGGGCACTGAACAGGTCAATCGCTGGCAGCAAATGTGCAAGCTTCCTGTACTTCTAGATTACAAGTACCACTTAGACACCAACTGTGCAAGCTACCCTCAGACAATCAACAGGTCCCACCTGGTCAACACCAGTGCATGCTTCCCAAGCGGGCACTGAACAGGTCAATCCCTGGCAGCAAATGTGCAAGCGTCCTGTACTTCTAGATTACAAGTACCACTTAGACACCAACTGTGCAAGCTACCTTCAGACAATCGACAGGTACCCCTAGGGCCACAGCAGTGCATGCTTCCCAAGCGGGCACTGAACAGGTCAATCATTGGCAGCAAATATGCAAGCTTCCTGTACTTCTAGATTACAAGTACCACTTAGACACCAACTGTGCAAGCAACCCTCAGACAATCGACAGGTCCCACCTGGTCAACACCAGTGCATGCTTCCCAAGCGGGCACTGAACAGGTCAATCGCTGGCAGCAAATGTGCAAGCTTCCTGTACTTCTAGATTACAAGTACCACTTAGACACCAACTGTGCAAGCTACCCTCAGACAATCAACAGGTCCCACCTGGTCAACACCAGTGCATGCTTCCCAAGCGGGCACTGAACAGGTCAATCCCTGGCAGCAAATGTGCAAGCTTCCTGTACTTCTAGATTACAAGTACCACTTGGACACCAACTGTGCAAGCTACCTTCAGACAATTGACAGGTACCTCTTGGGCCACAGCAGTGCATGCTTCCCAAGCGGGCACTGAACAGGTCAATCATTGGCAGCAAATATGCAAGCTTCCTGTACTTCTAGATTACAAGTACCACTTAGACACCAACTGTGCAAGCAACCCTCAGACAATCGACAGGTCCCACCTGGTCAACACCAGTGCATGCTTCCCAAGCGGGCACTGAACAGGTCAATCGCTGGCAGCAAATGTGCAAGCTTCCTATACTTCTAGATTACAAGTTCCACTTAGACACCAACTGTGCAAGCTACCTTCAGACAATCAACAGGTCCCACCTGGTCAACACCAGTGCATGCTTCCCAAGCGGGCACTGAACAGGTCAATCACTGGCAGCAAATATGCAAGCTTCCTATAGTTCTAGATTAGAAGTACCACTTGGACACCAACTGTGCAAGCTACCTTCAGGCAATTGACAGGTACCCCTTGGGCCACAGCAGTGCATGCTTCCCAAGTGGGCACTGAACAGGTCAATCACTGGCAGCAAATATGCAAGCTTCCTGTACTTTTAGATTAGAAGTACCACTTGGACACCAACTGTGCAAGCTACCTTCAGGCAATCAACAGGTCCCACCTGGTCAACACCAGTGCATACTTCCCAAGTGGGCACTGAACAGGTCAATCCCTGGCAGCAAATGTGCAAGCTTCCTATACTTTTAGATTACAAGTGCCACTTGGACATCAACTGTGCAAGCTTCCCTCAGACAATCAACCGGTCCAACCTGGTCAACACCAGTGCATGCTTCCCAAGCGGGCACTGAACAGGTCAATCACTGGCAGCAACCATGCAAGCTTCCTGTACTTCTAGATGACTAGTACCACTTGGACACCAACTGTGCAAGCAACCCTTAGACAATCAACCGGTCCCATCTGGTCAACACCAGTGCATGCTTCCCAAGCGGGCACTGAACAGGTCAATCGCTGGCAGCAAATGTGCAAGCTTCCTGTACTTCTAGATTACAAGTACCACTTAGACACCAACTGTGCAAGCTACCCTCAGACAATCGACAGGTCCCACCTGGTCAACACCAGTGCATGCTTCCCAAGGGGGCACTGAACAGGTCAATCACTGGCAGCAAATGTGCAAGCTTCCTGTACTTCTAGATTACAAGTACCACTTAGACACCAACTGTGCAAGCTACCTTCAGACAATCAACAGGTCCCACCTGGTCAACACCAGTGCATGCTTCCCAAGCGGGCACTGAACAGGTCAATCGCTGGCAGCAAATGTGCAAGCTTCCTGTACTTCTAGATTACAAGTACCACTTAGACACCAACTGTGCAAGCTACCTTCAGACAATCAACAGGTCCCACCTGGTCAACACCAGTGCATGCTTCCCAAGCGGGCACTGAACAGGTCAATCACTGGCAGCAAATATGCAAGCTTCCTGTACTTCTAGATTACAAGTACCACTTAGACACCAACTGTGCAAGCAACCCTCAGACAATCAACAGGTCCCACCTGGTCAACACCAGTGCATGCTTCCCATGCGGGCACTGAACAGGTCAATCGCTGGCAGCAAATGTGCAAGCTTCCTGTACTTCTAGATTACAAGTACCACTTAGACACCAACTGTTCAAGCAACCCTCAGACAATTAACAGGTCCCACCTGGTCAACACCAGTGTATGCTTCCCAAGCGGACACTGAACAGGTCAATCGCTGGCAGCAAATGTGCAAGCTTCCTGTACTTCTAGATTACAAGTACCACTTGGACACCAACTGTGCAAGCTACCTTCAGACAATCAACAGGTCCCACCTGGTCAACACCAGTGCATGCTTCCCAAGCGGGCACTGAACAGGTCAATCGCTGGCAGCAAATGTGCAAGCTTCCTGTACTTCTAGATTACAAGTACCACTTAGACACCAACTGTGCAAGCTACCTTCAGACAATCAACAGGTCCCACCTGGTCAACACCAGTGCATGCTTCCCAAGCGGGCACTGAACAGGTCAATCCCTGGCAGCAAATGTGCAAGCTTCCTGTACTTCTAGATTACAAGTACCACTTAGACACCAACTGTGCAAGCTACCTTCAGACAATCGACAGGTACCCCTAGGGCCACAGCAGTGCATGCTTCCCAAGCGGGCACTGAACAGGTCAATCATTGGCAGCAAATATGCAAGCTTCCTGTACTTCTAGATTACAAGTACCACTTAGACACCAACTGTGCAAGCAACCCTCAGACAATCGACAGGTCCCACCTGGTCAACACCAGTGCATGCTTCCCAAGCGGGCACTGAACAGGTCAATCGCTGGCAGCAAATGTGCAAGCTTCCTGTACTTCTAGATTACAAGTACCACTTAGACACCAACTGTGCAAGCTACCGTCAGACAATCAACAGGTCCCACCTGGTCAACACCAGTGCATGCTTCCCAAGCGGGCACTGAACAGGTCAATCCCTGGCAGCAAATGTGCAAGCTTCCTGTACTTCTAGATTACAAGTACCACTTAGACACCAACTGTGCAAGCAACCCTCAGACAATCGACAGGTCCCACCTGGTCAACACCAGTGCATGCTTCCCAAGCGGGCACTGAACAGGTCAATCGCTGGCAGCAAATGTGCAAGCTTCCTGTACTTCTAGATTACAAGTACCACTTAGACACCAACTGTGCAAGCTACCCTCAGACAATCAACAGGTCCCACCTGGTCAACACCAGTGCATGCTTCCCAAGCGGGCACTGAACAGGTCAATCCCTGGCAGCAAATGTGCAAGCTTCCTGTACTTCTAGATTACAAGTACCACTTGGACACCAACTGTGCAAGCTACCTTCAGACAATTGACAGGTACCTCTTGGGCCACAGCAGTGCATGCTTCCCAAGCGGGCACTGAACAGGTCAATCATTGGCAGCAAATATGCAAGCTTCCTGTACTTCTAGATTACAAGTACCACTTAGACACCAACTGTGCAAGCAACCCTCAGACAATCGACAGGTCCCACCTGGTCAACACCAGTGCATGCTTCCCAAGCGGGCACTGAACAGGTCAATCGCTGGCAGCAAATGTGCAAGCTTCCTATACTTCTAGATTACAAGTTCCACTTAGACACCAACTGTGCAAGCTACCTTCAGACAATCAACAGGTCCCACCTGGTCAACACCAGTGCATGCTTCCCAAGCGGGCACTGAACAGGTCAATCACTGGCAGCAAATATGCAAGCTTCCTATAGTTCTAGATTAGAAGTACCACTTGGACACCAACTGTGCAAGCTACCTTCAGGCAATTGACAGGTACCCCTTGGGCCACAGCAGTGCATGCTTCCCAAGTGGGCACTGAACAGGTCAATCACTGGCAGCAAATATGCAAGCTTCCTGTACTTTTAGATTAGAAGTACCACTTGGACACCAACTGTGCAAGCTACCTTCAGGCAATCAACAGGTCCCACCTGGTCAACACCAGTGCATACTTCCCAAGTGGGCACTGAACAGGTCAATCCCTGGCAGCAAATGTGCAAGCTTCCTATACTTTTAGATTACAAGTGCCACTTGGACATCAACTGTGCAAGCTTCCCTCAGACAATCAACCGGTCCAACCTGGTCAACACCAGTGCATGCTTCCCAAGCGGGCACTGAACAGGTCAATCACTGGCAGCAACCATGCAAGCTTCCTGTACTTCTAGATGACTAGTACCACTTGGACACCAACTGTGCAAGCAACCCTTAGACAATCAACCGGTCCCATCTGGTCAACACCAGTGCATGCTTCCCAAGCGGGCACTGAACAGGTCAATCGCTGGCAGCAAATGTGCAAGCTTCCTGTACTTCTAGATTACAAGTACCACTTAGACACCAACTGTGCAAGCTACCCTCAGACAATCGACAGGTCCCACCTGGTCAACACCAGTGCATGCTTCCCAAGGGGGCACTGAACAGGTCAATCACTGGCAGCAAATGTGCAAGCTTCCTGTACTTCTAGATTACAAGTACCACTTAGACACCAACTGTGCAAGCTACCTTCAGACAATCAACAGGTCCCACCTGGTCAACACCAGTGCATGCTTCCCAAGCGGGCACTGAACAGGTCAATCGCTGGCAGCAAATGTGCAAGCTTCCTGTACTTCTAGATTACAAGTACCACTTAGACACCAACTGTGCAAGCTACCTTCAGACAATCAACAGGTCCCACCTGGTCAACACCAGTGCATGCTTCCCAAGCGGGCACTGAACAGGTCAATCACTGGCAGCAAATATGCAAGCTTCCTGTACTTCTAGATTACAAGTACCACTTAGACACCAACTGTGCAAGCAACCCTCAGACAATCGACAGGTCCCACCTGGTCAACACCAGTGCATGCTTCCCAAGCGGGCACTGAACAGGTCAATCGCTGGCAGCAAATGTGCAAGCTTCCTATACTTCTAGATTACAAGTACCACTTAGACACCAACTGTGCAAGCTACCTTCAGACAATCAACAGGTCCCACCTGGTCAACACCAGTGCATGCTTCCCAAGCGGGTACTGAACAGGTCAATCACTGGCAGCAAATATGCAAGCTTCCTATAGTTCTAGATTAGAAGTACCACTTGGACACCAACTGTGCAAGCTACCTTCAGGCAATTGACAGGTACCCCTTGGGCCACAGCAGTGCATGCTTCCCAAGCGGGCACTGAACAGGTCAATCATTGGCAGCAAATATGCAAGCTTCCTGTACTTCTAGATTACAAGTACCACTTAGACACCAACTGTGCAAGCAACCCTCAGACAATCGACAGGTCCCACCTGGTCAACACCAGTGCATGCTTCCCAAGCGGGCACTGAACAGGTCAATCGCTGGCAGCAAATGTGCAAGCTTCCTATACTTCTAGATTACAAGTACCACTTAGACACCAACTGTGCAAGCTACCTTCAGACAATCAACAGGTCCCACCTGGTCAACACCAGTGCATGCTTCCCAAGCGGGTACTGAACAGGTCAATCACTGGCAGCAAATATGCAAGCTTCCTATAGTTCTAGATTAGAAGTACCACTTGGACACCAACTGTGCAAGCTACCTTCAGGCAATTGACAGGTACCCCTTGGGCCACAGCAGTGCATGCTTCCCAAGTGGGCACTGAACAGGTCAATCACTGGCAGCAAATATGCAAGCTTCCTGTACTTTTAGATTAGAAGTACCACTTGGACACCAACTGTGCAAGCTACCTTCAGGCAATCAACAGGTCCCACCTGGTCAACACCAGTGCATGCTTCCCAAGCGGGCACTGAACAGGTCAATCGCTGGCAGCAAATGTGCAAGCTTCCTGTACTTCTAGATTACAAGTACCACTTAGACACCAACTGTTCAAGCAACCCTCAGACAATCAACAGGTCCCACCTGGTCAACACCAGTGTATGCTTCCCAAGCGGGCACTGAACAGGTCAATCGCTGGCAGCAAATGTGCAAGCTTCCTGTACTTCTAGATTACAAGTACCACTTGGACACCAACTGTGCAAGCTACCCTCAGACAATCAACAGGTCCCACCTGGTCAACACCAGTGCATGCTTCCCAAGCGGGCACTGAACAGGTCAATCGCTGGCAGCAAATGTGCAAGCTTCCTGTACTTCTAGATTACAAGTACCACTTAGACACCAACTGTGCAAGCTACCCTCAGACAATCAACAGGTCCCACCTGGTCAACACCAGTGCATGCTTCCCAAGCGGGCACTGAACAGGTCAATCGCTGGCAGCAAATGTGCAAGCTTCCTGTACTTCTAGATTACAAGTACCACTTGGACACCAACTGTGCAAGCTACCTTCAGACAATTGACAGGTACCTCTTGGGCCACAGCAGTGCATGCTTCCCAAGCGGGCACTGAACAGGTCAATCATTGGCAGCAAATATGCAAGCTTCCTGTACTTCTAGATTACAAGTACCACTTGGACACCAACTGTGCAAGCTACCCTCAGACAATCAACAGGTCCCACCTGGTCAACACCAGTGCATACTTCCCAAGTGGGCACTGAACAGGTCAATCCCTGGCAGCAAATGTGCAAGCTTCCTGTACTTTTAGATTACAAGTGCCACTTGGACATCAACTGTGCAAGCTTCCCTCAGACAATCAACCGGTCCAACCTGGTCAACACCAGTGCATGCTTCCCAAGCGGGCACTGAACAGGTCAATCACTAGCAGCAACCGTGCAAGCTTCCTGTACTTCTAGATTACTAGTACCACTTGGACACCAACTGTGCAAGCAACCCTCAGACAATCAACCGGTCCCACCTGGTCAACACCAGTGCATGCTTCCCAAGCGGGCACTGAACAGGTCAATCACTGGCAGCAAATATGCAAGCTTCCTGTACTTCTAGATTAAAAGTACCACTTAGACACCAACTGTGCAAGCAACCCTCAGACAATCGACAGGTCCCACCTGGTCAACACCAGTGCATGCTTCCCAAGCGGGCACTGAACAGGTCAATCACTGGCAGCAAATGTGCAAGCTTCCTGTACTTCTAGATTACAAGTACCACTTAGACACCAACTGTGCAAGCTACCTTCAGACAATCAACAGGTCCCACCTGGTCAACACCAGTGCATGCTTCCCAAGTGGGCACTGAACAGGTCAATCACTGGCAGCATATATGCAAGCTTCCTGTACTTTTAGATTAGAAGTACCACTTGGACACCAACTGTGCAAGCTACCTTCAGGCAATCAACAGGTCCCACCTGGTCAACACCAGTGCATACTTCCCAAGTGGGCACTGAACAGGTCAATCCCTGGCAGCAAATGTGCAAGCTTCCTGTACTTTTAGATTACAAGTGCCACTTGGACATCAACTGTGCAAGCTTCCCTCAGACAATCAACCGGTCCAACCTGGTCAACACCAGTGCATGCTTCCCAAGCGGGCACTGAACAGGTCAATCACTGGCAGCAACCATGCAAGCTTCCTGTACTTCTAGATTACTAGTACCACTTGGACACCAACTGTGCAAGGAACCCTCAGACAATCAACCGGTCCCACCTGGTCAACACCAGTGCGTGCTTCCCAAGCGGGCACTGAACAGGTCAATCGCTGGCAGCAAATATGCAAGCTTCCTATACTTCTAGATTAGAAGTACCACTTGGACACCAACTGTGCAAGCTACCCTCAGACAATCAACAGGTCCCACCTGGTCAACACCAGTGCATACTTCCCAAGTGGGCACTGAACAGGTCAATCCCTGGCAGCAAATGTGCAAGCTTCCTGTACTTCTAGATTACAAGTACCACTTAGACACCAACTGTGCAAGCTACCCTCAGACAATCGACAGGTCCCACCTGGTCAACACCAGTGCATGCTTCCCAAGCGGGCACTGAACAGGTCAATCACTGGCAGCAAATGTGCAAGCTTCCTGTACTTCTAGATGACAAGTACCACTTAGACACTAACTGTGCAAGCTACCTTCAGACAATCAACAGGTCCCACCTGGTCAACACCAGTGCATGCTTCCCATGCGGGCACTGAACAGGTCAATCGCTGGCAGCAAATATGCAAGCTTCCTGTACTTCTAGATTACAAGTACCACTTAGACACCAACTATTCAAGCAACCCTCAGACAATCAACAGGTCCCACCTGGTCAACACCAGTGTATGCTTCCCAAGCGGGCACTGAACAGGTCAATCGCTGGCAGCAAATGTGCAAGCTTCCTGTACTTCTAGATTACAAGTACCACTTGGACACCAACTGTGCAAGCTACCCTCAGACAATCAACAGGTCCCACCTGGTCAACACCAGTGCATGCTTCCCAAGCGGGCACTGAACAGGTCAATCGCTGGCAGCAAATGTGCAAGCTTCCTGTACTTCTAGATTACAAGTACCACTTAGACACCAACTGTGCAAGCTACCCTCAGACAATCAACAGGTCCCACCTGGTCAACACCAGTGCATGCTTCCCAAGCGGGCACTGAACAGGTCAATCCCTGGCAGCAAATGTGCAAGCGTCCTGTACTTCTAGATTACAAGTACCACTTAGACACCAACTGTGCAAGCTACCTTCAGACAATCGACAGGTACCCCTAGGGCCACAGCAGTGCATGCTTCCCAAGCGGGCACTGAACAGGTCAATCATTGGCAGCAAATATGCAAGCTTCCTGTACTTCTAGATTACAAGTACCACTTAGACACCAACTGTGCAAGCAACCCTCAGACAATCGACAGGTCCCACCTGGTCAACACCAGTGCATGCTTCCCAAGCGGGCACTGAACAGGTCAATCGCTGGCAGCAAATGTGCAAGCTTCCTGTACTTCTAGATTACAAGTACCACTTAGACACCAACTGTGCAAGCTACCCTCAGACAATCAACAGGTCCCACCTGGTCAACACCAGTGCATGCTTCCCAAGCGGGCACTGAACAGGTCAATCACTGGCAGCAAATATGCAAGCTTTCTGTACTTCTAGATTAAAAGTACCACTTAGACACCAACTGTGCAAGCAACCCTCAGACAATCGACAGGTCCCACCTGGTCAACACCAGTGCATGCTTCCCAAGCGGGCACTGAACAGGTCAATCACTGGCAGCAAATGTGCAAGCTTCCTGTACTTCTAGATTACAAGTACCACTTAGACACCAACTGTGCAAGCTACCTTCAGACAATCAACAGGTCCCACCTGGTCAACACCAGTGCATGCTTCCCAAGCGGGCACTGAACAGGTCAATCACTGGCAGCAAATATGCAAGCTTCCTGTACTTCTAGATTACAAGTACCACTTAGACACCAACTGTGCAAGCAACCCTCAGACAATCAACAGGTACCACCTGGTCAACACCAGTGCATGCTTCCCATGCGGGCACTGAACAGGTCAATCGCTGGCAGCAAATATGCAAGCTTCCTGTACTTCTAGATTACAAGTACCACTTAGACACCAACTATTCAAGCAACCCTCAGACAATCAACAGGTCCCACCTGGTCAACACCAGTGTATGCTTCCCAAGCGGGCACTGAACAGGTCAATCGCTGGCAGCAAATGTGCAAGCTTCCTGTACTTCTAGATTACAAGTACCACTTGGACACCAACTGTGCAAGCTACCCTCAGACAATCAACAGGTCCCACCTGGTCAACACCAGTGCATGCTTCCCAAGCGGGCACTGAACAGGTCAATCGCTGGCAGCAAATGTGCAAGCTTCCTGTACTTCTAGATTACAAGTACCACTTAGACACCAACTGTGCAAGCTACCCTCAGACAATCAACAGGTCCCACCTGGTCAACACCAGTGCATGCTTCCCAAGCGGGCACTGAACAGGTCAATCCCTGGCAGCAAATGTGCAAGCGTCCTGTACTTCTAGATTACAAGTACCACTTAGACACCAACTGTGCAAGCTACCTTCAGACAATCGACAGGTACCCCTAGGGCCACAGCAGTGCATGCTTCCCAAGCGAGCACTGAACAGGTCAATCATTGGCAGCAAATATGCAAGCTTCCTGTACTTCTAGATTACAAGTACCACTTAGACACCAACTGTGCAAGCAACCCTCAGACAATCGACAGGTCCCACCTGGTCAACACCAGTGCATGCTTCCCAAGCGGGCACTGAACAGGTCAATCGCTGGCAGCAAATGTGCAAGCTTCCTGTACTTCTAGATTACAAGTACCACTTAGACACCAACTGTGCAAGCTACCCTCAGACAATCAACAGGTCCCACCTGGTCAACACCAGTGCATGCTTCCCAAGCGGGCACTGAACAGGTCAATCCCTGGCAGCAAATGTGCAAGCTTCCTGTACTTCTAGATTACAAGTACCACTTGGACACCAACTGTGCAAGCTACCTTCAGACAATTGACAGGTACCTCTTGGGCCACAGCAGTGCATGCTTCCCAAGCGGGCACTGAACAGGTCAATCATTGGCAGCAAATATGCAAGCTTCCTGTACTTCTAGATTACAAGTACCACTTAGACACCAACTGTGCAAGCAACCCTCAGACAATCGACAGGTCCCACCTGGTCAACACCAGTGCATGCTTCCCAAGCGGGCACTGAACAGGTCAATCGCTGGCAGCAAATGTGCAAGCTTCCTATACTTCTAGATTACAAGTTCCACTTAGACACCAACTGTGCAAGCTACCTTCAGACAATCAACAGGTCCCACCTGGTCAACACCAGTGCATGCTTCCCAAGCGGGCACTGAACAGGTCAATCACTGGCAGCAAATATGCAAGCTTCCTATAGTTCTAGATTAGAAGTACCACTTGGACACCAACTGTGCAAGCTACCTTCAGGCAATTGACAGGTACCCCTTGGGCCACAGCAGTGCATGCTTCCCAAGTGGGCACTGAACAGGTCAATCACTGGCAGCAAATATGCAAGCTTCCTGTACTTTTAGATTAGAAGTACCACTTGGACACCAACTGTGCAAGCTACCTTCAGGCAATCAACAGGTCCCACCTGGTCAACACCAGTGCATACTTCCCAAGTGGGCACTGAACAGGTCAATCCCTGGCAGCAAATGTGCAAGCTTCCTATACTTTTAGATTACAAGTGCCACTTGGACATCAACTGTGCAAGCTTCCCTCAGACAATCAACCGGTCCAACCTGGTCAACACCAGTGCATGCTTCCCAAGCGGGCACTGAACAGGTCAATCACTGGCAGCAACCATGCAAGCTTCCTGTACTTCTAGATTACTAGTACCACTTGGACACCAACTGTGCAAGCAACCCTTAGACAATCAACCGGTCCCATCTGGTCAACACCAGTGCATGCTTCCCAAGCGGGCACTGAACAGGTCAATCGCTGGCAGCAAATGTGCAAGCTTCCTGTACTTCTAGATTACAAGTACCACTTAGACACCAACTGTGCAAGCTACCCTCAGACAATCGACAGGTCCCACCTGGTCAACACCAGTGCATGCTTCCCAAGGGGGCACTGAACAGGTCAATCACTGGCAGCAAATGTGCAAGCTTCCTGTACTTCTAGATTACAAGTACCACTTAGACACCAACTGTGCAAGCTACCTTCAGACAATCAACAGGTCCCACCTGGTCAACACCAGTGCATGCTTCCCAAGCGGGCACTGAACAGGTCAATCACTGGCAGCAAATATGCAAGCTTCCTGTACTTCTAGATTACAAGTACCACTTAGACACCAACTGTGCAAGCAACCCTCAGACAATCAACAGGTCCCACCTGGTCAACATCAGTGCATGCTTCCCATGCGGGCACTGAACAGGTCAATCGCTGGCAGCAAATGTGCAAGCTTCCTGTACTTCTAGATTACAAGTACCACTTAGACACCAACTGTTCAAGCAACCCTCAGACAATCAACAGGTCCCACCTGGTCAACACCAGTGCATGCTTCCCAAGCGGGCACTGAACAGGTCAATCGCTGGCAGCAAATGTGCAAGCTTCCTGTACTTCTAGATTACAAGTACCACTTGGACACCAACTGTGCAAGCTACCCTCAGACAATCAACAGGTCCCACCTGGTCAACACCAGTGCATGCTTCCCAAGCGGGCACTGAACAGGTCAATCGCTGGCAGCAAATGTGCAAGCTTCCTGTACTTCTAGATTACAAGTACCACTTAGACACCAACTGTGCAAGCTACCCTCAGACAATCAACAGGTCCCACCTGGTCAACACCAGTGCATGCTTCCCAAGCGGGCACTGAACAGGTCAATCCGTGGCAGCAAATGTGCAAGCTTCCTGTACTTCTAGATTACAAGTACCACTTGGACACCAACTGTGCAAGCTACCTTCACACAATTGACAGGTACCTCTTGGGCCACAGCAGTGCATGCTTCCCAAGCGGGCACTGAACAGGTCAGTCATTGGCAGCAAATATGCAAGCTTCCTGTACTTCTAGATTACAAGTACCACTTAGACACCAACTGTGCAAGCAACCCTCAGACAATCGACAGGTCCCACCTGGTCAACACTAGTGCATGCTTCCCAAGCGGGCACTGAACAGGTCAATCGCTGGCAGCAAATGTGCAAGCTTCCTGTACTTCTAGATTACAAGTACCACTTAGACACCAACTGTGCAAGCTACCTTCAGACAATCAACAGGTCCCACCTGGTCAACACCCGTGCATGCTTCCCAAGCGGGCACTGAACAGGTCAATCACTGGCAGCAAATATGCAAGCTTCCTATACTTCTAGATTAGAAGTACCACTTGGACACCAACTGTGCAAGCTACCTTCAGGCAATCGACAGGTACCCCTTGGGCCACAGCAGTGCATGCTTCCCAAGTGGGCACTGAACAGGTCAATCACTGGCAGCAAATATGCAAGCTTCCTGTACTTTTAGATTACAAGTGCCACTTGGACATCAACTGTGCAAGCTACCCTCAGACAATCAACAGGTCCCACCTGGTCAACACCAGTGCATGCTTCCCAAGCGGGCACTGAACAGGTCAATCGCTGGCAGCAAATGTGCAAGCTTCCTGTACTTCTAGATTACAAGTACCACTTAGACACCAACTGTGCAAGCTACCCTCAGACAATCGACAGGTCCCACCTGGTCAACACCAGTGCATGCTTCCCAAGCGGGCACTGAACAGGTCAATCGCTGGCAGCAAATGTGCAAGCTTCCTGTACTTCTAGATTACAAGTACCACTTAGACACCGACTGTGCAAGCTACCCTCAGACAATCAACAGGTCCCACCTGGTCAACACCAGTGCATGCTTCCCAAGCGGGCACTGAACAGGTCAATCACTGGCAGCAAATATGCAAGCTTCCTGTACTTCTAGATTAAAAGTACCACTTAGACACCAACTGTGCAAGCAACCCTCAGACAATCGACAGGTCCCACCTGGTCAACACCAGTGCATGCTTCCCAAGCGGGCACTGAACAGGTCAATCACTGGCAGCAAATGTGCAAGCTTCCTGTACTTCTAGATTACAAGTACCACTTAGACACCAACTGTGCAAGCTACCTTCAGACAATCAACAGGTCCCACCTGGTCAACACCAGTGCATGCTTCCCAAGCGGGCACTGAACAGGTCAATCACTGGCAGCAAATATGCAAGCTTCCTGTACTTCTAGATTACAAGTACCACTTAGACACCAACTGTGCAAGCAACCCTCAGACAATCAACAGGTCCCACCTGGTCAACACCAGTGCATGCTTCCCATGCGGGCACTGAACAGGTCAATCGCTGGCAGCAAATATGCAAGCTTCCTGTACTTCTAGATTACAAGTACCACTTAGACACCAACTATTCAAGCAACCCTCAGACAATCAACAGGTCCCACCTGGTCAACACCAGTGTATGCTTCCCAAGCGGGCACTGAACAGGTCAATCACTGGCAGCAAATGTGCAAGCTTCCTGTACTTCTAGATTACAAGTACCACTTGGACACCAACTGTGCAAGCTACCCTCAGACAATCAACAGGTCCCACCTGGTCAACACCAGTGCATGCTTCCCAAGCGGGCACTGAACAGGTCAATCGCTGGCAGCAAATGTGCAAGCTTCCTGTACTTCTAGATTACAAGTACCACTTAGACACCAACTGTGCAAGCTACCCTCAGACAATCAACAGGTCCCACCTGGTCAACACCAGTGCATGCTTCCCAAGCGGGCACTGAACAGGTCAATCCCTGGCAGCAAATGTGCAAGCGTCCTGTACTTCTAGATTACAAGTACCACTTAGACACCAACTGTGCAAGCTACCTTCAGACAATCGACAGGTACCCCTAGGGCCACAGCAGTGCATGCTTCCCAAGCGGGCACTGAACAGGTCAATCATTGGCAGCAAATATGCAAGCTTCCTGTACTTCTAGATTACAAGTACCACTTAGACACCAACTGTGCAAGCAACCCTCAGACAATCGACAGGTCCCACCTGGTCAACACCAGTGCATGCTTCCCAAGCGGGCACTGAACAGGTCAATCGCTGGCAGCAAATGTGCAAGCTTCCTGTACTTCTAGATTACAAGTACCACTTAGACACCAACTGTGCAAGCTACCCTCAGACAATCAACAGGTCCCACCTGGTCAACACCAGTGCATGCTTCCCAAGCGGGCACTGAACAGGTCAATCCCTGGCAGCAAATGTGCAAGCTTCCTGTACTTCTAGATTACAAGTACCACTTGGACACCAACTGTGCAAGCTACCTTCAGACAATTGACAGGTACCTCTTGGGCCACAGCAGTGCATGCTTCCCAAGCGGGCACTGAACAGGTCAATCATTGGCAGCAAATATGCAAGCTTCCTGTACTTCTAGATTACAAGTACCACTTAGACACCAACTGTGCAAGCAACCCTCAGACAATCGACAGGTCCCACCTGGTCAACACCAGTGCATGCTTCCCAAGCGGGCACTGAACAGGTCAATCGCTGGCAGCAAATGTGCAAGCTTCCTATACTTCTAGATTACAAGTTCCACTTAGACACCAACTGTGCAAGCTACCTTCAGACAATCAACAGGTCCCACCTGGTCAACACCAGTGCATGCTTCCCAAGCGGGCACTGAACAGGTCAATCACTGGCAGCAAATATGCAAGCTTCCTATAGTTCTAGATTAGAAGTACCACTTGGACACGAACTGTGCAAGCTACCTTCAGGCAATTGACAGGTACCCCTTGGGCCACAGCAGTGCATGCTTCCCAAGTGGGCACTGAACAGGTCAATCACTGGCAGCAAATATGCAAGCTTCCTGTACTTTTAGATTAGAAGTACCACTTGGACACCAACTGTGCAAGCTACCTTCAGGCAATCAACAGGTCCCACCTGGTCAACACCAGTGCATACTTCCCAAGTGGGCACTGAACAGGTCAATCCCTGGCAGCAAATGTGCAAGCTTCCTATACTTTTAGATTACAAGTGCCACTTGGACATCAACTGTGCAAGCTTCCCTCAGACAATCAACCGGTCCAACCTGGTCAACACCAGTGCATGCTTCCCAAGCGGGCACTGAACAGGTCAATCACTGGCAGCAACCATGCAAGCTTCCTGTACTTCTAGATTACTAGTACCACTTGGACACCAACTGTGCAAGCAACCCTTAGACAATCAACCGGTCCCATCTGGTCAACACCAGTGCATGCTTCCCAAGCGGGCACTGAACAGGTCAATCGCTGGCAGCAAATGTGCAAGCTTCCTGTACTTCTAGATTACAAGTACCACTTAGACACCAACTGTGCAAGCTACCCTCAGACAATCGACAGGTCCCACCTGGTCAACACCAGTGCATGCTTCCCAAGGGGGCACTGAACAGGTCAATCACTGGCAGCAAATGTGCAAGCTTCCTGTACTTCTAGATTACAAGTACCACTTAGACACCAACTGAGCAAGCTACCTTCAGACAATCAACAGGTCCCACCTGGTCAACACCAGTGCATGCTTCCCAAGCGGGCACTGAACAGGTCAATCACTGGCAGCAAATATGCAAGCTTCCTGTACTTCTAGATTACAAGTACCACTTAGACACCAACTGTGCAAGCAACCCTCAGACAATCAACAGGTCCCACCTGGTCAACACCAGTGCATGCTTCCCATGCGGGCACTGAACAGGTCAATCGCTGGCAGCAAATGTGCAAGCTTCCTGTACTTCTAGATTACAAGTACCACTTAGACACCAACTGTTCAAGCAACCCTCAGACAATCAACAGGTCCCACCTGGTCAACACCAGTGCATGCTTCCCAAGCGGGCACTGAACAGGTCAATCGCTGGCAGCAAATGTGCAAGCTTCCTGTACTTCTAGATTACAAGTACCACTTGGACACCAACTGTGCAAGCTACCCTCAGACAATCAACAGGTCCCACCTGGTCAACACCAGTGCATGCTTCCCAAGCGGGCACTGAACAGGTCAATCGCTGGCAGCAAATGTGCAAGCTTCCTGTACTTCTAGATTACAAGTACCACTTAGACACCAACTGTGCAAGCTACCCTCAGACAATCAACAGGTCCCACCTGGTCAACACCAGTGCATGCTTCCCAAGCGGGCACTGAACAGGTCAATCCCTGGCAGCAAATGTGCAAGCTTCCTGTACTTCTAGATTACAAGTACCACTTGGACACCAACTGTGCAAGCTACCGTCAGACAATTGACAGGTACCTCTTGGGCCACAGCAGTGCATGCTTCCCAAGCGGGCACTGAACAGGTCAGTCATTGGCAGCAAATATGCAAGCTTCCTGTACTTCTAGATTACAAGTACCACTTAGACACCAACTGTGCAAGCAACCCTCAGACAATCGACAGGTCCCACCTGGTCAACACTAGTGCATGCTTCCCAAGCGGGCACTGAACAGGTCAATCGCTGGCAGCAAATGTGCAAGCTTCCTGTACTTCTAGATTACAAGTACCACTTAGACACCAACTGTGCAAGCTACCTTCAGACAATCAACAGGTCCCACCTGGTCAACACCAGTGCATGCTTCCCAAGCGGGCACTGAACAGGTCAATCACTGGCAGCAAATATGCAAGCTTCCTGTACTTCTAGATTACAAGTACCACTTAGACACCAACTGTGCAAGCAACCCTCAGACAATCAACAGGTCCCACCTGGTCAACACCAGTGCATGCTTCCCATGCGGGCACTGAACAGGTCAATCGCTGGCAGCAAATGTGCAAGCTTCCTGTACTTCTAGATTACAAGTACCACTTAGACACCAACTGTTCAAGCAACCCTCAGACAATCAACAGGTCCCACCTGGTCAACACCAGTGCATGCTTCCCAAGCGGGCACTGAACAGGTCAATCGCTGGCAGCAAATGTGCAAGCTTCCTGTACTTCTAGATTACAAGTACCACTTGGACACCAACTGTGCAAGCTACCCTCAGACAATCAACAGGTCCCACCTGGTCAACACCAGTGCATGCTTCCCAAGCGGGCACTGAACAGGTCAATCGCTGGCAGCAAATGTGCAAGCTTCCTGTACTTCTAGATTACAAGTACCACTTAGACACCAACTGTGCAAGCTACCCTCAGACAATCAACAGGTCCCACCTGGTCAACACCAGTGCATGCTTCCCAAGCGGGCACTGAACAGGTCAATCCCTGGCAGCAAATGTGCAAGCTTCCTGTACTTCTAGATTACAAGTACCACTTGGACACCAACTGTGCAAGCTACCTTCAGACAATTGACAGGTACCTCTTGGGCCACAGCAGTGCATGCTTCCCAAGCGGGCACTGAACAGGTCAGGCATTGGCAGCAAATATGCAAGCTTCCTGTACTTCTAGATTACAAGTACCACTTAGACACCAACTGTGCAAGCAACCCTCAGACAATCGACAGGTCCCACCTGGTCAACACTAGTGCATGCTTCCCAAGCGGGCACTGAACAGGTCAATCGCTGGCAGCAAATGTGCAAGCTTCCTGTACTTCTAGATCACAAGTACCACTTAGATACCAACTGTGCAAGCTACCTTCAGACAATCAACAGGTCCCACCTGGTCAACACCAGTGCATGCTTCCCAAGCGGGCACTGAACAGGTCAATCACTGGCAGCAAATATGCAAGCTTCCTATACTTCTAGATTAGAAGTACCACTTGGACACCAACTGTGCAAGCTACCTTCAGGCAATCGACAGGTACCCCTTGGGCCACAGCAGTGCATGCTTCCCAAGTGGGCACTGAACAGGTCAATCACTGGCAGCAAATATGCAAGCTTCCTGTACTTTTAGATTACAAGTGCCACTTGGACATCAACTGTGCAAGCTACCCTCAGACAATCAACAGGTCCCACCTGGTCAACACCAGTGCATGCTTCCCAAGCGGGCACTGAACAGGTCAATCGCTGGCAGCAAATGTGCAAGCTTCCTGTACTTCTAGATTACAAGTACCACTTGGGCACCAACTGTGCAAGCTACCCTCAGACAATCAACAGGTCCCACCTGGTCAACACCAGTGCATACTTCCCAAGTGGGCACTGAACAGGTCAATCCCTGGCCGCAAATGTGCAAGCTTCCTGTACTTCTAGATTACAAGTACCACTTAGACACCAACTGTGCAAGCAACCCTCAGACAATCAACAGGTCCCACCTGGTCAACACCAGTGCATGCTTCCCAAGCGGGCACTGAACAGGTCAATCACTGGCAGCAACCGTGCAAGCTTCCTGTACTTCTAGATTACTAGTACCACTTGGACACCAACTGTGCAAGCTACCTTCAGATCTTTGACAGGTACCCCTTGGGCCACAGCAGTGCATGCTGGAGAGGTAAGCTGGGATCTTGGGAGATCGCTGGACAATGTCAGTGGGGTCACCCAAGTCCATGGGGTATCTTTTAGCATCAGAATCTTCAGCCTGTCTTCGGTCACGGTCGGGTTCTTCATACCGATGCAGTCGGGGTCTTCTTACCGCCTTCGATGGCAGTCAGGTAGGAGGGGTGGAGACCCTTCATGTTGAGGCTATAGGTGCCATCTTGCAGCTTTGTAGGGGAGCACCAGATCCTAGTTCACTATTACTGGGGAGACCTTCTCTTGGTGTTGGGCCACTCTGAGTCGGGCCATGGCGGCCAGGTGAAGAGTGGTGCAGGACTGCGGAGCCGCCTGGATCTAGGTTCTGGTCTTTGGGTTTTGCAAATCCAGTGCTCACCCAAGACAGTCTGTAAGGTTAGTGCAGGGCAGGGCCTCTGGGCTCTGGGGGATCGGGGGGCTGCTGGACACACCGGTTTCTTTGCTATAGGCAGGTCGGAGTCAGAATAGGCCGGTGGGTCTGTGGCCAAAGCAGTAGGTGTCCTCTTCTTCCTGTTTCAGCACGCCACTTCGGTCCTCTGTCTTCCTTGAATCTGAGGTGGTAAGGTTCAGAGTTGCCCCTAAATACTAGATTTAGGAATGTTTAAAGGGGTGTGCAGGTTGGGGCCAATGAGACTCTTACTTGGGGTTGGTGCCAACCTCCAGTGGGGAGGCCATGAGCCTCTCCCTAATTGGCTGGGTCCCCTCATCTTCAAGATGGAGGGGACTGAGATGTGTGCTTCCCCTCTCCTCCCCAACCTGAGGGTTGGGGTTGGCAAAGGTGGGCCACCTCTCTTTCTAGATTGGTTTTCCTGCCTATTCTCCTGCCCATGTGGGGGCCATAACCAGTGGGAGCCAGTTCCTGGTGGCAGCAAAAGGCAGGGATTGCTTCCAAAGATGGCAAGACGTTGAAGCTGCTTCCCCTCCATGGACCCAGCCCATCCTGGGGAAGGAGGCATGACACTTCTGCCCAGGATGGGCTTTGTTTCTGCGGAGGCTGTCGGCCCATGGGTCCACAAACCTGTCTGGTGGTGGTAAATGTCAGGCAGGCATTCAGGAACCACACTAGTGCTGGTAGAGTTTCAGGGGGCGTCTATAAGATGCCCTCCGAGTGCATTTTACATTAAATCCCACACTGGCACCAGTGTGGGCTTAACCACTTATGTGCTCAGGACGGCCGGGGGCTGTCCGAACGCCGCCGATTCCCCGGTGCGAATTCCGCGCCTGCGCTGGAGAATTAATTATTGGGCAGAGTTCGAACTCCACCCTGGCCATCCTGCGCACACACCCAGCCGGGGGCCGCACAGAAGGGGTTACGCCCCCTAATTAAATCCCCACACCGCTGGAAAATGTGTGCCACAGGGAAGGGGTTAATGTGCTGAGAAGTGTGCTACCAAACTTCCCTGTGTTTAGTACAGCCATTATGAAGCTGCGGAGTTCATATTGACCAACTCCCAGGCCATATGCTCTTTATAGCTTTACTACACTTACAATGTCTAAGAATGGACTTAAACACTGTAGGGGTGTAGTGCTCATGCCACTGTACCCGCACCTGCCGTCTAGTGCACCCAGGTAGAGGGGAACTTACCTAGGCCTCAGGTATGGGTTGTAGGCATGGCACACAGGGATGTTGACTCATCACTTTTCCCTGAACCAAAACACGCAGCCAGCAATGGCAGTGTGTGGGTGTTAAGGTACAGAGCCTCTAAGGGTGGCACGATAGTTGGCGCAGCTCACACAGGCCTTTCTCAGTCACAGTGCCCTTGGTACCCATAGTACCTTTTACAAGGGACTTACCTGTGGCCAGGGCTGTGCCAATTGCGGGTACAAAGTTACAGTTTTGTGAAAAAACACAGGCCCAGGGCCCCAGGCCCATCAAGTCGGGTTGCACCAGATGTCAGACAAAAAGGAGGGGGGTGGGGGTAACCATGCAAAAAGGGGCACTTTGCTACAAATATTCTGCCATGGGATTAAGAGTGGTAGCCCCTATGACTTTGCAGCATTATAGTGAAATTAGGGACCTCACACAACCAAGCTTGTCTGGTGGTAAGTCAAGCTTCACACCTGTTATATCTGTGGGATGTGAAGTTGCAGAAAATGAACCACTCTCTGCTCCCTCACCTGCACACTTTTAATCTATTAACTGCCTTTCATTAGCTAAGCACAAGGAGGCCAATTCACAGAACTAATATCATACAATATCCTAAACTTACTACTTTTGGTATTCACAGAAGGCATTTAGTAGTAGTAAAGTTAAGATTTTGTCTTAAGTTAGGATTTTGTCTTAAGTTAGGATTTTGTTTTAAGACTAAAACTTAAGACAAATTTAAGTTTAACTTAAGTTTAACTTAAGTTTAATTTAAGACAAAAGCCTAATTTAAGACAAAATCCTAAATTAAGACAAAATCTTAACTTTACTACTACTAAATGCCGTCTGTGAATACCAAAAGTAGTACGTTTAGGATTTTGTGTCAGATTAGTTCTGTGAATCGGCCCCAAGCTGTTTGATTAATTATTTTTTTTTAATTGACCACTCTCCAGACGCCATCTTCTTAATGGAAACCTGGTTGTCTGAGCTATCTTCTACCTCTCTCTCTCACAGGTAATCTTGCATTAACAGGGCTTCTGATATACAGACCACCGGTGCAGCTTCCACTTTCTGTGCCTCTTTTATGAGGGCAGTACTAGAATATGCCCTACGGTACTCAAATTTTACCATTATTGGTGACTTCAAATTGCATGTCGAAGATGCAAATTGCCCAACAGCTGCTACATTAGTAGCAGATTTAGAGGCACTCCAACTGAGTCAATTGGTACTTGCCAAGACTCACACATTGAGCCACACCCTAGATAATTTTTTACTAACTTGTAGAACATAGGAATTGACCCCATTCCTCTCATATGGACTGATCATTTTGCAGTCCTCGTGTGCTGGCTAATCTGTATGTCAATGCACGCAGTCGCTGCGAATCAACCATCCAAAACACACAGATGGGCTAAGGTAACCACTGAAGCTTTTACTCGTGCATTACAGGGTAGAGGCAGACGGCTTTGTGAGTAGTAAAGTAGATTACAGGTGCACTAAATCAGATTGCGCCAATCGCTGAACATGTGAATTACAGAAAAACCCTTGACTGAATGGTTCAATGAAGAGCACTCATCTTAAAGAAATGTTGCAAGATGCAGTATTGTGAAGCCTTGAAAAGTTATCACAAGCAAATTAAGAGCGTTCAACGCAAATTTTAGATAGGGAAATTTGAGGCTGCGCAAAATGCACCATGCACACTTTTCTCTATAGACATGTCCCTCTCCTCACTGGAGTGCATCTTGGCTGTCATCCCCCCTTCTGAAGACAGAGTTAACATCTAAGCCCAGTTCTTCTTCAATAACGTGGTGGCCTTCTATGACACTTTTCCGTAAGTAGCCAGGAAGGTCCCCTGCTTGGAAATCTGGTTTGAACCAATAGAAGATAGGGAAACACTTTTAGATTTGACACCTATTACGACTGAGGAAGTCATCCGGATAATGGCATCTGTAAAATCCGGGGCACCCGCTGACCCCGCCACCCCCATGATTTTGGAATGCAGCATTGCATGCATTGCTCCTGTATTGTGCAAGGGATTTACCTGTTCCTTTAGGAGTGGCCAAGTCCCTCAGGCATGGAAACACACCACTATAAGTACCTCTATTTAAAAAGCCACTGCTTGGCGCAACCAACCCGGAGAATTTTAGACCAGTCTCATTGCTCCCTTTAACTTCAAAAGTAGTAGTAAAATATGTAACTCTGAAACTTTCCTCCTTTATTGTAACTATTGCACTCCTAGTTGTAGGTGAATCTATAGGCCAAGCTGGGAACAGAGGGGACACTACTGCTTTGCTCCTGCTGGACTTCAGTGCAGCGTTTGATACTGTGTCACATAGCCTTCTATTAGAACGGCTGCAAAACTATGGGATTGGTGGGAAGGTTCTAAAGTGGCTAGCTTCTTTTCTGCAATACCGAACCTTTGAGGTGGCACTTGGACCTTTCATCTTGATGACCTTCCCATTGCAGCAGGGGGTGCCCCAGGGCTATTCCCTGACCCCGACTATTTAATTTGTACATGCGCCCCACTAACTGATATAGAGCAGTATGGCTGCACTATTGAGTTGTAGGCTGATGACACAGAGCTAATTGTGACTTTGTCCCAAACATCCGCAGAATCAGCAGAACGACTACGCGCAAGCATGACAGGTAGCTGTTTGAATAAGCCTCAGCTTTTTTAACTGAATGTGGGTAAAACTGAGGGGCATATTAGCAATCTCCTGCGATAATTATTGCTCAGAGCTTTTAGAGCGAGGATAATTATCGCAGGCTAACGCTGGATTCTATCGCGGAGATAGCGTGCTATCAGCAGCGCATATCTCCAATGCAATATGAATCCCTGCGTTAGCTGGGAAACTGTGTGATTATCGCTGGAAATCCATCGATAATCACACTGCTACCAGCGAAACCTTGCTGATAGGGCAGGGTGATCTTAGCCATATAATCCACCTCCCATTGAATTACATGGCTAAGTCAGGTCACAAGCAGCCGTTAGGAAAGTAGCATTAACTGTGGTTAGCGCTACTTTTCTAAATGCTCTCTTTGTTAGCGTGCAGCTTGATAATTGGAGAAATGTCGGTTAGCGACATTTCTCCAGTTAATTTGGCAGGGAACGCTCACTTTGCTTCTCATTAGAGATGCAAAGCTGGGTGTTGTTGAAACCGGCGCTAACTCAGCAAAACACGCAATAGCGTGTCTTTGCTGATAAGGCGATGAAATTATCGCCGCTTTTTGGCCAAAAACGGCCGCAAAAGCGGCAATAATTTCATATCATCGCCTTGGTAATATGCCCCCAAGGTTCTTATCTTTGGGAAAACAACCTTCCATCTGGTCTATGGCATGGTGGCCTGACACGTTGGGGCCTCTTCCGACACCGAAGCCCAAAGAAAAATATCTAGGCATCTGTATCTGGTTCGATTCTAAAATGTCATTCAAAAGCCAAATCCCAGGCCTAGCAGGACAGTGTTTTGGGATCTTGAAATCCCTGAAACAAAGTCTAGCATTTCTGCCAGATAAACAGTGGTCCAGTCTCTTATTGCAGTAGTCCACTCTAGATGTAATGTGTTATATATGGGAGTCTCGCAGGCACGTATTATGAGACTCCAACAGGTACAGAACATGGCAGCACGCTTATTGTTTAAATTCCCTAGGCACGCCCCTTCAGCCAAATAGCACTGACTCCCTCTGAAAGAACGAGTCTTTCAAGGCCCTCTGCTACTGCCACAGAATTCCTAATCCTATATAAGAGAATAATGATACGGAGGAATTGATGTGTTACTTTTATTAAAGTGTACGGAACAATCAATTACCCTCACTTTAGTCCTTCATTCCTATAGACATGTATTTCCTAAATTGATATAGGGCACACATACATGATGGAACCGTTCTTCAAATAAAGATAACATTAAATTATAAAAAGACATACCAATGTACGTAGAAGAAAATATATACACAGCATGAACACTAATATAAACAACGTAATGTTACCAATACCCTAAAGTATGTTTTTAATGGTAGTGTGTGCCCATTTATTTAAAGCAGTCCACTTGGTGGCAGCCAAATGGTGTGCACAGAGGCAAAACAACTCTTTTCTTGTAGCTCTCTTGTCTCACAGAACGTATTTTATAGAATACTCATTTTAGATTCAATAAGGACTCCTCCACAGTAGTATCGTCAGTAATTGATTGTTCCCTACACTTTAATAAAAGTAACATATCAAGTCCTCCGTATCATTGTTCGCTCTAATATATGATTGTGTTCTTTCATTCATTAGGCTGTGCAATAAGCTCTGTAGTCCAAGAAAAAGAAGCCTGGAGGCCCTCCTGTGGCAGGAAATTTCCGTTGGTCAGCTAGGAGGAACATGCCAGCGCTATTTACATGATTCATTAAAACTTCTGGACTCGGAGGAAATTTGGAATCTGAATCCATCACAGCAGGCACTCAAAATCTATATCAAGAGGAATGTTCGTCTCTGGTCCTTTCACTCGGACAGAGCTCAACTTGCTAAACGTAAGCACGCCTGGACAATCATTCCATGGTTTAAGCCAGGGGTCATGGCCCCATACCTGTCATGTACCTACTCCGTGTTATGGAAAAAAAGATTCATGGCCCTCAGAATGGGCAAATGGCCATTCTTGTACCACCTGCCGAGTTAGAAACGTGCAAACTCCGAGGTAGCGTGCAGGGGGTGTGGTAGTGACAAGGAATCAATCGAGCATGTGGTATGTCACTGTCCAGTACTTCTCGACGACCGGGAGTCCATGTTAAAAAGTGAATGGAACAAACTGGGCATACGTACATGCAGACAAGCCATTATTATTATTATTATTAACCGGGTTTTATAAAGCGCAAACAACCCGGAGGCCTCGTAGCGCTAAGTACCGTCATACTACAGAAAGAGGAGGAGAATTAGATGAACAGATAGGTTTTCAGGTTCTTTCGAAATTTTAAAAGGTTCGGTTCACTGCGAAGGAGGGTGGGCAAAGAGTTCCATTCCCTAGCAGCATTCCAGGAAAAGGAGCGTCCACCCCATTTAGTACGTCTGATCTTATTGACAGTAGCTAGAAAGGCAGTGCTTGAACGCAAGGATCTGTGAGGGAGGTAAGGTTCTGCTAGAGAGCAGATCATAGTGGGGGCGGTCTTTCGCATGGCTTTGTGCATAAAACACAGGGATTTGAACAACACTCTGGCTTTTATAGGAAGCCAGTGCAGTTTCCTCAGGGCCATGGTACCTGATTGCCGTTTGTTGAGGCCCAATAAAAGGCGAGCTGCAGCATTTTGAGTCACCTGCAGCTTCCTTATTGTGGAGGTAGGAGCCCCTAAGTATAGGGAGTTCCCGTAGTCCAGGCGGGACAGAATAATGGCTTGCACCATTATTCTGCGGGCTTCGAAAGGGAGAAGTGGTAACACCTTTCTCAGCATACGCATGAGCCCAAAGCACATGGCGGACAGAGTAGTCGCTTGCTGCAGAAAGTTAAGGTTAGTGTCCAGCCAAATGCCTAGGCTCTTTATATGGGGCTTGGGTTGTGGCGGGGGCCCCATACACAGGGGCCAATCCGTGAGAGGGCAGGGAATGGCTGAGTTGCCTAACATCAGGAGCTCCGTTTTCTCGCCATTTAATTTTAAATGCGAGATAGCCATCCACTGAGCAATCGCTACTAGACAGTTGCTTAAGTTTGAAGAGGATGAGTCCGCCTGACTCATCCTCTTCAAACTCCCTCTTCAAAAGCCATACTCGCATCAATGAACCCGGACAACCCAATGCTTAACATTCGGTTTACCAAGTTCATGACAAGAGCAGCAATAAGATTTTCAACCGGGATGGCCAACAAGTAAACAATGGTCAACATTAAATGGGATGATCTACCCCTTTGTACCGTGAAACAGCAGCCGATCGAGGCTGCATTCTTTATATAGATAATTTACGGACACTACGTGTCTCGGGACCATTAAGTCATCATACGTAGTGTTCTTACTGTTTCAACAGATTTGTGTTTTTAGCAGTACCTACTATGTATCTTCATAACCCTGGCTTTCGCCTTGTGTTCATTTTTTAGTAGACGCTAACTCATACGGGACAATAACGGCTCCCAATTGTCCTCTTTTAACATGACTAATAAGTTGCTCAATCATGCGAATTAATTTTATATAGTTTTCTTTTATAACCTCAAATGAATGCTACTTTTAATATTCTGTGATGCTATAAACGGATGATTGTAATGATTTTAATTAATCAAACAATAAAGTTTTTACTGCTGTGTTCTTTACCCAGATACAGGAGGGTGAGTTGGGTATACCCCTTAGATATATATACAGAATTCCTAATGCAAGGGTCCCAGCTAACTCCACCTATCTCAGTCTACTCCCCTAAAAGATTTGAGTTTAGCGAACACCTCACTAGCAATCATCCCTAGAACAAAACAAATCTGCATGGGAGGATGTCCTTTTAGTTTCCTCGCAGAAAAGAGGTGAAACGACCTCTAAGGAGAAGTCAGAAATCTTGTTGGAGAAGTCAGAAATCTTGTTTAAAAAAACCTGAAAACCTGGCTTTTTAGATCTGTCTAGCAGGGTTCTTGTAGCTCTACACAGAGGATATTAAACTGAAGTGCTGAGACATTTCTTGTGACATAACTATGCGCTTCACAAAACACATTGGGGCAGATTTACAAGCCCCTTGCGTTACTTTTCCCATGTTAAAAATGACGCTAAAGTGGCACAAGGGGCTTGTAAATGCACCCCTTTTTATCTCTCCTCCCCCTCCGCCCCTTCAACAGCACGCGCACTGAGCAGTGAGGCAACCATACCCATGTGCTTCCCGGAATGGGGCTGCTGAGGAAACATGTCCCAAGAGGAGCCCGGGTCCCAGCCAACTCCTTCCCTCACCCCCCTGCCAGGAAGTTCGTTAGTCATTGTAAATTTGCTATATTTATTTATTTATTTTTGTACATTCCTTGCTCTTTTGCCTGCTGTGCTTTGATTCTGTGTCCTGCTATTTTTGTACGTTCCATTTTTGTAACATTTCTCTCATGTAACGTAACTGGTTCTATTGTACAGCGCTCCGACACCTTCGGGTAAAGTCCGCGCTTTATAAAAATGCATTAAATAAATAAAGTACCAGCTATCGTGCTCTTTTGCTTCCTTTTCCACACTGCCTTTCCTTTCGCCTGCCTGACTTCGAGATGGAGGTGCGTCCAGTGATGCAGTTTTGAGCATCAGAGGAGGGAGGCTCTGGATGCTTCTAGTCAGGGCTTTAAGTGGAAAAAAAAACTGGGGTGCTCTAAAAGGGGCGTGACAAATTTCGTAAAGGGGTGTGGCCTATCCGAGTTGGGGCGTGGTCTAAATCAAGAAAACTAGCATTGTGTGCTTAAGAAAATCATGATGTCGCATCCAGCAAAGGATAATAAAATAGGCAAAAAAGTATATTTATTAAGTATATGCGAGGAAATACCAAACACTTTAAAAAAACATTTGCTATTTCCAAACTTAGAATTTAAAAACCATCTTCACCAAAGGAAGTGTTATTAAATTCTGAGTTCAGGCATAGGCGGAACTAGGGCCAAATTTTTGCCCTTTGAGTCCAATGGGTGTTGGGCGCCTGAGTTCAGGGATCCCAGATTCCATATGTCTATCTTGCCGTTATGGGAAGATATGCAGGTAAACATGTCACAAAGCATTCTCCATGTTATCCTATGGGCAAGATAGCCTTTCAATAGTGAAAAACGAAATTGGCAGTATTTCACTATCAAGACATGTTACCCACACTAGTAACACCAAACAAAAACCGGGACGTCTGCTCACCCTACCTTTGACTTTTGAGCCCGAAAATAGAGACCCCTAGGGCCCCATTTCGAGGACCTCCCAAAAAAATGGGGAGGCTCAGCCCCCCACAGATTCCCCCCCCACCTCCCCTCCCCACTGAAAGCCCTGCTTCTAGTGGTTCCAAACCTGCGTGTGTGTCCCGCCCTGTAGAATGGATGAGTCTCGTGCTGTCCTCGTGGGATAAAGCAGAGGCGCCAGTGGAACAAAGAATAGTTGTTTCTGGTGCTTGGCATCGACATTTCACTGTCTGCACCGGTACCCATGACAGTCTGCCACATGGTGGCGCTGTTGTTTTAATTTGGTGATTAGCAGAACAACTGCTCATCAATTCAATATATATTAAGAATTACTAACACCTGCTGCTGAAGCCATTCTTTTAACTCTGGGGTCCGGAAATTGTCAGAATTGTAACACTTGTAGGAGTGTGACTTATTCGTTGTGCTGTTACAGTAATTGACAGTGGGTAGTGCAAGCGGACGTCACGTGGCCTGCAAGCTGACTAGAGCCCGGGCACTTATTATTAAATTAAACTCTGCAAAGAGTCTCAATACTTTTTCAGTGGAGAGTGTACGAGTTCCCGTATGTGAGTGGAAAGTGGCTAACAAGCGCCTGTTTCACACTCTAGGCGCACATTCCTGTTTTGTGGATACAGCCCAGCTCTCCTTGTTGTACACACAACTTAGTTGCGGTAGTCTGGTCGGTCTCTGAAAACGTAGAGCTGTTTGTTTGAGATCACCGTGCACGTGGTTCAGGCATGATACATAAACAAAGCTCTAATTGTATCCCCCACCCCTTTCGTGTCACAGCACTGTCTCTTACGTGGATTGTTGTGGTGTGGGGTGCTTGGTCCTACCTGAAACTAGGACACAGCACAGGCCATGCTTGATCAGCCCTACAGTACACAGCAGAAGGTCGCTGTGGTGGTGTGTGGGCTATAATTGCATCACAGCAGTTTTTTTGCACTATTTGTTTCATTTTTTTTATACAATTTATGCATTTGTGCCGTGTCTTCTGTGGTGGCCGACACAGAGTGGTGTGGAGGGGGAGCGCGCAGGGCGGAGTGCACGGCAGGGGGTTTAATAATTTCAAAAAAATTAAGACTTACTTGGTGCTGTCACCCGCCTCATGCCTCTCTGCTTCCATTTCCTGGTCCCAGCAGTCCTTGGGATAGCATCATGGACTTCTGTCCAATCTCCACGCTGCTCTTAAGCATGAGAGCAGCATGAGGATTGGCCAAAGCGGGCGGCATTAATTCTCACTCAGGCACAGGGAGTCTGCTGTCTCTCCAACCCGTATGTGCAATACAGCTGGTTTGGAAAAACGCCACAAAGTGTGCATGATGCACACTTAAAAGTGCACCTACCGGTGGACCTTCCGAAGATGGCGACGGAGTGAGACGCACCTTGCTGTCCCTCCGGCGCCGACCTCTGAATAGCTTCGAATAGCACCCCCGGAGCCGTTCCTTGCCGGCGGGTCCGCTTACCGAGAGGAGCCGGAGCACGGGGGCAGGTTCCTGGCGGCCGCGGACGCACCTCAGAGCCATCTGGAGGGCGAGACCCGCTGCGGAGAAGGAGCGGGGGAAGGCCTGGCTGACCCCGGACTTGCGTTGCCGAGCCCGCCGGACCGGAAGTGCAGATCGGCGGCAGACGTCCGGGACGGAGGCCGGGTCCGCTGGCCAGCGCGGAGCCCTGAGGAGACGGCGACTCTGCTGGGGGGCGGTCTCTCCCCCCCCCGTCCCACCCCTGGAGTGCGGTGCAGTGCGGGGCCCCCGCGGTGCTGGAGCGGAGGGATCTACGAGCAGGCGGAGGTGAGCGGCCTGGAGGGGGTCAGGAGGAGCACACACCCCCGGCCTGGTGCGCGGTGGGGGCCCCTGCGACGCGCGGTGGACGCCCCGTAGGTGCGGAACTTTGATCTGGCTGGGCTGTCCACGTGGGAAGTGCCGGTGGGGGCAGACGTCCTTGAGGGGCATTAGGCAGACTGCGGCCGTGGGGGCCTTAACACAGGAGCACCAAGAACAGTCAGGACCTGCTATCGAGGGGGTACCGCTACGACCTCCCTGCTGCTGCGAAGTGAGGGTCGGGAGCGGAAGCCACCATTGCAGCCTGGGCCCGCACATTTGACCGGGGGCTTCGCACGTGGCGCCAACGCTAGTGAGGCCCGGAGGAGGCACAGCTTCAGGAGGATCCCCTTTACGGGCTGGGCCCCTATGCGCACGTGGCGCCCACAACAGTGAGGGCCGGAGGAGGCATAGCTTCAGGTGGATCCCCTTCACGTGCTGGGCCCTACGCCCCGACGAGCAAGGACTTGGGAGGCGACACGGTGGGGCTCGGGTGTGACGGCTGAGAGACCCGCACGGCGGCTGGCACGGCCCCGGAACACTTGGCGGGCTTCGCCTGGCGTTGTGGTCCTCATTCGCCTCGGGGAGGCTGCGCACGTCCGCCACCGGGGGAGCGTCACAGAGCCTGGGGGTCCCAGGATGGCGGGCAACCAGCGGAAGGGGAAGAATGGCAAGGTAGGCCTGACCAGGGGATCTCAGCATCCGCCGTCCCCAGGAGCGAGCTCTTCGTCCGCGTCAAAGGACGACGAGGCGCCGGCTACCAAAGCCTTCATGACAGAGCTTTTCGCGTCCATAAAGGCGGACATCTCCGACCTGCGAGATCAACTCGCATCAGACCTTAGGGAGGTGAGACGGGATCTGGATGGTGTCGGCGAGAGGGTGGCCACCCTAGAGGACCATGAACTTAATGTGGCCAATGACGTGCACCAGTTGCAACAGGATGTGCTCCGCCTCACTGAACAAAATCTGGATTTGCAGGCGCATGCGGAGGACCTGGAGAACCGCTCCAGGCGGAACAACATCCGCATCAGGTCGGTGCCATGGGACGGGGAGTCTGGCGACCTGAGGGGCTATGTCCTAGCGCTGTTTCAGCAGGTTTTGGGCGACGACGAAGTTGGCGACATCAAGATGGACAGGGCCCATAGGGTTGGGCTTCCCAGGCGTGGTGGGGGCCCTCCACCAGACATACTGGTCTGCGTCCACGACTTCCAGCTGAAGGAGCGCATTTTGAAGAAGGCACGGGAGGCTCCATCACTCCAGTTTCGTGGTCATCACCCTCAGCTGTACCAGGACTTGGCTGCTACCACTCTGCGGAAGCGCCGTGAGTTCCGGCCTGTGACTGCATTCTTGAGGGAGCGCAACATCGCCTATTCCTGGGGCCACCCATTCCGCATCATATTCAGATGGCAAAACAGGCTTGAACAGATCAGGTCCCTCCAGGTTGCAAAGGATCTCTTGGGCATCGACGAGCCGGGGGCTTCGCGGGGCGCTGAGAGCCCTTCTACGAGGGGACGGCGGAGGTCCCCCTCATGGCACAGGGTGGGGGGGGAGGCGGGGAGAAGGGAGCCTGACAGGGCTACCAGCCTACAAGAAAGGGTTGCCGCGGTGGCTTCGGTTGCCTCTGCCACGCTATCGGCCCCCCAGCTTGGTTCCGGGGCGGCGTGATTGAAGGAGGGAGACTTGTCGGACGCCGGAGGGACACGACCAAGCAGGTACCGTGGGTCCATTTGTACTTTGTGGGAAGACACCCCGGTATGTGGTCTTGGGGAGGCGCCGGCTGGTGTCTCTCCCCCGGCTCCTGGAGGACCTGTTTGGGACTTCTAAACTATTCCGGGAGGTTTGGTCCTTCTTTCTTGTGTGGTTTGGTTTGTGTATTATTGTGTTGGGGGGTTTTCGGGGGGGGGAGGGCCTTGGGGGGCTGGGTTTGGGAGTTGCGGGGGAAGGGTGTGCCGGTGGTGGTGACGCGGATGAGTTGTGGGGGGTGATGTATGAATGTGTGAAGGAGGGGGTGGTATCCCTGTGGTGGGGGTGGCGTGTGACGGTCTTGCAGTTGCTTCGAATTGGGGCTTGCGGGGCTGGGGGGGGTGTCTGGGGATCCATCTCTGAGTTGCTTGTGGCCGGGGGTCCTTCCGACGAGGGAGGGGGGTCTGACGAGGTGTCCGTAGCTAGTTCCTGTTTCATGCTTTATTATGCCTGTTAGCATAGGGACTTGGAACGTTAAGGGGCTGAACTCTCCACAAAAGCGGCAGAAGGTGTGGAAATACATAACTGACCACCAATTGGATGTTGTGGGGCTCCAGGAGACTCACCTAGCGCGCAAGGATGAGCTGCGCCTTAAGCATAGGGCTTATCCCCTAATATACAGATCCTCTGCATCCACGAAGCATCGAGGGGTAGCTATCCTCTTCCGCGCTGCGCTGCACTTTCAACCTATAGAGATACGCACCAATAAGGATGGCCGTTGGCTGATGGTGAAGGGACTTGTGCAAGGGAGGTTGTGTACTTTTGTTGTGGCGTATCTCCCCAATGCCGGTCAAAATAAGTTCCTGCAGGGCTTGCTGCAAAGGGTGGGTGATTTTGTTGACGGGCACTTGTTTCTCATGGGCGACTTTAATCTGGTATGGGATGGGGCGATGGACTGCTCCGGCGCTCACAGGGCGGATACGGGTGTGTTCTCTACTGTGTCACAGCAGGTGGTGGGGGAGATGGGGCTGGTGGATGGGTGGCGTTTCTTCCATCCCACCTCACGGGACTACACATTCTTTTCTCATGTACACCACTCATACTCACGACTGGACTATATATTTCTCAGCCAGGCTCTTAGAGGAGATGTCCTTGACTCTACCATTCTGCCTCTTTCAGTTTCTGACCACAGCTTGCTGGTGCTTACTTTGCGTTGGTCTTCGACCGGCGACGGGCAGCGAAAATGGTACTTCCCGGCTTCGGTGGTCCGGGACGATACCTCTAATAGGGCATTGCGGAAAGCTATAAGGGAGTTCTTTGAACTCAACCCGGCGTCGGATACCTCAGTCCCCAATACCTGGGACGCCTTTAAGGCGTCCATCAGAGGCACGTGCTTGGGCCTCAATGCGCAGCTCAACCGGTCGCGGCGCAAGGAAAGGGAAGACCTGGAGGCTGAGCTGGCCTCCCTCGAGCAGGCACATAAACTCAACCCCTCAAGGGTGACCCTTCGACCACTGACGGCGATACGGGGGAAATTGAGAGCACATTATAATAACAGGGCTGAATTCACCCTGTTGAGGTTGGGTCGCCAGTCCTACGCTTGTGGGAACAAGGTGGGAAGACACCTGGCCCGCCAACTGCGTGATAAGAGAGAACGTGAATATATCGGCGGGATCCGCGATGCGGCGGGAGAGTTGCAACACAGGGATGAAACGAAAGCGGCCATTTTCGGCCGCTTTTATTCGGACCTCTACGCGGGGGACGGGTTGGATGCGGTAGCCCAAAGGGAGTATTTGGAACGACTGCCCCTTCCACAGGTATCAAAGGAGTGGAATGAGCTGTTAGGAGCCCCTATCACCAGGGAGGAAGTACTCGATGCCATCAGGAACTTGAAACTTCACAAGGCTCCTGGGCCGGACGGCTATACCGCCACTTTTTATAAATCATACGCTTCCGACCTTTGTGATTTTTTGGTGACCCTCTTTAACGACATGGCCATGTCCGGCTCTTCTGCTGGTTCTTTGGCAGAAGCGGTAATCACAGTTCTGCCTAAACCAGGCAAGGATCCCGCCCAGTGCGCCTCCTTCCGCCCGATAGCGCTTCTTAATATAGATGCCAAACTTTACTCGGCGATCCTGGCGCGTAGATTACAGGACCTAATGCCAGCGATCATACACCCGGACCAATCCGGGTTCATCAAAGGGCGCCAGACCCACGACAATACGCGCAGGGTGGTGCATCTCATCGAAAAGGCAGACAGATTTCGTATTCCCGCGGTCCTTGTGGGGCTAGACGCCGAGAAGGCTTTTGACAGAGTGGACTGGGGTTTCTTGTTCAATACGATGCTGGCCTTCGGCTTCACGGCGACATTCATTAAAATGGTGAGGGCTAATTTCTGCTGCCCCCGGTCACGGGTCGCGGTGAATGGCCATTTATCGGCGTTCTTTCCGCACTCACGCGGCACTAGACAGGGGTGCCCTCTGTCCCCCCTCCTGTTCGCGTTGAGCATCGAGCCTTTGGCGGTGGCGGTGCGTGAACATGAGGGGATCCGGGGTTTGCCATTCACAGGGGAGCAGCATAAGATCTCGCTCTTCGCGGACGATATTTTGTTATCTATAGCAGACCCGGAGCACTCACTGCCGTGTGTTAGGGAGGTCCTCTTGGAATACGAGGAGGTGGCCGGCTTCAAGGTCAACTACAGCAAGTCGTATATCCTGAACCTTACTCTCTCGCAGACCGAGGTGGCTCGTGTGCGGTCATTGACGCCGCTGGCTTGGGCCACCGGATCGATCGTCTACTTGGGGGTCCATTTGACTCCGACAGTGGGCGGACTGTTCTCGGCTAACTTCCCACCCCTGCTGGCGAAATCCCGGGCGGACTTGGATAGGTGGAAACCTAAATTTTTGTCCTGGCTTGGCAGGATCCATGCCGTAAAGATGGTTCTCCTCCCCAAATACCTTTATCTGTTCCAAGCACTGCCTGTCCCCTTGGACGGCGATTTTTTCCGGCGGCTCAAGACTCAGATACTGCGTTTCGTGTGGCAGGGGGGTCAGGCGCGCCTCTCCTTTACGGTCTTGCGTCGGCCGAGGTCCGAGGGTGGGGTTGGCCTTCCTGACTTGCAGCTTTATTACAAAGCGGCTCAGCTCAGAGTGTTGGTGGAATGGTCGCAGCAAACATCCGAGAAGCATTGGCTGCATATGGAACGGAGCGTGGCAGGCAGGTCGATCTGGGACCTGGCCTGGAAACCAAAAAAGGACCGCCCCCTTAACGCATATATTAGTACTCCTACGAGTACGACATTGAAGGTTTGGGACACCCTCGCCGCGGACGACCGCTGGACCACATTCCCCTCGCCCTTCACGCCCTTGCACTTCAACCCGGCATTTCCACCGGCGTTGCGGGAGGGGCCGTTTGACGTGTGGCGGGAGGGGGGTTGCAGGGCTTTGACCCATCTGTTTCATGGCCAGGACACTCTCACGTTTGCTAATTGTATGAGGGACTATGGAGTCCCCCGGTCCGAGCAATTTCGGCATGTTCAGCTGCTTCACTGGGCCACGTCGCCTGGGGTGTTGGAGGCGGCTACGAGACCGCCGACGCCTTTTGAGGCCTTCATACTATGGACGTCTGCCATGAAGGGGGCCATCTCCTTCCTGTATCAGCTTCTGCTCAAATCGACAATAGCGCCTCGTCCTCGCTATATGGGGCAATGGGAGGAGATGTTGGGGAGGGAGGTGTCGGATGTGGAGTGGTCGGCGCTTTGGCGGGACTTGACGTCCTTTAACCATTCGCTGCATCTCAGGGAGGCTCATCTCAAGACGGTCATGCAATGGTATATGTGCCCGACCAGGCTACACCGCATTTATCCGGCCACCTCTGACAAGTGCTGGAGGGGCTGCGGGTTCCTGGGGGACTTCCGCCACATCTGGTGGGATTGCCCGGTGATCCGACCGTATTGGGAGGAGATTCTTTCGCACATCAGGGACATCCTTACTTATCCCATTGAGGACTCCATGGCCTATGTCCTGTTGGGACTGCGGGAGCCTGGACTTGAATACCAGACCAGGGCGGATAAAAAGATCTTGTGGCTCTGCCTCGGGGCAGCTAAGCTCACATTGGCTGCTGCCTGGAAAAAGAAAGAAGCACCGGCGATCTCTTTGTGGCATGCGCGACTCTGGAGGCTGCTCAGCTTGGAAAGAGTGGCGGACATCTTCCTTGGCCAATTTAAGAACTTCCAACACCAATGGGGTCCATTGGTTACTTTCCTCTCTAAGGGGTTACCCTCGGCTGTATGCCCTGCGTCTTTGCGGTCACTACACCTCTTTCAAGTATAGTATGGTTGCGGTATGAATGTTGGTATGATTGGCGTCACCACCTGGGGGGGAAAGGGAGGGGGGGGGAGTTTAACGTGTTGGTTTCCGGGCTGTGGTGGTGTTACTATTCGGGTGCATAGCCTGACTACCTAGATATGCAAGTTTGAGGGCCGGCCAGTTATTCTGCTGTCTATCTGCATTGCACTGGTCCAATTGTCAGGCTTTCCGGGACTTTCTACTCTACCACATTGGCGCTATGGTTCTTCGCTCTCGGAATGGATCTGCTAATGTTGTCTTGGGACACTATTGCTATGTGATTTTTGATTTGGCCCCGTGTGGGGTACTATGCTGCGCCTCCGCAGCCCCATGTTTGTTCTTCTCTGTAATTCAAAAAATAAAAATTTTACAAAAAAAGTGCACCTACCACTCCTCTTCTCCCCCACCCCTACTCCCAGCACAGGCTAGCTCAGCCCGCAGCTGAAAAATAAAAAGATAATAAAATAGATTTCTTTTTCATTTGCTGGCTTTGAGCCAGTGGAGCGATGCTCCTCTGCCATTGCAGAGGATCCGCCGCTGAGTATCTCGCAGTCTAACACGTATGGCAATGTGAAAGTGTGGTATAGTCGAAAAACAGTACAGACCATCATCCCCGAATGTTTGCATAATTTGTGGAGTATGTCAGCGATATTTTTGAAATACGGGCTGAAATGACGTGCAAATTTGTTTTTCCATCGACCACTGGTTGGACAATGAGCAAAGCTAGCCTTCACTGCTTGTAGCTTGCACTGCTGCTGTTATGTTGCCCTGCTGGTGGTGCACAGATTATAAGATGACCTTCTCTCCTGTTGCTGCTGTGCGGGTTCTTACTGCACTGCATCTAAGTAAGGTTTTTATTCTCAAGCAGTGACAGTGTTCTTGTACAATGCGGCACATTTAGAACTGCCCGCTGTATTTTTACTGCTCCCCCATGTCTCATCTTTGCTACAAACATGAATCTGGGCTGCAGCTGCACTTTGCCTCAGTGGCCTAGGAATCACAGTGGTGCAGGAGACCTTGAGATGCTTCATGCACTGGGAGTTGGAGTTGCAGGGCTATTGATGTTTGGGGACAGGGTGAGAGGTATCCATTCTCCCCCTGCAGTGTTAGTGCTTCCACTTTTGGGAGTTTGCAACAACCTCTTATGGATTTTGTGACCCATGCAGTAGGTGTTGTAGCTCCCAGGGCAATGTGCTGCATGGCTAAATTCTTACAAGCTCCGAAAGGTGAGATCTAATGGCCATGCCAATGCTTGTTTATGTAGACTTAATTCCAGTGTTGCTGTATACACAAGTGCTACTGCTTTTAAGCTTGAGTGGTACTACATTTTTCCACTTCAAAAGGATGAAAGGCTTGTTGCCCCCCACAGAACTTTTTTGATGAACTATAAGCATCACAATACGGAACACGTGAAAAGGTTTATTACAGTTTCAACCGAACACGTTGAGGCTCAATTCGTTCTTCGGCGCCACTTTCTATCCAATCTGATCTTTCTCCGGTGGCCGTTGCAATGTTTTCTTCACATGGTTTTATTGAACTTTGTATTTTTCGACCCTTGTTACTGTTTGTAAAGGTTTTTATTAACCATACAATGAAATTTACTTGACTTCCTATCCAATGACTAAAGCCCGTCTATCGTGATCTAAGAATAGAGCCACCTGCTATGTGATGCTTATACACAGATGTTCTCCCGTCCGTTTGACCACATGTAAGAGCAATGGTAGCTGCTAAAGGGCCTGCCTCAGTTCCCTGGTTCCAGGAATTGTGGTGCAAAAATAGACAAGATGTCTTCAACACCTCAAATCACCTCTAGCCTGCACCTATTTGTATTTACTCAGATCTCTCAGGACAGGAAGGTCTTGGATGTTCTGCTCTTAAAAACTCTAAGACAGTAGTCCATGCTTTTGGGACTTCAAGACTGGGTTACACTAACATACTGTTTTTGGGTCTCCAAGACAAACGTTCATTGTTCCAAAATGCTGCTGCTCATCTTATTTTAGATATCCCACAGAGGATGCATATTCCACATTATCTCCGAGAGCTACATTGGTTACCCTTTAGACGAGGATTTGCTTTAAAGCTCTTACCATTATACACCGGGCAATCTATGGCCATAATGGCCAGAGCTGCCAAATTCAGAGCTGGGGATCCAGGTTCAAGTCTGTCGGCTCAATATCCTGTGTACTCCAATACCTTCGGGTCGAGTTTGTGCTATATAAATCTGCAAAACAAAAAAAAAATGGAGCCCTGCATATTCCAGGGTGCAGACAATAGTGCTGGACATAGGGGTGAGGCTCCAGCACCAGCAGATAACCTTGAAAGTGTTGAGATTAAGAATAACCAATATTTAGGCCCATGGTGTGTTCTTCTGGCGGCATTTGAATGTTGCCGAAGACAGACTAAAGTATCCTCTTCTGATGGCTCCATCTGACCGACTGCTGCTAATAATCCTCTTGTACTTTCCCTTTCTCTGAATGCAGTGTGTCAAAGGACAGTAAATCATGACAGACTTTAACACTGATGTAAATGAAGCATTTGTAACAGTAGTACATTTGACAAATATTTTAAAATGTCCCAGCAGAAAGTTAAACATAACTTATAATGAAGTGAGGTGAAAAAAAATATTTGCTTAAAAAAAAACAAGATATGCTGTTTGTTTACTTACTTAAACATAAAAGGATACAATTGCTATAATGTATTCCATTATTTCTATTATGCTCTATTTTCAATTCAAATTAACATTTGCCAAAACTAACTTATTTGCATGCAATGCCATCTGCATTATATTTTGCATGTGAACATATTTAGTGTTCTGCTACGGGTGCAGAGCCCCGTCCCTGCACATATACTGCTTGTATACATTGAGTTTGATGTTAAAACTAAGGGGCAGATTTACAAACCCCTTGCGCCACTTTTGCGTCACTTTTTACATGTTAAAAGTGACTCAAATGTGGCGCAAGGGGCTTGTAAATCTGCCCCTAAATGTCTAATTCGTTTTTACCACATCAATTCAATTCAATTAGTCTGTATTCGATTTGAACAATCATAAAAGACACATAAAATACAGTATTAAGAATCCAAAAATGACTTTTAAAACAATCACATAGTAAAATTCATAAATGGTCCCATAAAAAACATATCAAGTTAAAAAGGCTAAAAATACACAGGGTTGGATAAGGACCGCAATCTCATGTGCAAGTTAATAAATACAAACTATTAAGCCATGTCAAATAACATCAGTTACATAATGCCTGCAACCTGTTCCTTCTAAGGACCCACGTCCAGCTCCAAAACTTAGCCATTGCAATAACTATGACCTCACTTGTATCAGTTCTCAAGATACGTAAGGCAGTTATGCAAAATCGTGTTCCTTTTTTAGCACAGACTGGCTTGAGCCATTTATGGCGAGGACCCTTATAAGAAGGACATAGAAACAGAACATGCGATGAAGTCTCTTCCATGCAGAGGCAACAGTAACATTTTGAGTCTTGCACCGTCCCCCACTTACTTGAAAAAGATTTTAAGGGGAGAGTGCCCACTCTAAATTGATGATAAGGCTTTCTATCACAGGGACTCATTATGATGTCCCAGTAGGCTGTGACGTCCCAGTAGGCTTTTACCATATCAGTGACACTGTAGAATGGCTTTCTCCATTACAACCTGCAAGTGCCAGAAGTAACGGTGTGTAATAACGTGTTAATGCATGCCTTCATATTTTTGCAACCTAAGATAGTAAATTAGAAGGAAAGCTAGATGTAATGTAATTTCCGTTAGCTGCTTTCACCTCTATATTTAGCGCTGTGTTCTGAATATACACTCTTGTCTTGCACTATAATCAGGAATGGTTCTTGTTGTTCTACCGTATCAAATTCAATGCTATGTCATACATACACTATTGGAATGTTTCCTTTCCAGATATTCGGTCTACACAGCATGTGCAAGAACCCACTGAACTATTGCTTGGGCTTCAACAGCCTGTTAAGAGCCATATGATAAAGCCTTGATACTAGATTTCATTGATCCGCGCATTGTTGTGAATTGTCAAGTATTAAACGATGCCTTGAGGTCCATGATAGGAAGGGAATTTGAGTTATCTGGAGGTAATTATCTAAAGGGTCCCCTTGGAAGGTGTCCTCTACATACCACACATCAGTAAATGTCACCTTCTGGTGACTGCTGAACAGGTGCATTCATCAGGATGTTGGGGGTGAGGTGAGGAAGGTGGTGTTTGTATTTTTACACAGAGGCAGGTCTCCCTCAATGTTCAACTCTTCCCAAAATAAAAACGTTATAATCAATGTTCTTCATAGTTTTGGTTCTAGTCCTTCTCAGTCTGCAAGAGCTCAGATCCTGTTGGTCAATCGAGCCCAAATATACCCTGGATTCAAATTCCATGAGGTAGAGAAGGGATTCAATTTGGCTAAAAAAATTAGCCAATGAGTCCATGCGTTTTGAGTAATGTTACCATGGAAACTTCAGGCAGAGTCTTAGTTAGGGTTCTCCAGCTGGGATGTATGGTCCCCTACATGATGGGTCTCTGAATGGTTTGTAATGTAGTGTCATTCCTGCAAACATTTTCTAGAGTGGGTTGCACTTCATGCTCTGTGTGTTCCCCTTCTAGGCCTTCTGCTATCCCCTTATTTGTTTAGCCCTGTGACCCCCAAAGTACAAATGTGTCCCAAAACCTGTCTGGGAGCAACTGCCAGTTCTAGCTTGCTCCTTTAATCTGAGTACAGCAGGGAGACCAGGAGGGAAACCTGAATGTAAACAAAATGGTTCAAGAAAGTGCATGCATTTTGTAAATGCTCTATTGAATTAATGTTGACAGTGCGTATCGATCAAAGTGCATATGCTTTATTATCATTGATAAATGCATTCACACATGGTTATTTTTGATTATTGCATTTACTTCTAAAATGGTGGTTTTTGACGTGTAGTTTGTTGATTGTGAACCAATTAGAAGGTCAGAGTTAGTTATACAATGTCATCAAAGGGATTTCTACCTGCTTTATGTATATTTTAAATTACTGTGTAGTATTGAGTAATGTGTGATGAATGTACTTTTTGTTTTTCAGAAGAATAGCACAGACTGGACAATTATTTATTGCGTTATTATTGCGTGCAAGTGAATGGCGATTACCTGCCAACACCGCTTCCCTTGAGTAGGCCTTGGACTGCTCTGCTACCCTGAGAGTCAAGTGCTACAATGGAGGTTTTGGTTCCCAGCACGAGCGTAACACAGCCCCGACCCCCACCCCCCCCCTCCCCACCACCCGCAGCCTCGCTGTGCGGGGGTCCCCAAGCTCCAAGTGCTCGGGCCGGAGAGCTCATGACATCTTGGAACGGGAGGGGTTGCAGCATTTGGAAAATGGCCTGATGGCAGAGCGGTCAAGTGCTCTAAACAGTTACACGTCCCATGCTTCTGTGCCTTGTGTACTCTGTTTGGAGCTGTAATTGAGAGGCGGTTCCAGGAGTTGCAGCTGAGCCTCATTGAAAGGAAGCACCGTGGACCGTTCTGATGAGACACCGACGCCTGGCAGCATGACTACTAGTGATGGATGAGTGCTTTTAGTAATTGTAAATTGTAATTGTAAATTTTATTGGTTGCATAGTTACTTAAAACCATTGCAATACAAAGCTTTTAAAATGAACAGTCTAAAAAGATAGAACAATTTAAATTGCTTCTCTATACAAAGGAGGAAGCAATATATCAACTCACAAATTTTCCTTCCTAAGAAAGTCATGAAATCTATGATTTAGTTAGCAATAAATAACATAGATCCATTAAAAAAAACGAACTAAAAGCAGTTAAAAACTGATTTTAGTCAAATTCTTGCCCTCAACCTTCAAGTTGAACAAGAATACTGTCCTACTTGGGTGTCGGAGTGTCTGCATCACTTTCCCTCCCTAAACCCCCCTTCCTCTCTTCCTTTCCCCCACTGCCCTTGGCCTCATTTGTAGTCTTGGTAGGTATACTCGAGTCAGTCTCTGTAAATAAACTGTTGTCTACTGTTTCTGTAAATGTACCGGAATCTATTGTTTCTATAGATACGCACTGCTTTCTAAAGTTTCTGTAAGTATATTGGTGTCTGTTGTCTCTGTTAGTCGCGCACTACTGTTTGTCGTCTCTATAAATATACTGCCGACGATGTCAGTATAAATATACTGCTGTCCGTTGTCTCTTCGGATCCGTACTCGTGACTGTAGTCTTTGTTAATATATATAGGTGTCTATTGCTTCTGCAAGTATATGATACTTATGTCTTTCTGTAGATGCGCACTGGTTGCTATAGTCTATGTAAATATCCTGGTGTGTATTGTTTCTTTTAGATGTGTTTGTAGTCTTGGTAAGTATACTCGTGTCTATTGTCTCTGGGCCCGATTCACAGAATGAACTTAAGACTCAATCCTAAATTTACTACTATTTTGGTATTCACAGAATGCACTTACTACTTTTGGCATTCACAGAATGAACTTACTACTTTTGGTATTCACAGAAGTTAGGATTTTGTCTTAAATTTGTCTTAAGACAAACTTAAGACAGACTTAAGACAGACTTCTTAAGACAAAATCCTAACTTCTGTAAATACCAAAAGTAGTAAGTGCATTCTGTGAATACCAAAATAGTAGTAAGTTTACGATTGAGTCTTAAGTTCATTCTGTGAATCGGGCCCTCTGTCTATTGCAGGCTGTTGTCTGCTTTGTAGGTCTCGGCAACGAGAACTATTGTCGCCGAGTAAGCTCGCAAGGGAGTACAGAGCGGTGCACGAGCCGACCAGGGTCTGTGGACGCGCACACACAAAGGCAGGCAGGCAGGCAGGCAGACACACACAGACAGACACACGCACGCACACAGACAGACACACGCACGCACACACACACACACACACACACACACACACACCCTCCCTCTCTGCGCACTCCCTCTCTGCCGCCCCCCCCCCCCCCCTCTACCCCCACTCACCAGGCTCTTTCCCTCCGCAGCGGGTCAGTCATGGCAGCAGGCAGGCTCTGTGTCTTCTCCGGCGATCTTCAGCTGATGTGCACGCCCACGCTGCGTCTCCTGCGCGCCCACCACGCTGTTTCGTGCCGGCCCGTTGATCCTCAGCTTGTGATTACTACTCCTTCTAACCCGGATTCTAAATTACTATTTCTTGGTTCTCTAACTCCACTCTGTTGATTCGTAACAAACTGATATTCAGCACATTTCACAGTCTCGCTTTTGCTTCTCATAAATACAATAAGATTATTTTAAGCAATGTCTACCCTTCTTTTGGTTCTGTGCCTATTATGCTTCGGACTATAGAGTTTTAGAAAGTGTGGTGGAAGATTCCATGATATCAGTGGTGTGCACAGTGCAGAGTGAGTGTGCAGAGTGCAGAGTAGTGAGTGCAGAGTAGTGAGTGCAGAGTGTGAGTGCAGAGTGTGAGTGCAGAGTAGTGAGTGCAGAGTAGTGAGTGCAGAGTAGTGAGTGCAGAGTAGTGAGTGCAGAGTAGTGAGTGCAGAGTAGTGAGTGCAGAGTGTGAGTGCAGAGTGTGAGTGCAGAGTGTGAGTGCAGAGTGTGAGTGCAGAGTGTGAGTGCAGAGTGTGAGTGCAGAGTGAGTGGGCAGAGAGAGTGTGCAGAGAGAGTGTGCAGAGTGAGTGTGCAGAGTAGTGAGTGCAGAGTGAGTGTGCAGAGTAGTGAGTGCAGAGGAGTGAGTGCAGAGGAGTGAGTGCAGAGGAGTGAGTGCGCAGAGTAGTGAGTGCGCAGAGTAGGGAGTGCAGAGTAGTGAGTGCAGAGTAGTGAGTGCTGAGTAGTGAGTAGTGAGTGCAGAGTAGTGAGTGCAGAGTAGTGAGTGCAGAGTAGTGAGTGCAGAGTAGTGAGTGCAGAGTAGTGAGTAGTGAGTGCAGAGTAGTGAGTAGTGAGTGCAGAGTAGTGAGTAGTGAGTGCAGAGTAGTGAGTGCAGAGTAGTGAGTAGTGAGTGCAGAGTAGTGAGTAGTGAGTGCAGAGTAGTGAGTAGTGAGTGCAGAGTAGTGAGTGCAGAGTAGTGAGTGCAGAGTAGTGAGTGCAGAGTGCAGAGTAGTGAGTGCAGAGTAGTGAGTGCAGAATGCAGAGTAGTGAGTGCAGAGTAGTGAGTAGTGAGTGCAGAGTAGTGAGTGCAGAGTAGTGAGTGCAGAGTAGTGAGTGCAGAGTAGTGAGTGCAGAGTAGTGAGTAGTGAGTGCAGAGTAGTGAGTGCAGAGTGCAGAGTAGTGAGTAGTGAGTGCAGAGTAGTGAGTAGTGAGTGCAGATTAGTGAGTAGTGAGTGCAGAGTAGTGAGTGCAGAGTAGTGAGTAGTGAGTGCAGAGTAGTGAGTGCAGAGTAGTGAGTGCAGAGTAGTGAGTGCAGAGTGCAGAGTAGTGAGTGCAGAGTAGTGAGTAGTGAGTGCAGAGTAGTGAGTAGTGAGTGCAGAGTAGTGAGTGCAGAGTAGTGAGTAGTGAGTGCAGAGTAATGAGTAGTGAGTGCAGAGTAGTGAGTGCAGAGTAGTGAGTAGTGAGTGCAGAGTGCAGAGTAGTGAGTGCAGAGTAGTGAGTGCAGAGTAGTGTGTGCAGAGTAGTGAGTGCAGAGTGCAGAGTAGTGAGTGCAGAGTAGTGAGTGCAGAGTAGTGAGTGCAGAGTAGTGAGTGCAGAGTAGTGAGTGCAGAGTAGTGAGTGCAGAGCGCAGAGTAGTGAGTGCAGAGTAGTGAGTGCAGAGTAGTGAGTGCAGAGTGCAGAGTAGTGAGTGCAGAGTAGTGAGTGCAGAGTAGTGAGTGCAGAGTAGTGAGTGCAGAGTAGTGAGTGCAGAGTGCAGTGCAGTGCAGGTATGTGCAGTGCAGTGCAGGTGAGTGCAGTGCAGTGCAGGTGAGTGCAGTGCAGTGCAGGTGAGTGCAGTGCAGGTGAGTGCAGTGCAGTGCAGGTGAGTGCAGTGCAGTGCAGGTGAGTGCAGTGCAGTGCAGGTGAGTGCAGTGCAGGTGAGTGCAGTGCAGTGCAGGTGAGTGCAGTGCAGGTGAGTGCAGTGCAGTGCAGGTGAGTGCAGTGGAGTGCAGTGCAGTGCAGGTGAGCGCAGTGCAGGTCAGTGCAGTGCAGTGCAGGTCAGTGCAGTGCAGGTCAGTGCAGTGCAGGTCAGTGCAGTGCAGTGCAGTGGAGTGCATGCGAGTGCAGTGGAGTGCATGCAAGTGCAGTGGAGTGCATGCAAGTGCAGTGCAGTGCAGGCGAGTGTAGTGCAGTGCAGGCGAGTGCAGTGCAGTGCAGGTGAGTGCAGTGCAGGTGAGTGCAGTGCAGGTGAGTGCAGTGCAGGTGAGTGCAGTGCAGGTGAGTGCAGTGCAGGTGAGTGCAGTGCAGTGCAGGTGAGTGCAGTGCAGTGCAGGTGAGTGCAGTGCAGGTGTGTGCAGTGCAGGTGTGTGCAGTGCAGGTGAGTGCAGTGCAATGCAGGTGAGTGCAGTGCAGGTGAGTGCAGTGCAGTGCAGGTGAGTGTAGTGCAGTGCAGGTGAGTGCAGTGCAGTGCAGGTGAGTGCAGTGCAGGTGAGTGCAGTGCAGTGCAGTGCAGGTGAGTGCAGTGCAGTGCAGGTGAGTGCAGTGCAGTGCAGGTGAGTGCAGTGCAGTGCAGGTGAGTGCAGTGCAGTGCAGGTGAGTGCAGTGCAGTGCAGGTGAGTGCAGTGCAGGTGAGTGCAGTGCGTGCAGTGCAGGTGAGTGCAGTGCAGGTGAGTGCAGTGCAGTGCAGGTGAGTGCAGGTGAGTGCAGTGCAGGTGAGTGCAGTGCAGGCGAGTGCAGTGCAGTGCAGGTGAGTGCAGTGCAGGTGAGTGCAGTGCAGTGCAGGTGAGTGCAGGTGAGTGCAGTGCAGGCGAGTGCAGTGCGTGCAGTGCAGGGCAGTGCAGTACAGGTGAGTGCAGTGCAGGTGAGTGCAGTGCAGGTCAGTGCAGGTGAGTGCAGTGCAGTGCAGGTGAGTGCAGTGCAGTGCAGTGCAGGTGAGTGCAGTGCAGGTGAGTGCAGTGCAGTGCAGGTGAGTGCAGTGCAGGTGAGTGCAGTGCAGTGCAGGTGAGTGCAGTGCAGGTGAGTGCAGTGCAGTGCAGGTGAGTGCAGTGCAGTGCAGGTGAGTGCAGTGCAGTGCAGTGCAGGTGAGTGCAGTGCAGGTGAGTGCAGGTTAGTGCAGTGCAGGTGAGTGCAGTGCAGGTGAGTGCAGTGCAGTGCAAGTGAGTGCAGTACAGGTGAGTGCAGTGCAGGTGAGTGCAGTGCAGGTGAGTGCAGTGCAGGTGAGTGCAGTGCAGGTGAGTGCAGGTGAGTGCAGTGCAGGTGAGTGCAGTGCAGGTGAGTGCAGTTCAGGTGAGTGCAGTGCAGGTGGGTGCAGTGCAGGTGAGTCCAGTGCAGGTGAGTGCAGTGCAGGAGAGTGCAGTGCAGGTGAGTGCAGTGCAGGTGAGTGCAGGTGAGTGCAGTGCAGGTGAGTGCAGTGCAGTGCAGGTGAGTGCAGTGCAGTGCAGGTGAGTGCAGTGCAGTGCAGGTGAGTGCAGTGCAGGTGAGTGCAGTTGAGTGCAGTGAAGTGCAGGTGAGTGCAGCTGAGTGCAGTGCAGTGCAGTTGAGTGCGGTTGAGTGCAGTGCAGGTGAGTGCAGTGCAGTGCTGGTGAGTGCAGTTGAGTGCAGTTGAGTGCAGTGCAGGTGAGTGCAGTTGAGTGCAGAGTGGTGTGTATTGACAATGTAAATGACAATGCCATTTATTTATGATTTAAAGAAAAAAAAATGTCATGAGCAATGCCAATTGCTCTACCTTTAATGATGCAGAGACCCTTGCATTGTAAATGCTTGTTCTGTAAACCTACCCGTATCTATTGGTCTGTAGATACGCACTGGTTTCGATAGTTTTTGTGAGTATATTGGTGTCTGTTGTTTCTCTTAGAAGCACACTAGTGTCTATGGTTTATGTAAATATACTGGCGTCTATTGTCTTTGTAAATACACTGTTGTCTACTGTTTGTGTAAATATGCTGGAATCTATTGTTTCTGTACATACACACGGTTTTCTATAGTTTCTGTAAACATCCTGGTGTCTATTGTCTCTCTAAATATACCAGTGACTATTGCCTCTGTAAATATACAGGTGTCTATTGTCTCTGTAGATGTGCATTAATGTCTGTCATCTCTGTAAATATGCAAGTGTCTTTTGTCTCTGTAAATATGCTGGTGTCTATTGTTTCTGTAGATACGCACTGGTATCTATTGTCTCTGTAAAATACTGGTGTCAATTGCCTCTTAATATGTAGTGGTGCCTATAGTCTCTGGACATATACTTGTGTCTCTTTGAATACACTGGCATCTATATTAAGCAGAAATATATTGGCTTCTCTGTCTCTGTAATTAACCTGTGGCTTTTGTAAATATACCAATGTCTACTGTTTCGCGAGCTGAACACTGCCTCTTATGCCTGTCGCTCTCTCCTGTAACCTCTATTTCCTCTTGAGTAGCAGCAGTGGGGCCGATTCATTCAACTGGTTTAAACTAAGTGCTTTAACCCCTTTGCTGCTGGCAGGATTACCCTGCTGTGTTGGGGGGTGGGGGGAGCGCACACAGCGCCCCCATACTCATGACAAGCTCAGCTCGTCACGAGCCACGGCGCTCCGGTGCTCATGACGAGCTCAGCTCGTCACGACCACGCCCGTTTAATGGAACGCTCAGCACAGCAGGGGAATCAGCCCAGCGTGCGAGCGTTCCATGGGCCATGACGAGCTCAGCTCGTCATGAGCTCAAGAAAGGTTAACTGAAGTGTCATTGAGCACGTCTCCTGTGCTGGAACCCCAAAGCCTGCCAGACAGTGTGCCTAAGTTCTTCCATGAAAGAAATGCAGATGGGGCCTACTAGTTAATCTGCAAATATAAAGGGAAACATCTGCAAATGTAAAGGATGCTTGGGAGTTAGTACGTGTACTGGCTTTAATTGATCAAAGGTTTGTGATGGCAAATACATTCTTTTTGAGTGGGAGTGCAAAGAGTTAACAAGTGAGCTGTGCAGTGAGTGTTTTTAATTGGCATGGTGTATAAGGGATAGTAATGTAAAGAAAATAATTACGTACAGCCTCAGTATTATTAAAATATATATTTTGGAAACACCATTTCATCTTAACCTTTTAAGCATTTTGTAGCAGTATATCTTCTACTGTGTGTACTGCAAGTTTTAAAAAATGGAATTACATAATCTCAGTGCTTTCTGTCACAGACTGACCTTGTGGCACTAGAACTAAACAAGCAACTATTCTCCACTGCACTAAGATGTAATTCTGTGGCTCTCTAATTACACATAGACCTCTGCAGTGTATTAACTAATAGACTTTCATAATGCACTACAGTGCATTTGCCACTATCATTAAAAATAAATAATCATTTAAGTTGCAAGTTAATTTATGTGTAGCTACCAGATGGTAAAGCTTTCATAATATTTTGGCTTTTTAGCCACAGCTTTTGGACAACTGATATTCTGAACTCACATATTTAAAAGTGCTTGCATACGTGATAATGAAGAAAATTGAGTTTTGGTAAAATGTAGTTTTTGCCTAAGATCACACCATTTCAGTGGGGTACCATGATTTATCGATATTTTCTGGTTTCGCTTTGTATAAATCAGCCACTAAATGAGTATCAAATTATCATTCATTATGTTAAGGCTTCATTTTCTACCGCAAACTCGACCCAAAATAATAGAGCGCTTTATGAGCACCAGTTACCTTACACAAGGTCACATTTATTTTTTTATAGACACATGTGAAATTAACTGATATGCCCAGAAATGCAGACAATTCAAGTAGGACTTAAACCTGGGTCCCTAATTCCTAAATAGGCAGCTCTGGCTGTAACATCACATCCTGACATGGTTGTTAATTTATTCTTAACAAAGGGAACATAATGAAAAGGCCCACAATGTGCCTTGCCTTTAAAATGTGCCTTTCCAGTTTTGGTCATGTTTGGATGAGACTGCACAGTAGAGGTTTGTGTCAGCTTCACCTCATCCATTGATTTAACGAGGCTATATGAAACAGTGTAGTGCTTTTGCCTGCCATGTACACAGGTCTTTTCTAGTGTCCTCGTCCTGGCTTTGCCACATGTAGTGGTTGGTTTCATAGCTGTAAAGAAAGCAGACAGCATGAAGCTTTGGATGCAAACCTCACATTTGCTTCTCATGGAACACCATGGAGTTGGAGTCCACTCTCAGACCATTGTGTGACGTGTAGCTCTTTATGCCAAATGCTATTGGACTGCAACATGTGTTACCTTTACACACACACTACACTGATTTTATCACTCTTGGGAGGATGAAATTGCTGCTAGGTAATCCCTGTGTGCATACGTGAATTTGTGTAATTTCTGTTGCTCTCAACATTGGTTTTTCACTAAGTATATTAACACAAATAAGGCTCTTACGCTGCAGTTGCAGGTATGATTATCTCCTCCAACCAAGCCTATCATCTATCAGTCTACCATTAACATCTAACACATGGTTACCTTTCCTTGCAACACAGTGACGTATGGCCTTTCACACTGGCTGCTTCACCCTAACTGGTTGTTTATAAGTAAACTATTTTATAGGTAACTGACTTAGTCACAACCTTACATGCACCCATCACGCTCCATGCCAAAACACATAGGTAAAAGACATTGTGATTTACAACGCCAATAGCGAGTCCTATTGCATTGCAAATGCTTGTTGATTTTAACTGGCATTCAATCCAGATGTTTTACCGTGCTGGGTGATCGGAATTTTCACCTAGATCTACTAGAAGATAATGAATCACAGGAACTTCAGGACATCACATTGGATGCAGGTCTTCAGCAGCTAGTCCCAGACTCTACACACCAAGCAGGGCATACCCTGGATGCTGTGTTTACTAATAACACAGCCATTTCTATTACAGCCATCCTCCTCCTTACCTGGTCCGACCACCATGCCATCTTATTTCATTGGGACCTTACAGGTGGCATTACCACCAATATGGCTTGCTCCAAACTCTTGAGGAGAGCTTGGCACAACATTGGTTTAGGTATACTAGAAAGCCAGCTTACACAAAGCACTCCTACCCCTGAGCTGGATGTGGAAAGAGCAGTTAACAGCTACACTTCCTGGCTAGTAGCCAACTTTGCTAAACTAGCTCCCGTGACGGGGACAAACAGAAACAGAAAAACCCCATCCACTCCATGGTTCTCCGAAGCTCTTAGAATTGACAAACAAGCCTGCAAGAGGCAAGAGAGAACATGGTGGAAATACTACGACACAGCAGAGAGAGAGCAATATAAGTGTATGTTAGCGGATTATAAGAAAAAATAATTTGGAAAAAAGCCAATTTTATACTCACGCAATAGAAATGGCGAGCAACTCGACAATACGAGATGGTATAGCTATATGGCATGCTGTTTCACTTGCATATGAGGTGTCACTACTGCATGATAAATTTCCTCTCTGGTCTAATCCAGGGCTACCAGAGATATTCCATGATCCTTTAGGTAAATGCTGGATCACACACGGGGTAACTTGTCTAGATGATTTTTATGACCACAATGGTTTTCTCACTTTTGGGAAAATGCAGTCTTTGTATAATTTAGCAGATAACATGCAATTTAAATATATGCAGATTTGTGATTATTTCATTGAGCAACTATATAAGACGAACATATCTGATTCAGATATATGGGATTGCCTGCACGACACTAATGAAAAATCTTCGATTAGTAAAGCATATAAAAGCCTCTGTGCTCACAGTTTGGATGACTGCTCAAGAATAGCAGAACGTTGGACTGGAGTTAGTGGGGCGCCAATCTTGGCTAAAAACATATCATATTCACTAAGCACAATAGTTAGAGCAGAGCATTCATCTAACCTACGAATGTAACAATTTCGTACAGTTTGCTTATTATATTATATGCCGGATCGAATAGCAAAGTGGTCATCTAACAACCAGGTTAATGAACGCACAAAATGCCCAAGGTGCGGTCTGCATGCGGCGAACATAAAACATATGTTTCTCACATGTTCAGAACTCTCTTTATTTTGGCTGAAAGTAACACAAATTTTATCACAAAAATTAGAAATCAAAACACCTTTAATGACTATCAAAATAATGATTGGAAAAAGAAATACGAGGTCTGATATTCAAGATTTCTTAACTATTTTGCTTGTATGTGCAAGATTGACAATAGCTCGGGTCTGGATCACACCAAAACCTCCTACAGTAATGTACTGGTGGATATTAGTCAGACAAATATATGATATGGAGGGAGCACTAGCAAAGGTGAAGGGTGCTCAATCTATGCGTAAATTTAATATGATTTGGGGCTCACCATTCTAAATATTTACTCTTGATATGTGAAATGTATATGGCTTTGCTTTTTTTTATGAGTAGATAATATAATTATTTAATGGATTGCTTTTCGTTTTTCGGAATGTATAAGTATCAATTATTATGATTTAGCTTTTATATATAATGCCTGCTTTTTTATTTGGCTTTTTTGATGTCCTACTTTTGTTGACAATAAAAATGAAATAAAAAAAAAATGGCGGGCAACCTGAGCAAAGAACTTTTTACAGTAATAAATAATCTAACTGCTATCAATAAAGATGCTAATATGAATTGCACCCAAGAGTTCTGCGACTCACTGGCTCAGGTCTTTAAAACAAAGGTTGATTTTATTTACGATCAATTTGCTTTACACAAGGCTAACTACACTGACTCAGAACAGGAATCTAAAATCACAATGCCTCTATTAAATTTCACTGGCACTTCATCAGAGCAGATTGCTACTCTTCTTTTAAAGACCAAATCTGGCTCTCCTGATGATCCATGCCCTCCTAGGATACTACACAGCATCAGCCACATCATCAGGAGAAGTGTGGCTCACCGGTTAGAAGCGGCAGACCCTGAAGCAGAGGTCGGCCCGGGACCAGGGTTCAATTCCCGACGCGGCAGGGTCTTGGGTCAATGGCCGCGGACTCGATAATTCTCGCTTAGGTGCCTACGCTAACCATGGGTCCCACTCTGCAACTCTGGGCAATAGCTTGCTTAATCTCCACAACGGCCCCAGCAACGCCGGGGATGCCTGGCTTCACCTTGGAGTGCCCTCTCACAGGGAAAGCCAGGACGGGTTCCCCAGCGGTATACAGCGCCAGGACGCCACGTAACGAGGTAACAGTGCGCTTTACAAGTATACATACATTACATTACATTACATCAGTCCCCATCTATCTGGCATATTTATGAGATGCTGTTAGAAGGAATTTTTCCAAAAGAATGGACACAAGCCTGCATACTAGCGCTCTACAAAAAAAAGCAGCCTTGATACATCAGATCCAGCTAACTACAGACGGATTGCAGGGCTCCCGCTCCCTAGAAAAATACTTGAGAAAATCGTTAATAAGTAACTTTCCACGTACATCTTAGATAACAATATTCTAGATCAGTCAATTCAGCTTGCGGTCCTGTCACAGTACAGAGACAGCCCTTATAAAAAACACTTAGGAAATTCGCCCTGCATTGGATGGTGGAGGATCAGCAGCCCTTATCCTCCTGGACCTGACAGCAGCGTTTGACACTGTGGACCACACTTTACTGATACAACGTCTGAGGTCCATTGGTCTAGGAGGAAAAGCATTATCATTGCTAACATCTATTTTAACAGACAGAACGCAGGCAGTGCAACTAGGCAACAATGCCTTTCTGATGCCCACCTCTAGAGTCAGGACGATGAACTGGGGTGGGAGGAGTTTCAGACACAGAACCACTAGGCTGTGAAACTCACTTCCGCTTGCTCTTCGGAGTACTCCCTCTATACTTGAGTTCAGGAAACATCTCAAAACATGGCTTTAGAAACTAGTTTCCCTCTACAGCAAGATGTCCGCAGCGCCTAGACACCTACAGGTATTAGTGCGTTATAAAAATTGTTAGAACATAACCTAACTGCAGCTTTCACAAATCCACATGTAAAGCAAGCTAAGCGGAAGCAGTGGCGTAAAAAACTTGAGGCCCCCCCCCCTGCAAACTACATGGAGGGGGGCCCCCCATTCTCTGTGCCAGTCTAGAGCTCTCAGGCCAGTGACCCGCCATTCTGCAGGGGAAGCGGGGCTATTGTTACGCCACTGTCACCAATACAGCCATTATAAGTAACACTGGATGGTGGAGTTAAAGGTTGGGCTTAGTCTGCCAGCAGGCTTTCATGGGTGGTGGTCCATTCATTAAGGGGCCCTGCCATCAGTAGGCCGGGGAAGTTTGCCCAATTTTAGGTGGGTTTCCTGACGCAGACTCCTGTTATGATATACAACATTGGGCCCACTCATCGTTCAGTTTTGATAAAAGTGCATCCACTGTTCCTTCTCGTTTCCGTTTTTAAAACATTAGACAAAGCGACAATGTAGTATTTTAAAAGCAGATGTAACTACAAAGAGCCCATTTTGATAATACATTTTTATTAGTAGACAATTCTCCCCTCCACCTTACACCCGTCTCCCATCTCCCTTGCACCCTTCTCCCCTCTACCTTACACCCTTCTCCTCTCTGCCTTGCACCCTTCTCCCCTTCACCTTGCACCCTTCTCCCCTCTGCCTTGCACCCTTCTCCCCTCTGCCTTGCACCCTTCTCCCCTCCACCATGCACCCATCTCCTCTCTGCCTTGCATTCTCCTCTCTACCTTGCACCCTTCTCCCCTCTGCCTTGCACCCTTCTCCCCTCTGCCTTGCACCCTTCTCCCCTCTGACTTGCGCCCTTCTCCCCTCCGCCTTGCACCCTTCTCCTCTCTGCCTTGCACCCTTCTCCCCTCTGCCTTGCACCCTTCTCCCCTCCGCCTTGCACCCTTCTCCTCTCTGCCTTGCACTCTTCTCCCTGCTGCCTTGCACCCTTCTCCCCTCTGCCTTACCCCTTCTCCCCTCTGACTTGAGCCCTTCTCCCCTCCGCCTTGCACCCTTCTCCCCTCTGCCTTGCACCCTTCTCCCCTCTGCCTTGCACCCTTCTCCCCTCTGACTTGCGCCCTTCGCCTCTCTGCCTTGCACCCTTCTCCTCTCTACCTTGCACCCTTCTCCCCTCTGCCTTACACCCTTCTCGGCCACCCCCTTGCACCCTTCCCACCCAATGGAGGGGGAGCCACCTGGAACAATGGCACCATTTTAAAAGCATGATGGACAAGGGCCGGCCCTGACTGGGCCCACACCAGATGCGCTGGCAATCCTGGGGGGGTGGGGGTGGGGGGGAATAAGTGCCCCCTCTTTCCCCCCCTGCGGATGCCCATGGTGCGTTCTAACAAGAGTGCTTACCTGAGGGCACCATTTTGCTGCCTCATCCCTTCTCATATGAGCATTGGCCTGGAGAATGCTGTCTCTGGGGCCCCCACCCCATCCTTGTCTCTTCTCAGAGGAGCAGAGCTTTGTGGGGAATGCTCTCTCTGGGGCCCCCACCCCCATCCTTTTTCCTGGCGAGCTCTGACTGAAGAGAAACAATGTAAGTTGATACTTTGTTTCTCTTCAGTCAGCGGGAGGGGCTCAGAGTTGCAGACTGCACCTGCTTTAGAGCGAGAGAGGCTTGCTTTAGCGCAAGCCTCTCTCACAGCTCTCACAGAAGAGCTGAGGGGTCCCCCTTTGTTTACTTTAGAGTGGGGCCCCCCCACACCGCGGGGGCTGCGAGGGCTTTTGTTACGTCCCTGAGGGTAAGTTATGGAATACAATTGTAACATTAGGGCAATGGAAAAGTTTAGATACACATTTTTCAACCTGTAAAATTACTGTAAAATTTCAAGCCAGCTTGGTGCTTTATGAAGGGATTTTAGATTTTTCTGGTAAGAATCAACTGGGTACAAGGGATGAGACAAGATCAGCGAGAGTGCCTGCTTTAGCACTGATGGCGCCTAGGGCAATATTGTTTGTTGGCACCCTCCCCTCCCATGGACTACTACCAAAAATCCCTTCTCCACAGATTCCCCCCCCCCCACTACCACACTGACACTCCAACATTGCCCCGTATCTCTTCATAGCCCTTCTCTCATTCAATTCTGTTTTATACTGCTGTGTGTAGTGTGAACACTGTAGTTGTAGTGTAGGCTAAGGCGACTGCTAAGGCGTTATATATTTCAAAGTGAAGTAAAGGTGAAGACCGATGGGACGTTAACGTATGCGTATCCTGCTGTCACAATAATTACAAAACCCAGACTCTAAAAGCCCACAACAATGATTTCAATGCTCAGATGTTCAAGTTGTTGCATCAGTTTTGTGCCCTTTTATATTTCTGGCCTGGATGGGTGACTTCTGCTGTGGTCTTTTGAATGGTGAACTAAATAAGTCCACAAAATGCATATCTTCTCTTATTCCATCCCACCCCCCATGGCATGGGATTTGGCAGGTAGAATATCATATCACCATCATCACCAGGCAGGAAATACATTAATCCTAAAATTTCTTCTTGAATGCTACTAGTTTGTGAGACTGCTTAGTTGGTTGTTTGTTAAATTAAAAAAATCTGTGCGGTACTCAGCATTATATCTCGAAGTCTGTTTTGAAGCGCTGTTGTTATACTGAATAAGCAGTTACCTATGTTATTATATGATATCTCTTTATTAATGTAATTACTGCACTTTCACAATTGCTTTATTATACTTCTTGCTTTATCAAATTTGCTTGAAAATGCACCATTGGCCCACTCTTTTTCCAAAATTTTTGTCGGGGGAGAACCCCCCCCCCCCCACCACCACCCTTGTCCCCCTAGGTTGGTTGGGCTCGCTCTCTCGCCGTGGTGCATTACAAATTACATTTTACGCCTTACCACTTTCAAATGTCACCAGCCACCATTGCAGCTCCACGTACCTTGCAGGGGACCCCCTCAAGTTTTGTTACACCACTGGTTCCCAGGCAGAGCTCCCAGGATATTGCAGCATGGATTTGGAAATGTTGCGGCTCAAAAATGTACATTTTGCTGCTCACTATTAAGTATTTGGCTGCAGGTTTGTGGCATTTTTATTTTTTTTTGCAACTATGAGTTATTCATTGTAAGGTGTTGTTTTAGGTTTAAACCAATGGTCTCCATTGTAAATAGCTTCTAGGAATGATTACTTTACCATTTCTCACTTGAACTCTGAGGTGACATTTGTACAATATGTAGCACGAGATAAGCCGTAAACAAATTAATAATCAAAACTCTAACTTAAATGCTTGATTCGTCTCCATGTGCTGAGCATAGCAAAGCCCTGAACTAAGCACACAGCAGGCCTAGACTGAGTCGAAGCAAGAACAAATATTACAAAACCATAAATTCTGAAGTCCTAACTTAGGAGTGGCACCAAAAAACTTGCGCCTGAGAATTCATTTTAGGCCAAAGACAGTTATATGCAGGACAGCTGGAATTATGCAGCAAGGGAGGACCAAATTATGTGGCAAGCTTTAATAAATTATGTGACACGAACATGCAAATTATGTGGCTCATTTTGTGGTAGTATCAGTTCAATATTTTGCCATGTTTAAATACGTAGGCACTATCTGGACAAAGGTTTCACCTTATTAGTACTAGTTTACCCCCGAAATACAGCAATATGCAACTGAAAGTTGAACAATCAACCTTTGTGAAGCGCCTTCCACTGGACAGCAACATGCTCTGCCACATTTTTAGAAACTTTTGATCTGCTTGAGCCAGAACCAATTATTTTGTTAAAATCTGAAAATGATGCAGCAGGTGGATAATGTGACAACTGCAGCAAATCCATAATTAGGCAAACAACGGCTGCAGCCACACAATCACATAATTTCAGTGGTCCTGGCTATACCACAACAATTTGTTCTCTATTAAAGAGTTAGGTCATTTTGGTTTGTGCTGGGGCATTGTGGATGGCCTTCTTTCAGGATAAGAATGTGAGGTACCAGGGAGAGGATTAAAAGACTAGATCCCTGCTGACAAACACTGTGTTGGACTTGCTGAGGTATCATTCAGAAACTGCTCAGGGCCTCACTGCGAGCTAGGGAAAAATGCAGTTATACGTCAATAAAAAGGCTGAAAAAAACTGATCAATGCTGGGGGAAGGGAGTGACAGCACAAATAAAATACTAAAATCCATTTGAACATAGTTCATAATCTGCCTACGCAATATGACGGGCAACTGAGCTAAATAATAAAGGCCGCACTGGTGGTGGGGTTTTATCTGCACAGCATATTTCAGTGTGACACAGATATAATAACAGCAAGCACATCATCCTAGATAAGCTCTTTTGACTAGGGGTGAATGTTAGTATTGTTCAGCATTCAGTCCATCATTTGTTCCTTTTGCTTTGGTTGCCCTAAGTGTGAAGGGGATGCCCAGAGGTGGGTCCCATCCTTACTGCGTCACTGGATTCAAGCTAGCCTGGCTGATGGGGGGGAGGGGGTAATACCCTGAAACTGGTACAGGGAGGACCTGGCTTGGTAGTTTGTGCTGGACTGTTCCCATGAGGAACAGGGTCAAGACAGATTTGTATATGGCTGGGTCCAAATTGGGTTGGCATAGCGAGTAAAAGAATAATGGATTAAACCCAGATTTTGTGACTGCACTCCGTCCATCATTTGTTCCTTTTGCCGCCCTAAGTGGGAAGGGTATGCCGAGACGTGGGTCCCATGCTCATTGCGCAACTGGATTCAAGTTAGCCTGGCTGATGAGGGGAGATGCTCTGAAATCAGTCCCAGGATGATTGTTTCCAGTTCAGGAAGGACCTGGCTTGGCAACTGGGGTGGTGTGGTGAGCAAAAGAATACTGGATTAAACCCAGATCTTTGTGACTGGGGATGAATGTTTGCATTGTTCAGCATTCCGTCCATCATTTGTTTCTTTTGCATAGCATGAAAGCAGCTTCTGTTTTGGGTGGAGAGCCTATGCTGAAACCAAAAAGCTGTGAAGGAGCACCAATACAGTGGGTGGGAGCAGCAGGTAAGTGTTTTCTTTATTTTTATTATACCATACCCATGCTGCCCCTCCTCTCTTTATTGGTATCAGCCACTGCGGACAGCCAGCACCGGAGAAGGAGATAAATGACAGGGCATTTCTGGCCACGTCATTCCTGCTAGCCTTGTGACAATACCTGCTCAGTGGCGTAACAAATGTAAAATGAGAATATAGCATGTTATAACGCATGCTATCACATTGCGTGCTTTTACAACGTGGTCGTAACAACGACTGCGTTGTTAGTACGTGATACCTTTACATTGCAAGTCATTAGAACGACTTGCTGTAGGGTGCGCGCTGGACTTAGGAACAGTATTATTTACTATTCCTATTAAAGTCTGTGCAAAAGCAGGGAAGGTGTTGGATTTCACATCCAATACCTTAGCGCCCCCTACAGCAAGTCGTTCTAATGGCTTGAGATGTAAAGGTATCACATACTAACAAACCGGTCATTGTAACGACCTCAATGTAAAAGCATTGTGAAGTTAAGACAGCGTTATAAACGCTGTTTGCCGTAAAATGATGCCCCCCCCTGCAGAATGTGATGAGGGCCCCTGGTTCCCATATTTCACATGATATTCATTGGCCCTGGGCTGAATGTGGCCCCTTGGATGGCTGGAGGCCTCCTTGAAGGGTTGAGGGCCCCCTCTGCGCTGGAGGGGTTGCATTGGCTTGTGTTACGTCCCTGCTTATGGGATAAAAGTAATGGCTGTATTTGTTCCCACTACTTATGTCTTGCTTGTAGACTTTGGAAATGCATGCAATTACAGCTAGACCAGACCAGAATTTCTAAGTAAAAGTCAGTTGCCACTTTAAAACAGGTGGCGATCTAGCAGCTAATATCTTTTATTATCGATGAGATCCTATTCAGTTTCAATTTTATCAGCTCACTGCTATGAGTATTGCCGTGATTCTTCTGATATTCAAAAATGATCATTTGAAACTCACAGCAAATGATATACTGATTATTGAGAATTTAGAGCACTGGAAGAAACTATGGGGCCAATCATTTATGTTCAATATATATATAATTTCACCAGGCACACGCTAATTTTCTGCTCAAATAGCAATCGCCCATAAAGTTTACTAACACCTGGTAGAAACGTTTTTACAAAATTTGGGGCCATATGTATCATCCTCACCATTTACGATTTCTAAATAGCGAATTTAAGGAATCGTTATTTAGAAATCGCAAAACGGTATGTATGTAGGAAATCGCTTCTTTATAGCGATTCCTTAACACTCCTAAATTGCGATTAGCAAATTGCTATTCGCAAATTTCCCATTCATTTCTATGGGCCAGGAGGCCCATAGAAATGAAGGGGAAATTTGGGATTAGCAATTTGCTAATCGTAATTTAGGAATATTTTCAAGGGTGCAGGGGTGTCACAAGAACACCCTGCTGCACCCCTGAAAATGACATGTGTGGGCATATGGAGCACATACATGCCCGAAGGGAAAAATTGCTTTTTCAAAAGAATTCGCAACTTACCACCAACTAGAAGTTGGTGGTAATTTGCGAATCCTTATGGGCATTTTTGCATTAATTTTTATTTGATACATTGCATTTAAGGAATCGCTAAATTTGCGATTCCTTAAGTGCAATCGCAAAATAAGGAATGGCAAATTTTGCGATTCCTTATTTTTTTTTTAAGTTTGAAGTTTATTGAAGTATAAAGAAGCAATGACAGTAAATGAAGAAACAGTCATAATTTACGAAAAACAAGAAATCTCTCTTACAAAATGGCAGAACTGATTAAAATAACTGTACAGAAAAATAGGATATGTAAGAATGCTCATAAACATAAGGAAATGAAGGAACAAGTTGATTAATAAAAACGCATATGTGATATGAAATGAAATAAGCAATTAAAATACTTAAACACATTGAAAGTAATTAAGAAAAAATGCAATCACGGTGGTTTTTGAACTTCAACATTACGTATTGGAGAAGTGGGAGGGAGTCTGGTGATTCTGGATAGATATTCAGTAAGGGGGATCCATAAGAGATCACGCTTTATTGCTAGAGAGATGGGGGAAACAAAATTAGTGTCTAGACGATGGTTAAAACAAACTGCATTCCACCAAGCAGTAAAGGAAACATCGTTAGCCTGTTTCCAATGTGACGTAATATGGTGTAAAGCAATGGCAATCAAAAGATCAAATAATTTATGTTTGTGTGATGAATCAATGAAGACAGGGGAAAGAGAACCTAGGAAAACATGGACAATGGAAAAGGAAAAACTAAAGTTGAAAATCTTTTGAAATTGGGACCAAACCAACTGCCAGAAACGCAAAATGGGAGGACATTCGAATAGCATATGTTTCAGATCTGCCAAAGGGCATGGACAGGACCAACAAGTGGAGGGAGTGTCTGATGAAAAAGATGACAGAAGTAATGGAGTAAATAGTGTACGGTTGTAAACAAAAAATAAAGTTTGGGTGGTGTTAGCAGCTCTGGATGTACTGTGAAGCTTAGACCAAAGTTTATCCCCACAACGTGAAGGGCCATGTATGAGACAAGTCTTTTTCCCAAGCCAACTCAACTTTAGACTTAGTGCGATCTGTAGAAAATTGCATAGATTTATATAGAAAAGAAGCAGAAAGTGAATGGTCGAGGGCGTTAGAAACAGAAAGATGTGTGATAGGGATAGAGTTGGTGGTAGGAAGGGAAGAAAGGTATTGAGTGAGGGAGGGAATCAGTGATAAATATTGTTTACGAGAAGATGAAGGCAACGAAAATTGAGTTTGGAGATGGTGGGAAGGGAGAGGTTGAGTACCAGAAAGAAGTTGAGAGACCCATTTTAAGCCAAGAGAATGCCAGGATTTCCAATATACTGAGCGATTGCGGATTTTAAGGTGCTTATTATGCCAGATAGGTTGGGTGTGAGTAGAGGATGTAGAAGGATAGGAAGATAATAAATATGGTTGAAGAAGAGCTCGGGAGTGAGAGATAATGGGGGAACGGAGAGATGTTACATTAGAGGAGAAGGAAAGAACCTCACTAAATTCATAAGGGTAAAGGAGAGAAGATTCTAAAGTTAACCATAGAGGAGGATAAGAAGGAAGATCTGAAGAGAGCCAACGTAGTGCTTGTTTTAAGGAAAAAGCGTTATGGTAAAGTTTAAAATTAGGAAATTTGACTCCACCTAGAGATTTATCCTTTTTCAAAGCAGAGAGGGCTATTCGAGATTTCTTTCCCTTCCACAGAAATTTTTGCAGAATGGAATCTATCGATTTGAAGTAGTAGTCTGGGATACGAATGGGAATCATGGAAATGGAGTAAAGGACTAGAGGTGCTAGCAACATTTTAATGGAGTCAAGACGACCCCACCAAGAAAGAAAAAGCGGGTTCCACCGATTGATAGATGCAGTAAGCTTATTGGTAAGGGCTTCGAAATTAAACTTAAGAGTGTCGGAAAGGCGAGGATGCGAACCACACACCTAAATATTTAATCTTAGAGGGTTGCCAAGAAAAGCCAGAGGCATCAAAGAGATGTTTGTGACATAGAGGATTTAAAGGTAGGATTTCGCATTTGTCAGTGTTGAGACGGTAGCCAGAGACATTAGAGAAGGAGGAAACTTGGTTGAGAAAGGAAGGTAAGGTAGTTTGAGGATTAGAACAATAGAATAAAATATCATCTGCGTATACCGATAATTTGATTTGTTGTTGAGAACCAAAGTGAAAGCCCGAAATAGTCTCATCAAGTCTAATCTTAGTTAAAAAGGGTTCTAAAGCTATAATAAACAGAAGAGGAGATAGAGGGCATCCCTGGCGGACACCTCTTTTAAGGGGAAAATAAGCGGAAGTCATACCATTTGCAAAGATTGAAGCATGGGGGCTAGAATAAAGTAAAGAAATAAGGGAAATGAACTTAGATGAGAAACCGAACCAACGAAGAGCTTGGAACATAAAGTCCCATCCTATTCTGTCAAAAGCCTTCTCGGCGTCAAGAGAGATGGCAGCTAGTGGAGTAGAAAGGGAGGGGGCTTTACTCAAAATGTTAAATAAAACACGAGAGTTATCTGATGATAAACTACCTTTAACAAAACCGGATTGCTCAGGGCCTATGAGTTCTGGTAATAGAGGGTCTAATCTAAGAGCTATAATTTTGGCGAAAATTTTATAATCTGTATTTACCAGGGAGATGGGGCGATAGTTTTTACATAAAGTGTGATCTTTGTCTGGTTTGGGAATTAAACAAATTAGTGCTTCTTGGAAAGTTCCCTGAGAGGATCCAGAATCCGCAAAGGATTGAAATAACAAGAGTAGTTTAGGTAGGAGAAGGGAGGAAAAATGGTTGTAGAATTCGATGGTGAAGCCATCAGGCCCAGGCGCCTTACCACGACGAAGGTTTGAGACAGCATGAGTGATTTCAGAGAGGGAGATATCTAAATCTAGTGAATTAAAGTCAACATGAGTGGATTGAGGGGAGGGGATATCTTGAAAATAGGCAAAAAGATCAAGAGGATCAGGACTAGATTCAGGAGTATATAAAGTTTGATAAAAGGAAACAAATTGAGATAAGATGTCCTTGTCTTTAAACAGAGAAATTCCAGCCGGACCTTGCAAAGATTCAATTTTGGTCCTTTCTTTTCGTATCTTGAGATAATTGGCTAGAAGTTTACCCATTTTGTTTTGACCGCCATAATAGCGAGAGTTGCATTTCAGGAGAGAGTTTGAGGCTGCATTGGTGGTAAATTTATTAAAATCAAATTTGGCAGTAATAAGTTCACGAAGAGAAGAGTCTGAATGAGAATTATAATAAGCATATTCCAATTTCTTAATTTTGTCCAAAAGTTGAGTTGATTTAGAAACAGACTGCTTTTTCTTTTGAGAAACAAAATTAATGATAAAGCCCCTAGCAGCCGCTTTATAGGAATCCCATACCATGACAAAGGGAGAGTCAGGAAGGTGATTAAGTGTAAAGAATTCAGTGGTAAAGGCTGTAAATTGAGTGCAGAAGTTGGGGTCGAGGAGTAGAGAGTTATTAAATCGCCAACGTCCTGAGTGAGGAGAGAAGGGGAGAAGGTCAATATCCACAAAGACGGGAGCGTGGTCTGAAATTAAAATGGAATCGATGTCTGAGTGAATGGCAAGCTGTGCTAGGGGTTTACTGAGGAAGAAGTAATCAATACGAGATTGGGAATGATGGGTGGGGGAATAAAATGTATACTCTCGAAGGTCAGGATTACATAATCTCCAAATGTCAACTAAAGCATTATTTCGAATAGACGTAGTAAATTGAGAATGCATCTTAGAGGGAACAAACTTAACTCTGGAATTCCTATCTATAAAGGGGTCTAGGACTTGATTGCAATCACCACCGAAAATAACATATTGTTCGTTGAGTGTAACCAATTTGTCAGAAATAGAAGGCCAAAACAATTTATCAATACCTGTGGGAGCATAAACGTTGAAAATAACTATAGGTATTTTATCAATAAGAAGGTTAACAAGAACCCAACGACCATTAACATCGCATTCTTGAGATATAACTGAAACTGTTAACTTTTTATGACACAAAATAACGGTACCATTTTTCTTACCCAAAGCTGGAGAATGAAAAACATGTCCCACCCAGCAACGTTTGAGTTTTATAGCCTCCTTTTCCGAAAGGTGGGATTCCTGGAGGAGGGCAACATCAGCTTTAAGTCTAGTCAAATGCTTTAGAATTCTTTGACGTTTAATGGGGTTATTTAACCCCTTAACATTCCAAGTAACTACACGGAATATAAGGCATCAATAGAATGATATGAAAGAAAGAATGGAGCAAAAGGTAAGTAGAGAAATAAGAATAGTAGTAATAAGAAATATAAAATAGAGTATGTAAGAGAAAGAAGTCATGAGAAAATACTTAGAGCGTAAGGAGAGAAAAGGATAGGAGGAAGTAAAGAAAGAAAATAGTAAAAGAGAACAGTAGAAAAAATAGAAAGAAGGGAGAAGATTGTAGAGACATACCAATAGAGATAAAAACAAAAAAGAGAGAGGGGTGACGACGCCAGAAGAAGACGACATCGACAACGGAAACTCACGCCACCGAACATCTGAGGAACCAGCAGAGGACCAAATGGAAGGGAAGCAGGAATACACCGGGATGAAGAAACATGGGAAGAGGAACTGCAAGAAGAGAAAATGTAAAAGGGATGTTACAGGGACATATGAAAAAACAAAATATATAAACTACAAATTACTAGGACAAGATCAAACAAGGCAAGAGATACTCATCAGGATGTAGGATACAAAAACAAGATATAAGAGACGGCAGGGTAACAGAAAGACAAATCAAATTAGGTTAACGTGGTAAAACATGGGTGATTAAACAACTCTTGCGGTGTCCATACTGCAGGCTTCATGACGGTGCAGAAACTCTTGAAGGACTAGTGGATCTTCGAAAGTCGTAGTCTTGTCCTTATAAGTCACCTTGAAGAGACATGGGTGAAGTAATCCAAATCTGGCACCGAGAGCTCGTAGTCGTGGTCTCAAATCAAGGAATTGTTTCCGACGGTCTGCTGTCACTTTAGCTACATCCTGAGAAAGATACAATCGATGACCCTCCCATACAACTTGCTTTTTAGCTTTTGCTGCTGAAAGTACTTGAAGGAGGTCAGTATATTGTAGGAATAGCATGATGACGCCGCGAGGTTTGGTGGAAACTTTAGGACCCAGTCTATGTGCTCGTTGAATGTTAAGTGAGGATGAAGGAGGAAGATCCAAAAGTTTTGGTAGAAAGGTTTGGAAAAAGGCAGTTGGATTGGATCCTTCCAAAAGTTCAGGAAGACCATAAAGGCGTAGGTTATTTCTACGATTTCGATTTTCCAACTCCTCTGTCTGCCGTCTTAGGAGAGAGACATCTTTCTCCAACATTGAAATTTTAGCACAAGATGTTTGAAGAGACTCCGTAGATTGTTCCACTAGAAGCACCCGTGATTCAAGAGTAGACCACTTGTCGTGAAGAAATTGCAATGTTTTAGTAGTTTCGGCCATGAAAGGTTTGAGCGCACGAAGCTCCTCAAGGATAAGATCCATAGCTGCTGATTGCGACGAGGAACCTGGTGAGGGAGGGTCCTTTTTCAACCGCTTCGTCGAACCAGGTGGTAGAAGCTTACTTGAGGGAGTAGTTTTAGGAATAGCCCCAGGGGTGACATCCGACTTGAGAGAAACAGGGTTATCCATGGTCTGCGTCGTGGAATCAGAATCTGAAGAATGACGTCGTTTGGCCTTGGAAGCAGTAAGCTTAAGGGTACGTAGTTTCCCCATAAAAAGCAAGGGAGAAAAAATAGCACTTGCACCACAGATTCCAGGAGAGTTGTTTTATAAAGAATTAGCAAGGGATACACCCTATGATGTAAGACTTCAGAAAGCGCACATTAAAGTGCGCCTACCAATACTGCGATAAAGACAAATTACGTAGAAAGGTGAATGAACCACACACTGCTCTGCCGCTGGAGAAACCTTCAAAAGATATGTATTGCGCTAATATTATGTCACCGCATGTCATTGAACAGTCAAGCAAAACACACGGGCAAAGGCAGCAAGTGAGCGATTACGCAGTTCAATTAGAAAGGTAATAGGACATATGAGCAAATGTTCGTGAAGAAAATTACTTCTGAGGGCCTGCGTAAGAAGAATCTCTGTGGGAGACCTGCAAGTCTCGTGGACATGAAAGACTGCGGTGAAGAAGAGCGCCCTTCAGAATGATGCAGCGTGAAGCGCTGGGGCAGCGTGAAGGAAAATGGTGCGTGCAGTGCAGAAAAAATAAAAATATAAATAAAAGGCTGCAGCTACTAGAAAGGCATTATGCAAGTGTGCATATCATTGAGGCAAAAAGTTGAGGGTAGAAAGTTCTGCATAGTTGATAGTAAGGCAGAGAAGCGGCGTTTGCCGTTTGAGGAGATATCACGGCAGAAAGTGATAAAATGGCGGCCGCCGAAATAGCGAGCCGCGTCACTACCGAAATAAATGCATGTCGCTGGAGTTAAGGAAAGCGGCTTACGTCTGCCTGCTCACCTCACATTCCGACTGCAAAATATTCGATTGAAGTCAGCAAAAGTCCGGTGTCTGCGGAGATATGCGCCGGCTCCGGTGCTCGAGTAGCGGAGCTCCGGTATCAAGCCGCCATCTTGTGCGGCGCTCAAGCCACGCCCCCCTGCGATTCCTTATTTTGCTGCGAAAATGTTTCATACATTCCATTTAGCAAATTAGCATTCGCAAAGGCCGAAATTCTGCGAATTTCGGCCTTTGCGAATGCTAATTTGCTTGATACATTTGGCCCTTGATGTCTAAGTATTGCACAGCAATACAACAGCAACATTTTTCATTGTGCCAAATTCTGATACATGTTCTCGTATTTTGAATCTATGACCGTTTATTATTGTCAATTTGTCATTATAAAGTCCTTCCTACGCTTGGGCTTGTAATGGTTACTACATAAACCTGTCTACACGTTTGTTATGAATAAGGAAACACGCAGTAATTTTACTGAGGGTATCATGGCCTGTACTTTAATTTACCCCATTCCTGTGCCTTGCTGATATTTCGAAAGTTCAAACAAATCGTAAAGAACAATTCTTCTTTGACAAGGAGAAATTAATAGTTTCCCCTGGGAAGATGATGGCGTCTCGTTTTCAATAATAATTTATCCTGCACTTGCTGTTAGCTTTGTATGGCATCCTTTTTTCTGCATTAAACCTAAAGAGCTCATGGAGAAATGAAGGCTGTTTTGTGAATAGATATATTTACAAATGAACTCTGCAGAGATGTTATAAAATAGACTAAGGGGCACTATGGCCTTGAACAACCACATGGAAACTTTCTTTGAAAGCCCCATCACATCATTTGTAAATGCCTACCAGTCATAACACAGTTTAAACAATAAACCTCAATATCTTCACAACTTTTGCCCCCAGAAAAGAGACTATTGATGAGGGAATGCCGCTGCACTTTCCCCAGCGGTAGTCAGCCATACCCGCTCCCCATGCCAGTGTCTGGGGAAAAAGTGGGTGGCCACCACCAATGAGAACTGCCGGCTCCAGAGGATCCAGCGTGGGGATCCTGCATGGCAGGCTCCATAGGGTGCCCCCCAACAAAAGACATGCACAGGTGGTCAAGTGAGACCGAACACCCCCTTCTGAATTTTTTTATTTTATTTAAAGAAGTGATCCTAAGTTGAAGGGTCACAGAAAAGATTACTTTCAACTGCATTTTTAAGCACTTTCTAGGCTGGAGCTTGTGCTCTTCAGCTGGGAGTCCTGCGTCTTCTAGGGGCCAAGGCGATGACTGCAGTTTTTATGGCCTAAAGGTGTCTAAAGACACGCTCTCTAGGGGCCACGTTTATGGTTACATGTTTTGGAATCAAAATGTGATGCTCTCTCTGGCTGTCTTTAAAATTGCGTTTCCAATTGTTGAAAGTATATTAAGTTCATTAAGTGCATATGCTTTATTATGACTAATAAGTGCATTCACACATGGTTATTTTTAATTTCAAAGTGTTTTTATTGAGTTTTAAAACAGAGAAAACAGGCATGGCATAGCAATGGACATCAACAGGCAAGTCGGGCAAGCGAGACAGACAAACATGTCTTCTCTAGTAAGCGTCAGGTGAGCAGGATGAGCATGCCCAGATGGAAAGGTGGTGCCTGGAGGTCGAAAGAAGCTCCCAGTCGGGGCGACAGTACACAGGCCAGCCTTAAGAACCCTCCTCCCCCCCAATCCACATGGTTATTTTTTACTATAACATTTACTCCTTGTTAGAACTGGCTATTTCTGGTAGGCTAAGGCTGATGCCAAAGCCAGGCAGAAACCACCATTCTAGTCAGGGCAAGAGAGTCACACGCCAAGATAACCCCTGCTCACCCCCTTGGTAGCTTGGCACGAGCAGTAAGGCTAAACTCGGAGGCAATGTGTAAAGCATTTGCGCCAGCGCACAAAAGCAACAACATCCTAGGCACACCACAAAAGGAACTCCACACAAGGTTATATACAAATAACTTCTGTATTGTCAAAACACATCAGATAGAAATCACACATGTACATTGTGCCAACTGGCACGGGCAATATTCACAAGGGATTATTTACACCAGGACAGGGCCACATGGGCCACTGTCAGAATCAGCACTTAGTAAAAATAGCACTTCTAGAACTTAGAATAAGCATAGCACAAAATAACATTTATAAATCACAACCAGTAACTACTGGTAACAGGTAAGTACCACCTACGCAACCCTAACCACCTTAGGAGAATGTCACGCAGGGGACCAGAACCTCACTAGGACCACCTATACTGGAAAGAACAACCACCTAAGAATAAAATACATTTAGGGGTATCAGCAAGAACACATTACACATGATGCATCAAAACACATTCAGAGGTGTAGGGAAAAGGTAAACACATGATGCATAAAAACACATTCAGCGGTGTAATAACAAGGCACATTATGCATCAAAAACACATTCAGAGGTGCAGGGAAGGAAAAACACATGATGCATAAACCAACACATTCAGAGGTGTAAAATCAAGGAAGACACATGATGCATAAAAACATTCAGAGGTGCCAGAACATACCTCAATAGCGCAAAAACACATGATGCCTAAAAACATTCAGAGGTGTAAGATCAAGGTGCGTAATCATATTAAATGCATTACATTTCCTAGCGCCACATCACATTGCACAAAACTCACATTAGGCCATTACCAGCACATATATAATCACATTGCGCCTAAATAAAATCACATACCAGCCCCCATCTAATAAAGGGACTAAGGAGCCCTGTGTCCAGAATGTCAGGGCACGCTGCCAATGCAGCGCCAGTCAGGGGTGTGCCACTGGCGCAAAACCTAAACGTTGCAGGTGCTCACTACTTGCTGGGCACCTGGGAACAATCACAAGACCTAAACGGTGCAGCTGCCCACTAATTGCTGGGCAGCTGGGAATCAAAAACTGCAACAGGGTCCTCACTGACCCTAGAACAGAACTGCGCCAACTGTTGGAGCCACACAGGCTCTGAAAACACTCGTGTCCACGTTGGAGCCACACAGGCTCTGGCATAACACATGCCCCAAACGTTGGAGCCACTCAGGCTCTAAAACAAATATGCCCCATGGAGCCCTCGAGGCTCTGGATGTACCTCTGGAGCCCTTCTCAGGGCTCTACGACAAGTACAGTGGCCAAATGCTGGAGCTCTCAGAAAAATAAAATGCCCCCTCTGAGCCTCTCAGGGCTCTACCCATAGACATGCGGCCACGAGCCTCTCTGGGCTCGAACTACAACACTTGTGGGCAGGGAGCCTCGGGGCTCTACACTAAAGAATGCCCCAGAGCCTCTCGTGGCTCTAAACAAAGGAAATGCTGCCTTGAGCCTCACGGGCTCACAACCACTCAGGCCCTCGTCGTTGGAGTCCCCCACTGGGGACTCTGAACACACCATGGCCCGTGGAGCAAAGATCGCGCCACTGGGGGGGGGGGGGGAGGCGGACACCAGCAATGTGTCCCAACTCCCCCCCTCTCCTTACAGCAACACCCCCGACTCACCGGCTCTGCTGCGGGGAGGCTCCATCGTCGCGCCGTCTCTCTGCAGCGTCCCCCCTGCTGCCGGCACTCCTCCATACTCGGGCCGCGGGCCGGGGCTCTGCCCGCACACAGGGCTCTTCACTCGAGCCCCGGCCACGCTAGCTCTCGGCTCCTCTTCTTCTCTCGCTGCAGGGCTCCCTCAGCTCGCGGGAGCCCTGTCGACCGGCCGCCATGATTCTGACGTCCTTGAGGACGCTCCTTCAGTTGCCGGGCAACTCCCGGCGTGCACCAATCCTAGAGCGGCTCGAGGGAACGACATCACGGGGGATCCCGGGCCGGCAGCCAGTCACAGCGCGGCCCGGGAATGACGTCAGGGGTGGTCCCGGGCCAGCGGCGGTGAAATCTTCGGGGCAAATCAGAGGTTGACACCCTCAGACGTGGGCAATGCCGGGTGGGCACCGGCCTTTACAACTAAAGCGCTCCCAGCGCTCGGGATAAAAGAGAAGCGCTCCCAGCGCTAAAGGCCAACACAGCGCTCCCCAAGAGCTATAAGCAAGATAAAGCGCTTTTAAGCGCTAGAAGCAAAAAGGAAGCGCTCCCAGGCACTAAAGGGGCAAAAGCTAAGCGCTCTCAGCGCTAGGGCAGAAATGAAGCGCTCCTCAAGCGCCAGAAGCCAAATAAAGTTCCAGCAAAGTTCTTCAAGGGGATGCAGCAAAGTCCTGGGGCTAGGAAGAAGGTCCAAAGGATCCCACGGCAAAGCAAAGTCCCCCAATCAGCCCAGGCAAGGCAGAGGGGTCCCCCAGAAGTCCTCCAGGCATCCAGGGGCTGGGCAGCGCCCGCCCCTGGTAGATTCAAATCAGAAACAAGAACATTTTGGAAGGGGACACAGCCCCTTTTTATACAGAGAAATCCTTTTTCTAGCAGGGTGCAGGCAGTGTGAGAACCAGCTATAACTGGTTATAGGGAATTCCTTTCACTGACCAGGCTAGGGACATCAGACGCACCCCAGGGGGTGGAGCCAGCATTGTGTGGGGAAAACCCAGCCTCACTCAGGACCCTCAAACCAGACGGTCAATCCACAAGCAGGCCCAGGCTCACTCCTCCCCTCACATCAGCATGCTAAACACTCCATTCACCACCAAGGCAGACCCTTCCAGACTCTTGGAGACAGGCTCACCAGCCAGCCTCAGCAAATCACACGCCAGACATAAGTTACACAAATATGCCAACTTCTAAAAGTGGCACTTCTACACTAGACACAATCATGCCGCATACATCATTACGCAGCATTCAATCTCACGAGTTCGCACATACTAAACTCGACCCTGCACTCCCCACACATCAGGAACTACCATGGGCATACATATTCCCCATTCATTCCTATGGTAGGGCAGGTCACTCACCACACATACACAGAGAGCACACGCACTTTACACTGTACCACAGTGAAAAAGTGCGCAGAGGCCTAAAATCACCAACACCAGGTCACAGAAACAGGCTAGGAAAAAGCAAAAGGTTTCGGGGTGAACCTGCCAAAAGGGCCGTGTCCAACACTCCTGATATGGTGGGTTCTGATATGTGGTTTGTTGATCTTGATTCTCTTAGGACGTCAGAGTTGGTTACTCAATGTCATCAAAGGTAATTCCACCTTCCTAATGTATATATGTCAATTTGTAATATTGAGTGGTGTGTGGGTCGGTGTAATAAATGTTCCTTTCCTTTAAAAACAAATTATATACTTATTGATTGGTATTATTGCATGCCAGAGACTAGTGAATACTAGTATCATCACCTCCAATGAGTAGGCCTTGGACTGCTCAGCTTCCCTGAGTAAGTCAATTGCTACAATGGGGTGTTTGCCTCCCAGTGGAGGGTGAATATGGACCAATTCCTTCAGCCACACTATTAATGGCCAATTTCCTCTCATATGTTTATTTCCCTCATTTCTTCCATCCATACCTACTAGCTAGGCTACTCTTTTCATTTTCCTCAATTTCTCGAGCTGGGCTTGGTTACATGGTTCTCGATCCCTAGCAACATCACTGGCATCCACTCTGGGTCTTTCAATACACTTAGCTTTGGACAAGTGACACTGGAATATGCATTAAAATAAAACATTTACATGCATTATAAAAAAAAGAGGCAATCACCTCCTCCAGGAGGGGAAGACAAAGCAGACCCGGAAACCCAGGAACTAAATAGTGAAAGGAATGAAGAGAGTAATTACCTTGTAAACTAAGAGAATGTGTGTTATTACCCATGAGGGAAGATTACATCTCATCATGCCAACCCTCACTGTGCATACACTCCTGGTTGGATTCACTCAGCATGCTGACTTACAAACCGATCATCAACCGTGGCAAACCCCCAGGACTCATCCTCAGAAAAAACAACTCAGTGTAAAGTAAACACCATTTTCAAAAAGGCATGTTCTCAACTACTCTGGGGAATTTGTCCCTACATTCCATCGTTTTCCTTTTTTCTCAGCCTAATATGCAATTTTTTTAATGTTTTACATTGTTTTGGTTTTAAGTAACCTACACAATAAACTTTGTATTGATTGGCCTCTCACTGTGGCGGATAAAAAAAAACGCTTCTGCAGTCACTGCTGATATTAAGTCTCAACTACTGCAATTCACTACTGACTGACCTTCCCAAAATACATATTGCTCCACCTAAGTAGTTCTGCAGCAGTCACACGCTTCGTCTCAGGGTCAAAAAGGAAAGACCAGATCTCGCCGGTGCTGCGGGCGCTCTGTTGGCGTCCCATCCAAGGGAGAGCCATATTCGAAACGCCCTGCATTACCCACAAGGCCCTTCACACCTCCACCATAACTATCTGCTAAGCTAAAGAAAGCTAGTGGGATCAGACCATCACAGAAGGCTGGAGCTCCAGGGGCGTAACACAGGACCCCGAAGCCCACGCATTGCGAGGGGGGCCCTCAGCGCACAATACAGTAATTTACAGCAGGTTCCATGCTGGGACTTAGTTTAAAACGTATGATCCAGTCTTCACAACTAAATGAAATGCTGCGTGGCATGCTATGCGCAGGCACGCATGCACAAAGCTTTATGGTCTTTGACCTCAGGGTGGGGCAGGGCTGTACTAGAAGATTCATGCCCAGTGTAAAGTGCACGTGAGGCGGCAGACCGGTGGTTCCTGGGCACTGAGGCGGTGAGTGAGACCGTATTTAAAATTGCGGTCCTAGGGCCAGATGTAGGTGTCCAAATACCGGTCGGAATCGGCCGAAAATAACGATTTTTGGCCGTTTCCGACCGGTATTTTGACATTGGCATGTAGGGGCACTGAAAACATACAGATTCGGTAATTTTACCGAATCGGTAATTTTACCAAATTGGTAAAATTACCGAATCTGTATTTTCCTATGTAGGTAGCACTTCTAACAGTGCTACAGGGCCTTTAGAATTCGTTATTTACCATGTAAAACAATTGCATGGTAAATAACGAATTCTTGTCTACATGCACATCTGTGCATGTACACCTGTGCCATGTGGCACACAGACATGCCCTAAGGGCATGTATGAGTGCCACATGGCGCTCAAGCCAGTTACAGGGGTGCCAGAGGGTGTCAAAGTGACACCCTGTCCCCCTTGTAAATTCGGTATTTTTACCGATTCGGTAATTACCGAATCGGTAACTGCCATTGAATCCTATGGGCTTCAAGGCCCATAGGAATCAATGGCAAATACCGATTCTGTAATTACAGAATCGGTAAATACCGAATCATACCGATTCGGTATTTGTTACCGAATTTCTACCTACATTTGAATTACCGATTCACGAATACCGAATCGGTAAAATTCGGTATTTATGAATAGGTAATTCACATTTACCTACATCTAGGCCCTAGTCCCTTATGGGGATCGTTTCCTGTAATGAGCATCAGACGTGAATCCATGAAAATGTCTCTAGAGGTATTAATCTGTCACACCGTCTTTAAAGATTACTTGCTGCTTATGGGATATTGGTCCACCTTAATAACGTGCAGGGCTAAGAAGGAAGGGTAGAGCCAGTCCTGATTGGATTGTAACTTACGAGTTAAAGGTGTGTGATATTTAAGCAATGAGGGCCTGTTGCGTGTGTAACCCTTGTGTGAGGTGCCGGCAGTTTGTCCAGGGGCGGCGTCTCTATTTCCCTGGCCTCGGCCCTCGGGGTTAATATCCTGCTGGCAGTGTTGGCCCACTAAGTGTTGAGAACATGTTTTATAAATAGCGCCTCAACAAAACCTTCCGTCGAATTTGTGCTATCACATTAGGGAACACTCCTTGGTCCAATTTTAGCCATAACACCTGAAAAGCAGCATTACCTTTGCAGCACAGCATATCGGCACCTCAGAATGTGTTTTTTTCTGTTTTCAGAAGAGTCTCGCCTTTAGAAAATAAAAGCTACTTCAAACACGGTTTGACAAATGAAAGCATTTTTTTGCCAGAACTGCTCAGTGTCTTTCACCAACATAACAGACACGCACTACGGGGCATATTACAAAGCAATAGCGATAATTATTGCTATTGCTTGGTTAGAGACAAAATTTTACCGCTGAGATGTGGCGATTTTTATCGCAGATAAACCTTGGTATTACCAAGGTTTATCGCAAATGCGATAAAAAACTGCCGCAATGCATGAATATCGCTGAAAAGTCAGTGATATTCATGCATTACCGAGCTAATGCTCTTAGCCATGTTATCCACCTCCCATTGGATAACATGGCTAAGAACTGCTCAGGGCAGGTGTTAGCTTTTGGAGATATTCGCGCTAAGCGCGAATATCTCCAAAAGTTGGTAATAGGAGATAGCGATGTTAGCGACTGTTTCCAGTCGCTAACATCTTGGCACGCCCACTTTGCATGTCATTAGTGATAAATATCACTGACATGCAAAGTGGGGCCCAAGATGGTCGCTATCTCCTACTAGCTGTCGCTAACTGGTGTTAGCGACAGCTAGGTAATAGGGAGATCATTTTATCTCTGCTTTCTTGGCTTTTAAAGCCAAAAAAGCGGAGATAAACCCCCTTGATAATATGCCCCTACATTCTGCAGCAGCCCCCATCGTTTTCGTGAGCTGATGTTGTTACCTCTAAATTACCGCATATTTTAAAACTACAACCAAGGTCAGATCTAAGTTGATGGTAAGTGGGGTACGGAACACCAACATCAAGTGAGATAAATGCCAATTGACCCCTGTTTTTGGTAACTTTGTTGGCTAGTATGTAGACTGAATCGTATTAGCTTTTACAAGAAATGCGTTTTAAAAAGTCTGTTTTTCCCATGTTAATCTCCCCCCCCACCCCGTTTTTCAATCTTGGTAGTAAATTATTCTTTTATGTCGAAGGGGATTTACTAAAGCACTATCTTTTCCAGCTGGTGGCATTTGTATGTGTCACAGCTGAGCTAAATGGCAAATAGGAGTGTCTTGAAAGCCCCCGTGAACTTGACATGTTCATTCATTCTCTAATTTTCATAGGAAGAGTTGCAGGCAATAGTAAAGAGGGAATCATTTTACCATGGGAACAAGAAGGGCATTCTATTGTGACTGCACCATGCACATTTCTGACCCAGTTGTGGAGTGTGAAATAAGCTGGCAATAAAATAGTTTTAGAAGGAATCCTCCCATCAAAGTGCTACCAGGGGAGAATTATAGTTTGTGTTTAAGCCAATAAGCCTAATTACATAGGCCATTCATGCCCTTTCTAGAGACCCCCACTTTTTTCATCCCACTTAAAACCCTGATGTCAAGCTCTTCCATTTCTGGTGTTTTGCTTCAGTTTTAAGATGATCTTAAACTTTTTCTTTGCTCAAATGGGTTTTATTTCTGATATTTATATGTTTCCTCTCATCTTTATTGCTTGATTTTGCAGACGAGAAAGTGTCACTCATAGTTGTTGAAATGTCACTCATAATTAGACTGAGATTCAGAAAATGTCACACATCGCAATCTGAAACCTTGGCAACTATGCGTACTTCCGCAGTAGAAGATAAGCAAAACGTACGTATGCAACAGCGAATAGTCAAGTTAAAGAATGCAAAATGACCGAATGCAAATTCTTCTCAATACAACGCTCTGGTTTGCTTTTAAACTGTATTGGTTGTCATTGGGCGTTATAAGGCCTGAATTCAGAAAGTGCAGCTCACCGAATCTAACAAGATGGTAAAGGCTTAAAATGTAGAGCGAGTCATCTGTTTTATCCTACGTCAGAGACTGGGAGCTTAACAACCTCTGTGTTGTTGTATTTAGTATGCTTAAAAATATGGCCTCCTTATTATTTTTCTTCTTACGTATTGGAGATTTTTTGTATTTTTTTTACATATATCCCTGTTAGAAGCGGCTGTCTCTAGTTGGCAGAGGTATACACTTCTGACAAATAGGGACACACCTTTTCTAGTCAGGGCAAGGGGATCACACACTTAGATAACCCCTGCTCACCCCCTTGGTAGCTTGGCAAAGCAGACAGGCTTCTCTCAGAGGCAGTGCGTTAAGCATTTATGACCACATACAGTAATAAAGTGAATACACTACAAATGGACACGACACAGTAGTATTATAAAAATAAGAATGTTTATATAAGACTTAGCACAAGACCAAATAACGACAAAAATATACCACAATCTTAATAAATACTCTTGGAAGGAAAAATAATAGTTCAAGCGTAGTTTCTTCTTAGCACAAAGTCTTTAGTAACAAAAGCAACTCTTCTTCTTTAAAACACAGTTCTTGGTAACAATGTAACCCACACGAGAGTCACACGACGTCGAGGCAAAGTTAATCCAAAGATTCGGCGTCGACCGCGAGGAGCGCTACGTCGAGCCCGGAGTCGCACAGACCCCCACAACACAGTACCTTGGAAAAGCGAAGCACTCGATGATCAGCGGCGTCGAGATGTCCGGCGTCGCATCTTCGGCGTCGATCGGGCCTCGGAGTCGGGGCGATCTACAGCGGCGTCGACCGATGTCAGGCAGGAGCAGCGCTCACGAGGTGAAGCAGGATACGTCGTCGTCGTCGATGTCGATGTTGCAAGAGTGAGCAGCACTCACGGCGTCGAGAGGGCTCGGTGTTGATGCGATCAGCGGCGGCGTCAACACAGGGTCACTTGGAGCTGGAGCCGAACTCGCTACTCACTGGCGTCGCTACTGGTGTCGATCGGGCCCGGCGGCCGGCGTCGAAGGTGCGGGACACGGGAGCTGCACTCACGATGTCGAGCTGGATTCGGCTGCGTCCGTCGGAGTCGAGATTGCTGGATTCTTCAGAGGTGCTGGATTTTCAGGTTCCAGCAACAAGCACTTTCAGCAAATAAATGAAGTCCTTTGGCCCTGTGACTTCAACAGGAGGCTGGCACTCTTCCAGCCCTTGGAGATTTCCTTGGCAAAGCTTGAGAGTACACACTCAATTCCTCTCTCCTGGTTCCTTGGCAAAAATAAAGAAGCAACTGCAGGATTCCCCCAACAAACAGCACACTGGCAGAAGGGGTAGGCAAGTCCTTGGATCAGCAGGCTTCTTGTCCTTGGTTCAGGTTTCCTTGTTAGAAGTGATCTAAATTCTTGGTTCAGGGGTCCTTCTCTTATACCCCTTTTTGGCTTTGATCCCATTGTCCATGCAGGGGAATTTCCCCCCATCTCGGGTTTGTTGTGGGTGTTGCCAGGCCGAGGCACCTGGCCTATTCACTGTGCAGGGCAGAGTCTTCAGCCGCCCAGCAGGAGCGGAGCCAGCATTGTCACTGGCAGGGGCAGGGCCATCAGTCGCCCGGCTGGAGGTGGGGCCAGGAAAGTCCCTGGCAGGCACAGAGTCATCAGTCGCCTGGCAGGGGGGCGGAGCCAGCATTGTATCAGGCAGGGCAGGCTATCAGGAGCTACTCTTCCCCTACTCTCAATGCAAATGCCCCACTCACCCCACACTGACTCATTCAGACCTCTGGAGCCACCCAGCTCCTGTCACACGCACACCAGAACCAGCAGAGACCGGTAGACAGTTAGACAAGAAAATAGCTACTTTCTAAAAGTGCTATTTTCAAACACAGAGTCCAAAAACCATCCACCCAAAGGGATGCGTTATTAAACCCTGAGTTCAGGGATACCAAACTCGACATTGCACCATGCTCCCCGAGCCCGCTAGGATTATAGCATTAATAATCCTGGCAGCCCATTCTAACTGATGGAGAGCAGGTAACCTTACAATAGTGAATAACGAATATGGCTGTAATTCACTATTAGGACATGCCAACCTTGTCAGGCTTGTCCTACCTTATGCTTACAATGCACCCTGCCCTTGGGCCTACCATAGGGGTGACTAACATGAAGTTAAGGGAAGGTTTAGGGACTGGCAAGTAGGTGTACTTGCGCAGTCTGCGTGACAGTACCAGACTGCACGTAGGTCTAGCAATGGCAGACCTGTAGACATACTTTTACTAGGCCGCTCTTGTGGGTGGCACAACACGTGCTGCAAGCCCACGAGCAGCATTTGTATTTACAAGCCCTGGCACTCCTGGTGCACTCTACTAGGGACTGACAGTAAACCAAATAAGCCAAACATGGAATCCAATCAATACATCAATTTCACATAGGGAGCACTTGCACTGTGGCACTGATCAGCAGTGGCACAGTGCCCAAAGCAATATACCAGCAAAAACATAGTAAACAGAGGAGGCAAACAGAAAAAAATGGAGGAGAGACTCATGCCAATGATGTCAGGTCTAACACTCCCTTTAACCTGCGTCTGACACACTGTCGGGCATGCTGCTGCCGTTCTGCAAGTTTGGGGACCAAAACGGTTGTGAGAGTTTTGATGCTGTGGCCATATTTTCATTTCCAACGGCGGATGGCTGCTCCATTCCCTCTCCCCAGCGCAGCAAAGCCTTATGCGCCATGCTTTATTGACAGCACTTTCATTGTGACTGCAGGCTTTACAGTAAGCTGTTATTTTCAGTGCTTTAAATGGGCCGGTACTCACAGATACTGAGCACCGGGTTTTCTTACTTTTACCGATCAGAGTACCGGCACTACTCCACTGCCAGGGAGAGTACCGGTTACTCTTTGAAGGTAAGCTAATTGGTGCTATTGCAGCTGAGCTCGAGGCAGTCAGAGTGGAGAAGATCTGTAGGGCACTCCGACAGCCAAGCAAGCGCCTCTCTAGTTCTTAGCTGAGTCATTGCTTACCATTCAGCAGCGGCTCATTCCTGTTATGCAAGAGATACCTGTGTGTGTTGGAAATGTCAGGTCCTGCTCTGTTTGATAGAGTAGGGCCCATTCAGGCCCTGCTCTGTCATTCCCATTCACACTGTCTGTCGCTTGCTGTGCAGTAACGCAGGAATAATCCCAAATGAACTTTTTTGGTGTGTATTTGTCTGCTTGTGTGTGTGCCTACTCTATGTATATTTGAGTGTGAGAGAGAAAGCTAGCTCAGTGAGGAAGAGAATCAGGACACTCTCAGGAGGTAGTTTTAAAGAATTGTGTTTAATGTTTTTGTGTGTGCATGCAGCTTGTTTCTGTGTATATGTAAGTATTGTGCCAAAAGCAACCAAGTTGGAACAGTATAACAGTAAGAAGCTGCAAATATTGCTAAACAAAGAATCCTTAACATATTGTGTTAGGCCTTTATTTTGTATAATGAGTTAACACGTTTTGTTTATATTAATACTTTTCTTTGTTATGTCTTGCAACTGGCGTAGTACTCATTATTAATGCGGCTATTCCAAAGTCTCTTTTGTTCTGAGCCACACTTATTATTAGCCTGAATAGAGCTGCTGATGGCATGACCATTTTCATTTAAAAACTGTTAATCTGCGGACTGGAGATTATTGGATTTGGAGGAACATGGCGGCGGCAGGCTAACGGCTGCTGCGAGGCTCTGATCCCGAACACCCTAAGATGAGCTTTAATTAGGTCTCTACCCCTCACGAATACGGATTACTGCAGCTTATTAACCGGTGAGATGGAGAGTTATGCTTGATAATTGTTTTACGCATTTTTCACTGAGCTCCCCCCGCATTTTTTTTTCCTCTTTGGTTTACGAGTCTGCAGAAACACGGATGACCGGAGGCACTAGGACTCGCGGCGCATTGGATGTGATGCGAGAGCGAGAGTGTGAGCTGTGGTATGCTGAGGAGCCGAGCACCGGGCAGCTGCATCGGATTACTAGCAAGGCGGACAGTGAGTTTGTGAAGCCGCGGCGAACAGGTCACGGTAGAATCACCGTACAAGCTGTGAAAGACACCGGGCTGAGGGTAAGCTGCTATAATTTATGGCTGCGCTCGAGAGCTGCCTTTTGGTATCGGGCAGCTGTATTTACATACCGAGTGCCTTTCTCAGCGTCCTTTACCAGTGGCGACTTTGCTGTTTGCATGGAGGTAGCTAAAGATTTGCCTGAGATACAGCGTGCTACCCCCAGCTTAGAAGGTGCTACTAGTAGTGAAATAACAGTCGGGGGGCCCGCACTTGCCTGCTCTCCAGAACTAGCTTCCAAAGAGGCTGTTATCAATAGTGAAAAAAGAAGTGCAGTAAAAAATCGTTATCAGTTACGTTCCAAACAAGAGCTTAAGAAGAAAGGAGTTCTCAATACTATTGACCTGGTTGAAGGTGGAAGCAGCGGGCCAGTGCCTATCTCACCCTATAAGCAAAGTAGGAAGGGGGGGGGGCAAGAAGAGGAAAAGCTAAAGGATCAAAACAAACTCAAACACTCAGAGGGACCCCTTCACTTAAGAGTTACTTCAAAATTATGGAGCAAGCAGTGTCTTCCAAAGTGAACAATATAGAAATAAACACAGAGGAAGGAGAAATAAATAAAGATCTACATGGATTAGAAAATCCCACAAGAAACATAACTGATAAATCAAATATGATAACGGACTCTCCTCTCCTAGTTACTTTCCCTCTGAGCAATAAATACGCGGTTTTGGATACAGCCACTTCTATAGAGGCAGCTAAGGTAGCTGTACAATCTCCCTCTGGGTATAAAAGTAAACAAACTGGAGAAGTCCCACTGAATGGTGAACAAGTGACCCAAGCTACGGAACCCCATTCTTCTTTCACTGTGCCAACACCGAGTGTGGAAAGTAATGGTTCACCTTCTCTCTTAAATGAGGACGCTGGGGGTAGTAGAGGAAGCGGAATAACAGAGGAAAGCTTGGGCTCCCTACTACATACCTTGAGAGAAGATTTGTTGGGCAGATTTGAAATCTCTGAAAAAAATCAGAGGGGATTATACGACAGATTTGATCTTTTGGAGGCTAAAATTGAAGGCATTAGTACTAGAACCAGTGCCTTAGAGGGAAAAGTGACGTCTCTTATGGAGTCTTCTAATGAGAATTCTAAAGATATAGTAGCCCTAAAAGCTCAGAATCGTACCCTAACAATGGACCTGGAAAGGTTGGAAACCCAGACTCGACGTAACAATCTGAGGATCCTAAAAATTCCAGAGGGAGCAGAAGTAGAGGATATAAAGGGATTTGTTTGTAGATTGTTACGTGAGGACATTCTCAAGGATCGTCCAGATATTAACTTGGAAGCGAAGATTCAGCGGGTCCATAGAGACCCATTTAGGTTGCATCCTGACCGAAAGGCACCCAGGAAGATTTTGGTATATTTTCAAACTTATAGTGTAAAAGAGCTGATTCTCACTAGATGTCTGTCTCGTACCTCTTTACACTTTCAAGCTAACCCCTATCATATCAGATCTGATATAGGTAGTAAGACAGCCCAAAGACAATGGGAGCTTGGTTCCAGAATGCCAGAACTGCGCTCCATGGGGGTGCAAGTACAAATGAAATTTCCAGCGCTCCTCAAAATAATGTGGAATAATAAAATGTATACGTGCCATTTCCCTGAGGAAGCTGATGCAGTGTTAGCTAGGATGAAGGAGCAGACAGAATAATATGCATTAGGATTTTATTTGTATCATCTAGCCCAATTCTAACTAAGAAAGCTGAGGGAAAGCGCGGGGGGGGGGAAAAAGAGTGTGCCGTGGGGTGCTTAGGCAGGGAAGGGGGTAAAATAAAAAATTTTTAAAAAAAGTGTGCGGTGTGGTATGATAAAGTTAAAAAGGGAGGAAAAAAAAAAACCTAAATAAAATATATATGCATATGGGGAATAAGAGAACTGTACTTTTCTATAGGCGGGGCATCAGGGGTCTAGGGCCTCCTAGGGCGTAATTTCGCCTATCAGGAGGGTAGGGTTCCTCGGGGGGAGGGAGGGGTGGGTTCTCAGGGGTGGGGGAAAAAATCAGATAAAAAAGTCCTCATGCGCCATAAAAGTTTATTCTTCTTTTGAATTTAAATGGTATCATTGGTTATTATGCTCTCTGTTGGCCACAAATGGAAGAAGAGTAAGAGTTTATGATGTCTCAATCTAGTCATACTAAAATCCTTTCCTGGAACTTGAATGGTTTAGGGAGCCGTAAGAAACAACTAATGTTTCTCATTTTTTGAAAAATGCTGGAGCTTCTTTAATCCTTTTACAAGAAACCCACCTGGAAGCAGACGAATGTAGGAACATTTTTATTAAGAACAAGTGGGTTCAGGATATCTTGTGCTCAAAACAATCTGGCACCACGAGAGGTGTGGCAATAATAATTTGCGCCAATAAAGGAATTGTTATGCACGATTGGGCTACAGATCAGTCAGGAAGGTGGTTGGCCATAGTAGTTTCAATAAGTGCAGTTAAGTTCTTATGTGGGGTTTACTATGGTCCATATGAGGATAATGCTTGTTTTCTACAGAAACTAGAAAACTATATGCTTCAATATACAATCCCTATCGTACTTGGAGGCGATTTTAATTTGCTATTAGACCCTGAAGTAGATCGCACCTCGATAGCTAAATATAACTGCCCAAAAAAATCTCTCCTCATTTTAAAGAATATTATGAAAGAGTATATGTTGTGTGATGTGTGGAGAGTCAAACATGGCACCCAGAGAGAATATTCTTTCTATAGTAAAAAATACCATCAATTCTCTAGAATAGATTTTTTCTTGCTTGATCGATCGTTTTTAGCAAATACTCATTCTATTTCTTACATTCCGATTGGGTTGTCAGATCACTCAGTGGTTGAGTTAAACATCAATATTCAAAAGAAATTTACAGAATATAGGTGGACCCTGGACAGGACTATTTTGCTAAATGAAGAGTTTAACACTAAAATTAAGGAAAATCTGTCAGAGTTTTTTTAGTTCAACTATGAATCAGCTCCAGATCATATTATATGGGATGCACTTAAATCTTTTTTAAGAGGAATATTTGGCTCTCAAATGTCTCTTAATAGGAAGCTAAATAAAGAAATGGATGTTAAGGATCTCAGTTCGATTAAAATAAAAGAACAGCAGCTTCTTTCTGCCAACTCTGATGATCGAATCAATATATCAAGACTGGAAAAGGAATAATTAGACTTACAAACCAATTTCAGATTAAGAACCGAAAAAATACTTAAAGATAAATGGGAAGTAAGCAAATTACGTAACTTTGAATATGGTGAGAAATGTGGATCTCTGTTAGCGTGGAAAGTTAGAACGGAGAGAACCAGAAATAATACCAAATCCCTGATACAACGCGGGACTGGTGTAGTCCTGTCAGAAGACGAAGAGATTAAGAAGGAAGCTAGATCTTTCTACGAAGAACTTTACCTTGAAAAAATGAATCGGCCAGCTGAGGAACTAGAAAACCTGTCTATTTTGAGAGATTTACCACAGCTGAGCAGTATAGATATAGCTCTATTGGCAAAGGAAATATCTGAAGGGGAGATCAGATCCCAACTGAAGAAGATGGCAAGAAATAAAGCCGCAGGTCCTGATGGACTCCCAATAGAGATCTACAAGGATAACATTGAAGAAATTCTAGTTCCACTACAGAAACTATTCAACAAAAATTTTATTCAGGGAGAACAAATTCCGTCTTCTTGGTTAGATGCTACAATTTCACTAATTGTAAAACCGAATAAAGATCCGGAAAAAATAGAGTCCTACCGACCCATTTCACTCTTGAACTCTGATCTAAAAATTTACTCTGGAATTTTGGCAAGTAGACTGGCTAATGTTATAAAAACCATCATCCATCCTGACCAGAGGGGATTTATTCCTGGTCGACAATTGAATGAACTTACATTTCAAGTAATTGGTGCTATAGATTACGCAATAGAAAAGAAGAAGCCACTTGCTATTGTTGCAATAGATGCAGCCAAAGCCTTTGATCAAGTGAATTGGCTTTACCTATGGGAAGTGATGAAGAAATTCGGCTTCCCTGAGATTTACATTAATGGTGTTGAAACTTTATACAGGGGCCCGAGAGCTAGGATTTTGGTAAACGGTGGTTTGTCAGATTGGTTGAACATATGCAGAGGAACAAGGCAGGGATGTCCCTTGTCTCCATTATTGTTTGATATATATATTGAGCCTTTTGTTTGTTCCATAAGACAAGATCCAATAATTACCCCGTTTAATATAGGGGAATTAACAATTAGGACAGCATTATATGCAGATGACCTTCTCCTTTATACTTCAAACCCTCCAGAAGCAATTCCAAGATTATTCAAACTTGCTGAGGATTTTGGTATTGTTTCTGGATATAGTATTAATAGGGACAAAACTGATGTTATGTGTTGGAATAATCCAGTCCCTATCCCGGAAGCTAAGTTTAAGATGAGATATCTGGGCATTCAACTGACCCATAAATTAGAAGAAATTCCCAAGACCAGCTGGGAAGTTGTGATAAAGGAGATTAAAAAACTTTTATCTAAGTGGAACTCCCTACCTTTAAACATCTATGGTAGAGTTAACTTGGTTAAAATGATCATCCTACCTAAGGTAACGTTTTTGTTCAATTCTACTCCTTTAGTATTTAATAAAAAAGATATCCTCAATTTGCAAGGTAGGATAGGATCTTTCATTTGGGCGACAAAATCTCCAAGGATAGCTTGGAAGAAGTTAAGGAGAGGATTAAAATTAGGTGGTCTAGCTCTTCCAGACTTATTGCTCTATTGTTATGCCTTCCAGCTCAAAAACTTTAGGCTTTTAGCCAATAAATTGGACTTCACTTCCAACAGTTTACTTTTTCAGGCTATGCTGCAAGACCTCCCATATGATGCTGACTTTTTTCTATTTAAGTTTGGAGACCAAACATTTTTTAAGAAGGTTAGACTGAAGCTTTTGAAGGCTGCTTTATACTACTGGTTACAGATTTGTAAGCTGCTACGTATTGATTATTATCACCAATATGCCCCGATTTGGGACTCCCCTGGTACCCCTGACTGTTTGATGGACCAACTAGCTCTCCCCTTAAAGAGAGCTGGTCTCTCTAGATGGGGGGATTTTTGTGATGCATCGAAAGTTTTAAAATGGGAATTCTTGGTTGGTTTAACCGGTGGTACTCTTACGAGATTTAAGTTCTACCAACTGTCAGCTTGGTGGGGAAGCCAAACCTGGGATACAGAGGATGAGAACCCCCTGCTGGATTTAATCAGTAATTATAGAGGAAGGAAAGGGGAGACTGCACAATGGTATAAAATTCTATTAGATAATAAAGATACTCTGGAATTAGAGATCACTAAATTATGGGATCTTTCTACGGTCCAGGTTTCAGATAACTTAGTAAAATTGTGGACAGATTCTTTTTCTATGTCTCAAAAAATAATTAAACCTTCTAATTTAAGAAGAAATCATTTATATACAATGTATATAGTTTATTGGACTCCAGCGAAACTTTCTAAGATGCCTGCTGTCCAATATTGTTGTCCCAGATGCAAGTCTCAAGATGCAAATGATATCCACATGTTTTTTGAATGTCCTAATATACGTAACTTCTGGGGACAAGTGTGTAAGTTTTTGGAGGAGGTACTTTCACTCTCATTCATATGTACTCCTAGATTGGTCTTTTTTGGTCTCCCATTTGATTATGTTGTTGATAGTAATTTATCACAGTTTATTTTTTATGTAATAGTGATCGCTAGACGAGAGATCTGTAAAGTGTGGAAGTCGGCTCTTTCTCCGACGTTTGCAGAATGCCTTAAAAACATCATGGCGGTGAGTAAACTAGATACATTATGTGGGGGTGAAAAGTCTGCTAACTTATGGTCAGCCTTGAATGCCTGGAGTGAAAAATTAAACTAATAGTCCAATGATTATGCCAGAGGTTTTGTGGACCTGTCCTTCCTATGTAGCAAGTACTATCACGAGAGGAAGTTGGACGGGTAACAACCCTACCTCTGGGTAATCTTCAAAGGCTATTCACAAACACGAGGGCTGGAAAGGAAGGTTTGTGTCAGTGGCTTGAAGAGCGCCTAATCAGAGTATTTATCAACTGGTGGCATGTATGAGGACAAAAAAAAAAAAAAAACTGTTAATCTGCATATATGGAAAGTACTAGCAAGGGAAATGCAAGGGCAAATTGAATACTCCATAGAAAAGTCTTTGCATCATCATGTCTTCTCGCCCATGCCTCTAACCCCGCCCACTAGCCATGCCCCAGCTCAATTTAATGAGTACCTGCAGTTATTTTTTCCATTTAAAGGACTTATTATTATTGCTGTTCTCCAATGAATGACAGCAGTTGGGTTGGGGAATACATTTTCTTGCCCCTGGTGTACTTTCTTGAGTATAAACAAAAAAAGTTAGAGATATGAAAATGGCTGACCCATTTAAAATGTGTTTGCTGCTCTAAAGCAGAGTCTTAATCACACACGGTACTGTAGCCCGCCTTAAGCCAGAAGAGACATCATGTTTTTAATTTACACTCTAAAACCTTTTAAGGACGTAACAACGGCCTCTGCAGCTGGCCTGTATTTTTTACGCTATACCAAGCTTTCGTAGGCTAGGCCATTTCTATGCAATAATTTTACATGCAGCCCAGTCTAGCCTGCATGCAGCCCTGCAAGGGCATCGGATTGATTGATGTTTGTTTAATGGAGGCGTCCAGTGACTCTGGTCACTGCCAAGGAGGGAGGGGTTAGGTGGCGTACCTATGGGGGTTGTGATGGAACTGCTGCTTTTTTTGGGTTTGCTTGCTGCTTCTAGGTACATTGGAGTAGCCCTCGCCTCAGTATGTCTAGGCGGCCTCTTGCTTGGGCCTTCTTTGTTTTCCCCAAATCACGATTGCTGCCTTTTATTAAGTTGCCATTACTGGATGGGAGATTGTTGCCACCAATTAAGGGTCGATGCCAGAGACGTTTTACGGCATGGGCAAAGTGGGCTCTAGCCCAGGGCCCCAGCATTTCAGGGGGCCCTCTGATAGAACCAGCTGTGTTCTTTAGAGTCTTGCTTGCTTGATAGCTTTAAATGATGCTTTAACAGATTGTTTTAAACACCATTTTCCTATGCTTTATTTTCACTGTCGGTGATATGTGTGTCTATTACATTTTGTTGAGAACTGTTTTGTTAATGTTTCATGCACCATCCATAAAATAGTTTATTTTGGATCAAATAATGATGTCACATATGGGAAATAGTGTTTCCCAGACATTATTTGAAATAATATTAGCAAGCAGCTGCTGTGTTACAATATTGAAAACACACATCACTGTCCCTGAATATTACATGTAAACACATTTAGAATTTGGACAATTGGGTCTGGGCTCTGTCATTGACTTAGCCAAAGAGGGCATGTAAGAGCTGAAATAGAATCATAAATTCAAAACTGTTCATTACAGATACCCCCAAAATATGCTTGGCCCAGGGCCCCGAAAATCTTTAGGATGTCTCTGGTGTCGCCATCAGCGAATAGGATGGCCCCAATTACTACATAATGTCTAGGCCCATGGATAAGACATTTTGTGTACAAAGTTCAGCAAATAAACAAATGACAGCAAAGCTACAGAATGTTTAAATTCTGCATAAGTGTTTCTGAGGTTCTATGAAATGCTACAGGCACTGTACGTCAGTTCTCTTTGTAATACAAGTGTGCTTGCATCAAATTTCCTCAATGTGAATTATTTCCTTACGGAAAGAGCATCATGATGCAGAAACGAACCCTACAACTACAGATGTGCTTCATCCACACATCTCTTAGTAAATAAAGGTTGATGAATTCTAAATTGCCCAAACTTTCACCGAATTTAGAGTTGATTTAACCCACAAAGCCTTTTTTAAGTGAGAGCTTGAGGTTTGTGGGTGTGTGACATGGGGAGTGGGCAGTCTGGCATTTATTTTATCATGTACTACACTACGATAACATGTAAGAGAAATTGGTAGTATTCAGAAGTATCACGCACAATTGATTGCTCTCGCTTCCTCTTTCGTAGACTGCCTAATGTCAAAATAACAAATATTCTCACTTCATGTCATCAAGAATGGTACAACCAGATGAGCAGCGTAATAAAGCCTAAATTATAATCACATGCATGTTTTTTAAAAAAATGTATTCATCATTCACATGGGAGGTAATAATTTCCATCTCCTACGTTGTTTACCAAAAAACTCACAAAAATACGTTTATTGAACTTCGGCACTCCTGTAGAGAGCAACAGAATGTAAATAATGTTAGCCCAGCATAGTGTCTTAGAATTCAGAGGTCAAGTAGGTGGTAATGATAGAACACAACACTGCCTGGCTTCCTTAAATTTGAAATACACTCAATGTATTTTTCTCAGGAGTTGGCATTAATGATGACAATCGTTTCCGTAGAGCTGCTGTGACAGTTTCAAGTTATCGTCCATCAATATGAATTCTAATTCAGACCTTAGCTAATTTTTCTTTGTTGTTCAGTGATAGGCAGTTCCTGAGACAACAGGACCGCTCCTTGGCATGATTGCTGTCTCAGTTAAATATTCTGCTCTTGACCGTGTTACAAATGGATTTGTTTTATATGTTAAATAGTGTTTCCCACTTTCTCATCAGAACTTTCAGCAAGACAATATAGAGGCATTCCATTAAATGTTGGAGGTTTCAAATCAAAATATACCAGATTTTTGGGAAGTGGGGCAAAGTGGTGGGCCGGAGGGCCCCCTCCATGTCCTTCGCAGGGGGGCCCCCTCAAGTTTCGTTACACCACTGTGGAGCTCGGGTCCTTGAACCCCCGAGGTCTAATAAAGAAATGTGTATGGTTCATTCCTTTTCTGGAGGCGTTACTAGAGCCTGGGACATTTTACCTCCCACATTACGCACCACTACCTCATTGACAATCTTTACATCTGACCTGAGAGCCTTTATATTTGAAAGCCATGTCAATGAATCTCTCTTCTCCACACCAACCCTCTCACACTTCTAGTATGCAGTGAGCCTTGCTGTCAGGGTTACTGCTCCACTTCAATTTTATATTCTACTTTATTTAGCCTCTCACCTGCTAGAACACTGTCATTCAATATTGATAAACCTCATTTAATGTTCTGGTCCTATTGTCATACCTGATGCGCATTATAATTCTCATGTTCTGTTTCATTTATATTGTAAAGTACTCCAACATACTTTGCTAATGTCGACACTACATAAAATTACATACAAATAAATACAATCCCTCTCTTCCAAGAAACTCCCACCTGGGGCCAGTATTACATGAAGACCAATGTCGGCAGCTCATTTGCAGTTCTCCACAAATCGCCACGTGCGGTTGCGGGTTGCAACAAAGGCCTCTAAAGAAGCCTCGTTGCTAGGGAGAGGGAGCGCCCAAACTGCACAATGTTGTTTTGCCTTGGGCGGTGAATATACCTGCACTGTAGGTGCTCCTACTCCCAGTGTTGAATTTGACCCCTGGCTACAGGTGGGGCCAGCACTTATGTTTCCTCGTGAACCTTTCAACCAGAGCAAGAAAGAGAGAAACACAAAAGGGGATCGAGAGAAGAAGAAGAGGGAAACCCGTGACAAAGGGAGAAAGAAGGGATGAAACGGAGCCAGAAAGAGTGAAATAAAGAGGGAGGGAGGGAGAGTCTGCAGGTGGATGAAAGATGCACGAGGAGGAATCCAGGCAGAGCAGGCTCGGTGCTCAGCATCCTGACTTCGAGAGCGCAGTCCACGGGATTCAAGACAAAACTGTCCGCTCCAGCCCTTGTTTTCAAAATTAAGCACTTGTTTTGCAAATTAAGCCCTTCCTCGTGCTTGCCCTTTATCTGAAGAGCTGGTGTTCAGACCAGACGCCAGCAGTTAGGTTTACTAATTGTGAAAAACAGAATGAAATAAAATTGTGCATGCGCAACCCGTGTGTACAAGCATGTAGAAAAAACCCTTGTTACTGAGATATAAGAAACCAACAGGTGGGCCTTGGAGTCTGGCCACGAGCATCCTCTCCTGTACCGTCATTTAGCTTTCCTATGATCATGAAAGAAAAGCAACTAAATGTGTCGGGTAAAAAATGTCTAGTTTACTACGTTTGGGTGATACACTCCATGGTTGAACGTACTCCTCAGGCACGCCTTTGTACACTTTTCGTCACAAATGGAGTCCTAATAGTAAACATTGTCTTGTGTGACTCTCTCCCCCCTCAGGGAAGCGAACCCTAGCTTGCAGAGCTGTGTAACCAGAGGCCTCGTTCCAGTGCGTCCCCAAGCCTGGACGAGGCGCCTGTCCGCGTCCGTCGCCACGCTGACGCCGGCGGGACGCACATGACGCCACCTGGGCTGAGTCACTGCAACCGGGCGGCAGCGTGTCACTGCACGACCTCACCATAGCTGTCGCGGAGGGGAGGGCTGGCTCCATCCTCATCCCGTAAACAGAGGAGGGCGTCTCTCCTCACATCACCCATCACCGAAGAGGTTTGAGGGACTCTGAGCCCATCCCCCATCTGCCAGCTGTGGCAGAGGTCACCTGCAAAGCATGGGGCACCACAGCATGGCTTCAGCAAAATTCCGCTCTGGGAACTAGAAAACATAAGACCTCCAGCTCCCTCTGGACTTACGGAAAACAACAAGCTACAGTGTTTTTAGGAAGCGGTTGAAAGCACACCTGTTTTAATCCTGGCCAGTCCTATCTGCCCTCCTATCCACCCTAGGATATATGTCTTTCTGGATAGCGCCGCGATGCCCCAGGGTGAGGTGAGCGCTCTATGAACCTTTAACATAACCAACAGAGCTGTGACCTGGAGTTTCTGAGGGTGCCAGTGCTGAGCGCGTGGTGATGGAGGCCTGGCCCAGAGGTGAAAGGCCAGACGCACATTACATTCTAGTGAGATGCACTATTGATTTACTTACTTACTGACTGACGCATAAGTGCTCACACGGGTTCAAAGGGAGTCAGATGCACTTCCAGTTAGTGTGTATCCAGGAAGAAAGACAGTGTGGCATATTTACAAGTCCCGATCACCACCACAACGTCACTGATAGTGACGTTGTAGTGGCAATAGGGGCCTCGTCTTATTCACAAGGCAGCATTAAGCCACTTAACGTGGCTTAACGCTGCCTTGAAAATAGGCCCCCTTTCACGCTGTGTTTAGCGTGAAACGGGCATGCAGTGGGTGTTGTGGTAGGCGTTCCCCCGCACACCCATTGATATTTACGCTGCCCCCTAAACACAAGGGCAGCGTAAGTAGAAGCTAACGCCAAACATAAGACCAGGAAAACCCTGGTCTTAAATTGGCGATAGGAGAAGAAATGCTTTATTTCTCCTCGTTTTTGCATTTTCCTTGTGTGCTCCAGCACACAAGGAAGAAGCAAAATACCATTGTTTATTTATGTACAAGAAGGTGTCCCTTCCTGTACATAATCAAATCTTTCTTAAAAAATGTAATTTTGTTACTTGCATGTGTGCTGCATGAAGCATCACACATGTAAGTTACAAACTGTCATTTTAGGTTTGTTGATGTGCAGGACGGGACACTTACCTGTACATAAACAAACCTCCCTGCTTGCAGACACCCTTGCACACTTGTGCAAGGGTGCCTGCTTTGGCGCTAAGTTGTGAAACTTAGCGCCATTGCAGGGGAAAAGCAAGGCTGCAACGTATCCTTGTGAATATGGTGCAGCCTTGCTTTTCCGAAGTGGCGGAGAGAGGCGTTAAGCCTAGAAGGCTAATGCCTCTCTCCGCAACTTCCTTGTGAATGTCCCCTAGTGTCTTTGTGTTGCAAAGCCTTCTGGGAACTCATCATGCTCTTTATGTTAGTGCTGTTGGATGGGTGGGTGGGGGGGAGAGAAACCTAGGGAGTGAAAAGTCAAACTGGGTGTGTGCAGTTCTGCTTGAATTCATTCCCATAGGACTTTATACCCATCCGTAGAAATAGTTTATGGGTTCGCTCTCCTTCTCTGGCATGATCCCTCCTCTCCAGGTCGATATTCTACTGACTGAAAAGGCAGCAGTGAGGTGGCACTTTGACTGTGGTGTTGTAGGCAATCAATGACTTCTACAAATAGCCATTACTTGGAACTCAACTCTGAAAAAACCCTGGTATTTCTGTGTGGAAGTGTCGACTCCAGGTTTCGGTGGACATTTCACCACTTGCGCATGGTGAGTGTGTTTCGCGGTGCTGTAAACATTGCACGCTATAAGATTTACATTTGTTTTTCTGTCACTGGCTCTTCAGATCTCTGCACTTTCCTTGTCTTCTTGAGAAAGATCTTACACTGCCTGACTGTGCAGGGCTGCATCTCAGCCATTTATATTCTATTTGGATCTCGTTTGAACTGTGGCAGCGCGCTGTCCCTGAGCTTGACCAAGTGGTACCGTCTCACTCACTTTCAGTTGTTGCAGCATGTTTCCACAGTTTACCTCATTCTCGGCTGGTTACTACAGTAGGAAATTCCTGTTTTTTGCATGGTTAGTCCTTCAATCAATCAATCAATCAGAGTACTTGTAAAGCGCGCTACTTACCCGTGAGGGTCTCAAGGCACTGAGGGGAGGGGGTGCCTCTACTGCTCGAAGAGCCAGGTCTTGAGGAGTCTTCTGAAGGCGAGTAGGTTTTGGGTCTGCCGTAAGTGGGTAGGGAGGGTGTTCCAGGTCTTGGCGGCGAGGTAGGAGAAGGATCTGCCACCGGAGGTTGTTCGTTGGATGTGTGGAACAGCTGCGAGGCCGAGGCTGGCGGAGCGGAGCAGGTGGGTGGGGGTGTAGAAGCTGAGTCTGCTGTTCAGGTAGGCTGGTCCGGCATTGTGGAGTGCTTTGTGTGCATGGGTGAGGAAGCTTGAAGGTTATCCTCTTGTCGATGGGGAGCCAGAGTAGGTCTCTCAGGTGGGAGGTGATGTGGCTGCGGCGGGGGATGTTGACGATCAGTCGGGCGGAGGCGTTCTGGATGCGTTGTAGTTGTCGTAGGTATTTGGCTGGGATTCCTGCATAGAGTGTGTTTCCATAGCCCATTCTGCTACTGACGAGGGCATGTGACACCGTTCTTCTTGTTTCGGTCAGGATCCACTTGTAGATCCTGCGGAGCATGTGGAGGGTGTTGTAGCAGGAGGAGGAGACGGCGTTGACCTGTTTAGACATGGAGAGGGAGGTGTCGAGGATGAATCCTAGGTTGCGTGCATGGTCGGTGGGTGTCAGTGCTGTTACTAGTGTGGCCGGCCACCAGGAGTCGTCCCAGACTGAGGGGGTGGGTCCGGTGATGAGTACCTCCGTCTTGTCCGAGTTCAGCTTCAGAAGGATGTTCCTAATCCAGTCGGCGACGGCCTTCATTCCCTCATGGAGGTTGGTTTTGGTGGTGTGCGGGTCCTTGGTGAGGGAGAGGATGAGCTGGGTGTCGTCAGCGTAGGAGATGATATTGAGGTCGTGTTGGCGGGCCACTTGTGCGAGGGGGGCCATGTAGACGTTGAACAGCGTTGGGCTGAGGGATGAGCCCTGGGGGACGCCGCAGATGATGTCGGTGGCCTCGGATCGGAAGAGCGGGAGACGGACGCTCTGGGTTCCGCCGGAGAGGAAGGACGAGGTCCAGTCAAGGGCTTTCTCTTGGATATCGGCTTCTAGGAGGCGTGTCTTTAGAGTGCGATGGCAGACCGTGTCGAAGGCGGCTGACAGGTGCAGGAGGATGAGGGCTGATGTTTCGTCGTTGTCTAGTTGGCACCTGATGACGTCTGTGGCAGCGATGAGGGCTGACTAGGTGCTGTGGTTTCGTCTGAACCCGGACTGGGACGGGTACAAGATGTTGTTGTCTTCCAGGTGGCGGGCCAGTTGCATGTTGATGATTTTCTCGATGGCCTTCGCCGGGAACGGGAGCAGGAAGATGGGCCGGAAGTTCTTGAGGTCCTTGGGGTTCGCCTTGGGCTTCTTGAAGAAGGCGTTGATTTCGGCGTGTTTCCAGCTTTCTGGGAATGTCGCTGTTTCGAAGGAGATGTTGATGACCTTCCGTAGTTGGGGTGCGACGGCAGCGTCTGCTTTGTTGAATACGTGGTGTGGGCACGGGTCTGACGGAGATCCTGAGTGGATGGAGTTCATGACCTTGCGTGTCTCGTCATCGTTGACGTTGGACCAGGAGGTCAGGCGGTTGGTGCTGGTGGTGTTCACATGGTAGGTGGGGTCTGGCGTAGTCGGGTGGTAATGGTGTTGAAGCTGTCATGGATGTCAGCGATCTTGCGTTGGAAGAAGATGGCCAGTGAGTTGCACAGTTCTTGTGAGGGCAGTATGTCGTTGGCGTTGGCGCTGGGGTTGGAGAGTTCCTTTACGATGCTGAAAAGCTCTTTGCTGTTGCGTGTGTTGTTATCCAGGCGGTCTTTGAAGGAGGATCTCTTTGCTAATCTGATGAGGTGGTGATGTCTGCGGGTGGCGTCCTTGTGGGCTGCGAGGGTGTCCGGAGTGCGTTTGTGGAGCCATATCTTCTCCAGTTTCCGGCATGCGTGTTTGGAGGTCTGCAGCTCGTCAGTGAACCAGGCAGCTCTCTTGTTGGCGTGGTTTTTGGAGGGTTTCTTGAGTTGGGCGAGGGTGTTGGCGCAGTCGTCGATCCACTGTCTGAGGTTGCGGGCAGCGGTGTCTGGGTTGGTGGGTGCGTTTTGGGCGAGGGTCCTGATCAGCTGGTCTTCGGTGACTTTGCTCCAGCAGCGGCGAGGTAGCTGTTGGGTGCGGTGGTGGGTGGTTGGTTTATTGAAGGTGAAATGGATGCAGCGGTGGTCAGTCCAGTAGAGTTCGGTGGTGTGGTCGAAGCTGACGTGGGTGCCTGTGGAGAAGACGGGGTCCAGCGTGTGGCCAGCAGTGTGGATGGGTGCGGTGACGAGTTGTCTGAGGCCGAGGTTGGCAAGGTTGTCGATCAGGGTGGCAGAGTTGGTGTCGTTGTTGTTCTCGAGGATGTAGTCCATGTAGGCGAGTTCGTGGGTGCTGGCGAGGTCGGCGATGGAGTCGATGAATTGAGCTCAGGGTCCGGGGGGTCTGTAGATGAGTGTTCCTCTGAGGGTGGTGTTGGGTTCGGTGTGGATCCGGAAGTGCAGGTCTTTGGCGGTGTTGAGGGTGTCATCTGTGTGGGTGGCGACCTTGAGGGTGGACTTGTGGACGATGGCTATTCCTCCTCCGATTCCTGCGGGTGATCTTGTAGCCATCCGGGATGGCTATGGCGATGTCGGGCGCCGAGGAGTTATTTCCACCAGGTCTTGGTCAGGAAGGCCACGTCTGGGGCAGAGGTGTCGAGCAGATCCCAGAGCTCGACGCGTGTTTGAGTGCGGAGGGGGTGTTGAGGAGTATGCAGCGGAGGTGGATGGGTCCAGTCCTTGTAGGTTTGGTGGCTCTGTCGCAGGTGAAGCTGTAGTTGTGGCAGGAGAAAGGTCAGTGAGTCCGTTTCGGGGCGGCTTGGAAGCAGGTGTGATTTCGGCCGGTGTTGAGTGCGTAGAGGGTGCTGGCGTCGTAGCAGAGTCTGGTGTTGTGGCGTTCGCGGGGTCCAGTGGTTCTAGCGCTGGGGGCGTCCAGGTGCGGATGGGCGCAGACGGTCTTGCCTTTGGCGTGCCAGCGGCACGCCCGCTGCGCGTGGCCGATGCATGGCCTCCATAAGAGGGGGATAGGGAGGGAGGAGCAGCAGGGAGGCAGGAGTGGGGTGGCCAATGGGGAGCACGGGGGCAGGGACGCAGCGGCAGGAAGGAGCGGAAAACAGTGGGAAAACAGGCGGGGGACAGGGAGAAGGTACGAGGCAGCTGGCGGCCGTGTGGTGGCGTGGGGAGCCACCTGCCTCCGAGCAGGGTCAAAGGTCACTCCTACGCCACTGCGCGGCCTCCTTAAGAGGGGGATAGGGAGGGAGGAGCAGCCGGGAGGCGGGAGCGGGGTGGCCAATAGGTAACAGGGGGTGGGGCCGCAGGGACGCAGCGGCGGGAAGGAGTTGGAAACAGCAGGAAAACAGGCGGGCGGCAGGGAGCAGGTACGAGGCAGCTGGCGGCCGTGTGGTGGCGTGGGGAGCGACATGCCTGCGAGCAGGGTCAGAGGTCACCTAATTTTTGCCTGTTATGATTTCAAACTGTAAGTGCACTGAGTCCCTGCTAACCAGGTTCCCAGTGACAGATCTTTCCCAAACGCTGTACCATGATTGCTCCACTCCAGCTACCCCTGTCCGTAGTAAATGGTACCCCTGGTACCTAGGACATAGAATCTGAAGAGGGTCCTCTGGGCCTGCAGCACTGATTGTGCCATCCCAGGGATACACTCAAGAAGGCTATGCACTTTGCCATTGCAGGCCACGTGTCTTGGTGCAGAGAAATGCCATGCCACCCACACACTGCATAAGAAATAGGTAAGTCACCCCTACTGCAGGCCTGTAGCCCTAAGGCATGGTGCACTATAAATCCTATGTGAGGGCATGTCAGCAGGAGCAGATACGCCCTACAATGCCCAGTCTATTCTGAGATATTGTAAGTGAACAGGGAAGCTATAAAGTGTACATGGGCTAGACACTTGTTAGCACAAGTTTCCTCGCTTTATGATGGTTTAACTGATTTCTAAGATGCTTGGTACCAAACATTTTGTCTTAATAAATTCTTTTTGATGCCATATGGGATTTATTAATAAATTCACACAGGAGGCCCTTTTAGAGGGTCCCCTGAAAACCTACCAAGCACTGGTGTGGTCCCTGACTTGTTTCCGCTAGTCTGCCACCACCAGACATATGTCTGACCTCATAGGATGAGAGCCTGCGCTCTCAGAGGACAAAGACAAAGCCTGCTCTGGGCGGAGGTGGTTCACACCTCCTCCAAGGCAGGATGGTCTTCTTGGGCAGGAAGCTTCAAAGGCGATGCTACCTTAGAAATCCAACCCAGGACATCCAGATAGTGAGGGAAGCCAAGCCCCCTTTCCGGCTTCACATTTGGAGGGAGGAAAGGTGGAACCATTAGTTAGATTAGGAGGAGGGTCCCCTCTTAGCCTACACCACCCCAAGGGCAGGGCAGGTGATCTGAACCCCTCTCATGAGATTCCACCATCTTAGGGTGGTGGAGAAACAACTTAACAGGGCTAGGGTAGCGCCCCTTCCCAGAGGAAGTGGTCAGTAGAAGATGAAGACAACCTAAAGGTACTAACTGTCTCCCCTTGTAACGCCTCTAAATTCAGTATTTAGGTGGCACCTCAAAGCCTGTACATCAAATTCGACAGAAAAGCAAAGACCTGGTACATGAGCACTAAAGAGCTGCTATTGAAGAAAAAGGCGCCAAACCCTGCCTGCTGCCTCAGTGACTCAACAATTGCTACCTCCTGTGTCGTCCTGAACCTGAGAGGACTTCAAGAACCCTGGAGTCCCTTCAGCCTTCAAGAAACTGCCAAGAAGCTCCCTTGGAGTGAATGTCTCACTCCCCTGCACACCACAGGCACCAATCCTACGAAGTCAGGTTTGTTGACTGGCTGCTCCTCGATAACCTGGACGAAGCACCGAAGCAAGAAAAGCTACACCAGCTCGGGAGGGTTAGATCTGTCTCTCCACCAAGCTTGGAGGCACCAGGATCTATTGGACCTGATAAGCACCAATACCCAGTCTACCGAATCCCCAATAGCTAACACTGAGAAGAAGAGTCCACACCGGACTCTCCAGACACCAGAAGCAAGCACCCATCGAGGGACATCGAGACAGCCGAAACCCACATCCAGAGTGGCCCAGCTGTCCTGAGATCGCCTTTTCAAGTTGCTTGCTCCACCTGCGAGGACCTCAAGATGCATGATGACGGCTGACCTATCTGCTCTACACCCAGCCCCACCGGCCCCGGTAATGATGAACCAGCTATGCTCCCATGGTCCCCAGGCCCTTACAACCTCCTTCCTCAAAGGAGCCCATCTCATCTGACTCTCCTGTAAGACCTCCTGTGCAGTGTGTTTTCAAGTGACCCCCTTCGTCTTTGTGCATCAGCTTCCAAGATCCTCAGCACACTGCTTCCAGCCGATCCGGGATGCTCCTAAACTTCTCCTGCTGGAACTTTGGACCTGGTCTCGACATTAACCTAAAACGAGAAGGTGAACTTCGTAAAAGCATTGCCTGATTTTATATGCATTTTTCTGCTTTTTCCTTTATTGTTTTCAATGGTGTTTAATTGCACACAGAAGTGATGCATTTTCCGAACTTTGAAAAATCGTAACTCCAAAAGTACTTACCATAGAACTGTGTTCTTGGTCTTAAAAATTACATTTACATTGCTATTATTATAATACATTGGTTCTGGATGTATTCTTGAGTATGTGTCTCATTCATTTCCACTGTGAGTAATAAAATGCTTAGCAATACCCTCTGATAAGCCTAACTGCTCGACACACTACCACAAAAAAAGCATGAGAATTATCAGATTTTCCCTCTGTATACATTTTGGGGATTCATTGGAATATGTGCACACTGTACTTCATTTTAGTACAGCGTATAGAGTGCCAGCTTCCTAGATTTTTACCACCAAGGCCTGAAGTGTTTTTTATCCTGAGGCCCAGATTAACTTGGCTTTTGTGTTGGGTTTGAATTGCTTTTTTAACACAGACCAGACGCAATGCCTACTGGTAAGATTTACAATCCAGCGCAAATAGTAATGTTCGTTGGATTGAAACCCAAACTAATTCAAAGCTTTGTCTTGCGTTACTCTGCATCTGTGCGGCGTTCTCTGGTTGGTGCATGGATGTTCCCATGCAACCACCCATGAGTTTTGATGTAAATCCCTGTCTACCAAGAATTGTACAGAGGGTTTTGCATCAAAATCATCCCCTCCCCGAGGCAGAACTCGTAAAATGGAGAGATGTTTTCCTCTCCTTGTTTTTTTACTCTTAGCATGGAGGAAAATGCCCTAAAGCATAACCATTTGTACACAGAAACTTTGCTGACCGCAGCTCAGACATTCTTGCACTATGGTGCCATGTCTCTACATTAGCGCATGACTGACAAAAATGCACCAGCGCAGAGAGAGAGCAGATATGCACCACTTGTTAGTAGATATGACACATTTATGCTCCCTCCCATTCATGCAACTGTCACAGCAATCAATCAAGGACTTATAAAGCGTAACTACTCACCTGTTAGGAACTCAAGGTGCTGGGGGGGGGAGGAGCAGGGTCTGCGTTTCAGTCAAAGAGCCAAGTATTGAGGTCCTTCCTGAATTGCGACATCAATGGTGATTGGCTGAGGTGCAGAGGAAGAGAGTTCCAGGTCTTCACAGCAAGGTAGAAGAAGGATCTTCCTCCAGTTGTTATCTCGTGGGTCTGTGGAATGGTGGCCAGGGCCAGTTGGGCGGAGCGGAGATGTCTGCTGGGGGTGTAGAAGGAGAGACAGTGATTGAGGTATGAAGGTCCGGTATTGTGTAGGGCTTTGCAGGCATGTGTGAAAAGGTTGAAGGTAATTCTCTTGTTGACCAGTAGCCAGCGAAGGTCTTTCAGGTTGCCGGTAATGTGGTTGTGGCATGGGATGTTCAGGATGAGTCTGGCAGAGGCGTTCTGGACAGTCTGCAGTTTCTTTTTGGAGTTCCTGGGTGGTGCCAGCATAGAGCGCGTCGCCGTAGTTGAGTCTGCTGCAGACAAGCTCATGGGTGACTTTTTTTCTGGACTCGGGGATCCACTTGAAGATCTTATGAAGGAGGAGGAGCGTGTGGAATCAGGCATGGTGACAGCATTGATTTGGCGGTTCATTGAGAGCGAGGAGTCTTGGATGATTAGAGGTTTCATGCGTGGTCCTTGGGTGTGGGGGGATACTGAGTGCTGCAGGCCACCAAGAGTAATCCCAGGCAGAGGGAGAGGAGCCCGAGATGAGTACTTTGGTCTTATCTTAGTTAAACTTGAGGCAGCTTTTCTTCATCAAGGTGGTGACTGTCTTCGTCCCGTCGTGGAAGTTGCCCTTGACAGCTGCGGGTTTGTCTGTGAGGGATAGAATCAGCTGGGTGTTGTTGGTGTAGGAGACAATGTTGAGTCTGTGGCTTCTGATGATGGCTTCAAGCAGGACCATGTGGATGTTGAAGAGAGTGGGGCTCAGGGAGGATCCCTAAGGCACTCCGCAGATCTCTGTGGGTTCTGATTTGAATGGTATAAATCTGACTATCTGCATTCGGCCATTGAGGAAGGAGCGGATCCATTTGAGGGTTTTGTCGCGGATGACGGTGTCGTAGTGCCTTGTGCAGAGGGTGCGGTGGGAGATGGTGTCGAAGGCGGTGGAAAGGTCCAAGAGGATGAGGGTTGCAGTCTTGCCTCGGTTGAGGAGGTTGTGGATGTTATCTGTAGTGGCGAGGAGAGCGGTCTCAGTACTGTGGTTGCTTCTAAAGCCCTATTGGGAGAGGTCCAGGATGTTGTTCATTTCAGCAAAGTTGGAGAATTGGGTTTTTATGGCTTTCTCAATGACTTTGGCTGGGAAGGGGAGCAGAGAGATGGGTCTGCAGTTCTTGAGGTCCGTTGGGTCGGCAGAAGGTTTCTTCAGCATGGGTTTGATTTCTGTGTGCTTCCAGTCTTCTGGGAAAGATGTGGACTTGATGGTGTGGCTTAGTTCCGGAGTGATGGAGGATCTGGCTTTATTGATGTGGTTAGGGCAGGAATCTGAGGTGGCTGCGGAATGGATGCTCTTCATGATCCGAGGGTGTCGTCAGAGTTGAGGGTAGTCCAGCTGGTAAAGTCTGCAGGGGGCTGGATTGATTGGGTGTGGTGGTTGCCGGTGGAGTAGGTGGGTTTTGGGTTGTGAAACTGTCATAGATCTCCTTGATCATGTGGTGGAAGAAGGTGGTGAGGTTGTCACAGAGGTCTTGGGACTAAGAATGTCCGCTCTGTGTTGGGTTTGGTGAATTCTTTGACTATGGTAAAGAGTTCCTTGATGTTGTGTGCATTGGCGTTGATGCGTTACTTTTGATGGCTGCCTTCTTTGTTGTTCTGGTGGTGTGCGTTGATGGCGGATTTGAAGGCTGCGTGGTCTGCTGTGATCTTGCTGCTTCTCCATCCATCCAGGTATGCCTAGACTCTTGGAAGGCGGAGGAGAACCAATGGGCCTACTTGGAGGGATGTTTGTCTGAGGGTTTCTGGAGGGCGGCCAGTGTGTGGGTGCAGTCGGAGATCCAGTGTGGAGGTTGTGTGCTGCAGTGTTTGCATCCATAGATGTCTGTGGTGGCGTCTTGCTGAAGGAGTTGGTGAGCTGGTCTTCCATGACCGTGTTCCAGTTTCTGCGAGCGTTGTGGTAGGCATGGTGGCATAGAGTGGGTTTGGTGAAGGAGAAGTGGATACAGTGGTGGTCGGTCCAGTGTGGCTCAGAGATGTGGCTGACAGAGATGTTGCTTGTGGAGAAGATGTGGTTGAGCGTTTGCCCTGCAGAGTGGATTGCTGTGCTGCATTGCATGAACTCTTTGTAAATCTGGCCCTTAGTGCTTAATACATTGGTCTATAATGGAACAAGTCAGAATTAAGATTCTACACCCATTCTATACATCTTCAGTCAGTGGACCAAATACCTTTAAAGCCGGTGTCCTCACATCTTTTAAGTGGGGATCCTGGACAGTCAGTGGTAACAAACCTCTCCATTTGTAAGAACATTTGTGAAATTAAAAATATATATATATCACTACAAGCAACTGATGTGTTATATTGGGTGGTTTTTATGTAGCACATGTCTGTCAGTTTATTGGTAGGTCCCTTCACCCAAATGCACATTCTTCAAGAACAAAATATTTTTTTTTAAAAAAGGAACACCTGCATGGAGGAGACAAGGATAAAAGCATTGATTGAGGAAGACGGGTACAAAAACATAGAACAGAAAGATAAATGCGCGGGCGCTGGAGTAGTACACGCGAGTGCACCACAGGCGCTAAGTAACATCAGACAAGGATGAGAGCAATGGAAGGCAAAGCACACAAGGAAAGAAGCAACATGGAGCACATTGGGTGGAGGTGAGGTACACAAGAGAGAGCAACACAGATGTGATCGCGACACAGACTCAGGTGTACAGGCTGGATGAGCACATGCACATGAGGGAAAGAGCCAGAACACACATGCACTCTCCTGGAGTGCACAACCAAAACAAAATAAGATCCCTAAAAGGGATGCTATAAAAGACTGGTAAAGATGCTATTCTCCATGAGAGGTACAAATACAAGAAGTTCTTGATGGTAAGGCCACAACAGGTCTTTCACAATCAGACAGTTTATGTTGTCTGATTGTCTTGGTAGACAAGACTTAAAACAAAATTTCCATAATCATATGCAACTGGATATAGTTAGTTATATGTCTTTCCATAATATGTAGATATTTTCAATTCAGTTCCTGCAGGGGTGTCTCAACCTTTCATCCTTCAGAGATTGATAAAAATGAATATCACTAATTAAGGATATGAATATGTCATATACAGTGAAAGAAACATGGATCAGGCCCAAGCTGAGCTGCATATGTCTGGTTCCTGTTTGTGGTGGAATGGTGGCAAAACAATGATGGACTGGAATATGGCCCCTAGTAATAACCAATAGCTTGATTTAATTCAAACATTTCACCCTTCACATTTTTAGATTCTTTAGTGTGACCACTTAAATGGGACTGGTATGCCCATATTTGCCAGAGGAAAGAGGTTTCATCCTACTAATGAGACTCATTTTGGCCAAAAGCATTGTGGGTTACTTGTATTGCAGTACAGAAAGGACCTGTCCTATCAGTTTGGGATGAACTGTTCCTATTGGAGTAGGACCAAGGCTGATTTGTGTAAGGCCTGTTCCTATCTGAGGTGGCAGGATAGGTGAGAAAACAATGGACTGCAATGTGGCTCAAACAATTACCAGTGGCTGAGAATAATTCAAGCATTCTTCCCCTTCTTCCCGTCATTGTTTTGCATTCTGCACCTGGAAAACTGTCAAACGTGCTCTTGTTGCATTCAAGCGGACTACGGGAACACCCTGTACGCTGGGATCAACAAAAATCTCACCAGAAGGATGTAGTCTATTCAGAACACAGAAGCCAGAATCACTCTCGATCTTCCATGCCGCACTCACATCACACCACATCTGAAGGAGCTCCACTGGCTCCTCATTCACAAACTAACACAATTGAAACTTCACGCCCACAATTTCAAGGTACTCCATAACACTGGCCCAGCATACCTCAACAATCGCATCTACGTCACATCTACATTCAGAAACTTCCAAACATCTCTGCTCATCCTCACTCTTACTTGTACAAATCTCACTCATATGGAAAACCAGATTCGGCAGTCAAGCCTTCTCCAAAATCACTCCTACAGTGTGGAACTACCTGCCTCTACTTGTAACAGCCTGCTTTTCGGATCCCACAAAAAGCTGAAGACCTGGGAGCATATTTATCATTGTGATGCTCTGCCCTTGTGCCACGCAAGGGGGTGCAAGGGCTATGCAGCAAGAAAGTCAGATTTTTCAAGCTACGCAAGGCCATCTGTGGCTTGTTAAATCTAGATTATTAACGCAAGGCAGTGCAAATCGCTGCCTTGCATTATTCTGCCCCAAGGAGACGTTCCATGGGTGGAGCTTGGGTGTTCCAACGCATTCACCTATGGATTTTGGTGCATTGCCAGATTTACCAAGACTGGTAAAGCTGGGAATGCGTCAACAAGCTACGCCTTCACAGGGAAAGTGCAATGAGGAGAAATATCTTGTTTCCTCTTTCTAAGAGTACTGCATTCTGTAGCACAAGTAGAGTGAGGAAAGTGCCTCTGAGGATTGTTTTTGTGCAGGAAGCTGCCCATACCTGCACAAAAACAATCCTGTGGTGCAAGGATACCTGCATTGGCCAAAGGCAGCACACTGTGTGCCAGCACAAGGAAAGGACAGGAATGTGTCATATTGTGTTAAATGCGGTACAATTCTGCCCTTTCCCTTTCACACATCGAGGCAAGGTGGCTTTCTGTGCTGCGTGAAATAATGTTATTCTGCCCCCTGTTTTTTCGAGTAGTCCTACTAGGCCCGCTGCAGAGGGTAACAAGTGGTGGGCTTACAGCAGGTTGAGGGTGTTGATGGAAAGGCAGAGGCCGAGTACAGGAGGTACGATGGACTGTACCCAGCAGAGCGGCTCTGAGCACTGACGGCGTGGCCTGAACATCGAAGAGGGTGACTGAGGACCAGGGAAGGCTGAATGCCAGGTTATGGTTTCGATGGTTGACTTGTAGATCCCTGAGGATTATCGAACGACTGGCTGAAGGTGCCTCATGCCCAGCAGAGTAGCTGTGAACTAACTCATGGTTGGATGGAGTCTAGCTGAGATCTGTGAATTGGCTCAGTGCCTGTGAGACAACCCCGAGAGGGTGTGTGAAAGCAATGCTAATGCAGGACCCACCTCTGCTGTTTGAAAACAGTATTCTATTATTTTTTGAAGTACATTGTGAGCATCACCCCAGAAAGTCTTATTAATGACCCCTTTGTCTCAGACAAGGATTCCAATTAGGCCAACTAACCATGCCATGTGTAAAATCATTATGTATATATTCGAGAGACTTAACGTTTGGCATGTATTCACCATGCACTGTTGCTAAATATGTTCAGAACTCGTTACTATTCAATATTCTCTTGCTACTGATGTTCATGTATGTCATGCAAGTTTAGTTATTGGTTCTGTGTTGTCAAAGACTTCAAATGACTTAATTACAAAAAGTAAGTGACATCACGCACTCTGTGACCGCAAATGTTGTCACCCATTGGATGCCCTGACCCCCATCAGGAGCCTTCCATTGACTGCTCAGAGGCTAGCTGCAGGCAAATGACTGAGAACTCAAAAAGGAAAGAGGCTTTAGTGCTAGGCTTAATTACTGAACCTGCCACTGCCTTGATGAACCCCGAGATCAGAGGTAGCAAGTACTATGCAGGGTAAGATAAATGTCATGCCAGCTGTGGCAGCTGGCACCCCTAGTCACGTCTTATTATCTGTGTGCTGTGGGAGCACCGCGTATAATCACACTTTATAGCACCAAAATCTTTCTCAAATGTCAGTTGCATTTCAGACTATGAGGCTGGCCAGTCATATCAAAATTATGGATATATAATGAGCTGGAACTCAGGGTTATTACGTAGCACGCCGGTATATAGCTTCAACATTATGTGTCTTCACTGTATTTAACTTCAACATTCTGAGCGTTCACTGTAAGGAGCTTCAACATTCTGTGTTTACTGTATATACCATCAATATTCTGTGTTTAATGTATATACTGTCAATATTCTGTGTGTGATCACTGTATATAGCTCCAACATTCTGTGTTTACTGTATAAAGTTTAAAAATTCTGTGTGATCACTGTATATAGCTTCAACATTCTGTGTGTTCACTGCATATAGCTTCAACATTCTGTGAATTCACTGTATATATCTTCAACATTGTGTGTCCACTGTGCATAGCTACAACATTCTGTGTTTACTATATATACCGTCAACATTCTGTATGTGATCACTGTATAACATTCTGCGCGTTCACTGTAAATAGCTTCAACATTGTCTGTTCACTGTGCATAGCTTCAATATTCTGTGGTTACCGTATATAGCTACAACATTCTGTGTTTACTGTATATACCTTCAACAGTCTGTGTGTTCACTGAATATAGTTTCAACATTCTGTGTGATCACTGTATATAGCTTCAACATTCTGTGTTCACTGAATATAGCTTCAACATTCTGTGTGTTTACTATATACCCTCAACATTCTCTCTGTGATCACTGTATATAGCTTCAACATTCTGTGTTTACTATATATAACTTTAACATTCTGTGTGTTTACTGTATATAGCTTCAACATTGTCTGTTCACTGTGCATGCCTTCAACATTATGTGTTTACTGTATATAGCGCCAACATTCTGTGTTTACTGTATATAGTTTCAACATTCTGTGTGATCACTGTATATAGCTTCAACATTTTGTGTGTTCACTGAATATAGTTTCAACATTCTGTGTGATCACTGTATATAGCTTCAACATTCTGTGTGTTCACTGAATATAGCTTCAACATTCTGTGTTTTTACTATATATACCGTCAACATTCTATCTGTGATCACTGTATATAGCTTCAACATTCTGTGTTTACTATATATATAGCTTCAATATTCTGTGTGTTTACTATATATAGCTTCAACATTGTGTGTTCACTGTGCATAGCTTCAACATTCTGTGTTTACTGTATATAGCTACAAAATTCTGTGTTTGTTGTATATAGTTTTAACATTCTGTGTGATCACTGTATATAGCTTCAACATTCTGTGTGTTCACTGAATATAGCTTCAACATTCTGTGTGTTTACTATATATACCGTCAACATTCTGTGTGTGATCACTGTATTTAGCTTCAACATTCTGTGTTTACTATATATAGCTTCAACATTCTGTATGTTTACTGTATATACCGTCAACATTCTGTGTGTGATCACTGTATATAGTTTCAACATTCGGTGTGGGATCACTGTATATATTTTCACCCTTCTGTGTGTTCACTGTATATAACTTCAACATTGTGTGTTCACTGTGCATAGCTTCAACATTCTGTGTTTACTGTATATAGCTTCAACATTCTGTGTTTACGGTATATAGTTTCAACATTCTGTGTGATCACTGTATATAGCTTCAACATTCTGTATTCACTGCATATAGCTTCAACATTATGTGTGTTTACCGTATATACCGTCAATATTCTGTGTGTGATCACTGTATATAATTTCAACATTCTGTGTTTACTATATATAGTTTCAACTTTCTATGTTTACTATATATAGCTTCAACATTCTGTTGTCACTGTATTTAGCTTCAACATTCTGTGTGTGATTTTTCTATATAGCTTCATCATTCTGTGTTTACTGTATATAGCTTCAACATTCTGTGTGTGAATTTTGTACATAGCTTCATCATTCTGTGTTTACTGTATATAGCTTCAACATTCTCTGTGTGATTACCGTATATAGCTTTAACATTGTAGGAGTTATAGTGGCCAGCATGGAGGCATCCTTACTTAAGTCTTTTAAGCTCCCCCCTCACCCGTCCTGCAAATAGCATGACCTTACTGTGTGTTGCTAAGGTTCTGGAGCGAGCCTGGAGGCAGTCCTACGATTCCACAGCTAAATCTCAGTACAGGAATTATATCAAGGCCTACCATAAAATGGTCTGGAAGGTGAGGGCCTCTTACTATGCTAAGAAAATTAACTCGAGCAGCAATCCCTCTAAAACGATTTTCTCGCTATTAAAAGACATGGTGAAACCCTCTCTCGCTCCGGATAGCACTATATTTTCCAACTCCAAGTATGAAGTACAGGCCAAATACTTCATCAGCAAGGTTGAGTGTATTTATGGCAGATTTTGTCACAAGCATTGACCCTGATCCCCGAGTGCCCCCCCACCCGCTCTGTGATCCATCCTTTTTACGCCTTCCTGTCCATCTCTGCCGATGCACTTGAAACCCTGTTCTCTAAGGTCAGGATCTCAGGACGTTCTCCTTAAACCTGACCTCTTCATAAAGTTTCAACACTTGCTTTTACCTAAGTGCCTGGAACGGACTAATCTATCTCTATCCTTGGCGTCCATCCCGTAATCTTGGAAACACACTAAAGTCATCCTTTTGCTGAAAAAATGACTTCGGGGGCAACTGGGCCTGGGAACTTTCACCCTATTTCCCTGCTTCCATTCTTGGCTAAAATAACGGAATCGCACATCAACACCATTCTAAATCAGAACTTGGAACTCAATTCTATACTGGACCCCTCTCAAAATAGTTTCAGGCCACGGCACAGCACATAATCCACTCTGCATACCGTCACAGAGCAGTTGCTTGCCTTGTAAGACGAGGGCAGAACCTTGGCTCTTACCCTACTCGACTTGAGTGCAGCATTTGACACAGTCTCCCATAAGATCTTGCTGCACCGGTTATAGGAGATCGGCATCGATGGCAGAGCCCTCTCCTGTTTTGCGTCTTTCCTGGCCAACAGGACCTTCCAAGCAATTCCCCCCCTTTTCATTCCTATACTCACCTGTTACGCTCTGGCATTCACCAGGGTTCGGCACTGAGTCCTACCTTGTTTAATATTTACATCCAGCCTTTGGCTTTGGTAGCCAAAGCTTGTAAAATCTCGCTCGTGTCATATGCTGATGACACGCAATTGGTGCTCTCCCTTTCTAATGAGCCTAGTCAGGACTCCGCGACATTTCAGGAGGACTTGACCACTATCACTGATTAGATGTCAGACAATTGCCTTCAACTGAACTCCACTAAATCAGAGATCCTCCTTCTAGGGAGAAATCCCTGCCTCTGGGGCAGCCAGTGGTGGCCTCCCGAGCCTGGGTCACCCCCTCTGCCCAAACCTGCTGTCAGGAACCTGGGTTTCTGGGTGGACAGCATCCTTGTCTTTGACACCCATGGCAAATCAGTAGCAGGCACCTGCTTTGCATTGTTACAGGGCCTAAAGCCCATTCTAGGACTGTTCGATGCTCACACCTGTCAGACGATCACCCAATCCACTGTCCTGCCGAGGCTGGACTACTGTAACGCGTTGCTCCTTGGTGCTAATAAGGCAGTGATCAAAAGGCTCCAGCGCGTACAGAATGCCACAGCATGCACCCGTTATGCACTCCCCAAATGCCATCCTGTCTCTGGCCTCCTCCGCCAATAACATTGGCTGCCAATGGAGCAAAGAATCCCACTTCTAAGTGCTCTACACAACACACAAGATTCTCTTGGGCATCTGCCCGGCTATCTTGAGTAATCGGTGCCTCGCTTACACACCGGCCCATGCCTTGCACTCGGTGGACCTCCATCTTGCCCGCGTGACCCGGGTACGCAGAGGCAGAGCCGGAGTGCGATCATTCCAGGCGATCGCACCTGTTCTCTGGTATTCCCTACCTCTCTCCGCCCGTAGCATTTCCAATCATTGGGATTTTAGAAGGGCTGTGAAGACGTGGCTATTTGCTGGTAACTAGTTATCTCAACGGATCTCTTCTGCCGTGCTACTTCTAATGCTGGGACGATCTGTTACTGGGACAGCAATGCACTTTATAAATATTTTAGCATAACATAACATAAATGCACTATCAACAGAACTCTAACTGAATGAATGTGCTTAAACTGCAACTTTTACCACCTAGTTCCCAAAAGTACCTGTGGTAACAACGCCTTTGGATCTTGCCAATATTATTGTTACGTCCTGATGGGTTGAGGCTAATGGCACGATATGTCAAGGATTGTTCCGGAAAACCAAACCCAACATTCAACATCCAGTCTACTGGCCCAGTGTGTATTAAAATGTAGCATTTAACAATTATTCTGCAAAATATAATTGCGGGAGAACCCTTTAATAACCCTGCGAAACAATAATAAATTGAGACCAATGTTATGTTATATAATGTTAAAATAAATCACTGGCCACTCTGCAGCATGAGGAGACACTGACGGGCGTCCCAGCATGTATATTTGACTCAGGTTCTTCAGATGGCTCCGGTCACCATTGTTGGAAGTGTTACCTCCCCCCCACACTCTGTCCCCCCCCACCCCATGCTGCATCTCCAGCTGTGCTCCTTGCCTGACCCATGGCCGAGGTGAAGGAGTACTTTTCAGATCACACTGCGTAAAAGGAATTTAGTGAAAACCAAGCAGAACTTCTTGAGCGTTCTGTGCTCGGTGTTTGCGTAGGAATATTTCAGAGGCTCTGGGGCATATTATCAAGGGCCATATTGCTGCTTTTTTGGCTTTAAAAGCCAAAAAAGCGGCAAGATTTTCTTTGCAGTATTAACAAGCTCATGCTAACCCTTGTTAGCGCTTGTTTTCGCGCGATAGCTGCCATTTTTTTATCGCCCTGCATTCCATCGCTAATGACATACAAAGTAGGCGTTCCTGAGTAAAACAGCATGAGAGAACTTGCTAACACAGCTTCGCAATATTATCAAGCTGGCAGCAGACCCGCTATAAAGTTGACTTAGCCATCTTAATAATGGGTGGTGGATTGCAAGGCTAAGGCCACAGGGGCGTGTCAGCAAGGTTTTCATTATCGCGCAAAAAATATCGCAGCATTTCCCGCTTTTTGCTGCTATCGCTTGATTTCTTATCGCCTTTGAGATGAGCGTTGATAATAATGCTCTAACTCGGCAATGAAATCCAGCAATAGAAAAAAATTAGCTAAGCACGCTCTGCGATATTTATCACAGTTTGTTGATAATATGCCCCTCTGCGTCTAAAGAGATCATTGTGATTAGAACAGCAACTCAGCAGCATGTCTCAGTGAGTTTAAAGCTCGCTGCTACATCTCACCCCCTCCACAGCCCCCCATCTGCTCTGCTGGTAAGGCCAGCTCACCCTTCCATCCTTCAGATGTCGATAAATTGAATACTATCCAGTTGAATGATAGTAACTCCTGGAAGTAGCAGCAGTGCAGCGTGAAACACTATATAAACATACATTAATATTATTAATACTTCTACCGTTCTAGAGTGATAAAACTGTTTTTCTGATTACTTTTATAACTGCAATCCCCAGTGTTATGTTAAGTAACCCGTCGGCTATCAACGCTCACATCCTGTGCTCGTCATTGAACTGTTTCCGGTTCTTGGGAGGTCTCCAAGGCACCTTCCTGAGGCCTGTTGGGACTTGATCTACTCTGAACTTTGCAACATTTCCCTTTCTCATGAATCGTTATATGCAGGTGTTGGGAGTGCGACCACCCTCTTACCCATTGCGCAGACCTCAGCACTGGGCGGTGCTTTCATGAATCGGGGGTGCAGCGTAGGAGAAAAGAGTGGAAGATGACGTTAGATTAATACACTTGTCTAATGTAAGATCCCAATTACTAATTTTGAAACTGCAGTGGCGATTTAGAAGGCGAGTCCGCGAGCCCGTCTCCCGCATATCTTAAATCACTGAAGTTCCTAATAATGTAATCGATTAGAACCTGTTTTCTAGGAAGGCTTTTTACGGTCTCTGCTGGGGAAGCTCTGTCGGGCCGAGTCCCTGGAGTCAAACCGGCCGCTCTGGAGACATTCTAACTCAGCGAGCGAACTTTTCCCAAGGTCACCAAGCTAAAAGAAACGTTTTTGCGATAATATCCTGCCGCCTAAAGTACTTCTTTTACAGGGGTTGTTTGGCAAAATGTTTGTAACTTGCTCAACGTTGGTGAACTTTACTGAACGTGTGAGTGAAGCTTTCAATAAAAATGCCACTCGGTTGGCGCTAGGGTGGCCAACTGGCATGGGCGCAAATTCAGGACGGCGAGTGTAAAAATTCAGGACAAAGGGTCAACATTCAGGACACAAATTTAGGACAGGAGGTCAAAATTAAGGACTAAAGGTTTGCTTTATAGACACATCAGTGGATGTCATACAATTGTATATAAATAAATAGGCAAAGAACATAAGTACAAGTCACTTTCTCCAGCCCGGTCACTTTCTCCTGCCCGGTCACCGCTCCTTCCCTGTAATTTCCCCCGCTCCATCACTGCTCCTGCCCGTTAACTTCTCCTGCCCCGTTCACTGCTCCTGTCCGTTCACCGCTCCTGTCCGTTCACCGCTCCTGTCCGTTCACCGCTCCTGTCCGTTCACCGCTCCTGACCATTCACTGCTCCTGGTCATGCCTAATCACGTCTCCTGCCCTGGTCTCGTCTCCTGCGCTGTCACTTTTCCTGCCCCATCACCATTCCTACCCCGTCACCTCTCCTGCCCCGTCACCACTGCTGTCCCATCACTTCTCCTGCCCGGTCACCTCTCCTGTCCTTTTAGGGGGGGCTAATTCTTCCAGCCGTAACGAGAGTGGCTGTAAGAAGGGGTGAAAACATAATAAAAGCCTAGGGCCTCATTTATGAGGCCGTGCGTCACTTTTATGCCGCCGGTGCGTCAATTTTTTGTGACGCACCAGCAGCGTAAATAATGTGCCTTGTTGCACCATATTTACAAAGTGACGCATCTAGGTAGATGCGTCACTTTGTAAACCCCTGCGCCACATTATACCTGCGCCAGGTATAATGTATGCAAGGGGGGCGTATTGACGCAAGGAAGGGTCGTAGAAGTGACGCAGTGAAATCTATGAAATTTCACTGCGTCAATTTTAGGACACCGTTGCGTCAAAATCTTGTGTCTGCCTCACAGCAGGCGTAAGACTGACGCAAGCCCTTTCACATGGGGCTTGCCTCATGTGAAAGGGAGCATTGGTGGAGTTGCGTCACTTTTGTGACACACTCCAGCAATGCGTCACTTTTGCGCTTACAGATACGTCAGAAATACTGACGTGTCTGTAACTCCTTGCGACATGATGCGTCATACATTAAATATGACGCATCATTGGTGTCGCAAGGAGTGCGCAGTGAAAAGTGACGCATCGCTGTTTTCACGCAGCGATGCGTCACTTTTCATAAATGAGGCCCCTAATTTACAAGCAAGTAAATGGCCTTTAACAGACGTGTGAAGTAGTTGGGTGCGGCTGCAATTAGACGTCGCCGCCCGGGCTGACACACACGACGGGAGGGGGGGGGGGGGCGGCAATGGATGTTGCACGCCTGCCTGCAGTAAATGCAGAGCCAGATATTTGGAGATGTTCTGCAGCGAAAAATGTGGAGTACATTTTCATTCGGAATAAATGTCTTTGAAAAGTCAAATAAGCAAAAAATATTAGCAGTTCCTATTGTAAGGTATAACTAACCCCAATAATCAGCGGTGTAACACAAAATGATGAGGTTCCCCTTGCAGAATGTGATGAGGGGCCCCTGAGTCTCTAATATATCACACATAATCATTGGTCTTGGCCTCATTGGCCCCTCCCCCAGCGCCACACGGGCTTGTATTACACTGCTGATACCACTTTAATAATGAAGAATAGCAGAGCAAGATATATGTGCATTATTCTCTGAACCTCCCCTCGTAAAAGCCTACTTCTAGGAACAATCTCCACTCTCAGTCTCTTTCACCTCATCAGGACAGGCAGTCGTCCCGCTCAGTTCCAGGTAAGCATGAGACTTTCCTGTGACTCCCGTCCTGTTGGTAGGAGGTGTTGATGTTGGATCATTAACTTAACCCCTTGGCCGCGGCGGTAATTCCGCCGCGGCGCTTGAGGGGAGGGGGGCCGCGCGGCGCTGCCATGCTCATGACGGAACCACTCCGTCTCGAGCCACGGACGCGCTGTGCTTGTGACGGAGTGGTTCCGTCACGGCCACGCCCGCTTAGTAGAACGCGCCGCGCAGGCGCGGAATCGCGGCAGCGTGGGCGGGGTGGCGCGCTGTGACGGAACCACTCCGTCACCAGCACAGGGGGTCCATGGGTGGTGACGGAGTGGTTCTGTCACCAGCACACAAGGGGTTAAGCAAGGTATCCGACACTTTTCCAAGCATCAGATACCCTCTGGCTGGTTCTTGATGCTGTCCATTTCGCCAACACTGAGTATGATTTGGTAACTGAAGATATTATCATTCCGATTTACATATTATGCAAATTAAATGATGGTCCTCGCCATTCTGAGAAAAGTTTATTCTTGGTGCTTGGGAAACAATTCGAGGCTCATCAGTAAAGCAGCAGCAGCATGACCTCAAACTTGAGAGTCTACAACATTAAGACCAGTTATTTCTGGTCAGAGAATACCGATCTTTGGTCATGTTAATCCTAACCATAGATATTATTATCTTTGTGGCACTAGAGCTGATGGACCCATGTAGTTTTCAGTTACCAACCCAGTGGCAGTAATTGTAAACGATTTCTAAATTTCACATGTTTAATGATTTAAAATGCACCTCCGTCATTTCCATGGAAGAAATGCATTGCTCGCCATAAATCTCCGTAAATATCAAATATTTCTATTTCTTATATGCCACAGTGCTAGTCATTCTATAATGATGATAAATGTGTCCCTCTGTTGATTTGTTAGTGGTACATGGAGTCTGTTTAACTGAAAGATTGTTTCAACTTCTGGTAATGACCAATTAGTTTTTTTTTAAAAAAAAATGTCTCGAAAGACCATTGTGTTAGGATGACCCAGGTTTTCCATCTACTCATGATAGGATGGAGGACGCTGGCCAGATGTTTCTTGCAACAAGAAAAGAGTGTGTATTGGAAGTATATATGTAGAACCTGAAAGTAGGCGGAAAATCAACGGCTTCTATAATTGTAGCGATTTCCACGAATTACCAGATGCACTGGAATTATCTGGAAGATAGTAATGTGGAATACTTTTTAATATGCATTTCTGATTACACGACTCTACAGCGGATCAGAGCCCGCCACCCCTGCACTAGTGGAAACTAATTACACGCAAGTGGCAGCACTTGATATATCTCCAGTGAGGTAAAAAACATTCATTAAGAATACCGAAGGCGTGTCTGGTGCAGATGTACCCTAGTGGGTATAGAGAAAATATGAAAATCTATGACTGTATGAAGCTGTAGTAAGGCATCAAAGAGAATGTGCACAACGATTCAAGGTCAGCGTGATTCAAGGGTTTACAATTGAGAATGCAGCTCGGGGTGGATTACCTTCTTTTACAACCTTCAAATATCTTCAATCCCAATAAAGATTTTGGGGCAGATTTACAAGAAAGTGGCGCATCTGTATAGACGCGTCAGTTTCCTTGCGTCACCTCCAAATGTCCTTGCGCCACTAAGGATGCGCCTTATTTACAATACGGTGCACCATGGCGTAAGGATTGACAGATGCGTCAGAAATTTTGATGCATCTGTAGACGCAAAAGTCATGCATTGCTGAAGTTGTGTCGCAAGCACAACGCCACTCCAGCAATGCAAGGGAAGGCCTATCCTCATTGTGCTGCATCACTCCTTACGCCTGCTTCAAGCAGGCATATGAATTTGACGCAGTGGCGTCCTAGAAGTGGGGCAGTGAAATCTTGTAGATTTCACTGCATCACTTCTACAAGGCTTTTATGCGTTGGAACGCCCACCCTGCATGCATTATACCTGACGCAGGCATAATGTGATGCAGGGCTTTACAACGTGACGCATCTCCCTAGATGTGTCTCGTTGTAAATGGGCCGTATTTGTACGCTGCTGCTGGGTCACAAAAAGTGACACAATATCGACTCAAAAATGGTGCAAGGTGCTTGTAAATCTGCCCCAGAGTTGTTAGGAAAAGTAATAATATCTTCTTTTTTTGCAAAGCACTTCCTACCACGCCTCTGCCATTAATTAGGGCTGGAAATCACACTTTCTACTATAAGGCCCCTAACCCCATAGATGCCCTGAATCCCCCATGACTTGTCTCAAGTGTGCATCAGAATTGGTTGTTTGTGTGTTTTGAGCTTGATAGTCTCAAACTGACAGTACTCCAGTTTTGAACAGAAAGAAGTCCACACCTTTATTAAACCAGACACAGCCGTAATGTGAGTTGTGCAGAAAGCAATGGGAGGTAAAACATAGTTACACAACATGTACAACAGGACTCCTGGAATTGTGGTGCAACGCAGGGTTGATTGCACTCCACAAGAGGAACATTGCTTTTTGCGTGGCATTATTTATATAGGTGAAGTTAATTTATCCACTATGTTATCAGTATCAAAATATTAACTAAGTTAACCCACCTAGGCATTTAATAGCATACAGTGCCTTGTTTAATAAACTTCAGTTGGTTCTCTTGGTAAATGCATCTTTACATTTATCTGGATCCCTACAAAACATTATTAAAAAATAAATATGATTTAGATACAATTATTTTGTGTAATGTGTGCACATGCAATGCGGCTATTAACAAAACTGCCTCCTGTGCAAGGGGCGCGGTACAGTAAAAAGTGCACCTTGTTTATTCTGCCGATGACGGGTGGGCTTCAAAACCGTACCCTGGCTCTCAGGGCTGGGCGTATCCTGGAAGCATCATTTTAATAGTTCCTGGCAAGTACCAGCCTTCGGTGATGTTGTGTCAGTTAACTATTTATTATGTAACTGTGAAGCTAGGGGATCTTTTAAAGGAAAGGAACAAGACATGGCACAAGGAGAGGTGAAACACTTCTTTCACTGTCCTACTGGGCACTTTAGGGAGCTGCTACTTGGTAAATACATTGGCCCTCATTTATGAAAAGTGACGCATCGCTGCGTGAAAACAGCGATGCGTCACTTTTCACTGTGACCTCCTTGCAACACCAACGATGCGTCATATTTACAGTATGACGCATCATTACACAAAGAGTTACAGATACGTCAGTATTTCGGACGTATCTGTAAGCGCAAAAGTGACGCATTGCTGGAGTGTGTCACAAAAGTGACGCAACTCCAGCAATGTATCCTTTCACATGGGGCAAGCCCCATGTGAAAGGGCCTGCGTCAGTCTTACACCTGCTGTGAGGCAGGCATAAGAAATTGACGCATTTCTGTCCTAGAAGTGGTGCAGTGAAATCACATAGATTTCACCTCGTCACTTCTATGACCCTTTCTTGCGTCAATACGCCCCCCTTGCATACATTATACCTGGTGCAGGAATAATGTAGCGCAGGGGTTTACAAAGTGACGCATCTACCTAGATGCGTCACTTTGTAAATATGGCGCAACAAGGCGCATTTTTTACGCCACTGGTGCGTCACAAAAAGTGACGCACCGCTTGCGTAAAAGTGACGCACAGCCTCATAAATGAGGCCCATTGCTTTAAAATTAATCTGCTTCACCAGTTAAAAATGTTGCTAGAGCAAGTAACTCCTCCTTTAAGTTTTCTATATTTTTCATTTATTGCACACACTAGAGAACTAAGGGGCATATTATCAAGAAATCTTTCGCCACTTTAGCAGCACATCTCGCCGAAAAAGCGGTGCTTTTTTTATCGCACTATCAACAAGAACATGCTAACATGCTTTAGCGCTTGTTTTCTTGAGATAGCTGCTGTTTTTTTTTGCTTTGCATGTCAGCGATATTTATCGCTAATAACATGCAAAGTAGGCATTCCTCACTAATACTACATGAAAACAGCCGCAAACACAACTTCGCACTATTAACTATGCAGCACCGGACCAGCGAAGCGATTAAAAAAGCCGCGCTGACCGCTGTTATTGTTATTGCGGGAATTTAACACCTGTTTAAAAGTTGACTTAACCATCTTTTGTATTGGAGGTGGATTGTGTGGTTCAGTTCACACTTGCCTATTAGCAAGGTTTTCACTAGAGCTTACTAAACATCTCTTGGTTTCTCACTGCTTATCGCCGTCTATCGCTGGATTTGACCTCCTCTGATCAAAGTGTTTCTAATACACCGCTAACACAGCGATGTCAACCAGCAATAGACGGCGATATAAGAAAACGCGCTAAGCGCGATTTGCGATAATTATCGTATTCTGTAGATAATATGCCCCCAAGCATCTTTTAAGGCATCGAAAGATTGAGATGGGATACATTTCGATTGTGGACACATCCGTAGAGACAGTAGATACAATTTGTAGGAAAGTGGATATCTGACTATATGGTTACCCCCACTTTTTGCCTGGCGTTTTGCTGGTTTTTGACTTAGTTGGCATGGGACCCTGCTATTCAGGGCCCCAGTCTATCTGCTTTCTCTATAAAATGGACTCCATGTACTTTAGGTACATACCAGATTGGTTACTGGGTCACACTTGTTAGCCCATGTATTGTGTACCCTAGGTACCCAGGGCATAGGTGCACCCTAGGCCTACCAGGGGCTGCAGCATGTATTGTGCCACCCGTGGTTTGCCTTCTAAACTGACACCACAGGTTCACACAGCCTGGGTAAGGTGGTGTAATCACCCCTTACTTAGATATAGTATACCTATATCTATATATACATATAGACACGCGTATACCTATAACTCACTCCTAAGGCAGACCTCGACAATCCTGGAGGTAGAGTGCTTGGTTTTATGTGAGAGGGTGCCCTAGCATGAGCTGAGCCCCTCTGCAGCTTTCGGAACCATCTCCTTATAGCTGTTCTATGATATAGACATACCATATACTCTTAAGTGCATTATAATCCTCGCGGTTAAAGCTAACTTTGGTTTGGCTTTATCAAAACATGTCGTGTAAGGTGTCAAAGACTTTGGAATACTACCCACCACCCCGCCAATTTTGGCAGCGGGTGTAGCATTCCACCCTTTTAGAGGGAGAAGACATGTAGTTACTGGTAAACCCGGTTAAAGTTAAACAGAGCCTCAGCATCACAAAATGGAGGCTGCTGCCACAGACACGAGTCTGACCTCCTGCTGCTGGACGAAACTCCGGCAGGGGAGGCCTGGACAATAGATTTCCTGTCCAGGGAGGTGCCAGCACCTCCCCAGACAGGCTTTAGTGTATTGGGGCAGGGAGGGCTGCATTCAGTGAATGCTTTCCAGACACTGCCTGGGGCACACAAGGTGCTCCATGCATTTCCCAGCTCAAACCGGTTGCTGGGGCACTCTGCCCCAGCTCTGGTGCGAAACTGGACAAAGGGAAAGGGGTGTAACCACCCCCTTCCCAGGTCCACCCCTAGGAGGGACCTTAAATGTAGTCCAGCCCCTAAACTTAGTATAAGTATAGGAACCCAGTCCCTAGGACTTTATATTATCCCAGATGAAACTCTGAAACATAAATCCTGGACCTTCGACATTCCATATCAACTGAAAGACGGAAGACATCTCCATTGTGGTCAAGGAGTGACCACCCTGTTCAAAAAGGCACCAACAGCAACTTTGCCAGTCTGCATTTTCAAGGCTCCCGCCGGATCCCGAAGAATCTGCAACACAAGACATGGACTTCCAGATATCTCTGTCCCCCACCTTGGCTCACAGCAAAGCTGAGACACGTGGCAGACACGAGAGACGTGGGACAAGAACAATTGGACATCCTGCATTTTCCAAGCTGCACCTACTTCACGAGGTATCTCTAAGTTGTGCATTGAGGTGCTTGAAGCCCCAGACCCGAGCACCATTTGCACCGAAGTTCAGAGGCCCCCACTCCATGAGTGTCCTGTGGGCCCCGCTTTTGCATTTCAGCTTGACATGTCTTCGCGGTTCCTAGTCTGTTGGCTAGAGAGCCCCCCGAAGACTTTCATTTGAATCTAACTTGCTTTCCTGGTTGCTCCAGGCTTGTTCCAACTTCCCTACAAAGGAGAAGTTTCTCAGACCTTGCTGGTCTGTACCGAAGCCAATATCGACATTCTGCGTGGGTTGCATTTGACAAGGCTTGTTGGGTCCAGTCCCGATACCGAAACTGCAGTCAACTAGATCCTTTGTGGGACAGATTGAATCCAGCTCCTGGTCATTATCGATGCCTCCTGGTCCTTGTGGTTGAAGAGACAAACTTCACCTTTTCACCTGCAAGCACCCGACATCTGGTGGCATCTTTCTATTGCCGCCCTGGTCACTGGCTAGTGGCCCAGACTCTGTCCCCTCTGCTTTCAGGTTCTTCAGATCTTTGATCCACCCTTGGATCCACCCGGACACTTTTCCACTGGTCGAATGCAGCACTTCTTTTCAGCTCTCCATTGAAAACGGCGACGAAACCCGACACGAAAAGGCACCTATGCACCCGGCTTCCCTGGGTGAGGTACCACGAGCACTCTGGTGCTCCCGTGGGTCTTGACTCTTGAAGTGGCCTAGTTTAAAAGGGTTCCATCGTAGTCCATCGGGAAGTGTCCTTAAATTGTAAATTTGTAACTTGTCATAGTATACGTCAGCTCAGGGAGACATTATTGTTATTATTATTATTATTATTATTATTATTGTTTATATGGCGCACAATTCATCCCCCGGGGATCTCTCGGGCCCGGGTAGCAGGCAACATAATGCAAAATTACTCCTTCAAAATAGCCAGGTTTTTAGGTGTTTCTTAAAGAGAATCAATGTGGGACATGCCCGCAGATCCTCTGGCAGCGAATTCCAATATTTGGGGGATAGGTAGGTAGTAACTTTTTCAATTCTCCGAGTTTGAAGGAGCTTTTGCCCACTGCATCTTAGCTGCCGGGCTGGGGTATACCATTCTAATTTCTTAGTTAGGTATCTAGGTTCCAGCCCCTGAAGTGCTTTGAAAACTAGGCATAAAAGTTTGAAAGCTGCTCTTTTCCTAATAGGAAGCCTATGTAACTCTCTCAGTAGCGGTAGAGATAGAATTTGTGCTGGGTTGTTCAATGCTAAGAGTGTATTTTGAATGACTTGTAGCCTTGAGAGCAAGTCCTCCCTCATCCCCACCAATAGAGAGTTTTCATAATCTAGTCTACTGACTAGAAGTGCCTGTATCAGGACCCTTCTGGTGGAGAGAGGAATCCAAGGGAAAATCTTTTTTAGCGTGTGCATCAGTCCAAAGCACTTGCCTGATAGAGTCTTAACATGCTCCTGCATAGATAGGTTATTATCCATTACCATGCCTAGGTTTTTCGCCCATTTTTAGGGGTGGGAGCTTCTCCTAGTTCCCCAGGCCACCACTCCTCAGTCCATAAGTCCTCAGCTTTCCCAAACAATAAGATCTCAGTTTTGTTGTAATTAAGCTGCTGGAAGTTCTTTCTCATCCATGTGGCTATTTTTAGCATGCAGAGCTTCAATCTATCTCTGGTCACCGCTGGGTCCTTCTCTATGGGGACAATCAGCTGAGTATCGTCCGCATAGGAGATGGTTTGGAGCCCACAGGATTTGATGACGGTGGCCAGAGATGACACATAGATATTGAACAGGGTGGGGCTTAATATGGAGCCCTGAGGTACACCCTTGTCCACAGTTATGGTCTGGGATACGAGGGTGTCCAGTTGTACACATTGAGTCTATCCAATAGAAAACTCTGCAGCCATTCTAATGCCATCCCTGTAACACCAATCTCTCGTTTATCTAAAAGGATTCTGTGAGAGATGGTGTCGAAGACATGCATAGCAAGCAAGCAAGATTCCAAACATGATGGGGTGTGGAAGAATCTTGGTTGAGCAGATGGCTTCTTGAGTCTCCGCTTGCATTGCATCAGTCTTGGGCATGGCAGATATGGTGAAAGAGGTGGAAATAGAAAGCTGACCGGTACCTAGCAGCCAATGGATTTCCCTAGGTATTTATAAGCATGTAAAGCTCACTTTGATTCCCTTCATATTTGTTAGATCTGGGATAAGTCATTCTTGTCCCTGAGGTAGCCAGTATGTTTGAGAAAATAGCTGGCTAATGTTATGCCATTCAACACTGGAAGGAGTCCCCTTCAAGCAAGATAAGCACAGGGTCCTCATAGCACCAACCAGGTCCCCGTTGTACTGCAGCGAGAACTTATGATCAGCCAGCATGCACCTTATCCAAAAGCAAACTTTCAGGTGACTGAAGCCCCAAGGATCACTGGAGCTCTAAATCCCACCCTGCGACCAGAACCTAATCATGCCCATCTGAAATTATTTTCTTAGAAATGGATCTTTCGTAAAGGCTTTCAGCTGAAGACATTAGGGTATTATAGGCTGCAATGGACAATACATTACAGACTTGGGCTAGCGAGTCAAGAATATCGCATGGGGAGGGGTGCTCCCAATATTTGGTTGGACTCCTGCTATCTCAAATCTTGGTCTCCTAACGCATACTGGGCAGCCCTCTGAAGTATACAGTGCATTTCTTGTAGAGCTTTATAAAACATATAGTAAAAGAGCACATCCAAAATGATGTAAACCCATTGTATCCGTTTGATTTGTGATTGCTGTAATCAAACTCTTTGACTCCAAAGAACTGAGGGGCAAATCTACAAGAAAGTGCTGCAGCGTGGCCCCGCAAGCCCTTTGGCTGTGCCACGCTGCGACACTTTCATAGCACGGGAATGCGACATATTTACAAGAATATGCCGCATTCCTGTGCTCTCCCCTGCGCTGGCACACAAACAGCTGCCAAACGCCAGTGCAGGCACCCTTGCACCTTGGTGCAAGGATGCCTGCGCCATGGGGAGATTGTTTTTGTGCAGGAAGGCTTTTTCCTCTTTCAATGCTTGCTGTAGAATGCAGCACGCATAGAAAGAGGAAAAAAAGAGGAGAAATGAAAACATTTCACCTCTTGGGGTGGCGTAGCATTCACATGCATCTCCAGATTTACACTTTCTCGTAAGTCTTGAGATGTGTCTTGTTCCATGGGTTTTGCGTGGGAACACCCACAGCAACACCCATGGAAAGCCCCTTCAACGCAAACTGCTGCGTGGGAAGGGTCTGTATTTACAAGGAGAGGAAAAGTCACGCAGGATTGCTTTTCCTGTCCTTATAAATATGAAGGAGCCCTCTGGGCCACCAGTACGTCACGAAAAGTGAACTTCTGGTGGCGCAGGGGGCTTGTAAATCTGCCCCTTACTTTTTACTGACTGTACAATCAGAGACATTCAGAAATCTAGAGGGAGGGACAGTTCGGGAGAATGAAGCCGTAAAGTTCAACAAGTCTTTAGTAGAAAGCAATCTTCACATCACACTAGTGTAGCAACAATATGCAATTTCAAAAATTATTAAATTATTCTACTAAAATTACTTTTAATGAAAAGTATAATAGTATTGTTTGTGAAACGTGCAGAGCAACGTTGAGCAGGTTGACAATGTGAATCTGGTATAAATGTTATTAGAGTATCGCATATTTGGATTTTGCATAAATCCACGTAAAATGATCATGTTTTGCCATTCATCCAAACATATATACTGTTTGCTATCTTAAGAAATATGCCATGATTGCAGTAATGTGATAGGTAACATGTATATTTTTATTTGGTTGTAGCTTTATTTGTACTCACTTGACTTGGAGAGTACAAGAGTTTATGGCTTTGCGGACAAGTGTATGGAGTGGCAAGATGCAGAAAAGAAAAATCCCTAGTTTGACACTTGCTGGAACTTCTTTTATAATAACATGTTGTGTGTGAGTCAGGCTTTAGAAGCAAGATGCCCGTGTTTTAGTGTCATGCAGAAGCGAGACAGGAGTTAAGGGCTGAAGACAGCCTGGCATGTGGCCATATCTCAGAAGTACTTGTAAGCCATCATTAGAGGACATTAAGTCAAAGGTCTGTAGGGCTTTCCCTGCTAGCTCATCAGTTCGGGTCTATCCCTGACAACTAGAGTAGTACGCACGGGGAGATTAAGGGGCATATTAACAAGGGCTTTATCTCCGCTTTTTGGCTTTAAAAGCCAAAGAAGCGGAGGTAAAAATATTGCCCTATCAACAACAGGGTGCTAACATGCAAAATCGCATGTAAGCACTCTTTTTCACTACGCTTCCCTTTGCATCTCGAATGAGATGCAATAGGGCTTTGGGAGGGGTGGCCGACCAGCGGGAGGCCTGGCTTTCCCAGGGGGGTTTTGGCCCAGGGGAGGGGAGGGGCAGCCAGCACCTCAGTTCGGCTGGTTGGGGTTTGTGGGCTCCTTTTGGGCTGGTTGGGCTGGTCTTTGGCTATCTGGGCAGCCAGCGCCTCAGTTGGGCTAGTTGGGCTTTGTGGGCTCCTTTGGGGCTGGTTGGGCTGGTTTTGGGCTATCTTTGGGCTAGTGGCATATTTAGCTGGACATTTTGGGAAACTACCCACCATTTTGGTGGTAAAGACTCAGCAGCCGCCTGTAGGTGTCCTGGGGGTTTATCTGTTTGGGTTTTGTGGCCTGTGACTTGGCTTGGTCTTTTGCTTGTGTTAGTAGGCTGTGGTGGTGTACTGAGGGCTTCCCTGTCGCTAGTGGAAGTTTGACTTACTGGGAGCCTTCTGTCCTGCGTGGGCCTCGTGGCGGTGACTGGCTGGCCTGGGCGCGGTTTTCGGCGCGCTCCTCTTAGGCCCTGTATTGTGGGCGCACTGCGTTTTCTTGCGCGATGTCTGAGACTGTGGTGACTCCGGCGTGTCAAGGGAGACATTCAGTGGGATGAGGGGAGGGGGCAGGGGGACGTGGGGGGAAGCGGGGGGTTCTAAAGGGCCATGGAGTCGTATTAAGCCCGGCATGCTGGACTCCACCTATTTCTCCCCACAGGAACTGCTGGTGAGGTGCTCGGGAGAGCAGCATGCGGCTCCAAACCGCCGAGAGGATGGGCCAGCTCTGCTTTATGCGGGCGGTCGCACTCCCACGAGGGATCGGGCGATAGAGCCCTACGAGAGGCGGGCGGTAGGTCCCCACCAGCCCCACCCCGAAGGGTGGAAACGGCCGCCGGGGGACGGGGGTGGAGGTCCGTCAGTTCTGATCGGGACCCCATGATGGAACCAGAGGAGAGGAGAAGGGAGAGTGTGGACTTGGGTGAATTGTTGCGTAACTGCAGGGAGAAGGCGGGGCTTAGTCGGCTGGAGCCCATGGAGGGCGGTCGTTGGCGTAATGTGGATATGGAAGGGCTTCAGCTGGATTATGACGACGACAGCACGGAGGACGGAGAGATTTGGGGGGGTGGGGTGGGATGGGGGGACAGAGTAATGTCGTTCCTAGTGTGTTGTAGGCCCCGAGGAGGAGCAGATTGGAGAGAGTGACGGCCCCCCATGCTCAACTGGTTAGGCGGCGGGATCCGGTGCGGACGCCGACCTTGACTCCAGGTAAGGAAGGTGACGGAGCAGGGAGCGGATCAGGCGGGGCCCACCGGGGTATGGTGTCTGTGGGCACTGATGCCTAGGGAGGGGAGGAAGGAGTGCGACTTAATAAAGGGACGTACGTGAAGGACATGGGGGTGGGCCCGGATACCGAGGGCGTCGGTGGGCCGGGGGCCATTAAGCTGGATGGGGGTGCCAAGGGGAGTGACGGTGGGAAGGAGAGCCACGACTTACCCGTGCGTAAGCTCCCATATATGGGCATCACAAAGCTCCTGGGGCGCACCTGTCCTTGGCAACCAAGGAGAAGATTTGGAAAGGGGATTATGTAGATATTTTGAAGCTCCTACATCGTGAGTTGACGGCGAAGGAAGGATCGAAAGAGGAGGAGCAGGAATTGGCAAAGAAGCCGAAGGTGCCTTTGACCATAGAAAATTGGTCATCAGGGTTTTTGATATTCACCAGCATGTACTGTGCGAAGTACCCAGAGCGGGTGGTCGCACTTTTCAAATACATGGACGTGAACCAAAGGGCGCAGGTCACGTATGGGGGATACGCGTGGCCACACTATGACGAGGAGTTTCTGGAGCGATTGGCGGGGGACCCGGACGTGAAGTTGGGTGAGATTGATGCGGACCTGTACCACCAGACAATGGGGGGAGCGAAGTTTGGTAGGACCATTTACACGGCGAGCGGCTTGCCGCTGGCACCTCATCCCTTTCCGGCTCGCCCCACACGTGGGGGGTGGGACAAGGGGGGGCTGTCACAAATGCCACGATCGGAGCATGTTGGGGCTACAACAAGGGCGCTTGTAGCAGGCAGTATTGCCGTTTTCGGCTTGAGTGCTCCAAGTGTGAGAAGCGCCACCCGGTGGTACACTGCTAGGGATTTGGGGGCGGTCCACAGGGACATCAGCCCCACACAGCAGGGACACAGACTGGGGGCAGGGGAGGAAAAGGGGGGTCAGGGGCGCTGGGAAAAGGCTCTTACGCCGGTTAGGCTGGAGCAGCTGGAGACCCTCCTAGTGTCTTATCCAAGGACCGAAGACGCCGGTGTTTTGCGCCAGGGGTTCTGGGACGGTTTCCATTTGGGGTATGAGGGTCCTTGGATTGCTTGGTGGGCGGAGAATTTGAAATCGGTCCACGCGCACAAGGCGGTGGTGCGGGACAAGTTGATAAAGGAGGTGCGGGAGGGGGGAATGGCGGGCCCCTTTCGTGAGGCGCCCATTCAGGACTTTATTATTTCCCCTATTGGTGTGGTGCCGAATAAGGAGCCGGGGCAATTTCGCCTGATTAAGCATCTGTCGTGGCCGGAAGGGAGGTCGGTAAATGATTACATATCGACGGAGCTGACCTTGGTGTCATACTCGTCCGTGGATGTGGCGCAGCGGCTGGTGGCGTCGGCAGCCGGACGGTTTTACGGAACTCATGGGTTACCTGGGTGTGCCCTTGGCGCCAGAGAAGACGCAGGGTCCCAGTACAGTGCTGTCATTTCTGGGCATAGAGCTCGACGCCGTGGCCATGGAAGCACGCCTGCCGGAGGACAAGAAGGTGCTTATGGTGGCATTGGTGGATGGCATGTTGAGGAAACAGAAGGTGATGGTGCGTGAGGTCCAGGTTCGGTTGGGTCATCTGAATTTCGCGTGTCGCGTCGTTCGGGCGGGCGGTATATTTTGTAGGCGGTTGGGTCTGGCGCTGTCCGGTCTCACGTTGCCGCATCATCACCTCCGCTTTTCAGCAGGGACGATAGAGGACCTGCGTATGTGGCGGGCTTTTCTCGAGCGTTTCAATGGTGTGCCCATGGCGCCCCCGGAGGACTGGGCCTGGGATGTCACCATTTCGTCGGATGCAGCGGGGTCGGCAGTTTTGGTTTGTATTGGCAGGGGCGGTGGTGTGCGGAGGAATGGCTGCCACATTGGCAAGGCGGGGGACGGAGCATTGCTTTCTTGGAGCTCTTCCCGCTCATGGTGGCAGTGACGGTGTGAGCGCAGGAGTTGGCATACAAGCGGGTGATTTTTAAGGTAGACTACATGGCGGTAGTACAGGTCGTTAACAGACAGTCCGCCAGGGACCCGCAGGTGCTCAAGTTGATGAGAGTGTTTATTATGAGTTGTTTGGAGCATGATATTTTGTTTCACGCTCGCCATGTTCCCAGGGTGGACAATGACATTGCGGATGCTTTTTCTCATTCACAGTGGCAGAGGTTCCATGGGCTAGCCACGGAGGCGGACGAACACAAGACGCCGGTGCCGCTGGGGCTGTGGCACGTGGGAGAAACCGGGTCGTACAGCTGGTAAGAGCGTCGGTGGCGGTTTCTACCTGGAGAGCGTACGAACAGGCATGGCGGGAATATCAGGATGGTGGGGCAGTGCGGCAGGACGATCGCTGGTGGCGGTGCGAGCAGGTGGTGCAGTTTATGCTGCACATGATGCACAGAGGGGTGTCAAAGGTGACGATTGCTGGTAAATTGGCCACTGTCGCCTTCATGGGGAAGTTGTGGTGGGGATATGCACTGTCTGCGGGGGAACTGGGCGCGCGTTTGTTTGAAGGTTGGGCGCGGGAAAAGGGTGCCAGAGTGTGTCTACTTGGCACTTTGATTCGGCTTTTGCCGTCCATCTGCCACAATCGGGAGGAGACTGCTGTTTTCCTCGCTCATGTTGTGGATGTATTTTGGGGCGTTTCGAGTCTCGGAGCTGGAGGGGATCAGGGGGGGGCCTGGGATCCTGTGGGGGGATGTGGAACTGAGGACCCGGGAAGTGGCGGTGAGATTGCAACGTTCTAAGACCGACCAACAGGGGGCGGGGACATGGGTCGTGGTGGGTCCGGTGGAGTCAGTTGCGGAGTGCCTGGCGGCTTGGGATAGGTTGTTGGCGTCTGCGCGGCAGGCGGGGTCAGGTGAAGTTTTCTGTTGGGGTGACCATAACAGGGTGACGGCGTCTCAGTTGTTAGGGGACCTGCGGCACGCCCTACGCGACATGGGTGAGGACCCGAGGGTTTTTGGGACAAACTCATTCCGCATTGGGGAGGCGACAGATGCAGTACGACAGGGTTGGGGGCGGGAGGAAATAATGCGCTTAGGGCGTTGGAAGTCGGACTGCTATAAGACGTATATTAGGCTGCGGGGAGTGGGTTTGGAGAACTGCACCTGTTGGCGTTTTTTCCTGTGGCTCACATACGTGTCTTTGCAGGTGCAGTGGCGGGGCCGGAGGAGGCTGTCCTGTCCATCCTCATTGTGGGTCATTCCTTCGTGAAACGGGCGGAAAGTGCAGAATGGGAAAAGGAAAGGAGTTTGAATCTTGGATTGGACCCAGGGTTGTTTGTATGTCACTGGCAGGGAAAAGGGGGTTTGCAGTGGCATGAGATGCTGCCAGCATTGAGTAAGGTGGTCAGGAGGGGAGTGTGTCCGGATGTGCTGATTATACACCTAGGGGAGAATGATTTGGTACAGTGCAAGGGTCTGGCTTTAGTCAAGCAAATGAAGAGGGATTTGTTGGAGGTGCGGCACCAGTGGTCAGGCTGCCATGTTATATGGTCAGAATTGGTACCGAGGCGGATATGGAGAGGAGAGTAGCGGAACGGCCGGCGCCCATTGATAGGGTGCGCAGGAAGATTAACACCCCCATGCTTGTGACGGAACCATTCCGTCACGCCCCTCGGGGTGGGCTGTGCTGGCGACGGAACGGTTCCGTCACGGCCTGCTCGCCGCGCCTGCGTGGCGCGAATTCCGCGCCTTCTCGGAGCGTTCTATTGAGCAGGCGGGGCCGTGACGGAACCGTTCCGTCACAAGCACAGCTCACCCGAGGGGCGTGACGGAGCGGTTCCGCCGCCGCGCGGCCCCCCCCCCGCCCCTTAGCACTGCGGCGGAATAGCCGCCGCAGTGAAAGGGTTAACAGGGAGATGAAATGTTTTTGCAAAAAGGAAGGTCTAGGTAGGATAGAACATCCGGAATTATGCCATGGGGCAGTGTACTTTTTTCGGGAAGACGGAGTGCATCTATCTTGGTATGGGATGGAGTTGTACATTGTGCAATTTAAGGAGGCACTAGATAGGGCCATAGGAGTATGCTGATACCCTAATAGACAGGATGCCTAAGGGGGGGTCGAAAGCCGTTAGGACAAATTTCGTTTGGCAGTTTTTCCTAAAAGTGCAGGGGGAAGTTATGAGGTCTGAGTTTACAGTTGGGTAGATATAAGAAGTTTTATAGTTAGGTAGGTAGGAAAGTTTGAAATTACAAGTTGGTGTTTATAATTGCTGCAGGGGGATCCAATTTTAGGGGTGGGGTAGCGGGTTATGTTAGGAAGTATATATTTAGTGAGGCTTAGTTTTGTTCGGCACAGGCCAAGGGTATGTATTTGTAAGGTGCACCTGTTTCCAATAAAGTGGCCTTTTGCACACCAACAAGCTGGTCTGTGGTATGTCTGCCCCTCCCCACCCCAGTATGGGCCCAATAGGGCTTTGGGAGGGGTGGCAGACCAGCTGGAGGCTTCGCCCTCCCGGGGGGTTTTTGCCCGGGGGGAGGGAGGGAGGACAGCCAGCGCCTCAGTTGGGCTGGTTGGGCTTTGTGGGCTCCTTTTGGGCTGGTTGGGCTGGTCTTGAGCTATCTGGGCAGCCAGCACCTCAGTTGGGCTGGTTGGGCTTTGTGGGCTCCTTTTGGGCTGGTTGGGCTGGTCTTGGGCTATCTTTGGGCTAGTGGCATATTTAGCCGGACATTTTGGGAAACTACCCACCATTTTGGTGGTAGTGACCCAGCAGCCGGCTGTAGGTGTCCTGGGGGTTTATCTGTTTCCCGCCCGCCCATCCTTTGTTTCTTTTAATGGGGGGGTGGTTACTGGGTTGTAGGATTGTGTAGGATGGTTTTTTTTAATGAGGTGGTCTTGTTGGGACCAGGTTCATCGGGGTTCTATTGTATGGGGGGTTTCGTCGCTGGAACAGGTGCTGGTGTGTTTTTTCTGTAATCCATTGTGTTGCCAGTTTTTCCTAAAAGTGCAGGGGGGAGTTATGAGTTCTGGGTTTACAGTTAGGTAGATATAAGAAGTTTTATAGGTAGGTAGGCAGGAAAGTTGGAAATTGCAAGTTGGTGTTTATAATTGTTGCAGGGGGGATCCAATTTTAGGGGTGGGGTAGCAGGGTATGTTAGGAAGTATATATTTAGTGAGGCTTAGTTTTGCACTACCGATTCGCGGAGTGCGCATACATCGTGCACATCCTGCCATCCTCAGGTGAGAACTGCTCCCTCTTGTTGCTACCGCTAAACAAGAGAAGTCGTCTATAGCCTCATACTGCTGATGTTTTATTGGATAGGATATATCCATACCTAATGGTGCACCTTTGGTGCGCCGCTTTGATACTTTAATTGTATTTTGTAGGTTTACCATCCCACAACGGTTTTGGCATTTTTATAAGTTCTTCCTCCCTGTGTATCCCTTCCAATTGGATTTCACCCCACATCGGGAAAGGCGCACTAATCGCGTTACTGAGTGGGCAGCCATTGGACATATCCTGCCTTTGTGAGGTGAGAATTGCCCGTTTTTTTGTCATCTCCATTCGTGAGACTTCCCTTATAGGTTTGCACGAGTCTAGACGATGTTAGCCAGCACACCCTAGCAGCGAAGGGTACAAATATTGACAGTTTAATCATTATCTCTTGCAGGTTCGACACTCCGTCGCCGATTCCGACCATTTTAACTGTTTTCACTTCATTGGAACAGCGCAAATCCATTGCTGAGGTAGAGATTACTATTATTGTCCATAAACATAGTCCCCATAAATATGGCTTTAACAGAGAGACTTACACATCGTGTACGCTTGCACCTAGGCGCCCATGGTCTACTTCTGTTTCTCTACTCCTTTTAATTTAATTTTTAATTTTAACGCAATGTGTCTTTGATCCGTTTGTTAACAGTTAATAGCTGTTGAGTTTTTTGCATTACTCGAAGTGTTGAATTATCAAACACACCGAATCTGTACCTATTTACAATTGACTTTTACCCATTAGTGTCACTGAGATAGACATTCAGTAATACATCTATATCTGATTTCAGGTTTCTTCTTTTTTCGCATTGGGCAGCACGTTGTGACTATTGCCTTCGGTTGCACCCTATAAGAATTATCCAGGCACTTAGACATCAGTCTGCAGGTATATGGAATTACCCTGTAAACCTCCCTTTCATATTTCATTCATCTTTTTGTGTGTCTTACCAATCACGACACATCCATAGGATAGGGATAAAAATGGACTTCTTTCACCTTTTTCAGATTCGTTGGTCCATCTGGATATCTATATGAACCTCTACCTGAAAGCATATCCCATTTAAGATTGTAATCTTCGTATACTTATATCAGGTATTTACATAGAACTTAAGTTATTGTTTTCCAGTCCATGTATTCCCTACAGATGCAGATCCCCGTTATTTAATAGATTGATCCTTGGTCACCATAACTATGTGATTAAAATCCAATAAATGCTTTTGGCCGCTTATATGTCATCGCTTGGGCTTAATTCATTCAATGTTCTCCTACTTTCGGGAACACTGGGATTATAACAAATTTCCCTCCCCCCTCCCCCCAATTATTTCGCACCCTACTTAGATCCAACTGATCCAACTGGTCCGCATAGAACTTTACGGTTGAGCATTGACCGAACAAATCCCTGGTCTGCATGAAGTAAGTTGTTGACTGTATTAGTATCATAGTTATGTGCCTAGAATGCACCAAATATGTGTCAGGCAACTATGTGTCCTGCAATTATTGATTGCTTAATTAATAATACTTGTGTTGTACTCTCGCACTATTAGTTGATATGTATCAATCAGTGAATAGAAAAATAAACAAAGTCCTTATGAGATCACCTTTGACCCAAGGCATTGTATTAGCTGTTATGATGGAATGGTCTTTTTTAAAGTTAATAGAAGTATGCATTAGTTTCCTGTTATTGACACTTGTAAGAATGTAAAATGTACCGTGTCTCATGCCATGTTTTTGTATTATCACTTTTAGAATGCCTTGTGGCTCCTGAAGAAGGCGTTAAGTCGTCGAAACGCGCGTCGAGTACTGTATTTGTCCTTCAGCTGGACACCGTCAGAATTGGTGTTCCTTTATAAATTGAATTTGTAATTGCTTTTAATGTAATTCCTTGGTTGTGAATTTTTAACATTGTGTTAATCAGACATTTTATTATTGAATTGTGTATGTGCTATTGTGTATATTATACACGCTTGTGTGTTTTTTATTAAAAATTGATGAACTCAGATCATCTCCTTAGCTTTTGCAACTGTCCTTGACCTGGGTTCTCTTACTTGTTTATTTTTGAAAGTTGTTGACTGCCTAGGAATTTTTTCGCATACAGGTTGGTTACCCTGCCCTAGGAGTCTAATAGAGCATTATCCAGGGGGTCCTTGTTAATCACAACGTTTATTACCCACAGCTTGTCTGTGTAGGGCTGTCCTTCTGTATCATCACAAAGTCTATCACTTCCCGAGAGTACAACCCCTCTTTTAGGCTCTGTGTCTTCCCCTGGCCTACCAATTGAGTTCTATATCAGTTAGTATCAATATACATCAGTATGGCCCAACTACAAACCTTCGGCTTTACTGATGCCGAGTTTGCCCTACTTGTTGGTACTACCGTCACCCCCAGTAGTTCAAGTAATCTCAGTAACCCCATTAATGGAGATAGTCATCTACTGATAGAACTCAAGAAAAAATTGAAACGTATGGAAGCCCACGGGGAGTTCATGCTAGCCTACCTTAGAAACGGTATCATTCCAATGGGCCTCAAAGTTCGGAACGTCCCCGGTCTCTTTGTGCACCACAGACCCTTTCTGGAGAAATGGAGTCTCATTGCAAACAGGTGCTCTCGTGATCTTATGATCTTGATCATCGAGACTAGTAAAGAATTAGCTGTGGCCATAAAAACCGAAATTGACCAACTAGAAGCCAAACTAAAAGCATCAGGTAACATAGAGGAGGCCCTTAAGAAAATTGAGGAGGCTAATAAAGAACTAGAGTCATTTAGCACTTATCTAGATAAGCGTAAAAACGACAAGCTTATCAAAGATAAACGCTATTATACCTTAGAAGGAACATATCCCTACCTGAAGACAGATTTTTATAAGCAAAATCATTATGTTGAAGATTCCAAATCTGCTCCTAAAAGAGTGAACAATTTCACCGATACCTCAGATTCTGAGAATGAGAGTAGCAGTTCCTACTATGAACCAGAGGGACACTATAACCAATATAATGGACCGCAGCCCAAACCTTGTTTAGGCAACAGGGGCCTCCGCAGGGGACGCCAGAGAGTACACTTCCAAGGTCAGAACAGAGGACAATTCCAACAGTCACACCACCAACATCAATCCCCACACCAACAACATCAACAAATACCCCAGTTTATTCGCGAGACGCGCAACCGCCAATACTGGGGGCAAGGGATGTGATTCCTATTTTTAACCTCTCGTCTAATGACCTCAACCCTCAGCTAAAATCCTTACTCTCTAAAGGTCTGTCTTTTGTCCCCCATTCTCATGTAAATACATTTGAACTACAAACGGATATTATTTCCTTCTTCAGAAGGATCAGACTAAAAAAATTCTTTAACAATAACACTGATCCTCTGGACACCACAACAGACCCGACTATCTCCAAACAATTGTCATTACCATCTACTTTCTGTCCTTCGTTAGATCAACTCGGCCCGGAGGTAGCTACTTTCGAACTTGTTGTATTGCAGCAATTAGAAAGGGCGCTCCGTTTCATACCGAAACCAATTTACAATCTCAGCAAAGAGGAATCATGTTCCCTTAAAAATCTTAGATCCAACAACAATCTGACAGTTAAAAGCTGTGATAAGGGTGGTGGCATCGTACTAATGGATTCGACCACCTATGAGTCCAACATGAACATCATGCTAGAAGATACCACCACATATATTAAGATTAGATCAAACCCCATTGGACAAATATCTAAGAGAATTCTAAATATCACGAAAGATGCTCTTCACTGTGGTGACATTAATCAAAAAGAGTATGAGTTTTTGAACTTCCATCTAGGCAAGACCGCTTGCATTTATGGTATGCCAAAAATTCACAAGCATCTGACCAATCCGCCCTATAGACCCATTGTTTCCACGATAGGCACAAATACCGAACCTCTTTCCAAATTTGTAGATTCCTTCCTTTGTCCGCATATACCTAAAATTGTGTCATACATCAAAGACACAGGGGCAATGATCTCCAAAATAGAGAACTTAAGCTTTAACCCACAACGTGATATTTTGGTCACTATGGACATCCAAGCCTTATACAGTAACATACCACAAAAGGAAGCACTTTCAGCAACAAGTTGGTTCATCGACCAGTTTAATGTTGAATGCCCTAAACAACTTTTATTAGATCTTTTGCATATTGTCCTCACAGAGAACATCTTTGAATTTGGCACCACTTTGTATAGACAAATAAGGGGTGTCAGTATGGGCGCTTCGGTAGCACCATCAATTGCCAATATTTATATGGCTGAATTTGAATGTAAATACGTTTACAACGAAGTAGCCCCGTTCTTCGAGTCCATTTCCCATTGGTCCAGATATATTGATGACATCTTTTTTATCTGGACCAATGGGGAAGAAACTCTGGAAGAATTTCTACAGTGGATCAATCTCACCGATGTTAATCTAAAGTTTACAGCCCACTCGGATAGACATCAAGTGGAATTTTTGGACTTGATAATCAAACATCAGAACAATAAATTGATAGTTGACCTTTTCACCAAGCCCACGGCCAGAAACACTCTTCTGCATTTTAAGAGTTTTCATCCCCGAAGTCAACGTGATGGGATCCCCTTTTCCCAGTTCCTTCGAGTGAGAAGGAACTGTACCAACCTTGCTGATTTTGACTTTCAAGCCAATATTATGCGCCAAAAGTTCCTTAATAGAGGATATCCCCACAGGCTAGTGCGAGATTCGTTTAAACGAGCCAGATTTTACGATAGAGATGCTCTACTGAGAAAAAAGGTCCCTAAACCCAAGAATCAACTAGTCTGTGTGACCAAACATTCAACATTAGATAACACTGTCAAACATATTGTGAATAAAAACTGGCACATTTTGAACTCTAATCCCACTACCCAGTCGAAATTTGAGAAACCACTGTTTGCTTACAAACGTAACAAAAATTTAAAAGATCTGATTGTGCATTCGCGTTTTAAACCGAGTGGTTCCTCCTCTGTATTTGTTCAAAGGTCAATTGGAAATAACTTCCCAGTGAGAGGTACGGTCAAATGCACTTCCTGTAAGTCCTGTTCGAGTATTTTACACGGCGATTCTTTTGAGCACAATGGATGTCATTTCGAGGCTAGAGACATGTGGAATTGCAAGACGGCCAATTGCATTTATTTTATTATATGCCCCTGCCAACTCGGGTATGTTGGCGAAACATCAAGACCGATTCAGGTAAGACTGACCGAACATCGTTCAGCGATTCGAACGCATAAACTTACAGCGCCCCTTGTCAAACATTTCGAAGAAAAAAATCACACCCCGAATGACTTCAAATGGTGTATCATTGAAAAAATCAGACTTGCGGACAACTTAGGTGGCACCAGAGCACGTAAGAAACGTGAAGTCTTTTGGATCTTCTCTCTGGGCACTTTTAAAAAGGGACTGAACTCTGAAATCCCATGGGAGAATGCCATCATTTGACTTAGGTACTACATGAATCTATGTGTTTCCATGGCAGCCTTTACATTACTGCGTAATTGTAAACACTGATCTCTACTGCTATATGGTTCACATTACTAAGATAAATTTATTGGTCCACGCATTTGGTGACTTCCTACTGAGACCCCTTTTGATACTAACTACATTGGGTCACTTTACCTAGTGAGTAATTAATCGGCATATTTCCTGTTTATTACTAATTTTTTCTTAGTAATTGCGTTGTACAGTTTTTATGATACTCCCTCCATGGGCTCACTTCTATTTTACTTTAAGCCACAGTAATGGATGTGTCTATTTAAACAGACTATTCACCCTGATTAACTTCCTCAGTAACGCTTTAATCGAGTCTCTCTTCCCTTTTCTTCATTTTGCCCATAGTGAAGCCAGCCCCTCCCCTTTGAGAGATTCTCTGTATCTCGGATCGATCCATACGCGATCCCTTGTATTTATTGAGATACACGATATTTAACATAGGCTTCTTCTGTTCTAAAATACATATCGTGCTTTAAAATAAATACCCTTTTTTGCATTTTCCCGTTCCATTTCCAGCACGGGCATACAAACTTAGTGTGGACGGAGTCTTTCATCTATGTCCGTCACCTTTCCTGCCTAACCTTTCTCTTGCTGCAAGCTCCACCTATCTATTATCCTCCAGGTGAGGCATGATATTTAAACAAACTGCCATCCGAGCGTCGGTTGATCATTACCCGACACCCGGACAGCCGCACTACCGATTCGCGGAGTGCGCATACATCGTGCACATCCTGCCATCCTCAGGTGAGAACTGCTCCCTCTTGTTGCTACCGCTAAACAAGAGAAGTCGTCTATAGCCTCATACTGCTGATGTTTTATTGGATAGGATATATCCATACCTAATGGTGCACATTTGGTGCGCCGCTTTGATACTTTAATTGTATTTTGTAGGTTTACCATCCCACAACGGTTTTGGCATTTTTATAAGTTCTTCCTCCCTGTGTATCCCTTCCAATTGGATTTCACCCCACATCGGGAAAGGCGCACTAATCGCGTTACTGAGTGGGCAGCCATTGGACATATCCTGCCTTTGTGAGGTGAGAATTGCCCGTTTTTTTGTCATCTCCATTCGTGAGACTTCCCTTATAGGTTTGCACGAGTCTAGACGATGTTAGCCAGCACACCCTAGCAGCGAAGGGTACAAATATTGACAGTTTAATCATTATCTCTTGCAGGTTCGACACTCCGTCGCCGATTCCGACCATTTTAACTGTTTTCACTTCATTGGAACAGCGCAAATCCATTGCTGAGGTAGTGATTACTATTATTGTCCATAAACATAGTCCCCATAAATATGGCTTTAACAGAGAGACTTACACATCGTGTACGCTTGCACCTAGGCGCCCATGGTCTACTTCTGTTTCTCTACTCCTTTTAATTTAATTTTTAATTTTAACGCAATGTGTCTTTGATCCGTTTGTTAACAGTTAATAGCTGTTGAGTTTTTTGCATTACTCGAAGTGTTGAATTATCAAACACACCGAATCTGTACCTATTTACAATTGACTTTTACCCATTAGTGTCACTGAGATAGACATTCAGTAATACATCTATATCTGATTTCAGGTTTCTTCTTTTTTCGCATTGGGCAGCACGTTGTGACTATTGCCTTCGGTTGCACCCTATAAGAATTATCCAGGCACTTAGACATCAGTCTGCAGGTATATGGAATTGCCCTGTAAATCTCCCTTTCATATTTCATTCATCTTTTTGTGTGTCTTACCAATCGCGACACATCCATAGGATAGGGATAAAAATGGACTTCTTTCACCTTTTTCAGATTCGTTGGTCCATCTGGATATCTATATGAACCTCTACCTGAAAGCATATCCCATTTAAGATTGTAATCTTCGTATACTTATATCAGGTATTTACATAGAACTTAAGTTATTGTTTTCCAGTCCATGTATTCCCTACAGATGCAGATCCCCGTTATTTAATAGATTGATCCTTGGTCACCATAACTATGTGATTAAAATCCAATAAATGCTTTTAGCCGCTTATATGTCATCGCTTGGGCTTAATTCATTCAATGTTCTCCTACTTTCGGGAACACTGGGATTATAACAAATTTCCCTCCCCCCTCCCCCCAATTATTTCGCACCCTACTTAGATCCAACTGATCCAACTGGTCCGCATAGAACTTTACGGTTGAGCATTGACCGAACAAATCCCTGGTCTGCATGAAGTAAGTTGTTGACTGTATTAGTATCATAGTTATGTGCCTAGAATGCACCAAATATGTGTCAGGCAACTATGTGTCCTGCAATTATTGATTGCTTAATTAATAATACTTGTGTTGTACTCTCGCACTATTAGTTGATATGTATCAATCAGTGAATAGAAAAATAAACAAAGTCCTTATGAGATCACCTTTGACCCAAGGCATTGTATTAGCTGTTATGATGGAATGGTCTTTTTTAAAGTTAATAGAAGTATGCATTAGTATCCTGTTATTGACACTTGTAAGAATGTAAAATGTACCGTGTCTCATGCCATGTTTTTGTATTATCACTTTTAGAATGCCTTGTGGCTCCTGAAGAAGGCGTTAAGTCGCCGAAACGCGCGTCGAGTACTGTATTTGTCCTTCAGCTGGACACCGTCAGAATTGGTGTTCCTTTATAAATTGAATTTGTAATTGCTTTTAATGTAATTCCTTGGTTGTGAATTTTTAACATTGTGTTAATCAGACATTTTATTATTGAATTGTGTATGTGCTATTGTGTATATTATACACGCTTGTGTGTTTTTTATTAAAAATTGATGAACTCAGATCATCTCCTTAGCTTTTGCAACTGTCCTTGACCTGGGTTCTCTTACTTGTTTATTTTTGAAAGTTGTTGACTGCCTAGGAATTTTTTCGCATACAGGTTAGTTTTGTTCTGCACAGGCCAAGGGTATGTATTTGTAAGGTGCACCTGTTTCCAATAAAGCGGCCTTTTGCACACCAACAAGCTGGTCTGTGGTATGTCAGCCCCTCTCCACCCCAGTATGGGTCCAAAGTGGGCATTCCTGAGCAAAATAATAGGAGAAATGCAACTAAGCGACATTTCTCCTATCATCAAGCTTCACACTAACCGTGTTAGAGACAAAACACAGCGCTAACCACGTTTAACGCTGCTTTTTAAAGTCAGCTAGTTTTCAGACTTAGCTATGTAATCCAGTGGGAGGTGGATTACACAGCTAAATCCACCATGGGCTATCAACAAGGATATTCCTATCCTTGTAGTGATAACCTCCCAAAATGCCGCTATCGCTGGATTTTCTATTGCCTAGGCGGTTAGCGTTGTTAATAACACGATAACCAGGCGATATTATCCAGCGATGGCGGGGGTTAAAAAAATTAACGCTAAGCGCCCTTAGCGTTAATTTTCCCTGTTCCTTGTTAATATGCCCCTAAGTGATTTGCCCAGAAGCACAGGATGTTGAGCCGACGCTGAGACTCAAACATGGTTCCTCATTTCCAAAGTCGACAGCTCTGGGCTTTATGCCACAACGTCTCCCGACACCCTAGAGCAACATCATTGTAATCTCGAGTAATGGCATTACACAATACTTGAACCAGTATGCTGTTCTTAACTTAGAACATTGTGGTAAACACAAGAGACACTATGCATTAGACTGTGTTTGACTATCAGCACACTCTGAGCTTTCCATGTAATTAAGTCACCATTCCTGAGCCAGGGAGGGGCTGCAGGCCTACGGATGCTCACACGATTGATCCCCTATCGGCACTGAACAGCAGGCTTCTTGTGTACCGGGTTTAGCGGGTATAGAGGACGTCAGTGGCTGAGCTACAAATATTTAGCTGCATTACTGACTCAGGACTTCTGACACCTCGACCTGATAACAGACGTTAAGAGTGGTGTGACGTGGGTGTGATGTAAAAATATTATACTACTGAAGCAGGATTGAAAGACATAAATACCGCATTTATATGTAATCGATCGTGACAGTAAGCAAAACCAAGACCGCCTATTGTTGAAAAAAATATTTCTGCAGTGTGTGGCGCCGCGGCCAGGGCGACTGACGCTGGAATCTGGGGACCACGGTTCGATCCCCGGCTCCGGCGGCAGGTTAGCCCAGCACCATGTGACTCTGGGCAATAGCTCGCTTAATCTCCCCGACGGCCCCCCGGGCCCCCAGCGCCTAGAGACCCTTACGGGTGATTGTGCGCTTTACAAATGTGGACTTTATTTACACCGGGGTTCCTTAGGTCGCCGGAAGAGGCACTTGTCTCTGGGAAACAAGCATTTGTGAACATGGAGGAATTTTCAGAGATTGTATTCACCAAACGGAGATCTGAGTGAGGGTCTTCTTTAAGCCTGCAGTGGTGGAATTAAATGTATTTGAGAATTTCTTTGCAGGTCGTAAATCTAGCACAGGCCTTTATCATATTTGTGCAGTGAACATTTTTGTTGTATCAGGGGGAACTACACCATCAGATGCAGCATATAGAATGTCAGGTCAGGTGGGTTCATGTACATGGTCTGGCTGGGAACTACAATACAACAAGGTTCGAGCCGCGGTCTTAGCTCCGCATCCTGTGATCCTGGGCAAATCACATAATCTGGAACTTATTTTCAAATGTTTGCACCTATGCTCTATTCGTTAAAGCACTGCAGAGGTGCAGAGAGCCACAGAACTCGATCCTGGTTGGTGCAGTGGAGAATAGTGATGTTTGTGCATTTAGTGCTACAAGGACCCAGTCTGTGACAGAAAGCACTGTGAATAGGAAATTCATAATTTTAAACTTGCATTACACACAGTATAAAATAGGCTGCTACAAAATGAGAAAAAAGATTTAAGATAAAAAAGTGCTTCAAAAATATAGATTTTAGTAATACCCAGACTGTACACAGTGCCTAAATGTCTTTTAAAATTGCACGCTTCACAGATTAGCTCATGGGTACTCGCAGTCCATTGACAAATAGAGCATAGTTGCCAACATTTGAAAACAAGTTCCAGGGACGTGTTCCAGCACAACTATCAATTACTTACTTGAAAATGTACCACTTCCACTCCCCAAATGCTCCGCCCACTCCACATAATTAGCATAAGTTGACTCCTCCTTCATATAATGCAGATTTTAGGGTCTACTCAATGAACAGACAAATGCAGGAAAATTAGACAGGAATTTCAAACTTAAGGCCAAAGTAGCTGAGTTGAAACATTTCTCCTATTCAGCTGCATTGGTGAATTCTTCTAGCTCGGCTACTCTGGCCTAAAGTTTGAAATTTCTATTGCAATTCCCTGCAATTCTCTCTTTATTGAGCAGGCCCTTATTACACCAAGTTCCCACCAACACTACCATGCATCCGTGGTATGTAAATGTAGTAGTACTTGCATAGCGCACGAATCACCCATGAGGCATCTCGGCACTTGTACGCATACCGCTGTGGAACACTTCCTGGCTTTTCCCTGTGAAGTGCCCACTCCTGGGCACCCCCAAGTTGAAGCCAGGCATCCTAGCGTTTTTGGGGCCGTTGTGGAGATTAAGCAAGCTATTGGACAGAGTTGCAGAGTGGGACCCATGAATTAGAATAGGCACCGAGGCGAGAATTATCAGGTCAGAGGAAATTGAGTCCAAGACCCGCTGAGGCGGGAATTGAACCCTGGTCCCTGGTCCTGAGCTAGACCTCTGCATCAGGGTCTGCCGCTCTAACCATTGAGCGACACTTCTCCAGGTATGCGATGGATACATTCTAGCATAGAATTGATATCAGGCAGGTGCATTTTCTCAGGGGAAACAAAATATGGTCTGTGGTGTGCCCGAGAGCCGCACTGATGCCAGTGAGGTGGGGTGTAAGGTGGGTGTCGGGGAAGCGAAGCATGGACATGGAGTTATTTTAAGGGTTTCATTCCACACTGCTCTCTAAATAAATCACCTGCGGGCATATTACCAACAAATAGCGATATTTATCGCTAAGTAGTCTTAGCGGCGATTTTTTTATCGCCGAGCATCACCGGATTTTATCGCTGAGATAACGTGCTAGTAGCAACGTTTATCTCAAAAGCGATAAAATTCCCAGCGATAGCGGCAAAATGCGTGAATATCGCTGAGAATACAGCGATATTCACGCATTATTGCTAACAGGGTCTTAGCCATTATATCCACCTCCCATTGGATATAATGGCTAAGAACTGGTCTGAGCAGGCGTTAGTTTTTGGAGATATTTGCGCTAAGCGTTAATATTTCCATCGCTACGCCTGTGTTGGTAATAGGCGATTGCGATGTTAGCGACTGCTTTCAGTCGCTAACAGGTTGGGTACGCCCACTTTGCATGTCATTAGCGATAAATATCGCTGACATGCAAAGCGGGCCCCAAACCGCTCGCTATCGCCTACAAGCTGTCGCTAACTGCTGTTAGCGACAGCTTGCTAATAGGGCGATAGAATTATCGCCGCTTAGCGGACAAAAACGGCTGCTAAAGTGGCGATAATTCCCTATCACCCCCCTTGATAATATGCCCCCTAGTCTCCTACAGCCCTAGATTTGGCAATATCGCTATCCCTCTACCAGCATACGCTACTTGCTATCACTAGCTCAGGAGAGTCAAGTGTTAAAAAAGAAGTATCTCCATTATTGAATTGGAATGAAATAGGATTGCACAATGTGAAAGCAAAGATCAACGATCCATCCCTGTTTCCCCACTTTACCAAATTGTGCAATACAGGCAATTGTTTTATTAAACCTTCTTTTGTGTTTGATTTAATAAACTATAATGTTACCCATGTATAATTACAACCCAGGCCACCCAGAAGGTTCGATGAGACAACCTCTTAGTTCATTATTGGCATTGTTGTCAGAGTGGGAGGAGGCATGAAAGTTTCTATGTTAATTTTTTAAATATACTTCAAAATTCACTGATATAATCTAATGTCCTAATGGTGAAACACTTCTTTGTGTTAGTCAATACACTTTTTGAATTTTGAAGAAACTTTTCATGTTTATACATGCTTGTTGCAAGATGTCTTAAAAATTAATGTTTTCCTAAAGTTAAGTGGTGCAGCATACCTTTCTTTTGCTTCTTTACCTTCAGCTACCTTGTAAAGAAATGTTTGCCCATTTATTTAACATCTTTCTGAAAGTTAGTGCTCACTTTAGTAAGCAGCCCAGTGCGGTCGTTCTGCAGGGTGATGTATGTGACGGTCAGGAGGGATGCAAATGGCCCCCGGACCCAGGCGTAGACTTTAACTGGCTTAGCTGGGAGCTCCCTTACAATACCTTTCAAAGAAATAAAATGAATGTGTGTCATTAGGAAGCTTCAAGAGAGTCCATCAATTAAAGCCAATACCGACTTCCAGGCACATTTACATTTGCAGATTGACCAGTAGGGCACATTTACGCAGGCACCCAGACAAGACGTTTCTGTAGCTGTCTTTCCCTTCCTTTGTTTCAGAGCACAGGAGACTCCCTGCCTTATACTTCAGCTGAAGCATTTCAAGTGTTGGAATCAACCGTTTCTGGATTTTCCGAAAAAGTAAGGTAAAGTTTTTTTCTAAAAATAAAGGGGCAGATTTACAAGGAACTGTCGCATCTGCAGAGACGCGTCAGTTTCCTTGCGCCAGTGCCAAATGTCCTTGCACCACCATGTTTGTGCTGTCTTTAAAATACAGTGCTCCATGGCGCAAGGATTAACAAATGCGTCAGAAATACTGACGCATCTGTTGACACAAAAGTGACACATTGCTGGAATTGCTCATGAAAGTGAAGCAACTCCAGTAATGTGCCACAATAGATAGGTGAGTCCCATACAAAAAGCCCTGCGTCATTCCTTACGCCTGGTCAGAGCAGGCATAGGGATTTTCACGCAGTGAAGGCGCAGAGTGACTGAGTGAAATGTTGTACATTTCACGGCATCAGTTCTATATGGCTTTTTGTATGAGAATGCCTAGCTTGCATACATTATACCTGGCGCAGGTATAATATGACTGAGGGCTTTACAACGTGATGCATCTCCCTAGATGCGTCACTTTGTAAATCGGCTGCATTGTTTGCGCCGCCGTTGCATCAAAAAAAGTGAAGCAATGGTGACTCAAAGGGCTTGTAAATAGGCCCCAAATATGGGTACATTGTGCTCTACAGATCTCCTCCCCACTTCAACCACTGTTGATGAGACTGAAACAGACAAGCTGTATCTAACAGGAGCTCTACCATGAACAGGTGCACCGGCTCACGGCACAGCTGAGAGCCTGTTTTTATGATTCTGCACTGTCTAATGCAAAGTTTTCAATAAAAACACCTGTGTTCCATGCCTAATGTGCCCATGTGTGTTTAATTCTGAGAGGGTCCTACGCCATTACGCTGGCGACGGGCAGGGCTTTAAGTGGGCCGGTCCTTCCGTGTCTCACACTTGAGAGCAAATTAAAGCTAACATTTAAAAGCGTCCTTATCAGGCCCTCTAATCATATCTTTAACTTTACAAACCAAAACAGGGGTCGATTTCTGAACAATGAATGAAAAACACGTTAAGGTAAAACACATCAGACATTTAGTTCCTGTTTATATCTTACATTATCTTCCACTTTGTGAAGCATATTGTAAATGTAAATGTACAGGAATTTATATAGCGCAAATCACCGAGCGGTTTCTAAGCGCTTGCTTAGGGAACCCGTCCTGGTATTCACCTGTGAGATAACCCCGGTAGGGTATCCGCAAGGTGAAAGCCAGGCATCCCACCGCGAGGAGCCGTTGTGGAGATTAAGCAAGCTATTGCCCAGAGTCGCAGAGTGTGAACCCATGAATTGAGTAGGCACCAGAGCGAGAATTGTCGAGTCCATGGACATTTTAGGACTCAAGACCCTGCCGCGTCGGGAATTGAACCCTGGTCCCTGGCTGACATCTGCTTCCAGGTCTGCCTCCTCTAACCAGTGAGCCACACTTCTCCACATTACTCCTGTATAGTGCACACTTTGAACTATCAGCTCAGGCCACGGTTGAGAGTTTTGTTCTTGAGGGTGGAGGCAGTGAGAGTTTCGCGCAGGAGCTGTCATTGGGTAAAAAAGTTGGTCAGAGTACATGGACATTCAATCCTTGGCCTCTCTGCAGAGTGCACAGGGCAATGGTCACTTACTCCAGATGCAACTGTGATTCTATGCAAATACATGTAAAGGAGATAAACAGTGGTCAAAATATTGTCAAGGCGAAATAAAAATACATTGCTCACAGGTCAGTGAGAGCCTTGAATGCTGGAGGTGGGGGAGAAGGAGAGGTGAGGAAGTGCATGGGGAGAGGAGAGTGAAAGAATGTGCTGAAGAGGAAAGAGAAGAGGAGTGAGATATGCAGATGGAGGACTTCAGAAAGAAGAGGACTGCAGTATGAAGGGAAGAACTGGGGTGACTGAGACAGTCCGAAGACAGCTGCCCCTTTCACAGACCTCAGTAATGTTTAATTTTACAGTTTTATAATTTCAGATTAGAAACATTTCTAATATAATTTACAACATCATTGTTGTTACACCTTTGTCATATACAGGTAGCAATTGACAACGTCAATATTAGTCCTGGATTGTTTTAGGTGTATGTCAGCTGTGTTATATATCTAGATGCAGTAAAAGAAAACAAAGAGAAGCAGCAACATACCAGTCAGGTGGCACTGTACGGAAAGCACGGAATTTTACTTTAAATGTTAAAGCCGCACCCTTAATTACACAGGCCACACCCCTTTTAGCGACCCTTCCCCCCAGTTTCTTCACTCCACTTAAAGCCCTGACTAAAAGGACAGACATGACCCTGTGCCTACACCCTCACCACTCATCACCTGGTACCTGGACCCCGGTCTCCCAGTGTGGTGACTGCCCGCACTCTGCATGCCCTGACATCACCGAAGGTGGCACCGTTGAAGGTCTGTCGCCATTATATAATCCTCTGCAGACAGATGCTGCTGACGTCACCTCACAAGTTGTGAGTGGACATACGATCCTGCACGTGGCCTTCTGTGGGTGCCAATACAAGGTCTTTACCTCATCCCCCCTGCAGCCAAGTGAATCAGTCACCTTCTTGTGAATGAGGAAAGACTTTGTAGATGCTTGTCTCTGGAACCCTCAGGGCCCAGTTGCACAGTCAGAAAGTCACTTTTTGTGATGTTCAATGGCGCAGGAGCTTGCTCCATATTTCCTAGGCAGCACAAAGCCACTTTTTTGCCTTAATGCTGCCTCATAAATATTGTCCCCTTTAGCGCAGTTTTTTGCGTTAAAGGGGCATGCATGGCATTTTGACACTGCCCCAGATTTATGAGAAATCGTGAATCTGAGACAGTGCCAAAAACGTATGCCTCCACAGGGGAGGTGTAAGCGAGGCACAACGAGGAGAAATATCTTTTTTTCTCCTTGTTTTCCTTTTTCTATGTGCTGCATTCTGCAGCACATAGAAAAAAGAAAAAGTCTCTTGTGATTGTTTTTGTGCGGGAAGGTTTGCCTTCCTGCACAAATACAATCATCCCCTTAATGCAGGCACCCTTGCACCATAATGCAAAGGTGCCTGCTTTGGCGCACAACGGCCTATTGTTCGCAGGGGAAAAGGACAGGAATGCACAGGAATTCTGGCCTTTTCTTTTATCGTTGGGCAGCGCAGCAGGAAGGCCTGTTGCGCTGCCCTACGGCAAAAACACATAAATGAGGTCCTCAGACTTTTAAACTGGTGCAGACTGATGCCTGCACACATCTACACTTCATATTGTATTCACAGTTTCAGACACAGTATCATCAGCAGCAGGGTTTGGCTCATCTGAAAGGAGGGTACCCCAGCCTGATTGAACCGTGATGTGTTTTCGTCAGTCTCCATAGACCCTATGCACCTGTTTTTAGGTTTCGCCTGGCGTCCACGGCGCAGCAGTGTCGCGCAGGTGAAATCTTTTGTTCTTCAGTACGGGGCTTTAATCCACCTCTGTTTTCCATTGGCTAGCTCCATCAATGGAGGCTAGCCATTGGAAGAGAGATGTGCCAGTAAATGTTGGGGCAGATTCGTGGGCGTTCCGGTGATTTTTTCCTAGCTCCGCCCCTTTTAGAACGTCATACGGTGGTGGGCGGTGTTTTTTTTATTTTCTTTTTAAAGGTTTGTTTTGGTAATTTCTCCGAAGATGGCGCCCGGGCAGTAGCTTCGTATTCGAACAGCTACCGACCCTTGTTAATATGGCTACAGAACGGGGTACACAAGGCAGATGCAACGGCAAGCCTCGGGCTGGTGGGCTGTATCAAGAGGGGGTGATTGTGATCCATCATTGCGTACGTGGCATAGACAGACCATCCTTGCGTTGAAGCACAGACAGGCGACCATATCAAGTATGTCTTAAGTACCTTGTTCAGCGAAATGCTCATGCGCAGTTCAGAGAGCACATCATGAAGCTCCCCCTCCCGCTGTCTGTGTGGCTGTTCCCGCCCCCCCTCCCGCTGTCTGTGTGCCCGTTCCCGCCCCCCCTCCCGCTGTCCGTGTGCCGTTCCTGCCCCCCTCCCGCTGTCCGTGTCTCCTGGATGTGCAGTGGATTGCATGCACACACATGCCCTTGACGACCCTGAGCGAGCATGCACCAGCTCCTTTTCCTCCCACGCGTCATGTCCCCTTACACCCACGTGACCCCACCCTCCCCTTGCAGGTTTCCATGTAACATGGAACCGTTGATTAGTAAGAGTGTGACGCATTACTGGTCTCGCTACCGGACCCTTGAAACACTACCTTGCAGGGCCTGATCGGATTTCTTCCCCGTCCTGCAGACATCGGCATCCCTGCTGCTGATTAGAACCTTCTCCTAGGTAAGCTTACAATGCCCCAGCCAGTACTTTCCCGTGTGCTTCTGCCATACGCGCTGGTAGTTACCCCGGGCCGTTTGTCATCCCTACTCCCAGATTGCAGTCCCACTTCGCATCAGCTGCCTCCTTTGATGTAGACTGGATCGAATCATTCGCCGCCCAGCCACCTCGGATTTACTCGCTACAGGTAATCTCTTGGCTGAGATTTACCTACCTTTTCACGTCGTGTTCCCATGCCCTACCCCTATTCCTTTCACCGCAGGTCCAGACTCATGGTTTCCTGCTCCCGCCCTCCCTGCACGGACTTCTCTGCCCCAGTGTCAGCAGGTACCCAATTGCTGTCCCAGGACACCCTGGTTTAATTTGTTTTTTCTTCTTGGCTCTATCTCTATTCATTATCCCTCCCCGACTCCTCCTGATTCTATAGAGCACTTTTCAAGAATAGCAGAGAGTATTTAAGGTCGTGTTGACGGAGACACTTTTTAACTGCCATGAAAGAGAACCTCTGTTTCTGAACCTGTACTGTTTAATCTGGAAAGGACATTATTCTATGATTATCAACGTGAATGTCCTGTAATTTCCTGGTCTCTTGCAGCACGGTGTCTCTGTCTCTGTAGGCGGGGGCCTTGTTGGTACCCTATGTGCCCGCTCCACTATGAAGTAGGGCGAGAGCGCTCTTTCCGGCAGCAGGGAGCGAAGCCAGGTTTCAGCATATGTAACCGGATCTCTGCCTTCCTTCCCCTCTGGCAATCCCACCATGTGCACGTTGTTCCGTCTTGCCCATCCTTCAGCGTCCTCGGCCCTATTTTTCCGACATTTCACTCAGTTGAGCAGATTTTGTACGTGCTTGTCTGTTGCAGTCACCTATGGAGTCATTTCAGCTATGACAGTTTCCACCGCAGTAGTACGTTCTGTTAATTTACGGTGGTCCACTTGCAGATGCGTACGGTCGATTGCTACTTTATCTATTTTATTTTCCAATGAAGTACGGGTTTGGTTGATCATTTCTACCAGTTTCTCTACTGCTGCAAGCACTGCGTCTAACTTACTGGAGGTTGGGTCAGCAAATGCCTCCTCCGCCATTTTACCTTGTTTGGGTTTGGATGATAGTGGTGGTACGAGGGTTCCTCCTGCTCCTATTTTTGCACGGGGCCCTTGCGACATTAGGTTTGGGTCTCTCACATGGAAAGCACACTGACCTGGTGAGATGTGCACTGTCTTCTTTCCCTATAAGCACACTCTCGCAAATGCAATCCAGTATGATGCCAGAGGCGTTAAGGATGACGGTGCCAGTGGCGGATGTATCCCCACCAACAGTTTTGCCCCTGCACTGAGGTGCTCGTATCACTAAGTATATTGACGCCGCCACTGCCAATTAACTCGTGTCCACAAAACACCGCCTCTCCCCTAGTAGCCTCCTCAATCGTGCAAGACACTATGTAGTCTCAGGGGCTGGTTGGGCGTTGTAGATCGGTGGGGCAGTGGACCGTGACCACGTCGATTGTGCACCTTATGAGAGAGATTCAGTCCTGACCTCTGTAATAAGCGTCAGCGGCTTTTGCTCTTGCTATGAATGACAAGGTGGGCGACGGTTCACTCCACTCGGATACCTGCATACACCGCTTGGGCCTCATGAGGACTTGAAGTGCGAGCTGTGGTTGCGTTTAATCGTTTTTTGGGTGCTGAGCCACTGGTGGAAAACGCAGCTGCCGCCGGTAGGGGTCACCCCAGAAGAACGCTGCCACTTCACAGCACAGCCGGCAAGACAGTCATCTCAACATAACAGGCAGGGCCCATTCACAGTTCAATGCAGAAACCCCCCAGGTCAGTGAGGCTGTGTCAGTTCCAATGGAGGGGCAGAGAAGATCCACCACCAAGCACCGACCAGGGGACATCCGTTTCAAGCTGGGATGAGGCATGGTGCAGGCCAACGATGATGAAGCTGGAGCGCGGGACAGCCCGTGGAACCGCAAGTGAACCGTTTTTGTCAAGATCTCCCACTCAGCTGGTCGCACCGCATCCCCCTCACCGCCGGCAATGGACCTTCAATTCAGACGTGCTCGCCATGCCACTGAAATCAAGCTATCCTGGCTGATGACGGCTGATAGCCAGAAACCGGTCCTAGGATGCTTGATTCCGGTCCAGGGAAGACATGACTTTGCAGTTCGGGCTGGACTGTTCCCATGAGGCACAGGGTCAAGACTGATTTGCATATGGCCATGTTTGAACTGGGGTGGTTTGGTGAGCAAAATAACGTTGGATTAAACCCAGATCTGTGACTGGGGTGAATGTTTTGCCATTGTGCAACATTCCGTCCATCAATTGTTTTTGCATTTGTCACCCCGAGTGGGACGGGTATGCTCAGACGTGAGTCCTGTGCTCTCCATGCCACTGGAATCAAGCTATCCTGCCTGATGAAGGCTGATAGCCAGAAACCGGTCCTAGGATGTTTGATTCCGGTCCAGGGAAGACATGACTTGGCAGTTCGGGCTGGACTGTTCTCATGAGGCACAGGGTCAAGACTTATTTGCATATGGCCATGTCTGAACTGGGGTGGTTTGGTGAGCAAAATAACGATGAATTTAACCCAGATCTGTGACTGGGGTGAATGTTTTGCCATTGTGCAACATTCCGTCCATCAATTGTTGTTTTTTCAATTCAGACGTGGCTAACCCTCCTCAATCCTCTTGTGCGTGTCTCCCCAGAGGCTCTGGCACCGCAGTGGACGCGCTCAGGCCCTCGTTGTCCCACGCATACCCCCGCCTCAAGGGTCTAGGGCGTTCCACGTGGTCGTGGTCACCCGCTTGGCTCTGTAGCGTGGGCAGCTTCTGGTAGCGGTAGTAGTCTGGAGCGCTACCACCGGAGCATCGGCGCGTTCTCGCCTTAGGTCTGCTGTATGGAAGTGCAGGGCAACTCAAGCTCACCCCTGCACGAAGCGGCTGCAGCCCCGCTACACAATGTGCAAGTGAAGCGAGTACGCCATTTGTTGCGGCCTTGTGGGCGGGGCTGGACTCCTGGCTTGCGTGAAGTGCAGCCCTGTGGTGCTGAAGGTCCACCAGGCGCCGTGCAGGGCCAGAGACCGCTTTACGGGATGAGGTCTCTGATTTTCCTCACAGTTGCCTCTGAGCTTCAGAAGCTTCAGGGCAGTCTCAATATTGAGCCCGCTAAGTCACGATCTCTGCAGCTTGGATTTGATGGAGAAATGAAGCCGGGGCAGGGAGCGTCCGACGGAGCTCTACCCAAGCACATCGTTCTCCATTGCTGGCTTAGCTACGCCCCCTCCAAGATGGCAATTGATGCCAGTCCTACAGGACTCAGAATGTCCTGTAGGAGAGTGGAACACTACTCCATATTGAGATGGTGTCGATTTTGGTTCATTGGAGTTGCGGCACTGCAACCTCTGTTTGTATTGACACTAATCTCAGGTCAACACTGACCATCAACCATTGGTCTTACTGTTCTAGTGGTCATCGCTAAAGCTCCACCACAAATGGAGAAGCGGCTCTTTCAGTGCAAGAATACACATACTCTGTGGCATATTAACCAATGATGCAAAACTCAGCAGGCTACCTGTCGAGCTACCTGTGACCAGCCACCCCGGCTAATATGCAGAGTACCATTCAGACTGCAGAATAAATCAGATTAATTGTAGACCTTGCCAGCCCGCTACTCATGTCCCATGAGGTTATATGTAGCTCCATTGCTGAAGATGACTGCTTGCAATTAGCCATTCATGTGACCCACAGTGGGCAGTGGATGTCTTTAATGTCAAACTGGTCCACTCACACTCCAGGGGATCGTCAAATCCTCACGCCCTCCCACAATGCCAGGCATGAGCTAGCCCTGTCCCTGGAAGGTGGTCTCCTTTGAGGCACTCAGCTCGTGACTCCTCAAGCCTTCAGCACTATCTTCTCAGACCAGCAGATCTGAGCACCCAAGATACTGAAGGAAAGCTAAGCTGACTCCTTCTCAGCATTGCAGATACTTTGTGAAGTAAAACAATGTTTTTGTTTTTCCCTATGTTCTGTGAAGAAAAAGGGAGAGCCCCCACTGACCAAGGGACAGGGTACCACAGGTGATTAGTGTGAGAGAGCTCTCTTGGACCCACACACTATATTTCTCAAATATCATTCAGCTGTAAACTTATCACCACCATCGAAACATTCAAATACCTTACAATGATCACAAACACGGGCCCAGAGAACAATTATAAACACTTAGATAGAGACTATGGGCCCGATTCACAGAATGAACTTAAGACTCAATCCTAAACTTACTACTATTTTGGTATTCACAGAATGAACTTACTACTTTTGGTATTCACAGAAGTTAGGATTTTATCTTAAGTCTGTCTTAAGTCTGTCTTAAGTCTGTCTTAAGTCTGTCTTAAGTTTGTCTTAAGACAAAATCCTAACTTCTGTGAATACCAAAAGTAGTAAGTTCATTCTGTGAATGCCAAAAGTAGTAAGTGCATTCTGTGAATACCAAAATAGTAGTAAATTTAGGATTGAGTCTTAAGTTCATTCTGTGAATCGGGCCCAACAACTAGTATTACAAAATAATTTTATTAAAACAGTTTTTTCTTTATAAAATACTCCTAGTAGAATTAAAAAATGGCACAAATGCAATTTTAACATTAAAAATATCAGAATACTGTTATTTCAAGAGAATCAATCAACTTGGAAAAGGCCCATCGATTAAGTACTTGATTGCACATCAAGTACTACAAGTTTACAACTGAATGATATTTGAGAAATATAGTGGGTACGTCCAAGAGAGCTCTCTCATACTAATTTCCCTATGCTCCCACATGTTTCTTTTGCTTTATTTGTTGGAGAATTTGAGTGTTTCGCATGCGGATACCTAACCATTGAGATTCGGCTCACCTGGTTTCTTGAGGTGCTTGGTATCCTGTGTGATGTTAGATATTCAGTAAAGACACAAACATCCCATACCTCAGCACTTTCTGATTCCCACTATTAATAAGTAGTGTGCCCGTGTGTTTTTGGTGCTGAGAGGAGAGCGTGGCATTACAGCACCTACTACAGGCAATGGCTGAAGGAGTTTGGCCCTGAATTGTAATAGAACAGGAATTTCCTACCCTTTGCAAGGCCCAAACCACGTTCTGAGTAGTCAAGTAAGTAACTCCTCCTTTGTTTATCATTTATATAGTGCTTCAAACCACTTGCAAGGTTGTAAAGTTCTCTGGCTTGCATTGAGTTCCAGGGTCACCTGGAATGCATGATTGGATGGAGAGTTAGTTGTAGATGCCCTATATGGGACCTGGTGAACAAATACCTTTCACATCGTAGATGACCCATGCCTCCTGATACTGCTGGATCGCTCAGCTGCCTTTGACAAAGTCGACCATTCTACCATAATTTGCACCCTGGAGCCTCAAGACGGATTCACCAGCAATGTCCTTCACTGGGTCTCTTTCTACGTTTGACAGCCAGCACCAGTTTGTTCACATTGGCACCTCCAGGTCATAAAAGATCCTGTATCACCTGCAGCAATTGCCCGGGTTCCATACTCCTTCCTGTCATCTTCACCATCTACATAGAGCTGCTTGGGGCTCTACTCATACTTTAGTGGCCCTAAGTGGGATGCGTTTGCCCAGACGTGGGTCCCATGTACACTGTGTCACTGGAACCAAGCTATACTGGGCTGATGAGTCTCTAACTAGGGCAAAACCAGTCCTGGGTTGATTGTTAGTTCAGGCAGAACTGTTCTGATTGGAGCACAGTCAAGCCTGATTTGCATACAGCTGGGTCCAAACAGAAATGACAAGGTGGGCAAAATAACAATGGATTTCTGTATACTTTACTACTCACAGATAACAGCATCGAGATTCACCAATATTCCGATGATACACAGCCCTACTTGAATGTCCTCGCTGCTTCATACATCCAATGCCTCAAACACTGCATGCAGACCTTGATATCTATTGCCCACCTGAAGATCAACCCAACAAAGACAGCATTATTTTTGTTTGCCAAGAACCACAAACATGAAATGGTACAACATTGGTTTCGTCATATGAACCCAAATTTTCAATTAATTTTAAGTCACTTGGATTCACACTGGCCATCAACCTCACACTCAATTGACACACTGTCAAAAAATAGAAAGACAGCCTTGTATCAGCTGTCTCTTGTAAAGAAATTGAAACAGTTTCTTCCAGTTCCAGTTTCTGCTTTTCAAGCCTCCTATTCTTACAACTAGATGGTTATACCAAGCTCCATGGTTTCCCAGACTCCACACTGGCACCCCTTAAGGGCCTCCTACAAGTTGCAGCATGCCTCATCCACAGCCGAAAGGAATATCATCACATCACCCACATCCTGATAGAACTCCATTGGCTCACCTTGCCTGTCCGCACCATCTTCTAAACTAGCTGCATCTTTTACAAAACCATCACCATCAGTACCCCGCTCATCTTGCAGACTAGCTAACCATCTCAGCACACCCGTGACCAGGACACAATTAGACTACAGACTAAAAAGTGTAAAAAGAGAAAAGAAGGTAGCAGGGCCTTTCCATCTACGCACCCTGAATCTGGAACAGAATCCCCACCCAACGCTACTCAACTTTAAGAACAAAGTCAAGACTCCTCTCTTTAAAGAATACTACACCACAGTGCATTAATGATCTATAATCCAGTTATCTTTCTTATCACTTGTTGACTTCATGATTTTCTTTTACCCTGTACAGTGTTCTGCCATCTTCTGGATAGGTTTGCCCTACAGAAACACCATATACATGCATATAATGGATAAAGCACCCCCTGCTGTACATTATGAGGATATTGCTAGTCACCAAGGAGTTTCATCTACACTAATATAATAAAGAGAGAGCCCAAACCTTTGAGGCGGGTAATCTCAGAAACCACAGCACCAATCACAACACCCAATACAGCGTTGGAAAGGGCAGTTGCAGCAGAAGGACATAGGCTATGCAGACGCCCACCATATACATTTAAAATGTAAAAGAACCGTGCCAGCAAAGTAGTCCCTTGTGGGTGTGTCTGCATTGTGCTGTGGGCGTGTGCTGGGGCGTGACAAACTCTGGGGGCGTGTGGTACGTTCCGCCCTTCATACCATGTCTCATATCGTGTGCTAATCCCACCCTGCTCCTTTTAAATACCCCTGCACCCCATAATCATAACCCACCCTTACTCCTTAAAATACCCCAACACCCTTGGACACTAACCCATCTTAACCCTATAAATACACCCTGTATCCCAAAACCCAAACCTATCCCTAAACCCTAAAAATACCCCTGTACCCCAAAACCCAAACTTAGCACTGAACCCTATAAATACCCCTGTACCTCAAAACCCAAATCTACCCCTGAACCCTAAAAATACCACTGTACCCCAAAACCCAAACCTACCGCTGAACCCTAAAATACCCCTGTACCCCAAAACCCAAACCTAGCCCTGAACCCTTAAAATACCCCTGTACCCCAAAACCTAAACCTACCCCTGAACCCTAAAAATACCCCTGTACCCCAAAACCCAAACCTAGCCCTGAACCCTAAAAATAACCCTGTACCCCAAAACCTAAACCTACCCCTGAACCCTAAAATACCCCTGTACCCCAAAACCCAAACCTAGTCCTGAACCCTAAAAATACCCCTGTACCCCAAAACCCAAACCTAGCCCTGAACCCTTAAAATACCCCTGTACCCCAAAACCCAAACCTAGCCCTGAACCCTAAAAATACCCCTATACTCCAAAACCCAAACCTAGCCCTGAACCCTAAAAATAGCCCTGTACCCCAAAACCCATACCTATCCCTAAACCCTAAAACTACCCCTGTACCCCATAACCCAAAACTATATCTCAACCCTTAAAATACCCAAACACCCCAAAACATATACCTCAGTACCCCAAAACATTTACACCTATACCCATACTTACCTTAACCAAACATAAAAAAAAACATGCTTTTACCATTCATGCATTTACAACGAATTTCGTTGTAAATGTATGCGTGGTAAAAGCATATAAAATGTAATGCCATGCGTTATAATGGCATTGCGGAGTCATGGTACTTTCGTAATGAAAGTATGCGGAGTGATGGTATGCGGAGAGAAAGTTGTGGAATAATGGGTGTTTACCCTCCCCCGGTAAGTACATTGGTGGCACGGCGGCCCACATCTCCAGCAACATACTCATATTTTTTCACCACCCATTTGAAAAATGCACAGGTCTCTCTCATTGATGGCCAGCACGACATACACTTTTAGACACTCCTCCCGCCACAGTTAAGTAAAATAGGGAAACTCGAGTTCACACACTACTGAACGCGCACTCTTAAGTGCATCAGCAGTGCACTGTGAATCGGAGCGTTTCACAGGCCTGTCACAGATAAGAAATGCTATCAAAATGCAATCCTACAAAACAATATACTACTGGCCGGCAGCAATTCATACCCGGACAACGTCGGGTGCGGGGCTGCTAGTGACTATATAAAGGAACAAGGCCGAGGCGAAGTCCCTTTATAAGACTATGAAACTATGAGGTGACTTGCAATATCCTTTGCATGTTTGCCAGGGGGTACTTTCACCCATATAGTACATGGTGGCACCATCCCCTTTCCCACAAACCACTTATAACTTTGGTACATTTTATATGAAAGAGCGAGCATGTTTGCAAATATGAAGAATACAAATAAAACCTCTAAAAATAAACTCATCATAAATGTGTTACATATCTGTTGCAAACAGATATTAGAAACTGTTTAATACAAATCCGTTTTTAAAAAAAAACAAAGTTTCAAAGTAGCTTAGAATGTGTAGAAACATGCAGAAAGTTTCGAGCTTTTCTCTCTCTAAAGAGTGCAAAAAATAAACATGTGTCTGCTTGTCATTATAAGCTATTGAAATAGAGCAGAACAAAGAAAAGAAAAGTTTCTGTCACCTTGGCTGCTGACAGCAGGCATTGTGACGTTAGAACTCGACTGTAATAACGTATAATAGTCAAGTTCTGACATCTTTTTTTTGTAATCAGCGACTGAGTGCGTCACTAGTCATCGATTATAAAGAAATTAGAGACATGCATTTATACAAGGATTACAGAATCCCATGCTGCTGCGGAATACTTGCGGCATTGCATCACTCCAGAGAGTATTAAAATGAACAATGACTCACGGAAGCTCCGGCTCCAGCAAACATCAGTTGAGGTCATTCATAGGTCTAGTGATTATTATAGGAGGTTCATTGGAGGTTATGACCTGCTGATGGAACCACTGAAGGCATGCCTGACATGGCAGAGAAAAACACCCTTTTTGAGCTGTAGTTACAGTGCCTGCATTAAAACAGTTTGTTTTGGTACAGAGTGTGTTGTCCCTGTGGATATTAGCGCACAGGTTGGGAGCTGTGCTGAGTCAGTGGGTGAAAGGCAGGGAGAACACAGTCACTTTTTCTTAAAAAAACAGAAATTTGCAGTGAGACGTTCCACTACTAGGAGAGTACTCCATGGGCCTCATTTATGAGGCCGTGCGACACTTTTACGCCGCCGGTGCGTCACTTTTTGTGACGCACCAGCAGCGTAAAAAATGTGCCTTGTTGCACCATATTTACAAAGTGAAGCATCTAGGTAGATGCGTCACTTTGTAAACCCCTGCATTACATTATACCTCCGCCAGGTATAATGTATGCAGGGGGGTGTTCTGACGCAAGAAAGGGCCATAGAAGTGACGCAGTGAAATCTAGGACACAAATGCGTCACTTTCTCACTCCTGCCTCACAGCAGGCGTAAGACTGACCCAGGCACTTTCACCTGGGGCTGGCCCCATGTGAAAGGACACATTGCTGGAGTTGCGTCACTTTTGTGACACACTCCAGCAATGCATCACTTTTGCTCCATACAGGTACGTCAGAAATACTGACGTATCTGTAACTCCTTGCGCCATGATGCTTCATACTGTAAATATGACGCGTCATTGGTTATGCAAGAAGGGCGCAGTGAAAAGTGACGCATCGCTGTCTTCACGCAGCGATGCGTCACTTTTCATAAATGAGGCTCCATGCTCCTAGCTCATGGAAAAAAATGATTTTACCTGTGAGCTGCACACTATGTACACATCATAAGGCCCCTAGAGTATATGATGAGAGAGCATGGTATGGACAAACCTTTCGCTAGATTAAGAATGTTACTTTTACAGTTACAAAAATATAACATATAAATTAAACATCTATCAGGTGTGCCAATGTCTGTGCAGACTGTCAGTCAAAGTCACCAATTCTGTGCAGAAATGGGGTGTTGGATGCAAATGACTATAAATGTATAGTTGCCACAGTAGATGCCCTCAGATGATACAAAGGGGGAAGGAGGTTACAAGGATGACTTAGTTTTGAGGAAAGTGTGTTGTGAGTGACTGGCCTAGTTTGAAGCATCTTGTTGAATATTTACATAGTTTTGCCAGAGAAGCAATGGAATTGAGGTGAGAAGGTGGTGTTTTATTAAGAGCTAACGCATTTGTTCTCAAGCTGGATTGAGAAGTTGCATTATTTCTTTAGCTCATGGGGCATTTGAGCAGTTCTTTCACCAGAAAGGGTTTGATCTGGCGATTCTGGTGGACTGGCATAGACAGGCAGAGTGAGAGTTTTCTTTTCATAGAAGCAAAGAATGTGTTCTTTCAAACAGCCATTGGCAATGCTCCGCTTAGTTCTTTCCCATTACCTATTGGGTCTTGGAAAAAACATTTTCAACTCTATGGTTGATTTGCCTGAAGACAAATGCTTTCTGTGTTGACTACTACTTTTAGGTGGATACACTTTTCGTTCGTACGCACAGCCACCACAGATGTTGCCATTGGCTTTTGAGGTTACATCTTTGCATTGGAAGGGAGACCCTGTGAACTTGTATCCTACAAAGCTGTGCAACGTGTGTCTGAGATGATGGAGGCGGTTTTTGAAAGGCAACAATGTGAAACTCTACACTGTATCTTTGTATAACCCCCAGTCCAGTTGGCATATGGAACAGGCTAATAGAAAAGAGGAAGTTAAGTCTTTGTTGACATGTGTGCTAATTCTGGACTATCATAACACTCCACATACCACAATGGGTGGAACACCATTCAAGTTGTTGAAAAGAAGAGAAGGGATAACTAGATTGGTTCCTGACTGGCTGTTTATGCTACATGTGTGGCCTGCAAAACCATGAATGATTAACCCGTGAAGGAAAATTCAGACACGTGCAAATGAAAACTTATTGTGACAAACATGTTTATATCAGAGAGAGGAGTATTAAAGCTAGTTATTGGGTATTGCTGAAAGGGATAACTGTAAAGAAGTACAAAGCTGTTTTGGCATTTGAAGGGCCCAGGTAAAAAGACTTAACATGCTAAAATGAGTCTGTTCAGCTCAGTGGTGACTGGTGATGGTCTAAATGTAATCAGGTGCTTTTTAAAGGTATGCAAGTCAAGTTCCTAAGAGATATGGTCTGTGATAATGCTCATTGTGGGTTTATAGCCGATGAATCTACTGGAAAGGAAGTGAAAAGATGCAAGTCAACGATTAGAAAAATTTCTCTGCATAGAGTTTCTGATACATCAGCCAAAGTGCTTGAGGATGTTGTGAGCAAGGTTGAACTGTGTGGTGTTGGACTATGCGGCTAGATTGATTAAGGATTTTCATTGTCCTTGCATCGTGCATGACGACGCAAAGACAACGCAAAAGCCTCAATAGGAATTAATAAGCCGCACAGGTAATACAAAGCAGTGGCTTGTGCTGTGTTACATTACATTTCGAGCTGATAGGTGCTCCCTAACTGGAGCATGAGTGTTCCCATGCATCTAACCATGGATTTAATGCAATAACAGATATGCAAGGGTATGTAAACTAACCCTGGGCGTAGTTCGCATAGTAGTACTACGCGTAGCTATGCAAAGTTCATTTCGCCCTACGCAAGCTACGCGAAGTGCGCAGTGCACTATGCAAAATGCTGTATGCACTCATTGCGCAGTGCCGGATGCTTGTACACACTGTGCAATTAGTGCAAACCACATCTTGCACAGTGCAAGCGGTCGTTTTCTGCCACTCGGGTAGATTTGTACTCCAGCGACAGCGTTCTCAACGCGGACTGTTAGTTTCTCATTGCGAGTGGTCGCGAGCCTACGCGACCACTCGCAATGAGAAACCCCACCTCCCCGCTTTGAGAATCTCGCCGGGAGGTTTATTTTCCACGCTCGCGATTGGCAACTTGATGTTGCTGATCGCGAACGAGGAAAAAGTCTCGCCGGGATGTTATTTTGCTCGCTCGCGGTTGGCAATTTGATGTTGAGAACCACGAGCAAACCAAAAAATGCCCGCTACGTTACGCGTTTTTGCACTGTGCTGCGTGCAATTTGCGTAGCGCGTGGTTGCGCAAACTACGCAAGCGTAGTGTAGTCCTACGCCCAGGCCTACTGTAAACCTAGCAATGTGTGAAATTGGTACGTCTCTCAGAGGATGGCGTAATGAGGAGAAAAATCTTTGTTTCTCCTTGTTATTCCCTCTTTCTACATGTGATGCATTCTGCATAGAAAGATGAAACTGTCTCTTTGGATTGTTTTGTGTAGGAAGGTATCTCTTCCTACAAAAAATAATCCTGCCTGAAATGCAGGCTTATAATGTGTCACAAGACCTTTGTTTATGTCCTCCTGAGCTGCTACTGTGGTGTGATTGTTTACTATGGTTCAGTGGTACTGACATCTGGTTCTCACTTCAGTGGTTCTCCTTCATCTTTACGGAATAAATCACTTTTGCTTCACCTGAATGCTCAGCTTTGGTTACCTGCTTTCCTGCCTGTCACACCTACAGCAGGTTATGTGCTTCAAGTGAGGATATTAAGCTTCAGTTGACTCATCTGCATCCATTTGTCTCTTGCCCTCATGCACTGGTCATGCATGATCCAGGTGTGGTTAAAATAGTTGTTGCAAGTCTTGATGATTTCTGAGAGTGTGGACAGGTAGAGTAGGAGGAACGATCATTGAGACTTCAGGGACGCCTACTTGGTGAAGAAATAGTGGTGCACAGAGTAGAAGAAGCATGCTTGTTTAGGCTCTTTCTGCAGGGTAGCTTTCAATCCTGGTAAGAGTGGAGCCTGGGCCTTCAGTTTCAAACAGTCTTTGGATCTATAGCGGATGGTCTACAGTGTCCAATGAAGGAGGAGCGCAGCCACGCCCTTGGAATCTGCTTCCTCCCTCATGTTATTCCAGATCCCAATTCCCGACAACTCAACACCCTTTGAGCAGCAGCGCCGCCTCCGCTAAGGTGGAGGAAGGTCTCCCCACTGCTTTTCAGAAGTGTAAGGAAAAATAAAATGATAATAACTCAATGTTATCATTGAATGTTTTCTTCTTGCGGGCACGGCTGCTTTGCGGGGTGCAGCTACTCTGCTGAAAGAGCATGGGAGGAGTGGTTTTCGCTCCCTATGCGTGCATGAATGTTTGGCAGGCCGTCGTGGTTTGGCCAAACATTCATGCGTACATAGCATGTTCTCGACCCAGGTTGCATTACAGCCTGGGTGGAGAACATCCCCAACCCTGTCTGAGCGCTGTGGTTCGGCACTCAGACCAATCACAACGCTGCATTGCAGCGTTGTGATTGGCTCAGGGAATCCTGGGTGCTTCCTGTTCCGGCCGGAGGAAAGAGTGGAGAGACGCGACGAGGAGAACGCATCGATGCGGAGAGGATGTATGTTTAATTTTATTTTTGATTTACCCCCTTGCTCCCGAGGGCCCCTCGCCCTGCCACACCCACTGCCGGCCACCACTGCCTTCAGGTGGAAACCAGTCTGTTTGTTATTTATAGAGGTGCAACCAGATGAATGGGATTACATCTGCATGGTCTACCATTTGGGGGTCTGTCAACTTTACGTACTTGCTAAAAGAAGAAACCGTAATGCTAAATATATCAAAGAACAACACTACAGAAGACATAGAACCTCAGGAGAATGGACCATGCACAGTGAGGAGCACTTACCCTGAAAAGAGAGTTGTTTCACATACCCAATCCGGAAGGCACATTTGTAAATATCCTTTATCAAATTTGTGGTGGTTATTAATGATTAACCACAAGCGAAGAACAAAACATTAAAGGCGCTATCACGGAAAAATACTTGTATTTCTCCTTTCCGTCCTGCTTTTGCATGTGGGCTGCACTGTACATCACACATACACGATGGGATAAGATTTGAAGTTAGTATAAGCATAGTATTTTGTCCTGAAAGGCTATCCTTCCAGTACAATACCTATGCTAGGCTCATGCAGACACCCTTGAACTATGGTATGGCAGCACATTTCTGCGCCGGTGCTAGAGAAAGAGGAGGAGAGTGCCATATTTCTGTATATATGGCGCTCTTCTGCTCTCGCCTTCTCACGCTGCGCAGCATTTGCGGCTGCTGCACTGCGCTGCGTGACAGTCTGGTAAAGCTCGACCATTTTGTTTTTCCATGCTCAAAAAAAGATTGTGCTCCTTCTTCCTGCCCCACCGGCCTCCCTGAGAGACACTGCGGCTGCTGGAACTTCCAGCATGGGCGGGCTGCTCATTGGGGTATTGGGCTACGACCTGCTGCACCCCTGCCAACACTGACACCTCTGGAACAGCTGGCTAGGACACTTTACTGCCAGCCTCCTCTGCAGAAGCGATCAGCACTGGTGAACGTGGTGGGTCAGGGTGGGAGCAGTGGGAAGTTGACAGATGACTGAATAGGTATAATTAAATAAATAAATAACACATTTTCTGTGGTCTGTCGGCTTCCCACCCAGCCGCGCCCTTCCCCGCCCCACTGCGCTTACCTGTCTGTGCTGGCCGCTGCTGCTCCTCTGTCTCTTCCTTGGCAGCCCCCAAACGGAGCAGCCTGATGTTAGAGCCTGTTACTTTAAAAGTGCCCTCACTTGCCTGGACTCCTCCTAGGGCAAGGGCGGCCTTGACGTCACTGGCAGGGAGAGAGAAACTAGCGCCTGCTAGCAGTGCAGTGACGCTTGAGAAGCTGCAACTAATAGTGCTAACAAGCAGTGGCAACACCACCAGGCCAGAATTATATTTTGTATATACTCGTTGTTATGTGATACCTGTAGATGCAATAACAAAACTAACAGAGAGGCATCTAAATGATGGTTATTCAAAGGATTTACCCTTGTGAAGAAGTGTGGCTCAATGGTTAGAGCGGCAGACCCTGATGCAGAGGTCTGGCCCGGGACCAGGGTTCAATTCCCACCTCGGCAGGGTCTTGGGCTCAATTTCCTCGGACCTGATAATTCTCGCCTCGGTGCCTATTCTAATCACAGGCCCCACTCCGCAACTCTGGGCAATAGCTTGCCCCACTCCACAACTCTGGGCAATAGCTTGCTTAATCTCCACAACGGCCCCCACAACGCTAGGATGCCTGGCTTCACCTTGGGGATGCCAGGAGTGGACATTTCACAGGGAAAAGCCAGAAAGGGTTCCACAGGAGTATGCATTACAGCGCCAGGACACCCCAGTTGGGGTATTAGTGCGCTGTACAAGTTACAATTACATTTACGTGAAAGTGTCACTCAAAAATGTCAACCTTTGGCAGTACAATGTCACTCATACACACACACTCAAGCCTTGAAAATGTCACACATAGGCAATCTGGAAACGTGGCAGTTATGTCAGCAGAGTGAATAGTTCATTATCACTTGACAACAGCCAGTGGGAGGCAGACACCAGCTGAAGAGCAGGTGCCCCGCCCTTCACACAGCACCTGCTGCTGCAAAAACAGGAAGTGGGGCCTAGCTTTCCCTTCACAGTGGGTTTACTGTTGAGATACAGTGAACTCTCGATTTGCCATTTTTCATCTCTTTTTATGAGCTGAAAGAAAATTCAGTTTGAAGAGGAGTCACAAACCCTGGTCTAGATGTCGCCTGGGCTACTGGGAGTCAGGCAGGGTCAGGCTGGGGTTATGGCTGCCACCCGACCGGTTTTCTACCGCACCACAGGTATTTTAAGGTCCCAGCCCGTACAAAAATAAACAAAGGCACCTGAAGCCGGTATTTTTTGCCTTTATTTGTGCATACTTCAAACCGCAGATATCAATAGGAAGCTCTTTTAAAAGTGTTATTAATAAAAGTGAACAACGACAGAAAAGTGATGTTATAAATCAATACGTACAATTTTGTTTAAAGTCATATTTAGTATTATGTCTCGGCCTTTGAAGACATCAAATGGAAGAAATGTTTCTCTTAGAAAGGTGGCAACCCTAGCTGGGACAGAAAATAACTCGGGCACCAAAATAAAACCGCAGCCCACTAGCGAATCAATAGTTTAAAAAAGTAACCTGCAGGGACACTGCTCGTAAAGTCACTTGTAAGGACATGAACTTGTAAAGGCACGCTGTATACGTGTTTTGCAAGGTAGGGCTGCATGTGTTTGTGTTTGCTTGAGGCAATGTGTGTGGCATTGTCAGAGAAAGTAAAGTAAAAACCCGCCCAGCAAACCTAAAACAGGCACACAAACACCCCAAAAATTCAGCGCACACACTGACCTCTCGGGCCAACTCTTCACCTGCTTCTATTTGCGCGCCAGATGGCCCGGGAGAAGGGTTAATCCGTGTAGGATTTTGGTGTTCTAGACTGAAACTGGTTCTCTTTTGGCATTTTAAACGACAGTTAAAATTTACACGTGAAACCCATATGGTTTCACAAAAATGGCAGAGTAAGCTTAAAACGTAAAGGTTTATTTTCAGATTTTTAGTTGTACAATATACCACATAATATAGCCAAATCAATAAACCACTAGATTAGAATGCATAGCTCAGTCAGAATACAAAAGCCAATCAAAGAATTTAGTAAATTTCAGGACAGCAAGATATAAAAGTAGAAAATGGGAACGCAAACCAGTAGACATTCACCTCCTGGGGTCAGGGAGAAAAGGGCCCTCACACCTCCAAACAAATTGCACTTTTATAGGGTTCTCAATAAAGCAGTTGTACATGGTTCCCACCATGTGGGCCAATGAGAATTAAGCAAAGTTAAACAGTTGTAGAAGAATACATCTCAAAAGTTTCTTATAATTCGATATGTTAGACCTGCCCACCTTAGGACGTCTTTCCCCAAATCTTTCACCTTCTACCCTCATGTTTTGCAGAATTTGTTTTTGTTGGCCTTAGGACTTTGTACACTTTACCACTGCTAACCAGTGCGCAAGTATGTGTGGTCATTCCCTAAAACATGGAAAAGATTGGCATATTTAATTTACTCATAAGTCCCTTGTAAAGTGATCTACCATATAACCAGGGCCGGTAAATAAAATGCTACTAGTGGGCTTGTAGCACGTATTGTGCCACCCATTTAATGGCTCTTTAAAACATGTCTCAGGTCTGCCAACACAGCCTGGGAGCAGGTTTAAACTGCCAATTCAACCCAGCAAAATAAACCCATTGCCAGCCCTAAAACTCCCTTTTTAATACATATCCGTCAACCCTAACATAGGCCCTAAACAGCCGATAGGGCAGGGTGCAGTGTGTTTAAAAAGTGGGATAGGTACTTTTAAGTTTTACCTGTCTGGTAGTGAATGACTCACAAATTAGCTTTTGTACCGTCAGGCCTGCCTCTCCCATAGGATAACATTAAGTTACCGTTTTACATTTAATAAGTTATCATTTGTGTTTGGGAGCATGTCACAGTTCTGAGAATGCCAGTTTTAGAAAGTTGGCCTTGTCTTAACCTAACCTTGAGGTGTCTGCAGGCTGTTCCGGGGTCACATGACTAGGTTTAGCTGGCAGTTGGCCTTTGTGTATTTCTCCCATACAGCTACGCAATAGGGGGACTGAGAGTTGGCAGGATGTCCCATCCTGACAGGATAAGGGTGCGAACCTGGGCACAGCCCCACTTGCACTTCACAGACCCTGTCGAAGCTCACACACAAATAACTTCACACAAGCCTTTTGTGACTCCAGACATCCTGGGACCAGGACAGGGAGGCAGGAAATTTCAGACACTTCTGTGGGGGAAACCCCCAGAAGTTTTTTCCGCTTTAAAGCTGGTACCAGGTCTAAAATTAGGACCCTCAGCTACACTCTTCAGTTCACATCTGGACCTACAGTGAACTCTAAGAAGACTTCCCTGCTGCCTGTGACTTGCGGTGTCAACTGACCTGGAGTATCCATCATACACAAAGACAATCTCTGCCTCACAACCAGCTACGACGACGACTCACCCGACATGGGGCACCTCCGCTTCCAAATCCAAACCAGCCCAAATGCCACCCTCCATGGCACCCTCATCTACAGACATCCCGAACCCCGCACCCCCTGCAGTGAAGCCATAACCAACTTCATCACCCACCATTCTCTTGCCTCAACGGACTACACCTTCCGCGGTGACCTCCATTTCCACCTGGACAACTCCGAAGACCACGACACCTCATCTATACTGGAGAACCTTGCCACCATTGGATTCAAACAACTGGTAACAATTCCAACCCACTCAGCAGGACACACGCCCGACCCCACCTTCTCCGCAAGCAACAACATCTCTGTCAGCCACACCTACGAGCCACACTGGACCGACCACCACTTTGTCCATTTCTCATCACCAAACCCTCCATATGCCACCAAGCCCACTGCGATCTGCGCAGAAACTGGAAGAAATATAATTGAACACCAGCTCGCCACCTCCCTCAGCAAGACACCACCATAGACATCCTCAGATGCTAGAACCTCAGGACACAACCTCCACCGCTGGATCTCAGACTGTGCCAACAAGCTGGCGCCCCTAAGGCAACCCTCAGCAAGCAGCTCTCCAAGAAAGCCAGCTGGTTCTCCCCTGCCCTCCTAGAGTCCAGGCGCAACTGCAGATAACTTGAGAAAAGATGGCCTCATCAGAACAACAAGGAAGGCATCCATCGAGGAACGCGCCAACACGCACAACAGCAAATAACTCTCCGCCATTGGTCAAAGAATTTGCAAAACCCAGCACGGAGACAGCAGACATCCCCCCGGTCTCAAGACCTCTACAACAACCTTGCCACCTTCTTCCACCGCAAGATTAAGGAGATCTATGACAGCGTTGCAGCCCAAGACTCATTCAACCCACCCGTGACCACTGCACTCAATGGCTCCAGCCCCCAGCAGACCATGACCAACTGGACTACCCTCACCTCTGATGACACCTCAGGATCATGAGGAGCATCACCCTTGGAGCCCCCTGGAGCCCTACCCTCACCACATCTTAAACAGAGTTGGCACCTTCATCGCACCCGATCTCTCTACACCATCAACTGCACCATCAAGTCCGCAACCTTCCCAGAAGACATGAAGCATGCCGAGATCAACCCCCTAGCGGAAGAAACCTTCTGCCAACCTGAGGGAACACAAGAACTAAAGACCCATTTCTCTGCTCCCCCTCCAAGCCAAAGTCATCAAGAAAGCCATCAATGCCCAACGCTCCGAGTTCATCGAAATAACATCCTGGACCTCTCCCAATTGGGCTTCAATAGCAACCCCAGCACTGAGACCACTCACCTCACCGCTACAGATATCCTCTGCGCTTTCCTCGACTGAGGCGAGACTTCAGGACTCATCCTCCTGGACCTCTCAGCTGCCTTTGACACCATCTTCCACTTCCACCATACCCTCTGGGCAAGAAGACTCCATGCCACCGGCATCCGCGACAAAGCCCTAAAATGGATCACTCTTTCCTAAACGTGGGAACGCAGAGTCAGACTTCCACCGTTCAACTCAGAACCCACAGAGATCCGCTGCAGAGTGCCTCAGAGATCCTCCCTGAACCCCACCCTTTTCAACATCTACAAGGCCCGCTTGCAGCCAACGTCAGAAGCCACAGACTCAACATCATCTCCAATGCAAATGACACCCAGCTGATTCTCTCCCTCACCGATAAACCCACATCTGCCAAAAGCAACTTCCACGACAGGATGAAGGCAATCTCCACCTAGATGAAGGACATCTGCCTCTTGCTCAACTCAGAGAAGACCAACGTCCTCCTCCTGGGCCCCTTCCCCTCTGCCTAGGATGACTCTTGGTGGCCCGCAGTGCTTGGGATACCCTCCAAACCCACAGACCATGCACGAAACCATAGCATCATCCTGGACTCATCACACTCAATAAACTGCCCAAGCAATGCTGTTTCATCCTCCTGCTTCCACACACTACATCTTCTACACCGGACCTACACAGAAACTCCCCCAAAAAACTGCAGACCACCCAAAATACCTCCGTCAGACTTATCCTGAACATCCCATGCCACAACCACATCACCGGCCACCTGAGAGACATTTAGTGGCTGCCTGTCAACAAGAGAATCATCTTCAAGCTTCTCACGCATGCCTGCTAATCCCTCCACAATACCGACCCTGCATACGTCAACCACCTCCTCTCCTTCTACACTACCACCAGAATTCTCAGCTCTGCCCAACTGCCTTGGCCACCATCCCACGGATCCGCAAGACCACAGCTGGAGGAAGGAGGATGATCATTCTCCTTCCTCACTGCGAAGACCTGAAACTCCCTGCCTCTGCACCTCAGGCAATCACCGTGGCTGCCGCAATTCAGGAAGGATCTCAAGAACTGGTTCTTTGACTGAACCACAGACTCTCCCCCAGTTCCTTGAGAACCTCACGGGTGAGTAGTCGCTCTTTATAAGATCCTTGATTGATTGCTATGTACTGCAGAAGATTGTTTGGCTGCACAATGAGGGCTGACTTCTCTACTTGACCCCAAGATTTCCAAAGTGACTCCAAAGGCTATATGGCTGGTCTCCTGATCAGAGCCACAGGGACAAAAAAGGCTGCCACTATCTTGAACCAGCACCTGGACCAGCCTGAGTGAGTCCTGACCCTCCGCGTGTCCTGTTTCTGGGCCCTTGAAAGTGGTGCTAAAGTGGTGCTAAAAGTGCCAAGATAGCCGAAAATGTGGGACTTAGTATATTTTCACTCAAAAAGTGCCCTGAGAACCAATAGGAGACAAAGACCTACCTGCTCACTGATCCACCCAAGGTGCATCGCTGGACTGCCTGACTTTTTGGTAGCTCCAGCTATGTTTTTCTCCAGAGCAGCAAATCCTGTTTAGTGGCTCGTTCCAGAAAGGTGTCCAACCTCGTCAAGCCATTGTTGGCTATAGCCAACTAGAGATATAGTCCTGCGAGAGATTTTTGACTTCCATCAAAGAGAATAAGACTCAATTTTACTAAGCCCTTGCATTGCACTTGCATCATGCAATGTGATGCAATGCAACATAGAGGCTTAAGTGAGAATTATCAAGTGACAGAGGAGCCTTCCTGCGCCATTTTATTTGGCTGAGCTGAATTTACCTGCATGATGCAGGAATAAATGTATGCAAGGTGGGGTTCCCAATCAAATCCCAATGCAAAAGTAATCGTGGTGTTTACTATCACATCACTGCACTTCATCACACAGTGTAATGCAACAATGGAAATGCATGAGAACGCTACACATGGCCAACACAGACGCATGCAATGACTTAGGCCATATGTATATGAAGATCTTCCATCTAAAACACTATGGAAAGCTCATCTCAGCCACAGAGGTACTTATTTTGCTACTAGGAGTTGGTGTGGGATGATAACAGCGACAGAAAAGGAGGAAGGAGCAGCTATTCAGGCAATATTGATTTCAGGCAGGAGGATGCGATTCAGCTATACAGACTCGGAGAAGATTTCATCAAGTCTTCAAAAAGCAATAGGACGGTCAAATGCCACTCCACCACATGTCAAACTGATGGAATCTTATACATGTTAGGATCAAGATCTTTCCAGAAGACCTCTGCAATGTTGGCTGGAATATTGCACGTTGGCTGAAATATTGCAGGGGGCATTTTTATCCTTCCTAACATCTGGGCTGGATGCCATCATCCCGATAACTCCACAGTACCTGCTGTTTCCAAAAAGCCGTCAACAACGATTAACCTGAAGTGTGGAGAGGAAGCATGTCTTGCAAGGCCCTTGAGTGATAAATTAGGATGCTGTGGAGCGCAAACATGTCCTGCGTAGCCCCTGCTTGGTAATATAGGATGCTGTGGAGCACACACACATTTTCTGTGGCCCCTGCATGGTAAAATAGGATGTTGCACAGGACAAATATGTCTTGCGTGGTACAATAGGACGCAAAGTAGCTTTGCGTCCTATTGTATCGGATGGGAAACACCCAGCAAATGACACAATGGGGCATTGTTGCATTTTAGGGAGAGTGTTAAATGTATTTTCACTTTCTTTTTTTTACTTGGTGCTTGTTGGAGGTGTGAAGAGTTCCTTGCATATTTTGAGAATCTTGTGGATTGTGTGACTTGTCAAATTTGTTTAGTTTGTGATAAGTATGGTCTGTTTCTTTTGTCTTTGTGTATTTGTGTGTTTAGAAGTGTTCTGTCTTGTTAAACATTTATTTATCTGTCTGTTTGTGGTAGGATAGGGGTCTGGTTGTTTAGGGTCGTTACGGCGTGTTTGTGGTTTTTGTTATATTTGTAGATAGGGATATTCTTTGCGAGTAGTATGTCTGGTACGGGGAGAGTCATGAATTTTGATGAGAGGGAGGTAGAGGCCCTAATATGGCCTATTGTCTACTACCTTGATCAGATTTAACATTTTGCACAACATTGAGAGTACATTTACATTATGATGCATAGGGATTGTACTTGAAATTTGATGTTGTGGTAAATTGAGAGTCCATGTTGCCCCACTGACCATCAAGGAAACATCCATAACCATATGATCCAAAACATGGCAACCAATATGTGTATTCTTTAACCCCTTGCATGCTGATGATGGCCCCCAGCCGTCATGCACTACAGTGCTCGTGTGCTGATGACGGCTGGGGGCCGTCATGACCACACCCGCGCTTGGAATGTCCAGCATAGGAGCAGAATCGCAGCAGCATGCAAGGGGTTAAAACACACCCATACTTTTGTCATTGTGGGCATGTGACACATATAAAGGTTATGAAGTGTTCTGTGTTATGACTGACGATAAGCCAAGCCATCACTTCGATCATAGTATCACGACCTCTGTGTATATTGCATACATGTGGCATTTTGTAAGGTAAAATACAATCCTGCACACACATACAAGCCTGCAGTATAAGCACTCTTGCAATTTTAGGGAGTTGTGTTAGATGTGTAACTATGTGGCACACAATGCACAACAGGTATATGGATTGTGAGCCGGTATCATAGATTTTTATATGATACTATACACTCCCTTTCTAAATGCACACCACTCCAAGTTGAATTGTGGTTCTACTTTACTGGGAAATTTAGTACCTATACCTTATGTTTGTGTGAACAAAGCAAACACAAGGAGATGATGGATGGAGGACGGAGCACTTCAACTTTTCAGACAGTCACCCCTAGTCACAGATCTGAGTTGAATGCATCATCATTCTGTAGCTCACTTATCCACCCCAGTTCAGACACAGCTATATGCAAATCAGTCTGACCCTGTGCCTCATGGGAACAGTCCAGCCCGAACTGCAAAGCCATGTCTTTCCTGGACCGGAAACAAGCATCCTGGGACAGGTTTTGGGCTAACAGCCCTTATCAGCCAGGCTAGCTTAAATCCAGTGGCAAAGTGAGCAAGGGATCCACGTCTGGTCATACCCTGCCAACTTAGGACAAACAAAGCAAACACAAGGAGATGATGGATGGAACGCTGAATCTTCTCAGACACTCACCCCCAGTCACAGATCTGAGTAGACTCCATCATCATTCTTTAGCTCACTTCGCCACCCCAGTTCAGACACAGCTATATGCAAATCAGTTTTAACCCTGTACTTCATGGAAACAGTCCAGCCCGAACTGCCAAGCCATGGCTGCATTACAGGTACCGAGACGAGCGAGCTGCAGAACACGCATTATGGGCACTGTGGGAACTCACACTAGCCATAGTTTGAACAACATTTCACAGCACACATTAGATTCCTTAGGCTTGAATGATTACGATTCTTGATGGTTCCGATCTATTGTGATGTTTGGCTGCTGCTTTTCAAGCAAAGAACTGCTTTTAAAATTTCACTCTCCTTTCTTAGTGCACATTAGATTCTTTTAGGCTTGAATGATTTCGATTCTTTCTGCACTCGATCTATTGAGATTTTTGGCTGCTGCTTTTTTAATTAAAGAACTGCTTTTAAAATTTCACTCACCTTCCTCTGTGGGCGCCGTTTTTTCCCCCTTCCACCACAGCTTGTGCTGATTGAGTGGAGGGAGGCTCTAAACGGGACCTGCTCACTAGAAACCCTCACTTCCGGTGGAACATTAGGAGAAGCCTTCTTGGACACGGAGACGGTCTAGTCTCCGGACAGGCTTGCTGACACTCCACTATTTAGCAGAGGATGTCGTCGACGCGCAGCGGGCGCGCCGAAGGCGCGCCAAAGTCAAGCCCATCTGCGCCCGTCCGCGCCTGGACCGGGCCTAGGGCCAGAAATGGTGCTCCTTCGCCTCCAATTCTGCAACTTACTAGGGTTTTTAAATTATCCATAAATAGTGAGTCTCCGACCTGCCACCAGTTCTTGGATGCTGCCAGATGGGAGGGACCTATTAGCTGTAAAAACTGCATAAAAACCTTCAACCCACTAATGACACCTACAATTAAAGACAAGGCCCAAAATAGAGACCTACCCTGTGGCCTTATAAATGCAAGGTCAATGTGCGAACACGCCCTGCATATTTATGATTTAAATGAGAATTTCGATTGCCTTTTTGTGACCGAAACCTGGCTAAAGGCTTGGTGTACTCCGGACATTGCAAATGTCCTCTCCCGGGTATCTCATTCAGAGAGTAGATAGAGTGTCACAACGGGGGGGGGGCGGCCTCGGGATTATCTATCGCGATACTCTCAGGTACACCATAGACCATCTACAGGACCTTAAAGGAGCAGAGGGTTTTAGTTTCTGCATTCAGTTACATGACTCCTTCTCCTTCGCCGGAGCACTATTTATCGCCCCCCAGGTCCGCATAAAGATTTCCTAGAGAAGATCGGTGAATTTGATCAGTGCGCTAGCTCTCAGGTTCTCTAATTTTACATTACTAGGTGATGTTAAATTACACATTGACTCTCATAATGACCCAGGAGCTATTTGTTTTAAGGAGATAATGGACGTGCTTGGCCTAGAACAACGTTCCACATCTGCCACTCATAGGGCAGGTCATACATTGGACTGTATATGTTCTAACCTGGAAACCCTTGAAGTCAATTCTCCCGCTTACCTAACATGGACAGACCATAAACTAATCGCCTTTAATATCGTGACTGATAATAGGCTCCTTAGTAGGGATTATAACAAGGCCCTACAACAAGACAGGGCTAGGTGGAAAGAATTAATAGGACACCCAAGTCTCCTTCCCAAAGCCCTCATGGATAGACCCAACATGCTAGGGGACCCCACAGTTGATAGCCAGCTCTTTGGACAGTGGATGAACGCCCTGAAAGATCAGCTGATACCTCTGGTCTCACACCACCGGTCCACAAAAAAGAAACCATCTGCCCCATGGTACTCACAATCCCTAAAAGAACTTCAAGGACACGTTAGATCATTAAACCGCATGTGGCGGCGAAACTATGATGAAAACGAGCTTAAAAATTTCAAAACTGCTCTTAGAGAATATCACACCTTGATCAAAACCTCCAAGAAAGCATATTATATGGAGGCTATTACCAATAATAATCAAAAAGAGATTTTTAAAATAGTTAATCTCTTTACAAATCCTAAAAGTCTACGACAAGAAATCCCCCCCTCTCAGAGCCTCTGCAATAAAATAGCTGACTTTTTTTAAGAGAAAGTGCAGAAACTACTTAAAGACTTCCCTTCGCCCACCCTCATCTCCATGGACAAGGATATTCCCGAAGAGACGGGTAGAGAAAGTATGTTGACCTTCAAGCCTACCACACTGGAAGAATCACATGCGGCGATCATGTCCATTAAATCAGGATCTCCCTTAGATCCTTGCCCCCCTCACCTATTACACGCTCTTATAGACATTGTAAATCCCAACATAAATAACATAATTAACTCGTCCCTCTCCACAGCAAAGATCCCAGTAGAGTGGAAACTTGCTGCAGTCAAACCACTCCAAAAGAAACAATTCGCAGATCCAACTATTCTCTCTAACTTACGTCCCATCTCACTCCTTCCTAGTCTGTGTAAAGTGACTGAAAAGTGTGTAAATAGGCAACTTACAACTTTCTTGGAAGATACCAATGCACTTCACACCAATCAATCAGGTTTCAGAGCACAACATTCCACAGAATCCGCACTACTGTACACAACGGAAACTCTGAGAGAAGCCCTGGACCAGGAAAAGAGAGCAGTCTTAGTGTTATTAGATCTGTCGGCTGCTTTCGACATGGTCTCACATGTCATTCTCCTAGACCATCTTGCATCATATGGCATATCTGGGACTGTACTAGACTGGATTAAAAACTTCCTGCAAGAATGCCGTCAAGTGATCACATTAGGTAAATTTAAATCTCAGGAGAAGACAATCTTGTCAGTGGTCCCCAAGGGCTCAAGTCTTAGCCCGACCCTCTTCAATGACAATATGTCACCGCTAATTAAATTAATATCGTCCTTCAATATAAACACCAGCTCTTATGCGGATGATAAGCATCTAATCCTCGTGCTAGACAACGACACCACCCAGATGGAAGAAAACCTTCTGCAACTGTCTCACAGCAATTTTCAGTTGGATGAACCATAACCACTTGAGATGCAACTCGGAAAAAACTGAAATCTTACCATTAGGTCCACAAAATATTTTCTCGCCCAAGCGCTGGTGGCCAGAAGATACTACTCCGCCACCAAACACAGTAAACGTGGTTAGAAACCTTGGAATACAATTTGACACTACCCTATCATTTATACAACAATCCCTGACAGTTGCTGGGACCTGTTTCCACATCATAAAAAGCCTCAAGAAATTCTTTGATTTAATTCCCATCTCGGCAAGGCAAATAATTGCCATTGCCCTTATCACCTCCAGGTTAGACTACTGCAATAGTCTATATGCAGGTACTAATAGAGCAGTACTGCACAAGCTTCAGATGGTTCAGCATGCAGCCACACGGCTGGTACTGAAATGGCCCAGGAGATCATCCGCAACAGCGGCACTTGATATCCTACACTGGCTACCGATCCACAAAAGCATATTGTTCAAAGTCCTTATCATTACTTTCAGGGCCTTCCATTCTCGGGCCCCCCTATACCTCCAACTGGGTTTCAAGCGTTATGTCCCCTCCCGTAGCTTGAGATCAACAAACGCCAATCTGCTAAAAATACCTGCTTTCAGATTGCCATCAAAGGGAGGAAAATCGCTGATGGTTTTAGGCTCAAAGGCCTGGAACAATCTTCTCCCAAAATTATGCCAAATATATCAGCCCTGTTTAGCAAGGCACTAAAAACTTGGATCTACAGCGCTCCCCACACTCTATGCAAAACGCTGATCTGATCCCTCTCCATAGCTTCTTGCAGTAACCACCTCCCTTCCAGCAGGGGCCCATTCCTAAGCACCAAGATGCTCCTCGGAGTGATAGCCGCGCTACATAAAAACACCATTACATTGCATGTCTTCCCTGGACCGGAAAAAAGCATCCTGGGACCCTCATCAGCCAGGCTAGCTTGAATCCAGTGGCAAAGTGAGAAAGGGATCCTGTCTGTGCATACCCTGCCACCTTTTTTGCGTATGTTTGTGTGAAGCCAGATTTGTGCGCTTAACAGAAGACCTGGTGGTATGTAACCCTCTGTGGCCTACCTAGATCAACCCTGGCTCCTTGAAGGGCCTCTTTGAATTCTGATGCAAGGCTCATCATAGGATCTAAAATATACAACCACATTAGTTCTGATCTACTGCCTCTAATTTGGCTCCCATTTGAAGAAAGGATTGAGTTAAAAATTGCATGCATGACCTATCATCTAAATATCAATGATCAGAAAAGCACACTTTTATGAAAACAGGATATTGGCTGTGTTGAACCTTTTATGAGCACTCTTAAGAAGGTTGTTCAGCACAAGTCGTTCTCCATTCTACTCTTCGTGCCTACAGATCAAACCCCCCATTCTACAACTGGCAGAAATCTGGCCACTCTGATGTTCGATAGAGCCATGGGTATCAGTCTGCTCCAGTGGACCACTGAAAGAACAATCGATGCTCAGAAAATTTGAGTCATTGATTTGTCCAGCCATAGCCAAATCCATACATATCAAAAAAGTCAGAGCTGGAGGCCAATCCTTCACCCATCTTGCTGCAGCCAACTGGAATCTGCTACCCGTGGACCACCGCCTCACAAATGACTACCTCAGTTTTATTAAGAAGTTTAAAACTTGGCTCTTTCCAGGTTAACTGTTCTTATTTCTTATTGTGAACATTTAGAATCCGCCACCACCGCCGAGAGTCACATTAACTTACCGCTCTTTCAACGCCCAAGGAAGGCTGAAGCCTTTGACCACGCCGCCGCCACCGCCAAGAGTCTAGGGACAGCAGACTCCGCGCCGCCGCTCCGGGAGACTCCAAATCCCGGCAGGCACCGCGGCGGCGCGTCTGAGTGACGCGGCAGCACCCAGAGAGCGCCAACAGCGGCGCTGAAAAGGAGGAGCACCCCCGCGTCGCGGGACGCGAGCGGGACGCCCGGGGCGAAGCCCGGGCAAAGGGCGGGCCGTCTGAGGCCGTCCGAGGTCGGACAAGGTTGGGTTGGGCCACGAATCCTGCCCAAACATCTACAGACGTTCATAGAGCTGCTAATTCATCGTCTGCCAGGTAAAACGCTGTTTTACATTTTACGCTTCACGTCTTGTTACTACCAAGCTATCTGCATACATGCCTGGTATGCCTGGTAAAAAGCTAATACCTGTAACTAACACCATGGAGAACTATTTAGTCCAGGTAGTGGCGAAAATAAACAGCGATAGAAGGTCCTCATTGGGTTTGGACTCATCCACACAATCTTTATTAGTTGACATAGAAACAGAGGACCCCTTTGACCTGACAAACTCTAGCTTTTCTGGAGTGGCACAAGCTCCCTCACAAGATACTGTCACTATTCAACCCAGTGGCATAGTGGCCAGCACTGAAGATATCAACGACATTGATGTAGTGCCTCTGAGTCCTATGATCTGTGAGCTTATTACCCCTCCCATTGTTCCAATTCCAGCACCAAGGGTTACAGGGGTTAAAAGAAAAGCTATACAAAAACGATCGGGGTTAAGGTCAGCTAAAAATAAAATTGCTACACCTCCAAGGAAAATCTCGTGTGTGGAGGAGGATGATCCCTTGGGGGAAACACATGCAACCTTCTCTAACATTCAATTTCAGAAATTTTGCAGTCTGATGGATATAAAGATCAAAGGAATAGTTAAACCTCTGATAAGCAAAATTGATAAGCTATCTGCTGAAGTGACTAAACTGGAAGGTCTCCTTGGGAAAATGCTGGGTGAAGTGGGGAAACTCCCTGAAGTTATTACGTCCAATGTACAACCTCTGGTTAATGACATTCTAGCAAGTAAATTGCCACTCACTGTTACTCCAAACCCCCCAGTGGCTCCTCTGATTACCCTACCGGAAACTAGCTATGGGGTTGCACCCCCCGCCCATTTTATTTGGGAATCTATTACCTCGAAAGGGTCATGTGAGCTGGTGGTGGAAGCCTCGCCATTAGTTCTTGTATTAGCAAATGTGCCCCCTTTGGCTTCTGGTGAAGCTGAATCAACAGCATCGCTTTTAAATAAATCTTTATCTTGGCTAACCAACAACATGGCCATATCTCCGTGGGGGAAACAGCAACTGGCCGAGGAACTGGTAAATGCAAGAAGAGTGGAGTGGATTGGAAACAGTGAAAAAAAGTTTAAGGGCGATTGCGTTGTGCTTAATCTTTCTCACCCTGATGCATTACCAAACATACTGCCTAACATTTTTCCACCACAGAGACGCTCCGCTTCTATCGTACCATTGACCCTTGACTTCTTTTACCCCCGAAAGGGCAGAGGCCCCAATCCAAGCACCTTAAGAACAAAATGGAACGTCGTAACCAAAAGGGGTTGTAAGAATTTTGGTTCCGCTGAGTGGGGACTAGGTTTAGAAAATAGATTCTCTGCTCTTTCCAATTTAGATGCTTGTGATTGACAAATAACTAATTGTATGCCCCAGCTGCAAACTCCCTTATCCTTGTGTGCAACAGGGGGGCATAATCGAGCTATGGCCTCTCCAAATGAGTTATGTACGCCAGATGCTTTAGTGGGAATAACAAATTTAACAGTTGAAGGCAATGTTAATGTGGATGTAAATACGAATAGGCCTGATCTCAGTCCTGAAATATGCAGGGAGCATGACTTTGGGAACCTTCTATCTTGGAATATAGCAGGGCTATGTTCCAAAATGGACTGTGGAGAGTGGTTTGAATTCGTTAGCAAGTATGACGTCTGCATTTTCCAAGAAACATGGGCCTGTGTTCCTGTTTATGCTTTGGGGTATTTGAATTATTATGTACCGGCAATCAAAGGTCCCAAAGGGAGACCAATGGGAGGTCTCACCATATGGGTCCGCCAGTCCCTGAAGATCTCAGTAAAAAATATAGAGCTAAATCACAAAGACATCCAGCTCATTAGACTTGAGAGGGACTCCTCTACTCCCATTGACATCTATAACTTATATGTTAGAGGGGGAAATGCTGGTAAATCAGCGGTCTTATCGTCTCTGTACAGTTACCTAGACACTTACTCTTCTGGGAACAACATCATACTGGCAGGAGACCTAAATCGTACTTTTGAACCCCTTGACACTGGTGAGGCTTTTTTAGGTGCGGAGGAAGATAATATGTGGGAAATCCCTGCACTTGATTTAACCCCAATAACTCGCTGGACCGAGGATATTCTAAGCCTGAATGCTATGTGCCTTGATAATGGGTTAAGGGCTCTGAATGGTCGTACTAAGTCAGACAGAGTATCAGCCATGACCTTTGATAATGGAAGATCTAAGAGTCGTATTGATTATGTTATATGCTGTATGGCCCTATGGTCATCCATTGTTGATATGGAGGTCAAGGAGAGGATTGAGAGTGACCACAATCCTCTTTGCGTTTTCCATAAATGGTGGCTGTCTGATGTGACTGCCCCCAGTGCTTCTATTGTTCCCTTACCCCCGTTGATTGTTCCTACAAACGATTTACGCAGGCTTAGGTGGACTAGTGTTAAATCAGATCAGCTGGTTATGGAAAAAATAAGCATGGCAACTGACAAGGCTATCATGGCCCTTGAGGGTGAAACTGGGCTTCTTCCTAGTAAAAATAATGCCACTAAGGTCCATGAAGCTCTCTTTGATGAAATTAGAGGCCATTTCCTGAAACCGGCAAATAAAAAGATGCATGCCCACAGTCCAGCACGTTGGTACAATCACGAATGTAGGCTGGCAAGAACCTCCTTGGGTGATGCTATTAAAAACAAAAATCTAGAAGCAATTAGATCTGCTAGGAAGCATTACAAACAGTGTATAGTAACAGCGAAAAAAGATTGGGATGAGGCACACTGGAATAACCTAAAAAATGCAAGTGACCGTAAGGACTCCAGGTTATTTTGGCATATAGTTAAATGGGGACATGATAGGATAGAAGAAGCATGCACTAATAATGTCCCCCAGGATGCTTGGGTTAAGTTCTTTAGTGAGCAGTATGCTTCTAGAGAACAGGCAGTGGATAGAAGGTGCACGCATGGTTCATCAACTGGGGATGACATCTTCACTAAGAGCGAAATACTCGCGGCCCTAAAAACTGTTCGAAGTGGGCGGGCTCCTGGTATTGACGGGGTGCCGGCTGATGTTTTCTTGAATGACACTGATAGATGGTGCAGATACATCTATCTGTTGATAAATTTGATTACCAGGGGGGCTGATATCCCAGCGACCTGGAGGGGTGCTGTAATCATCCCAATATACAAAAAAGGAGATCGGGCTCAGCCCGGTAACTACCGCCCCATTAGTTTAATAGATACCATTCAGAAAATAGTGGGCCGAGTAGTTGTCAATAGGTTGCTCGATTGGGCTGAGGAACAAAATATTTTATCCCCCTTTCAGGCTGGATTTCGCAGGGCAACCAGCACCATGGATCAAGTCTTCCGTTTCCAACTAATACAGTGGAAGACCGTGGTGCTAGGCGGAGGCAGCCTGTATGCAGCATTTGTTGATTTGCGGGCTGCCTTTGACCTGGTACCGAGGGCGAAACTGTGGGAAGTGCTTGAGACACTAGGGGTCCCAGGGGATCTGTTGATTTTAATTATGCGACTGCATGAGGGCAACTATGCCAAAATAAGATGGGGAGGATATGGGAACAACACTGCCGAATTCCCTGTTGAGCGCGGGGTTCGGCAGGGTTGTTCAATGGCTCCTACTTTGTTTACCCTCTTTGTTAATGGTGTCGTTTCCCGCATGCAATCTCGGGCTGTGGATGCCCCTTCTCTCGCTGGGGAGAAAGTCCCCATTTTAATGTTCGCCGACGACACCTTAATGTTTATCAAAAACCCCCAGTGGCTTGCAAAAAGCATTGGCAATATTTGACGGGTTCTGCACTGACCACGGACTTGAGGTGAATGCGACCAAGACAAAACTCATGGCTTTTAACCCACATAGAAATTTTAAATCGAACATTACCATGAGTGGCCGCATTCTTGAAGTTGTAAAATCCTTCACTTATTTGGGGATTTTGATCTCCAATGACAATAAGTGGCAGCAACACCTTAATATTGCTACATTAAGGCATAAGCAGCTATCTGGCACTATAATTAAGGAGTATAGGAAGTCAAAGACTAAACCTATTAAACCACCTCTGATAATATACGAGGCAAAAGTAATTGGTTCTGCCATGTATGGTGCGGAGTTATGGGGGTATGAAAACCTCCACGAACTCCAACTATCTGAAAATAAATTTCTGAGGTCGTTGACGGGTACTCCACAGAGTAGCCCACTATTGCCCCTGCGTTACGAATTAGGTAGAAGAGAGCTTACGGAAAAGGCCAAACTGCGCCCGATCTTATTCTGGCGCAGGCTTTGGACTACACCAGAACTCTCTCATTACGCGGAAGGGTTTTCTGATGTCATCAAAGCCGATCACTATAACAAAATTAGGTGGTTTAAAATACTAAAGACTGTACTGTTTAATTTAGGACTTCATGCCTTATGGACAGATCCTGCTGGGGCTTTATTTCCCTCCAAGACTGTTCTAAAAGACATATTCTGGGAACACGTAGCTAATAGTAGCTTACTCAACACCAACAGTGGGACCATAACCACTGGCTACCTAGAAGCTAAAACGTTCCCCATTTATGAAAAGTACTGGGATTACATAACGAAACCCCTGGACAGGAAACTGTTATTTCAAATGAGGGTAGGTTCGCTCCCCCTCTGTAATCTAACAGCTAAATGGAAACCAGGGGGGGTAGCATTATGTCCAGCCTGTGGGGTAGGAAATGAAACCCTAGGTCATTTTCTGTTTTGCTGCCCAGTATATTCTGCCCCAAGGCAAGCCTGGTTGGCTCCTATGTGGAGGAATTTAGGTACAAAAAGTAGTATGGTGGCACTGCGTATAATAAAATCTACTACTGAAGAATGGATCAATATTGCAATTGCAAAGTACCTGGGATGGGCGTGGGTTTTAAGGATGAGACTGCTGGCAAACTAATTATTGCCATTAAGTCGATCAGAGACTGCTAGACATTTGTCTATTCTCTGTAATTGCTTGGTGAATAGTCAGAGATTGCTAAACTAATGTTTATTCTCTGTAAATTTTTTAATTGACCAGAGACTGCTAGACACTCGTCTATTTTCTGTTTATGTAATGTGTCATCGGCTTGATCATCGATTTTTACTGTAATGAAATCTTTTTTAATATGATCTCCTGGGGATATTTACATTGCTATTATGAATTTTACCCCTCTGGTCTCTATTTGTTGACGGTAATGATTTCTGCACCTGTATATATGATGTGTCCTTGTTTTTTTTAAATTCCTAAAATATGTATGTGCTTGTTTGATTGATTATGTAAATTTAATTGATTTTTTAATTGTATGTTTGTTTGTCTTGCTTTTATGAGTAATACTCGAATAAAGCACTTTTTGAATTGAATTTCTTATTGTCCCTCTCCTCAGTGAATCAGGAAACACTACGTGTTTCAGTCGCAGCACTGTGATATCCCCTTGGGGATGAGTGTTTGTGCTTTATGAATACTGCTAAATAAAATAAATAAAATCTCACAAGTCAAGAACGAAGATTTATGCAAACAAGCATCGATGTGCTCAGCACATTACATTTCAGAAAGGAGACCGTGTCCTTGTCAAGCAGAGACGGAAATGCAAATCTGATGCTCCATTTGATGCCAATCCATTGCAAGTTGTAACTAGTAAGGGGCACATGGTGACTGCTCACCACTCTGGAAAGTCCAATACAAGCACCTGCCTCCCAGTCTGTCGGCTCTAGACATCCTGGGTGAGTCTTTGTCATCAGAGGGCCAGGAAAGCCCCAGAAGTACATCAGTGTCTAAACCACCAGTGCTTGCTGTGGTTGTTTCTCCTGTGTTTCCTTAGCCTCTCTCTATGAGATCGGTAAGAGTGGTTTGAGAAACTACTGTGTATATACATATATTTTTTGGTGCTTTTTTATTTAACAAAGGGGAGATTTATTGTCTTGTGAACTATAGAGCACGGGACCACTATCATCCTTAGTGGACTCAGTAGTCTAGTGACGCAAGTGTGGGTGTGGTCAATAAAATGCATGACGCAGTATGTGTCAGTTAACGGTAACACTCTAGACAAAAAAGGAGTGTAATACCGAGCTTTGTGTGTAGCGTAATTGATTTACTTGCTACCGGACTGGGAAGGACGCTACAGTGTGCATGCAAATCCCTTTACGGTTTTGCATATTTCGCTCAGCTCTTAGCATGCTTATTTCCTGTAATAAAAGAGAGACATTTATTATAAAGATCATCTTTCTTCCAGGCTGCACGTGAACTTTGCTCATTTTTGTGTTCTGCAACAGCTGGGACATGGGCTGCTTCATAATGAAGGCAGACTGAACCATTTGAATCACAGGGGTGCACATTTGTTCCCTCTCAGATCCCTCCTATTTGACCTCATCAACTTTACTTGTGTGTTGTAATTCCTCCTATCATCACTCTTTCTTTACTTTCAGGTTTGTCTGTTGTGTGTCGGAGGGAGGGATGCGGATACTTATAGAACTAAGGGGCTTATTTACAAGCCCCGTGCGCCACTTTTGCGTCACTTTTCCCATGTTAAAAGTGAAGCAAAAGTGGCGCAAGGGGCTTGTAAATCTGCCCCTAAGCATGTAATTTATGGCATTTTGGCGTAGGGCAGCACAGCAAGACACCTTTCTGCATTGCCCTATGCCAGAGGTAAAGGAAAGAATGCAACATGGTGCATTCCTGTCCTTTCTGCCTGGATTGGCGCAGTTTTAGCAGCCTAGAGGGATGTATGACGGTACAACGCGTACCGTCACAACGCGTGCTGTTACAACGCGTCCCTTACAACGCAAGTCGTTACCACGACTTGCGTTGGGGGCGCGGATGTCGAATAGTATAATTTACTATTCTAACACCAGTCCCCGTGGACACTAGGGAAGGTGTTGGAATAGTAAATTTACTATTTTTAATCTTCTAGCGCCCTCCAGCGCAAGTTGTGGTAACGACTTGCGTTGTTACGGACGCGTCGTAACAGCACCGCGGGGAAACATCCGCGTTGTAACGGATGTTTCCCGCCTAGAGACAACTTAGTCAGGATTGTTTTTGGGAGGAAGAGGCACCTTCCTGCACAGAAACAATCCTACAAGGCATTTTCCTCTTTCAATGTGCGCCTCTAAAAGCGTACAGATGTGAAGGTTCCCCAGGTTGACATCACTTTGTAAATCTGGGGCAGCATCAAGTTCCATTGGTGTTGTGTGAGAAACCTCACTGCAATGACCATGGGATGTCTCCCAAGTGCAGAGGAAGGGGACAAAGCGATTTGCGCTGTGTCTCCCTACTCGTGATTTATGTGGTCACTGAAAGCCACGCAGGTCGGCTTTGCGTGGCTTCATCAATCTTTATCAGAGCCCTGTGTCACACATGTACCACTTTACGTGGTGAAAAAGTGACACAGGGATCTCATAAAGAAGCTCCTAACTTTACAAAGCTTCAGCTTGCTGGGTTCCTGCCTCTTAGGCTTGGCCTCGGATGTTTGGGATTGCCTGTCCAGGTCCTATGAGGGGAAACGGGTTCCCGGACTCCAGAGGTGTCTCACATTTTGCTTCCACATCTCAAAAGAGAGAGCATTTTGACATTTCTTAACTGTTTGTGTGCATTTCCCTGTGAGAGAAGTGACAGGAATATCAACAGGATAGGCAAGAGTGAAGCATGAGAAGTGAGAGGATGAAGGGAGAGACAAAGCTGCAGAGAAGCGAGGCGAGAGGTTGGAGATGAACATGCAGGACAGAATAGAGACTGGGAAAGCTGCAGTTAGGGTGAGTTGGTGGAGGGGAATCTGTGATAGGAAAAATGAAAGGAGAGATGATGCAAGAGAGAGACCTGCAGTAGGGTGAAAGGAGAGCTGGGTATGAAAAGGCATTTGAATGTTCAATGAGATGGTGGAGGGAGAGCGCCAAGTGGACAGCTTCAGGGCGAATGGAAGGAGTTGAAATAGGTGCAAAAGAGGTGAAGCGTATATCAGTAGAGCAAAACAATATGGATAGGAAAGTGGTTGCAGGTAGAGAGGTGTTCAGATCCCAGAGACTTGTTGGAACAGAGGTAAAATGGTAGTGCAAATTCTGAAAGAGCGGTGAGAGGGCAATGACAAGTGACTGGGATAGTTAGTAAGAGAAGTGAGTGTAGAATAAGACCCATAGGAAAACTCAGAGAGGTAAAAAGAGGCAAAATGGTGAATGGTGGGCTAAGGGAAAAGAAGGGACAGGGTGGGAGAAATGCAAAGAGCTGTTAGGGCAGGGAAAGAACTGTAGACGTGACAGCGTGAGATGCCATGTAGTTATGGAAGTCAAAGTAAGAGCTACAGAAGAAGTGAAAGAGAGAGCTGTGGCCGAGGTGAAAGGGTGGGCAGAGGGAGAGGACACATGTGATAGGAAGTGCTTTAGGAGAGCTGCAAGGTTTGGTGCAGGGAGATGAGGGCAAGTGGGTAAGCTGCAGGAGCAATAGAAAAGCAGAAGGTGGACACTAAGTTCCAGATTATGTAAGATTTTTTAGGTCACAAACCGTTTGCAACTGCAACAAAGCCTGTTTGAATGTACAAAACCATATTTTGCAAATCGGTAATCAATTACCAAATCCCAAAATGGGTTTGCAATTTGGTATCATGAAGGGGTGTACTAAGGATGTCCCTCCCTCATAGCGACTCGCAATAGTATGTGTGAATGTTTTGCAACGGAAATGCGGTCGCAAAACAATTGCATTTACTGCCTCCTTTAAGTAGGTGGTGGTAACCCATTCGCAAAGAGGAAGAGGTCTCCTTGGGACCCCTTCCCCTTTGTGAATGATTGTAAAACCGCTTTTTAAGAGCAGGCAGTGGTCCCACGGACCACTGCCCACTCTTAACAAGGAAAAGAAAACTTTCCATTTTACTTCTTGTAATGCATCCCATTAAAAAATAAATTTGCTTTGTTTAAAAGCAATCACAGACATGGTGGTCTGCTGACCCCAGCAGGCCACCTTCCCTGTGATTTACCCGATTCCAAATGTGTAACAAATTGCGACCTAAATCTGGGAATTGCTAAATGTGTGAAACACACATTTGTACATTGCTGTTTGTGATTACCAAATAGTGAATCACAAAAATTCACTGTTAGGTAATTGCAAACCTGAAGCTATGTACATCTGACCCTTGGCGTGGAAGTTGCAGAGAAGGTATGAGGTTGCTCTAAGATGAAAAGGTGAGCCGTAGGACTAAGTAGGGGTGTGGAAGGAGGGCTAGCTCGGCCTCTGTCAGCTATCGATAAACAAACTCTGCTTTGCTCTGCTGTCAGCCCCAGAGACAGTGTAGCACCTGCTCTGACCAGCTCATTGAACTTAGCTGGGGCCTGCTCATGCTCTGCAGACTCTGCTCTGCTGCTCCAGTGACTGCCAGGTATTGAACTTGAAGTAATGTTTACCAAGGGAAGGATAGAGATTCTGATGTTTTCATGTACTTAACGAGGGGAGACACGTGGGTAGGCTGAGTTCAGATCCACCTTTGTTTATACAGCAATGCAGCACTGAGATGCCTCTGAAAAATTCATTTTGGGAGGTAGGAGCTGGAAACGTTACAGCTTTCTGCACTAATACATTTATATTTTCTGGGGATAGCTGGTGCTCGTTGGCTGGCAGGTTTAAATATTTCTTTGTATTTGAAATAAAGAGGGTCAAATGTAGAGGTGTTTTGCATCACCGAATTTATTTCACTTGCGTTTTTACTGGTATCTTAAAATTGTGCCAAATGTAAGGCTATGCATGTTTATATTTTTCACAAACTGTTCTTTATTGATGTCTGAATGAATGTGACAGTTCCTGATAATAATGGTGTTGGAGTATGAATGTGTGTTGTTTTGGAGTGTCTGTATGAGAATATGAGAGCATATGTAGGTATTGAGAATGTGTGACTGTGAGAGTGTAGCTCCTCAGTCATCAGATGGTGTGTGTGGCTGGTTGACAGCTATCTCCATAGCATGCATAGTTTTCTGAATATGTGCATATATATACATATATATGTGTGTGTGTTTATATTAACTACTGGCAGTTGCTAGTAGGTAGTTATAGTTAGGACCTAGATTCCTTTGACAACGCGTTTTTTGTTTTGCGAATATCTTTAGTACTGTTTGACAAATCTTCGCAACATTTTCAAAACTAGTGTAACAGTCCTGTCAGCTGCTGTCTGAAAAATTGCAGGTGATTTGTCAAATAGGGGCTGAGAAAAAGGGGGGGGTCCCAAGCACGTTCTTCCCACGCAATTTCTCATAGGGATTTTGAACACGACTATAGCCTGAACCTCTGAATGGAATTAGACAAAATTTGACAGAAAGCTAGTTCTTTGTCCAGAAAAAGCCCTTTTTGTATTTTGGTGTAAATCTGTTTAGTAGTTTCTGAGTTAATAAAGAAAAAAGAAATATAAATATCTAGGGACGTGGATCACCACAATCATTCAATCTATCAGGGATTTATAGAGCGTACTACTCACTGGTAGGGATCTCAAGGTGCTGGAGGAGGGTTTAGGCGGCTCAGAGGTCATCCGAAGACCCATGACTTGAGATCTTTTCTGAAGGCTTGCAGAGCAGGGCTTTGCCTGATGCTGAGGGGGAGTTTGTTCCAGGTCCTGGCCGCGAGGTAGGAGAAGGATCTGCCCCCCATTCTGGCTCTGTGGATGCGGGGGATTTTGGCAAGGGCTAGGTAGGCAGAGCAGAGGTTTCTCTTGGAGATGTGGAAGGAAATTCTTTTGTTGAGGTATTGTGGTCCAGTATTGTGGAGAGCTTTGTAGGCGTGTGTGGGCAGCTTGAAGGTAACTCTCTTTTCGACGGGGAGCCAGTGGAGGTCGCGAAGGTGCTGGGTGTTGTGGTTGTGTCGTGGGATGCTGAGGACGAGTCTGGCTGCAGCATTCTGAATGGTCTGGAGTTTGCGAAGGAGTGATTTCTTAATTCCGGTATAGTGTTTCCGTAGTCCAGCCTGCTGGTGATGAGTGCTTGGGTGATGGTCTTCCTGGAGTCCAGGGGATCCATTTGAAGGTATTGCTGAGTATTTGTCGAAGCAGGGGGAAGGCACAGCGTTGAACTGTCAGTTCATGGTGAGCAAGGAGTCGAGTATGAGACCGAGGTTGCGGGCATGGTCCGTGGGGGTGGGAAGGTTACCGAGGGTGGGGGGCTATCAGGTGTCATTCCATGAGCTGGGGGTGGATCCGAGGATGAGGATTTCTGTTTTATACAAGTTGCACTTCAGGCAACTGCTGCTCATTCAGGATGTGACATCTTACATTCCTTTCTGGAAACTGTGACTGGGCTTCCTTGGTGAGGGAGAGGATAAGCTGGGTGTCGTCCACGTATGATACTATGCTGAGTCTGTGTTTACTGGTGATGCTTGCTATGGGGGCCATGTAGATGTTGAAGAGTGTGGGGCTGATGGAGGTATGCAATGCAGTGATTGGCTGGTCACAAACAGACAGAAAAGTTGCAGCTGCTTTTTTAGATATCAAGGCAAACTCCCGTAGCCTAAAAACTAAAGTAAAAAGGGAGAGAAGGTGTCAGAGTAGCGGTACCCTGACCCGATGGGTATGTGATGGGCCACTGAGGGACGCTTGATGGGAAAGAAATTGCCCAAAAACATTATTTTCCCATCTGTAAAGATCACTGGCAGTGCTCAGCGCGGCCCCCTGTGTGAATTTGCAATGGATCTGCAGATCCAGTGCTAAAAAAAAAAAAAATACACACACTCACACACTGCCTCACATTCCACACTACCACTCACACACCCACTCATACTTACATACACACACTCACAGTCACTCACACACCCATTCCCACACTCCACACTCATGGACATACCCACACAGCCATACCACACACCCACTCAAAGTCCCATACAGCCTCTCACAAACCCACTCATCAACCCATACACTCACTCACAAACCCACTCATCAACCCATACAGACACTCACACACTCTTATGGCCACTCACACACCTACTCACAAACTCATACTGCCAATCACATATCTACTCATAGACCCCTACAGCCACTCACACATCCACAAAATCATTCACATCCACTCAAAGACCTGCACAGCCACTCACACACCTACGCACAGACCCATAAATCCACTCAGACAGCACACAATCACTCACATACTTACTAAAAGAGTGATACAGCCACTCACACATCCATTCGCACACCCACAAAAATACTCACATATACACTCATACAGCCACTCACACACCCACTCAAACACCCATAAAGCCACTCACACACCCACACAATCATTCAGATGTTTACTTACAGAGCATGCAGTCACTCACACACCCAATTACAAACCTACACAACCACTCACATCCCCGCTAAATCACTCGCTCACACACTCCTGGACCCATGCAGGTACTCACACACCTACTCATGAACCCACACAGCCCACAAAATTCATTCACAGACCTATACAGCCACTCACACACCCACTCACAAACCCACAAAACCACTAACACACCCACTTAGACGGCCATACAGCCACTTACACACCCACTCACTGACCCATACAACCACACAGACACCAACTGACAGGCTCATACACCCTCTCGCAAACCAATACAGCCAATTAAAGAATCACTCACTCACACACCCACTCACAGACCCATACAGCCATTCACACACCCACTGACAGACCCATATCACCAATATTACACCCACTCACCAGCCTATACAGCCATTTAAACAGCTTCTCACTTACCCCTAGAGCTATTAATACCTCACTCATACACCCACGAAACTACTCACACGCCCACTGACTGACCCATACAGCCACTCACACACCCAATCACAGACCAACAAACCCACTGGCAGACCAATATAGCCACTCATACACCCCCTCACCAGCCCATACAGACACTTAAGCACCTACTCACTGACCCCTAGAGCTACTTATACACGCACTCACACACCACAAAACTACTCCCATACCCACTGACTGACCAATACAGTCACTCACACGCCCAATCACAGACCAACAAACCCACTGACAGACCCATATAGCCACTCACCCACCCACTCACCAGCCCATACAGGCACTTAAACACCTGTTTACTGACCCTAGAGCTACTTACACACCTACTCACACACCCACAAAACTACTCAAAGGCCCACAGACAGACCCAAACAGCCACTCATACACCCCAAAAATCACTCATACACCCACTCATAGACCCATACAGCCACTCAGACAGTACAAAATCACTCACATACTTACTAACAGAGTGATACAGCCACTCACACATCCATTCGCACACCCAATAAATCACTAACACACTCACGTATACACTCACGCAGCCACTCTCACACCCATTCACATACCCATTTACATACCCATATAGCCACTCACACAGCCGATCACATGTCCACTCAGAGACCATTCAGTCACTCACACACCCAATTACAGACCTACACAACCACTCAAACACGCATTAAATCACTCACACACACACTCATGGACCCGTACAGGTACTCACACACTCACTCATGAACCCACACAGGTACTCACACACCCACAAAATCATTCACATACCCATACAGCCACTCACACACCCACTCACAGGGCCATACAGCCACTCACTGACCCTTACAGCCACTTACATACCCATACAATTACCCCCACTCACAGACCCATACACCCCCTCACACACTCATACAGCCACTCACAGAATCAGTCACTCACTGACCCATACAGTCATTCACACACCCACTGACAGACCCATATAGCCACTCACCATCCCATATAGCCACTTAAACACCTACTCACTGGCCCCTAGAGCTACTTACACACCCACTCACACACACGGAAAACCACTCACACGCCCACTGACAGACCTATACAGCCACTCATACACTCACAAAAGCACCACCACTCCCATTCCCAGACCCATACATCCCTCACACACCCATACACCCACTCACAGAATCACTCACTCACACACCCTCACGGACCCATATGGTCATTCACATACCCACTGGCAGACCCATAGTGCCACTCACACACCCACTCACCATCCCATACAGCCACTTAAACACCTACTCACTGACCCCTAGAGCTACTTACACACCCACTCCCACACCCACAAAACTACTCACATACCTACAGACAGACCCGTACAGCCACTCACACACACAATCACAGACCAATGAACCCACCAACACACCCACTCACAGACCCAAACAGCTGCTTACACACTCACAAGACCACTCGTACACCTACTCACTGGCCCATACATCAATTCACACACCCACTCGCAGATCCATACAGCCACTTCTACACCCCTCACACATCCACAACACCACTCACATACCCACTCACTGACCCATACCACCACTAAAGCACCCACTTTTAGATCCATACAGCCATTCACACCTCCACTCACACACCCACAATATCACTCACACACCCATACAGCCACTCACACACATACTCACCAACCAATACAGCCACTTAAACACCCACTGACTGACCCAGACAGCCACTCACACACCCACTCACAGACCCATACAGCCACTCAGACACTCACACACTGACACAACCACTCACTGACAAATACATCCACTCACACACCCCTCACAGACCCATACAGCCACTTCCACACCCACTAACGCACCAACAAAACCACTCACACACCCACTCACCAACCCATACCGACCCATACAGCCATTTACACACCAACTCACACACCCACAATATCGTTCACACACTCACTCATTGATCCATAAAGCCACTCACACACCCACTCACAGACCCATACAGCCAGTCACACACGTATTGTATTAAATATGTTGTTGTTTTGTACTGAATAGTCATTCACCACAAAGGAGATAGGTCTACTGAAATTGGTAAGTGTGCATCGCTGTGGAGTGAAGTCTGAATGAACGGCTTAGACTGCCGCACAATGCAACCATTCACATACATTAACAATGGACTTGTCAGTGTAGAGGCTAGGTCACTGATAAATAGTACACCCGCTTTAAAAACAGGATTATGGATCAGGTGACATATTAACTCATGCAGTAGCTTAGTATATATCTTTAAGTCTCAGAAACCTTTACCAAACACTTATACTCACTGGATGATGTCATCAGTGAGGTCATCATTGATGTCACTGACCATATCATGAGTGATGTAAAATGTGAGGTCATAAGCAGTGCATTGCAGAAGCGTAAGTTATAGTTAGCTCAGGTAACTATACCTGCTGAATTTCAATGGCTTTGTGTGTCTAAAATCTGAACCTAACTATAATATCCCTGTAACTTTTGTTTTTTCTGTGAATTTTTAGTTTTTTAAATGTATTTCTTTATTTATAAGTTTTATATAGCGCTAGTTAGAACCGAGCGCTTTACATCATCGTGAACAGGACTACCGTCAATCAGACACGGAGACACAAATGAGGCGAGATGTCAAATAGATAATAGTAGACATCACAGAAAATAAAAAAACTACCAAAAACAAAAGAAGCAATTTGAGAGGATTTAATAGACAGCATACACGAATAAGCAGCCGACTATGATTGTAGTGACTGGACCTGTACAAGTGATAATTAACCAAGATCAATAATTTAGGAATTAAAGTATTTGTTGAAAGGGCCTAGCTTTTTTGAGAAATGTGGGGTGTCCTTTACAGAATGGAGGAAATGTGGATACAAAAAGGAAAACAAAGGGCACGTTCTGTTCTTGGCAAAGGTGTAGGAAATAAAGAACAGGTATTTGCATAGCTACCAAGTTTCCCTGCTCCATGAGTGATTAGTTAGTCCCGTCACTGTGTTTTCCAAGAATTCTGGGACTTTTAATCCCGGTGTTATAGTGAATTAAATAACGCTACAAGTTCCAGAAACCTTAAAAAAAAACGAGACTGGCGTAACAAGACACGCATGACTTGGGAAACGTGGAGCCTTATTCTATTTCCTAACTATAAGATCCCTCTAACTTCTGTTTTTCTGTGAATTTCTATGTTTTTTTAATTCTATTTCCTAACCATAACGTCCCTGTAAGCTTTGTTTTTGCAGAGAATACATATATATATATATAATATAGTAGTATATATATATTCACTGAAAAAACATAGGTTTTACAGACATTATAGTTAGGAATTAGCATTTAAAAAACCTTTGAAATTCACTAAAAAACCATAGGTTTCAGGGACGTTATTGTTAGTTGGACATTTGACTCATAAAACCAGAAAAATTCTCCTGTTATAGTTAGTTGAGCTAACTATAACTTGCGCGCCCGCAATGCATTGCTGAGCATGTCACATATTTACAGCACTCATGACATGGTCAGTGACATCACTGATGACATCACTGATTACATCTCAAATGACATCACTGATGACATCATCCAGTGAATGTGTGTTTCTGTAAAGTTTAAGGGGCAGATTTATGTTAACTGGCGCATCCCCAGGGATGCGCCAGTTAATGTGCGCCACAGTGCGCCACAGCTCCGCCACCCATGGTGCAAGGCAGGGAAGATGCGTGACGCATCTTTCGGCGTACGGGCGGCGCATTGCTGGAGTCATGTCGCAAGTGCGACATGACTCCTGCAATGCACAGGGGCCACCCCTACAATGCATGGTGCGTCACCCTTACGCCTGCTTCAAGCAGGCGTAAGGAATTGACGTAGAAAGTGACTGAGTGAAATCTCATAGATTTCACTCAGCCACTTTAAGGAGGCGTTCCTGCGCAGGAACGCCCCCCCTGCGCAGGAACGCCTCCTTATGGCGCAGGGCTTTCCAACGTGACGCATCTCCTGGATGCGTCACGTTGTAAATAGGGCGCATTGTTTGCGCCGCCGTTGCGTCGAATTAAGTGACGCAATTGCGGCGCAAAGAGGCGCAAGGGCCTCATAAATTTGCCCCTAAATATTTTTCATATATATGTATGCCTAGGTGTATTGAAAAATGAATGCATTTACACGTGCCTGTAGGGATTATTTAGTAGGTATGTGACTGACTGTATAAGTGAGTGATGGAGAAAACACAATTTGGGACCCCCCTTTTTCTCAGCCTCCCCTTGACAAATCACCCCCAAACTTTCAACATGGGGGCTGATATGAACAAAGAATTAGTTTGGAACATTTCATGAAGATTCATCAAACGACGCCAAAGTTATAAGCAAAACATAAAATGCTCTTTCTATGGAAACTTAGTCCGAACTATAACTACCTACTGGCTAAGACTTCAGTAGGCGAGTTAAGCAAGTTGTTTTACCATATATAATCCCTTGAATACCAAATGAAAGGACACCGCACAAGGTATATATCAAATATATATATGTATTTGATCTAAACACAACCCCTCTGCACTCTTTATGAGGTCAGAGGTAAAAATACAATACAAGTCACACAGCTAATACACAATATGTTGCACAGTATACGTTATGCCCTAGGGGGCCACACTTACCATATACTAAGAAAATGGTATAAGTACCACGTGAGAGTTAGAAAGCAGACCTAGGGCCTGTAGAATCGCTGGGGCTACAATAAACAACCAAAGGTTAGGAAGTAGGGGACCCACGGGAGCCGCGTGCAGTGTCTAAACACAGGCGCGGGTTCCCATTGACTTTCTATGAAGTTCGTAAAAGTTACAAAGTTACAAGTTAAGGACACTTCCGGAAGGACAAGGACGGAACCCTTTTAGACTTAGACACTAGGAGGGCCAATACCCTCGAGACTCAAGCAACTGGTGGACACGCCCACCCACCTCGCCGGCCACACACTCGACCCCATCTTTTCTGCCAGCAACCACGTCTCCTTCAGCCACTCCTCCGGACTACACTGGACCGACCACAGCTGCATCCACTTCAACTTCAAAAAGACCACCTCCCACCACCAGACACCACAGATCCCCCGCAGATGCTGGAGCAAAGTCACCACAGACCAACTGACCGCACCGCTGAGCCAGAACCCACCTGCCGACACCCCCGACACCAACGACACAGCGCACAACCTCGCACAGTGGATCACCAACTGCGCCGACGCCCTCGCCCCTCTGAAGAAACCCCCAGGCAAGACTAGCAACAGAAAAACCGCATGGTTCACAGACGCCCTCAAAATCGCAAAGAACTCGTGCAGAACCCTCGAAAAAAGCCTGGGCCACAAGCGGACACAAGAAAACATGACAGCCCTCAAGAGAGCCACCCACGAATACCACCAGATAATCCGCACCACCAAAAGGACATCATTCAAAGAGAGGCTGGACAACAACGCCCACAACAGCAAGGAACTCTTCAGCATCGTCAAAGAGCTCTCCAATCCCAGCGCCAGCAACAACGACATCTCACCGTCACAAGACCTCTACAACTCACTCGCCACATTCTTCCACCACAAGATCACAGACATACACGACAGCTTCGGACCCCAGACCCCAACACTGGGATCCAAGGAAAGGCCCTAGACTGGATCACATCGTTCCTCTCCGACAGAACCCAGAGAGTCCGCCTCCCACCCTTCCGCTCCGAGGCCTCCAAGATCATCTGCGGCATACCCCAGGGCTCCTCACTCAGCCCTACCCTCTTCAACATCTACATGAGCCCCCTTGCCGCCATGACACGCAAACACAACATCAATATCATCTCTTACGCCGACGAGACCCAACTGATGCTCTCCTTCACCAAAGACCCCCTCACCGCCAAAGTTAACTTCCAGGACGGAATGAAAGATGTCGCAGAATGGAGTACTCCTCCTCGGATAATCCCCATCCGCATGGGACGACTCCTGGTGGCCCACGACGCTGGGTACCGCACCAATACCCACGGACCACGCACGCAACCTGGGATTCATCCTGGACTCCTCCCTCACGATGACCAAGCAAGTCAATGCAGTCTCGTCCTCATGTTTCAACACCCTGCGCATGCTCCGAAAGATCTTCCGGTGGATCACCACCGAAACCAGAAAGACGGTCACCCAGGCCCTCGTCACCAGCCGACTGGACTATGGAAACGCCCTGTACGCAGGAACCACAGCCAAACATCAGAAACGCCTTCAACACATACAGAACGCCTCCGCACGACTCATCCTCGACATCCCTCACCACAGCCACATATCTGCCCACCTGAGAAACCTGCACTGGCTCCCCATCAGCAAGAGGATCACGTTCAGGCTGCTCACCCACGCACACAAAGCGCTCCACGACACGGGCCCCGAATACCTCAACAACCGCCTATCATTCTACACTCCCACCCGCCAGCTCGGCTCCACCAGCCTCACCCTCGCCAGGTCCCTCGGATTCACAGAACCACCACCGGAGGAAGATCGTTCTCCTACCTGGCAGCCAAGACATGGAACTCCCTCCCCGCACACCTACGACTGACCCAGGACCATCTCACCTTCAGGAAACACCTCAAGACCTGGCTATTCGAGCAGAGGCGGCACCCCCCCTCCCTTCAGCACCTTGAGACCCTCACGGGTGAGTAGCGCGCTTTACAAATTGATTGATTGATTGATTGACTACCAGAGTACTCTTGTTACCTCACCCAAGGAAGCCGGGTGCATAGGTGTCTTTGTATGTCGGGTTTCGTCATCGTTTTATATGGAGAGCTGCAAAGAAGTGCTGCAGGCGACCAGACGAATAGTGTCCGGGTGGATCCAAGGGTGGATCGAAGATGTGATGAACCTGAAAGCAGAGGGGACAGAGTCTGGGTCACTAGCCAGTGACCAGGAAGGAACCAGGGAGGAACCAGGCGATTTCCCAGGCCTACTAAGTCGAAAACCAGCAACACACCAGGAAAAAAGTTGGGGTAACCATATAGTCAGATTCCACCTTCCTACGCTGTACATATGTGTACACATGTGTCTGTTTATCTATACTACTATTATAAAGGAAGAACTTTAAACCTTTGAGGCGGGTAAACTCGGGAACCACAGTGCCAATCCACACACCCGATACATCGTTGAAATTGTCAGGGTGTGCAGATGGACATAGGCTATATAAATTTAAAAAATATACGTTATTTAAAAAAATGTATGAGAAAAAAAAAGTACTCCCATGGAAGTAGCGCCGGCCGCGACGTGCGTACTGACATCAGAAGCGCGGGGAGGAGCGACGTCCAGGAGCACGAGGAGGAGCGGCGGGGAGGAGCAGCGGACAGGCGGGGATGAGCGGTGAGGAGCGGCGGACTGGCTGGGAGGAGCGGCGGACAGGCAGGGAGGGCAGGGGAGGAACGGCGAGGAGCGGCGAGGAGCGGCGGACCGGTGAACTCAGGAGCGCGGGGAGGTGCGGCAGATGAGGTAAGGCTCCGGGGGACCCATGGACAATGTCGGTGTGGGCGGGGGCCCAGAAGCCAAGGTCGGACGGGCTGCTACTCCGGGGGACTCACAGACAATGTCGGGGCGGGCAGGGGCCGGGGCGGGCGGGGGCCCTGAAGCCTGATTTCTCCCGGACAAGGTCGGGACGGGCTGCTAGTATATATATATGTTTGTGTATATATATATATATATATGTGTGTGTGCGTGTATATATGTATAACCTGTGAATAAGATCTTACAGGTTCAATCAAGATCAGAGGGGCATATTACCAACAAATAGCGATATTTATCGCTAAATGCACGTAGCAAATTTTTTTTAGCGCTTCCTATCGCCAGATATTATCACAAAGATAACATGCTATTAGCAACGTTTATCTCTAATGTGATAAAATATCTGGCGATAGCGACTCAATGCGTGAATATGGCTGGAAATCCAGCGATATTCAGGCATTAGCACTAATGGGGACTTAACCTGAATATCCACCTCCCATTGGATATACAGGTTAAGTCATGGTCTGAGCAAGCGTTAGGTTCTGGCGATAGTCGCACTTAGCGCACATTTTTTTATCGCACAGCCTGCCTTGCTAATAGGCGATAGCTGTGTTAGCGACTGCTTTCAGTCGCTAACAGGTTGGGTACGCCCACTTTGCATGTCATTAGCGATAAATAAGCAAGCGACGTTGGAAACCATTGATACAGTAGGTTTCAATGATACGGGGAAGAGGGGTAATGTTGTCTCCATCACCCGCCCAGATAGTCTGAATGGTAATTATCTAACCGAGTTTGGGCCCGATGTAGGTCGGTCGGTAACGGCCGAAAATCGGTATTTTCGGCCGTTACCGATCGGAATAGAGACAACGGGATGTAGGAGGCCGAAATCCTGCGAAATCGGCGATTTAACCGAATCGGAAAGTCACCGAGTCGGTCGGATTCCGAATCGGAAAAAAGTAGGAATCGGAAAAAATCTCCGATTCGGTAGATTACCTAATCGGAGATTTTTCCGATTCCTACTTTTTTCCGAATCGGAATCCGACCGACTCGGTGACTTTCCGAATCGGTAAAATCGCCGAATTGGTATATATTCCGAATTGGTGAAAATCCGATTCCATGCGAAAACCCTAAGATTGAGATGTAGGTAAGCACTGAAATACCGAATTTGCTCCAAATTCGGTATTTCTGAGTCGGAAATTACCATGGATTGGAATCAGGTGGTAACCAGGTGCAACCTATAAAAAAGGACCCAAAATGCAGTTCTACTTGCAACATGGCAGCTTTCTATGTCATAGCAAGACGGCTACGGCTACAGCAGGAAGGAGAGAGGGAATGGCAGAGAGAGGAGCAGGTGTACAGGCAGAGGGTGACCCTGTGCATGCTGACAGATCCAGAGATCCTACAGAGGTACAGGCTGGAGGCAGACACCATCAGAGACCTCATCAGGGACCTCCATCCCCTGTTGCAGCACCCCACCCCAAGGGCACACGCAATCCCTGTGCAGGTGCAGGTGCTATGCTGCCTACACCTGCTGGCGTCTGGCAGCTATCAAAGTGTAGTTGCTGTGGCAGGAGGGGTGACCCAGAGCAGCCTGTCAAGGTTCTTCCACAAGTTCCTTGATGCCATGATCCAGAGGATGGACCACTACATTTCCTTCCCTTCCACCCATGCAGAACTGGCACAGACAAAAGCGGAATTCTATCAGATGGCAAGATTCCCCCACATCATTGGCTGCATAGATGGCACACACATACCGATTTGCCCCCCTGCTGACACCGAATACGTATACCGCAATCGGAAGTCACGGCACACCATAAATGTGCAAGTGATATGCAATGCCAAGTGTGTGATCACTGACCTGGTTGCAAAGTTTCCGGGGAGTACCCATGACTCCTATATCTTCCAGAGTAGCGGAATTTATGCACGGCTGATGGCAGGGGAATTTGGCGAAGGATACCTCCTAGGTAAGACACAGTGTCAGACCCCCATAACCAAAATTGCAGTGTGAAATACATGTATGCATGTGAGTAATGTTACCCCTTCTCCTTCTAGGCGACAGTGCATATGCCCTACGCTCGTTCATTCTCACACCTTACCTCAACCCCTCAACACCCAGCCAAAGGAGGTACAACCGTGCCCACAAAAGCACGAGGAACGTAGTGGAAAGGACCTTTGGCATCTGGAAGAGCAGGTTCAGATGTCTGCACAAGAGCGGAGGTGCAAGGCAATATACCCCCATCACCTGCTGCAAGATTATTGCTGTCTGTGCAATGTTGCACAACCTTGCAGTCAGGAAAGGCACTGAGGTAGAGTTATCCGACTACGAGGACCCTGACGATGACAATGCTGTGCCACTACCACTACCTGCTGGAGTCTCTGCACCATCTGACGGCAGATACAGGCGTCAGGAGATCACAGACAACTATTTCTGAGTGAGTACAGATGCACAAACAGGTCAATGTATGTTTTCAGAAATTAAATTTAATAATGTTGCATCAACGTTACTGCACTGATGTGCAACAAAAGAAAAGTTAAACAACAAGGGGTAGGAATGTCCAATGTCCGGGTTGCCTCACCCGCAGTGGCAGTCCTATTTTTTGCTGCGCTTAGCAGGCCCACTGGGATGCGCCTCACCCCCTTCTGAATGCCCTGCAGCCTCAGCTGAGCGCCTGGTGCTCCGGCGCGGCTCTGACGCAGCGCTGGCCGGGCTGCTGCGGCTGCTGCTGTCCCCAGCCTCGCCCAGGACGGGATTCACTACGGTGTTGGAGATGAGTAGTGTCTCCATGGCGGTTGTAATACGGCCCATGCCCCTAGTGACCTCGGACATGTTCTGTGTGAGGCTGGCCTCCATGTTTGCCCCACGTTGGCATAGCTGGGCAGTCGCAGCCGCAAGGCGGTTGAGTGATCTGTTCGTGACTCGTGCATCCCTGCGACGACTCAGCTCATGGTCATCCAACCTGTTGCAGAGCTGGGTGATGGCAGTGGTCATTCGGCCAATTGATGTCGCTATTTCCTTGTTGCTGTCAACGAAGGTCTTGAAGCCCTGTGTCATCTCACCCATCTGCAGGTTGTGCAGGCGCAACTGGCGATGGCAGGCCAGGATGGATTTCGCCTGCATCCTCTGTATCGTGACCATGCTGGTCTCCAGCCCTGCGAAGACGCTGCCTCCCGGTGCTGGTATTGGGCTGCTGGTAGCACGTGGCCTACATGGAATCCTGCTGCCCTGCTGTGTGTGCTCTGGTGATGCTGGTGTCACGGGGTCTTGTGCAGGAGCCTGACCCGCTGCCCCCTCCATGATGACTAATGGAGCTACTATTCTCCTCCGGGCCGGGGAAGTGGCAGGTGCAGGGTGGCTCTGTGGTGGTGTGTTCTCCGGGGAGAATACCAATGAGGGCGACTGAGACTGAGACAGTCGGGGGGAGTGTGTAGTTGTGAGGGAATGTCCAGTGTCCTCCTCATTTGCCAGGGCACAGCTGTTGTCCTCCTCCTCCTGTGCTGCTGCACTGGTGCTTGCCACCGCCGCACTGGCTGTTGGTGCTGGAGCTGGTGCTGGAGCTGATGCGGCTCCCCCGCCTGATGGTGCCCCTAGGTACAAAGAAGTATTTGTCAAGTGGGTGCTAATGTGTTCCAGTCACAACTATTAAAGCATTGCACATCTCATTACAAACACGTTGATGCTGTATTACAGTTATTTATCTCATGCTTCTGCTGTGGCATTTTTGGTAACTTTTGCAGAGTACATTTGGCAAGATGCATTGCTCATGTCTGTTGCTAGCAGTACTGGCCTGGGGTTTGGCTGTGCATTGGGTCTGTAGGGGAGGTGTCTGGTATGGTGTGTCAAGTTGCGCATGCTTCTTACCTGTAGCTGTAGCTCGGGATGAGTTATCCAGGTCCCCAATTCCCACGACACTGGCCCTCTCGATGGTGGTCGCCACAAGTTCCTCCAGCTGAGTGAGGGGTGGCGCACGGTTTGTTCCTCCTCCAGTGAGTCCAGCCTGCTTGTGCAGGTCGGCCAGTTTGCGCTTGGTCACGCCACGGATGTCATAAAACCTCTTCTTGAGGTCGTCTAGGCTCCTGTGGGTGACACCAACTGCATTCACTTTCTCCCCGATGTCGATCCACAGCCTCCTCTTGGTGCTCTCCGGAACAGTGAGGGACTGCCTGCCATATAGCTGGGTGTGCACCCTCACCACCTCCTCCACCAAAGTTTGCAGCTCCATGGTGCTGAATTTTGGATTGCGCTTACGCGCTGCCTTGCAGCCATTTGTACAAGCCTTGCCATCTTATGTAAAAGATAAATCAGATTTTTAGGAATCGTAAATTATATCACCTGGGATAAGAACTATCTGTTATTAAGTTTTGATTTAAACAGTCTATGCATCTGCTTCCCGCTCGATCTAGGTGTTGATGCATGCAGGTACTTCCTGAAAGGAAGGTCTCTTTCCTTCCTCATGCACACAGAAATGTTGTTGGAGGTGATTTTAATATGTCTTAGAAACAATTTTTTTTTATTTGACAAACAAGTATACAGACAAACTCAGGGAACGGCGATGGGAACTTGCTTCACCCCAGCTTTGCGGGTCTGCGGGTTTAACTTTTTTAATGAGCCTGCTTCAGGGACACTGCGCTCTTTTAAAATTATTATTTTTTTAAACTATATTAGTGAGCGCAACGCCTGTAGTGTAATTCCTATATCCCTGATAGGCTCTGCTCATTGAAATACTATACACTATAGTTTTGACATAGGACTGAGGTCCGTATGTCTCTATCGAGTACATTAAATTTAATTACTTGTGTGTGTGCCAGCTAACTCAGAGGTCACTAGAAACTTCTAGAATAAACAAGAAGGGATTAGTTTCTGACAACCCCATAAAAATGACAACTTTGTTTCCCTTAGAATCGGAACAATCATGGAAACAATAGATAACAGTTTCACTCAGTCAATCGCGCATTCTTCGTTTCTACAGACTTACACAGAAATAGATAGACGGGCATTTCAATAAAAAGGGATTATTGAACAGTCTTATTTCTCGTGCAAGAGATATGAACTGCTACAATCGTAAGACAGAATGCAAAGTATAATACATACAGCATTAGCAGCAAGATAAAATAATACTGCAATAGCATGGTTTGTAGCTATGACATATATTCATAAAAATACATTCATAAATAACACAGGCTAAAATGTGAATACTCATCTGATGCTTCTAGCTAGTTCTACCCCAGTAAAAGTAAGGCAGAGGAATGTCATGAATGAACCACTAAGGAATAGATGTTCATGCATAATAAATGAGTTCTTGGAGAAATCAACAATCCAAGCAAGGGGAAGTCCTAAAGGCTTAGGAGTCTGGTTTTCCAAGAACTCGCTGTGACATTGATGGACGGATGTAGGTGGCCATGCCTGTATTTGGTTAGCATGGGAAATGCCTAAATAAGGTTTGGATTTCTATGCCTAAATATGGGCAATGCTAATTGTGCCTACATAAGGGCATAAATCGGGAAACCTATATACGGTATCTAAATCGACACACAACATCCCACTTCACAGACACCGCGCTTTGCAATACAATAGGTATTGCTTTTACAAATTTGAACTACTGGCATTGTAAATGACAATGCCTTTTTGTATTATAAAAGGCATTGCCATTTACAAAGGTGATAGCTCAAAAACCTGCAATTGCGAGACCTATTGCATTGTAAATGCTTGATTAAGTTAGTAACTTACACTTGTAAATTTTGCTCCACTCTTTTTTGGAGATGGAGACATGTAAGTCTACACTTTCAGTGACCTTACACTCTTTGTGAATAGCCAAAAGAAGTGAAATTACTCAATAGTGTAAGAGTAAACATACACATGGAAATTGCTCACAAGTGGAAGTTATATTTGTGAATAGCTCTGATAATGTGTAGTTCTCATTTCACATTACTCTTCCTTCCAGCTGTTGGATCAGGGGATACCTCAACAACTCCAACTTCAAGGATATTGGTTTGGCACCTGATGTCAAGGGGGCATCCAGAAAAGAAACATCATTTAGCCTGTGAGTTCACATGGTATATGTGTAATAATTCCATGCAAGAATAAGCATCTATCTCATATGTTTATAACTCTTCTCATGTTAACACATTAAATAGATATTATTTCCTAAAATGTTGTGTTAAACTAGACAGTAGAAGCAATATACATATTTATATAATATATATATATACATATGTATACCGAGCACCTCACAAACTGCACGCATTTACATATATATTATAAATATACATATATATACATATATACACATATATGCATATATTTCCACAGCAAGGCTCGGTTTTGCGGACCCCTGGCGATTCTTTCCTCGGTGCGAACTTCAGCAGAGCCACGCCGTAATTAATTCACCAGCAGCTTCCTTCGCAGGAAAACAAACAGTACGCACTCTCAGGATTCTGTATTACCGCAAATTTCTTTAATTATCCAACAGCATCCAGTTTCAAAAGGAAATACTGACGCGTTTCGTTATCTACAGATAACTTGATCACGGTTGATATTACACATTTAAATCATCCTTTAAGAAGTGAAAAGCCAAACATGTGACTCCTGATGTCACTCAGTGTTAACTTGCACAGCCTTCTGGTACTCGTAGGCACAAACAAGCAGTAGCAGCATTCCCCTTCCCCCAACACCTTGAGATTCTCACGGGTAAGTAGTGCGCTTTACAAATGCAATGATTGATTGATTGCTCTTAAGTGCTCCAATACTCTTTTTTGCCTTATGAACAGTGCTACCTATGTAAAACGTGTTATATGGGCACTTCAAGACATACACAGCATATTCAGTATTGCAATTGACATGTTTCCTGATTCTATGCGGGGGTTTGTTAACTGAAATTTTCAGTGTTGTGCAATTCTCACTATACTTGCGTGCTTTACATTGGCTGCAGATAAAGAAGCCTTGGATCTCATTTTTCTTTTTGTCTTCTTTTATAAGACATGTACCGAGAGTGTCTTTTAAAGACTTCACTTTTCTAAATGTTATTGAAGGATTTTCTCCAATATGTTCCTTTAGATCATCATCTGTTCTCAGGACCTCCCAACATTTTTAGAGACTTTTTTTTTATCTCCCATGCTTGACAGTGATAATTAGTGATACATCTGATTTGTCCATTGTCTTCTCTAATCTTTGGCACTAGTAAATTACTTCATTTTAGTTTATCTGCTTTTTGCTCTACTTGTTTACAATAGCTTTGCTATATCCTCTCTCTAGAAATCTCTGGGAGTTTTTTTGAATGAGCAACCCGCTCTTCTTTTAAGCACTTTTTCACCTTTTTTAATTTTCACTTTCACGTCCCCAGGTTAGGGTGGACGATTAGAGAGTCCATACCGCCGGGGTTTAGTCCTGATGAATGCCTTGGTAAATTGAAACCACCCATATGGCAGAAACATGTTGACTGATATAACTAATATAAGTATTTCTGAATTTTACCAATCCTAATACCTTGGCAGCAAAATTCAGACACATAATACTCTGTGCCTTAGGGATCACTTATTAAAATTTACTTTTTGATACATTTTTTAGGCACTTTTATAATTTATTATTACCTCACAGCACGCCCTTCTCACACAACCAGCTCCGCAGTCTTTCTGGCGTCGCAGCACACCAAAGAGGCACTCTGCCTCTTTGGTGGGGCCCGATGATGAAGCATGACACTGACTAGGTCGGTGTGTGAGGGCTTTCTTTCCCACCCAAAGTGGGTGTGTTAACTTTATATGACTCCATTTTTTGTGGTTTGCAGAATTTAATCTGACCTCTCTGTTTTTGGTTATTTGCATCTAGCTGGGGATCGAGAGAGTGTCCTTGATTTTCCCTACCTCTCCTATTGTTGTTGTGCTAACAAATGGCGACAAGGCAGTACCAAGACGGAACTAACAAGCCTATTTTCGAATCAGAAGCCAGCATTTAGGAAGGACAATAACACTTGCCAATGACAAATATGGGTGGGGAGTGGGCGGGGCTTCCACTGCATACCCTAATACAGAATGCCTCGCAGAGCGAACAGCACATGTATGCTGCTGCTCGGCTCGACCTAAAAAGAAACAGTAGTTAGTCCAGCACCACACATGGCTAGCCACTGATACTGCAAACCCCCCACCCCCACCCTAAAGAAAATAACGAGGTAGGGAATTAAAATAAAATCACATACAAAATAATGTTATATTAAATTATTTAAAATAGTAAAATTAGAAAAAAATATTATTTCATGTTAAAAAATATCTAAAAATAATGTAAGAATACAGTTTAATCAAATATAATTAAATTAATTTTTATTAATTATATACACCACTTTTAATATTTTTTTATTTTTTACTTTAGATGGGAATTTAGTTTTTAATTTAAACTTAAAAAAGTTATTTTAATTTCATTCATTTAAAGTATTTAAAAATAAGCGCATAGTGATGCAGCATTTTTCTTTTGTTCGATATTTTTTTTTTTAAATATAAAAGGTATTTACAATAATATTTAACATATTGCAGATTTTCCCTGTGATAATTCATTAACTGACTCAGTAATCATGCCACGTAGCTGCTTTCTGTGTTCCACTGAGGGCGAATGAAAAGAGTCCCTCTAGATTTTTTTTAGTATTTTACCAGAATTTTCACTACAAGGTCTGTCTCCTCTTCAGTAAAATTCTTCTTCAGAATTGACTGCGTCCTGTAGGCAGGGTGGGGTTCTTAATGGCTGCAGGTTCACAAAGTAAACGAGGAAAAATCATAGCCTAGGGTGTGGTCTGTATTTGTGTGGTTTGAAGTGAATGTGTATGATTTAGGCGAGGTGTACACAATTTCCTTATTCCATCCCATGTGGAGGTCTTCTTCGTGTTGGGGGTTTCTCCATTTCTGAGGTGGAGGTTCCGCTCTGCATGCAGAGGATCTGCCCCGCATGCGGACATGTACCCCAAGAAGGTGAAATGCAAAATGAGGTCAAACTTTGCTAATTGTAACCATATGTTTGTAAATTACATTGTGGCCGCATCCCCCCCCCCCCCCCCACTTCCACCCCCCACCCCACTGCCTCCCCACCATATTTTTAAAGCTTGGAGACATCTCAGTCTACATCCTGGTGTAAATCTGCACTTAGAAATGGTGACTAGCAAAAAAGTGTAGTCTTACACCTAGGTGTAGTACTACATTTACTCACTGGAATAGGTCCCGTAATCTGCAATTGAACCACTAGATAATAGTCTCTCCTCTATTTAGTTAAACACAAAAGAACGCTGTGTTTGGTTGTCCTCGGGACATACATATGCACACTATGTACCAGAGAGCTGGCTTGCAACACAGGACAGTTATGTGCTAGGTCAGTCTGGCACTGCGCGAGAGATCCTTCCAGGTGAGAGTTGAGCAACGGGCTATGACTAACAGCGTGGCTACAACACAAAAGAGAAGCAACGCTGCCAACAGGAAAGCTTACAAGTGCATCACTGTTGTTCTCAGGACTGCAAACATAAGTCAGACAAGCACTATGTGGACATGTTAATGTCAGGGCCCCCAGGCTCTGCAAACAATTTTAGGAGTTGCCAAGTACCTTAGTGGAGACAGGTAAATAAAGCAGCAACACAAAGAGGTCAGAAGTGTTGTGGAGCTGGCTGTCAGGTTACAAACGTTCAACGGTTGGAGCAATCTAAATATGATCCTATACACATCTTATAACGCAAGCAGAATATACACTACTCAGCATAAAATGGTGCCATTATGGAGCAGGGTGAAAAAGCCGGGAGGCTACTTGCAGCACAATCATTCTAATGAGAGGCAAATTCTGCCATTCCAGCAATCCATAGCGAGAAAAAAGGATTGGTTATACTCCAAGCATATACAGAAGCATTTGCACATTTCTTTTCAACACTTTATAGCACGGAGGCTCCACTTGATACCACTTCTGAGCTAGCTTTTCTGAGAGGTCTTCATCTTTCCTCCTTGTCTGAACATGGTAGCCAGCTCGCTGAAGGGGAGATCACAGAGGAAATGTCTGAGGCTATTCCCAGTATGGCCATTGCGGGCACCGGGCAATTCCCCGGTGCGCCGCAAGGGATGACCGTTTTTGCAGCATACGGGCGGAGGGGGGGCGAGCACTTTGCCAGGGCCAGTTTTCCTTCCCTGTCTGGCCCTGCAGGAGGTGATGGTTTCCCCCGATTGATTTTTATAAGATTAGCAGAGAGTTGATGATCCCACTTCTTTTTTGGCTTTATAAAGAACTGGAGGGTGGTGCTTTAATTTGGACACAAGGCAGGATTGCCCGCTGTCACCACTACTGCCCCTTTTAGCAATTGAACCTTTAGTGGCAACAATTCCAGTGTCTCTCCTAGGACGGGAATAGAAATGCCTGTTGTAACTTGCAAAATCTTGTTATATGCACATGATGTCTTATTGACTCTGCACGAACCAGATTCTTCAATCCACCAACTCATGTTTTTAATCGAGTCGATATAAGATGACTTGGTCGCAGTGCCACGCGTTGTCACTTACGTGTATGGCTTGTAGAACTCCGCAAAAAGCTTTATGGCTTCTCAATGGAAGAGCTTGGGTTTCAATTTGTTGGGTTTGATGATAAATAAGTGGCTGGATATATGGTGGCTGACAATATCCAGCCATTGATGAATAGATTGGAACAAGATTTCACGAGATGGTCTGCTCTGCATGTCTCCTTTTGGGATACAGTACAGATGATTAGGATGGTGATGACTACCAGATTTAACTGTGTGCTTGGTATGCTGCCCTTGATTGTTCCTTTGCGTAACCTTCACACTATAAATCAGAGTATAAAGAGGTTTATCTGGGCAGGCAGATAACCATGTCTCAAATCTTCAAAGTTGTATGCGGATACCAGATCTGGTGGCCTCCGCCTTCCTGGCATGCGGCTTTACTATCTGGCTCAACATTTATCGCAGCTTACATGTCCGATGATTCCAGCAGCTGATCAGCCTCATTGGGCGTTAGGGGATCGAAACATTGGTAATTTTATATAATACTAGAGTTTGAACAGCCCGTCTTTGTCCTCCTACCTTAAGGGCAATATGGGATGCATGGAACGATTAACACTGACTCTTGAGAATTGATCAAAGAACAGTTCACAAATGTGCGCCACTGTGGTGCATTGAAGGAGTCACTGTGGACCGAAAACCAATCAAATATTTCAAAACCCTCCATAGTTGTTACGAGTCTCCTTTCAAATGATATAAGGCTCGTCTGATTCCTAATGCACATGCTGGAGGTGTCCAGATGTTGCGTGTGATTTGTTCTTCGGTCATGTCCTGCATTAGGCATATATTGGCATCATATATGGATGACCCTTCGCTCTGCTGCTTTTATTCCTGTTGAAGAGTCAGACAAGCTGGCCTTGTGACATGATTGTGTTACCTTGAATAGTCCGACTTCTCATTGGCATAGATGGATGCCGGTGGCTCTTACGGTGGCTCAGATCTGCACATTACGGCACTGTCGTACAGCGCGGGCGTCCACACATCAAGAGTGGCTAGCTGAACTTAATCGATTAGCCACATATGATTACAGGATTTACAAGGTTCAAGATCAAATCCAGGTATTCAACGAGGTTTGGGGTCCATTTTTGAACCTTGTAAACTCTAACAATCTTTCTCTTAAGTGGGTATAATACTCTTATCCATGCAATGGCGATTGGAGCGTTTCCATCTATGATCTGAGTGTGGGATAAAATAAGGGTAGTGATTTGATTCATCTGTGTGTGGGGTGTATGTCAAACCTGGGGAAAGGCTACCATAGGCATTGCTTACACTGTATTTGTTAAACGAGATAGCTCCTTTGTCCCTTATTGCATTTTATTTTTCTATTTTCATTCATTCTTTCTAGAGTTCTTTTGTCCCTTCTTTGGATCTCAATTGGTCCTATTTTTATGTTGGATTGGTGTAGTTTGTGGAGTACTCTGTATTGCATTACAGCTGTTCTCATGGACAATTAAAATTATCAATTAAGAAAAGTAAAAGAAAATGCATCAGTGTTTTTCTCGAGGTAACAAACATAAGACAGACAAGCACTATATTTACATGTTAGTGTCAGGGCCCCCAGGCTTTGCAAACAATGTCAGGAGTTGCCTGGCACCTTAGTGGAGGCAGGTAAATAAATCAGCAAAACAAAGAGGTCAGATGTGTTGTGGAGCTTGCTGTCAGGTTACAAGCGCACAGTGGAATTGAAGGCAGAACTGGAGGCTGTAGGGAGGCCTTTACTAAGAGGGCCTGCATTTACACTACAATTTCAATGGAACAGTTTAAAGCAAATGAAGCATTGTACACTTAATTGTATGCACCTTTGTTTAACTGGGTGCTACATTTTGCGTGCGATCTGTTTTTTGCGCTGCAATGCGCCACAGATTGTGTGCTATACAAATGCCAATTTATTACAAAACAAGGGGAAACCCCCAGGTATATAGGGACCGGGAGTGCATCAATATTCCTGGGACCGGGGGTTAATACACAACAGCACACAGACCTTCCTTCTGGTTGTATTGAATGGATTGGGCTGTTTTGAGTTCATTTGTATTGTTACATAAACATGTTATTTCCGTCACTTGTTTTTGCCTGAGAATAATATCATACTGTTCCCTCTGATTTTACCCACTAACATGAACGTGGCTCAATCAAGCTTTTAATTAGAACCTATAGAAATATGCACTTTGAATTGTTTCTTGTTATTTGGTTCATGTGTTTTTTGCAGGACCCCTGTTCCCAGATATACAAATGTCCGTGACATAATATTTTACGACCTACACAAGAGAGGGGGTGAAGGAGGCAGTGCACTCCATGCTCCACTCGGCTTCTAAAGGGCTTGTCAGTCCCTTGGGGCAGGGGCATAGCCAGAGTCAGACCTGTGGTTTGCAGCAGCCTGGAATCCTCATTGGTTCTCCCCCCTCTGTTACCAAGTGCCTACTTCAGACCCCAACTCCCAAAACATGAACTTGACAACATGCAAGAGAATGTTGGTTGAGAGGGTTTGTCGGGATTTGGAGAGTCACAAATACAAAATTAGGGCCACACAAGCTTTTCTTTCAGTACTGCATCGGTGCTCATAGCATAGGGAAACACTGACTGAACCAGACAAACACTGGCTTTCTGAGGACCAGTGCGTTATGAGGAGCAGTCTCCGTAGTGTGCTTAGGTACAAGTGTATCAAATAAACTGAATGGTATATTTATGAGAATGTGAAGCAGCACAGCCAGTCACCGTGTTAGAGAAAAAGGGCAGGAATGGGCCGTATTTAAAAGGCGTTGGCTCATTTCTATCCTTGTCCCAGCGCTGCCACCCCTTTAGCTACCGAGAGCCGACACAGACACCCTTGCACTAGGGTGCAAGGGTCTCTGTGTTGCATGCAAGATCGTTTTTGTGCAGGAAGCCTTCGTGGACAAAAACAACAGTGAGAGGCATGTTCCTCTATCTATGTGTGCCGCAAGATACAGCATACATAGAAGGAGGCAGTAACAAGGAGAAATAAAGATATTTGCCATTCTTTCACAGTTTCTTTAACCCGTTGAGTGCTACTGACGAGCTCAGCTCGTCATGAGGCACGGTTGAGATGCACTCATGACGAGCTGAGCTCGTCACGGCCGTTGGAACGTTCGCACGCGGGGATAATTTCTCTGCTGTGCTGAACGTTCGAAAAACGGGTGTGGCCGTGATGAGCTGAGCTCGTCATGAGTGCAACTCCACCTCATGACGAGCTGAGCTCGCCACCAGCACGGCGGCGCCGCGCGCGGCCTCTCTCCACCCCGCACAGGAGGTGAAAACCCCCCCGCAGGGAAGGGGTTAATATGGTCTCTTTAAGTGCTGCAGCTTTGGAAAAAATGCATTCAGCATTTCCGAAGTTCTGGTGGTTACAGAATGGTCTCCTTCTCGACGCTGAGCCTGACCAGTCCAGTGCTCAAAGACTGGATGCAACTCCAAGCTCAATAACAGGAACTCCCCATAGCACTTTTGTACCTCCAGTCTCCCCTGAGAACAATGGCGTAGCTTAGACAATAATGTTAGGGGGTGTGAGTCTGTGATTTCCCAACAAACAATGAGGTATACGCAACTACTTGGACAGGGCGGGAAAAGGCTGGTGGACGGTGGGAATGACAGCGTTCGTTTTCAGTTATTTTGAAAAGAAAGGCTAGTCAATGTAAGCCCACCGTGAGATAGTCTGGACTATATTGTCCACTCTAGTCCAGTTCCTCTTCATGAAATGTAGGGCAGAGTGGTCTAATGGTGCAGTGAAATCGGATAAATTTCACTGCGCCACTTCTACGAGCCTTTTTTGCTGGGAACCGCCCACCGTGCATACATTATACCTGACTCAGGTATAATGTAGTGCAGGGGGTTACAAAGTGATGCATCTGCTTAGATGAGTCACTTTGTAAATATGTCACAGTGTGACACACCGGATGAGCAAGGGGCTCATAAATAAGCCCCCCAGTATTTTCTCCTTTGACATATAAAGCAGCAACTACAAGATGACAACATGTCAAAGGTATTTTAGACTTATCTAGACTATTCCTAAGTAGTTTTAATGCAAACAAAATTGCTATGTTAAGGAAAAAGAATAAAGAGACTTTTAAATAAACTGCTATTTAAGAACCATCTTCAAACCCTTCCAAAAACTCAGCTTAAAGAGTAATGTTGAGAATTCTTCTCTGAGAAAGGTGACAGCCCTTACTGTCGGTCTTCAAAGAAGATGGAGAATCATGGTGAGAATAATTAATGCTCCTGAAACATGAGAGTACAAGCTTCCCTCCCTCACAGAATAGGTACAGCACATCATCAGCTGTGCAAGCTTCACTCACAGAACTGGCACAGCCAGGCATTAGGAGTTCAAGTTTTACTATGTCATTGAATAGATACACACTGTGCATCAGTAGAAAAGCTTCCCATTTACACAGAAGTGCAGCAAAGCATACAGCTGGCCATCAGCAGTACAGGCTTCCATTCCTCATGGAACACATACAGCCTGGGCATTAGTGCAAGCTTCCATCCTTCATGGAATGAATAGAGCATGGTCGCAGCAGTGGACGCTTCCCTCCCTGACACTACAGAAGCAGTACAGCCTTCTACTATCAAGGAACAGGTGTACCTCAGGAAGTATTGGAAACACCACTTCTCTTAAATAACATATCCAGCATGGTCGACAGCAGCAGTGCTAACACGCATGCCTATTTGATGCATCTGTGTCAGTTTGGGTTGTGTGGATTGGAAGTGCATGGGTGGTTGAGCAAGTAAAACGGTTAAGTATGGAAGGCTGACGCATCTGTTACTTCAGCACCAAGATGCTCAAAGGGATGCATCTATGCTTGCAAATACATATGTCATGTCATGGTCTGTTATGTTGTGTGTGGAGGGGTGAATGACTGTATTGAGACATAAGTAAAAGGATGGAGAAGGGGGTGGCATTGTCAGTTAGAGGACAGTTGGGTGAGTGAGAGGCTGGTTGACTTGTGCATTTATATTCTGATGAATGGTGAAGTTGTGTGGACAGATGGAAGGGTGGATAAATGGAGAATGCATGTGACAAGAAAAGGTCTGTGGATTGATGGGTATTTCTGCAATGATGTTTGATGGTTAGTTTCTGTGTATGGGTGGATTAAAGGTCACTTTGGGTATGTGTATGCCTGTGGTGTGTGGAAGGGTCTTGGGTTTGTACATGTACCCAGATGAATTTATATCTGGATGGATGTGATGCTGGCCCCCTAGTGCACATGCTGAGCCGTAAAAAAGAAGGGTCAAGTGGCTTTGAAGAGTATGTACGACTGCCTGCGGATGGGCAACCAGACACAAGAAATCTATGCAACGGGAAAGCACCATTACCAAATCTCATCCAGAATCCTGGTACTGCCCAAAGATTGGGAGTTGTCTTATGTGCACTCAGGATTAGACACTGTGACTTGGCCAGTGCTGGCTGTATGAGGAGTCCATAACAGAAAGAGTAGCAGTGAGCTATCTCCCATGGTGTAGAACATGTTGTTGACATGTATGTTCCAGTCCTCAGGTCACACGTGCAACAGTGCGAACCATCTCCTCCCGTGTATCAGCACATTCATTATTCACAGTGCTTTAAAAGGACTCGACATGAAGTGCTGTAATGAGTGATTGTTGGGATGCTAATCATTGTCAGTGAAGTGTGCCTGCTTGTTCTGCTGTTCTCTCTGACTTGAACCTGGTGAAAGCTAACAAAGCTCAATTTTGTTGGGACCTGACAGGGCCAGATAGAACCATTGGCATATAGATCCTGTATCTGATACTTCCCATACACGGCAGGGGATTCAGATAGAGGAAAAACAATGCTGCAGTGGGGACACATAATTGAAGAGCCAACGTCAGTAGCTAGAACACTGTATCCCGAGGGCCCAAGCACCACATACAAGGCCTGAGAGGGGCATGAAACTACAACTCTGCGCATCGACCGGATCACTATGGGCATCCTCCCAGGTGGGCAGAGCTTTCAATGGATTAACAAGATGGGGAGTCTCTAAAAAGGACATTAGCAAAGAAAAGGTAATTAAGGGTCTAGCTTAAAACATGAAAACTAACATCTTGTGCCTTACAAAGTATGGCACTGTCCAGTATGTGGGTGCCTCTCTGAGTTGTATGCTCTTGCATTTAGTCACGTGCCTAAAACAACAAGCCAGACCCCTTGGCTTTGCCAATGCTTATTAGCAGTATTAAATAAATGAGTAACAACAATGAATTTGCTGTGGTCGATTAAAATTGGGAATGTTACCGTTCTGAAAATGTGAAGCCATCTTCAGTGTCCCAATCACTCCACTTTCTTCTGCTGTTCCTCCCCCTTTAGACACTCCCTCCCTTTTTCTCTCCACATCTCTGTGAAATCGTCTGCATATCTCACACATCATCATTTTCCTCTTCACAGTGTCTTGTCACTTTCCCTTCTACATGTACCTCTGCCCACCTCCTCACTTCACCCCCCCCCCCACACACACACACACAACCCACTAGCTCAGCTTGAAGCACTGCATTTTATTTTCCTCTCTTAGGTGTCAGTATTCCGACGGTTGTGTACCTCCTTCACTTTGACATAAAACCACTGTTACAATTGGCACATGTGTGACCATCACGATGTGGGCTCTGCAGAGAGGCCAAGGAATGTGTGTGCGTGAGATCTGAACACCTGGTGCACATGCGCTTAGTGCAGAACCAGACACTTGGCTAGCTTGATGGCTTGCCTCTCCCTGTTAACATGTTGGCTCGCCCAGGTGCTCGCCCGAAACCTAGCCAGGGGTCTGGCTTGGCACTAAGATGCCGTCCATGAGCCGAGCAATGAAAATATGTGGCATGCAAATCCTGAAATGAACATCACGCAAATGTTTGTCAAAGTCCCTTCAAAACTCAAATAAAGTGTATTTCATTAATATGCGGAAGTGTTTCACCATCGGAAGTCATCGTATGTCAGATTACATCACGGCATTAAATATTCACGCCTTCCCCTGCCCTGACGTCAACACCACTAGTACAATCAGAGGCAAGTAAGCTGTCATGTGCACTTCTATGTGGCCTTGGTTCTTGATGTCACTGTGGCTGCAGACAGCCAATGTGACTGTCATTGCCAGGCAAAAACCCGACTAAGGCATTATTACGGGGTGCCCCCCCCCCCCCATACGCCCCTCTGAATCTGTGCCCCTTCCCGGGGATCACCCACCGTGTGCTGGGGTACACTCTATGTGGTGGTGTGTGCTGAATCAGGACAACCTACCAGGCAGGGTGCAGAAACCTCCAAGGCTTGCGCCCCTTGGGGGTTTCCTGCACCCCACAATAAACACACTGGAATCCAAATGGATGAATCTGCAAAAAAGAGCTTCCACCCAATTTGATAAGTTTTTGATCAAGAGACGAAGAGAAGAAAGTGAGGGCAGTAATTCTCCATCCAAACTCAAGGTCCTGTGCACCCAGCATGATGATGATATTGTCTATTCCCCTCAAGAACATACATCTCCAGCAATGAATTCTCTTGAGCTATGAACAGATCTACAGATGGGGTCCTTCACCTTATGAAGAAAGCCTCTCATCTTTGGATGCAGTCTCCTCACCGGTGATGAATGTAGTCATTGCAGCCTCTTTGCATGCTTGAGGTCACCAACTCGATGAGGCACACGTGGTGATGAGGAGCACAGAGCTATTTAGAAAAGGGGGTGGTGATGGACAGAGCATCTGAATTAAACAGAACACTCATACCCAGTCAAAAGATCAGGGCTTGATCCATCACCGTTTTTTAGCTCACTGCACCATCCCAGCTCAGAACCTGGCTACATGCAAATTAGTCTGTCCCTGGCCCAGTGCATCATGGGAACAGGGCAGACCAAACTACCAAGCCAATTCTTTACTGGAAAGGAGCACAGAGCTGGCACTCCAAAGCATAGGCCTGTGGGTGAGACGGCCATGTTGGTTGATGTAGAACATTTTGGTGAAGTACAAACAAATGTTATGTTATGTTAGGTTGTTTTCTATAGCGCATGGCTACCCCACCAACGGGGCGTCCCAGCGCTCACGGACATGCATGACTGAGTGGCTGCGAGGCTGCATGTGGAGAGAGAATGTAATACCCGGCTCCACAGCACGGCAAATTAGATTGATGAAAATAGCCAGGTTTTAATTAGCTTACGGAAACACTGATGGTGTGTGGTGGTACGTGCTTGTATAGGGATGGAGTGGCTAGAAATAAGGACTCTTTTCAACACAGGCCTGCAAAGCCAGAAATATGGCCTTCAGCTAAGACAGAAGTGTGTTTCACAGCTCTTTGAAAAGGTATAGATACATTTTTGAGAACCTCAAGACCTAGATGGGCAATCCTTACAAACTCAGAGAGATCTCATTTTATAGAAACCTCTAGCACTTTAAAGACTCCTTCTTGTACCATGAAAGGTTGGTTTCCTTGAACCTCCTAGTAAATGTTGCCATCAGAAAGTTGTGCAAGATGTGCACTGTTTATTTGTAGGACAATGGGGCAGATCTACAAGAAACTAACACAGCGTGGTGCCGCTAGTCATTTTGCTGTGCCGTGCTGCGTTCGTTTTGAAGCATAGGGATGCGACATATTTACAACAATATGTCGCATCTCAGTGCTTCCCCCTCGCTGGCGCACAAACTGCTGCCATGCAACGACGCAGGCACCTTTGCACCATGGTGCAAGGAGGCCTGCATCACGGGGATGATTGTTTGTGTACAGGAAGGGTTCCTTTCCTGCACATAAACAATCAGTAATGGCGTTTTCCAAATTCTATGTGTGCTGCATTAGCACACATAGAACTTGTAAAATGTCTTGTATTTAAAGGATTGTTTATGTGCAGGAAGGGACACCTTCCCTTACATAAACAATCATTAGAGGTTATTTCCTCGTTATATGTGTGCTGCAGATTACAGCACGCATGGAAAGAGGAAATACTAGGAGAATTGAATACATTTCTCCTCGTTGCGCCTCCCCTGGGGAGCCTTGGCATTCAGACGCATTTCCAGGTTTACGATTTCTCATAAATCTGGAAATGTGTCTGGTTTCATTGGTGTTGTATGGGAACACCCACAGCAACACCCATGGAACGACCCTTTCACGCAAACTGCTGCCTTGTAAAGGGGCCGTAATTACAAGGACAGGAAAAGTCTTGCAGGGTGGCTTTTCCTTTCTTTTTAAATATGGGGCAGAAAAATGCACTGCCAGTACGTCACGAAAAGTGACACAATGGCAGCGCAATGGGCTTGTAAATCTGCCTCATAGGTTTTTTGAAGAAATCCCTGAAGGAAGCCTGTGGGGCGGCCTGGCATGAGTGTGTGAAAGAGAGGCTCAGGCTGCCGCGAGCCTGGAAGGGCGTGAGCACCAGTGGGTCCCACAGAGTAGATGTAACTGGGTGGGACGTACCTGTGGGACCCCAGGAAAGCTCCTGTTTCTAAGTGTAAGGCTTGTGCCTTCAGAATACGTCTAGTTTGAGTGTATATTTAACATGCCAACATGTCCCATAATACACCCGGTAGCTGTGGTTGCCAAGTAACCAAACGCAGACCACAGAATTGACATCAGGGTAAAATAGACCTGGCTGGCTGGCTCTTTGGTAGTAAGATATTTTACTAGATACCTTCTAACACTATCTGTCCTCTAGTCCCTTTTTAGTAGCACTGTTTCCCGTGCTTGTTTGCATGTTTGTTATTTAGCTCCGTGTAGAATAAAGTACTTTTGCCTTTTAAAGTGAAAGGCAGCACTGGTTGGACACTTAAGTGTTACTGTGTGCTGTAATGAATTAAGGGTCTCACACCCCACATAAGCCTTGGACCGCTCTGCCTTGGTACTTTCTGTTATACTTTGGTGTGGTAATAGTAAAAAAGTCCATGTAGCCGAGGTGTAGATGAAGAAGATGGTACTTTATTGATATCCTGGAGGCAGAGTGCTTGGTTTTATGTGAGAGGGTGACCTAGCATGAGCTGAGCCCCTCTGCAGCTTTCGGAACCATCTCCTTATAGCTGTTCTATGATATAGCTATACCATATACTCCTAAATGCATTATAATCCTCGCGGTTAATGCTAACTTTGGTTTGGCTTTATCAAAACATGTCGTGTAAGGTGTCAAACACTTTGGAATACTACACCCCCTGCCCCCCACCAGTCCTGGCAGCGGGGTTAGCATTCCACCCTTCTAGAGGGATAAAACATGTAGTTACTGGTTTACCTGGTTAAAGGTAAACAGAGCCTCAGCATCACAAAATGGATGCTGCTGCCACAGACCCGAGTCTGACCTCCTGTTGCTGGACGAAACTCCGGCAGGGGAGGCCTGGACAATAGGTTTCCTGTCCAGGGAGGTGCCAGCACCTCCCCAGACAGGCTTTTGTATATTGGGGCAGGGAGGGCTGCATTCAAGGATTGACCACCCTGTTCAAACAGGCACCAACAGCAACTTTGCCAGTCTGCATTTCCAATGCTCCCGCCGGATCCCAAAGAATCTGCGACACAGGACACAGACTTCCAGACATCTCTGACCCCGACCCACACCCACAGCAAAGCTGAGACACGTGGCGGACACGAGAGACGTGGGAGCGGAACTTCTGGACATCCTGCATTTTGCAGGCGGCACTCCTTCTACGAGGTACCTTAGAGTTGTGCACTGGGGTGCTTGAAGCACCAGCCCCGAGCACCATTTGCACCGAAGCCCAGGCCCCCACACTCCGCGAGTGTCCAGTGGGCCCCACTTTAGCATTTGAGCTTGATGCGTCTTACCGGTTCTTTACCTGTTGGCTAGTGGGCCCCCTGAAGACTTTTCTTTACAACAAACTTGCTTTCCTGGTTGCTCCAGGGTTGCTCCAGCTTTCCTGCAAAGGAGAAGCGCCACAGACCTTACTGGTCTGCAACAGAGCCAATCTCAACATCCTGCGTGGGTTGCAGTTGCCAAGGCTTGTTGGTCCAATCCGGATACCGACACCGCAGTCAACTAGATCCGTCGTGGGACAGCTTGAATCAGGGCCTGGTCATTAACGATGCCTCCTGGACCTCGTGGCTGAAGAGACAAACTCGACTTCTTCCCCTGAAATCACCCGACTTCGCCTGGTTCCTTCCTGGTACCTTCCTGGTCACTGGCTAGTGACCCAGACTCTGTCCCTTCTGCTTTCAGGTTCTTCAGATCTTAGATACACCCTTGGATCCACCCGGACACTTTTCCTCTGGTCGCCTGCAGCACTTCTTTGCAGCTCTCCATTGAAAATGATGACGAAACCCGACACGAAAAGACACCTATGCACCCGGCTTCCCTGGGTGAGGTAACACGAGTACTCCAGTGCTACTGTGGGTCTTGACTCTGGAAGTGACCTAGTTTAAAAGGGTTCCATCTTAGTCCATTGGGAAGTGTCCTTAAATTGTATATTTGTTACTTCTACGTTTCCCATAGAAAGTCAATGGTAACCGCGTCTGTGTTTAGACACTTCACACGTCTCCCGTGGGCCTCCTACTTCCTAACCGTTGGTTGTTTAGAGTAGCCCCAGCAATTCCACAGGCCTCAGACCTGCTTTCTAATTCTTTCATGGTTCTTATACCACTATGTTAGTGTATGGTTTGTGAGGCCCCTGGGGCATAACGTACACTGTGCAACTTGTCGTATATTAACTCAGTGACTTGTATTGCATTTTTACCTCTGACCTCATAAAGAGTGCAGAGGGGTTGTGTTTAGAATAAATACATATATATTTGATATATACCTCATATGGTGCCCTTTCATTTGGTACTCAAGGGATTATAATTGGTAAAACAACTTGCTTAATATGCTCTCTGAAGTCTTAGCCTGATGACAGCTGGTCCATGCTACCACTAGGATAGCTTTCTATAAGGTTGACTTTACAACCACCATCAATAAGGGTCAATTAGACTGGTGTAAGGTGCCCACTAGAACTAGTGGACATCATATGCCAGGCTAACTTCTCACATTGGTGTGCAGCGGATGGGATAAGAGCTTTCATTGTTTTACCAAATAATCTTGAGAATATCATTTGAAAGATCATATCAAGGTACCTATGAGTACATATGAATCAAGTCTTATATACATAAGTTCTACTGAACTTAGCAGTTGTAGGTGGTAAGGGCTTAGCACACCCTGAATACAACTCCTAGAGAGGTTCTAGTAGGAAACAAGTAGTGTAGGTAGGTGCACACACCACACCACACTACCCATGTCCTTGGAAGCAGGGCCTAGTGGACCTCTGCCAGAAGACAACCCAAGGTTGCCTTTTCAGTATGACACATTCTCTTTTCAAGAATTGAGAAGCTTGTGTGTGGTCAGAAAGTTAAGACAAGGACAGAGTCCAACCTTTAACCACCAGGTAGACATCTTAGTGGAACATGATGTAGAAAATGCATCAGACCTAAGTAGCCAAGGTAGTAGAGAGGGGGGCCATCCCTCATCAGAAGAGACTCCTGATGGGGATGCCCCACTGGTCTCTGAGGGATGAGGTTCATTAACCTAACCTGGGAAACACAGGACTAACTGGAGGTGGAGAGGGCCTAGGAAGGCCTCCATCTAACCTTCCAGTTAGGCCTAATGGTGGGAATAGAAGGCCCAGATCCCTTTCCAGTGGATCTGTGCATTCTGACTCCTCAATAGGGTCCAATGCCTCTGCTCAGAGGAGGATGACTTCCCCTCAGAGAAGAGAGCATTAAGCTAGGATGAGAGAAGTCAAGCTGACGACCAAGAGGCAAGAAGTTGCCCTTGCAAAAGAGACCCTGGCTCTTGAAACAGAGAAGTAATTGTGTGGGCTAGAGCCCACTGGTGGCACCAACAACCCTAGTGGTAGGGAAAAGGTCTCATGACCATAGAAACCTAAACAAGATTGTCCCTCCTTATCAGATTGGGGATGACATCCACAAGTGGATAACTGCTTTGGAGAGGTCTTGCAAAGTACAGCAGGTACCCCAAAGTCAGTGGGCAGCAATCTTGTGGCTCTCCTATGCAGACAAAAGTAGAGACAAGCTCCTCACTGTTAGAGAAGAGGATGCTGACAACTACAATATCCTGAAGAGTGCTCTGATAGATGGGTTTGGCCTAACCACTGAACAGTACAGGTTTCTGTTCAGAGACACCCAAAAGACACAGACTCAGGACTGGACTGATTTTGTAGATTGTGTTGCTAAGGCTCTGGAAGGCTGGTTACTGGGCAGTAAAGTAAGTGACTATACAGGATTGTATAACCTTATTATGAGAGAACAGATTCTTAATAACTGTCAAAACCAGCTATTGCATCAACACCTGGTTGACTCTGATTTGACCTCCCCCCAAGAATTGGGAAAGAAGGCAGATAAATGGTTCAGAACCAGGGTGAAGCAGAAGGTACAGAACCAAGGTGGTGATCAGAAGATGCAAGGCCAAAAGGGTGGGGAGAAAGCAAAAGACCAGAAGTCTTCTCAAGGTCCACAAAAAGCTTCTAATGGTGGGCGTTCCCAACAATCTAAAAAAAAAGAAGGCCCAAAGAAACCATAGTGCAAATTTTGTAAAGTAAATACTCAATGAACCAGTGATTGCACAAGAAGGAGGCAGCTCCAGCCACCATTGCCCCTAAGGCGATTGTTCCCCCTGGTTCAGCTTCAAGTGGTGGTCCTCAACAGAAGGATGTAGTAGGGTTAACCCTGGGAACTGAGATAGATTCTGGCCTAGTCAGAACACCAACTCAAGCTGTTTTGATCTGTGATGGGTACATAATCCTGTCCTCTACTGTGAGTCCCTATAACTTGGGTAAGTAAAGACACATTCCTTTATTTAATAATAAAGCGGCTACAGGGACACATGTGCTAGTGTCACAATGGTGACGCACAGCTTTGTGGACCCTGGACAGATCATACTAGGTGAGAATTACCTAGTGACCAATGCTAGCAATGTCACTACCACTCACAGTATGGCAATTGTTAATTTCTCCTGGGGAGGGGTAACTGCCCTCAATAAGGTTGTGGTTAGTTCAGACCTCCCTGTAGAATGTTTGCTTGGCAATGACCTGGAGATTTCAGCCTGGTCTGCAGTGGAGTATAGGACCCATGCAGAAATGTTAGAAATCTCAGCACATGTCCTTTCTGTGACTAGGTCACAGGTCAGAAATTGTAACACTGAACTGGCACTGGATTCTGGAACAATGGATAAGTTGCCTACCAGGAAAAGAAGCAGTAGGGTTAAGGGTGTGCCTTCCCCCTGCCTCGGGAAGAGGATCAGCCTTCTGAGGAACTTGATTGTGAGACCCAGGAAGGAACTGTCCTAGATGAGCTTGAGCCTGATCAGGTTGAGTTTCTTGGGACAGGGGGACCTTCCAGGGCAGATCTGAGGCAGGCACAGTTGGACTGCCCTTCTCTTGAACCCCTCAGACAACAAGCTGCTGCTGAGTCTGCAGGGAATGCAGTGAGACCCATAAGACTTATTGGGATGAAGGGCTCCTGTATTCAGAGGCTAGGGACCCTAAGCCTGGAGCTACCAGGAGGTTGGTCATACCTTTGGCATTCAGGGGCTTCCTTTTAACACTAGCTCATGATATTCCCCTTGCAGGACATCTTGGCCAGAACAAAACTTGAGACAGGCGTGTCCCTCACTTTCACTGGCCTCACATGTCAGAAGATACCAAGGAGTTTTGTCGCTCCTGTGTCACCTGCCGAGCCAGTGGCAAATCAGGTGGCACCACAAAGGCCTCCCGTATACCACTAACTGTGGTGGGGGTTCCCTTTGAACGTGTAGGGATTTACATTGTTGGACCAATGGATCCCCAAACAGCCTCTGGGCACAGAATTATTCTGGTGGTAGTAGATCATGCCACCAGATACCCAGAAGCTATTCCACTTAGGACCACCACATCACCTGTTGTGGCAAGAGCCCTCCTGTGAGTTTTCTCAAGAGTAGCTTTTCCTAAGGAGGTTTTCTCAGACAGAGGTGCAAACTTCATGTCTGGATACCTGACTGCAATGTGGAAGGAGTGTGGAGTGAACTACACGTTCACCACATCCTATCACCCACAATGCAATGGTCTAGTTGAGAGATTTAACAAGACCTTAAAGGGCATGATTAAGGGTCTCCCTGAAAAGCTCAGGCAGAGATGGGACATCCTACTGCCCTGCCTTTTGTTTGCTTATAGAGAAAGTCCCACAGAAAGGGGTTGGCTACAGCCCTTTTGAACTTTTGTTTGGACATCCTGTAAGGGGACCCCTTTTTCTGGTGAAGTAGGGATGGGAGTTACCTCTCAAACATCCCAAACAAGACATTGTGGACTATGTACTTGGTCTCCGCTCCCGGATGGCTGAGTACATGAAAAAGGCATCCAAAAACCTTGAGGCTAGTCAGGAATTGCAAAAGGCCTGGCATGACCAAAAGGCTGTGCTGACTGTTTACCAGCCAGGACACAAAGTGTGGGTGTTGGAGCCTGTGGCCCCAGCAGCTCTCCAAGACAAGTGGAGTGGACCCGACACTATTGTTGAACAGAAGGGAGAAGTCACCTATTTGGTTGAACTTGGAACTCCGAGGAGCCCCCACATGGTGCATCATGTCAACAGACTGAAACAATATGTTGACAGGGCAGACATGGGCTTGCTCAGGGCCACTGATGAAGGACAGGAGGAAGAGAGTGACCCTCTCCCAGACCTGCTCTCTCAGAACCCTGATGATGCTTCAGTTGATGGTGTAGCCTTGGCAGGCAGCCTCACTGACCAACAGCAGCAGGACTGCAGACAAGTTCTGCAGACCTACAGGCATATGTTTTGACTGTCTCCAAGACAGACTAACCGGTGCACTCATGAAGTGGACAATGTGGATAGTCTGCCTGTTAAAAGTAAGATTTACAGGCAACCTGATCATGTCAGGAACTGTATCAGGACAGCGGTCCAAAAGATGTTGGAGTTGGGAGTCATTGAGCCCTCAGAGAGCCCTTGGGCCAGTCCAGTAGTGCTTGTGCGTAAACCTCACACCCAAGATGGTAAGAGAGAGATGAGGTTTTGCGTGGATTACAGAGGTCTCAATGCTCTCACTAGGACAGATGCCCATCCAATACCCAGGGCAGATGAGCTCATTGACAGATTGGCATCTGCCACGTTTTTGAGCACATTTGACCTGGCAGCTGGCTATTGGCAGATCAGACTAGCTGATGATGCAAAGCCAAAGACAGCATTTTCAACCCCTGGTGGACATTATCAGTTTGTGGTAATGCCCTTTGGTCTACAAAATGCACCTGCCACATTTCAAAGGTTGGCGAACCAAGTCCTCTCAGGCCTGGATGACTACTGTGCAGCTTATCTAGATGATATTGCTGTCTTAAGCTCCACCTGTGAAGATCACCTGATCCACCTGAAAAATGTTTTGGAGGCCCTGCAAAAGGCAGGCCTAACTATCAAGGCTACCAAGTGCCAGATAGGGCAGAGTCAGATTGTATACCTGGGCCACCTTGTAGGTGGAGGCCAGGTTCAACCATTGCAGAGCAAGATCCAGACCATAATGGACTGGACTGCTCCAACCACCCAGACTCAGGTCAGAGCTTTCATGGGCCTGACTGGGTATGACAGGAAATTTGTCAAGGGGTATGGTTCCATAGTGACACCCCTTTATGACTTAACTTACAAGAAAATGCCACAGAAAGTTCAGTGGACAGTCAGCTGTCAAAAGGCATTTGATGACCTGAAGCAGGCCATGAGCACTGCGCCTATTCTGCAAAGTCCAGACTACTCCAAAGAATTAATTGCTCAAACAGATGCTTCTGAGTTGGGGGTAGGGGCTGTGCTTTCACAACTGAATAAAGATGGTCAAGACCAGCCAGTAGCTTTTATTAGCAGACGGCTGACCCCTAGAGAGAACCGTGGGTCAGCTATTTAGAGGGAGGCCTTTGCTGTGGTTTGGGCACTGAAGAAGCTGAGGCCATACTTGTTTGGTACTCACTTCAAGGTTCAGACAGACCATAAGCCCCTATTATGGCTAAAACAGATGAAGGGTGAAAATCCCAAATTGCTTAGGTGGTCCATTTCCCTACATGGTATGGACTTTACAGTAGAACATAGACCTGGGAGTAACCATGCCAATGCAGATGGACTCTTTAGATATTTCCACTTAGAACATGAAGACTCAACTGGTCAAGGTTAGTTTAATATACCTGTGTTTGGGGGGGAGGGGGGTTGTTTAGGAGAGTAGGGTCTGCTTCCTATGGTTACCCCCAATTTTTGCTGTGATTCTCTGTTTTTTTCGACTTTAGCGTGGCTGTGGGCCTGCCAATCAGACCCACAGCCCAGCTGTTCTCTCTCTAAATTGATACCATGTACTTTAGGTACATACCAGATTGGTTACTGGGTCACCCTTGTGAGCCCCTGTATAGTGTACCATAGGCACCCAGGGCATAGGTCCACCTTAGGCCTACCAGGGGCTGCAGCATGTATTGTGCCACCCCTCGTTTGCCTTCCAAACTGACACCACAGGTCTGTTCACACAGCCTGGGTAAGGTGGTGTAATCACCCCTTACTTAAATATAGTATGCCTATATCTATATATACCTATAGACACATATACACCTATAAGTCACTCCTATGGCAGGCCATAACAATCCTGGAGGCAGAGTGCTTGGTTTTATGTGAGAGGGTGCCCTAGCATGAGCTGAGCCCCTCTGCAGCTTTCGGAACCTTCTCCTTATAGCTGTTCTATGATATAGCCATACCATATACTCTTAAGTGCATTGTAATCCTCGCGGTTAATGCTTACTTTGGTTTGGCTTCATCAAAACATGTCGTGTAAGGTGTCAAACACTTTGGAATACTACCCCTCACCCCCCCCCCCCCCAGTCCTGATGGCGGGGGTAGCATTCCAACCTTTTAGAGGGAGAAGACATGTAGTTACTGGATTACCCGGTTAAAGTTAAACAGAGCCTCAGCATCACAAAATGGATGCTGCTGCCACAGACACGAGTCTGACCTCCTGTTGCTGGACAAAACTCCGGCAGGGGAGGCCTGGACAATAGGTTTCCTGTCCAGAGAGGTGCCAGCACCTCCCCAGACAGGCTTTTGTGTATTGGGGCAGGGAGAGCTGCATTTAGTGAATTCTTTCCAGACACTGCCTGGGGCACACAAGGTGCTCCATGCATTTTCCAGTACAAACCGGTTGCTGGGGCACTCTGCCCCAGCTCTGGTGCGAAACTGGATAAAGGGAAAGGGGTGTAACCACCCCTTCCCAGGTCCACCCATAGGAGGGACCTTAAGGGTATTACAGCCCCTAAACTCAGTATAAGTATAGGAGCTGTGTCTCTAGGACTTTAGATTACCCTCGACGAATCTTTGCAAGACATATCCTGGACCTTCGACGTTCCATTCTGACTGGAAGATGGAAGATATCTCCCTTGTGGTCAAGGAGTGACCACCCTGTTCAGAAAGGCACCAACAGCAACTTTGCCGGCCTGCATATCAGAGGGTCCCGCTGGATCCTGAAGAATCTGCGACACAGGACATGGACTTCCAGACATCTCTGACCCCGACTCACACCCACAGCAAAGCTGAGACACGTGGCGGACACGAGAGACGTGGAAACGGAACTCCTGGACATCTTGCATTTTTCAAGCTGCACTCCTTCTGCGAGGTATCTCGAAGTTGTGGATTGGGATGCTTGAAGCCTCAAGCACCATTTGCAGCGAATCCCAGTCCCCCACACTCCGCGAGTGTCCCGTGGGCCCCGCTTTTGCATTTGAGTTCGATGCGTCTTCCCGGTTTCTTGCCTGTTGGCTAGTGAGCTCCCTGAAGACTTTTCTTTACAACACCTTTCCTTTTCTGGTTGCTCCAGGCTTGCTCCAGCTTCCCTGTAAAGGAGAAGTGCCACAGACCTTGCTGGTCTGCAACTGACTCAATCTTGACATCTTGTGTGGGTTGCAGTTGCCAAGGCTTGTTGGGTGCAATCCCGATACCGACACCACAGTCCACTAGATCTGTCGTGGGACAGCTCGAATCCAGCACCTGGTCATCGTCGATGCCTCCTGGATCTCGTGGCTGAAGAGACAATCTCGACTTCTTCACCTGAAATCACCCGACATCACCTGGTTCCGTCCTGGTACCTTCCTGGTCACTGGCTAGTGACCCAGACTCTGTCCCTTCTGCTTTCAGGTTCTTCAGATCTTCGATCCACCCTTGGATCCACCCGGACTCTTTTCCTCTGGTCGTCTGCAGCACTTCTATGCAGCTCTCCATTGAAAATGGCGACGAAACCCGACACGAAAAGACACCTATGCACCCGGCTTCCCTGGGTGAGGTAACACGAGTACTCTGGGGCTCCCGTGGGTCTTGACTCTCGAAGTGTCCTAGCTTAAAAGGGTTCCATCCTAGTCCATCCGGAAGTGTCCTTAAATTGTATATTTGTAACTTCTACGTTTCCCATAGAAAGTCAATGGTAAACCCGCGTCTGTGTTTAGACACGGCATGCGTCTCCCGTGGGCCTCCTAGTTCCTAACCTTTGGTTGTTTAGAGTAGCCCCAGCGATTCGACAGGCCCCAGGCCTGCTTTCTAATTCTCTGGTGGTTCTTATACCGCTATTTTAGTATATGGTTTGTGAGGCCCATGGGGCATAATGTATACTGTGCAACTTATCAGTGACTTGTATTGTATTTTTACCTCTGACCTCATAAAGAGTGCAGAGGGGTTGTGTTTAGAATAAATACATATATATTTGATATATACCTTGTGTGGTGTCCTTTCATTTGGTACGCAAGGGATTATAATTGGTAAAATAACTTGCTTAATACGCTCCCTGAAGTCTTAGCCTGATGACTGCTAGTCCATGCCACCCTTGTATATAGGGGGCAGCATCAAAATCAATTGGTATTGCGGTGGAACGCCCTCCACAAAACCCACTGCCCACCCCATTTACGCTAAGCATAGCGTGAAAGGGGGCCTTATCTACTAGGCAGCTTTAAGCCATGTTAAGTGACTTAACGCTGCTTTGTAAATAAGGTGAAGCCCCTATCGCCACAGGAACGTCCTAAAAAGTGATGTTTCAGTGGCGATAGGGGCTTGTACATATAACCCACAGTTCTATGAAATCAGGTGGAAGTGACTTACCACTTCTACACTGTGTACTACCTCCAGGCCAATTGGTTAGCACAATTGTTTAAGAAGAGCATTGACTGGACAGTTCCAGGGGCCTCAAAAGAAAGTGTAAACAACCTCTTGATATTTCTCTTGTACACTTAAAGGAAGGGCCAACAAAAAAGTTGAGCACATCTCATTCGGATTCCTTTTGGGCATCCAGTCTGAAGTACCCTGGAATGGTTTGAAAGGACTGGGACAGTAACCTGGAGTCGCCAACTCATGACAAATTGCACTATTGTATTGTATTGTATTGTAATTGCATTTATATAGCGCTTACTACCCCTGACGAGGAGTCAAATCACTTTTTCGGCGAGTAGCACGCTACTCCGGGACCCATAGAGGATTAGTGTTGAATTAGTATAGTGAAACATGCAAGTACATTTTAATTGGTGGATAGGTTAGTCAGTTAATTGGATTTGGAATGATAGCAGAAGGATAGAGGAGGACAAAGGGTTGTATTTATATAGCGCTTGTTGACGCACACTATTCAGGAAGCCTAGAAAGGATTAGTGGTGAATTAATATGGTGAAATATGAAGTAATTTCAGTGGTGGATATTAGTCAGTTACTTGGAGTGAGAAGGATAGCGGAGGGATAAAAGGGGAAGAAAGATTTGCATTCATATAGCACTTGTTACCCCTGATGGGTGTTGAAGCGCTTTTCTGGGGAGTAGCACACCACTCCGGAACTCTTAAAGAATTACTGTTGAAAATTAGTATAGTAAAAAAATATGAATTAATTTGAGTAGTGGATATGTTATTCAGTTATTTGGGTAGTATATTAGTATAGTTTAATATGGAATTTGAGAAGTGAACATTTTAGTCTGTTAATTTCGATTGAAAAGGAAGAGGCTTTTGGATGAGTAAAAAGGAGTTTTGGAGGGGAGGACTCAGAGGGAAGAGTTTAGAAAGGTTTGTTTTAGGGGATCTGTATAGTAAAAGAGGTGTCAGATGATGCAAGGAGGGGTAGAGTAGGAGAGAGTCTAGAAAGGGTTATTTTGGCAATCATAGTAGTGGTATGGGGTTTGGGATAAATGAGAGAGTGGATGTAGAGGATATATTGATAGATGTATAGGATGAGAGCTAGGGTAGTGCATCGGAAGGAGTAGTAGAAGAAGTTTGAGATGAGTCAGAAGGTTGGTCTAGAAAATATATTGAGCGAAGTATAGTCTGAGAAATAGGGTAGTGCGTTGGAAATGCTAAATTAGAAGAAAGTGATAAATATATAGATACATAATTATATTGAAAGTATATAGATACATAAAGGAGGTAAGTATATGTAGATTCAAGATATTGATAGAGGCACAGGATGAGAAATAGGGTAGTGCATTGGATACACAAAGATAGGTACAAATCTATAGTGTAAAAAAATGCTTGTATACAGAGGGATATGCTGTAAATTTCTGTTTGCGTATGGTGCTTATGTGGGGAAGAGCCAAATCTTGAGTAGTTTTCTGAAGATAAGGTGGTTGTCGGTGGACCTTATGTTGGAGGGTATAGAGTTCCATAGTTTGGCTGCTTTAACAGAGAAGGATGTGCCACCCATGGATTTTTTATTGTATGGTGGGATTTTGAGGCGAGATGCTCCTTTAGAGCGGAGGTTCCTTTGTTGAATGTGTTTGGTGATTTTATTCCTGATGAAGAGTGGTCCCATACCATATATTGCTTTGTGGGTGATGCAAAGCAGCTTGAACATGGATCTTCTGGCAACCGGTAACCAATGTAGGGCTTTCAAGGCAGGGGAGATGTGGTATTGTGGTTTGATATTCAAGAGTAGTTTGGCAGCCGAGTTCTGAATTAGTTGTAGTCTTTTCATGGTCGTTAAAGGTGATCCGTGATAGAGGCTATTGGCATAATTGAGTTTGGACAGAACAAGGGAGATGGTAGCTTGGACCTTCTGTGGAAATCCCAAATGACGGAAAATTTGTCGCAGCGTTTTTATAGTAGCAAAGCTTGATCTTGCTAGTTTATCCACTTGGGCATTCATCGACAGCTTGGAGTCCATGGTCATTCCGAGGTTTCTTACTTCCTTCAATACTTTAGGCAGTGATCCCAGTTCATCAGGCCATGCGGCAAGCGGGTTGTAATGTTTCTAATCCCCACACGTGAGTATTTCAGTTTTTGAAGCATTCAATTTGAGATGGCTCCAGACAGCTGAAAATTGGTCATTTTCCAATGTCTTTAGGGCATTCCATTTGAAGGAGTATTTGTGTGTCATCTGCATGTTATAGCACGTAAGGTGAAATGTATTGATCAGTACTGGTAATGACTTCTTGTAGATGTTGAAAAGCATGGGCAAGGTGATAGACCCTTGAGGGACCCCTGCTTTTGTGGAGTACGGTTTAGACGAGAAAGGTGGGGTACGGATGACATTAGTTCTGTTTCGAAGGTAGAACGCAATCCAGCCTAGAGCAGTACCCTCTATGCCAGCTTCATAGAGTCTTTGTTTCAGAGTGTCATGGTCAACCGTGTCAGAGGCAGCTGAGAGGTCCAAGAGGAGTAGCGCAGCAACCCCGTTGAGGTCAACTGTATTCTTTAGGTCATCCCAGATGGCAAGGAGGGCAGATTCAGTGCCTCTTCACGGACGGAATGCTGTTTGGAAGTCTGAAAGTATCTCATTCTCTTCAATGAATTGTGACATCTGGGCGAACGCTGCTCTTTCTATCAGTTTGCCCATGAACGGTCCATTTGTAATGGGTCTGTAGTTGTCAGAGTTCAGTGGGTCCAAGTTTTTTTTTCAGTAAAGGGCATATGTATGTATGTAGTAAATCCTCTGCTCTGCAGTTTGATTGGCGGTACTGCTCCCATTCTAAGTGCTTGCGGACTGTTTGTCACCACTGAAATAGTCTCTGCACTCAAAAACCTTTTCAGATTTCGGGTTTGTTCCCCCAACAAAAATGCTCCTTGATCTCGTGAAGTACTTCGCTAGAAAGGTCCAAATGGTGGACTGCTAAATAGTTTCCGTTTTGTAAGCAGAATGCACACACTACAGTACTCCTCTGGCACTTTTTGTAAGTGTGCTTGGATAGAGTGATCTTCCATCACAAGCTTTATAGTTGTTCTACAACTGTTTTCAGGTCCATACTTCCAAATTCTGGAAAGTCACCTGGAGTCCTCAACTCTGTTTATATTTGGTATGTCTGCCTAAAGTAATGGTCACTTGAAAAGCTTGATCTATAGCCGCAGTATTTATTGGAAAATGTGTTTTTTTCACACCTGCCACATGGTTCTTCAATGCAGGATATATGGCCTTCTCAGGACCTTTTATACCATTTTGGTACTTTGTCCGGTCTCATATCTATTCTCTCTCATTGACCAGGGCAGTTCTAAAATAGTGGTCAGCTCTGGCAAATGATTGTGTCGCCTCTCTCAAGCATCTACTAACTGCCTATATAGCACGGCGTAAGTCAGAAACATATTGTCAAAGCCAGTGTGATGTAGTACTAGAGCGCTCCTTCAGTTTTTATCAGCCATGGGTTGACTCATTCTGTGTCCATGACATAGACACTGGGGCAACTATCCAGTCTAAAGGAAGCACTAATACTGCCAAACTAGGGGAGGGAGGTCAACCGGGTGGAGGGTGAGATGTGGTAATGTATCAAATAGCATGATGGAGAGATATCCCCTGGACACCTCATCACTCCTGTATTTACCCTGAGACCTGCTCCTGCCGGGGCTACAAGCAGGCATAAGTATAAGGCTACTTCTCAGTTGTTTTCAATCCAGCTAGTGCCAAGAAGGCTTTATAAATCAAATGTATAAATAATAATCCAAGATAAGGTGTAACAACCTTGTTGTGATTGTGTTTTTGCAGCTTAAGCGAGGGGTGCTTGTGAGCCCTACTGAACCAAAGAAATACCCAGCACAACGGGAGGCAATCCGCCGGCACTTATGTGGGTTTATTACAGTACCGTGTGAGTTTATTACAGCACCAGCACTTCTGTGACTTTATTACAGCACCGGCACTTCTGTGAGTTTATTATAGCACTGGCACGTCCCGGGTCCCACACAGCAGTGACAAGAGGCAGCGCTGCCTCATGGTAGTTGTAGTCGACAGCCCTATTCTCCTTACTGGGAGCTGCCTTTGTAAGACTAGGTCGGAGGTCGTGAGGGGACCCTATGAATAGACAATGCATCCCCAGCAAGAAGGGTTCTATTTCTTTCAGAATGTAGCTGCATTTCCAGGGCTGTGGGATTCATCAAAACTTGCTGTGTGTTCTGCATATCAGATTCCAAGGAGACGGGGCGTGGCTTGCGCCTGACGAGAATGGCGGCTGCTCTGTGACTCTCCGGAGCCGGCGGGGACGAGAATGGCTTCATGTGACGCTCTATACTTCTGCGTCGTCTTCAGGTTGAGGGACATGGCGTCTGAACCTGTCGGGATCCCTTTGGAGTCTCTTTCGATCGTTGACCAGGTCTGCTTTTGACTTTGTTTGCTCACGGCGGTTGCGCCCGCCATTTTGTGCTGCACGCTGTTAGACCCGGCACCATTGGCGTGGGTCTCCCTTCCATTTTTGCTGTTGCCTCATGTGTTTTTCTGGTGTTAGATGCTTTGCGCAGTGCCACAGTGCGAGTGCTCCCTACTGTAAATTGATGTATTGATTAGTGGTTCTATGATTGGATATTTGGTTTACTTGTCAGAAGCTAGTACAGTGCACTGAGTGTGCCCAGGGCGTGTAAATCCAACTGCTGCCAGTGGGCTTGCAGCACTCGATGTGCCACCCACAGAAGCGGCCTTGTAAAACGTGTCTAAGGTCTGCCATTGCAAAGCCTGCGTGCAGTCTGGTACTGTCATGCTGACTGGGCAAGTGCACCCACTTGCCAGTCCCTAAACCCTCCCTTTTCTTCATATTAGTCACCCCTATGGTAGGCCCAAGGGCAGGGTGCATTGTAAGTATAAGGTAGGACAAGCCCTGATGTGTGTGGCATGTCCTAATAGTGAATTAAAGCCATTTTCGTTTTTCACTATTGCAAGGCTACCTGTTCTCCATAGGCTAGAATGGGCTGCTGGATTGTTACATGTTTATAATCCTGTGATGAGTTATAACGGGGAAGACCCTACAAACTCACTGACCTGGGTCAATTAGGCAAGTACATGGCTACCGTCTGAATTTAACCCACCAGTGTGATACGAGATGCAAGACAATTGAAAGCCTCGTCGACCTAGTAAGTTCTCCACCCCTATGACCAATTTCTTGAGAATTCATTTTCAGGGGAGGGTCCCCCTCCACCTCAGGTTCTAACTGATCCTTTTGACCATTTGCAGATATATCTCTCTACACATGAACCTTTGATGGTCCCAACCTAAGAGCCATTGGATGGCCTTACGTAAAGTATGCACTGTTTTCCTAACCCCGCACTTTTTGCAAACAATGAATTCAGTTCTAATTTGAGAAATTCATTCTAAATTACATTATCTATAGGCGCTCCTGTTCTTTTTTGTCCTGATGAAGACCCCAGCCTGAGGTTCCCACTAACCCTTACACCAGGGGTCGAAACGTAGACAACCAGACCACGCCATCTCTCTGAACATAGGAACAAACTATGGAATAACACAGATCCTATGTTTAAGAGTTTCATGGAACTTACGATCTAAATTAGACTGTAAAGGCTGCACTTGATTTTACTGTGATTGTAACAGGATCACAACACCTTTACCCAGTCCTCACCTCTTTCCATCACACCCATTCCCTCTAACTACCTCCTTTCCTGTTCACTTTGAGTGCACTGTTTCTGCATTATAATGTGAATATTATGATATGTTACCTTATAATTTCAAGCTATCCTAATAATGAAGCCTATATGTTATTTGCCTCTCATTCGTCTGCATAAAATCAATTGATTCAAGAAATCTATGGATAGGCTTGTATATACAACTGCTTAACTCAATGTTTTTGGGTACCTAATGAAGTATATTAAATACCCAGTTATCTATGTATGATAATAAAATACACACTGGATCTATGAATTGTTATGGTTTAAGTTATGTTGCACTTACGTTTGACATTTGATGCCTAGAAAACTAATAGACTCTGACCATCTCCACATGTACATGTTTATAATCCTAGCAGACTCGGAGAACATGGTGGAAATTCGAGATTAGTATGCCTGGACTCAGAATAATAAAATACATCTTTTAGTAAAGTTTATTTTAATATTGTGTGTTTGCAAATGTCACTTTTAGAAAGTAGGTATTTGCTTGCCTAACCATTTGAGCCCGCCTCTGCTAGGTTGTGTATTCCTTGTCTGGGTTTGTGTGTGACAGGACTGGGGAATTCCAGGAGACAGGCTGGGGCAGCACGGTGGTGAATAGGGAGATCTGCAACCAGATGGGAGGAAGGAGTTGCACCTGGGACTTGAATAGGACTGTGCCCGCCCCCCACAGTGCTGGCTCCACCCCCTGTGGTGCGTCTGTTGTCTCTGCCCTGCACACTGAAAGAAGAGAAGAAAGACTGTCAACAAAGTGCTCCTAGACTGAACTTGCCTTCCACAATGCTGGCTCCACCTCCTGTGGGGCATCTGATGTGCCTTCCCTGTGCTGTGAAAGGGAAGGAGAAGTCTGGTAAACAGAGTGCTTCAGAACTGGCTTGAACTGGGCACTGGCCCCTCTCCCCTCAGAGAACAAAGGATTTTGGGGTATGAGTATCGGGACCCTGATCCCATGAAATTAGATCACTCCTGGAACTGACAAGAAGAAACCTCTGCTGGAGAAGGAACCTGAAGAAACTGAGGGGAGACTATTCCCAAGCTGAAGTGCTGCTTGGGGGTTTGGCCTGCAGTGGTTACCTGGCTGCCTAGAGAGGAGACTGGACTTTGTGGATTTTACCTTTGCTTTTCAACTTGTGCTAAAAAGATCTCCAGGGGCTTGGAAGAGAGCTTGCCCCCTGACCGAAGTCCCAGGACCAGTGGACTTCACCAGCCTTTGTGAATTGCTACTATTCCAGTGGCTACAGAGGCAGGGAGCTGTGACCGACTCTCACGACCGGCCCGGTGTCCAGTTGGCACTGCACTGAGCAACGTCCGCCTCAAACAACGCAAGCTCTGCGCTCACCAACTCCGTCTCAACGCCGTCAACGAGCCGTAGCCTGCACCGCAACTGGAAGGACACAACAGCACCGATTTGAACTGGTCTGACCGACGCGGTCACTGCTGCTGACTTCGAGTCCTGTGACCGCACCGGAGTTAGGCACCGCCTCGCAACCTTCGTGACCCACCGCCCGACTCGCACCGCTGTCCGGACTGAACGACGCCAGCTCCCGAACTCCGGCTTCAACGCCGCAGCGTAAAGCTGGAAGCACCGCAACGAGCAACGTCCGCCTCGAATGATGCAAGCTCTAAGCTCACTGACGCTGTTAACGAGCCATAGCCTGCACTGCGACGGACAGGATACCGTGACCTGCAACGCTTTCTTTTCCTGCACCGCGACGATCACCGGAGCCGGCTCGCACATCCGTGCCGGCCGCCCCAAGGAAAAGGTACTGTGTTTGAGTCTGTCGACATTTGAGTGGGACTGGACCGCCATGGTCCGCTGGATTTGTTAGACTCTGTGTTCTATCAGCTCGGTGTAGCCGGACAAGGCTACCGACTCGCACAGAACTTTGATTTACACCATTTTAACCAGAACTCTTGAAATTTGATAGGACTGTGGATTCTCTTTGTCGTTTATTGGTCTTGTGGTAACTCTATATAAAGTATAACTTATTTTTGATACAAAACCTTGTGTGGTGTCCATTTGTAGTGTTGTCACTGTGTTACTGTATGTAGTCACAAATGCTTAACTTACATCGCCTCTGAACTAGCCTTGACTGCTCGCGGCACGCCGCCTAGAGGGTGAGCAGGGGTTATTTTAGGAGGGTAATTCCCTTGCCCTGACTGGAGGAGAGGGTCCCTGCTTGGCACAAGTACTTACCTGCGCCAACCAGAGACCCCCAATTCTAACACATGCTGACAGAAATGTAATCTCCCTCGCGGTCCCCATTTCGTCGCACTTGCGGTAAGCACTTTGAAGACGAGGGGACAGAATTACCAGGTTAATAAAATATTTTCCTCAAACCTCCTCTTAGGTCTGTAATTTCACCTCAACCTACTTTGTGACTGGCAGCATGGTTTTAGGAAGGGTGTGCCAGCCATTTCATGTTATCCGCTGACGGAACTGTCTCCTATGCGGTTTTTGTCTGGCCGAATCCGACGCTTGCCCATAGAGTGCAATATTTCACCTCTATGCCTGTTGCAGAGACTTTATTTTAAACACCAATTCAGGCATATCATATCTTCCATCTCTGCACAATATGCCTTTTGAGTCTGCTGAGCTTCTGCCTGCTTTCACATGCTCCCCTCATTCTTACTGCTGATGGAGTCTCCTTCCTATGCGTTACATCTACTTTTCTCAACGTGATATAAGTGAATGTTCAACAGCACTAATTGAATGCCTTTCCTAAAGTTCATTTACATTGGGGTTTAACTACAACTTCAATTCTGTAATGTTTGTTGCTGCAATACCTTCAATATGATGCCTCTTACAGCTCTTGCCTCTTTCCATGTATGATCTACGCGCTGCTCAAGTTTACTAAGAAAAGCACGCATTAGCAGCATCTCCTTGACCTGCAAGACTTTTTTTCTTCTCATACATTTGTCATATAATAACTTTGATGTGATTCTGTTTGCCAATTTTGCTCTCTACTTTCTTTTATTATGCTTGGAGCCTTTTTTTGTATTAAGATACGTTTATACACTCCTTATAACATAAAAGTGCGCTATTTAAATGATTTTTCCCGAGCTACACTGAGAACTGAAGTCACTGTTTATATCTTGATGGTATTCTATGATGTTTTGTACATGAATTTGATGGCATATCCCAACTGCCTTCTTGTCTCAAATCTAGCTTATTTCGACTAGGTAGTCAACTAATGTTAATGCTTAACTGATTACTTGTTTTCTTAATTATTAACTGTTTCTTTATTTTCAGCAATGCACACTCTCGACTTTTTGAGTCTAATAATTGCAGAGGCTTTTCAGTACGCCTATTATCAATGTGGTATTAGTCATATATAGATCCATTTTAGCACTAGTTTGATAAGTGTACGCTTTTTCCTTAAATGACTTTTTGTGGTGTAATTATATAGTATTTTTTCTATACTGTTGGTTGATGCTATGATTTATTGGGTGCCTACTTGTTTAACCGTTGATTGTTTCTCATTTTGCCTGTGAACCTTTTCCACTTGTTCACATATATTACATCATTTTACTTTTGGGGGTGATCTTATCTAATACGTCTGATACATTGTATCACATGCTACTGTGTCCTCTTTAACTTAGCTATATATACGTCACTAGACGTTTGCTATTGTTAACTCTTTTTCTTTTCAGGTCCTCACTTTGCCTACTATATGGGAAGACAGCTAAAATCTCTATCTCAGTCCAAGCCTGTATAACGTAAGATTTTACCTCAAACTAGTTCACGTTATCAGTGCCTCACTATGGATGATTCGGCTAGTAATTCGTCTAAAACCTCCACGACATCAACGACTGCTGCTTCTTCTACTATAACAAAGACATCCACCAAAAGATTGAAGAAAGACCCCCCTTCTCCTCCGAAACAAAATTCTTCGGTTACTATGGATCTGCTGTTAGAAGAGATCCGAACTCTTCGTCCATTTATTGAAGAAACCAACTCAGCGCTTCAAGTTCTCACTGATAAATGGTCTAATATGGAGGAATGTGTCATCACTCTGGAACAAAGCGTTGACTCCTTGTCCTCTTCCACATCCAAAGTGGAGTCCTTATCTTCTCAGGTACAGATGCTTCATAAGCAAGTGGAAAATTTGGAGAACAGAAATAGAAGGAATAACCTTCACATTTACGGTCTGCCTGAAGAGACAAAGGGCTCAGATTCTATCACTTTTTTCATTTCTCCTGCAACTTCTTAAACTCCCGGAAAGCACTAATTTGAACATTCAAAGAGCCCATCGCTTAGGTTCAAGACACGCATCATCATCCTCACCTTCAGCCAGAAAACCAAGAGGGGTGATTATATACTTTCTAGAGTACACTGATTTGTTGAAGGTCTTATCTGCCGCTAGAGCACTTAATAGAATCAACTGGTCTGGTAATTCCTTATTTTTCAGGCAAGATTATGCCAAATCAACGGCAGATCGACGTAAGGAATTCCTGTCACTAAGGCCCCAGTTACGATCGATAGGGGCACGTTATGGTCTTTTTCATCCCTGCCTTTTTAAGGTGACCATCAATAACAAAACTAATACTTATGAGGATCCATTGCAACTGAAAAGCTTCCTTTACTCAGGCTCACCCGATGGAAACGGCTTTGTCTAAAAATTCCAAATAATTGTTTGTATTTGCAATTATCTTTAACGTATTCTTCTCTCCTTCAGGCATGTATCATAGTTATCTCTCATTCATAGAGTATTAAGTTTTGGGTTGCATAGTAACTCACCTTTTTCTTAATATTTTCCGTATTTGTTTGATATTTCTTCTTTTTTATTCACAGATTAATTTTCTACCCATGTTCCTACAGCTCACTGGTTGTTTGTTCTCCTCTCCGTCCTCCCTCATGGGTCTCGAGTACGTCATTATTCGCTGTGGCCTTCCATTCTTCCACCTCCTGTATGTCTTGGATTTATTGTAAGTCTTTTGTTCTTTTATCTTTTCTCTCTTTGCATGTTTTGTTCGCCTTTTCTTTACTGTTTTTACTCTTTTCTTGGCCTTTTCACTCTCCTGTCTCAGCACTTTTTCTTACCTTTTCTTATTCTCCTAATTCCTATTACGCAATTCTTCAATATTATTCCTTCTTTTCTCTTCTCTTTTCTTTGTCATTTTTATTACCTCTTTCAAATGTGATTGGTTCATTGTTGAATGTGGTTCTATTTGCTTAGATAGTTGGTTCTTTTTGTTTGCACCATTTTGCTACCTTTCTAATATATGTCTTTAAAAATTATTTCATGGAATGTCAGGGGTTTGCACTGACCTATTAAGAGACAAAGGGTTTTAAATCATTTAGCTAAATTGGACACATTTATATTGCATGTATACAAGAGTCTCATTTGTCAGCTGAAGAATCTATAAAGTTAAAGAGAAATTGGGTAAACAAAGTTTTCTTTTCTCCAGGTGATGGCAAACAAAATGGTGTCATTATTCTTTTTCGTAAATCCCTTCCCATTAAGGTACTTTCCCATTGCTCTGACCCAGTAGGTAGATGGGTATTTGTTAAACTTTTGATAGATAATGTCCCACTCTGCCTGTTGAACATATATGCGCCTACAACAGGCGATCCTTCCATTTGGAAATCTTTAGCATCACAAATAACACAATGTTATGATGATAACTTCATCCTCACAGGTGATTGTAATGACATTTTTTACCCCTTTATTGATCGGCATTCTTTATCTTCTTTTATTCCTCACAAATCTCACAAAATATTTACACAAATTGTAAAGCAACACAAACTGATAGACGCTTGGCGGCTTTGCAACCCCACAATAAGGGAATATTCTTTCTACTCCCCATACTCAGTCCAGACTGGATTATTTTTTCATCTCTCATAATGTAGCTCAATCACTTGTAAAGGCAGATATTGGTTCCATTTTAATATCTGACCATGCACCGGTCTCTATACTTCTTGATGTCTTAGGCAAGTCTAAACAAACTCGTAAATGGCGTTTTAATAATTCTCTGCTTTTAGAGCCAGTTTTTACATCATCTCTTACTTCCTCTTTTCATAAATTTTTCTCTTTAATCACACAAATAATACACCTTTTCATGTAGTCTGGGATGCATTTAAGGCTTCAGCTAGGGATTTTATTATCAGACTTGTTTCAATAAACGTCGAAAAGCATGACATACTACTAATGCTCTCTTAGCCAAAATTAAAGCATTGGAACATTCCTATTACTCATCCAAATCTAGGGACTGTTTATCTGACCTTCTGAAGCCAAATTTCAGTTCAATCAGGATACGGCCAACAACGCTTCCAATTTCCTGCTACGATCCAGTGCCAAATATTACGGAGGCCAGAATAAAGCCGGTACATTTCTAGCTAATTATTTAAGGGTTCAACAAAATAAGCTTAACATTGAATCTGTTTTTGGTCATGATACTCAATTGAAATTTAAATATGGAGATATCTTGAATGAGTTCCTCCCCTTTTTGAATCACTTTACACGTCTGAAACTTCTTCCTCTGACCATGACATAACTCAATCTATCTCCAATACAATTTACCCCTCCTACTAATTTGGATCTTTCCCCGTTAGAAACTGATCTCCCACAGAAGGAACTTTCGGAGGCGTTAAAGACACTTAAGAAGGACAAGGCTCCTGGTCCGGATGGGTTTACTGTTGAGTTCTTTGTTCATTTTTCAAATCTAATCCTCCCTAAATTATGTATCCTCATCTCTGCTTTTTTGCAGTCGGGTCAATCTTCGGGCTCATTTGCAGACGCCCTTATTTGCCTTATACCAAAAGAAGGTAAGGATCCACAACATTGTAAAAATTACCACCCTATGCCCTAGATTTATCAACCTAAATTGCGCTTGCAATAGCTGCTAAACAGCTATTGCGATCCCAATTATGGCTCCCGCAATTCATCAAGCAAAATTACAGTAAATTGCGGATTCGAAAAAATAAATTCGCAGAATAAATGTGGAACCCCCATAGCGAATTGGTAACCGCGAATTCCCACTAATTCTGCGAATTTCTTTGCGAATCTGCAAAGAAATCGCAAATCCAATTCATCAAACATCGCAAATTGCAAAAAACACAAAATCGCTAAATGCGAGTCGCAATTTAAGGAGAAGTCAAACCAGGTGATAACAATGAAGTTCAATCACAAAAAAGAAAGAAAAAAAATGTCAAACCGGAAAAATGGGCAGAGAAAAACAAACACACTTAAGGAGACACAGTAGGAGCATGAGGACTTTCACAATGCCAAGTCTATACATCGTGGCAAGGCGACTGAGGCTCCAGGCTGCAGCCCGGAACCAACGCAGGATCCAGGAGCTTATCTTCCGGCTGCGGATAACACGCCTGGGCCAGACTGAAGAGGAGATATACTCCAAATACAGGCTGTATGGGGCAATGATAACCAAGCTCATCCGAGACCTTGACCCCCTGATGCAGCACGCAACAAGGAGGACCAATGCTGTGCCCACCCATGTCCAGGTCCTGTGCTGCCTGCATCTCCTGGCCTCCGGAAGCTTCCAGGGGATAGTTGCAGTTGCAGGGGGGATCTCCCAAAGCACACTGTCACGCTGCCTACGGAGTTTCCTGGACGCCATGCTGACCCGGATACACCATTACATAACCTTCTCAACCCAACCACCCAACAGGACTTAAATCAAACAAAGCTTCACTTCTATAACATTGCGCAATTCCCCCATGTAATTGGGTGCATTGACTGTATCCACATCCACATCTGCCCACCCGCTGAGACAGAATACATGTACCGGAACCGCAAGTCCTACCACTCACTCAACATCCAGATGGTCTGCAATGCAAAGACAATCATCACCGACATAGTGGTCCAATACCCGGGGAGCACGCATGATTCTTTCATATTCAGGCACAGCGGCATACACACCCGCCTGGCCAGGGGTGACTTTGGCGAAGGACACCTCCTAGGTAAGTACACATGCCCACATACAGTACGTCAAGCCCATGTAGCTGTGCATGACAGGCACTGACCCTCTGCTCCTTTCCTTCGGGTGATAGCGCCTATGGCCTCTGTGAGTACCTCCTCACCCCATACCTCAACCCTGCCTCACCACATGAACGGCGTTACAATGCTGCGCACATTCACACCAGGAATGTCATTGAACGGACATTTGGGATGTTAAAGAGCCGATTCCGCATCCTACATAAGACTGGTGGGGCCCTCAAATACCAGCCTGAGGTCTGCTGCCGCATCGTGGCCGTGTGTGCAATACTCCACAATATTGCTATAAAGCGGAGGATACCTGTGGAGATCTCTGGCAGTGAGTCGGAGGGGGACAACCGCCCACCCGCACATGTGCTTCATGCACGCGGTGAGAATCCTGCTGAAGGACACAGGCGCCACAACAACATCACACTGAATTATTTCTAGTGCATCCATACCCCTCACACAATACTGCACTCATGCATGCCAAATGAAATAATGACATGAGTAGGATTTGCGTTTGAAATAAATTCTTATAATTATGTAAACAGGATCTTTCATTTACTTCTTGTGTTCAGAAAACATGAAAACTGTATTACGTCATACAGCACCATGATTGCGAAGCAGGGATGCTTGGTACTTCAGCATGGCACTGCTGCTAATGGTCAGTCAATCACTGGCGCCTCCGGCCGGACCCGCCCTGTCGCCTCTCCACATCCACCTTGCCAGTATCAAGCCGTGATGCTGCACTGGGCCTGGTACTGCGGTGTCGTTCTTGTACCACCGGCAGGGACAGGCTGCTCAGACTGGATGTGCCCTCACTGGCATCATCACCCCCCTCTTGCATGGGCATGGCCACACACCTGCTGGTTTTGGACAGCGGCTGTGACCTGTTCCAACGCCCTAGCAACATCCTGGCAGCATTGCACCATCTGGATTTGCATTGCCAGGGACCGGCGCGACAGTTGGGATGTCGCATTCCCGATCAGGTGGTTTGACCTGGTATATGCCGATAGCCGGGTCAGCAGCTGGCGGTGGCGGCGGTGGGTGATGTTCTGCTGTGACACCATGATTTGGCTGTTCTCCCTCACTGCAGACATTAACACCTGCACGCTTTCGGTGAGCTGGCTCACATTGCGTGCAGTCTTGTAAAGCTGCAGCTGCATGGCTGCCATGTGCCGTGCCTACTTTTGGTGGACAGCTAGCATCCGGCGTTCGATACCAAGCCCTGGATCTTGGGCATGTTGCACCCTGTCAGCACATGTTGCCACCTTGCGCTGCTGCCTCATCCGGCCGCTTGACTGCGACCGCACAGTGGCTGTGCGCCGTGCCTGCCTCCTGGGCGGTGGTGTGGCCTGTTCCACTGCCATGTGTGACGAATGGAGTGGTTGCTCTCCTCCTGTGGCTGCAGGGGTGGCCCTGTCCGCATGGGATGGTTTGTGGTACTGGTGCAGGTGTGAGTGACGGTCCAGGTCGTGGGGCAGGATGGCTCTCTCCCTCGGTGTCCTCTGGGTTCTCCTCAATTTGGAGTGCCTCACTGTCTGTGCTCTGTGGTTCTGCAGCGCCTTGAGACCCTACGGGTGAGTAGTGCGCTCTATAAATGCCTTGATTGATTGATTGATTAATGATATGAATCTTGCACATGGGATGTTGCAACATGCATGCAGGCTTGCATTCCCTGACTGGCTTTAGGGACATGTTTCACTTGACAGGTCTGCCTGTGTGTGGCTATCAGGGAACTATTATCACACTACAGGTCCCACAATGCAATAAGGAGTTTCTGATGTGCATGGCCTGCATTACTGGGGTTATCAAATGGCTAGCTCTGGGGGCATGGGCATTGTCAGGGGACGTGGTCGCAGTTGCATGGCTCTTACATTGGGATTGTTGTGTGAGTCGGGATGTGTCCAGCCGAGTGACCCTCATGCAGGCTGCAGGGTTGATGGTGTCCTCAACCAGGTCTTCAAGTGGTGTGTTGGCCGCAACTGTGGGGTCTCCTCCTCCCGTGGCTTGTTGCTGCCCCAGCCTCTCTGCTATGCACTCTTTGGCACGACCTCTGAGGTCGTACCACCTCTTCTTCAACTCATCAATTGAGCGTTGGGTCACTCCTACAGAGTTTACCTTCGCCCTGATGCGCTGCCAAATGTGCCTCTTGTCTGCTTTAGGCACCTTCCTGGATTGCTTCCCAAAAAGCCTCTCATGGTCCCTGCTGACTCCCTCAATAAGGAACTCCAGCTCCTGTTCTGAACATTTTTCTGCCAGTTGCACTGCTTCCTGCTGCATCCTGGGACATTCTGGAGTTGGATGTATGTCCTTTTGTGATGCTGCAGGGTGTGTCTGATAGAGCTCAGTGCTGTGCCTTTTCCTCTCCCAAGCTCTGTGTTCAGAGTGTGTGTGGGAACTGCCTACTTCCTGGTTGTGATGTCATCATTGTGCTCGAAATGCGACTTCCCGTTTTTCCGATCTCGGTAATTGCGAAATCGCAATTTCATCCTGGGAAACAGGCGATTCTGTGATTTTTGAAGGATTTAGCAAAATTCGCATTCGGCGATTGCGGCCGACTGCGAATCGCATTTTTGGATCGTTTTTAGGTCTCGCGACCTATCGATGCGCGCATGCGCATCGAGCGGAGCGAGAATTCAAGCAGCGAAAACATCATGAAACCACCAGCTTTTTGCTGGCGTTTTATGGCGTTTTCATGCAGTTCATGTGAACCACGTGTTCAAACATGAACGCGCATCAGCCTCCCTCCATTTGCCGCACAGCACATCAAAGGGCTTCGCCCAGCGTGTGCTCTGCGGCTTCTCCTCCCCTAATTAGTCATTTACGCCTCTCCCCTGCCCGCCGTCTCGCATTTCTCCTCCCCCTCCCCTTCTCTGTCTTCCTTTCCCGGCGCACGCATTTTTTTTTTTACCAAGAGCACACTTTTAGCTCATTGGCAACATTTTTCCCTCAGTTTAACTACCCGATTTGGCCCTCGCACTTTCCACGCACCCAGCAGGAGTGGGGCTCTGTTTCCAATCTTTCCCAGGGATGTCGTATTTGCCATTATTCCCAATCCGTGTGGGTATGAACGCCTCTTTCTCCTGCTTACTTTTTATGTGTGCAGCACCAGTTTCCCGTCAGATGTCATGCTGTTTCACCGTCGCGCGCGTGGGGTCCCCTGGCAGCCGGAAGCTGCAGGCAAAGCCACGCTCCGCTTTAGCGCTTCAGCCCACTCTGCCCCGGCTGCCCCTACTCGCACGGCTTGTCGGACTTGTCGGCTTGCTGTTTCTCGTACTTGCGCTTCTCTCCCGCCTCCTCCGTGTTGTGCTCACCCTCGTGTGCTTTGTCCCACAACACAGTTTTCTCGCCCATGAGCTTCCCCCGCAACAGCTCAAACGTTACTCTCGCTAGCCCATGTGCTGCTCTTCCCCCATGCTCCACGTTCCTCTCTGGTGTTGACTTCCCCGCCCTCTGTGTTGCTTCTGCACAGTAGTGCTTCGGCTTGCTCCCCGAATATTGCTTCCTCCCAACCCTACTTAAAAAAAAAAGAAAACAACGCGTTTATCCTACTTTTTAATTTACCGAGCCAACTTACGGTACGTAAAAAATAACAAGCATTGGCATAGCCAATAGGTCTCGCTTGTAGGACCTTATAAGTATTTAGTTACAAGGATATTGTGCTGCAAAACAAAATACTTATAAGGTCCCACAAGCGAGACCTATTGGCTATGCCAATGCTTGTTATTAATGCATCCCATTCTGCAATTTCTAATTTGCGATTCTGTATTTTTCGTAAATTAGAATTCGCAGAATCAGGACTTGATGCACCTGGGGGTATATCTCCAGTCAATATTGATTATAAGATTTTCTCAAAGGCATTAGCTTTGCGGCTAGAATCTCATTTGCCCGATTTGCTGGGAGCAGAACAATCCGGATTTGTTAAAGGACGTCTTATTACAGATAATACCCATTTATTCTTTTATATTTCGTCTAAAGCCTCGCACTCCTCTCATCCTCTAGCGGCCATAGCGCTTGATGATGAAAAAGCGTTCAATAGAGTTGAATGGCCTTATCTTTTCATTGTCCTTCAATGGTTTGGCTTTGGCCCGAAGATTATTACTTTAATCTCTCTTCTCTATTCTAATCCTACGGCAGCCGTGTCACCTTTCTCCTTACTTTCACCTACATAGAGGTGTCAGGCAGGGATGTCCACTTTCTCCTTTTCTTTTTAACCTTGCTTTGGAACCCTTTCTATTACGAATTCGCCAAAATGCCGATATTCACAGTTTCACTTTTAAAGATACTACTGTGAAGATGGCAGCATATGCTGATGATGTTCTGTTTTTATCTCGACCTCAGACATCTCTTCCTGCTTTTCTAGCAGAGGTCCAGTCCTTTGCATTTGTCTCTAGTTATAAGTTAAACAGGGATAAGTGTGAGATTTTACCTCTCACCAAGTTTACCCCCAGTGCTGGTTTTGTCTCTTCAGGTTTCACTTGGACCCCCAATACATTAAGTACTTAGGTTTACACTTCTCTCCGACCATCTCAGAGACAATCTCTCGCTGTCTGAAAACTGCATCCAAAAATTATCGTCTTTGACATCGAAGTGGCATCCTCTTTATCACTAGCAGCCCGTCCCGACATTGTCTGGGTATGAAACAGAATGTGTGCAATGTGTGTAATAGGCAAGGGAAATTTATTTTAAAATCTCACGGTAGAGAACATTTTTAGCATGAAGTGTCACAATAGTTAGGCATGTGTGTGCAGATACTGTGTGTACCTCGGAGTAAGAAGTATTAGCAGATGTCTCTAGTGTATATGTACTCCACTTCCGTAGGTAAGCATGTGTGAAAGTGCATTCAGTTGTAAATTTCACGTCCCCGCAGGCACGCTGAATCGCGTCACCCCCGCTTGAGGCCCAGCTCCAGTTTTGATGTTGTGCTTGTGGTGTAAAGTCGTTGATGCAGAGAGTTGAGTGGGTGACAGCGCGCGCTAGAGACGCTGCGCATGTGGGAAAGTGCAGTCAGTTCAAAGGTTAGTGTCCAAGCAGGCGCGCTTAGTCGCGCCATCCGCCACCTGAGCCCGGCTCCAGCCCTGGTTGATGTTGTGCGCCTGGCGTCAATTTGTTTATGCAGAGAGTTGAGTGTATGACAGCTTGGAGGAGACGCTGCAGTTAGTGTCCCCACAGGCACGGTCCTTTATGCAGAGAGTTGACTGGCTGACAGCGCGCAGGATACTGTGCAGTTATTGTCCACGCAAAAACAACAAGTGATGGACTGAATGTGGATCAATGTCACACACTCCCCCAGTCAAAAGATCTGGGCCCAAATCCATCGTTTTTTTGCACTCCACACCACCCTGGGTTAGACAATGGCGATATGCAAATCAGCTCTGACCCTGTTGCCCCATGGGAACAGTCCAGTCCGAACTACAAAAGCCATGTCCTTCCCAGAACGGAATCAAGCATCCGAGGACCGGACCGGTTTCGAGGTAACACCTCTCTTCAGCCCGGCTAGCTTGACTCCAAGTGGTGTGGAGTGCCTGGGACCCACGTCTGGGCATCGCCAGCGCACTTAGGGCGGCAATTGCAAAAACAACAAGTGATGGACTGAATGTGGATCAATGTCACACACTCCCCCAGTCAAAAGATCTGGGCCCAAATCCATCGTTTTTTTGCACTCCACACCACCCTGGGTTAGACAATGGCGATATGCAAATCAGCTCTGACCCTGTTGCCCCATGGGAACAGTCCAGTCCGAACTACAAAAGCCATGTCCTTCCCAGAACGGAATCAAGCATCCGAGGAACGGACCGGTTTCGAGGTAACACCTCTCTTCAGCCCGGCTAGCTTGACTCCAAGTGGTGTGGAGTGCCTGGGACCCACGTCTGGGCATCCCCAGCGCACTTAGGGCGGCAATTGCAAAAACAACAAGTGATGGACTGAATGTGGATCAATGTCACACACTCCCCCAGTCAAAAGATCTGGGCCCAAATCCATCGTTTTTTTGCACTCCACACCACCCTGGGTTAGACAATGGCGATATGCAAATCAGCTCTGACCCTGTTGCCCCATGGGAACAGTCCAGTCCGAACTACAAAAGCCATGTCCTTCCCAGAACGGAATCAAGCATCCGAGGACCGGACCGGTTTCGAGGTAACACCTCTCTTCAGCCCGGCTAGCTTGACTCCAAGTGGTGTGGAGTGCCTGGGACCCACGTCTGGGCATCCCCAGCGCACTTAGGGCGGCAATTGCAAAAACAACAAGTGATGGACTGAATGTGGATCAATGTCACACACTCCCCCAGTCAAAAGATCTGGGCCCAAATCCATCGTTTTTTTGCACTCCACACCACCCTGGGTTAGACAATGGCGATATGCAAATCAGCTCTGACCCTGTTGCCCCATGGGAACAGTCCAGTCCGAACTACAAAAGCCATGTCCTTCCCAGAACGGAATCAAGCATCCGAGGACCGGACCGGTTTCGAGGTAACACCTCTCTTCAGCCCGGCTAGCTTGACTCCAAGTGGTGTGGAGTGCCTGGGACCCACGTCTGGGCATCCCCAGCGCACTTAGGGCGGCAATTGCAAAAACAACAAGTGATGGACTGAATGTGGATCAATGTCACACACTCCCCCAGTCAAAAGATCTGGGCCCAAATCCATCGTTTTTTTGCACTCCACACCACCCTGGGTTAGACAATGGCGATATGCAAATCCGCTCTGACCCTGTTGCCCCATGGGAACAGTCCAGTCCGAACTACAAAAGCCATGTCCTTCCCAGAACGGAATCAAGCATCCGAGGACCGGACCGGTTTCGAGGTAACACCTCTCTTCAGCCCGGCTAGCTTGACTCCAAGTGGTGTGGAGTGCCTGGGACCCACGTCTGGGCATCCCCAGCGCACTTAGGGCGGCAATTGCAAAAACAACAAGTGATGGACTGAATGTGGATCAATGTCACACACTCCCCCAGTCAAAAGATCTGGGCCCAAATCCATCGTTTTTTTGCACTCCACACCACCCTGGGTTAGACAATGGCGATATGCAAATCAGCTCTGACCCTGTTGCCCCATGGGAACAGTCCAGTCCGAACTACAAAAGCCATGTCCTTCCCAGAACGGAATCAAGCATCCGAGGACCGGACCGGTTTCGAGGTAACACCTCTCTTCAGCCCGGCTAGCTTGACTCCAAGTGGTGTGGAGTGCCTGGGACCCACGTCTGGGCATCCCCAGCGCACTTAGGGCGGCAATTGCAAAAACAACAAGTGATGGACTGAATGTGGATCAATGTCACACACTCCCCCAGTCAAAAGATCTGGGCCCAAATCCATCGTTTTTTTGCACTCCACACCACCCTGGGTTAGACAATGGCAATATGCAAATCAGCTCTGACCCTGTTGCCCCATGGGAACAGTCCAGTCCGAACTACAAAAGCCATGTCCTTCCCAGAACGGAATCAAGCATCCGAGGACCGGACCGGTTTCGAGGTAACACCTCTCTTCAGCCCGGCTAGCTTGACTCCAAGTGGTGTGGAGTGCCTGGGACCCACGTCTGGGCATCCCCAGCGCACTTAGGGCGGCAATTGCAAAAACAACAAGTGATGGACTGAATGTGGATCAATGTCACACACTCCCCCAGTCAAAAGATCTGGGCCCAAATCCATCGTTTTTTTGCACTCCACACCACCCTGGGTTAGACAATGGCGATATGCAAATCAGCTCTGACCCTGTTGCCCCATGGGAACAGTCCAGTCCGAACTACAAAAGCCATGTCCTTCCCAGAACGGAATCAAGCATCCGAGGACCGGACCGGTTTCGAGGTAACACCTCTCTTCAGCCCGGCTAGCTTGACTCCAAGTGGTGTGGAGTGCCTGGGACCCACGTCTGGGCATCCCCAGCGCACTTAGGGCGGCAATTGCAAAAACAACAAGTGATGGACTGAATGTGGATCAATGTCACACACTCCCCCAGTCAAAAGATCTGGGCCCAAATCCATCGTTTTTTTGCACTCCAATCAAGCATCCGAGGACCGGACCGGTTTCGAGGTAACACCTCTCTTCAGCCCGGGCCCAGATCTTTTGACTGGGGGAGTGTGTGACATTGATCCACATTCAGTCCATCACTTGTTGTTTTTGCAATTGCCGCCCTAAGTGCGCTGGGGATGCCCAGACGTGGGTCCCAGGCACTCCACACCACTTGGAGTCAAGCTAGCCGGGCTGAAGAGAGGTGTTACCTCGAAACCGGTCCGGTCCTCGGATGCTTGATTCCGTTCTGGGAAGGACATGGCTTTTGTAGTTCGGACTGGACTGTTCCCATGGGGCAACAGGGTCAGAGCTGATTTGCATATCGCCATTGTCTAACCCAGGGTGGTGTGGAGTGCAAAAAAACGATGGATTTGGGCCCAGATCTTTTGACTGGGGGAGTGTGTGACATTGATCCACATTCAGTCCATCACTTGTTGTTTTTGCAATTGCCGCCCTAAGTGCGCTGGGGATGCCCAGACGTGGGTCCCAGGCACTCCACACCACTTGGAGTCAGGCTAGCCGGGCTGAAGAGAGGTGTTACCTCGAAACCGGTCCGGTCCTCGGATGCTTGATTCCGTTCTGGGAAGGGCATGGCTTTTGTAGTTTGGACTGGACTGTTCCCATGGGGCAACAGGGTCAGAGCTGATTTGCATATCGCCATTGTCTAACCCAGGGTGGTGTGGAGTGCAAAAAAACGATGGATTTGGGCCCAGATCTTTTGACTGGGGGAGTGTGTGACATTGATCCACATTCAGTCCATCACTTGTTGTTTTTGCAATTGCCGCCCTAAGTGCGCTGGGGATGCCCAGACGTGGGTCCCAGGCACTCCACACCACTTGGAGTCAAGCTAGCCGGGCTGAAGAGAGGTGTTACCTCGAAACCGGTCCGGTCCTCGGATGCTTGATTCCGTTCTGGGAAGGACATGGCTTTTGTAGTTCGGACTGGACTGTTCCCATGGGGCAACAGGGTCAGAGCTGATTTGCATATCGCCATTGTCTAACCCAGGGTGGTGTGGAGTGCAAAAAAACGATGGATTTGGGCCCAGATCTTTTGACTGGGGGAGTGTGTGACATTGATCCACATTCAGTCCATCACTTGTTGTTTTTGTTATTGTCCACGCAGGCACGATCAGTCGCGTCCGCCCCCGCCTAAGCCCCGGCAATTGCCGCGCCCATTGGCCACGCCCCAAGGCACGTTTTTTTGGGGGATGTGCCGCGCGATTGTTGCCGGTTGTTGCTCCCATTTGCCACACCTCTTGCTGCCGCGCAATTGCAATTGCCGTGCCCATTGGCCTTGTTCACTCCCCCAGCACAACGCACACGTTTAAGGAACACTTTTTTTTTGTCGTCATGCCGCGCCCCGCCCACACCCACAAGGGACTCCTTTGCTGGTTAGGTTCTTTTACCTTTCAAATGTATATGGTGGGCATCTGTATAGCCTACGTCCTTCTGCTGCAACTGCCCTTTTCAATGCTGTATTGGGTATTTTCAGATTGGTGTTGTGGTTCCTGAGATTACCCGCCTCAAAGGTTTGGGCTCTCTCTTTATAATATTAGTATAGATGGTGGGGTCGATTGGATACTATTAAAATGATGCTCTAGCCCATAGTCTTGTATACGATCTCTAATATTCCATTAGTTATTCCATCCAAACATTTCAAGAAGATCACTTCCATTTTGTCCTCCTTTTTATGGAGTCCTAAAAAAGCATGTCTGTCTGTTTCAAAATTAATTTGTTCAAGTCGGAGGGTGGGATGAATTTTCCTGACCTTCCTACTAATCACAAATCATTCCTTCTGCACCAAGCATCAAAGTGGCTCTCTGACTCTGACACATATCTCCCTAAGTGGGCTTTATTTGAGAAATCCTTTCTTTCACCTTTCTCATTTCAAGAGTACCTCTCTTTTACTCGCATACCACAATCCATTTCCACTCCCATAATTAAACTTACTTCCATATTGATCCTGTCTGCTGTTGTGACTTCATTCTCTACCTCACCCATTTGGCATAATAAGAATATTTTAATTAATAACTGTTAGAACTGGCTATTTCTGGTAGGCTAAGGCTGACGCCAAAGCCAGGCAGAAACCACCATTCTAGTCAGGGCAACAAAGTCACACGCCAAGATAACCCCTGCTCACCCCCTTGGTAGCTTGGCACGAGCAGTAAGGCTAAACTTGGAGGCAATGTGTAAAGCATTTGCGCCAGCACACAACAGCAACAACATCCTAGGCACACCACAAAAGGAACTCCACACAAGGTTATATGAAAATAACTTTTGTATTGTCAAAACACATCAGATAAAAATCACACATGTACATTGTGCCAACTGGCACGGGCAATATTCACAAGGGATTATGTACAAGACAGGGCCACATGGGCCATTGTCATAATCAACACTTTTAGAAATAGAAATACTGTCAGAAATTAGAATAAAAGGATATAAAACCACTGTAGCACAAAGTAACAGTTATAAATCACAACCAGTATCTACTGGTAACAGGTAAGTACCACCTACGCAACCCTAACCACCTTAGGAGAATGTCACGCAGGGGACCAGGACCTCACTAGGACCACCTGTACTGGAAAGAACAGCCACCTAACAATAATATACATTTAGCGGTACCAGCAAGAACACATTACACATGATGCATCACAACATTCAGAGGTGTAGGGAAAAAGGTAAACACATGATGTATAAAAACACATTCAGCTGTGTAATAATAAGGCACATGATGCATCAAAAACACATTCAGAGGTGCAGGGAAGGAAAAACACATGATGCATCAACCAACACATTCAGAGGTATAAAATCAAGGAATACACAAGATGCATTAAAAACATTCAGAGGTGCCAGGAAAGAAAACACAACTCAATAACGCAAAAACACATGATGCCTAAACATTCAGAGGTGCAAGGAAAAACCACACAATTGCGCAAAACCTTACATAAACCACCACCTGTGGCAGTCCCTAGGCCAACTGGCCTTGTTGGGGCTAGGACGCCCTGTGTCTCAATGTCAGGGGGCCTAAACGTGGCAGCTGCCCACAAAGTGCTGGGCAGCTGTAGACAATCCCAAGCGCCTAAACGGTGCAGCTGCCCACTAATTGCTGGGCAGCTGGGAATCAACAAAAACTGCGACAGGGGCTCTCACTAGCCACTCTGGGCAAAACTGCGCCCAATCGTTGGAGCCACACAGGCTCTGAAACAGCTGCGCACGTTGGAGCCACACAGGCTCTGACACAAACTTTGCCCCCTAAGAGCCCTCTAGGCTCTTAACTAAAACATGTGCATTGGAGCCACAGAGGCTCTAAAAATACTGAGCCCCATGTCGTTGGAGTCCCTCTCGGGGTACTCGAAGTAAACAAATGTACCCTGAGCCTCTCGGGGCTCTAATGAACCAACTGCCCTCTCATCGCAGCTGACCCCTGCTAGAGTGGGGCAGCTGAGAATAATGCCCCACAGGGGAGGCATGGGTCTCCAGGGCCTTAGGACCCCCACGGGGGGACCTGGCTGCACATATGGAACTCTAGGCTCTAAGGACGTCCTTACAGACATCACCCTTCCTTGGGGCAGCCCGCTGCCAGACGGGCCGCACAAAATGCAGGCAAGAGCCGGCGCCTCGACCAGGCGCCATCTATTGTGCACACGGAGCCCCCCTCAGCAGCTTCTACTCACCGGCTGCTCTTTACTGGCGGGGGCTCCTCTGGTCTCGCACCGGTGCAGCTTCCCTCCGGATGCGTGGGGAACTTCCCTCCACCCGGTCCCGCTCCCTGGGGCCGTGTTTCTTCACAGGCCACGGGCGAAGCTTCTCTCACAGCGCGGGGCTCCTCTTCGGGAACGGAGCCCCGCCGGTACCTCCAGCCGCCTCTTCTCTCATCTCGGGCTCCCTCCATGCGGCCAGAATTTCCGGTCTCCCTCTCCACTCGGGAGACCGGCAAAGAAAACAGAAGCAGGCTTCCCCCCGGCCTGGGGGGAAGCGGAAGTGACCGCCTCGAGGCCCGCCCACGTCACCAAAGGATCTGCCTGGCTTCCTGTCTCGCAGGGCCGCCAATGGCAGCGCGGCCCTGGGCAGGGAGGCGGGCACAGCGCCTCCTCACACGATCTCCGGGCCGGCGGCGGTGATTTCCACTCGAGGCACAACATGAGGGGTGGGCACCCTCGATGATAACAATAAAAGCGCTACTAAGCGCTTGGGGGCAAAAATAAAGCGCACTCAGCGCTATAAATGAAATGCAGCGCTCTCAGGCGCTTGGAAGGAAAATAAAGCGCTCCCTGGCGCTTTGAGGACAGTACAGCGCTCCCAAGCGCTATGGGACAAAATACAGCGCTCTCCTCGCGCTATAAGCCATAAAGCAGCCCCCATGAGTGAAGGGGGCAGGAGAGCCAGGAAAAAGGGGTCCCCAAAAGTCCTGCAGGCATCCAGGAAAGTCCATCAGGTGTCCAGGGGCCGGGCAGGGCCCAGGGATTCCCCTGGGCCCAAGCAGCAGCACGCCCCTGGCAAGATTCAAGTCCAAAAACAAGAACATTTTGGAAGGGGACACAGCTTCTTTTTATACTGTAAAAATCTTTGAAGTCTTTGTGCAGGCAGTGTGAGAACCAGCTAGAACTGGTTACAGGGAACTCTTTTCAGTGTCAGGGACAGAGATGACAGTCGCCCAGCGGGGAGGTGGAGCCAGCATTGTGGCAGGCAGGCACAGCCTCATTCACTCCCAGGTGCTATCTCCTCCCACTTCCCTGGCAGCAGATGCAGCCTTTCATCCACGGGCTGACTCAGACAACCTCCTGGGGCTCCCCAGCCCCTGTCATCCTCAAACCAGGAAGTCAATCCACAAGCAGGCCCAGGCACTCCTGGGCCAGGCTCACCAGCCAATCACACGCCAGCCACAGACTACACAAATATGCCAACTTCTAAAAGTGGCACTTCTAGACTAGACACAATCATGCCGCATACACCATTACGCAGCATTCATTCTCACGAGTTCGCACATATCAAACTCGACCCTGCACTCCCCACACATCAGGAACTACCATGGGCATACATATTCCCCACTCATTCCTATGGGAGGGCAGGTCACTCACCACACATACACAGAGAGCTCAAGCACTTTACACTGTACCACAGTGAAAAAGTGTGCAAAGGCTTAAAACCATCAACACTAGGTTCCAGAAACAGGCTAGGAAAAAGCAAAAAGTTTCGGGGTGAACCTGCCAAAAAAGGCCAGGTCCAACAATAACAAACCCATTTTTTGGAAAGCCTGGAGACAGCGTGGTATAATATGGGTCCATCAACTCTATGATCAAGATCATATCCTGCCAGTTGAAAGGGCGCGTTCTATGTTCTCCTTACCTCTATCCTTTAAATCTAAATATATTCTCCTGTCCGAAGCTAATCGAAATGCCCACTCAAAATTTGAGTTCATCCAACAAACTGATCCACATGAGCTCCTACATACGGGTCTACTTAGGACTCTTGTTCTTGGTGCTTCCGCGGCGTCCTCTATATATAAGTTTCTTCATACTTCCTTACATCCAAAGGATAAATCTAAGGTAGAATTAGCGTGGGAAACCGATTTAGGATCCTCCTGGCCGATAGACTTTTGGGGTAAAATCTGGCTTAAAATTTGTAAATCTTCTAGGGTGGCTAATACCACTCAAACACTCTTTTTTATTTATAATAGGCTTTTACTTTCTCCACTCACACTTCATGCTAGACACGCTAATGTCCCAGATCTATGTTGGTCTTGTTCGTTACCACAGGCTGACCTATTTCATATGCTCTTCATGTGTAATTTTGTTCACACTTTTTGGAAAAAAGTATGTGCTCAAATAAATTCAATTTTTAACTCCACCCACTCTTTTACACCCTCACATATTTTCTTAGGTAGTCTATCCCCCATATGGGAAAATTGTGAGTCTAATGTTAAGATCATAGATTTATTGCTTGTAGTGGCCTTTCAGCAAATTACCAAGAATTGGAAAGACTTCACCAAACTGTCATTTCAGGCATGGTGGTATGCGGTTTGTTATAATCATAAACTTTGCACATCTTTTGTATACCCGTTACACATGGCATCAAAACACCTTCATCTGTGGTCACCTATCACACTCGTTATTGACACAAGCTCAAGTCTATCTCTTCGTGTGCCTCCTTCACAACAAGAAGTTGCTAAACCCCCATGACATTGTTTTGAGTTGTTTCTGTTTTATCTTGTAGAGTACTCTCCATTTTATATTTGCATATTTTTTCACATGATGTAATTTTGTTATATATTGATATTTATCTATTCTGGTAACATACCTTATAATACTTTCTCTTTTTCTTTGCTTTGTACCATACTTGTTTTCTTGGATACACAATTGATACATTACATGTTATGTTTCTATTATATGTTGTTTTCACCTCAGTTGTATTGGTAACATATTTAATTCTAATAAACTTTCTTCTGAACTTAGAAAAAGAATCCAAGGAGACAATGTCAGCACCTGCGCGAGCAGTGGCGAGTTTAGCCCTTTGGCTGATCGTGGCGGTCCTTGCGTTTGTCGCCCCGCGACAGACTCATAGAAGAAGAGGGGGCAGTGCTGGCGATTGTCACCCCGAGACGCCAGGTAAGAGCGGGAGGAGGCTGCTGCCCCCACCCAAAGCTCGTGTCTCCCGGGATGGACCGCCTCCGCCTCCCCCCTTGCTACGCCACAGTGCGAGAGCAGTCTGGATTCTTTCATGGATTCGAGAGTTAATGCAAAACCGTGTTTTTTATGAACACCGTGTTCCACTTTCTAAGCTTCAGGCTCAAAGGAACAGAAGTTACTTTTCATGGAGCACACGCTGTCAGCTGAGATAACATATGTGCGTGCTTGGACCTAAAAACGCAAGTGTGCACCTCGGGGAATGGGTTTCCTGAGGAGAGCAGAACCCTCAAATGTCCCTGTCCTGTGTGTGAGTAGCTCACACCGTCAATGTGTTTTTTTGCATTCTGAAATCTGCAGTCCTGTTGATCCCCGCATAAGATCAGGACTACATGTCCAAGAATGCAAATAAAGAATCTGGGCTGGATAAGCTACTCACAGATTGGGTTGGGAAACGTGAGAGCTCAGGAAGAGTGGGAGGTTAGGAGCCATAAGGCAGGACTGCATGCATTGAGGCCTCACTTAATTTGACTTATTATGTGCATGCCTGTATACTGCCTCTCAGCAAGTCCCCAAACTGTGGCGATGCTATTTTAGGAACACAAATTGGACTTGGAAGCTTGTGCACATTTTCCACATAATCCTCCTGAAGTAAATGCCCTCAGCCCTTAGCATAATAGTTAATAGTAGTGTTCAAATGTTCTTTTTTTTTCTTTTTTTTTTTTATTTCAGTAGATTTTATTAAGAAAAAATTATATTTACATGGTGCAGAGGATATACATGATATACATGGGAGATGACTGAGGACCAGGAAAAGGGGGCCTGGGGGGGGGGGGGGGGGGTTTAGTAGTCATTTGCAGCCTCCGTTGTCCATTTTATTTCTCGTTACTTCTTAGTTCCTTTGGCATTCCCCCTTCCCCTTTGCTGAAACTGTCCAAATGTCCTTCCGTTCCCCCGGTGGCGTAAAGAGAGAGAGAGGTATAGAGAAAGAGTAGGGAAAGTAGAGAGTAGAGAGGCTCAGCTAGTTAACCAAGTAGGCAATCTTAGTAGTCTATTCATTGGTGTCTTGTCTTTCTTCGGGCCTTATTCCCTGTTATCTTTCTGGCGTTCATGGTGGCTTGTGTGAGGACAGGTAGTTGTCCAGCGAGAGCCACATTTCGCTTTTCTTCCCTGCGTTCGGTGGGCTGTTGGATGATATGTTGTCAGCACCCCGCAGGAAGATGGCCCAGTTAAACCAGGCTTTGAAGGTGGCTTTCGCTGTGTCTTTCCAGTTAGTTAAAACCGTCTTGACTGCGGCTGTGAGCAGGAGGTCGGTCAGGTCTCTATCTGTTTCGGATGTTATGGATGGATCGGTGTACCCCAGTGCTAAATGGTGGAAATCAAGTGCTAATGTGGCCCCTGTGACATCGTTTATCAGTGCGTTAACCGATTTCCAAAATTCCCTCACCTTGATGCAGTTAAAGAGGAGGTGTGCTAGGTCCCCCCTCTGCTTGTTACAGTTCCAGCAGAGGTCGTTTTCTCTAATGCCCATGGATGCTAGTCTGGCTGGGGTCCAATAAGCCTTGTGTAGGAGCCAGAATTTTGTCTGGTCTAGTGTTGTTGTCACCTTCCTTCTTGATGTGGAGGACCATAGGTCAGCGTTCTCCTTGTCTGTTAGTTCCTTTCCTGCCACTGTCCCCCAATGGGCTGTTATTTTGTTGTTAAGTTTCGAGGTCTTGGGGCACAGGGCTTTGTACATGTGTGCTACTTGGTGTCCTACTATGTTTAGGCTTGTGGCGTATTGTAGTATTGAGGGTGTGCACCTAGATATGTTTGCTTTGGTGATTGCTACTCTTATCTTTAGGAAGTTGTATAGCTCTGCGTTTTCAAACTTGTGTTGTTCCTTGAGTGTATCGAAGGTGGCTTGAGCTCCCTTATGCTGTAGCTGGCTTACTGTGGTTATGTCGTGTCCATACCAAGTGGGCATGTCTAATGTGTTGTTTCTGTACTTTATTTTAGGGTTATGCCAGAGGGATTCTAGCTGTGTCTGCCTGATGCTGGTTTCTAATAGCTTATCTATTCTTAGTAGGGCTTGTCTCGTGTTCCTTAGTATTGGGTTTTGTTTTAATGCGGGGTGTTTTGTTGCTGTGAGTAGGGCCACAGGTTCCATTCCGCCTAGTATCCTCCTCTCCAGAGAGAGCCAGGCAGGGGTGTAGTCGTTCTTCGGCGTTAGCCAGTACAGGCCTTGTTTTGCTATGCAAGCTGTTTGGAATAGCTGAAAATTCGTCAGGTTGAGGCCTCCTAGTGTCTTGGGCAGTCTGAGCTTTTGAAGGCTGATTCTGGGTTTCTTCCCTCTCCAGAGGAATGTGTTGATTAGCTTGTCTAGCTTTTTGGGGAAGTCTGTTGTGTTGGTTAGCGGTAGCATGTTTAGCAGGTAGTTGACCATTGGGGTGACCATCATTTTGATGGTTTCTATCCTCCCCCACCATGTAGTGAACTTTGGAGACCACCCCTCGAGCTTCTCCTTAATCTTGTTTAGGATGGCGTGTTCGTTCTGATCTAATGTGGTGTGTAGGTCTTTCTCGAAAAGGAGGCACAGGTATTTGATGGCTTTCCTTTGCCAGGTTAGTCCAGAGGACCCCAGCATCGTCTTGTTGATGTGGATATTTAGCGGTTTACACTCCGATTTTTCCCTGTTCAATTTATATCCTGATACCTGGGCGTATTGATCTGTAGTGTCCATTAGGGCCACGATGGATCTTTCTGGGTCTTCTGTTACAATGAGGACATCGTCAGCATATGCTGCTAACTTGAAGGTCTCTCCCTCTATGGGTATCCCTTTTATGTCTGGGTTCGCTCGTATCATATTTAGAAGGGGCTCTATGGCCAGTAGGAAGAGGGCTGGTGAGAGCGGGCATCCCTGCCTGGTTCCCCGTTTGAGGTCTAGCAGCTCTGACGTGCCCCCGTTCACTACCACGCGTGCCTTGGGTTCGTTATATAGTGCCATTACCATCTTCCTAAAGCTGTGACCTAAGCCGAATTTCCCCATACATTGGTCTAGGTACGGCCATGATACCCTGTCGAAGGCTTTTTCTGCGTCAAGGCCGATCATGACCGCCGCATTGTTGCTTTTGGCTGCGTGGTTGATTATGTGGCAGAGTAGTCTCGTATTGTCGTGCGACATCCTATTCTTCAGGTATCCCACTTGAGCGCAGTGTATGAGGGATGGCAGGTATGCGTTGAGTCTGGTTGCTAGTATCTTGGCGTATATCTTACAGTCCACATTTATGAGTGAGATTGGCCTATCGTTCTTCGGGTACTGTGTGTCTTTGCCTTCCTTAGGGATTACGATGATGTTGGCCTCTGCCATTGATTGAGTCATGCGCCCCTTGTGTACACAGCTTGTGAATACTGATGTCATCGTTGGCCTAAGTGTGTTGATGAAGTGTTTATAGAACTTGGCTGTGAAACCATCTGGGCCTGGGGCCTAGTTATCCTTTAAGCTTTTTGCTGCTCTTTCTATCTCCTCGCTTGTTATTTCGGTGTCTAGCCTCTCTCTTTGTGTTTCCGTCAGCTTCGGTGTCGTTATGTGGTCTAGCAGGTCTTTGCCTCCATCTGCACTTAATGTACCGTCCTCCCTGTACAGCTGCGCGTAGAAGTCTTTGAAGGTGTCAAGTATCCCTTTGTTCGTCGTGTGTGTTTTGTTTGCCTTGTCTCTAACCGCGGCTATTGTGTGTTGCCTCTGCTTACCTTTGAGGTATGACGCTAGGGCTTTCCCTGCCCTGTTGGTTGCGCACAAGTTTATTGCCTTATATTTGTTGACCCAAGTCCCTGCCCTTTCACTCAGAATCTTGTTTAGTTCATATTTTTTCTTTGTTAGGGTCGTGAGGGTGTTCCTGTCCTCTGTGTTGGCTATGTGCCCTGATTCTAGAGTCTTGATTTCCCTCTCCAGGTCGGTAACCCTCTTGCCTCTCTCCTTGTTCTGTCTTCCTTTGATGCTTATTATCGCGCCTCGCACTGTGGCTTTTAGCGCGTCCCATAGGGTCTCCCTGTCTATGTCTGGGCTGTCGTTGTTTGAGAGGTATTCTTTTATGGCTCTTTCTATCTCGGCACTGGTGTTTGTATTTTTTAGTGAGTCATCATCAAATCTCCATCTTCACGCTGGGCGTTCATTGTGCTTGCCTGTCAATGTTAAGCAGATGTGGGAATGATCTGAGATGGCTCTTGGGCCTATCTCCGTATGGTCTATGAGATGCGTGTGCGTGTCCGGTATGAGGATGTAATCAATTCTACTGTAGGAGTTGTGTGGGGTTGAATAGAAGGTGTACTCTCTCTGGTCTGGGTTTTGAAGTCTCCATGGGTCCCTGAGCCCTAGCTTTGCGCATAGGTTCTGCAGTGTTTTGTCTTTCTGTGTACTTTGGCTGTGTCTTTGTGGGTGTCTGTCAATGGCTGGGTCTAGGACCTTGTTCATGTCCCCAGCAACTAATAGCAGCTCTCCTAATGGCAGTGTCTCCAGCTCCTTGCTAGTCTGTTCCCAGAATGCCTTCTCTTCGGTGTTGGGGCCGTAGATGTTTGCCACATGTATGGGTTCCTCTCCTCTGAGCAGGCTTGTGACTAGTAATCTGCCTTCTGTGTCCCCCTTTGACTTTGCTAGTGAGAGTTTCGACTTTTTGCTGAGTATTGTAATCACCCCGTTTTTCTTGTTCTTTGCAGGTGACCCTATTACCTGACCTATCCAGTTGGCCTTCAGGCGGTCTATGTCCCCCTCCTCTAGTCTTGTCTCCTGCAGGACATAGATGTCACCCTTAAGCTTGGCCAGGTGGTCTAGGATCTTCCTCCTCTTAACTGGGTGGTTAAGCCCCTTCACGTTCATCGACACTATCTTGATGTCGGTCGTGAGATTATGGTCTGAGTTGTGTGTCATCTCTCTTTTTGTCTGGACTGGCTGTTAGTCTGGTTAGCTTCCGATCGTGTGCCTTCCTTGGTTCTCTTCTGTCGTGTGCTCTCTAGGGATAGGTGATAGATGTGATGGATGTGATAGGATAGAAAAAGAGAAAAGAGTAGTATCAGCCCTTGTGTGTTCTCCTCGCACCCCCTCCCCCCCTCCCTGCCCCCTCCCCTCCCTCCCCCCACCCCCCCTTACTTGCATAGTGGGTGTGCGACAACAAAGTTCCTTTGCTCCGCCTCTTCCCTGAGGTAGGTTGCTGGCTTCTTGTTCCTTCATCGTTCGCTTGTTCTTAAGTCTATTCTTTAGTCTTTGAGTCTTTTTAGTCTTGTAACTAAAGCGTGTGCATCCTGTTGCAAATGGCGTCGGTTGTGAGGATGCAGGCCTTGGGGTTTCTGAGGTTTCTGAGGTTTCAAATGTTCTAAAACCTCGCAGTTCTAGGTAGATGGGAAAACAGTGGCTTCATTGGGCAGACATGGTGATTTGCCTCAACTCACGTATTGTAGTTGAGTGGCCAAGATTTTAACGTCAATCAGCAACTTCATCACTAGATTGAATTTTTCACTGTATGTTTGTTATGTTTTTCACATTTATATAGCGCGCAATCTGTCAGTATGAAACTGCGGTTCGTAGTTCAGGGGCTACTTTTCAAAAGGCTCAGACTGGTGTCTGATTCAGCCTGCTACAAGGTGTAACCAGCGAAGTGCGTGGGCGTGTTCTCTGCTGCTTTCGGAAAGCATCTCCGTCCATGGGTAGACTTAACTCTGAGGACAAATTCATAGAAACCATCTGAAAAGAGGAACAGGATGCCCTTACAGAAACAAGCATTTGCAATGCAATAGGTCTCGCATTTTCGAAACATTGACCTATTGGTATTATAAATGACAATGCCTTTTATTATTGCAGGTTTTTAACCCCTTGCATGCCCCCAGCCGTCATGCATCACGGTGGGCATGTCCTGATGACGGCCGGGGGCAGTCCGAATCCCGCTCACTATGTAAATCGGCCACACAGTGCGAAAATTCGCAGCGCATGCAAGGGGTTAAACAGATACATAACAGGCATTGCCATTTACAGGCCATCCAAGGCATACTGATGCCCCACTGTCCATTTGCGACATCATGGGCTCCTCCCTGGTGGGCATCCCTGCCACGCATTATGATTGCCACCGGTTTCACACTGTGGCGTAATAGTAGTCATCCAAGGTCAATCACTGGCCATCACTGGCTAATGGAGCCTGGAGCTTGGGGGCGGCGGGGGCCTGTGTTACGCCCTTGCTGGCCATCTTGTCACGTGATACGATGGCACGCATCTCTGGTTTGATGGTGGGCATTCCTGGCATGATGGCTTATATTGGCAGTGTGAGGCTGGTCCTGAGCATATGGGGATCTAAATCAGAATGTGATCAAATATCTGTTCATGTGGACAGTACATTTAAGTATGTGATGAGAAATTGATATTTAAGGTCTACATTAATCTTTTTACCTTAATTAAAGTAGTTATTTAATGGAGTGAAACTGTCAGTGCTTACAGAAAGGGAAGGTTTTGCATTTAGGGACATAATGTGCTTGTTTGAAAAAATGTAAAAAGCTGGTATCTGAGGGCAAGCGGTGTATTTAAGGGAAGGCCACAAAGACAGGTGTTTGCTGAAAATTGGTTTATTTGTTAAAACGTCAATGTGATATTTAAGAGCAAAATGGACTTATTTTCAGAAAGTTATGTCGTTGGTTGGGACAAAAATGTGTCTATTTAAAAAAAAAATGGTAGGTGGATATTTGAAGGGACTCAAACTGCTGATGTCATTATTTCCGTGCTGCCACAGGGCCCTTCCTTGGTGCTTAGTCAGCTATTTCATGACTCACATGGTAGTGTTTCATCATCTACTTTGATAGCTTTTTATGACATTATCATCACAAATCTTGGCGAAATTGGCAGAGGTGATCAATCCGCTGGCGAATCCGCTATTTAATCTTTCGTTGAGCCAGGGCGTGGTCCCGTCAGCCTGGAAGCAGGCTATGGTGATTCCGCTACTAAAGAAACCAGGACTGGACCCAAAGGCCCCTGTCAGCTATAGGCCTATTTCTTTGCTGCCGGCTCTCACGAAGATCTTGGAAAAGCACGTGCAGGTGGTGCTCTCCAATTTTCTTGAGACCAACGAGATCCTGCATGACACCCAGTCGGGTTTTCGGCCCCATCTCAGCACAGAGACTGCGCTCCTTGAGGTTTCAGAGACTGTTAAAGGTGTTCTGGACTCGGGGGGCAAAGCCATGCTGGTGATGTTGGACTTGTCGGCGGCTTTCGACACCGTCCCTCATGACGGCCTTCTCATGAGACTTTATGAGATAGGTTTACGAGGGACGGTGTTCAGCTGGTTTTCCTCCTTTCTAGCTGGCCGCCGGCAAACGATCTGGGCCTCGCCAGACTCCGCCGCGATGCCGCCTCTGGGAGTCGGGGTCCCTCAGGGCTCGATTCTGAGCCCGACCCTATTTAATATCTTTATGACCCCTTTGGCGGCGTTGGCGGAGTCGTTTGGGGCCCGGATCGTATCCTATGCTGACGATACCCAGCTCCTCTTCTCATGTAAGAGAGGAGGAGACTTTGACGGGGAGAGTATCCGGGATTGCCTTGGGGCTGTTTTTCACTGGTTCCAACTGAACAGCCTCAAGTGCAATTCCGAGAAATCTGAGGTACTCTTCTTTGGGTGTGACATCGAGCCCAATTGGCAGGCCTGGTGGCCCATTGACATGTTTCCTCCGACTTGCTCCTCCAAAATGGTTAAGAACTTGGGGGTCAAGATGGACAATGGGCTTTCTTTAAAATCTCAGATCTTGGGGGTCTCGGGCACCTGTTTTGGCGTCCTCAGGATGCTGCGGAGGTTTCTGCCCCTGTTGTCTGAGGAGCACAGGAGGCTGACGGTACAGGCTCTGATTGGGTCCAGGTTGGATTATTCCAACATTCTCTACCTGGGCCTACCAGAATACTTGCTGCAGCGGCTCCAAGTGGTGCAGAACGCGGCCGCAAGAGCCATTTTTGGCTTAAATAGGCGGGCTAGTGCAACGGGGCTGTTGAAGACCTTGCACTGGCTTCCAGTTCGGAAACGGATTGCCTTTAAGGCTCTGACCTTGGCTTATAAAGCCCTCCATGTGGTGGGAGCAAAATATCTTCAAAAGAGAATGTCTTTTTATTATCCAACTCGCTCCCTGAGGTCTGAGTCTCTGCTTCTGGCGGTTGTCCCGCGAGTGAAGAAGGCCCGCGTGGGTGGCCGCTCTTTCGGCTTACTTGCACCACAGCTGTGGAACTCTCTGCCGCTTTCTATGCGGGGAGCAACCAGTTTACTGGCTTTTAGAAAGGATCTTAAGACCTGGCTGTTTACTCAGTAGATTTTATTTTGTCTGTTTCCAGGTCCTCCTTGTTTTATCCCCCTCTTTTAAACGTGTTATGTTATTATGATGCAGCATTCCTTTACCTAAAAAGCGCCGGGATACTCTTTTTGAGTCGCCGTGCGCTATATAAAAAATTAAATAACATAACATAACATCACTACATATATATGATGTCTCAGGACTGAACCTGCATGATGTATGGAAATTTAGAGACACGACTGATGTTCAAACCCTTATTGAATCTGTAACGTAAAAAACCTGCCTGTTCTGTAGGTCAGCCGTCTGTGGGCTGCAATTGTGAGGTTTGTGTAACTTTTGTTTTTCTTATCTTGTCCCTTCCAACTAGAGTCTCAGTCATACTTTATGGCAGCTAATTTAGCCCGAAGGGCCTGTTTGGTGAAATTGGAGAATATGTAGTGGTCAGAAAACGTATGAGCAGGCGCCCAATATTTACCACCGGCACAAATTAAGCACTGGATAGTTTGCATTGGAGCTAAAGACATGCTTTTAGAGTAAAATCGTGCTATATAAACTACCATCCATTTTGACACTCTTGCCATAAAATACACACATATTATTTGAAATAAAAAATGACGGGGCATATTATCAAGGTGGGCAAAATGAGATTATCGCCGCTTTAGCGGCCGTTTTCAGCCGCAAAGCAGCAATAATCTTATCGCCCTATTAGCAAGCTCTCGCTAACAGCAGTTAGCGACAGCTTGTAGGCGATAGCAAGCGGTTTGGGGCCCGCTTTGCATGTTAGCGATATTTTTCGCTAATGACTTGCAAAGTGGGCGTACCCAACCTGTTAGCGACTGAAAGCAGTCGCTAACATCGCTATTGCCTATTATCAACGCAGGCGTAGCGATAAAAAAAATCACGCTAAGCATGAATATCGCCAAAACCTAACGCCTGCTCAGACCACTTCTTAGCCTGTATATCCAATGGGAGGTGGATATTCAGGTTAAATCCCTATTAGCGATAATGCGCGAATATTGCTGTATTTCCAGCGATATTCACGCATTTCGCCGCTTTCGCTGGATATTTTATCGCATTGGAGATAAACGTTGCTAATAGCACGTTATCTCTGTGATAAAATCCAGAATCCAGCGATGCGCGGCGATAAAACAAAGTTGCTAAATTCATTTAGCGATAAATATCGCTAGTTGTTGATAATATGCCCCTACATTTGTACGTTTTTTTGCCAATTTATTTGTGTAACTGTGATGTAAAATGTATTGTTTTCGCAAACACTTAACAAATGGGCACTCATTCAAACATGTTTTTGCTTGTAAGCAGACATCTTGAGCGACCCGGATGGTGCGTCTGTGAATAATGCCCCTTCAGAGCGTGCATGTGTGTCAAGTGGCACCTGGAAGCGAGGGCGCATCCGAGGCTCTTCACATTATCTGAAGATTGTCGCAATGTATCCTCGGCGCAATGAAAACAAACTGCGACAGCCGGAATGCAACAATGTAATAAATATTCAAAAGAAAAGAAGCGGGACGGCAACTACGTTTCTGTCAGAGGGTGGTCGGAGGGCAGAAGCAGCAACTGGTTGAAAGCAATGTTTAAAAAGCAAGTTCTCTAAAACAACAAATGAAGAAAGGAAGCGTAAGGAGACCGTGCTTGGTCAGTGCTCCTTAGCCTTGACCGGAAGTATTGATTCTGCTACAGAACAACTTAGGAGGCAGCAAGAGGAGTGATGGAGGAGGGAACCAATGGTAAGTAGCAGGGGGGAATAAAGTGGTTTTGTTGAATACAGCATGTCTTGCAGCAGCGCATGCAAGCTGATGCTCGACCTAAAAAGGAAACTCCACATCAGGAATTTCACTTGAAATGAAAACAAGGAGGGCCGGACTAGCTATAGCGGGCACCGGGCTTTTTTTCGCGGTGGGCTACCAGGGTTGGGGCCGGTTTTGGACCCATGGAGGGGCATTTTTGTTATCGGGGGCTGGTTTGGCAGCATAGCTGCAATATCAACCCCCTGTTACAAAAGCAGCTGCAGTGTTTTCCACATGCACCAACACCCTTTACCCCCCCCACCCCACGTGGCCGGTCCATCTCAAATGCCAGGGCTAATTTGCATTCCCAATCAAGCCCTGAAAACAAGATGTGAAAGTTGCTGCCTTATTTCAGTTTGCAGGTTAGGACAACTGTGCAGTGCACTAGCGAAGCTGGTCAGGTGGGTCAGTGCTAACATCACATTAGTCCCTGATGAACTCTTCCTAAGCTGGTCAGGAGGGTCAGTACTAGTATAACACTAGGCCTTGATAAGCTCTACCGAAGCCGGTCAGAGGGATCAGTGCTAGTATAACACTACGACTACGCCCCGATGAGCTCTATCAAAGCTGGCAAACAGAAAGAGATGATGGACGGAGCACTGAATCTTTTCAGACTCTCACCCCCAGTCACAGATCTGGGTTGAACCCATCATAATTTTTTAGCTCACTTCGCCACCTCAGTTCAGACCCAGATATATGCAAATCAGTCTTGACCCTGTGACTCATGGGAACAGTCTAGCCCGAAATGCCAAGCCAAGTTTTCCTTGAACCGGAAACAAGCATCCTGGGACCGGTTTCTGGGTAACACCCTTCATCAGCCAGGCTAGCTTGAATCCAGTGGCAAAGTGAGCAAAGGACCCACTGATCAGGGGGGTCTGCTAGTATAACACTAGGCCCCGATGAGCTCTACCAAAACTGGTCAGGGGGGTCAGTGCGAGTATAATACTAGACCCTGATGAGCTCTACCAAAGCTGTTCAGGGGGGTCAGTGCTAGTATAACACTAGGCCCTGATGAGCGCTACCGAAGCTGGTCAAGGTGGTCAGTGCTAGTATAACACTAGACCCTGATGTGCTCTAATAAAACTGTTCAGGGGGGTCAGTGCTAGAATAACACTAGGCCCTGATGAGCGCAACAGAAGCTGGTCAGGGGGGTCATTGCTAGTATAGCACTAGTCCCTGATGAGCTCTGATGAGCTCTATCGAAGCTGGTAAGGGGGTCAGTACCAGTATAACACCAGGCTCTTTTGAGCTCTACCGGAGCTGGTCAGTTGGGTCAGTGCTAGTATAACACTATGCCCTGATGAGCTCTACCAGAGCTGGTCAGGTGGGTCTGGTCAGGTGAGTCAGTGCTAGTATAACACTAGGCTCTGATGATCTCTACCAAAGCTGGTCAGGTGGGTCAGTGCTAGTATAACACTAGGCCCTGATGAGCGCCACAGAAGCATTAAACAAATATACAAATAAGGGAGCCATACCCCTATTTGATCTTTAAAAAGATCGCCAGGAATTTTGTCAAGACCAGGCGCTTACCTGCTGGGAGCCTTTTTATAGCGATTTCAAGCTCCTTCAGTGTGATTTTAGACTCTATGGATTCGCAATTAAAAGAGGCTATAGGAAAAAGAACCAAATTGCTATTTTGCGCTGGGTCGAGTATGGGTATCTGTACAGAAGCATCCACTGGGGAGCCATCTTCAATCGGAGGGGCATACAACTTCTGGTAATGTTCGACCCATCTCTCTGGTACGATGTTACAAACATCAGCCTTTCGACCATCCTTGCTACCAGAGCGAACAATAGACCGAAATTCCCTCATATCCCTGCACCCAAGCGCATTTTTAATAGCAGTCCATTTAGAATTCTCCCAGGTCTGTTTGGCAACAGACTGTTCTTTATTATACTTGAGCCTCTTGGTTTGAATTAATGATCTGTTCTTGGCTCTAATAGCAGCCAGGAGTGCCACCTTGGCTTCCTTACAGTTAGCATCGAACCATGAGCTATCCTTCCTATTTTTCCTTAAATTGTCCACAGGTGGATTATGTAATTGTGTGAGGCTCATTATTAGATCTGAGTGAATGTTATAAATTTGGTTAGGAGGTGCTTCCTGCCCCTGTTCTAACAGGCCACTTAGATTATCAAGTGCCCGTAGAACACTTTGGTACAGTAAACTCATAAGTTCAGGGGAATTTTTAACCGATGGACATTTAAGCCTTCTCCTATGATTAGATATTAATGGGGTCTCCCAATTGGTCACTCCTTCACCCTGATTTATGCCTAATTCAGGGAGGTTTAAGTCAAGTACCAGGGCATTATGGTCACTGTCGTGGCGTGGAAGAACCGCAAAGTCAATGACCTTGGAGGCCTCAACCAGAATATAATTAGGACTCCCGGTTTAACGTTTTTACGGATTTTTACATATAAATACAGACGGAAAACAAGTTTTCCTTTATCTGTATTTATATATAAAAACGGGAAAATACTAGTATATTTTGCTGTGCTGCCGTCTAGTGTCTCCCCTTCCTTAGAGGGTTAAGAGGTGTCAACATGGGCTCAGGCAACTTCCCGGGAACACACACAGCTACCAGTACTTCACAGGTCTTTGAAAGACCATTTATTTGTTAATGAGGCTTTGTTGTTATTTCACCCCTTTTAGAGCCCCTACCAGAGTCAGATTAGGACGGACTGCTCCCTGATGGAATTAGCCGGTCTGGGAGGCAGCAGCTGCCTCTGGGAAAGCAGAGTCGTGCTTGACACGTGGATATAAAGTGTGCCCCCGCCCCCTTTCTAGACGGAAAGCTATAACTGTTTTTCCCATCTCGTGGTCTCTCTAGAGCTTATCACTTTCCCACTCGTGTGGGTACATCAGCTACCCGGTTCTGTGGTGTGATGTCCGTGAGAGCAGCAGTCACTGGTGTGTGGGTAATGTGACTGCAATCAATATGTGACTTGCTCTACTAGGACTCGTATTGTGAGGTGCACGAATTAGCAATGTAAATAATATGACGGCCCGGTACTACACTACACACCTTGTGGAAAGCAGAAACCCTTTGTATAAGTAGGTGTGTGATTTGGGGGTGATGGCCTAGCTGGAAAGAGATCCACTGGGGATCGACATTATAGACGCTCCACAGGTCATGATGGGCACTGGGTAAAATGCTTTGTCTGCTACCCTCGAGTGAGAATGGAAGTGGTGAAGCAAGGGGTGGTGGTTGAGGGAGCGTTGGAGGAGGTAGAAGAGGAGAGAGAAGTTGAGGCACATAAGGGTGCCCTTTCTCAGTGTTTCTTGAGCTTTTGAACTGGGAGACGCTATTTTGTTCTAAATTTTACACGACGTTCTGTATGTGGAAAATCTCTTACAAAAATTATGTTTTAACAATTAATTATGTACATCACATACCGTGCCATTTTATTTTTTAAACGCTTTCATAATATCTTAAAATGCTTGTTGCATTCCAACAGGCAGGCTGCATGAAGCGAAATTAAATGTTTCATTAAACAACACAGAGTGCATGTGCATTAAATAATTACAAATGATTCTAAAGCGTGTCACGCGTGACGTGCACTGTGTGCGCCAACCTGCAGTGCCAGGCGTGTATTAAACAAAAAACGAATTATCACAATGAACACAGCACTGCATGTTTTTATCATGGGAATTCAAGCCAATAGGCTTAAATCTTTTAAACAGGAACAAAGAGTGGGGGTTAAGTTCTACCCAACAGCAATCTTCCTTTCTCCCCAAGTAGGAGTCTAATGACCCAACATGAGCTGTGCCCTGCCTGCCTCCAGGCCTTCGACAGAGATCAATCACAGATTGGGGCTTATTTACAAACTCCTTTCGTTGCATTGTCAATTTAAATGAATGTGGAAAAATACTAGCTGTTGCGTCGTCTTTTGCTTGTCGCAAAAATAAATGTGGATAAATACAGAAAAAATGCCCGAAAAATAAATATGGATAAATACAGACGGAAATAGCAAAAAAATAAATACCATAAAACCGGAAGCCCTAAATATAATCAATACGAGAGGATTGGGCTAGCCGATTGAAAGTGTTGTTACCCTCTAGGTCAGATTTAGTACGACCGTTACAAGCTCTCAGAGAGTGAGCCAAAGTGATGGAATTCATTTGGAGGGCTATTGGGGTCCAGGCCCTAATCGGGGGAATTTGCAGATCTGGGATGGACCATAGAGAGTCCTCAGTGCTAGAGATGGATTCAAGCATGCCCGGGAGCGGCTCATATTGACAATTAAAATCTCCCGCAACTATCAAAGTACTCTCACCCTTAACCTTTATGATGAAATCGTCTAATATATCCAAAGTAGGAGATTCTTTACCCAACCTAGCAGGATGAGAATAAACATTATTAAGGGTTAAGCTAAACTTTGGTGTAAAGGAGAGTCTAATACACTGGAGATCTAAAGAAGGGGGGGTTTAAATGCTTCACCGTACAACCCAGATGGGAGCCTACAAAAATAGTCATGCCCCTGAAGGGTCTTCCCCTCACACCCAACGAGGCCAGAGTGTTTACTGACAAAAATCCTGACCTATACACGTTTTCCCTAGCCCAAGACTCTTGAAAGAGACAGATGTCAAAGTTGTCTATAAAGCATCCCCAATCAGGGCTATGCATTTTGTTGGAGAGCCCTGCAACATTCCAGGATATAATAGAGATTTTATCACCACAACATTTCACCCCGCCATTGTTACCAAGTTCGATCCTAGTCACTGAGGCTTGCCCGACCAAAATACTATCATTATTTTCAATATCAGCATTGCTGGCTTCCACCTCCAAGCAACCCCTTAATGGAAAGACCGGTTGTAAATGACCATCAGATGGACCTGACTCTAGATCGTCTAAACTTACTAAAAAATCCCCACTTGGAGAATTGACATCTGGACCTAGCTTTCCAGGGAACAAATCCTTGGTAGACGTTGCCACACATGACTTGGGTTGGAACACAGGAGAATACGGGATAACCTGCCCACTCAGTCAGTCAACATCCTCCAGTGGTCCTCCAAAGTCTTTAAATATCTTGGTATCACCCTTACTGATAAAATGGACTGGGCACCTCAACTTGCAAAGGCCAAACTCAGATTAGTCCAGACTACGGGTCGTATTCTGAAAACCCATCGAGAATCCACTTTCAAGCCAGTTGGTCCCATCATAGAAATTTACAAAGCTCAAGCTAGGGGAGACATTTTATATGGGGCTGAACTCTGGGGCATTTGCCTGGTGGATGGCATTAGCAAGGCTGAAAACCAATTTTTAAGATCACTGCTGACACTCCCATCTAGTACCCCCCTGATCCCTATGAGAATGGATCTTGGCATTGCACCTATACAAGAGGTAGTCGCACTACGCCTTGTCATCTACTGACGCAGACTATGGGTAACCCCTGAATTATTTCGTTTTAGACGCGATTTGGAAGAGGTATTGGGCCTCCCTGAGTCTGAGAAATTGCCATGGTTCGCCTTTTTAAAAAGGGAAAGTAAGAGACTGGACATACCCGGTCTATGGTCTAATCCTGCTGTGGTCTGCGCACAGTTGTCGCGCACAGAGCTAGTTAATTTAGACCGTCGTTCCAGAATCTCGGCCATCCTTTGTAATCCCTCCCTTGGCACACTTACTGTCCAGTTTTTTAATTTAAAAGATGAATACATAATTGAGCCTGTTCTTGACGAGATTTTACCTATCACAGCGAGGAAACTTTATCTACAATTTAGATATAGTACACTTCCTCTTAGGATCTTCTCCCACAAATGGTCCACAACTAAACTAACTGATTGCCCGGTGTGTGGGGCCAAAGAAGAGTCTGAGTCCCATGTTTTTTTTTCTATTTATTATTTATTTTATTTTGAAAGTTTTATATAGCGCGAACAAGATCTTTGCAGATATCAGAGCGCTTTACAGATGAAAAGAACAACGTGTGAGCAAATAGTATTGGGGTGGGGAAGGTACATGTGGGAGCATAGACCACCAGATACATCCATAATGATACAAGTACAACTACAAGTACAAATAATTGATAGCGTAAACACTCAGGCAGGTCATCAACACGAGTCATGCAAAAATGCAAAAAAGGTCAGTAAAACTGAATGATGCAGCGTCTGTAAATCACATCCCCAGTAATAATTCAAGTGTATTTCGCCATGAGGATAGCTTTTACTTCTTTCTTTAAAAGTATGGTAGAGGAGATGAGCCTGATTTCAGGGGGGAGTGAGTTCCAGATCCTGGGTGCCATTCCAGAGAAGGAGCGTTTATACGTTTTTTCCTTACGGAATCTTTGGGGCTTTAGCAGGAGATTGTTTGTGCCTCTAGTGATTCTAGAGCCTCCGGAAATCGACAGCTTTTGGGCGAGGTATCCGGGTGAGCTCAGGTGGACAGCCTTGTGCGTGATGCAGGCGATTTTCAGATGAATTCTGGCTTCAAAAGGTAGCCAGTTCAGGGCTCTCAGGTCAGGGGAAATGTGTGAGTGTTTTCTTGATCCGGTGATGAGTCTCGCTGCAGCGTTTAGAGAAGCTCTTATGGGTGCCGTGGTAGTTAGGGGGAGACCGCAGAGGGCGATGCTGCCGTAATCTATTCGAGGGATGACTAGAGCTTGTACCGCAGTTTGGAAATCTTTGGCTGGAAGGAAGGGTTTGAGTTTCCTTAAGGTATTGATCTGGTAGTTCGCCCCTTTAGTTGCTTTGTTGATGTGTTCCTGCATGTTGAGGTTGGTGTCAAGTGTTATGCCTAGAGATTTTGCTGAGTCTACAATGGTGGGATGAACATTGAGTGCGGTTAGGTGTTTAAGCCAGATTTGAGTGGCAGTGATCTTCGCTGGAGGTGAGATCAAGAGGAACTCTGTTTTAAGAGCATTGAGCTTGAGATGATTAGCAGCCAACCATGCTTGGGTGCTTCTGATCGTTGAATTCAAGAGCATAATGTCTTTGGGTGATTGTACTTTGAGATAAAGTTGGGTGTCATCGGCATACATGTGGAATTGAACATTGGATGCTTGTAGCAAGGTGGTGAGAGGTTCCATGACTAGGTTAAACAAAGTTGGGGATAGGGAGGATCCTTGTGGGACGCCTAGCGATACCGGTATTGGAGCAGACATCAAGTTGTTACTCTTGAATTTCTGCGTTCTGTTGTGTAGAAAGGACGTGAACCACTTGAGCACAGTTCCAGATATACCCATTCTTGTGTTTAATAGATCGAGTAGGTTCTCATGTTTGACGGTGTCGAATGCAGAGGAGAGATCCAGAAGGATAAGGAGACAGGTATCGTTTTGATCTAGGATTTGGAGGGCGTCGTCAATTATGTGTATCATAGCAGTTTCTGTGCTGTGGTCCGCTCTGAAGCCTGATTGATGAGTGTTGAGTAGATCAAACTGATTAATGTGATTAGTCAATTGGGTTTGTGCGCATTTTTCCAGTAGTTTGGCAAGACTCGGAATATTGGTAATGGGACGGTAATTATTTAGATCAGAGGGGTCGGCTGTAGGTTTCTTTAGTAGAGGTGTGACTTGTCCAACTTTGAGGGAGTCGGGAATGGTCCCTTGTTGAAGAGAGCTGTTGATGATTTTAGTCCAAAGTGGGAGGAGCGACGGGGTAAGGTCTTTGACAGCGTTGGCAGGAAGGGGGTCTGAGAGGTGATTGGCTGGTTTCACAGTGCTGAGCAGTCTACCAATTTCTTCTTCCGAGTAGGTGGCAAAGGATGACCATGTAGCATTATTTTTTGGTTCAGCGGGTGCTGTGCAGAGCGGTTTGGGATAGGAGATCGATCTTTATGTTGTCTGTTTTTTGGATAAAGAAAGAGGCGAAGTCTTCACAGGAGGGTGCTTCGCCCAGGGTACTGAGTGGTTGGGTTTGATCCTTGGATTGCGTTCTGATTAGCTCAAACAGCTTTCTCGGACGATTTTTGGCTTGGTCAAGCTGATGGCTGAAGAAATCTGATTTTGTGCGTTTTATTTTCCTGAAGTAGGCATTTCTCTTTTTCTTCAGCGTTTTTAGGTGCAGTGCGGAGGGAGCTGATCTCCAGGTGCGCTCTGCAATTCGCATGGCCCGTCTATCGTCGTTGAGACTCCCGTTGTACCAAGGATTGGACATTTTTGTGGATGCTCTTTTTAGCTGCATAGGTGCAGCTTCATTAACTAAAGAGGTCATAGCGTTGAGATAGTGATCCGTCAAGGCTTGGACATCTGCAACGCCAGTGGGAGGGAGTAATATATTGCAGCTGTTGGGGGGTAGAGAGTTTGGGTTGAGTTTTTTCAAGTCTCTTTTCCAGACTTTGGGTTTGAAGGATTGAACCGGGTTAAATTTGACTTTTTCGTTGATGAAGAACGTGGCAATGTGATGATCTGACCAGTCACAGGGTTTGATAGATTCGAGCTGGATAGAGTCTTCTTTGGCGATGATAAGGTCGATGATAGAGCCTTTCTCGTGGGTCGGGCTATTACATATTTGGGTGAGGTCAAGGGCGTCGAGGAAGTTTTTAAGACTATTCACCACCGCGTCATTATGATCGTTCCAGTGGAGGTTAAAGTCACCAAGGTATATTTGTGTGAGTTGTCGCCCCGAATTGGTGGTGATCAAATCCATAATTTGTTGCGCAAAGGTAAAGTTGTCCCCTGGTGGATGGTAAATGCCGTGGAGAGAGCATATCGGTTTGCCCTCACTGATAATATCAAGGCAAATGTATTCACAGGAGGTTGGGGAGGGTAGGGAGGGAGAGGTTACTTTCTTGACAGAGAGGTTACTCCTGTGTATACATGCGATTCCCCCACCTTTTTGACCAACCCTGTCTAATCTGGTGATGTGGTAGTTGGGGGGAACCAGTATGTCCAGTATGGGTGTAGAAGATTCAGTTAGCCAGGTTTCAGTCATGAAGATGAGGTCTATGTCCAGTGATAAGATGAGATCAGCGATTGCAGAGGAGTGCCTAGAGGCCGATCTGCAGTTGAGGAGGGTGCATTTGAGACGGGGTGTGTCGAGGGTGGAAGGGGGTTCTAGAGAGAGGGGGACTTTTCTCAGGTTACTAAGGATAGAGATTCTGTTGTTTTGCGTGGGGGGTCTAAGGGGATTTGGATGAATCGTTGGAATGGCGCGGAGGGTGGAGGGTATGTTGTTAAGGGGAGCTGGGTCGTAGGAGCGGAGGAGGGTGACTGTGTCGAGGTCCGATAGTGTGTTGCGGGTACGATGGGGGCGGTTTTCCCGATTGCGAACAGGGATGGAGATCCAGTGCGGGGGGCGTTGAGTGCGAGAGTCAGCCACCCGAGTGGAGGTCCTGTTAGGAAGGGTGGTGCTGGTGAAGGCGGGTGAGGGGTGTCCGGGATGTGTGCAGAGTAATTGTTTGATGATGTGAATGTCTTGTTTGAGCTTGAGGAGGGTGGTGGGTGAGGAGTGACTGGAATGCGAGCGGAGTAGTTGTTTGATGATGTGAATGTCTTCTTTGAGCTGGAGGAGGGAGGCCATAACATGGTCTGGTGTGGGATTTGTGTTGGTGATGGGTATTGGAGGGTTGGGGGAGGATGACATAGAGTGGAGGAGGGTATTGGTGGTAGGTGGAGAGTGCATAGTGGAGGATGGGCGTAAGTTAGTTGTGATGGGGGCGCATGTAGGGTAATGGGGGGTGAGAATCGGGGGGGAGTGTCATTGTATGTGGTTCTTTTTTGCGGAGGCGGAGTTGAATTGATAGTGGCGTGCTCAGAGTGATTAGTTAATGTGTGGAAGTGGGGGCTTCGAGTTGGGGGGGATAAAGGGTGGGGATTGTCTGTGTGCGTGTCGGTCTGGTGCTGAACTCGGTTGGGCAGATTGTGGGTGGAAGCTGTGTTGTCATGGGTGAAAAGAATGGGAATATGGGCTGGTGACAGGGGGGATGGGGTACGGTTGGTGTATATGGGTGACAGATCTGTGTCTGTGATTGAGGGGTGTGAGGTATCTACCGTAGGTGGGTGTATGTCTAAGGTGCTGATGGTAGAGGAGAGGTGCATGTCCATTTGGGGCTTAGGTATGCTAGAGGCGTATTAGTTGGGGGTTGTGGTGTCAGGGGAGAGAGGAGTGTTAGTGGTATGAATGGAGGTCAGGGTGTTGGTGGGCCTGGAGGGGGTGCTGCTGGTGTATGTCGGGGAGAGATCTAAGTCTGTGATTGAGGAGTGTGAGGTCGTTACAGTAGGTGGGTGGATGACGACGGTGCCGGTGGTGGAGGGGAGGTGCGTGTCATTTAGGGACTGAGCTGTGTTAGCATCGTTATGGTTGGGGGCTGTGAAGTCAAGGGTGATCGGACTGAGTGGGATCCGCGGATTGGAAAGGTGCTGTAGGAAAGTATGGAACAGGTTGTCTAGTAGTTCCAGGTTCCTGTCTGTGGATTGGATTAGGACAATCCTAGTTATAAAAACATACGGCCCTAGTTATAAAAACATACGGCAATGTTGGCTTATCCAACTTTGCAAAAACATGGGGTTCAGATACCACATAGAGGACCTTAGAATGCTCAAGAGTAATGCTTCCACCCCGGTTGTCTTTTCAGTTTCTCGCTTTATTGATGCTATGTGGCGCAGGAGAAGATCCTTCCTGTAGTAACTGTTTTTTAGCTTGTTGAACTTACTTATGAATTTATAAAGTATATATGTTCTACTTTTGTAATGTATTTATATTTTTATAATCTTTGTCACTTGTTTATGTTTTTATCAACGTTATGAATGGCTATTATGTATCTTTTATGGTCGTCAACCGAAATAAAGATTACTTGACTGACTGACTGACTGCCTACAGAAGCTGGTCAGGAGGGTCATTGCTAGTATAGCACTAGGCCCTGATGCTCTACCAGAGCTGGCCAGGTGGGTCAATGCTAGTATAACACTAGGCCCTGATGAACGCTACGGAAGCTGGTCAGGGGGGCCATTGCTAGTATATCACTAGGCCTTGATAAGCTCTACTAAAGCTGGTCAGGGGGTCAGTGCTAGTATAACACTGGGCTCTGTTCAGCTCTCCCGAAGCTGGTCAGGTGGGTCAGTGCTAGTATAAAACACTAGGCCCTTAGGAGCTCTACCGAAGCTGCTCAGGTGGGTCAGTGCTAGTATAACACTAGGCCCTGATGAGCTCTACCAGAGCTGGTCAGGTGGATCACTGCTAGTATAACACTAGGCTCTGATGAACGCTACCAGAGCTGGTCAGGAGGGTCAGTGCTAGTATAACACTAGACCCTGATGAGCTCTACCAGAGCTGGTCAGGTGGATCACTGCTAGTATAACACTAGGCCCTGATGAACGCTACCAGAGCTGGTCAGGTGGGTCTGGTCAGGGGGGGTCAGTGCTAGTATAACACTAGGCTCTGATGGGCTCTACCAGAGCTGGTAAGGGGGGTCAGTGCTAGTATAACACTAGGCCCTGATGAGCGCTACAGAAGCTGGTCAGGGGGGTCATTGCTAGTGTAACACTAGGCCCTGATGAGCTCTACCGAAGCTGGTCAGGTGGGTCAGTTCTGGTATAACACTAGGCCCTGATGAACGCCACCAGTGCATCTCTATACAGGTGTGATATTGGACAGTGCTCGACTGTACAGGAGTACAGTACAGATCCTATGTGCATCGATCCTGGCATGTGCACCCCAAGTTATTACAGCATTGGAGTCCTGTCAGCACAGTTGAGCAAAAGCACCTCCGTGCTGATCTGAACACTCTGATATTAGGGTACCAGCTGTCAGGCAGCTCTTTCAATGGAGCTCAATTGTAGCCTTAAATTGTCTGACCAAAACAGGAATAGCAAAAGCACATCCCACATTCTAGTGTAACTCATCCTGAGATGTAGCATCCAATCACAGCTCTGGGAAAGCATCATAACTGCTACTTGAACACACAGATATTTTATCACTTTACCCACCATAGTTCTATAGTTTTTTAGCGTGATAATGTTGTGAGAGTGCATTGTGATTATCCTCCTAAACGTCTAAATGTTAAATGTTGTATACTTGTAAAGCGCACAGCTGCCCCAGCAAAGGGGCGTCCCGGCGCTGTATACCGCTGGGGAACCCGTCCTGGCTTTCCCTGTGGGATGGTCCCTACTGGGAATCCCCAAGGTGGAGCCAGGCATCCCCGGCATTGATGGGGCCGTTGTGGAGATTAGGCAAGCTAATGCCCAGAGTTGCCGAGTGGGACCCCAGGTTAGAGTAGGCACCGAGGCGAGAATTGTTGAGTCTGCTGACCCTGGTCCATGACCCTGCCGCGTCGGGAATTGAACCCTGGTCCCAGGCCGACTTCTGCTCCCGGGTCTGCCGCCTCTAACCAGTGAGCCACACCACTCCACAGGATAAGAGCGGTTAAGATTACGATTTTGTAGAGATTGGGGCCATTGATTAGAGAATAAGTAGAGAGTTAAACCTTTTACGTCCTATAGAACAAACCAAGGAGTGTTAGTTTATATACGAGACATAAGGTTAGAATTGATATATATCCAACTTAAGTACCGGTTCTCATGCCCTTATTTCATTAGATATTTGTATATGACTGCAAATCTATTTCTGGTGTGTTGCACATACTTTATATTTCCCTGTAGGTACCCGCACATAGACATGTAAGGTAGAGGCAGAATTTGCTCTGCTTAGAGGTGAGATACTTGGTTCTCCCAGGGCTTTTTCACAATGGTGGTGTGTTGGCACTTGACACGTACACTTGGGGAACAGTCACTGTTGACATGTGTGTATAAAGCAAGTATTAAATTGATGAAGGTATGCTTTTGTTGTTACAGAGACTAGACCAGACGGAAGTTGGTCCCTATAGAGTCCACATAAGTATGTTTTTTGTTTATCACTAGGTATAGCAGAGTGACATGACACTGGTCCTGATGAATGCCGGAAATGTTATACCTGACAGAAACATGTTGACCTAGTCGGATAGGGCACATCTATATCCCTACCATTACACTGGTTTTATTTCATCCATTGAGGATATTGATTAAAGCAAATTTTCCCTAGATGAGATCATTTTAACTCACTTTATGTTATAGTTTTTGCACTCTGCCCCTCACTCCCTCATCACATTGGAGAAGAAAACACCTCACACTCCTCTCCTGAGGGAGAGTAGTAGCCCACACAGTGGATCTTGCGGTCATTGTGTGTAAGAAGGAACCCAATGATGAAACTTGTCACCCGCGTGGTGAGTGAGGGTTCTCGTCTTTAACCGCTTCAGCGCGGCGCGAATTTCCACGCTGTGCTGAACGTTCCATTGGGCTTATGGAACCATGACGGAACGGTTCCGTCATGAGCACAGCTCAACCGACGCTCATGACGGAACTGTTCCGTCATGAGCATGGAAGGGGTTAAAAAGCAAATGCCTTGTTTCTTTCAATACACATTACTCTGCACACATTACGTTTTTTACCATTTGGTTACCTTTTGTGAGAATACATGTAGCATCCAATCACAGCTCTGGGAAAGTATCATAACTGCTACTTAAACACATAGATATGTTAGCACTTTACCCACCATAGTTCTATATCGCACCTCAGTCATAAACTGTAGAACCTCCTGCTAGTAGTAAAAGTCTGACAACAAACTTAACTCTACATTTGTATTTCAATACTGAACTGTCTGCGTCTCTGTTATTGTAGTGCCAAATCCACTAGAAATGCGCCCGTGCGCATCAATCTTGACCTGACCCAACTTCCCTCACTACAACACGTGTGCCTCACACAGCTCAACCAATCCACATCAGTCTCCAAATAACATCCAAAGGGACTTCAGCACATGGCTCCTCTGCTCATCTTTGTCAGTTCACCGTCTGTGGTTGCACAACTGGCTCCTCGCTAGACCCTACCCCAGCCAATGCTTGTTTATGCTGATCTGCAGCCCTGCAGCCATGTCCTGCAGTTGTCTGAATAGCCTGACAAGCAAATCGTGGGACAGCCAAAGTACAGATGACCCCTTTGTCGGAGTAGAAATAATGTGGATGACTGCAGTGGCATATATAATTAAGCATACAGGAAAAATCTATTTGTGTTTTGGGCGGGATAATTGATCAAAATTAAATGGTTACTTATACACCGATGAATGTACTTTCCTTAAAAATATTTCCCAATATTACAAAACTTCTTAAATTAGAACTTGCCTCTAAAAAGAGCAAGGCACCAGAGCCTGCCTGCAATAACATATCACAAGCAAGTCCTCCTTCCTAAGGTAATACAGGCAAGTTTTGATGTCTCATTGCCCAACTTTCCTTCTCTGCCATGGAAGAAGGCGGCAGGTGTGAGGACAAGCACTCTATCAATGCACAGTGGATGATGGAGCCGCAAAACTACTGCATGAAGTAGGAGTATGTACGCCAGCCTCACACATTAGACAGTTGTGTGAACGTCTACGGCATATTGTGAATCAGGGAGATATTTGGGATAATGATAAGCAATTTAGATAACCAGAGATTGGAGAAGTGAAGAACGACACCATACAGGCAGGTTGCTTACTCTCATGGAAGATGTGGAGTTCATTGTTGCTCTTAGCTGGGACAGTTTTGAACTTCTCATGAGCTGGAACACTGATTGAATGTATGGAACAAGTCAGAGGAGATATGGCCTGGTGGTTCGAGATACCATCTTAGGAACTGTAGTCTACAACCCAGGCTCGAATCCTAGTCTCGGCACTCGGTCCACCAACGTGTGAATCTGGGAACATCACTTAAAATGCGTTTGTGTAAACCCCACTTGATGTGCATGATCCACAATCTCCCAAGCCCTCATGTAGGGTACAGCGCTCCGTTGCTTGACTGCTACGTTTGCATCATATAAATACCCATACATACATAATATTATTTTGAATGTTCTTGTAGTATACTGCAGCTACTGTTTTCAAGGTTTTGCTACAATATGAGAAATTGGAAATTAACTCAGTAGTTGGCCAGTATCTCTTCAGATTTGTTGTATTCATGGGGAGATGACTGCCTTCTTCAGCTGGCCCGGGACCATGCAAGTTACAACAGAGAAGAGTTGAACATGTTGATAATGGAGGCAGCCAATGATGGGAAAAATTACATCATATAGGTAAGTTTAAGGTGAATTGACAGCTTGGAGGCTTTATCTTTAGGGCTGGTCTTCTTGTGTCCTATTCATGTATCTGTTTGAACATGGTGAAAAATGCTTGGAGACGGGGAGAGCAGATATGAGGATAATAAGATGGATGGGAGATTTGTTTCCCAATATTTTTTTCTTTTTGACTAATACAACAGGAGTAACTCAGAAATGTTTGCGGCCAATACACAACATATTCTTACTGATGTTTGAGCTGTCATTTCTTCCTGGATATCGGACATTTCTTTTGTGTGTCTCAGAGCACCATTGACATACCTGGGAGGGTGGGATTGCTTCACTCACAGTTCTGCTTTATGATAGACTTTTCCAAACCGTTTGTGCGGAGCCTTGTTCGTCCTGGACAGTATATTCTGCCCTCCACCCAGTTTTCGGCAATGTTGTCTCGGTTCTGCCTCCTCGAGTTTAAGCAACTTGTTGTGCAAGGTAGAATTAAAAGAAGAAACTACAACAATGAGAAAAAATGCTGAAGCCTACATCAAATTGTACACACGTGTAATTATAGCCAAATTGTCAGAGAAATTATGTTGTGAAAATATTTTTTAGTCCCATTTTTTCTTGAGTTAAAAATAAAAACACTGGAAAGGTCGACCTTACTATTTTTTAGATTGTTTTCTCGGTGGCCTATCAAGTAAACCTTTTGGGTCAAATTGTTCAGAATTTATACTGTAATATGCACCCTCTAATCCCAATTTAAACAAAAAATTCCATTGGGGTAGATCGCCCCTGAGCCTTCAAGGGGAAGTTCAGGCTTACTGACTCACTCGTTCACAGTCATTCGGGATGTGCTTTAAAGTGGGAGTTTTTTCCCTGGCTACTTCCTTGCCTGTGCACAGGTAATAGTGTGGCTCTAAGTTTCTGTGTGTTAGTGATGAATGCCGGGGTCAAAGGTCAGACGCATCTTCTGGGTCTGTACCAGGAAAGGAAAAATAGAAGAAACTAGGGAGGAGGAATTTTCTCAGGGACCAGTAAAGATGGCTCATCACAATGTTCACATTTGTGTACCTATCATTAGTGCAAAAGGTGCAGTGGCACCGTCAGCTGCTGATTGTTGTTCTCGGGTGTTACACTGATAAGGGTATTAACATGTATTTTTAAAAAAACAGTGATATAATACTGCCACAGAATGGACCAAATTGTGTTGCATAGTTTGCAATTTCTTGCATAAAACCCCAAGGGAGCACGTGGGGGATGGAGTCGTCACCTGAGACAGACTGCATTAGTTTCCACAAACGGGAGACGGTGTTAGCAGGTTGTTAATGTTATCAACGGCTGGATGAGGGTTTCCGTGGTGGATACGGCCCATGGGGTCTTGTTTTACAGGCTCTCTTGTGCCCCGGGGGCCGGGCGGGGGCTGCGGACCCTGTTCCCGGACTGCGGTGACTGGGCGTCCGTCTGAGTCAGCCGTGGAGCGGCCTGCCGCCTCCACATTGATTCTGGGCCCCGGGTGTGACTCTCAGTGGGGTTACACATTCGAAAGGGCGGGAGGAGGTTTCCCCCGCAGGGTGGACGTGTTTCGTGTCGTTCCATGCCCCGCTTCCCGTAATCCATATCATTAAAAGCGGAATACGCTGAATCGTATTTCCATTAAGCTGCAGCGCGGGCAGGTCTCGCCGGTAATAAAATGTAGTCAATGTGCCTCGGTTCTGAGAAGCGTGAGCGTCTGACGTCACGTGTTCTTCATGGAGCCTCTGACGCTGTGGAGACTAGGAAAGGTGCGAATACTGCTCGCGCCTCATCCCACCACCGTCTGCAGAAACCATGGGACTTCTCCTTGCCTTGCCCCAAAGCTGTAAAACATAGCATGTATTTGGGGTGTCTGTGCGCTATATGACCTAATGTGTTGCTATTTTTCCCAGCATAGTGGAGAGGCCAGACATGGAGAGCGGCTGAACAGACATGGAGAGACACAGGCCAGACATGGAAAACAGACTGCTCTGATGTTATTAGCCCTATCAGCAGCCATTGATACTGAATCACATATACCATTTTTCTCCAGTGATTGGAGGACATTGCCGCGGATTAGCCAGGCAGTTTGAATGGCCCCATCATGGTTGTTCCCATGATGATTACCTAACTTATACCATTGCCAGCATCCCTCATTCAGGGCTAGGAAGCCCTTGGGCAGCCATGCGCTCTATAAAACCGCCAAACATAAACGTATTCCTCTGGTTTCAAAGTTTGGAGTCCTGCAGGGCTCAGGATTGAGCCAGACTCCAGTTAATATTTACATGGCGCCCAATCTTTTGGGGTCCGGATGCATACATGCCAAGGTTTGAGATTGCTATGTGTGACATTTTCACAGTTTCAGTGTAAATATGAGTGACATTTTAACGACTATGAGTGACACATTCTCCAGAGCAAAATCGAGCAGCGAAAGTGAGGAAAACATATAAATATCAGAAATGGCATCCACTTGAGCAATGAGAAACTCTAAGAAGATCTTAAAACAGCTGCAAAGCACTAGAAATAGAACCAAACTGATGTAGAGCCCTTGTAACCTGATCGGACCGTGGCCACAGACACTCAGCAGCGGGCAAGCCTCAGGAGAGTCAGGATGAGGCACACATAGGTTACAACCAGCCAGGGCACTGTTGTGTGTAAAACGTTATGTCCCCTTGTGGGAAAATCCGAACATGTGGCAGACGATAATCACCAAAAGACAAACAGTTAATATTTGACATAGGCAACAAAAGAGGTGTGCAGTTAAAAAAAATTTTTATTAAACCACCATACGTTTTGGGAGCAGGAGCACCTCTCTATCAGTTTCCCAGCTGAGGACGGATGTCCCATTAATCCTAAACACAAAAGCCTGGAAGGAGTATTAAAGTCAGAAAGAGTAATGTAAATTGATACTTGTATAGCGCACTACTCACCCGCAAGGGTCTCAAGGCGCTTGTACGAATACCGCTGTGGAACCCATCCTGGCTTTCCCTGTGAGGTGTCCACTCCTGGGCACCCCCAGGGTGGAGGCCAGGCATCCTTAACGTTGTGGGGGCCGTTGTGGAGATTAAGCAAGCTATTGCCCAGAGTTGCAGAGTGGGACTCCATGATTGGAATAGACACCGAGGCGAGAATTATCAGGTCTGTGGAATTTTTGAGCTCAAGACCCGCCGCGGCGGGGATTTGAACCCTGGTCCCGGGCTAGACCTCTGCATAATATGGAAAGTGTCTCGACTAATAGTCATTCCTGAATGACTTTTCCCATCAGTAACGTTGAAGAGAAGGCATAAGCACGAAGAAAGCTTTATATATGTACTGTAGCACATAAACAGGTAAGAGCTGCCAGCCAGACTGTCAATGACAGAGAGAAAATAAAAGAGAGCTCCACTCGAGCAACAGTGGTACAGGCCTGTGGACTGATGATGGGCTACAGCTGTTGCCTGAGCGATAAAATATAGCGTGCACTGTCTTACATAGTTTATTGAGCACGTATTTGGCAAGAAGTACTTGTCAAATTATGTAGCTCTTCGACACTAATGCATGTTATGAGTTTTAGTGCTACAGTGCTTCAGGATTGTGAATGCAAAAGCAGAAGAACTAATAAAATATAATTCAGACCTTGCTTTAAATTAATTTAGGAAATAGTTACTCTACTTGGGACCACCTCTATTCACGAAAAGCACCAACCTTTTCCTCACAAAGCTCAAGGTTAAGAGATCTTAGTATCCATGTTACAATATCAACTGCTTATGAAAAAATTGTCTTCCCATCATCCAGGTGAGGTATACATGTCAAGTGCCTGCTGATAAGACCCTGGACACCTTCTGAAGTAGAAGGTTGGTTGCCAAGCTCCTATAACCTTCTTAACCAAATCTGCCTTTGAAATTTTTGGCGCTCCATAATTGAAGGCAGGCTTAGGACGGGAGCCACTGTGGGGCAGTGATAATAACAACAGCTAGCACGTGGCAGATCGGGCCCATACGAGCCTGCAGCAGGCATCACGATTATAATCAGCGCTCCCTCCATCCAGGATTATATGCTGTACTGCCAGCAAACTGGCCAGCTGCCTTCTAGCTCCCAAAACATGCTCCCCGTGCTTCGCAGCAGGATGTGATGTCCCCCGCAATGACGTCAGGCTGACAAGAAGAGCAGAGCCACAGCAGTTGGAATCACAATCTTGAGCAGCTGTGCTAAAGCTGCCTGCAGCCTTAGCTCAGCTGCGAGTCCCAAGCCTGCTGGACCAGCGTGTGAAAGCAACGGGTGGCGGGCTGCCAAAGGCTCTTAGTTTTAGGCAGCACTTTCAGTGACAGCTGACACACAGCATAGGCGTGACGATGCATTTCAGTGTGGTAATGTGGAGTACCACACTGTAATGCGTTAGTCTAACGCCTGATGTGTGGTACTTGGCAGGACTGTGGATGGTCTCCTATGCGGATGATACGCAGCTCTATCTTTGTGTGAAGAAGCAAACATCTGAGGCACAGTCTGGAAGTAGTCTTTGAGTGGATGTGGGTCAGCAACCTTCAGTTTAATACTGATAAAACAGAGGTCTTGTTGTTTGGTGCTCCCCCTCACCCCACTCCTTACTAGCAGGCGTAAGGTTTTGACGAAGCGGGGACGTAAAAGTGACTCAGTGAAATTTTGTAGATTTCACTTTTACGGGGCTTCCTTGCGACGGAATGCCCACCCTGCATACATTATACCTGAGAAAAACCAAAGGTGATGATGGACGGAGCGTTGATAATACAAACACTCACCCCCAGTCAACTGATCTGGGTTTAATCCATCACCGTTCTTTAGCTCACTCCGCCACCCCAGTTCAGACATGGCTATATGCAAATCAGTCTGACCCTGTTGTTGAAAGTTAGGCTGAAACCGTCAACATTATCGGCGCCCTCTTGCTCTTCTCGAACCCTTTCGTGCACGTAAACAGCCGCCATTTTGAACACCATGGCTCCCCTGCCCTTTTCTGATAACCAGCGCGTCTCTCTCCCTCTCCCAGCCTCGCAAGCATCCCCCGCATGCTGACAACCCCCTCGCCCTCACATGTCTCGGGTCATAAACCCCTCTTCAGCGCAGCTCTGCCTCGGAATCCCATCCTGTTCCCAGCACGACACCTCCCTTCATTCCTTTCATGGTCCCAGGTCCTTTTGATGCAAACCCCTTTTTCCTGTGTGCCCGTTTGTCTTCCCCGTTCCCAGGCCACCATCTGGCTCTGCGGATACTGTTTATTACCCCCAGTACAGTAGGAAGCTTCCTCCCATTAAAGGACCCTCGGGTCGATCAAAGCCCCCCCACCCTACGAGATCCGATCGAACCCCACACATTCCGTGAATCGGCGGAATATCCAACTGTGCGATAATCATCACCTGTTGTGACCGGGGTGGGGACTTCAACTGTAACTATGTGTGGGAACGGACCTGAAGGGGAGATTCCGAGGGTGTCTTTTCGTACATCAAAGTATTAACGAGAATGTGTTTCATGCAATAAAGTGATTAACTTGTGTATAAGAGGCCAGGCCTCAGAGATGCGGGTAGAACACCTCAGAACGATACCTGCTGTCCAACTGATGTGTTTCTCCTCCGGGGAAAATAAAACCTTGTTTCCTGCCTTCCAGTCTCCAGCGCCTGCCTCTTCATTTGTTAAATATCTTGTGGGTTCAAGAGGCGACACCGCCGGGCAATACTTAAGGATCTTATATTCTGGTTGGTAGTGTCACCCTTTTACAATTGGCGTCCCAAGCGTGGGGCCCATCAGCGACTCGTGGATCCAGTGGGAGAGGTCCTGACGACAGAGTGAACGACTGCAACGATCGGGAGCGCGTCTGTCCGATAGACCCTCGTCTGACAGCCGATCATCCGAACTTCACTGGTTCCGAACAGACCTCTCTCGAGTGATCTACGGTCCTGACTGGGAACCATCAGGAGTGCCGCGAGGATAACGGAGAAGAGAGGACGATCGGGCGCTGGATTGGGAAGACAAGAAACTGTCCATGCGGTCCGGGTAAGGTCGTGTAAACACGACAAGTTGCGAAATAATTGCTTGATTGTTTAAAAAATACTAGTATTGCTCTCTTTATTTATTTGGAGATTCGCTGTCTGCAAACGGAGAAACAACAGGCTCTCTCTTTGCAAACAGTGGAGGATAGGTAAGGCAGCAGTCGTGCCTATTTTTTTCTCCCCCACTGAATAATTACTTGAAACTGAACTGTTGTTCGCAAAACTATTGTTTTCTGGAGATTCTCTGTCTGCAAACAGGGAAGAGACCTCCCTTTTTGCAGATAGTGAAAAGGGTAGGTAACGCAGATCTTTGCGGACCTACTCATTCTCCCCATTGAATATTTATTGGTCTTTTGTTATTTGATCCATGAGGTATTCACTGCCTGCAAACAACGAAGAATAGAAATATTCTGTCCAGTCTTTGCACACAGTGATAAGATAGGCAGTGCTGACTTTTTGTCCCTCGTTACGAGCCGTCATGTCTGTCTTCTCCCCACTGATTAGTAGCCTGTTTAGCCCGGACCGCTTATTAGAGATGGACCATCCAGCCCCACTGGAAGGCACCCCTAATAAGGACATGTTCATGAAGCATGGATTGACCGCTATAGCCTATAGCAAACTATGGCATAAATATACGAAAAAGGATCAAGAAAGTCAGTGGCCACTGATAGGATCCTTCGATGATGATAAAATAAAAACGCTAGAAACAGCCCTTGGTAAAAACAAGACAACACCCACTATGCTTGACAGTTTCGGCATGTGGTGCAAAGAAACTGAACAACGTAAAAAGAAAACTGAGAGTAGGTTGGGAAAAGAGCTGCGAAAAGCAGCCCACCTAGCTGCCCAGAAACTAGAAAAAGAGATAAAGGAAAGAGAGAAAGCTAAACAGAAACTAGAAATGGAAACACCGAGCCAGTGTCCGGTTAGAACTTCCTCCACGCTCTACCCTGATTTACCCTCGAAACAACGAGCCAACGATGATCTGCTGTTAGGTCCTCCTATCATCTACATGCCCCCTCCATATGCCCCTTCCCAACCCTTAGCACAGCACGCACCACCCCCAGGTACAAACGAAAGTACCGCCACAGCTTCGGCCCCCATGGCCTCTGTGCCAGCCGAACCCCTTGTATTAAATACTGCATCAACGACAACGTTAGACGACCATGAGACTCGAGGGGCTGGCCCTGCAAGAACAAGCAGACTAAGCAAAGATGAGCGAGCAGGGATCGACAAGATAGCAAGGACACTGGTAGAAAGGAAGGAAGATGAAGAGTACATCACGGATATGTTCAACTCGTATACAGGGAGTCACAGACGACATTTTACCGTACGACTGTGTTATCATGTCTTGAATGCATACGAGGACCGATATCGAGACAACGGTCCCGGGAGCCTAACGACTCTGTACCGGAAGGTCGATATCGGGGATGAGGGCGAGTGTGATGTGTCGGACCTCCTTACGCGTACGCTTGAGGTTTTACGCCACCTCACTGAACGAGAGTCGGGAACTAAATCCACGACCTCCGTAGTGACCGAACCACCAACCGAGCAATCTAACACCATGATGCCGATACGAGAGGCTGCCCCTTACTGGGTTCCTCCCCGAGGTACAGGGACTCACGATGATGCAAACAACCAAGATGCAAAGGGAAGGGTAGTGTACAACTGGGTCTACCAGCCATGGGACCGGCAAGAGATTCTGACATTCCGGAAATCTCTACCCGACCTACGTAAAAACCCCACTGCCTTTTATACTGAATTGGGTACAGCCCTGGGTTCAACGATTATGACCCTGGCTGACATCGACTTGTTCTTCGGGTTATGTCTACCAGCTGATGTGTGGAAGCAAATCCGGAAAGTCGACCACCTTGAGCTGTTTGGACATACCTGGTCACAACTCGATGATCTGGATAAACAACGGGGACCAGGACAAAAGCCTTTGAAATCCATTCTAGACCTTCCAGTTAAATCGTAGAGAAATTAAAAACCCTGATCCCAGAAAATAAAGTGGACTGGTCGATAGTAACAGCCTGTCGCCAGAAACCCCAGGAGGATGTATCGGAATACTTCTCCCGGTTTGAAACGGTGTTCTCCGATTACAGCGGCCAGGACATGACCACTGCAACCGGACACCATCTGTTTGTCCAGAATTATGTTAAGGGCCTGTCATCGGAGATCTCCCAGAAACTACAGGCCAGCGAGAGTAGTTGGGCAGCCTCCAAACCTACAGCTATTCTCCAAATGGCCCAATATTATGAACATCAGAAAAATGAAAACGATAGGGCAACAGAGAAAAAGAAGAAGGACTTGAAAGAGAGGGTGATGATTGCCAAACTGCAAGGGGTGACTATAGGACGAGACCAATATCGGGGAAACTACCAGACGAACGTCCCTAAGACTACATTTCCCCAGGACCGCACTCAGACTTCCTACAGTGGACGCACAGACCTTAGAGAGAACCAGTGTGCTTTCTGCAAAGGGACTGGCCATTGGAAATCCCAGTGCCCAGTTCTTCTGGAAATAACCAAAAACAGAGACCCCAGGGACATAGCAAATGGACTGAGAAATAAGGGACAACAGCGAGGGCCCCCAAACGACACGACTAACGACAGATCAGGCAGACCAAATACGTTTGACCGACCCAGGCAGAACCAATATCAGCAATCCGACTATGAGGACGCCCACGACTTCGCATAGGACAGCCTAGGGCAAGGGAGGGATCCAGTCGAGCTCTATGTTGACCAGCAGGGCCCTTACGTCACTGCTAAGGTCCTGGGTACCAAGTCTCCATTTCTGGTAGACACTGGCGCAACACGTAGTGCGTTATCTAAACGACTGATTCCAAGGGCACCCTTGTCTGGCTCACTCATAACATCGACAGGTTTCGATGGAACGCCCTCCACCAACCCTTTGTCTGCCTCGATCCTCTTTGACGTAGAAAACAACACCACTGACACCACGTTTTTGCTCTCCTCCAATAGCCCTGACGCCATTATGGGACTTGACTTACTGAAACACTTCCGGGCGACGATCAGATGTTCTCAAGATGGAGTTCGAGTGTTTCTTTACGACAACCCCGTTCTGCTTAGACATTGCTCTCCCCAACACATGTTTTCCATCACCGACGCTAACACATCCCTGCTTGACACTCTGCCTCCGTATCTGTGGGCCAAAGCGGATTCGGACGTAGGGCGTATGTTAATTGACCCAGTGCACATTACTGTCCGACCAGACGCAACACTCCCAAAACTCCCACAATATCGGATATCGCCCGAGGGCGAGAAGGCATTGGTAATGATTATCCAGTCACTGATAAACGCAGGAGTGGTAGAGGAAGTGGTTAGCAACATTTGCAACAGCCCTATCTTGCCCATCATCAAGAAACAGGGAGAGGGAGATGAGAAAGCATACCGTTTTATCATCGACCTCCGAGAGATCAACAAAGTGGTGGTACCCCAGTACCCTGTGGTCTCAGACATCACCACCATCCTGACCTTGATTCCTTCTACTGCCACCACCTTCACCGTCATCGACCTCAAAAACGCATTCTTCTCCATCCCCATCCACCCAGACAGCCGATATCTCTTCGGCTTTACCCTAAAAGCCCGCTCATATAGGTTTTGCCGAGCGCCCCAGGGCTACACAGAAAGCCCTAGCATCTACAGCCAGGCCCTCAAAAGACAACTAGATCAAGTCCAGTTACCCGACGGAGTGGTGTTAGTACAATATGTCGATGACATCCTTTTGGCAGCCGACACTACCCCACTAGCGGTTACCGCCACCATTCAACTCCTGCACTTCCTTGCGGAAAATGGCCACAAGGTCTCCAAGAAGAAGTTGCAATTCTGCCAACCCCAGGTCACTTACCTAGGTCACCTTTTGTCCAAAGATGGAAGAAAACTCACTCCTGATCGAATCCAAACCATTCTAGATACTCCTGTCCCTAAGACCCAGAAGCAGGTTCGCTCCCTATTAGGCCTCACCTCCTTCTGCCGACAGTGGTTACCAAACTTTAGCCTCGTTGTAAAACCCCTGCTTTCTCTGCTAAACAAAGACGTCCCTTTCCCACTCCCTTGGACCCCTGAGTGTCAAACTTCCTTCACGGAACTGCGAGATGCCCTTTGCTCAGCCCCCGTCCTAGGTACCCCTGATTACAAAAAGCCCTTCTCCCTTTACACTCACGAAAGGGAGGGGTGCGCTATATCTGTCCTGACACAGGCCATCGGCCCTAGGCAACGACCGTGCGCTTACTTCTCTGCCACTCTTGACCCTGTCGCCAGAGCCTTGCCTGCCTGCCTTCGAGCTGTAGCTGCTGCTGCAATCTCTATCCGACAGAGTGAGGGGATTGTACTCTCGAATTCCCTCACGGTACTGGTACCCCATGCAGTCGACACCCTCCTGAACCAAACCAAGACGCAACATCTGACGAGTGCACGACTGACTGGATACGAACTGACTTTGCTTGCGCCCCATGTCACCCTGAAAAGATGCACCACACTGAACCCGGCAACTCTGTTACCCTTGCCAGAGAACGATCCCAATGTGCACCCTGTACATGACTGCGTGACTCTTACGGACGAACAAACCAGAAGTAGGGTTGATCTCAAAGACACGGCTTTCCCTGACCCCGACGGGGAGCTGTGGGTGGACGGTTCTTGCATCAAACTCTCCGACGGTACCACTTCCGCTGCCTATGCAGTCACCACGGCTCGAACCGTAGTAGAAACAGCCCGCATCACCCAGCGATCTGCCCAGGCAGCGGAACTGATTGCTTTGACACGAGCCTGCATCCTGGCAACAGGAACCACAGCGAACATTTACACCGACAGCCAGTATGCCTTCGGGGTGGTTCACCATTTTGGGCTCCTTTGGAGGGAAAGGGGATTCTTGACCTCACACGGCACACCCATTTTGCACGGGGATCTAGTCTCCGCCTTGATCGAAGCTGTCCTTCTCCCCAACAAGCTTGCCGTCATCAAATGTCAGGCACACAAGAAGGTGACAGACATTATTGGACAGGGAAATGCACTAGCCGACATCACTGCCCGAACGACAGCTGAAAATAGGACGACAACACATATGTACGTGACCAGGTCACAAGCGGAAAAATGGACTGACGTTAGAGACACTATTAGAGACATTCAAACGGCTAGCACACAACACGAACTGACTGAGTGGACACGGGTGGGAGTAAAGGACGATGAAGGCTGCTGGCGAACAAAGGACACGAACAAATGGTTGCTACCTGATTCATACCTGATTCCCATACTGACCATGGCACACTCCCCTGCCCACATAGGATCAGCCCCCATGATCGAACTTGTCTCCAGAGTTTGGCACAATGATAAAATCCCAGATTCCGCCAAACGCCTGGTCCAACAATGCTTAATATGCCTGCAACACAACCCCGGGAAGGGAACTGTAGTACCCCGGGGGGGATTTGGGTTCCCAAACCACCCATTTGAAGTCCTGCAGATGGACTACATCCAGCTAGACAGATGCCAAGGCCTAAAATATGTACTTGTTGTGGTGTGCGCATTTAGCAAGTGGGTGGAAGCATATCCAACCCATGACAACACCGCTATGGCCACTGCAAAGGTACTGTTAAAGGAATTTTTCCCCCGTTATGGCCTCTGTCGTATTTTATGGAGTGATAATGGCCCCCACTTCATAGCCGAAGTTATCCAGCTCATCTTAAAGGGATTGGGCATAAAACAGAAATTTCATGCAGTCTTCCACCCCCAATCTGCCGGACTTGTTGAGCGACACAATGCCACACTAAAGCTTAAACTGGCCAAGATAGTGGCTACCACGGGTCTGAAATGGCCCGACGCCCTCCCACTGGCATTACTATCGATGCGCTCTACCCCCACCCGACATCACTTAACTCCTTATGAAGTTGTCTTCGGTCGACCCATGAGTGTCTGGTCTGCCCCAAAACCAACCTCCATTCATGACGTCCCGGACGTCCTAATGTCTGATTATCTGTATAAATTGACTGAAACTCTGTCTGTCATTCATCAGCAGGTGCAGCAGGCCATCCCCGATGCTTCCAGGGGTCCGGGCCACACCATCCAGCCTGGGGATTTCGTGCTGATCCGAAATTTTCAGCGATCGAAGAGTTTGGAACCCCGGTGGACGGGCCCCTGGCAAGTGTTGATCACCACTCGGACAGCTCTTCGAGTGGAGGGGAAGAAGCACTGGCTGCACGCCCATCACTGCAAAAAGGTCTCCTCAGCCCTGGCCACGACAGACAACGTCAGTACCCAAGAAGAGCTCCTGAACAAAGACCGACCATCATTGAACTGTTATCCCGGCACAGAGACACTTGAACTTTCAAAACATTCTGATCCCACTGTGCCATCTCGAGAAGGGTATTTCCTGCGTCGAAAGGAGGGAGCTTCGGCTAAGTAGGCCACTGACTAGGTTAAAAGGTCTCAGAACGGTGACCCAAAACTACCAAGGGTTACCTGGAGAGAAGCTAAACTAAGTCTGTGGTTCTGCCCACTACCGAGCACCTTGAAAGCGAAGATGATGGAAGCGCCAGATAAGAAGATGATGGAAGCGCCAAATAAGAAGACGATGGAGACAACAGGAAATACCCACTGCAGAAATCCGAGAACAGACAGACTCCATAGCTCAAAGACAATTGCACTCTTCATCGCAATCCTCTTCTGCTTTCTCCTCATGACCACGCTCTGGATTATGGAAGAACATGCACCTGCTCACGAAACATTCCTAACCACTGCTCAGCCTACCACCATGAAGGAACATTATCTAATTTCGCTCTCTCCTCAACTAAGAGAGAGGCGAAAGGAATTTTGGAATAACTCTTTCGTGCAGCTGCTGCACCAACACAATCTTGCCACCAATGCCACCAACTGCTGGATCTGTGGGTTGCTACCCCATGCCACTGGACATTCAATACCATTCATCCCTTCACCCTTCTCTGTTCACGGCTCCTGCCTTGCTTGGCTGATCCTCCTGCAAGAAAGCTATAAGGACAATGCCACCTCCGGCAGAACCGTAACGCATTTCTCCCACGGGGTCCGGCGAAACAAAACGAAGATACACTTCTGCCCGCAGACCTCCAACGATTCAATCCAAATGGACATCCCGGCTAAAGAACGGATCGAAATGCAGGTGTTCAACAATCCAACCAGACCCACCTTCTCCTATCTGCGGAAACGAACGGCTGCCACTCTGACTGTGGCCCTGTCGGTCATCAACGTCACAGGCCACATGTGTGTAGAAGGACTTGGGACACAGCTGGTGGGCCGCAGCGCTTGCCGTTTTACCAGAACTTTGGATTCCACGGATCCACCTTCCTTTGTGTCATCCCCAAACATGTATTTCGTCTGCGGCACCAAGGCCTACACCTGGCTCCCCAAAGGCTGGGGGGGCACTTGTTTCATCTCCTTCATCCTTCCTCCGACTTATGTGGCCCCAGCGAATCACCATAGACAAAAACGAGCCAAAGACATTGAGCAAGCCGACTCAACAGGAGCACAGTTCCTCGATGCTATGAAAGGACTCGTCCCCCTCTGGGGCCCGATGGCAAACAGCCGTGCCATCCGACACCTGACTCAGGCAGTTGAGACAACCATGAACATCACAGCTGGTATCTTTGCTAACAACACTGCCGAGCTCCAAGCGGTCCGTCTGGTGGCTCTCCAGAACCGCCTTGTTCTAGATGTGGTTCTGGCGGACCGTGGAGGAGCATGCCGCATTATTGGGTCCAGCTGTTGTACATACATACCGGACAACTCACCCTCAGTGTACAAAGCCATTGAACATCTTCACAGACTCACTTCGGAAGTCCACCAAGAACAAGAAGAATGGTCGCTTGGCGGTTGGTTCTGGGACTCCGTTAAGAACTGGGGCTGGAGACTGCTCACCATTATCCTGATTCCTGTAGTTGTAATATGTGGTCTATGCTTAGGAATTCAATGTCTGCCACCTCTGTGTTCTTTATGTGCAAGTTGTATTTTCCCCAAAACTGTGGACTTTGGAAGCGAACACATGAGAGCATTATATGATACCGAGGTTAGGAATTTGATGAAAATTGACATTGAGTAAGCAAGTTGGCTAGATATGTTGAAAAGGGAGGACTGTTGAAAGTTAGGCTGAAACCGTCAACATTATCGGCGCCCTCTTGCTCTTCTCGAACCCTTTCGTGCACGTAAACAGCCGCCATTTTGAACACCATGGCTCCCCTGCCCTTTTCTGATAACCAGCGCGTCTCTCTCCCTCTCCCAGCCTCGCAAGCATCCCCCGCATGCTGACAACCCCCTCGCCCTCACATGTCTCGGGTCATAAACCCCTCTTCAGCGCAGCTCTGCCTCGGAATCCCATCCTGTTCCCAGCACGACACCTCCCTTCATTCCTTTCATGGTCCCAGGTCCTTTTGATGCAAACCCCTTTTTCCTGTGTGCCCGTTTGTCTTCCCCGTTCCCAGGCCACCATCTGGCTCTGCGGATACTGTTTATTACCCCCAGTACAGTAGGAAGCTTCCTCCCATTAAAGGACCCTCGGGTCGATCAAAGCCCCCCCACCCTACGAGATCCGATCGAACCCCACACATTCCGTGAATCGGCGGAATATCCAACTGTGCGATAATCATCACCTGTTGTGACCGGGGTGGGGACTTCAACTGTAACTATGTGTGGGAACGGACCTGAAGGGGAGATTCCGAGGGTGTCTTTTCGTACATCAAAGTATTAACGAGAATGTGTTTCATGCAATAAAGTGATTAACTTGTGTATAAGAGGCCAGGCCTCAGAGATGCGGGTAGAACACCTCAGAACGATACCTGCTGTCCAACTGATGTGTTTCTCCTCCGGGGAAAATAAAACCTTGTTTCCTGCCTTCCAGTCTCCAGCGCCTGCCTCTTCATTTGTTAAATATCTTGTGGGTTCAAGAGGCGACACCGCCGGGCAATACTTAAGGATCTTATATTCTGGTTGGTAGTGTCACCCTTTTACAATGTGCCTTCTGGGAACAGTCCAGCCCGAACTGCCAAGCCATGTCTTCCCTGGATCGGAATCAAGCTTCCCAGGACCGGTTTCTGGCATTACAGCCGTCTTCAGCCGGGCTTGCTTGACTCCAGTGGCAAAGTGAGCAAGGGACTCACGTCTGAGCATACCCTGCCAACTTAGGGCGAACAAAGAAAAACCAAAGGTGATGATGGACGGAGCGTTGACAATACAAACACTCACCCCCAGTCAACTGATCTGGGTTTAATCCATCACCGTTCTTTAGCTCACTCTGCCACCCCAGTTCAGACATGGCTATATGCAAATCAGTCTGACCCTGTGCCTTCTGGGAACAGTCCAGCCCGAACTGCCAAGCCATGTCTTCCCTGGACCGGAATCAAGCTTCCCAGGACCGGTTTCTGGCATTACAGCCGTCTTCAGCCGGGCTTGCTTGACTCCAGTGGCAAAGTGAGCAGGGGACTCACGTCTGAGCATACCCTGCCAACTTAGGGCGAACAAAGAAAAACCAAAGGTGATGATGGACGGAGCGTTGACAATACAAACACTCACCCCCAGTCAACTGATCTGGGTTTAATCCATCACCGTTCTTTAGCTCACTCCGCCACCCCAGTTCAGACATGGCCATATGCAAATCAGTCTGACCCTGTGCCTTGACCCTGTGCCCTGAAGCAGGTATAATGTAGCACAGGTCTTTACAACGTGATGCATCTCACTAGATACGTCACGTTGTAAATATGTCGCATATTGGTGCATTGTTTACGACGCCACTGCGCCACAGAAGTGATGCAACATTGTCGTAAAGATGTCGGAAGGGGCTTGTAAAACTGCCCCAGAGAGTCATAGACATGGCCCTAAGAAATGACAAGATACAGCAGGAGACCACACACCGGGGAGAGACCCTTACACAGGATGCCGATAGTGAGAGATGTACAAGAGTAAGCTGCAGGCACTGTGATTCCCAGACACTGTCACTGGAAGACACTGGAAGGATTACACACCAACAGACATGTGGAATCTCTGACGACCCTGGTGGGGCAGTACATGCAGCACACGCTGCACTTGTTCAATGTAGGGTGCTTCACAGTGGTGTTAAAAGCGACTCTCTTAAATTGCACCAGCTTCCATGCCGAGGATGTGCTTGGAAAGAGCAGGTTACATCAATATTTTTACTTTCTCTTAGTCATGGCTGCTCCCGCAAATCAGTATTGGGCGAGGAGGGCGGGGAGGGGGTAAGAGGGGTAAGAAGGGAGAACAGAGAAATAAAATAAATCACTTACCTGCTGGCCGGCTTCCCGGTTGGCCAGCCGCTGCCTCTCTCCTACTGGCTTCTGTTGGAACATGAAGCAGGACAGGCTCCCCAAAGCAAATCACAAAGTTACAATGCAGCGTTGTGATTGGCTTAGGGGAGCTGTGGTTCGGTGCTCAGATGGGCAATGGAAGGCTGGGCATGTTCTCCGCCTTGGCTATAATGCAGCCTAGGTGGAGAACATGCAAAGTGTGCATGGATGTTTGGCTGGACCTTTTTTTTGCCGTGTTGAAAGGCAGTGGGGCGCTGGTCCTTCGCCTTAGCAGAGGAGCCGCCGCTGCTTTCTCTGAGTCTCAAAACAGGTCTGCATGCTGCTTCTCGCATTGTTCTGGAAAATAACGTCTTTTGTTTTCTAGGAATTGTTAATGTTAACTAATTAGCAATGAAATGCTGACAAGTACACTTCTGCCTTCTCACCCTCTAGGCTATTAACCCAAGAATGACTGAAAGCCAGCCTCTACATTTTATTTTGCTTTTCACACCCCTGGGCTTTGGCAGTTTGACAAAATTTATAATCATCTTCTTTTGTTTTTGTTTTTTCAACCAACAACATGTTGCATTGAGGGTATTATAGTTTTACTCTTAACAGTTTCATCATGAGCTAAAAACACCAGTATACAAAGTGTTGCTGGCTAAAATCAGGTCCACTGGAGTTATGATATTCTACAGTGTTTATTTCATAATGATTAATTTTCTGTATTTGCTACATAATTTGTCATATGCTGAAATATCTTCAGATTTTAACAAAAAACAAATTGTTTGCAGCTCAAACAGATCAAAAGTTACTAAAAACACTGCAACATGTTTCCTGTGTATTGGAAGGTACTTCGCAAAGGGTACCTGGTCATCTATCAACTTTATTATTGCTGTATTTGGGTGATAACGTAATACTAATAAAGTGAAATGTTTTCCCTGACAGTGTTACCATATGTAAAAATCGTAAAATGATAAAGTAATGCTATCACAATATGTGATCCCTTATGCTGCATCATTTGCATCTTCTTGCCACATAATTGAGTCAACCCTGTTGCATAGCCTGGTCCTCCTCTGCTGCATAGTTCCAGCGCTCCTGGCCAAATTGCCCGAATTCGCGGAAGCTTTTAAAGATGTTGTATGTTATCAACTTCAAAACTGCTTGTTTCATGTGTAAAACCAAAAGTAAACTCTGCTCTCATATTTTGAACGGGTTTACTCTCTTGCTTACATCATGGATTAAAACAAGCATTGGCAATGTGAATCCTTTTTTACCTAGATTCATAACACAATAAAGGTATAACATGGACACCAGCATCCCAAATGTTCCCAATACAAATAAGTTTAGGACAATGTTAGTACTAGAAGGAATATCACATGATTTTCACACCTACAGGACAGGTACAACACAGGTAACTAACACACTAAAGAGTGAGTAAGAAGTGTTAAAGTACTGTTGTACAATTTTCATAGCACTACATGAACATACAAGAAGAACAAAAATGCCTAAGTAGTAACCAAACCTCTTATGGAATTACCATACGATAATGTACCCATATAGGATGAGCACTCACCTGTCTTATGCCAGATGGTTCATTAGTAGGTTCCACACTAGAAAGCCTTCAACAATACTACTGTTCACTTTAGTTGTACAATCTCCGAGTTTTGGGTTGCCAAGCATGGGTGTTGTTATGTCACTTATCCCGCCATTTACATTCTGCCGTTCTTAAATTGTTAGACATATTAAAATTTTATGTGGGTGAGCTAAAATGTTTTTACTGGTGTCTCCCTACCACAAGATGAAAACAGGAGGGCTGAGCATCAAATCCGACTTCTCTTTTCCCTTGACATATTTTGGCTCTGCGATATTGCCCCTTTGGAGTCTGGAGGCTTCCCCAGGAATATAGGTATCTCACAAACATTGTAACACAATCACTGCCCCAAAGGACTTATTCAGCAGCCTGAGAACGGAAGCTGGCACGGTTATGGGGCAAATTTACTCAATGTAACTCATTGAAGAGGCCTTGCAAAATACTATCGGTGATGGTGTCAGCACTGGCAGCATGCCTCACACGCTGAGTCACTGGGATTGTAGCCTGTGCTATGACACAGGCCATCCCCACAATGCCAAGCCACACACTGATTGTGGTAAGCGGGAGTGCACAGGCCTTGAAACCACAAACCCCGCCTCAACACCACAGCAGTTCCTGCTGCACTACCCGTACCAGGAGGACAGTAGTAGTGAGGCAGTGATGGTCGGGTACCATAGTGCTCCGTGGCCCTATCTGTGGTGCATCCTGTCTGGAAAAGCAGTGCTGTGGCTGCTGAAGAGGACAGCTGTTAGCTCACCCTGGATCTCTTGTTGTGGTGCAAATGTTTCCAACACCCACTTTATTTATAGCTGATGTATGAACTTTTATACTAAAAAAAGTGTATTTTCGATTGTTTCTCTTTGGCACCTTAGATTATATCTTTACACTGAGTGGCCTTTTTTATTGGCCATAATCCTTTTAGTAATGGCTCGTGAGGCGAGTCAGATGTCTTGCTTCATGTTTATAAGCCTTTATTTTTATAGATTGAATAACATTAGGGTCTGTAAAACCATGCTCAACAGCGATTGTTGTACAGTGTGCATCCAAACCTGAATTATTAGATGCTGCTCTCAGATGTAATGATCATGCAAAGAAAGCCCATTGAGGAAAGGTAGTTGTCTAGGATCACACTATTTGGTCATGCTTGGATGCCAGAATTCAAACAAGGTTTCCTTATTACACATTGTGTAATGCATATCCTGGATGGGTAGGACATTCTTTCCCCCTTCTGCCAGATGACCCAAGAGGCAAACCAGTTTTATTGTGCTACCTATACAAGGTCTTTATTGTTGTTATAAATGGAGCAACATTATAGTCTAATAAATACAAGAGTGGATATTATACAGTGCACATCCTGAACTGACATATTTTAAGGTGCTCTCAAAAGAGATGATCTCAGAAAAGGAGGCAGAGTGAAGTAAAGTCATTGTCCAGGGTCACAGAGTTTAGATAAGCAGGGAAGATGATTGAAACCAGGGTCTGTGGGCCAGGGCACTGCAACTATTTCTTCCCTGGGTCCAACCAAATCTTCTGACTCAAGTGATGCAAGTGTATTGAAACACCCCTCTTCATAGAACAGGTACATCTTTTTTTTAAATTTCAAATGATTTTTATTAGGAAGAGAGTTTATATACATACAGAGTACAGTGTATAGGTACACATTAGAGGTAGCGTGCGCCTGGTGGGTTACATACATCCTCTTTGGGGCCATAAGTGTGGCGTTCATTGGCGTCGCAGAGTAATCATGATCTTGGCAGTGATATAATGGGCTTTGAGTTCGCCCCCGCTAAAAGGAGAAGCAGAAGTCGTAGCGGAGAGAAAGAATAGGAAAGAAGGACTATGTTGTTCGTGTGGTGGTTAGCCACCTAGGTTATCCCAGTTTGCGGTTTGCAGTTGTGTACAGAAACAGGGAAAGCTTCCCAACGTCAGAGGACAGGTACAGCTAGGGTAGCATCAGCACTAGTTTTTCCCATCGCAAGATAGGTAGGCATTGGGAAGCAGCAGTGCAAGCTTTACTTCCTCACAGAAGAGGCACCATATGGCAGTAGCAAACCTAGCTTCCCTCTCTCACAGGAGGCAATATGTGCAATCATCCAATCACCATAGAACTGATCCAGAAGGGCAGACTAGAACTAGATTTAATCTTAAACAGAATATGAACAGTTCAGGCATGAATGACCTGCAGGTTACAAACAGATCTCTGCAGGTGGTGTTGACGTCACAGAGATGAATGCACAGGAGGATGAGTTTGTGAATAGGAGAGTTCTGACACATCCTCGCTTAGGTGATATTTCAAGTCAGCATCCAGAAAACCCTGCTGCTGTCGCTTGGAGATCTTCTGTTTGTGTTGATTCTTTGGTGTTCCATGTATGGAGAAGTAGCTGTCATCTAGTAGGTGTTATTTGTTGTTATTTAGAGCAACCTCCGCACAGCGTAAATAACTATGCTTTAGAGAGGCAGACACCAACCCCTTCGAAAAGGTTTTGAAAGCACCCGCACCAGATGCTGTGCATCTGGTGCGACTGGTGCGTCTTTCTATGTGTGCAGAATGCAGCACACATAAAAAGAGGCGGCAACAGGAGGGATAAAGATACTTCTCCTGGTTATGCCACACCTGGGAAGGAATAGCATTTTGGCAAATCTCAGAATGCTTCAAAATCCATGGATGTTGCATAGTAAAACCCACGCAACACCCATACAACGCCTCCCTGGCACAGAGTAACGCAGCACAACGATTGGTGCTGCATTGCATTACTCTAGGTCTATGAAGCCACTCCAGGTCGTGCAAGGTGGCCTTGCGCGGCTTCATTAATGGTATTTTGGGCTTGTGTAGTGCACGCACCACGTTGCATGGTGCAAGCATGATGCAATTCCCCTAATAACTATGCCTCTTAAGGGTCTGAATATGGGATTGGGAGGTTGTTTGCAATGGGGCCTGTTATGAATAGATTTATATGCATGTGTAATTTATACATTTTATATGATCTATCTATCTACATCTATTATACATGCTTGTATCGTGTACATGCAGATTCGCAGAGCGTCATATTCAATACATTACCATTTTTTAGTTTGGGGGGGCAATGACTCAGAAGAGGCGAAGCCTTTGAGTGAGTAAGGATGCACCTTCCCTCCCTCAACAATGGCAATACATAGCATTTTATGTTCCACTCATCTACATATATGGTTTATCGACTGTATTCTTTTAACTGTATTTGCTCTTAGCTATGAAACCAAAATCAGAATGTACACGTTAATGTTTGTGCTGTATGATAAAACCACATTTATAACTATTAGGAGAGCTTATTTTTTTATTTTTTTATTAATTACTTTATTGTGCTATAAGAATGACAGGAAGAGCTCCAAAATACAGGGTTTACAATATATTTAGTACAAATTTCAGACACTCTGGCAATGTAACACAGCCCCATCGCCACTTGTATCCCCCACCCGCAGGTAGGTGACCAGAGAAAAGCACATCCCTGATCACGAGAAGGACCACCAATTTGTAATATCCCACTTATTCTCACACACACACTGACGTTTACAGGAATTAACCTGGTCTCTGTGTATTATAACACCAATGTTACATTACTGAGGTGTGGGATTCATGACCGTCCGACTCCTGAGGCCTCCCCTTGTAATTGTTACATGCAATCTGTGAGGCAGTAAAACATGTTTTTCTCATTCCACTGTTGCAGTACTGTCCTAAGGAACCTGAATGTGACTTACTAACAGCAGTAATAAAAGTGTGAGGGTGTCTTTATTACTATATTCGCTCTAAATAACATGTTAATAGACCACATTTATTTTTAGTCCAATGGTGTAAATTTATTTGTGCCATGGCAATTAAATACAATGTGGCCTAATAACATGAATGTATATAACATGTTTTGATGTTTTAATTTCACACATGCAAGAGGTATCAGATCTTATATCTCACTGGGAACAGTGAAATATGACAAAAATAATACCACTGCCTGTGAACTACGGATTGCATCATCATAGTGACAACCTCCGAAACCACTCTGCAGAGCTTTGACATTGTTAGCACTCATAGGATTTTAGGCATGGAGCACAAAATGATGTGGCATGCACATCTAAAGTATGTGACATAAAATGCAAATAATGTACCACATTCTCTGGCAGTATTACTTTTATCAATATGAGCTAAAAACCATCATTTTAGTGAAAACTGAAAATTCTGCAAATTAAGGGTGTTGGACCCGGCCTCGTGGCGTGGTTCATCTCTGTCCCTCCACAGCCCGTTAGGGTATCCTGCACCCCGAGCCTGGTCGTCCTACTCCAGTTAAGCCTAGATCCCCTAGAACCTCGACCAGGCCTGCCTTTCCCGCTCCACGTCCGGCTCCGAACCCCTAAACCGTGCATGCCCCACAAGGCCCGGACGCCGTCTTCCCTTCCCGACATCCCTGTCTCCCTGGGCCTAGCGTGACCCCGGCCCCCGCGAAACCCAGACTCCAAAGGCGCGCCAGTCCCGGATAGGGGGTAAAAGGGCTCCCCGAGTGAGATAAGCTGGGGAGTTTCGATGGCACCTCCGGCCTCCCCTGAGAGTCTGGTATCTGTCACACCTTTGGCCCTCCCCTGTGGGCCAGTTTCGATCACCCCTCTGACCTCCCCGAGGGCTGGCTCCAGACCCGCTGGGCGTCTGGGAATTCCCGGACCCATCTTTCCAAGGGATCAAAGAACCAGCTGCCGGACCTCGCCAAAGACCAGCCCCCCAGGCAGGAGACCTCTGCCTGCGAGGGTCCGGAGATCAAAGAGCAAAAGGACTATAACTGGGCCCGCCCGACAACTAGCAGGCAGTTGTATCTTGGACCTGAAGCCTGCTGATCTGATCGCGGCTGACCCTAAGAAGACTCATCCTGAACCTCTGAGCCCTGCTGACGCTGTCGCGGCTCACGCTGAACTTATAACCATCGGAGCCCTGCTGACGCTGTCGCGGCTCGAGCTGAACTCGTATCCATCAGAGCCCTGCTGACGCTGTCGCGGCTCGACCTCTAAGACCCCCCGAGCCCTGCTGACGCTGTCGCGGCTCAGGCTTGAGCCTGCAACCCTCCGAGCCCTGCTGACGCTGTCGCGGCTCCTCACGAACTTCTCCGGATCGAGCCCTGCTGACCTCGTCGCGGCTCGAGGAGTACTCTGGTCCGGCTGGACCATCGAGACCATCATCACGCCCAAGCCGACTCGACGGAGGTTAGGCAGCCAGTACGACCATCATCCCGTATCCCCCAGCTCGAGGATTGAGAGCTGTGCGTAGGGTACGCCTCGTACTGACCCAGAAACTAAAAGACTGTCCCGCTTCCCCCTTCCTGAATCCACCAGGACTTTATGGTCCCTCGACCACCGTGTATATAAGAGTGCTTCCTTCGTATATTACTTATATAAAGAACTTGTTATTAGAATCCAACGGCGTGGTGTCTGTTCATAGTGTGGTGTGAGCTCCGTGTGTACGATCCTAGACCCGAAGTCCTCCCCGGTGAGGACCTCACAATCAAGGCTCTGCAAGTTCTGGGGAAGAGGTGGGTCTTGGGGGTGTCGGGGTGAGCACAACCTGGCCCTCTGAGACGTCCCCTTCTAACATTGGTGGCAGCATCGCGATAAGAACCTACGTCTAGGGATCGTACAGCACTGACACACTACCCGAACAAAGAGCAACCATGAGCATCACCAACGACGAAACCACCTTCCAGATGGAACTTCTGGGAGATTATACACACCGGCAGCTGAAGCAGTTTTGCATAAATCGCCAAATCCCGACAACGGGACTAAACACCAAAGAGGACTTTCAACAAGCTCTAACAGCCTGGATGGAGACCGGAGCCCAACCTCCAGCACCGACAGAAGCCGATGGAGGGGAAGCCCCCCGGATCGAAACCCACGCCCCAGAGCAAGAAAGAGCAGAGTCCCCGACGCGGACTCACAGCACAGAGAGAGGTCTGTCTCAAGAGGAGATGACCGACCGAGAACGCAACCGAAGCCACGAGCTAGAACTAGCCCGGTTGAAGATGGAGGTAGAACTCAACCTGGCCGAGAAAAAGCTAGCCATCGAGCAGCTGCGGCTGCAAGGAGAACTGGAGGACAAAAAACTCCAAAGAGAACTGGAGGAGAAGAAACTCCAGCGAGAACATGACGGAAAGAAGCTCCAGCTGGAGCACGAGCGCAGCGTATTGGAAATAAAACTAAAGGCCCGGAACGAAGACAACCGAACAGCAGCAACCCGAGAGTCCGTTCCCCCGGTGGAACCCAAGGTCCACATTCCCAAGGATGTGGTCAAAGAATATTACAAAAACGATGACATCCAGCAATGGTTCAAGGCCTACGAGGTCGCCATGACCTCCCACCGAGTTCCGCAGAAAGATCGGGGAGCCGGGCTGTGGGGTAGATTCCTGAGGGAGGGGAGAGACACCCTACTCGACCTACCGTCTGCCGAACAGACCTCCTACAGCCACATGAAAGAGGCCCTCCTCACAAGGTACCGGCTCACCCCAGAAATGTACCGCCAACGCTTCCGAGAATGCAAGTAGATCCCCGGCACCACATGGGTAAAATATGTCAATTTCTACAGCCGGGCCCTGGAAGGGTGGATCAAGGGCAGCAAAATATCCACCTTTGAGGGACTCATCGACCTCATTGCGTATGAACATTTGTCCCTGAATTGCTTTGTGGAACTCCGACAGCACCTCCTGGACAGCAAGTTGGCTGACCCACGGAAACTGGCCGTCGAGGCCGATCGCTGGGTGAGCACCAGAGTACCCCGGGGGCCCGGGGCAGACTCTGGCCGAAATGAACAGGGATCTTGAGGAAAATTTAATTTTGCCCTGTCATGTGTCCCTACGTGTTCCCCATCATATGTTATATGTGCATGATCACTATGCATATTTCCTTTATATGACCGAATAAAGACGCAGTTATAGTTGCGTCCAACGTTAGTATGTCAGTTATCCAGTCCTCGTGAAAGCAACGTGAATTGGGCTTTTAGGCCTATGTTGCCAACGTCTTTACATTGTGCACGTTAAATCATCGAGATGCGCCCGTTTCTAGGCCTCACAGGGCCCGGACACCAGATTCAAGCCTCAAGTCTCCTGAACCACTCCGAGGAGAGATGCAGCCCCGCCCGCATCCCTGACCCTTCACACCCTTCCTGCCAAGCAGCGTGGTGCCCGGCTTGGCCTAGCCTGCCTGCCTGCCAAGAATATGTTATGCCTACAGTAATCTGTTCAGCTCCCCGGCTTCACATTCTTAGCTAACGAACCGCATAAACATCTTCATTTATAGTCTAGTCTTCCTGTCTCCATGCAAGAGAATTACTGAATTAATACCCATAGAAGATCCATAGCACACGCAATATCCAAAGAAATATATGCATGCACCAGCCTTAGTGACAAGTAGCCTTTGCCCTGATGACTTTTCGAATCAAGCAACATGTACTCCAAACACAAGATATCAGATATGCTATAGGTACAGGTCGTTCTGACATCCTAGACTTTAGTCTCCTCTTCTAGTGCTAGGAGTCAGAGCCCCCAGCTCTCCTCAGTTACACGTCATGACTCGTTTGCGCGCACTAGTAGGTTAAAGGTTCCAGCTGCCCATGAAGCCCCCTCCATGTATCCACCCACTTATGACACTTCTGTGACATCTACATCACATGTTTCCGTGCACGCCCTGTGCACGCCTTCTTTTCACGCTCATATGTTCTTATCTTCTGTTTGTCACTTGTTACGCCTACTGTATTCAATGCAATCGTACTGTTTTACTATATATACTGTATGATGTTAATGAGATGGGGCAGCTGCCATTCCCCCTTTCCTTGTGTCCTGTCCCTTCCTGAACCTTAGCAGGTGATGGAACCCGATGGTCCATTGGCTCGAGCCATCTAATTAAAGCCCGTATGACTCAGATACCACGGATTCTGCCTCTTATTTTTTGAGCTATCCTTTTTCAGTTAATGCATAGAAAAATAGTACCGGTAATTATTTATTTATTTACCACAGAAATGGCGCCCGAATAGGGACGAGTCCCTTCCCCACGCGCCGGCGATGTAACGCAGGCCCCCTGACCCTTCTACAGCCGTGACGGACCCCTACTGTGCACGTGCAGATATTTCTGCTTCAAGTCTCCCTCAGGCCCACGGAGGAGACGGAGACTGCTGTCCGGCATCCAGACGAGGCGGTGAGGAAGGCGGATCGTCCCGACCAGAGCCCAAGCCGAGAGAGCAAGTGTCCGAGGTATCCGGAGGCCCACCTGTTTCCGAAGCCCGAGGCGCAAGCGTAGTGCGTAGCAGTAACCAGACGTCGTAGCAGTCCAGTCCAGTCCGAGGCCTTCAGTTTTGCTTCCCGGTGAGTACCGTTGCTGGGAACATATCTAGACGGGTTCATTAATTTGTGCCCGGTCCGACGGGTTTGGGTACACAGATCCGGTCCGGCGTGTTCACCTAGGTGGATACGGTATGACGTGTCTCTTTAGGAGACCGGTATGTTCTGTACTGTTTTAGCAGTGCATCCAGTAATTCTAGTAAGTCTGTTCTCTGGTATAGTTTCTCGAGAAGTTCCAGTATTATGTTTTCGAAGTATTGTGTTTTCAATGTATTAGGTAGCACCTGTTCGAACTGTTATTAATGTGTTTTTGATGTCGTGGTATGAGTGATTGTTTGCTATTGATTACTGTGTTCATTGTGTATTGTGGTCAAGTTCAAATGTGCCGCTGTTTTCTAAGTTACGTCAGATAAAAACCAGAAAAGGGTTACTCGAAGAATCAGTTCCTGTCCCTCCTAGGGACAGTCCTGGACATTTCATGTATCATAAGCATGGCTTAGATGCCATATTGTATCTAGATTTATGGGTGGACTACACCAAGGATCTCGAAGAGAAATATAGATGGCCTGTTTCAGGAACTTGGGATGCCGAGTGCATCATGAGAGTAGAGGAAGCATTATGGAAAAAGAAAGCCAGACAATCCCAGAAAGATGCCATAGAATTGTGGCGTGATGAATCGCATAAAAGAACAGAAAAGGAATTCAGAAAAGCAGAACTAAGTAGGGAATCCTCAGAAAAAACCCAAGAAAGGGAATTACTAGAAGAAGGTGAACGAGTTAGAGCAGAACAATCAGACAGACAAAGAAATGCCCTTATTAAAGGTATGTATCCTCTTCTCGCCGAGGGTTTGCCGAAGGCGACCCCGGAAACACCCTGTAATTTACCGCCACCATTGGTCCCGACTAAGCTACGTCATAAACCGACCGCAGCTGAAATCTTCCTTTCTTCCTATTTAGATGACACTGTCCCAGAATATGCTAATACGAATCCTACTCCGCCTGTTCAACCTCAGCACCCTGTTAATAACGTAATTACTGTTCCTCCAGTCATTGGTCCCGGGAATCCTTCTAATCCGCCAGTACCCCAGGACCAACCCACACTACGTATGCCTACTTTACCAGTCACATTACCAGCAGCCGCACATTCAGTATTAATTGAAGATTCTGGTTCAGGGGGAGCAGGGGGAGGTATTCCTATCACCCCGCCTCAAACAAAACGACTGACACTGAGAGACGCAGCATTACAGCGTACGCCAAAAGTGGCTACATACGAAGCCCTCAAAAAGTACCTTACTGATTGTAGATATGATCCAGTGCCAGGCGAAGATCACATGATATTATATTCCGTACGTTTACGACGAGTTGCAAACTTTTTGATTACCATATCAGATATGAAAGACCATTTAGACAGAATATATCATTTCATCCGAACAGGGGAGAAACCAGAAAGTATTCACGAAGCTATGGTACACAGGAAAGTCGAGATTCAAGGTATGATTTTGCAGTTTTTGATAAACTGTTTAATAAGAGAACAGGATCATCCTGATAAAGACAAAGAAGAGATGAAAGTCCTGACAAGATGGAGTGACAATATAGCAGACGGAAAACACAAGACACAAAATAGTATAGAAACCATGTACAGAAAGATTCCTAAAGAAATTATAGGCATACACGAGAGGGAGAAAGCAAGAATAATAGCAGAGAAAGAGAATGACTCTTCAGACGAAGAGGCAGACAACGAGAATTCCACTAGAATAGCGTATGTAGGTAGGACGAGACCTTCTGATAGACATACACGCCTAGACTACAAGAAAACTTTTCCTCCTCCCGTACTAGAACAGTGTTCTCTTGAACAATTATTCCAGGCTACTGATAAAGTTCTGAAACTACGAATAGGTTACAGTGAGCTTAGTACCATGCATGAACAAGAACTAGCCCGATCAGCAGTTCGATGGACTAGTGATTCTGCCACGTATTCAGACGAAGTAGTGGCTCAAATGTTTCTGAAGCTTCCGCCAGCCGAACAGCGATTGGTGGGTATGTACATGATCCAGCATCTCATTACACTGTACGAAAGTCAGCATTCTGATCCAGGTCCCTTATACAATGTACTGGACGAGTTACTCCCAAACAGATGGAAAGGTCTAGGTACCGATTTAATTAATGTCATTCTAGAACAACGCCACAAATACAGAACGTTTCTGACTCCACATTTTGTTCCTGTTTCACCCCCATTCTACATAGATAGACAGAATCCGTTGCGAGAAGTACATCCTGTTAAGGGAACGGGGGGTGAGCTCGAACGAGTATTCGTTTACACTCCTATAACGAAAATAGAACTACTAGAAATGAAAAAGTTAGTGCCCTGTCACGATAAAGATCCTGCAGGGTTCCACCGTGAATTAAAAGACATGCTCCGTATGGGAGAATACACGTATCCCGATATCATCAAAATGTTAAAGGTCCTGTTGCCTGCGGGCATATATGAAAAACTCAAAGAAAAAGAATGGGAGGTGGGAGAGAAAAAGATAGATTGGACAGCGTTAGAGAACGAAGATAATACACGAGTTCCAGGTACTGGTCTTGGAGATAGAGCCAAAGAGTTGCCCGAGTTGCTAATACAAGTCTTGCCAAGATTACTAGCCACGAAAAAGGAAGACTGGGATGCCATCTCAGCCTGTAAACAGAAACAAGACGAAGACACTAGTGATTTTTATTCTAGATTTGAGAAATGTTTCATTATTAATAGCGGTTTGAAAACAAGTAGTGAGTCGTATCCACATCTTTTTGTTACCAAACTAGTTGAGAATTCTTTACCTCAAGTTAAAAATCGAGGATTGAAAGTCGAGAGTACCTGGCAAGCTAATACCCCGTCCCAAATGCTACAGATGTTACAGTACCACCAGAACCGAATCAGAGAAGAACAAGAACACGAAAGGAGACGCATGAAAGACACGAAAATGAAAGTACTAGTGGCACAGTCTGTTCCAGCAGATAGTCAAAAGAGGGGTACGAATCAAACTAGTCATTCGGCAGCTCCCGTTAAAGGGACATGCAATTACTGTAAACAGCCAGGTCATTATATAAACGAATGTGCAGTTCTGAAACACAACATAGCTACTGGTAAGACGAAAGAGAGACTGCGTCCTCCAAGACAGGAACATGCTCCGCAGAATACGCAACCACCGCAGAACGCACAACAGACAGTAACAGTACCGCAGCCTATAGCTGCCACACAACACGTTACACAGCAGATGTACCAGTACGCACAGTCAGATTATCCAGAGTATCAGCAGTATTCATGAAACAGCCTAGAGAGGGAGGTTGGCTTGCCTCTCATCGAGGTTCCTGTAGATCAAGAGGGTCCCTATGTACACAGTCAAGTATTAGGGAAAGACAGAAAGTTTCTGATTGATACAGGGGCAAGTAGGACTACCATCAGTCATGACGAGGTTCCAGGGGCTCCACTCTCAGGCTCAAGAAATGTTTCCCTGGGATTCTCAGGAAAGCCTATTGTTAACGAAATATCGAAACCAGTTTCCCTAGAAGTTGGCCCATTGTCCCGAACTACAGACTTGTTACTTACGAAATCATGTCCAGAAAACTTACTTGGTATTAAAACATTGAAAGAATTGGGTGCAGTAATCTGTTGTTCTCCGGAAGGAGTGAGATTGTTTTTACGTGATTTTAAAGGGCATTACGTGTTAAGAGATTTTGATCCAAGATTACTGAATGTACCACAGCATTTATGGGCGCAAGGTCCAACTGATGTAGGTTGTATGCACATTACACCATATCGTGTCACCCTGAAACAAGGAGTTGTATTACCTCGAATTCGACAATATAAGTTGCCACCTGAGGCTGTAGCAGCCTTATCGAAAATTATTGACGAGCTCATCGCTCAAGGAGTAGTTGTAGAAACTGACTCCAATGTATGTAATTCCCCGATCATCCCGATTCTCAAACGTACTGACCCAAATGCACCTCCAGTTTATCGACTAATAATTGACCTTCGAGAACTTAATAAATGTATCATACCCCAGTACCCAGTGGTTCCAGATATTTCTTCCCTATTGACTGCCATTGATTCCGAAGCTACGTTCTTTACTGTTATTGATCTCAAGAACGCTTTCTTTAGTGTCCCCATCCATCCAGACAGCCAGTTCCTTTTCGGATTCTGTTTAAATGGACGTAGCTATAAATTCACACGTGCACCTCAAGGTTTCACAGAAAGTCCTAGTATTTACAGTCAAGCACTTAAACGACAACTAGACAGTATTCACATGCCAACTGACACTGCCCTGCTCCAGTATGTCGATGATCTATTGATCACAGCCCGTACAGAACATGACTGCGAACGTGCATCGCTGACAGTCTTGTATTTCCTGGCAGAAATGGGGCACAAGGTGTCCCCTTCGAAACTGCAATTCTGTGTCCAGCAAGTGGTATACCTTGGACACTTGCTGTCCAAGTGGGGTAGACAGTTGACACCTGACCGTATCCAGTTAATAGCACATTTTCCACAGCCCAAGACACAGAAGGAGGTACGAGCTTTTATCGGCCTCACTTCTTACTGCAGACAATGGATCCCTCAGTACGCATATCTAGCCAAGCCATTGATACAGTTAACAACACAGGAGGCAGCGACATCGACTGTCCTCCCTTGGACCCAGGAACATACACTTGTTTTCAATGAGTTAAAGAAAGCTTTATGTAATGCACCTGTGTTAGCGACACCAAACTACAGTAAACCTTTTACACTTTTTGTCACTGAACGTGATGGTACAGCATTATCTGTTCTCACACAAGACCAAGCAGGACAACACAAGCCTTGTGCTTATTTTTCTAGCACATTAGATCCAGTAGCCCAGGCTCTGCCTGCGTGCCTCAAATCAGTTGCAGCCACAGCTCTAGCTATTAGACAAAGTGATTCCATAGTGTTAGGACACTCCCTGACAGTACAGGTTCCACACTCTGTGGAAGTTCTTTTAAACCGAACACAGACTCAGCACTTGACAATTGCACGATTAACAGGATATGAACTGACACTGTTCCAGCCACACATAGAAATCAGACGCTGCAACATATTAAATCCTGCTACACTGTTACCCTCGATTACCTCAAATCCTGCCACACATGACTGTGTGGAAGTTATTAACACCATGACAAAGCCAAGACAAGACTTGACGGACATTGTATTACCTGATCCAGACCTGACACTTTATGTGGATGGTTCATGTATGAGAACAAGTACTGGAGAGTTAGTAGATGCATATGCAGTGACTACTGAAACTGAAGTTATAGAAACACATCGTATTGACACCCTGTCTGCTCAAGCAGCAGAGCTCATCGCTCTGACCCAAGCCTGCATACGAGCCAAGAACCTGAAAGTAAACATATATACAGATTCACGTTATGCATTCGGAGTCGTACACGACTTTGGAGTCCTCTGGCAAGAAAGAGGTTTCATGACCTCTCATGGAGCCAAGATTCAGCATGGCCCCCTCATTCAAGCTCTGTTAGAAGCAATACATTTACCGACAGCTATAGCCATTATGAAGTGCAAAGCACATACGAAAGCCACTGACACCATTTCCCAGGGTAACGATCTGGCAGATCGAACAGCCAAGCTTACAGCTCAGACTCCAGACACTACAGTTAACATGATAAAAACAGACGTTCCAGACCAGACGACTTGTATGACAGTTAAGGACCCTACACAAGACGTACTAGACATACAGACACATGCTACCCCAGACGAAATCAAGAAATGGTCTGAACAAGGAGGGGTCCAGACAGATCAGGGATGGTTGACGAAGGGAAAGGCCACATGGTTTCTCCCCGACTCTATGGTTCAAGTCATCATTAATACAGCACACAGTCCAGCACACTTAGGAGAAAAAGCTATGTTAGACAGCATTCAGAATCTCTGGTTTAACAAGCATTTACGAGCAGCAGCGAAGCAGAAAGTGCGTACCTGCATGATCTGTTGTCAGTTCAATCCAGGTAAAGGTGTTCCCGTGGAACAAGGTGGATTTCATCCTCCTGACCACCCTTTTGAAGTCCTCCAGGTGGATTATATCCAGATGAATCGATGTCGAGGTTTCAAGTATGTCCTCGTAGTTGTATGCGCTTTGTCCAGATGGACAGAAGCATATCCAGTCCCAGATTACACTGCCGCGACCACTGCCAAGCAGCTGGTTCGTGAGTTCTTCCCTCGCTATGGTTTGCCCCGGGTCGTGTATTCAGATAACGGACAGCCATTCTCGTCCGAACTCATGAAACAGGTATCACTTCTGTTAGGGTACCAGTGGAAGTTCCACTGCGTACGACATCCCGAGGCAGCTGGCCTCGTCGAGAGACACAATCAAACTCTGAAAATACGAATAGCGAAGGTCTGTGCAGAGAAAGGTGTAGATTGGATGGTAGCCCTGCCAGTTGCCCTCTTTTATATGAGAATGGTCGCTCACTCCCGATCGGGTTTGTCACCTTACGAAGTAGTGTTTGGTCGTCCCCCAAACATGTGGGGTACACCTATGCCACGTAAAATCACCGATGTTGACAGTAATATGCTGACAGATTACCTAGCTTCCTTGATGTCTGCACTACTCTCTTGTCGTTCACAGGTCGCGGCTGCCTTTCCAGATAACACCCAGGTGAAACCGCACGAGGTCGTTCCCGGTGACCTTGTTCTGATCCGCAACTTCGATCGTTCAAGCCCTCTGGAGCCCCGCTGGAAGGAGCCAAAACTCGTGCTGATGACTACAAGGACCGCCGTAAAGCTGGAAGGAAGAAAAGGCTGGCTCCACTCCAGTCACATCAAGCGTTTCCATGGACTGCGTCCAAAGACTTTTTTCAAGGACTGCCCCGATACTGACTCTAAACTTCCCCTGTTAGAGAAAACTCCGCAGCAGGAGTATAAATTAAAATTGAGGTCTAGTAAGTCAGACAGCGTTTAATTGTTTAAGTCCCTCTCGGGTGAAGCGGTTAGACAGGTTCCTGACATGTATGAGATAGACCCACATAGTGAGAGAGATAGACGAAACTCCAAGAAAACAAAATACTGTAAAAGTCTGCGAAGCAGATGCGTCGTTACGTTATTGTTTATGTTATTTCTGAGTCTTACGATCACATGTATAAGTTATATGCTACACGTATTTTTTCCTCCTCTTGGTCCGCATGTACATTTTTCTTCTAATGATACAGTAGAGCACACTTTTAGTGAACTACCCCCTCACGAGTTATCCTACCGACTTGCAATGCGCAACAATACTTTTATTTGTATGTTACACTATTCACACCAGACCAGCAATGCCACTAATTGTTGGGTATGTGGTCGACTCCCCCCTTACCAGACAGTGAAGGGAGCTCTGCCACTTTTTCCCTATCCGTTTTCACACAATGGTTCGTGTGGAGCCTGGTTTACTTTAACGTCATCTTCAGACGATAAGTCCCTTCTGAATAGAACCTGTTTCCCAGACAAGGACGGTCTTTCCCATAGAACGGGGTTAGATCTAGAAAATGAAGTATATGATCTAGGTAACTTTTCCTCCAACCTCATGGTCTTGAATGTTCAGTCCGAGACCACTCCAGACTTGCCTTCTATAACAGTTCTAGCAGTGAAAGGCGAATTCTGTGTTAGAAAGAATGGTTCAGTACATCTAGGACACAGTGATTGTACTACTGTGGTCGAGTATAGTGACAGTGGGAAATCTACTTTTAAAGCCTCACGTCATTCTTATTTTATATGTGGTCAGACCGCATATGTACGTTTGCCCCTAGATTGGGATGGAACATGTTACATTGCCTTCCTACTGCCACCAGTTTTCCTGGCCCCATCCGATTATCACAGAAATACCCATCTAGTACACGTTAGACATAGAAGGGAGATCGAGTCTCCAATTGTCGATCAAACTGAAACTGCCTTAGAACAGTATACAGATTTCAATAAAGGTTTCTTTTTCTTCATAGGACCTATCCAGAATAGTAAATTAATACGCAGGTTAACCAGAACCCTTGAAGCAGTAGTGAATGAGACTACTTCCGCCCTAGGTAACTTAACAGAAGAGCAGTCTGCTATGAGATTTGTTGTTCTTCAGAACCGCCTTGTTCTTGACGTCATACTGGCCGATAGGGGCGGAGCTTGTAGAGTCATCGGATCTAGTTGTTGCGTTTTCATTCCTAATAACGCACCGTCTGTGTATTCAGCCATAACTAGACTTCATAAAATAGCTCATCAGCTACACCAGAATCCAGGCACCTGGACTTGGTCCGGCTGGCTCTGGAGTATAATATCTGCGTGGGGATGGAAAGTATTGTCATTCCTAGGAGTAGTAGTAATGATCATATTTAGTTGTTGTCTCTGTTTACAATGTGGCCCTGCGATTTGCGGCTTGTGTGCTACATCTTGTATTCCACGTCCAAAGTCCTATTCCCAAAAGATAAAAGACGAGCAAATGATGCTGTATGAACAGATAGATAGTATCATGAATATTGATGTTTCCTGATGGAAACGTAGGGAACAAGGAGGGAATGAGGAAAATTGAATTTTGCCCTGTCATGTGTCCCTACGTGTTCCCCATCATATGTTATATGTGCATGATCACTATGCATATTTCCTTTATATGACCGAATAAAGACGCAGTTATAGTTGCGTCCAACGTTAGTATGTCAGTTATCCAGTCCTCGTGAAAGCAACGTGAATTGGGCTTTTAGGCCTATGTTGCCAACGTCTTTACATTGTGCACGTTAAATCATCGAGATGCACCCGTTTCTAGGCCTCACAGGGCCCGGACACCAGATTCAAGCCTCAAGTCTCCTGAACCACTCCGAGGAGAGATGCAGCCCCGCCCGCATCCCTGACCCTTCACACCCTTCCTGCCAAGCAGCGTGGTGCCCGGCTTGGCCTAGCCTGCCTGCCTGCCAAGAATATGTTATGCCTACAGTTATATGTTCAGCTCCCCGGCTTCACATTCTTAGCTAACGAACCGCATAAACATCTTCATTTATAGTCTAGTCTTCCTGTCTCCATGCAAGAGAATTACTGAATTAATACCCGATCCATAGCACACGCAATATCCAAAGAAATATATGCATGCACCAGCCTTAGTGACAAGTAGCCTTTGCCCTGATGACTTTTCGATTCAAGCAACATGTACTCCAAACACAAGATATCAGATATGCTATAGGTACAGGTCGTTCTGACATCCTAGACTTTAGTCTCCTCTTCTAGTGCTAGGAGTCAGAGCCCCCAGCTCTCCTCAGTTACACGTCATGACTCGTTTGCGCGCACTAGTAGGTTAAAGGTTCCAGCTGCCCATGAAGCCCCCTCCATGTATCCACCCACTTATGACACTTCTGTGACATCTACATCACATGTTTCCGTGCACGCCCTGTGCACGCCTTCTTTTCACGCTCATATGTTCTTATCTTCTGTTTGTCACTTGTTACGCCTACTGTATTCAATGCAATCGTACTGTTTTACTATATATACTGTATGATGTTAATGAGATGGGGCAGCTGCCATTCCCCCTTTCCTTGTGTCCTGTCCCTTCCTGAACCTTAGCAGGTGATGGAACCCGATGGTCCATTGGCTCGAGCCATCTAATTAAAGCCCGTATGACTCAGATACCACGGATTCTGCCTCTTATTTATTGAGCTATCCTTTTTCAGTTAATGCATAGAAAAATAGTACCGGTAATTATTTATTTATTTACCACAATCTTCCCGCCAGAGGGGAGGGGGAAGTCAGAATAGACAGAGGGGATCCCAGGTAGGGTCCCCGCGCAGCCCCCCCAGAAACCAGCCTGGCACCTCGCCTCCCCCAGCGCGCGCAGGGTTCCCCCCAGCTAAGCCAGGGCCCCGGGTCAGCCAAGCCTGCTACCATTGCCAGCAACCAGGGCACTATGCCAATGACCCCCGCTGCCCTTTGTTCAAGAAGCCTGCCGCTGCAGGGCCCCCAGTGCGCCACATCACCTCAGTAGCCCTAGAAGAGGATGGGGAGGAAGAGTTCGAGGGAGCGGACCCCGCAGCGATGATGTTAGTCTCCCTGGGTGATAGGGAGATCGTCCCAGGAGCCCCCCTACCCGACAACACCGAGAAATACCGACAGCAGGTGACTGTCAATGGCCACCACATAGGGGCGCTCCGAGACACTGGGGCCAGTATCACGGCCGTCAAACGGCACCTCGTCACCGAAGCCCAGATTGTTCCCCACATCTCCTGCAGGGTGATCGCAGCAGATAACTCCGTCCGCACCTGCCAGATAGCTCAAGTCCCGTTCGAATGGGGGGGCGTCTCCGGAGAGTTACGAGTGGCGGTCCGCTCAGACATGCCCGTGGACTGCCTGCTCGGCAACGATCTAGAGAGCTCCCCATGGCAGCGGGTTGAGAAAAGGACCCACTTGGAGATGGTGGGCCTGCCCGAGTGGGCCTGTGTGAGCACTCGGCCGATGACCGCCCGAAGGACCACCCCCGAAGGGGCGACCGTAGAGGCGGCACCGGCTACCCCCGAGGACCCCGAGGTCCCTGAATCCCCTGAGACCCCTGAGCTATTCCCCGGGGAGAGCTTCCCCCCCAACGCAGGGCCCCTCGGCCCCGACGGCGAACCGGCCCCGAGCTTGGACGATCTTCCTGAGCTGGGCCAGTGGCGCCAGGAAGGAGGACCGTCCCGAGAAGAATTCTGCCTAGAGCAGACCTCCTGTCCATCCTTGGTTTGGCCGCGGCAGCAGGCCGCCGCCCAGGCCGCCGGTGACCAGTCCGGCTCCCACTTTGTCTATTGGGAAAACGGCCTCTTGTATAGCGAACAAAAGTCCGCCGAGCTAGGGTCAGGCCGAGTGCTGGTGGTACCCCTACGCTTCCGCGGCTTTCTCCTGAACTTGGCCCACGATGTGCCCCTGGCGGGACACTTAGGTCAAGACAAAACATATCACCGCCTAGTCACCCACTTTTACTGGCCGGGCATGCGCTCCGATGTGGAGGCCCACTGTAAGTCCTGCCCCACGTGTCAGTCCAGCGGAAAGAGCGGGGGAAGCGCAAGGCCCCCCTCCAACCCTTCCCCATGGTCAGTACCCCCTTTGAAAGGGTGGGAATCGACATTGTGGGCCCCCTCGACCCCCGGACCTCCTTGGGGCACCGCTTTATCCTTGTCTTGGTGGACCATGCCACCCGATACCCCGAAGCCATTCCCCTCCGAACGGTGACCGCCCCCGTAGTGGGGCGGGCCCTTATGGCCATCTTCTCCCGGGTGGGATTCCCCCGAGAAGTCGTCAGCGACCAACTTCATCTCCAAATACATGAAGTCCCTGTGGCAACAATGTGGGGTGACGTACAAATTTACCACCCCATATCATCCCCAGGGTAACGGTCTGGTGGAGCGATTCAACCGGACCCTCAAGGGAATGATCATGGGTCTCGAAGAGCCCCTGAGGCGTAAGTGGGACGTCCTCCTTCCCTGTCTCCTCTTCGCATACCGCGACGTCCCCCAGAAGTCCCTGGGGTTCAGCCCCTTCGAGCTCCTCTACGGGAACCCCGTCAGGGGACCCCTCACCCTGGTCAAAGAAGGGTGGGAGACGGCGGCCCCCGAGCCCCCTCCCGATGTGTCTCGATACATTCTGACCCTCCGGAACCAGACGAGGAAGTTCAGAGAACTGGCCGAGGCCAACCTCGAGGCCAGTCAAGAAGAAATGAAACGGTGGTATGACCAGAATGCCACTCTGGTCGAGTTTCAACCCGGACAGCAGGTCTGGGTGATGGCCCCCGTGGAGCCCTGTGCCTGCAAGACAAGTGGACAGGGCCCTTCAAGGTGGTAGAGCGCAAGAGTCAGGTGACCTACCTCATCGATGTAGAGTCCCCCAGGAACACCTTGCGGGTCCTTCATGTGAACCGCCTCAAGCCCCACTTCGCCCGGTCCGAGTTGAGCTTGCTCCTCGCCACGGACGACGGGGAAGAGGTAGAAACGGAGCCTCTCCCCGATCTCCTGTGTACCCAAGAGAAAGACGGCTCCGTAGAGGGAGTGAGTCTCTCCTCCTCCCTCTCTCCCGAGCAGCGCGAGGACTGTTGCCAGCTGTTGGGACAGTTCTCGGACCTCTTCTCCCTCACCCCCGGCGTCACCAACTGGTGCGTCCACGACGTGGACACCGGGGACAGCCCCCCGGTACGGCACAGAGCCTACCGCGTCCCTGACCGAGTCTGGGCCTGTATCAAGGCCGAGGTATCAAAGATGCTAGTTCTCGGGGTGGTCGAGGCCTCTGACAGCCCATGGGCTAGCCCTGTGGTCCTGGTCCCGAAGGCAGCCGCCCCCGGTGCTGTTCCCGAGCTGAGGTTTTGCGTTGACTACCGCGGGCTCAACGCAGTCACCAGAACCGATGCGCACCCCATCCCCCAAGCAGACGAGCTTATCGATCGCATCGGGGCTGCTCGCTTCCTTAGCATGTTCGACCTGACCAGTGGATACTGGCAGATCGCCCTCACCGAGAGAGCCAAGGAAAGATCCGCGTTTTCCACCCCGGATGGTCACTACCATTTCCGGGTGATGCCCTTCGGGATGAAGAACGCCCCCGCCACCTTCCAGAGACTGGTGAACCAGGTACTGGCGGGGTTGGAGGAGTTCAGCGCTGCGTATCTGGCCGATATCGCAGTGTACAGTTCCCACTGGCCCGAGCATCTCCAGCACCTCTGGGCGGTGCTGACGGCCCTGAGAAGGGCCGGTCTCACCATTAAGGCGAGCAAGTGCCAGATCGGACAGGGGTCCGTAGTCTACCTCGGGTACCAGGTCGGCAGCGGCCTCGTAGCCCCCCTCCAGCCCAAGATCGATGCCATCGTGGCTTGGGAGGCCCCCACGACCCAGACGGAAGTGCGGGCGTTTCTAGGGCTCACTGGGTACTACCGACGGTTCATCAAGGGGTACGGCAGCATCGTAGCCCCCCTCACGGAGTTAACCTCCAAAAACCAGCCGAAGAAAGTCAGCTGGACCTCTGCCTGCCAAGAGGCGTTCAAAACTCTAAAAGACGCCATGTGCACTGCCCCCATCCTACAGGCCCCCGACTACTCACGAGAGTTTGTAGTCCAGACGGACGCATCCGAGCATGGCATCGTAGCAGTCCTGTCCCAGGTGAACGAGGGCGGCCTAGACCAACCAGTGGCATTCATTAGCCGAAGGCTACTCCCTCGAGAACAAAGGTGGAGCACCATCGAGCGGGAGGCCTTCGCGGTGGTTTGGGCCCTGAAGAAGCTGAGGCCCTACCTGTTCGGTACTCACTTCCGGGTCCAGACCGACCACCGACCTCTCCGGTGGCTAATGCAGATGAGAGGGGAGAATCCCAAATTGCTGCGCTGGTCCATCTCCCTCCAGGGGATGGACTTCACTGTTGAGCACCGGCCTGGCTCTGACCACGCCAAGGCAGACGGCCTGTCCCGATTCTTCCGCCTCAGCGAAGAGAACCCCCAAGAGGATGGGTAGTTCTCCCCGCCTTCCGCTGGGGGGGACGCGTGTTGGACCCGGCCTCGTGGCGTGGTTCATCTCTGTCCCTCCACAGCCCGTTAGGGTATCCTGCACCCCGAGCCTAGTCGTCCTACTCCAGTTAAGCCTAGATCCCCCTAGAACCTCGACCAGGCCTGCCTTTCCCGCTCCACGTCCGGCTCCGAGCCCCTAAACTGTGCATGCCCCACAAGGCCAGGACGCCGTCTTCCCTTCCCGACATCCCTGTCTCCCTGGGCCTAGCGTGACCCCGGCCCCCGCGAAACCCAGACTCCAAAGGCGCGCCAGTCCCGGATAGGGGGTAAAAGGGCTCCCCGAGTGGGATAAGCCGGGGAGTTTCGATGGCACCTCCGGCCTCCCCTGAGAGTCTGGTATCTGTCACACCTTTGGCCCTCCCCTGTGGGCCAGTTTCGATCACCCCTCTGACCTCCCCGAGGGCTGGCTCCAGACCCGCTGGGCGTCTGGGAATTCCCGGACCCATCTTTCCAAGGGATCAAAGAACCAGCCGCCGGACCTCGCCAAAGACCAGCCCCCCAGCAGGAGACCTCTGCCTGCGAGGGTCCGGAGATCAAAGAGCAAAAGGACTATAACTGGGCCCGCCTGACAACTAGCGGGCAGTTGTATCTTGGACCTGAAGCCTGCTGATCTGATCGCGGCTGACCCTAAGAAGACTCATCCTGAACCTCTGAGCCCTGCTGACGCTGTCGCGGCTCACGCTGAACTTATAACCATCGAAGCCCTGCTGACGCTGTCGCGGCTCAAGCTGAACGTGTAACCATCGGAGCCCTGCTGACGCTGTCGCGGCTCGAGCTGAACTCGTATCCATCAGAGCCCTGCTGACGCTGTCGCGGCTCGACCTCTAAGACCCCCCGAGCCCTGCTGACGCTGTCGCGGCTCAGGCTTGAGCCTGCAACCCTCCGAGCCCTGCTGACGTTGTCGCGGCTCCTCACGAACTTCTCCGGATCGAGCCCTGCTGACCTCGTCGCGGCTCGAGGAGTACTCTGGTCCGGCTGGACCATCGAGACCATCATCACGCCCAAGCCGACTCGACGGAGGTGAGGCAGCCAGTACGACCATCATCCCGTATCCCCCAGCTCGAGGATTGAGAGCTGTGCGTAGGGTACGCCTCATACTGACCCAGAAACTAAAAGACTGTCCTGCTTCCCCCTTCCTGAATCCTCCAGGACTTTATGGTCCCTCGACCACCGTGTATATAAGAGTGCTTCCTTCGTATATTACTTATATAAAGAACTTGTTATTAGAATCCAACGGCGTGGTGTCTGTTCATAGTGTGGTGTGAGCTCCGTGTGTACGATCCTAGACCCGAAGTCCTCCCCTCCCCAGTGAGGACCTCACAATCAAGACTCGGCAAGTTCTGGGGAAGAGGTGGGTCTTGGGGGTGTCGGGGTGAGCACAACCTGGCCCTCTGAGACGTCCCCTTCTAACAAAGGGGCACATTAGGATGGCGGACGGACCTGCGTCCGTCCGCCACCCCAGAGGAGGAGGGACCATCCGCAGGGACAGCGGCGGTCCCTCAGTGCCAATTAGGATGTGACTGCCACCCTGGCGGTCACATCCTGTATCATTAACATTGCGGCGGGTGCTGCTTGAAGCAGCACATGCTGCAATGTTAATATATGCATGTTTACCTTTGCATGCACGAAGCTGCAGGGACCGCATGGTGCCTGCCGCTTCGTTTACGCAAAGGCAGGGGGGTACCATAGGTACCCCCCATGTGCACCCCCCACACCCTCTTCACACCTAGGGGCCCGTAACGGGCCCCCAAAGTAAACACCGTATGCCTTTCCATGGCGGAAATGCCGCCGTGGAAAGGCATAGGATCACAGCCATCCTAATATGGCTGGGTGTGTCTGATAGACACCGCCAGCCATGTTAGAGCTTTTCTGCCGCGGTCGGAAGGCGACCTCGGCGGAAAAGCGGCGGACTGAAAAAAGATGCTCCAGCCATCCTAATCTGGCGGGGGTCTTTTCTCAGTCCGCAGCGGATAATCCGTATCCTCCGGGCCGGCGGTGACTTCCGCCAGCCCGGAGGATGCGGATTATCCGCTATCATAATGAGCCCCATAGTGTCGAATTCAGTAAATGCACTCAAAAGAATTGCATAACTCTACTGATTTCACAATGCCAACTAGTTTTTTCAAAAATATATAAATATATATATATACACACACACACGTGTGTGTGTGTGAATGTGTGTGTGTGTGTTAGTGCATGTCTGCAGAATATACATAATGGATTACTTTGTAATATGGTCACTATATAAACACATGATAGCCATGGAAGCCATATTTTGCACACCAAATGCAATGATTCTGACTCCCTTTATCTATATAAATAAAAAACAATACCTAAAAGTGAAAATTTATTAAACAAAACCCATAAACAAACCAACTAATGATACTACATTCATAGTCCTCTCTGTCAAAGTGGTACGGGTAATGTTATATGTAATCTCATCTGTAACATGATTTACAGCATTTGTAATTACATCTGTTTCATTAGGATTCAGGTCATAAGCTTTGCATTTGGTGTGTGAGTGTGTGTGAGCTATGGATTGCATTACTGAGTTTCAGGGGATTTCAAATTTAATTTGCAGAGCTATGAGGTAATAGAGACAACCATAACTTCACTTTAACCCCTTTGTTTAGAGAATAAATTAATACATTAATACATCGATATCGACGTTAGCGACTGCTTTCAGTCGCTAACTGGTTGGGTACACCCACTTTGCATGTCATTACCGATATATATCGCTGACATGCAAAGCGGGCCCCAAACCGCTCGCTATCGCCGAAAAGCTGTCGCTAACATCAGTTAGCGACAGCTTGCTAATAGAGCGATAGAATTATCGCTGCTTAGCGTCCGAAAACGGCCGATAAACCGGTGATAATTGCCTATCGCCACCCTTGATAATATGCCCCATAGTTCTAACAGAGCAGCGGCCTGTGTGTTGATTCCCCAGTGTTATACTGCAGCTTCCAGTGATGCCAGAGTTTTAGCCGTTCTAAGCCCAAAGGAGTCCAAGTAAAAGCCCAAATTCAGCCCAACTCAGATCAGTTTCAGTCCAAATATGGCCCAAAGATGCACCTTTCAAATTATGCACAATTAGCCTTCATAAACATTACAAGGATAATTCTAAAGTTTATTAAATATACAAATAGTGAGAGCAGGTACAATGGGCACCAATGGACTTCTGCAAATATTCCCAAATTCTATTAAATATGCTCATTTTGAAGACCAGTCCCCACTGTAACCATCTAAGTGGCACTTTTGTCACAACAAATCCAAACTTCAGCCTGGCATTCATGAATTAATTCTACATTTGGAGATTATGATCTACCATAATGAAGTCTAAGAATAAGAACATCAAAGCAGTATGGCTCCAAAAAGAACAGTGAATGGATCTTTCTGAATTAACACCACAAAATAATACCCGTATTATGAAACACCACTTGTCTTAAAGTAATTTCAGCACTTGTTTGACAAGGATTGCATTCTATCTACTTGCCTGAAAATATTCAAATAAAAAGCCTCTTTTAAAAGGCATTCATGACAGTATGGGACAACAATACAATTAAACTTGTGGCAGACAATTTAAAAAAACAGTTTTCCTGCAAAACAAGTGCTTAAATGTGAAGCGACAATGGGAAGACGTAAAAGCCCAGAAGGAAATGTGTCCTGTCTGTCAGCTGCAAGGGTCACTGCCATAAGATGAGAGGCCCACATCCCTTCAGTAAGAATACACGGAAGAGATCAGAAAAAATGAGATAGTCACTTACTCTGACCAATTCCCTTCCCTGATCTCCACCCCAAAGTCTTTCACCATGACCAGATAATCTGCAACTAGAATTTATACAGGACTCATGTCGTTGTCTTTGTGTTGCAGCCAAAACTAGACTAAAGCTCCCAGTCTTGGCAAGAAGCAGATGGGTTTGTTTGGGGTCTAAATTAAGGAAAGAATTTAAGATTGATGCTTCCTCAACTCTGCTGACACCGTCATCATCCCTCTTGTCCCATCCCACTCCATTCCACTTCATCTTCAGCATTGTCACACTATCATGCCACCGCTGACCTGTGCACTCTCCTGGGCCTGTGCAGTTCTTTTGTACCCACAATGGACTTTAAGTTGGACAGGTCTTAAAACTGACTCTGAAATGGATCCCTATATTCATGTTTTTAACTTTGAAGGCAAAAGCATAGATCCATTTCCAAACGGTGACTGTAAAAACCCTAAGGTAACCTATGTCAGCAAAGCCGTGTCTGTTTACATTTTACATGTTTCACACTGCCCTTAAGAATATTTCATTTTTCCAAATGTTGTGTTTCTGTAGTTTTATTTTCATGCAACATATGACTATTGTATAGTGCGTATTGTCAACTCAGTCGTGCCTAGGTGTGTAGGTGAGTTCAGATTGCAGGTGGGTGTTTATGAAGGTCATGGTTGAGAACCATGAGGTTGAAGGAAGTATGAGTTTCTCAGTGCTTGCAATTGGGTTATTAAGGTGTTCAGACTAAATGCACATGCAGTCCTTCACCTTTCTGCACAGCGCACAGATTGATGGTCACACATATACCAACTGCAATTAAAGCCGCACTGCACATGTTCAGTAGGAGGCTGTCATGTCCGGTTTCTCTCGCCCATCTGGGTGAGGTGAGGCTAAGGCTGTAGGGCCACTATTATCTCACATCTTTCTGAAATCCTTCATTTGTATACCTCATTTCATCATTTACCTCTTATGCCCTAGTTTCCACTCTTTCCTTCTGTACATCAGTGCAGGAAATAGGAGGGCCCTGCAGCTATTATTAAGCTGGACGTGGGTCAGCATGTGATAGACAGTGAATTTATCCTGGTGTAATTTGAAAATCACAGGAACTAATTCAGCAGCAGTTGCATGGTGTCTGCTTTACTTTCAGAGCATTGCAAAAAACACAGTTGATGGACAGAATGTAGAACAATGTCATACATTCACCCCAGTACAAGGATCTGGGCCTAAATCCATCGTTTTTTTGCACTCCACACCACCCTGGGTTAGACACTGGCTATATGCAAATCAGCTCTGACCCTGTGCCTCATGGGAACAGTCCAGTCCGAACTACCAAGCCATGTCTTTCCCAGACCGGAATCAAGCATCCAAGGACCGGTTTCTGGCTATCAGCCTTCATCAGCCTGGATAGCTTGACTCCAGTGGTGTGGAGAGCCTGGGACTCACGTCTGAGCATACCCAGCCCACTCGGGGTGAAAATTGCAAAAAACACAGTTGATGGACAGAATGTAGAACAATGTCATACATTCACCCCAGTACAAGGATCTGGGCCTAAATACATCGTTTTTTTGCACTCCACACCACCCTGGGTTAGACACTGGCTATATGCAAATCAGCTCTGACCCTGTGCCTCATGGGAACAGTCCAGTCCGAACTACCAAGCCATGTCTTTCCCAGACCGGAATCAAGCATCCAAGGACCGGTTTCTGGCTATCAGCCTTCATCAGCCTGGATAGCTTGACTCCAGTGGTGTGGAGAGCCTAGGACTCACGTCTGAGCATACCCAGCCCACTCGGGGTGAAAATTGCAAAAAACACAGTTGATGGACAGAATGTAGAACAATGTCATACATTCACCCCAGTACAAGGATCTGGGCCTAAATCCATCGTTTTTTTGCACTCCACACCACCCTGGGTTAGACACTGGCTATATGCAAATCAGCTCTGACCCTGTGCCTCATGGGAACAGTCCAGTCCGAACTACCAAGCCATGTCTTTCCCAGACCGGAATCAAGCATCCAAGGACCGGTTTCTGGCTATCAGCCTTCATCAGCCTGGATAGCTTGACTCCAGTGGTGTGGAGAGCCTGGGACTCACGTCTGAGCATATCCAGCCCACTCGGGGTGAAAATTGCAAAAAACACAGTTGGAAGACAGAATGTAGAACAATGTCATACATTCACCCCAGTACAAGGATCTGGGCCTAAAGCCATCGTTGTTTTGCACTCCACACCACCCTGGGTTAGACACTGGCTATATGCAAATCAGCTCTGACCCTGTGCCTCATGGGAACAGTCCAGTCCGAACTACCAAGCCATGTCTTTCCCAGACCGGAATCAAGCATCCAAGGACCTGTTTCTGGCTATCAGCCTTCATCAGCCTGGATAGCTTGACTCCAGTGGTGTGGAGAGCCTGGGACTCACGTCTGAACGTCACGAACTGGAAAGGCATGGTGAGCAAAATAACGATGGATTTAGGCCCAGATCTCTGTACTGGGGTGAATGTATGACATTGTTCTGCATTCTGTCCATCACCTGTTGTTTTTGCTTTTGTCACCCCGTGTGGGACGGGTATGCTCAGACGTGAGTCCCGTGCTCTCCATGCCACTGGAATCAAGCTATCCAGGCTGATGAGGGCTGAAAGCCCGAAACCGGTCCTTGGATGCTTGTTTCCAGTCCAGGGAGGACCTGGCTTGGCAGTTCGGGCTGGACTGTTCCCATGGGGCACAGGGTCAAGACTGATTTGCATATGCTGGGTTCAAACTGGAAAGGCATGGTGAGCAAAAAAACGATGGATTTAGGCCCAGATCTCTGTACTGGGGTGAATGTATGACATTGTTCTGCATTCTGTCCATCACCTGTAGTTTTACTTACTTTCAGAGCAGCAACCTGTAGATGGTACAGGGGTGTTCTTATTTTCACGTCCATCTGGGCCCAAAACAAAGGCCTCACTTAAAGGGCCCTCCAATTCTTAGGGTCTCATCCTGGCAGAGAACTATCTGCAGTTTAACACCTATATATCTATGCAATGGAGGGAAAAAAAAGACACTGAGGGATATATTCACCAATATTTCACACAATGTAACGCAGCAGAGAGGAACACCTTATGGTGCTGCGTTGCATGAAAGGGAAACAGTAGAAATGTGCCATTTCTACTAAGATATGCTGCATTTCTCCTGTCTCCCAGTACTGGAGCACTTGTGGCAGCCCAGTACCAGCGCAGAATGCAGCACACATAGAAAGAGGAAGCAACAAAGAGAAATAAAGTTATTTCTCCTCTTTACGCCTCAGTAGGGAGGCGCAGCATTTTGTAACAATAATAGGTTCATTGACTTTAGTAATTCTGGGGTTGTGTCAAAAACCATGGGTGGATGCATGAGAACACCAACACACCACCCAAGGAAAGCCTCCCTGCCGCAAGGTAGCACACAGCAGCAATATGCACTGCCTTGCGTTAGTTTGGATTTCCTAAACCACTCAGAGCTGCACAGGGCGGCTTTACGTAGCTTAGTAAATACCATTTAAGGACTTGAGTTGCCTTGGGCACCTTTTTACCCTATACTATCTCAGAGGCAAGATGGCTGCCGTGAGGATGGCTGTGTGAACAGCCAGCTCCTTGGTTCCAGGCGTCCGGGAGTGAAGGAGAAAGGAAAACTCCGTTTTTTTTTCACGATAATCTCCGTGATAATCTTCGTGAAATCCCTGCTGTATGAGTACATCTCTGCTCAATAGGGCGTTTTCGTCCTACCTGATCGAATAACGCCGTACTTGTAGCTGCTTCACGTTGTGTCTACCCTGTGCGGGACGGTGCTGGTCGGAGCTGTTCCGAGGCATTGACCATTTCCGGGTTGGACGCCAAGGTGAACGCTGCACAAAACTAGCACTCTCAGAGCGGAGTTGAGCTAGCGCGACGGTACTATACCGTGGTAACCACTGGATACAAAATATCCTTGAGACGGAGTTCACGAATGTTGCTGAATTTCCTTGAGCTGAATCGGCGGTCCCCGCTGTGGCGAGCTACACTCTGTTTGCTTTGTTCGCAGAGTAGCGTTTTTCCTGGCAGAGGCGGCTCACGGAAGAAAAAGAAGATACCGCTACCATCTTCTATCAGCACTCGTAGCAACAAGAGAGACGGCGCAGGAAGGGATCTGAGAAGAAAGGAGCCGGGCAACGAGGAGTTCGAGATGGCAGAAGCTGCACCACCGACCCCTGGTAAAACCGCTACAAAACAGGGTAAGAACATTAACAAGGGTGTTTTGAAACCTAATGAAGCCTCGAATGTAAAGAATACCGTATCACAAACATTGCCCGACCTGTTTGGGAAGCAAGCGGCCAAGAAGAAAATAATCGACAGCAATAATCAAAATGCCGATATGACTATTTCACAACCGCCTAATCAACGTTCCACGACAGCTGATACCCAAAATAATTCTACAACTCTTATGCTGATTAATCCTTTGAGGAAGGGTATTATGGGAGGTGTAGTCTCTGGCGGAACTGTAATTAGTCGAGCATGCTCTCTTCCCTCGCTATCAATATCACCAGTAATTGACCAACAGACTGAAAAAGAATCTACTGCACAGCAAAACAATCTGGAGCTCCCAGAAAAATTCTACTCTCTGTCTGAACTCTCATCTGATGAAGCAACTTGCTTAAATAAAGACTGGGCAGAGTTTAGCTGCGAAAGTTTATCTTCTGATGGCGAGGTTAGTATGAGCCCCGATAACATTAACGCGGCTACTATCATTAAGAAAAAGTTATGGAAGAAGAGATCTTTACGTGTGACGAGCAAAGAGGCTGCTCCCAACTCACCTAGTGGGGAAAACACCCTATCTCCTAATCTAGTATCTATCACTGCCACTGACACTCTTGGGTCTAATCACAATTCTGTATTAGACTCGGCTCCGCCACAAGAAAATAATGAAGAGATTACTTTGAAAACAATTTTCGACACTATGATGAGCCACAGGGCGGAAAGCAAAGCTGAAAACCAACGTACTCAGATGACCTGTGCTAAAGTTAAAAATGCAGTTCGTCGCGCAATTAAGATGTGCTCTGAGACCACCGACAGAGTTACTGAGGCAGAGGCTAGAATATCTGTTCTAGAAGAAGAAAGTATGGCACAAAGACAGGAAGTGGTTGATTTCAAAGCCCTAAAAGAAGATCTATCCGATAAGATAGCTAATTTGGAGAACCAGGCCCGTAGAAGCAACCTACGTTTTTTGGGGGTTCCTGAAAATAAAGAAGGGTCTGATCCGAGGAGGTTTATCATTAATTTACTAAACGACGCTTTTCCTGAGATGACTGATTGGGATTGGGCACGAGAAATATAACGTGCACACAGATTTCCCTTCACTGTGAGGAATCCACGACAAGGCCAAGAAAATTATCCCAGGGCCATTCTGGTCTCCTTTAATAATTTCCTTGCCCGTGAAGCCATCTATGTAAACGCGAGACCGGATAAGAAAGCGGACGGACTGGGTTGTCAGTTTTTTGTGCGACCAGACTATTGCCAAGCTACTGTGGCTCAACGGTGGCGATTGAGGCAACTGATCCCTGATTTCCAAAAGAAAGAAGTCACAGTGTTTCTCCAAGGTCCCGCAAAACTAAAGACTATATTTAAGGGCCAAGTAAAATACTTTATTTCTGTAACCAAAGCCAAGGAATATTTGGATTCTATCTGAATAATAATTGGGAGGAACAATTTTTTCTTCTTCTATTAATGTAGACCGTAAGATTGTAGGACTATAAGGACTATAAGTTTAGAAATTCACGCTGTTGTTATCAACTTTTCAATAAGTAGGATTACTATGCTCTTCTTTATATTATCTATTTCTTTTTCCTCCTCCTTTTTTCATTCTTTCTTTTCTCCTTTCTCTTCATCGGGACGCTATGGGCCAGGGACGCGGCACCCATACGTCTTAGGAACTGGTAGTTCCTATGCCTCCTATAGTGGGGAGGGTGGGGGGAGGGGTTCTGGGTCAAAGGGTGGGGGTGGGTAAGGGCAAGGGTTGGTGGTGGGGGTGTAAGGCAGAGGTATTCAATGCAAGGATGTATACAAGGCACTCAAGTTGTAGCATCGAAGAACACATATTGTTGATGCTAGTTAACACTTTTTTTTTATATTATCATTTCAAACATGGATAAAAAGGTGAAAATATGTACAATTAATATTAATGGTCTCAATGACTTAAAAAAGATTGGGATGTTTCGTTCAATGCTCCAGACTCTATCTATTGATTTATTATGTATTCAGGAAACTCATATTGCATGGGATAAGCGCTCTCTTCTGGATAATCTGGGATTGGATGTTCTGCTTACATCTAAACAAATGGGTATAAAAAGAGGCATCGCAATCTGTATGCGTAAGGGAGTTGGGAAGTGTCTGAAAACTTCAGCTGATAAATGGGGCAGATGGGGGCTTGCTGAACTAATAATCGGGAGCTGTAAATTTACTATATGTTGTATGTACGGCCCCAATCTAGATGATGCTGAAGTTCTCAATACTATAAATGTAGAATTAGCTACTTGGGCACAACCAATCATATTATGTGGGGACCTAAATATTCACTTGCCAGCTGATTGGAATATCAAATCAGGAAGGAGATATATGGGTCGTAAGATCAGAACTTATAGTGCACTCAGAGATTTGGTTTTAAATAATGGGCTAACTGATGTCTGGCACAAATTGCATCATAAAGATCCAGGATATACCTTCTATTCTATTCCCCATCGGAAATTTGCCCGACTTGATTATTTTTTTGTATCCTCTCTGTTTTTGGAGAAAATCTGTATCGAAATACTACCTCAAGTCATTTCAGACCACAATCCTATAATTGTTGAGATTCAGTTTCCCACAGAATGTCAAAATCCAACCAGATCCTGGTCATTCCAGAGAAATTTGTTAATAGATGAAGATTATCTTCAATTTATAGTTACTATTATTAATGATTATTTTTTAATAAATAATGACACGGCCTCTCCACAAGTTGTGTGGGATTCTTTTAAATCAATTGTACGCGGAGAGACAATTAGTTTCGCAAACTACAAGAGGAAAAAAATTCAAACAGATTTCAAGGAGAGGTTAAATAAGATTAGGATAGCCGAGATCGACCTATCAACTGCATGTAAAAATAACATTGGCATTGAAGACGCTCAACTACGTCTAGTTATTGAACGCTCTGGTTTGCGGATTCATATTGCCGATGAAGTAGCATCAAAATTCAAACGTTATAAAACTGAACGCTATGAATATAGTGAGCGCACTGGCAAAATTCTAGCACAACGTATTCGACAAAAATCTTCCATAAATGAAATACAAGGTGTTAAAGACATGAACGGTGTTTACCATGAACGTAGGGAAGGAATTTTAGAGTCATTTTACGATTTCTATAAGACACTGTACAACGACCTCAATAACGAAGTTGATAAGACTCTTAATCCTGCAACCTATCTTCAAAGTGCTAACCAACTGTCACTGTGTCCCGAGGAGACTGATTCATTCATACGTCCAATAAGTTGGGATGAGATTGAAAACGCCATCTTGAGTCTTGCGGCAGGTAAAGCTATGGGACCCGACCAGATACCCCTTGAATTCTATCGGACATTCAGACACATGTTGAAACCAGAGCTGTTAATGATTTTCAATTTAGCATTTCAAGGTAAATCCCCTGATTCCTGGTCTATTGCTACCATAGTTGTTTTCTTAAAAAAGAACAAGGACTCAAAAGAATTAGGCTCCTATCGCCCCATTTCTCTTATCACCGCAGACAGTAAGATTTATTCCAAAATTCTTGAAAATAGATTAAATAATGTAATGTCTGGCTTGGTTTCTCACATTCAACACGGCTTCATTAGACACAGAGATACTACAGATCATGTCAAACGCGTTATTACATTACTGGACTGGGCTCAAGCAAAGGAATCCCCAGTTGGGGTGATCTTACTCGATGCTGAAAAAGCGTTTGATAGAGTAGACTGGGGATTCCTTTGGACTGTATTAGAATGGAAAGGGTTCCCATTACAATTCATTCAAGCAGTACGATCACTTTATTCTAATCCTAAGGGTGTAATAAGATTAGGTACTGACAATTCGAGACCTTTTTCAATCACCAGGGGGACTAGACAAGGCTGCCCTTGTTCCCCGCTTCTATTTGCTCTATATCTAGAACCCTACTTGAATAGACTAATCTTGGAACCTGATATCCCATCAGTCCGACTTTTTGAGGTTGACCACAAAGTCTTAGCGTACGCAGACGACGTGGCCATTGTAACTTCTGATGCTTCCTCGGCGCTACCTAAAATTATTGATGTTGCTAGAGAGTTTGGAAAATTTTCCGGATATAAGCTTAATATCTCAAAGACTCAGATTATACATTCTGAAACGGGTAAACCTACCGATATTCCACTAAATACTACTGGCACATATCTTGGTGTAACTCTATCTCCTAAGGTTGATGACATTGTCGCATTAAACATAGATCCCTTACTTATATCCACCAATAGAACTTTAGAAAGGCTAAATAACTTACACTTATCTTTATACGGACGAACCAATGTCATCAAGATGATGATTTTTCCAAAATTTCTGTATTTTTTTCGCACCATTCCTTTATTTTTTTCAATGTCCCTTTTTAATAAATAGACAGGATGCTGTCTAGGTTTTTGTGGGGGTACCGTTGTTCTAGAAGATCTTTAAAATGGTGTACTCTTCCGCAAGAATGTGCTGGGCTGGGATTTCCGAATTTTAGAATGTACTATTGGGCCATTACTCTTAAAACAATCAGGGTCTTACTATTTCATGATTATGTTACTGAACCGTCTATGGCACCCTCTATCTTCGAAATGCTGTTAGGCGCTCATGCTCGGCAGTGCCTACTGAAATTCATGGAACCCAGCTACTATAAAAAAACAAAATTTAAGGTGGTTCTTTCTGCTTTTTTAGTTTAGAGGCAAATGAATAAAACTTTACGCATAACCTCAAAACTTAATTTTTATACACCTATTTTTGGCAATAATTCACTATCTGAAATTTTTCAAGATATTGCTTTATATCGATGGCATACGAGACAGATTCACCTAATTGGGCAATTGTATCAAAATGGGATCTTTATGTCCTTTTCTGAACTCCAAAAGACATTTGGCCTTCCCAGGAATGAATTTTTTAAATATTTACAGATCCGTAGTTTTCTGGAAAAAAAAAATCTGTTATATACTGATACCATGGAGACTATCGATATCCTAGAGAGTTGTAGGAAGAATAATCGTATTGGCACAATCTATCAGTTAATGACTAATAGGTTGCAGGACGATCTTGATCATCAAACCCAGAAATGGCAGAGAAATTTAAGTATAGAAGGGATAGACCTGGCAAGAGCTTTTGAGATGAGTAATAAGATATTAATCAATAGCTCTCTTAAAAGCCAACATTACATGTCTACTCTAGATCTTTATTATACACCTGCTAAGTTGGCTAAATGGAAAGCTACAAGTGGCATTAATTGTAGTCGCTGCGGAATTCTAGCAGCAGACTCAAGTCACATGTTCTACAGTTGCTCTAAATTGGTGGTATATATAGATAAGATTGAAAAGTTTCTGACTAATTTGTTACATGTTCATATCACGCTGCATCCCTCTGTTATTATTTTTGGTGTTTATTTTCCTTCTCAGAATCTATCTCTTGATCAAGAATACTTTTTGTTTATTGGAATGTCTATATACCGTTCTTGTATCACCTCCAGATGGTTGGATATAGATCCACCAACATTCGAACAGTGGCTGGGAAAGCTGTTAAATGTTTATAGAATGGATAAAGCAGTCTACAACTTGAAGGGACATAAAAAGAAGATCTTTGGCCGGAAGCTATGGTCCCCTATTGACAATTGGATTTAAATTTAATAATGATTGTATCTGTAAAGACCTACTTTATATTCTATGTTTTGTTTCGTCCTTGTATGCTTCTACCTCTGCCAAAAAAATAATAAAAATATTTTTTTTAAAAAAATGAGTTGCCTTGGGCACACTTGTGTCATGCAAGGGCAATGCAAGCCCTTAATAATAATGCCCCACAACTTGTTGTCACTTCACAAGTGCTTTAGTGATGCTATGATTTGAAGGCAGCTTTTTGATTTTGGTCAACCCTCTTGTATGTAAGAGATATGCATGTTCTGTAAAAATGTCAGATGGCTGTCTGCATGAGTAATTGCACTAATAATGTAAGCACCACTTATTAATTTGTTTTTATTTAATTTCTTTCCTAGAGCTATTGATCCTAATGCAGAGTGTCAGAGCACTTTACATCACACAAACATATTATATGGAGACAATGAATCAAGTGTGTAATCAATGGGCCTGTGATTTTATATAAGGCAATGAGCGTACAAGGTATAGGATCACATGTCATCTATACTGGTAGACATTATGTGCTAAGAGCACTGGGTCTGGAAAAACAAAAAGTTGGGATTTAAAAACATAATGCAGTAGTTGCCTTTGCTAATAAGGGGCTATATTTATCATTCCAAATTGCGATCGCAAACAAGGAAATTCGCAGAATTTTGGCGTTTGCGATCGTAATTGGGCTTAGTGGTATGTATTAATGAAAAACTGCCTTGCAAAATAAGGAATCACAAAATTTTCGATTCCCTATTTTGCAATTGCATTTAAAGAATCGCAAATTGCGATTCCTTAAATGCAATGTAAGAAGCACAGAAAAAGTGCAATTTGGCCTTAAAGAATCGCAAATTGGCCCCAACTTCAAGTTGGTGGTAATTTGCGATTTCTTTGAAAAATTAATTTTTGGGGATTTTTCAAAGTGCAATGTGGCACACATACATGCCTTAGGGCATGTATGTGCGCCTCATGTGCACCCATGCGTATTTCAGGGGTGCAATAGGGTGTCCCTTTGACACTCTTGCAACCTTGAAATTGCATTCTCAATTTGTGATTCTCTAATTGCTAATCGCAAATTGAGAATGTCTTTAGGCCCATAGGAATTAATGGGGAGGGTTACCATATTTGCGAATCGCACTTTACGATTCACAATTAAGAAATATGTAGGATTCGCAAATGTTTTTGCAAATCCTACATACATCTCGTTTTGCGATTCTCAAATAGCGATTCTCTAAAATTCGCTATTTGAGAAACGCAAAACCAAACTTTCATACATATGCCCCTTGATCTTATTATTAGCTTAAGGAACCCTTTTTACCAACCCTGGAATAATAAAAGCTTGAGGAATAAAAGCACAATGTTCTAAACCTATGCCTTGCAGTGTGCCCAGGGCCGGTCTGGGAACAGCAACTAGGGTTGCCAGATTTTTACCAGTATGGCCAGTACAAATATTAGCAAAGTCACCACTATCCAATTTTTTCCCTGATCACTACATGCTTTAATCAGTAAATATAAGAAAAAAGCACTTTGAAATGTGTCCTAGAGCTCCCTTAATGATCCCCGGCTGATAATTAAAATAAAAAAAGACCGAAAAGCCATGTTGAAAATGATTGCAGGCGATTTTATCCAAAGTTCTATTTAAGTGTTGTGCCCAGGCCTTGGCAGAATATAAAATGTGAACATATGGCTGGTATTTTTACATGGGAAAGATATGGCAACCCTACCAGCTGTGCATTGCTGAGGCCAGATAAATCCATGGTGATGCTTTATGTCGACGCAAATTTGTGACTAGACAAACCACAGATCTCAGCCTCTCATTAATTTGAATCCCTGGACATTACAAAGGTTCACACGGTCTGCAAGGTTCAGCACAGCAGCAGGCAGACCCGATTTAGACAGGACGCTCAAGATTGTTGATGCCCAGAATGGCTTTCTTTTAGCTATCTACCGCCTGAAATTGCCTCTGCTTCAATAGAAGTCAATGGGGAGAAGACATTCCCCGATTTCTTTTTGTTTTAGATCACTCACTTTCCTGTTCTAAAATGTTGTCATGTATGCAGGGGTAGCAAGCTGACCTGGATGTAGAAAGCAGCAGGGGCAGTGGCAGCCAAACAGACCTTAGAGGGCATGAGAGAGGGGCAGGGTCACCCAGATGGACAATAGGGAGTGAAGGGGAGACGGGCAGGAAGAGCAAGCAGGGCAGGCAGCAGGGGCAGTGGCAGCACAACAAACTGTGGAAGCAGGGAGAGGGGGGTTGGGGCATGCACATGGAACACTGAGGGCAGGTGTGCAGTGCAGAAGCCTGCCCAGGCAGGGCAGGAGGCAGGGGCAGGAGCAGCACAGTGGACTGCGGAGGGCAAAGGTGAGGAGTTCATGGGCAGAAAGATGAACAGGCAGGGCAGACGTCAGGGCAGTGACAGCACAACAAACAACAGAGGGCAGGAGGGCTGTGGTGGAGTCATGCCCATAGACAATTCAGGGCACTTGGGAAGAGGCACGAAGATAAACAGACAGGGCAAAAACTAGGGGCAGTGGCAGCACAATGGACCTCGAAGAGTATGAGGGAGGGGGTAGAGCATGCACACAGACAATGGGGGACCAAGGAGAGAGGGGCAGGGGCAGAAAGCCTAATAGGCAGGGCAAGCGGATGAGGCAGTGGCAATGCAACAGACCCTGGAGAGCAGGCATTAGAATGCAAGGGCGACACACAGAGAACTGTGGGCAAGCTGACCACAGAGGGCATAGCGTCATGGCCTGGGGTTGCAAGCTGACCACAGAGGGCAGAGCGTCATGGGCAGGAGCTGCAAGCTGACCACAGAGGGCAGAGCGTCATGGGCAGGGACTGCAAGCTGACCACAGACGGCAGGAAGGAGGGAGCCGGGACACACATACAGAGAACGCAGCGAAGGGGGGATGGGGAGGAGTCAGAAAGGTGACCATAGCAGGCAGGCCGGCATAGGTAGTGGCAACAAAACAGTCCATGGAGGGCTAGAGAGAGGAAGCATGGGCATGGAGAATGTGGGGGGAACAGGAGCAGGGGTAAGAACCTGACCATAAAGGGCATGCCAGCAGGGGCAGGTAATTAAACATTACAAATGGGGGTGGGGTCGCACACTACTCACACACCAGCGGGATCGCCCCTAAGGACTGTGGTAAGTGTAGTTCATGTTCTGCGATGCATCTTCTTTCGATTCTCTGCTATCTTCGCTATCTTCGCCATCCCTGGACACGTGTTTCGGGGTATTTACCCCTCATCAGCAGGGATTAGGCCGTGTTCTGGGTTTGCCGGTGGCTGCCAAATATTGCCAGGTTTAGTACCACTCAGGCACGCAGGTGCACAGTCATAAAACAGACCATGGAGGGCTAGAGAGAGGAAGCATAGGCATGGAGAATGTGGGGGGAACAGGAGCAGGGGTAACAACCTGACCATAAAGGGCATGCCAGCAGGGGCGGGTAATTAAACATGAAGTGCATGGGGAGAGGTCAGGGACATGCACATGGAAAACAGAGGGCACGGTTCATGATAACAGAGGCAGGGCAGCAAGCTGACCATGAGCAGCAGACAGGATGGGGCAGGAACATACAAATGGAGAACTGAAGGGGGCACTTCAACTCCCTGCCTGTGCAGGCAGGGAGCATAGGTTCGCTCCCACCAAGTGGGAGCAGAAAGAAGAGCTGCTCTCAAACCAGGGTGAAGCAAAGCTGGCTCCCGCTGGTACCAAAGATGAGTGCTGGCAGGTGAGTCAGCAGGCCGCTGGGGCGCCCACAAAGCCCATCAACATAGGAGAATGCTGGGCATCCAGCGGAGCACTCATCACTACAAAAAAGCTATGGCAGCACGGAAGTGGGCTTCCGGCTCTGCCATGACAAAAAAAGGCATTGCTCCTACTTTCAGGGTACTTCTTTCTATGATCAGTGAGAGGCTTCGCTCTTGCAGTCAGCACACAGTTCCATGGTCAGTAAGATGCACTGCCCTTTCTGTCAGTGTATGTGTTCCCATGGTCAGTGAAAAGGACCACTCTTGGTGTCAGGGTGCATGTTTCCATGGTCAGTGAGAGGCACAGCTCTTGCTGTCAGTGTATATGTTTCTATGGTCACTAAGAAGCACCCCCCTGCTGTTAGGGTATATGTTTCTTTGGTCAGGAAGATGCGCCACTCTTGCTGTCAGTGTATATATTTCTATGGTCAGGAAGATGCACCACTCTTGCTGTCAGTGTATATGTTTCCATGGTCAGTAAGATGCACCACTCTTGCTGTCAGTGTATATATTTCTATGGTAAGTAAGATGCACCACTCTTGCTGTCAGTGTATATATTTCTATGGTCAGGAAGATGCACCACTCTTGCTGTCAGTGTATATATTTCTATGGTAAGTAAGATGCACCACTCTTGCTGTCAGTGTATATGTTTCTATGGTCAGTAAGATGCACCACTCTTGCTGTCAGTGTATATGTTTCTATGGTAAGTAAGATGCACCACTCTTGCTGTCAGTGTATATGTTTCTATGGTAAGTAAGATGCACCACTCTTGCTGTCAGTGTATATGTTTCTATGGTAAGTAAGATGCACCACTCTTGCTGTCAGTGTATATATTTCTATGGTAAGTAAGATGCACCACTCTTGCTGTCAGTGTATATATTTCTATGGTAAGTAAGATGCACCACTCTTGCTGTCAGTGTATATGTTTCTATGGTCAGTAAGATGCACCACTCTTGCTGTTAGTGTATATGTTTCTATGGTAAGTAAGATGCACCACTCTTGCTGTCAGTGTATATGTTTCTATGGTCAGGAAGATGCACCACTCTTGCTGTCAGTGTATATATTTCTATGGTAAGTAAGATGCACCACTCTTGCTGTCAGTGTATATGTTTCTATGGTCAGTAAGATGCACCACTCTTGCTGTCAGTGTATATGTTTCTATGGTCAGTAAGATGCACCACTCTGGCTGTCAGTGTATATATTTCTATGGTAAGTAAGATGAACCACTCTTGCTGTCAGTGTATATGTTTCTATGGTCAGTAAGATGCACCACTCTTGCTGTCAGTGTATATGTTTCTATGGTAAGTAAGCTGCACCACTCTTGCTGTCAGTGTATATGTTTCTATGGTCAGTAAGATGCACCACTCTTGCTGTCAGTGTATATATTTCTATGGCAAGTAAGATGCACCACTCTTGCTGTCAGTGTATATGTTTCTATGGTCAGTAAGATGCACCACTCTTGCTGTCAGTGTATATGTTTCTATGGTAAGTAAGATGCACCACTCTTGCTGTCAGTGTATATGTTTCTATGGTAAGTAAGATGCACCACTCTTGCTGTCAGTGTATATGTTTCTATGGTCAGTAAGATGCACCACTCTTGCTGTCAGTGTATATATTTCTATGGTAAGTAAGATGCACCACTCTTGCTGTCAGTGTATATGTTTCTATGGTCAGTAAGATGCACCACTCTTGCTGTCAGTGTATATATTTCTATGGTAAGTAGGATGCACCACTCTTGCTGTCAGTATATATGTTTCTATGGTCAGTAAGATGCACCACTCTTGCGGTCAGTGTATATGTTTCTATGGTAAGTAAGATGCACCACTCTTGCTGTCAGTGTATATGTTTCTATGGTAAGTAAGATGCACCACTCTTGCTGTCAGTGTATATGTTTCTATGGTCAGTAAGATGCACCACTCTTGCTGTCAGTGTATATGTTTCTATGGTCAGTAAGATGCACCACTCTTGCTGTCAGTGTATATGTTTCTATGGTCACTAAGATGCACCACTCTTGCTGTCAGTGTATATATTTCTATGGTCAGGAAGATGCACCACTCTTGCTGTCAGTGTATATGTTTCTATGGTCACTAAGATGCACCACTCTTGCTGTCAGTGTATATATGTCTATGGTAAGTAAGATGCACCACTCTTGCTGTCAGTGTATATGTTTCTATGGTCAGTAAGATGCACCACTCTTACTGTCAGTGTATATGTTTTCATGGTAAGTAAGATGCACCACTCTTGCTGTCAGTGTATATATTTCTATGGTAAGTAAGATGCACCACTCTTGCTGTCAGTGTATACTTTTCTACGGTCAGTAAAAGGCACCGCTCTTGATGTCAGCTTATGTGTTTCTATGGTCAGTGAGAGGCACCGCTCCTACTGTCAGTGTATATATTTCTATGGTCAGGAAGATGCACCACTCTTGCTGTCAATGTATATATTTCTATGGTAAGTAAGATGCACCACTCTTGCTGTCAGTGTATATATTTCTATGGTAAGTAAGATGCACCACTCTTGCTGTCAGTGTATATATTTCTATGGTAAGTAAGATGCACCACTCTTGCTGTCAGTGTATATGTTTCTATGGTCAGTAAGATGCACCACTCTTGCTGTCAGTGTATATGTTTTTATGGTAAGTAAGATGCACCACTCTTGCTGTCAGTGTATATATTTCTATGGTAAGTAAGATGCACCACTCTTGCTGTCAGTGTATACTTTTCTACGGTCAGTAAAAGGCACCGCTCTTGATGTCAGCATATGTGTTTCTATGGTCAGTGAGAGGCACCGCTCCTACTGTCAGTGTATATATTTCTATGGTCAGGAAGATGCACCACTCTTGCTGTCAGTGTATATATTTCTATGGTAAGTAATATGCACCACTCTTGCTGTCAGTGTATATATTTTTATGGTAAGTAAGATGCACCACTCTTGCTGTCAGTGTATATGTTTCTATGGTCAGGAAGATGCCCCACTCTTGCTGTTAGTGTATATATTTCTATGCAAAGTAAGATGCACTGCTCTTTGTGTCAATATATACTTTTCTATGATCAGTAAGAGGCACCGCTCTTGTTGTCAGCATATGTGTTTCTATGGTCAGTGAGAGGCACCCATCATTCTGTGGTCAGTGAGAAACACCGCTTTTGCTGTCAGTGTATATGTTTCTATGGTAAGTAAGAGGCCCTGCTTTTGCTGTCAGTGTATATGTTTTTATGGTAAGTAAGATGCACCACTCTTGCTGTCAGTGTATATATTTCTATGGTAAGTAAGATGCACCACTCTTGCTGTCAGTGTATACTTTTCTACGGTCAGTAAAAGGCACCGCTCTTGATGTCAGCATATGTGTTTCTATGGTCAGTGAGATGCACCACTCTTGCTGTCAGTGTATATATTTCTATGGTAAGTAATATGCACCACTCTTGCTGTCAGTGTATATATTTCTATGGTAAGTAAGATGCACCACTCTTGCTGTCAGTGTATATGTTTCTATGGTCAGTAGGATGCACCACTCTTGCTGTCAGTGTATACTTTTCTACGGTCAGTAAGAGACACCGCTCTTGATGTCAGCATATGTGTTTCTATGGTCAGTGAGAGGCACCGCTCTTACTGTCAGCATATGTGTTTCTATGGTCAGTGAGAGGCACCGCTCTTGCTTGTAGTCAGCACACATCATTCTGTGGTCAGTGAGAAACACCGCTTTTGCTGTCAGTGTATATGTTTCTATGGTCCGGAAGATGCACCACTCTTGCTGTTAGTGTATATATTTCTATGCAAAGTAAGATGCACTGCTCTTTGTGTCAATATATACTTTTCTATGATCAGTAAGAGGCACCGCTCTTGTTGTCAGCATATGTGTTTCTATGGTCAGTGAGAGGCACCCATCATTCTGTGGTCAGTGAGAAACACCGCTTTTGCTGTCAGTGTATATGTTTCTATGGTAAGTAAGAGGCCCTGCTTTTGCTGTCAGTGTATATGTTTCTCTGGTCAGTGAGAGGCGCTGCTCTTGCTGTCACTGTATATGTTTCAATAGCCAATAGGAAACACTGCTATTGCTGTCAAGGTACATGTCTCTATGATTAGTGAGAGACACGGACCTTGCTGTCAGCATACACACATCACTCCTGTCAGTGTACGTGTTCCTATGGTCACATAGCAGTACTGCTGTTCCTGTCAGCAGATTTTTTTCTGGTTCGCATAATACACCGCTCTTGCGTATGTGTTTCCATAGATAGTAACAGGCACCTCTCTTCCTTTCAGGGTGCATGTTTCAATTTTGTGCCTGAGGAACCACTCCTGCTGTCAGCAAGTTTCTAGAGACATTGAGAGGCACCACTCCTGGAGTCAGCATGTTTCTATTGTCAGCGTGAGGCACCACTCCTGCTGTCAGCATGTTTCTGTGGTCAGCGTGCCACAGCACTCATGCTGTCCGTATGTGTCTATTTTCAGCATGAAGCACCACTCCTGCTGTCAGCAAGTTTCTAGAGTCATTGAGAGGTGCCACTCCTGCTGTCAGCATGTTTATTTTGTCATTGAGAGGCACCGCTCCTGCTGTCAGCATGCTTCTGTGGTCATTGAGAGGCACCACTCTTGCTGTCAGCATGCTTCTATGGTCATTGAGAGGCACCGCTCATGTTGTCAGCATGCTTCTGTGGTCATTGAGAGGCACCGCTCTTGCTGTGAGCATGCTTCTATGGTCATTGAGAGGCACCGCTCTTGCTGTCAGCATGTTTCTATAGTCAATGAGAGGCGCCGCTCTTGCTGTCAGCATGTTTCTATGGTTATTGAGAGGCACCACTCTTGCTGCCAGCATTTTTCTATGGTTATTGAGAGGCACTGCTCCTCCTGTCAGGGTTTGTGTTCCCTTTGGTCAGTGAGAGGCACCGCTCTTGCTGTCAAAGTACGTGCTTCAATGGTCAGTGAGAGGGACTGCTCTTTCGGTCAGTGTATGTGCTTCAATGGTCAGTGAGAGGGACCGCTCTTTCTGTCGGTGTATGTGCTTCAATGAGACAGTCTTGACCCGTCTGGCTGAAGTCAGAGTTCACAGCTCGGCTCTCGCTCTATTGGCATCCTATTTGTGCAATAGAACCTTTTCAGAAGAGATGGGGGAGGCAAGATCGAAATCATTTAGCTCGCCTTGTGGGGTGCCCCACAGGTCTTCATTAAGTCCTACCCTTTTTAATTTATGTGTAGCTCCCTTTGCTGGAATCATAAGGAAAAGTGGTTTTATTCCAGTTTCCTATGCCGACGACACCCAGATAGTGGTGTCCATCAGCAAGGATGCTAAAGAAACAGCGAATAAATTCAGATCATGTATGACACAAGTCAAACAATGGATGTTGAACAACTGCCTGAAATTAAATGGGGACAAAAGTGAAGTACTGGTGCTAGGGGCTATTCCATACATATGGTCCCCGGAGTGGTGGCCTGACAGCCTTGGCAATTGTCCAGCTCCAGTAAATAAGGTGAAAAACCTGGGTATGACGCTAGACATCAAACTTTCATTTGATGCTCAGGCCAGTAAACTGGCCTCATCAGTCTGGTACATACTGAAAATGATTAGAAAGCTTCTGCCTTACATCCCAGTAGACGCACGGAAAACGGTGGTGACTGCCCTGGCCTTGTCAAGGTTAGATTACGGAAATGCCTTGTATGCTGGGGCCCAGGTCCAAATTCTATCAAAACTACAATGCTTGCAGAATGCAGCCGCAAGGCTGGTGCTGGACATTCCCAAACATAAGCCAATTGCCCACAAACTAAAAACCCTTCATTGGGTACCCATTCCCAAAAGAGTGCAGTTTAAATCGCTCTGCCTGGCTTATAAGGCCCTTCACGGATTTGGCTCGCAGTTTTTAAAAAAACATCTTAAACTGTATGAGCCTTCCAGGCCTCTCAGATCAAGCCAGGCCAAACTAATCCAGGTTCCTAAACACAGATTGCCAGATGGGGAGGGAGAAGCTTTTTACTACATACAGCGAAGATTTGGAACCTTCTCCCAATTTCTAGTCTAATTTCAAGTCCTTCCCTGATTTCCTTTAGGAAAGCATTGAAAACATGGCTCTTTTCCGCCAGCTAGCTTCCGTTCTGCAGACCCGGAACTCTCTGATTTGTCATAGCGCCAAGACGCCCATGGGCATTCGCGCGCTTTATAAAATTATAAATCAAATCAAATCAAATCCAATCTTCAATGGTCAGTGAGAGGCACCGCTCTTTCTGTCAACATGAGGAACCCCTTCTGCTGTCAACATACATCTATTGTCAGCATAAGCCACCGCTCTTGCTGTCAACAATCTTCTATAGTCATTGAGAGGCACCACTCCTGCTGTCAGCATGAGGGGCCAGTCCTGTTGTCAGAATGTATTTATTGTCAGCATGAGGCACTGCTCCTGCTTTCAGATTCTCTCTATTCTCAGCATGAGGCACACCCCCTGCTGTCAGCATGTTTCTCTACTCATTGAGAGGCACCACTCCTGCTGTCAGCATGTTTCTATGGTCATTGAAAGGCACCACTCCTGCTGTCAGTATGCTTCTATGGTCATTGAGAGGCACCGCTCCTGCTGTCAGCATGTTTCTCTTGTCAACATGAGGAACGCATTCTGCAGTCAACATACATCTATTGTCAGCATAAGGCACCGCTCTCGCTGTCAGAAATGTTCTATAGTCATTGAGAGGCACCACTCCTGCTGTCAGCATGAGGGACCAATCCTGTTGTCACAATGTATTTATTGTCAGCATGAGGCACTGCTCCTGCTGTCAGATTCTCTCTATTGTCAGCATGAGGCACCACTCCTGCTGGCAGCATGTTTCTATTGTCAGGGTGAGGCACTGTTTCAGCTGTCAGCATATTTGTATAGTCACTGAGAGGCATCAGTCCTGCTGTCAGCAATTATCGATTATCAGTGTGAGGCACCACTCTTGCTGTCAGCAATTTTCTATAGTCATTGAGAGGCACCGCTCCTGCTGTCAGCATGTTTCTATTGTCATTGAGAGGCACAGCTCTTGCTGTCAGCATGTTTCTATTGTTAGCATGAGGCACCTCTTCTGCTGTCAGCATACATCTATTGTCAGCGTGAGGCACCGCTCTTGCTGTCAGCAATTTTCTATAGTCATTGAGAGGCATCACTCCTGCTGTCAGCATGTTTCTATTGTCAGCATGAGGGACCGATCCTGCTGCCAGAATGGATTTATTGTCAGCATGAGGCACTGCTCCTGTTGTCAGCATCTTTCTATTGTCAGCGTGAGGCACCACTCCTGCTGTCAGCATGTTTCTGTTGTCAGCGTGGGGGACCGATCCTGCTGTCAGAATGTATTTATTGTCAGCATAAGGCACTGCTCCTGTTGTCAGCATCTTTCTGTTGTCAGCGTGAGGCACCACTCCTGCTGTAAACATGTTTCTATTATCAGCATGAGTCATCACTCCTGCTGTCAGCATGTTTCTATTATCAGCGTGAGGCACCACTCCTGCTGTCAGCATGTTTGTATTGTCAGCATGAGGCATTGTTCCAGCTGTCAGAAAGTTTCTATAATCACTGAGAGGCACCGGTGCAGCTGTCAGTGTGTTTCTTTTGGCAGCGTGAGGCACTGCTCCTGCTGTCAGCATGTTCTTATTATCAGTAGGAGGCACCACTCCTACTGTCAGCATGTTTCTAATGTCATCATGAGGGACCGATCCTGCTGTAAGAATGTGTTTATTGTCAACATTAGGCACTGCTCCTGCTGTCAGCATCTTTTTATTGTCAGCGTGAGGCATCACGTCTGCTATCTGCATGTTTCTAGTATCAGCGTGAGGCACTGTTCCATCTGTCAGCATGTTTCTATAGACACTGAGAGGCACTGCTGCTGCAGTCAGCATTTTTCTATTATCAGTGTGAGGCATCACTCTTGCTGTCAGCACGTTTCTATTGTCAGTGTGAGTCACATCTCCTGCTGTCAGCATGTTGCTATAATCAATGAGAAGCACCGCTCCTGCTGTCAGTGTGATACTTTTATCAATGAGAGGCATTGCTCTTGCTGTTAGCATGTTTCTATTGTCAGCATGAGGCATCACTTTTGCTGTCAGCATGTTTCTATGGTCATTGAGAGGCATCGCTCTGGCAGTCAGCACGTTTCTCTTATTAATGAGAGGCACCGCTCTTGCTGTCAGCATGTTTCAATTGTCAATGACAGGCACAGCTCATGATGTCAACATGTTTCAATTGTCAGCATGAGGCACCTCTCTTTCTGTCAGCATATTTCTATTGTCAGCGTGAAGCACTGCTCTTGCTGTCAACATGTTTCTCTTGTCAGCGTGAGGCACCACTTCTGCTGTCAGCATATTTCTATTGTCAGTGTGAGGTGAAACTCCTGCTGTCTGGATGTTTCTATGGTCATTGAGAGCCACCACTCCTGCTGTCAGCTTGTGTCTATTGTCAGAGTGAGGCTCCGCTCTTTCTATTAGCATGTTTCTATTGCAAGCGTGAGGCACCACTCTTGCTGTCAGCATGTTTCTATAGTCATTGAGAGACACCGCTCTTGCTGTCAGCATGTTTCAATGGTCATTGAGAGACACCGCTCTTGCTGTCAGCGTGTTTCTATGGTCATTGAGAGGCACCGCTCTTTCAGTCAGCATTTTCCATGGTCATTGAAAGGCACTGCTCATGCTGTCAGCATGTTTCTATTATCAGTGTGAGGCACCGCTTCTGCTGTCAGCATGTTTCTATGGTGCTTGAGAGGCACCGCTCTTGCTGTCAGCATGTTTCTATAGTCATTGAGAGGCACCATTCTTGCTGTCAGCATGTTTCTATCGTCAGAGTCAGGCATCACTCTTGCTGTCAGCATGATTCTATGGTCATTGAGAGGCACTGCTCCTGCTGACAGCAAGCTTCTGTTGTCAGCTTGAAGCACCCCTCTTGCTGTCAGCATGTTGTCATGGGGAGACACTGCTCCTGCTGACAGCAAGTTTCTATTGTCGGCATAAAGTACAGCGCTTGCTGTCAGCATGTTTCTGTTGTCATCATGAAGCACCGCTCTTGCTGTCAGCATGTTTCTATGGTCATGGGGAAACACTGCTCCTGCTGACAGCAAGTTTCTATTGTCGTCATGAAGTACCGCGCTTGCTGTCAGCATGTTTCTGTGTTCATTGAGAGGCACCGCTCTTGCTGTCAACATGTGTCTGTGATAACTGAGAGGCACCACTCTTGTTCTCAGCATGTTTCTATGGTCATTGAGAGGCACCGCTCTTGCTGTCAGCATGTTTCTATGGTGATAGAGAGGCACCGCTCTTGCTGACAACATGTTTCTATGGTCATTGAGAGGCACCGCTCTTGCTGTCAGCATGTTTCTGTGGTCATTGAGAGGCATAGCTCTTGCTGTCAGCATGTTTCTATGGTCATTGAGAGGCGCCGCTCTTGCTGTCAGCATCCTTCTGTGGTCATTGAGAGGCACCGCTCTTGCTCTCAGCATATTTCTGTGGTTATTGAGATGCACCGCTCCTGCTGACAGCATGTTTCTATGGTCATTGAGAGGCACCGCTCCTGCTGTCAGCATGTTTCTGTGGTTATTGTGAAGCACCACTCTTGCTATCAGCATGTTTCTGTGGTCATTGTGAAGCACCACTTTTGCTGTCACCATGTTTCTTAGGTCATTGAGAGGCGCTGCTCTTACTGTCAGCATGTTTCTATGGTCATTGAGAGGCACCACTATTGCTGTCAGCATGTTTCTATGTTCATTGAGAGGCACCACTATTGCTGTCAGCATGTTTCTGTGGTTATTGTGAGGCACCGCTCTTGCTGTTAGCATGTTTCTAACGTCATTGAGAGGCGCCGCTCTTGTTCTCAGCATGTTTCTTTGGTCATTGAGAGGCACCGCTCTTGCTGTCAGCAAGTTTCTATGGTTATTGAGAGGCACCACACTTGCTGTAAGCATTTTTCTATGGTTATTGAGAGGCACTGCTCCTCCTATCAGGGTATGTATTCCCTTTGGTCAGTGAGAGGGACCGCTCTTTCTGTCAGTGTATGAGCTTCAATGGTCAGTGAGAGGCACCGCTCTTGCTGTCAAAGTACGTGCTTCAATGGTCTGTGATAGGGACCGCTCTTTCTGTCGGTGTACGTGCTTCAATGGTCAGTGAGAGGGACCGCTCTTTCTGTCGGTGTACGTGCTTCAATGGTCAGTGAGAGGGACCGCTCTTTCTGTCGGTGTACGTGCTTCAATGGTCAGTGAGAGGGACCGCTCTTTCTGTCGGTGTATGTGCTTCAATGGTCAGTGAGAGGGACCGCTCTTTCTGTCGGTGTATGTGCTTCAATGGTCTGTGAGAGGGACCGCTCTTTCTGTTGGTGTATGTGCTTCAATGGTCAGTGAGAGGCACTGCTCTTTCTGTTGGTGTATGTGCTTCAATGGTCAGTGAGAGGGACCGCTCTTTCTGTCGGTGTATGTGCTTCAATGGTCAGTGAGAGGGACCGCTCTTTCTGTCGGTGTACGTGCTTCAATGGTCAGTGAGAGGGACCGCTCTTTCTGTCAGTGTATGTGCTTCAATGGTCAGTGAGAGGGACCGCTCTTTCTGTCGGTGTATGTGCTTCAATGGTTAGTGAGAGAACCGCTCTTTCTGTCGGTGTATGTGCTTCAATGGTCAGTGAGAGGGACCACTCTTTCTGTCGGTGTATGTGCTTCAATGGTCAGTGAGAGGGACCTCTCTTTCTGTCGGTGTATGTGCTTCAATGGTCAGTGAGAGGCACCGCTCTTTCTGTCGGTGTATGTGCTTCAATGGTCAGTGAGAGGGACCGCTCTTTATGTCGGTGTATGTGCTTCAATGGTCAGTGAGAGGGACCGCTTTTTCTGTCGGTGTACGTGCTTCAATGGTCAGTGAGAGGGACCGCTCTTTCTGTCGGTGTACATGCTTCAATGGTCAGTGAGAGGGACCGCTCTTTCTGTCGGTGTACGTGCTTCAATGGTCAGTGAGAGGGACCGCTCTTTCTCTTGGTGTATGTGCTTCAATGGTCAGTGAGAGGGACCGCTCTTTCTGTCGGTGTATGTGCTTCAATGGTCAGTGAGAGGGACCGCTCTTTCTCTCGGTGTATGTGCTTCAATGGTCAGTGAGAGGGACCGCTCTTTCTCTCGGTGTATGTGCTTCAATGGTCAGTGAGAGGGACCGCTCTTTCTCTCGGTGTATGTGCTTCAATGGTCAGTGAGAGGGACCGCTCTTTCTGTTGGTGTATGTGCTTCAATGGTCAGTGAGAGGGACCGCGCTTTCTGTCGGTGTATGTGCTTCAGTGGTCAGTGAGAGGGACCGCTATTTCTGTCGGTGTACGTGCTTCAGTGGTCAGTGAGAGGGACCGCTCTTTCTGTCGGTGTATGTGCTTCAATGGTCAGTGAGAGGGACCGCTCTTTCTGTCGGTGTAGGTGTTTCAATGGTCAGTGAGAGGGACCGCTCTTTCTGTCGGTGTAGGTGCTTCAATGATCAGTGAGAGGGACCGCTCTTTCTGTCGGTGTAGGTGCTTCAATTGTCAGTGAGAGGGACCGCTCTTTCTGTCGGTGTATGTGCTTCAATGGTCAGTGAGAGGAACCGCTCTTTCTGTCAGTGTATGTGCTTCAATGGTCAGTGAGAGGGACCGCTCTTTCTGTCAGTGTATGTGCTTCAATGGTCAGTGAGAGGGACCGCTCTTTCTGGAGGCACCGCTCTTTCTGTCAGTGAGAAGGACCGCTCTTTCTGTCAGTGTATGTATTCCTATAGTCAGTGAGAGGGACCGCTCTTTCTGTCGGTGTACGTGCTTCAATGGTCAGTGAGAGGGACCGCTCATTCTGTCAGTGTATGTGCTTCAATGGTCAGTGAGAGGAACCGCTCTTTCTGTCAGTGTATGTGCTTCAATGGTCAGTGAGAGGGACTGCTCTTTCTGTCAGTGTATGTATTCCTATAGTCAGTGAGAGGGACCGCTCTTTCTGTCGGTGTATGTGCTTCAATGGTCAGTGAGAGGGACCGCTCTTTCTGTCAGTGTATGTGCTTCAATGGTCAGTGAGAGGAACCGCTCTTTCTGTCGATGTATGTGCTTCAATGGTCAGTGAGAGGGACCGCTCTTTCTGTCGGTGTACGTGCTTCAATGGTCAGTGAGAGGGACCGCTCTTCTTGTCAGTGTATGTGCTTCAATGGTCAGTGAGAGGAACCGCTCTTTCTGTCAGTGTATGTGCTTCAATGGTCAGTGAGAGGGACCGCTCTTTCTGTCAGTGTATGTATTCCTATAGTCAGTGAGCGGGACCGCTCTTTCTGTCGGTGTACATGCTTCAATGGTCAGTGAGGGGGACCGCTCTTTCTGTCGGTGTATGTGCTTCAATGGTCAGTGAGAGGGACCGCTCTTTCTGTCGGTGTATGTGCTTCAATGGTCAGTGAGAGGGACCGCTCTTTCTGTCAGTGTATGTGCTTCAATGGTCAGTGAGAGGGACTGCTCTTTCTGTCAGTGTATGTATTCCTATAGTCAGTGAGAGGGACCGCTCTTTCTGTCGGTGTACATGCTTCAATGGTCAGTGAGGGGGACCGCTCTTTCTGTCAGTGTAGGTGCTTCAATGGTCAGTGAGGGGGACCGCTCTTTCTGTCGGTGTATGTGCTTCAATGGTCAGTGAGGGGGGACCGCTCTTTCTGTCAGTGTAGGTGCTTCAATGGTCAGTGAGGGGGACCGCTCTTTCTGTCGGTGTATGTGCTTCAATGGTCAGTGAGAGGGACCGCTCTTTCTGTCGGTGTATGTGCTTCAATGGTCAGTGAGGGGGACCGCTCTTTCTGTCGGTGTATGTGCTTCAATGGTCAGTGAGAGGGACCGCTCTTTCTGTCGGTGTATGTGCTTCAATGGTCAGTGAGAGGGACCGCTCTTTCTGTCGGTGTATGTGCTTCAATGGTCAGTGAGGGGGACCGCTCTTTCTGTCAGTGTATGTGCTTCAATGGTTAGTGAGAGGGACCGCTCTTTCTATCGGTGTATGTGCTTCAATGGTCAGTGAGAGGGACCGCTCTTTCTATCGGTGTATGTGCTTCAATGGTTAGTGAGAGGGACCGCTCTTTCTGTCGGTGTATGTGCTTCAATGGTCAGTGAGAGGAACCGCTCTTTCTGTCGATGTATGTGCTTCAATGGTCAGTGAGAGGGACCGCTCTTTCTGTCGATGTATGTGCTTCAATGGTCAGTGAGAGGGACCGCTCTTTCTGTCGGTGTACGTGCTTCAATGGTCAGTGAGAGGGACCGCTCTTTCTGTCGATGTATGTGCTTCAATGGTCAGTGAGAGGGACCGCTCTTTCTGTCGGTGTACGTGCTTCAATGGTCAGTGAGAGGGACCGCTCTTTCTGTCGATGTATGTGCTTCAATGGTCAGTGAGAGGGACCGCTCTTTCTGTCAGTGTATGTGCTTCAATGGTCAGTGAGAGGGACCGCTCTTCTTGTCAGTGTATGTGCTTCAATGGTCAGTGAGAGGGACCGCTCTTTCTGTCAGTGTATGTGCTTCAATGGTCAGTGAGAGGGACCGCTCTTTCTGTCAGTGTATGTGCTTCAATGGTCAGTGAGAGGGACCGCTCTTTCTGTCAGTGTATGTGCTTCAATGGTCAGTGAGAGGGACCGCTCTTCTTGTCAGTGGATTGTTTTTTATGGTCGGTGACCTGTATCGCGTTCTATAAATGTCATGTTTCTACTAAGTGACCACGCTCGTGCTGTTGGAGAGGTGCTCTTGAAAAGAGTGTATCCAGGGTGTAGAAAGTGAAGGAAAGCTGATCTCAAAAGCACTGGTAGGTAAGTATACGCCAGAACGTCAGTCTGGAAAACCCTCGAGCTCAGGCAAGGGCCGCCTGGAACTAAAGATCTGTCAGGGAAACGTCCTCTTTGCTGTTCCCTGCTCGCAGCATTCATCTCAGAAGAGGCTGCAGTGGAAGCGCGGTCCTGATGTGAACCTCTGCCGGGAAAGGTGCTTCCCGGAGCCGCGTTTCCTCTGGCGCAATAACAAGGTAGCAGGAATTTTAGGAACTCCGGTTCTCGGGGGCCGCAGCCCACGCGCCGCCTCCGGATTTAAAATACCTTTGTACAATTAGGAGTAGTGACTGGCTCTGCGATGGAAGTGCAGTGTTGTTGTTATTCCGGGAGGGGCTGGTCCCTGTGACGTCAGTTCCTGGAAGTGTGTTCCTGAAGAGGCGCGTCCTCCTCGGATGCCGACGAAGGGCCGGTGATGTGAGCAGCTGGGGAGTGGATGCTGGAAGGGGGCTTGGAGAAGGCACTTGGGGCGGTGCAGGCGAGCCACCGGCGCCCAGTGTGCAGCTGACACCGCATTAGTGTCTAATTGAATGAGATGGCATCAGTGCTTGAACTGACAGCCTTCTCTTTCAGAGCTGCGTTAAAATCGGTTTTATATAGCCCCGTGACTATTTTAAGAGAAAATATTGTGAGGTCATCGAGCAGTGCACTTTTAAAGCTGCAGTGACGTGGGCTGCTATGGCATTTACCACACACCCTTCCATCTTTAATGTGCACGTGGGTAACCTCACAGGCATGTCCTAACCATAATTGGCCCCACCCAGAACACTTACCTGCTGAAAATAGGAAGAAATACTGTGAGCATAAGAGTGTTGTTTCTTACTAGCCATAGAAACACATGCACTCTCAACCAGAGCAGTGCCTCTTAATGACCATGGAGACATATACCCTGGCAGCTAGAGTGGCGCCTCACACTGAAAATAGAAAGATGTGACAGTAAAAGTGATGCTTCTTACTGACATAGAAACACATGCACTGACAGCAAGGGAGGTGCCTCCGCCTGACCGTGGAAACATATACACTGACAGCTAGAGCGGTCCCTCTCACTTACCATAGGCAGCGTCGGATTGGTAACGCGGGCACTCGGGAAATGGCTGAAGGGCCGGTAGCCGATTTCCAGGTGTGGGCTGCTTTTTTGGGCAGCCTGGGGTCTGTCTGTGCTGTTCGGATGCCGTCAGCGGCCCAGTGGGTGCCTGAGTGGCCTTTCTAGAGACAGATGGGCTGAGGTGTCACTCCAGGGCCGGACTGGCTTCCGGGCAGTTTGGAATGCTGCTGAGCTGGGGGCTGATTTCGTTGATGGGGACCTGCGAGTACTAAACGAAATTCGTTTTGCTTTCATTATTTCGAAGCACACGCAGGTCTCCATGAACTAAATCAGCCCCCACTGCAATTAAATCAGCCCCCAGCTCTGCAGCATTCCAAACTGCCCGGTAGTCAGTCCGGCCCTGTGTCAGTTCCTTTCTCTTGCTGGGCTGGTCCATTAATTAATGCTGATTGAGTGGGGGCAGTGGGCCTGAGGAGAAGTGGTCTCACTTGCATTCATGTGTGGCTCAGCAGTGTGAACTAATCTGGGCATTTTTTTTATCTAAGTACAGTTAGCTGAACTTGCCCCCACCCCCTCTCTTTTCATAAATCTTTGCTAAAGCAATGTTTTGCGAAAGGCAGTACGCAAATGTGGGCCACTTATTTTTGGGTTTGCCCGGGCCTATTTTTGATCTCAATCCAACCCTGACCATACGAACACACCCAGTGACAGCAGGAGCGGTCATTCTCACTGACCATAGGAACACATCCACTGACAGCTAGAGCGGTCATTCTCACTGACCATAGGAACACATCCATTGACAGCTAGAGCGGTCATTCTCACTGACCATAGGAACACATCCACTGACAGCTAGAACGGTGCCTCTCACTGACCATAGAAACATATTCAGTGACAGCAAGAGCGCTGCCTCTCACTGACCATAGAAACATATACAGTGACAGCAAGAGCGCTGCCTCTCAGTAGCCGGAGCTGGCAGCAAGAGAAGTCCCTTGCACTGTCAATAGAAACACATTCGGTGATAACAGGAGCTCTGCCTCCTACTGGCCAAATAAAAACACATACGGTGACAGCAAGAGAGTAGCCTCTCACTGACCTGAGGGATATATACATTGAAATCAATAGAGGTACCTCTAACTGACTACAATTTCACCCGTAGGTATTTTGGCGCTGAATAACAGATGTTTCTTGTTACCTAACGCAATGGTACTCATTTTATCGACCTCATATGGATGAAAGGCTGAGTGGACCCGCCGGGATTCAAACCTGTGACCATGAGGTCAAAAACAGGCCACTGCAGTGGACGCATCAGTCCACTGAGCCACCTGACCCGGCTAATATAGGTCATATAGAGGTGCTTCTCATTGACAATAGAGGTCATATAGAGGTGCTTCTCCTTGACCACAGAGGTCACAGAGAGCTGCTTCTCATTGACCACAGAGGTCATATAGAGGTGCTTCTCCTTGACCATAGAGGTCACAGAGAGCTGCTTCTCATTGACCACAGAGGTCATATAGAGGTGCTTCTCCTTGACCATAGAGGTCACAGAAAGGTGCTTCTCATTACCCTAGATTAATAATGTTTTGGACCCTTGACCTTTGGTGAATACATTAAAGCTGCAAGGTTGGCCTCTACATGACAGCTGTACCATTTTGAAATTGAATTTGTATCTGGCAGGAGCAATGTGATCGCTGATGGATTGGCACATCTTCCTGTTAGCAACGATACAGATGATGAAGGAAGTAAGGATTTTCAATGGTGACGTTGTATTTACATATAAGGATGTATTGAGGGGCATGGGTGAGAATCTGGAGCAGGAAGTGATGTCGGAAATTGGGTGGTGGTAAGAAAGTGAGAAAGACGTTGAGATGCAAATAGTAAAATAATACATTACCAAAGGATGGCCTAGTGAGTGCATGATGAGAGGTGATGGATCTGTGGTTTAGAAATTATAGGAGGAATTGCCCTTGTGTAATGAGGTAGTATTAAGAGGGGATAAGAGCATTCCTCCCAAGGGGCTGCAAGAGATGTTTGTAAAAAAGAATCATGAAGGTCAATGAGGCATAGCTAGCACCAAGAGGAAAATCAAGGAACATTTTTGGTGCCCAAGTGTTAATGTGATGGTTCATCGATGGGTGAGGAACTGCAATGTTTGCACACAGAGTGATAAAAGTGGCAAGCCATGTTATGTTAAGGTTATGTCATGTTAAGGGGTTTTATCAAGCGCTCAAATGCCTAACAGGCGTTTTGGCGCTGGCTGAAAGGACCACAATGAGAGTTGACCCTTAAGAGAAAATTAGCAGGACCTGAAAACCCAGGTATTTAATGCGTTCCTTAAAGTCAACAGATTTGGCATTGATTTAATAGAAAGAGGGAGTTTGTTCTAAGCTTTGGAGGTGCTCACAACAAAGCCTCTTCTGCCCCAGGAGACACGCCTGTATCTGGGAACAAAAAACAGCTTTGCCGAGGCGGATATTATAGATCTGGAAGGTAAGAACCATCTGAAGCTGTTTTTGAAGAATTCAGGACCTTGATCATGCAAGGCCTTGTAAACAATGCAGAGAGCCTTAACCCGTTGACTGAAGCGTGAGTTGCGCTGTGGTGCGGCTGATTTATGAGTGGGTGTGGTACGGACGGCCCCCGGCCGTCCTCCGCACACGCCCACAGTGCTGTCCGACGCACGCAAAGGGTGAAAAAACACTCTCTGCCTCAAGTGTTATGGTTGTCTATTACATAAATATTTTAATTTAATTTTTAAAATGCAATATAAATCGAGAATAGGAGTCGGTCGATTTTTCCAATTAATTGTGGTAAAATACCGTATGTCTTGAACTTTTTTAACCTTAATGTACAGATTTGAGAATTCACTGTGAAATGCTTTTAAGGATACGTTTCTTTTATCCAAATAAAGATTTTCTATTTGCACTCTCTGCCTCACTGGAAGCCAGTGTAGCTTCTTGATGGAATCTACTACAGAATGAAATCTAGGAATTTTCAACAGAGTCCGAGCCGCTGCATTCCGTAGTGTCTGTAATTTATTTAACACCTGCTGGACATAACCAAAGAAGTGACTACTGTTTTTTGTGGATAAATGGGTACAAAAGGAAGGATCTTTTTAATTAATCTCAAAGTTTACAAAGCAGCTGAAGTGACTGATTTGGCCTGACCTACGAAGGAAAGAGATTTGTTAATGATACAGTTGCATGTAAGGTACAGTTGGTTACAGTGGAGTTACCAGACAGGCCATGGTGAAAATTGGCTATCGATGTTAACATCCCTTCTAAGCTCTGTACTACAGCTGGGCAAATGCTTCCTGGCATGAGGATGAAGCTCAAAGTAAATTCTTGAGTTAAAATGTCAACACTAGGACAAAGATCGAGGGATAAGCCATTCCGAATATGTAATTTTGCACAAATTGCACATGTTCCAGGTGGGAAAACCACATGATATTCTGCTTGCCCTTCTTTTCAGCCTCTAAGTTTTGAAATTAGGATTTCAAAAAGAACCAGGCCCCACTATGGCCTGTGTAAAAACGTATGGTTGTTTGCTCTGTTCCTGCCCACTATGCCCTATTTGCATAGACAAAAGAGGCGTAAATCCACTTTGTGATGCCATTCAAGCGCTAAATGAGAGTAAATCTGCGCCTTGGTATTTATATTATTTTCACAGGAATCAGAGGACATTCAGCCTCTTCTTAGGCTTTATGTTCTTAGATAGTTTCCTGCCCTGGAACTATATTTAAACAGTAGGCAGGAGTACATAACATATCTCTGATTCATAAAGAGACAAATTCATTACTAATGCTAATGCCAATGCCTCCCTAGTGACCTACATTCATCACTGGGACGGCCTAGCTCTGTAAGTCGAAGCCCTGTCTGCTAGGAAGTTACAGCCTGATTCATCAAGCCGAAATCGGCTCGCAAAGGGCCAGATTCTGAGAATCTGGCCCTTTGCGAGCGCTATTTTTGTATTTGGGATTCATCATCCCAAATGCAAAAATCGGTAATAGCGATTTCGCTATTTTGCGAGGAATTACATTTAAGGAATCTCTATTTGAGATTCCTTAAATGCAATTCATCATCCATTTAAAAATTGCGAATTCGCAATTTCGGCCCGCTATTTACCGCGAGGTCAAACCTCGTGGTAAATAGCGAAAACTTAGAAAAATGCTTTTAAAAGCATTTTTCTAAGTTGCATGTTGCACACACACATGTCCTTTGGACATGTGTGTGCGCAACACCTGTTTTAATTTGCATTTAAGGGGTGCTACCGTTGGACACCCCTGGCACCCTTTAAATCGCTATCTAATTTGCGACTAGCAAATTGCTAATCGCAAATAAGGAATACTCCCTATTCATTCCTATGGGCCTTTTGGCCCATAGGAATGAATGGGGAGTTATTCCTTATTTGCGATTAGCAATTTGCTAATCGCAAATAAGGAATGTGTAGGAATCGCATTTCTTTATGCAATTTCTACATGAATCCCGTTTTGCAAGTCCTTAATAGCGATTCGTTATGAATCGCTATTAGGGGCTCGCAAAACGGGAGAATGATGAATCAGGCTGTTAGTGTTCTTAGAATGTAGAATGTGGTGGCTGCACCTGGCACCTTTCTCATAAACCACCTCACTCACCACCTTTCTTCCTTCTTAACACTGATGAACCGTGAACCTGGGAGCAGGAAGAGGGGCCAAGGTCCAAAGCGGAGGCTATTTTGCTCTTGTGCTTATATTACCATCCAGAAGGGGCTTGACCTAGTAGTTTGGGCTGGACTGTTCCTACTGGAGAAGGATAAAAGCTGATTTGCATATGTCTGGTCTATGTATAGAGTGAGTGAGTGAGTGAGGGACGATTTATATAGCGCAACTTAGCCCATAGGCATCAAGGCGCATAGAGATGGTATGGCTGTTTGAAAGAGGAGGAGAAGTGCGCCGGCTAAGGGTAGGCTTCTGTGAAAAGCCAGGTCTTCAGTGCCTTTCGAAAATGAAAATAAGAATTTCGGACTTTGAGCTCCGCTGGAAGTGTGTTCCACATTTTCGGGGCGATGAAGAAAAAAGCCCTCCCGCCCCATCTGGCTTTGAGAGTCGAGGGACAGAAAAAAGGTTTTTATTGGCCGAGCGAAGTGCTCTACCGGGAGCATAGAGGGACACAAGGGATCTACAGCCAGATTCATCAAGCGAAATGCGCTCGCAAAAGGGCGCGAGTGCAATTTTTGCATTTGGGATTCATCATCCCAAATTCAAAAATCGCTAATAAAGAATTCTCAAATTTGCGAGGATTATCATTTAAGGAATCTCTATTAGAGATTCCTTAAATGCCATTCATGAAACATTTAAAAATTGCGAATTCGCAATATTTGCCCGCTATTTACCACGAAGTCAGACTTCGTGGTAAATAGCGAAAAAAATAGAAAAAAGCACTTTAGTGCATTATTCTCTGTTGCATGTTACACACACACATGTCCTTTGGACATGTGTGTGCGCAACACCTGTGTAATGTTGCATTTTAGGGGTGTTACAGGGTGTCCTTTGGACACCCCTGGCACCCTTGAAATCGCATCCTTATTTGCGATTAGCAAATTGCTAATCGCAAATAAGGAATAACTCCCCATGCATTCCTATGGGCCTGTAGGCCGGTGCTGAAGACATTAGCAGGTAGATTCATCAAAGACCCGTTTTGTGAGTCTTTAATAGCGATTCATAAGGAATCGCTATTAAGGACTTGCAAAACGGGATTCATGTAGGAATTGCAAAAAATATTGCGATTCCTACATGTTCCTCATTTGCGATTAGCAAATTGCTAATCGCAAATAAGGAATAACTCCCCATGCATTCCTATGGGCCTGTAGGCCCACGGTGCGTCCGGCTGATCGCGTCAGCTGCCGGGAGGCATGTCCGTCTCCTTATATGCTGGCGACTAGAACGCTGCAGGTGTAGCCTCCCACCCAAGATGGCCACTGCTAATTTCCACCGCCCGAGGTCCGTGTATCTCAGCCCGTGACTCGGCTGAGCAACGCCAGATGCGGGGAAAGGGAGTTAGCAACTGCAGAATAATCAGCAGAGTGCAAGGTAGGTTTTTAAAGTGAATCTTAAAAACACTGCGATTTTAAAAGTAATGGCACACCAGAGAGGTCCACACACGCAAGTCACACAGCACACCTCCCGGCTTTCCGCCTCAGGAGGGAACAACAAACAACAAGGACTCACGCCTGCCAGGGAGCTCCTTATATGCTGGCGACTAAAACGCTGCAGGTGTAGCCTCCCACCCAAGATGGCCGCTGCTAATTTCCACAGCCCGAGGTCCGTGTATCTCAGCCCGTGACTCAGCTGAGCAACGCCAGATGCGGGGAAAGGGAGTTAGCAACTGCAGAATAATCAGCAGAGTGCAAGGAAGGTTTTTAAAGTGAATCTTAAAAACACAGCCATTTTAAAAGTAATGGCACACCAGAGAGGTCCACACACGCAAGTCACACAGCACACCTCCCGGCTTTCCGCCTCAGGAGGGATCAACAAACAGCAAGGACAAAAAAGGTTGAACTGCAATGTGCCTGTGTTGGGATGGGAAAGGTCTCTGCAGTGCTCTGCATGGCTCGGGAGATCGTGAGCCCCTGCCTTGAGTTTCTCATGCTGAGTTCTGTAGGTTTTCAACTTTTTGATCCATCTCTCATCATACCTGTCCCAGATGGATGTTAGTGATGATCATCTCTTGTGCACAATTTGGTGTGCTGTTTGAACTTAGCCACCACCGCGGGTCAGCTTCGCCCACCCTATCAAATTACATTTGAACTTTTTCAGGCCTCAGGGGCCTCAACCAACCCATGCCCTCACCACAACTTCACCCTAGGCAAAGTCAGAATCAGTCATGTAAAACACCACCTTTTTCAACACCTCAATTGCCACGGCCACCTTCCCTGCTGACTGGAAACACCCAGAAGTCAATACCCTACAAAAAAAAACATCGGCAGACCCCAGCAAAAGCAACAACTACAGACCGATCTCCCTGCTCCCATTCCTGGCCAGAGTATTAGGAAAAGCCATCAACAAACAACTCTCCTGACATCTGGAACGGAACATCCTACTCAACTCCTCCCAAGTCGGATTCTGCAGCAACTACAGCACCGAGACAGCCCTCATCACAGCTATCAACAACATCCAAGCCCTCCTCGACCGAGGAGAGACTGAGCTCTAATCCTCCCAGACCTCTTGGCAGCCTTTGATACAGTTTCCCACCACACACTAATCACAAAGTTGCACAACTTAGGTATCCAAGGAGCCTCCTTGATTGAGTACTTTTTTTTCCTTTTCTTTTTAATCTCCTGTTTCATAGCTATGCATGGGATTTTTGCTGGCATATGGCGTTCGCAGGTGTGTCGGCTAGGAATTGTATCTTGTTTCTCTTTGCTGCTAATGTGTATTATTTGTTTATGCAGTTGCTCACACATTCATAACTACATGCTATATACTTCACTTAGTACATTTACTTTTGGGGGTACAGTCTGTTCACCTCATAGCAAACCTCTGTTCCTTTTTCCCCAATGCTTAATTTTCTGACATGGTGTGGGCATACTTAGATCGACTTAATAGTGATATTGTCTTGATTCAGGAGACTCACTACTCCCCTCTTAGCAGCCCAGACTTTGTCTCCTCTTAAGAGACGTATTGTTAATTTTCATCCTACTCCACCTACTGTAGGTGGGTGGTCACCTTGCTCAGGACGTCAGTTAACTTCTCCCTAATGGAATGTATCACTAATTCTTTGGGCAGGCTAGTTGTCATTGCTGGAATACTGCATGGTAATGGTATGTTATTGGTTAATGTCCATGGACCGAGTGTTGATAATCTTGGGTTCTTTGCCAAAATTATGAAGTTATGCTCCAGGGACCATGCTTGGCCCACCGTTTGCGGGGGTGACTTTAACCTCACCCTCTCCTCGGAACTTGACAAATCATCGGTGTTCCCCTGCCCAACTTTGCTCACTAGTCTAGCTCGTGCTCAAATTATGCAGTTGTATAACCTGGTTGATATATGGAGAGCTCTCTGTAGTGATTCAGACTACACAGGAAGTAGGTCCAAGTGGATTTATTCATATGAAGAACAGCTTAACAACCACAGGTAGCAGGAGAAGTCCTCACAGCATCAGCAATACAGTAACAGTAATAATATCAAGGGAAAACATTCTAAGTTACACAGAGTATTCCAAATGACATAGAAAGATTCCATATGACATCAAGTCATGGAATACCACACACCTCCCCCCCCCTTTAAAAAAAATAATAAAAAAAATAAATAAAATAAAAAAAAATGCATAAATAACAAAACCCCAAAAACAACAAATAAAAACAAAACAAAACCCCAAAGAACAATAATACTACAATAAGTTAAATTCTAATGTAATTTTTATACTTCGAAGGAGCACATTTCACGCGCTCACTGCGTCTCAAGGGAATTTCTTCATTCTCTATATTTGATTGATTATCAATTTCAACACACGGATCAGGTCGAACATCAGAATTAATCACATCATCAGAATTACTTACAACCTCATTCTCTAAATTATCATAAGCCTCATGCGTACCAGAAAAACCTCCTGAATTATGGTATGTCATTAATTTTCCCGGAACGGTAGTTTTCTGAGTGGAAGAAGCAACAAAAGGAGCAACAGAAGACTTGCATAAGGAGACTCTTCTCAAATTCCATATTTTACCTCCTTCCACTCTGATAGCTTTGCTAAAGATTTCAGTGACCTTGACCGGATCAGACCATCTGGAAACCCTCTTGTGAAATAATCCACCCATTTTTACACGAACTAGATCACCTATCTTTACACTGCAAGTATTATACTTCTTTTTGGCCGAATGTTGAATTATTTTCTCCTGGTACTTCCCAATTTTATCCTTTAACTCTTTAAAATCTACCTCATAAGGAGAATTACCTTTTAACCACCAGGGTAAAAGTCGAGAACCTGGTTTCCTCCCTCGTAACAACTCAAAAGGAGACAGACCAGTCACTGAATTGGGAGCCAACCGATAGGTTAACAAAGTGGCCTGAAGAGCTTTTTTCCATTTCAAACCACTCCTTACGGCTAATTGACAAGATTCCTTGATAACCCTGTTGAACCTCTCAACTTGGCCGTTGGCCTGTGGAAAATAATTCGAGGTTCTTTTGTGCGTAATTCCACAATTCCTTAGAAAATCTTCAAATTCATCACTTATAAACTGTGGACCATTGTCTGAGATTAGTTCCTCTGGTAAACCTTCCCTAGCAAATATTTCATCAAGAAAATCAATTACCTGCCCTGAAGAAGTTTTCTCAACAATTTTCAATTCGGGCCATTTTGAGAAGTAGTCAACAAGAACTAATGCATACATTTCTTTACCAGATTGGTAACTGAAAGGTCCAATAATGTCAATGGCTAATCTCCGCCACGGGCCATCAGCATACTCAATGGGAGTGATGTCGACAGACAAACCCTTTACAGATTTGTCGCTCAAGGAGCAAGGAGAACAGTTCCTGACCCAACTATCCACCATGGCATCAACACCAGGCCACCAGTAATGTTCCCTAATCCTCCTTTTAGTGGTGGACATGCCCATGTGCCCTTCATGTGCTAATTTACAAATTGTTTCTCTCAAATTCATAGGAGGGACAATTTTATCAGATCTAACAATGATGTCCTGACATAACATCAAATCGTCTTTGACTTTAAAAAATGATGCCAAATCACCGGAAAGTTTCCTTTCCTCAGGCCATCCTTTAATTAAGAACCGTTTGACTTGATTCAAAACAGCATCATTTTCCATAGCTTCTGACCAAACTTTTTCAGAAAGAACCAAAGAGTTCTCTTGATTTGAAATTATATTAACGTCTGCAAACGAATATGCAACGTCACAATCAACCTTGTTCCCTACATCTACACTTGCTGGAAAACGTGACATGCAATCTGCATGGACATTCAAACGTCCTGGAATATATACAACCTCACAACGATATTCCTGTAATTTGGCTGCTAATCTCGCTAAGCGAGCAGTAAGAACTCTTCCACCTCCTGCAGCTAACATAGTGATCAAAGGTTTGTGATCGGTTCTCAAAGAGAATTTTGTTCCCCACAAAAATTGTCTAAAGTGCTGGGAAGCGCAAGTACAAGCGAGTAATTCTCTCTCAATAGTTGAGTAATTCTTCTCAGCATCACGTAGGGCTCGAGAAGCATATGATACAACAAACTCACCAGATTTGTCTTTTTGCATCAGAACAGCACCTAGGCCAACATTGCTAGCGTCAACATAAACTATACACTCCTTGCCCACAGAATAAGGTTTCAAAAATGGTGCTTCAACAATTTTGCGTTTCAAAATTTCAAAAGAATCCTGTTGTTCTTTGCCCCACTCAAACTTTGCATTTTTTTTAAATAAAATTCTCAAAGGGTGAACAATATCTGAATAATTTTTTACAAATTTACCATAAAATTCAGTCAGTCCTAAAAAAGAAAGTTATTGTTCTTTTGAATTGGGGGAAGATGCATTGACAATATTGTGAACATGGTTAATTTTGGGTTTAATACCATACTTTGAGATTTCATGTCCTAGGTACTCAACTTTCTGTTGTCTGAACTTGCATTTGGTATATTTCAGGGTAAGGCCCCTAGATCGAACTTTCTCCAAAACCAAAGTTAAGTTCTCATCGTGTTCCATATAATCTTTCCCAAAAATCAAAATGTCATCCTGGAAAGCTACTGCTCCCTTGCAATCTGTCAGTAACTCTTTCATTAGACGCTGGAAGACAGAGGCTGCACTTGCCAACCCAAAAGGCATGCGCAAATATTGGAACATACCTTCAGGGGTAACAAAAGCAGTTAGTTTTCTCGAGTCTTCATGTAATTCTACTTGGTGGTAGGCACTAGCCAAGTCAATAGAAGAAAACACAGTAGCACCTGATAATGTTGCAATGAACTCATGTATGTTTGGCAAGGGATGTTTATCTACCCATATTTCCTTATTGAGACTGCGAAGATCCGCACATAAGCGAAGTTCGCCAGAGCTCTTAAGTGATATCACAATGGGCGAAACCCAAGGAGAGGATTCAATTGGCTCAATTATGTTTCTTTTGACTAGGTCATCCAGAATTACTTTTAATTTGGGTCTATACGTTAAAGGAACATTCCTTACCCTGTGCCTGACAGGAACCGCATTATCATTTAGAATAATTTTGTGCTTGAAATCAACATATTTCCCCAACTTGTCATTGAAAATCTCAGGAAACTTTTCTAACACACTCTTAGTGAAACTAACATCGCTAGATGCATCTAAGGTTAAGTTTACCAATGAATTGGTAATAGACTTTTCAAGTCGGGGTTCATCAACATAAACTGGTGGATTGGCATTGGGATCTAATTTGATTCCTAAGTCATGTTGGTGAGGCCAACCAAGAATGGACACACCCTTGGTAGCTACATAAACTTTTGCTCTGATGTCCCAGTTCTTAAAAGATAACTTGGCCCAAAAAAAACCCTCTAGAGCAATCTTTTGTCCCGTGTACCCACCAGGATATATGTCTGGACTCAATAATTCCCTCTGATGCCACAATTGTTCGAAAATATTCTTACCAATAATGGTGTACCACGCACAAGAGTCAACAAAAATCTCAATAGGTTTGTCATCCACAAAAATTGTACAAGAAGGAAAACTCTTTTGAAAACTCTCATCAACAGAAAGAATGCAATTCAAGCTATTAAGAACTTCTTCTTCTTCAGGTGAAATGTAATTAATTTTTTGACCAGACTTACACACATTACCAAAATGCCCTTTTTTCTTGCATTTGATGCACACTTTGTTCAAAGCAGGACAACCCTTGTAATTGCCAACATGGTTGGAACTACCACATCTATAGCATAATATCATACCTCTCTTAACAAAACTCCTATTGTCATTCGCATTTCTTGCATATTCTTTTTTGAAGCTGGGTTTAGTGTTGAAAGCACTCGAAGTGGGATAACTGGTTTGATTTTTAACAATAGCTACTTCAACTTCAGGAACATGTGTTTTCTGATTTTTCCCTCTAATTTCAGAAACAAATATTTCAGAATGTTCTATACCTTTGGCTATATTTACTACTGCAGCTAATGTAGTCTCAGTCCCTAACCAGAGTCTTTCTTGGATCTTTTTACTTTTCGTCCTCATCATGATTTGATCCTTGAGGACTTGCTCATATGATATGGTTTCGAAGGAACAGGTGCAAGCAAGTGAACGTAACGCTGCGACATAATCTTCGATTGTTTCATCAGATTTCTGTTCACGAGAATAGAATTTAAACCTTTCCATCACAGTGTTTATCCTTCTACCAAACCGAATCTTCATCTGTTTAGAAGCTTTATTAAATACATCCAAGTCACCAGCATCCTCCAAAGGTGGTAGATTATCAAATTCCTTTATTCCTGCACCACCGAGACAATGCCTTAAAAGAGCAAGTTTCCTTTTTGCAGAGCAATCCTCTTTTTCTAAGACATCCACATATGCAATAAACATAGGAAACCAAAGGTCCCATTCTATAGGAGGATCACCTGCAACTTGAAGAAAATGGGGTGGTGCTGCAATATTAGACATCTTGGCAATAACAATCAATAACAAGATACAATAGAATACTATTAAAGCAGTATAAATAACTAAGTAAATGAATGTAGAAACAGAAAAGTTTTTATACTTCTTTTTTTTTTTTTTTTAAAAAGGTGTGCAAATCACCGTGGAGATTTGCAGGAAAGTGTTTCAAGAGGGTGTGCAAATCACCGTGGAGAGTTGCAGCAAAGCGTTTTGAAGATTCGTGAAAACAATTTCCAATTTACACTTTAAATTCAAGAAAACACGAAGCTTTTGCTTCAAACTGCACCAAAATGGCCGCCGTGAGCGTCTAATTGTGCGCGATGACGTGCATGGTGACGCTGGTATCCCAGAATGCAGCGCAAATGGTCGGTGAAGCAAACGAACTCAGGGACGCTCGAGGCTCAAGGTGAGTTCTTGAGTATGCTTTTGAAAATAAACAAGCCAGAGAAAAGCGTGCAAGTAGACAAAACTTCGGTTTTTAAGAGTGAAAACCGCTCGATAAATGCGGTCGAGTATCAGTAATGAAAGCCAGACATTGGGTGATCAGTAATGAAAGCCAGAAATTGGGTGAGGATAGAGGAAGCGTAGCGTAGTAACAGTCTGAAAAAAGGCTCACCGTCTGAAAGAGGCTCACTTACGTTTGAGAAGTACTGCCCAATAAGTCCTTTATGGCTGAAAAATGCGTGAAGGAGCTTCTTAGCGCTGAAAAGGAAGAACTTTCCTTTAATGTCCTTTGCATTTAAAATGAAGAAAACAGGTGAACGCTGTCTTCAGAAATCCACTGCTCCCAACGTCGCCAGTAATTATGTAGTAATTCAGACTACACAGGAAGTAGGTCCAAGTGGATTTATTCATATGAAGAACAGCTTAACAACCACAGGTAGCAGGAGAAGTCCTCACAGCATTAGCAATACAGTAACAGTAATAATATCAAGGGAAAACATTCTAAGTTACACAGAGTATTCCAAATGACATAGAAAGATTCCATATGACATCAAGTCATGGAATACCACACTCTCCATCCTAATACATCGGAACATACTTTCCATTTTACAGTACATGATCTCATCTTGATATGCGTTTGCTCTCAATAGCGCTTATGCCTTGTGTGATTGTGGTAGACATTCTTCCTCGCACCATATCAGATCACTCACCTGTGAAATTGTGTCTCTCTTGACCTACCCCTGCACCACAGTGGTGGCTTCAGGTTACTGATTTACAGGACGCTGTCTTCTGTGGCCACGTCGGCACTACCATTGTTGAATATTTTGAGTTGAATGATAAAAAAAAGTCAGGGATAATGCTATTCTCTGGGAGGCCTTCAAGGCTTATATCCGGGGAGTTTGCATCTCCATGAGTGCCGGAGAACTAAAATCTATCTACCTTCACTTTCATGACTGAGGCCCTGCTTAAGCATCTTGTGCCTCATTTATGAGGCCCAACTGGCACTATTGTGCCGCCTGAACGTCACTTTTTTGACGTTCCTGTGGCACAATGTGCCACTGGCATATTTATACGGCTACATAAAGCCACGTTACGTTGCTTTTCATGGACACATAAATATGTGCCGGTTCACGCAGAAAACTGCATTAAAGGCCTGTTCCATGAGTGTTGCTGTGGGCGTTTCCAGCAACACCCATGGCTTTTTGACACTGCCACAGATTTAAGAGAAATTGTAAGTTTGAGGCAGCACCAAAAACGTGTGCCTGGGAGGCGTAAGGGAGGCACAACGAGGAAAAATATCTTTATTTCTCCTCGTTTTTCTTCTGTGCATTCTGCAGCACACATAGAAAGAGGAAAAAACCTCTTGTGGTTGTTTTTTATGTGTGCAGGTTCCTGTACAAAAACAATCCTGCATGAAATGGAGGCACCCTTGCACCATGGTGCCTAGTTTAGCATTATCAATCAATCAAAGCATTTGTATAGCGCGCTACTCACCAGTAGGGTCTCAAGGCGCTGGGGGAGGGGGGGTCCGCTACCGCTCGAACAGCCAGGTCTTGAGTTGCTTCCTGAAGGAGAGGTGGTCTTGGGTCAGGCGGAGGTGGATGGGGAGGGAGTTCCACGTCTTGGCAGCCAGGTAGGAGAAGGATCTTCCTCCCGTTGTGACTTTTCTGATGCGGGGGACGGCGGCGAGGGCGTGGCTGGTCGATCGTAGCTGGCGGGTTGGAGTGTAGAAGGTCAGGCAGTCGTTGAGGTATCTTGGGCCTTGGTTGTGGAGAGCTTTGTGTGCGTGGGTGAGGAGACGGAACGTGATTCTCTTGCTGACGGGGAGCCAGTGCAGGTTTCTCAGGTGTTCGGAGATGTGGCTGTGTCGGGGGATGTCCAGGATGAGGCGTGCCGAGGCGTTCTGAATGCATTGGAGTCTCTTCTGGAGTTTGGCTGTGGTTCCGGCGTAGAGGGAGTTGCCGTAGTCCAGACGGCTGGTGACAAGGGCCTGGGTGACCGTCTTCCTGGTTTCGGTGGGGATCCACCGGAAGATCTTACATTAGGCTGCTAAAATGGAACCAGCGGAGGGAGAAAGGACAAAAATGCAAAATACAGTGCATTCCTGCCCTTTCACTTTGGCGCAGTGCAGAAAGGTGCCTTGCTGCTCTCCCCTACGCCAAAATCCCATAAATGAGGCCCTATATGATTTGTTTTTGCCGCTTCTGTATCGAATATGTGCCGTTGAGCTGTACTGCAACATTTTCAATATACAGAAACGAGTTAAATATTCCTTTTTACTGAGACCATGGTTATGACATAATCAATGCTCAACTTAAAAAATATGGTGCTTCACAATTTGTATACATTTTTGCAGCGCTGCAGCTTTTTACACAGCGTTGCGAAGCATGACACAGTGGTGGCCACCACAAACAAAAAAAGTGGTGAGGCATTGGAGGGGAGCGTGGGAGTGGTAGCGCGGGGGTCCCCTGGCCCCGGCCCCGGCCCCGCTCCTCTCTATGCACGCTGGCTTAGCCAGCAGCTGAAAAATAAAACAATGAAAAATATTGTTTTATTTTTCAGGTGCAGGCTCTGAGCCAGTGGGGCGACGCTCCTCGCCATTGTGGAGGAGCCGCCCCTGTTAAATGCAGACCGCAAAAGAATCAACATTGGAAGGGACCTGAAGAAGCAGCTTCTGAAGCCAAAAGCTCTATATTTGAGACTGAGGTGCAGAGAAGGAGGGTGTGGGCATGGCCTTCATCTTGATGATGCTCACGGGCCACAAGTGTCCTTGGAGGTACTGAAAGAACGTTTTCATGCCCATATGCAATAGGGTCCGACAGCCCCAACAAGCAGTGCTTTAAGTGGGCCGGTACTCTCTGGTATGGAGTACCAGCACTTTTTTTTATTTTGAAAGGGAGAGTACCAGCACTTCTAAAGAGAGACGTAATACTTTTAATTGGAGATTACCAGCACTTCTCAGAAACGAGCAGGTACTCTGGTGCAGAGTACCTGCACTTCTATTTTTCCATTTCAAGAACTGCCGACAAGACGACATGCTGCTTTCTTTCTGAGATATTGACTGGTGGAGGAAGACGTAGGTTTCTCTTTGGGATAACATCTATGCTTCTTAAACCGACCAGAATGTTCCGATTTGACATTTTTCTGACCTTGAAGGCCCCAAATGCCAGGGAAGGGTTGAAAGGAGGGCAAGTGGCCATGAGCAGGGGTGAGGACACTTACAGAGACTTGTTGTGACTGGCCCAGTCCTGCATTGCATCAGTCTCACATCGGTACTCAGAGCAGAACAAGATGTGCCTCGGAAAGGCAGATCCAGCCCATTGTGTTGGAGATATGATGCAATGCACTCGATGCAAGCCAAGCGAATCCATCTTGCAACAGAGCAGTGCAGTGAGATTCCTTCACTTTGTAAAGATCTAACCTTCTGCTGAAGGTTTACTAAGTACTCAACATTCACCCACACTGCAGGTGGCCGTAATGTGCACTGAGAGGTCTTTCTTGAACTCTGCCCTGCTCGCAGCGCTCACGGGGCACATGTGCCCACCTTGCCATTACTAATCTCAAGGGGCCCGATTCACAGGAGTAATCTGACACAGAATCCTAACTTTACAACTTTCCGTATTCACAAGGGGCATTTTGGAGCAGTAAAGTTAGGATTTTTGTTATGTCTTCATTTAGGAATAACGAAGACAATCTTCATTTACTTAGTTTCTCTGCATTTATTAGAGAGATTGCAACAATGTTGTCTCAGTTAAACTTACATTTTACTTAAGTTAAACTTAAGACCTAAACTTACGTTTAACTGAGACAAAATCCTAACTTTACTACTCCTAAATGCCACTTGTGAATACCGAAGGTCATAAAGTTAGGATTTTGTCTCAGATTACTTTTCTGAATCGGTCCCATTGTGTTACAGACCAGGATCTCTTCCCGCGTCCAGCACAACCTGAACCTCTTCATACAAATCTGGAAAAGATATTTAAAATATCTATAACTATATTTACTACACTTAATATATGCTTGTTTGCATATGTAGAGGCCGATCCACTAACACATCAGGTTATAATAAGTTGTGTACTAACAGGACAGAAAGCAGATGGGTTCATGGATCTGTGGTGGGGTCTGCATGGGGAGAATCAATGTCAGTACATTGTAGTCACAGGTGATTTTGTACATTACCTTCCACAAACTGTCAATTTTAGGCAATGGTCGACCAAGTGATTTGCGCACCAGATGAACGCCCTTGTCTTGACATTTCAAGGTCACCTACCTCATCTCCTCTGCTGCACAGCACCATGTCATGTTCATCCTTTGGAGTTTAACAGTTGGGGGCATATTTACAATAAACTGGCAGAGTGCTGTGTTACTCCAAAATTAGTGGCCCTGCACTCCGACAGTTTTAAAATGCAGGGATGCGCCATATTTACAGAGATACCCCTGTGTTTCCCCTAGCGCCGGAGCTAAAAAAGCTGTCTAGCACCAGCGCAGGCCCCCTAGCACCATTTTGCAAGGGTGCCTGTGCTTCAGGGTCCATTGTTTATGTGTAGGAAGGGACACCTTCCTACACATAAACAATCTTAAGAGGCGATTTGCTCTAAATATGTGTCCTGCACCATGCAGCACAGGTGGAAACAGCAATATACGAGGAGAAATAAAACATTTCTCCTTGTATCGCCTGTTTAAAGGCCAGGTATTTGCTGGTCTTATTTTTGGCGCAGCTCCATACCTTGTAAATACAGGGCAGCGTGAAAAAGCAATGGGTGTTCTGGCGGAACGCCCACTGCAACACCCATTGCACACCCCTTTCACAGTAAGTGCTGCGTGAATATGGGAATTATTTACAAGGTAGCGTTGAGCCACAAAAAGTGGCTTAACGCCGTCTTGTAATTAAGGCGAAGGAGTTAACGTCACCAGAACGTCAAAATAAGTTACATTCTGGTGGTGTAAACTCCTTTTACATATGCCCCTTGGGTACATCAAGGATCATAAAAATAACACTGACATTATGTTTTGCTTGCATAACTCCATTAAAACAACACATCATTGTAAAGTCAACAATTCAGTAAAATGCTGAAACAATCTTAAATATCTTCAAACACAGGGACTCCATCCTGATCAATCCAAAGGGACATCTTAAGGGTACACTTTGTGTTTGTTCCAACAGTAACTCTTCAGTTTGTTCAGGTTTCAAGTCCTCACACTTGTTTATAACACAATGTCTCTGACATAATGTTCCTTCTTAAAAAGAATCAACACTGGAAGTGGGGATGATCCCAACTTTAGGGCAGATCATCCGAGCCTCTGTACCAGGCGCCTACTGCACAAACATTGTCTGTACTTTGAGTATTACCAAGAACAACTGCCGTGCCTACCTAGAGAGGGAGCTTCATTTTAATAGTGAGGCTCCAAGCATCCTTCCCCTTAGTTATCAGAGGTAGCAGAGGTCGGAGGATGTCTTTCCCAGTTCAGCTGCAAGCTGAAGAATAGAAGTCTCTGTGCCAAGTGGCAAGGGGAATCCTTAAAGACCTGGGAATAGATTTAAAAACATTTGACACAAAGCAGCAAGAAAACTTGAAATACTGCGTCAAATGGAGAGAACAGGAATGGGCCATATTTCCTGACAAGGAACATTCCTGCTCTCCCTCTGCGCAGGCGCACTGAGTGCATCCGGAGCCAACACAGGCCCCCTTGAACCAGGGTGCAAGGGTGTGTAAATTAGAGGCAGGATTGTTCCTGCACAAAAACAATCCTGTGAGTCTTTTCCGTATTTCTACATGTGCTTCAGAATGCAGCACATGTACAAAGAGGAGATAACAAGGAGAAATAAACACATGTCTCTTGTTACACTTCACCTGGCAAGGTGTACCATTTTGACACATTCCCAGGTTTACTAGTGTTCGTAAATCCAGGATTGCATTAAAAACATGGGTGTCTGTGTGGGACCACCCACGCTCCACCCATGGAGTGTCTGCCCAGTGCTGAGTAACACGAGGCAGCGGCTTGTGCTGCCTTGCAATACTCCTGATTGACTATGCAATGCAGAGCCATGCCATGCAGGGTGGCTCTGCGTGACCCGGTAAATCTGACTCAAGAGCTTGCGTCGCCTTGCATCACCTTGCATGATGCAATGGGGATAGAATCCCTTACTCAGTCTGGGCTCAGTTCTTGTTGGAGGAGTGAGGGGGTTAGAGGATCCTTAGGTGTTTATTCTGGTTTTCTTGTCAATAAAGTCTTTGCTTTCATCCTCTGCTTCAGCAAGCATGTCACCTCCAACAGTGCCAATATCGGCCCACTCATCAGCCCTCTTGCAACAATAATACATGAAGCATAAATAAGCAGACAAGACAACTTTTGTTGGAGAGAAAGTTGTTGCAGGTTTATTAGCATACACATATGCCAACATGGTGGGTTATCTTACAGGCGATCCAAAGGCAAGCCGCCCCTCGCGGCCTACCACCTGAAGGGCCAACTTGCATCGTGGCCTTAGCTAATCGCTGCTTAGCGGTTGTGGTGAGGGTTAGCCACTCCCACTTACGGTGAACCATTAGTCCACCCTCTTGCTCACGCCCCCCCAACGAGGGGCGGAGCGTTCAAGCGACCCCCGGTTGTCCAGGTTTCCAACCGCCCGTAGGATAGCGGGGCGCCGTCGCACTCCAGGGTCCACCGCACAGACTTCCTGGGGATATTAGGCCTCAGCACCCTTTGTGCTCCTGAAGAGGGTACCCCTGAGTACCTTTCCGCCTCTGGATCGCCCTGTAACTCCCCCACTGCCCTGGGTGTGGCGACCGTCGCAGCCAGGGCCCCCCAACAAGGCTGGCATTCCTACTTATGGAGAAGTGTGGCTCAGGGGTTAGAGGCAGCAGACCCGGAAGCTGAGATCGGTCCTGGACCAGGGTTCAATTCCCCGCCTCGGCGGGTCTTGGGCTAAAGATTCCACGGACTCAATAATTCTCGCCCCGGTGCCTCCTCGACTCACGGGTTCACACTCTGCGACTCTGGGCAATAGTTTGCTTAATCTCCACAACGGCCCCTCGCGGCGGGATGCCTGACTTTCACCTTGTGGATACCCTGCTATCTCACAGGGGAATACCAGGAAGGGTTCCCTAAGCAAGCGCGGGGAAACCCACTGCGGGTAGCTGTGCGCTATATAAGCTCAACTACATTTACATTTACATTTACTTACGTCCTGCTATATCTAGGGCCTCTCCCCTACCAGCAAGAATCTGTTCATGTTTAAACTGGGCAGGTGCAACCCCTTGCTCAACACACCCTGAGGGGTGGCGTGTAGCACCCAGGTCTAATGAGGCCGAGCTTCCTCTGCCCAGTGAATTTATTCATAGCCCAGCACATCCTGCGCGAGGCTCCATTGCCTCCCCTGCCAGGTTCCCTGCCCCAGGAGCCAGGGGTGATTTCCGACCACTGACGGTTACCTGTCCCCCGCTTGTTGCTAAATTGCCCCGTGCGGTCATTGTGGTCTTCAACTATGCTTCATATTATGCCACATAGACCAGGCGACTTCAAACGTAATTTCAAATTATCCCTGGTGCCCCTCTCAAAGGTCACACACAGGTTGAGGAAATAATACCTCTCCCCCCGCCACCCCTACCCGGCCGGAAGTGACGCGCAGGACCCGAGCAGGGTCGAGGAACCACTGGGCTGCCCCGTGTGCCATCTTGTGGCAGTAAGGGGGCCGCCCTCTTATGAGGGTCCCCTGCGGGGACGAGTCGGTCGGCCCGCAATCTCATCACGGTGTGTGGCCCTCTTGGGCTCGCATAAGCCAGGGGCCAAATGTATGACATTTGTGGCACAGGGCAGCACAGCAAGTCACTTTGGTGGGTTGTCCTCCGTCACAAGGAAAGGGTATGAATGCGCTGCATCCTGGTGCAGTGTTGGCTTTGCCAATGCTTGTTTACTTAAGCCGAGGTAGGGCGTCATATGATGGTTTGGTGAACTGACCTCATCCTATCTGTGAGTGCGAGTGTGGGCCTTGGGGACAGATCGTACCCACATTTGATAAGGTAGTGTGCCCTGGGAGTAAAGCAGGTCGAGAGATGCCTCTTGTATCTAACAAAACCAGGGCACAAGTCCTAAAAAAAGAAGTGGGGGGACGATGACGTCACAACAGGAAGTGACGTCGCGAAAGGTGGCTTGCACCATGAGACTCATTGCCTCCCCTCGCTCACCCCTTCGATGCAATTGCAACAGAGAAGCCAGCGCGTGAGCAGCGTCTGAGTGAGCTCCGATCTCGCCCCAGAGAGGCCAAAGAGTGAATGTGAGGCTCCATTTGCTCTAGTTATCGAGCTCCTGGTAAAATAAGTGGGGGGATGCCGTCCACCCGCGTGGTACCCATACTCGAGCCCTGAACAAAACGTTGTTTGTTCCCTTATGATGTACTTTGCCCCCCTCATATCTCATTTCCTCCTCTGAGCTTCTTGTGAATATGTTAAACATTGATGGAGTTTCCTCTTTTCGAGTGTGTTGGAGACTTGCCTATTGAAAATATTAATGTCCCTCTACCAGTGTGCCACCCTATGGCATCGCTGCTGCCTATAAATAGATATAAAACTTAAAGGGCCCCCCTTCCAAGAAAAAAAGATGTCAAACTTTCCTGAAGACAGTCTGACTCAACTCACAAACGTATTTTGGAATCAAGGTTTGTTAATGGCCGAAAACACCCCATTGACGCCTTCCAAGAATTGCAAACGGTTCCCGGAAGGGATGGATGAAAGGGTGTTTACTGTGGGGGTTTCCTCTAGGACTGCGGAGGAATCCACTGTAGTGAACCCCACCATGGGGTGGGAGGTGGAGTTCTAAGGTGTGGTTTGCATTGTAAGCTTGGGAACGCCCACAACTTGTGGGCATTCGCGAGCTCCCATTCGACCCCTATCTGACCCGGAAATGGCCAGGTACTTACTAACTGTCCTTCCAGGATAGGAAGGGGGACATACCATTCTCAGATTTGCTGGAGGTGTACACGAGTAATTTTAGGAGATTGGAAAATGTTTTCTGTGTTGAGAAAAAATAAAGAACTGTACTTTAGCACCTTCTCACTGGGCAGCATTGGAGACAGGGCAAAAGTCCCTAAAAAGAAGTGGGGGACTGACAATATGCAAATGACCTCATGATGTCACGCGCTGAACTTGTCCTGGTGTCTGAAAATTACACCGGGACACGTTCAGCTTATTTCTGTGGGGCCCAGCTTCTTGGCAGGGGGGGCGGTGTCCACCCTGTGAAAAGAGTGGGGGGATGCCATCCACCCAAGTGTACCCCCGACTCTGAGGTGCCGGGTTTTTAGGAACCCGGTGGTGCCAGGGGATAACACCCGATGACCTCTGAGTTCTCCCTTGTTCCGGACCACAGAAACAATGAGTCTTCCAGTCGCAGTCAGAGATCAAGTTTTATTGGTAGCTACCAAGTAACACGTGTCCTAGAAGCATGACAAACACGGGTCATGTATTCTCAGGAGACTGTACGTGTTCGTTTTTACAGAACCAGTCTTCTCCTTTTATACAGAAATAATGGCTTCAAGCAAGAATTCTTGAGTTTATGATATGGCTGTAAACATATTTCTGTAATAATACAAAGTGCGGCGTCACGAAAGCAAACCCACATTTTAGATGTCCAGTTCGTGACGGATTACCCAGCAAGATCCGGGACTCCCATCAGATATCGATGAAGCACCAATAAAGGCAGGTACCACCCAGTCATAAAACTGGCCATAAAGAAGAAGTATGGACAGGTGCATGTTTGTAGAAAGCATGTTCTGTATGGGGTGAATGGTTTGTGGAATGTTATGTGTCGATAGTATCGTATTCGGCCACTGGGCGGGGAGCCGCCCAAACAGGTTTGGCTTAAGGCAATGGAGTCAGTTTGGACAGGTCAGGGGGAAGTCAGGGAAGGTGGACGTGTCCTTTTGGATCAAGCTCGACCTTTAATTGACTTAACATGAGGGCAAGACGTAAGATGGATGCCGTTCACAAAATGGAGTCTAAGGGATTGGGACGGAAACTACGATTTAGGGGTGTTGGCAACCCTCGATTGTCACGCAAATACATAGGAATGATGTCCTAATCATTATCGGTTCTTGGACACTAAATTCGTCATGGTACGTTGATATTTTGTGACACGGGTATTGGACCTCGATATTGGGATAACAATAGGGTCCAGATTTTCAGAACCACAGACCCTCCTTTTGCCCTTATGTAAGGCAATAACTCATGTTAATCCGAGTCCAACTCTGTATGAAGGAATTCGTGGAGATGCTGCTGTAACATCATCCTGTTGCTTAGTTCATCCCTTGACGCAGGCTTCCGTAAACATGAAGTAGCACAGAGGCCACAGAGTGCAGGAGCACACTGGACACATAGGCAGAACATAAACAGAAGTGTTAAGATCATCCCAATGAAGATTAGCGTTTTCCATCCCCAGGCAGCGATCAGTCCCCAGAAACACCCTAGCAAGGACCAATCCCCTTTTTCAACGTGAAGGGAACCAGATATTTCATGTAGTTTAGAGATGGCCTGGTATACTGTTGGTGCATTATCAGGGATGAATATGCAACAACTGGATTGGATGACTCTACACACACCACCACGATCGGCGAGTATGATATCAAGGGCAATTCGGTTCTGAAGGGTCATAAGTCGATCCGACTGAAGCTCGGTTGTCAAATTGCCAAGTGCTCCGGCCGTTGTAGTCACGGCGGATTCAACTATCCTTGCTAACTGGCGAATATTCCTGCTGTTCACCATAGGCCCCCAAAATGGCAGAAAACCTTTTGCGAAGTCAGCGAATTCCTGACCCGCGGTGTCGTCTTTACTCACGACACCTCTAGCTGTCCTTGTCCGATGGTAATCTGCTCGGGCCGTGTAGGTAGGAGGCAGCAGAAATGAGATGAAACACGTGCCTGAGAAGTCAGGGGGTAACCATGTATAGGCTTGGTCGTGGCAGACGAAATACGTGCCTTTGGCTGCTAAGAGTATAGGGGAAGTTCGGGAGGCGAGCACATATGTTTCTGTGCAAATGCTCTTTCCTAACTGTGCAGTGGGATCTCTACCAATACCTTGTAAACATAGGTGACCTCGGTGGGGCACTATCCACACTGGGTGGGATTTCTTTGCTGCCTGGCTCTTGATCAGGTAAACGCCATGTTTGGTTACGTTCCAACGAGTGTATGGAGTCAGTTCATCTTTGGGGATAGTCAGATATGTGTTGAACTCTCTACTCATATTTCTTATCCCTGCTATTAGTGCCTTGTTACTGGAATTGCTTTCAGTGAAACGGGTCGGGTATGGTTCTAGGGCGAATAGGAACATGGTCTGAAAAGCCCACAGAGAACCATAATAACTAAATGGCAGGATGAAGTATGGGATACCCTTATCCGTTGTGTGCGGCATGAGTCCGCATATCCAACAGTTTGATGTGTTCATTATAGACTGGTGTTGGTGTAGGAGTTGGATGAAAGAGTTATTTACAAATTCGAGCCTTCTGGCAGACTCGTGTTCAGGTAGAGGGTGAAAAGAATGTGGGGAGAGAGTGGGAGAAGACGTTGGCAGAGTGTCATTTGAGAATAGGGAAACTCGAAATACGAATAGAGCATAACCAATCAAAAGCATCACAGCGCTAAACAGCATTAGAACACATATTATTAAAAATCTTTTCTTGGACAGTATAGTACACAATTGTTTTTCAAAGTTCGTAAGCTTGACAGGTCTCTCTACCCTTGGAAACTCCATCCTCTACTTGCTGCCCGCGGTGGTAGGTTGATTCTGCTAGGGAGCGCGCTCCGTTCGGTCCGGGGTGACTCCCTCGGACCAACCAGAACTGTGGACCTAAAGCTTCCTTGGTTGCACTCCCTACACTTCAACCGCGACCCTAGCAGCGGAACCGGATGGCGGTTCGAAAATCAAAAATGAGCTAGTTCCCTGGGACGAGAGAGCTGGAAGATAAAAAATAGTTCTTGGGGGAAAAGGGAAATCACATTAGATCAAGGTTTCATTAGTCTCTGGGGCTGGATCTCAGGTCATATCGTCGCTTCTCAGGTACGGTGTGGTCTTTAAACAATGTCTCAGGTTCAGTAGTGTCCAATTGCATAGATGGTGACACACGTCCTTGCAAAATACGATCACTCTCCTTTTCGGTACCAGTCTCTTTCAAACGTGCATCGCTGAAAGGGATGAAACGAGGTACCGATTCAGTCTTAGAGTCGGCAAGTCCTTTGTCGACCCACCGGTCGTATGGAAGGGGCAGAGGGACCCGTTTGCAATGGGTCCCATGCACCCAGTTCTTTTTGCCGTCCACCCGAACCGCTGATCTCGTGGAAAGAAGTACCAGGTATGGTCCGGTCCACCTCGGCTGTCCGTTGCTGGTGCGCTGGAAATTCCGCACCAGGACCCACGAGCCGGGTTTGATGGTATGACCTGGATCGTCAGAGGCTGGCGGAGAGGAACTGTGAACCTGTTGGTGTAAAACACGCAATTTAGCTGTCAATTCGCACAAATAATCAAGCAGTACGGGGTGTTCTATTTAGCGGAGTTTCTTCGGTCTTGGCACGCCCCAGATGTTGGCTGGGCGGCCAAACACGATCTCGTGGGGGCTAAGACCTAATCTGGAATGGACGGTCATCCTAGTTGACAAGAGTGCTAGGGGCAAGGCGTCAGGCCATTTAAGACCTGTACTGGCTTGGATCTTGGCTAGCTTGAGTTTCAAAGTGCCATTGTAGCACTCTACTAATCCAGCTGATTGGGGGTGATTTGCAGCGTGGAATTTCTGGTGTATGCCTAGACACTCACACACTCTCTTCATCACTCGTCCTATGAATTCACTTCCATTATTACTCCAGACAATTCTAGGCATACCGAATCTCGGGAAGAACTCTTTGACAAGGGCTTTGGCAGTTGTCATAGCAGTATTGTCTTTAAGGGGGTACGCTTCCACCCACCTTGAAAAAGCGCAAACAACAACGAGCACATACTTTAGATTGTTGCACCTTTCCATGTGAATGAAATCGAGCTGCAAAACCTCGAACGGATACGTAGGAGGCGCAAAGTGACCAGCTGGAGTTGGAGTTCCTTTACCGGGATTGTGTTTTAGGCATATCATACAGTTTCTGACCACATTTTCTGCATATTTTGGGATATTGCTATTCTGCCATACTGGGGCCAATAGCTTACATATTCCTTTCGAACTGATGTGTGCCATGCCGTGAGCCATTGTTACTACTGCAAGTACGTATGCATTAGGTAGTAGCCATCGCTGGTGTTCCGATACTTCGACCCAACAACCATTCGCATCCAATCTACCCTTGCTTTCTCTCCATTCATTCAACTCATTCTCAGTTGCCTCAGCTTGTATGCATTTTATGCTTTCAATGGTGTCCTCACACATTCCCACATCAGCAGTACATCTGGCGGGACTCGCAACATACATTCGACTCATCGTGTCCCTTGCGGTCTCTTTCGCAACCTCGTCTGCAAATGCATTCCCGCGGCCAATATCGTCTTGAATTTTCTTGTGTGCACTGCATTTCATAATGGCAACTTGTAGTGGCATGGTCAGTGACTCAAGGAGCTCATTAACTAGCTGACCATGTTGTATCTTTGCACCATGTGAGGTAAGGAAACCACGTTCACGCCATAATCTCCCAAAACTGTGAGCCACGCCAAAGGCGTATTGGCTGTCCGTGTACACATTCACTCGCTTTCCTTTTGCTAACACGCATGCTCTGGTAAGTGCAATAATTTCCGCAGCTTGTGCAGAGTTGTGGGAAATACGTGCGGTCTCTATAATGGTGTGTAATGTTGTTACAGCATATGCGGCAGTCGTATCACCATTCGGTAACTTGAAACATGAACCGTCAACCCATAAAGTATCATTGCATTCAGGTAGGGGAGTGTTCTGTAAGTCTACTCTCCCTTTTGTCTCTTCTTCTGTCCTAAAGCAGCAGTCCTGTTTATCACTCTTGTCTGTTCCTGTCGGAATGGGTAATAACGTTGCGGGATTCAGTGTATCACACCTCTTTATGTGGATGTGGCTTGCTAGCAACGTCAGTTCGTAACTGGATAGTCGAGCGCTAGTAAGGTGTTGTGTCTTCGTCCTGTTTAGTAAAATGTCTACTGCGTGCGGAACCATAACGATCAGAGTATTATTCATGACTAATCCAGCGGATTGTCGAATGCAGACAGCTGCTGCGGCGGTAGCCCTCAGACAACTTGGTAGTGCCTTAGCCGCAGGATCCAGAGTTGCCGAAAAATACGCGCATGGGCGCTGTCTGTTCCCAAAATGTTGTGTTAAGACTGATAATGCACAGCCTTCCTTCTCATGGACATATAATGTGAAAGGCTTACTGTAGTTGGGGTTTCCCAACACAGGAGCTGAACACAATGCATCACGCAACTTGTGAAAACTCGTCTGCCAATCTTCAGACCAGGGCATAGGATTGGGCGTATCTTTACGGAGTAGTGCCAGCAAGGGTTTAGCTAGCAGTGAGAAATTCGGTATCCATTGTCTACAGTACGATGTAATGCCCAAAAAAGCTCGAACTTCTCTCTGTGTCCTTGGGGCACTTAGTTCTGCAATTGCCTGTATTCTTTCTGGTGTCAGTCTCCTTCCCTCCTTCGACAAGACGTGACCTAAGTAGGTTACTTCTTGTCGGCAAAATTGTAGTTTGGAAAGGGAGACTTTGTGCTTCATGTCACATAAGTGATGCAATAATGATAACGTAGCTTTCTTGCAAATTTCTTCAGTGTCCGCAGCGATCAGCAGATCGTCTACGTACTGAATCAGAGTTGAACCACTTTGTAGAACAATCGTGTCTAGTTGTGTTTTCAGGGCCTGACTGAATATGGATGGGCTTTCGCAGTAGCCTTGAGGAGCGCACTTGAAGCGGAATCTTCGTCCTCCTAAATTAAATCCGAAAATATCTCTACTCTCCTCGGCAATCGGTATACTGAAGAAAGCGTTCTTCATGTCAATCACCGAGAACCAATTTGCTGAAGCAGGAACCATTGTCAATAAAGCAGTAATGTCGGGGACGACTGGAAACTGTGGGATAACTATCTTGTTTACTTCTCTGAGGTCGATCACGAACCTATACACAGGGGTTTGTGAACGATCAGTACGTTTTAAGACGGGCAAAACCGGACTGTTACAGACATTTCCTGTCGTTTCTTCGATGACGTCTTTATCAATTAAATCGTGAACAATGTTCAACAACGCTTTTTCGCATTCGCTAGATATTTTGTATTGGGGAATACGTGGCAACCTAACGTTGGCTTTCAATGTTATGACATACGGTGCTATCTCCAAACGACCTACATCATTAGAACCATTAGCCCAGAGTATATCAGGAAGTGACAATAATTCAGTTGGAATATTGTCCTTTGATAAATACATCGAAGAAATTACCTTCTTGCCTAAAGTAAGTTGTACTCCCGAGGGAGAACAGTACAAGGTCGCATATAACCTTTTTAGTAAGTCCAAACCTAGCAAATTTTCACCACAACCTGTTGTCAAAATGAGGGGTGCTTCTAATTCGCATGGGCCAACAGAAAGAGACATAGGACTAGAGATCGGGTTTCTAACAGGGGCGCCAGAGAAACCTACTGAGACATTCATTTCGCCAGACAAAGGTGCGCCAGGAAGTTTCGAGTGCATGATAGAACTTTTTGTGGCACCAGTATCCAGCAGAAATGGCTCTGACACTCCTGAGGCTATTACCTCGACATAAGGTCCATTCTGATCTACCGGAACTGAGACAACTCCCTCTCTTTGTCCATGGCTGTCCTAGCAATCGTTACCCTCATTTTCGTGTTCAGCGTAATAGTCGTCAGCATAGTACTGAGCTGATTTAGACGATGAATTATTCTGTTGGTCAAAGCTATTCATGGACTTCTGAGGCGGAAAAGAAGTTGTATTTTGAGTGAAATTTCCACGGCCTCTACCTCTAGGGGCATGTTGAACACCTCTCCCCCTTACACCTTGACCACCGTTTAAACGTCGCGCAAGAGCCGGACAATTATCCCTAAAATGACCCTCTTCTTTGCAATACGCACATTGATTCGGGCCATATGTAGGACGCTGGTGGGAAAACTCGTTACCTTGCGCGTTCCTCGAATACTGCTGTCGCGGTTGATAGTCGGGCTGACTAGCCGTGCGAGGCGGATAGGCCTGCTGGAGGAGAACCTTAGTTTTCAAATCTTTCGTCTTTTTATCTGCCTTGTCTAGCTCGTCTTTACGCCTATTCTCATAGTACTGGGCTGTAGCTAAAATCTGTGCTGACGTAGAGACAGCCCAAGCACTCTCAGAGTCTTTTAGTTTATTACGTAGTTCAGGGAGCAAATTATGTACGAACTTGTCCACAAACAATCTTTGGCCACCCTCGGTAGCCATATCTTGACCACTGTGGTCGGTGAATGTTTCCTCAAATCTTGTGAAAAAGTCAGACACATTCTCATCTTTCTTTTGTTTACATGCTGATAGCTTGTCCCAATTTACGCGTACTTCAGGCATTATTGTCTTCATGTACGCTATAATTCTACCGGGAAGTTCAGCTATTAACGGCTCAGGTTTAAAACCACCGACTTGTCTAGCATCTGTAGTCGCAATGTTCGCCCATGAGTCACCTAGTTCCTGATCGTGATCCGTATGACGTATCTTGCTCCATAAAGGATGTGGAACAACGTTCCCAAATAACATGTCTACATCTGCTAAATTCATTATACATGAGCTTGCAGTTTGCGATAACTCCTTATAATACCCAGTTGGGTTCTTACGAGGGTCAGGTAGTGACTGTTTGAGTGCTAATACTTCCGATCTTTTCCATGGGACATGTACCCATACACGCTGGAAATGGGGCAGAATTGGTGGATTAGCATTCGCATCACCTTCCCTCCAAACAGGAGGAACCTCTCTCATGGGGTACTGTCTCGCTCTTTTCCTACTAGACGTACCACATTCAGACGATGACCCAGAGTTACCACCTGTGCTTCGATATGATAATAATACCTCAACTGCTTTGTCGACATCGGGACCTACAATCATGCCTTCCCCGAATTTAAATCGTATACTACACAAATCTCGAGAGTTGCTCTCTTGACCATCATCTTCCAAATCCTCACACAGAAAAACACACATCTGTTCAAAAACATATCTTTGCGTCGGTTCATCCCATTGACGGAAAACGTTCATGACGGACTCTACATCATATCTGGCTGTATCCAGAGCCCAATTCCGTGCTAACTTATTCAGGCATTCCCTCTCTCGATAATCAGGCATTTGGCTTCGTAACTGTCTTAGTCCCGTATTAGGGGTCGTTTAGGCGACCGAAAAAGTGGTGAAGGAATGTTAGTAATAATGCTGGCCGTTTTATGCCAGACGGAAGGTGAAAGTGGAGGAATAACTGGTGTCAGAACAGAGTCACGCAAAGCAGAAACAGAAGCGTTCGCAGAACTAGTATCGGAAGAAATAGAAGGTGCGCTAGGCGAAGTTGTAGAAGGAACAGTAGGAGAAGTAGATGTGACTGGTGAGCCTTGAGGAGGCTGCACTAGAGAAATAGAAGCCAGCTGAAGAGTAGCTGGTGAGTGCTGTAGAGGAGCTGGTATAACAGCTACCAGAGGTGCAACTAAAGGTTGCGGAGGTGCTGTGGCATTTTGCGCATAGGGTGGTGGCGAACTCAGCAAATGCGCCATTAATGGATCTTTCTCACGCTCTTTTACTGTCTCTTGCTGGAGAGATGGTAGAACAGGATAGCATTTATCTATTGCCATTTTACGTTGCCTGTGCAACTGCTCACTTATTCGATCCTCTTCGTTGTCTTTAAATTTTATCGCGGCTTGCATTACTGAAATACCCCTTTCCCTCTTATTCTTCTTTTCTAGTTTAATTGCCTTTTGTTTGGCCTCTTTACGCCATAAGCGGAAAGAGTCAAACATCGCCGGTCGGGCTTTCTTTTTGAACAGTTTGACCTCTAGGTTATCTAGAATTTCTGAGTCGAAACTACCATATTGGGGCCATTTTAAAACACCATCTTTACGGGTGTATTTTATCCACACTTCATTATATGTGATAGGACCTACGCCATGTTTTACATAGAGCTCATACGTTGGAGTTCCAATTGGAGGAACCGGACACCAATCCTCTAATCGGGAGTCCCTATTATAACCAAGACAAAACAAGTTTCCAAGTCTGCTAAAACCAGGCATCTTCGCTCACTAGTCTAGCTTCAAACTTCAAAGGTTTATCTATTATGATATTTCTCGTGAAAACACGAGTCCTTCGGCTTTGGGGCTTGCAAGTGCCAAATCAAGTCGTATCTCCAGGATACCAAAAACTAAGGACAAACTAAGGACTGGGAGACGCTCCACTTATACTTAACCGAAGTATTTGAAGATCGGTGACGTCGCTAGAAGACTCGTCTATCGTTTCGCTCTACCAAGGATCACTGGGTCCAAAACAAGGCGATAGTCAGGGCAGCAGTCCTTCGTAGCCGTCGGGGCGCGGGGAACCTCGCAGCAAAGACCTTCGGAACCACATCGACATACAGGGGTCGCTGAAGTGGCTGGCCGTCCTCCGGAATTTTCACACGAAGCTCCTCACGAACATCTGGCTTGGACCGTCGCCGCTTGATATCGCCCCGAGTTGGGCGCCAATTGAGGTGCCGGGTTTTTAGGAACCCGGTGGTGCCAGGGGATAACACCCGATGACCTCTGAGTTCTCCCTTGTTCCGGACCACAGAAACAATGAGTCTTCCAGTCGCAGTCAGAGATCAAGTTTTATTGGTAGCTACCAAGTAACACGTGTCCTAGAAGCATGACAAACACGGGTCATGTATTCTCAGGAGACTGTACGTGTTCGTTTTTACAGAACCAGTCTTCTCCTTTTATACAGAAATAATGGCTTCAAGCAAGAATTCTTGAGTTTATGATATGGCTGTAAACATATTTCTGTAATAATACAAAGTGCGGCGTCACGAAAGCAAACCCACATTTTAGATGTCCAGTTCGTGACGGATTACCCAGCAAGATCCGGGACTCCCATCAGATATCGATGAAGCACCAATAAAGGCAGGTACCACCCAGTCATAAAACTGGCCATAAAGAAGAAGTATGGACAGGTGCATGTTTGTAGAAAGCATGTTCTGTATGGGGTGAATGGTTTGTGGAATGTTATGTGTCGATAGTATCGTATTCGGCCACTGGGCGGGGAGCCGCCCAAACAGGTTTGGCTTAAGGCAATGGAGTCAGTTTGGACAGGTCAGGGGGAAGTCAGGGAAGGTGGACGTGTCCATTTGGATCAAGCTCGACCTTTAATTGACTTAACATGAGGGCAAGACGTAAGATGGATGCCGTTCACAAAATGGAGTCTAAGGGATTGGGACGGAAACTACGATTTAGGGGTGTTGGCTACCCTCGATTGTCACGCAAATACATAGGAATGATGTCCTAATCATTATCGGTTCTTGGACACTAAATTCGTCATGGTACGTTGATATTTTGTGACACGGGTATTGGACCTCGATATTGGGATAACAATAGGGTCCAGATTTTCAGAACCACAACTCGAGCTCTGATTGGAGAGGTGGGGTGTGTGGCGCAGCGGCCAGAGGGCTGACTCCAGAGCACGGTGCTCACGGTTCGATCCCGACGCAAGCGGCAGCTCAGCTCAACACCCTGTGACCCTGGGGAATAGCTCAGCCAATCTCACCGAAAGCCCCCAGCGCCTTGAGACCCCCAGGGGTGATTAGTTTGTGCTTTACAAATACCGGATACAAACCCTATGTAGAAGGTGTGCTTGAGTGCAGTCCGCCTGGAGAAATCACTTTCATCTGTGAATCTGGAACTAAGTACTTTCAAATCATTTCCAAGCTCTGGGGTAAAAAGAGGAGAAGGTGTAACCTTACGGCTAGAGCTGCCGACTTTGGATCTGGGCACATCACTTAGGACCAGATGTATCAAAAGGTTTTGCCCATTCTGTGTCTATGGGGAAATGTGTTGATACATATGGCCCTTGATCTCCCGCGCCTACCAAAAATGAAAGTGTCCTTATGTAACGTAACCTGCATACATACCAATAGACCCGATTCCGGCGGGAGACTACCGATTTTTCAAACCAAAAATGGCTTTATTTTATTGCATTTTCTACAATAGAAGTCAATGGGGAATTTTCATTCTCCCGATTTTTCACTTTAAATCTCCCACGACCCTGTCCTAAAATGTTGGCATTATGAACCGGTGCTCATGTAAAGTGCGCCAAAACCTTTGGGTCGAGTCCATGCTATCTAAATCGGCAAGAGAAAAGTGGGCATGGGGTGGCACTGAATGTGGGCGTACAGGGACCCTGGCGCACGCCATTGTTCTTTTAAGCTGCAGCAGCTATTCAGGGCAGTTTTGCATCCGGCCTTCTGAGCCCACTTTCTCCAGCTATGTTATATTTTTACATATTTATGTTTTTTGCTGTTATTTACATGGTTGAGCCACTCTGCGAGGAGCAGTGGGCACATTCTGACACATGCATGTTATAGAAGCAACGGTTGAACTTTTACAAAAACTAAATGCAGTTTAAAATTATGTGGTTAACAGCAGAAAGCACCAAACATATTGTAAAACAATATTATCTCAAGTTTACTGTGCACTTGGTTCAACCTAACTATCCAATTAGGCTGCATGGTTGATTTTAAACTGTTTGTATAAGTTGAAGTGTAAGAGAATCTATATATTTCTAATAATCATGTTACGATTTCTGTGGTTGTGTCACCATTTGCTACTATTATACAATGTTTATAACTAAACATACAATACACTTGGCATGTAACCCAACATTATTCTACTCGGAAACTCTGGCTTGATGGCCCATCGCAGAGAGTTCTCCCAGGTGGACACTTAATACATCCAAAGTGTCCCAAATTTAACGTCAAATAAAAAGAATGTCACAGAAGCTCTTTATGGTTATGAAGATCAAATCAGACTCTTCACAAGTGTCCCAGAGGACAGTAATCACACTATGTTACAGTTCAGTCTATTGTGAAAATGCTCGTCATTGTTACGCCGACACGTGTTTTGCTGTATGCAACCCCTCTTCAACGCTACAATCAAAAAATTGTAAAGCAAGTAGAAGAAAGTATCAGATTGAATCCATAAAAACATATGTGAGATAATCTAATTTAAATAAACTTGATTTAATAAATCTAACAATTCAACCGAAAAATATAGAAACACTATGTTTACTGCATTTTAAAGTACTTATTGCAGCTCACAGTGATACAGAGGTGAGCAGCTCCCTTCAATAAACAAACTATCATAAATAAATATGGTACTCCAAACCAAAGTGAACAAATCCAGAAGATGTCTTGCACACCCTAAAGTGCACTTTGCAAACACATAGGGGCTTATTTACAAGTCCCTTTCGCCGCATCTGCATCACTTTTTTTAAATGCGCCGGCGGCACAGTGAGCTGACCCACATTTACAAGGCCACGCAAAGCCACCCTGCGTGGCTTTACCTGTGCTTGTAAAAAAGGCCCAATTTCACGCATTACTCTGCCTGAAAGGGGCGTTCCATGAGTGTTGATGTGGGTGTCCCCACGCAACGGCCATGGATGCTGCTGTACTCCCAGAGTTACATCTTTTTATAAACCTGGGAATGCATCATGATCATACGCCTACTCAGGTTAGACGTAATAGTGGCACAACAAGGAGAAATACTTTTATTTCTCTGTGTTTGTTCCTCTTGCTTTGTGTGTTGAATTCTGCATCACACATAGAAAGAGGAGATGCCATCAGGTGTCCCTTCCTACACAACAACAATCATCCCTGCGCCATATTGCTGAAAATATGGTGCATCCCTGTGCTTTTACAATGACGCTACTCTGCGCAGTAAAATGGCTTGTGGTGCAACGCTGCATCATTTCCTCGTAAATGAGGTCCATAGTTTTCTAACACACAGTCATGACCAGAAAGGAGGGAATTCTCGGAGAGCACTTGAGAAAAGAAAGCTTTTGAATGGCTTCTGATGTAGTAAGGAGGTCAGTCTCAGAATTAACGCAGGTAATTCTAGAGGTGCGTGGTGTATGAGATGTTGCCTCCTCTGCCTAGCCTTGGCGATCATCGGTCTCATTATGTTGGCGTTGTGGGGGTCTCATTATGTTGGTGCTGTGCGGGTATCATTATGTTGGTGTTGGGTGGGTTTAATTTTTTTGGTGTTGTGTGGGTCTAATTAACACCTTGCGTGCTCATGACGAGCTCAGCTCGTCATGAGGCACGGTGGCGCTGTGCTCATGATGAGCTGAGCTCGTCATGGCCGCCGCGGCGCTCCCACGCGGGGATAATTCCCCTGCTATGCTGAGCGTTCTACAGAAATGGGCATGGTCATGACGAGCTGAGCTTGTCATGAGCACAGCGCCACCGTGCAGCGTGACGAGCTGAGCTCGTCACGAGCACCGCGTCACCGCACGCGGCCCCTCTCCCCCTGCACTGTGGGGGAATTAGCCCTGCGGCGAAAGGGTTAAGCTGGTATTGTGTGGGTCTCATTATGCTGGTGTTGTGTGGGACTCATTATGCTGGTGTTGCGGGAGATGTGGGTGCAGCCACGGCTGTCAAATTTAGAGGACATTTACAAGACCGCGACTCAAAGATGACTTAATTAGAATGCAGATCAGTACTTACTGACAAGAGCTGCAAGAACAATAATCAGAAGACTATTATTTTATATCGGACAAATTGATACCATTGACAAGCCAGATCATATTTTTAACTACGCCTTGAGAAAGCCCCGACTTGCGGGTCACTTGGGGCGAAACACGTGTTGACTGAGGTCTTTAGAAGTAGCTTTTCTTTGCTTCAATTACAAGTAAACAGGCATAAAAGTACTAAACGGCATCTCACTTATGTGACCATCTTTGGAAGTTTTCATGACTAAAGATCTCGCTCATAAAACAACAAACTTGAATATTATATTACCACTTGCTCATGAAGAGAAGGAGTATTGTGATTGTATTTGCATTAACTTGTGACCAGAAGGGCAGCAGCATGGAAGTAAAATTTCAGAAGTAAAGTTCGACTCAGGTAAGCAGGTTACTGTCCCTGTCAACATGTTACAGATGAATATTTGTAGCTGGGAACAGATTGTGTGATGAATGAATATTTGTAGCTGGGAATAGAATATGTGATGGATGAATGTAGCTTGAAACAGAATGTGTGATGTGTGAATGTTTGTAGCTTAAATCTGAATGTGTGAGTCTGGATGGAGGATTTGATCCAAAGTAGGAGTCTCAGCTAATATCAAGCCGCCTGGATTTATTGCATATGTGACCTTTGATTGATAGGCAAGGAATGACGTGGAAACCAAAGGACTTGATGTTAAGCGAGATGGAAGAGAAGAGCAACTATTGAGGTATGTCTTCGATCTATGCTGAACCCTGCTCTGGCTGGTGAGAATGAACTTGGGTTTGTTACTCTTCAGCTGCGTATATAGAGGAGAAATCAGGACTGGATAATATCCAGTGATATCTATCGATCTATCTATCTATCTATCTATCTATCTATCTATCTATCTATCTATCTATCTATCTATCTATCTATCTATCTATCTATCTATCTATATATCTATATATATATATATTCACTGAAAAAACCATAGGTTATAGACCATATATAGTTAGGAATTAGCATTTACAAAACCTTGAAAATTCACTGAAAAAACCATAGGTTATAGACCATATATAGTTAGGAATTAGCATTTACAAAACCTTATTTTACTCACACAAAACCATTGAAATTCCATATATAGTTAGTTGCACTAACTATATATCGCGCACCCGCAATCCACTGCTGATGATGTCACATATTACATCATTCATGACATGGTCAGTGACATCACTGATGACATCACTGATGACATCTCAAATGACATCACTGATGACATCACTGATGACATCTCATTTGACATCAATGACCACATCACTGATGATATCATTCATGTGACAATACAATGCATCTCCTCACATTTTAATATAACCTCTGTTTCACCCAGTGTTAAATACAGAGTATAATTTTTGAAACCATTGACACACCAATACTAGTTACTACATACGCACTCGCTGATTCCTATGTCTACACACACATTCACTCATTCACCCATACAATCATTCATACATACAATCACTCATCTTTACAACACTATCATATGCACTCATACACCTATACAGACACTCACAGTCTGCCACTCATCCATGGAGTTACTCACACACCTAGTCAGTCCTGTAAAGAATCAATGACACTTCCATTTTCTTGTCTATACAGTTAAACATAGAGCACCTTACATTTTCAAACATATACTAACACATACTTACCTTCTTATACAATCATTGATACAAGTACACATTGATCTGCACAGAGTCACACACCTCCCAGCCAGCCACACACACACACTCAGTCTCCCATACAAATACTTGGACAATCAATCAGTAACCCATATAGTTAATCATATAGCTACTGATCAACACATGCAGCAGTTTACAGAACAACAGACATAATGATGCACAAATTAAGACAGTTTAGTCACTAACCCATGCACTCAGTGAGACACATTTAATCACTCACTCATACATTCAGTCATGCACCTACTAAATCCTTTGTCCAGACACTTATACTTCCACTCATTCTTCAATATGTAAGACACATTTTAACTTTACAGAAACATACAGTCACTGGATGTTGTCATCAGTGATGTCATCAGTGATGTCATCAGTGATGTCATTTGAGATGTCATCAGTGATGTCATCAGTGATGTCACTGACCATGTCATGAATGATGTAATATGTGACATCATCAGCAGTGGATTGCGGGTGCGCGATATATAGTTAGTGCAACTAACTATATATGGAATTTCAATGGTTTTGTGTGAGTAAAATAAGGTTTTGTAAATGCTAATTCCTAACTATATATGGTCTATAACCTATGGTTTTTTCAGTGAATTTTCAAGGTTTTGTAAATGCTAATTCCTAACTATATATGGTCTATAACCTATGGTTTTTTCAGTGAATTTCATTGGTTTTTTAACAGCTAATATCTGTAGCTGTAAAATGTATTCTTCTTTAAATCCAAAAATATATTTTATATGTTTATGAATAATTTTTTTTTGTAACTTTTTTTTTCTTCGTTCCCGCTTCGCGAATCGGGAAGCTTCCCGTTAGCTGACCTTGATGCCGCGAAATAGACCGCGAGCCGGTAAACGTTTATTTACCCCAACTGCCGCGTTAGAAAACAACATCGTGACGCCTCCCGTCCGCATGACGTTTCACGTTGTCGCGTGATACGTCATATGACGTGCTACGTTAGCGAACTGGTACGCGAAGCGAGTCGCAAAGCGCAGGTTTCTGGAAGCAAACCGGGAGGCCCTGCAAAGCGCTTAACGTAAACACAGCAGGTCATGTGACTTGGTAATAACACTTTTCATTGGTTCATTTCACTTTTGGTTTCCTAATGATGTAAGACTAGGTCATATAATCTAAAATGAACACTTTTCATTGGTTGAGAACTCTTGTTTTTCCCAAATGATGAAAATCCCTCCTTCTTTCCTCACTCTGACTTTCATCATTGTGAGAGAAAGACCCTTTGTTAACAGTGAGCAATGGCTTCTTTAGTAGCTTCAGCTGGTGCTTCCCCACCACCTCCACCACATCCAAGGAAGAGTGGACCACCTGCTCAAGTTATAATTCAACAAGAAGAGGAAGAAGAGGAACAGGACGACGAGCACGAAGAGAGGCAGTTTTTGCCTGAGGAGCCCAGGACGTCTCACCGGAAAGAAAACTTCATTTGGCAATTTTTTAAAATTCCCAAAGGTCAGAAAAAAGTAAATGCAAGATACGTAACTTGCCTTATATGTCAAGATAGACTGTCCAGAGGGACCGAGAAAAAATACAGTTTCGGAAACTACACAATGCATCGCCATATGACTAGGTGGCATCCTAACAACTACAGTGCTGCACAGTTTCGGAACGACCTAGATAATCTCCCTATTATGGCCAGAAGATCTGTTGTACCAGAAGTAACGGGACCAGAGGGCAGGGAGACGGTGCCAAATATACAAATGAGATTTGGTGAAGTAAAACACGTCTGCGTACATTGCAATGGATTCATTTGCTACGGAGAAAGAAGCATCACTCTGATCAACAGAGCTATTGACTATCATATGCAAGTTTGTACGAAACGCCCAAAATAATAAATACTTTTTTTTTGTTTTGTTGCTCCTGTTGAGCCCTTTACAATGAATCGTTTTCATTGCCCCCTCCAAGAAAAACCCCCAAAAATATAAAACTGTTCAGAAAAATTCAAAAAAAGTAAAAAAATGTTCAGAAAAATAATAAAAAAAATATAAAACAACAAAAACAATAAAAAAAAAGTTCTTTTCAGAACTACCTCCCCGTTATTAAAAAATTGGTACAATATTTGGAACTGTGCCAACCTCTATTTCTCGTAGTTCGCTTCCCAGTTCGCTCGCCGGTACGCGAACCGGAAGTGAACCAAACATTTTTTTTTTTAAAAAGAACAGTAAGTATAAGGGAAGGAAACAGACACTTATGTTAAAAGAAAGACAGCTATAAGGGAGTAAACTAGAGATACTATTACCCGTAATCCACTGCTGATGATGTCACATATTACATCATTCATGACATGCTCAGTGACATCATCAGCAGAGGATTGCGGGTTTTTTGGCAACGTGCCTTATCCACGGTTTAATAACGCTGCCTTTTGCTTTATATAAGTTTTCAAATTGTATGAAATATATACCAATAGGTCGTTATGAACCTTTAGGTAGTGCTTTTCTTCATGAGGTCTGGTCACTTCCATACACATACAGATGTTTCAAAGATGATCAAGAAGTTTATCTGAATGGAGAGGAATGCACTGAGACGCCACATCATTCACTAATGTGTAGGCACATACAGTTACACGGTTCATGCAACAAAAACCGACCAAATATGGCTTGCGTGTTGCAAGGCACGCCAGTTCCTGCTATCATCCCCACGTTCAAGTTGTTGGAAAATGGTAGTTATTTGATGCTCAATAATGAAGATTGTTCTGGGGTAATTAAAAGTATTCCTTTTATCGTAACAGTAAGTGAACGGGTTATTTGCTGGAGAAATGTTCTATTTCCTCCCACACATGAACATAGGGAGTTTTCAATCGCGCCACAAATACCAACCTTGGGAGCAGATTTCAACGGCATGGCAAGAATAAGAGCTCTTTTGTCTCAGAGAGAGGTGGCCTTGAGTTCGGCCCGTGAAACTTTCGTGCTTCACATAGCGAACACCCGTACAGAGGTGCAGACCCTTTTCAATACAGATTTGCCTTTCCATTTCAGCAAGATGGTTCGGACTATCTTTAACGCGTCCTCCACAAAGGCCCTGGCGCACTTTTTTAAAGTTGTTACCAGTGGTCTCGTGACTTCATTTGAGAAAATCTTTGGAGTCATCCCTGCTTTCTTTCATTCTATTTTTTCCACTCTGCTTCGTGGATTCCCATTTTTACTTGCATTACCAGCGGACGCTCTTGTGCTTTTTTACATTTTTAAATATGGATGTCCCTCCTGTGCAAGCTCCCGCCCTGCAGCTGCTGACACTGTTCCGCAATCGCATGCTAGAATATTATGGCACAATGCCGTTGGCGATATTAAGCACGGCATATGGATTATCTTTTCGATTCTCCTACTTCACCTGTGTCCAGCCTGTATTTCACTGCCTGACCTGTGATTTCGATTGGGCCATTGATTTGTGTCTCTGCGGACCGGTTTCTCCTGACGTCGACTTTAATCAGCTGATGACTCCTATCATTACTCACGAGTTGGTTTGTCCTGGCGAAAGGATTATGGCTGTGGCATTGATGCATGGACTAATTGGTCCCTGGAATTTACTGGCGGCAACACAGTCTTTCTTGGAACAGAGCTTTCTTGAAAACCCACCGAGCTGTCCTCTGATGGTGATAGAGGATCCGGTGCTGGGAGAGCACGTATGTTCTTTTCCGCTTTTAAATTGGATGGCTGAACTCTTTTCGGATGAAGACGGTGACTTCCTATTGGAGGCTGTTGCAGCTTATTTTGCATACACAGTTATGTCATAGACCTTTTTCATGTTTGATATGCTGAGTAGTAGCATTTCATTGACAATTCATTGACTTATTTGTCAAGTTTTTATTATTTAGCTTGCCTATTGGCTTAAGACTCGATAAAGTACTTGGCTGTTTTATTTTTCTTTAGCATTAAATTTTCCTAGTTTTTAATGCTTTACCTTGCGGACCGTCCACATATAAACTTGCAATCTGCTCTCATGAGATGGCACTTCTATTATCTTATTCAGTTCGTTTCCGGATCATGGGGAGGTGTCATCTAGGTCCTGGATATCTTTACACCGTGTTAAGTTAGCATGGGCTCATTACCGGTTTAAACGCCATTTTTCCTTTTTTGCAACTTCTGCACACGACACTTAGTTGTTGCTTTAGCTTTCAACCTAGTAGTTCATCGTGGTTTACATGAGAATAATATGTTATTGCTCTACTATCTGCTTTGCTTGTTAAACTATATCTGTACAGCGAGTGCTGAAGTTTCAAGAACAACACGATACAGAATTGTTATGAGGTCTGATCTCCACGACTTCATACTCATAACATAAGTGCAACTTCTGCCAATTCTGGGCATGAGGCGGGTTTTATATTGCTTTGCCGAACACACATACACAACAGTTGATGCGGTTCACATGAAGAGAGAGCTGGTGTATGCTGATGTGATTCCTTCAAATCTAAGACACTAAAGTATGGGCACGCCCTAAACCAACACAAAGAGACCTTCTTAGCAAATAATATAATATGTGTATTAGGGAGGGTGAGATATAAGCAGCCGCGGGCCGTGGAGGGAGTTACGGTGGGGCAGGGAGGCGGGGAGGGGGAGGGGCAGGGTGGAGCCCTCTCCACCCTGCCCCTCCCCCTCCCCGCCTCCCTGCCCCACCATAACTCCCTCCACGGCCCGCGGCTGCTTATAAGTGTTGCTAACTCTTATTCATTTACAGCATGTTAACATACTGTCACCATTCGCTTTTTATGTACTAGTAACTATGCTGGTAATTTTGCTACTGATAATATGTGTACTTGTATTATCTAAGATACTACGCCTGAGAAGACGGCATTAGTAAATAAACATTTCAAATACACATGTGTTCTTCTTAACTCCATGTTCTGGTTTCTAAGAAATATATAACGACCGACTGTTCATGAGTTCCACGTATCCTGAGGTACTATAAGTTCATATTCTGGATTGTCTAAACATTGAGAGTTCGTTATATCCAATGTGACACTGTACCTAGCTTGCTAAGGGGTTTTTGATTACTAAGGTGAGTTTTGGGACACCCTAATTCGCCGAGGTTCCAATCCTCTGTCCACAGTTCTGTGTGAGAACAGAAACCCTGCGACAGGGGCACCCCCGACCCTTGCTGGAGCTTCATCACACTTGCGATACAACTCTAGCAATGCGCCACCTTTACGGCACAGATACATCACGCATCTGTGCTGTTTTTGCCCCATGATGCGCCGCATTGTAAATGCAGCACACCATAGGTGACGGAACAGCGGCACAGAATGACTAACACATCCCTGGTGATGCGCCAGTCATCATAAATCTATCCCTATGCTTCTTATCTTGTTAGAGATGAACCGCCATATGTATCATCAAAGTTTTTTGCATTTCCTAAATAGCAAACTTTAAGGAATAAATAGCGATTCTTTACCATTCCTAGTTTGCGATGAGCTATTTGCTAATTACAAATTACCCATTCATTTCCTTCATTTCCATAGGGCGGTTGGACTCACTTTTAGCTCGAACGGCTGAATGGATTTCCACGAAACTTGGCAAAATTGTAGGGACTGGTAGCCCGATGTGCCTTTGCTATGTCTCAAGATATATGCTCCAGTGGTTTTTACGAAAATTAACTTTGAAAAATATATATTGGGCTACATTGGCCTATATATATGTTGGAGCCCAAATGTAGCCCAATGAAGCCCAATGAAGCCCAATGTAGCCCAAAGATGGCCGCCAGAGACAAAAAAAACAAATGTAGCCCAAATATCAGCCAGATGTAGCCCAACTATAGCCCAGTGACAGAATGACCAATCAGCTTCGCAAACCTCCGTTACGCGAAGCGGAGCGCTGTTACAGATATATATCTTTTTTTGAACGTTAATTTCTCAAAATCCACTGGAGCACATATATTGAGACCTAGCAAAGGCACATCGGGCTACCAGTCCCTAATATTTTACCAAGTTTCGTGCAAATCCATTCAGCCGTTCGATTATTATTATTATTATTATTTTTTGCCCCGCGGGGCCCTTTTAAAACCTCCACATCAAACCTAGGGGGTCAGCGAGGATCTACTATGCCCCCTTATGGTCATTTGCCCCTTCGCTTTGGCCTCCTCTTCTCTCTCGATCCTACCGAGAGACAAGATGGCGGCCGCTACGGACTGTTTGGAATGTTTACAGACGCCGGAGAACCAATCAGCTTCGCTTCACAAAGCTCCGTTGCGCGAAAAGTACGCGTACTGGAGCGCTGCCCGGTCCGCTGTTACAGATATATATCTTTTTTTAAACGTTAATTTCTCAAAATCCACTGTAGCACATATATTGAGACCTACAAAAGGCACATCGGGCTACCAGTCCCTACAATTTTGCCAAGTTTCGTGCAAATCCATTCAGCCGTTCGGGCTAAAAGTGAGGCCAACCGCCCTATGGAAAACTCAATGTTAAAAACACGTTTTGGGACCCCCCTTTTTTCTCGGCCCCCCCTTGACAAACCCCCCCAAATTTTCAAGGGCTGCTCAGAAACAAAATGTGCCATTTTCCTGAAAATTTCAGCCAATTCCGTCCACAAACGCCAAAGTTATTAGACATAGAATTTTCAAAAATCCCATAGAGAAAAAATCCTAACTATATATACCTACTGGCGACCGCCAGTAGGTAATATATATATATATATAGTCACTGAAAAAAAAAAAATAAAGGGACGGTATAGCTAGGTGAAAATGTTAGTCAATACATACCGTTTTAAACAAACCCTCTGAAATTCACCAGTTATTGTTATCGCAAGTGACTATAACTCGTGCCCTAAAGTAGTCATCAATGATGTCGTTTCAGATGTTGCAGTGATTTTATCAATGATATTTTAGAACATGTGTAGTATTCTGAGTGTTTCTCCTTATTATGTACAAGCTTATTACATGTATTCATCCCCTATGTTCTGTCACCATGGATTCATGGAATCCTGTTGTGCTCACAGAGTGTGTTCTACTAGAGACTCACTCTGGCTCAGACCACGACATGACTAGCAGTTGGTTCCTGTACTCCTGATCCGAATAAAGTTATTCAAGCAAATAACCTCGCCTCCCGCGGATTACTACATAATTTTACTGGCGACGATGCGTGCGTGGCACTCATAATACCCGGGACCCGCAAGGTTACGTTCTTGTCAAGAGCCCTCCATTCCTGTCCAGAGCCTTCACCTCAAACCCCAACAGCTTGGATTTTATGAAGCTCTATTGGACCGCTGTGTGACTCTATTGGACCGCCGGTGTCTTCGACAAGAATCTGTCTGTAGCTCGACAAGAGAGAACGACAAGCACTTCTCCGTTGGCTCCATCAACACCGAGACCTCATCAAAACTGTGAGATTTTATGTCCGGTGTGTTTGACCTTTTGCCTCGGTGTGTGAAAGTGAAACCCTTCGACATTTTGGAGTTTGTGTATTTTTGTGTACACCGTTCATAATATTTAGGACTCTCACGTCCTACACCATCAGTTGCATTTTTCAAACATCGCCTCTCGTGCCTGCTCGAGACTCACCTTCTAATCCCCGAACGTCTCCCTCAGCGTTCCAGTTTTGTGAGAAATGCGCTGTGCTTATTCATGTGCGTCATCTCTTCGCACTGCTCTGTCAGCACGTTCCTAATTGGACAATCGAGGATCAAGTTTACTACCGGAAGACCAAGGCTTCTGATTGGATAAGGGTTGGAACACTAATCAGACATTGGTCATTGTTCTTTGTGCATCTTGGTTGCCTAGTGACATATGCTTCACATTCATCGCTGACGCACTCAGCTTGAGGAGCGTCCTGTGACGTTCCCATTGCCTAGCGACCAATTCTCGGTGTTCTTCATTGAAGCGGACAGCCTGACACATCTACCGCTTTCATCATTAACACACACACAACTCGCATTACGTGACTCTTCTCTGCGTTCCACGCATCTCCTGTATTCTCCGCTGCTGTGCACACCTCAAATCTTTCACAGTTAATGTGCACGAGCACTTTATTATTAAGCTAAGATGCGTTTGATTATCACATAGAGTTGTTAGTGTTAAAACATTTTTTTTCTTTCTCTCATTTCAATTATCGTTCTATAGTTTTCCAAGTTGTTTACAGCTATATAATATGTCTACATTACAGTCTGTCAATCCACCTCCCCCTTTCTTAGAAACTCCTGGGGAACCTCCAATCAGGTGGGAAATTTGGCATGATGCTTTTGAAAATTACTTAGGGGCGATTGGTACCTCCAGGTTTCGTCCTGAAAGGAAGAAGTGTCTTCTTTTACATTCATTGGGCTTTGAGGGCAGGTCTGTTTTCAAGCATCTCCCTGAACTACCTATTATTGAAGGTGTTGTGTCTGATGAATACAGTGATACATTACAAAGACTTAAAATTCGTTTTGATAAGCAACCTAATTTAATGGTTCGCAGACATAACTTCTTCAAGAGAAAACAAGCTGATTCCGAAGATGTTGATTCTTACATTTCTGTTTTGAGGAGATTAGCATCTGAATGTAAATTTGAGAATTTCAACGAACAGCTTATCAGGGATCAATTTGTTTGTCATTGCAAGGACAAAAACATTAGACAGAAATTGTTAGCCATGAGTGATCCTTCTTTAGATGACACTATAAAATTGGCTAAAAGCGTAGAAACGTCCATGGTTTCTCTTAGAGAATTAGAGGATAAGGTAATCGAACCTATAAATGCCCTAAGTTTTAACTCTTCTTCTAAGTTTAATAGAAAGAAATCTATGTTTAATTCTACTAAAGGGAAAGTTTTAAATAAGTCAGAAGTTTTAACTCATTCTCAAATGTGCATGAGGTGCGGTAATTCACAACACAAAAAAGGATCTCCTTGTCCTGCTTCTAGTGTAGTTTGCAACTACTGCAAGAAGATTGGACACTTTGCAAAAGTGTGTATGAAGTTGAAAAACAAAAATAATTCCTATAAACCGGTGGTTGGTGTTGTTGATTCTGATTCCTCCTCTGAATCAGAAACAACAGTTGGTGTTGTCACTGATGCTCCGGAACAGTCTATTATTGAAGGAGATCCTGATTCTTGTGTTGATCCCATCATTGATATTGCCATTGGGTGTAAAATTGTGAAACTTTTAGTTGATTCAGGTGCAAAAATCACTATGATAGACAAAGTACTTTTTGACAATACATGGAACGATGAACAACCTCTACTCCCTCCAGACCGTACTCCCGTGTCCTATGAAGGTAGGAGAATCAATCTCCTTGGGTATTTTGAGGACATTTTGTGTTTCCAGGGGAGGAAAATTAGAGGCAAAATTTATGTCTCAATCAAAGGTCTCAATATTTTAGGCTGGTTCCACCAAGGTCTTTTTGGTATGACGCTTAAACCTGGTGCGAAAGAACAAGTCTTTATTGCTGCATGTTCTGATTACTTACAAATACTCAAATCCAAATTTCCCTCTGTTTTTAGTTCCAAATTGGGCAAAATAAAAAACTTCAAGCATAAAATTATTGTTAAAGAGGGATCGACACCAGTTAAGCATAAACTTCGTAATGTCCCTTTCAGTGTCAGAGAGGATTTGAAGAGTGAACTTGAAATGTTATGTGAGACTGGCGTGATAGAACCTGTTGAGTCTTCCCTTTGGCTTTCGCCTTTAGTCGTAGCTCGCAAGAGGGATGGGAAACTTAGGGTCTGTGTTGACCTTCGCTCAGTAAACAAGGCTATATGGGTGGATTCTCATCCCCTTCCTATGATTAATGACCTTTTTGCAACTACCAAAGGGGCAAAATTTTTCACTAAATTAGATTTAGCCAGCGCCTACCACCAGGTTGAATTACATCCTGATTCCCGCCACATGACTGCTTTTATCTCTCCCATAGGCACTTATCAATATCGACGTATGCCTTTTGGGCTGGCTTCAGCTGCGTCGGTTTTTCAGAGAGTCATGAGTAATATTTTAGAAAAGGTAAAAGGAGTCACAGTCTTTCAAGATGATGTTTTGATCTTTGGGAAGGATGTTCCTTCTCATGACTCTGTTCTTGACAATGTTCTGAATCTGTTCCAAGATTATGGCATAGTCCTGAAATTGGAGAAGTGTAAGTTTTTGTGTACAGAAGTTGAATATCTGGGCCACATTTTGACACAGGATGGCATTAAACCCAGACCTGGGCTCTTGGATGCCATTTCTAATACTCCCATCCCAACAGATAAGACTGGAGTTAAATCCCTTCTAGGTATTTGTGAGCATTACTCCAGATTTATTCCTCATTATGCAACCATCGTACGACCAATTAGTAATCTGTTAAAAAAGGGAGTTAAGTTTATGTGGTGTGAGGAATGTGTAAAAGCTTTTGAAGTAGTGAAGCAGTCTCTGTCGTCCAATTCTGTTCTTAAGCCGTTTGATCCTACTCTACCATGCTGTTTGACTGTTGATGCAAGCTGTGTTGGCCTCGGGGCTGTATTGACTCAACGTGAGGGTGGTGTAGAAAGAACTATTAGTTTTGCATCCAGAGTCTTAAGATCTGCTGAGGTTCAATATTCAGTAATAGAAAAAGAGCTTTTAGCGTGCACATGGGCCATTGAGAAGTTTAGACCATTTATTTGGGGCAGACGTTTCCTGCTCCAAACTGACCACAAACCCTTGGTTAGCATCTTGGGTGGTGGTATTACCAAATGTTGCACACCTAGAATTTTGAGGATGGTAACTAGACTTTTGCAGTTTCAATTTGATGTTGAGTATATTGCTGGAGGGAAAAATGTGAGAGCAGACTTCTTGTCTCGGTTTGCTCCTCCTCTATGTGACGATGATGTTGACATTTCCTTTTCAGGTCTCATTGAAGAAGACTGTGATGATTGTTTTGTTGCATGTGTGGACATTCCTCAGTTACAAGTTTGTTCTGAAGTAGAGTGGAGAAAGGCTTTTGAACAAGATAGTATTTTACAGGATGTTTGCCATTTTGTTAAGTTGGGTTGGCCGCGTGAGAAAGTTTTGTCTTTCTCTCTTCAGCCTTACTCTAAAGTTGGTCATGAGATCTCCATTGAAGATGGTATTTTACTTCGCAATGATAAGATCATTCCCCCCTTTGTGTTTAGAAATGACATCATTAAAAAGGCTCATGAAGGGCATCTTGGTTGTTCATTTACTAAACGCAGGATTCGTGAAGTGTTTTGGTGGCCCGCAATGGACTCAGATATTGATCTGTTTGTCGCTGACTGTTGTATTTGCAAGTCTTCTGACAAGAGTCTCAAGACTTGGGTACCCCCTCTCATGCCGGTTGAATGCCCTGATCGTCCCTGGGCTAAATTAGGCATCGACATTATGGGACCATATGCTGTACTAAGTGGGACCTCCAAGTTCATTCTAGTCTTAGTTGATTACGCTTCCAAGTGGCCAGAGTATAAATTGACTAAAGACGCTGATTCTAAAAGTGTAATTGAATTCTTGAGTGAGGTTTGGACAAGAGAAGGTCTTCCTGAAATGCTAGTTTCCGACAATGGAAAACAATTTGTAAGTTGTGAGTTTGATGACTTTTTGTCCGATTCGGGTGTGAAACACATCAAGAGTTCGCTCTATCATCCTCAAGGAAATGGTCTTGTCGAGAGGATGAACCGAGTCATTGGGGACTGTGTGAAGTGGGCCAGAAGCAACAATGTAGAGGTCAGCAAAGCTTTGAAAAGTATGATTTGGTTCTATAGGACCACACCCCACTCCTCTACTAAGATCTCTCCGTTTGAATTGATGAGGGGTCGAAAACCTAATTCTTCGTTCTGTCCAGGGTGGATGTCCAAGTGGATGAAGTCTTGTTCTGATGTTTCAAATCTCATGTCCATTGTAAAGGACAATGTTTTACATGCACAATCCAAGCAAAAAGAAAATTTTGATATGAGAAAGGGTGCAAAAGAGAGTGTTTTAGAAGTTGGAGACCGAGTGAAGATTAGAAAATCTATCCATGTCAACAAAGGTGAAAGCAAATTTGGGCCTCCTGTGAGAGTGGTTAAGATTGTGGGAAATGCTATACAAGTTGAGGGTGGTTTCTGGTGGAATCTCAACAGAATCGCCAAAGTGGTTAGTAACTCATCTGTTGTCTCTGAAGCCTCCTCAACCTCTGATGTTCCTAACAACTCCACATCCTCTAAGGCTCCTATCTCTGATTTCAGTGTCAGGAAGAGTTCCCGTGTGGTTAATAAACCACTGAGGTATAGAGAGTAATTTCCTAATTTTTTATTTGTTTTATTTTGTTTCATCTCATATTACTGTAACCCTGTTTATTTATTATAATTTTGTTCTTTTAAGAAAAGGAGGTGATGTAGTATTCTGAGTGTTTCTCCTTATTATGTACAAGCTTATTACATGTATTCATCCCCTATGTTCTGTCACCATGGATTCATGGAATCCTGTTGTGCTCACAGAGTGTGTTCTACTAGAGACTCACTCTGGCTCAGACCACGACATGACTAGCAGTTGGTTCCTGTACTCCTGATCCGAATAAAGTTATTCAAGCAAACAACCTCGCCTCCCGCGGATTACTACAACATGTTAATCGTGATGTAATATATGTAATATACTATGTAATATACGACTCTGGTACATCCCCGTTTTCCAACTGACTCCAGACCAGCCCTCCACACCTCGAGAACTGGTATAACTTGGGTATACAGACTGCGTCTGGCATGTTTTGTTGAATTTCACACCAGGTGGCCATCTTGACACTGGTGGTCATATTTTTTACTTCCTCGAATAGCTCAGAGGATAACTATGTATTTCTTGGGGTCAGTCCATCTCACTGATCCGCACCAGCATTCAGATTACAAAACATATGAGGGAATTCCCTGGATTGGCATGCAAGGATGTATGTGAAAGGCCACATAGAAGGTCCCAGCCCTTCCGGCCTGTTGAAGAAGGGAGACGCCGACTTCCGGTGGCTGCCATGTGCATTTGGGAGTAGTTCGGTGCGGTTCTGTTTGAGCTGCGGTCTCTGTGGTGCAATTGTGCATTGTCAAACACAAGCGTTTTCCGTGAACATTCCGTGCACAGTTGCAGCGAGGCTTTTGATCCCAAACAAAGTCCAGGTGTGAGAAATGCAAATCCTCAACGAGGAGGCGAGCAGCCTGGGAGCACCGCTTTCTTTCCAGACAAATCCATGACGTGTTGGCCAATCAAAGCCCCGGGCATTTCTTGGGTAAGAAAGGGAGGCACCGTTCCGGTTTCCGGAAACAATTCTTATGCTGTGAGGTCACTTCCCCGCACACCTAGCTCCCTAGGCCCTGACCCCGATACCATGGCAGGAGACTTAAAACATGCTAATGACTTGTGGGTGCGGTGGAATTCCAGAGGGAAGAAAACAGGTGTACGTCACAGTCTCCTGATCTATTTACGTTCCCAAAAAATGTATTGCTGCAACAGCTGTTCACAAATTGTTGACGTGTCCCTTGTAGTGTCGGAACACAAAGACACGCCTTACTGCTTGATCAGACAGTTACAGGCACCAGCGGATCTCATTTCCAATTTGTTAGCCATTTCTTGTTTTTTGTTTCTATTACTGTTTATATGTCGTCTTTTCTTATACTTCCCACGAATCCGATTTATTTTTAACAACATTGCGTTTGTATACAAGACAGTCGATATAGAAGAGACCCAACAAGTCACGACTAGGGAGAGAGTGATGTCACAGACTGCCCTCACCAAAGAGTGATGTCACAGACAGCCCTCACCACGGAGTGATGTCACAGACAGCCCTCTCCACGGAGTGATGTCACAGACAGCCCTCACCACGGAGTGATGTCACAGACAAACCTCACCAAGGAGTGATGTCCAGGCGTCAGCAAGGAGTGATGTCACAGACAGCCCTCAGCAAGGAGTGATGTCCAAGGAGTGATGTCCAGGCGTCAGCAAGGAGTGATGTCACAGACAGCCCTCACAAAGGAGTGATGTCACAGACAACCCTCACCATGGAGTGATGTCACAGACAGCCCTCACCAAGGAGTGATGTCACAGACAACCCTCACCAAGGAGTGATGTCACAGACAGCCCTCAGCAAGCAGGGATGTCACAGACAGCCCTCACCAAGGAGTGATGTCACAGACAGCCCTCACCAAGGAGTGATGTCACAGACAACCCTCACCAAGAAGTGATGTCACAGACAGCCCTCACCAAGGAGTGATGTCCAGGCGTCAGCGAGGAGTGATGTCACAGACAGCCCTCAGCAAGGAGTGATGTCCAGGCGTCAGCAAGGAGTGATGTCACAGACAGCCCTCACCAAGGAGTGAAGTCACAGACAACCCTCACCATGGAGTGATGTCACAGACAATCCTCACCAAGGAGTGAAGTCACAGACAGCCCTCAGCAAGGAGTGATGTCACAGACAGTCCTCACAAAGGAGTGATGTTAAAGAACGCCCTCACCAAGGAATGATATCACAGACAGCCCTCAGCATGGAGTGATGTCACAGACAGCCCTTAGCAAGGAGTGATGTCACAGACTGCCCTTAGCAAGGAGTGATGTCACAGACTGCCCTCAGCAAGGAGTGATGTCACAAACAGCCCTCAGCAAGGAGTGATGTCCAGCCCTCTGCATGGAGTGATGTCACAGACAGCCCTCAGCATGGAGTGATGTCACAGACAGCCCTCGCCAAAGAGTGGTGTCACAGACAGCCCTCACAGAGGAGTGATGTCACAGATAGCCCTCACCAAGGAGTGTTGTCACAAAAAGCCCTCAGCAAGGAGTGATGTCACAGACAGCCCTCAGAAAGCAGTGATGTCACGGACAGCCCTCACCAAGGAGTGATGTCCAGCCCTCAGCAAGGAGTGATGTCACAGACAGCCCTCACCAAGCAGTGATATTGAGCCGTCAGCAAAAGTGATGTCACAGACAGCCCTCACCAAGGAGTGATGTCACAGACAGCCCTCACCAAGGAGTGATGTCACAGATAGTCCTCTGCAAGGAGTGATGTCACAGACAGCCCTCACCAAGGACTGATGTCCAGCCCTCTCTATGGAGTGATGTCACAGACAGCCCTCAGCAAGCAGTGATATCACAGACAGCCCTCACCAAGGACTGATGTCACAAACAGCCCTCACCAAGGAGTGTTGTCCAGCCCTCAGCAAGCAGTGATGTCACAGACAGCCCTCACCAAGGACTGATGTCACAAACAGCCCTCACCAAGGAGTGATGTCCAGCCCTCAGCAACGAGTGATGTCGCAGACAGCCCTCACCAAGGAGTGATGTCACAGACAGCCCTCAGCAACGAGTGATGTCCAGCCCCTCAGCAAGGAGTGATGTCACAGACAGCCCTCACCAAGGAGTTATGTCCAGACGTCAGCAAGGAGTGATGTCCAGCCCTCACCAAGGAGTGATGTCCAGCCCTCAGCAAGGAGTGATGTCACCACAGACAGCCCTCACCAAGGTGTGATGACCAGTCCTCAGCAAGGACTGATGTCACAGACAGCCCTCAGTAATGAGTGATGTCCAGCCCTCACAAAGGAGTGATGTCACAGACAGCCCTCACCAAGGAGTGATGTCCCAGACAACCCTCCCCATGGAGTGATGTCAGACAGCCCTCGCCATGGAGTGATGTCACAGACAACCCTCACTAAGGAGTGATGTCCAGCCTTCAGCAAGGAGAGATGTCACAGACAGCCCTCAGCAAGGAGTGATGGCCAGCCGTCAGCAAGGAGTGATGTCACAAACAGCCCTCACAAAGGAGTGATGTCACAAACAGCCCTCAGCAAGGAGTGATGTCACAGACAGCCCTCAGCAAGGAGTGATGCCCAGCCCTCACAAAGGAATGATGTCACAGACAGCCCTCACCAAGGAGTGATGCCACAGACAACCCTCACCATGGAGTGATGTCACAGTTAAGCCTCAACAATGAGTGATGTCCAGCCCTCACAAAGGAGTGATGTCCAGCCCTCATAAAGGAGTGATGTCACAGACAGCCCTCAGCAAGGAGTGATGTCACAGACAGCCCTCACAAAGGAGTGATGTCACAGACTTCCCTCAGCAAGGAGTGATGTCACAGACAGCCCTCAGCAAGGAATGATGTCCAGCCCCCAGCAAGGAGCGATGTCACAGACAGCCCTCAACAAGGATTGATGTCCAGCCGTCAGCAAGGAGTGATGTCACAGACATTCCTCAGCAAGGATTGATGTCCAGCCGTCAGCAAGGAGTGATGTCCAGCCCTCAGTAAGGAGTGATGTCCAGCCCTCAGCAAGGAGTGATGTCACAGACAGCCCTCAGCAAGGAGTGATGTCACAGACAGCCCTCACCAAGGAGTGATGTCACAGATCGCTCTCTATCCGTCCTGTGCATGGCCTATGATATTTCAAGAATCTGACATGAGACTGTGACATCACAACAGGAACCTGTCATCAACCTTCAATGGTACTCTGGCGTCAAACTGAGAGGTCCCCATGGGAATCTGCTGACAGTCACATTACTGAAGGACATACTTATCAACATACGCGTCACCAACTACTCACTGACCACCAACTCCTCGACGCAACTCAATACTGCTTCAGACCCAACCACAGCATGAAAACAGCCCTCCTCGCCACTACCGATGACATTCATTGGAACCTGGACCGAGGTGACACAGCTGACCTCGCCGTGGCATTTGACAGAGTATCCACCTTGTCCTCATGCAACACTTGAACGAGATACTCCAAGGACCCGCCCTCTGCTGGATCCACTCCTCCTAACTGGAAGGACACAGTCAGCCAGCATGGCCCCCTACTCTTCGGATGTCCACAACCTCATCTGTGGCGATCCACAAGGAGTCTTTTCTCACACAGCCCGACCCTCTTCAGAACTTACATGATCTCTTTAGCATACATCATCCAAACCTACGACACTGACATCCTATCCTACGCCAATGACACTCAACTCGTACTCTCCTTCTCAGACAAGACCTCAAACACCTGGACCAAGTTTGCAAACTGCATGATCAACGGAGTAGACTAAATGAAGACGACATGTCTAAAACTTAATACCGACGTGACAGAAGTTGTGATTTTCGGGAAGAACCCATCACTGTGGGACTCCACCTAGTACTCGGCGGAATTGTGACCCATATATCCACTCCCACAACCGAGGCCAAGAACTTTGGATGATCATCGGCAGCCAACCCAACATGACCGCACTAGTCGACACTGTTACAGTGTCCTGCTTCAACACCCACTCCACCCGGTGAAATCTAGAACTTGAGGATTATCATCAACAGCTAACCCAACATGACTGGCCTACTCAATGACATTACAGCCTCCTGCTTCCCCACTGAAGATGCTGAGAAAAATCTTCAAATGGCTCCCAACCAGCACCTGCAAAATTGTGTCTCATGCCCTCTCCACAGGCAAGCTGTACTACGGGAACTCCATGAATGCCAGGATCAACAAACAACTTATCAGACAACTTGAAAACATTCTTAACTCTGCAGCCTGGATCATGCTTAACTTACCATGCAACATGCACATCGCTCCACACCTCAGGAAGGATTCTAATACACAAACAAACCCAATTCAAACTCCTCACACACAACTTCAAAGCACTACACAACACTGGACTTGCCTACCTCAATAGCAGAATCTCTGCCCAGCTAAACCCCTACTTGCACACATCCCATGCATACACAAAACCAGAACCGGTGGCCAGGCCTTCTCCCTTATCACTCCCAAAGCCTGGAACGACCTGCAATCACACATCAGAACAGCCACTTTAATTCTTGAGTTCTGCAAGAAGCTGAATACCTTGGTCTTCGAATAGACCCCTCACCAGCCGTATGCTTGAATAATCTAGCACCTGTAACAGCGCCAGGATACCCTTCTGGGGCATAGTGCACTTTACAAATACCTATAACATAACAAGGAACCTGATATCAGACTGTGGCATCACTCAAGAAACTGGGGGGCATATTTACAAGCCCCTATCGCCACCATGACATCACTTTCAGTGACGTTTTGATGGCGATAGGGGCTTTGCCTTATTTACAAGGCAGCGTTAAGCCACCTAATGTGGTGTAACGCTGCCTTCTAAATTAGGCCCCCTTTCACACTGTATTTAGCGTGATAGGGAAGGGTAATGGGTGTTGCAATGGGCGTTCCACTGCAACACCCATTTATTTTGACGGGGCCACCTATTTAAAAGATCAGTGTCAATAGGAGGCAGCACCGAAATTAAGACCATGGAAAACCTGGTCTTAAACAGGAGAAATTAGAAGAAATGCTTTGTTTCTCCTCGTTTTTACTGTTTCCATGTGTGCTGCCTTACGCAGCACACATAGAAACAACAAATTGCCTATGATTGTGTATGTGAAGGAGGGCCCCCTTCCTGCACATACACAATCATTTAAAAAAAATGCAGTTTTGCAACTTCTATGTGTGCATACAAGTTACAAAACGGCATTTAAAGATTGTTTATGTGCAGGAACAATCTTCCCCTCAACATAGGCGCCCTTGCACTATGGTGCAAAGGGGCCTACATTGGTGCTAGGCAGCTTAAGTTAGCGCCAGCGCAGGGGGAAACCCAGGGCTGCACCGTATTCTAGTAAATATGGTGCAACCCTGCATTTCTAAAGTGACGAAGCGTGTCGTTAGCCTTCTTATTTTAATGACACGCTTCACCTCTTTATTGTAAATACGCCCCCAGATGTCAGTCTATGGCATCACTGCAACTGCCTGATGTCAAGGTGCGGTGTCACTCTGGAGATCCGGTGTGAGACTGAAATAGCTTTTTAAAAATCGGACAATAGTCTGTGACAGGAACTTGGAATCAAACTACAAAATCACACTGGGAACCCATCGTCAGGCTGTGTAATCACTCAGGGAAAACATTACTCCAGAAACAAAATGGCACAACGTTGACGTCACCCTGCAAATCCGTCATCAGACTGCGACAACAATTCAGGAGCCTGACGTCAAACTGCGATATCCCTCTGGAAATCCAGAGCTAGAGTGTGACATCATTGGAAGAAAAGGACATGAGATTGTGTAATCACTGCAGGAGCCTGGCGCCAGACTGGGGGCGTCACTCGGGGTATTTGCTGTCAAATTGTGACATCACTGACATCAAACTATGACATCATTTCAGGAATCACGTCAGGCAATGATAGCTCTGCAGAAACCTGATGTCAAAGCTCAATGTGAGGTGTCGGACTATGAGGTCATTTCAAATACCTGATCTGAGACTCTGACATCACTTCAGAAACCTGACGTCAACCTTTTGACATCACTCCAGAGAGCAGACGTCCGACCATGACATCACTGGAGACACTTGGCGTCAAAGTAAGATGTCACTCCGGGAATGACTGTGACGTGATTTCAAAATGGTGACCTAAGATTGTGACGTTAGTGCAGAAGAGGCCATTCCAGACACCGGAGTCCAGGCTGTGGCGTCACCGCAAGAAACGTCAAAGTATGGCGCGTCTCAGGGGCCCTGCTGTCTCGAGGTGCACAAGGACTGCAGCTTTAAACTGCACAGTGCTCCAGATCCCAGTGGTTATACTGTGACAGCAATATAGATCATGGCTTCAAACATGGATTCCTTTTCAGGTAGCTGACCTCAGCGTATGACATCATCACAAGCACTTTACATAAACTGCGGGTTGACGGATTGCCCCTGACGTCAGACTGTAACTTCACTCCAGGAACCTAGAATGAGATTCCAGAACCTTAGAAGCTTATATCTGTCTATAGGCTTCAGTGTCAGTACTGCAGGAATTGGAAGTCAGATATATGAGGTACTGGATCCCAGATCCAGTGTAGGGCAAAGGCCATTCTTTTTACCCAGCCCTGAATTGCTAACAATCACCGAAACAGGAATCCCACAATGCTTTGCTGCTCGACGAGGCCATCTTGGGTTTTAACATGTATTCTGATGTCATTCACCAGATGGCACCTTTAGGACATGACTGCACGAAAAGCGTCACTCAGTGAAGGAAGCTCACAGTAGAGCGTTGCTTCGATGCACGAGTTAAAAAGCCAACCTAACTTCACTCTAAGAACATGAAGATAGACTGTGACATCTTGCCAGGGCCATGTAGGTAAGCTGTGGCATCTCTCCAGGAAATTGACCCCAAACTGTGGTATTTCTCAAAAAATCCACCTTCAGAAAGAACATCACCGCAGGAACCTGAGGTCAGACAGGGGCACCTGGGGTCAGATCAAGACATCCCTGCCCGAACCCAATATCAGTGTGTGACACCCCTCAGGAACCTTTTCTGACATTAGAAAGGGGCCTCACACGTCACACCAGGGCTCTGAAGCCCAATTTGGCCTCTCGCTGTGACCCTGACGTAAGGCGGTGGCGCTGATGAAGGGGACACCAGGTCGTAATGTTAAAGGAAGCAGTCGTCACATTGTGGCGTCAGGGAAAGAGTCTGAGGCAGACTTCTTGAACTTGATGTCACACTTTGACGTCGATGGAGTCCCATGCCACTATTGGAGCCAGACATCGTGCTGTGACGTCACTTCACCTATCCACTATCAGTCTGTGACATCTCAGGGACCTGTACGAGGGTTTGTCAGTGGGGCTTGTGTCAGCAGTGATACGAGGGTTTGTCTGTAGGGCTTGTGTCAGCAGTGATACGAGGGTTTGTCTGTAGGGCTTGTGTCAGCAGTGATACGAGGGTTTGTCTGTAGGGCTTGTGTCAGCAGTGATACAAGCGTTTGTCTGTAGGGCTTGTGTCAGCAGTGATACGAGGGTTTGTCTGTGGGGCTTGTGTCGGTCAGCAGTGATACGAGGGTTTGTCTGTAGGGCTTGTGTCAGCAGTGATACAAGGGTTTGTCTGTGGGGCTTGTGTCAGCAGTGATACGAGGGTTTGTCTGTGGGGCTTGTGTCAGCAGTGATACGAGGGTTTGTCTGTGGGGCTTGTGTCGGTCAGCAGTGATACAAGGGTTTGTCTCTGGGGCTTGTGTAGGTCAGCAGTGATTCGAGGGTTTGTCTGTAGGGCTTGTGTCAGCAGTGATACGAGGGTTTGTCTGTGGGGCTTGTGTCAGCAGTGATACGAGGGTTTGTCTGTGGGGCTTGTGTCAGCAGTGATACGAGGGTTTGTCTGTGGGGCTTGTGTCGGTCAGCAGTGATACGAGGGTTTGTCTGTGGGGCTTGTGTCAGCAGTGATACGAGGGTTTGTCTGTAGGGCTTGTGTCAGCAGTGATACGAGGGTTTGTCTGTGGGGCTTGTGTCAGCAGTGATACGAGGGTTTGTCTGTGGGGCTTGTGTCAGCAGTGATAAGAGGGTTTGTCTGTGGGGCTTGTGTCGGTCAGCAGTGATACGAGGGTTTGTCTGTGGGGCTTGTGTCAGAAGTGATACAAGAGTTTGTCTGTGGGGCTTGTGTCGGTCAGCAGTGATACGAGCGTTTGTCTGTGGGGCTTGTGTCAGAAGTGATACAAGGGTTTGTCTGTGGGGCTTGTGTCAGTCAGCAGTGATACAAGGGTTTGTCTGTGGGGCTTGTGTCAGCAGTGATACGAGGGTTTGTCTGTGGGGCTTGTGTCGGTCAGCAGTGATACGAGGGTTTGTCTGTGGGCCTTGTGTCACAAGTGATACAAGGGTTTGTCTGTGGGGCTTGTGTCGGTCAGCAGTGATATGAGCGTTTGTCTGTGGGGCTTGTGTCAGCAGTGATACGAGGGTTTGTCTGTGGGGCTTGTGTCAGCAGTGATACGAGGGTTTGTCTGTGGGGCTTGTGTCGGTCAGCAGTGATACGAGGGTTTGTCTGTGGGGCTTGTGTCGTTCAGCAGTGATACGAGGGTTTGTCTGTGGGGCTTGTGTCGGTCAGCAGTGATACGAGGGTTTGTCTGTGGGGCTTGTGTCGGTCAGCAGTGATACGAGGGTTTGTCTGTGGGGCTTGTGTCAGAAGTGATACAAGGGTTTGTCTGTGGGGCTTGTGTCGGTCAGCAGTGATACGAGGGTTTGTCTGTGGGGCTTGTGTCAGCAGTGATACGAGGGTTTGTCTGTGGGGCTTGTGTCAGCAGTGATACGAGGGTTTGTCTGTGGGGCTTGTGTCGGTCAGCAGTGATACGAGGGTTTGTCTGTGGGGCTTGTGTCGGTCAGCAGTGATAGAAGGGTTTGTCTGTGGGGCTTGTGTCGGTCAGCAGTGATACGAGGGTTTGTCTGTGGGGCTTGTGTCAGAAGTGATACGAGGGTTTGTCTGTGGGGCTTGTGTCGGTCAGCAGTGATATGAGGGTTTGTCTGTGGGGCTTGTGTCAGCAGTGATACGAGGGTTTGTCTGTGGGGCTTGTGTCAGCAGTGATACGAGGGTTTGTCTGTGGGGCTTGTGTCGGTCAGCAGTGATACAAGGGTTTGTCTGTGGGGCTTGTGTCAGTCAGCAGTGATACAAGGGTTTGTCTGTGGGGCTTGTGTCTGTCAGCAGTGATACGCGGGTTTATCTGTGGGGCTTGTGTCAGCAGTGATACGAGGGTTTTTCTGTGGGGCTTGTGTCTGTCAGCAGTGATACGAGGGTTTGTCTGTGGGGCTTGTGTCAGCAGTGATACGAGGGTTTGTCTGTGGGGCTTGTGTCCGTCAGCAGTGATACGAGGGTTTGTCTGTGGGGCTTGTGTCAGCAGTGATACGAGGGTTTGTCTGTGGGGCTTGTGTCGGTCAGCAGTGATACAAGGGTTTGTCTGTGGGGCTTGTGTCGGTCAGCAGTGATACAAGGGTTTGTCTGTGGGGCTTGTGTCAGCAGTGATACGAGGGTTTGTCTGTGGGGCTTGAGTCGGTCAGCAGTGATACGAGGGTTTGTCTGTGGGGCTTGTGTCAGTCAGCAGTGATACGAGGGTTTGTCTGTGGGGCTTGTGTCGGTCAGCAGTGATACAAGGGTTTGTCTCTGGGGCTTGTGTCAGCAGTGATACGAGGGTTTGTCTGTGGGGCTTGTGTCAGCAGTGATACGAGGGTTTGTCTGTGGGGCTTGTGTCGGTCAGCAGTGATACGAGGGTTTGTCTGTGGGGCTTGTGTCGGTCAGCAGTGATACGAGGGTTTGCCTGTGGGGCTTGTGTCAGCAGTGATACAAGGGTTTGTCTGTGGGGCTTGTGTCGGTCAGCAGTGATACAAGCGTTTGTCTGTGGGGCTTGTGTCAGCAGTGATACGAGGGTTTGTCTGTGGGGCTTGTGTCAGCAGTGATACGAGGGTTTGTCTGTGGGGCTTGTGTCGGTCAGCAGTGATACGAGGGTTTGTCTGTGGGGCTTGTGTCAGTCAGCAGTGATACGAGGGTTTGTCTGTGGGGCTTGTGTCGGTCAGCAGTGATACGAGGGTTTGTCTGTGGGGCTTGTGTTAGCAGTGATACGAGGGTTTGTCAGTGAGGCTTGTGTCAGTCAGCAGTGATACAAGGGTTTGTCTGTGGGGCTTGTGTCAGCAGTGATACGAGGGTTTGTCTGTGGGGCTTGTGTCAGCAGTGATACGAGGGTTTGTCTGTGGGGCTTGTGTCAGCAGTGATACGAGGGTTTGTCTGTGGGGCTTGTGTCGGTCAGCAGTGATACAAGGGTTTGTCTGTGGGGCTTGTGTCCGCAATGATACGAGGGTTTGTCTGTGGGGCTTGTGTCAGCAGTGATACGAGGGTTTGTCTGTGGGGCTTGTGTCAGCAGTGATACAAGGGTTTGTCTGTGGGGCTTGTGTCAGCAGTGATACGAGGGTTTGTCTGTGGGGCTTGTGTCAGCAGTGATACGAGGGTTTGTCTGTGGGGCTTGTGTCAGCAGTGATACGAGGGTTTGTCTGTGGGGCTTGTGTCGGTCAGCAGTGATTTGAGGGTTTGTCTGTGGGGCTTGTGTCAGCAGTGATACGAGGGTTTGTCTGTGGGGCTTGTGTCGGTCAGCAGTGATACAAGGGTTTGTCTGTGGGGCTTGTGTCAGTCAGCAGTGATACGAAGGTTTGTCTGTGGGGCTTGTGTCGGTCAGCAGTGATACGAGGGTTTGTCTGTGGGGCTTGTGTCAGCAGTGATACGAGGGTTTGTCTGTGGGGCTTGTGTCAGCAGTGATATGAGGGTTTGTCTGTGGGGCTTGTGTCGGTCAGCAGTGATACGAAGGTTTGTCTGTGGGGCTTGTGTCAGAAGTGATACAAGGGTTTGTCTGTGGGGCTTGTGTCGGTCAGCAGTGATATGAGCGTTTGTCTGTGGGGCTTGTGTCAGCAGTGATACAAGGGTTTGTCTGTGGGGCTTGTGTCAGCAGTGATACAAGGGTTTGTCTGTGGGGCTTGTGTCGGTCAGCAGTGATACGAGGGTTTGTCTGTGGGGCTTGTGTCAGTCAGCAGTGATACGAGGGTTTGTCTGTGGGGCTTGTGTCGGTCAGCAGTGATACGAGGGTTTGTCTGTGGGGCTTGTGTTAGCAGTGATACGAGGGTTTGTCTGTGGGGCTTGTGTCAGCAGTGATACGAGGGTTTGTCTGTGGGGCTTGTGTCAGCAGTGATACAAGGGTTTGTCTGTGGGGCTTGTGTCAGCAGTGATACGAGGGTTTGTCTGTGGGGCTTGTGTCAGCAGTGATACGAGGGTTTGTCTGTGGGGCTTGTGTCAGCAGTGATACGAGGGTTTGTCTGTGGGGCTTGTGTCGGTCAGCAGTGATTTGAGGGTTTGTCTGTGGGGCTTGTGTCAGCAGTGATACGAGGGTTTGTCTGTGGGGCTTGTGTCGGTCAGCAGTGATACAAGGGTTTGTCTGTGGGGCTTGTGTCAGTCAGCAGTGATACGAAGGTTTGTCTGTGGGGCTTGTGTCGGTCAGCAGTGATACGAGGGTTTGTCTGTGGGGCTTGTGTCAGCGGTGATACGAGGGTTTGTCTGTGGGGCTTGTGTCAGCAGTGATACAAGGGTTTGTCTGTGGGGCTTGTGTCAGCAGTGATACGAGGGTTTGTCTGTGGGGCTTGTGTCGGTCAGCAGTGATACGAGGGTTTGTCTGTGGGGCTTGTATCCGCAGTGATACGAGGGTTTGTCTGTGGGGCTTGTGTCAGCAGTGATACGAGGGTTTGTCTGTGGGGCTTGTGTCAGCAGTGATACAAGGGTTTGTCTGTGGGGCTTGTGTCAGCAGTGATACAAGGGTTTGTCTGTGGGGCTTGTGTCAGCAGTGATACAAGGGTTTGTCTGTGGGGCTTGTGTCAGCAGTGATACGAGGGTTTGTCTGTGGGGCTTGTGTCAGCAGTAATACGAGGGTTTGTCTGTGGGGCTTGTGTCGGTCAGCAGTGATATGAGGGTTTGTCTGTGGGGCTTTTGTCAGCAGTGATACGAGGGTTTGTCTGTGGGGCTTGTGTCGGTCAGCAGTGATACGAGGGTTTGTCTGTGGGGCTTGTGTTAGCAGTGATACGAGGCTTTGTCTGTGAGGCTTGTGTCAGTCAGCAGTGATACAAGGGTTTGTTTGTGGGGCTTGTGTCAGCAGTGATACGAGGGTTTGTCTGTGGGGCTTGTGTCAGCAGTGATACGAGGGTTTGTCTGTGGGGCTTGTGTCAGCAGTGATACGAGGGTTTGTCTGTGGGGCTTGTGTCAGCAGTGATACGAGGGTTTGTCTGTGGGGCTTGTGTCGGTCAGCAGTGATACGAGGGTTTGTCTGTGGGGCTTGTGTCAGCAGTGATACGAGGGTTTGTCTGTAGGGCTTGTGTCAGCAGTGATACGAGGGTTTGTCTGTGGGGCTTGTGTCAGCAGTGATACGAGGGTTTGTCTGTGGGGCTTGTGTCAGCAGTGATACGAGGGTTTGTCTGTGGGGCTTGTGTCGGTCAGCAGTGATACGAGGGTTTGTCTGTGGGGCTTGTGTCAGAAGTGATACAAGAGTTTGTCTGTGGGGCTTGTGTCGGTCAGCAGTGATACGAGCGTTTGTCTGTGGGGCTTGTGTCAGAAGTGATACAAGGGTTTGTCTGTGGGGCTTGTGTCAGTCAGCAGTGATACAAGGGTTTGTCTGTGGGGCTTGTGTCAGCAGTGATACGAGGGTTTGTCTGTGGGGCTTGTGTCGGTCAGCAGTGATACGAGGGTTTGTCTGTGGGCCTTGTGTCACAAGTGATACAAGGGTTTGTCTGTGGGGCTTGTGTCGGTCAGCAGTGATATGAGCGTTTGTCTGTGGGGCTTGTGTCAGCAGTGATACGAGGGTTTGTCTGTGGGGCTTGTGTCAGCAGTGATACGAGGGTTTGTCTGTGGGGCTTGTGTCGGTCAGCAGTGATACGAGGGTTTGTCTGTGGGGCTTGTGTCGTTCAGCAGTGATACGAGGGTTTGTCTGTGGGGCTTGTGTCGGTCAGCAGTGATACGAGGGTTTGTCTGTGGGGCTTGTGTCGGTCAGCAGTGATACGAGGGTTTGTCTGTGGGGCTTGTGTCAGAAGTGATACAAGGGTTTGTCTGTGGGGCTTGTGTCGGTCAGCAGTGATACGAGGGTTTGTCTGTGGGGCTTGTGTCAGCAGTGATACGAGGGTTTGTCTGTGGGGCTTGTGTCAGCAGTGATACGAGGGTTTGTCTGTGGGGCTTGTGTCGGTCAGCAGTGATACGAGGGTTTGTCTGTGGGGCTTGTGTCGGTCAGCAGTGATAGAAGGGTTTGTCTGTGGGGCTTGTGTCGGTCAGCAGTGATACGAGGGTTTGTCTGTGGGGCTTGTGTCAGAAGTGATACGAGGGTTTGTCTGTGGGGCTTGTGTCGGTCAGCAGTGATATGAGGGTTTGTCTGTGGGGCTTGTGTCAGCAGTGATACGAGGGTTTGTCTGTGGGGCTTGTGTCAGCAGTGATACGAGGGTTTGTCTGTGGGGCTTGTGTCGGTCAGCAGTGATACAAGGGTTTGTCTGTGGGGCTTGTGTCAGTCAGCAGTGATACAAGGGTTTGTCTGTGGGGCTTGTGTCTGTCAGCAGTGATACGCGGGTTTATCTGTGGGGCTTGTGTCAGCAGTGATACGAGGGTTTTTCTGTGGGGCTTGTGTCTGTCAGCAGTGATACGAGGGTTTGTCTGTGGGGCTTGTGTCAGCAGTGATACGAGGGTTTGTCTGTGGGGCTTGTGTCCGTCAGCAGTGATACGAGGGTTTGTCTGTGGGGCTTGTGTCAGCAGTGATACGAGGGTTTGTCTGTGGGGCTTGTGTCGGTCAGCAGTGATACAAGGGTTTGTCTGTGGGGCTTGTGTCGGTCAGCAGTGATACAAGGGTTTGTCTGTGGGGCTTGTGTCAGCAGTGATACGAGGGTTTGTCTGTGGGGCTTGAGTCGGTCAGCAGTGATACGAGGGTTTGTCTGTGGGGCTTGTGTCAGTCAGCAGTGATACGAGGGTTTGTCTGTGGGGCTTGTGTCGGTCAGCAGTGATACAAGGGTTTGTCTCTGGGGCTTGTGTCAGCAGTGATACGAGGGTTTGTCTGTGGGGCTTGTGTCAGCAGTGATACGAGGGTTTGTCTGTGGGGCTTGTGTCGGTCAGCAGTGATACGAGGGTTTGTCTGTGGGGCTTGTGTCGGTCAGCAGTGATACGAGGGTTTGCCTGTGGGGCTTGTGTCAGCAGTGATACAAGGGTTTGTCTGTGGGGCTTGTGTCGGTCAGCAGTGATACAAGCGTTTGTCTGTGGGGCTTGTGTCAGCAGTGATACGAGGGTTTGTCTGTGGGGCTTGTGTCAGCAGTGATACGAGGGTTTGTCTGTGGGGCTTGTGTCGGTCAGCAGTGAAACGAGGGTTTGTCTGTGGGGCTTGTGTCAGTCAGCAGTGATACGAGGGTTTGTCTGTGGGGCTTGTGTCGGTCAGCAGTGATACGAGGGTTTGTCTGTGGGGCTTGTGTTAGCAGTGATACGAGGGTTTGTCAGTGAGGCTTGTGTCAGTCAGCAGTGATACAAGGGTTTGTCTGTGGGGCTTGTGTCAGCAGTGATACGAGGGTTTGTCTGTGGGGCTTGTGTCAGCAGTGATACGAGGGTTTGTCTGTGGGGCTTGTGTCAGCAGTGATACGAGGGTTTGTCTGTGGGGCTTGTGTCGGTCAGCAGTGATACAAGGGTTTGTCTGTGGGGCTTGTGTCCGCAATGATACGAGGGTTTGTCTGTGGGGCTTGTGTCAGCAGTGATACGAGGGTTTGTCTGTGGGGCTTGTGTCAGCAGTGATACAAGGGTTTGTCTGTGGGGCTTGTGTCAGCAGTGATACGAGGGTTTGTCTGTGGGGCTTGTGTCAGCAGTGATACGAGGGTTTGTCTGTGGGGCTTGTGTCAGCAGTGATACGAGGGTTTGTCTGTGGGGCTTGTGTCGGTCAGCAGTGATTTGAGGGTTTGTCTGTGGGGCTTGTGTCAGCAGTGATACGAGGGTTTGTCTGTGGGGCTTGTGTCGGTCAGCAGTGATACAAGGGTTTGTCTGTGGGGCTTGTGTCAGTCAGCAGTGATACGAAGGTTTGTCTGTGGGGCTTGTGTCGGTCAGCAGTGATACGAGGGTTTGTCTGTGGGGCTTGTGTCAGCAGTGATACGAGGGTTTGTCTGTGGGGCTTGTGTCAGCAGTGATATGAGGGTTTGTCTGTGGGGCTTGTGTCGGTCAGCAGTGATACGAAGGTTTGTCTGTGGGGCTTGTGTCAGAAGTGATACAAGGGTTTGTCTGTGGGGCTTGTGTCGGTCAGCAGTGATATGAGCGTTTGTCTGTGGGGCTTGTGTCAGCAGTGATACAAGGGTTTGTCTGTGGGGCTTGTGTCAGCAGTGATACAAGGGTTTGTCTGTGGGGCTTGTGTCGGTCAGCAGTGATACGAGGGTTTGTCTGTGGGGCTTGTGTCAGTCAGCAGTGATATGAGGGTTTGTCTGTGGGGCTTGTGTCGGTCAGCAGTGATACGAGGGTTTGTCTGTGGGGCTTGTGTTAGCAGTGATACGAGGGTTTGTCTGTGGGGCTTGTGTCAGCAGTGATACGAGGGTTTGTCTGTGGGGCTTGTGTCAGCAGTGATACAAGGGTTTGTCTGTGGGGCTTGTGTCAGCAGTGATACGAGGGTTTGTCTGTGGGGCTTGTGTCAGCAGTGATACGAGGGTTTGTCTGTGGGGCTTGTGTCAGCAGTGATACGAGGGTTTGTCTGTGGGGCTTGTGTCGGTCAGCAGTGATTTGAGGGTTTGTCTGTGGAGCTTGTGTCAGCAGTGATACGAGGGTTTGTCTGTGGGGCTTGTGTCGGTCAGCAGTGATACAAGGGTTTGTCTGTGGGGCTTGTGTCAGTCAGCAGTGATACGAAGGTTTGTCTGTGGGGCTTGTGTCGGTCAGCAGTGATACGAGGGTTTGTCTGTGGGGCTTGTGTCAGCGGTGATACGAGGGTTTGTCTGTGGGGCTTGTGTCAGCAGTGATACAAGGGTTTGTCTGTGGGGCTTGTGTCAGCAGTGATACGAGGGTTTGTCTGTGGGGCTTGTGTCGGTCAGCAGTGATACGAGGGTTTGTCTGTGGGGCTTGTATCCGCAGTGATACGAGGGTTTGTCTGTGGGGCTTGTGTCAGCAGTGATACGAGGGTTTGTCTGTGGGGCTTGTGTCAGCAGTGATACAAGGGTTTGTCTGTGGGGCTTGTGTCAGCAGTGATACAAGGGTTTGTCTGTGGGGCTTGTGTCAGCAGTGATACAAGGGTTTGTCTGTGGGGCTTGTGTCAGCAGTGATACGAGGGTTTGTCTGTGGGGCTTGTGTCAGCAGTAATACGAGGGTTTGTCTGTGGGGCTTGTGTCGGTCAGCAGTGATATGAGGGTTTGTCTGTGGGGCTTTTGTCAGCAGTGATACGAGGGTTTGTCTGTGGGGCTTGTGTCGGTCAGCAGTGATACGAGGGTTTGTCTGTGGGGCTTGTGTTAGCAGTGATACGAGGCTTTGTCTGTGAGGCTTGTGTCAGTCAGCAGTGATACAAGGGTTTGTTTGTGGGGCTTGTGTCAGCAGTGATACGAGGGTTTGTCTGTGGGGCTTGTGTCAGCAGTGATACGAGGGTTTGTCTGTGGGGCTTGTGTCAGCAGTGATACGAGGGTTTGTCTGTGGGGCTTGTGTCGGTCAGCAGTGATACAAGGGTTTGTCTGTGGGGCTTGTGTCCGCAATGATACGAGGGTTTGTCTGTGGGGCTTGTGTCAGCAGTGATACGAGGGTTTGTCTGTGGGGCTTGTGTCAGCAGTGATACAAGGGTTTGTCTGTGGGGCTTGTGTCAGCAGTGATACGAGGGTTTGTCTGTGGGGCTTGTGTCAGCAGTGATACGAGGGTTTGTCTGTGGGGCTTGTGTCAGCAGTGATACGAGGGTTTGTCTGTGGGGCTTGTGTCGGTCAGCAGTGATATGAGGGATTGTCTGTGGGGCTTGTGTCAGCAGTGATACGAGGGTTTGTCTGTGGGGCTTGTGTCGGTCAGCAGTGATACAAGGGTTTGTCTGTGGGGCTTGTGTCAGTCAGCAGTGATACGAAGGTTTGTCTGTGGGGCTTGTGTCGGTCAGCAGTGATACGAGGGTTTGTCTGTGGGGCTTGTGTCAGCAGTGATACGAGGGTTTGTCTGTGGGGCTTGTGTCAGCAGTGATATGAGGGTTCGTCTGTGGGGCTTGTGTCGGTCAGCAGTGATACGAGGGTTTGTCTGTGGGCCTTGTGTCACAAGTGATACAAGGGTTTGTCTGTGGGGCTTGTGTCGGTCAGCAGTGATATGAGCGTTTGTCTGTGGGGCTTGTGTCAGCAGTGATACGAGGGTTTGTCTGTGGGGCTTGTGTCAGCAGTGATACGAGGGTTTGTCTGTGGGGCTTGTGTCGGTCAGCAGTGATACGAGGGTTTGTCTGTGGGGCTTGTGTCGTTCAGCAGTGATACGAGGGTTTGTCTGTGGGGCTTGTGTCGGTCAGCAGTGATACGAGGGTTTGTCTGTGGGGCTTGTGTCGGTCAGCAGTGATACGAGGGTTTGTCTGTGGGGCTTGTGTCAGAAGTGATACAAGGGTTTGTCTGTGGGGCTTGTGTCGGTCAGCAGTGATACGAGGGTTTGTCTGTGGGGCTTGTGTCAGCAGTGATACGAGGGTTTGTCTGTGGGGCTTGTGTCAGCAGTGATACGAGGGTTTGTCTGTGGGGCTTGTGTCGGTCAGCAGTGATACGAGGGTTTGTCTGTGGGGCTTGTGTCGGTCAGCAGTGATAGAAGGGTTTGTCTGTGGGGCTTGTGTCGGTCAGCAGTGATACGAGGGTTTGTCTGTGGGGCTTGTGTCAGAAGTGATACGAGGGTTTGTCTGTGGGGCTTGTGTCGGTCAGCAGTGATATGAGGGTTTGTCTGTGGGGCTTGTGTCAGCAGTGATACGAGGGTTTGTCTGTGGGGCTTGTGTCAGCAGTGATACGAGGGTTTGTCTGTGGGGCTTGTGTCGGTCAGCAGTGATACAAGGGTTTGTCTGTGGGGCTTGTGTCAGTCAGCAGTGATACAAGGGTTTGTCTGTGGGGCTTGTGTCTGTCAGCAGTGATACGCGGGTTTATCTGTGGGGCTTGTGTCAGCAGTGATACGAGGGTTTTTCTGTGGGGCTTGTGTCTGTCAGCAGTGATACGAGGGTTTGTCTGTGGGGCTTGTGTCAGCAGTGATACGAGGGTTTGTCTGTGGGGCTTGTGTCCGTCAGCAGTGATACGAGGGTTTGTCTGTGGGGCTTGTGTCAGCAGTGATACGAGGGTTTGTCTGTGGGGCTTGTGTCGGTCAGCAGTGATACAAGGGTTTGTCTGTGGGGCTTGTGTCGGTCAGCAGTGATACAAGGGTTTGTCTGTGGGGCTTGTGTCAGCAGTGATACGAGGGTTTGTCTGTGGGGCTTGAGTCGGTCAGCAGTGATACGAGGGTTTGTCTGTGGGGCTTGTGTCAGTCAGCAGTGATACGAGGGTTTGTCTGTGGGGCTTGTGTCGGTCAGCAGTGATACAAGGGTTTGTCTCTGGGGCTTGTGTCAGCAGTGATACGAGGGTTTGTCTGTGGGGCTTGTGTCAGCAGTGATACGAGGGTTTGTCTGTGGGGCTTGTGTCGGTCAGCAGTGATACGAGGGTTTGTCTGTGGGGCTTGTGTCGGTCAGCAGTGATACGAGGGTTTGCCTGTGGGGCTTGTGTCAGCAGTGATACAAGGGTTTGTCTGTGGGGCTTGTGTCGGTCAGCAGTGATACAAGCGTTTGTCTGTGGGGCTTGTGTCAGCAGTGATACGAGGGTTTGTCTGTGGGGCTTGTGTCAGCAGTGATACGAGGGTTTGTCTGTGGGGCTTGTGTCGGTCAGCAGTGAAACGAGGGTTTGTCTGTGGGGCTTGTGTCAGTCAGCAGTGATACGAGGGTTTGTCTGTGGGGCTTGTGTCGGTCAGCAGTGATACGAGGGTTTGTCTGTGGGGCTTGTGTTAGCAGTGATACGAGGGTTTGTCAGTGAGGCTTGTGTCAGTCAGCAGTGATACAAGGGTTTGTCTGTGGGGCTTGTGTCAGCAGTGATACGAGGGTTTGTCTGTGGGGCTTGTGTCAGCAGTGATACGAGGGTTTGTCTGTGGGGCTTGTGTCAGCAGTGATACGAGGGTTTGTCTGTGGGGCTTGTGTCGGTCAGCAGTGATACAAGGGTTTGTCTGTGGGGCTTGTGTCCGCAATGATACGAGGGTTTGTCTGTGGGGCTTGTGTCAGCAGTGATACGAGGGTTTGTCTGTGGGGCTTGTGTCAGCAGTGATACAAGGGTTTGTCTGTGGGGCTTGTGTCAGCAGTGATACGAGGGTTTGTCTGTGGGGCTTGTGTCAGCAGTGATACGAGGGTTTGTCTGTGGGGCTTGTGTCAGCAGTGATACGAGGGTTTGTCTGTGGGGCTTGTGTCGGTCAGCAGTGATTTGAGGGTTTGTCTGTGGGGCTTGTGTCAGCAGTGATACGAGGGTTTGTCTGTGGGGCTTGTGTCGGTCAGCAGTGATACAAGGGTTTGTCTGTGGGGCTTGTGTCAGTCAGCAGTGATACGAAGGTTTGTCTGTGGGGCTTGTGTCGGTCAGCAGTGATACGAGGGTTTGTCTGTGGGGCTTGTGTCAGCAGTGATACGAGGGTTTGTCTGTGGGGCTTGTGTCAGCAGTGATATGAGGGTTTGTCTGTGGGGCTTGTGTCGGTCAGCAGTGATACGAAGGTTTGTCTGTGGGGCTTGTGTCAGAAGTGATACAAGGGTTTGTCTGTGGGGCTTGTGTCGGTCAGCAGTGATATGAGCGTTTGTCTGTGGGGCTTGTGTCAGCAGTGATACAAGGGTTTGTCTGTGGGGCTTGTGTCAGCAGTGATACAAGGGTTTGTCTGTGGGGCTTGTGTCGGTCAGCAGTGATACGAGGGTTTGTCTGTGGGGCTTGTGTCAGTCAGCAGTGATATGAGGGTTTGTCTGTGGGGCTTGTGTCGGTCAGCAGTGATACGAGGGTTTGTCTGTGGGGCTTGTGTTAGCAGTGATACGAGGGTTTGTCTGTGGGGCTTGTGTCAGCAGTGATACGAGGGTTTGTCTGTGGGGCTTGTGTCAGCAGTGATACAAGGGTTTGTCTGTGGGGCTTGTGTCAGCAGTGATACGAGGGTTTGTCTGTGGGGCTTGTGTCAGCAGTGATACGAGGGTTTGTCTGTGGGGCTTGTGTCAGCAGTGATACGAGGGTTTGTCTGTGGGGCTTGTGTCGGTCAGCAGTGATTTGAGGGTTTGTCTGTGGAGCTTGTGTCAGCAGTGATACGAGGGTTTGTCTGTGGGGCTTGTGTCGGTCAGCAGTGATACAAGGGTTTGTCTGTGGGGCTTGTGTCAGTCAGCAGTGATACGAAGGTTTGTCTGTGGGGCTTGTGTCGGTCAGCAGTGATACGAGGGTTTGTCTGTGGGGCTTGTGTCAGCGGTGATACGAGGGTTTGTCTGTGGGGCTTGTGTCAGCAGTGATACAAGGGTTTGTCTGTGGGGCTTGTGTCAGCAGTGATACGAGGGTTTGTCTGTGGGGCTTGTGTCGGTCAGCAGTGATACGAGGGTTTGTCTGTGGGGCTTGTATCCGCAGTGATACGAGGGTTTGTCTGTGGGGCTTGTGTCAGCAGTGATACGAGGGTTTGTCTGTGGGGCTTGTGTCAGCAGTGATACAAGGGTTTGTCTGTGGGGCTTGTGTCAGCAGTGATACAAGGGTTTGTCTGTGGGGCTTGTGTCAGCAGTGATACAAGGGTTTGTCTGTGGGGCTTGTGTCAGCAGTGATACGAGGGTTTGTCTGTGGGGCTTGTGTCAGCAGTAATACGAGGGTTTGTCTGTGGGGCTTGTGTCGGTCAGCAGTGATATGAGGGTTTGTCTGTGGGGCTTTTGTCAGCAGTGATACGAGGGTTTGTCTGTGGGGCTTGTGTCGGTCAGCAGTGATACGAGGGTTTGTCTGTGGGGCTTGTGTTAGCAGTGATACGAGGCTTTGTCTGTGAGGCTTGTGTCAGTCAGCAGTGATACAAGGGTTTGTTTGTGGGGCTTGTGTCAGCAGTGATACGAGGGTTTGTCTGTGGGGCTTGTGTCAGCAGTGATACGAGGGTTTGTCTGTGGGGCTTGTGTCAGCAGTGATACGAGGGTTTGTCTGTGGGGCTTGTGTCGGTCAGCAGTGATACAAGGGTTTGTCTGTGGGGCTTGTGTCCGCAATGATACGAGGGTTTGTCTGTGGGGCTTGTGTCAGCAGTGATACGAGGGTTTGTCTGTGGGGCTTGTGTCAGCAGTGATACAAGGGTTTGTCTGTGGGGCTTGTGTCAGCAGTGATACGAGGGTTTGTCTGTGGGGCTTGTGTCAGCAGTGATACGAGGGTTTGTCTGTGGGGCTTGTGTCAGCAGTGATACGAGGGTTTGTCTGTGGGGCTTGTGTCGGTCAGCAGTGATATGAGGGTTTGTCTGTGGGGCTTGTGTCAGCAGTGATACGAGGGTTTGTCTGTGGGGCTTGTGTCGGTCAGCAGTGATACAAGGGTTTGTCTGTGGGGCTTGTGTCAGTCAGCAGTGATACGAAGGTTTGTCTGTGGGGCTTGTGTCGGTCAGCAGTGATACGAGGGTTTGTCTGTGGGGCTTGTGTCAGCAGTGATACGAGGGTTTGTCTGTGGGGCTTGTGTCAGCAGTGATATGAGGGTTCGTCTGTGGGGCTTGTGTCGGTCAGCAGTGATACGAAGGTTTGTCTGTGGGGCTTGTGTCAGAAGTGATACAAGGGTTTGTCTGTGGGGCTTGTGTCGGTCAGCAGTGATACGAGCGTTTGTCTGTGGAGCTTGTGTCAGCAGTGATACAAGGGTTTGTCTGTGGGGCTTGTGTCAGCAGTGATACGAGGGTTTGTCTGTGGGGCTTGTGGCGGTCAGCAGTGATACAAGGGTTTGTCTGTGGGGCTTGTGTCTGCAGTGATACGAGGGTTTGTCTGTGGGGCTTGTGTCAGCAGTGATACGAGGGTTTGTCTGTGGGGCTTGTGTCAGCAGTGATACAAGGGTTTGTCTGTGGGGCTTGTGTCAGCAGTGATACGAGGGTTTGTCTGTGGGGCTTGTGTCAGCAGTGATACGAGGGTTTGTCTGTGGGGCTTGTGTCAGCAGTGATATGAGGGTTTGTCTGTGGGGCTTGTGTCGGTCAGCAGTGATATGAGGGTTTGTCTGTGGGGCTTGTGTCAGCAGTGATACGAGGGTTTGTCTGTGGGGCTTGTGTCGGTCAGCAGTGATACGAGGGTTTGTCTGTGGGGCTTGTGTCAGTCAGCAGTGATACGAAGGTTTGTCTGTGGGGCTTGTGTCGGTCAGCAGTGATACGAGGGTTTGTCTGTGGGGCTTGTGTCAGCAGTGATACAAGGGTTTGTCTGTGGGGCTTGTGTCAGCAGTGATACGAGGGTTGGTCTGTGGGGCTTGTGTCGGTCAGCAGTGATACAAGGGTTTGTCTGTGGGGCTTGTGTCAGAAGTGATACAAGGGTTTGTCTGTGGGGCTTGTGTCAGTCAGCAGTGATACGAGCGTTTGTCTGTGTGGCTTGTGTCAGCAGTGATACGAGGGTTTGTCTGTGGGGCGTGTGTCAGCAGTGTTACGAGGGTTTGTCTGTGGGGCTTGTGTCGGTCAGCAGTGATACGAGGGTTTGTCTATGGGGCTTGTGTCAGTCAGCAGTGATACGAGGGTTTGTCTGTGGGGCTTGTGCCGGTCAGCAGTAATACGAGGGTTTGTCTGTGGGGCTTATGTTAGCACTAGCAGTGATACGAGGGTTTGTCTGTGGGGCTTGTGTCAGTCAGCAGTGATACGAGGGTTTGTCTGTGGGGCTTGTGTCAGCAGTGATACGAGGGTTTGTCTGCGGGGCTGGTGTCAGCGGTGATACGAGGGTTTGTCTGTGGGGCTTGTGTCAGCAGTGATACGAGGGTTTGTCTGTGGGGCTTGTGTCAGCAGTGATACGAGGGTTTGTCAGTGGGGCTTGTGTCAGCAGTGATACGAGGGTTTGTCTGTGGGGCTTGTGTCAGCAGTGATACAAGGGTTTGTCTGCGGGGCTTGTGTCAGCAGTGATACAAGGGTTTGTCTATGGGGCTTGTGTCAGCAGTGATACGAGGGTTTGTCTGTGGGGCTTGTGTCAGCAGTGATACGAGGGTTTGTCTGTGGGGCTTGTGTCGGTCAGCAGTGATATGAGGGTTTGTCTGTGGGGCTTGTGTCAGCAGTGATACGAGGGTTTGTCTGTGGGGCTTGTGTCGGTCAGCAGTGATACAAGGGTTTGTCTGTGGGGCTTATGTCAGTCAGCAGTGATACGAAGGTTTGTCTGTGGGGCTTGTGTCGGTCAGCAGTGATACGAGGGTTTGTCTGTGGTGCTTGTGTCAGCAGTGATACGAGGGTTTGTCTGTGGGGCTTGTGTCAGCAGTGATACGAGGGTTTGTCTGTGGGGCTTGTGTCGGTCAGCAGTGATACGAGGGTTTGTCTGTGGGGCTTGTGTCAGAAGTGATACAAGGGTTTGTCTGTGGGGCTTGTGTCAGTCAGCAGTGATACAAGCGTTTGTCTGTGGGGCTTGTGTCAGCAGTGATACGAGGGTTTGTCTGTGGGGCTTGTGTCAGGGGTGATACATGGGTTTGTCTGTGGGGCTTGTGTCGGTCAGCAGTGATACTAGGGTTTGTCTGTGGGGCTTGTGTCAGTCAGCAGTGATACGAGGGTTTGTCTGTGGGGCTTGTGTCAGTCAGCAGTGATACGAGGGTTTGTCTGTGGGGCTTGTGTTAGCAGTGATACGAGGGTTTGTCTGTGGGACTTGTGTCAGTCAGCAGTGATACGAGGGTTTGTCTGTGGGGCTTGTGTCAGTAGTGATACGAGGGTTTGTCTGTGGGGCTTGTGTCGGTCAGCAGTGATACGAGGGTTTGTCTGTGGGGCTTGTGTCGGTCAGCAGTGATACGAGGGTTTGTCTGTGGGGCTTGTGTCGGTCAGCAGTGATACGAGGGTTTGTCTCTGGGGCTTGTGTCAGCAGTGATACGAGGGTTTGTCTGTGGGGCTTGTGTCGGTCAGCAGTGATACGAGGGCTTGTCTGTGGGGCTTGTGTCGGTCAGCAGTGATACTAGGGTTTGTCTGTGGGGCTTGTGTCGGTCAGCAGTGATACGAGGGTTCGTCTGTGGGGCTTGTGTCAGCAGTGATACGAGGGTTTGTCTGTGGGGCTTGTGTCGGTCAGCAGTGATATGAGGGTTTGTCTGTGGGGCTTGTGTCAGCAGTGATACGAGGGTTTGCCTGTGGGGCTTGTGTCGGTCAGCAGTGATACGAGGGTTTGTCTGTGGGGCTTGTGTCAGCAGTGATACAAGGGTTTGTCTGTGGGGCTTGTCTCAGCAGTGATACTAGGATTTGTCTGTGGGGCTTGTGTCAGTCAGCAGTGATACGAGGGTTTGTCTGTGGGGCTTGTGTCAGTCAGCAGTGATACGAGGGTTTGTCTGTGGGGCTTGTGTTAGCAGTGATACGAGGGTTTGTCTGTGGGACTTGTGTCAGTCAGCAGTGATACGAGGGTTTGTCTGTGGGGCTTGTGTCAGCAGTGATACGAGGGTTTGTCTGTGGGGCTTGTGTCGGTCAGCAGTGATATGAGGGTTTGTCTGTGGGGCTTGTGTCAGCAGTGATACGAGGGTTTGTCTGTGGGGCTTGTGTCGGTCAGCAGTGATACGAGGGTTTGTCTGTGGGGCTTGTGTCAGTCAGCAGTGATACGAAGGTTTGTCTGTGGGGCTTGTGTCGGTCAGCAGTGATACGAGGGTTTGTCTGTGGGGCTTGTGTCAGCAGTGATACAAGGGTTTGTCTGTGGGGCTTGTGTCAGCAGTGATACGAGGGTTTGTCTGTGGGGCTTGTGTCTGTCAGCAGTGATACGAGGGTTTGTCTGTGGGGCTTGTGTCGGTCAGCAGTGATACGAGGGTTTGTCTGTGGGGCTTGTGTCGGTCAGCAGTGATACGAGGGTTTGTCTGTGGGGTTTGTGTCAGCAGTGATACGAGGGTTTGTTTGTGGGGTTTGTGTCAGCAGTGATACGAGGTTTTGTCTGTGGGGCTTGTGTCGGTCAGCAGTGATACGAGGGTTTGTCTGTGGGGCTTGTGTCAGTCAGCAGTGATACGAGGGTTTGTCTGTGGGGCTTGAGTCAGTCAGCAGTGATATGAGGGTTTGTCTGTGGGGCTTGTGTCAGTCAGCAGTGGCTGGGCAGTGTCTGTTCTGGGTTTTGTAGTGGACCACTGATGTACCTGATCCTCTCCCACAACCAGGTCACTCCTTGGTGCACTTTTTCCTCCAAGATAACTGAGCAGCCAAAAAGGCTCAATGTCCAGTCACTGCTGTCTCTTCAAGTGCAAGCAGACTTTATTTACACAAGCGGACAGCGATGGTTGTTAAAATAAGCTTAAACACGAAACGTTAGGTCATATCAACTTTTGGGGCTGAGATGAGTGCAAACACTATGCTTTAGGTGATATAGGACCACAGGCAATCTTAACAGTAGGGAAGGGTTTGGGTGTCTTTGGCAGCATTCATGTCTTCTCAGGTTTGCCCCCGTCAGTCAATAAGGCAGAGGCCCCAGACAGAGAGCAGCAAATATGAAGCTGGTGTGAAGTCCCTGTGTCTTGTGCGGATGACACACAGCTCCTTTTTCCCTTTAAATCCCTCACCACCGAGGTTAAAAACTCCTTTTCTCAGGGCATGAGAGCTGTGGCTCAGTGGATGTCATCAAACTGCCTGCAGTGTAATGTAAGCAAGACCGAAGTCATGTTGTTTGGGGAGGCAAAAATCCTCTGGACCCCAGATTGGTGGCCACATGATCTGGGACCAGTCCCTGAACCCAAACAGATCGTAAAGAACTTAGGAGTCCGCCTAGATCAGGAGCTTTCATTGAAACAACATAGCAATTATATTGTGGGCTCGTGCTTCCACGTGATAAGCCTACTACGCAATGTCTTCCCTATACTTCCAGACTCCATTAGGAAAGCATTGGTACAGGCCCTTGTCCTTAGCTGGATTGATTACTGTAACGGCTTGCTACTATCTGTAAACGAGGGAGTATTAGCCAAACTCCAAGTGATCCAGAACACTGCGGCCCGCCTGGTCTTGAACGCCCCCCCCCCCCCGAACCGCAGAGGACGAAGTTTAAGACATGTTTTCTAATTCACAAGAGCTTAAACGGACTAGGTCCTGCATATCTGAAAAATAAATGTATACCCTACGCCCCTGCACTCTCCCTTAGGTCAAGCAATCAATTCCTATTATGTGTGCCCCGTGCGAAGAAGGCCAGGTACGGAGGCAGAGCTCTTTCTGTGGTTGGGCCATCGCTATGGAACAAGCTCCCTCTAGCTCTCAGACAGTGCTCAGAACATCTGCTGTTTATAAAGCAACTCAAACCCTTTCTGTTTCAAAACTAGTCCATTTTCGTCTGGTTCCCTTCTGACTGTGTCTTGCTGTGTTTCTAGGGTGCAGAGATACTCCTCCGGGAGTCGATTCGAGCGCGATACAAACCCGCCAATAAATAAATAAATAAATAAATAAGTTTGCATTCTGCCGGGTGCCAGGTCCGACCATTCAGTGGATTTCAGCCTATGCAGCTGAGTTACTAGCAAACCAGTCCCAAGTCATATACTGCAGCCACATTTCTATTGTAGTAGCTGTAGTACAAAAATCCAAAACTTTAGCTCATGGTGCAAAAGGCCAGTTCCCACAATGTCGGTTAACTATGGTGTCAGTTGTACTGGACATGAGTCGTTGAAAAGACCAGTTGAGAAACTAGTCTACGTTAATAAGGGGAACTGGGTGGGACATGCATCAACAAGGCTGTCCGCAGGGTACCACATTGAAGTTTCCTTTATCTCAGAACGGGCCGACCCTGGGGGATGTTTGCAGTCATCAGGGGCGCCAGCAGCGGGACTTAGTGCAACCATTAGAATCATGGGTTCTCGCAGCTGGTACTGGAAATTGGCATTTAGTGGTTTAATGGAAAGATACAGCCTCTCCCAAGTTGGGGTTTGATCATGGGTGAGGGCCAACACAAGTTCACTGCACTCAAATTCATGTAGTGCACCCTGTGGTCCTCTAACCTCTAGAGAATCAAATGCGTGTCAGGTTTTGTCAGGCCAGCTAAACCTCAAGAGCCTTCTGACTCCTTGGCAAATCTGTATAGTGAGACATTTCAGTCGAGCCCTCCTGGTTTGAGCCCTTCTCCTCTGCATGTGGTACAGCTACTTCTTCTTTCAAGTCCCACCAACCCCAGGGATCTCCAGAGTCCTGCACCTTGAGGAGAGCAGCGACTAACCGGTCCTGCTCATTCACGGGGTAGACATTTTAAAATAGAGCCCATTTTGCTATGCAGCCCTTTGCATCTTGCAGTCTTGCTGAGTCAGCACTAAAATCAGCATCCTATGACAGAAAAAATCAGAGACATTTGTTTCAATTAATTACAGGCGCTGGGAGTGTTTCGGTATTCAAGAGATCGTAAGATGAGACCAGAGAATCTAAGGGGCAGATGTATCAACCGTTTTGCGACTCGCAAAGGCCGAAATTCACAGAAATTCGGCCTTTGCGACTCGCAAATGGTCATTTTGCATTATTTTGAATGTATCAAAAATTCGCAATGTAAGAAATCGCAAAGATTTGCGATTCCTTAATTTGCCATAGCATTTAAGGAATCGCAAATTTTGCGATTCCTTAAATGCTATGTATGAAGCATTTTTCCTTAGCGAATTTTGGTTAAGGAATCGCAAATTGCCACCAACTTGTAGTTGATGGTAATTTGCGAAGTCCTCAACAAATGCACAATTTTGCATTTTTTAAGGTGTCATGTGACGCACACACATGCCCATGGAGCATGTATGTGCGCCATATGCACACATATGTACATTTCAGGGGTGCAGCAGGGTGTCTTTAAGGCACCCCTGCACCCTTGAAATAATTCTCCTATGGGCCTCCTGGCCCATAGGAATGCATGGGAAATTATTCCTTATTTGCGAATTCGCAACATGCGAATTCGCAAATAAGAAAGTGTAAGGAATCGCAAAAAAAAGCGATTTTATTCATACATTCCATATTGCGATTTCTAAATAGCGATTCCTTAAAAATCGCTATTTAGGAATCGCAAAATTGAATCTTGATACATCTGCCCCCAGGTCCCTACAGTTTCATCCTCCAATTCTCACCATTGTATATTTAATGTCTGTTGACTCTTCTTACCATTGTTATGTGCCCGAGTTAGGCCAATGTAGCAATGCTGCACATTTCCTTACATTGTCCTCTTTCTGCACAATAACATTTCAGTGTAACCTTTTCCACACATTTGCATGTGTGGCAATGTTGGATTAATTTCTCTGAAACTACTTTGCTTACACATCTGGCTTCGCGCAACATTATCTCAATGCCTTGAACACTGAGTACAAAGCCTTTCCGCACGCTGTACAAATGTAGTTTTATCTTCATCCACATTGCAACAGGGCTATGCACACCCATAACAACACTAATCTGCATATATATCGCAACAATGCTTATTATTATAAATATCAAAGCATTACTGGGGGTTAGCAGAGGAGGCACTTCAGCCGACACCGAGGGTACCTGAATTCTGAAAGTAAAGACCCTAGGGTAATCTGCTCTATTTGTTAATCATTTACAACCTGTTGTAGCCATGAGTAAGTTATTCTAGTTCATATTGTTGGTATAATGTCTACATTAATGAACTTTTCCCATCAGTCATACAAACTGGTACAGGTCCGCACCAGTCCTTGAAGGTTCCTTTCTGTGACAGTCTACCTGTGAAAGAATACCAAGTGCAACAAGAAAATACTGTCACACATGCAGCTTGTGTGTGCAGCTGCCCAGAGCCTCTTACCCTAGCTGTTCTGGCAGACACTGGCGGTTCGCACTCTTCAGTCCATTTACCTTGAATTTACCTTGAATTTACCTTCAGTGAGACTCAGGTAGTGAGACTCTCAGTAAACGTGCCAAAACTGGGTTGTCCAAAAGTGAAATATCCAAGGGGGCTAAATGGGCCGACCCCGTATCCTTTGTGATCTCTATGGAAACAGATGCCTGAGTATGGATCAGAAGTATAAGTTGTGTGAGTTTTATTTCACCTGATAATTACTGGGTGCTGTAAATTTTGCAACCTTCCTTACATTTTAGCAGGTCAAAGTTGACTGAATTTATTAGGACAAAAATGCCAAGTTTATAGTAGGAGATGTGGATTTTGGTGCAGTAAGAAACGAACATCCACATTATTTTCCAAAAGTGGCAATAGGCTAGAATTCATTGTATACGACAGTAGTGCTTTCTGAAAATCGGGTGCTTTACTGAATGACACATTGTAGGTGAAATCTTCAACAAAGTACAGTTTTGGGCTACTTTGTCTTACAGCCTCCAGTAAGCTATCAATCTTAGGATAAACATGCTTACCAAGTGTGGGTCCACAGTTCCTTTTTTCATATCTACATTGATGTATGCAAATTCATGGAAAAGTGGAAACTAAGAAACCACATTGGAGGAAACAAAATCATGGAAAACCAATTTTAAGGAAAGTCAAATGAATCCAAAATTAAAGGAAACATTTTAAAGGATAGATCATTTTAAGAAAATATCCAAAATCACACACTTGGGTGAATATTAGGGGTGTAGAGGGATTTATGGGTTCACAGATGGGTGATGTTTAGGGGCAATGAGGGATTTTTTAGGAGTTTTAGGGTTCAGAGATGGGTGGAGATTAGGGGTGCAGAGGGTTTTTAATGAATCATGGATGGGTGAACTTTAGGGTGGTAAGGGCTTTTTAGGGTTCACATATGAGTGGAGAGTCTGGGAGGTGAGGGTTTTCCTAGGGTTCCCAGGTGGGTGGCGTGTTGAGGCGTTGAGGTTTTTTAGGTTTTATGGATGTGGGGCATTTAGGGCTGCTGAGTGTTTTTAAGGTTCAGTGACGGGTAAAGATGTGGGGTGGTGAAGGGTTTTAAGTGTTCAGGAATGGATGGAGTTTAGGGGGTGTTGGGTTTCAAGGGCTCAGGGATAGATGGAGTTTATATGCAGAAAGGGTTTTTAGGGTTTAGGGAGAAGGAGTTTAGGGGTCAGAGATAGGTGGAGTTTAGATGTAGTGAGGGATTTTTAGGGTTCAGGGATGGATGGAGTTTATGGTTAGAAAGGGCTTTTATAGCTCAGGGATCAGTGGAGTTTAGGGGTCAGGGATGGGTGCAGTTTATGCATGGGGAGGCGTTTTAGGGGGCGGAAATGGATTGTGTTCAACAAATTAAAAGCATCCAAAGTAATTGTTTGACAATGTAAAATATATAAATCCTAAATACTGTCTACTGTAAGTGTTGAAATAAATACCTTCGACAAAAACGTTTCTGAGAGTATGACCTTCAACCATTTAATTCATGCATTAAAAAAATAGTGTGCAGAATTTAATCTCTAAAAAAAGGTATTATATGAATTGCTTTCTATGTAATGGTAAATCACATTCATACTGCAAATTTTCATTAAATCATTTAGATGACTGGTTTCTCTGTAATGGTATTCCATTAAATCATTTTTCTATTCAATTACATACAATCATCCACACTCCTTATGGCACTTTAAGAATGTTTACCTGGCTCAGCTCGTCATCAGATTTTAGACCTTTGTCCCGCCTAGTAGGCCAAGTTAATTACTCTGCTGGCCACCAGGAGAATCAAAAGGCTCCACACACAACATTAACAGTGTTTAAACCAATTACTGGGAAAGGAAGGTGTGGGAATAAAATCTGAATCTGCTAATTACCTCCTCACACTGCACCTGGACTAGAAAAGGCTAAGCACACATAATGAAGCGAGGGGTACCGATGCCGACAACTTGTGATGTGGTCAACGGCAATTCATCAGGACCTAAGAGTGCTCATCGACTTATGAAAGAAGTTTTCAAATACAACCTGCGTGGTAGAAGTACCAATGCAGTGGGGTGTCTGTGTCCTGCGGGGGTTCACGCCCCCTTGGTCTGGGTGAGTGGTCCCCACGGATTGTCCTGGGGCCTGAGCGGTGAGGTAAATACCTGGGAAGCTCGAGCAACTGCCAGTAGCACCTACCCTCCCACGTCGGCGAGTTCGAGTCGCAGGACAGCCGCTCGTCAGGTGGGGGTCTCTGTGGTGTCTGACTTTGTCGGCATCGGTACCCCTCGCTTCATTATTTTAATAAGGCAGTATGCCACATGAATAAAGCGATTGAAGTGGACTTTCCTGACCTTTTTTAACCCCTTTTTTCACGCTCACTTCTTTATCTCCCAGGTCCCTCACACACATGCACCCGTTGGCCAGGAACAAAAGAACTCCACCAAAAGAGTAGCATATTTGTGCTACCCGTCAGGCATTGCACCGCCAGCCTGTCGTTGGAGCAGGAGGCCAATGATGATACAAGACAACCATCAGGTAGGATGACAACGGTCGTCCAGCTTTTTAGTTGTGTGAGGCATCCTAAGTTCCGATAAGGGATTACGTTTCTCCCTGTCATGGTTCTACACCATTTACACCATTCCCAGTGAGAGAGTTATTATTATTATTATTACTATTCTTCCAACCCTTCCCTGCCCTTGGGGAACTTTGTACAATCTTGTTGTTTACAGTGGAGCTGTGGCTCCCAAGGAAGGGCATTCCATAGACCACTTGAAATCGCCATGTTGGAATGTCCTAGATTGCCATGCTGGAGGGCTGGAGCAGGGGTAGTGTGAGGATGTGTTACCCTATGATTGGCCATGGATGCCTGGATTCTGAACATTTCCACTCCCAGTTAAAAACTCCTGAACAAGGGGAGAGACATTTGAGAAAACACTGGACGTGGGAGCAACGAAAGAGTGCCCAGCTAGAAGGGGAAGCTAGATGATGCTACTGCAAAGATGGACTGATGGATTTCAGCTCTAGTTGGCCTCTTAGCTTTCCAGGGCCAGTGTCACCAGCGTCCTTATGCCCCCTCAGGAACACTTGGGGAAATATGCCTACTGGGGGACCCTGTATGGTTCCCCTGGAACTACGGTGGACTGGCTCGTATCTCCGCTGCCACACAGATGCCCTTCAAGAAGCCGAGAGGCTGTAGGACCTGGGGAGCATGGCAGAAAAGGTGTTTTTCTTGCTGTGGGTGGCTGTTAAATATGCCCAAAGCAGGAGAGAGACCCAGAAGCCCAGAAAGATAACAGGTCTGGCAAGGGAGCAATGAATCCAGGTTCCCCAATGAAAAAGCAATTTAGAGGCCAAGAGGCCTAAGGAAAATGCTCAAGGTGGCTAGATTTCAGTGTCAGGAGCACGGTAAAATAAATCCGAGTACATCCATATTGGCCCTTCGGCTGGAGAAAAGAAAGCAAAAAGCTCAGTTTTCCATGGGGGCAGGACAGAAAATGAAGTGGCTTGCAATTCACCGTATGTTTACAATACTCCCCTGGGGAAGACCAAGCCTTGAGAGGTCGACGCAAAAGCAATATTTCCATTCCCATGGGAAAGAGTTTGCATGGGTTTGACTCCCCCAGATTACTTTTGGTCCAGGGGACCCCATCTCCTGAAGCCCAATACAAGCCAAAGTGTTTTAGAGGACCCCATGCCCCTGAGACAGAAGAAATGCACAACCAGTCTCAGGCACGTTGCATGCCCCCGTGCCCATGTCGGGGGTGGCGGGAAATAACAACACACTGTCCTCTGCCAGCCCAAGCAAGAGAGGAGAAACGGTCTTGCCTCTGAGCGGGAGCCAAGGTTTTCTCCTAGCAGGAGCAGCAACAAGGGTTTCCAGCTTCTACACCAGACAAGCCAAGGTGTGCAGGGAGCTAGGAGGGGGTGCTTGGGTATTAGTGCAACCCCACAGACCCCAACCAGAAAGAAGATGCCTGTCAATGTCCTGAGTGGGAAGAGGGCACCCAAGAAATACATTTAAAATGCATCACAAGACAGTTTGCCTACCAAATGGGAGCCTCTATTGCTCTGTGTGGTACCCACAGGAGAGGCCAGGGGGCAGTGTCATCTTAAGGATTTTGGGGATCCCGGGCAAGACATAGTTTGAGGGACCCTGAGTAGAACAAACTTGAATGTTATACATTTCCTGCTAATTCAAGCCCACATGATGCTAAACAATAATATTCTATATGAGACTCTTTAATGAGGTCACACAAAAATAGTTAAAGTATGTCTTGCCCAGTACTCCAAAAATACTTAAGAAGACACTGGGTAGAGGTATGGAGTAAGTTAAGCATAGGGGGTAAGTTTAGCTATAGCAATTGAATGGAGAGGTGAAATATAAAGTTCACTTTCCCAGGGGCCCATTTGAAGGTGGAAGCCCTAGGCAAATGCCCGAGTTACCCATGCCATCAACCATCTGTGGAGGGGCCCCACCAATAGTTTTTAGGTCCGATTTGAAGGCTGCAGGGCGTGCAACAGCCCCCAGAAGATACCCAACAAAAGTAGCTCTAAGTCTCTCTGTGGTCACATTTAAAACCCTGGGAGAGACTTTGCCTATTTTCAAGCAGAACAAGTGATGGATATTCATAAGCTCTGGCTCTGGAGTTTGAGAAACCCTGCTTGTTGGTCCTGAATAGAGGTGGGCAGAATGTTTAAATCCACCTGCGGAATTAGTGGAATTTTCGTCACTCCGCATTCCTTTTTATCGCAGAGTTCCAGCCAAATTCCGCCAGTCACTGTGTGATGGAATTTTTCTCCTAAAAGGCTCCCAAAAATGAGAGCTGGCGAGCGCAAGCAAGATTTGGTGCCCCATAACTCGATTTTCTAATAATTGACACTCCCTTATACTGTAATATTGCATCTAGTATAGGTAGGAATAATGTGGTTATTTTTTACAGAACACTCAAGGGGTGTAATGTGAAATGAGGGTGTCAGCAATGGTATTTCCACTTATCTGATTGTAATTTAAAGCAAAGTATTTAATAGTGTGTGTAATAAATGTGCTTTTCCCTTTTGTAATAAATAGCACTGACTGGACAATAATTTGTTGAGTGTCATTGTAGTGTACCAGCTCGCAGGCATTACTAGCCACACCACCTTCCGCGAGTGGGCCTTGGACTGCTTTACTTCACTGGCCTGAAGCGGCAAGTGCTTCAATGGGGCACCTGGTTCCCAGTGAAGGGAACAATGTGGACTTATTACTTGTGAAGGACTCACATCATTTGCAACTAATAGCCCAACTCTTACAATGGGCCACATGTAATCAGGTCCCACGAGGTAGCTTTAGGCTGGGTGGACTGGATTGAATATTTCTGGTGAAATTCACAGGTGTAAACTTAGGTCTGGTCAATTCGGTGATTTGGTAACATACCGATGTGTCGTGTATTTCTATAGGTTCTGAATCGATCCCCCTATTCCTGACCCTATTCTGGTTAAACTACCTAGCTAGTTAACTAACAGTCAGCCCATGAGGCAAGAAAACCCCCATGATGCAGATACCGTTATCTGACGCAGTCACACTACGGCACAGGAACGTGTTATCTGATTAGGTCATAACGCTTGAGATCTAATTAGACAAGCGACATTCCTCCAGCCCCTGATAAGGCATACGACGTTCTCATAACAAATCAAACCTATGACAACCTGGATAATCCGTGCGGCCATTGTTTTGATTTCACAGAGAACTTTAGTAAAGAATGTGCTAACGAGCAAGTCGTATGACATCTTTATTGACGTACCTATGTCCATCCTTACGTCAATCCCGGCACCTTTAAGGTATAAATATTGCCGACCTTGCCCTATGCAAACACACGCGTGGTGACAAGACGGAGCAGCCATACTTGCCGAAGCCGAGAGCAGAAGCAGACCCCGCTGGCAACAGCCCCGCCTTCCTGACGCGCTGAGAGACGCGCTGCTATCTCAAGCCGAGAGACCCAGCACCGGCGCTTCCGGGTAGCCCTCGCAGGCAGCCTGGAATATCGAGAGCAGAGAAAGAGATACCATTCCTCATCCATCCTAAATTCCATGTACAGAACTGAATAACCCCTCACAGAGAATTCTTTAGTTATTCACTTGGCAAAAACAAACTTAACTTAAACTGTAACTTTCTATTCCCGCCCACGCATTAGACTTAGGACAGGTACACGGGGTAGGCGTATTTAGAAACACCAGTTGAGTACGTTTAGTCAAATGTATATGTGTATGTAAATATATTTTAATCATTTTAAACATCATATGGCTCAGAAACCATATCAATGTTTTTACAGTATTATTTTATACTATTGCTTCTAATGTATGCACTTTACTTAACAATAAGTATTGCAATAATATCGATCCATTTCTCTTGTACGAGAAAAGAGACTGATCAATAAATAACATCTTTTATTGAACACGCCCGTCTCTTCCTTTTCTCTACATTCTGATGAGACTAAGAATGCACGTACTGACTGAGTAAAATAATTGCCTTGTGCTCACACGACTCTTGAGATTGACTCTTGATTAGGGGAGAGCAAAGTTGTCATGTTCTATGGTTGTCAGAAACTAAATCCCTTCTTGTCTAATCAGGGGAGTTAATCCTTCCTTGAACATTCGAGAAAGTTTCTAGCGAACTCTGAGCTTAGCTGGCAAACCCAAAAATTAAGTCTAGTATCGACAGTAGTAGACCTAGTTAACGTCTGGCCTAGGCCTTTACTGCTGTAGGTACTATTCCAATGCGCAGAGCCTATTGGGAAGATAGGAACTACACTACATGGCGCCCAACGCGTTTGGAAAGGGCGATAAAACTAACGTAAGACATTTAGAGTAACTCAGTCGTGCTTTCTCACTCAGACCCCTTTTCCCAAATACTCCAAAGACGTCTGGAGTGGGTGAAAGGTTATTACATCCTCCAAAACCTCGCAGGAGGGAACTCCTATGTATGGTTCTTGGTCTAGTCAACGTTGAAGGATAAAACAGTTCCAGAATATTGTGCATCTAATCTCTGTTTCCATAAAGAAACCTGATCTGCAAATAAGAATAATACCATCCTGTCTGTAAAATGGCAGAGAGTGATGATGAAAGAGAGGCAATTAGATTAGCTACTGAAATAGCAGATGCTGATGCTACCATGCAAGCAGCAGACGCGGATATAATACTCATTCCGGTCATTAAAAGGAGATCTATAACCTTAAAACTTATAGAAAATGGACTGACACCTAGAGGTGGCACAGTCATATTCGTAATTGAGGCACACGAATATCGGCAGACAGAGGTATACTATACATGGATACATTTTCCAGCAGCAAATGCTGTAACAAAGTACTTCCACTATTACAAAGTAGAGGAACCTCCTGAAACGTACACTCCTTTCAAGGAGGTGGAAGTACCACTCAAATTCCAAGAGCATTTGCTCTTATTTGATGGCGCCCTAATACATAACAATCACATTACAAGGCTCGGTCCTTTAGGAAGACCAGGAGCAACGTGGCCGGTCTTAGCCGGATACACACCACATCCAGACATCGAAAGAATGCCTGCAGCAGAGCTGTTAATACAGCTAAAACAACTACTAAAAATTCACAGACAATTAGTTCAGTATGTAATGCGGACTTCAACAATTCAGCCAGCGATTAAACTTCCACAGTTGACCCCTCACCAGGGGAACACAAATAAAATCACACCACAGAACATCCAATCCTGCCTAGGTAAAGTTCCAGCTAAACGGGAACAGATACCATTCTGGTTGGCACAGAAAATTACCCAAATAGAGGCGGTGTTTCCTGACACCACCCCGCTGGAAAAACACAGGATTCTGACTATATGTCTCCCAATGGGAATCGCACCACACATTGAGGACTGTGACACTTGGGGTACAGTCTCTGCTTCCATCTATACAAAAACGCACGGTGTTCCGTCCATTTCGGTAATACCAGATGTGCTAAAACAAATTCAAGATGAATACGGTCCAGAACCTGCTTTAACTCTTGGTATGAAATTACTAAAAGACTTCAAGCAGGTCTCGGCTATATTATTAGCCAACATAAAAGGTGAAGCAGCAAACGTGGCGATCCGCCAGAGGTTAAAAGAGACAGATATAGCAGACCAACCAGCTGAAATTGCCAGAATCATAGAAAAATCCTATGAAGAACTAGGCAGAGATAGTCTAGGTGGAATACCAGTAAAACCGCAACTGACTACAAGTCCAGAAAAAATATTTTTTAATAATAATAATTCACCAAAAAAGAACTGGGATGGAAATAAACAATCCAATCCTAAAGAAAAGAAATTCCAGTCCAGAGGAAGGTCTCCTAGGCGAAGAGAGAAATCTCCAAACCCGAGACAAAGGTCACCCCAGAGTGACCCCTCTGGGAATAGATATAACCTTAGAAATAGGGATAATATTAAAAAACCTGATAGATATCAAGACATTGATACACGTCCCTCTCAATCTTTTCAGAATTCCTCGCAGAAATCGGAAAGAAGAGGACGATCAGAAGAGCACGCCAAGTCCAAAGACAAGGAACCTGCTCAACTGAAAAAGAAATCACAATTTCCAAAAAAGAAGGTAGCCAGTATCAAGGTAGTTAACAATGCTGAGAATACTGAGGACACAACTGAAAAACGGAGAGTGGGCTCAGACAATGCTAGACAGCGCAGCAGAGGTGAGCATAGCTCGCAAAGTCCTTATGAATCATCTGGAGACAGTGGACACGAATGAATACCTTCAAGTGGAAACTGCAGATACCAGAGTTAGCAAGCCCCACAAAATATACAAGATAACATTACGTATAGAGGGAGATAAGACTAGGAAAATTAGGGGACTATTTTGGGATAACCTCTCCAAAGGCTATGACATCCTTCTAGCTGAAAAAGACTGGCCACCAGAGTTTGTCAGGGAGTGCCCTCATGGCGAAGAAGTAATTATGCCTGCCTTCTCGAATCAAATATCGATTCATAAAAAATATACACTTGCTAGAAAGTGGGCAGTGGCCTTAGCACCTGCTTTATATAAAAATCATGTAGGATGGGATGAGGATTCTCCTCCTCACAAAGTCCAGTTAAAATCACAACCAACTGCACAAAGGCAGTACCCAATCAAGCAAGAAGCTAAAAAACAAGTAAATGAAATACTAGATCAGCTAGAATACCAGGGGGTGATTGAAACTTGCATCTCACAAATGAACAATCCTTTGTTTCCGGTCTCCAAACCAGACAATTCATATCGCCTAGTTTTGGATTACCGACACCTTAACACATGTTGCAAAACTTTTGCAGTGCAAAACTCACACAGTGCTGCACTAATGAATAACATAGTGCGCAAAAAATACAAAACAACCTTGGACATCTCCAATGGATTCTTTTGTCAAAACATAGCACCAGAGAGCAGATATTTAACAGCTTTCTCAGTAAATGGCACTCAAAAACAATTCTGTCGGTTAGCCCAGGGGTACAAGAACAGCCCGGGGGTATTCTCAGCGAGAGTAACAGAATTACTACAACAATATGATGATGAAGCATTATCTTATGTCGATGACATTTACTTAACAGATGATGACTTGGAAACTCACTTGAAAAGAGTGAACACCATAATACTTGGTTTCGCTGCAGAGGGTTACAAATTCAACTTTAAAAAGTCCAGAATTGCCCATCTGACGGTCCTATTCTTAGGATATGAGTTATCAAGTGAAGGTAAAAGCCTGGCAGACAATTTCCTAGAGAAATGTGCCGTAATCCAAGCTCCTAAAACACTAAAAAACCTACAGTCAATTCTAGGCTTCCTAAATTTCGGAAGAACATATATTGCAAATTACGCAGAAAGGGTCAAACCCCTTTATGATCTAATTAAACCAGACTTTAAAAGATCCAGTTGGACTCAAGCACACACAGAAATTTTGAGATCCTTACAAACAGACATGCTAATTAAAACAAAATTAGAAACCCGTGATAATACACGCAACCTTGTGATCCGAGTCATCCCAGGGAGATGCGGATTCACATACCTAACCTCTAATGAGGGAGATAAGGTACCAATTGCATTCAAATCACACTTGTACACTAAGGCTGAAATGAAATTTAGCCCAACGGAAACAATTCTTACAGCAACACAGACAGCTATAGCAAAAGAACGAGCCCTGGCACAAGGTAAACGAATAGTAATCGTGACACCAATACCAGCCTTAGAGGCGGTAACAAAGGCAAGCATTCCAAATGCTAAAGCACTCCATCCGAGATGGATACAATGGGCTAACTCTCTTGCTGCAACAGACGTGGTGTACGAATTTGATCCTTACTTAAAAACACAAGAATTTATCCAATATGAATTTGAATGTCCTCCGCCAACCGAAATTCTGCCTCTAGAAACACTACGGCTGTATAATATATACAGACGGATCAGCACAACCCGCAGTAGGGGGTAAACAAGCTTACAGTGCTGCGTGCGCGATTGTTAAAGGTCGTTGGCACGAAGGGAAATTTAAACCAACCCTCACTAAAACACAATCTCTAGGAGATTGCACAGCTCAGCGAGCTGAACTACTAGCATTCAAGATGGCGCTTGAAAATACCGATCGAGAATTCCCCACACTTATAGTGTGCGATTCGTATTATTGCGTTCAGTCTTATAATGAATACTTGCAGATCTGGCTTCAGAACGGTTTCAAGGATGCGAAAGGTGGCACAATCAAGCATAAAATGCTCTGGGAACAAGTAGCTCTTTTACAAAAAGAACTACCAAAGACTCACGTGATACATACACTGAGTCATCAACGTGATGGCGTTCACGTTGCAGGGAATTCATTGGCTGATGAGGCCGCGAAAGCAGCTGTGCAAACGGCTTCCGTAGCAGCCGTCACCCGGTCAAAAACAAAAATAGACAGCGAAATATTACAAGCTGTCAGCGCTTCAGAAAAGGATTCGATAGAACCACTCCCTAAAGGCTTTCCAGTAAAATACTCATACATAACTGATGAAAACAATGTTCCTTTTGCTCGAATCCCTGGAGTGGGGGATAGGGCAATTCCAAACATGGAACACAGATTAGGACTAATAATAGCGGCACACGAAGGGCTTGCTTCTACCCATGCTGGCGTCTCAGCCACAGTATCATTATTAAAACAGAGATACTGGTGGCCACAAATGAGAAGACAAACAAGGAACTATGTTCTAGCATGTGAAATATGTCAAAAAATGAAAGTATCAACTGTGAGACGTCCAGCACAGACGCCCCTTCTAATCTCGGATAAACCATTAGCATGTGTTTATCTAGACCACTGCGGTCCCTTACAAAGGGATGGTAACTATAAATATATCTTGGTTGCAGTGGACTCATGCACGAGATTCATATGGATGTGGCCCCAGCGAACGGCTGACGCCAGAACTGTTATAAAAGATTTGCGGGTCTTTATCGGCACATACGCAATTGGCATTCTGCATTCGGACAATGGTCCTGCTTTTAGCTCTCGGGCTTATAAGGAGGCCATGGTCAGCATGGGCGTGCAATTGCGGTACTCTTGTCCATTTCACCCTGAGGGGAACGGAATTGTTGAAAGAAAAAACCGTGACATAAAGCAATCTATAACGGCAAAGGTATTAGGTTCGGGAGCTGGGTGGGTCAAACATCTAATAAGTGTCCAACGTAGTCTAAATAACTTGCCAAGAAATTCTCTGAAGGGATTCAGTCCGTACGAATTATTATTCGGAACTAGGATGTTGATCTCTGACCTTGATAGTCAGACTTCAGTGGTAATAGAAAAAACCTTTGATGTCAAAGACCGTTTGGCTATTTTGCAGGACTTAAACAAAACAAGAAAAGACCTGAGCAACATACAGTTGAAACAACAGCCAACGACCACTGAAGATTCACCACCTGTCCCAGCAAGACCTGTCTGGATTCCAAAAGTCAGGGATCTAGTCAGGGAGAAGATCGCGGTAAAGAAGGAATTTGGGCCTTCTTACAGAAAAGCAGTTCCTGTCTTGTCTGTCAACGGGACAAGATCAGTTGTACTACCGCCACTTGCTGGAAAAAAGGAGAACCGAGTTGTATCCATCGACCTGGTAAAACCACAACATGTGGCCGATAACAAACAGTAGGCCAAGTGGACTCCCAATAAGTAGCAGAACACCAAGGTTTGCTACCAGTACAGAGGTCCTAACAAAGAGGCTCATCACATTCGAAACGCCTACAGAAGAACAACAAGGACTATGCAACAATGCAATAGAACTAAGACCTCTGAAAACCCAAATAAAGACATTTAGCAGAGAGACACCAATCTATACTGAAGTACCAAGTGAAAATGCAAAAAACAAAAATCCTGAACCAATTGGAACAATTGACAGAACTGCATCTGGTTACTTCATCAACTTCGATGATTCCTCTGACGGCTTCAGTGAACAAAAGACACAGCCATCATCAAAATCCTTTAAAGACAAAGCTAAGGAACTTTTGAAACAACTGAAAGAAACATATCTGGTTTCTCCATGGATTGAATTTTGGGTGGGTTTTGGTGCATTTATCCTCATACTTTGGCTCATCATGGTATTTACTTTGGGACGCTTCATTGAGGGAAAATATGCTAAAATGGACACAGCAAGTCAGAACATCAACTTGGTCCTCAAACCACACACATCTTCACACGTCAAGAAACGAGAACTTTCTTCAGAACTTTCTTCAGCCAACTTCACAGCAATTCCAATACCTGGTGGGGTAGCCTGGGACAACACTGACTATGAAATTTATGGTCCGGTCGAGATCCTGAAATATCCACACCAAATCAAGATCTCCTTGAGTGATTTTGCAAAACCAAACTCATTTGCTGATGATTGGGACTTTGAAAGTATAAATAATATGATGTCTGACTTAGTAATGTCTGCTAAATTTACAAAACATGATTATTTGCAGGGTTCTACAAATTATGATAGTATGTATTGCTATAACCATTATGGTAACCATTTCTTGCATAAATCTGCACAACCTAGAAATGTTTTAAATTATAATCAATGGGAACATTGTGCTACACCTCCAAAAGGGAGCTCTAGAACCGTTTATGACAAATATTCATATTTTTCAGGTTTTAACATAACTAATGCTGAAACATTTTATTACAAATTGTCAAACAAGACAGGGATGAAAACCATGATAACCAACACAAAATTGATTTATTCTGATTCGTTCTTTGAAAAAATGAATACTTTTGGATTTGATTATTGGGACAAAAATGTTGATTTGAAAAGTGTTTGGGGTACAAAAGAATGGCAAGTACAGGGTTTAGAAGCTTTGTTTAGAGCCTGCATGATCCCAGAACAAATGATATTTTTAAATGACACTGTTCAACAAACCACCTGTCTTGGCTTAGCCAAAATCAAAGATTTAAATAACCTGTCTATTCCAAAGCCGACAATGTTTAGCAATAGCTCTGAAACAGATGAAGAAATAGACATAAACCATATACTTAACCAAAACAGAACACATCCTGATTGGAAACAATGGTTGATCTGGCCCACAGATACAAATAACTGTCAAGATAGATTCCTGAATAAAACACAGGGTTTCAAAATGACCAGGCCAGACCCTAGATATCCCCAAAGACATCACCCAGGGATAATAACAACCTACAGTGTGGGCAAATTATGCCTTCAATGGCTACAAACTTCCACACTGCCTGAAATTAAGCAACACCTAACTTTACTTACTGATGGTGCTGACTTGCGTGATTTCATACTGGGACCACGCAAACAGCGTCATAAGCGTTTCATAGCAGCCTCTGTATATGCAGCATACAATGAGGCCTGGAAGGTTACTCAAATTGAGACAGCAGAGAGAATACGTGAAATTGATCGTATTAATTTGGAAAAATCACTTTCTGTAGTGGACAATGGGTTAATGACTCTGTCCTCCAGAATTTTTTCATTGGACAGCATTGTGTCTTCAGCAATCGATATATTATCGCAAGACTTACTGTTATTACAACATGGACAGTCACAATTGCGTTCTATTGTACAGCTTGGCTGGACGTTACAAAATCTGCGTTCAGGCTACGTGCCTTGGCGTTTAATCAACACAACGTCACTATTCCAAATCTTTAACCTTACTGATAGACAAATCGGTATGGCGCAGAAGGGTGCTGATTATACAATCTTGAGCATTGAAAAACTAGAAAGATTACCAATGACAATGTCAGAACGACCTGTCAGTGAATGGATAATCCACGGAATCATAAATATTCCAATCTCAACCTTCAGGTTTCAATGCTGCCAAAAATATATACAGGCTGGCATGTACGAGAAATTGGGAAAGGGGTACCTTAAAACAACTTGGAACCTGCCCTATTCACATGCATGTGTCAGTAACAAAGGACAGAAAGTGTTTCTTAGTGGCAACAATTGTGCTATGTCACTAAGCGGCACGCTTCTGTGTAACGGTATTAGTTTGCACGGAGCCTGTGAAGGGAATTCATACAACCTTTCATGTCACCAGCAAGGCGCACCTGCAACTGAAATAGAACCATTCTTTCAAAGACTCTATAATGGGAGTTACATTCTTATTGTAGACCGCAGATGTTGTAGTCTTATGCCCGGGACTCCTTATCTCGTCACTACGACGGCGAAGGTCAAGTGCTGTGGACGTTCTTTATTCCCCAGCTCCTTTCCAGACAGGGAGGCAAGGGCATGGCCCGGTTTGAAAATTACTTCTATTCGAATAGATACTTTAAGCAGAATGAAAACAGTGCTTCTTCAGACGCCTACAAGGATCACGTCATCTAAAGAAACGTATGATCTACAAGTCGCAAGGACGACTGCAGAGATACATACATTATTATCAACTAATTCCCCCGTACATTTCGCGGAAATCCTGAGCGAAATCTTAAATATTTCTGATACCACTGGGGTCTCAAAGGTATTTAAGACAGTATTTTCGATGGCATTAACACCATTCAAAGCCATACTGGGTATTTTTCCAGATTTCGTCCATTCGATTTTTGGCGGACTTCCCCTGATCCTGGGACTAATTGCAGGAATCATATTCCTAGTCCTTATTTTTCGTTATGGCAACCCATGTCACAGATCAAACTCTCGCGACAATGGAAGATACGATCCTAGCCATTGGATACCGGGACCGGATATCAAAAATCCTGGGACTCTCCCGGCTTAGAGACCTAAACATGACTTGGTTTCTATCATTTCGACCAATGTGGCAAAGGTGTGTTTTACCTGTACTAAGGTGTCTGCTATGCGGAGAAGAATGCGTGTTAGACACCTGTCTGACGCTACAATCGGATGCGCCGGTGGATGCAGATACACTGTTGGTTCCTACCAAGGTTCACGCACTGTGCTGCCCTCAAAGGCTGCCAATTCTGATGACGGCATTCCTGGAATCTTCACCACTACGATTGAAGAGTAGTGAAGTTCAAGATGAAAGCAGCATCGAACAGGTACGACCTTCTGTCAGCAATGCAAATCAGAATGTCAATGGAGACAATCATGCACACGAATGCATGGTTACCCCTATTTCCGACTTAGAGGAACTTTCCCATGAAGCTGTTGACAGTTTTTTCGAAAGCCTGAATGATATGATGTTCTCTCCGGAACAGAAATAGAGACTTTTGAGTAAACTCGCACACGGCGTTCCCTGAATTCGGCCTTCAACTTTAAAAATAAAGTCACATGAACAATTACAATCCAGTTCACGGACAGCAACTTTTTTCAGCAAGCCCTTAAAATATTTTTCTATATATTTTTTCCCCGGGACACTGATCTTCTGCTTAAAGTAAGAAAACTATTCCTAGAGAACTAAGATTTCTATTTTTAGATACTTTATAGACTTTATATAGACTTTAGCTGCCCGCTGGTATGTTCACAAAATATATTATGTGATGAAATGGTTTCGACTTTTCTTTCTGTATAGCCATATTAAGAGCCATTTCATGTGTATTTCTCATATACCAACAAGCAATAATGCATAAAATGCGTGCTTACTTTTGCATTTAATTCATAGCTTAAGTGCATACAATATATATGACTGCAATTTTTCAGTATATTTGAAAATTTCAAAATGCATTTATGTATTTTGGGGTGGTAAGGTATACACTATACTCTATAGTATGTTGTACTATGTTATACTATGCATAGATTAGTAGATATGACCATAGTTAGCGTGGAGTGGGTGTCGTGTATTTCTATAGGTTCTGAATCGATCCCCCTATTCCTGACCCTATTCTGGTTAAACTACCTAGCTAGTTAACTAACAGTCAGCCCATGAGGCAAGAAAACCCCCATGATGCAGATACCGTTATCTGACGCAGTCACACTACGGCACAGGAACGTGTTATCTGATTAGGTCATAACGCTTGAGATCTAATTAGACAAGCGACATTCCTCCAGCCCCTGATAAGGCATACGACGTTCTCATAACAAATCAAACCTATGACAACCTGGATAATCCGTGCGGCCATTGTTTTGATTTCACAGAGAACTTTAGTAAAGAATGTGCTAACGAGCAAGTCGTATGACATCTTTATTGACGTACCTATGTCCATCCTTACGTCAATCCCGGCACCTTTAAGGTATAAATATTGCCGACCTTGCCCTATGCAAACACACGCGTGGTGACAAGACGGAGCAGCCATACTTGCCGAAGCCGAGAGCAGAAGCAGACCCCGCTGGCAACAGCCCCGCCTTCCTGACGCGCTGAGAGACGCGCTGCTATCTCAAGCCGAGAGACCCAGCACCGGCGCTTCCGGGTAGCCCTCGCAGGCAGCCTGGAATATCGAGAGCAGAGAAAGAGATACCATTCCTCATCCATCCTAAATTCCAGGTACAGAACTGAATAACCCCTCACAGAGAATTCTTTAGTTATTCACTTGGCAAAAACAAACTTAACTTAAACTGTAACTTTCTATTCCCGCCCACGCATTAGACTTAGGTCAGGTACACGGGGTAGGCGTATTTAGAAACACCAGTTGAGTACGTTTAGTCAAATGTATATGTGTATGTAAATATATTTTAATCATTTTAAACATCATATGGCTCAGAAACCATATCAATGTTTTTACAGTATTATTTTATACTATTGCTTCTAATGTATGCACTTTACTTAACAATAAGTATTGCAATAATATCGATCCATTTCTCTTGTACGAGAAAAGAGACTGATCAATAAATAACATCTTTTATTGAACACGCCCGTCTCTTCCTTTTCTCTACATTCTGATGAGACTAAGAATGCACGTACTGACTGAGTAAAATAATTGCCTTGTGCTCACACGACTCTTGAGATTGACTCTTGATTAGGGGAGAGCAAAGTTGTCATGTTCTATGGTTGTCAGAAACTAAATCCCTTCTTGTCTAATCAGGGGAGTTAATCCTTCCTTGAACATTCGAGAAAGTTTCTAGCGAACTCTGAGCTTAGCTGGCAAACCCAAAAATTAAGTCTAGTATCGACAGTAGTAGACCTAGTTAACGTCTGGCCTAGGCCTTTACTGCTGTAGGTACTATTCCAATGCGCAGAGCCTATTGGGAAGATAGGAACTACACTACAGATGAGGGACTCCATTGCCTTTTTTATCACTACGTAAATTCTGGAAAGCAACCCCCTCCTCAATTGGTAGGAGACAGGACACAGCAAATCTGTGCAACACGAAACAAGTATTGGTAAAGCCAATACGACTAGATTTATAGCTTTATTACATTAGATTGAGGCACGCTGGCAGGAGCCAGTTGCAGCACATAAATGGGGATCTAGTTGGAAAGTAGTCCCTTATGCAGTTCAAGGCAAACACTAGAGTAGCAGTGGAAGGATACAGACAGTAGCATTAGGTGAGAAAAAAATACTCCACTAGGCTGAGCCAACACATGATTTGCAAAGGTTGAAAGAGGCAGATCAAAGAAAGCATTGGCTCAAAGGTGTGGACCTAAAGCCCACTTCATGTCTGTAAATTAAACCCAAACCAAAGCATGAGTAGCAAAACTAGTAGAACTGTTACAAGGTGTAATATGATAAAGAATAGCTTACGGAGGGTTTAGTCCTTCAGAGAGCCAATCACATTCTGAAGAATCTGCAACCACTGCCAGCCCTTCCTCTTCATGTGATGGCGCTCCCTTCCTCTTCATGTGATGGCGCTCCCTTCCTCTTCATGTGATGGCGCTCCCTTCCTCTTCATGTGATGGCGCTCCCTTCCTCTTCATGTGATGGAGCTCCCTTCCATGTTCATGTGATGGCGCTCCCTTCCATGTTCATGTGATGGCGCTCCCTTCCTCTTCATGTGATGGCGCTCCCTTCCTCTTCATGTGATGGCGCTCCCTTCCATGTTCATGTGATGGCGCTCCCTTCCATGTTCATGTGATGGCGCTCCCTTCCATGTTCATGTGATGGCGCTCCCTTCCATGTTCATGTGATGGCGCTCCCTTCCATGTTCATGTGATGGCGCTCCCTTCCTCTTCATGTGATGGCGCTCCCTTCCTCTTCATGTGATGGCGCTCCCTTCCTCTTCATGTGATGGCGCTCCCTTCCTCTTCATGTGATGGCGCTCCCTTCCTCTTCATGTGATGGCGCTCCCTTCCTCTTCATGTGATGGCGCTCCCTTCCTCTTCATGTGATGGCGCTCCCTTCCTCTTCATGTGATGGCGCTCCCTTCCTCTTCATGTGATGGCGCTCCCTTCCTCTTCATGTGATGGTGCTCCCTTCCTCTTCATGTGATGGCGCTCCCTTCCTCTTCATGTGATGGCGCTCCCTTCCTCTTCATGTGATGGCGCTCCCTTCCTCTTCATGTGATGGAGCTCCCTTCCATGTTCATGTGATGGCGCTCCCTTCCTCTTCATGTGATGGCGCTCCCTTCCATGTTCATGTGATGGCGCTCCCTTCCATGTTCATGTGATGGCGCTCCCTTCCATGTTCATGTGATGGCGCTCCCTTCCATGTTCATGTGATGGCGCTCCCTTCCTCTTCATGTGATGGCGCTCCCTTCCTCTTCATGGGATGGCGCTCCCTTCCATGTTCATGTGATGGCGCTCCCTTCCATGTTCATGTGATGGCGCTCCCTTCCTCTTCATGTGATGGCGCTCCCTTCCATGTTCATGTGATGGCGCTCCCTTCCTCTTCATGTGATGGCGCTCCCTTCCTCTTCATGTGATGGCGCTCCCTTCCTCTTCATGTGATGGCGCTCCCTTCCTCTTCATGTGATGGCGCTCCCTTCCTCTTCATGTGATGGCCCTCCCTTCCATGTTCATGTGATGGCGCTCCCTTCCTCTTCATGTGATGGCGCTCCCTTCCTCTTCATGTGATGGCGCTCCCTTCCTCTTCATGTGATGGCGCTCCCTTCCTCTTCATGTGATGGCGCTCCCTTCCTCTTCATGTGATGGCGCTCCCTTCCTCTTCATGTGATGGCGCTCCCTTCCTCTTCATGTGATGGCGCTCCCTTCCTCTTCATGTGATGGAGCTCCCTTCCATGTTCATGTGATGGCGCTCCCTTCCTCTTCATGTGATGGCGCTCCCTTCCATGTTCATGTGATGGCGCTCCCTTCCATGTTCATGTGATGGCGCTCCCTTCCATGTTCATGTGATGGCGCTCCCTTCCATGTTCATGTGATGGCGCTCCCTTCCTCTTCATGTGATGGCGCTCCCTTCCTCTTCATGTGATGGCGCTCCCTTCCATGTTCATGTGATGGCGCTCCCTTCCATGTTCATGTGATGGCGCTCCCTTCCTCTTCATGTGATGGCGCTCCCTTCCATGTTCATGTGATGGCGCTCCCTTCCTCTTCATGTGATGGCGCTCCCTTCATCTTCATGTGATGGCGCTCCCTTCCATGTTCATGTGATGGCGCTCCCTTCCTCTTCATGTGATGGCGCTCCCTTCCTCTTCATGTGATGGCGCTCCCTTCCTCTTCATGTGATGGCGCTCCCTTCCTCTTCATGTGATGGCGCTCCCTTCCTCTTCATGTGATGCCGCTCCCTTCCATGTTCATGTGATGGCGCTCCCTTCCTCTTCATGTGATGGCGCTCCCTTCCATGTTCATGTGATGGCGCTCCCTTCCTCTTCATGTGATGGCGCTCCCTTCATCTTCATGTGATGGCGCTCCCTTCCTCTTCATGTGATGGCGCTCCCTTCCTCTTCATGTGATGGCGCTCCCTTCCTCTTCATGTGATGGCGCTCCCTTCCTCTTCATGTGATGGCGCTCCCTTCCTCTTCATGTGATGGCGCTCCCTTCACCTTCATGTGATGGCGCTCCCTTCCTCTTCATGTGATGGAGCTCCCTTCCTCTTTATGTGATGGCGCTCCCTTCCTCTCCATGTGATGGCGCTCCCTTCCTGTTCATGTGATGGCGCTCCCTTCCTCTTCATGTGATGGCGCTCCCTTCCTCTTCATGTGATGGCGCTCCCTTCCTCTTCATGTGATGGCGCTCCCTTCCATGTTCATGTGATGGCGCTCCCTTCCTCTTCATGTGATGGCGCTCCCTTCCTCTTCATGTGATGGCGCTCCCTTCCTCTTCATGTGATGGCGCTCCCTTCCTCTTCATGTGATGGCACTCCCTTCCATGTTCATGTGATGGCGCTCCCTTTCTCTTCATGTGATGGCGCTCCCTTCCTCTTCATGTGATGGCGCTCCCTTCCTCTTCATGTGATGGCGCTCCCTTCCTCTTCATGTGATGGAGCTCCCTTCCATGTTCATGTGATGGCGCTCCCTTCCTCTTCATGTGATGGCGCTCCCTTCCATGTTCATGTGATGGCGCTCCCTTCCTCTTCATGTGATGGCGCTCCCTTCCATGTTCATGTGATGGCGCTCCCTTCCTCTTCATGTGATGGCGCTCCCTTCCATGTTCATGTGATGGCGCTCCCTTCCATGTTCATGTGATGGCACTCCCTTCCACGTTCATGTGATGGCGCTCCCTTCCACGTTCATTTGATGGCGCTCCCTTCCATGTTCATGTGATGGCGCTCCCTTCCATGTTCATGTGATGGCGCTCCCTTCCATGTTCATGTGATGGCGCTCCCTTCCTCTTCATGTGATGGCGCTCCCTTCATCTTCATGTGATGGCGCTCCCTTCCTCTTCATGTGATGGCGCTCCCTTCCTCTTCATGTGATGGCGCTCCCTTCCTCTTCATGTGATGGCGCTCCCTTCATCTTCATGTGATGGCGCTCCCTTCCTCTTCATGTGATGGCGCTCCCTTCCATGTTCATGTGATGGCGCTCCCTTCCTCTTCATGTGATGGCGCTCCCTTCCATGTTCATGTGATGGCGCTCCCTTCCTCTTCATGTGATGGCGCTCCCTTCATCTTCATGTGATGGCGCTCCCTTCCTCTTCATGTGATGGCGCTCCCTTCCTCTTCATGTGATGGCGCTCCCTTCCTCTTCATGTGATGGCGCTCCCTTCCTCTTCATGTGATGGCGCTCCCTTCCTCTTCATGTGATGGCGCTCCCTTCACCTTCATGTGATGGCGCTCCCTTCCTCTTCATGTGATGGAGCTCCCTTCCTCTTCATGTGATGGCGCTCCCTTCCTCTCCATGTGATGGCGCTCCCTTCCTCTTCATGTGATGGCGCTCCCTTCCTCTTCATGTGATGGCGCTCCCTTCCTCTTCATGTGATGGCGCTCCCTTCCTCTTCATGTGATGGCGCTCCCTTCCATGTTCATGTGATGGCGCTCCCTTCCTCTTCATGTGATGGCGCTCCCTTCCTCTTCATGTGATGGCGCTCCCTTCCTCTTCATGTGATGGCGCTCCCTTCCTCTTCAAGTGATGGCACTCCCTTCCATGTTCATGTGATGGCGCTCCCTTTCTCTTCATGTGATGGCGCTCCCTTCCTCTTCATGTGATGGCGCTCCCTTCCTCTTCATGTGATGGCGCTCCCTTCCTCTTCATGTGATGGAGCTCCCTTCCATGTTCATGTGATGGCGCTCCCTTCCTCTTCATGTGATGGCGCTCCCTTCCATGTTCATGTGATGGCGCTCCCTTCCTCTTCATGTGATGGCGCTCCCTTCCATGTTCATGTGATGGCGCTCCCTTCCTCTTCATGTGATGGCGCTCCCTTCCATGTTCATGTGATGGCGCTCCCTTCCATGTTCATGTGATGGCACTCCCTTCCACGTTCATGTGATGGCGCTCCCTTCCACGTTCATTTGATGGCGCTCCCTTCCATGTTCATGTGATGGCGCTCCCTTCCATGTTCATGTGATGGCGCTCCCTTCCATGTTCATGTGATGGCGCTCCCTTCCTCTTCATGTGATGGCGCTCCCTTCATCTTCATGTGATGGCGCTCCCTTCCTCTTCATGTGATGGCGCTCCCTTCCTCTTCATGTGATGGCGCTCCCTTCCTCTTCATGTGATGGCGCTCCCTTCATCTTCATGTGATGGCGCTCCCTTCCTCTTCATGTGATGGCGCTCCCTTCCATGTTCATGTGATGGCGCTCCCTTCCTCTTCATGTGATGGCGCTCCCTTCCATGTTCATGTGATGGCGCTCCCTTCCTCTTCATGTGATGGCGCTCCCTTCATCTTCATGTGATGGCGCTCCCTTCCTCTTCATGTGATGGCGCTCCGTTCCTCTTCATGTGATGGCGCTCCCTTCCTCTTCATGTGATGGCGCTCCCTTCCTCTTCATGTGATGGCGCTCCCTTCCTCTTCATGTGATGGCGCTCCCTTCCTCTTCATGTGATGGCGCTCCCTTCCTCTTCATGTGATGGCGCTCCCTTCCTCTTCATGTGATGGCGCTCCCTTCCTCTTCATGTGATGGAGCTCCCTTCCTCTTCATGTGATGGCGCTCCCTTCCTCTTCATGTGATGGCGCTCCCTTCCTCTTCATGTGATGGCGCTCCCTTCCTCTTCATGTGATGGCGCTCCCTTCCTCTTCATGTGATGGCGCTCCCTTTCTCTTCATGTGATGGCGCTCCCTTCCATGTTCATGTGATGGCGCTCCCTTCCTCTTCATGTGATGGCGCTCCCTTCCTCTTCATGTGATGGCGCTCCCTTCCTCTTCATGTGATGGCGCTCCCTTCCTCTTCATGTGATGGCACTCCCTTCCATGTTCATGTGATGGCGCTCCCTTCCTCTTCATGTTATGGCGCTCCCTTCCTCTTCATGTGATGGCGCTCCCTTCCTCTTCATGTGATGGCGCTCCCTTCCTCTTCATGTGATGGAGCTCCCTTCCATGTTCATGTGATGGCGCTCCCTTCCTCTTCATGTGATGGCGCTCCCTTCCATGTTCATGTGATGGCGCTCCCTTCCTCTTCATGTGATGGCGCTCCCTTCCATGTTCATGTGATGGCTCTCCCTTCCTCTTCATGTGATGGCGCTCCCTTCCATGTTCATGTGATGGCGCTCCCTTCCATGTTCATGTGATGGCACTCCCTTCCTTGTTCATGTGATGGCGCTCCCTTCCACGTTCATTTGATGGCGCTCCCTTCCATGTTCATGTGATGGCACTCCCTTCCATGTTCATGTGATGGCGCTCCCTTCCACGTTCATTTGATGGCGCTCCCTTCCATGTTCATGTGATGGCACTCCCTTCCATGTTCATGTGATGGCGCTCCCTTCCACGTTCATTTGATGGCGCTCCCTTCCATGTTCATGTGATGGCGCTCCCTTCCATGTTCATGTGATGGCGCTCCCTTCCATGTTCATGTGATGGCTCTCCCTTCCTCTTCATGTGATGGCGCTCCCTTCCATGTTCATGTGATGGCGCTCCCTTCCTCTTCATGTGATGGCGCTCCCTTCCATGTTCATGTGATGGCGCTCCCTTCCATGTTCATGTGATGGCACTCCCTTCCATGTTCATGTGATGGCGCTCCCTTCCACGTTCATTTGATGGCGCTCCCTTCCATGTTCATGTGATGGCACTCCCTTCCATGTTCATGTGATGGCGCTCCCTTCCATGTTCATGTGATGGCGCTCCCTTCCTCTTCATGTGATGGCGCTCCCTTCCATGTTCATGTGATGGCACTCCCTTCCATGTTCATGTGATGGCGCTCCCTTCCACGTTCATTTGATGGCGCTCCCTTCCATGTTCATGTGATGGCACTCCCTTCCATGTTCATGTGATGGCGCTCCCTTCCATGTTCATGTGATGGTGCTCCCTTCCATGTTCATGTGATGGCGCTCCCTTCCATGTTCATGTGATGGCGCTCCCTTCCTCTTCATGTGATGGCGCTCCCTTCCATGTTCATGTGATGGCGCTCCCTTCCATGTTCATGTGATGGCACTCCCTTCCATGTTCATGTGATGGCGCTCCCTTCCACGTTCATTTGATGGCGCTCCCTTCCATGTTCATGTGATGGCACTCCCTTCCATGTTCATGTGATGGCGCTCCCTTCCACGTTCATTTGATGGCGCTCCCTTCCATGTTCATGTGATGGCACTCCCTTCCATGTTCATGTGATGGCGCTCCCTTCCACGTTCATTTGATGGCGCTCCCTTCCATGTTCATGTGATGGCGCTCCCTTCCATGTTCATGTGATGGCGCTCCCTTCCATGTTCATGTGATGGCGCTCCCTTCCTCTTCATGTGATGGCGCTCCCTTCCATGTTCATGTGATGGCGCTCCCTTCCTCTTCATGTGATGGCGCTCCCTTCCATGTTCATGTGATGGCGCTCCCTTCCATGTTCATGTGATGGCACTCCCTTCCATGTTCATGTGATGGCGCTCCCTTCCACGTTCATTTGATGGCGCTCCCTTCCATGTTCATGTGATGGCACTCCCTTCCATGTTCATGTGATGGCGCTCCCTTCCATGTTCATGTGATGGCGCTCCCTTCCTCTTCATGTGATGGCGCTCCCTTCCATGTTCATGTGATGGCACTCCCTTCCATGTTCATGTGATGGCGCTCCCTTCCACGTTCATTTGATGGCGCTCCCTTCCATGTTCATGTGATGGCACTCCCTTCCATGTTCATGTGATGGCGCTCCCTTCCATGTTCATGTGATGGTGCTCCCTTCCATGTTCATGTGATGGCGCTCCCTTCCATGTTCATGTGATGGCGCTCCCTTCCTCTTCATGTGATGGCGCTCCCTTCCATGTTCATGTGATGGCACTCCCTTCCATGTTCATGTGATGGCGCTCCCTTCCTCTTCATGTGATGGCGCTCCCTTCCATGTTCATGTGATGGCACTCCCTTCCAAGTTCATGTGATGGCGCTCCCTTCCTCTTCATGTGATGGCGCTCCCTTCCATGTTCATGTGATGGCACTCCCTTCCATGTTCATGTGATGGCGCTCCCTTCCACGTTCATTTGATGGCGCTCCCTTCCATGTTCATTTGATGGCGCTCCCTTCCATGTTCATTTGATGGCGCTCCCTTCCACGTTCATTTGATGGCGCTCCCTTCCATGTTCATGTGATGGCGCTCCCTTCCTCTTCATGTGATGGCGCTCCCTTCCTCTTCATGTGATGGCGCTCCCTTCCATGTTCATGTGATGGCGCTCCCTTCCTCTTCATGTGATGGCGCTCCCTTCCTCTTCATGTGATGGCGCTCCCTTCCTCTTCATGTGATGGCGCTCCCTTCCTCTTCATGTGATGGCACTCCCTTCCATGTTCATGTGATGGCGCTCCCTTCCTCTTCATGTGATGGCGCTCCCTTCCTCTTCATGTGATGGCGCTCCCTTCCTCTTCATGTGATGGCGCTCCCTTCCTCTTCATGTGATGGAGCTCCCTTCCATGTTCATGTGATGGCGCTCCCTTCCTCTTCATGTGATGGCGCTCCCTTCCATGTTCATGTGATGGCGCTCCCTTCCTCTTCATGTGATGGCGCTCCCTTCCATGTTCATGTGATGGTGCTCCCTTCCTCTTCATGTGATGGCGCTCCCTTCCATGTTCATGTGATGGCGCTCCCTTCCATGTTCATGTGATGGCACTCCCTTCCATGTTCATGTGATGGCGCTCCCTTCCACGTTCATTTGATGGCGCTCCCTTCCATGTTCATGTGATGGCACTCCCTTCCATGTTCATGTGATGGCGCTCCCTTCCACGTTCATTTGATGGCGCTCCCTTCCATGTTCATGTGATGGCGCTCCCTTCCATGTTCATGTGATGGCGCTCCCTTCCATGTTCATGTGATGGCGCTCCCTTCCATGTTCATGTGATGGCTCTCCCTTCCTCTTCATGTGATGGCGCTCCCTTCCATGTTCATGTGATGGCGCTCCCTTCCTCTTCATGTGATGGCGCTCCCTTCCATGTTCATGTGATGGCGCTCCCTTCCATGTTCATGTGATGGCACTCCCTTCCATGTTCATGTGATGGCGCTCCCTTCCATGTTCATGTGATGGCGCTCCCTTCCATGTTCATGTGATGGCGCTCCCTTCCTCTTCATGTGATGGCGCTCCCTTCCATGTTCATGTGATGGCACTCCCTTCCATGTTCATGTGATGGCGCTCCCTTCCTCTTCATGTGATGGCGCTCCCTTCCATGTTCATGTGATGGCACTCCCTTCCAAGTTCATGTGATGGCGCTCCCTTCCTCTTCATGTGATGGCGCTCCCTTCCATGTTCATGTGATGGCACTCCCTTCCATGTTCATGTGATGGCGCTCCCTTCCACGTTCATTTGATGGCGCTCCCTTCCATGTTCATTTGATGGCGCTCCCTTCCATGTTCATTTGATGGCGCTCCCTTCCACGTTCATTTGATGGCGCTCCCTTCCATGTTCATGTGATGGCGCTCCCTTCCTCTTCATGTGATGGCGCTCCCTTCCTCTTCATGTGATGGCGCTCCCTTCCATGTTCATGTGATGGCGCTCCCTTCCTCTTCATGTGATGGCGCTCCCTTCCTCTTCATGTGATGGCGCTCCCTTCCTCTTCATGTGATGGCGCTCCCTTCCTCTTCATGTGATGGCACTCCCTTCCATGTTCATGTGATGGCGCTCCCTTCCTCTTCATGTGATGGCGCTCCCTTCCTCTTCATGTGATGGCGCTCCCTTCCTCTTCATGTGATGGCGCTCCCTTCCTCTTCATGTGATGGAGCTCCCTTCCATGTTCATGTGATGGCGCTCCCTTCCTCTTCATGTGATGGCGCTCCCTTCCATGTTCATGTGATGGCGCTCCCTTCCTCTTCATGTGATGGCGCTCCCTTCCATGTTCATGTGATGGCGCTCCCTTCCTCTTCATGTGATGGCGCTCCCTTCCATGTTCATGTGATGGCGCTCCCTTCCATGTTCATGTGATGGCACTCCCTTCCATGTTCATGTGATGGCGCTCCCTTCCACGTTCATTTGATGGCGCTCCCTTCCATGTTCATGTGATGGCACTCCCTTCCATGTTCATGTGATGGCGCTCCCTTCCACGTTCATTTGATGGCGCTCCCTTCCATGTTCATGTGATGGCACTCCCTTCCATGTTCATGTGATGGCGCTCCCTTCCACGTTCATTTGATGGCGCTCCCTTCCATGTTCATGTGATGGCGCTCCCTTCCATGTTCATGTGATGGCGCTCCCTTCCATGTTCATGTGATGGCGCTCCCTTCCTCTTCATGTGATGGCGCTCCCTTCCATGTTCATGTGATGGCGCTCCCTTCCTCTTCATGTGATGGCGCTCCCTTCCATGTTCATGTGATGGCGCTCCCTTCCATGTTCATGTGATGGCACTCCCTTCCATGTTCATGTGATGGCGCTCCCTTCCACGTTCATTTGATGGCGCTCCCTTCCATGTTCATGTGATGGCACTCCCTTCCATGTTCATGTGATGGCGCTCCCTTCCATGTTCATGTGATGGCGCTCCCTTCCTCTTCATGTGATGGCGCTCCCTTCCATGTTCATGTGATGGCACTCCCTTCCATGTTCATGTGATGGCGCTCCCTTCCACGTTCATTTGATGGCGCTCCCTTCCATGTTCATGTGATGGCACTCCCTTCCATGTTCATGTGATGGCGCTCCCTTCCACGTTCATTTGATGGCGCTCCCTTCCATGTTCATGTGATGGTGCTCCCTTCCATGTTCATGTGATGGCGCTCCCTTCCATGTTCATGTGATGGCGCTCCCTTCCTCTTCATGTGATGGCGCTCCCTTCCATGTTCATGTGATGGCACTCCCTTCCATGTTCATGTGATGGCGCTCCCTTCCTCTTCATGTGATGGCGCTCCCTTCCATGTTCATGTGATGGCACTCCCTTCCATGTTCATGTGATGGGGCTCCCTTCCTCTTCAGTTGATGGCGCTCCCTTCCATGTTCATGTGATGGCACTCCCTTCCATGTTCATGTGATGGAGCTCCCTTCCACGTTCATTTGATGGCGCTCCCTTCCATGTTCATTTGATGGCGCTCCCTTCCATGTTCATTTGATGGCGCTCCCTTCCATGTTCATGTGATGGTGCTCCCTTCCATGTTCATGTGATGGCGCTCTTTAGGAATGTGTGTGGAGCGATATCTCAGTGACATCAAGTGCCAGCCATAAATGCTTCTGGGGCACATCTCAGAACTTTTGGCCAATAACATAAGACACAAGTATTGACATAAGTAAACCATATCCCCAAGGCCAATTGATGCATATAACATACAGTTAGGAGCAGACCTTAAACTATGGGTGAGCTACTTCCTGAGACTCTGGATACAAGGAGCAAATGGGTTTGTTATTACCACGTATTGATTCTTTGACACCATGAGTACTAGAGGAGGGGACAAGCGATGGTCTCTGTTTCATCCCCTTATATAAATATAAGGGCCCAAACAACATCTTCAGTTGTGGCAACTTGCTATCAGGATTAGATGCATTAAGATATATCGGAGGTTTGACATGGACTCAGCAGCCAAATACTCTTACTTGTCATCGACAAGGTGTAGTAACTTGTTTGATTGTACATTTGTAAGCTGCACAGTTTTTTAAGTTCATCCTAAGTTTAATAGGATATTCACAAAATACACTGAAGTGGTGGAATTTTTATTTAAAAATATGGAGTCAAATGTGACCTTCTGGAGGCGATTAAATGCTAAGGAAATACTTAGATCATCCAAGCATGTTACAAAAAATGATCATGGTGAATTTATAAAACTCCCTAAAAGTACAAACTAGCAGCAATTCGGGTACGCGGTCTGAAGATTGTGTCCACTGTAGGGTATTGAAAAGAAACATCTGTCACAAAACCTACAGGAGAGACTAATTTAGTCAAAAACCTCTGGAAAAGTGACTTAGAGTGTCAAGGTGAGTCAAATGGAGGTGAATGTTTGACTTCCAGGTGTACGATGAAAATGGGGAGGTTATGGTTCAGCTAAGAGTGACATACCTCAGAGCCTCACTCACGAAGGACTGGTACAAGATAGAAGAACCACCGTGCTCGACAACAGGTGCCCTGGGGGAGTTCAAGGATGAATCCCTGAAACCCAGTATTTAAGGTCCTGATTAAAATGCTCCGGTCCATAAGTACGCGAGAGGAGCCAGGTAGCCGCTTAATGACATTCCTAGATATTTATTTACTATTGCATCTAGCCATTAACTCCAGTGGGGTAAGATCTAATAGGGATCTTCTTACCCTTTACTCTATCAAACCACAGAGGCATGGAAAATTGGTAGATCCTTTAGTGTTGAGGGCTGAGTTGTATTTATTTACTTTTTTATTTAAGTCTTGATTGATACAGCACAAACTCCATCAGCAGGGGTTCACAGCGCTGCACGGCACATCATTAAATGAAAAAAGTTGACTTTCAGTACAGTTCATTAAAATATCAATATCATAACAACATAATGATTCTATGGTTCAGGGCAGGCAGATCAAGGGAGCATTACCCAGTGTATACTTAAGATTGAATTATGAGAGGTTGAGATATCAAATCGGTAGATAGGGAACATCAAGGAGGGATACAATCAAAGCTGAGTAGCAGGATAAAGGGATAAAAATACAGTAAACACAACCTCCTGGTTCAGGAGGAAAATCCCCTAGAAAGACGAATGGGATAGTTAAACCACCCATCAGGAGAGATACGTAGTAGGGACAAGGACACTGACGTGCTCAGTGACACACACATTTTGGGAGCTGGTGAAAACAGGAAATACAAAGACACTGAGTCAGACCAGGAGTACAGCTGTATGACACAGAGTAAATTTGTACCTTGCAAGAATAATAATGCTTGTTAATTATTGCGTGAAGTTTACTTCCCCATCGAAGGATGTGAACAACGTTGCAGCAAAGAAAGTGATAAAAGTCAGAGCACCATTATTGGATTGAACAACGCTGTGACGTGTGGGTTATTATAGGTGACTTTAATGGGTGCTAGTTTGAAATAGGAGGATACAATACTGGTCACGTCTAATTCACTTAGTCAGATTCTAAATGTTGGATAATCTCATAAACAAATAAGTAGTAATCGATGATCATGGTGACAGAATCATATGCCGTACAATCATAACGCATGACAATATGATCTGGTGTCATCGCGCAGTGACGTTCTGGTGTGTATCTTTGTAAGATGTAGCTTTTGCAGTTTATCCCAATTTTTACATCGGGAATTTTGAGCCGGCATCTCAAACCTAATATGATCAAATGTCATTGCGCAGTGACGCGCTGGTCTGTATCTTTGTAAGATGTAGCTTTTGCAGTTTGTCCCAATTTTAACCTCGGGAAATTTGAGCCTGCTTCTCAAACCTACTATGATCAAATGTCATTGGGCAGTGACGCGCTGGTCTGTATCTTTATAAGATGTAGCTTTCGAAGTTTATCCAAAGTTTAACATCGGACTGTTATCCACTTCTTACCATACTGACTCAGAACAAGGTCCAATAAAAAATATGGTAACTGGGGGTAATCTAAGTAAGATATGGGTCAAATTTTAAATCTTATGGATTAATGACGCCCCGGATAAAACCTTTGGTCTGTTAGTCCTCGGTAGTGCATCGGATGTACAAGGACATGAAGAGGCTTTGACCCACCATTACAAGTGGAATCGTCTCAGACAGTGCCTCTTTTATGACGTTATTGGGAAACCATGCACTGAATTAAAAGCATAGCTTGATTCTGGGCTTTCCCCAAAGAAATGAATGTTTGAACAGAAATCCCCCAGTGGTGAGGGCATATAGGAAACTGAGTGGTCACATCTGGATAAACAGTTGATTTGGTCCATTCGATCAAAGCAAATCTGCCAACAAAAAAAAACAGATTTACAAAAAAGATGTCGTGGTTGCATGTGGGAGAAAAGCTGGGATTTAATCCCTGGCGGACAGTACAGTAAAACGTCACATAAAGGTCTATACTGGATTATTATAAAACAAAGTTGATAAAATCACACTGTTGATTAGTACAGCAAAAGTCAAAATAGTACAAAAGCAGATAAAAATGTAACAGGCACTACTAAAGTATGACATAAGTAGGTGGTCTGATAATCGAAACCAATCTAGACCTTGGATCAAATGGAATGACATTAAAACGGACTTGGTTGCTTGGATGGTTCCAGGGCCACTAGAGTTAAAATGTTGATTCTTTTATATATTTTGTGTAAAATGTTTTATCATTTGTGTACGTATCTCATAAATGCTTCTTTTTCTAATTTTGTGTATTGTTTTGTGGTTCAAATGATCAACATTGCTGCTATGGGGGTACCCAGATTCCAAAAATGATTCAGTGGTATCCCTGGTTTCCAGTATTGATTAAGTGGGTGCCTACAAAAGTAAAAATGTTAAGAACCACTGTCAAAGATCAAAAAAAGAAGAAAGCAAAGATTTTGTGAATAGTCATGTAAACATTTGTGGAACCAATGCAGTTATGTTCCCGAATTCCCATCCTCCGTAAGGTTTACAAGAAAAGTTGTGTAGTCAACGATATTGAATGTGGCAGATATTACATATCCAGTAAGACCAATTCTACAAGAAGCCCATCATCCTGGGATGGTCTAAGCTCTTCAACCATGACTGCTGGTACAGATTGGGTGCCACTGCCTTGGTAGGGCTTAATGGGCGCCATTCCAGAATGCTGGCTGGGTAGATGCAAACCCCTACTGATAGGAAAGGTTCTAAGGATGACCAAAGAACCTTCGACTGAGGGCTACCATAGAGTGTTAGTGCATGTTGCTTGTAAACCTTTATCACGGCACCTTGAAAAATGGTGCTATGACCAGACACTGTGTCCAATTCACAGAAATAAAACGCAGAAGCGCACCTGGACATTTACACATATGTTCTGCTAATTTTGACACTTTAAAAAAAATATTTGTTAACTTTTCTAGGAGTTCACCTGGAAAGTTGAACTATTGTCTGGTTTGCAGGTTTTCTCCTGAAATAAGTCACGTGACCTGACATTTTACTAGTCAATACAAAAGTGTACAGTCACAATTCCACAGTGGGAAATCTATGTGTTTGTGGGACATGCACATTTTATTCTCTACAAAAAAAACATTTTTCTCCTTCTAGAAATCACTTTATCCTACGCTTTATCCTACGCTATGCCCTGGAAGGGGATTTACTGTAGCCCATTGCAAGAGGTAACTTCTGCCCAATTCCAAGGTGGGAAATGGTCGCAGAGTGGTTTTTGAATGCCAACAAACTCATATATTTATAGGTCTTCATGAATTCTAACCGTGCTTTGTTATGCTCACTTGCAACCCCTTGCATGGGATTTGCCCCTGCCTGCTGCCCACGTGGCCAGAGGAACACTGACTTGTTAGAAGAGCCTGAGCAAAGTTTCCCAATTCTGGAGCCCTAGGAATCCAGTTCACACCCTCTGCTGACACCTTTACGCTGTCGCCTTACAAACCTCACTGAAACAGCCTAGTCCAAACTTCGACTGCCTACGTTATCTACAGCAGCCTCTGAAAAAAGACTCCCATACTATACGACCTTTTTACATCCCACTGCAATATCCCAGATTCGGCGAGTTCCGTGTGGCTGGAGCTCCAGCAGTTCTGGTCTGCCACCATCCTCTCTTCTCATTCCTCTACAGCCCCCTTCTGTAAGCTATGCAACTGTCTATACACTGTGTGTGTCATCTAAGTCTAAGCGCCAGGATACCCAATGGGTGACAGTCATTGCGCTATATAAAAGCACCAATACATACATACATACATACCTCACCTCTGGCACCCCAGCCCTCAAACGAGAGATGCACCAGAACCCACCTGGCGGCCTTAGGCTGGGTATCACCAGACTAAAGCTGATCGCCTTTACTCATCCCACAGTATGCGCATGCCTTCTATCCAGTGTAACCTTACTCGCCATCAGCTATACCCATGGACAGGACTCAACGGGTCTGCTTCTGGACTCTTCAGACAAACCACTGAACTCAACATACGTGCTCCTGCATCTTAAGTCTGAGACCTCCCTTCACTTAAGAGACCAACAACCAGGGGTTGCCCCAGGGGCTAGCCACTTGACCCTGGATATCAAGGTCAAGGCATATAGACTCCCAACACCTACCCCACCTTAGAAATCTCCCGAAGATGGACCTTGCCTCTGGGCAGAGGTCATCGAAGGAACAGATGCTTGACTGTCCACAGCCAGTCCATACCCTCTGTGAATTTGTTACATTATGAGGAAGTGGTCTTTCTGCTTTTTCCATCAAAACCCTAGAGCATTCCATCTTCCAGCACCTGATCCCTCTGGTGATTCAAGCAGAGCCATCATGGCAGAAACTATAAGGTACATTCCAAGCACATGTTCCTCCATGGATTTGTGGGTCTGTGGCGGCTGCAGTAGCAGGAGAACCTGTGACCTGTGTTGGTCCTACTTGAGTGCCACTACATGAAGGCTTTCCGCTACAGAGCGAACCCTGTGTGGCTCCCGGTGCCAGCCTCGACATGCCTAGCTCAAGGAGGGGTGGCAGAGTGGGCTAAAGAATGGTGATCGATTAAACCCAGATCTTTTGACCGGGTGTGAGCGTTTGATTGATTCAGATGCTCTGTCCATCACCACCACCTCCTTTTGTACCGCTTATAGCTCAAGGAGACGGTTGCCTAGGAGAGAATATAAAGGAAGAGATACTTGCACCTCCACCATGACCTGCTACAGCATGTCAGCAGTAAGTCTAGATCAGCCCCATGAGCCATCAGATGGACTTCTCAATCGGTTCATCGACTACGCTTGGCTTTCCAATGGTTTATAAATTAGTAATTTACTACAACTGACTCAGCATAGGCCTCAAGCCCTGAATCCTCAAATGACCTTCTGAGGATTCAGCGGTTCTTAGTCCAGGGGCTGGTAGGCGTGTTTGAGCTCAGCTGCAGTGGTATACCTTTATGAAAGCTGTATCTTGAGAAAATACATGTTTCTATTTAAATAAGGGAAGGCTATGGCAGGTAAAATAAAGGCACACAGAAACCACGAGGTTCTGCCATCTTCACACACTAGCATAATTTACATAGTAATGTGCTGCATTTTAAATGACATGGGAATGTGCGGCCAGTGTTAACCAATGGGAAAGATTTGGCGCCTTCAGCAGTCTCTACGGGCTCTAAAGATTACTGTAAAGTGTGTTTACTTTACTACTGCCAAGCAATAGAAAAGAGGGATCAGACTCAGTGCAATAATGTATCAAAAATATGTCAATTATATGATATATCTGTGCTTTGCACTAGTTTCTATTTGGCCATAGGTGTAATAGTGTTCAATTTTTCGCCCTGAGTCTCCAGTAAAGCAGTCCAAAAAGCAGGAGGCTAAAAAACATGAACCAAATAAAAACAAGGGTACCACTGAACTCCAAACGGTATGTGTTATGATGACAAAGGCCAGTTCACACAACTCAGTGTCCAGTTAACGGGGCCACTGGGGGTCTGGTAGTTGGGGTTGGGCATACAAAGTGCAGCTGAAGGGGTTGTAGTGTAGTTCCTATATTCCCAATAGGCTCTGCTCATTGGAATAACATAAACGATAGTTTAGACGTAGGACTGAGGTCGACTAGGTCTCTACTGAATATGTTAGACTTAATTATGAATGCCAGCTAGCTCAGAGGTCACTAGAAACGTTCTCGAGTAAACAGGAAGGTGTTAACTTTCCTGAATAGACAAGAAGGGATTAGTGTCTGACAACCGCATAAACATGACAACTTTGCTCCCTCCAGAATAAGGAGTATACCTCCAGAGTCGCGGAAACAATAGATAACTATTTCACTCAGTCAATCGTGCATGCTTAGTTTCACCAGGAGTGCAGAGAAATAGAGAGACGGTCGTTTTCAATAAAAGTGGTTATTTATTGAGCAGTCTTCTTTCTCATGCAAGAGAAGTGAATTGCCACAATTGCAATACTTGTCATAAAGTAAAGTGCGTACAGTAAAAGGAGTATTATGAAATAATACTGTAAAAGCATTTATATGGTTCCTAAGCCATAAGATACTTAAAACGGATAAAATATATACATACATAAAATCATTGACTAAACGTACTCAACTGGTGCTTCTAAGATACGCCTACCCTGGTGTACCTAACCTAAGCCTAGTACGTGGGAAGGAGTAAGTGAGCTGCAGTTTAAGTTAAGATATTTTTTGCCAAGAATCTGAATCAAGAATTCTCTAAGGATCTAATCAGCTCCGTACCTTGGTTATATAATGAAGGAGGTCTTGTATCTCTTTCTCAGGACTCGATCTCCCAGCAACCCGCAAGGGTGACTGGAAACACTGGAGCTGGATTTCTCTGCAGGAGAAAAGACAGCGTCTCTCTCAGTGCGTCAATGGGAGGGTCGGCTTCCTTCAGCTCTCGTTACAGCTGGGCTTCAGGTAAGTAGATAGCCGATCTGCTCCAAACGACTGTGTGTTTGCTAAGGCAGATGCTGGTATATTTATACCTGGAAGGTGCCGAGTTTGACGTAAGGTTGGACATAAGACGTCACTAAGAACTCGCAGTTCTTTTAGGACTCCAGGAGTTCTTGGACAAATCAAAACAGAAGCAGGGGGAATTCCCGGGCTGCTGGAGGCTTGGTCTGTTTAAAGAATGCGTTGTACTTTCTAGGAGTTATGGGAGTAGCCTTACCGTATTTGGACTGCATTGGCTATGACTAAATATGGATATGATTCTTATGCCTTTATAAGGATATGCTTTGTTATAACCACATAAGGGCATAAATCGGGAATATTTAAATAGGGTCCTAGATACGTTCACAACAGGGTAAATCCTAAAAGCGCATAACTGGTCCTGATTTCATCCTTTCCTGCAGACTCGGAGTGATTCCCTGTGCAGGAGACCTCTGCCATGTGTCCCCTGGCTGGTGTTCTACTTGTGTTTTGTCGCTCTTCAACAGAGTACTGGACTATTCCTGTGTGTGTATGAGTGTGTGTACATATATGTGTGTGTATGTGTATGCACGTGCATATGTGAGTTTCTGTGTATTGCACAAAAGTAGGAGGTGTTTGCCTGGATGAAGGTGCCCAATGAGGCTGGGGATAGCTGTAGCTCTTGCTGGTAGCTGTCTCCGCTTGCCTTGCAGCTCCTCCATAAACAAACTCTTCACTGGTGCAGGAGGGGACCTTTGGCTTCATATCACTGGTTGAACTAGCTCAAGCAGGCATGCCTGTGGTCTGCAAGAAGCAAACACCTCCATGTCCATCCCATTGAGTCATCTTCCAGCTGTGGCAAGAGAGCCGAAACACATCAACAGCCTGGGATTGGCGGATGAGTAAAGAACTGTATACAAGAGATCAACATTCCATGCGAACATTAGGAGGTTCCTGCTCTGGCCATGGAGCCAGAGCCAGTAAGCATTAGTGGATGTTGGTAAGCAGGGCACTGGAGCTTGGAC